>NC_090935.1:347732473-350186192 GCF_040938575.1 Ambystoma mexicanum
TCTGAGCCCTCAAGACACATGGCTGTCGGTTTTGTTATTGTTGGAAAATTAGTTAAACATTTTTTTTTTTAAATAATACATTTTGAGGATAGCACACATTTATGACTGGCGGGGTTGGGAAGTGTGGGGCAATGAAACAACAGCTGTGAGGGTGAAGGGTTCAAAGGGGGCAAGATGGCATGAGCCATGTGGAGAGAGGCTGTAGACAAATGTCATGGGGTTATCTTAAGCAGAGACTACTGTTAGGGTTACAGGGACTTGTAGGTGTAGGCGCGCATGGTAGCAGCATTCAATATGAGGGGTGTGTGATTGAATGAAAGAAGGGCTGGGGAAGATTTGGGGACAAGAAATGAGCAAAATGGAGTGAGCCACATGATGAGATGCCTCAGTGGGGTTTGGTATATAGTGACATGTTTCATTTACTGAGAACTTTACATGTTGACAAACAAGCGAGGTAGCAGCAGAGTGACAGGAGCAGTGGTGTGCGAGCATTGACACGCTTCATTCGTAGTGACAAACTGAACGGTGCCCGTTAATTGGAAATGGACTATCCAATGGGGTTGCTGTTCGGGAGAATTCTCATTTCTGTGCTGATTCCCTTCAGCCTTAGAGACCCCAAGCTCTTTCGATGGACTGCAGGAAGCATTGGGTCCAAGCTGAAGGAAAAGGTATGTTTTCAAACAAGATGTGTTTGTGTGTGAGCCCGTGTGGACGCAGAGGGGGGGAAATGGGCACTTTTGCTGACAGTGAAACTGTGATAGCTACATGGGGCAGAACTGGGGCAGTCACGATTAGGGTGAAGAGCCAGGGTAGTGGGGGCAATTGGGTTGGGCCTGGGGCAGTCAGAGTGACATAGCTCAGAAGAGGGGCAGTGAGAGTCACGTGGGCCAGAGCTAGAGCAATGAGAGCCGCCTGGGGCAGAATGGGTCCAGTGAGGGAGAGCCATGTGGAGCAGAACTAGGACAGTGAGGGTCAAAATGAACAGAACTAAGGCAGTGAGGGTCCCATGGGAAGGAATTGCTGCAATGAGGGTCACATGGGGAAGAACTGAATCAGCGAAAGCCACATGGGGCGCACATAACTAGGGCACGGTTACTATGTTTCATGTGATCCCTACAGGACAATTAGTACATCCTCTGGCTTTTTAACCAATAGCACCACAAAGCCTTGCTCTAAAATCCACCATCTTCCTCTATTTGTAAAGACATGTTCATAGGGGGACAACCCTTGCTACCCCGAACTCAAACCCTCCTTAGTTTATGTGGGTTCACTGGCCCAGAAACCCTGGGATCAGGAAATACCCACCACTTAAAGCTTGAAGCAGACGCCACTGCTGCCAGCTTTCTACAATGAGTGGAAGGGAGAGCCCGCAGCGCGAAGAGCCAGGCACAGGTGGGGTGGCCGTGGGGGCTCGAGGTAAACACACACAGTGGAGACTTCCAAACTATTTCACTTTCGAATTCATTTGTAGTCATCTTTGTGGTTATGGGACGATGCTCCGCTTTGCAGTTGCATCGTGTACATGGAATTCAGGGGGGTGTAAAGCTTTTGCATGGGGGTTGAGGTGGTGGTTGGACTTTTTAAAAATATGAATTATGCCTACCCAATGGGATGTATCTACCCCCGGTCCTCGCAGCCTTTCACTGTGGGACATTGTTAGCGGGCGATCCCGCCGCCCCCGTGAGCCCCCACACCCCCGTGCACACAGAGACACACGGAGACCGATGCTGTTCGTGTGGGCTCCCCGGTGGCTCTGCTGCCGCCGGGCGACGCCCCTTTATTTATATGGTACGCGACGGAGTGAACGTCACTCCGTCGCGTGCTTGCCCTTAAAGGGGCCACGCCACACTCCTCCTTTTCCATAACAACAAACACAAAGGAGGATACAATTGTTCTACGTTCTACAGCACACAAAACTGACTAATCACTACTTTACAGCACACACATTAGGAATCCCACATTTATTGGCAACCACCCTGGATCCCCAGCGGTGCCTTCACACAGTCCGGCGACCCATCGCCAACATGACCCCAGATCAGTCCGTCACATAGTCACTCAGGTGGGCAGGTTTCCCACGCCCTGTTCTCAGGGGGTACCTCCTGCCACTGTCCCTTACCGGAGTACTTTAGTCGGTTCTTCCGCAAACAGGCGAGTCCATGGTGGGGACATCTCCTCCACTATCGTCGGGTAGTTCTTCGCCAGCCTCTACTCGATTCGCTCCCGGGTCACCCAGTCTCCTAAAGAAACTGGCATTTCTGGTCACCGACGATGTCCCATCTGATGCAGTCACCATAGACCCCTTCACCGCTACAACATCCAGGGGGGCGGGCTCGTATGTGAGGGAGAGCTTACCCTGCGGATGACGGTTCCTCACTAATACCTCATCCCCTGGGGCAATGTTGGGTGGCTTCAGACCTCTTCTCATGTTCTCCGCCCGAGTTCTTGCCAGCCGATCTTCCTCCACCTGCTCATTGTCAATGATGGCGGGCTCTCGGGCCCCTACCTCAGGTACGACATCCCGAGGGCACCTCTGGAAGAGGGCCTCCGCCGGTGCTACTCCCGTCGATGAATGGGGAGTGGTTCTGTATCCCCGTAGGAATACATACAGGGCCCTCTGCAGACATTCACCCTTGCCGTGGGCGATCCGGAACACCTTGTTAAGGGTGCGCATCATGCGCTCGGCCTCCCCGTTTGCCCTGGGCCAGAGGGGTGTGACCTTCCTGTGCTGAATGCCATAGTTCTTTAAGAGTTCAGCAAAGCTCTCACCCTGATACGGTGCGCCATTGTCAGTGCACACAACCGATGGAAGGCCATGGGTGGCGAAGATCTTTTCCACGGCGATCACTACGTCACCAAACGCCAGCGACTCCACAAATTCCACCTCCGGGTATCGCGACCACTCGTCGACCATCACTAGGAAGTGCGTCCCTCTAGATGTAGAGCTGAAGTCAGCATGCACTACTTCCCATGGCTTGGTTCCCCTAGGCATTGTCTCAATGGATGGGTCCCGCTGGGCTGGGGATGCGGCCTGACACCACCGACACGAGGCCACAAACTCTTCTACCCTCCGCTCTAGCTCCGGGAACCACACCTTCTGGCGAAGCCGAGCCTTTGTTTTGGGCGCCCCTTGATGGCCCTGGTGGGCGAGAGCGATTATCTGTGGGATCTTCGTCTGTGGTACCACTATTCTGTCGCCTCTCAGCAGGAGTCCCGATTCCGAGAATGCAAGTTCTTCCCGCACCTTCCAGAGCTGTTCCAGTGCCACCCTGGCTTCGCATGTTCGACGGTCAAGCGCTTCAAGCATCGTCTTCCACGCACCTTTTTGCATGGCCAGTCTTAGAATGGCGAAGCACTCGTCATCATTCGACGCCAGCTCCAGCTCCTCCACCTGCATGGAGTTGGGGGTGGCAGACTCAACGACGAGACGAACGTGTTCATCAGCCTCCTCCGCGGACACAGACGCCCAGGCATCCCCACATGGGTGACGTGACAGATAGTCTGCAGCGTTGCTTACACCAGGCCGATACACCAGCGACACGCCGTATTCAAGCAGGGCAAGCATCCAGCGCTCTATCCTTACTGGTGGTCTGGAGGAGGAGCCTGCCATGATGGGTAGCAGTGGTTTGTGGTCAGTGATGACAGTCACAGGACGCCCTAGAATGTATAGGCGAAAATGCCTGCAACCCCACAACACCGCCAGGGCCTCCCTCTCGATTTGCGAGTAGCGTTGTTCAGTGTCCGAGAGTGCCTTGCTCGCATAGGCTATTGGCCGAACTTCCTCCTCGTGCCCCACTTGAGTGAGGACCGCCCCCAGACCATAGGGACTGGCGTCCATGACTATTTCCGTCTGCAGGCTAGGGTCAAAGAACGCCATGGTGTCTTCTGCCGCTAGGGCACCCCGGATGTCATCAAATGCCGCCTGCTCGAGGGGCCCCCACTGCCACACGGAGTCTTTCTTGGTTAAAGATCTTAGAGGCTCAGAGCGGGACGCTAGATTCCTGATGAAGCGGCCACAATAAGTGACCATGCCCAAAAAGCTCCTCACCTCAGCGACGTTTTCAGGTGGGCGGGCCTCTCTAATGTCCTTCACCTTACGGGGGTCGGGTGACACCCCATCCGCTTTAAACACGAACCCAAAGAACTCGATTGTTGTCCTGAGGAATTCGCATTTCTCTTTGTGTAAGGTGAGTCCCAAGAGACGGAGGCGCTCAAATGTCTTTGCAAGGCGGGCCATGTGTTCTGCCTCTGACTTGGAGTGTACTAAGATGTCGTCACTGATGTTGATGACCCCATCCAGATCTGCTAATGCCCCTCTTATGATGTTTTGAAAAACTTCCGCTGCAGAGGACACTCCAAAACTCAGCGTCTTATACCGATACAGGCCCCGATGGGTGGTGAAGGTGGTGATGTATCGGGACTCAGGGTGCAGAACCACCTGATGATATCCTGCCCTCAAGTCCAGCTTGGAGAAGAATCTCGCCCCCTGTAATTCTGCAATGATGTCGTCCATGGTGGGGGTTAGGTGTCTCTCTCTTTTGATCGCCTTGTTGGGCAGGCGCATGTCGACACAAATCCTTACTGCAT
The DNA here is from genome assembly GCF_040938575.1 of Ambystoma mexicanum. Taxonomy (NCBI): domain Eukaryota; kingdom Metazoa; phylum Chordata; class Amphibia; order Caudata; family Ambystomatidae; genus Ambystoma; species Ambystoma mexicanum. The sequence continues at coordinate 347,737,058 of NC_090935.1, forward strand.
CTGGTTGTTTGGGCTTCCGTGCGACGACAATGGGTGAGACCCAAGGAGTGGGGCCTTCCACCTTCTCAATTATGTCCAGCTGAACAAGGTTGTCCAATTCCTGGTCTACCAGATCCCTGAGGTGAAACGGTATGCGCCGGTGCTTCAGAGCCACCGGTTGTATGGACTCATCAATGTGCAAGCGGACTGGTTCCCCCACTAACTGTCCAATGCCTTCAAAGAGGGATGTGTGCTTCTCCAGGAGCTCCTGGATGTCGTCAAGATATACGTTGTATGCGAATGTCACAATCCCCAAAGCTTCAGCAGCTGCGCAGCAGAGGAGCGTGTTGGTGCTCACCGGCGTGACGTAAAACCTTGCCCGAATGCCTGAGTTGCCATATTGAGTGTCAGCCACAAACACACCATCCAGTGGGATTGGATGGTTGCCTCCAAATGTGAAAATGCGCGCTCTCGGTGCCGCCAGCGGTGGTGGTGCCTGCATTGCATCATAGTGTTGCCTGGCCATCACGTTCACGGACGCCCCCGTGTCCACCAACATGGGTACTGAATCCCCATTGACCAGTGCGTCGCATCTCGGCTGTCTCTTGGAGTGCGATTTCAGCATTCTTACGCATGACACGAAGAAAACATTCTCTTCATCTTCTTCTTCCTCCTCACCTTCTTGAGGGGGGCCATCGTCGGCCTGGTCCACCTGGGCAACGTTGGATGTTCTCTGGGGGCGGAAAGAGCCAGCCCGGACAGGTCCCCTGGGGACCATTTTCGGGACCGTCCATCTGCACACTCTTGCAAAATGGTCTGTGCCCCCACATCGTCCACACTTCACTCCCGCTGCTGGACAGTCTGCTGGGTGCGGGAGGTCATATCCATATTTTAGGCACGAGGACTGCGCCACTTGGGGCCGTGGACTTTGAGTATTCATGGGGCGTCTTGATCCGCGACCTCTTCCGACTGCGCATACCTCTTCCACCCTACCAGGGCGCACACCCGCTTCCATCCTAGATGCCCGCAGCTCCGACACCTCGTGGCACCTCCCCAGTTCTAGGATGCGGGGTAGTGTTATACCAGGCTCGCGCAGGATTTGACGCCTCAGCTTACCAGAGGAACAGCCTTGAATGAGGTGGTTGCGAATCATATCATCAGGGTCATTCCAAGCACAAGGTGCCGCCAGCCTGCGCAGCCGCCCATAAAACACATCCAAAGTCTCGTCATCTTTCTGTCTGGTGTTGCCCATTAGGAACCGTTCGTAATCCACATTGGCCATGGGCAGGAAGTGATTGTGGAGCGCAGTTTTGGCGGCATCAAAAGACCCATGCGCTGGTTGCAAGGACAAGAAGATCTCGTGCACAGCAGGGCCTGCAGAATACAGGAGAGTGGCCAACTTACTGTCGTCACTCGTCTCCATCGTGGCCCTGAAGTACATTTCCAGCCTGTCCATCCACATCTTCCACCTCTGTCCCAGGCTTGATGGCGTGCCCGAGACATCAAACTCTGGCATTGGCTGTAGGGTACCGGGAGGTCTCTGCAATGGTCTTGGTGGAAGGGCAGGCGGGGGTTGGGCTGGAGCAGCAGCCTGCTGTTGGGCCACGGCGGCCGCTGCACCTTGATCCATGGTGTAAAGCGCACAGGCACCCCGTGATGGGGCCGCAACTTGGACACCAAACACAACCAGTACCTTGATGAGGATCCCAGCCCCTCAGGTGATTCAGATGATGTCCAGGTTCGAGGGTTTTCCAGGCAAATGTAGGACCACCAGGTTCCAGACTTCAGCCGGTGTAGGATTGAAGAATCCAAAAATCGAGCAGGGTAGGCCCCAGTGTGCATCCAGTAGGCCTCCAGGTAGCTCCACCCTTAAACTCGATGAAAAACAGTGAAAATGCAAATGACTTGCATTTCCACCAGCACGTGTTGCAAGCAGTGACTGTCCGCCACTGGAATCTCCAAAAATTGGATCCGGATCTCTCACAGATGCTTCGTTATGAAGCCGTGAGTTTCCGAGGCCTTGTAGTCAAAATGGCCGCCGGCCACGCGTGTCTCTCCCCTCTCCGCGGCCAACATTCACGGATGCGCTCACACGCGATCATCTGCGCATCTCGAAAACGTTGCCACCTGTCCCAGGGATCGATCCGACTTCGTCGCCATTGTTAGCGGGCGATCCCGCCGCCCCCGTGAGCCCCCACACCCCCGTGCACACAGAGACACACGGAGACCGATGCTGTTCGTGTGGGCTCCCCGGTGGCTCTGCTGCCGCCGGGCGACGCCCCTTTATTTATATGGCACGCGACGGAGTGAACGTCACTCCGTCGCGTGCTTGCCCTTAAAGGGGCCACGCCACAGACATCTTACCAAATTTTACTGTGGCACATGGGCAGCTGAATGGACGGGGTCAAGCATTGGGTACTGGGGTGGGGCCCAAAAGGGAGTAGGGTGGACGGGGGGAATGGGGTCTGTCCCCCATAAAAAAAAGGCTGCTGTGAAATGGGGAAGATTCCACTGATGTACATAGAAAAGGCCATGCAGGTGGAAATGACGGTGTAATATGGAAATCACTGCCGCAGAGCGAGCAGAGGCACTGTCCGCCTAAGGTCTCAGGGCCTTCTCACAATATTGAAAACTGCTTGTCAGTGGTCAGTGTTTGACACTTACTAGTAGCTTGTTACTATACATGATTTGAAAAAAATGTGAACCAAACCAAACCGAACCAGCAGACATTATGGAAATAAACTAGACAGACTACAATGGTGTGTTTATTTTAGTAACCCCGTTTTACCGCTTTGATAGAAAGCACTGATTGAGTAGTTAGCAGGCGTTTTCATGGGAAGGAGAGAGGTTTTCAGATTTCAGGTATCCTTTCATGATTGCGTTGTAGGCAAGTGAGGTGCACAGACACAATGGACATTGCTGCAGGGGTGGGGTAGTTCAGGATACGGTCAGCCCCTGGCTAGAAAAGCTTTTTAAAAATGTTTTTCACCAAGGCAAGTTGGCATGGCTTTGGTTTTCAGGGGGCAATGGCTTGAAACTCGGGTCCAGCTTGAGCGAGCCACTTGACCAGAGCCAGCTTGACCGCCTCATGGCTTGCCCAGCTCTATTGGTAGCTAATCACTCGGATCCCTAATTGTTTGCATGGAAATCCTATTATACCCATGTTGCGTGGGGAAACTTAAATGGGTAAATAAAAGCAATGAGAAAAATTCAAGTATATAGAGGCTCATTAGGAGTTGCCGGTCTGGAAATAAGGTGCCAGAAACAACTTGTCCCGGTACCTTTCCATACCAGCAAACTGCAAGTCTGCCAGTAGGGGCTGTGATATACCGGCAAACCTGACCTGCTGGTAGTTCAGGACCCTATTGGCAGACAATTGCCACAATCACCGGCACCAGTAATACCAGTGCCAGTGATTCCAACATCCCCATGGGAATGGGCAGTTAATGGCATCCCCACGGCCTGTAGTATCAGGTTAAGACCGGGATATCAGGCGGCAAAGACGGTACAGTAGTTCCCTGGTATCGCACCAGCGGGATACCGGGCAACATCTAATAAGCCCCAATGTCTCACTATGCAATGTGCAAGACCAGGACTGGCTGAAGGCGCCAGCCACGCATTGCATAGGGACACGTGCCACCCCAGCCCACTCCCTGGACACGCCACTGATGAAGGCGCCCCGCAGGGGTGTTGCTAGGTCTGGAAAAGATCGGAGGCAACGCTAATGTCGGGATTGTCGGGACTCGGGGCTAGCTAGCCGTTTGGTTGTAGCTCCTGAGATTTTATCCGGGGATATTATATGATATGATAGTTTATTGATTAGGTGCCTATACACGATGTGTTTCAAAGCGCTTCACAACAAGGGAGGGAACAAGGGAAAATACAACGACCATGAACAGTAAGGATGTGAAATTAACTATCGTATTCGGCCTGACGACATTTCAGATAGTGCAAGTGCTAAGACATAGATAAGGAAGGGAGGGAGAGTGGGAAGGAAATGGAAACAGACAGGTGACTACCGTACTAGGCCTGACAACATTTCTGGTAGTGCCGGAGAATTACACGAGGTGAGGGAGAGGGGAGCAGAGAGGGGGGCGAGGAACAAAACAAGCGACTATCGTACTAGGCCTAAGAACATTTCAGATAGTACTGGAGGGGGATACAACCTAAAACCCAGGGCTATAGCCCATTCAGGCCCCCCTTGCAACGCCTCTGGTGACACGCATTGCATGGGGACACGTGACGGCTATGTCTATGTCTGTGATGCTGTCAGTGGGCAGTTTGTGCCAGATGAACATGTATGGGGCAGGTGCAGTTTCTGTCGAGCCCAGTGCGCTTTCCTAAACCATTGCACCTATAATGAATGGGGCTGTACTCTGAGTGCTTGGAGGTGAGTTTCTGGAGCGTCGTGGATGGCGTCTATTTTTATCCAGAAGGATCACCCCGCCCTAGTGCATCCCTGCCCTCTGTAATTGCACTATAAGTGCACAAGTAATGAAGCTCCTTATTCACTGATGAACACACACTGCCCATGGAGGAGATGGGGAGAGGGAACAGCAGCTGCTTGCCATTTAATGGGGTGTGTACATCCAGACACGCTAAGCAGGTTCCATGCATTCCCTCTGCTTGCCTTCTGTAGCTCAATGAAATAAGAAGAGGAATAATTGCGTTAGTTTCTATATTTATAATTATGTGTTTGGACACTATTTCCGTGCCGGTGCTTTATTTTGAGGGTGGCAGCAGAGCTTCGCCCTGTGGAAATGATACTTATTTCTTTACGTTAAATGAGGCACCCATCATTATTTATGTTGAGGATACTGATAAATCAGCCATGGGACACGTTGCCTTGCGACTGCTATCGCTTGCAACACTCAATCTTCCCCAAAAACCACATCACAATCCCAAAATGAGTCGATCCACAGTGTTCGAGCCATGATAGTCAGGAGACCGTTGCGGTGGTTGAACAAAACCAAATCTGGCCAACTCTGCGGACCTTAATTACATGCACCAATGTCATCTTCATTGGTGGTTGGTTAATATTTGGACTGGAGGGGCATAAATATGTTCGTCAAAAACCCCAGAGTGGCCAAGTGTAGCGAGGGAGACCTAACCAACCAAGTGTGGTTCAGGGGGAGGGAGGTTAGCCCCCTCCCAGAATTATTTTTCAATGATGGGTTAAAATGGTGCATTTTACAGCTCACTTTAAGTAAAAGAAATTGAGGAAAAGGCCAGCTAGGCCAGATAGTTTCTAATTGGTTTTGTAGGTTAACTCATGACAAAATCCAATAGATGTGAGTCACCAACAGTGCACAGGAGCATTACCCAATGCATTTTCATGATGCCTTTACCCACAATATATTCCATTACAGAAACATTTTCACACTGGTTGTGCCCATATATGTCCATAATGTCTGCATCAATGTATGCCAGTATTCCCATATAAGAACACACTGTTTGTTTGACATATAATGCCATTAATTATAGTATAAGAAAACGTGTTCACGCTGGATCTGCGAATATGTGGCAGTACCCCCACATAAGAACATACTCCAGTTGGCTTGCCATTAAAAATGCCATGCTACAGTATGAAAACATGTCCAAACTAGTTGCATCAAAATGCCAGTCTAGCCACGTAATAACACATCATGCTTGTTTTATCATAGATGCTCAGAAAACAATGCCATCCCAAAGAAAGAGCTAGACTGGCATCACCAAAATACCAGTCTAGCCAGGTAACACATCATGCTTGCTTTATCATAGATGCTCAGTAAAAAATGCCATGCCAAAGAAATAGCTAGACTGGCAGCACCAACATTCCATTCTAGCCAGGTAATACAACTTATCATGCTTGCATTATCAAAGATAATTGGTAAAAAAAATGTTATGCCACAGTAAGAAATGGGCAGACTGGCTGAACCACAGTGCCAATCTAGCCACATAATGACACATCATGCTTGCTTTAGCATAGCTGCTCAGTAAAAAGAAACCATACAAAAGAAATAGCTAGATTGGTTGCACAAAAATGCCAGTATAGGCTGTAGTGACACTTATCATTCTTGCATTATGAAAGATGCACAGCATGCCACAGTAAAAAAACGTCCAGACAGGCTGCACCAAAATGCCATGCACTGACACTTTATGCTTATAAACCCTTGTTGTCATCCCGTATTCTTAGCAGTTGTAAGCACAATGGAAGATGTCACTGTTGTTATCTTATTTTAACTGACAAATTTAATGTATATTTTGAAAGTATTATATTATTTGTGATAAGGTTTTGCACTGCCAGTTTAACCTACATTTATGTGTCAGTGCACAACATTTTACATTTTATTTTGATAATGTGTATCATGTGAGAATTGTTTTACTTGCATATACATTTATGGCACTAAGCCAAAATACAAATGTTGGCTGACCATGTAGTAGACCTCATTAAGCTGGCGTTATTAGAGTTGCTCAGTAATGAATACCATTAGCCAGGTAATAACACTTAACATGTATGGTTTATTGAAAGATATCCAGTAAAAAATGCCATGACAAAGTCTACAAAATGGCTAGACTGGATGCACCAAAATGCCAGTCTAGCCACGTAGTAACACTTATCATGCTTGCTTTATCAAAGATGTCCAGTACAAAAATGCTACGATTACAGCATCATTCTTTACTGGGCATCTTTGATGTTGCCAGAGTTCTCCTCCACCAACCACCCCTCTTCCCCAAGTCTGCGGCCTTGCACAAATGCACACCACCACACACATCCACACAACGACATTCACAGCTCATTCACACAGCAGTCACTTGTGCACCCAAACTCTATTCTCACTCATTCATACGTGATCCCAGCACCCACCCTATGCATCATACACTCACTCAGCATTCACTCACAAATGCATGCATGCATAATACATTTGTCTTACTGTATACCCAGGCTCTCAATGCACTCATCTCCGTGCGCCAGCAGCAATGCGGAAACCATCGGTTCCCATGACACACAAACAGGAAGCAGACAGCGCTCCCTGCTTCCTGCATATGCGATGAAGATCCTGAGTCCTGCCTTGATGGTATCCCAGACCGTTTGAATGTGCGGGGAGGTGCATGAGCACACCACACACATTTAAAGGCACAATTCCTAAGCCTGCATCCCCAATGGGCCATTCAAAACTGGACAAGCAAAACACCCCCAGGCTTGCAAGGCTCACTGATCATGCACACTGGGGAACAAAACTGTCAAAGGGAAACCACAGTTCCCTTTGACAGTTTAAGACAGCCTATGAGTGCTCCTTCAGCTGCAAAAAGCTGGTAGTGTAGTGCTCAGTTTTTACACTGGGCTGGCTCAGCTGGGCGAGCGTATGGGCGGGTGAGTGCCCCCCTCTCCTATTATGGATGAGTTGTCACTGGTGATCCCAGATTTGCATCAAAACTTACACTGCCAGCAGTATCCATTGGGATCCTGCCACCCCTCCAATAAGTGCATGACACGACAGAAGGCCAGAAAACACTGCAATTCCCCATTCTATTTCGGAAGAATTGCAAGTGCACCAATGATCGATACATATGTTGAGAAGAATCTCTTCAGCCAGCCATACAGACCAGGTGCAGCACAAATCTATCCATGTGTGAATAAAGAGCCGCAAACCATGGTCAGAGACATTTATATGGACAGCCTGGACTAAGCACCAAGAAGCCATGTTGCTGACGTTGTTAGAGAAACCAAGACGTGGCAGCGTTAGATATGAAGCACACGTGCCATCCACACTTTGTGACATAAACACACACTCAAATACATGAAGAACATGAGCGTACAATTCTATAGTTAGACAGACACATATATATACTGTCATTGCTTTTATTATTTTTGCCATTAGCCAAATGCAGCAACGCAGAAACCACAAGGCACAAGAGATCCTGAGCAAAGTTTGCAGATGCTTAAAATGAAAATAACCCTATGGAACTGCAGGAGCACCTATGGGACCTGACAGAGCCAAGTATGACTAACCTATGGAGAATATAGCACTGTATGGACAATGTAGAAACCACATTATAAGGTTTAGGAAAACTACAGCAGGCCTCAGACCACTGAGCAAGAGACGAGCTGAGCTGATGCAGGCTAGACAGAGAGCAAGATGTGTAAAACAGGATCCACAGCCAAGGTCAAGAGATACAGAAGATATTACAGTCCCCAGATGACAAAGGGCCTAGCAGCAGGAAAAGGGTATACATCCTTATAATTCTGAGCTGCAGAGCTCATTTTCGTAGTCTCCGAACATGTGACGCGGCTGAAGCAGACAATGGACAGCGGTGGGAAAGGAGAGCTGGTCCCAGGCAGCCAGACACAGCCAGACACAGACTGCAACAAGTATGCAACAATATGTAACATGTGTTGCGCTGGACAGGAGAGCACTCTCATAAGTCAAGGTGGTGCACACAAGTTACAATACAGACACATAATAATTCTCATCACCTTGAAGAGGTACACAGTGAGCTGAGAACCTTTATGGGTCCCAGACCTGGGGACGTCAGCTCCAGCCAATCACAGTTTAGTACCCTAGGGGTGGGTAGCAATGGGTAAAAACCAATGGTAAGTCCACAACACTGCAACAATGTTATAGTTAGTACATTGGGGATGGAACAGGCCAGCAACCTGATATGGAAGAGTCAATAGAATAACATGTATAAGTACCCATATGGGTTATCATGCTCCTGATGGCTACTCCCAGGCTGCAATAGGTTTCTGGAGAGAGGCCCAAGTAATGACGGAGCAGCGACATGTTTCCAAGACAAAAGTGGCCTGAACGCCATTTACTGTGTGACATGCTGAACATTTTCCGAGTTCTTGTTTCGATCCCTGTTGGTTTTGGCTGTAATAAACCGCAGTTTGAACTTGCAGTGGACTGAGTATTCTGTGTATTCTGGGGGAGGGTGTTGGGCCCTCCAATTCCATGAACTTCCAGTATCGCGCTGGCACTACCTGGGAGTTCTTCCCAACACCATAAACAAACCCTGTTTGCTATTCAATATTGCAGAGCAGAGCCAGATCTTGCTCACATTCAAAGTTCTATGTAACTCTAACCAAATGCTCAATTCTATCGTATCCTACCCAGTGTAACAAATGGGTCCTGGGATGCGTCTTGTGTAAACCAGATATCGGTCCAGTGGTAGACCTATAGAATGGGTGACACATAAGCATAATCCCCAATGCAAAATGTAACTACCCAATGGCATCTGGGGTAGAGTCACTCTTTTGGGGACCAGTAGCATTCAATTGATGCCGTAAAAATCACCCGCCCCCTTTCCGAAGATATCTCATTCGGCTCTAACTCAATGACTATAAAAATGTGTATTGGCACCCTTTGTTTTATCACCCATTGTTTTATCATTGTCATGAACACCAGTTCTCAGAAATATCAATGCATCTGGTGTCACCAAGATCACCCGATATATATATATAGATATATATGTATATATATACATATATATCTATATATATATATATATATATATATATATATATGTATATATATATATAGGCATCACTATAAAGCGCCTAGAATGTCTGGTCTAGGGGATTGCTCGCAGAGCAGTCACTGATCGAACCCTACCTCATTTGAGAGTGCCGTTTTTCCACCCATAATTCCTGCCTATAGAAACCGACAGTTTCACCATTGCCTCTTTTTGCTTGGCTGGCAACCATTCTTTGGCATACCAAACCATAGCTTTCTTCACATAGCAGAGAGCCCAGGAACCACACTAATCTTGGCCAGGAGACCAGAGCCCACGAATCAGAAGACTCCACCATTCACTCCCCTTAAAACCTAAAATTAAGTAACTAATTGGCCAATCAGAGAATCGTGGTTGTCAATCAACATGAGGCTAGATGTCAAACATGACACCAAGCACAGGGTAGGCATTTGCTGAGATAGTACCAAAATGTGAAACATAGTGCTATACAAAACAACTAAATACAACACACAATCTTTCCAGGATAGTTAAATTGTCTAAAACACACATAGCTGTGATAAGGTATGTGCGCCTATAACTTAAAACTCCATGAGCAATAACAATCTCAAGACACACACTCACACAAAACACACACACACACACACGCTCATTATAAGTTTGTTTGGATTTAAAAGATGCTGTCAGTTGTCAGGGAGAAGCTGGCCAGTTAAAACAGGGCAGCAGATCCTGAGTGACACCTGGTCACAAAACAACATGTGAAGGCAGCCTTTCAGGCGTGCAAGGGAGCAAATCAAAGAGGTTGAATCCGGGTTCGCCAAGGTTTTACTAGTTGCCTTTATCATTTCAGGTGTGATTGAGAATCCATGAGACTTTTCCGAGAGTCACTTCCTGCCCTGTACCGTCCAATCTAATGCACTGTGTGGCAAAAAGGTTTTGCAAAACCTCCCTCTTGCGTAATACTCAAGCAGACTTTTTCAATTGTAGGCCACTTTTTCATTGGTACACAAATCGATTTTGTGTCCAAGTCCGATCCGGATCAAATCCTCTGTTGGCATGGAGATGTGGATGCAGGATGGGAGGCCCGCATAATCCGTGGACTTTCACCACATGCGTCCTGATGCTGCACAACGAATCTCCCTCCTGCCTAGCAGGGCTTCCGGTGGGTTGGTAACAAAGATCAACCAGAAACCCTGATGTCTGTTTATTGCAGGAGTTGCACGTGAAACATATTTGACGATTTAACTTTACTCTTTTTTTCATCATCAGGTTTAAACGTCGGTGGAAAAGAAACAGACATTCATAGGTTAATGAAGACAATAGGGGGGACCTACTTTCTCCAAACCATATGCAGCCGCAGAATTAAAGGAGAGCTCGCAATTTGCATTGTCTATGCCTGTGGCAAAGGTTTATAAATAGATCCTATTTCCATCCACCGCTGCCCACTCAGATCACTGCTGCTCACACATGCAGGCATCTACTGACCTGGCCTGAACACACCAGGTACAGACACATCCCCCCACAGCCCAAACATTAGCCAAGGCATCCGTGGCTGCAGATAGGAACTGGAAGGAGGAGCTTTACAATCCTTATTTTGAGATGTTAGGCGTACAAAGATTGTTTAAGTAAAACTCATTTCCCAATTTCGTCTGGTGTCTTTTTTATATATATAAAATATATATATTTTTGTTCAGTGTATGGTATATCAATGTAGAAATTGAAATGTGTCATAATTGTTTTGACTTTTTTAAAAAGTTGTTTTAATCAGCTATATAAAAAAAAATCAAAAAACAATATATATTTTTAAAACATGGTCATTTTACTTGTAACCGAAATAGTCTGCGTAGCATTCATTCACATAAATGGGTAGAAGCGTAGTTCATCATGTTGGCTCTCTTCCCACCGTGTGGAGCAAAGGTGCTCGGTGCAAGGTGCTGCTCCTGCCTTTGCCCTAAACACATCATTTGAGCGGTGCAGGTGGCATACGGAGTCAGGCACATGCACACCTCTCCCCCCCTATGTTTCCTTATTGGGAGTTGTGAATTGATTTTTGCTAACTACGTGCATCTGGAGCTCTGTGTGCATCACTATAGAGAACCTACCTTTATACTACCTTGCTTCCAGAAAGGCTGCAAAGCGGGTGTCTGGTCAGGACTCCTATGTACCCCCAAAACCATGACATCTAAACAGGAGTGTTTAACACCAAGTGCTGTGGTGACCCACTGGGTTTAAATTTACTTACTCTATGATATGATATGGTTCATAAAGCGCCTGTACACAAGCGTTTCTAGGCGCCACAAGGGAAGGAAAACATAGAGAGGACAAGACAAACAATCCTAGTAGGCCTTGTGTCATTCGGATCGTGCAAGTGCGACAACGTGAAGTGCCGGAAAAGGGGTGGGGGAATGTGCAAGCGAGAGGATAGGGGGAAATGCGATCAGGGCAGCATGGCTCTGAGTAATTGCAGACGGGGCGGAGCGGCTTGGGTAAGTGCAAGGAGGCAGGGGGCTCTTGGAGTCACAGTTATAGCCCCCAGGTGTGCGGTAGGCCAGGGGGCAGTGCAGAGGAAGACTGGTCGTGGAGGAGCCTGGCATCCAGTAAGACTCTGACTGAACTAAGCGCCAGTCGGAAACGAGATAGGTATGTAAGCAAGGGAGCGAGAGAGAGAAGGCAGAGGAGAAAAGGAGGGTCTTGAACTGCTTCCGGTACTTCAGGTGGACCGGCTGAAGTCTGAGAGGGGCAGGGAGGCTGTTCTAGAGGGAGGCAACTGCAAGGGAGAGAGAGAAGCCTTTAGAGTTCTTTGCTTCACTTTTACGGCTATCCAGGGATCCGAACCATTATACTTAGATAATAAAACAAAGAGGCATCTCCCTGGTAGAACTCGTAGGTCCTCCTCTCACATTACCCTTGCAATGGCAACATACTGCAAAAGACGGGAGGTTGCACGGAGTTCTTGACACTTACATCTGGAATCCGGAATACATGCCCACTCATATAAGAAACATTTCTGAGTGAGCGAATTTTAAAAAGCCCATCAAAACTAGGCAGCAGTACATCTAACCTAATAAATGTGAAGGAAACACACATTCTGTTCTTGAGTGACACGTATGCGGAGAATAGCAAGCTTGTATTATGCCCAATAAATCCATCGTCCACATTTCTGGTACCTTGCACACATATGTTTGTAATCAGCGTACTGACCTTTCAAAACCTTTGCTTACGTTTTTGATAAGGAAATGAGGAATCATTTCTGAAGAATACTTCTTATTCAGTACAGTTTCGAAAGAACTGTTGTCATTCATTTGAGCTATCGTAGCTGGATTTGGAATCTGCAGAAGGGTGTACATATATATCTCTTGCTAGGTCTCAGATAGTATTCAAAGACAGATCTGAGTATGGACTTAGCATATCAGTTTGCCCTATATGTAGGGAGCATTCTCATATATGAAATAAGTGGTTTAATGTGATGATGTTCCCTGGGAAAAAGTCGCCACCCCTGCAACCCCAAAAGCCTTCCCCCAAATAGTATAGGACGGGTAAACTTTTCTATTCCAACTCCAGTCCTAGAATATTTGTCGAAAGTGTGCAATTTTAGTGGTAGTGCAAATTTGGGGAAATGTCACCCCCCCAGGTGACCTTTTCCCAGGCGACATTATCACTGGCTACCAAATAAGTTACTTACCTATAACTATTGTTCTCCGGCATTGGTATCTTTCATAGATTCACTTTCTGTTTGACTATTCCCCGTCGTCAGGCTGGGAGTCCTTGCTAACATTAAAGCTGTTTTGTTTCACTTTTGTGCACTATTAGAGTCATTTTGGGTCATATTCTCCACAGCCAACTAGACAGGTCTCCCTGCGTGGAGGCCATCCTCAGACATGGCAGCGCACGTGATGTGGCAATATGAGCCAAGAAGAGCCATAAGAGAGTTTGGCGGGAGGGTCGCATTTGAATCAATGAACAATACCAATGCTGGAGAACAGGAGCTACAGGCAAGTAACTTATTTCTTCTCACATGCTGTTTGAATAAGATTGCAAAGCAGTACATACCACCAAAAATGGGCAGAGGCATAGGTCAACAGAAGTAACCAACTCACCTCAGGAACGCTCACCTCACGCAAACAAGTTGTGAAGCACTGCCTGGCCAACCCGGGACTCCTTCCTGGAATCCCTATCAACAGAGTAGAACCTCATGAAGGTATGGACAGACCTCCAAGTGGGTGCCCTGCAAATGTCCAGCAGGGGCACACCGGCCATGAACACTGTAGTAGAAGCCACAGCCCCCATCGAATGTGCGCTTGGTCTGATTGCAAAGGCCATTCAAGGACAGTGTGAAATACACACTGTTTTGGAAAGGAAGACTTTTAAAGGTCATTGCCTTTGCCGAAGGTCCGAAATACATGATTAATTGGGATGATTTGCAGAAGTCTTTAGTGGTCCACATAGAACTTGAGGGCTCGGCCACCTTCGTCGAATGCAAGGAGAATTCAGCAGGAGATGATGGAGAGCCAAAGAACACCGGCAGGACTAATGGTTCATTAAAGTGGGATGAAGATGGGACCTTTGGCATGAAGGAAGGGGTCGTGCGAAGGACCAACCTGGACCGATGAAAAGTCAAGTAGGGAGGCTTACAGGAGAGAGACTGTAGTTCGCCTACCCAATAGGCAAAAGTGATGGCAATTGGGAAGGCAGTCTTCCAAAGGATTAACTTCTAACAGGCTGTGTGCAGACTTCTTGAAAAGAGGACCCATCAGCTTGGACGGAACTATGTTGAGATCCCATGCTGGAGCAGGAGCTGAGACAGGAGGGAAGGAGCGAAAAAGTCCTTTAAGGAATTCCTTGACCAGTCTGTGAGATCAAAGTAAAGGCACATCTTGGGAACGCGTATAGCGTGAAATAGCTGCCAAATGCACCTTGATGGAAGTGTGTGCTTCCTACAGAAACGAGAATGCATCTCTCAGACTCCCCATCTGAGGAAACCTGCTTGCATACATTGTGCATTTCTTCTTGGCTGCCGTCCCGAATAGATTGACTTCTGGATGCCCACACCTGGAGAAGATGCAGAGAACCTGGCCTTGCAGAAGCTCCCATTCGTGGCAGGATCTGAGTTCTCTGCTGAGAGAGTCTGCTACTGTATTGTGGATCCCTGGTAGATGAAAAGGAATCTGGACCACATTGTGTGTCAGTGCCCACAACCACAATGCCTAGGCCTCTGCTGACAAAATCGGTGAGCAGGTACCCCCTTGTTTGCGAATATAGAACATGGGGGTGGTGGTGTCCGTAAAGACCCGAACCACTAGGTTTTCCAGTCGAGGCTTGAAGGACTTCAAGGCCGATAACACCACCTGCAGCTCCACAACATTGATTTGAAGCGTTTTCTCATCGGGAGGCCAGAGGCTTCAGGCATGGAATCAACTAGTGTGAACTCCCAAGCCCTCCGGGGAAGCATCTGCTGTGACCGAAGCTGATGGGCTGGGGGGCGAATGGTAGCACCTTGAGTGAGATGGAAATGAAGGCTCCACCATTGTTGAGTGTTGCAAAAGGGACGTTTTAGATGATGTTTGTCCTCCCAGGATC
This sequence comes from Ambystoma mexicanum, assembly GCF_040938575.1. Classification (NCBI taxonomy): domain Eukaryota; kingdom Metazoa; phylum Chordata; class Amphibia; order Caudata; family Ambystomatidae; genus Ambystoma; species Ambystoma mexicanum. The sequence continues at coordinate 347,752,067 of NC_090935.1, forward strand.
TGGAAATCTGCTGCCAATGGGTATCCAGGATCTCCTGAAGAGGTCTCATTCAGAGACTGCAGTGTCAGATCAATGGGATGCATGAGGACAGCATTTCCAGGAGGGACTTGAGAGAGAGGACTGAAGCAACTGACCGTGTGACAGCTGGAGGAACTTTGTCAGAACGGACTTCACCCTCTCCTCAGAAGGCACGGTTACACATGAGAGCATGCTTAAACGTGACCCCAAGAACAGTGTGTTCTGAGATGGAATTAAGCAAGACATTGCAAAGTTCACTGAGAAACCTAGCGACATCAAGCAGTGGATCGTCTCCTTTGTATGATCTGTTGCTAGTGGAAGTGATGGGGCCCACACCAACTAGTCATCTAGATATGGGTATACGTGAATCCCTGAAAGACAGAGGTGGCCTGCGACTGGAGCAAGACATTTGGTGAACATCCTTGGCACTGATTTTAGACCGAAGGGCAAGGCCTACAACTGGACGTTTTTTCCTGCAACCTTGAAGTGAGAAATAGGCTTGTGTTGCCGATGAATTGGCATATGAAAGTTTGTGTCCTCCAGGTCTAGAGAGGAGAGGAAATATCCTTCTTGCAGCTGACCCAAGATATGCTGGAGTGTGACCATGTGAAAGATTTGAGACCTGAGGGATTTGTTGACCCTGCATAGGTCTAGTATAGGCCTCTAGCCTCCCGATTTCTTCTTTTCCTGAAAGCATATGGAGTAACTCTGGTACCTTGTAGATGAACTGGGACAATTTCGATTACTCCCTTTGTGAGGAGGGATTGCACCTCCTGCAGGAGAAATGGCAGGTGTTTCCTGCCTTTGGAATGGAAAGGATTGAGGGGAGAGGCCCAATGAACTCCAGAGTGTGGTCATGCTGAGTGATGCATAGCACCCATTCGTTGGTGGTGATAGTCTTCCACTGCGTGACGAAGTTGGTAAGCCACCCCCCTACTGAGGTGTAGAAGTGGAGGGTCAGGGCCAGAGCCTGGTCAGGCTACTTTCGGAACCTGGCTTGTGGCAGAAGAACCTCATCAATGCTGGTTCCCCCAGTAGACCTGTGATCTTCCTTTGTAATCCTCTTTGGCATTGCTGGAGGGTGACGTCTACGGCTGGTAGCAAATGGAAGTCTACCACCTTGGACTGCACTTCAGGCCGGAAGTTGGTGACCTTGAGCCAACATTGAGGGTGAAATACAGCTCTGTTTCCCATCTGGCGGAATCCCGTCTCTGCGATATCCACAGCAATGAAAATGGCATGGTCTGACACTGCCTTGCCTTCCCATTGAAGTGTAAGCGCCTCCTCACACTTGTCATTAGGTAAAAAATCAAGCACCAGGCCAAGCTTAAACCAGAGCTCTCAGTCATAGAGGTGAAGATTGCCATACAATTAGCTGCCTTGATAGTGGTAGCTGCTGTGAAAATGAGACGTTTACCAAAGGCGTCCATCTGCTTGCCTTCTTTGTCTGGAGGTACCATACAAGTGGAAGAAGGGTTGACAAAGCATTTCCGTGCAGCCCCTGAAATGACAGAGTACAGGCTGGGAGGAATGCAGAGACATTTAGGGGCAGAATCCGGAGCTTTTAACTTCATCTCAAAGCGATCTTTCTTGGGTGGTGCTGAGAAGGGATTACTCGTCACCAGCAGACCATCTTCCCGAATATTGTTCAGCACCGCTATGGCCACCACAGATTTTCTCGTAGACTCACGCCTTTCATACACCTCCTTCTTCTGCTCCTCTGAGAGAAGGTAGAGTAGTTTCACTGCCTGAGATAAGACTGCGTGAAAAGAACCAATTTCATTGGGTGGGGAGATTCTTGAAGGCAGATCTGCCAACTTGCCATCATCTGCCACCAGGTTATCAAACCCATCAGTCGAGTTGGTGTGTACAAACCCAGCAGTAGGATAGTCATCAACAAAAGTATCTGTATCAGTGGGATTGGCTGGCGGGGAAAGGACAGGTACCTGAGAGGGGTGTTTCGATTGGTGGCGGAAGAACTAGGCCTTCTTCCACAGGAAAAACATGAGGTTGTGAAGGAGTAGGCAGAGATGGAGCAGAAAGACAATGCTGACGCTCCAAGACTAGTATCTGCAGTGTGGACAATATATCTATAGATACATCCTTGAGCCTGAAGGAGTAAGGAATTGCACTGGCCTTGAAGGGGTGCCTGTTTCAACAGGTGTCTGTGTGGGAACTGCAATGGGAGAGGGTTCCTGTTGAATCAGAACATGCTTCATAGGTAGCCCAGCGGATGCCGATGGTGCCCGTGGGGGTGGCATGTTCTTAGGTGGGAGGATACCACTGTCATCTTCATCCAAAAAAAACCTTCTTAAATGCCTATGTCAGTCCCATTCAGTAACAGTTCTTGAAGGGGGGCTATAACAGGACAGGGGACGGCATGTGGCACATATGGGGCCAGTGAGAACAGTGGCTGCGCAAGAGTTGGCCTTAGAAGGAACAACAGTGCTGACAGTGACCATAGGCGTCAATGAGGACATCGACAAAGTCATCGACAATAGAGCAGCCCAGTGCTTTACATCTGTGCATCCTCTTGCCTCCCTTGGATGCTAGGCCACCTGGTGAGTTTGCCTGTGCATTGTGCAGCCTCTCCATCTGTCCCTTTTTGTTCCTCCACCTCAATGGCACTCCGCGTCTCCCCCATCTATTCTAAATGTTACTACATCACCTATCCCTCCTCTCTCAACTCTGGAAAAAAAAAGATTCAAAAAGATCTCTTAGCCTCTAATCCGGGCCTACCTATTGCTGACACCTACATTAGTGCTGCTTCCAGACAGACTATCACTGATATCCTCTTCTCTGTCCCCTCTCCAGACCTATGGACCTCCCACCTGATCTCTACCCCCATGTTTTTTACCATACTGCCCATTACTAATGTACTTTCTTCATGCATGTATGTGATTTCTATGTATAACTAAGTTCTGTTTCTATTCGCTGTAACTAGCGCCACAATGCCCCAGGGCTGCTGCGTGCTCAACAAATATGAATAAATAAATAAATACCCTCTCCCCTTTTTCCTCTTCACCTATTAATGGCGGCACTAGATGGGAAGTACTCCTGGCATATTTCTCATCCTCTAGGTGCATCATTAATGCCTATCACACTGGCACTGCCATGGCCCAGAGTCCTCAACCCAATCTTTTTCTCTTTGACCAACGCCTACCGGCCCTCATCAACTTCCTTCCTTTCTCTGCACTTCCTTTACCGCCTCCCTGCATCCCTCCTCGGAAAACTGTCAAAGGTGGTAACTGGCTATATTTAGCTACTCTGATCACTCGATTTGCTGTCAAACATTCTTCTGACATATGCCTCCTTCTTGAAGACTTTGATCTCGACGTCCTCACTCTCTTCGAGACGTGGTTCAATGCTCAGTCACTACTTTTGACTCCCTTCTCCCTGATGGCTACACAATCCTCTACAAGCCTCAGCCCAACCGACCTGGTGGTGGAGTAGCCCTAATCTTCCCTGAGTGGGTCCCTTTCTCTCTCATACCCACCCATTCCTACTCCTCCTTTGAATGTCTTGTCTACAAGCTTGGTGTCTCACTGACTCTCTCTCTCCCCCTTGCCACTATCTACAGGCCCCCTACCCCTGTGTCTGTCTTCCTTTCAGAATTGGCTGACTTCACCTCTTCTCTTCTGACCTCTACCTCTAAACACCTCCTTCTTGGAGACTGCAACATCCACCTTGACTCCACTGCTTCTGCATCTTCACTCTTCCGTAATCTCTGTGCCTCTCTCTCCCTCACTATTCTCCCCTCCGGCCCTATCCATTCTGCCGGAAACACTCTAGATGCCTTCATCCCCACCGATCTCCCGTTCTCCAACCCTCTCACTACCCCTCTCTCCTGGTCTGACTACTTTCTCCTCTTTTCTCATCTGGAACCTCACGGCCCCCTGACCGTGCCTCCACCAGCACTGCCAGACTCCTTCGTGGTCATCCGACCGATGAAATGAGTGTCAGCTGCTGTGTTTGCCTCCACCTTGATCACTCCTTCTTCCCCTCCTCTTGACTCTCTCCCTGGCTCTGTCCTTGCTAATCTTCATCTTGCTATCACTAACACTCTTGACATTCTTGCCCCTGTCATGAGGATCCACCTGAAATCTGCCTCCAAGCATAACACCTGGTACGACTCTGATCTAGCTGCTCTGAAACACAAGTGCAGAGTTGCCGGACGGAAGTGGCAGACCTCAGGCTCATCCTCTGACAAACTGCCCTGTTGCCTAGTGCAAAGGTAATACCGTCTCTCTATCTGATCCAAGAAGAGGGCCCACATCCAAGCCCGTATCTCTGGAGCCTCTAACTACACAGCTGAACTCTTCAAAATCTGCAAGGAACTAGCCAATCCATCTGCAGTCTCCACCTCGCCTCTTCCTTCTTAGGCCCTCTGTACTGCACTGGCCACCCATTTCACCTCTAAAACTCAGGATATTCTGACCTCTCTCTCTTCTTTACATTCCTTCATTCCTCGCCCTCCTCCCCCTGCCTCCCTTGGCCTCTCTTCCATCCCCAACCACCCTCTCTTCCTTCTCACCTATCACAACGGATGAGATCCCTAGAGTAGTCTGCTCTATGAAAGTCTCATCCAAACAGGTGTCTCCCTGTTCTTCCAGAACTATTAAGGCCACCATCTCCTCCCTCACTCTGGCTCTTACTGATTTCTGCAACCACTCCTTAGCATCTGGCTATTTCCCTTCTTCTCTCAAGCTCTCCCTTTTGCACCCCCTCCTAAAAAGCCTTCAGCCGGCCAACTACCACCATATCTCTACTACACCCATCCTTGGGAAACTCCTGAAGATGTTAGTCTTCCTCCAACTGTCCCACCACACTGAGTCTGTTGGTTGTTTACATGACCATCAATCTGGATTCCGAGCATCCAGAGGCATGGAAATTGCTCTCCTGAACACCTGTAAAGAACTGCTTGCAAATCTTGACTCTTGCTCTTCTCATTCTCCTTGACCTCTCTTCCGCCTTTGACAGGGTCCTTCCTCACTGAGCACCCTTCCCAGGTGCTCCTGGGCACCTTCTCCTCCTCCATCACTCTCTACATGTAGTGTTCCCCATGGATCTTTCCTCTCGCCTTGGCTTTTAACATCTATCTTGCACCTCTTGCTCACCTGATCTCTGCCTTCTCTCCTCATCTACTGTGTTACACAGATAACACACAATTCTTCTTCAAACTCCCCTCTTCCTCCTCCTCTTCCTCCTCCTCTCCCTCCTGTACCATCCCTGACATCCTGTCTGCTATTCAGTCTTGGTGCACCTCCAACCATAACTGTCTTAATGCCAGTAAGACCGAGATCCTTCCTTTCGGGACACCTGCTCCCCGCTTCCATCCTGCACTCTGGCTGGCCTTTATGGGCTCACCTCCCTCTCCTTCCATAGAGGCCAGAAACTTTGGGGTCATCTTCAACTCCTCTCTGTCCTTTACTCCTCACATCTTGGACCTTGCAGAGAAGGCCTCTTTCAACTTCTCCCTTTCCTCGCCTTCCACCAGAAGCTCAATGTCTCCAGAGCTCTGGTACTTTCCAGGCTAGATCATTGTAACAGCCTACTCCTCAACCTGCCTCTTTCTTCTCTCCGTCCTCTCCAACTAATCCAGTATATTGCTGTGAGACTTATCCTTGGCCTCAAGCCCTGGTATCCTACCTCTCCAGCTCTAAAATCACTGGCTCCCGGTTGTTTCAAGGATCAAATCCAAGACCCTTTGAATTATCCACAAGGCTGTCTGGGGCCTGGGACCATGTTACCTGCAACTGTCTCTCAGTAAATACTCTCCTTCCAGATCCCTTCAGTCTCCTTGATTCAACTCTCTGCTGATCAAACGCTTCTCCAAACAGAGAGCTGGGGGCAGACTTCTCTCCTCAGACCTCTCTCCTCTACGTCTTGAACCGGACCACCTCAAGTTCTGCAAACAACTTAAGACCTTTCTCTTCAAGTCCCCATTCCCTCTACCCCTCCTGTGCTAAACATTCCCTCTGTCACTGGGATTGGCGGCCTGGTCCCTCAAGAGCCCAATAGTGTCCTGGCATTCTGCCCAATTGCCCACAGCACCCCCTCCCCTTGCACTGACCTCTGGGCCCACACCAGCCTGTCGGGTGGTTTTCCTCCACCCTGCACATACCTGGTGGGCGCTAGACTTCCCTCTTCGCCTGGGATGTCTCCGCCCATGTACTTACCTGTTGCCTCCCCAATGGGCACCTCTGGCACTTCCTCCCCTAGGGAACCCTAATAGCACTTACTTCCACCCACCCCCCCTTTTTTCCCTTTTTCTTTTCACTGCACTTGAACGCCCCAAATGCCACAAGGCCTAGGAGGACTGCTGTTTGTTTCTATTTATTCATTGTCATTTTCATTGTTTATTTTCTCCCTTGTACCCTTCACTTGTGCCTTGTCGTGCTTTGAAACACTGTTTTGTTGTATACGCGCCTTATAAATATCCAGTAAATAAATAAAATGAAATAAATCCTTATGGGTCTTGGAGAACAATTGTCAGATGGTGCAGTTATTCAAATCATGGTCCGGGTATAGACAATAGAGGAATTGCTCATGAAGATCCTCGATGTTCACGTTCTTGAGGTAACAAATCGAGCAGGCCTTGAATAGGCTTTTCTTCCGAGTGTCTGCCATGATGTCAACAGACTCGTGACAGCCTCAACGGATCGAAGCAGGACCGCAACCCCAGATGCAACAGAATAGGCCGATTTTCCACACCAGCCGGCAAGAATCTTAAAGCTAAAATTAAAAAAAGTAGACAAAATCATCAAAGATTGAACAGAGATTTTTCGAGGACCTCCAACACTTAACGTGCGGTACAAAACCTGAAGATGGCCTCCAGCTGTGGAGCTAAGGGAGACCTGTCTAATTGGCTGTGGGCAATATGACCCAAAATGACGCTAACTGAGCACTAGTAAAAAGCAGTTAAAACATTTAAAGGGAAACTGTTTTAATGTTTCAGAGGATTTCTCGCCTGACGACATGGATATTCAAACAGCAAGTGAATCTATGAAAGATCCAATGCTGGAGTAATATGCATTATTCTTGCAAAGTTATTATTCGTGCATTCCACAGGTTTATGCACTGCTTTGTGATGCTTTAATCTGAACAATTAACAATAACTAAGTGCAAAAATATAAACAGTCTGTCTTCATCTTTTGTTCAATAAGATTTGAGCTCTTATTAATGCAAGGGAGTGGATTACACAATTGTGATGTTTGACAATTGCAATTTTCAAAGCAACAGCTATCTACTCAGGACGGGCCTGTGAGGAATTGCCTGCCCATTTTATAGATTGTACCTTGCAACTACAATGTTCAGCATACTATGACCAAAGGTGTCCTTTGGATGCGTAGCTCTGTAAGAGCAGTCTATGCCTCTAGGCAGTAGAACTACGTAATAACTAACTAAGTTCTCTTATATCTGCTATAGTACTGAGAATAATAGAGTCAAACCTGGTAACTACTGGGACGAACGAACCCAAAGGAGTTATGATGAATATAGCACTGACACAAAAAAAGGAGTATCACGATGAACTGGGGAAGCCCCAGAGCTCTGTCATAAAATGGGGAGAGGCAAGAGAACATCAGAGCAGAGAAGCCCCGGAGCTTCAAACCAGCTATGAGGGGGATGCTGGTTCACATGGGGAAGACCTGTTTCCCGAACTGCTGAGAGACATTAGGAAACTGATGCAGGGATTTCCCTGGTCAATCAACAAAGTAATGAACAGCTAGGAAGCTGACTACAGTCCCAACAGGTACACGCAAGGGGGAGGCGGTGGTGAAGACGGGCAGAGAGTGAGAACCCCACAAATACCGCACACCACGACACACGTCAAAGCATATTGGAGAAGGAAAAGTAACAAAGTGAATCCCGTCCTGACTATCGTGAAACCCGAAGAGGAGGAACATGCTGACTCGTGACGCAGCCTCATTACAAACAAGGTAATTGTGAAAGTGGGAGACCCGGGGAGGGTGGCACTGTTATATGGCGCTGTTATAAAGCCAAGAGACATTTGTATGCCTACAGGAAACAAATATAATGATTGGGGCCATCCTCTTAGTCCCAGTGAAAGAGACAAATATAAGAAATGGAAAGTACAATTCCTTAATGCTAAGAATGAATATAAAGATTACTGCAGACAGTCTACTCGTCCTAGTGATTGGCAAAAGTATAAGAACAGTGAAGATCACTCAGGAACCCCTCATTCTCATCCCAGTGAATGGCAAAGGTCCAAGAAGAGTGAAGATCACTCAGGGACTCCTCATACTCATCCCAGTGATTGGCAGTAGTACACAAAAATTGAAGATCACTCAGGAACCCTCATACTCATCCCAGTGAATGGCAAAAGTCTAAGAAGAGTGAATATCACTCAGGGACTCCTCATACTCATCCTATTGATTGGCAAAAGTATAAAAGAGTGAAGATCACTCAGTGATTCCTCATACCCGTCCCTCTGACTGTGAATACTTGGTCAATAATGAGAATCACAAAGGGACTCAGCCTACTCATCCCAGTGACTGTGAATACTGAGAAAGAGTGCAAGTCATAAGGGGACTCGGCATATGCGTCCCAGTGAGCGTGAATAATTGACGAAGAGTGAAAATCACAAAAGCACACTGCCTACTCATCCCAGTGAAGGCAGATACTTGGTGAAAAGTGAGAAACAAAAAGGGATTCAGTCTACTCGCCCGAGGGAGTGTGACTATAGTAAGAAGAGTGAGAATCATAAGGAGATTCAACCTCATTATCTTGGGGAATGGAAAACCTATGAAAGGGATAAAAGAGGTCACTGGGTACAGTACACAGATCCCAGTGTGAAGATAAATGTATCGAAAGAGATAATTAATAATAAACCAAGAGCTCCTGAACTGAAAGAATTAATACCAGTAAATGAGCAGTTTCCTACAAAACATGGGGAGAGCCACATAAGTAAAGGTTTGAAGGATCACGTGCCTAGAGAGGGAATCCTGACAGTTCCAACAGAAGTAAAGAGTGCAAAGTGGAGCAATCCTTGGAAAGAATTGAATAGACTGGTAGAGGAAATAGCAAGAAGCTATTTGAAAATTCGATACTGAGAGACATTTGCTGGTTACACAAACCCAAGGAGACGAGAGCCATTCTCCTGGTCTTTAGTTATTTAGGACAAGTGGTAGGGTCAGTGAAGATTAGCTTTTGGAAGGCGGACAGTCTTATGTTGGACTATATACAAGACTACAAGCACCCTAGTTTAGTTGTGTTAGGTAGGGCAACCTTCAGAATAGGGAAAGTTAGGCATTCTTCTGTTTTAGAGTTGGTTCCCTTATGATCCACTATGATATATTCATATCATTGCATCATAAGCAGTATGCAATACCAGTGCTTGCACACCCTTTCCAGATCCCACTGACATGTGGCCTGCTGCATTAAGGAATTAACTCATAAATCAATCTTAGAAGAATTAGGAACACACATGCATACTCTACCTTACACCTAGGGGCCAGGCATAATACTTTGTATTGCACGCTCGTGGCTTTTTGTTACCAACCACATTCACCTTCTTATATGCCTTGCCCTTGGACTAGGCCACTTTCTGGAGTTGGTTCAAAGTCCTAGAATTTTTATTCCGGAACCCATAAATGGACCCCACCCCCAAAGTATTTGAAATCTACATAGCACTCCTGATTGCCTGGGCATGCCCTCAGGCCTCTCACACACCCAACACTAGACATTTTCTATCTTATAACACTCCAAAACTGCCTTGCAATTCCACGGTTTATTTTCTGCATTGTCGCTATATAGATGATCGTCCACATGTCATGGACAAACCTAAAGTCATACCAACACAAAGCATTTCCATCTGCCAAACTCCCTCTGCACATCTGCAGCTTCCATTGGTGCCGTTCCCCCTTGCCACTTACCAGCCGACTAAGGCCTAGTACTAGGTGGGTGGGCACTATGCCACAGACAAGGAGCAGTGCTTTGAAACTACTGTGGTGGTGATTTGGTGCAGTGCAAAAGAACTGTAACATACAGTTTCGTAGCATAACATAACATACATTTGAATATGACAGTAGTTGTAACTTAGATTCTAACCAGATATCGTTTAATTATCCAGGAAAACTATTTTAAAGGAATGTAAACACAAAATGAATCTCGGTCATGTAAATGGCAGCGAGCTGTACGACTCACATAACAAAACTTAATACAACATATATTATATAAGCCATATAACCAGCATCTACTGTCTTTACCAGTTGTTAAATGCCCGCCAATATATCATATCCTTCTAGATCGAGGGACGGGTGATTAACTGGGGATACTGACCTAGCCGAGGGCCTAAAGTTGGCGGAAGGTTCATTAACCCAAGTGATAATGATCCGTCCCGAAGGTCTATCTGGCTATTAGCACATATCTTTAAGGTTCCATGTAATAATGTCGCCACAAAAATCTCGCCATGCAAATATATCGCCGAAAAATGGTCGTTTTTTGTGGCAACATTATTGCATGGAACACGCGGGGGACACCCCCACAACCCCCAAACTTTTTTTTTGTCTTTTTTTTTTTGGCCCCTGTCCCCATATATATGGTCACCCAAATAATATTGTCACGACCTTTTCCCGGCGATATTATTTACGGTGACCATATATATGGCGATATTATTACCTGATACCATCTTTAACAGTTATACATTTTTAGAAGTGCTAGTGGTGAAGCAAAAACGTTATGTTAATAGTCAGAAAAACTATTGACAAACTGAGTTATTAAATTAAATATGTTTTTCTTTTGTATTTAAATAAAGTTGTCTTCAAATATTTAGCATTTTGATTGCATACTTGGTAAAACTGGATCAGGTTTGACATGTGCATACATTAGGTGTCATGTCAAAGTAAGCAGTTCCCCTTTAAGAAAGTGGGAGCATTTCCCCATGTTTTATCTTCTCTTTGTTGTGTTAAATAAGATGTTGCAGTGAAGAAAAAGATCTTCCCACAGAGAAAGAGTTTTGTTGGAAAACGTCTTGCCTGGAAATTGTATTGTTGTTTCCCTGTTTGCATTTGAAGACACAGTGTTCAGAATGCAGTCAATACCATAGATATTCACTGAACTCTGAACGATTTTACAGTCTTGAGTACAGCAAAGGCTGTTAAGGATTGCCTTTTACAGCCAGGATAATGCCCACCTGAGCACTATAAGGTGATGAGGTTAGCCTTCGGCCCAGCCACCAAGATGATATGCATTGAGACTGGGAAACATGATCAAGGCTCTCTCACTCTTGTGTGAAAAAAAGGATATGCTGCAGAAGGAGGACGACATTCGTCACTTCCTGTCCTAAAAAGTGGCAACGGGCGCTGGAAAGACATCCAGCACACATATCCCTTCCTCTTACCACATTGCTTCAATGACTTCTCTATTTGACCGCAGAAGTGGTCGCCCAGACCAGGAGATCCAGCACACAAACACAGAAGTGAAAAGAAACCAAATTCTGTAGGCAGAGAGAAAGCAAGGGGCAAAGAAGGCGCTCCGCCACATACATGTAGGACATGTGAGGCGCAGTTTTCCACTGGGAAGCCCCTTATCCCTAGTCCAAGAAACTTTGGCGCTATAACAGGAGTTTTCACCAGCATTCGAAGCAACGTAATTGGATGTAACCCACCAAGGATTTGAAACTGGGTGCAGATACATTCCAAAAGATCACTATTCATAAGGAAGAGCCAAGTGAATTAGCAAAGAACATCTGTAGAAGACAGCTTTTATATCTAAACATCTGAGGGCCTGATTCACAAAGCCGTGCACTGGAACAAGTCACGAGGTGCCTTTGAGCATCCTATACTTGCATTTGATTTCCAAAGTTTACAACGGGTGCATATGTAAGCTGCCTTTGTGAAAGTATTTGTGGTATGCAGTCATAAGGTAGACATACACAAGGAAGACAGGCTCAAAGGTCGACATGTACAGACGATAGAGAGGGATAAAATATAGACATTATAAGGTTGACATGAATATCTGTCCGAGAGAGATGTGAAATGAAGAATGGGGACGGGTGTGAACGGGCATTAAAGGGAGCGTGGGGGGCGAGAGGGGGGGGCAAACTCTCATTATGACAATAAAAGACATCGGTACGAAAGGGAAACATTGAAAATAAGTGTACCTAGGGTTGCAAGGGTAGAAGGGGAAAGCAAGACGAGGATAGGGTGAACAATCCCTTATTTAAACATGACAATCCTTTGACCTGACAGTGTTTCATTGTCAAAATGTAACACATTTTTCATGTTAAAATGGACATGTCAACCTGTCAAACTAGAAATTATATCGTGCCTCCTATTGCTATGAATATATGTATATTAGCCTACGCCAAGCTGCTAACAAGCTGCTTATAAACTAGATGTGAATAAACTCGCATTGCATGGTCCTGACCTTAGAAACCATGTAAACTGTCATTTTGGGTCAAGCCGCCATTTTAGGTTTTCTTGCTCTATAAAGTCACCATATGAGCTAAAATGGTAGCCTATGTTATTCAGAACAGAACTCGATTGTCATGACCTCTGTACAGCTAATGTATAACTTGCCTGCAGGCCACTTGTTAGGGTCATGAGCTGAGACCTTGTCCTTCTGCTGACCTGTGTGCAATGGATTACCTGTATCACCGAAACTGATCTATAATTGAATGAGAACACCTGCTTAACTATATTGTATAAATTAAGTCCCGCATTGTAATGTTAGGCCTAGAGCATACATTATTACCATTTCTTCTTGTTAATGTATAAACCTAAGATTAACTAGATTTGACCTGGCAAGGGACCCTAGAGCAGTAACTTATTTATGGAATGATTAACCCAAAGGAGGGCTGAACAGCAGGCTTGAAATGTATAAAAGCCTGACTGTTTCAATGAATATTTGCACTCACTGAGCACACCGAACCACGCTGGAGTTCGCTGTGTTGTACTGAGGGTCGATAGCTATCTGAATTTTGTTCTGTTCTTTTGTAACTGGATTCAGTATAAAATAAAGTACTTTGTATGTTCCTTTGTAACCTGTGTTTGGTGTGTTTCCTTTTTGGTTACCCTGCCTCATATTATTTCCTTGTTTTCACAGTTGCCGCCCGGAATAGGTACCCTCAAGATTGATGCCGGATTATTGAAGGTTGACGCACGCTATCGGACCGGGATCGGATGGTGTGACATAACGGGCCCGATTGAACGAGACGCGACACCTCAACAGCGCTGCACGATCCGTTCCCTGGACGATAGCCGTGTGGTCTGAGACGGCATCTTGACGAGGGTCAATTTTTTGAGGCGGCCAGATTTGCCGAAATCACCATACACAAGGTAAAATTCGTTAGGTAAGTCCTTTGTAAACCGATCGGTCCTCCTTAGGTTTGGTCAGGTGAGTCGTTACCCGACTCTTAATTCAACCCTGACAATTTGAATTTGGCGCATTGTATCTGCAAACACAATTATTGGCCAGGTAACACCGAGTATTTGAGAAATGCCTGGGAAATTGTCTAGCTGCTTTAGGGCATTATTCCGCAGCGATAGACAATCTTTTGAATTTAGCCGTCCGGCACCACAGGAGGGGTCACCGGCATGTACTATGTACTGTAAGCATGGCATTGGAAGTGTAGTATTTAATAAAATTTGGCACAGACAAACCAGACATGCCTCCGAACTTCAGTGGCCAGTCAATGGTAGTTTTGAGATCCCTTGTATTGAATATTTAGAGTCAGTCTTGTTAAAAAAGAAGTCCAGACCAGCAGCATTTGATGTTTTGCAAAATTGGAAAAGAGAAGCGTTGCAGCAGCTTAAAAATAGGGAAAAACATGTGCGCCGTCATAAAACAAATGCTGAAAAGGCGTTGTTATATGATCAGGACAAACAGTCTGAGTCGGTTAGGAATATGGACAGGGCTTTCTCACTCGGTATTCAGAAAATCTATCCTTCTTAAGATCTTCATGTTTCTGATGAGTTTATCGACAAATTGTTAAATGATTGAAGGCCTGGAGCCTCTGCACCACCTCCGTATGTTCCTCTTCCTCCTGCTGTACCTCTTCCTGCTGTTATTCCTGCTCTTCCTGCTCAACCTGTTGTTCCTATTCCTCCGGTTGTTGTTCCTCCACCTGCTCCTCTGCCTCTTCCCATTGCACCAGTAATAGTACCTCCATTGAATTTGCCTGCACCCTCACTGCCAAGTAGTTCTGTACCGCTTGTAGTTGATCAGGGTGCGGGGTCGAGGATTGTTACTCGTAATACTGTTCCTACAGAAAAGAAACAGGATTTGTTTGCATGGGCTAAGCATTGTATGGAGAGAGATGATCGAGCTAATGTTCTTGCCACACTTTCTAATATGGATAATTTTCCTGAGAAAAATGTTTTCATTGAAGGTTTAGGGATTCATTTATGTGTAATGTGGGGTAAATTAAATAATGCAGACCTCCCACAAGGGTTGAGGGACCTGAATACTTTAGCGTTTTCAAGAGATACTGTGGAGAATGTACATGAGCATGTTGAGAGGATATTTGAGTATAGTAAGGAGTTGGAAAGGTTACGGAATGAGGATGACGAAGAAGAAAGTATGTATGTACAGAAACGATTTCTTCCGTGTCGTAAATCGACATTTGAGGAGGCGGGAATTTGTACAAAAGATGCGATTAGATGGATTTCAGACATATCGAGAACTCCAGTTGAGGTATATGACACATACAGTCAATATATGGTAGAAATGCAGAGGAAAGTGATACAGGTAATGGTAGAGTACCTGCAGGATGAATGTTTAAAGAGAAAGGTTAGTTGTCCCACAGAGTTATTGAGCATTTATAAGAGAGCTTTTTCACTTGACACTTCTTCAACTGCTTTAGCGCTCGACTTAGCTCTGTTGCTTAGTAAGCGTTCGGAGTTGCCTACATCTCAGTTGCCTATGAGAGAGGTTCCTCTGACATTTGTCCCAAAGGTTGAGATTCCTGCTAATGCTGCAGCAGGTACACCTGCTGTGGACATTCCTGCACATTATGTATCGCAGTTTGTTCACGTCCCGTTTTCACGACAGGAAGTGAATACTATTAGACAAACTATTCCTGACATTAGGAAAAATCCGACAGGGTTCTATAAAGAGATAGAGTCAGTTTTGCAGTCCTCAGTGTTTACCCTAGGCGACATTGATTTGCTATTCCCTGTACTCCTGCCTGTAGATTTGTGGAAACAAGTTAGAACTATAGACGATGTACCAGGGTTGGGAGATACATGGGCTAACATAGTTAGGCTTGATGGGGAAAGGCCAGCTGGTGAAAGACCACCTCAGGTGATACTAACTTTGCCTGACAGAATCATTGCAAAACTGAAAACTATAATCCCCGAAAAGAGAATTATTTGGGACAAGCTTACGGCCTGTGTCCAAGGAAAGTCTGAGGGTGCTACCGAGTTCTTTAATCGGTTCAAACAGGTATTCTCGGATTTCAGTGGACAAGACTTAGGCACAGAGTCTGGGAAAAGATTATTTGTGGACAAATTTGTACGTGGATTGCTGCCTGACATCCAGTCACAAATTATGTCTTTTGAGAGCGCTTGGCAGGCGAAATCCCAAACAGAAGTACTGCACATGGCTCAGTACTCCGAGAACCGTGTCAATAATGAAAAAGATAGAGTCGAGAAGAGAAAAGGTGATTTGAAGACTAAAGTATTGTTACAGCAAATTGTTAGAGGCCCCAGAGGGGGTAGTTCGCAGATTAGAGGTCAGTATGTTCCACAAGGGAATGTGCCCTAGGGTCCTGTGAATATTAACCAGTGTGCCTATTGTCGCCAGGAGGGTCATTGGCGTGCACTATGCCCCGTCCTTAGACAGAGGTCGAATAACACATTTGGAAATATGGGTAGACGATCTAGAGGTCGCTCGGGTGTAGGGGGCCCTGGTAGAGGCCAGTTTTCACAGGATCCCCAACAACCTTTTTCACAGGATAATCAGACTTCGAGTGTGGATACTAGAAACATATTTGATCATCCTTCTGTTGCATATCTATCTGAAGAGCTTCCTTTTGATGATATTTTGTTTCATTAGGATTGCCCGAAGCAGGGTTTGGAACCTACACCTATTCCCGTTAATCAGAAAGGTCCCTACGTTGAAATGGTAGTGGGAAATAGGAAACATCAATTTTTGATAGACACTGGAGCACAGAAGTGCTCCATTGATCATTCTCGGGTTCCAAACATTCCACTGTCAGGGAAAACCAATGTTTCTGTAGGGTTTGATGGCACACCAGTTGTTTGTCCGGTTTCTTCACCGGTACCTATTTCTTTGGGTCCCTTTACGCACCACTGTCCATTTCGCTTGACTTCGAATTGTGGAGAGAATTTGTTGGGGTTGAATCTGTTGAAGGAATTAAATGCAGTAATTCATTGTTCTTCTGATGGAGTGCGTTTGACGATTTCACCACAGCAATGTTCTGTTTTGCAATTCTTGACTAGACCTTTGCCGCCAGAATTCAGTAATGTACCAGAGTGTTTGTGGGCAGTTGATGACAATGATGTCGGTGTTTTGCAGATTGAGCCTGTTAAAATAGTTTTGAAACATGGAATTAAGCTGCCCCGTATTCCACAGTATAAGATCTCAGTTGAAGGCGAGCGAGCTTGGAAGAGCAGTGTTTCCGATTTTGTGCATCGTGGGGTGATTGAGGAGATTGCAGGAAGTTTGTCCAATAGTCCGATTTTACCTGTGTACAAAAAAGGTGATAATGCAATTCCATTTAGTTTTATAATTGATTTACGTGCCATTAATAAAGTCGTTGTTCCGCAATTTCTAATTGTGCCTGATGTGACGACAATATTAACCATGATTCCAGCTACGGCTACTCACTTCAGTGTTGTGGACCTAAAGAATGCTTTCTTCAGTATTCCTATACATGAGGATAGTAGATACTTGTTCGCGTTCACCTTAGGGGGACGCTCATTCACATTTACTCGTGCACCTCAAGGTTATACTGAGAGTCCTAGTACTTATAGTAGGGCTTTGAAAGAGCAGCTTGATACCCTTGGATTGCCCCCTACTTGTTTTTTGCTTCAATATGTTGATGATTTGCTTTTAGCCGCTGACTCTGAGAGCTCTTGTAAAGAGGGCACTGTGTTGTTGCTCATCCATCTAGCTAAGCATGGTCACAAAGCTTTGCTTAAAAAGTTTCAATATTGTTGCCAGGAGGTCACCTATTTAGGCTATCTCCTGTCAAAGGAGGGAAGAAGATTGACACCTGAAAGAATAAAACACATTTCTGGCATGTCTGTCCCAAATACACAAAAGGAAGTTAGAGCCTTGATAGGTATGGCTTCTTACTGTAGGTTATGGATCCCAAACCTCTCACTAGTGATAAAACCGATGTTGGCCTTGACGAAGAAGGGTATTTCTTTGCCATTGCTATGGAATACGGAGCATCAACATTCATTCGAGTTGCTCAAGACTGCATTATGTTCGGCGCCAGTTTTGGGCACACCGAACTATGAGAAGGCCTTTGTGTTGTTTGTGCATGAATGTGATGGATGTGCTTTGGCTGTATTAACGCAGGAACATGGAGGGAAGAATAGGCCATGCGGTTACTACTCTTCCGCCCTTGATCCTGTTGCATGCGCTTTGCCTAGATGTTTGCACGCTGTCACTGCTGCTGCTGCGTCTGTAAAACAGAGTGAGGGAATGGTCCTAGGCCATGATTTAACCCTGAAGGTGCCTCACTCTGGAGATATTCTATTGAACAAAACCCAAACGCAACACCTCACTTCCGCACGACTGACAAGATATGAATTAATCTTGTTTGCTCCCCACATTCAAATTAGGAGGTGCTGCGTTCTTAATCCGGCTGACCCCTACCTTTCCCGCAAAATACTGTTTGCGGTGACGAAGAGTCACATGACTGCCTGTATACTACTGAACAAGATACAAAAGGCAGAGTTCATTTGAGGGACACTCCTTTGGATAACCCACAAGGGGAGCTGTTTTGTGATGGCTTCTGCTTCAAACTACTGGATGGTACATCCACAGCTGCTTATGCAGTCACTACATTCAGGACGGTTGTGGAGACCAAGAGAATTACGCATAACTCTGCGCAGGCCGCAGAGATAATAGCATTGACTCGAGCTTGTGAGCTTTCCGAAGGGCTAACAGTAAACATATATACTGATAGCCAGTATGCCTTTGGGGTGGCTCACAACTTTGGGAGACTTTGGTCAGAGATAGGGTTTTTAACTTCGCATGGCACCAAGATCCAACATGGCTCCCTGATAGTACAATTGCTTTCAGCGCTTGCGCTCCCTAGTCAGCTAGCAATCATTAAGTGCGCAGCACATCGCAAGATTATAGATGATGTAGGGAAAGGGAATGCTTTCGCTGATCAAATAGCTAGACAAACTGCCGCTGATCTCTTCACGGAGATGTATGTTTCAAGGGAGACTATAGATGACTATGCAATGGATGAGGGTGTTGGGTCTGTACGGGATATCCAAGCCGATGCCACATTAGAAGAATCCAAGAGGTGGGCTGAGGGCTTGGGGAAACTCGATGATGATGGGTGTTGGGTGGACATGGTTGACGGGAAATGGTTGCTTCCTAATGAATATATAGTAATGATGGTTACCATGGCACACGGTCCCACACATTTGTGCGCTCAACAGATCACGAGAATGTTAGAGAAAGTCTGGGTAAATGATAAGATTTCAAAAATTGCCCAGCATTATATCCAGAATTGCATGATTTGCCTACAACACAATGTGGGAAAGGGGACAGCAACTCCAAGAGGTAGCTTTGGGCCTCCTTCTGTCCCGTTTGAAGTGATTCACTTTGACTTTATTGAAATGGAGCGATGTAACAATCTAAAATATGTCCTTGTGGTCATTTGTGCCTTTAGTAAGTGGGTTGAGGCTTTCCCTGTTAAAGACGCTACAGCCATGACCACTGCAAAGACCATGTTAAAGGAATTCTTCCCACGGTTCGGTTTGCCGAGAGTTATCTGGTCGGATAATGGTCCGCATTTTATCGCTGCTGTAATTCTACAGTTATGTACGTCATTGCAAATTGACAAACGATTCCATTCGGCCAGACATGCTCAGAGCACCGGATTAGTGGAAAGACACAATGGTATCATAAAAAACAAGCTCGCTAAGACGTGTGCCGGCACCAAACTAAAATGGCCGGACGCCTTACCGATCGTGTTACTTTCAATGCGGACAACCCCTCAAGCTAAGACTGGGCTCTCTCCATTTGAGGTGGTAATGGGGAGACCTGCCAATATCTGGGCTCTTCCGAAGCCTAGGGCATTGAGGAATGTAGAAAATGTATTGCTTTCAGACTATTGTAGCCAGTTGACTAAAAACTTGTATTTCATTTATCACCAGGTACGAAACGCTTTACCCGCGCGATACGAGGGCCCAGGCCACAGTATACAACCTGGAAGTTGGGTTTTGGTCAAATCCTTTGACCGATCTTCCTGCCTTGCACCTCGGTGGCGGGGCCCGTTCCAGGTCCTGCTGGTCACCCAAACAGCGGTGCGTGTCGCAGGCCGGAAGCATTGGATCCACGCGACGCATGTCAAGAAACTTCCTCACCCAGTGCCACACGTTACAGAAGAAACAGAACCCCTCACTAACACTGCAACCAATGATCCCAAAGCAGTGAGTAGCACTGAGAGTGCGTCGGAGAATCTTTCTGAGCCCGTGAGGCTTGGGGAAGCTGCCATTTTGTCTCCACACTCTCCGAAAATTTTGCTCCCAGAAATTGCTGTTCCAACTTCACTTGCCTCTGATACGTTGCTTCCAACGGGAAGTGACAACATCTTGTTCTCGGATCAAACAATACCAGGCACAACAAGATACAACTTCCGACCACGAAGATAGACATACGGCATGGTTTTGCTGTGCATCTGATAGACATACAGCACGGTTCGGCTGTGCATTCAAGGAAGGAAAGGATCATCAAGGGCTTGCTTTTGCCCAAAAAGTTGAGGAAGGGGATTCTGTTGGCTAGGGGTTGTTGAAGGACTAAGAAGCCGTGCGACCGTAGTGTCGCCAGCAATGAACATTGGGGTCATCGATTGAAAATCTACAATGCCTGCTACCGCCACCGCTGCTGCTCGTATTGGACTTATAAATAAGGGGGTGACCAACTCGGACAATGAACAATGTGCCTGAGCCCCGAAAACGTATTGCTGTGTTTTTATGATAATATTTGGTTTTATAATAGTCACTGTCTTAGGCCTTTGGTATTTCGAAGAAACTCATCCTTTAGAGTCTTTGCTGCCGACTGAAATTGTGCCCACTGTTCCTACAGCTTTTGTACATTTGCATACTCTGTCACCTAGGGACTCACAGCATAGACAGAAGTATCACAATAATACCTTGTTGCTTATAATGAATGCAACACATGCCATTTTTAATAAGACTAATTGTTGGGTCTGCTCACATTTACCGCAACATGGGGATAAGGGGCTAGGTTGGTATATTCACCCTTTACCTTTGACAACTGCTTGTTATGCTTCACTTAGAGCACTGTTCTTTGGCCGATGGAACGATAGCATCTCGGGGAACTTTGATGGCACTAATTTGAATAGTTTTGAGAAACGTGTTCTGACTCCCCTGGGATGCTCGCTTTTCGCAAATAGGAGTAAGCTCAATATTGCTTCTATTAGGCCTTCTGATAGACTGTCTCGTCCATTCCAATCTTTGATTTCCTTTAAAATGGCTCCGATAGGCAGTAAGGATGCCGTGCCTCCTTCTTATACTGTTAACCATAGTCCCGATTCAGTTTCTTTCTGCATACAGAGGAACGGCACCCGGTCAATGGGAGATTTTAAAGGTTGTGCCAACGTTGTAAATTTGACTGGGGAAGACAGACCTTTGTATGTAGGCGAACCTATCTATTTTGTTTGCGGTAATTTAGCATTTCCATGGTTGCCCAGGGATTGGCAGGGAACTTGTTATCTAGGAATCCTGTTACCTGGGGTGTTTATAGCAAGTACTGTAGAGGTTTCGAAGGCTCGTCCACGGCGGGACGAGAATGGCGACACTCCAGCACAGGTTTTAGGAGATGTAGCGAAATCATTCTTTCCATTCTTTGGGCAGATAGCGAATTCCGAGGATATCAGGAAACTAGCGAGAGTACTGGAGAGAACCATCAACCGGACCACAGATATACTCTATAATATGACTTTAGAGCAGAAAGCGATCAGATTGGTAGCGCTTCAGAACCGGATGGCATTAGATGTCATTCTGGCTGAACGTGGTGGAGTATGTAAACTAGTGGGGTCCGCTTGCTGTGTTTTCGTACCGGATTCCTCCCCAACTATTTTTAAGGCAATACAGAATCTGCACATTCTTAGTTCAGAAGTGCATGTTCCCGAGGAAAATTGGGTTCTTAGCGCTTGGTTCTGGGACTTCTTTCGGTCTTGGGGTTGGAAAGTGCTTTCAGTCTTGCTGATTATTTTGGGAATTCTGCTATTTCTTTGTTGTTGTATCCAATGTCTACCAAGTATATGTTCAATGCTGGGGGGATGTTGCGCTCAGGCGATAGCTACAATAGGACATAAAGTGTATGCCCCGGATAAAACCTCTAAGGAGTATGTACTGAAAGAGATCTTAGTAAAATATCTAATGGCGATAGATATTTCTGACAGCTATTCAGGGTGTATGGACGATGACACATGGAGTTATTTGCAGGGAGATCAGAAGTAGTTTAGCACTTGGCATAGGCCAAAAGGAGGGTTTGTCAAACTAGAAATTATATCGTGCCTCCTATTGCTATGAATATATGTATATTGGCCTACGCCAAGTTGCTAACAAGCTGCTTATAAACTACATGTGAATAAACTCGCATTGCAAGGTCCTGACCTTAGAAACCATGTAAACTGTCATTTTGGGTCAAGTCGCCATTTTAGGTTTTCTTGCTCTATAAAGTCACCATGTGAGCTAAAATGGTAGCCTATGTTATTCAGAACAGAACTCGATTGTCATGATCTCTGTACAGCTAATGTATAACTTGCCTGCAGGCCACTTGTTAGGGTCATGAGCTGAGACCTTGTCCTTCTGCTGACCTGTGTGCAATGGATTACCTGTATCACCGAAACTGATCTATAATTGAATGAGAACACCTGCTTAACTATATTGTATAAATTAAGTCCCGCATTGTAATGTTAGGCCTAGAGCATACATTATTACCATTTCTTCTTGTTAATGTATAAACCTAAGATGAACTAGATTTGACCTGGCAAGGGACCCTAGAGCAGTAACTTATTTATGGAATGGTTAACCCAAAGGCGGGCTGAACAGCAGGCTTGAAATGTATAAAAGCCTGACTGTTTCAATGAATATTTGCACTCACTGAGCACACCGAACCACGCCGGAGTTTGCTGTGTTGTATTGAGGGTCGATAGCTATCTGAATTTTGTTCTGTTCTTTTGTAACTGGATTCAGTATAAAATAAAGTACTTTGTATGTTCCTTTGTAACCTGTGTTTGGTGTGTTTCCTTTTTGGTTACCCTGCCTCATATTATTTCCTTGTTTTCACAAACCTTTGCATCAGGTCTACTTTGACATCTACATCAACGACATACACATGTCGACTTTTGTAGCAAGTCAATCTTTTACTGTGTTCCTATTTACATGGATATCAGAAGCCATGCAACCATCTTTGTGAAGCTCAGCTGAAAGTGAGCAGCTCAGAGATGCAGTACACATTCAGTCCAGTGTAAGCTTTGTTTAGCATGTCCGCCGCCGAGGAGACTGGGCAAGAGTTAGGCAGACACACAGATCAAACAACGCATCTCCTTATTTTTGACCTCCTCTTCAGTCATTTACGAACATTATCACTGTCCTCACATTTATCACCAGTGAACATTTTACTAAACATTCTCTTTTCGTATTTACAAAGGATTTGCATATTCTCCATGTAATTGTTGGCTTACTTCTGGTCTTCCATAGCTAGAGCCCTTTTTTATCTGAAATATATATCGGCTACTGTACCCTCTGCCATACATAATAAGGATTTGGGTTGTTTGCCCGCAACGGAAAAGTTCCTGGTGGAAAAGACTGTAGCTAACTTGACCAGTACGGTCAAACAACCCAAAGTTATTGCTTCCCCAACATACCCCACAAACACCTCTACCCTTACTTACCTTTTGCTTTTGGCAGCACACTTCGTTGTGTGCCGCCGACTCCCTGCAACACTGTTCCCTTCACTTATGTGCTTGGGCACCGGCGCCGAAGGGTCCTTTCCTTTTGTATTTATTTTTTATTTACCTACTTTATTCCCCTATGCTGGGGACACCCCGCAACTTCCAATCCGAAAATGTCGAACATGGTGAGTGGGGTACACCCCCGCAACCCCTGCTCCTCATGTTCAGTATTTTCGGATTCTCAATGGAAATGCCAAAAAAGACTCTATTCCTTTGTACGAATGGTACAGGCCCTTTTCTGTCTTTTGTACCATTCGTACAAATGGATGCAGTCTTTTTGGACGCTTCCCATAATAAGGCTGTTGCAAGTCACCAAGGTGCTCTGTGACCAAATAGAGGAACAAAGCAGAAAGCATAGCTCCTTTATAATGTTACAGGTGACCTGCAATACCTGTATTACATATGATAGGGGGTATTGTTACTTATAATAAAGGGCTGCGTTGCTATGCAACGGCGTCTTGCTCACTCTAATGGGAGAGATGCTTCCCGTGTCGATGCATATAGCTCATGTAGAATCCGCGAGGATGAAAGAAAACACCATGAAGCAGTTTATAATGTGGTGTCCTCAGTTTAATACAGTGCGCATTTTAGGGACTTTTTGGGCTTGAAAGCAAGTGCTAAGATTGAGATGCATTCTTGCACTCCTGTGTTAAGCTCGAGCAGTGAGCAAAATAACTATGCTACTATCAACAGCTCCTTATAAACAAATGTTTTTATGACTCCACTATGTCACGTGCATGTATTGCAGAAGAAAGGGAATCTGAAAAGTTATTCAAGGCTTCCAATGAGTGCTCCAGTGGCAGATGGAATTCTTCTCTGTGTTGGCTCAAGCAGCAGGCAATCCTTCTCATGTCCTGAGCTGCTACAGTGACAGGAGTCTTCTAATGTTGCTCGTTTAGCAGAGTAGTGATGGCACTGCTGGACTGCGTGCTATGGGACGCAGCAACCCAAAGCCTATGCTGTAGGGACACTGCAAGTCACTAAGAAGTTCTGTGAGCGAAGACACGAAACCACAGGCGAGATGACTTGCAACCAGTGGTCGAAGTGTACGAAAAGAAGTAGTGGAGCTATGTTCCCTGCCGGTCTGCCCCACTCTCCACAAACCCTATCGCTGCACCCCTCCCACACACAGTCGAAACCCCAAACAAACACATCTATTATTTAAGGGAATTTTCAGTGCAGTGCACTGAAGTGCAAGCTTCAACTTCTTTCTACACATTTATTTTAAAACTAAACCCTTCCGGAACGGTTTCTTTTTAAAATAAAAGTACAGGAGCACCGCTCCCGACCGCTCCCGCCCACTTCGACCTCTGCTTGCAACATCCTTATAACGAACGCATGGTTCTGGGCGCCTAATCCGACTGGCATTATGATCCTTTAGAATGTCTGCGCATTGGGAACTGAGCATGTGCGGCGCTATCCTGACCTTGAGACCCAACTAAAGGTCTGTGTGGGAAAAGGAAACTGCATCAGAGCACAGCGCTGGGACCCCAACGGAGAGACTGACGTCACAGCCGGTCCATCCTCACATCCACATTCAGAAGCTGAGTAAAGCACTATACTTGGTGCAATGTTGCATGTTAATGTTGGGGTGAGTGTTGTGAAAAACCAAATGAGCATCAAGCCCAGTGTGCATTATGTATGCAAACCTATTTGTCAAATATAGTAAGCTGTGCTCACTCTCGTGTTCAAAAAATGCACTTTGATTTATGCTAAAGGCAGCATTGAACCCTCAATTGGGTTATTTACCCCCTTCTACATTCTCATAGGGGTATTTGGCAAGAGGATAATATGAGTGGGCTAGACAGTTAACCTTCCATCAGAAAATAATTTGTATAGTCGTTCTAGGTTTTGAGAAAGTGCTTTGATCAGTAAAAGAAAACATGTATACTGGTTTACTGGAAGAGATTATAATAAATGAACATTGGAAAATTGTCAAAACTGCCCAGTTACAAAGTTGTTACAATAAAAGCATTTCCTTTTTTGTATAGCTTCATTTGCAAAAAACACAGCTGCCTCTTCCTCCCCCCCCCCCAAGATACCTGTTTTCTTTTCTTCTAGTCATGAAGCTGCCGGCAACAGCTGTAGTGGCTTTAGCAACAATTTCACTGGCAATGAGACTCTTACCCACATAGAGGGGAAAGAGAGAAAAAGAGGGGAATGGAGAAGGAGTAGAGAGGGGAGTGAGAAAGCGAGAGTGGGGGGTAGGGAGAGAGATAGGGGATAGGGAGAAAGAGAGAGAGAGGGGTAGGACAGAGAGGGGGTAGATAGGATATAGAGGGGCAGGGAGGGAGAGAGGGACAGAAGGCGGACGGAGAGGGAGAATGAAGGGGTATAGAGAGAGAGGGAGAGAGAGGGGATAGGGAGAGAGAGAGCGGGATGGGTGGGAGAGAGGGAAGAGAAAGGAGAGAGAGAGCGACCTAGATTGGCATATGAGGCGCGCCAGGTACAGCTAGTTTCTTATAATAACATTGTCATTTTTTACAAGAAATACAGGAGCAAAAGTAGGTTCCTCCAATTTTACAACGTCGTCCCCAATTAATGGACTCTTGTGCCTTTTTATCCGTTCAATCGTCTTTCCTCGACTAAGCCCCTTTCTCAACTTGTGCCCATATTTATTTATTTTTAAGTCATTTTCTTTATTGTCTTAAGGGTGTGACACTTTAAATAATGTGCTGAGCTTGTGAACAGAAGGCTGTTTTTTGCTTAGCATGCCCCCTGCCGGTGTTCAGGCACTAGACGAGCTAGCAACAGTCCTTTCCAGGCGTTGGCATGTACTTTGCTAGAGCCTTGCAGCCTGTAAGAGGGTCTGCCTGTGCCATGTCCTTTCACTGCACGAGATTGTCAGGAGCCATTGAGACTGTGTTTGGGGGCCCACGAGCTCCTTCAGGTGGGAGGCTCTTCTGTAGGTTCATTTAACGTTTCCTGTCCTCGGTGGATTCTTTCTGGAAAGGTCTTTGAAGCAGTGCAGGTTATGTTCTCGAGTTCCTTTGTCTCTTTTTTTTATTTTGGTGGATGGTGCTTCCGGTGTATGCCATCAAAGGAAGCAGAATGATGTGTGCTACCATCAAACCAGGAACTCAAGTCCTTTAAGTGAGCTTTACTTAAGCAAAGTACGGGTAGTACTTTCGCATGGATATGTATAGCTCAGTGGCAACGCGCGTGTATAGCTCAGTGGCAACGCGCGTGCATAGCTCAGTGGCAACGCGCGTGTATAGCTCAGTGGCAACGCGCGTGTATAGCTCAGTGGCAACGCGCGTGTATAGCTCAGTGGCAACGCGCGTGTATAGCTCAGTGGCAACGCGCGTGTATAGCTCAGTGGCAACGCGCGTGTATAGCTCAGTGGCAACGCGCGTGTATAGCTCAGTGGCAACGCGCGTGTATAGCTCAGTGGCAACGCGCGTGCATAGCTCAGTGGCAACGCGCGTGTATAGCTCAGTGGCAACGCGCGTGCATAGCTCAGTGGCAACGCGCGTGTATAGCTCAGTGGCAACGCGCGTGCATAGCTCAGTGGCAACGCGCGTGCATAGCTCAGTGGCAACGCGCGTGTATAGCTCAGTGGCAACGCGCGTGCATAGCTCAGTGGCAACGCGCGTGTATAGCTCAGTGGCAACGCGCGTGCATAGCTCAGTGGCAACGCGCGTGTATAGCTCAGTGGCAACGCGCGTGTATAGCTCAGTGGCAACGCGCGTGCATAGCTCAGTGGCAACGCGCGTGTATAGCTCAGTGGCAACGCGCGTGTATAGCTCAGTGGCAACGCGCGTGCATAGCTCAGTGGCAACGCGCGTGCATAGCTCAGTGGCAACGCGCGTGCATAGCTCAGTGGCAACGCGCGTGCATAGCTCAGTGGCAACGCGCGTGCATAGCTCAGTGGCAACGCGCGTGTATAGCTCAGTGGCAACGCGCTCGTCTTGGAAGCAAGACGACGCAGAGGAACACAAGTTTGATCTATGGGTCCATGCTTAGAAACCTCTTCGGTATTCAGAGCATTACATTATAATTAACACTTTTATTTCAGTTTGACTTTCATCACTGTAAGCCTATGTGGTCTTGGGGCCTGACAGATGGTTTATCTTCCTAGAAATGCCAAATAATATTGCGACTAGTAGTTGTATTTGATTCTTATTACAAGCTAGTTGTGACATCATTAGAATATTGATATCTGTACCCCGCCAACCTAGAGTGCTCTCTTTCTATCTGTCTCTTTTATTGTATATTCATAAGGCGCCTATGCACAATGGCCCTCATTACAACACCGGCGCTGAACCATGGCGCTATTAGCACCATGGTTGGTGCCGGTGTTGTAACGGGTCCGCCATGGTTCAATGGGGAATTACCACCCCATTCCAAGGTTGGCGGGGCGGTAATTCCCCATTGAACCATGGCCCTTCCCCATTCCCATTTTCGCCCCATAGGGCTATGTGGGAATGGGGAAGGCACTAAGTACGGTACCGCATATTGCGGTACCGTACTTAGCACCAAGGTCCCTTTGCGGGTCCCTAATTTAACAGCTGGTGTAGACCAACCGTTAAGGTCGGGTCCCGCAAAGGGACCTCGTAGTAAGGCGCTAAGTGTTTAACTGCGCCGCAGCCTTTTACGGCGCCGTTAAACACTTAGCGCCAGGGTCGTAATGAGGCCCAATGTGTTTTCAGGTGCCACAAGAGAAAGAAGGGGGAAAGGGAACAAGGAGTTAAAAAAGAATCAATAACTGTCCTGCTAGGCCTTGTGACATTCGCTCGTGCAAGTGCAGCAGCAAGAGGTGCGGGGGTAGCGGGGTAGGGGGGTGTAGGGATCTTGGGGAAGGAGGGCCCAGGGTTAGGCAAGTGCTAAGGGGAGCCCAGGAGGACAAGTGCCAGGCGATCACTATCAGGTGCAGGGAAAGGGGTGTACCGGACTCGAGAGTGGTGCCAACCCTCCAGCTTGGTCTGGGAGGGGACCCAGAAGGGCAGTGCTAGATTGGGCGGATGATGAGGTATACTGGGCGAGGGGGTGAGGGGCCTAGTGCCCTGTTATTAGCAAGGGAGGGCAAGAGGGAAGGAAGTAGAGAAAAGCACGGTCTTGAGCCGCTTCCAGAAATTAAGATCTGGCTCAAGTCTGAGAGAGGCAGCGAGGCCATTCCAGAGGAAGATCTACCACCCACTCTCTGCTTTGAGAAATGTCGGGTCTGCAGAGAGTTGGAGCTAGAGGTCTCAAGTGCTCTAGCCGGGAGGTATTTAGGCAGAGGCTTAGACAGGGTAGGGCCTGAGCGAGCAAGGCCCACCCAAAATCAGTAAATGTCAACAGCAGTAATGTGTGGGCATTTACAGATGTTGCTGTCACTGTGGTGGGCACAACTATATCAGCACCATGCCCCACTAGTTACACAATCATGGCTACGCCTCTGCATTTAGGGAGAGAGAGTTTGATGTTGTGGGGTCCCAGGCCCCAGAAAGCATTGTGGATGATGCAGAGGGTCTTGAATTTGATCCTTGCAACCATCAGGAGCCAGTGGAGACATATTAGGTAAGGAGAGATGTGGTCCCTGGGCTTGACGCCAAGGATAAGTCTCACAGTCCTATTCTGGATTAGTTGGAGGGGGCGAAGTGAGGAAAGAGGCAGATTGAGGAAGAGGCTGTTGCAGTAGTCCAGCCTAAAGAGCACCAGGGATCTGGAGACATTAAGCTCTGGGGGAAGGTTAGGAATGGGAGAATGCCTCTGAGGAGGTGAAGCTGAAAGTTGGCCTTCTTGACAAGGTGTATGATGTGAGGGGAGAAGGAGAGAGAGGGGTTGAAGATGACACCAAGGTATTTAGCCTCACAAGAAGGGGAGGGGAGGGGACCCAAGGAAGGTGGCCAGGGAGTGGGAGGGAAACAGGGAGCAGGCGTCCCAATTAGAAAGATCTTAGTCTTACTAGCATTAAGGTAGAGATCATTAGCCGTGCACCATGCCTGAATAGCAGTCAGGCAAGAGAGATGAAGTAGAGGAGGTAGAGGAGGGAAGCTTGAGGGAGAGCTATGCTTCATCGGCATAACATTGAAAGTGAGGAGAGAAGGTGCAGATCAAGTGGGCCAGAGAAGCAAGGTAGATATTGAAGTGCCACAGTGATAGGATAGATCCCAGAGGGAACCCACAGGTAGAGTGTGAGATTGAGTAGAGGTTTGGGCCCAGTTGCACCTGGTAAAGTCCGTTGGATAGGAAGGAGGTCAGCCAAGCCAGTGCCAGGTCTGTGATGCCAAGAGTATCACAGAGACATTATATGAGGGTGGCATGATTGACTGTGTCAAAGGCAGAGGAAAGATCGAGGAGGATGAGAACAGAGTGAGAGTTGTAATCAAGATTTGAGGTCTTCACGGGTGTTCAGGAGTGCAGTTTCCGTGCCTCTGGATGCTCTGAAGCCAATCTGGAGATAGCCAACAGATTCTGTGTGTTGGATCAGTTGGGGGATGACCAACCTCTCCAAGAGCTTGCCCAGGAAAGGGGTGATGGGCGATAGTTAGCTGGACAGGAAGGGTCAGCAGTCAGCTTTTTCTAGGAGAGAGAATGCACAACAGAGTGTTTGAGGGGGAGTGGTAAAGAACCAGTGGCAAAGGAACGGTTACAGAAGTCAGCCAAGGCAGGGGCAAGAGGGTAGATGCTGTCCTTGATAGTTTTGGAGAGACAGGGGAGCACCTGTTTGGAGGAGACTTTCATAGAGCAGAATACTTTAGAGACCTCATCCGGTGCAATGGGTGAGAAGGATGAGCCTATCGGGGAGGGAGAGAGGGGGGGCCAAGGGATGCAAGAGAGGTGGGGGTAGGAGGGAGTAGCGGAGAGGACATAATGTCCTGAGTTTTGGTAGTGAAGTGGGAGGCCAGTGCAGTACAGAGGGCCTGGTAGGGGAGAGAAGAAGTGGAAACTCAGTAAGATTGGCAAGTTTCATACAGAATTTGAAAAGTTCAGCCGTGTTATCGGTGGCCCCAGAGATGTGGGCTTGGACATGGGCCCTCTTCTTAGAGCTGATGGCTAGTCGGGATTGCCTTTGGAGCAGGCGGAACACCAGTTTGTCAGAGGGCGTGCTTGAGGCCTGCCACTTCCGCTCAGCGACTCTGCACTTGTGTTTCTGAGAGGCCAGGTCAGAGTCATACCAAGAGTTGCACTTAGAAACAGGCTTCATGCGGATCCTCATGACAGGGGCAAGGATGTCCAGGGTGTTGGAGATGGAGAGATGAAGGTTAGCAAGAGCTGAGTCAGTATGAGAGTCAATAGCAGGGGTGAGAGGAGGAATGACGGTGGCGGTAAATGCATAGACTGACACGTGTTTCCTCAGTCAAATGACAGAGAAGGAGATTGGCACTGTGGGCAGAGGCGTAGTCGGGGGGCCCGAGTTCTCCAAATAAGAGGAGAGCATTGTCAGACCAGGAGAGAGGTGTACTGAGAGGGTTAGAGATAGGGATGTCTGTGAAGATGAGGGCATTGAAGGTGTGTCCGGCTGAGTGGGTCGGACCAGAGGGAAGAATTGTGAGGGAAAGAGAGTCACAGAGGTCACAGAAGAGTGTAGTGGCCGAATCAGGGGGGAGTCAAGATGAATGTTGAGGTCTCGAAGGAGGAGAAGCTTGGTGGATGAGGTCAGGAAAGAAGAGGCGAGGTTGTTCCATTCTGAAAGGAAAAGGGAGATAGGTCCAGGGGGTCTGTAGATGGTGGCGAGAGCGCGGTAGAGGATAGGAGAGACACCAAGCCCACAGATGAGGCATTCAAAGGCTGAGTAGGATTGAGTGGGTATGATGGTAGCAGGGACCCATTCAGGGAAAATCAGGGCCACTCACTTTGTGAGTGAGAATCAGGTTGCCAGGTACGTGTTTGATAGAGGCACCCCAGCCGTTGCTGACAGCTGCAAGACCAATGAGAGACCACGACAGATACATTGGGGGTTGGCTGCGATACTGTGCAAAAACCAACTATTAAAAAATGGAAATTATAGAATTGCACTAGTTTTGTATACTGTGCCTTTTAGAATTTTACAAAATTAATTTATAATCCTCACTTCCAGACTTCCAGCATATATTTTAGTTTTAATAAGAACATTGTACTTGTTTTTACTGAGAAAAGCACATTATCAAAACCTTCACTAAAATTGTGAAATATTTTCTGATAGAACGCTATCAGTCCAAATTGGGCAATACCCCTCGGACAGACGGGGACTTGACAAACAACACCTGTGAGGATTCCAGCCTGCTTTACATGAATCAAAGAGCATTATGGGAACATAAATTTAACTATAGATGTTTATCTTTAAAAAATATGTTTGTGATAAAGGGGTCACATGCTTAAGTCACTAAATAGATAATGCTCAGATAATGCTCACTGGGCTTAATGCTCCTATCTTTTTTCACAATACTCACCTTAACATTAAACTTTTAACCATATATACTTCTTTGTACAGCTTCTGGATCTAGATGCGAGGATAGAATGGCCATGACACAAGTCATTCCAGTGGAGTCAGAAGACTATGTAGATATAATCGTTGATGTCTTGCAGGGAGAACTACGTCAGTGGTTGGTTCTTGCAGTGGTAGGCTTTGTAAAAGCTCTGGAATTAAGAGATTGCCACAACATAAGCAATCTATGACCTCTTGTATTTCGGAATGCTAGACTTATTGGTTTTGGGAGGATTTATTTGTACAGTTCTTTTCTTTTTAGTATAAGAGCATACATTGTCGTGAATTAGCGTTGTATTGATGAAATAAGGATACGTGAATTAGCGTTGTATTGATGAAATAAGGATACGTGAATTAGCATTGTATTGATGAAATATGACATGTTTGGAATCACTTTGTTGTGAATATTTTTAGGTATGATATGTGAATTAGTATTGTATTGATGAAATAATGGCATGTTTTTAATTGTTCTTTTTGTTA
The DNA here is from genome assembly GCF_040938575.1 of Ambystoma mexicanum. Taxonomy (NCBI): domain Eukaryota; kingdom Metazoa; phylum Chordata; class Amphibia; order Caudata; family Ambystomatidae; genus Ambystoma; species Ambystoma mexicanum. The sequence goes on from NC_090935.1 coordinate 347,784,121, forward strand.
TGCATTTTTGATGAAATGTCTTTCATTGAAGACTGTCCTGAAAGGAATTTCATTATTGTATATTTTATTTCCTTGTATTCTATTCATGTTTGTTAATGGCAAATGTTGCCAAATAACAGAACACAAAATAGATAGTCTTTCTTCCCCCCACCCCCACGCACAATTTTAGCTAGGGTCTCAGCGTAAGAAGGCTGTGCTCATGCTCAGTTTCAATGCACAGACATCCTAGAAGATGTAGGCATATACAGTGCTGGTCATTGGGCCGGCTCTCGGCGGATCCGAGATCTAGCACCAGATGTGTAGCCGATCTCGGGATCTGGCCAGAGTCAACCGCCCAAGCCCATGAACCGCGCTGTAAAAAAGAAAAAAAAAGCGCCCGCGACGGCAGCACTGCCGTTTTGCCGTTTACCTTTGGCACTGGTGTGTAATGCACAATGCTCGCTACATGTACAACTGAAACGAATCAGTTGTACATGTAGCGACCATTGTGCATTACACCAAAGCCGGCGGTAAAAGGCAATGCTGCCGTTGTGGGCGCTTTTATTTTCTTTCTTTTTTTAAGTATTCATTTGATCGGATGGCCACTACCAACCCCGCCCCCTCTAGATCACGCCCCCTCTGGCACCGCCCCCAACGCCGCCCCCACCTCGGCCCTTGTGGGATCCCCCACCACATTTTTTCCATTTCCACCACTGGGCATATATAGGATGGACAGGAGTTTATCAAATAATTATAGACACACACACATGTGCACATGTATTATAAAGACATTGTATACAGGCTTTTATATGGATATTGCAGTCTGCCATATATTATAAGCTGTATAAATCCACAAATGTTTCCTTGAAACTAAATCAAGAACACGTTTAACACTCAACAATATATCAATCACGTCGATTATTTCCTTCCAAAAGGAATTTGTCTTGTGACCAGTACATATAGATTTGACTCCATGTTCCCATTTATACGCCAGCCTTTCCCACCCCACTACCCTCCTAATTGCACTTAATGAAATAGCCAACGTTCTGTTGTCCATTGAAGTCTGTAAATCAATCCTTGGTTGTGCATCTTTTAATTGGTCTCTGAACATTAAGGCACGTTTTGGGTGGAAAATGGCGCACACATATGAGAGATGTGGCACACAGCTGTTACAGCTTCAATGGAACTGTGCATGATGTCCCACATGACGGGATTAAGTGGTGACTCGAATTAAGGGTCTTATGTCACTAGTTGTGTGTCATTAGCCAAACAATGACACACAACTAAAAGCTAGGAGCATGTGGGGCTGGGACTGCTCACTCTGATAACATGTAAGAAACAGTGATCACATGTTTGCCGAACAAAGACCATGATGAAACTCCTATGGAAGCCACACTACTAGCTCGGACGGAAGCCAGGTGGTGAAACTCATATGTATGAATTAACCTATGACTGCATTGTCATGCCACCCCTGTCCTCCCCGTTCATCCCGCCTTTTTGCAATGCTATACATCATACATCAAAGACACACAATGCAAACTGGTGCCTCCACTGTAGAGTTAGGGAGAGCTGGAAATGGGCTTTTCACTTCAATCTCACAAAGTGGCAAGTGGCGGAGCCAAGCCCAACATTCCTCACCGGCTCATAGACTACAGCTGTGGTGCCGTCAAGCTTTGTTATCTGATGCGTATTTATCTGGAACAGGCTATTAACTGGCACCGTCCCTTGCCATTGATAGCACCTTTCTAAGTGATGAAATGCAGGATAACCAGCTTGCAGAATCCAGATGACAGAGTTTCTGGATCGTAGAGCTGGAATAAATATCACCGAAGTACAGGAAACGTTGTTCTGCTGACATTCAGCTTTGTTTCTTCTCTCTCCACTTATCTGGCACAAATGGTTCCCCAAAGGTGCCGGATAATAAAGCTTGTATATTGTTGCCGGTCGCTTATGTATTGTTTTATTTACAGGGATATTTCAGATTGCCCACAGAGAAAAGGAGAGGAAAATCCGTAGCACGTGCAGTCGGGCACTGTTCGCCCCCGCGCCCCATATATAACAATCAATCTTTAGCTTACTGTGCATGAATAACTGGGACCAAACCAAACTCGTCTTATTGCGGCAAAACAAGGCTGCAGCGTATTATGACATTGTAAACCCCTAAACAAGCACACCTTAACTACTGGACCATCCTTCGTGTAAACCCCTAAACAAGCACACCTTAACTACTGGACCATCCTTCGTGTAAACCCCTAAACAAGCACACCTTAACTACTGGACCATCCTTCGTGTAAACCCCTAAACAAGCATACCTTAACTACTGGACCATCCTTCGTGTAAACCCCTAAACAAGCACACCTTAACTACTGGACCATCCTTCGTTCCTGGACTCGAGGCATCTTGTGCTCTTAGACCAGTCCTCCTTATTTGCCAGATCTGTAGCCACTGCACCACTTCACCTTCAACTCTACGGACCACCCAGACGAGAAGCCTCTTGACATTTAGTCTAAACCTGCAATACCTCGACCGCCCCCCTTAAAGCATTAAGTCCGACATCGACAGCCAAACTGTAAACTACTCAACAACTTGTCTCAATACCACAGAAGCATAACTGCCAGGGCATATCCCTGTTCCAGTTAATTACAGAGAATACATCCATAATTAACAAGCCAAGTACTTCACCTCCAGTTACATGCTTAACAACTCTTAACTACAACCGGCAGGATATGCCATACACCTGGGGCTCCCTTCTGGGTCCACCTCCCGGCAGGCAGCCTGACCACAGCTCACCGAGAAACTAACCAACACGCAGAAACAAAGCTCCAAACACCAGGCTCCGCCTCTACACCACATGACACGTGTAAGCGCCCAGTCCCGTTCAAGCTGGGCTCTCTGGCAGGCTCCTATCTGGCTCTGAAGGGGTTGACCATGAACAGAGACACATGACAGCACATGCAGCACCATAGGGGAAAACAAGGGGCAGGACCACCAGGTTAGTGAAAAGCATGCGTCTGGACATGGCTGCTAAGCGTGCACTTCTCAGATGGAGTGCAGGCTATGGAGCTGACGATGGAAAACGTCCGATAAATGAAGGAGGCAGCAGGGTAACCCCTGCGGGGTCATGCCGCCGGGAGCTGGGGCCCTCACCCAGAAGGGCAAAGGACGAAAGGGCGGGACGGCGCCAAAAGCCGAATGGCCCAAAAGCCCGCGAAGGGGAAACAAAAGGAAAGGGGCGGGGCTTGCAGGATATAAGCAGGCGGGACCAGGGACCAGGCAGCTCGCTCTTGCTCTGGGACCCGGTCGCCGTCACCTGAAGCGCAAGGAATTTCGTTTGGAGCCCAGCTGATCGGACCTCGGAGGGTCGGGAGAAGGAGAAGCACGAAGCGGCGGCTGGAGGAGAAGACGAAGGACTGGCAGCTAGATCGCCCGCCCAGCAGAAGGAAGGAGGATCAGCGGCAGAGCAGGCGGGATCGCGCAGCCGGTGGAGGACAGCCGGCGGGCGTGGAGGAACGGCCCAGCCGGTTGGGAGCCGCGGCGGTAGAAGCCAGAAGGAAACGGAATGGGTCTTCGCTCTTCTGGACCAGCGCCTCTTGGGGGCCTAAACGGCGGGGGCGTCTGGTAGGAACAAATAAGGCTCAGCTTCCCCCCCAAAACAAACGGTGCTCTCCCCACCCACGGACCCCTGCACGGGCAGGATAGGAACAGGTACAATGGGTCGGGGGAGTTGGGGGCCTACTATACCAAGTACAGGGGGAAGCAAAGGAAATCCGGCAAGCAAGCGCCACACGTACAGAATGGGGTCAATAGTGTGTACAAATACTTCTGTTGTCATGGAAATAAAACTGCGGCCAATTTTGCCAATTGAAATCTTGTGTCATGCCAATTCATGGGGGATAAGAACAGTGTGTGCATGCGCAAAGATAGGTGGGAGCAAAGGCAAATGGACGGCTGCAGGGGTTATTGTCCTCTGAATGGGTGCAGCACTGCTTTGCCTGACTATAGCCCAGCTTCCCTGTAATGTCATGCATACTTCACAGTGCTTCATTTAATGAGCGCTGTTGCTGAGTTTCCTTTTGTTTCATCCATTTAAGCCGGCAGTTTTAAGTCAGCAGAGCAGTGATTATTTTGCTGTGTAAACCCTACCCCGCTTACTTTCTTTTGTTAGCTGTCGAATGCACTCAGTAGGGCAGAAGGGAGTTGTTCTCGTCAGTCAGTAACGATGATTCCGTGGCAAGGTTTACAGAGAAGTTCACAAAGCCTAGAAAAAGAGGTATTATACAGAAGACGGACAGCGCCGGCTCAATGTATTGTTTTATTTACAGAGATATTTCAGAGTGCCCACAGAGAAAAGGAGAGGAAAATCCGTAACAGGTGCAGTCGGGCACTGTTCGCCCCCGCGCCCCATGTATAACAATCAATCTTTAGCTTACTTTGCATGAATAACTGGGACCAAACCAAACTCGTCTTATTGCGGCAAAACAAGGCTGCAGCGTATTATGACATATTTACAACCATAAACTACAAAACACACACATACATGTTTTAATAACAGACGATCAGCGGCCCTTTTCGATCAGTCTTTCTCTTCATCTGCACAGCCCTTCAACCTTTGACCTATTCTTATTCATCTCCAGTCATCTCACTTTTTCTCATGCTCACCTCTTTACTTTGCACACTTTGGTCTCACTCCCCCAACCTCCCGGAAGCTCCCGCTCTGGGCGAATCACATTGACAGCCGCCATTATGTGGGGAGCGCCATTATGCTTTTCTTTCCACCAGCAAGGATGGAAGCTGACAACCAAATGGGGAGGCGCACCACTTTATCTGACCTCCCTGCCCCGCTGTGTTAGGCTAACGGGGGCTACTTACTCCTGGTCGTTCTTGTCCTCTGCCAGCAGGTTAGTTTTGGCACTGCTTGATCGCCTGTTTAACCACCTGCGGCACTACATGAAAACATATCCGACTTCCTGACATAGAATAATGTTGGGGTGTGGTTGGCGGAGCAAAGTTCTTCTGCCGCAGGGGGTTGCACGGTGGTGAAAGAGACCAATCCCCCTGCATCCACTTAATTGAGATGCCCCACTGGGGCCTCTGATGTCACCTGTTGGAGGTTGCGAAGATGCCTTCGCCCCCCAATCAGGTCCTTCCACATGGCAGGGGGCTTCCTCCCTTTCCTGCTCCAGAGTCTCTTTTTATTCTGCTATTTCCACTTCCCACTGGGTCACTCTATCCGTGGCCCCTGCTTCCTGTCTTCTCCAGAGGAGAAGGAGGCAGGGGTGCTTGGCCCCTCGGCCATGTTAAGCTCTGGCACCTCTACCCCCTTCTTCCAGGGGGCCGCACCATATGCATCTGTCACGAACATCTGGGTACAATCGGTTCAGTCAGTGTTGAGGGAAAGGAGTGGGAGAAGAGCAAGCTCATCTAAATGCAAAACAAAAAAGCGAGATAACAAAATAAAGGGTGAATTGAGAGGATTAGGAGCAGTTGCACGAGCATAGGAAGTCCAAAGGAGTAATGGCCACCCATCTGTTGAGGCCAAGAGATTTCCTGAAAGGAAAGTGGTTGTGTGTTCAAGAGACCAATCCAGCCATCTGCCAAATAGCTGCCACCGAGGAATGCTATGGAATTCAAACCCAAGACTCTGCTTCGCCTTGCAGGAACATATTTTGCCTGCTTCCTGTCATGGGTACGTTGGTCCATTGCTCTAGTAGTCTCTGCGAATGAAGCAGCGGATTTTGAGGTGCATACAGGCTCTAACAGGAAGCTGATGGAGAGACTGAAGAGCAGGCGTCACGTGGCATCTGGGTCAAAGGCCCGAATTGAGCCCAGCTGTTTTGGACCACATTGTGAAGCAGATATGCTATGGAAGCCCTTGGTTATCGCTAAGTCGTTGTGCTTCCTGCATCATACGTAGGGAGGTTGGAAGGGGAAGAGGGTGCATACGTGTCCAGTCAACAGGGCTGACGCCTTTGCATTTTCTCTATAGCGACAGAAAGCCCCTCCTCCCTGTCACTGAATACGAAGAAGCAACCCAGTGAAGCGAGGCAGGCCAACGACTCTCCAGAGGGTTTGGAGTCAGCCTGCTTCCACCATTCATTTGCTGGTTAATAAGGGGGCGCAGCGGTGCATTTTACTGGCCCTTTCTAAAAGAAATATGGGAAACCCTCATAGTGTACGACATCAAGGGGTTCTGAATGCATGAGATGTTTGCTACAGTGAGTGAAACTGTACAGCTATCTTACCAACCTCAGGATTCATCCCTCTACTACTGTAGAGCTGTCTTACCAACCTCAGGATTCATCCCTCTACTACTGTAGAGCTGTTTTAGCAACCTCAGGATTCATCCCTCTACTACTGTAGAGCTATCTTACCAACCTCAGGATTCATCCCTCTACTATTGTAGAACTGTCTTAGCAACCTCAGGATTCATCCCTCTACTACTGTAGAGCTGTTTTAGCAACCTCAGGATTCATCCCTCTACTACTGTAGAACTGTTTTAACAACCTCAGGATTCATCCCTCTATTACTGTAGAGCTATTTTACCAACCTCAGGATTCATCCCTCTACTACTGTAGAACTGTTTTAGCAACCTCAGGATTCATCCCTCTATTACTGTAGAGCTATTTTACCAACCTCAGGATTCATCCCTCTACTACTGTAGAACTGTTTTAGCAACCTCAGGATTCATCCCTCTATTACTGTAGAGCTATTTTACCAACCTCAGGATTCATCCCTCGACTACTGTAGAGCTATCGTACCAACCTCAGGATTCATCCCTCTACTACTGTAGAGCTGTCTTACCAACCTCAGGATTCATCCCTCTACTACTGTAGAGCTGTCTTACCAACCTCAAGATTCATCCCTCTACTACTGTCTTACCAACCTCAGGATTCATCCCTCTACTTTTAAACACTTCAACATTGGAAGTGAATCCCCTGTTACTGGCCAATATCGCCTCAGTACTAACACTGCAGTCTCTGAAAGTGACTGACACCTCAATTGTGTTATCTCCAGCAAGTTTAACACTGCGCACAGGTTCATTTAGGGTGCAGATTCCGAAATCTAAATACGTAAATATCTTTACGCCCCCCCCAGCCCCTCCGCCCCCGCATTGCTAAAGAATACTCAGGACCTATGCCAGCCGGTCTCCATGACACCAAGATCTGAATAATTCCCATATGTTGGTATGATGGGCGCAGGAGCCCATACAGCTTTGCAGGAACCGATGGAGATCTTCAGGCAGGTGGTGGCAATGCATTGTGCACCGAAGTAAATCACTGCTCTCCCCACATGCAGATCCCAGATGATGGCCCGTTGACATATGCCACCGCTCCATTGGCCAATTAGTAATGCACACAAAAGGTCCACCACCTACATATTTAGCAACACATCTTCATATAGGGGTGGACAGATGGCATCAAAGGGCATCATCTTGCAAAGAGTACATCTGCCCACACAGGTACAATGCCTCCCTGTTCTTCCCTTGACCTGCAGGAGCGGTTTTTGGCAACGCTTTTCCATATTTGCTTGTAGCTCCATCAGCTCTGTGATATCTGTTTCATTTGCTTTTCTTCTTTTGACCAGAGCATGAGCAAGAGAACACAATGTTCTCAAAAGGCGCCATTTGTTTATCGGCAGCTTAATGACCTCAGAGAGTTGCTGTGCGATGCCGCTGACATGTACTAGATTTATAGCAAAATACTAATAAGTTGAGCTATTAAACACTTGGCAATATTGCACTATGTTGAAGTCGTACAACAACTACGTTTTGGCAACATGATTTATTAACATCTTGTGACACAAGCAACCCAGGTCATAAGGCAGGTCATAAATAAAATGTGTTTAAACAGGTATTGTGTTGTACCTTAGCAAAGTGACTGCCAAATATTTGTGAGTACAGTATCCTGTCATACCGGTTCTTTTGTGTTTACTTAATGTGCACAGATACCAGCATAGCCTACCAGGTCAGCCAATTATGTGAAGCATGGACCATGTGTCAGAACCTTGATTACTGATCCTCACTTCTTGCTTAGGCTCTCTGACCGCTCCATTCCATTTTGAGCTCTGCTGTTAATTTTCTATGCCTGCTCCCTTTCCGTTCTCATATTTCACACTATCTTACACTCGTAATTAGCTCTCCATCCCTAATCCTCCTCCATTGTGCTACTTATGCATTATTTTTAAATGTGTTCATGGCCTTGCGCCTTCCTCTCTTTTAGCTCTGATTCCGTTTACTCTCCTTGTCGCACCCTTCGCTCTTTCCTTCTTCTTATTGGTGTTGTCATGACTGCCAAGAAGAGAGGCATACATTATAGACATCCTTCGAAGTTTTGGCAATATTGGAAGCTTGGAGGAAGACTTAATAGGTTCAACAGAGCTAGAGTTCATGGGAAAGGACAAGCAGACACCAAGCTACATGGGAGTCAGGGTACAAAAACAAGATGGCGTCCAACAACATCACTCAAAGTTAGGCCTAGGTAGTGAAGGGTATCACTTCTGGGATACAGGTTTGCAGCATAGAAATCAGATGGTAGCCTGAATATCATTGCTTAGAAACATCTCAGTCAGCTTAGGCGTGTGCTTATAGTGCCCTAGTCTTCCCACGCCAAACCGTTGCTTCAGTCTTCACTTTTCATCTGCTGGAGATTTATTTCTGGCCCTCTCACCCTTTAGTTAACTACAGTTTTTTTGTCCTTAAAACTCTGTTGAATTTTTCAGATAGAATCTTCCAGAAGTTTGGGCTTTTTGTTTTTCCTTGTTTCCTTTTTTTGAGGGATGACCTTCATATATAGACTAGCTTTTCCCCCCACATAGGCATGTTTTATTTTATGCTCTTTCCCTCCTCTGTAGTTTTTAGAACTGGGTCCTGGATCCCTAAGAATTCAGGTTTCTGACAGATTTGTTATATTGTGAGGTCCCTGCACATTGTATGAAGGGTTCAACATGTCTTGGTCATAAGAGTGCATTACTCTTCTACCAGTGTTTGGAGGTGTTCTTATGTGGCTCTCCTTATTTTCATTCTTTTCCCTAGTGGGCACCTGCCAATCTCGCATATATGTATAAATGGTTGACCTGAGGTCAAAGTGGAATCTGTTGGCCTAGAGTCTCAAAGTAACCACACTGTTAAAAATGGAGCACTGCTTTGTGTTCTGTTTTCTATTTATTTGATAGTGCATTGTTTTGTCTTTTTTTGTACAGTGCTTTGGTGAAAGCGCTCTACAAATTAGGATTAAATACATAAACAAAATATTTACTTAAATATGTGAATGATGTTTTAAAAAGTCACCTGTTAAGTCAGGACAGTTATAAGAAAGCTTCACTGACTTAATTTGCAAGTGATCATAGGCAAGTATGTGATATTGATAATGTTAGCGGTAACGCTACTCTACCCAATCATCCCAGAGGCAGAGGGTATAACGACAGTTCCAAATGATTGTCACAACATCTGCTGTGACAGACATTCACCATGAACCTTTGGCATTATTATGGGAATGAAACATATTTTCAATAAATTGACGCGAACTACCAAGGGTGCAGGTTTTTCATCCAGTTGTGCTAGTATTTACATAAAAAATGTGACAACACCTTTTCAGTCTAAATTGCGGAACGCAGGTGGGGCATTTTGGAAAGTATGTATTTTCATAGAGGTTCAACTCAACTGGTCGAATTCCCACCCTATACTACTGGATCCCAACCCACCATGTACTGTTTGGTGATAAAAAAAAGGTAAACACATTTTTTTTAAATGAGACGTGTTGAACCTCGATCAAAACACGTAAACTGGGAAAGGATTTATGAATAAATAATATTTTAAAAACTTGAAACCTCCAAAGGATCTTCTATATGCAGTTTTTAAATGGAAATCATAATACTGCCCTCCATAACACTTGTAGTAAATATTGGGAATTCTCAAGTATGCTTGCTTGATATTTTGAAACAGTAAAATCAAGACTGAACGTTCAGTGCTTACCCAGAGAAAACTGGAAGGTATGCGTGTGTATGCAGACTCCTTTCATCGACTTGCCACCACACAAGGTGCGTTGCATATTTGTCATATTGTTTCATATGCTGATTTTTTTAATAATACATTTAGAAAAAGTATAGGGCCATTAAGTAAACAAGGCTTTCAGGAAAGTAAAACAAGTCTTTGTGTCCGTTCAGATAAAGGGCATGTTCTCAAGCCTTGATCGTTATTCTTGCAACAATTTAGTCAGAGAGGAGTTTTTCTATGGTTAATACATAGGGTTCAAAATAAATATTTGACATTTGTTGAACATTATTTGTAATGTTTTTAATCAAATGGCCATGTGGTGTAATCTAGGTGGGGGAGTCCACATGCCAAATTCATTATTCAACACAAATAAGACCCTTCATTGAGCATGCAGATACTGACGTTTAATATATATATATTTTTTTTTTAATTCTTGTTTTAACCATAAGATTTTTACAAGAACATTTTTATAAGAAAATTTCAAACGTTTTCAATATAATAGTCTAAATAAAATTGATGTTCATATTCTTTAAAACATTCACAGATTTTTGTTATCTATGTGCACAATGTATACATATTCAACAACCCCCTTTTTTTTTTTTTTTTTTTCCACCCCCCTCGCCCTCTTCCTGTGTGTGTTTGTTTCCACATGTTTATAACGATTTTATATGAGTGCAGGGGTATCTAAGCACAATTTATTAAAAAAGTTCACTGATGCAATAGATAAACTCATATTTGCTGAGTTTAAAAGGAAAGCCCATCTCAAGGATGCCTGAACCGAAGCAACCACACACATATTTTTTGTTCCGAATATATTGTGTCTGATTGAACAAAGTGCTGTGCAGTCTATTAATAGATGTTTTAAGGTTTCTTTTTGAGACACATCAAGACAGAACCGGCAAAAATTCTCCGACAAGGGTATTTGCTTACGCTGAGCTAGGATGTCTCTAGTCAGCCATAAATTGAATCGTATTCGCATGAATGCACTACGCATGTATGGAGATGGTGACTTTAGCAAGTATTTTTCTGGGCATCTCATATTTTTATCCGGATAGAGGTGCGTATCAAAGTGTTTATATTTCAAACATGTTTCACGATTCGTCCGCCAATCGTGAATATACACTTTATTTTTTGCACGGACGGGATTCAGGATCAAGGTTTCAACATCAACATCTGTTGCTGCCATTATTCCATATACATATGTAGTCCATTTCACTGTAAATTTCTGAGGTGAATGAAATAGATGTTTTGCCAGGACAGCAATTATGGTGTCAGATTCAATGTTCGTTAAACATTTCCTGAGCAAGGCACAGAGCTGCCAATGATATCTGGCCCTAAGAGAAATGAGACCAAGTTCGTATCTGATACACGCAATGGGTACAGATTGAGGCAGATTCAAGAGAGTTCTCCAATATTTGGCTTAAATTTTGTCGAGCTCCTTCACATCTGAAATGTCTCGAGATTCCAGGCCATAAAGTATTATTGGTATCACTTTCTGCTGCCAATAATGTAAGATAGACTCCACTGAAAATTTGCCGTATTTGTGTAATATCAATTTGGATTGTGATATTGCAGTTGTCACTTTGCTTTGTAGTGATTGAAAATGCTCTGTTACTACTGAACTGGCTTCAAAATGAGTTCCTAAGTATTTATAGCTTGACACAATGTCAAGAACGATGTTTTTTACCCTCCACACAAACCTTGTTCTCTGAGATCGTTTCACAACGGAGGCTACAATTTGCGATTTTTTGATATTCATAGATAATTCGTTGTCATCAAAATAGATTGAGAGTACATCAATTAATTTTTGAAGACCCGTTGGTGTCTTAGATATTAGGACTAGGTCATCAGCATACCAAAGCGCTTGAATTGTAGAGCCATTCATTTTAGGTGAGTCAGAGGGTAGATTGAGGAAAATTTCTTGTACATCATGAATGAAAAAATTAAATAGCGCTGATGCCAGAATGCACCCTTGTTTTAATCCTCTCGATGTTTTGATGACTGTAGATAACAGGCCAGCAGTAGATAGACGTACTCGTATAGATGTGGATGTGTGAAGTGAAATAATGATGTCCATGATGTCTTGAGGACACTGAGCTTTCCTTAATTTTTGAAAGAGTTTTATACGGGAAACCGAGTCAAATGCAGCATTTAAATCTATAAATGCAAAAAACAATGAGGTTTTAGTTTGATGAGCTTGAGCTTTCAATGTATTGAGAATCATGAGGTTTACTGACGTCCCTAGCCCACGCACAAATCCAGTTTGATTGTTATCACGATGCTTGTGTTTGCATGTTCAGAGGTTAAAAGCCGATAACACTAGTCGATTAAAGATTTTACCTGGAGCATCCAACAGTGCAATTGGGCGATAGTTTGTTGGTGCCCAGCGATCCCCTTTCTTAAAAATTGGCACAATGACCGATGAGCGCCATGAATCGGGAATGCTGCGAGTTTTTAATATACGATGAAAGATGTTATTTAGAATTTTCGCCCATATCTGGGGATGTTGCTTAAGCATAACGTTGGTGATACCATCTGGTCCTGCCGCGCGGGAGGAAGACGATTTAAGAATGAGCGCCTCAATTAGGTTTTCAGAGCATTCTAAATTCCATGAGCCTGAGGAGTGAGATCCATGGTTATGTGTATAAAAGGCTTTATCCGAGTACAGTAGAGCAAAGTGTGAAACCCAAAGATTTTCTGGAACTCCATTAAGTTGTGATTTTAAATTATTCAAGTTAGAGTTCAGGTTGAGTATCTGCCAGATTTGAGCAGAGTTCTTGCTTGCTATAGCTGAGAGAAAAATCTCTCCATCCTGTTGAAATAATTTTCCTCTATACATACGTATCCAAGATCTGTGCTGCACTTTTAACCTTTTGCGAGCTTGAAGCCGTTCGGGCCATGAAAGCTGTTTGGTTTGTCTCAAACCTCTATAGTACTCTTTTTTTTTCTGTGATAATTGTTGATCAAATGTATGCTGATGAGGTCGGTTTGAAGGGAGGTAAAAAGTTCTGTATATGGACAAGGTGTCCACATAGGACTGTGATGTCTGAGAATCTTTTTGTTGTATAATGCTTTTATTCAATGCAGCAAGTTTGGTCGGGGTCCATCTAAAGCGAGATTTAGCATTATTAATTGATAAATGTTGTGGCATCCATTCCGATTTGGCGTGGTCTTGTTGGTTAGCTCCTAACCATGTCAATCTTAACATGTGATGATCACTTTTGATTTGGGTTATTACTTTAAATTCTTTAGACGCCATGAATAACCCTGCAGATAAAAATATGTAATCGATGGTACTTGTCGTCTTTCCTCTATACCATGTAACTTGATGAGGTATATCACCCGGGAGTGAACCATTGGCCATTCTCATGTTAAATTGTTTCATAATATGGTTCCACTTGACATGTTCAGCTGTTTTGCTCTTTGATACGTTTTTGACCAAATCAATGTTGAGATCGCCGGCCAGAATGATATCTGTTATTCCTGAAGTTTGTGCAATTAAGACAAATATTTTGGACAGATCTTTATAGAAACGGTCATCTGTGATGGCGGCTGGATTTCTGTAAACATTGATTAGTGCCAATTTTTGGACTTCATTCGAAAGTTTAACCAACTGTATAAATTTGTTTGGATTGTCCCATGCCTGTAGTTTAAATTTAGATCCCAGTTTAACAGCGACTAATAATCCTGCCATGGGTCGCCCTTTCTGGGCTGTAATCGCTGGATTGATTAAGATGTCATGATGATCCCATAAGGGAGGCTTACTTAACCAAGTTTCTTGGAGGACTATAATATCTGCATCAACCAGAACAGGTTGGACATTAGTAAGTAAATGGGAAAAACCTCTGGTGTTCCAGCTAGCCAGGGTTACTAAGCCATTATTTTTGTTGGAGGAATCTGGCGTCAGTGATGGTTATGATTGTGAGATGGTTAGAATCTCGGGTGTCAAATCAATGATATTGCATTTAGCACAGTGGCATATATTTGGTGATAGCTTTGTGTTTGCGTCTTTTGCAACGGTGGATTCATAGTTTCTTCTTTCTGGATCTTGAGCAAGTAAAAATCCCATTGCAAAGAGCTTCATTTGAGCCTGCCATAAATAGTTCATTACTAACCCTGATTTCATCCATAATCGGACTATGCCCAGGTTGGTGTCACAGATAAATTCTACTTGATTAATATCAGATGATGTGAGATCATCTAATTCGGGCACATCGCTAAAGATGTTTAAGACGCTTGCACGGGACAAATCATATTGAGGATAAGGAGCCGCACGACATTTCAGGATTAGTGTGTGGAAGCTCGCTAGTTCTTTTTTTCTTATGAGATCGCGTGTTTTTTGTTTACTCATTGAGCCTTGATTTTGAAGGATTTGATTACAATTCAAGTTACTGCTTGTTTCTATCACTTTTCGGCGTAAGTTAATGTCGTTAGCATCCTTGACATCATCAGAGAAACGAACTCTTGACAACTTTTCCGATGAGTCTTGTGACACGGGCGCTAAGTCCAAATGAGTTGCCAAATAAGAGTCGACCATTAATTTGATTTTCTCATTTGGAGTGTTCCAAAGGTCCTCCATTCGTGATGTAATTACTATCGGAGGACCATCACTACGCCTTGACGGAGTTTGGCTTCTATCCACGGAGCATTTTACCCCACTATTCTGTGTGTTTTTTTGAACTTCTACATCGTGGATTTCTGAAGTGCATTGGGATACATGTTCTCTAAGTTTTTCACAAGTTGGCTTGTCGTGATCAGCAGCCTGTTCAAACTGACGGGCATTATTCGCACAATTCTGCCCCTCACAAATCTGTCGATTAATTTTAGCTGTCGGATCACTTAATTCAGACGTTCGCCTCAGAATATATAAATCTACTGCTGCTTTGATTTGATCGATTTGAGATCCCACTGGCAGCAACGATGCATGTTCCACACTTTTATCGGCATCTATTGATTGAGCTTTTACGCTAGTGTCAGAAGTCATGTTTTTGTTAATTGATAAAGGGTCATTTAATTTCCGTTTTTCCAATACTGCAACCAGTTGGCTTAGAGGTGACTGTATAGAAAGTTTATTTTGTGCATTCAAGGTTGGATTTATTGAATTAGTGACAGGAGACTTGTGTCTCAATGAGTCATTTTCGCCTACTTGATCAGTGTGCATAGATACAGTTTTGGTCATATCCACTGTATGTGATCGCATGATGCGATTATTTGTTTTAGTAGATCGTTTTGTGGATTGGAAAGGTTTAGTTACCAGGTGCCTAGATCGACCCTTATTTCGTTGATGTTTATTAAAAAGTTCATATTGGGCTTTGTCATTTTGACATCTTGATGTTCTAGGAGAACTTTCCACACTTATCCAAGAAGTATTTTTGTGTGAGTTTTCGTTGTCTGCCTCTTCCATTGGATATATAATTTCATTGAACATAGGCAGAGTGGAAGACTGGATTACAGGGATGGCCATGATCTCAATGTCTTGGGACAGATCATTAATAGGTTCAGTAAACTGACACAAAGGCTCGTTTTCTTTTACTTGAGCTTGAATCCAAGCCGAAATTTGGTCGATTTTTGCAGATTGTAAAGTTATTTTGTTTTCAAGGGTTTCAAATAATTTAAACAGACTCTGAATTGTCGTATTTACTGCCATAAGAGTAACTTCTAATAGACCTGTGTTTGGAGGGACAAGTCCTTTTTCACGAGAAGATTCGCGATGTCTTGGTGTAGGGAGTATGTAAGATGCAGATTCCGAAATGGTTGAATCCATTGAGCCACGTTTGTAGTAATCAACATTAGATTTGTCTGGAGATGTGTTTTCTGATCTCTGCATGTTTTGCTTTTGTTCTTTTGGAAAAACATCTCCGTTGGTTGCGAAGCTTTCCTCCTCTGAGATTTCAGGGATTTGGTCCACATGTATTTTTGGATCTTTTTTGTGTTCCAACTGGGTAGTTGACTGTATCATGGTATTATCGGAGATTGGCAGATTATTTGGATCATCCCCATCGCTGGGCAAGACTTTATTTATCACCGGGTCTAATTGATTTAAGTCTGGCACAAGTGTCATTATGTTTGAGCTCATTTCATTGGTTTCTTCATTGTAACAGGGAGACAGGTTTATAACGGAC
Organism: Ambystoma mexicanum; assembly: GCF_040938575.1. Taxonomy (NCBI): domain Eukaryota; kingdom Metazoa; phylum Chordata; class Amphibia; order Caudata; family Ambystomatidae; genus Ambystoma; species Ambystoma mexicanum. The sequence goes on from NC_090935.1 coordinate 347,800,213, forward strand.
TCCGTTTGTGATGATAAAGCCGCATTAGACAAAACTTGATCATTAGGATCGTCATTAGATTCTTGTGGCGTAACAGGTAGAATATGAGACGAAGAGAGATTTTTAATCATTGGGCAAAATTGTCTAATATCTTTATTTGCCATTTGAGTTTTTTGTCGTGTTTTTGCGCGCTGTGTCAAAGTAATAGAAGTTGTTGACTGGATTTTTAGCAGATTGTTGTGTTTGGATCGCGTAGCAATTGCAACCATTGGGCTGTTTGCTACATCCAGCACAAGCATTATAACTGACTTGGGTGAAGATGCCATACCGTGCAGTATGAATTATAGTGTACTTTTAGTTACTATTTAACTCACTGGGCAACACAACTCTGAATATTGGTTAGAAATAAGTATAGGCTTTGACTCACGATTCGGGATCAAAGAGGGAACACCTCCACAGTCTCCCGTCTGCTAACCGCACCACCAGCGTACAACAGCCGTATAACAGCCAATAGGCTTATGTCCACCGGGTTTACAGCCACAAGGGCGGTGGCTTCCGCAATTCAACACGTGATGAAGTCATGTGCAGGTAAGGACACGCCTCCTCCAGGAAGCGTGTAGACGATTCGAAAGTGGCAAGAGCCTCGGACGGCTCGCAGTGCCAAATCAGGTCAGTAGGCTGCTGTTGCACAGTTCACAGCCTTAGATGTGTTCCACCAAAAGGAACGCTCGCACTGAACAGCCGGCAGCCTCCGGGCTTTAAAGATGCAATTCAACACGTGATGAAGTCACGTGCAGGTAAGAACACGCCTCCTCCAGGAAGCGTGTAGACGATTCGAAAGTGGCAAGAGCCTCGGACGGCTCGCAGTGCCAAATCAGGTCAGTAGGCTGCTGTTGCACAGTTCACAGCCTTAGATGTGTTCCACCAAAAGGAACGCTCGCATTGAACAGCCGGCAGCCTCCGGGCTTTAAAGATGCAATTCAACACGTGATGAAGTCACGTGCAGGTAAGGACACGCCTCCTCCAGGAAGCGTGTAGACGATTCGAAAGTGGCAAGAGCCTCGGACGGCTCGCAGTGCCAAATCAGGTCAGTAGGCTGCTGTTGCACAGTTCACAGCCTTAGATGTGTTCCACCAAAAGGAAATCGTTTAATATTGAAATGATAAATCAAAGTCTAACTATAGGTCCAATAGCTGCTGTGAAACAAACCACTTTGGGATGCCACTGCACCTGCCAAACCTCTGGGAGGAAGGGCGCGGGCCCTTTAGCCACATTCCAAAAGTGATGAGGTTGGGTTCACTCCTTGTGCCCAGTGGACCCTTGTACCAGAGCTCGGGGCCTTGCACACAAAGGTCTTCTTTGCTGGTTGGGAACACCTGTAATTGCCCCTGGGCAGATATTGGCAGACCTTTCCTTGCTCTGCATTTGATAAATAGTATGTAGGCAACGTTGTGCTGCCCTGCCTGCGCTGCACATTGACTTATTCTATTTACTCATGCCCACTTTGATCAGCCAGTGCTGGATTAAGAGTTCTCACTGCTATGCGCAGTACCTTTTGTAAAACCACAGCTAGATTCGAATTGTTGATCAGCCCCAGATTTCAATGGTTACCTTTGTATTTTTGTATATATTATTAACACAGAGACATAGGCAAACTCACATACTTGTGTATAATCTTTTGCAGAGTGTGGTTTCTTGGAAAGCACAGCAACTACATTTCCCAGCATTCCACTGCCTACTAATTGAAACGTCAGGCGCTTCAGTGTCAAGCCGGTCTTCAGTGTCCTTGCCGAAACTCGGCGAACAGGCATTGAAGGCTTTCAATCCATTGACCAAGTAAGTCCTGGTAAATGATCTTGACCCCGTCCTACACCAACGCAGAAATACGCATATCCAACACCTTCCTCGATATGGCTATTTGACAACGGAGATCCGATAATAACTAGGAAGTGTCCAACACATGACACAGTATCCACTCTATAAGGAGGGACTAAAACACTATGGGTTACTCCACAGACCTAAATCTACTATTGGCGAGTCAGAGAGTAAAACATATGGCCATTGTAGCCCGGTACCCGGAGGCAAATGTAGACGCCTGCGATAAGTTAGCTACGCCACAGGTGAGCCCATGTCACTCTTCCGAAGCTAATATACTGCCCAAACAGAATATGACTGAGCGTCAGAATGAGATGACCTCAAATACCAGACCCACTGAAGTTTGTCACCATCTGCCACCCTGCACCCTACCACTTCAAAGAAATATGACCACTAGCACAGATAACTCAATGCTAGGGAACCACAGTCATCCCATTCTAGAGAACATGCAGGCGATCTCACCCCTTAACACATCCCATTCTCGCCATACTGAAGGATTTCGAAATCCATGCCAGCACAACGACCCAAACTTCCACATTCCAGGGCACACAATCCAACAACGGCGATATCATAAAAAAAACATCCTGCGACCTCTTAACCCCGTACCTCGTAAGGATTCCAATAAGGACAACATATCTAGTCCCCAGACAGTAAAATCACTTAAATTGGCCTCACTAAATACCAGGTCCCTCAATAAGCATGCCCTTGACATCCAGGAATATATTGTTAATCACGATCTTGACATGCTGGTTATAACTGAAACCTGGACCATTTGAGGCTAGCGGCCCAATGATCACACTAACCATTCCTGAATGCTTGTCCCTGAAGTCCCTGATCTCTTGTCAAAATAGAGATCAGGGACTTGGTGGAGGCGTGGCAATCTGATCTCCAGAGCTGTACTACCAAAATGATGACCACTACCTCTGTATCAGACCCGCCTGATCAGCTTGTTGATGTCTTCACTAGTAAGTTTGGATGCTTATTAGACACATGCACTACTCAAGACTAAATTAGTTCCAGCAATGCTGGACATCAAAAATGGTTCTCAGAAGAGCTTAGATCCCCGAAATCAGACAAAAGAAAAACCGAGAGACGATGGCTAAAATGCCCTTCACCTGAAAACAAAACCACACCAAAACATTAGCGGATTCCTACAAAACCACGATTAACGAATCCAAAAAGAATTTCTTTAATAAACAGATAGAGGAAGCAGACAACAAAGCAAACAATTTATTTGAAACCCTAAAACTCTTGGAGAAAACGAAAGCTCAATCAGCGGTGTTTGTACCCATGAATCATGACTACACGAAAGCTCAACTTGTTTTTTCCATGCTAAAGTAACCCAGGCCAGGGACAAAATAAAAAAAGAACATTCAGCCCACAACACAAGCAATTCAACTCGTTTAAAGTCCCTTGCCGACATAGACTTCCATGCATTTAACTTCGACCCAGCTTCCATCTTGGATCTACTGTGTATCCTGAGCACAGTGCACCCGTCAGCAGGTCCAGGAAATGCCCTACCCCCGAAAATGACCTTTGTGGTCCTGGAAAATATTTAAAATGTCACTGTGACTGCCCTACTAAAACAACCTGGATTAGATCCTAAGACAGCATCAATTTAAGGCCTATAACCAACTGTAACTTCTTATTAAAGATCTTGGACACGATGGCCACACAACAGATCCAGATGTTTGTAGAGGCCATTGGTGTACTACATCCTAGACAGTCAGGCTTTCGACCATCCCATAGCACTGAGATAGCCATTGTCGATCTTCAGACACATACACTGGGAATCATGGACAGGGGAAAGGCTGGCCTACTAGTCCTTTTGGACTTTTCGGTGGCATTTGATCTCCTGGACCATGAGCGCCTCCAGAGAAACGAAGAGAAACTGCCCGCTGCTTAGACAAGACATCTAAGTGGGTCCACTCATTACTGACCAGACGACTGTCTCATAGTCTGCTGGGGAGATGCCTCTACAACCCACGCCCCTACTTCTTGCAGTCTACCTTAGGGGTCTTATATGGCCCTGGTACTTTTCAATGTATACACTAGACCTCTCAGTAGCCTCTTGTACGAATCTGGGGTCTTTTATAACAACTACGCAGATGCACACAGTTGTTCCTGTAGATCTCTGGGGATTATGACATAGACACAGTAAACTTAGAACACACCTACGACCGGATCGATTCATGGTTGAGGGGAAATTGGATGTGTCTCCATGGGGGTAAAACAGAGCTATTATTTTTGGGATTGTCCCAGGCAAGAGCCACATTGAATTCCAACTACCAATCTTTTCCCATCAATGAATGTAACATCCCTGTACTGGGCAGAATAACAACTCTTGGCATACACCTGGACACCTCTCTGAGTGCAGAAACACATACTAATCAGGTTGTAAAAAACAGTATTTACTATCTAAGACTCCTAAAAAATATACGCCACTTTCTTCATGAAAACAACTGTACCACCATGGCGCGGTCTGTCATCTTGTCCAGGATTGACCACTGCAATGCCCTTCTTGTTGGTGTTGAAAAGAAGAGCATGCAGAGACTACATACTGTCCAGAATAATGCCGTCTGCATCATCAAAAAGGTCCCAAGAAGAAACCATATCTCACTTTGCAGACAGGCACTGCATTGGCTCCCTGTGAAGGCCTGATTACAATTTAAGGCAGCCACCATGGTGCATAAATGTATTCATGGGAAAAACTCTGCCTATATGCCTATATGAATTTCCTAGTGACCCACTATAAGCCAACTAGATCACTGCGCTCATCCAATTTGATGCAGGTAAACTGTCCACCTTTGAACGGACTACAGGATTGGGCAAATCCTTTTCCATACATTTAGCTAAAACCTGTAATTCTCTTCCTCTACGACGAGAAACCAACATCAGAGCTTTCAGAAGATCCCTCAAGACCCTCCTCCTCGAGTCATTTTACGGCCCCTGCTAATTGCTCTTCACCGTGTCCTGTGATATTGTTGTCTCCCTTGTGTATTTGTGCGCCCCGATACCTGCGGGTTACGGCACATTATAAATCTATAAATAAAATAATCAGGACATATGATGGGTCCCTATCAAAGCCCATGTTTACAATGTTAAATGTTAAATCCTAAAGGTATTTGTACCGCGCACCGTCACCAACAGAGTTGGTCCCAAGGCGCTCAGGCGGATCTGCAAACGAGAAGGCGGGGTGGGTTAGTAAGGTGGAGGGGAAGTAGGATAGTGAGAGAGGTGGTGTCCTGTTGGCGGCTTCGGTTCGGTATACACTGTGCGCTGAGCTTTGGTGCAAGTATCAGATCGATGTCAGGCCTTGTGTGCTGTTGGTGCCACTTATGTGTTGTTTGTTTGTTGTTGCAGTGTCGTGGAGTGCGTGCGGTTTGCAGTGGGAGAGGTGGTTGTGTAGGTTTTTGTATGAGTTAGGTATGCAGAATTTTTTTGCTTTTTTAGTTAGTGGGTTATATGTCTCGCAGCTGACCTTTGCTGTTTAGCTAAATGCCTAGGGTTAAGAATCCTGTATGTGGGGCAGGGGCCCAGGTCTCACGATACACTACGCATCACCATACAATAGACAAAGATGGAGAGTATATCTAGAATTGAGAGTCCTGTACAGTGGGAAAAGGCGTCGGTTCCATAGTAATTTGGTTTCCACATGTGAAAGACAGAGGTGGAAGCTACTCCTGGATTCAAGGGTTCTGTAGAGTAGGGGAAGAGGCCTAGGCTTCACAATACATTATACCATACAATAGACATCGATGGGTGCTATACCTGGAATGAATGTCATGTGTAGCGGGGGAGGCCTGGGTTCCGCAGTGAGTTTTAACAGGTAATAGAGAGAGAAGGAGGCTACACCTAGATCTGAGATTCCTGCAGAGCGGATGTGACAGTGGCCAATGTTCTCAGCCAAGTGCGGCACTTGCCAACATCCACAAATCAATCTAGATGCAATCAAAATGGAAACGCATTTGAAAGAGTCTTCAGCACACTTATTGTGTTAAAATGACTGCCGCAACAGCGGCATTACCACGCTTAGAGTACTACCAGCACTGTTCAGAGATGTGCCTTGTCAAAATGATATGGCCTACCAATGTACCCAGGAAACTATTATGTGCAGCACCATGATTTGAACACGTGACATTCATCATCCCACAAACTCTCAAGAAAATAATGCTTCTGATTCCATGAAAGGCCACTGTGGCAAACTTCACAAAGAAGTGACAAATGATGCTGTTCACAAAACAATTGGGCGAGATCGTCACAGAATTCATTCACAGTACGTGCACAGCCCCAGGGTAGTGCACTGCATGGAACCGAGCCGCAGTTACCCCTATATAAAATGTATCATTCTCGTAACCGTACCCATTGAAGGAAGGGGGACCTCCATCGCTGCTCGGCTAAGCTTTGTAGAATAACATTTGATTTTTAGACAAGGATTTCAAACATGGCTTCCACAAACAGATAGACTGGATGACTCTTATTTGAAATAGATTTTTAACATTTTACACAATCATAACAACTGTAGATCAGCTAACGGTAAAACATATAAGAAAAGCATTCACCCCTTGATCTCCTAAGTAACCTGGTTGCCAATATATTGAATGGTTCCTTCTCCCTGCTCTCCCTTAAGGCTCTGTAATGGTTCATTTTGTCTAGTTAGATCTAAACATCCCTACTCCCTCCTGACTTTGACCAGCAGTGCCTGGCGCCATCTAGATGCGCTCACATGACTGGTCATGTGACCCTCTCCAGTACCTCTGGACTTACTGGAACTGAGGCCGGGGACTGCTTCCTAGTTCCTGCCTTTGACCAGCAGCACCTGACGCAATACAGGCATGGTTATGCGGCTGGTGCACGCAACCATCTCAACGTGTAAGACCGTCTCCCTGGGGCATCCTGACCCCAGGCATCCTTATTAAAGAGCTGTGAAGAACGTGACAAACACTCTGAACATGGGGAGACCATTTTCACCAATTCACTATTTATGTGTATAGCCAATAACCACAAGGCATACCCAACAAGGATACAAGACTGCATCACCACTGTGTCTTATCCAGTGGTTTATCTTGATCCTGACCCTCTTTCGCTCGCCCCACAGCCCTGGGCAGAGCAGGTTTCTTTTGTATCACATTTGTTTGTGGCTTATCTTCCCTTTGGTATCTGGTCCCAAAAGGAGAATAGATCCCTCCCCGTTTCCCTTTTCTTCTTGCCAGAGGGGACAATCCCCGTCCCCTGGTCTTCTCCGGATGCCATGGGGGACAATCCACCTCCACTGCTCTTTCCTATTGCCAGGGGGGACAATACCCGTCCCCTGGTCTTATTCAACTGCCTTTGTGGGTCCTCCCACAGTACCAGTATGGGTGACCTGGGAGTGATTTCCTGTCCAATGCCCTCTAGGTTCTCCTCCCGATCCCTTAGGTAGACAAATGGCTTGGTTCCCTTTCCCTTCGGGCTGATCGTATTTGGTGCTCATCAGTGTAGGGTACCAGGAAGAGTGGGGGGGGGGCACTACCTTTATAGTACTCTTCCTGAGGGTTGGCATCCCATCCAGGTTTAAAACACCCGAATATGTGTCTCCCTCTTTCCGGATAGCTGATAGCTGTACCTGCCCACCTCCTCTACCAGGTTGGTATTGTACCTATCAGGGGACATCCCGCTCCACTGGGCTCCTCTTCGGTCAGAGAGATGATGGCTGTCAAGTGGCGTTTTCTGCTGTCCCGCTGCCGACACTCGCACCATGCGCTGAACCCTTAATCTGTGAACTTTCATCTTCTTCATGGTCCCGTTGGCATCGGCATCCTCTTCCCATCCACTCCTCGACTACTCACTCTGGTGGTCACTGTGTTCTCGGCTTCTGCTGACCTGTTCCGCTGTGGTTTCCTCTTTTGGTCTCCACTGCTACAATTGTGACCACTACTATTCCTCTCTTTCCTGCGATCAAAAGTTAATTTCTTTAACTCCTGGCGGCTCGGTTTGCTGCAGCACTAGAATGGTGCCTCTGTTTCCAGTGGGCCTTTTCTGCCTCCATGTTGGATTTTCTTGCTCTGGTATCCTCTTGCCCGCTGTATGCTTTGGCAGTGCAGACATACACTGGGGAGGAAAGACAAGAAGGGATAAATGATAACTGGGTATTATTTATGTGTTCTGAGGTCCTCCCTTTTCGGCTATCATATAGTTTGTGGGTTTGGCTTCTCCTTGAAGTTGTCTCCATTTCATTGGAGTTCTGTTCCTCGTCAAATGGCATTCATTTAGGGAAACTTGTCTACTCTGTTTGCCCCTGTGAGCGCATGCTAGCACTGGTCTGCTTGTCTCACTAGATCTGAGAACTCTCTTAACTCTTGGCTATGTGCATATATTACAATGTCTCGCTCTTGACTTTTTCTTTAATCATGCTGGTGTCAACTGCCACTCTTATTACTGGTTTCACACATACATTTTCAATCTCTTCTTTGCACTTTAAATCACACATCTTGCAGCCATTTCTCCTCTATCCTTATCTTCTCTATTCTTTCTACACCCCAAATGACATGTCTACTCCTATTTCTGTACATCTCTCATCTGGGCCTTCACCACTTTTGGCACCCCCCATCATCTGTAATCAATATCAATCTACTCGGGATCTTTTTCTCTGATCCATCCTACACTTTATCTGTCTTACTGAGACTTGGCTGACCCCTTCTAACACTACTATTCCTGGCTTCCCTTTCTCCTTTATCACACCATTTCTGGTAAAGGTGGGTATTTGTATCACTCCCTCTGGTCTCTTTCTCCCTCTCTTTCTAATCTCCCACAGTACTCCTCCTTTGATAATCACTTAGTATCTTTCTCCAAAATCCTCCCTCTTGCCTTTCTTGTTATCTAAAGGCCTCATGGTACTTGACCCTACTTCATTTCGGAGAGGTTCTGCACTCCCTTCCTTTATTTTTTCTACCCTTTAATGTTTCCTTCTTTCTAATTTGCGATTTAAGTCTTCATCTTAATACTACTTACTCTTTCTCTTCTTGATTCCACCATCTTACTCAAATCCCCTCCCCTCCTTCTGATGTCTCTAGTTCCTCTCTTGGCCTCATGTTCTCCTCATTTTCCTCAAATGCAACTAAATGTGCCTTCCCAGTTTATTTCTTCCCCCTGGCTTCCTTTCTCCTCTATTTTACTTTCTCATTCCACCTTTATCTTCAATTTTCGTGAACTATGTTCCCTTGACTCTTCACCCTTTCTCTCTTCTCTATTTCCCTCTCTTTCTCCCCACTGTTATATTTTCTATTGGCTACACAAGCTACCTCTATCCTCTCTCGTCTTCTTTCTACTCTTGATTCACTCCTATGAATGATATGATAAGTACCCAGCCTATGCCTGTGTTTGCATTTAGACATTCATATCTAGCCTTTGCCTGTGTTTGCATTTTTGACATTTATACCTAGCCTATGCCTGTGTTTGCATTACGACATTCATATCTAGCCTTTGCCTGTGTTTGCATTTTTGACATTCATTCCTAGCCTTTCCCTGTGTTTGCACCTAGGCACTCGCATCTAGCCTATGCCTATGCCTACAACCACAAACTCGCATCCAGATTACGCTTGTGCAGCATCCTGACAAACCATATCTAGTCTGGCCTATATTCAAAATTACGCTGCACAGCCATTTATTGTATCCTATGCGAGAAATCAAGCCTAGATAACCCGTGTCAGAATATAGTAGCCACCCTGTCAATTACCCGAAGAGGCTTAATTTGCATTAAATAATATTTTCAGACCCTTGCTCACTATGCCCACACACATGACGAACCTTACCAACCCTTTATTCCCCCCCTGCAAGCCTCACTACTAATCTTAGTAACCATGTCCCACCTGGCATGTTCTGAGCCCCCTTGTAATACTAATCTAGGGAACTTCGGAACTAGCCCATGCCCTAGCCTTCCTTGTATCCTAGAGGCTAGAAATGCTAGACTCCGTTCACGGCTGAGCAGAATACATGACCCACTTGTTAGATCACTACCTCCAATCAACATTAGAACCACCTACCATGCTGGCTCTAAGACTCCTAACAATACTGATCCAGACCACGATGCTACCAAAGCCAAGATTTTCCAATAAATCCAAAAGATCCCGTCAAAGATCTCCACCCTCCACTACCACCAAATCTAACCCCCCTATTAAAGCAGCACTAATAAACGCAAGGCCACTAATGGCACATGCTACAGACATTGCCGACCTAATAATATCCAACAACATCGACTTAGCTATCACTGAACCCTGGCTGCACAAAGCAGCAGGACCCCTACTTGCCTTAGCCGTCCCAGACGGCTTCACTATAATTAGACAAGACAGAGTAAACGCACGAGGCGGAGGGATCGCAATTATTGCCAAATCCAGCCTCGCTATGAGACTTGGCCAAACCCATAAGACACTCTCATGTGAAACCCTGACAGCCAAACTCCCTCTAACCAACTCTCAGACATTAACCATCCATCTCATTTACAGACCACCCGGACCTTTAGGAACTTTCGAGGAAGATATCCACACCATCCTCTCTGACAATCTTAAAACGATGTCTCAAAGACCAGTCCTAGGCGACTTCAACTTAGGTTATAATGACCCTCTTGATCAACAAGCCACAACCATAGCTAACTCACTATCTGAACTGGGACTATCTCAAAACGTTACCGAGCCTACTCACGCTAAAGGAAGAACTTTAGGCTGGGTGGCAGAATACAATTGCTCAGCCAACATTACGGCTATCACGCCCAATCCTTGGACTGACCATTTTCTCATAACCTTCTCACTCCTAACCACTAGACCACTCCTGCCTTCTATACCTACTGTGCCTCCCTGTCCAACTAGAAACATACCGTGCTACCAGCCATCCTGCCCACTCTAAATCAACTAGATGACAACCTTGACCCAACCACACTTGTCAAGGAATACAACAAAATAATGCTAACCACATTAGACAGTATCACACCCTTGAAACTCAGACCTAGCAAGCCCAAAGCACACCTCAACAAATGGTTCACACCCCGACTCAAGGACCTTATGACTCCTAAAAAGGAGCTGTGAAACCACATGGAGACTGCTCCCAACCACCGCTAACCAAATAAAACTCTCAGACATCTCCTCCAAATACAAAAAAGAGATCTTCCTCGCCAAACGCAAATCATACAACAAATGTATCTCAAGTGCCAATTCTAGTACTAAAGAACCATTCTCCATACTCAAAGAACTCAAATCCCCCATCACCACACCTGGTACCTGCACTAAGGACAAAATATGGTGCTCTGACAAACAACAGGCCCTATCAAATAAAATATTCACCCTTCAAAACAAACTATCTCTAAAAAATAAAATCCCTCATCCACCTACCTAACCCTACCACTCCTAATGTCCTACCTAAGGACATTACAGTCAACTTAACCCCCCGCTTCTATTTTACCAAAATCTGTACCCTTGAGGTCGAGAAAGTAATACGATCACTCAAGCCCACCAACTGCCAAGGAGATCTCTGCCCAGCTCATCTTATAAAAAATGCGGCAAGAGACTTGGCCCCCTTCATCTCCAAACTGATTAATGCCTCATTCACTTCTGGCACCATCCCAAGTAATCTCAAACAATCGTGGGTGCTCCCACTCTTAAAAAAACAAACCATAGACCATATTCCGACTAAGTATCGCCCCATCACTACTGTACCCTTTCTGCTCAAAATCCTCGACAAAGTGGCCTATCTCCAGATCCAAACATTTCTGGAAGAGCATAAACGCCTGGGAGCTCGTCAATCAGGTTTCCGACCCCAAAACGGGACAGAGACGGATCTTATTGACCTGAAAGCACAGGTTGATGAGTTGAGAGACAAAGTCAAAACAGCTCTCCTCTCACTTCTAGACCTCTCAGCTTCCTTCGACCTGGTAGATCACAAGGTCCTTTGCAGACAGACACAGCCGCCAACTTCTCAAAAGACTCAATAACTTGGATTGAATCCTTCCTGAGTGACAGAACCATGAGGGTTTTCATGCCTACAGCAGCAGCGGACCCTATCCCTATCACGTGTGGTGTCCCCCAGGGATCGTGCGTTTCCCCCACCTTGTACAACATATTCACCAAGCCCCTCTTCGATGACCTAGGTCATCTGGGTATCACCTACACTAACTATGCAGATGATACCCAAATTCTCGACCCACTTTCCGGGGATTATGAAGAGGATTTGGCCTTGGTGAACAGGATGTATCTCATCATCCAGACATGGATGGCCATTCACGGTCTATGCCTGAATGATGACAAAACGGAACTCATCATACTGAGCACACATGCTAATATAAAAAACTACGACAGAATTACTTATCATTCATCATTGACGATAATCTGATTAAGGTGGCAAAAGAGGTGAAAACACTCGGGTTCTACCTTGACTCCACCTTATCCCTAACTAAACAAGTTAACGCCCTGGCCTCTGCCACAGCCTACACATGCAAGTTGATTAGAATGGGCAAACCCTTCTTATCAGGCGATAACTGCATTGTGCTAGCTAGAGCCTTGATTTTATCTAGGCTCGACTATTGTAATGCCCTCTACATCGGCACCAACAAATCCATCACACAAAAAATCCAGATCCTCCAAAACAATGCCCTGAGAGCGGCAATAGGTGTGCCTAAAAGGTCCCATATCTCAGCAATAATGTGCCAAAACAACTGGCTCTCTACCTTCAACAAGATTCACCTAAAAACAGCCTCCTTGATACATAAGGCCCTGAATAATGCAGCCCCAAGTTACCTTGTAAACAGAGTCCAAAGAAGAACCTCCTTGAGACCTACTAGACTTATTAACTCTAACTGTAAAGTCACTCCAAGATTCAGACTAACCAAGATTGATGGTAACAGCTTTCAGGTCAAGGAGAGATAGTAATTGTTGTTCTGTGCTGATATAGTGTAACTTTTTGTTTTTAAGATTATTTTAATTGCGCCGTCTCACCTTTAGAAATTTTAGCAATTGTACTGCTTTGATAATAAGATTAGTCCTGGTCTGCCTTGGTCTCAGTCATGCTTCTTTTCTGTTAGTGCTGAAGATTCTGTGACATTAAAGCATCCATCTGTGTAATTGCTGCATTAGAAGCAACCGAAAGCAGCGCGAGTAGAAACACATGCCCACAGCTGCACCGAACTACAATCCCCACCAGGATTGTAGTCCGGAAGGGAATTTCTGCAGAAACCCGGCGCGAACGCGCCGGTGCGGACGAGTAGGAGCCAGTCTGCGCCAGTTCGCGGTAGAACACGACCACCTCCCTTAGCCGTTCTACCTAAAAACTACACCCGTGCTGCTGTGCACTGTAAGAGCCCACCAGCAATACACTGATTCCTAGGTGAGTTCACCTTGGCTCATTACAAGCCATTAGACTATACAGAGGGAAGGTATGGGGATTACTAAGTTGGAAAAACATAGAATTGCTTTGAGCAAGATACCTACAACAAAGGAAGAGATAGGGGCCATTAATGCATACACTCAGTTACCACACTATAGAGCCCCTATAACATTAGCTAGCCCCAAGAAAAAGAAACAAAAGGATAACAGTACTGAGCAGACTAATCTCCAACAGCAGGTCCTGGGGACTCTTAAAGTTTGTCTACTGAATACCCGGTCCCTCAGCAAACACTCAGAGAATATCCATGACCTTATCATGGAAGAAAAGCTACATTTGTTATTCCTCACAGAAACATGGCTTAAAGAGCCAATCGGACCTGTATGCAATAAAGCAGTCCCAGAAGGATGCACCCTATACCATCAGAACAGGGATACAGGGGAGGAGGTGGGGTAGCCGTAATTGCAAGAGAATCATTCAACCTCTTTAAAGTCTCAATGTCCTGCACTGGCTGTGAAACCCTCCACCTTAAATACTCCCCAACCCCTAGAGTGTGCATCAACTTTATTGTACTTTATAGACCTCCCTCGCTTGTTTCATACTTTAGCTGTGAGATTACCCAGCAGCTCAATGCGCTGAAATCTACTAACTTTTCCTCAATCTTAGTCGGCGATCTTAACAGATGGTATCAAAATCCCCTGGATAAAAAAGGCTATCAGCCTCAAAAAGTCTTTAAAAACCATTGAGTTTTCAGTCCAGAATAATGAACCTACCAGCATGAAGGGCAATCAGTTAGATTGGGTTGTAAGACACAACCTTACTACTCAGAACATATTAACCCAGCCGTGTATTTGGTCGGATCACTTCAAAGTTTTGTTTGAGATCTGTTTACCAGATACACCTAGCCATAAACATAGTCCTCATATCAGAACTACGAGTAGAAATTTCAAAGGTATAGGCCGAGAACAGCTAGAACCCTGCCTCCGCCAAATAGGTGAATGCTTTCAAACTGGTGACACATGCGAGCAACTGCTACAATACTATACGAATCATATATCAGAGATGGTAAATCAATATGCCCCCCTTAAATCTAAAATGGTCAGAAAAATTAGCAACCGTCAAAGCTGGTTCAACAGCACACTTCGGGACCTTAAGATAGAAAAACAACAACTAGAAAGAATCTGGCAAAAATATCTCTCACCTGAATCCAAGGAGCAATGGAATCAGGCGAATGTTAAGTACAGAAATTGCATTAGAATTGCTAAAGCAGAACACTAGAATAAGCAGATTGAGGCCGCAAATAATGCAGCCAGTAAGCTCTTTGATATTCTCAAATCCCATGAGAAACCTACATCCATGCCCCCCCCATACACTCCAATGGAGGAGGACTGTGAAATCGTAAAAAAGGTCTTTGAAAATAAAACTCAAAAAGCTAGAGAAGCCATCATCCTGGCCAGAGAAACCGCCAAGGGGAATTCCATCTTCCTAATGCGGCCAATTTATAGCCCTATGAATTGGACAATTTTAACTTTCAACCAATCTCAGAGGCTGAGATGGTGAAGGTGCTAGCCAAGATGAAACCATCTTCCTGCGCTGAAAACCTAATCCCTCCCAAACTTATTGTGGAAAACAAAGAACTGTTTGGCCCAGTGCTATCCAAGATATCAATGCATCCTTCCATGATGGTAAGATTTCTAAAGCCATAAAAAAGGTGACCATCACAAAAAAACCAGGCCTGGATCCTAAAGATCCCAATAATATGCGCCCTATCACTAATACCAATTTTGTACTAAAAATCATGGACAAAATTCCTTCAGGACAACTGCAGGCACACGTGGAAGCCAACAACATCCTGCATGAGCAGCAGTCGGGCTTCCATGCTGTCCACAGCACGGAAACCGTAATGTTGGATCTCCAAACACGCATGTTTTCCATAGTAGATAAAGGCAAAACAGGGATCCTAATGCTTTTTGGACCTAAGCGCCGCCTTTGACCTTTTTGATCATACACTGCTACAACATGTTCTGGAGAAAACAGCGGGGTGCTCCAAGGCAGCCCTGGCATGGTTAGTATCCTTTTCTACAAACCGTGTAGCCAGAATACACTGGGAAGAGAAGTTTTCAACATCTACGCCTAAACGCGCAGGTGTACCACAGGGTGCTAATATCTCCCCTCTTCTCTTCAACCTATTCATGAAATATCTATGTGTACTCCTAGAAACCATCGGCGTTCACTTTACTAACTACGCTGATGATACACAGCTGGTGTTTGAATTGGATGGAGAATATCAATTAGATAAGGAAAAGATTACAACCATCTATAATCTGATAGACAAATGGATGAAAGACAATTGGATGTGCTTGAATAGTAAAAAAAATGGAATTTATGATTTTCGGTTCCTGTCAAGCAAGGGGTAAGCTTGGTAAAGAATTTGAAGAGTTTACTATCAAAGACTCATGCATTAAGGTGGTCCCCCACGTGAAAACACTTGGATGATGCTGGAGGCGTCCCAGGGATCAGAATCACAAACAAACTATCTTCACAAAAATAATGCATACTATATCAGGCTATTGAGAGCTATATGCCCTCTTCTAACCGAAAATAATGCAGCCACAATAGCCAGGGCCATTATACTGGCACGCCTTGACTATGGCAATGCACTGCTGCTGGGAGCTTCCAAAAAATGCATCAGTAAATGCCAGATAATGGAGAATAATGCAATCCGGGTCATAAAAGGGATCGACAGAAGAAGCCATGTGACAGAAGCTAGAAGATCCCTCCACTGGCTTAGAGTTGAGGAGAGAATCCTCTTCAAATCCATGACTCTAGTACACAGATGTTTGTATGGAGCGGCTCCATCTTATGTTAGAGCCAAGTTCACACGATACATCCCTAATAGGGCACTAAAATCCCAAACATTAGGCAAGTTACAGATACCCCAGACATCCCGAACTATGGGTCCTGGGAAATCTTTCCCGGTTTGAGCAGCCCAGCAGTGGAACAATGTTCCAGCTACCCTGAGATCAGAGCCAAATCTGTAAATTTTTAGGAAAAATCTGAAGACCCATCTCTTCAAATAACGTGCCACTCCCAAGCCTCCCATCCACTGTTCGCCCAACATGAATCTGTCTCTCTGCGCCCTGATGCCTGCGGGCTACCAATGCATTACAAACAAACAAATAATAAGGCTGCCCAACTTTGGAACTCCCTTCCTTACCACATCAGGGCAGAGCAATCATACCCTAAATTCAGACTCAGTTACATCAACTGGCTTAAGTCGAACGACAACTAATCGACTAGGCACTTACCATGCTGGTTTTTGTATATTTGTTCTATATTGTTCTTTTGTATATCTGTACAGCACACTTGTGCGACCTCTTAATGCCTATGTTTAATGCCTATTTCTGCAATCTTTATCTCCACTAGGCATAATTATCGAATCACTTTTTCATCACCGTTTATAATCATGTAACCTGCTAATATGTTTCGCATTATCTGTACTGCTTGCACTGTGATACCCTTGGGTCCGGTGCGCACCATATAAATGAATAAACTAAACTAAAGTAAACTCTCTCCATCTAGTCTTTTTTCTCCCTCTCTCAAGCCTCTTCAACCGTGGCTATCTGCAACTCTTCATACCCTTTGTGCTTCCATTCGTCGAGCTGAAAGATGTTGGGAAAAAACACTGTGCAGCTTATATTACAGCTCTTTCATCTCTCCACCCCTCCTACAATTACGTCCTGTTATCAGCTCAAAAGTGCTATTTCTGTGATACATTTCTCACCCATGCTGATCATCTTTTTAAGCTCCTCAACCAAATTATTTTTCACAGTCCAACTGATCCCTCTCTCTTCTCCTCTTACTTCCTTTCACTTTTCTAATGACGTCAACTCCAAAGTCTCCTGTCCACATTCTTTTTTCACCCCTTCTCTGCACGTCGATTTGTCACCCTCTCATCATTCGACCTCCCTATCTTCCATCACTCTGTTTCCAACACTGCATCTTTATTAACAAATGCTCACCCAACCGATACTTCCCTTGATCCCATTCTCGTTTCTTAAATTACTTGTCTCTATCTTACTTCTCTGTTCAGTATCTCTCTTTCCTTATCCTCGTTCCCTTCCTCTTTAAATACCCAGTTATTGTTCCCATTCTAAACAAATCTCCATTGACGCTTCAAAACCTGCTAATTTCCTACCCATTTCTTTACTTCACTTTCTTTCTAAATTGCTTGACAGTGTTGTCTAGACCCAAGTGTTCTCTTTTCTGAACCTACTTTTCCTTCTTTGTCCATTCCAGTTGGGTTTCCGTCCCTCTCATTCCACAGAGACAGCTCTTCTCTTAATCTCAAACTCTCAGCTACTCATGCTAAAGCATCCTCAAAACTGTACTCCTCAATCCATCAACTGCCTTTTACACTGTCTATCACCCCATTCTTATTTCAACTCTTATTTATCTCTGGAAAGCTTTGTCTGTGTTCCAATGGTTTCATTCTTATCTTTCCAAGCTTACCTACCTTGCTTCTTGTGCAGGACGAATTGTCTCCTCATTACCTACCCAAAATTCAGTGCCCACAAAGTCCTAGAACCTCTTCATTTTCTCTCTAAACCACCCCCTTTCTGCCCTTATTAACTTATTTAACTTTTCCTGTCATTTCTATCCAGATTACTCACAGATCTTCTCCTTCACATCCTTTATTAACGCTCTTCATTGAACTGTTTCCAACCAATCTGACCAACTAGAGGCAGAGGTGTTAGCCTTGTGATTTGTTAATCCAGTCCATCTGGCCCTTTCCACTCAGACTAGCACCCTTTTTCCCTTTAACTTATCTCTGTCCAACTTCTTCCAGCACCCTGCAAACTCCCTATATGCAGGAGCCAGTAAACAGATCACTAACAAAATACACATTTTACAAAACAATGGTCTTAGAACAGCACTAACAATCCCAAGATGAGAACATACCTCAGAGGCCAGAAGAAAAAACAAATGGCTTTCAATTAAGGATAGGATTCAATTCAAACTAGTTTCCACCACCCACAAGTGTCTAAACAATGCTGCCACACGATACCTTCAAGAATAAATCACCAGAAAAACCACCTCTCGCCCTACAAGGGTTGCCAACTCCTGCAGCATCGCAGTTCCCAGATTTAACCTGAAAAGGGCAGGTGGGAACAGTTTCCCTGTGCAGGATGCTAAATACTGGAACACCCTCCCTCTGCACCTCAGAATAGACCAGATCTTCCCAAGCTTCAGGAAAAACACAAAAATCTGGCTAGCTTCGAATGACAGCTAAAACTACCTGATGCCTACAATTCGAAGACCAGACCAGACCTCTTTACAGAACTTCTAGATCCTTTGCTTACACCTTTCCACCTTTCTGTACTTTACTTGATTCCTGCTTGACCAATGTGTTACCGTTTATTCTGTATATTATGTCTGTAGTTTATCTGTGTATGTAATTGTATATAATTGTAAATATAATTGTAAACTCTCTGTAACTTTAAGTTATGCTCCCAGATACCTAAAGGTTTGGTGCAATTTACAAATCAATAAAACAAACAAACAAACAAACAAACAAACAAACAAACAAACAAACAAACAAACAAACCCCTTTATACTGTTATTATAATTTTACTGGCCTTTTGCTATCCCCAATTTCTTCTTCTTTAACCTCAACATATACTTCGGTTCTCTGTCCACTGAGTATACAATATTACTCCTGGATGACTTCAATCTCCCAGAGATGTCCAACAACTGTCATCTCTAGCTTGGCTCCAGACTCACTAACCCTTCTCTGGTTGCCATCCAACTCCAACCAACACACTGTCAGGGAATCTTTTGAGACATGATCTTCCCCTCTTCTTCCATCATCGTTTTTGCCATTGACCCCGCGCCTTGTGACTAATCCATCCTTCACTTTGATTTTTAAAACCCCAGATGCCTCACCCTGTACCCTTCTTCTACTCACATCAGTAATCACAAATTGAGACCTGACTCCCTGCTTTCCCTCCAAGCTCTCTACCCACCCAATGCTAACTCTTTCAAGCGACTTTCCTGGACTACCTTCACTTGGCTCCACTCTGAATTCTAGATCCCATCTGTAAGCCGACTGCTTAGAACCTACATGTGCTCCATCTTCATTGCTAGTTAAAGTCCCACTCAACCCTTCAGCCCATCCTTGTCTCCCGATCCCTGCTCATGCACCTCTTCTCTCTTAACTCACAACTTCTCATCCTCTTCAAAATCAGAAACCCTGATTGCAGTTCCTTCTCTCCATCCTCTTTCCTTCTTCTCTTCACTACCCCTCTTCCCCTACACTCTCTACCAGCATTATCTCCCAACACTGCATCTGAACTAGCACCTATTCACCAGTCTGCCTACATATCTGGTGCTCCCAATGGCCCATTTTCAGCACAGGCTGGCACTATAAAGCTGGTCATACCTACCCCCTCTCTTTCTGGCCTGGTTTAATG
The DNA here is from genome assembly GCF_040938575.1 of Ambystoma mexicanum. Classification (NCBI taxonomy): domain Eukaryota; kingdom Metazoa; phylum Chordata; class Amphibia; order Caudata; family Ambystomatidae; genus Ambystoma; species Ambystoma mexicanum. The sequence continues at coordinate 347,819,883 of NC_090935.1, forward strand.
TGGATAGTACCATAGCCAGCTTCGAAAAACTATCAGCTCACTCTGAAAACCCATCCAACTATCAGTTGGCCCTTTTGGCCTCGCTACACAATAGTTCTATGATGCATGGTTTATTACTACCTACTTGGAGGCGCAAGGACTTTGACACCATCTCTATTTTGGTTTACCTAGTGGCACTTGCTAATGTCTCCAACTTTCTTGGTACTCACCACTTCAAACCTTCATCTGTTCTCACCAACCTTGATCACTTGACTGCAACTTTACAATATATACCTCTAGTCTCAGCAAACATGTATATTCCTTCTTCTCACACTAGTCATTTGCAGGCAACACTCATTTATTTTATTTTATTTTATTTATACATTTATAATGCCTCAGAAACCCGCGGGTATCAGGGTGCAACCAAAACACGAGCGAAACAAAACACAAAATGACGGGACAAGGAGACCTAGAGGGGTAAGTATGGGTTGTGGGTGTTCACTTAAATAGGAAGGTGTAGAGGAGGAGCCAATTGCCCCTACTGGAAGTCCTGCCCCTGTTTTACCTGCATGTTGGGAACCGTAAATTGTGACAAGTAAAATACCAATAATGATGCCTATAACACAAAAAGCCTTTGAGACGAAGTATCCATTGAGAAAGCATTCTTCATGTATCTTCGGAGAGCTGACGGCCTCTTAGGAGAAGTCCCGGAGGAAGTGTGAAGATTAATGCAAGAGGAGATTGGTGATGTCACATGAAGCAAAGACGACACGCCAAGAAGAGATGCCAAGAGAGAAGGCAAATGGACATTATAGAATCTGATGACGAAATAAAGAGTCGAGTAACATTTCATTTGCGGAATGAAGATTGCACATGCGTAGAACACTGAATAAAATATAAGTCGCTTTATAACTGTACAGATGCTGCAACATAAGTAGACTAAGTAACCATGAAGGCTGGCTATGCGTAGGGAATAGACTGCAGGGGGTGTCGCAAATATATATGTGTATAGAATCTGGATGTTCCACGTCGCATTTTAGCAAGCCAGGACCTCAGTAGCAAAAGGGCTGAAAGTATGGCGCAGCAGAGAAAAGCAGCTGTAGGTGGAGGAAGAATCGAGAAGGCTTGGCTGGCCCAGTACCAAGGGTTGAGGCAGCCAAGAAACTGGTTATCTATTCGAAAAGATACAATGAACGTGAGAAGTGAGGCGAGCTCCTGTTGAGGTGCAATGGAAAAACACTATGAGTGTAAAGTTTTATTCATTTAATAGTATTAAATGAGAAGAATAGGCTAAAACACGGTCTCCTGTCACATGGGGTAGATGGAAATAGACTTTGGGCAAGCAACATCGAGACTGAAGATAAGAACGTGCTTGCACTCACTTCTATTCTCAGGCGCAGTGATATTTTGCAAGGCCGAGTTCAAAGACAATTCGAATGGAAGGCAGCAGGAGTGATGATGGATGATGGGCTAAAAGGGTGGGGAGGAATGGTCAAGTCCACCCACAAGCACCTGGGGTACCAGCTTGTGTGCTGCTAGCGAGTGGAATATTCCAGAAGGATACAAGCGTGCCACCCAATTATAGAGGGCCACGTAGCAAAGAGTCCTATAGTTTAAGAGCCGATGAAGCGTTGTGTATTTGATGACAATGAAGATGACTTGCACTAGGGGTGTGGATAGTTGTCCACCTGATTATAGAGACCCAATCATAATCCTATCCCCCATAGAAAATATACTTAGATGTACCCCACAGACAAACCACAGTCGTAGATAGGTTTTCTTAGTTTGCCACGTAGTATGACATCAATGATGATGTGTTTTTGCAATAAAAGTGTATTATTTCATGTAAAGCGTTGTGAGATATGCTTTGAGACGTCCGTTGGTGTCCGTTGTACTCCCTGTTTTAGACAATTGATAGTAAAACAGCTAAAGTTTTGCCAACTTCCTGAGTCGGCCTTATTATTGGTGTAAGAGTAAATTCATCATCCCCATCCATCCAATCAAGTGTTACCTCGCTTGAAGGGCCGACGGGTTCAAAGGATTTCAAGGTTTGTCTGAAAGGCTTCAGATCCAACAGAAGTCTAAATGTCGGTGGTAGAGCATTCCAAAACGAGGTTGCTTTAACAGGGAAGGATCTGCTGATGCCCATTGAGCGTGTTACTTTTGGACCCTGAGTTAGCCCTAGGGAGGAGGATCAGAGACTTCTGGTCAGTTGATACGAAGGTACCAGGGCTTTGAGGTAGTCCGGGAGTGTGCCATAAAGACAGCGATGGTGCCCATTTTAAAGAGGATAAAGAGGATACATTCCTGGACGGGCAACCAATGGAGTTCTCTCGTGTGGTCGGAGATGTGTAATCTTCTGGGAATGTTTTTGACGATGCGAACAGCGTCATTTTGAATAATCTGACATGTCTTGAGATTTGTTTTGGAGACCCCAAATAGCAAAGCATTACAGTAGTACAGTCTGGACAGGATGGTAGCTTGGGCAATGGTGACACAGTTCTTTTCGGGTGATAAAGGGGTGGATGGTCCTAAGCAGCCATAGGTAATAGTTGCAGGTTTGATTAAGGTATTTTACTTGAGCATCCGAGTTGAGGGATGCCTCAATAACGACCCATGGTGTTTTTGCTTTCTTTTGGATTTCAATTCTGTTGTCTTGCATGTAGAAACTGCAGTATTGTGGGCTGAGTTTGGCACGGGCCTGAGGGGAGCCAAATATTAGAAGCTCCATCTTGCTGCCATTCAGGCACAGCCAGTTTTCAGATATCCAGCCTTCAATAAGGCAATCAATGTTAGACAAGGTAAGAGAGTCCTTCACATGGTCACCACTGAACTCGATGACCATTTGGGTGTGATCAGCATAATTTGTAAAACATTACTTCTTAAACACCCAATTAATGCCATAACTGCCCCCTCACATCTCCTCTGTCTCTCACCTTTCTCTCAAGGTTCTGTTGCTTCTGCTAAATTCTCCCAAAACAAAAGTGATTTTACTCATGGTCAAAAGCACTACATCCCTTTGCCTATATCCTTTCCACCTGATCGTGCCCTCTACAGAGAACAACCTCAAACTTCAGCTCGTCATCATAATGTCCACTGTGACCCTCCTGAAAATGAGATCCTTCCATCCGTACCTCACCTTTCAATCTACTAAAACCCTGCTATCCACACTTGCCCCAGTCATCTCATGCAACATTACCTCTCTACCTTTTCCACTTTTAAGACGGTATTGAACTTTTTCACCCGCACACTCTTAAACATCCCTCTTTCCTCATCCACCTTTGCCTTCAACCTCCATGCAGGATGGCGCTCCACTCCATGTACATTACTAATTATAATCTTTAAGCTGTGCCTTGGCTTGCCCCCTCGCCTCATACCTGTCTATCTCTGTAACCTGTTACTCCCCACCTCACAAGTTTGATCCCAATCATTCCTCAATCATCCTGTTCCTCGCCCAGGCTGAGCTACTTCTGCTTTCGGACTTTACCCTCCTTGCTTCTTACTACTGAAACTTTTATCCCAGAGATCAAGAGCACAGAAACAATGGGCCTCATTACACGGATGGCGGTAACTATGGCGCTGTTAGCGCCATGGTTGCCGCCGGTATTTTACTGAGTCTGCCATGGTGAATGGTGGAATTACCGCCCTATCCCAAGGTGTGTGGGGGCGGTAATTCCCCATTCACCATGGCACTTCCCCATTCCCATTTTTGCCCCCATAGGGCTCAGACGGAATGGGGAAGGCGGTAATTACGGTACCGCAAATTGCTTTTACCAGCCGTTAAGGACGGGACCCGTAAAGGGACCTCATAGTAAGGCGGTATGGGTTTACCGGTACTGGTACCCTTACCGGTACCAGTAAACCCTTACCGCCATCTGTGTAATGAGGACCATTGATTGGATTCAAGATGGCTTTACAAAAATCCTCCAATACCTGGAAGGTGCCCCTTGAATGCAAAGCAGTAGCATCTCTTCTCTGCGATGCGAGGCCTGGATCCCAGAATATACTTGTAAATGATGTATTTCATGAATCAGTAAATTATGTATTTGGTAAAAACTGTAGAGTGATCATAGTCAACACTGTCTGCCTGTCTTACCCCAATGACATACTCCCAACTTTCTCCTACCCCACCATTTGTCATGTCTGTTTCCAATTTCCATGAGTATGCAGTACTTTGCAAAGAGCTCGGGAATCGCAATGTTTTGGCCACCGCTTCACCTTATGTACAGTGTTTCTCTTCAAGGCACAATGCAATGTCTGTAGCCTCTTGGGCGGGTGAAAGTGAGACTCCCTCCAAATGCCATAGAGTTGAGAGATGCACACTCCTGCCACTGACGTCCCTCGCCGTATCGCTGGCCCTCCCGCTACCTTACACAACCGTACACTGCAAAATTCTGTCCCGCTCTGCCTGCTTGAAATGATTGAAGGCTGCACCCCAGTGAAAAAAGGCAACCACCCCTTCTCTGGACCTCACACAGTTTTAAAAACAAAGTGATCCAGTTCCTTTATGGCAACTAGGAAATTTATCAATGTATTCCCAATCCGTAACGCTATGAGAATCAGATCATACTTGTGTTAAAAGAATTGAATTACACAAATGCTGGCTAGCATATATCTGTTATGTTTCGTCCTGTTTAAAAACAACCGTTCAACTTTGTATAACCTGAATAAAAACCATCAGATCGAAGACTCCTTCCAGCCACACTTCAGATGTAGTCAGTGAAATTGACACTGGCATTTTAATTATTAATATCACTGAGCATCCTGGCACGGTGTTTCCAATAGGAAGAGACGGCTTGTTTATTGTGAAGCCGGTTCGCATAGGACGCGTCGAGCTAGCTCAGATGCCTCAGCCAATGAGCGCCCGCGTTCCCACAGAAGCGAGGGGGGGTGGAGGCGCCCGCTGTGCCATGTGTGACTAAGCTGGGGAGTTTTACTGGCAGATGTTTGAGCCGAATGTGGAACTAAAGCAGTCTCTTTAAGAACCAATTGTAGCTCCGCACTTTTGAGAAAGACACATAGACATGTGTGCCCTGCTAGAGAGGTAAAAAACAGCAAAAAGGAAGGATACAGAAAAAATAGAGGTAAGCATTACTATTACTAAAATAATTAAGCTAAAAATGAAGACAGCAAAAATAACCTGTCTTTGATTTCAAAGTATAATTTTAAAAAAAAATCAAAAGAAAACCTCTTAAAGCCAACAGCAGTATGGTTTAGAGCAAGTGTGGAGAAGGGTGGCTGTATAAGCTATGGAGGAAGAGGGCAAAGTGCTTGCCCCTTTGGAAAGTGTACCTTCCAGGTGTGACATGGGTAAGTGCAAATGAAGGGGTGCAGACTTGAGTTTTGGAGTATCCATGTACACTACTGTCACCCTTTCATACACCGCTTCATACGCAATTCCTTGCACACCGAAGCATTTATAGTAATGAAAGGTTTTATTAGCCAACTTATTGGTACTGAATTCATCCGACTCAGAAGGAGCCAGGGCTGAGTCGGCACTGCCAGTTTTTGAACATGCAAAGTGCGGGCTCGCCCCAGGTCTGAGGTGGGGACTTAACCTGCTGATCTGTCTTTCAGGACTAAATCAACAAGAGACAAAAAAACACATTCTTCAAAAAATACACACACAGTTGGACTACAGTTGGACAGGATTTCCTTTTGTATTAGAACAAAATCTAATTATACAATTAGTTATTTTAAGTGGCTTCATTTAAAATTGCTATTGTTACTGTTAACATGGCATTCACTGTAATATTGCTTGTTTTTACCTTTACATTAATATTGGTTCATTTTCTTTATTCATAGGATATTGAAATATACACATTGTCCCTATTTTTGTTCGTATGGCATAAATAAAGCATGCATTATCATTGATTAGCCACAGGGAAGACACGGGCACTAACTACTGCGAGGCGAGGTTCAGAATACACGTTCATATTGTCTTTTGCACAGAATAGGCGGAGCTTTCAGAACGCGTTATTCAGGCTATCTTTTCCCTCTGGGTTGTCATCTCGCGGATGGCCACCTCTGAGCCTGTGAGCCATGGCGCTTTCCCGGGAAATCTTTGCTCTTTGAGCGAAGTACTGTGCAGGGGATAGCACTATCGCCACCCAGTCCCAGGTGGCCCTATTGTCACCAGGAGCCCTCCTCTTTCTGGGCTGGTGCCAGCGAGGAGAGTGGGTGGTGCCCTGGGCAGTAAACATGGAAAACATGCGTGTGCCGCCAGCACTGAAAGTAAGTATCGTGCCCTGAGAAAGAAACACATAGAAACAAAAGACTCTGGTATAGAAACGGGGGGAGGGAGGCAGAGGGCGGTCTCCGAAGTCTTTTTTTTTTTAATGGGAGTTTCTCTTTATATTCAAGCTCACGACTTCCTCAGCCTGCCCTGACTGTCTACTTCTGAGTATTTGAACCTCTCTCGCACTGTGCTGCGGATATGGTATGTGTCTCTTCGTATAGGAGGTGAGAATATATTACATGTTCCCTGTTTGTCACTTACATACCGGACATCTGCCATTGGCAGAGCGCTGCAGTGCTTTCCATACATCTGATTGGTCACTGTTGTGTGCCTTGGGCGCCAATAGAACATCGTCTACGTGCATAGTCGGAGTGATGCGTTGAGTGTGTATAATAAGGCATATGCCATGGTGTTCTCTATGCCACTCTGTCCGATGTCGCAGAGTGTATGGTGTGCATTTGTGGCTGAGGGTCAGTTGCTGCAACAGAGTTTAAGCAAGCTAGAGTGATGAGTAGTGAGTGTTGATGGCCTGCTCTGCAGAGACCACCTCTGGTACCTTAACAATTCCTTGTGGCGTAGGCGTAAGGCACAGCGTGAGGCCGAAGGGGCAGCAAGTTACATTTGGATAACATTTCCGCATACTTTTATTTCGCTGAGCTCTCAAAACCCGTCTTTTCTCTTAACATAGCACACACCCTTTAGTACTGTAAATATCTTCAGCAATCCTCTCAACAGCATGTTTGTTACTACGTTCTTTTCTATGCACCTTTTCCTTTTTTTGTTTTTCTTACTATGGATGTAAGCTGCTAACTGTGAGACATACTGTGCTTCCTGACTTGTGCGGGAAATAAATAAATAAATAAATAAATAAATAATTAAATACATTTGCATTTGGGCCTCGATTTAGAGGTTGGTGGAAGGAGACTTTTGACTCCCTCCACCAATCTCTTGGCCTCCGACTCATTTCGGAACAGAGCTACTGCCAACTAGACTGTAGCTCCACCTCAACCACCCCGTCTTCCTCCCTTAATGTTGCCTACATTATACCAAGTGGTAGAAATAGCTGCTCGATTACCAGAGGGAGCTGATGGGTGCTAGCAGAAATGGTATCAATCCTGCCACTCCTGGGCTCATTTTCGCTCCGCTTACTTGTGCATATCTGTGTAGTCCTCAGCACTGTGGGTTCCATACATCTTGGCACAGAGGCTGCCCCCGAGGCCAGAGCTGGCATTTTGCCATCCTTTCCACCAGGAAATCTGCCTAGATTTTGATCAGCCTCATTCCCACTGCGCCTAGCAGCTTCTTTCTTAAAGGGCGCAGTGACTCCAATTTACTAGCCTCACTCACTACACTGAGGCCTGAGTGTCTATGTAGTTTGGCTGCTCTAGCAAAACCGCTGGGTTCACGTTAGCAAACATAATCAAGCATACCTGAGCAAGAGCCTTTGCACTAGCGTAGAAAATGATGGTCCAATGCATTGAATGCAGCAGCTGCAGCTGGAAGCACCGGAAGAGCTTATTAGGGCACCTCAGATAGATATGTGGAAATGCTGCTTCTGTGCCGTGTGCCAATCTTAATCCTGACTAGCAGGTATCCGAAGGGATGTTCTGCTTCCAAATGGAATTGGTAGAGCTCCACTTCAGGTGTTTCACAAGGACACTGTTACCTGAGGTTTGCCCCAAATCCTTGTTCATACATGTGTACAGAGTGCATGACCCGGGTAGGTGCAGGGGCGAGGATTGCCCTTTGTCTCACCACATTGGCATCATATCAGTACTCATCAGGACTTCCCACAACCCCAGTGCTAAATGGCATGAATACTTGAAACAGAGTTCTACCTGTTTCTTGGTTATGAGTGCACCCTAACATGATCCCGCTTCCAACACGCGTAGCAGATGTGTGACCTCTGTGACTGATATGCCAGGTATGCCAAGGTTTTGTGACCTGTGCAGGTGGATCTCCACTGGGATTGTCCACTTTGTAGTAGATTTGTATTGTGCTGTGATTGTGTATGGTTCAGTGCACCCTTGTAAATTGGATCCTTGTACTGGGGATTTAGGCTAGGAACTAGGATGGCCATACCAGGTTACAACACAAAGGATTCACTGGTAAACAGAGCTGGACATTAGGACAGAGTGACCTTAGAAAAGCGGTGGTGGCAACCTCGATTGGACCAGTCCGATTGGGTTTAGTAACCTCGATTGGACCAGTCCGATTGGGTTTAGTAGAAGGGGGCTATTACTTTTGGGTGAAGGGTAGTACTCGTCTTTCCTGTCTGTTCCATTGTAGTCCATTATTATTCCAAGACAGCCACCCTCCACAAGGTGGCATTCAGCAAGAGATGGCCCGTCTCAGTGGCCTGAAGGCTCCGGTGTGGGAGCTCTGTGCTTTCATCACATCCATGTGTGTGACCCGCTTCGGCCTAGTGTTGGTAGCCTTCCATAAGCATACTTGAAACACCCTCTATGCAATGAAAGGGATTCGTGGAGCTACACTGTGGCATAACAGGAGATGGGGCCGTAGGCTGCAACCTGATGTCTGGTATAAAGTTAAACAGCCAATCATAAGGTGACAGTATTGGTGTTGAACCCACATACAGGACTTGGGCCTCCACCTATCCTGTGGGTGTGTATGTATGAAACAGCACCAAAGAAAAAAATGGTGCATCATAAGATAATAGGAATCATTGTATTGAACACTGGCAGACCTAGAAAACATAGAACTCCAACAGGCACAATCAAAGAGGAAGGATAACTCAAGGGCAACACGAGATCTTGGAAGCAAGACAACGCAGCACAACACAGGTTCGAATCCGCATTATGAATGAACAATAAAATAAATAAATAAAACATGTTCGAGGGTGCTGTTATTTTCTGGATCAACAAGATGTAAACCCAGTTTGGCTATTGATGGATTGGATCTAACTTGATACACAAATATGACAGATCTTTTGAAGGGGCTCTAAGATGCCTCCAATTGCTTACCCTTGTGACAGGAACTACTAATCACTAAGAACAGTGCCCAAGACAGCGTGCTACCACCGCAAGCTCCCCAGTTCATTTCTAGGGAAGCCCAAATGAGCACCAGAACAGTGCTGCAGCTGCCAGACTCTTTCTTCTTGTGAAAGCACTCTTGCAGATAAAGCGCCTACATGGATTATCTCAGCTCTTTTAGGAGCTCCTTGGAAGGAACTGGTGTAGCACTCTGAAATACAACACCCAAATAGTGACCGGAGCACCTGCGGAGACACCCCTGAAGAGTATTCTGGTGCAGCACTTTGGCAGGAGTGCATGTGTTGTTTTCTGTACTAGCGCTCGAACCAGCACCTCCATCAATAGGCGAAGTTGGGGGCACATAAGAACGTTGTTAGTTCCCATCCAGAATGAATAATAAACTCAGCCCTGCAGGCAATGCTCGGGGAGTCTGTGATGGCTCAGAGATGCAACCTGGCTGATGGCACTAACACAAATCAGGCAATGCTTCAGAGGTTTGTAAAATCCCTCGCCCCACATCCTGCAAGATACTGTACAAGGGAGAGGCCCTGTAGAAACCAACGCCCCCCAAGGAACACTCTTCCTGTCGACTCACTATCCGCAGATGCTGCAGTAATGTCACAGCTCAGTAAGGGAGGAAAGCAATGCAACCCTCTGCTCAGCGGCGCTAGCTCCCTGGGGAAATGAAATGCAACACAGGGCAAACACAAACACTATTACTAACCCCGACACAAGCATTGGGTTAGACTGGCACCCATTTTATGGCAGTGCCCAGATTTCTGACTGCCACTGGCTGTGTTCTCCTTACATGTCCTAAAATGCTGGCCAGTAACACACCACCAAGGATATAAAGGGGGTGCAGCAGCCTCCATTTGATTCTTCTTGTTCTGTTCATTTAACATAGTATACGATGTTTGGGTTATAGGTAGCACGGGTCTTGCCAGTCACTCAGCCCCTAAACCCGTAGCACATGCGCAGTCCAAGGTAGGCCACAGGCACTATGAGTGAGAAGAGATTTGGCCGGGGCTGTAGCCTCACTGCAAGAGGCATGCTTGCCTCTCTGGTGATTACTTCATAGGCATCGACATTCACCTCACCATGGTGTCCAGGCGTCTGACTAGCTTGGCTCACTTCTGCCCCTTTGGGGTCCTAAAATGGCGGCCTGTAATACCACACCTCTTAAGAATAGGGAATCGAAAGTCTGCCACTGTTGGATTTTTCTAATTTTTCCCCATCCCTACTTACAGTGCACAAGTCCCGCTTCCTATGTGGGTCTTTTCCTCCCTTGAAAGGTAATTATAATTTGCAAGTCTTGCCATATTCCTTTTTTTGGGAGGGTTTAATGGGCGATTCAGTCCTTGCAATGCAAAATTATAAAAAATGAGCTGCGCTATCCATTTAGAAATGCATTCCTCTCTTGCTGTGCAACACCCTGAGTTAATCTGTCATGTGTAGGCTCTATCAGTCATTGGAATACAACTTTACAGTATGCAAATTTAACATACATAAGCACTACTTTTTTAAATATACCAATTTAACTAGAACAAATAATCTTAGAACATCCTAGCCATACTGTCATTTTTAGGCATTGTTATACTTGTGAATGCAGTGTTATAGTACGCAAGCCTTGAATTCTTTTTCTAGGTTATTTAACCAATTTGAATTCAAGACCATAAAATCGAAACCCAAATGTATATGTGTGATGAATTGACTTCTGCCCCTCTGGAGTACAACGATGAATAGAGGCTAAAATGCCCACTCAGCCTCAAACTTCTACAATCCAAAACCCAACACAATCATAAAGGTATGGAGGCCCAGTTAAAGCGATATACCTCCTTTGCCTTTTGTGGAAACGTGGGCAGAGGGAGGGCTATGCTCTTAAGAGGGGTGTGAATGTGATCCAGTAGTGACCCAAACAAGACAGTAATACAGTCTAAAATAAAGGGAATGTGCAATCAAGGGTCTATAAAAATATGTATACTTCAATCAAACACATCAGCTACAACAGAACTGTCTAGAAAACACTGTACAAAACCCACCCATGTGGAAAGAACAGAGGAGATGCAACAGAACGAAGAATGTTGCACTCTGAGTATGAAGACAGGGGTGATAATCAAATTATTAACCTCAAGAAAGGATACGTCTTTAGATGAAAAAAGGTGCAAAAGTGACCTAACCGTCTCCATGGACAAAGGGGGCAGTCATTGCTCAAAAAGAACTTGTTTTCGGCTCTTAGACGGTTCAACAGCGCCGAACCTCGGCTTCGAGTAATGGTGCTAGCGGATCAAGATCTGTTCTGGTATGGTGGATCGTGTGTATCCAAGCGGCAAGTGGGGGTTTTGAGTGGGTTCAAATGTGGTAGATCTGCTAGGCTCGAAGGCAGCTTTCATTGGTGCTGGTCAGGGCAGACACCAGGATCTCTTTGAGGTCGGGCCGGGTTGAGTTGGGTTGTAACCAATGCAAAGGGTTGATGAGTAATCCTGCAGCAGTTCGAGTCGGCATGTGGCGGTTATCGAAATTGTGATCCTGTTGCTCCAATGTGCGGTTGACCACTGCTGCAGTTTGAGGGCGAGTCGAGTCAAGTGACTCTCCAGCAGGGTCAGGACCCGCCGGTCGAGCAGTTCCCCTTCTATTACTGAGGTGACTCCTCTCTGCCTTGGACTGCTCCTTCTTCACCTCAGTGGTTGAGAGCTTTGGAAAGTGCAACTCTCCCAAAAGAGGTCCAATGAATCATTCTTAGTTGCTGTTCCAGAGTGAATCAAAGAAGTTGTGGGAGACCACTTCTTTTAAAGGGAAAAGTATACAGGTGATTGCACTAAAGCTAGCCTGCCTCTGTGGTCAAATCCCTGTTCTTGGAAAAAGTGGAATTTTCCCTTATGATATTACACCATAAAGTGCTTTGCTCCAGTGTATGTGGAGGGGGCAGGAAGGTGAGAGAGCAGCAGAGAGAAACAAGATGATTGAAGCCTTCCTGCACTGTACAGAGCACTCCTGACTACTCTAACCCTGTGCCTTCTTTTCTCACTATGATTAAAGGTCTTTGGAAAGGCTGCACCCTGGTGTGAGGCTACTCCCTTTGAAAGGATGTGCTCCTTTGATGCCTGAGTTCAGGGCAGCTGTCTCTGGCAGAGGGCATTACCTACCCTCACAAAGAGATCAAAGAAGAGGCATGGCCATTCAGGTTCCGGTCCTGTCATTTGGCAGGCTCAGCCTCTCTGGCCCGAACACATATCACGTTCCACAGATTGAGCTGGTTTACAGGAGCTGGCACATGTGTGATATCAAAGTGAATGTGGTTGCAAAGATCATAAATAGTTCCATGCACCATGGCTTAGCCGCGGCTTAGCTTGATTTTAGAGTTTACCCTGCCACTATCATGGATTATTTATGATCATCATAGTTTTAGTACAGTGGTTCGTATCCTAAATGCAGCTCCCATGTTGCAGAGACATGGCTGTCAGTGCAGCTGCCAAGTGGGCAGCTGTGGCCTCTGAACCGGCTCTGTGCCACTGTTAGAGCAGGTACTACTAATCCGGATACCGATGGAGCAGGGCACATGTACACACTATGCCTTTGACATGGAGCTTATGAAACGGGAATCTGATCAGGAGATTACCCTTTAAGAGAGAAAAGTACCTGCATCATTTTATTATTTAATTAAAATAAAAAAAGCCAGGGCCTTCATACCCTTTCCATTTGGCAATTCATCAAAATATGCGCACATTGGCTGATGAATGCCTGCTTTTGGATCAGCTTTTCTTTTATTTCAGTCTCTCTCAAGAATCCGTTCTCTGGTGCATATATGATTTTTTTCCATTGAATAAAACCTATGCTCTCAACAGGAACACAAACCACAGAGAGACCTTCTCTGTGAGATGGTTTAAAAATAGTAACATTCATCTACTACCGTAGACACATGTGCATACATGTACTACATTGATTCACACACAAATCATCTACCTTTCCCCCTAATACAAGAGACCACCACCCAGTGGAATACAGTCTTTGACCACTGGGCACAGGCATGTGGATAGTACAGAGAAGCACCCTACTGTAGATTGGCACTGCATAGAATTCCAAAACCCACGCCTTTGATAAAACATGCTTACAAAGGATTCAGTTTAGTTTCGTGCATCCATGTTAACCTTATAGGTTAATGTAAAAAAAGCTTCAAACATTGACGTAGCACTGATGCAATGTTAAAACTATGCTACCTTTGTCATGAGGCAAGGGTTGTAAGAACGGCAGGTTTTCAAGTACAGTACATTCTGTTCCTCAGTCCTCAGCCTGCATCCGGAAAACTGCAACATGAAACAATAAACTATGACTTTTATTAAGCACAAAATAATAAGAGGGAGTGGGGCACCCTATCTATCCCTAATCCTAAAAGGTGTTTCCCTGCCTCAACAAAACTAAGGAACATCTGAGTCAGGATGTTAAAGAGTGTCCTCTGTCCAAACCCTAAACTGCCCCTTACATGCTAAACTCAGAATACTGTGCACAGGGGGAATCTGCAAGCTATGTGGATATATCATTCTATCAATGGTTGAAAGCAAAACGTTCTAAAGTGCACAAAACAGAAGAAATAAAGTTCATCTAGGTAAAGGGGCCTTCCCTTTCCCTAGATTTCTTCTGGTGTGTTAAATGTTGCTTTATCACAGTTCAAGCAGGAGAACTCTTCCCTTGACTCTCCTTCATATACACAGCTTCTTCAGTATCTTTATCGCATTTCACTTTGTATATTCATCAAACTTAAAAGGGGCATGAATCTTCCCCTTTTTCCACCAATTTTCAAACAGGGTATGGTTCTTCCTGTTTCCACTTAGTTACCACAGTTTTCACAATATTTTTCTTCCTCTTTTTGGTTTTCCCTTCTACCAGGATGTCACACACTTGTTTCCCAATATATAGTTTTGTTTTCTCTTTTTGCACCTTGTTTACTTCCCTGCTGGAATTTTCAATCTTGGTTCACAAATATAGCTTAGTTTTCTTTCTGTACTCCTGGTTTACTCGCCTGCCAGGGCGTTTCACTCTTGGATAACACATACACTTTCACTTCTTTCTTTTACTCCACTTTTACTCTCCTGCCGGGATGTTTCACTCTTGGTTTACTCAGACAATTTCACTTTCGTTCTTTAATCCTGGTTTACTCTCCTGCAAGGATATTTCACTCTTGGTTTACATCTACAATTTCAACAGCTTCATATAATAACAATCGTAATAATAATAATATTCTTTCTTTATTCCTGGTTTACTCTCCTGCCAGGATGTTTCACTCTTGTGCATCGTGTGAGTCTCAGACTCACTATTTGCCTGGTTCACTAGCCTGCCAGGAATTTTCCAATCTTCAATTTCTTTCCTTCTCCTCCACAAAATAACATTCTTCCATTATTGGATCACCAACCGTTTCTTAGCAAATTTCACAATTACATTAATTGCCTTTTTCAAGTATTTGGTTCCTGACCATTTTCAAAACATTGTCCGGTTTAGTATAAGTCTCTCTTTCCCAGTAATGGATCATTAATTCTTTCATGACATTGTCTGTACATTTTTAAGGCTTTTTCCCCAGACAGCGGGATACAGCCCCTTTCTCATTTTCACTTGTATCCGTCTCTCTGCTGGTTTCAATCCCTCTGTCACACGCTGTCAAGGTCAAGCAAGCTTCACTGCTTATTGCTCCGGTAACCCAACCTCTCTCGTTGGTCTTACCAGCAACCTCCAGCATCCCTCATGTTCTACTATCCTTCTTGGCTTCTCAGCACTGACTGGGAGTGTGACCCGTTAGTCGCTCAGCTCCCACTTTCTTCTCTGCCCCTTCAGACAGCTCCGAATGCCTCTCGCACCAATGCAGCACACATTACCTCATCAGCTCTTCTCTGCCACCACTCTTGTTGGCTTCTGTGATACTTTGCATAAAACGCTCACGGTCAGCGTTCCAATGAGCACCAGCACAAGCTGCGTTCTTCTGCAGCCTCTGTCTCTCCTTGTGTGTCTGATTAGTTGTCTGTGTTTTAAACTTCAGGGTCCTCATGATTACTTTCTAAAGACTAGAGCACTGTGTTTGCTTCCTACCTCTAGTGATCATCAATGCTCTATCCCTCTTCCTCGTATCAGTACTACAAAGAGGAGGGGGAGGTAAACAAGGAGATTGATTATGCAGACTTGGAAATCTTCATCTACGTCACAGTAAGCCATGCAGGCATGTTGTAAGGGAATATGAGTGTTATTCAAAATCACTATTGAGGGGTCATTCTGTTTCAACAATCCCTTACATCCTTGAAATTGGCATTCCCCCATGTGGTCCTCCTGCAAATATCGACCCCAGGGTCAGAGTCAGGTAGCTTCTGCCTTTCCCTGGTACGTAGCAGAAGCTTCCCTCCAGAGAGACAGTGGCGGTATTGTTAGGTTTGCCACACCACCTGGACAATATTGCCTTGTATTTTCAGGATCCTGGCAGTGACTGAAATCTGAAAGCTGTAATTTATTTTTCCTCTTATCTAACATTTATCAGTGAACGTAATGGTCTTACTTTGGAGACGTTGCCAAGCCGCTGCCGTTTATGGTCACACATTGAGGACCCAAAAGTGGACTGATCACGGATGGCGGGCAGGGAGCAGGACGAGAGAGACATGCAGAATCCTAAACTAACATTTATCAGTGAACATAATGGTCTTACTTTGGAGACGTTGCCAAGCTGCTGCAGTTTATGCTCACACATTGAGGACCCAAAAGTGGACTGATCACGGATGGCGTGCGGGGAGCAGGACGAGAGAGACATGCAGAATCCTAAAGGGGAGGGATTTTGTGCCTTAGACTTGAGCATTCTCATTTGCAAAGACTGAGTAGCCTGTGGCGGGACCTGGAAGGCCAAGCCGTGGTGTCCAGAGGATCCCTGGTGTCTACCTATGTGTGGCCAGACACTCAAACACATCATACCTCCTGCTCCTAGGAGGGCACTAGAGTGGAAAGTGCCAGTATGGGATTCTTGAGACATTATTCAGGCAAGAAATGGATGTAGAGGAAGAAGTTTTCATTTCAAGAAAAGGGGTGAACCCATCTCAGGGAAGAAGAGGAAACAACAACATTTTATTGGAGAGAACTCCATAAAGGCCTTTTCAAGCACTTATAAAGGCATGGGAGAGACACATGAATATCCTGAGTAGCGGATGGCGAGGATATACAGCTCAATATATAGAAGTGTCTATGGTACGGAGGCACAGATAGGATGGCTCAGAGGTTCCTATGATAGCCATCCATAGAGATTTATGGCATTACAGGAATCGTTATGTGGCTCTTGTCTGACTATTAATGTCTTTTTGAAATGCAATATCTACGACTTGTAAAGCGCTCCACAGATTCCCAAAGCTATTTCTGTGCATAATAAATACCCTAATAATAATAATAATAATAATAATAATAATAATAATAATAATAATCCAATCATATGGTGGTGAATAATATGGTGGCAGTGAGCTTATGAATTGGGTCATCTTTACTGCCGGATTTTCACTGACTTTGGTAAAGTAACATTTTGCCACTTCCAGAATAAGGGGCAACATTTTTGGCTATTATGGAGATTCTTGCATGCCTGCTGCTGCCACATAAGGTAGCCACTGGCAACAGATAGACGGATGGCGGGCAGGGAGCAGGACGAGAGAGACATGCAGAATCCTAAACTAACATTTATCAGTGAACATAATGGTCTTACTTACTTGGCCTTGTTCCATTTCTATAGGTCCCATTTCTATAGGTCTATGAAATGGTAGCATTGGCTGGAGGATCCAGGCTGTTCTACCTGCCGTACATTTTGAGGAGAATCCGTGGTTGTGTGACACTGTCTGCAAGAGCATGGAACTCGGTGTCTGCCATACATTTCCCGAGTGGCTAGGTAGATGCTATTCACTTGATGAGCTTGTACGATATTATGATTTAACTGGATGAATGAGCAGAGAGCCATTGCATGTTAGGTGATAATAGCAACTATCAGAACAGTGTTTAGAAGCTGAAGAAACTTGGAAGGAACGAGCTATAGAAATAACCACTAGACCAAGACCACTGAAGAGCTTGATGTATGGGATTTATAAAAAACGCAAATCCAGCAGGGGGCAACGGGGAGCTGTATTTAAGGGCTGCACCCAGGTGATTATAGGTAGGGTTCTGGGGTAGCATGGGGTGCTTAAATGGGTAGGGAGAGAGGGCATGGGGAGTTACAGACTGGTAGAAATAGAGTTGAGTGGGGCAGCCACCGATTGGCAAGATGCTCTTTGAAGAGCGGTTTTTAGGTCCTTCATGAAGTGCAGGTTGGAGCGGGGCAGTCTTTTCTGTGTTGGTAACTTGTTGCAGAGAAAGAATGCAGGAGAAGGCATGTTTCCTGGTTCTTTCCCTTTGGCAGTTCTCTGTGTACAGTCTAGCAATGTTGTGCCTTCACGTGGTGCCTTGGCCTCTGGAGAGAGTGAGTTCATGGACAGGTAGAGTGTTATTTGCACTATGACTGCTTTGGAGGTAATGAAGACAGTCTTGGGTATGGTGCATGCCTGAAGGGGGAGCCAGTGCAGTTGTTTGAGAATGGGAAGGATGTTGTCAAATGTTCTTAGTCCTGTGATGAGGTAGGCTGCAGCATGCTGGATGGCTTTCAGTTTGGCCGTGATACCATTTGGGATTCCTACGAGTAGGGTGTTGCTGCAATCCAGGTTGGAGAGGACTGGGTCTTGGACAACAGCTCTGAAAGTTGGAGCATGGATGAAAGGCTTCACTTTGAGGACGAGCACAGCTGGTACCAGGCTCCTGGTGTATTTTGGGGGATGTGTGTTTTGAAAGGGAGGTTAGTCAATGGTGAAGCCAAGAGATTGTTCACTGAACGAGAGTTGAGGTGTGAAGCCGTTGAGATTCATGTCAGTCAGCCAACTCTGGACTTGGGCATGCTTGGTGGGGTTTCCTAGGAGAATTAATTCAGTCTTTGTCAGGCGCAGTACCTGAAGCACAGTCATAGATGAGGGACAGATGGTGCTTGAGTAGATGGCTGCCACTGATGCTATGAATCATTAGGTAAAGTGCGGAGAAAGTGGACATGCCCGCTGGGTGGACCCTGCAGGTCATGAATTGTTTGCCTTTCCTTTCGGTCCTTAACGTTTGGTGGACTCAACCCACACATGGCTTGTAGATGGCCATTTTTAGAGGTTCTTGGCCACCACACACAGCAGGCGACAACAATAAACCTTAAAACACAGATTGTTTTGCGTTACATCATGAAAGCTGATGTTGAGCTTTCAGGGTAAAGCTCAGTGAGCTGGCTCTGACTTCATATTCAGAATGAAGCAGGTTGCTGAGTGTCTCAGCATCTACAGATAACATCCTACTCTGCCGATTCCTGATGCATGTGGTGAAAAGGATAAGCACCCCTGTGAACATGACGGGAACAACTCCGTTCCTAGTTTGCATTCTGGGATGTGTAGTCCTTCATGTGCATCACAGTGGGAACATAATGCAAAGCTCAAAACCATGCCTGGGTGGTTTACTGACACCTGGCAACGGACAATCTGAGAGCTCTGAACATGTAATTGATCCATTACCATGAAGATCTGGAATTCTAGCAGCCCAAGGCAGATACGTCATTCCTTGATTAACTTTCTTAAAGTTTCAGGTTGCAAAGCACATATACAACAGCGTGAACAGTGCAGAGTGGCAACATTTGAATATTAAGACACACTGAATTTAGAAAAAGTGAGACAGTTGCAAAGGGGCTGTGATTGCAACTCGGAACATGAGCTCCTGTGTTGCTAGATATTGTGCGTTCTGTGCAGCATGAATGAATTAATTGATGGAACTCTAAAGGCCAGGCGGTTGGGTGGGAGGGGGAGCACAGCTACTCAGGTAGATACGCGGTGTTGTGTAGGCTCATGCATGCAAACTAGTGCAGTTTATTACACTTGCATGAGGCAATGGTTAGCTAGTGGCGCCTGTCTGTCTACCTCGTATCCTCTGCCAGTTAAATGGTATTTTGGACTGTGTTGCGCCATATCTTGTGTAGAATCCAGTGTTGCTCTGTTATGTAAACAGAGTTTATCTCAGGGGATGTGTGTGAAACAACACACGCGGATTCCCAAACAACCCCCGCCCCTGCTTCATTGAGTGTCCTCGGGTGACACAGGAAGGAAGCCGCTGCCGTTGTTACGAGGTTCAATCACAGGTGAAACCAAAGATCGTTAAGACGTGATGGTCTATAGCGCTGCCTGGCTTCCAAACTATGGCTGTGAGCTGTGAAAATAGATGAAATAATTGCAGGGGTCTAGTTCTAAAAATAAAAGTGGGGGGAGCTCATTCCCAACGCGATGGGATATGACATCACCAGAAATTAGCATACCAGGGCTAAATCTGCGCATTTCACTCAGTTGTCTTTGCATAACCAAACCAACTGCACAGGACCAATGGGCATTTGCCTTTCATAAAACCAACATACACAAAAAACCAAGAGAGGATGCTTACTTCTAATAGGGTTTGAAAATGTTAAAGAGGGTGCATCTTTTAAACCCCAAGAATCACTATTAATGTTTGCCAAGGAGCGTGCAGTGCCGAAATGTTACATTTCACCTTTAGTTGTTTATCTTTCACCAGGTTATAGGTTCTAGTTGTGAAGGGCCTGAACTTGGCGACCGTGGTTTGAATTCCCAGGTCACGCTTATATTTGTGTTTTTGCATTTTTGAAGAAGACAGTCAAAGTGTCTTGTTTTACACAAGGACTCTAAAATACCCTGAGGAATGGCGTCTGCCCTGTGAAAAAAAGTGGGGGATGCCGTACACCTGCTCGCCCTGGGTAATTGTCAATGATAATGCCAATTGCGTGCCACAGGCCACATCCGCTTTCCAAGTCCCTGAAGGCAAAGAAAAAAAACAGGACTGGATAAGCACCTATTGATTTGAATGGATTATGTTGACAACTAAGAGTAACTGCCAGTATGAAAATCCATGCAGTAGACACCCATAAAAGTCACGTGAAGTTTGAAATGAAGGCGGATATGGTATTCCACTACTCTGTCTGACAAAGGCATCAGAATTAGGTGGATCGTAAAAAGTGACGCTACACACTTTTATGGCCACTTTTTCTAAACCGCCTAAAAATGAAATTGACCCCCATTCGTTTAGAAATTATTTTTAGTGCACGCTAAGCCGCCCAATGCTGTGTCAAAGCGCGGGGGTGGTGGGATACGAAGATGAGAAACGGATATCACGGCAAGGCTCATGCCGCATTCCATGCGTCTCTCAATGTAGAATGCCATCTAATCTTTTGAGAAAGGAGGTAATCGGCAGCAGTTCATCCGGTCCACAGTGCAATAGGTCTACATGAAGCATTAAGGACCTTGGAGCCAGTCAAAGATGCTCAACTTGCCTCTTAAACCACTTTCAAGCTAGAGAGCTAGGGACAAGGGCATATGAATTCCAGAAACGGGGCATCACTCATCAATGCCTCTCCAAAACTGCACCTTCCTACCTCTCACAGACTGGCCCCGCCTAAACATATCAGACCCACACGCTCCTGTAACAGTCACAAGCTGATCGAACCCACATTCAAAAGTTCAAGAGATGGTGGACCGGCCTTCCCTGTCACTGCCCCCCTGCTCTGGAACTCCCTAACACTTGCTCTCAGAACAGAACCATCTTACAAATCCTTCATGAAACAACTTAAGACGGGGCTTTTCAACTGACTATTTCTCCACCTGCCATGACACTTCGCTGACTCCTTATCCCGCTGTAATGCCCTGACATTGCAACTTGACATTTCATTGATGCTTGCTATCCTCAAGTTTATCTACTGTACCTCATGTTAACAGCGCCCAGTTGTCTGTGGGCTCACGTGGGCTTTACAAATGCAAAATAAATAAGGGGCTAAGGGGCACAATCTATTTATTTCATTTATTTATTTGGATTTGTAGAGCGCGCTTGCAGCCCTTGGGCATCGAGGCGCTGGTACAAGCAGTTTGCTAGCAGGATTCATTCAAGGTTATGTTAGCAGCTCCCGACATTGGGAGTTATTAGTTACACATCTAATTGACGAGAGACAGTGCACATTACATGCGATAATTGATCAGTAGGTAACCTCATTGAGTTTCAATATCGGGGAAGCGATCATGCGAATAGCCTATCTAGTCTTATTGACTAGCTTTATAGCTAATAGTGGTACTAGCTAAGGAACCGGTGACTGGGCCTCACCCCTCCAGCTCTCTTGAACCCTCCCATCTGTAGCCAGAGTCAGGCTCACTGTCTGTGCTTTGAGTGATCTGGGATCTGTGATACTCTAGAGGAGGCCTAAACCAGTAGGCAGAGATAACACTTTCAGGATTCTGATTGATGGTCGCACTCTGGGCAGTCCCACACCAGTCCCAGCGCATCCTCCCCCAGTTAGGTACTTTTCGCCCGCAACCCTAGTTCTAAATGATGAAACTGGATTGCACTGAATTGCATTGTATATGTTTTATTTGTATCAACCTGCGAAAAATCTTTACCATGCTTTGCACAATGCTAATGAAATGAATCAATGAACCCATTCATCCCTTCATTCCTTTTTACCCTGCTAATTAATATAATAATGGGCATCACCTGCTCCATTCAGTTCATTATTGGTCACACAGCGCCTATGTACATGTCTGGAATAAGTTTTGGCATATTAGTGGTATGTCAATTAATGTAACACTACCTTGCGGATGAAAAGCAATTTGTAATAATTGATGAAAATAATTGTCATTATGCCTTGAGAAAGCAGGTGCATTGGAAATGCTTGTTGGCAGTGCCTGTTTAGGGACTCTGGAATAAAAATAGAAGGAAAAAGAATGACGACTTAGATCAGGGTTTCCTGTTGGTGAGTCACTTCTTATGGGGCACTTTTGCAGCACTGGTGCAACAGTTCTGCTGCTCGCCCCTCGTGCTCTTCCCGCTCAGGTCTGCTACCCCACCTCTGCTCCTGTTTATTCCCTTGCTCAATGGCCCTCCCGTTACCTTCTTCTGTGTTTTTTGTCTGCCAACCCACCGCTCAGAGCGCTACCAATATGTCGGCTAAGGTGGGGCTGTGTTCTATGCTCCTCCTGGTGATTCCCTGCTTCTTTAACATAACAAGTGCATTTGTAGAGGGCGCTTTCACCCCCAGCGGGGCATCTTGGCACTATTGACAGATAGATGTTTATTGTTATTCAACTTAATGGTACTCATTTCATCGATCCCAGAAGAATGAAGGGCTGCGTGGACTTGCCGGGATTCGAACGTATGATCATGAGCTCAAACACAGGCCCCTGCAGGGGATGCATTTGTGCACTGAGCCACAGACCCTGCTTCTTTCCTGGAGGGCACCCCTGTTTTTATTCTTCACAGGGAGTACCTGCAAGATCCCCAGTTTTTCTTGTTCCTGCTCCACCGGCTTTCTTCTGTTACTGCCCACCCCTTAGTTGATCCCACTCTGCACCTTTGTTATTGGGGCCAAGCTAACCTGACACGTGGCAACATACCCACGACAAGGTGACTCGGTTCTGTAGACTCAGAAAGTCTGGTTTTATTGGTGGTAGTGTTTTAACATGGAACAATAACGTTGCATTGGGTGTGCGAATCCTAAGACTAAATCCTTGCAGAAACAGGGAATCTAAAGACTAAAACCGTGCAGAAACAACCTTTCTGACAAAGAAGAAATCTGCTGTGCAAACACTCAAAATTATCTGGGCAACCACACTGTGCATGCAGACACCTCTGAGGTGGAAACCCTGCATCCAAGCCCTTCTCTGGCGGGACGTTCATTACACTGCCGAGGCAGGAGGGATGCCTTTTTAAAGCACCAATACACTTCCTGAAGGCCTGTTGAATACAGGTAGAAGACTGCATAAAAGAGTTTTAGTATATGTTTCTCTCTTTGTTTAAATGATTCACCCTGCATGCGGTTTAAGAATGTTCAGAGCTCTCACAGCCACTAAACATCTACCCTGAGCAACAAAGAGAAATCTAGCATATGATAAAGGGATGGAGGACTATGAGCCCCTTGGACACAATTCATACTTTTTTCAACTTCCTCATTGTGAGGAGATGCTGAACTGCACTGGGAGTGAGTAGAACTGAGGGTAGACATGGGGCCAACCCAGGAATCATTACAGCTCTGCCACCTGCTACTATCCTCTTTAGTTTATTTGATTACACATATTCAAAATGGAAATGTTATTGCAATATTATTGCTATAAAGTCAAGGTCATTTTCCAAAATTCAACAATAAAACGAATCAACCAATCACGTTTCTTCTATTGCTCATCTCTGATGTTGTCTGTCAACAAGACCCGTTAATCTCTCCTTCTATGGCTCGAGGTAGGTGTGGTCCCCATCCCAGTAACAGAGTGGGGGGAGTCTTGAGGGCACCGTGCCATCATATGAGAATGATCATATCTGAATTGACAAGGTTACGTCGGGTGAGCTTAAAAGCATGCACTTTGCTCTAGAAAATTATCTCCGCGTTATTGCTCCAATCACAAGGATGTCAGACAATACCACAATGATAATCCGTAATGAGGCGGAGACGTGTATGTGTGTGGTTCTCTGCATCCTTCAGAGATCTCTGTCATGGGTTGTGTAAGGAACTCATGGTGGCAACAGTAAAACAAACACAAGTGATCACAGTTCAAGGGTGTTTATTAAACTGCATTCATGGGTGAGGAAAATGCCTAAACTAAACCTAAAGCTAAAATGAGAGCAAGCTACGACCATCAAATAATAATAAGGCAGTCCTAGTAGTGTCTTGTCAAATAAAAAGGGCTTATACTAACATTTTTGAAAAACTTTTGCCAATCCTTACCACTAAGTTACAAAAAGAATGTGGGATTCTTTTGTGTGGGAATGTGGACACTGTTCACCAGAAAAGAAAGAAGTGTTCACAAAATGATAAGTCAGGATGGTATAGCAGGGTCTTCCTTTCCCACGTTTTTAGCACTGGACAAGGCAGGACTCATCAGCACAGCACACTCCTGGGCCTCTCCAGTACAAGGTTCACAAGTCTATTTCACGATACCCGAACCTTCAAGGGTCAAGTTTTTTTCCTCAAAGTCTCTTGCCTTAGAAACCCTGCTGATAAAAAAACAAACAAAAGTTCCTTCAGTGGTTTTGCACTGTAGAAAATGGGGCTTCTCCCTAGGACCTCCATCCGCCGGTCTTGGATCCTCTTTACAAAATGGGCCTGCCTCCGTCGGATTCACTACAGCCTTTCAAATATCACTCATAACATTCAGGAGCTTTAATGTCTTTTAAACAAATAATTCTGTGGACAACCCTCAACCGGGTTCACTCTTATCGACACACTGTTCCCGGGTGTATTATTCTTCACCCCAACTGGTAGGCATCCCTCAGCCGGGTTCACGTTTGCCACATATACAATTCACTCTCTCAATGCAGGATTCACTCTCAGTAACCTTTCCCTTGGCATCCCTCCGTCGGGTTCACATACCCACCTTTAACACAGTTCATGAATTTCTAACACAGTTCATGATTTGCTCATTTTCATCAGCGAGCATGGGTTCCCATCTCCTAGCTTTCTTTCGGCATCCCTCTGTTGGGTTCACACATGCCTTATTCCACAGTTCAGCATCTTATCAGAAAGTGGGGTTCCTTTCCCCTAGCTTTCTCTCTGCGATTGAGTCAGATAATTTTGATTGTACAAGGGATTTGATGTGACCCTTGTAGGAGCACTCTGACATCACACGGCACCCTTTTCTAGGGCCTTCGGGTACTTGCAGTTTCAACACAAAACAAAAGGCGCCAGCGAGAGTCCTTCGAATGAGCACTCCTGCGGCGCCTGACCACTCTGCAGCTGGCCATTGTCTAGGCTTTTCCCAAAAGTTCAAACACACACAAGTTCTTTCTTCTCAAGTTCCATGCGTTCATATAATGTTGACAGTCGTAACCTTGGGCTCAACACAGTTTGGTTTGCTATTAGCTTCCTCCGACTCACTGGCTGTGTTGAACCCGTTGGCTTGTCTTGCTTCTTGAGTCAAGGACGGTACCATGATAGCCAGTATGCCTCCCCGTCTTTTTTATCAATGCGGGAGGCCCCAGTGCACGGTTGACATCTGTTCCTCCACAGGCCAGCTGTGACTCCCGGTCTTATTATTTCCATTTTGGAAGCATTGCGGGTCTGAGTTGAAAAGGCAAAGGGCTATTCCACCTTCATCGTCCCTCCAGGTCTCACAGTCTTTCTCCTCTGTTTGAACTGTCGGTATGGTATAGCTGTGTCCTGGTGCGTTTGGCCTTCCTCGTAGTCTGCTCCCGTGCTCTGTCTTTTATCCCCGTGGGGAAGGTAAAGGGTCCATCAGGTGTGCCTGGTTATTGTCAATTGCCTGACTCTGTCTGACCCGTGTTTTGGGACATGTCAGGTAAACGACTAGCGTGTTAGTCCATTAACCGTTAGAGTGTAAGAAAGTGTTTGTGTCAGAAAAAGGGACGCAGAGCTGCTAAATGTATTTCAGGGTAGAATGGGGAAAAGATGTTACAAGCAAGGGGGTACTGTGTATTGCCCGTCGGTGTCCCATTTCCACTCCTCGAAGACCCCTCATCCAGGTGATGCTCCCCCACTGGGCCACCCCCTGGAAGTGGATCCAATAGCGATGGCTGTGTCCTGGCCACCTTGATGACAGATCCCTGGGGACTAGTAAATGAGACACCTTCAGGTTTCTCACAGTAGATAACGTTATGTATAAAATAGCACTGACCTATAAGCACACCATTTTTTGGATTGAAATGCCTGTTGTTGAGCTAATTTGCATTCCCACAACACATTGCTCAGTGGAACTAAAGTGGAGGTGCACTTCCATGGATGGCTTCTTGGGTGATGCTGTGGCATGTGTGCTGAAATGGTCTATTCTCTCTCTCCCTTTCTCTCTTCCTGCCTCTCTCTTTCTCCTCTCTCTCTTCCTCTATCACTCTTTGTCTCAAATACCACAACTGGATTTAGTAGAAACCCCTTCTGGAAGTTCCACTAGCATGAACTACTCACATTTGAGATGAAGCGGACTCTATTCTATTATTTGAAGGTGGGGGTCTTTCATGGGAATTTCACATGGTTTCAAGCAGATGCACTGGGTGAGACACCGTTTGTTACATATGTTCTGAACAGCTATGAAAAAGGTTTCAGTGGCGATGTGTCCCTCCCCATCATCCTCGCCACTAACTGCCCTTCCTCCCCTTGCCCCATCATCCTCGCCACTCACCGCCTTTCACCACCTTGCCCCATCATCCTTACCACTCAGCAACCTTCATTCCCTTGCACCTTATCCTCGCCACTCAATGCCTTTCATTTTTGGCCACCTCCCTGGATCCCTTTGCCTTATCATCCTCGCCACTCACTGCCCTTCGTCTCCCTGACCCATCATCCTCACCACTCACCACCCTTCATTACCTTACCCCCTTATCGTTGCCACTTGCTGCCCTTTATCCCCTTATCCCTCACCCTCGCCACTCACCACCCTTCATCCCATTGCCCCCGCAACCTTGCCAATCTCTGCCCTTCCTCCCCTTGCCCCATCAATCATCCGCGCCACTCACCACCCTTCATTCCCTTGCCCCGTATCCTCGACACTCACTGACTTTCATTCCCTTGGCCACCTCCCTTCATCCCTTTGCCCCCTCATTCTTGCCACTCACCCCTTTATACCCTTGCCCCCTGAGCCTCCCCACTCACCACCCTTCATTGCCTTGCCCGCTCATCCTTGCCACTCACCGCCCTTCATTCCCTTGCCCCATCACCCTCGCCACTCATTGCCCTTCATCCCATTGCCCCCTCATCCTCACCACTCACCGCCCTTCATTCCCTTGCCCCATCACCCTCGCCATTCACCACCCTTCATTCCCTTGCCCGCTCATCCTCGCCACTCACCGCCCTTCATTCCCTTGCCCCTCATCCTCGCCACTCACCACCCTTCATTCCCTTGCCCCGTATCCTCGACACTCACTGACTTTCATTCCCTTGGCCACCTCCCTTCATCCCTTTGCCCCCTCATTCTTGCCACTCACCCCTTTATACCCTTGCCCCCTCACCCTCGCCAATCACTGCCCTTCATTCCCTTTCCCCCTCACCCTTGCCACTCACCACCCTTCATTCTCTTTCCCCCTCACCACTCACTGACCTTTATCCCCTTGCCCCCTCATTCTCGCCACTCATCCCCTTTATACGCTTGCCCCTTCACCTTCGCCCTCTCATCCTTGCCACTCTCTGCCCTTCATTCCCTTGCCCCATCATCCTCACCACCCTTCATTCCCTTGCCCCCTCACCCTCACCACTCACCTCCCTTCATTCCCTTTCCCTTCACCTCACCACTCACCGCCCTTCATTCCCTTGCCCCATCACCCTCGCCACTCACTGCCCTTCACCCCCTTTCCCCCTGAGCCTCCCTACTCACCACCCTTCATTGCCTTGCCCGCTCATCCTTGCCACTCACCGCCCTTCATTCCCTTGCCCCATCACCCTCGCCACTCATTGCCCTTCATCCCATTGCCCCCTCATCCTCACCACTCACCGCCCTTCATTCCCTTGCCCCATCACCCTCGCCATTCACCACCCTTCATTCCCTTGCCCGCTCATCCTCGCCACTCACCGCCCTTCATTCCCTTGCCCCTCATCCTCGCCACTCACCACCCTTCATTCCCTTGCCCCGTATCCTCGACACTCACTGACTTTCATTCCCTTGGCCACCTCCCTTCATCCCTTTGCCCCCTCATTCTTGCCACTCACCCCTTTATACCCTTGCCCCCTCACCCTCGCCAATCACTGCCCTTCATTCCCTTTCCCCCTCACCCTTGCCACTCACCACCCTTCATTCTCTTTCCCCCTCACCACTCACTGACCTTTATCCCCTTGCCCCCTCATTCTCGCCACTCATCCCCTTTATACGCTTGCCCCTTCACCTTCGCCCTCTCATCCTTGCCACTCTCTGCCCTTCATTCCCTTGCCCCATCATCCTCACCACCCTTCATTCCCTTGCCCCCTCACCCTCACCACTCACCTCCCTTCATTCCCTTTCCCTTCACCTCACCACTCACCGCCCTTCATTCCCTTGCCCCATCACCCTCGCCACTCACTGCCCTTCACCCCCTTTCCCCCTGAGCCTCCCTACTCACCACCCTTCATTGCCTTGCCCGCTCATCCTTGCCACTCACCGCCCTTCATTCCCTTGCCCCATCACCCTCGCCACTCACTGCCCTTCATCCCCTTGCCCCCTCATCCTCGCCACTCACCGCCCTTCATTCCCTTGCCCCATCACCCTCGCCACTCACCACCCTTCATTCCCTTGCCCGCTCATCCCCGCCACTCACCGCCCTTCATTCCCTTGCCCCTCATCCTCGCCACTCACTGCCCTTCATCCCCTTGCCCCCTGACCCTCGCCACTCATCACCCTTCATTCCCTTGCCCGCTCATCCTTGCCACTCACTGCCCATCATCCCCTTGCCCCCCTGACCCTCGCCACTCACCGCCCTTCATCCCCTTGCCCCATCCTCGCCACTCATCGCCCTTTATTCCCTTGCCCCCTCATCGTCGCCACTCACTGCCCTTAATTCCTTGCCAACTCATCCTCGCCACTCACTGCCCTTAATTCCTTGCCCCTCATCCTCGCCACTCACTTCCCTTCATCCCCTTGCCCCCTCATCCTCGCCACTCACCGCCCTTCATTCCCTTGCCCCCTCATCCTCGCCACTCACTGCCCTTCATCCCCTTGCCCCCTCATCCTCGCCACTCACTGCCCTTCATCCCCTTGCCCCCTCATCCTTGCCACTCACTGCCCTTCATCCCCTTGCCCCTCATCCTCGCCACTCATTGCCCTTCATCCCCTTGCCCCCTCATCCTCGCCACTCACTGCCCTGCATCCCCTTGCCCCCTCATCCTCGCCACTCACTGCCCTTCATCCCCTTGCCCCCTCATCCTCGCCACTCACTGCCCTTCATCCCCTTGCCCCCTCATCCGCGCCACACACTGCCATTAATTCGTTGCCTCCTCATCCTCGCCACTCACTGCCCTTCAGCCCCTTGCTCCCTCATTCTCGCCACTCACTGCCCTTCATCCCCTTGCCCCTCACCCTCGCCACTCACTGCCCTTCATCCCCTTGCCCCTCACCCTCGCCAGTCAATGCCCTTCATCCCCTTGCCCCCTCATCCTCGCCACTCACCGCCCTTCATTCCCTTGCCCCATCACCCTCGCCATCCACCACCCTTCATTCCCTTGCCCGCTCATCCACGCCACTCACCGCCCTTCATTCCCTTGCCCCTCATCCTCGCCACTCACTGCCCTTCATCCCCTTGCCCCCTGACCCTCGCCACTCATCACCCTTCATTCCCTTGCCCGCTCATCCTCGCCACTCACTGCCCATCATCCCCTTGCCCCCCTGACCCTCGCCACTCACCGCCCTTCATCCCCTTGCCCCATCGTCGCCACTCACTGCCCTTAATTCCTTGCCACCTCATCCTCGCCACTCACTGCCCTTAATTCCTTGCCCCTCATCCTCGCCACTCACTTCCCTTCATCCCATTGCCCCCTCATCCTCGCCACTCACCGCCCTTCATTCCCTTGCCCCCTCATCCTCGCCACTCACTGCCCTTCATCCCCTTGCCCCCTCATCCTCGCCACTCACTGCCCTTCATCCCCTTGCCCCCTCATCCTTGCCACTCACTGCCCTTCATCCCCTTGCCCCTCATCCTCGCCACTCACTGCCCTTCATCCCCTTGCCCCCTCATCCTCGCCACTCACTGCCCTGCATCCCCTTGCCCCCTCATCCTCGCCACTCACTGCCCTTCATCCCCCTGCCCCCTCATCCTCGCCACTCACTGCCCTTCATCCCCTTGCCCCCTCATCCGCGCCACTCACTGCCCTTAATTCCTTGCCCCTCATCCTCGCCACTCACTTCCCTTCATCCCCTTGCCCCCTCATCCTCGCCACTCACCGCCCTTCATTCCCTTGCCCCCTCATCCTCGCCACTCACTGCCCTTCATCCCCTTGCCCCCTCATCCTCGCCACTCACTGCCCTTCATCCCCTTGCCCCCTCATCCTTGCCACTCACTGCCCTTCATCCCCTTGCCCCTCATCCTCGCCACTCACTGCCCTTCATCCCCTTGCCCCCTCATCCTCGCCACTCACTGCCCTTCATCCCCTTGCCCCCTCATCCGCGCCACACACTGCCCTTAATTCCTTGCCTCCTCATCCTCGCCACTCACTGCCCTTCAGCCCCTTGCCCCCTCATTCTCGCCACTCACTGCCCTTCATCCCCTTGCCCCTCACCCTCGCCACTCAATGCCCTTCATCCCCTTGCCCCTCTTTCTGTATAGCACCAGTCTGCTGCTGTCGTAGGGGCTGCCACAAAGCTCTCTACGACATTGTAAACCTTCAGAAATATACAACGATAATCACAAGATTTTGAAAAGCACCTAAGCAGGCCCGCCTGCGGGTGATAATCAGATTGGTTTCTTATTCTGGCACACTGGGGTAAAATATATGGATTTACGAAAAAAAAACATTAAAACCGGTCACAGTTTGATCATATTTTGTAGAGAAGATATTGTAAGGCAAAAATGCAAAACAGTAGACTTGCCAAGAACAGGGTAGACGCGTGACTCACTGGTTACCCAATGTTTCACTGCATAACTGCACATGTATTTACTTATCTATTTGGAAGTCAGACGTATCCTATTATGTGAGCATTTGAGATTACACATGACATATCATAGCAGCAGCTGAACATGTCTGTTTATAAGTACCCATGTGGTCATTATGACAGGCATAGGATGGCATTCTTATGGCTTTTAAAACTGCATCGTGACATATGGCAATCAAAACCTATTTCCATTGCCACTGATTTTCCTCCAAATGAGACTATTCTAAATGTCAGGGGCTCTACTGAGGTAGCAACATTCACACGGTAGTTCATCTTCAGCTACCCTGCACAACCAGGGTAGCCTAGACATTAGTGAGGCTATTACATGCTTGAATTTGCCTTTAAACATGATACAATGCCAGCGCCAACATACTTCCAAAAATATCTGTTCCTAAAGTTGAAAATGGGAACTTATGTGCATACTTGCCTTGCTCATAAAACCCAAAGACTGGACTTCCAGTGTGTTAACTTGCAGGATAACAGCACAGCATCTGGCTCATCGGGGAATTCATAACAGCACAGACTTCTGCCCTCAAGTGAAGTTCTTTAGCACGATGGCATTACATTTGCCACAGAGGATTACTGTGAATAAGATGCAGCGTTGATTCAACAAGCCATACGAACCCACCAAACATTAGCCTTAACCAATGTGACTACAGGTCTATGCAAAGTAACCACGCCTTCAGCTCCTGTTTGTTGCAGTAACTGGCTGCAGCTGGTTGTCAATTACTGGTCATTAACATGCAGCAGCCATCCGTTTCAATGATGATTGTTCACAATGGCCCTCTATCAGGGTCAAACATGATACGCAGCTTCTTCCTGTCATGTGACTATGGCGGCACGGGTCGTGTGCGGTCACTTTCATAAAGTGACTCCACTGTCCAAAACTCTGGTTTTAGTCGCGGGACAGAACTGCTAACTCAGTTTGGTATTCTGTCTCCGCGGTGAGTCGCTACCTGGATTGCTCGCCCCGCAGGACTGTCTGAACAGACAGTGCTTGAACGCATCAGGCAAAGCGCTTCTTTCAAGATCAAAACACGTGACCTACTTGCTCTCATGCAGTCAGGTCTACCTGCCACCCTCTTTTCGGGTATGGGGGTAGGGCTGGCTGCCTTCATAATGGTGATACGGGGCTGCTGGGCTTGACAATGTTGTTTTAGCCTGAATGTAGGGTCATCTCTACTCTCCTTTCCTTTCACGTTCTTCTTTCTCTGCACTCACTCTAAATGAGACACAGAGCCAAACTTGGTTCCACCTCCTTTATTCTCTCCCCTCACCAACTGCCATTTCCTTTTTCTCGCTCCTCCTCTTCCTCCCTTTCCCCCCAATGTTGCCAGTGCCACTTTTATTAAGGAAGCCCTTTCCTTAAGGTCGCCCCACAGTGTTATGCAGGGGTGTTGCTAGGTCTGGAAAAGATCCGGGGCTACGCTAATGTCGGGACTGTTGGGTTTCGGGGCTAGCTGGCCTTTTGTTTGTAGCCCCTGAGATTCTATCCGGGGCTACAACCAAAAGACCCGGGGCTATAGCCCCCTAAGCCACCCCCTAGCAACGCCTCTGGTGTTATGATACAACAAATGTGTTTGCTTCTGTTGACAAATACACATGAGGAACAGGCCACCTGCTACATATGGCGAGAGTAAAGGTGACCGACCCCTCAGCTGCACTTACGGATTACCTTATGAAGGTGAGACACAGTGAAGTGCCCTTTCTGTGGTTATATGCCAATGTGTTTTCACGATATGCCATGCCTTGGGTGACCATAGCAGGGGCTTCAGGTTTCCAGATTGATAATGCAACAGGTTGTCTGCTTTCAAACCAGTAGAATACAGTTTCCGCTAGATTCATACGCATCCCATAGCTGTTCCCTCCTCTCTATAAAAGGGAGGAACAGGAACACATGTTCGACTCAGCGACTTCGCCTCCGAAAGAAATCTACTAGCAAGACAACTGCAACGCTATTCACCAGAAAGAAGATCAAGGAGCACCCGCACATCAGCCTCAACGGGGAGAACATCAAGTGGGAGAGCAGCAGCCGCTACCTCGGTGTGACCCTGGATAGCAAACTCAACTGGGGAAGCCATATCGAGAATACTCAGCAGAAGGCAACAGGAAAAATGGTAGCGCTGTACCCACTCCTGAAGACCAAGTCCATGCCCCTCCAGACAAAGATCAACGCCTACAAGGCGAGCATCAGACCTACCCTGACGTATGCCTCTCCAGCATGGATGACCTACCATGAGCGACACCGGAAGAGTTTTTAGATAGTCCAGAACAAGGCTCCGCGGATATCGTCTGGAGCTACAATCTTCACAAGTATAGCAGACCTTCACAGAGAACTGGACATTGAGATGTTGGACGAACATCTAGCAAAGCTGAATAAGAACTTCTGCCTTGGACTGGATCAGAAGACTCATTGCCACCACTGCAACCCCTTTTGACCGCTACCCGTGGTTCATGAAAGTGAAGACCTCGTTAAACCAGCCCTACTGTGACAAGTCCACACAGACCAAGAAGAATCATAACCCACGACTACATACTCAACCCGAGAAGATGGAGTAATGACGCTCAAGCCTCGGTATCCAAAAATAACCGTTGATAGATCAAATCTATCAGTAAGAAGAAGACAGACAGGGCAGGACATGTTCAATAGACACTTTGACTGGTGCAGGGCCAGATGGGAACCTCTGATAGGGCCACTGAGCGTAGCATGCAGCATTGAACAGCTCAGGGAATCCTGAGTCACCCAATGGGCCCATGTGAATTTGCCCAGGGGCATGGTCTTCAGCCGTGGCTCTGACCCCTCAATGCCATAGATGGCCCACCTGGTTGCAGTGGTCATATTGACTGGGCCCACTACACACAGAATTGAAAGTATGCATGGATAAGGGATTTTGGCATTCCTCGAGCCCCAAACCCCATTATGCTATTGGACATGGCCTGGGCTCCTGCCCAGTGGATACTTTGACCTGGAATTGGCATTGCTGCCATGGCCAGTGGCCACTATACCACCCAAATGGTCACTAGCCATAGGCTGCTTGGGTTTCTATCAAGGCTTGGGATTCTATCCACCGGCCACAATGGTGGCTTCCTCAAAATGATGCCTCTGGCAAATAACTAGAATGACTCTCTTTCAAGAGCTAAAATTATTTTGCTGGGTCTGGGATCCACCCACAAAATGACCCGCAGACCCAGAACCAAATAGTGAGTAAAGTGGCTCAAAAGTGTTATGTGGGTCCACAGATTGTAGCTGCTTAGTGTTGGGCCCCTTTTAGCTAGATTTCAAAGAAGCAGCTTGATGGTTTTGCACCAAATTTGCAAAAGCATGCTGTTGGACCAGTTACCCACTCCACGTGAATGCGTCTAGCGACTTGGGCTACAGGTCAAAGCATACATTAGCCTACTGGAAATGAGCGGAAAAGTAAACGTTTTTGGACTCCCCTTATAACTTTGCTCCCACCCCCGATGAAGGCTTTGAACACTTTCCAATAAAGGTCAGAATCTTGTCTATATTTCATTTGTAAAGTTTCGTGAAGATTGTTCAAAATACATAGTTATATAATTATATCCTATCCAAAAAAATTGTTCTTCCAATTGGGAATCTAATTTACCAATAACTGAAGGGTCTACAAATACAACTATATTCAAGTTTGCACACCTTCATAAATTAATGCATTCTTTTAAATGAATGTAAACAAACATACCTACATACACAGATACATATTTGACTTATTTATCCTACAAATCCCCTAAGCAAACAAACCTCAGTGTGTTCTATCAGGTCTATGTTGAGTCTCCAACTCCCCTCTCATAATGTAAAGCAAAATTCCAGGAAAATCAGAGGGACGAGTTGCCTCCAGAGAGGGACAGGCAGCAGCCATTTAATAAATATGTTTTTTTTTTGGAGAAGAGCACAACCTTCCAAAAATGAAGATATTTAAGATTTTGAGTGTCTTACCCCAAAGTCCCAGAGTGCTAGGACAAAAAAAGGTTTTGGCTGGGCACCACTTTACCCCCAACCCCTGCACCTGGCAGGAGGGTCAGGACTACTGCTGTATGCAATTCCTCTTGTGGCAAAACAACACCACTTTATTAGGACATATCTACACATTGCAAGGGCGCCGAAAGGATTAAAATACTGTGATTATAATGCAGTAATTTGGTAACAATAGTGACATTCAATAATTACCAGGTGCAGAGTAATTACCCGTGTTTTTCAGACTTCATCATGTTTCAAAATGAAGGGAGTGGCACGTGACTGTGGAGCAAGTTTCAGGAGCGGTTGGGAAATCTGCACAGGTCTGCTCTTGGCGTGGGGACGCAAAGCTTTGCATTTGCAGCCTTGTGGGTGGGGGTGCACTTCAGCGCGTCTTTTCTGGGCAACATATCAAAATAATCTAGGTGTGGCAGGGTTTGCCAGTCGTTTCACTACTTAGCACAATGAGCAAAGGGTGCTTGGCATGGGATTGAGTTTAATGCCTTTCTTTCCCTACAACCACTGGGGCCAGCCTGGGCCATTTATAGCAAAACAACACACTATGCTTTTGCTAGTGCTAATTTATTTGTAGAGCACCCACTGCATGACATATCTTCTTAATTGGTGCTTGGTACTTTTGGCAGCTTACTTGGGCAGGAAGGGTGGTCGTAGTGTGGATCACCAACCTCAGATCACTGAAAGCAATATTGTCTGCTAAAGTATAAAATCACATTGGCAGGCGGCTGGAGGGAAGTTAGAGTCTGGTGGAATAGATATGGTCAGCAACTCGCAGAAAGGGCTGCATGCCCTTAGATATGCCTCAAATCAATGCTATGTTGGTGCCAGGGGATCTTGAATTGGCCACTTTAGTCAGATTACAATAGGAGATTCCGTTACAGGATCAGAGGGGAGCCCACTGGCTCCCACCACCCAGGCTACATCATTGTCAACTGTCCTGGGTGGAACCTCCACACACAGCATTCCACTCAGTAATACCCAAACATTCCATTCATGACCTCATACATCAAACACTCAGCATACATACAGGCATACGATTAAACAGCCTAACAGGAACGAGAATATCAATCCTACCACCTCTCTTCCTTCATACACCAACCCTAACAGTGCTCTACTTTGCTTTTTTTCTAATGCGTAAAAAGCCTACAGGCATCAGAGCGTACGGAGGGACTCCAGACAAACAGTTATCACGGGACATCAAGAGGAAAGCCAGCAGCGAGAATAAGACTTACTCAAACAGCCGAGTTTTTACATATTTTCGAAATGAAAGGAAGTTGTTTACTTGCCGAAGGCTCAGAGGCAAGAGAGTCCATGCCTTGGGAGCCAAGAATGATAAAGACCTACCGTTACCATTAGTACGGTATATACTCCTATGGTCGTCCCCTTTTCATCATACTGTATTGGCGTCCCTAGCTAAGGATGGGAAACAGAACCTTTTTCACTCTAAAAACTTTGCATCCCCTTTAAATTTAGATGCGCGTGGGGGTGCATCCTGGGAGCATGCGCTCCCGTGTCTCCGCCCACCGGCGCCACTCTTCAGTCCTCTTTTGCACATCGACAGGAACGGACCACTTCACCAGCGCTCCTGGGTTATACCTCTGGCCTTGCAATTCCACATGCTCTTCCCCGAAAGCTTTCTATTTTTCTTCTCTCTCTATTTTCTTCTAGATTGTCAGAGAAGACTCAGTCCTCTAGTGCCATGCTCCTCCCCGGTGCATGTCGACGACAGCGGATTTTAGCAGGTGTTTGGCCTGCAAGGGTTCCTTCCCCACATTGGACCCCTATGTGCTCTGCCTCTGGTGCCCTCAAGAATCGTTTGGCCAGGTGGAGGAAGCTGTTTGAGAAATCACCTCCAGAGGACCTCAAGACTTACGTAAGGAGAAAGACCCAAGGTAGGTGCCCTATTCTCCTCCGTACCCCGCAAGAGTGACTCCTTCCCAGATCCTAAGTCCAGCAAGGAAACCAGAGCTACTGGCCAACAGTCTGAGGGGTCACAAGACTCTCCCGGTCCCACCGCTTAGGGGCCACAAGCCTCTTGTACCGGGGACATCCCCAAGGGGCTTTACTCTACTACCGGGATCGTACCTGAGGGGGCGCCTACACACAGCACTACTGGCGTCATGGCCGAGGGCTGTCCGCCTCCCAGGTCTCTACCTGAGTTGCAGGGAAGGTCTGAGCCTTCGCTTCTTAGCTCTTCAAGCACCGGGCAGCAGGTATGTGGCATGGGGCATGACAAAATGGCCACCAGGCCAGAGAAGATGGCGGCTCATCCTGGCTTCTTCCTTCTGGAAAGCAGGCATAGGAACACACATCTTGGTCGGAATGGACCCCTCGCATGACCTGGTCCACGTCATACCCAACCACACTGCACAGGGAAGGTACACAGCTCCCAGTCGGGCTGCGGCAAGGACCCTCAAGACCTCCGCAACCACAGGGCACGGCTCCCATGCCTCCAGGCCCTTCCCCTGCATGCGAGGATAGGTTCTTCGAAATGTTCCTTACCCTCATGAAGTCACCGCAGATGGGCACCATCCTCAGGGGGGTCATCAAGGACATGCTACCCCTGGCACAGCCTCAGGCTCCAACAGGGTTGCAGACCTCGGTACCGGTTCAACCCTTGTTTGCCGCTCACACCAGGCACGCAGGTTTTTGCCTCTGGCACAGCCTCCGCATCAGCCCCCGGCACTGCCAGTCAGCCCGCCACAGCTGCCCGCGCCCAGCACGCCTCTGACACTCCGGACCTGCAGGACAAGGCAGGCGACACAGACGAGGAGGAGGACCAGGATATTCCCTCATCTGCTAAGGCTTTCCACAAGAGGCTGGCTTGGGTAGCAGAATACCTGGGGATTCCGTAGCCTCAAGTCAAGCAACCTGAGGCAGGTGTTCTGGCTGAAGTACTGACCATCCGCCCAACCACAAGAACAGGCATCCCTCTGCAAAAGGATGTAGAATCCCTTGCCAAGAAGGGGTGGGTGAAGCCGCACTCAACGCAGCCTACCAATAAACGCCTGGATGCCACCTATAGGCAGGCAGAAGGGGACTACCCTCATTTTGTCGGTGCACCCTCAACCGCATTCGTCTGTTATAGCTGCAGCCTCCCTTTACTCCAAGCCACAGTCTTCATCAGCTGCTCCAACCTCAGCACTCCTAGGGAAGGAGGAAAAGCTGTTGGAATCCTGCGGCAAAAAGATTTATTCTAATGCCACACTCCATCTGCGGCAAGCCAATGCTGACGCTATGCTGGCTGCAGTGAATCAAAAACTGTGGAGGGCGATTGCGGACTTCCTCCCAGATCTCCCTGCACAAAGTCAGGTGCCCTTTCGGGCTCCAGATTGGCAGAGGCCAAAATTGTGGCCCAAGATATCTTGGAGTCTACAGTTGCTCACATCAACACAGCAGGTAGAGCGATCTGTATCTGTATTAACCCTGATGTGCGGGAGCGCATTCTAGACCTGCCATTTGATGGGGGACTTGTTTCACTTGACCATGTACGAGGAACTGGACAAAAAGAAAAATAGCTCTCAGACAGCTAAATCCTTGTCAATCCTGAAAAAAGTCAGCACCCAAGGCCTATAGCCAGAGTCACCAGCGCTCGGATAGAGCATGTACCTTTGGCGGATTCAGTGGCTTTCAGGAGCGACGCACCAGGCAACCAGACCGGTCTCCTAGCCAGCACAGGCGCAAGCAGCACAAGGCCTCTCACAAGGGGTTTTTCCAGTCCCCCTCCCAGGCACCAGCCTCAGAGGGTAAAATGTTGTGACAACATCATCCAGATCCACGAGTCTCCGGTGGGGGGCAGGATTGCCCTGCACTTCTGTTCATGGCAGGCAAGGTTCGCGGACCCATGGATCCTCTCTTTAGTCTCCATAGGCTTCTGCCTGCCAATCCCCCCATTTCCTCTTTCCTCCCCTCCATTCCCACAGATTTGGACGACAACTCTTTTGGCGGAAATACACTCGCTCATCACTAATCAGGCGGTGCATGAATTTCAGCCTTGCAACAAGGCATGGGCTTCTATTCCCGAATATTCACCATTCAGAAGAAGAACAAGACTAGCCTGAGAGTTGAGACCTTTCTTCCTTTGTACCTTTCCCTACCCCTTCAAAAGTTCAAGATGGTTACTCCAGCGCTTATTGCAGTGACTCTGTGTGGTGGAGACTGGATGTGCTTCCTTGAGCTGAAGGATGCTTACCTGCACGTCCCCATTTGGGAGCCCCATCGTTCCTTCCTGAGGTTCAGGATCATGGGCTTTCATTCTCAGTACAGGGTCCCCACTTTCAGCCTCAACTCGGTCCCAAGGGTCTTTACAAGGTTAATGAACTTGATAGCAGCCTTGCTCAGGGCGGAGGGCCACCACCTTCATCCATACCTCGACGACTGGCTTATTGTAGCAGAGTCTCCAGAATCAGTAATTCAGACAGCTTCAGCACTCATGCACATGCTATAAGATCTGGGGTTCTCTACCTCAAGAAGTTGCAGTTACTCCCCACTCAGTCTTTACCATTCCTTGAGCTAACCTGGGATATGAGGGCAGAGAGGATCTCCCCCCCCAGCAGAAAAGATCACAGTGATCAAGAAGGCCACGAGGCATTTTCTCAGCAGACTAGTGACCTCAGCTTGGTGGTACCAGCACCTGCTCGGAATAATGGCGGCTTGTCTCATGGCTGTGCCACACATAACACTCAAAATGAGGAGGCTGCACCTATATTTCTCAGCCTCTTGGAATCGGGAGACGGGCTCCCAGGCAGCCCTAGTCAGCATACCACAGCTTCTACACCTGGACTTGGAGTGGGGAAGTGCAGAGACCAACCTGATAGTGGGCAGACGTTTCCGGTAACATACTCTGGAGATCACCATCACCAAGGACTCATCGCTAGAGGGATGCTGGGCTACACTGGACAACTACAGTGTCCATGGGGTATGGGCACGACAGGAACAGTTGGGACACATCAACTGGCTTGAGATGATGGCCATCTGGCTGGCTCTCAAAGCGTTCCTCCCCATTATCAGCAGCAAGTCAGTATGCATTCAGACAGACAGCCCCACCTGCATATATTACATCAACGAGCAGTGAGGTACCAGGTCTCCTACCCTCTGCAGGCTATCCATCAACATTTCGGAGTGGGCACTGTCGAACAACATGTATCCGTCAGTAGTCCATCTTCTGGGGAAACGAACTTGGAAGCGGACAGGCTCAGCAGGCTGGGGATCGACAACTATGAGTGGCAGTTGAATGAGGAGGTCCTGAGTGGGATCATCCACAGATGGGGTCACCCACAGGTAGACCTATTAACGATCATGAGCAACAAGAGATGCCACCAGTTCGCTTCATGGCTTGGGCAAGGCAGAGGATCGCTGGGGGATGCATTGCAGATTCCGTGGAACAACATGAATTCATAAGCCTTTCCCCCACTCTGCTGATTCACAGGGTCTTCTGCAAGGCCAGGGAGTCACGGAACCTTCGGTTCATCCTGATAGCCCCATGGTGGCTGGCAAGACCTTGATTCTCAGAACTTCTCAGTCTGGTGGATCAGCCCCGGGTACCACTCCCATTGAGCTCAGCCCACTTACTGTCCCAGGAGGGGGAAACAGTGGTTCACCCCGCTCCGCAGAGGTTAGTCCTGGAAGCTTGTTCCTGAACAAATCAGCTGGAAGCATCTACACTTGTCACAGGACAACCTGGCTATCATACAAGGGGCAAGACTCCACTAGAAATCAATACAGGAGCAAGTGGACGAGGTTCTGTCACTGGGCCAAGACCAACAAGATTGACCCGCTTACATCCTCACTGGACCATTTGCATCTGGCCCATTTAGGTGTGCAGGTGGACAACTGCCGTACGTATCTGATGGCCATATGGGCATACAATAACTCCGGAGATCACATCTTCTCCTCCTCTAATCCGGTGGTTAAAAGGCACTTGGCAGGTCTCATCAGATTATATCCTCCTGTCAAACGTCCACATCTGGTCTGGGAATCTAGCATGGTACTGGGCGCACTGGCACACATAATCTTCGAATCCATGACATCAGCAGACATCCAGCTGGTTACTATCAAGACTACCCTACTGGTTGGCCTTACATCAGCACGCTGGATCAGTGAAATTCAGGGCCTGGTGGTGTCAGAGCCATATACAGCATTTCACCAGGACAGGGTTGTGCTTAGGACGCATCCTGCCTTTCTCCTTTAAGTCATTTCCTCCTTTCAACTCAACGCGGAGATTGTACTCCCACATTCTTTGCGGATCCTAAGGATGAGGCGCAGAAAGTACTGCACTGTCTGGATGTCAGGCGTACGCTGAGATTTTATCTGGACAGAACAAAGACCTTCCGTAAATCGGTGGCCTTGTTTGTCACTTTTGTGGGTCAAAACCAGGCAGTCAGGCCTCGAAGGCTTCCATAACGAGGTGGATGGTGATGACCATCAAAGAGGCATATGAGGGGCAGCACAGACCTTTGCCAGCAAACATGCATGCCCATGCCAATAGAGCCAAAGGCACTGCTGTGGCTTTCCAAAGATACGTCCCATGGCAGACGATCAGCAAGGCAGCTACCTGGGTTTCCCCATCGGCCTTTTGCAAACACTTCTGCTTGGATGCCAGCGCCAGGTCGGACGCAGCATTTGGCCGGGCAGTTTTGAAGAACTTGTTTTCTTGACTGGCAACTCTCCTCCCTGGGGTTGCATTCAGTTGTAATCGCCCATACAGTATGGGGGAAAGAGGACGGGATGTAGGATTAATTATAAGTTACTCACTGTAGTGACTAACGTACTCCTAGTCCATAGTCCCCTTTCCTCCATACGTCCCACCATCCTTCAGTGTAATATCTCAGTGTCATTAGGCAATCATAATATTGTCGACGCATCAAAGGGGACTGAGGACTGGCGCTGATGGGTGGAGTCAGGGGAGCGCATGCCCCCAGGGCCGCGTCTCTGTGCACTTCTAAATTTAAAGGAGAAGACAAGTTTTTCTGGTGAAAAAAGTTTTGTTTCCCGTCCCTAGAGAGGGACGCCAATTCAGTATGGAGAAAAGTGGACTATGGACTAGATGTACGTTAGTCACTACGGTGATTAACTTAGAATTTCTCCGGCATGTAAGCAGTCAGGCCTCAGTAGACCTCAGTGCTCTTTTTGGCTTGTGCCTAGTCAGTCTAATCCTGAGGTAGGCAGGACCATTGCCATGGACACATTTGTGGGTCAGGATGAGGATTTTAAACTGGGCCCGAACAGCTACTGAGAGCCAGTGCAATTCTTTCCTTATGTCCGATATGTGTGTTTTTCAGGGAAGATTTTTAGCAATGTGAACAGCATCATTTTGGATGATTTGAAGTTTGTAAATACAACTTTTGTTGGCGCCACACAAAAGAAGCGTTGCAGTAGTCCAAAATAGGTACTATAATGGAACATGCTAGCATAACACTGTTTCATTCCGAAAGGAAAGGAGTTATTTACTGAAAACCAAAACCAAACTCGTGCTCATGGGTGAATTTAACCTAGGTTTCAATGACCCCACAGACCAGAAGCCCATCGCCCTCACCACAGCCTTCTGTGAGAACAACCTCACCCAAGCAGTGTCCGTTCCGACCCAGTCCAAAGGCAGAACTCTCGACTGGATACTATCAGCCAATATTCCCACCCAAGTCACCGCTATTAACCCTACACCTTGGACAGACCACTTCGTTATTCAATTCTCCATCACCCCCACACCCAAAACTCCTAGAAAAAAGGATGAACCACCACTCATCACTGACAGGCACACCCGTAAACTAACCAAAGAAATATCACCTCTCTAGAGCCAGAGTCAGACAGTATCAACCCTGAAATCATTCTCAATGCCTACAATTCGGCTAACCTCAATGCCCTCAACCAGCATGCCCCCCTCAAAACCTCATCTCATAAAATTAACCTTCACCACAATTGGTTCACTGAAGAACTCATCACACTCCACAAACTGAGACACGCCAAAGAAACCTATGAAGGAAAGACCCCCCCACCCCAAACTCGGCCTCTGCACACAAAAAGCTATCATCACCACCAAAGCCAGCATTTATACCACTCGAATCAGTGAAGCTAGCTCCAACACCAGAGAACTTTTCAAGATCCTCAAGCTCAAGGAGCTTGAAACCCCAGCACCCCCACCCCATCCACTAGCTTCACCAAAGATAAAGCCTGGTGCTCCCTGGTCCAATCAGCCCTTATGAATACAACTCACAATCTTCGCAAAAAAAACATCACAATCAAATCCCTGCTCCTCCCCACCAAGGACACCCTCAACCCAGCTGCCCACATACCCCCAAACCCCCTGTTTTCAATTCTCTGCCATCTCCCCTCACGATGTACTTATCACGATCCAGCACCTCAAAGACTCTAACTGCATAGGTGACATCTGCCTGGCCAACCTCATCACAATCTGCGCAGAACCTCTTGCACCTTCCATCCAAAAATGTATCAATGCCTCCTTCAACAACCAAACAATCCCTAACTCCATCAAAGAAGCATGGGTCACACCACTCCTGAAAAAACCCACCCTGGACCCCACCCTTTCCACCAACTACCGCCCCATCCCAACAGTGCCCTACCTCCAGAAAATCCTCGACCACACCGCCTACTCCCAACTCCAAACCCATCTAGAAGCAAACAACCTACTTGGCACCAGACAATCCGTCTTTAGGCCCAGACACAGCACTGAATCTGGCCTCCTCGATCTTAAAATCCAGCTTGATCACATCTGCAACACTGGAGACCTTGCCATCCTCCTCCTACTTGCCCTCTCGGCTGCCTTTGACCTCTTTGATCACGACATCCTCTGCCACCACCTCACAAATTCACTCAACCTCTCTGGCGAAGCAGCCGACTGGATAAAGTCCTTCCTACGCGAATTAAGCTCCAGAGTCTACGCAGGGTCTGAATCTGCAGATCCCACCCCTGTTTCCTTTGCTGTCCCCCAAGGATCCTGCCTCTCGCCCACACTCTTTGACTAACTGGATAAACTAAATATCCCCTACAACAACTTTGCGGATGACACGCTGGTCCTCCACAAACTGACCGGCAAATACGAACTTGACTCTGACAATGTCAACTGGGCCTGGGTGGCTAACCACCACCTCTGCCTCAATGATGATAAGACAGAACTACTCATCGTTGTCCCTCCCTATCACCTCAAACACCTTGACCCTGCCTTCACCTCCTTACGCATCAATGGCAACATTACTGCTGTCTCCACCCATGTCAAAACACTAGGGGTCTACCTTGACGCTGAACTAAAAATGCATAAACACGCCAAGGCTGTTGCCTCATCTGCTGCCTACTCAACAAAAGGTATCAATCTATCTAGGAAATTCCTCACTAGCGACAACTGCCTTACACTGGCCAGAGCCATCATAGGGAGCAAACTTGACTACTACAACACCATCCTTGCAGGTACCTCCCCAAAAAAACATAGAAAACTGAAGCTAATCCAAAACAACATGCCTAGAGGCATGTGGGGATGCAAAGATCTGACCACATCTTCCGCAAAGCCCACTGGCTTCCAGTCCAGGCTTGCATTGAGTTTAAAATCCATTCCATCACTCACCGCTGCCTACACAACACTGCCCCACCCTACCTCACCCATTGCATCTAAAAAAAACTTCTTACGTATCCTGCACTCTTCCGCCTTTACCTTACTAAATACCCCAAGATTCTCTA
The DNA here is from genome assembly GCF_040938575.1 of Ambystoma mexicanum. Taxonomy (NCBI): domain Eukaryota; kingdom Metazoa; phylum Chordata; class Amphibia; order Caudata; family Ambystomatidae; genus Ambystoma; species Ambystoma mexicanum. Next base: position 347,864,412 of record NC_090935.1, read on the forward strand.
GAAAAAGAGGAGGAGGAACTAGCTTCACAGTCATCGTGCCCACCCTCTGGAACATGCTACTTCCCAACATCAAAGAAGACCCCTCTTACATGTCCTTCCGCAAAAACATCAAAATATTTCTGTTCAACAAGTGTGACCAAGTGTGATTGACTAGTGCTCTCCCTGTCCTATTATATGCCTGCATGATAACTACTGGATGATAACATGTTGGTACTGTGTGTCTCTAATGTACTGAATATTCTGTAACCTCTATTGCCGTGTTACCTCCGGGTCTTGGGTGCTATCAACAAATGCAATAAAGAAATCAAAATAAAAATACATTTGTCCAAGGTGTTTAAGGTAGAAATGTGAGTTTTTTGTATGTAATTAACTTCTGATTTCACACCCAGGGAGGCTTCAAAGAGCACGCCCTGTGTTTTGACTTTAACTAGGACTGGAATTAATCCGTTTTGACCTCGATTGGGATGACCCAAATATCATTGACATAAATACATCCTGGGATATACATAAAATAACACAAGCAAATGAAAGCATGCTCGCATGCCTTGTGAGCCACATTTATATCTGACAGAAGAAGGATGCTTCGGCGCACGATATGGAGTCGAAGGTGGTGGCGAAAGAGGTCATATAATATCTGTGAGCAGGGACTCTGAATGAGGAGAAGACCGCAACGTAGGACCAGGGGTCAAAGTGGGGGGCGGGGGGCTAAAGGGTACGATCTTCCTTACTTTATGCAACCCACAATACCATACCAGGATGGCAACTTTTTTCAAAGTACGTTTTTTTTAATTTCATCCCATTGGGGACTCAAACCTGATCCTGGGCTGATATTGAGCCAGTGCAACATTGCGCTGCGCTATCTCGCAGGTGCTGGAATGGAATTATTTATCTTAATAGGCTGCTTGGGATACAAAACCCATTCCCAAGCAGCCAAAACGGCCAACTTGATTGCGATCGGCATATGAATGTCTGTAGGCTCAGACTTGTTAGCAGGCAATGGGAGGGGTGTGTCTGTGGCTGGCCGTGCTCTTTAAGAGGTGCGAACTGAGGATGGCGAAGGGGAGGCTTCATGAAGGTGCATGCTGAGTGGGGCAATGACACACTAATGGAGGTCATTTAAATGCATTTTCTTTCATTGTGTTTTCTTCAGTCTTAAAAGAAGTATTGTAAAACACAATGTTGCAGGGTGAAGTGGACAAAAGGAAGGACCCAGGTATGGGGTTTGAATGGTGAGAGGTGGTGACCGTTAAGATGGGGGGAGATTGCAGAAAAGGGGTGGGGCAGAGGAAACATAGTTCCACTACTTTTCTTTCTACACTTCGACCACTGCGTACGGCACTTAGGCTAACAGAACCAATTGCTTTTTCAGGAATCTCCTACACTGCCAGCGGTTTGGCTCTGGGTGGAAGAAGATCTACCGGGAGTAGTTTCGATGCTGCAGGGATTGACCAGCCAAGTGTTTGTGTCTGTCCCGGCGATGGCCCCCAGCTTTAGGTAGGCTGGCAACTTGACTGCCGCTGCAGTGATGCCTTAAAAAAGCAAACATAGCTTAGGGAGATGATGTCCTTTGTGCCCCTCCTACCTCAGCTGGGCTACTTCCTCTGCACTGTCTGCAGTGCTGTGTCCGCCAGCACAGCACACACACAGGCATGACGGTATATTGGACAGCACACGCCAGCTAGGGAACTCCTTCCCCTACAATGAATGAAGCGCACAATAACATGTTTTTTATCGTCTCGCACCCAACTTCCACAAACACCCCGTGTCACAATGGACTAGGAACCAGGCCAGTCTGTATCAATAAGATATTTATTAATATTTTATTTAATGAAAATGGAAAATCAACCAAATACACAGCCACCAATGTTGTTGAACCACAAATACAATATCCTATCTAGAGCGACCAAGTGGAAATGGGCGGTTACACTCGCTTTTGTTATAATGACAAACAGGAAAATACAATCAGGTTGAAATAGACTGTTACACTTGCTTTTGTTTAAATGTCAAAACAGCAAAATAGCAATTCCACCAAGTGATAGCACCAATGGTTTAGCACTCCCCCTGCAACCCTCACCCTAAACCTCAAAGAAACTTGAATCCTTTGAATGGAAGACAGTGGCAAGGAGTAGGAATAGAGAGGGTTTTGGGGTAAAGCCCACCACCACAAGTTGGGATGCCAGCAAAGAAAGGGAAAACCCGATTTTGGATCAAAATGGCAGAATGGGATTTTGATTATTACTCACAACTGCTAGGGGACAGAATATAAGAACATTTGTATTGCTTACACTTAGGAGATAGGCAAAGTTTTAGAGAATACTAATCAGCACATCAGGGAAAATATACATGAAGTAGGAAAATCATTTTTGGGAGAAAGCCAATGCAAAGGAAAAATACTATGTCAAATGAAAATGCATTTATACTGAGGCTTACAATGACAGACAGCACATGGAAGAGGTTTAGTTTACAATAAAAAATCGGTTTTCAGTGACAGGACAGAGGCACATAACAGGTAGACTTCTAGGCAAAGGGGTTGCTCACACTAATGAACCCAGTTGGGGTTTAAACTGACAGGTGCAAATAGGAATTTGTTTGGTAATGCACATAATACACTGAAAATGTGGTTTTTAGTTACAAGGAGAATAATTCTTTTGAGGCAACACTTTAATGACTATAATAATTGAATAAGAACACCAGGAACAAGATGGTTGATTTCGAATTGCGACAATCTTGTACCACAAATTTCAATGGGGGAATTAATTGATTTGCTTACAAAAATACTAAGGATTTACACAGACATCTGAGAGGTTTTTCAAAGGAGATATGCTAACATACACAGGCAAACAAGAGATTATTCTATGGGGGGATGACTGGGCTGCATAGGCAATTGGGGTTTTCAATGGGAAATATTGGATGTCCTACTACAAAAATGAAGGGTTTATGCAATTTAGGGCTGGGGTTATATGCTACCTACAAAGCAAGCCTTGGTTTAGGATCCAGGAAAGCCAGCTGCATCTCAGGACACTCTGGACAGATAGGGCAAGGGTCTGGTCACTGCACTCTCAAAGATGGTAAGGTTCAGGAGCCTTCTCTCCGTCCTCCTTCTCCTGTCTCCTTGGTTTTTGCATGTGCCCAGAGTCCTAGTACAGTCCCACTTATATAGCAGAAATGACATCATTAATTTTACAATCAAGGGGGAGTACCCTGTAATTATCCCTGCCACTCTGATTGGACAGCTACCATCCCTCTCTCTGCCCCCTGTCAGGATTGGTTCAGGGGAGGAGAGCACCATCTGTCTGTTTGCATTTATTACCATCCTTTGTGCTCATTACAGCGTTTTGGCAAAAACGAGTTATGCATCATAACTTTATAATTATACTAGCAACACCCTTATGAAATAGATATTTGGTTTTAGCTGGTCATGGGGAATTAGATAAGCTGATCGCTAAATCCGTACGATGTAGCATGGCCATGTGGCATATCTTTGTCATTTTCATAAAATGTACAACAGTTATGAATCTGCAAATGATCAAGCGTGTTCCTAATTTAATTTTCCATCTTTTCACCAACTGTCACATTTGTAATATGTTCAGATAACCCAGAAAATTAGTCTAACTGGCCATTACAGTCCCCAAAGTCCCAGGTAAAATCAATTTATATCCCCAAAACCACCTGGAAATTACATGAAAAATGCCAGAAAAATTGAAATAAATCCTTAGTCTGATGGCTGTGCAAAAATGCCTAAAAAGAAATAGTCTTTTTATATTAATTGGGAATGTTGTTTTCAAAATGTGGGCGGGCCACTTTATCACCCAGGAGCCATTTGTTCCCCTGGGTCAGCCTGGGACCAGAGGGTTTTTATGAATCTCTATGAAATTGACAGTTTGCTCTTTGAAGTGTGTGCACCAATGACTCACACCTTCTTGTCATATGTCAGTCACATGTTTCCTTCCTTTGAAATCTCTGGGCTCCTGCCATCATGTCTGCAGAATAGGGAATTTTGACGCCCTCATCAGTATCACATTTTATTGCAGGATTGTTAGAGGATATGTGTGAAAGCCAGCTGAATGTGCGGCTTGTCATGGTGAAGTTCCTGCCTCAGCAAAAACAGTTTTTTCCTGAAGTAGTGTCTCTTCACAGGTTACAGGGGTTTTGTGGATGAAACCTAATATACAATTTCAGCAGCCGCACAGACCTGCAGAACAGACCGGACCACAGGGCCCAACAGGAGCCACTGTCTCAACAGGACAACCCATTACCACGGACCAGGACTCCATATTGGGCTAAAGATTGTATACAAGAACCTTGATAAAGACCCAGGGGTCGAAACACGTGTCGGCTGACAAACAAGGGACACAATTGCCCCTAAAAATTTACTAAAATGCATACTAACTGTATGCCTAATTCAACTCAGTAATAGCACAAATAAAAGCAAAACCGTGTATCGCATCAACCACTGTGTTAGATCTATTCTTTGAACTGCTGAAGCAAGATAAACCAGGAGAAAAGCAAAACCGTGTATCGCATCAACCACTGTGCTAGATCTATTCTTTGAACTGCTGAAGCAAGATAACCAGGAGAAAAGCAAAACCGTGTATCGCATCAAACACTGTGTTAGATCTATTCTTTGAACTGCTGAAGCAAGATAACCAGGAGAAAACTTTCCTTTTCCACTAATATACATTTGCTTTGGTCACTCCCCACATCATGGAATCTTTTTCCATATTGGCTTTTTTAAAGCCGTTTTTATTTGCAAATACAAGTGCAGGCCGTGTTTGCTTTTAATGTTTAAAATCCTGTCTTGCAGGTCACAGGATTATTTGCTTCCTTCTCCTTGAATTAATTCACATTGCTGCTTGTCCATAGATGATGAGGGGTAGGCCTCTTTCCACATGGTTCTTTAATTTTACATAAGCACAAAAGAAAAAACCAGGCCGTTTTTGGTTGCAGTGTTTAAAGGGCTGCTGTTCATGTGAATAGGAAAGCAAAGCAGGGTGGTTTTTGGTTGCAGTGTTTAAATTCTTGCCACTCACGTGAAAAATAAAAGTAAAGCAAGGCCGTTTTTGCGTTGCAGTGTTCAAATGCTTGCCACTCATGTGTCAGAGAAAGCAAAGCAGGGCCGTTTTTGATTGCAGTGTTTAAATGCTGCTGTTCAGGTGATAGGGACTGCTGTTTGGAGCCATTAAATGCACTCCACACAGGGCGGCAATCAATGCTGCTGCACAACAATGAAGAGCTGTTAAGTTCCCCCTGCAGCCAACAGCAGCCCCTCCAATCAGAATGTAGCACACAAAAGAGCTAATGATGGGTTATTAGTGACTTAACGGTTTTTGCCTACATTCTGATGGGAGGGGAGGTGCAGCGGGTGTGGTAGTTGGTGTGCACAAAAGATTCTCATCAGGAGTGCTTCTGATGTCACACAATGCCCTTTTATAGGGGCCCCCTACTTTTGTCTGTGGCCCCCTGTGTATCCCTCCTAAATTTGATTCCTGGTGACCCCACTGGGTGAGAGGAGGCAGGTTTGCGCCCCATCTTAGAAAGATCCCATTGAAATAGTCTAGGCGGGCCATGATGAAAGATGGGACAAATATATTTCTTTGTGGGATCTGTAGAGAGGGGAAGGATTGTTTTTAGTGATCAAAGGGGGTAATCATAATTATTATTTTTAATAACACCCTTAATACTGAAGAGGTTTCTAAGTGCGGACCCAAGATTCAAACCTGTGTTGCTGTGCGTTGTCTCGCTTCCAAGACAGCGTTAGCACTGGGCTATACCACCCGTACCATGCAGAGTCTCAATCATTACATTTTGTTTACTACGTTGTTTGGTGTGTGCCATGAAAGCGAGGTTGCTTCAACGATATCAGCGCATGCAAAGACATTCCTCTTACGCTGCCACACTTTGCAAAGGGAGTCCTGCTTGGGTACACTTACCGTTATCTGTGGCACGATGCAGGAGAGCATGCATTCTTGCTTTGCATTCGCTTACATTTGTTGTGTTTCTACAAGTGTAGTTTTTCCCCCGGGCGCTGCAACCTCGTACCACTGCTAAATGCTGCTAATTCAATCCAGGACTTGCTGACGCCATGGCCGGCACCTCACAGCACCGTGCAGAACATGTTACACTGCCTGGGGACACAAACGCAATTACTCTTTGATGGTACAAAATGGACATTTTCCAACTGATCGCTAACGCATCACGAGGTTTAAATGTTCCCGTTCAATTCAGGACATGGCTTGGACTTTTTCGGTCTCCCGCCAATTAAAGAGAAAACAAGCCACTGGCGTTCGGCTGCTGCTAGAAAGTGCACCGGCGGATGTCAGCGCAAGGAGACTGGTGTGTACTGGCCGACTCAATTCCATGTTCCGATTTCGGTTTACGATTGGCCGCGTAATTTATCTGTTGGAACAAACTGAACTTTTGCCATCAGCGGCTGCCACGCTCCCTATAATTTACAGCGCTATAAACGCGCTGGATTTTAATCAGCGGTGCCTTCTCGCTGCAGCCCAGAAGACTGTTGGATTTGGTTCCCGAGCGCTTTTATCGGGGCAGGGTCCCCCTGGGATCAGAATTTACACAGCTATGTTCATCTCACCCACACAGACATGGCAACCCTGCCTGGAAACCTTGTCAGCTAAATGTGGGCTGCTGTTATAGCCATTTTCCTTTCATAGTTGTTATTTAGTGTACTCGGCACAATCTGATGGAATATACCGAGAATGTTCTTAATTAATTAAATCATCAACTTGGTCTCAGGAATTGCCAAAATCAATGTCACCCGTCTTTTCTAGCGAGCGCCCCCTCAAGCTAAGACTGTTCACCTACTTTATGGGGAAATTCCTTACAAATTAATTCCATTCACCACCCCCCCCCCCCACTTCCCCAAAAGTCCTACCAGGTAATTGTTTCAACATGAGTTGCGTGCATGAAATGGCCGTAGACGAAGTCGCATACCTTGCCCTTTCACCGCTAAGGCGCTATATTCGGGACTTGCCGCATTGGTTAGTGGCTGACAGAGAGCAGGCATGCTGACGTCTGAAGTGCTGCATGTTTGTGCTGCACCATCAGCAGCTGAAAAACCGCACTGTCTGCTCAATTCAAGATGTAGCCTCCCACGCGGAGGCCTGCAGAGCCATCAACTGGTTTCTCAGGGTCGAAATGCCTTCTTGAGCAAGGAGCAGGTGATTATCAATAGATGTCGACTTCATTAAGTCACCGGGGGCCCACTGTTTATTTTCACCTGCACTGACAGATTGTGCCGCCCCATTTCTGAATGCGAGAGCATTCTCAGCTCATCATCAGAGCCTCCCGCACAGATCTGAACCTCCCTCCATCAGTATCTACAAAATAACTAAGCAACCAGGACTAGCACCTGCCTTCCTAGCCATGCTCAACACCCCCATCAAGCTGGAGGCACCCCCGACTTTAAAACAGCCTTTGTTAAACCTCTCCTGAAAAAAACAACAACTGACCAAACGACCCCACTCCATTTACCGCCTCATCTGCACTGCACCATTCATCGCCAAAACTCATGTGAATTTCATCAACGAACAGCTGCAGCAATACATTGAAATCAACAACCTCGCGCCACGAGTCATAACATGGATGTAGAGCAACAAGAGGAACAGAATCCATACTATGGGGGTCATTACGGGTTTGCCGGTAGCCCGCCTGTAATACCAGTAGGTTACCGGCAAAACTGCCTTTCCGTTACCGGCGCCTGATATCCCGGTGTTACCAGGATATTACGGGTGTCAGCAATGGCGGTAAGTTCCCATTCCATGAAGTCCCATAGGACTGAATAGATTGGGGCCAATCTTTGCCAGTAGGGGCCTGAACTCCCGGCAGGCTAGGCATGCCGGTAGTTCAATGCTCCTACTGGCAAACTCAGAGTGTCGGTCCAGTAAAAAGGCCGGATCTGGTATTGCCAGCCTTTTTTCCAGCATTTTTACCAGACCGGCATACTCATAATGAGGCCCTATGTGTGGAATCGAATTTACAAAAGAACATGGCTGACACACCTGGTGCACACATCCTACTGAACGTTTCCTCCGCCTTTGATTGGGACGGCTAGAGTGGCATGGGGATTGGGAGTGAAACACTAACACCAATGAGCAGACAGAAGGACTACATTGCTCTGGAGGACTATAGCATGCAGCATTGTCTGACTTCCTCACACTCCCTTTCACAAACATTACTTTCACCATCTTAATTCGCACAAGTGCCTACCAGTGATGCCACTTGCCCATTGAGCCATACTGACAGGGGGCTGTGGCATCACCCACAGTTCACAGAAGTGCATTGATGCGGACTATGCCACAAGGTGAGAAGGTGGGGGTCATGTCTACCCTGACTTTGACACCCTCAGTTCTTTAGATTCTGATATGAAACTCCCAGGTTAACAAGTCTCCAGCTGCAGCAATTCTGGTGTGTCTTTTATTTTCCGATTGATCTGTTTGATATCGAAGAGAGTGCTGCATGGGGCAGCACAGACCATAGAACTCCCTAACTGTGACCCACAATCATGGCTACACTGCCGGACCCTACACTCCTGGCCTTCCTAGGCTCTGGGTCCTCAGGAGAGCACCGACTTGGCTTGCTTTGAGGGGTATGCCATTTCCTTTTGCCCTAGATCAGTAACCAGGCGGCGTCAGGTCGCACCTTTTCCCTTGCAGCTCTGCAGCGGTTTCTTCTGCATGCAGCGCGGTTTCCTTTCCCTCATACAGAAAACCATCCCTTTCGCAAGTTAGATACATTGGAGAAACTCCTCCATTCATGTTGCTAAAAGCTTCAAAAGCAAGCATATGCTTCCTGGTTTTACTTCTATTTTCAAAAACATAGATTTGTAGGGTTCTTGTCGCCGGTGCAAACACTCTTGCTACCCACCCACCCACAGAATGTAAAGAATGCAGAACTAGAAATGCAACCATTTTAGAATGCAAGAATACAGGACTGGGTGATCACAGCATGCACTGGATACAATATTGCTAGAATTGAAGGCGCAAAGGCTACAAAAATGCAAGAAGAAACAAATACATGGCACAGAATGTAGCATGGCAAAGATAAAGGGAATTATGAATGCATTCATACAATAATGCAACCAATGAGAAAAATGGAGGAATGCAAGACTACGGGAATTGCAGAGTTCTGTAGCACAGACAAAATGTGACATTAAATATTGCAGAAGCATATAGAAACTGTGCCCATGCAGCTTAACAGCACTCGATCAAATACCAGCTGCTGTATGAACATGCTCGCTATTAGTGATATTGCCATGCCATGATAAGGCACAAGGTCCCATAACGATCACTTGATATGCATGCAGATTGTGCCATCGGCAGACACAGACTTCATGGCATCCGCTACATTTAGGCGGGCCTCTTGAGTGTGGCGGTAATGGAAGAAAACAGGCAGTATTTGGGTTGCCGCAGCTTTCACTGATGACACTCATTGGCGCGGGACGTTTTTACCTCTTGTGGTATTTCACGCTTAATGCTTCAATATAAACACTCAGGGCCTGATTCATGGAATTTTTTGCACGGCTCTGAGTGACTTTGCACTGCTGAAAAGTGACTTTGCACTGCCGACACAAACCCTGATTCATGGAACTGTGCAAAGTGTATTTTTGCCGTGCAAAGTCCGTGCAAAGTCATTTTGTACTGCACAAATTATTATGCACTGACTTTGCAGAGACCTTGCTCTGCAAAAATACACTTTGCACAGTTCCAAGAATCAGGGTTTGTGTCAGCAGTGAAAAGTCACTTTTCAGCAGTGCAAAGTCACTCTGAACCGTGCAAAAAATCCCATGAAGCGGGTCCTTAATGATTATAAAGTGTTATAGTCTCAACAAATCAATAAAATACCCCATACCCCACCCCACCCCACCCAAAAGCTGGAGGCATACATATTCCTCACACGTGCTTCTTGAAAACATTATACCCCGTAAGCTCATCCGTTCTACTTATGGCGCAAAATGTTACAGGGGACCCCACCTCAGAGATTCACATTGTCATCCCCGCGATGCAAAAATGCACAGAAGGGTCTTTAATGAACCTTCTGAGTGTTTTTCTCTGGTGTGAACTAACCACATATGCCCCTGTTACAGGTTTGGAAAGCCACGTTGACATGTTTTTATAAAACGGCGCACGGTGTGTTTATGAAATACTGCATGAGACCGCGTCCACAGGATGTTGTCACGGCCCTAATGGTGGTAAGCCGAGAATCCAGGCAGATCCGCGAAGGTTACCACACGCTGCAACATTAGATGCCACATGCAGTAATCCGGAGGGAAAATAGGGCGACGTGGTAATGACCCCCTTCCAGGCCATTAGTCAGAGGACTAGGGATGTACTTGACACCACCAAGAGATCGATGTTTATGTAAATCCTGCCACCTGGCGGCCATTTCCATGGAAACATTATCACTGCATGCCAGAGATCCACAAGTAGAATCAAGTCAAAGGACAGAGGGGTCGGGGTAACATCTGTCAACATGTTTGACACGCTGTCAATAGGGCATGGCATGCCAAGACCCACCACAAAATAAGAAACGGAAAACAGTAAAATACACATTTTAAGATATTAAGCAACACACGATGAATTAAATAGGATCACACATGCACAGAAGGTTCAGAAAACCTACTGTAACTTCGTGTTGGTGAGGCTCTGCCCCCTGAATAGTTATTACAGACAACTGACACCTGGAGATAATGGCCTGGACATCGAAGCCACACACAGTGAACTAACTGCGTGGTAATCGATTTGCACATGCTCGGAATATTCGAATGAATGAAGATTCTGTCAAAGAACGCCTGAAAACATGTTACTTTCTGTATCAAGAATGGACTTTCTCCCAACAGGAGACGGCTGCAACCTTTGGATCTCCAGATGTTCTTGGACTATATACCCCATTAGCGCCAGACAGCAGAGGCAATTGTGAAGGATCATGGGAATCGTAGTCCAAAACAAACCAGAGAGAGCTGCAGGGTGCAAGCCCACGCTGAAAGCAGAGACCTTTCAAATACTGGAGAATTACTGGGGCCACAAGCCAAGAAAAGTTAAAGACAACGGCGCATTGGGATCATGTTGGCTGTCGCCTCACCAGCTGGTAAATAAAAAAAAGGAGTTGGGAGTAAAGAAATAACAAACGGCTGCAGTAACCACGGAAGCACATAGTGTTAAATCAGATGATGAAACCATGGACTATTACAATTTCGGGATTGAACGGCGATATCACCAGCATATAAAGAAATGGAGCCGGTCCTATCCACAATAACATTCAAGCAGCTCTGGACCTGCTGCCCCAGATAGCCGTCATTTCCCAGGCCCTGGACAGCGAGACCACATGACGCCCTGGCAACGTACTGCATGTAGGAAGGTTCTATGTTATTAGGCCGAAAAGATTTGATCACAGTAGATTTCGTCTAATTTTTTTCAAGGTTGATTTTATAAAACGGTTGATTTTGCTGCAAATGTATGTGGGGGAAGACCCCCCCCCCCTCACACGAAGCTCCCCCTTAATGCCCCTACATTAATTATTAGCCTAACCCCCCCCCCCCACAATATTTGCGGCAAAATCCGGTGAAACAAATTATACGAAAACCACTTCGATGGAATCTGCTCCGACCAAAGCTCATGTAACCTGTTTGCACTGTGCTTTATTAAAAAATAAAAGGCTGCTATGATGCAGCGGAGCGCTGTACATGTATAATGAGGGCACGGGATGGGTTGACCCTCCCTGCCTCCTCTCTAGGAGCCTGGGGTTGAGGAGGGGCTCAGGGAGGTGGGGAGGTCATGTGGAGTGGTCAGGTGTTGTCCATTCGGTGTTGCCCGCAGCTGCTGCTGTGAAGAACACCACTTCCAGAGGGACTCAAAGGTCAGAGGCCTTTTTTGACATGCCCAAACTTGAGCGAGAGGTTTGTGCTTGTCACGGCATGCCAGCAAAAAATGCGACTTTACTAGGCTGCCCTCTGACACGATCCTGTTACGTAATGCCGCATAAATCAGTAATAATTAACCACAGCTTGAAGCTGATTATTTTTTCACGGCGTGAGATCTAGAGCGAAGCCCGATTGAATCTATTAACGTGGTCCTGCCGAGTGCTTCAGGACTTTGCCTTCATTAGTGCAGCGTGATGTGCCAAGTCATTACCCCATAGAAGGCGCTTGCAGGGGGATCTGAGGTCTTAGAGGCTGGCAAGCCTTGCCTGTTGCGCACTCCTTCGCATGATCCTTAGATCCTGGGCTCATGGCGTTCCCGGAAGCATCCCCGATGCAGCTTTTATCAGCGACCTCTTGGGATGAAATCAATCCTTGCTTTTATAAGCGGGGAGCCCATTCGATTAAGGAGACTGTTACTGAGAGGAAATGTGTATCGGCCAATTAAAAGAAGCCAGCTTCAGAATACGCTGCTGCCCATAGAAAGAGTACAGCAGAACGCTTGGAATCGAGCAGGTTGTTATGTCCTCGTCACAGGCGGAATACCAAAGGAGAAACCATGGATAGTTGTTATATTTGAAATATTTGTAAGTGCATACATCCATCAGTGCCTGGGGCAAAAGTGGGTTGGAAAATATACTCACTTCCCCCAAGTGGGTCCAGTAAACCATTGAGACAGGGCCTTCCTCCTCGATGTTGCCTGCATTGCTTAGAACTCTGGCATGGGCCCGCGGACTCACACTGAGGATAAGGTGGGGAGAGAAGGGACGGAGGGAGCTGGTGTGGCCCAGAGTTCCAGACTGCCCTCCCACCCCCACTCACGCAGTGGAGAAACTTTGCTGAAAATGTTGGGGGGGGGACATGACCTCTGAAGAAAAGGTGCCCAAAATAGTGTGCCATGAAAGTTGGGGGGGGGGGCAAATACCCCTGTCTCCCCTAAAATTACCCCCATGCGCTCACGCATAACATTTGATGAGCAAGGTGATTGGCTCATCAAGCACTGCCATGGCTTGCAGGTGTCCAACAAATCAATATTTGTACTACTGATTTCTCAGCCATGAAGCACCTGAGAAAGATTGAGTTGACAGTGGCCCCTTATAAAAGCCTCATTCATTAGTTATTCATTCAGGAACTATAAAGAAGGCAGCCCTCACGCCGGGATACAGAGCGTTATCAAAGATACCTTATTAAGGCTCCAGGTGATAATGTCGCCTGGAAAAAGTTGCCAGCTAGGCGACTTTTATTTTCCTGACCCCTAAAATACTTTCCTCAAATATTCTAGGAGGGGTATAATTTTATATTATAAACTCCAAACCTAGAATATTTGGTGAAAGTGTTAGATTTTACAGAGGTTGCATTTTTGGAGAAATGTCGCCCCCCCCCCGGCAGTCATTTCCTGGGCGACTTATCACTGGACACCCTTATTTACTACCTTGAGGTTTAAATAATCTGGCCTTGAGGGTTGATGGAAAATAGGGAGATATTTAAGGGACAAGCTATCATTCAGTGAGACCTCCCCATGGACTCATGGTAGCCCCTCACGCCAGAAGCCTCAGCTCTAGCCCAGACACCATCCACAGACACTTCTATGACTCCTGCCTTGCGTTTGCCTAACAAGGATGTGAGTGGGTCTGTGGGCTTTTGGTGGGGGGAGGGAGGGATGAGTGACTTCAACACATGGAGTCAGTCACTATCTCCCAACAGAACTATCTGACATCACAGCCCTCCTAGTGCACAGTGGTCAAGCATAGACTTGTTCATTGAGTGTGTGCTCATTCCCAGAATCCCTCTCACGTGTCCACCTTTGGGCACTGCAAGTGACTGCATGCAACACTCGCTGTGTGTGGCAACACTTTTAATGGCTGCCACGATTATTCATTAAAGTCGGAGTCGAATGGGTAAGATACATTCATGTGTTTTGAGGAGCTTTCCTTTGATAGTACATTTCAGGAATGTTGCTGTTCCGTAAAATAATCTGGCATGCGTGTCACATGCTACATGTGTCATGCCCCCCATGCTTGGTCTTACCTTGCCGTTATTCTTGCCACTGATCGTTGTTGTCATTTCCCTGCTTTAGGACCCTCAGTGGAGCGTGGTCACTATGGCCGAGAGCGCCTAGAAGGGAAAACACATCATCACTCATTTGGAACAAACAAAGCCGATGCGCGTCAACAGAGCGAAACAAAATAGATCTTTTCAAAGAGCACATTCTGGGAAACCTAAAGAAACCTTCACGCACAAGCCCACGTGCCTAAACATCCAAGGGACATTGCATACAGACGCTACAACGTACAATACAAGTATAGTGAATGTATTTACTGTGCTGGAGATAGCAGCCAATCATGTCACGGTAACTCTGACTAGATACAGTAATACCATCAGCGGATTTTATTTACACCCTTTCACCATTTATATAGAGCCAACTGCAAAGCAAGTCACTTCGTGGCACCCAAAGTGATACAGGTGAAGTTTGCAAACCAAAGGTCACATGTTTTGACCAAAACCCAAAAAGCACAATACTTGTTGTGTCTTGTCTTTATGTTATGCATTCTATCTACTGAGCAGCTTCCCTGCCTGCCATCCCAAGGGTTAGAATGCGGGTGAGTGTTGTGACTGACAGCCCACTGAATGTTGTTGTATGATGATTCATGAGTGTTCTTTGGTTGTCAGTTGAGGCCTGAGCTGCAGATGCCCGAGGGTGGCTGGTGGGTGTCTCCCTGCAACATACTCATAAGAGCAACTGGAACCTTGTAACATATGTGAATAAAGCTATGTGAGCTTCTAATATGGAGCCTGGAGCCATCTGTCATGATGTCCTGTTTACTGAAGAAACCCACTTTACAACACTGTGTAGAAAACATGAGGCGTTTGAACTGTTTGCAATGACAAGAGACAAGTGGCATTTCAGAAACAGGAGTTGAACTAATGGCTATTAATGCCAGGTGGGAGGTTGCCTCAGTGGCGTAACACAACATGTGGGGGCCCCCCTGTGAGCCACGCTGAGCCCCCCCTAACTTGACAACAAATCACAGGACGCGCTACACTCTGGCTGCCCTAGATTACCACACTTGCGCAATACGCACAAACGTGCTGCTGCGGGGGTAAGCCGCACACTGCACTAGGAGAAAGATATAAATATGTGTTTTAATGCATTATACAGAACACTTTCTGAGAAAGATTGGCTAAAAGGCCAGAGCGTTTGCAATTGTTTTGAGGGTAACGCTAATCCAAAAATCCAATAAATGCAAGTCAACAACAGTGCACATGAACATGAATGCTTTAATTAATGTAATGCTTTGCTATTAAAAATGCCATTCCACAATGAAAACATGTCCAACTGGCTGCACAATGTAGACCAGTCTAGAACCGTAATAACATATTACAGTAAAGCATGCCAGACCACATTTAGATATACCTACACTGGTTGCACCAAAATGTCAGTCAAAGCAAAAACACATATCATGGTTATTTTATAACAGATGCCCATAAAAATATACAATGTCGCAGTAAGAAACGGCTCAACTGGCTGCAACCAAATGCCAGTCTAGCCAGTTAAATACACTTAGCAGGACTGCTTTATCAGAGAAGTCCACTTAAAAAAAGTCAAGCCAAACAAAAAAATGACTAGACTGGTTGCACCAAAAAGTAACCAAGGGATTAAACACAAGTAGTGGTGCAACACAATTGAGCGACTGGGCTTCAGCTCTACCCTCCTCACAAATCCCCCCTGAAATTTTGGGCTATTTTGAATCGACCTGGCTGACCTACAGAGCTGTTGCCGGACAGAACAGGACACAGATGTTAAACGGCACCTGGGTTTTGCTGTTAACAAAGGCCCGGTAATTACTAACGTAAAGCATTTCCCTGTTAGTACCTGCATCCAAATGCATACTTTGTTAGGCAATTGAAATCTTGATGTGGTTTAGTTCTTGCATACCAGGGAAGTGATTGGAAGGGTAGAGAGGGGAAAGGAGACTGCTTATTTTCCGAGCAGTCCATAAGTGGGTGCTTTCAGACTTAAAGGAGAGAGTTAACTGCTTGTAACATTGACGCCGCACTAGAATAGTCTCATTAGAATACACATACGTTTGCCTCTCCCCAACCGCCTGTGAAATTAGCATCTCTCCCAACATTTGAAGAGTTAGGCCCCCACCGGAAATTTAGGTTTTGCTGCGGCCCTGAACACAAGCACACACATCATTCACCATACGCACACACACACACACGCACACCCAGCCACCCATACAATTAATTGTGTTCCCTTTCACCATACAGGCACACCCAGGCAGCCACCCATACATATAAGTGTGCACCCTTTCACCATACAGTCACATCCAGGCAGCCACCCATACATTTAAGTGTGCACCCTTTCACCATACAGACACACACACTCAGGCAGCCACCCATACATTTAAGTGTAAACCCTTTCACCTGTCAGGTGTATTGACCCACGTTTGAGTCATTAAGCTGCAACATTTGGTGCTGTGGGCTTAGAAAATCCAAGATGGCCAAAAAGCCCACATGTGCGCCAGAATCCAGGAAAACTGCGCAGTTTGTGCGCACACCAAAATGGTCACCTAACCTCCCACCCACCAGTGCGAGCGTGATGGGCCAGGGGTGCCATGAGTGGAATGTGTGCCAAAGGAAAAACAGCAGTGCCTGTTAGCTTAAAAAGCCCTTTGAAACCACCTTGGTTTCTCTGAATGCAAGCTAAAAATGCCTATGTCAAACATTGCCGGATATTCAAAAATCTCACTGAACACCAGCAGACATTTGGCAGAATGAAGTTTTGTGTGCATAAAACATCTGGAAAGAAAAAGAGCCCAAAACAATGTTCATAACAAAATTGGCTGAGCTGTGGAGGTCAACAGCTTAAGTTAAACTGAACTGAAAACCACTAAAATCGAAATGCTTAAATTAAATGAGGGACCTACTTTTGAGTGTCACATAGTTTGTAACTGTTGAAATGTCATAGTTTTGAACTTAGAATCAGAACTCTAGCTGCATGTGTAAAAATTGTCAGTTTGATTTGAATGTAGAAAACTGGGAACAAAAAGTGACATTTAGCTGAAACCTGGCTTAATGAAACTGGATTCTGCCTGACAACTACCCCCGACAGGAGTTGAAACTGGATCAACAGCTGTGTTCCCAGGCTTGGCTGCATTCTGCTGCCCCCACAAAAAGGAGGTGACACCTCTCTGATTGAATTACCTGGGGACTGCAGGAAACTGAACAATGGACTCAGGCAAATGTTATATTGGGGGAAGGGGCGTAAAGTGGCTTCCTCTTGGGAGAAGTGGGAGGAGAAGTGCCTGTGAGAGCCAGCTGAGCTTGGGGGAAGTGGATAAACCAGTTCTTCCACCATGTGATGTGGGAAGCCACACCCCTTTTTGACCAGGGCATAAGTTAAAAATATAGATAACTCAAAGTGCGGACTGGTCAAAATTATATAAGTAATACCATTATTCTTGTGATTTTTCTGTGCACGTTTTAAGAGGCGTTAGGAACCTGTGGTGTATTCAGGAGGGTTGCTACCGGAAAATAGGGTCTCACTCCAAATGTCTGCATGTTAAAAATCTGACACTTCATCAATTTATGTCCATACTCCTTGCGCACATGTGTGTAATGTTTGGTAAATGTCCGCTATTGGTAAACCAGTCAAAAAGCGCAAAATGTTGTCATTTTTCAATGCAAGCCCCCAGGAAGATCAGAGGCAGACAAGCATGGACCATAAGGAATATATAATGTGTACATGTAATTTCAACAAATTGTGTATCTGGGAAATATGTATTTGAATCAAATATAGATTTGTGGGCAAATTGACCAGGGGAGGATCCTCTGACCCATAAACAGACCTCATCATAATGACAATCCATTTCCTTCCCCCAATCATGGGAGAGGGGAGAATTGGGCCAATGACAAGTCGAGAGGGGCAGGCTCAGTTATGCCACGCACACACCCATTTTCAAAACACATAAAAAGAGACTGCTGGGACAGGTAGAGACATTCAATTCCATTTTCTGCGGGACGCTCTGCCGGGAGACTCCAGACTTCACATCCATCAATCTTCAGAGACCAGAAATTTACTTCAGAACTTAAAGCAAGGGCCTAAACCCACAAACTGAGAACTCTTCTCAGCAGGCCTCAGCATCCTTAAAATCATTTGCAAACTATTCCACAGCCGGGCGAGCTGTCTGAATTCTTTTACCAAGAACTTTTGCCAGGACCCAGAAAGCAGTGTTACATCCAGAATCCACTTGATCCGGACCGGAAAGCAGAGCAGTAGCCAGAACCAGAGGCCACTGTATCCAGAGAGGCTAGACCAGCAGAGCAGAGCTGACCCAGACCGCTGTGAGCAGAACCAGAGATCCGGATCGCTGTGAGCAGAACCGGTGCCTGATTGACCCGCCGAGCAGACACAACCGCCGCCGGACGTGTTGACCAGATCTGTGACGAGGCCTAGTTCAAATTTATATTGTGAGTACCTAGCAGAACTGTGCAGGACCAATCTCTTAGTTAAAATAATGTAATTCAAGCTATTTTAACCTAAGTAGAACTGCCTCCTAGAAATCGTGTCATCTGTCATTTTTAAAGCTGCACTCGCGAAATTTACCGCGATTTGCGATTTTGGCTCAATTTCTCCACTTGTCAAAATAGCAGCTCCGTTCTTTCCTTTGTTAAAATCCGTTTGCAACCTGGTAATAACTCATAGAGCATTGCTAAAGTGAGCCTGAAATAATACCAACAAGCATCTCTCACTCACCCTGAATCTCTAGAGGGAATTAAAATCAGTTAGCACATTTTCCCATTCACTGCCATCACATTTAAAAGCATTTTGGGCCTGTGTTTCAAACTTCTGCCTGTTTCCTCTAAGCTTGCTGGGGGCGGGGGGGAACTGAATTCCGTATTGTATTTGATTGTATTCCAGAAGACTGTGTGTGTTACTTCCATCTCCTTGCATTGCATATAGGGGGGGGTGAATTGCCACCAGGGGAAAAGTGATTACATTGTCTTTTGTTGAAGCCATATCAAGTTATTTTCTGTACTGCATTTCATTCATCATTGCGTTTCCTTGAACCATATAAAGCATTCTTTCCCACCTTTTTCTTCTGTTCCTATTCATAAGTTACCTCTTGCTGATTACTGCTCATATTCACAAGTGTAATATCCATTATCAATTTATTTATAGAAGTGTGATATATATATATATATTGTTTATATTTCTCAAATAAATCTTTTAAATTTGCAAAACAGACCTACTTCTTGGCTCAGTGGGGTCAGTGGGTTCTAAGATAGGGGTGTTATATAAGGGTTGTCATCCAGAGTACATGAACTGGACCTAAAAATATATCAATAAGGGTTTCCCTCAGCATCCCAGACTAGGCATTGACTTAGCTGTAGTATTGAAGTGAAGCCGCTTAACACACCATACACTCACACAGGCAGCCACATATACATTTAGGTGTGCACACTTTCACCATACACTCACACAGACAACCACCCATACAATGAAGTGTGTACCCTTTCACCACACAGGCACACCCAGGCAGCCACCCTTACATATAAGTGTGCACCCTTTCACCATACAGTCACATCCAGGCAGCCACCCATACATTTAAGTGTGCACCCTTTCACCATACAGACACACACACCCAGGCAGCCACCCATACATTTAAGTGTGCACCCTTTCACCATACACTCACACAGGCAGCCACATATACATTTAGGTGTGCACCCTTTCACCATACACTCACTCAGGCAGCCACCAATACATTTAAGTGCACCCTTTCACCATACACTCACACACGCACAAACCACAGAGCTCCCCCCACCCCATGACATGGAGGCCTCCAGCCTAGGGGCTCCCATGTCATTGGGTGGGCAGAGCCCTTGGACTTAAAACATAAATAGCTTCTTTTTGTAGTCACTCTGCCCTCATAAAGAAATGATTTCTGTTATGGTGTAACAGAAATAATTTCTTTATGAAAGCAGAGTGGCAACAACAAAAAATGTAATTTTTTTTAAAAGTCCAAAGGGGACCCCTCCCAGGACATGTGGTGGCGGGGCCCCCTGCACTCCGGAAGGCTGCAGGTACCTCGTTATGCCAGTGAGTAGCCTTCTAATTTATAAGATCAGACAGGTCGAAGAAACTGTGAGATGCAATGGTTATGACAAAATATCTGTACAGTTATACTCTGTACTGAGGAGGAAGGAGTTAAAGTTTTGAGTATTGATCTGGAGTACTTGCTAGTTTAAAGCTCAAGGAGAATGAGCTGAGCTGAATTGTATGTTAAAGGAGAAATGTGAATTAAAGCGACACGTGTATATGGATGTCATTTGGTCGGAGTTGAATTAACAGCTGTTCCGACTACATATATGCTTCAAGAAGGAAGCATGCGTGCGTTTGGAAATAAAAAAAGGTTCTAATACAGCACAGAGGCTGGAGCGTCTAGCACGGTTTTACTGGGGGCAGACTGTGTATTGTGAACAATAATGGGCGTTTAGAGTGTCCCGGGTGACATTGGAAAAGTGCACTCATTCCCAGGAATTGGGATGGAGTTCCGCATCTAACGGAACAAACGGAAAGCCTGGAGGTGTACTTTTGAAGTGTTTCATCTAGCGATGAAAGGCTTATCTGGGATAGAGCTGTAACCATAACCTTAATGACATAACACGCCACAAGGTGTGTTGTGTCTTGTCTTTATGTTATGTACTATATATACTGAGCAGTTTCCCCAGGCATTGTTGCTTGCTGGTTGTGAACTAACTCGAGTTGTTAAGGTGATAAAATGCACTGGTGCTTGCTGGTTGCAAACTAGCTCAAGGAAAGGGTTTCTCAATGTGCTTCCAGTGGTAAAAGGCATTGTTGCTTGCTGCTGGTGAACTAACTTAAAGGCATTGTTGCTTGCTGGTGGTGAACTAACTTAAAGGCATTGTTGCCTGCTGGTGGTGAACTAACTTATGCAGGAAGTTGTGATAATGTTTTCCCAGTGGTAAAAGGCATTGTTGCTTGCTTGTGGTGAACTAACTTATGCAGGGAGTTGTGATAATGTTTTCCCAGTGGTAAAAGGCATTGTTGCTTGCTGGTGGTGAACTAACTTATGGAGAGAATGTGTAGCGCTGTGTATGACTACTCTTAGTGGAGTGGAGAATAGCTTGCATATCCACGTATGTGTCTATTGTTGCATGCATTTATACAAGTAGGGATGGCAAGGCACTGGAGATGGTCTCCATTGGGGGAGTTAGGTGGCTTGGAGCTTAACGCTAGAATAGTGCAATCCTCCGATAGGTATCCAGTTATTTAATCTAATTTTTTTTTTCGAAATACAATTATGTCGAAAACATTTTGCCAAATTTTTTTTCTTCGAATGTATTATTTTTTAGTTTATAGTTTTTTTTGTTGTTTCATAAGTAAAAAAAGGTTTCTAAAAAAAATGGTGGGTTGGGGGAACCCAAAAGGTTTTTTTTTAAATGGGGGCTAGGGGGAACCCCCTATTTAACCCCCCCATTTAAAAAAAAAATAAAAAAATAAAAAAGACATTCGAAATATTTTTTTTCGGCAAAATGTTTTCGACATAATGGCATTCGAAAAAAAAAATGCCATTCGAAAAAATCACTATAAACCCTTGTGTTGATGGGTGTTGTGGTTTGTCCGTGTTGTCCGTGTTTGCATCAGTTGCTGTTGTGGTTGTTGGTTTACTCACCTCACATGCAAAGAGAAGGAGGTGTGCCATGTTTTGTCATTGTGCAACGTATCATATGTACTCAGCATCTTAGGTTAGGCATTACCACATGCAAAAGGGAAGGAGGTGTGTTGTGTCTTGTCTTTATGGTAAGTATTATATGTACTGAGCAGATTCCCTGCCTGCCATGGCAAGGGTTAGAATGCTGCGGGCTGTTGTGATTGACAGTCCACTAAATGTTGCTGTATGATGATTCATGAGAGTTCTCGGGTTGTCAGCTGAGACCTGCGTTGGAGTTGCCTGAGGATGGCTGGTGGGTGTGCCCCTGCACCATAGTGATAAGGGTAACTAGAACCTTGTAACATATGTGAATAAGTGAGCTTCTAACATGGAGTCTGAAGCCATCTGTCATGGTATCCTGTTTACTGAAGAAACCCACTATACAACACTATGTTACTTGTTATGTATTTTTAGATTACATGTTAAAAAACATCTAGGGTTCACAATGGTTAAAGTTCTTAATACAAATGTTCTACAAATAAGTAGCCTAACGCAATATATGTGTTCTATAGATACATTGATACACAAAGCAAATCCTGTGAAATACCAAACCTATATAAAACAGGCAACTTGGTACGTATGCTGCGCTCAGTGGCACCACGTAGAAGTGTGCTCTTCACCACAGGTAACCCATCTTCTACACACACCTCACATTCATATTACAAAATGCAGAAAAAAATAAATGATAGTTTCTTACCTTCGCTTTCCTACCAACTCAACCCCCCGTGCTCTTCTTCCTAAAGCTAGACCCCGGTCCATCTTTCCCCTCCTGAACACTTATAACACGTAGCTGAGTTGCAATTATGTGTTTTATTTATAAGGATCCATTTCTTTATGTGCACTTTGTAACGTGAATTACCTTAATTAGGCTAACAAACTCATTTAGTTTGCTTATTTGCAAGCTTTTGTGGTATTTTACCACTTCCTCGGGCAAGGATTGAATGAAGCCTTTGAAAAACATTACAGCATTATAGCTTAAACAGCCCCTCCCGGAAAGACCCCATTATCTGCGCCACCTGTGTACTGATTGTATCAACACTCTATTCAAGCCTTGGCTAACACAGTACAAGCAAACTGAACTATATATATATATATATATACATATATATATATATATATATATCCATATGTATTTGTCTTGCGATTTACTTTGTTTACTTATTTATTTATTTATGTATTTATTTTTACATTTGTATAGCACTAAGCCCAGAGACGTGTTTACTTCACGAGTTACTCAGATGACAGTGCAGGCATAATAATAGAGAAGCATAGCTTTCAGGAAAATAAGACTGTTTTTAAGGCTCTCCGGAATGTCCAGTAGCAGTGTTCAGCATGTAGAGTGAGCGGTAGAAGGTCCAAAGTTTGGCCGCAATGGCTGGGAAGCTTGTGCCTCCAGCTTTAGCCCAGATTTAGGTAAGGTGATGCAATGAGCATAGGCTGGTCTGGTGGGTCTGGTGGATGATGCTATGGAGATGTTTTGGGATAGGTACAGTGGGGCATCCTTAGATAGCCATCGGTGCGTGATGGAAAGAGGTTTGAATAGAATCCGTTCACGGATGGGGAGCCAGTAGGCTTTTTTCCGTGCGGCAGTGATATGTTCAGAATTGGGGCTGTTCACGGCAACTCTGAGTGCGTTATTCTGAATGACTTGCATTTTCCGGATGTTGGTGTCAGCGGTGCCTGCAAAAAGGGCATTGCAATAGTTGAGTCTTGATCCTGCAGTGGCTCGGGCAATAGTGAGGCAGCTTTCTGGGGAGAGGAAGGGTCTGGAAGAATTTATTAGCTTCGTTGTGTATGCAGCAGAGGAGACGATGGCATTGGCATGCTGTAGGAGGAATAATGTAGAGTCAAGGTAGACACCAAGCGTTTTTACAAAGGGTAACACTGGGATTGTGATGCCGTCAATGTTGAAGGAGGCGTATAAGGAGTCAAGCTTCCTCATCACTGATGAGGGGCCTACGAGAAGAATTTCTGTCTTCTCGTCATTCAAACATAGGCGGTGGGTGTCCATCCAGGCCTGGATGCTCATGTAGAGAGAGTTTAAGGTGTTGGAGTCATCAAGGTGGTTGACGGTGAGGGGAAATAAGATTTGCGTGTCATCCGCATAATTTGTTTAGGATATGCTGATGGACTCAAGGAGGGCAAATAATGGCATGGTGAATATGTTTTATAAAGTTTGTGAGACGCAAAAGCCTTGGGGCATACTGCAGGTGACAGGTGCTGGTGGGGCACTGGCATTCTCTGCAAATACTCAGAGGGATCTGTCCCCTAGGAAGGAGGTGATCCAAGATATGGCTTCCGGCAAGCAGTTGGCTGGATAGGATAGGTGTTGGCTAAGGATATTGTGGTCCACGAGGTCAAACGATGTTGATAGGTTGAGAAACAACAGGGTGGGATTGCCTTCATCAATCTGAATCATTAGGTCGAGTAATGCTGACTCTTCCTGTGGCCTGGGCGGTACCCAGCTGATGGACACCAAGAATATGGTTGGCTTTCGGGAAGCGCTGGATTTGCAAGTAGGATACACATTCTAGGAATTTTAACAGGAAGGGGACTGATGTGATGGGACAGGGATTGGTTGGGATGGAGGGGTCTAGTGAAGGTTTTTTGATGAGGGGGGAGTACCCAGGTTTTCCTTGAGGCAAGTGGGTACTGTGCTCGTGGAGGGTGTCCAGTCATTTGGTCGACAGACAAATGGTCGACAGACAAATGGTCGACGCAATTTGGTCGAAAGACAAATGGTCGAATTTTTTTTAATTTATATATATATTTTTCAGGTTTCGTTTAGGAAAAAAAGGTTTTTTTAGCAAAAAAAGGGGTTTGGGGGGACCCCCCCAACAAAAAAAAAAAAACAAGTGAAAATACAAAAAAAAAAATAATTCGACCATTTGTCTTTCGACCAAATTGCGTCGACCATTTGTCCTGTCAACCATTTATTTTCGACCCAATGACCGGTAACCCTCGTGGAGAAGGTGGCGTTGTTGAATGCTGAAATGAGGGGAGCAAGGATGTGGGCGCAGTCTTTAATAAGACTCAGCGGACAGGATCTTCTTTGCAATGAGACAGTTTAAGACTTTTTAGAGTGGTAATGACTTCATGGTTAGAGACATTAGTGAAGTAGAACAAGGGGAGATATTGTATACTGATAGTGAGGGGGGAGTGATCATCTGAGAAGCTCGCAAGGGGTCAAGGATCACGACATACCTCACAAATCAAGGTAACCCCAGTACTGGGAATAGAAATGATTTACTGAGGGGTCCCATCAGCCACCAGGAGATTTCAGGGAAGCGGCTCGGGTGGGTGTTATATGTTTTCAATCCCCCCAGCCCAACACAAAGAAGATTTTTCCTTTCAGGAGAGATTAATCACTAACCCCTGGAAAATAACCATGAGAGGAAAGTTTTGTTTCCTATAAAGTTGCAAGCAAAGTTTAAACGTTGCCCACCTTTTAAACCTAAAAAGACTGTCGTTAAATATTTTCTACGGTAGTGTCCTACCAAGCCATTTCACACACCTCCTGACCTGACGTTCAAGTGGTCTTTATGCGTGCCCTGACATTGTAGATTCGAATCCCGTCCAGGCAACGTGCAAGCAGGTCAAAAGCGCTGAGAAATCTGAAGGATGCAAAAGGATTTCCCGGCTCCGAGATCCACTGAGAAATGTCATGGCGTATCCCGCATCCGGGAAAATCCGGCCCAATGACCAGCAGTGGGCAACCCTTCAGCATCTCAGAGGTCCTGATACAACTGAACGATGCCCAAAATCTCCTGTATGCGAACGGATTCTAGTCCTCGTTCTATTATACTAAGGAAAGACGTAGGTGTGTTATATGTTGCATAATGTTAGTTAAGGTATTACCTAAACATTAACCAAACTGTAAATGACTTCAGAAAGGCACTAAGGGAATGCAATATGTCACAGGACCCCACTATTAACCCCAATTTCCCTGATTGACAAACAAGATGAAGGAACAACAAGCAAGGGGGTAAATGCCCCTGCGTGCAAAAAACTAGATGCAGGAGGAGCATGCAAGTGGGTAAATGCACCTGCGTGCAAAAAAACAAGATGCAGGAACAACAAGCAAGGGGGTAAATGCACCTGCGTGCAAAAAAACAAGATGCAGGAAGAGCATGCAAGGGTGTAAATGCCCCTGCGTGCAAAAAACTAGATGCAGGAAGAGCATTCAAGTGGATAAATGCCCCTGCGTGCATAAAACTAGATGCAGGAAGAGCATGCAAGTGGATATATGCCCCTGCGTGCAAAATACTAGATGCAGGAAGAGCATGCAAGTGGGTAAATGCCCCTGCGTGCAAAAAACTAGATGCAGGAAGAGCATGCAAGGGGGTAAAGGTATATGGGTGCAAAAAACAAGCTGCAGGAAGAGCATGCAAGGGGTAAAGGCCCACGCATGCCAAAACAAGATGCATGAAGAGCATGCAACGGGGTAAAGGCCCACACGTGCAAAAAACATGATGCAGGAAGGGCATGCAAGGGGGTAAAGGCCCACCCGTGCAAAAAACAAGATGAATGAAGAGCATGAAAGGGGGTAAAGGCCCACGCGTGCAAAAAACAAGATGCAGGAAGAGCATGCAAGGGGGTAAATGCCCCTGTGTGCAAAAAAATAGATGCAGGAAGAGCATGCAAGGGGTAAATGCCCCTGTGTGCAAAAAATTAGATGCAGGAAGAGCATGCAAGGGGTTAAATGCTCCTGCATGCAAAAAAATAGATGCAGGAAGAGCATGCAAGGGGGTAAAGGTATACGGGTGCAAAAAACAAGATGCAGGAAGAGCATGCAAGGGGGTAAATGCCCCTGTGTGCAAAAAAATAGATGCAGGAAGAGCATGCAAGGGGTAAATGCCCCTGTGTGCAAAAAATTAGATGCAGGAAGAGCATGCAAGGGGTTAAATGCTCCTGCATGCAAAAAAATAGATGCAGGAAGAGCATGCAAGGGGGTAAAGGTATACGGGTGCAAAAAACAAGATGCAGGAAAAGCATGCAAGGGGGTAAAGGTATACGGGTGCAAAAAACAAGATGCAGGAAGAGCATGCAAGGGGGTAAATGCCCCTGCGCACCGAAAACAAGATGCAGGAAGAGCATGCAAATGGATAAATGCACCTGCGCGCAAAAAACAAGATGCAGGAAGAGCATGCAAGGGTGTAAAGGCCCACACTCGCAAAAAACGAGATGCAGGAAGAGCATGCAAGGGGGTAAATGCCCCTGAGTGCAAAAAACTAGATGCAGGAAGAGCATGCAAGGGGGTAAATGCCCCTGCGTGCAAAAAAAAAGATGCAGGAAGGGCATGCAAGGGTGTAAAGGCCCACCCTTGCAAAAAATAAGATGCAGAAAGACCATGCAAAGGGGTAAAAACCCACACGTGCAAAAAACAAGCTGCAGGAAGAGCATGCAAGGGGGTAAAGGCCCACGCATGCTAAAAACAAGATGCATGAAGAGCATGCAGGGGGGTAAAGGCCCACGCATGCAAAAAACATGATGCAGGAAGGGCATGCAAGAGGTAAAAGCCCACCCGTGCAAAAAACAAGATGCATGAAGAGCATGCAAGGGGGTAAAGGCCCAGGCGTGCAAAAAACAAGATGCAGGAAGGACATCCAGGCAGTAAAGGCACACACGGGCAGAAAACAAGATGCAGGAAGAGCATGCAAGGGGGTAAAGTCCCACGCGTGCCAAAAACAAGAAGCAGGAAGAGCATGCGAGAGGGTAAAGGCCCACGCGTGCAAAAAACAAGAGCATGCAAGGGGTAAAGGCCCATGCGCGTGTTACTCCCACATCTTCTAGCTGCAAGTCCACTGATTCACCAAGGGGCCTTGCGTGCAGGAGGAGGGACTGTGTGAGAGTCAAGGTCTGCAGCTCTTTCCTGCATATCTAAGTGTTGTTCACACTCCCGACACACGCATATAAATATGCACTGGACACCAGCCCCCACGGGGATAGGTGCTGAGGCAGCCCTCCACCTCACTGGCCTGAGTGAGGAACAGGTTCGGTGAGCCAGACTTTCAGTGACAGTGGGGCGATGGGCCACACTTCGAACCCAGGAACCCGACCTCTCAGACACGCCTCCTCCCTCCCAATTGTTCTCCGCGCAGTAACCCTGAGCTGCAGATCAAGTACAGATTATACGCGCTTTGGCAAACCTCGAGTGATAACAAAAGGGAGGACACGATGTACTTTTGTGAGCTTGAATATAAACTTGTGGTTAAATATTCGCCTTTGTTTTGAGATCTTTGCAGCTCTTGAGGTCTGATCGTAGATCAATGAGCGTGACTTGTGGGGGAATGTATTCCAGGCCACTGCCCCCAGGGCCTGAGAAGAAAGTGCTCAGTGATTAGCCAAAAAGGGAGGGGACAAAACAGGGCTGTGTAGGAATAGCCACTGCAGTGACGGCATCAGGGCCTTTCAAGCTTTAGAAATGAAAGGAGCCTCGAACCCCAGGAGGTCCCCCAGTAACTGCCCCCATGTTGCCAGTCAGCAGTCTCACAACCCAGCAAAACATCAATTTCTCTATTTTCGTTTTGGGGCTTAAGATGTGCACTTTGCAGCGATCGCATTACAAGCTGCGCTTTCTCTTCCCCATGGTATATACAGAAGGGTTATCACACTATTGCCTTCTAACACTGGTTCCCCCACATCATTCCCTTGCTGACAAAGAAGGGCTTAGAGCTCTTCATTGAGCATTTAGTGTTTACGCTCCCTGCTGGCTGGATCCTGATAATCAGCAGCTATTAACCTTATCTTTGTTGCCATTGTAATGTAGGTACCCCAGGGGTGCCTTAGACTGTTTTTGCTCTCAGCGGGAGGAGCCCCATTCACCCATCATGTTGAAATGGGCACCCACACATCTTTTGCTGGGCCTGATCCAAGGCCTATGCATTTAGAAAAACAAAGCATGGGGAATAGGTTGTAAACTGTGGCTAGGCCAGCCTGTTAATGGCTTTCGTCCCATGGGCAGTTCATCTAAAAGCTCTCTAATATGTTGCCTGCAAATGGTGCCAGGTGGAAAACTGGCATACCAGGGTTGGTAATGAAATGATGCTGTCCCGGTTAGTGGTGGTGCTAAATGGATGATTTATGCACCCTAGACATAATGGACAGACCCGGCTGAAGATGTGAGTGTGCTGCGACGAATCCCAGGATGTTGTTATAGCTTCCATAGGGAGAGGTCCTTTTCGTGGGACCAGGGAGGTGAGGCCACTACCCAATGGTTCCCCAGCGGGGGTGGTACTCAGAGGGTGGATCTCGTGTGACGACTATAGTGGGAGAACAAAGTATTCACCCGCCCCCTACACCTCATATTCATCCCCACTCCCTTTAATCCCATATACTTCTATAGTGTGATCCCATATACTTCTATAGTGTGATCCCATATACTTCTATAGTGTGATCCCATATACTTCTATAGTGTGATCTTCTATAGTATGCAAGACGTAGAAAGGACTGGAATGAGGAAGAATAGGTAGGAATACAATGAAGAGAAAATGGCGAGGCAGAGGTGCGGATCCGCAGGGATCATTCAGATGAACCTATCTGAACGGTCTAGTCTTCAGCCACAGAGCTTACTGAATGCAGACATTAAAACTGATAATGGACATACCGAAATGTCAGATGGTCCGGAGAGGTATCGCAAGAGGGACCGATGCTTAAGGGGGAGAGCAGCAGGACAGGCCGGGTGAACTAAAACAATGGCTGGGGAAAGTTCCAGCAGCACAGCACTTGAGAACCACATGGTCCAGCTGGGAGAGACATGCCGAACAGACACAGAAACTGGGGAGCCGCTGCAGGAAGCCAAGGAGAGCCAGAGAGCGCCAGCGAAGCAGAGAAGGCCATGGGAAAGCCTGCGATGGACCAGAAGTCTGCAGACAAGACCCGAAAGGTATTTGGGTGGCCGAGTCTTTGGCTGGGGGTCCCCAGAGGGTACAGGAAATCCTAAAACCCACAGTAGCTGGAAAGTGGGGAACAGGATAATTGTAATGGGACACTATGAGAAACGCTATCAACAAACAGTAACAAAAGGAGTAGGGTCTGGGACCTTTACAAACGAGAGTCACAGCACACAAGAAGGATATCACATCTTCTTTGTGACATTACTTGGAGAGAAGGCAGCCCAGGGATGTAAATTAAGAAAGAGGAAAGTAAAGAAAACTATGGCAATAAAACATATGATGACAGTACTTGGCAGAGAAATAAACCAAGTCAGTATGTGAAATCAAGAAACCATAAGGAGAACTGTGACAGTGATACACACAAAGACGTTACTTGGCAGGGGAGTAAACCAAGCCTTTATTTGAAATCAAGAAACCATAAGGAGAACTGTGACAGTGATACACACAAAGACGTTACTCGGCAGGGGAGTAAACCAAGCCTTTATGTGAAATCAAGAAATGATAAGGAGAACTGTGACAGTGATACACACAAAGACGTTACTTGGCAGGGGAGTAAACCAAGCCTTTATGTGACATCAAGAAACCATAAGGAGAACTGTGACAGTGATACACACAAAGACGTTACTTGGCAGGGGAGTAAACCAAGCCTTTATGTGAAATCAAGAAACCATAAGGAGAACTGTGACAGTGATACACACAAAGACGTTACTCGGCAGGGGAGTAAACCAAGCCTTTATGTGAAATCAAGAAACCATAAGGAGAACTGTGACAGTGATATATACGAAGACAGTAGTTGGCAGGGGAGTAAACCAAGTCTTTATGTGACATCAAGAGGCCATAAAGAGCACTGTGCAAATAATACAGGAACACAGAGCTTGACAGGGCGAGTAAACCAAGTCTTTATGTGACATCAAGAAATCATAAAGAGAACTGTGAAAGTGATATATACGAAGACAGTAGTTGGCAGGCAATAAACCAAGTCTTTATGTGACATCAAGAAATCATAAAGAGAACTGTGAAAGTGATATATACGAAGACAGTAGTTGGCAGGCAATAAACCAAGTCTTTATGTGACATCAAGAGGCCATAAAGAGCACTGTGCAAATAATACAGGAACACAGAGCTTGACAGAGCGAGTAAACCAAGTCTGTGTTTGGGACTAAGAGAACTGATAGAGTTGGACACCAGGTCTGCCAACCAGGGTCAGGGACCCACCACAGGCATGGAAGAGCACCCACGCTACTCCTTTTTGTCGCAGTACCTGGTAGAAGCAAACCAGACCTACCAACCAGGGTCGAGGACCCATTTCAGCTTGGCAGAGTATCCAAGTCACTGCTCTTTGTCGCTGTTCGTGGTAGGAGGAGAACAAGCCTGCCAACCAGGGTCTGGTACTCACTACAGTTTGGAGATGCATCCAAACTCCTCTTCTTTTCCACAGTGTCTGGTGGAAAGGAAACAGGTCTGCCGGTCAGCGTCAGGGAACAAGAAACAGGGAAGAAGCCTGAGAGGGGCCAATTGGGGAACAGAGATATTCCCCCACACATTAATGAACTGTGTTATAAGCCTGAAGAAGAATGGGGTAAGGGAGACATCCCCCAACAGTTGATGAACTGTACGAGAGGCCTATGGAAGGCTGGGAAGGGAGACATTCCCCCAAAGCTTGAGGAACTATACATTCCAGAACTCTTTTTGTACAGGCCAAGGGAGTCATTCTTTTCTGCTAGGAAGACCATATTTTAGTTAGTTTTACTTAGAGTGTAAGGATAGAGCTAGGATTCTGCCATTGGACATTGGGACTTTTGCTTTTGACATCCTGACTGTGACACTAGTTATTTTGGTTGAGGCAGGGACACCCCTCTTGAGTTAGGGCAAATAGGGTTTTTCTTTTTCACTTGAATAAAAGTGTATGCCAACCACTATGACCCCTCCATGTCAGAGTCTTACTTCTGCATCCTTACTGTGCTCATTTCAACTTGATTGGTGTGCCCCCCCCCCTTGCTTAGAGCGGAAAATAGGATGAAGCACCGATGGGGTGCATACATTATAATGGAGTCAAAGAAATACTGCTGGTGGTTAATAGCCACCGATTATCACAAGACGGACAGTCAGCTGGGACCAGAAACACTTATGGCCCTCTAAATCGCTATAAATCCTTCTTTGTCAGTAAGTGGCCGATGCGGAGGAACTGGTGTTAAAAGGCAACAAGGTGATAACACTTCTGTATATATTACTAAAAGATTGCAGAAAGGAAACATGGGAGCAGTTAATGGTGGCCCCACTGAGTCTCGAGGCCCCTATTAACTGAAAAGGTTGAAAGGCCCTAATGACATCACTGATAATGGCGGATTTGGAGAAAAGGTGTAGAGGAGTGACATTCTGAATTTTTATCCCCGAAATTTTGCAATTCTTGTATTTGTTTGCATCAGGCTAATGAATATTTCAGCCATTTGAAGGCACCATATAATGTGGTCTCCTACTTGCCTGAAATATGTAATAGACCTGCCCAAAGCAAAAATGGTGACAAATATTGCTACTGCCAGAAGCAGTGAATTTGGCTGCCGTTTCACCATACCTGCAAAGAGGAACGGTAGGTGGAATCTGCCACTTTCTCTTCACTGGTGAATATTTCACCCACTCTTAGTTGGACACCCTTCAGGGATGCAGTTGCCCGTCTCTCATCCGAGTGGCCCTTTGAAGCAAGAGGGAGGAGCAAGGGGCACTCTCACAACCAATCAGCGCAACAGCCCAAGAGCTCACGATATGAAGATTTCAGAAGAAGCACAAACACAAATACAACTGTTACTGAACTAGCAGTGAAGTTTAGACCCAAAATGTAGTCAGCATGTCATTATTTCCCCACTCTATTCCATAGTAATTTCACAGGAAAATATACAAAAACGTCTACAAAATAGTGTTGAATAGAAGCATACAGTATCTGCCTTCTCAGAACAGAGCCTGGATGAAGAGGACATTGACATTGGCTAGTGGGTACCCTCTCAGCTATTAACATAATGCTGTCACTGCCAGGCTCTTGGTCCTGACAGCGAGCTAAGAAGAGAATGTAATCAATATCACCAAGCACATGTGGCTAAGGTCAAGGCATTCTGGCATTGCCCAAAGAAAGTATTTGGCTGCTGTTAGGAAAGATTGCATTGTCTTGGGAGGATAGCTCTGGGGCAACACGCTCACCTTGGAAGCAAGAGGATGTGGAGCAACACAGGTTCGATCCCCGGGTCCGTGCTTAGAAAGCTCTGGGTATTAAGCGCGTGATAAGTAACAACCAATTATAATTTATGTGTAATTTTCCTTCCAGTTGTGGACCCCCCAAACATTTTGCTTTTGTTTGGCTTTCCTATCCTGAGTTTTACCAGTGGAGCCAAGCCTTCAGCTGAACTCCCCTGGGCTTTTGCTTACTTGTTATGGGGAAGCTGACACATCCTTCAGACTGTCAGTACGGGGAAACTAAGTTTCCCCTAGTCTTTGTCAATGTTGCCATTTCTTGGTAACTTTTTAACAGTTCACAATGTACCTTCTAGTACCGCACCTTGGGGTCCTTTTTGTTTTATTGCCCTAGACATCCTCAAAGGATTTTTCATTGATTGTACGAGTGTGCCTGGGATGAACTGGTGGCAGCAGTTACTTTTTATAGTGTTTTACTTCTTTTTACTGAATCACATCGTGTTTACTGCATTTGGTTCCAGACTGTGGCCAGGTCTGAAAGTGGCCGAGCCACAAAGTCTTTTGTTCTGTCCCATTGCCTTTTGCCCCTTGCCTTCACCCAGGTCGAGTAACCCAGGATTTTCTTATTTGGACATGCAGCCTCCCGCGAAAACCGATCTCTTTCGCAGGCTTCTGCCTGTCATGTGTGTGTGCCCAGGAAGCGGGTTGGTACTGTCTGGTCCCAATCCACAGTACTGGTGCCAGGATGTCTGGAGTGCCTGAATGACTGAGAACACAGCGGACCGTGATTAGTCCACGACTGAGATGTCTGCAAGAGAGCAGATCTTCTATTGGAAGTCCTCGATTTTTGCGCAAAGCTAATCTTGTATAAGATAAGGGGCTCTCCATCCATTCCCGGTCGATCACCTGAGTTCACCCAAATTACAGAAGGAGTCAAGTATCCTGCACAGAAGAAATGGACTTGTGAACCCGCCGGCGTCACTTTTGAAAGTTTGGCACCCTTCGCCCTCTGCTATCCCGTCAGACCCCTGTTTTCTTCATTAGTCAAGAAGGCCTGCCAAAGCGCTTCGCCCTTTTGAATAGTGGTAACAGCTACTCTCGGCACCCCCTACTTACCCACCGAACGAGCCACTTTGGAAGTGTTCCTGGACCATCCAGTGAACTGACCAGCTCTACCGCAGGCTATCCCTTTGAACCTCTGCATTCTCAAGTTGAAACCTGTTACTTGGGACATTGCTTGCTTGTGGTTCCGTGCTCTCTCCTGCCAAATTTCACAGGCCTATCTGCTCTGGGTCCAGAACTAGGAGAGTGTCTAATGGTGCGCACATCCGTGATTCCCGAATCACTACCTGTTGGTGACAGTCGCTGTAGGTGTCTTGCTGACCTGCTCTCCTGTGCTCTAAGGCCTGCTGCACTGAACTTTCTTCATACCTCCTTCGGAAGCTGAGAAAAGGCAACTGTCTCATCATGGATGACCGTTCTCCCCCGCAACTGCTGAGAGCCAGAGCACTGTGAAACTGCAGGCCTCGAACCTACTAGCGACCTCAACTAAACTAGCAAAGTTTGGTCCGGACCGTGCCGAGGGTCGGTGAGTACTTGCATCACTTACCGGGGGCCCCTGGCACAAACGATCCATTTTACGCACGAATATTCCCTAAAGGTATTCGCTTTTGGCTGGGTTAGCCTGCGCTCCCTAGCTATTCTCACCTTTTGAAAACTGCTCTGTCACCAAGGGCAGATCCTACTCGAATAGTGGGAATCAATTCTTCATTGCCCCAAGCCCCTTCCTGACTTGCTACAGCCCTCCTGAAGAATACCAGTTATTTGCTTCACTGGCGTGATCATACGTCTTTATGCACAACTTTACTGTTGAGCACAAGGCTCCCCACTTCTTAGGACTGGACTCAAGTTAGGGAACAACTCCAAAGAATTGTGTAATGCTCCTAGTGTGTTAATCAACCCTTCTCTTTACAGGTTGTGGCTGTGTTATCTTCATTTTTTGCGCATTAGGAAACATATTCTATATATGTTATATAACAGAGTATTTTGTGTGATAACTGTTTTTGCATCACTAACGTGTACTTGTGTCTATTGGTCCGGCCGACAATAAATGTATAGATATTTTTCATATACACTTGTCTAAGAGTAATTTGTGGTTCGTTGCTGTGTGTGCTCATTATGGGCTTCCGATCACTCTCACCCCTCCTGAGACTTAGTCTTGACCGCCTGCCAAGCTAGCTAGATTGGCCTGGCTTGTCCAGAAGGTTCCCCTGTTTCACTAAACCAAGGGTGGCCTCCTATACCTCTGCCCACCAGGTCAGAGTTCAACTAAATGACTGGAACAAAATGGTTTGCCACAAAGGTTGTGGGGGCAAACACCCTTGCCCCCGCCCTAAGATCACACCCATAGCATGGACTCACTCAGATCACTTCCAGCTGTGTTACCTGCACTTTGTCTTGTTTCCCATGGAATGAGTGCGCTTGGTTTAGGGCTCAGCACATGATAATATCATCTGTTAGTTTCGACTGTGCGGCAGTCACTGGCTCATTATTCAAATACACAGAGCTTCAATGCCACCCAGATGTTCTAGCACTGCTTCCTTTCCTCCATGAAGCCTTCAGCTACAATTTTCTTCAGGCATTCCAATATCCTTATGGAAAAAAAACTATTTCTGATGTATGCGCATGCAGGAGGGCTCCAAATGTAACTACAACAGTTGGTGATAACACAATTATTTGATGGGAGCGTCAGGTAATTGCTTTGAATTGGAATTTTTGTGGCCGTAAAATACGGACCGAAAATCCAGACTGCTCATCAGCAGAGCAATGTATGAGCACAGTGGCACAGTAAATATGAGGCAGGCGTGCCTAAACCCCTGAGTCATGCCAAGGCAGGACTCCTAATGCATGTATACTCTCTCTTTACTACCAACAACCAGGAAAGCAGTCACACATTCATGTGTATTTATTCTTTATTTTGTATTGTCATATGGTTGCAATACAACACATATGAAATGTTTTATATCATGAAATACTTTATCCTATTCTATTTTGCTGTGTATTATATGGATTCTTATGGTTTTTATGTTTCTGTAAAGACTGAATTATCGGTCTATATCACAATTAAAAATTATTATTATTAACAACACATATAGATTTAAAATATTAAACATAAAACATCATAGCTGCATCACTATTCTTCACAAATACTCACTGTAAAGCTATCAATTCAATTCATACAAATTCAGCTATAATTAAACATCATTTCACATTTTTAAAAACCTCCCATTTATTAAAATGGCTTTATCAACAATTAATAAGACTAATCCCTAAACGGGTTCTTGGTTAAAAACACATTCCACCGAACACAGGACTCGTCTCCCCGATAAATATGGCAATGGATCGAGGAGTTTTAATCAAATTGTGCACTCAAAATATCCCCTGTCTGTTGAGCTTGGCCGCTGAGCTTCCGGTCTTAACGGGTCTTTCTTCTCCTTGAAAGCCTATGCAGTGTATCAAAGATCCCAGAAGTTGAACGGGTCAAGGGAGGAAATCCCAGGCTATCTTGAATGGTGATAATGCACCACTCTTATCACCGAAGCCTCATCCTTTCCCACCCTCTGGTCTGCAGAACTTGCCACAATCCTGGTAAGTGTCGGGGTGATTATCCCGGGGGCCGGCAGAGCCGTCCGCGGACCTCCGGGCTGGGGAGGCCCCAACTCCTCCTGCATCCCCAAAAGGAGTATGAGACACACACACAAGGAGCAAGGTGGTTCTGCTGTTTATTATAACAACGGCAGGGATGGGTCTCGGATCGTACGCGTCCGATGAGACTCTCACTCTTAGTGGGGCTCACAGGCCCTTTTTACAGCAGTATGACGCGCTATCCGCGTCACCTGGGAAAGTTAGCAAAAAACCTATCGCCACTCTGGATTGGTTCCCCGAGTGGTAAGGTTAGTATAGGTAGCAAATGGAGAAGGATATTAGTGGGTAAGGATGGGTCAGGTGGTACACTTGGGTTGTCCCTAATAGTTGTTACTTTAGAATCGTTACAAAGGGACCCCTGGTGATTGGCTAACACTAATGGCGTCAGTGATGAGCCCCCCTTTGTTCTGATTGGTTCTCCCGCCAGCCCCCAAGCCTGGGACCATAGTCGTTCCCAGCTCGCGGTGTACCTGTCATTAGCAACAATGTGCAACTATGTGTTTGTGCAGGCAACGGACAGGTCTGCTCATAGGCTTGTGAGCGGGTTGTTCCCATCGCTGTAGGTGTCCATCTTGCCGCTTCGCTGTTGCAACCTGTGTCCCAGACGTGGGACCCAGGTGGCTTTCTGCCTCGTGAGCCTGGCACCTTGTCAGTTCGGCTTGGTCACGTGTGGAGAGACCGTAGCTGGAGCAGAATTATGAGCATTAGATTTGTATTTTGCTTCTGTGGGCTTGGCATTTTACAGATATAACCTTGGCGCTGGGCTCGCGGCTTGCCAGTTGCAACATCGTGGCCTTGGCTGCAAGTTCTTGCTGGGGGCTCATTCTGCATGATCAGCACTTGTACTCTTGTTCTGAGAGGATTTTCATGGCGAGGCTCTTGCCTGGGTGACTCTTGCTTGCGGCCTACCCGGGCCTAGTACATGGGTGGCGGTACATAATCCATGGTATGGGAGTCTCGGGTTGACAGGGCATCACAAGCAGTATTAGATATACATGATGGTGTCGTCATATGGGTGGGTGGCGGGAGAAGCGTCAGCAAGCATATACACGAGCTCTTCAGGCGTCTTGCATTTCTGCGGTATTGTGAAAAGGCCTACGTGAAAAATAACAACGATGCACATCAGTGGGTGTGTCAGTCACCTACGTCATAGCACTGTGTATGTTCTTCGTGTAGGTTGGTGTGTGAGTAACCAGTGTGCATGGTGGCACGTGTGTTCTTGGCCGTTGGCTATGTCGTTATGGCATCTCTAACGATGTGGATACTTGTGGCTGTTGTTCTTAGTCGAGCTCATCCATGTCGCAGGCGCCGACTTGAGCCGGGCGGGCTGGTGCGGGGCGTGCTGGTGGGCATACTCCTCTTATGTGTAAGTTTCTGAACCAGGGTATTTTGTCATCTGGTAAATAGATGAACCCGTCTCGTGGGGGGTGTCTGGGTCGTGATCCTCTTGGCCATGGTCTGGATGAGATTGGGGGGAGGGTGTTGTCCCATTCTCCCACTTCATAAGATTATTGCACGATCTAAAGAAAGCGATTTACACAGTCGGTATATCAGGAAGAATACC
This sequence comes from Ambystoma mexicanum, assembly GCF_040938575.1. Lineage (NCBI taxonomy): Eukaryota > Metazoa > Chordata > Amphibia > Caudata > Ambystomatidae > Ambystoma > Ambystoma mexicanum. The sequence continues at coordinate 347,902,431 of NC_090935.1, forward strand.
AAAGAAGATCTGAATGTTCTGAAGAAACAGTGTCTTAAGGTTTCTTCCACTTATTCTTTTTATTTCCTCTCTTAAAGCCCACATCAGTGGGACATTGTGAGGGCTTCGACCACATTTGGCGGCACATGTTATTCCTTATCTGAGCACCCTGATATCCTATCTGCTCTTTTCTATGCCAAGGCAACATAATCCATCTCAGATATTCTGTTTTGTCTTGGGTTTAGCGTACAGCGTAAATATTTTTGAAAATGTGACAACTTCCTTATCTGTCTGCAATGTTTTGTGAGCACAAGTAAATAAATAAGATATGAAGCGAACTTGACATTGCAGGTTTTTTAAATACGTGAGAGGCTTATGTGAAAACCTATACTCAATGCTCCTATAATTTATGTTTTTATTTTATTTATTGGACATTTCTATGGTGCCTATTCGCAAGTGCTTCCAGAGGCCACAAGGCAAAAAGAGGAAGGAGGGTGGGAGAACATGGGGAAGAAAACAACAGTAATGGTCGAAGTCATCAATGCGCTAGCTGTTGGACAGGTTACAAGGCAATCATGTTTTTAACAGTCAGGGAGTGTCATGGAGTAGGAGCCTTTGCAGGGGGTCCTCTAGATTAAGAGGCACATTTTAAAATGTTTGTGGAATGACCAGTAAGACTGCACAGATCTCAGGGTCAGTGGTAGTGCCTTCCAGAGTTTTGCCGCAATGACTGGGAAGCTGGTTGAATACTATTAGTCCCGGTTAACAAGATAATGATGCAAGTTCACCATCATATTTATCTATTGTGGTGAGGTTCTGATGCCAGGGCCAGCAGAGTGACAAAAGCAGGTACCTGAGTGCAATAGCCACTACCACTACCACTTACAAACCTATTTATATCGATGGCTCTTTCTCAACCCTACGGTATGAACTTTCCTGCTACTACACACGCATTAGCTGCTCGTGGTATATGCTGTACTCCGTGCACTATTGGTGTTAAGGGCAAGAGAGTATTAACACAAAAAATTAGGCAACACACAACTGTATAAAGGCTACTAGCAACAACCTGAAAACCCAAAGATAGGTCCAGATCGTAAAACCAAACCCTATAACAAGGTTTTATTTATTTTACTTATTTAACTGTGGGGTGGACTCACATCTACTCAAAGAAGAATAGAACAAGGTTGTGACTGAAGACAGGAGAATAGAGCGAAACAAGGGTACTATCCCTACCTAAAGTGCGCTCTTAGCTAGGTTGCGGTGTTACAACGCCTGTCTATTAGTGACAGAATAAGAGTAAAATTGCCACTTCTATAGTATGTAATACATTCAACCTTGAGAGTCTCAGCCCACTCTCTTCTCGATTGGCTTAAATCGGAAGAGACTAGCAATAATTTGACACGAATTGGCCTATACGGAGTCAGAGGCATCAACACGTGACAAGCAAATGCGAGTCACGTGACGCACGAAGGAAAGGCCGTCGCGCCCTTGTCTCCTATTCCTGCGAATAAGAAGCTGTTGATGCCATGTAATGATGGGCACGAGGCAAAGGGGTACGAAAGAAGGAGTTGTGCACAGTTTTGTCAATGCAATTGATTGTTGATGTGGTGCACTAAGACCTGCAGTTTCTTTTTTGAGCTGTATAGCTTGAGGCTATTCTGGGCCATCCCCATTTCCTTTGCTTTTCAGGCCTCTAGATAGTGTCTTGAATATAACTTTCACGCCCTGCTGTCGGGGCTAACATGGCGTTTAATGACCCGCCAGCCCGAGCTTTGGTAGGCCCGAGCGAAGTGAAAGTTATTTGCACCGCAGGATTTCCCAGAGTGTGGATAATTTTCTTTTTTTTGTGTGTTTCCCATGAATGAAATAAAAAGTCAAAATATGTTAAAAAATGGCTGCAGTCATTCGAAAAGGGACATAGTCCTTTTTTGATTTTTATGGCAGCTGTCATTTTAGTTGACTTTTATTTACTATCTCCATAGTGGAAATCACGCCCGGGAAAGGCAGATTCCGATTGGTCAATCTGCCTTTCCCGGGTGCGAATTGGCTTTCTTTACCCATGACCTGCACGTAGGTTTGCGAGACATTGGTATCTGAGTGGATGGTTCTGTACGAGGTCCATCAATGATTAGAAAGCAGGGCTCAAAATGTTTAACCATGTGAGACACAAAGAGTCCCAGTTATGAGGTTGCCTAGAGTAATGCTCTGTTCTCTGCAAGAATGACCGGAGCTAAGTAATTGGGGGTGGGGGTGGTTTGTGACCCTAGCACCTACAGGCGATGACGCAGTGTGTTGTGATCTTTTGTGTTGAATACTGCTGAAAGATCTAGCTGGATGAGAAAGGACAGAGAACCTGTGTTGGCAATGTTTAAGAGGTCATCCAAGACTGATGCGATTGCAAAGCCTGTGTCATGCTTTGTGCATGTATGTCTAGCACTTAAAAAGTACACTGTGAGCCTCCTAGTCGAGGTGAAGTTACGCAGATAAAATGTACAGGGCAGTCCTGCTATTGGCTGGCAGCATAGTTCAGAAGGTTTAAGGGAGGGATGTTGTAGGGTAGGGGTGGCTGGATTTTGGGACACTTCCCTTTTGCAGTGAGTTGTCGATACATGATTTTAGGGGGGTGAAGATCTATGTTTCAGTGATCTTTGCAGTGCGGGAGTCACCTGACTTGTTGCCTGCTCTGAGACATTGGACCCATTGCAGGACTCTAGCTTCTACAGTGGTGAATTAGAATTCCAAGACCTCTGGAAGAGGGGGGGCTGCTTTCATGGGGTGTTGCAGATTAGGTCCGGCGTTCTGTTTTCTGTATTTTGTATGTCAAGCATTAGCATAGTTCGCTGCAAGATCCTGCATTTGAACGATCGCTGTTGTGGTGCAGTCATGGGCTCTAAAGTTCTGCACCACTTTCCACAGCTCCCTGGGTTTGTTGATGGTTTCCAGGAGTTTTCTCGGCTCAGAATTGGATTCCATTTTTGGAAAGGTGAATATGTGCCAAATGACAGAGAGATGGATATATAAGATGAGCTGTGCGCTGTTTAGAGAATACCGATAGGTTGACAAGTATGGTTTCTGAAGTTTGCTGACATCAAATGGAGTGGAGGAGGGCAGCTTTGGTTGCAGCCATGATTTCATGTGCTTTAAAGAGTTGCTTCGGAGGCAATGCACATTTTCTACGAGTTTAGTCAAACTGTTCATTGTAGATTTCCAACCCCTCCATTCCTTTTGCTTGATAATGCCCCATCCATTGCGTGGTGGTTATTTTGAAACTTCAGAGAAAACAACTGAGTAAATATCCTTCTGAACTGGCTGCACACAAAGAATTAAAATGCTGATAATTTTGCCGGAAATACTTAAAGATAATACCACATTACTACAACAGCATTTTGGAACATCATTTATTATAAATCTCTTCTTCTCATCCCCATTGTCCACCACACATAATGCGCAGAGACAGCTGGAACTTAGCTAATGCGTTTCGGTCCAGATGGCCCTTCATCAGGGCAGATTCTAAAAAACAAACATAACACATGTATGACAGCGAATCACAGATTCTAAAAGTGAGTCTTAAGTACATGCACATTACCACCAAAAAAGCTATTTTGAAATGTCAGCAAAAAACACAACACTATATAAAAAAAGCTGTGGATGTAGAAAACTGGATACTTCAGACATCCCACTGCCCAGCTTTCATAGCTGATCAACAGTGGTCCGACCCGAGGGGATAAAAACCTATTTGGAAGACAAATACATTCAAGTTTTATTTTTCCTTTGTTCCATTTGAGCTTGTTGCCTATAAAATATGATAAAGGTATTTAAAAATCATATATTGTCTTCTTATTGTATTTACTGAGCATGAGCTTAGCTTTGAGAAGGAACAGAGCACTTTACAGATGTATACAATGGTTTATAGTCAAAATGTCGAAAAAAAATGTCGACAAACAAAAATGTCGAAAAAAAATGTCAAAAATAATAATGTCGACATCCTATACTTATAATGTAAAAAGTCATTTTTTCGAAAAAAAAATGTCGACAAAAAAAATGTCACTTAAAACTATCAACACCTCACCCAACACCCCCCTGCCACCCCCCCACACCCCCCACCACCACCCTCCCACCCCTCATACTCAACACATTCTAATTATATATTTATTTATTTATTTTTTCAATAAATAAATAACCAAAAAGAGTATCATTTACTATTGTGGGGGGTCCCCCCCAACCCCCCCTCACCCAACACCCCCCTGCCACCCCCCCACACCCTCCCCAACCACCCTCCCACCCCTCATACTCAACACATTCTAATTATATATTTATTTATTTATTTTTTCAATAAATAAATAACCAAAAAAAGTATCATTTACTATTGGGGGGGGTCCCCCCCAACCCCCCCTCACCCAACACCCCCCTGCCACCCCCCCACAGCCACCCAATCACCCTCCCACCCCTCATACTCAACACATTCTAATTATATATTTATTTATTTATTTAATCTTACAATAAATACAAAATATCGAAAAATGTCGACATTTTTGTTTGTCGACATTATTGTTTTTTGACATTTATTTGTCGACATTTTGACTGTCGACATTTTGACTGTCGACATTATGACTGCACACCGTATACAATAATACACATACACAACGTAGCACTTTACAGAGGTATACAACAGTACAGATGCATAACATAGTGCTTTTCAGAGGTATGCAACAGTACAGATGCATAACGTAGCGCTTTACAGAGGTATAGAACGGTAGGATACAGAGGTAGGATACAGAGGGGCACAGAGGAGGGGCACAGCTGTACCGGTTGCTGGGACGTAGAAGGGAGGGCGTTGTCTAGTGTGTCAGGTGGTGCAAGGGGCGACGTGAAGGTGTTGAGGAGGAGAGTAAAGTGTGAAGCATAGTCTTGCGTATGAGCTGGTGTCTGGTGATGGGGTGGGAGAAAAGCACACTGGGAGGGGGCATTGGGGCAGGCTCATTCTGTACAGCATTCAGGATCCATTGCATGTTGCGTCTCTGAGCCACAATCCTTTCCCACTGTGCTCACACATTCGGGTGCCTCTTACATGTAGGGATGTTTCCAGCGTTTCCTAGACTCTTTTAGTGAGGGGAGAAGAGTTGCACAAAAAGGGACTTGGTGGATTTGTTGGGTGCAGGGATCGAAATTAAGATCAGATAAACAAGAGCTAAAAGCAGCTCCTGGGTATCCAGCATTAACCAATGACCAGGAGTTTCCACAGGAAGCCAGGAGCTAGCACATTGCATTCCGCAAATCTAACTCATCACTTCGTCCATTATTTATGACCATTATGCTTTAAATGTCAAATCGATGTGTCCTAATGTTTGTTTATTGAATGTCTCAAATGCACATAGTAATATTCACAAAGGTGTGTGTGTGTTCGGCATCAATTGGCCTGGGGAGGCACTGGGCACATACTGACCCTTTTTGGGGTAAAGCACAGTCTCCTGGGGGCAGAAATCAAGCATGGCTTGCAGTGGCAGGTTATTACTGAATTCCTGGCTTTGCTGTGGGAATCGGGAGAAGCCAAGATGGGGGGTGAGCTTCAAATGAGGAACCCAAGGTGGCACAATCCTGTGACTCACCCCTAGGCTCAAAGCAATGTGTTCCTACTGAGTTGTCCTCTTATCCACTTCCATGCCCTTGGTCATCAGCAGAAGAAGAACAATAAGAAATCAAAAGAAGCAGTGATGCTTGCAGTGCTTCCAACAGCTGATGCAGATTGGACTACACCCACCCCTCCCTATGTCCCCCCTCCATTCTGCCAACTTTTAAACATCTGCTCCAGCTTCTGCTGGACACCACCACTTCTTCTCAACCTGCTTTTCTTCCAAAAGCGAACACCACCCCATCCCAGCTACAATCACGACGCTCTTCCGGCGCAGGATGGTTACCCGCTGCAGCAGTCTCCATGGGGCTCCCAGGCCAGGGCGGACAATGAACAAATGTAAACCCAAAGCATTTTCTCATTGATCCTTTTCAGCACTAGGCCCGGCGAGCAGAGGTACTATCATTCAAGTGGCAACACGCCGCAGCTATCGGAGTGGTGATATGAAGAATTAGGAAGGATGCACCCTCACTATCACATGCACAATGGCACCACCATCACCTTGCAGGAGTATACACGGGAACGTCAACTATTTGGCGAAATGTGTCAATGTTCCCTGCGCACCTCCGCTCTTCACCTCAGCCCACAGCGCCTCCCAAACCATTGTGTCAGGATTGCTCCAGTTGTTGCCTGGGTGTCACAAAGAGCACACAGCCATATCTCAGCTACAAACCACACTGCATCTTGGCCTCATCCCCATTAGCACCCTGATGGGGGTCGCTAGCCAAACTGAATGCTCAGAATGCCCCCCCCCCCCCACCCCTTCACTTTAGCACCCGTGTAGTTTCCTACACAGGTGCTAATGGTGGCTTTGTTTTTTTTTTAAATAAAAAAAAAAAGAAACTTACCTTGGCTGTGGCGCCCGGTGCCATGCAGTGCTGCTTTCCCTGAAATCTGTTTTCATGTTGATGACGTCACAGTTATCAACAGTGATAATGGACTTCTAGGACACAAGCACTGTGCTGCACTGGGTCGCCTAGCCAAGGTAAGTTTCTTTTTTTAAATGTTTTTTTTTTAAAAGACACCATTAGTACCTATCTAGGAAACTACACAGGTGCTAATAGCGATATGGCTCTGGGCGGTGTGCAGACACTGGGCCTCATTACGACCCTGGCGCTAAGGGGTCTGCGCCAGCGTTAGCTGCGCGGACCCCTTACCGCCAACTACGAGTTCCTGGAGCGCCATGGTCATTTTTCCGCCCGCTTTTTGCGGGCGGAAAAATCCATGGCGCTCTGGGACCTTGGTGTTAATTACGCCACCGTTTTTTACGGTGGCGTAATTAACACCTTCCCCACTCCCATTGAGCCCTATGGGGCCGAAATGGGAATGGGGAAGGGTAAATGGGTCAATGGGGACTTACCGCCCCGCCGACCTCGGAATGGGGCGGTAAGTCCGCCATCCGCCATGGCGTAAAGGGACTTTGCGCCATGGCCGGAAAGTCCGTCGCTGGCGGAAAAAATCCGCCAGGGTCGTAATGAGGGCCACTGTCAGTAACGGCACAGCCGCCTTCGTTAAGGGACCCTCGCGGCATATCACCTCATTATAACATTCTAGAAATGCAAAAATGCTCCAGGCTGTTCTATCTGTAACTCACACAACCATGCAGTTGACCTGGTAAAATGTACCTGCGCCACACGAAGCACCACACACGTCCTAACCCCCTTGGCTGTAGCCGGATTGCTGTGTCAGGTGACATTCAGAAGAAATGTAATCTCCCTCTGCTGACTGAGAATATTGAAACAGTGCAATACTATGCGGAATCACCTGTATGCACTGTGGGGCTGTCATTTCAATGTGGCTATCACAGTCTGCATCAAACTAGCGGGGCTCTCAAAGACATGCACGTTTTCATCTTTTGAAATAGTGATTGTTTTCAGCATGACGGTGAAGGGAGAGTAAACATCCTTTGCTCGGGTCACCTGCATGGCATTCTGCCTCCCCAAGACCCCCAAACTAAGGACCCCTATCTGGCATCCTACCTTACCACCTCTCATAACACGTGATCCCTGCCAGACGGTCTGTGTCTGCAACCCCCACAATGAAAGGCCCATACATGACCCTGTGCCTTCCTCCCCCACCACAAAACCTATGCCTGGCATCCTGTATTCAACTCCTTCCCCTATGCCATAGCACATACGCAGGGAATATAAGCAATGATGCTCAGGTGGCAGAGGTGCTGCCACCGCAATGGGACAGGCTTAATGATCTTCTTTTTAGGGGCAGGTGGTGATGGAGTGGTCAACCTGCCCTGGTGATCGATTGCCAGGGAAGCAGTGAGAGAGATTGGTGGTGACCGCCTGCTGCTGGCATATCAATGCAGGGTGAGATTTTTTTTGGGAGGGGAAAGGTGCAAATGAGGAGCATGGCTGCCCAATATTGTAATGTCACGAGGATGCATAGTGCGGAGGGGACAGATGGAGGAATCATTGACACTCACCGTGTCTGCATTAACCAGAAATGTCCCTTCCATGGCCAAATATCCCAACCAATGCATAGCTATGAGAGGCAGTAGGTCGGACAGTCACAGTCTGCCCCAGCGAGGTAGGGCCTCATGGCTTGAGCACAACGGCTGGATGCGGAAGGCATGTGTTTGGAGGGAGATAGGCAAGTAATTGTCAGGGCAAAGCATAGCCATTGCCTTAGCTATGGGTGTGCAGTGGGAGGGAAAGCACTCAAAGAATCCCTGGTCCACATGCCAGCACCTCCTCTCAAGCCATCGCCGTCTCACCTCGAAAACCGACACCTTTACTTGTGGTTCACTAGGTAGCTGACCAGCCTCAACCCTACCGTCCATGGAACCGCTCATTAATAGCAGCGTACATGTAACAGACAGTTGAGGGTATTTGTCCTACACTAAATTATTTATTTTCACATTTATTTCTAATGAATTGTACAGAGGCTTCCAAATGGTTGATGATAGTAGTAGAGATGGTATAGACTGCTGAAGAGGGCCATCGTCTATAGGAACCTTGAAGTGCATCCATCATTGAATGCCCATCTTGCTAAAAGCTTTGTAAATTAAGACTACTGTTAGTGTCAAACCTGTGCAGTTCCCTCTGGGACCACTGCAAAAGATTTAGGACTACAGGCGTTGGCGGTGAACCCACTTGGTAGCAGTCTGTACCACACAGATTCACTTGGTAGCTGTGGCTGAGCAGTCAGACTTCTCTCAAGAAAAGTTGGTCAGTATGTGGAGTATACAACATAGGGCAATTCTTCCCAGCAAGACAAGCAAACACGCAACGAGGCTTAGTGTAAAGATATTAAGGTATTTATTTATAACACAACATCTATGGAAAACACTAAAGCAAATCACGGCAAACAAATCAAACACAATTAATCTACGAAGTAGAAAACGATCAATCCCCCTAGCAAAATATCGACAACTCTAGGTTCTACCGGTACCACTTATTTTCAGACAGAGGTGTATACCTCAACCTAGATGACACTCGAATATTAGTTAGGACGGGAGAGAAAAAGATAGGCAGGTTATGAAATCAACACAGTTCAATCCTATGCGGATAAAATGCAAGGCAGGAAGGCAAGAATCACAATAGATCGTAAAGTTCAGAGGCCAGGCCCACTCGGAGAGAGGCAAGGCGCGATGTCCCAAAAAGTCTCTAGTGGAGATGCATTCAAGTCTTTATAGCAAATTGTTATCGGCAGATTGAACCAGTTCAGAACAAAGAATGAGCAAAGCTTGGAGGCGACCCAGCGGAACGGAGAGGATTAAGACACCTCACTCGAACCGAACGAAAGGGAAGCCAGGCGGACACAGTACCGTGTTGTGGAGGGCAGCTCCGGCGGGGGCAGTTGTTCCTGGTGGTGGATGCACGTCGGGTCTTGGCCAAGAGTAGAGATGATCTCGTCGTCGAAGGAAAGTGAAGTCCGGTGCACCACCAGGGAAGAGACCAGCCGCGGAGTGCTCCGCCACAAGGCACCACCTTTTGGTCGCGGTACAGGGGTAGTGGCTATCCGGTTGCCGAGGTGCTCTGCACGGGCAATTCGACCACTGTGTCCTGAGGCAAATAAAAAGCAAAGGGGACTGGTTGTTCCCACCAGCCAGGGGAAGAGACTCTCCGGCAGGGAGATCTCCTCTGTCGTTGGGAAGTGGTGAGTCGGTTCCGCAGGGCTCCACCGGAGGTGTCGTCGTGCAGGTCGGCTCAGCGTTACCCTCGTCGGATTCTTAGGTCCTGTGGCGACTTCTGAAGATCCAGTCCCAAAAGCCCTGCTTTTATGCAGAAGACCCCCATTCATTCAGCCTAGCTGTCAATCAACACATGCTAAGTGGTGAGCGGGAAGGCTCACCACCTGGGCCAATCACTCCAGAGTGCGACCTGAGTTGGCAAGGCAACTCGGTCCAGGGTGCCTAAACCCCCTCCAACTCCCCTGAGGTAACCCAGAGAGAATGGCACCACTTTGGAGGGCCTCTGTACAGAGGCCCGCCAAAAGTGGAACAAAGGGCTCAACCTTTGGTTTAGGAGTCACAGAGGCGAACACAGACGCCATTTTAAAACCGAGTTCTGGCAGAAAATACCACTCGATAAACTTATTTAAGATAAGTAGATCGGTGGTACGTCAGAAATTAATAAGAAAAAGTATCAATCTCCAACAATGGGACGAATCCCAAAGGGTTATGTTCTGGATCGAACATAACAAGTAGTTTCCACTGCCACCAGCCAAAACTCGACGAGGGGGGACGGGACAGTGCCCCCTCGAGTAACAGATCCAGGATTAATCGAATTACCCCTACTAGTACGTCCACAATAAGATGGTTGGTACTAGTTCTGTTAGTAAATTTAGGTCTAGTAAAGCCAATGGTGACTTTACATGCCCGGGGAGACAGTAGTCAGTCCCCGGGAATGGAGTCTATGGTGGGGGACCCGCTCGGGCGCCCCCGTGTTACGACACGTAGGGTGCGGTGTAACACACATAGAAAAACATATGAGACCCTATGGAGTAAAAGACCCCATAGCCCATCGAACACATTGGCCCTCATTACGACCCTGGCGGAAATTGACTGACCGGACCGCAACAGCGTAAATAGCGTTTCCGCCATAGCACGAAGGAGCAAAGTGCGGCCAATCACGACCCATCGGGCACGAGCATTACGCCATGGCGGAATCCGAAAGGCTGCGATGGCGGAAATGACCCCAAAACGGCCCTTACCGCCGCCGTACGCTGCACCAGGTGCAATACCGCCACCCATCTTAGCGGTCACCGTAATGAGCGGTCACCGTAACGAGCGTGCACCGCAAATTACGGCCACCGTAAATATACGGAAACGGAAGTAAAAGCATGTGGCCGGAACGGGAAACAGCACGCCGCACAACTATAAAATCCGAATCCCAACACAACCATAAAAAATCCGACCCTGACACACATCCCAACCCGTTAGCAACCCCAGTTAAAAAAATAAATATGGGAAAGGTAGCCAAGAAAGCGTGTGACCGCAAGCGGCAGGTACACTTCTCCCGAGAGGAACTGACCGTGCTCACCGAGACCCTACAGGAAAATTCCGCCGTCGTCTTCTCCAGTCAAATGACCAGGACGGCCCTTGCCAACAAGAAGGCCATATGGGTCCTGGTGGCACAGCGCGTAAGTGCGGTGGGGACAACACCCCGCACGCCACAGCAATGTCGCAAGCGGTGGGACGACCTGCGGATCCGCGTACGCAGCATACTTTCTGCGAACAGGAACATCGCCACAGCTACCGGGGGGGGTTCAGAGTCGCCCATCAAGTTGACCCCCTGGGAGGAAATCTGCGCCTCCACCATAGGAATGGAGAGCATAGAGGGAGTCGGAGGGATGGAGAAAGGAGTGCCGACATCCGGAGAATCAGGTAGGTTGGCCAAGAGAAACAATGCGAAATCCACAAACCACGAACATGTGCAGTACCATGTGACCCCATAGTGCAATACATACTTAGCCCTGACAGCGCCCTCTAAAAGTCAGAATGAACAAACAAATCAATCAAGAAGCCATAAACAACCCCTACATGTGCAGCATGCACCCCCTAACTGCAGGCAGCCAAATGAATGCATCCCCAATCCACACGAAAATGAGACCACCTCCAAGGCCCAGTCCCAAATCAGCCTCATGTACCACCCCAATGCATTTGATACGTTGCCATTCCAAATCCGACAGACCCATAACTAACGCTCGCCCCTCTTTACTCCACCACAGGGTCCGATACCAACGACGAGCTGCAGGACACCCCTACCAGCACGCCTGCAAAGAGGGCCAGGACCAACGTCCCAAGAGCCTCCACCTCAGGTGCAAGGATCAAGACACGGCAGCAGCAGGAATCAAGTGGCAGCACACTGGAGGGGACTGCAACAGGCACCCCAGCAGCCAGCAAGTCCACAACCCCAGCACCACAGGTCCCCCCAAAGAACGTATCTGATGGCACTGCCTCTGGTGGTAGCAGCAGCATAGGTGACACAGCTGTCATGCCAGCATGCTCCGACACGGAAAACAGTGCTGGCGACGTAGGTACCATCCATGACCTTTCCCAATCCCCCTGCATGTTCCATCCCCTACACCATGACGAAACCACGCAGGGGCACCCTGAAGACGACGACTGGCCAACCCCCACAAGTCCTGTGCCAAGGCAACATGTGTTGAGCAGCCCCCCTGTCACACCACCGCAAATGTCCATGGCCCAGCAGAGGCAACAGTCCCTCGACCTGCTGATCGAGCAACAGCAGGAAGCGTCCACGCTACTCAAGGACCATGCAAATGAATGCGGGGGTTCCAGGGCAGCCATGGAAACATCCACCGAGACACTCAGGGCACAAATAGAGAAAAGTAGTGAGAGCCTCAGGGGAGAAATGGAGAGAAGCACCGAGAGCCTGAGAGCACAAATGGAGAAAAGCACCGAGAGCCTGAGGGGGGAACTGCATGCGACGTCCAAAGACGTCTGTGCTGAACTTGCTGCTGTGCGCCGTGTGCTCTCGGAGCTCTCACAAACCCTCAGAGACATGCATGGACGCGAGCAGGCAGAGACCTCATCCGTGGCAAGTTCCGTCCAGGGCAGCCCCCAACGCAGATCTGGCAGGAACCTGCGCTCCACGGGCAGGGGTGCCCCTGATACCCGTAGAGGGGGCTTGCAATAGCGTCTACCCACGGACAGCATGCATATTTGGACACTGGTGTTGGGGGGGGAGGTAGTAGGGTGGAGGGGGTGTGTTGGGCTTCACTGGGTGGCGGGTCCATAGGGTGTATAAATCAAATCACATCAACAATACAGCACCTCATTATCATCCAATGACATGTGTGGACATTGATATTTGCGTACGAGGCCTTCATAGGCGTACAGTCCACAATGTGCCTGTACTACACACACACAGTGCCACAGGTCCCCTTTCCGTGTAATAGGCACCATGCGTGGTTGCTAGAAGCATGCATCTATGATGCTCTGTCGGATTGCACGTGCATCCTGTGCCTCATGGACTCCTTGAGGTGCCTCCACATCCCCACCCTCATCATCATCATCATCTTCAGGTGCATGCAGTACAGCGTCAGGGGGCATGGGCACATTCCTACGTATGCACATGTTGTGCAGCATGACACATGCCATGACCATCTTAGAAACCTTCTCATGGCTGTATATGAGTGCCCCGCCAGACCTGCTGAGGCTGCGGAAACGAGCCTTCAGTAGGCCGAATGCCTGTTCAATGACCACACGGGTACGTGAGTGGGCATGGTTGTAGTCCTCCTCATGCTCGTTCTGTGGGTTCCGGATTGGTGTAAGGAGCCATCTCTTCAGTGGATACCCGGCATCACCTGTATGAGACGAATAAAGGGTGTCAGTGGAATGATAGTGCTAAGTAGCCCCCCCCCCCCTGCAAGGTCATTGACGCATCAAATGGGCCACGATGTCATGCATGGAATGAGACTCACCGAGTAGCCAGGATCTGTGCCCTGCGTGTCGCTCCATGTAGCGTGGTATTCTTGTGTTCCTCAGGACCATAGAATCATGGGTAGATCCTGGAAATCTGGCACAACAATGCGTAAATATCTTGTTGGAGTCACACACCATTTGCACATTGATTGAATGAAATTGTTTCCGGTTGCGGTACTGGACCTCCATGGCATGTGGGACAACCAATTCAACATGGGTGCAGTCGATGGCACCAATGCAACCCGGGATGCCGCCAAGTGCATGGAATCCCACTTTAGCGTTGGTAATCTCCTGGTACGTGCGTGGTAGTGTGATGTGGTCGTCGGCGTGCTTCAGGAGGGCATCGTGCACTTGGAAGAGTGTCCGTGAGAACAGTGGCTGTGAAATGCCATGCAACTGTCCCACTGTGTGCTGGTAGGTGCCTGTGGCCAGGAAGTGGAGTGCAGACACCACCTTCAGTAGGGGTGGGATGGCGGTTGGGCTATCTATCATGCTCACGAGGTCAGCATGTGTCATGTCCACAATGGCGATTATGGTGTCCCGGTCCAAACGGTAGAGGGTGTGGATCTGCTCAGCAGTGAGGTTGAACGGATCGGCTCGGAGGCGTGGGATTGCGGGCCGCCTGCGTGGTGGTAGTGGCAGTGCTTGTGGGCCTTGCTGACCCTGCCTTGCCCTCCTCCTCCTCCTCCTCCTCCGTCTCCCCTGTGCGCCCGGTTGTTGTACCTGTTGTTGTTCGTCGTCTTCTTGTAGTTGTAGCACTTGCAGTGCTATCTGGTACCCCAGGCCCAACATCGCTAGTCCTGCCGGTAGCATTTTGGAGTGGGAGTGGTTGTGGGAGGGGTTTGGGTCTGCAATATATGTGCTGTCGGCCTGTATGGCCTCCACCTGTGCTGATTGAATGAATCTGTGGCAGATGCAATCCCTTCTGGTCGAGCACGGCCCGCACGTAAGGCTGCATTTGGCCGCATGGCATCTTGGGATTGGAATCATGTATCAAATCCCGATGGCAGTGTGATGTACTTTGACTGATTTTCATGCAATGCTCCCATTGTTACACATGCTATGATTGCAGCCGCTTACATACCTGTGAAGAGTCAGTGGTATGTAGGGCTCGATCGATGGCCGACCCTCATGCAGCACAGTAACGTACTTCACCGACGGGCGTGGCGTCCCATTTGTGATTGCAGCCAGTTAGCATCATGACACACAGCCGCACTACATTGATGTAATTGTGAATGCAAGCGTTCACAGAAGCCTTTTCGACGTAATGTTGCAAGTGAGGAATTCGAAGGCCAGCATTTTGGGTTTTGAAGTAGCGGCGAGGATACGCCCACAGGTCTGGCTGGAAATGTAACGTTCTATTGTAGAATGTCCTTGGGACATGGCCCATAACGAGCAGGCAATGAATGATATGAATTGAAGGGGATGCGCAATAGCGTAGTGGACGATGAGGCAGGACGTTCCCAAATCCATCTTGCTTCACAACACTACAGATCCGGCCAGGGGCACAGTGGTTTTTGCGGACTGCATTACGCACAGACGCGATGGAAGTTTCACATATTATGTGAGTGAATATTCATGCGTTTTCATTGCGGGATGAGGGAATGATGTGTGGATGCATGGACTGATGAATCCGTTTAGGGTCTGCCATGTACATGGGTTTTTTGGTTCACTCCCCTTCCCCTGCGTTATGTGATGCAAGGCTGCCATAGTGGGACATACGTCTCTCTGCCCTTGTCGGATCCTCCCTGTCTCGACGCGCCTTCATACACTTGTGTCTAGGCACGTTACTAATCCCATGTCATGGGTTCTATCTTGACGGACGCATGCACAGTAACCGACGTTGCCAATGGTGTATTTAGCTCGATTGGTTTCGTTGTGATTCGATACTGGATTAGGGGTGTGTATATTCCTTTGGAGTGGGCTAGCATGCATATGGGTGTGGATTTGGTGTGTTGAATGAAGATTGTAATGCATCATGAGACCCGTAATGCAATCGGTTGATTTGTGTTTCTTTTGGGTGACAGGTATCTCCTGCCCTATTGCAGATGCCATCTCTACGCCACTCCTCCAGATGGTTTTTACTCTCTACTCCTGCAGCTTCGGGTGAATCAGTGGAGCACCATTTCGATCATATGGGACGATCGCCAATGGGCCACATGCCCTTACGCTGTACTGGTGGCTAGGTGCAACATTTCGGCCTTTCAGCTCGACTAGTGCCTGCCTCATGGGACGGACCTGCGGTTCTTGCCGCTTCCATGTTGCCTTTTGGAACGTTGATGTAAGCCCTGTGTGCCATGATGGTACAGGGCGTCACACAAGTGGAAGCCGGTCAATTATTGCAGATGCAGCCCTCAGTGATGATGGTTGTTTTGGTGGGATTTTGCAAATTGATGTGGGGCCTTTGTCATTTGGATGTGCATTTAAATTGTATTCCGATATTTGTCGTGTTGCGTTGTTCTTTGCAGGTGATGTGGCGATTTTCGCTTTGTGGCGGTATGTATTGCGTGATGATCTGCTTTGTGTTCCGCCTTCTGAGTTGAGTTGTGTGGTACAGTACTGGCCGCGTTTGCCTACGTAGCACAGTATGGTCACGGATAGAGGCTGCCATTGTGTCTGTTTACATGATGTGCTGTTCAGGGGCGGGGGATTGGCTTTTGGCCGACTGGTGCCTGTCAGCCAGGTCGATTGGTGGAATGATGGGTTGTTCAGAATGTGGCTGGTCACAGGTGACTGTGTTTGCGTGCGTTTGTTGGAGGGGGACTGGGGTCATGTCCATTGGAATAGCTTCTGTATTGATGCCATCTGTGCCCTGCAGCTCCCATCGGCCCCTCTTGGGATGAGCCTGGCTGCTCAGTCACTCTGCCAACTTGTGTGGTACATGCTTCTGCTGATGGTTGGTTTGTTTACTGGCATGAGTACAGGGCTGGTGCAATCCCCCTCAGGATGCTGTTGTGGATGTTGCCTTGCGCTGGTGGCAAGCGATGGGGGACTACTGTTGTTTTGTGTCATGTGTTCTTGATTTTCATTTTGATGTGTTGTACCTTCACATGCCTGTGCTGCGTCAGTACGGCTATGGTGACATGCCGTACATGGATGCCCACTCACGGGGCGCTTTGAGCCCCTGCATGCTTTTCTACGTTGGCATGCATGGGTGAATAGTGGATTTCACTGGTTGCATAGTGTGAGTACATTGCGCCTGCCAGGAGTTGTGCAATGAGGCCAGGGAGTGGAGTACAGGCACTCAGTGGGCCATTTACGGTTGGTTCGCGTTGCCGTATTTCTCGCCATGGCGGAATGGTACTTTACGACGTGCTTGATGGCGTTCAGTACATGTCCGCTAGGGTCAGAATTCGCGTACCGTTGCGCCATGGCGGTGATTCCGGTTTTGCAAGGCGCGCGTGCGCGTACTTGGTGCAGTTAGCGTTGCCGTTCACTGCGGTGTCGCTAATGGCATCGTACTTTACGGTGACGGGTCATGATCGCAACGAGCGGTGTTCGATGGCGGTATTGCATTTCCGCCATCATTTTTCCATTTCCGCAAGGGTCGTAATGAGGCCCATTGACATTTCAAAGGAATTACACACATACATGTCCAAGAGTGGGAGAAAAGAGTCCCACTCTTGGCAGGATGGAAAAAAACAAACTCCAGAAATACAGCAAAGCTGCTGGGGACTCACTAGGTTAGGAAATTCAGCCTAAACAGAGAATTCTCCCTAACAACTACCTTTGTGGCTGTCTACGAGAAACTCCACACCTTTTCAGGCCTGTGGCCCCGTTACTGTACCATGATGCTCTCAAGAGTGAGCTACCACCAGTGCTTTAAGTGGGCCGGGGCCTGCCGGGGCCGGGCCCCGGCAGTCTCCAGAAAGTGGGGCTGAGCCGGGGCCCAGCCGGGGCCCCCCGTCCCACACAACATTGGCGGGATGCATTATCCCGCCACGGCCGCGGGCCGCGACGGGAGATGCGCCCTTCATTATGTCGGCCAAGCTGACAGAAGTGCCAGCCAGCCAGAGCGACGCTGAGGCTGGCGGCACTTCTGTCAGTTAGTGTAACTCCCTCTGATGACCCTCATCAGGGTCATCAGAGGGAGTTACTGTCCCTTTGTTTTCCCTCCCCAGGTCACTGACCCCCGCGGGCTCCGTGATCTAATATGCAGATTAAATCACGGAGCCCGCGGGTTCGCAGAGGGTGAAAGACGCCTCGGGCTCAGTGATCTATGTGCTCTGAGCAGATAGATCACAGAGCCCGAGGTGCTTTCTCCGTCGGCAAAGCTTTATAAAAGATGCCTTGAACTGTGTACGTTTCAAGCCATCTTTTATAAAGGTAGAAATATTTCTATGTTTATAAAAGACGGCTTGAAACGTGCACAATTCAAGGCATCTTTTATAAAGCTTTGTCGACGGACAAAGCCACCTTGCGGTTTGTTTTATCCGTCATCAACGCTTCATAAAAGATGCCTTGAATTGTTTACGGTCAAGCCATCTTTTAGAAACATAGAAACATGTTACAAATATCTATGTTTATAAAAGGTGGCTTGAAAAGTACACAAACCATAGTAAGGTAAGCACACAAGTGTGCGTAACTTACTATGGTTTGTGCACTTTTCAAGCCACCTTTTATAAACATAGAAATATGTAACATTGCTATGTTTATAAAATATGGCTTGAAAAGTACACACACCATAGTAGTACGCATACAAACATATAAATGCTCACATACATTTATATATTTGTTTGCGCACCTTACTATGATTTGTGCACTTTTAGGCCACGCCCACAATGAAAACCACGCCCCCAAACGAGGGCCCCCCCTCAATTTCTTACCCCACTTAAAGCACTGGCTACCACCAACATAACTAAATACCAACCTAGCCACACTAAGGCATTTTGAAAAAAACAACTTTGAACAGGCTGCTCCTCCATGTCAGTATGGCCTCTGTTTTTAAGACAGTGGACCATTGCCTCTTCTTCAGAAGAAGAAGGGGGCGATGGTCAGCACTCAACAGATTTTTACTAATACTTTACTGGATCACACACTGATGTTTTCCAATGAGTAAATATTGACCGTCATTTCTATGCCTGTTCTTCAGGGGTCACTGCGGGGGAGTGGGTATCCCTCTGGCCAATCTATCTTCTGAACGATTGCCCATTGAGTAGAGATATGCCCTTTGATGTGTAGCTTTAGATCTTGCACTCATACGCCACTCTGATATCGTAGTAGGTTATCCATACATCTGGATGATAATTCCCTTTTACTTTGTCCTGAAGAAGACTTGGATCCAAACTCATCGATGAGCCGCACCATGCTGAGCTCTATAAACCCACCCATGACAGAAGGCTGCTCCCACAAAGCCGCCGCAGCCACCTGTGACCATTGAGAGATCAGGATGTTTTATTCGTAAATATTCGTTAATCCTGGCCCCAGATACTGACCACTACGTATGATTTGCAAATGGAAATGTACAGTTTTTTTCACATGCACCCATCCCAAAAAGCACCTCACTTATGTCTTCATTCATAGATCACCTTCGCTAAGGCACTTAAACCACACATTAACTTGACATGAACTTTCTAGCTTAGTAGTGCAAATCTGCCGAATTTTGAAGCAGTGAATTCTTGATGAACTCTTTGACTGCCATTAACAGTACATAAATATGTCGGAAATTGTCTCATTTTGCCCTGGAACCAGATATGTTTTTTCTCGTGCCAGGCTGTAACCCAGGAGGCAGGTCGGCAGCCCGGCAGCCAAAGGGTTAAGCATATTAAGTCCTAACATGTATTTTGTTTGATGCGCTCTTATTGGTGCACAGAAATAATCTTTTACGCCACACACATTGCAATATGATAACATTTTTTAAAACATTTGCCCTCGTGGGAATAACACCGTATTTTTCAATTTCACATTGCCACTGTATAATGAAGAGCTAAATGCCCATGGCAATATGTGCAGGCCTTAATCTCCACATCTATGAATGAAGTTCAACCTTACAGCTTACACTGACACATGCTCAAGTTAAAGGATTTATTTCATAAGTGTCTTGCATCTGTCTTTTGGCCTATTTGTGAAGATTGAGCTAAGCCATGCCTAAAGTCACAAGGTAGTTCATACACTGTTGCCAATTCAGAATGCTTTATTCGCATAATCAGTGGATGGGGTAGCTGATATATACTGTATGTCTCATGAAAGAACGTTACCTTTGCAACATGATCACTAAGGGCAATGCTGTGTCTTAGATAACATAGACCTTAGAAGACTACGTTTCTGCCGAGATCTCAAACTTCTTCATGTGATGACTACCATTTTGTCACTCCAGGCATTCTGAACCCTAACACTACTTGCCACGTTGTGCCTGCTTTTCCTCCCAGCTCTTCATTACACGTTATCCTTTAGCACTGTGTGTGCTCACATGACATGCCTCTGGGTATTGGAGACTCGTCCATTTAGGAACTGTTGGCTGCTGTCAAGACATCAAGCCTTATATCTGCCTATTCTTTATTGACCCCGTTTTTGTTTGTTTATTTATTTCTATTGCGCACCAAACCCAAAGGTAACAGGGCGCAGCAGTAAGGAAATGCATAACTTACAGGGTTACAAATAGGTCACAGTAATAGAAAAAACAACATACAAAGTATATTTACATTTTCTGCTTCTGGACCTGGGTATGTGCAGCCTTTGTTCTTATGGCCTGTACAAGGAAGCCCAGTACATGTTAACTAGAAGGGCTGAATACCTTGCACAGGACTCGGGATGCCACCAGCTTGCATTGGCGTGGGTGATGCTGATGGACCTCCCATCAGCATCAGAAGAAACACTCTTAGACCTCTTGAGAACCAAGATCCAATGTACCACTTCCCAGCCGGATGTGTCCAGTGGATGCATTGGTGTAGGGGTTTTCAAGTATTCGCTCCACAATCTTCTTTAACCATAAGCCACATTTACTAGGCAGTGGAACCAAGACACTTTAGTTTAGGAATTCCCCCTTTCTCATTGACACCCACTATATGTTATTTCACTTCGACAGCAGCACATTCAACTGATTTGACTATTTTGCATTCAGTCCCTCTCCTCTGTGTTCTATTGTGCCATTGGCAGAGGTATGGCTGTTAGAGTATGCCATTGCAAGCTGGTATAAAGACATATAATTGGAAGGCATAATGAGGGGTTGGTGAAGCATGAGCATTTCTATCATTGGTGGTATCTTTTAATGTGCCATCTTATAGGTTCTCATATACTTGTCTTAATCTCCCTTTTCAGATGCAATAGTTATCTTCTGAAGAACTGCCTCAGTGAATAACCTTTTTCAATGTCTGTGTGCTATCCTTTCTTCACACATGCGGCTCATGTACCCTATACGAGGTGCTGAACCCAACCTTTCAAAGTGTGTACCGACCTCTCTTGGCACCCTTCGACTTTTGTGTCAGAGCTCCATCCTAGCTTCTCTCCAGGCTCCACTCACATTTGCAATAGTGTTGGTGCTGTTACTGTTGGAAAGGAGCTGCAGCTGCTTTGACTTCTGACGGATGCGTCCTGTGTTGTAATCCCCTCATTGTCCCACAGTCAGGAAGGGATGACAATTCAAATAGATTGGGTTGGTTATAAAGCTCTACATGGTTATGAAACCTAAGAACTCTTTGGCATCGTTCCAACTCAGGACACTTTGTATTCTATTGATGCCGCTTGAATGAACTTGATTGACCCTCCAAACCACTTGAAGACCCTCCTACCTGGCATCACTCTGCCAAACGAATGTCTAAGTTAGTGAGTAAGTAAGCAAATAAATAAATAGATAACTACATCATGAAACTTCAAACAGAACCATGTGGATTGAAATGCTGGCTAGAGTGTTACCATGTATATGCCCCTGTGCCAATGTAAACATAAGGGCCTGTGTGTTGATAGTGTCCAACAAGCCGGCACTCCCCTTGAAAAGTATCAACCCAACATTCCATATGACGGATTGGTCTATGACAAATGTCGGCACTGGGATCAAATGGATCATTCTGCACCATTTGGAAGCCTTTGGTAATAAAACGGGGAGTAAAAAGGTTTCTCTGATGGGTATTAATGCTCACATTTTGCATCAGAGCAAAGCAAAGGTATTCGAAAATGTGTCCACGCAAACCAACTAAGAAACAAGCAACCAGAATTTGCTACAAACTAACCAATGGCATATTTCACCTTTCAAAAATTTAATGAAAATAGTTTCCCCCATCCTTATTATGAAAGAAGCAAATATGCCACCCTCCACTCTAGTGAAAATGATTCTGTGAGAGGTTTGGAGAGACACTCTTGTACCAAAGTGGTATTGTTATGAGCAGTGGAGTGGGGCAAAGGGTTAAGAATAAATAGGGACTAGTAAGTCACATTACACACTAAGTGACTTAAACCAAGTACCATAACAGAAGAAAGGTGGCAGATGGCATTTCTCATCCACTGTGTTTAGGCCAGATAAAGTTCCATAGAATTAATTCCTATTACAACTTGCAAAGCAGACCCGTCTCTGACAGCAAGGCGAAGTCCATCTGCGAATGAGAACTTTCACTCTCTGCAACAGTCTATAGAACTCTAGACTCGGATTGTTCAGAATTTTCATAATGGCTACCAGACCGATGAATACCAAAATATTTTAAGGGTGGCTCACATGGTGGAGATTTCAATGAGCCAGCCATTTTAATGAAGCAATTCTGCAGGTGGCCTTAGTAGAAATAAAGAATATTGATAAATATACACACAACATCCATGCATTGGAGAGTGTCCTATCCTCACATAGCTATGTAGTCTAATGTCAGCGGTACATGAACAGGCCTGATCCGGAGATGCAAAGGCTGATCTGCATGTGATTGCATCCGAGAGAAAAGGCAAACAGTATTGGAGGGAAGCTAAGGACGTTAGAATGATTCCTGTGCGGGCCAATTGTGTGATATTTATTTACCATGTGAATAAACGTTGTTATGTTTTGAAAAGGTTCAGCACATTGTAATATGGTTGTTGGAAACATGGTTGTGTCACCTAATGAAGGTTCAACCCGTGAAAGTCTCGCTCAGTTGGGGATTGCTTCCTTTAGAGGAAAGTTATCCTTAGAATATTTTGAAGATCCTTCTTTTGGCACAGGACTTACATATCCTCATAGGATCCCTGACTGTAGCTTCCCTGTAGCATGCTTCCCCGTCAACTGCTGAGACGGAATCATGTATGTTCAATCATGCTGATAGGATCAGATTTCTAACGTGGGATCATCACATTACGGAGCATTCAGACTTCATAATTGAGTCAAAGGAAGATCTTATCGTAATAGCAGAAACCTGGCTTTAGGACGTAACTTTACATACTGCTCAGATTGCTACTCCAGATGGATAGAACATCTTGTGATCGAGAGGGGGGTGTGGCATTGATTTTTAGAGAGCACCTAAATATATTTAAGTCTGCAATTCCAGTTTTTGATCACTGTAAATCAATGCTTGTTAAAATGACGTTAAATTCTACGACTACACTTAATATTTCCATACTTTATCATCCTCCTAGGTTGACCCCGATATTTGACTAATAACTTCTAGCCTTTCTATGGGCTGTTTTCAAACCATCATTAACATTTTTGATTCTTAGAGACTTTAATTTATGGGCTAATGATTTGTTAGAACAAGTTGCCTCCGAATTGTTGAACCTTTTTGAGGGTCTTTGTATTGTATTTGAACAACAAGTAAAAACAGCTACACATAGAGGGGGGCGATATCCTGGGCTGGATTGTGACAGAAAATCAGGTAATCTTGTCTAATGATATTCAAATGTATATCTGGTCGGACCATTTTCATTTACAGTTCGAAATTCCACTCTTAGATTCTCTCATTAAAGAGAGTTGTACGGTTTCACAACCAGTCCTATACAGGAATACTCGTAAAGTTACAAGTGAGGCGTTTGAGTCATTGGTTGTCCCTCAGTTATCTCTTCTTAAGGATAACATACCCCTTGATGATCTTGTTGGCCAATTCGGAATATAACCAATGATGCTTTTGATACGTCGGCAGCATTGCGTACTATTCTTAAAAAGATAACGACCCATAATCAGTGGTTTTCAACTGAAGTTCTGGCAGCCAGGAAAGTAAAACGTATGGCTGAACACAGCTGGAGAAAACATCCCTCTAATTCTACTCTTGGAGTCTATAAGATTGCGGTTGAAAGCTTTAAGGCAACTATTTCTAAAGCTAAAGAGATTACATTAAATGTGTGAATTAGTGTAGCTAAATCAAACTGTAAAGAATTATCCATTATTTTACATGAATTAAAAGGCAAACCTAATGAATCACATGTTGTCATTTATAACAACTGGTGTCAAATAATTCATGATGGTTTTACAAAGAAATTTAACCCACATCAATCCTGTATCACAGATTGTGTAAAGAGACTAATAAATACAGGAACTGCGACAACTGTTCACTGCTTATCAGTGACAACAGATTCGCCCACTTCTTTTGTTTTTATGCAAGTATCGGAAACTGATGTTTTAAATATAGTGTCTTCTTTTGTTTCATGGGTCACTGGTTTCATAAAACGCTCTTTTTTGGAAGGTTTTATTCCTAAATGCCTCAAGGAGGAGTGGATATCACCATTGTTAAAGAAATGGAATCTTGATCCCAACGACCGTGCAAATTATAGACCTACAACGAATGTTCCTAATATGCTAAACATTCTTGATAGTGTGGCTTACCATCAATATCAGGACTTTGTTGATCAACATGGTATTCTTTCATTGGGACAATGAGGCTTTCGGATGAAACATGGTACTGCGCCAGCGCTCTTAGACTTAAAATCTAAAATAGTTAAAATGATAGAAAAATGCAGTTTGGTTATACTTCTACTTCTCAACCTATCTGCCGCTTAGGATACAATCATGAGATGTTGGCAGAAAGACTGGTTGGGATTGGAAAATACTCGGGAATAGCTGGGAAATGGTTTAAATCTTTCCTTGGTCCCAGGATGGAAAGAGTGGTTAAGGAAGAGTTTCAGTCATAGCAGGTTCCTCTTAATTGTGGAGTGCCACAGGGCTCATGCCTTTCACCAATATTGTTTAATGTTTATTCTGGACTAGTGTATGAATTTCTGGATGGTCTGGATGTGCAGTTCGCCAATTATGTAGATGATGTCTGGATCATTTAACAAAGATCTAGCAAGGACACATTAGGTTTTTGGTGCCACTCAGTTGCGGATGGCGTTGAACTCACTTGCCTTAAATGATAAAAAAAACAGAAAATCTCCAGCATAGGGTCTGGCATGGATTCACATGCTCATGAATATTCCCCGTCGTCAGGCTGGGAATCCTAAGTATAAGAAAAAACTGTTTCACTTTCACTTTAAAACTATATTTCTCCTCTAAACGAATCACTGTTCTCTGGGTCATACTGCTCCATCCAATGACAGTCCTCTCCCTAAGCCCCACCTCTGGCAGCCATCTTCAGATTTTAACCGCATGCTTCAGAGTCCTCAAGTTGCTCTCCGGGCTATTTGTATGTGTTTTTCGATGAGAAAAGTACATTTTTTGTTTCAAAGAGCCCGTGTGCCCTTTTCTTCATCTGCCGACAGGAGGGATCCATTGTCGGTGAAGTTCTGCGTCCCGCATTGGCTAGGATTCATCAAAGATTCTCAAAAGCCATCTTGGGCCTACTTTGCGCCCTCTGACTATGATGGAGAAGACGTAGGAGGAAATGTCCCTCTTCAGGCCCTGCAAAAAATGCAGGCTACAGAATGTGTTTGTGGAGGACAAGCACCTACAATGCCTCTTGTGCCTTCACCCGGACCATAAGAAAGTAGAGTGCGAGATATGCCTTGGTTTTTCTAAGAAAATGATGAAGGATAGACATAGTAGGCTGGTGGCATAGCTTAACACAAACAAGGCCTCTGACCTGTTCTCCAAGCAGGGTCATGCCTCGTCCATGACCGGCCGATCCGAGGAGCGGTCTTCTAAGTCCTTTGAAGGCGCCTTGTCTGTGGGGGCCCAAGATAAGGCCAAGATCTGCAAGTCCGAGTCCACCAGTTTTGGCGCTGGTGCAGGTCCCAAAGTGGATGGGGCGCGATCAGATCAGCATCACCTTTAGGCCTCCATTGCCAGCCTAACATCAATCTCCTCTTTAAAGAGGAAGTCATCTACCTCGGCTACGCTATGGGAGAAATCTGAGAAGCCACAGACAGAGGAGAAGAAGGTCACGCAGACTAAGCAGGCTCAACCGGCACAGGCAAAGACCTGTTGGCGACTCCATTGATGGCTACTACTTCCACGGCATCTACAGGCGCTGATGCTACGAGGGTGGCTCGCACAGCGCAGAAAGTGTCCCTGCCCTGACGGTGCGATACCACTGCAGAGACTTTGACAAAGTCTGCAGGCACCCCAGAAGGGGTGAAGATACCGGCCCAGGTCTAGGTTCATAACCCTCAGGAAGTAAAAAAAAAGGGGGACAGACTCTTGTGGAAGATGGCTTTCCTTGTGGGCATCACCTCTGCTAGATGTGTGGGTGAGATCCAGGCCCTATGGTACTGCATACACACCCCCTTTCATGCTGAAGGTTCAGTCAGAATTCCACCTCAATGAGCCTTTGGTGTTACCTGCTTTCTTCCTGAAACCTTTGTCGCCGGCGGAGAGGGCCTTACACTTGCTGGACATTGCTTGTGCCCTGAAGTTCTACGTGACAAGCAAAAAGAGTTTTCGGAAGACTTCTCAACTGTTTGTGAACTTTGGTCCTGTGAACCATGGGAAGGCCTTTTCTAAGGCTTCCATCTCTAGGTGGCTCTCTGCCTGCATCACGCACTGTCATCGGTTGGCGAACTGACCGCTGCCTGGTCGTCAGAGAGCCCACTCCACCAGAGCGATTGCTGCAACAATGTTGTTCCTTTCTGGTGTGCCCTTGCTGGACATCTGCAGGGCTGCTATGTAGAGGTCCACGCACTCCTTCATGAAGTTCTACTGCATCAACAGGGATTCAAGAGAGGAGTCCAGAGTCGGCCAAGCAGTACTACACAACCTGTATGCTTGAGGTGAGTCTGTTCCAGAGGTAAGAGTTCATTGCTTCTGTTGGGACTTGCCACCTCCTGTGGTTGTGTGATGTTATACTGCGGTGTATTTGTTATTCATAACCATGTGAATCCATGGCAGACTCCATGCTCGAAAGGTTTAAGTTACTTGTAACTATTTTCTCCAGCATGGGTCTGGCATGGATTCACATGCAAACCCTGCCTCTGGTCCCTCTGTGGTCATGCTGCCACTTTACATGCTACCAAATCTGAAGATGGCTGCCAGAGGCGGGGCTTAGGAAGAGGACTGTCATTGGATGGGGCAATATGACCCAGAGGACAGTGATTGGTTTAGAGGAGAAATACAGTTTTAAAGTGAAAGTGAAACAGTTTTTTCTTCTACCCATGATTCCCAACCTGACACCAAGGAATGTTCATGTGCATGTGAATCCATGCCAGACCCATGCTGGAGAACAATAGTTACAAGTAACTTAAACATTATCATTCTTGGAATTGGTGCTAAATTGAAAAAACTGGATCCCCAATATAGCAGCATCTTGATTGCTGGTAACAATATTCACGTCTCCGAGAATATAAAAACACTTGGGGTGTTTTTTGACTCGCAATTAACCTTCAAGAAGCATGTCTCTCATCTGAGCGCTTCCTGTGCCTATATGACCCATTTGCTATGGCAGATTCGCCCTTACCTTTCAGAAAGAAATTGGGCTTTGATCGCAGCAGCAACGATAAATACAAAACTCGATTATTGTAATAGCCTTTTGGTCGGTATCACTAAGACGAATGTTAAAAGGCTACAAGTTATTCAAAACGGACCAGTTTGTGCAATTTGTGGCATAGATAGACGGTCTCATATTTCTACGGCTTGTCGGAAACAGCATTGGCTCCCTGTTACTCAGAGAATTCAATTTAAGGCATCCAGTATAGTATACAAATGTTTGGCTGCTGATACCCCTTTATATTTTGTTCTCGAATTAAGAGAGCGCCTATTAAGCGCACCCTGCGCTATACGTTGCTTTTCTGGCTCACCCTCGTTTCTCCTTGAAGAGAATTGGAGGGTCCAAGTTTGATTCATGGGCTCCCATCACTTGGAATTCTTTGCTGTGTTCGATTAGATCTGTTCCAACAATCGCACAGTTTAAAAAGTGCCTAAAAATATTTCTCTTTGACAATGGAGCTGATAGATGATCTGTGATTCATTTTTTACACCTTTTTTCTCTATGTTATTTAGTGTATGTCCATGTGAGCGCTCGGAGGCCTTTGGGTGAATTGGCGCAATGTACAAACTCTATAGAATAAAATAGAATAGAATAGGACGCAAAAAGGGATAGGTCTTTAAATCAAAGTCAAATCTTGTAAAACGCTGAAAAGTTACTTGAGTGTTGAACAACCCAGTAGACCTGTGAGTATGAATATATTGCTACCCCAGAGTCATCCACGGAACATACCGAGTTGATCCCATCGGTCGCTTCACGGGTTTTTCCAGACGGTAAACCCCTCTTTTCCCCACAGAACTTGTGAGCCGCACGTCAGAACTTTCAGCATTCGATCCTTTTCTGTTTATGTCTTCTGTCGCCACCCTCACCAGCATTTTCTGCCGCTTCCCCATATTCATCACGGTCCAGAGCTTTTACCCGAAACATGGTGTAATATATACATTCCATGACGTTCTTTGCAATCTGCCTTCCTGTTGTTCGGCTCTTCCGATGTTCACTTCAGTCACTTTGAAACACTCCTGTCAGCGATGGACCAATGATTTCATTCAACATTACAGGTGCTCTCTCATTGGATGAGTGGCTACAAGATAATCCAACCAAAACAGAAGACAGACTAACACGCAACCCCTCATATTCTAACAGTATTGAACCACCAAACATTGCCAGTGGAATTGGTAGCTAACATGCTACTATATACAGCAGTGATTTGGATTCCATTGAGTTAAATTGATCTGAAGTAAATACACAATCTGCAACTAAATGGGCTGTGAACACATTAAAAGTTTGGCTAACTCAAAAAGGCCTTTCACCTAGTTTTTAACTGGAACCTCTCCTTGTACTGGCTTCCCTATTGCGCCAATTATATGCCAAAGTGCGCACTGTATCTGGCACCGAGTACCAACCACAAAGTTTAATATCTCTATGCTCCGGAATGAACTGTCATTCAAATATTCCACCCTTTGGTCTCAAAGTAAACATCATGCACAATAAGCAGTTTTTCTCAGAGCCAACAATGTGTTTGTCAGCATGATCAAACGTGTCAGACATGATTGGAAAGACCTGGCTGTTCACAAATCTCTCCTTTCACATATGTACATGCAAAAGCTGCGCACTTCCAGCATTTTCAACACTGAATATCCAGATACCTTGCAATTCAAAGCGTGGTTTGATATCCAACTCCGCTTCTCCCGCCGTGGTCGAGAAGGTCTCAGAATGTTACCTGATAATGCCTTCCAAGTGATGAAAGACTAAAATGGAAAGCAGTATGCAACCCTCACTTCCAATGAACTTACAGAAAATCACCACTCCTTCCTCGAAAGGCACCGCAGTGTCTTGTGGCAGAATGTATGAAGTCCCAAATGATGCCGACTGTCCTGTGCATTCACTACTCTGTTACATGTCAAGGTTCCCAAGCAATTAACCCTGCTTTTTTGTTCTACCACGAAGATTGAAAAAGGAACAATGCACAAATGAAAGAATCTGGTACACTAATCAGGCTTTGGGCAAAAATACTCTTGCCACCCTTATGACCATAATAGGCAAACTTGCCCACCTCAGCACAAAATACACCAACCACTCAATTCCTGCCACTGCAATACAACTTCTTGCCAATGCCGGACTTGAACCCAGACAAATTATGTCCGTCACTGGACACCGACATGCCTCCTCTATTGAAAGCTGATGGCAAACTCAACCAACCGAGCGTAGTGACTAGTCAACAATCCGCCACCATGCTGAATTGAAAATGTACCCATCAAACAAACAGTCCATTGCACTCATCTAATTTATTCCCCTACTGTTTACCCATCTCCGAACTTGCTCCACTTCGACCGTACCTTCTTCCACCACCTTTTCTACTAATAAGGTCATTGGCCCTCGCCGGGGCGTTCCCCCGACCGGGAATCCCTCACCACCACAATGTTCCTTCCCTTCTGTCTCTGGCGGACGCTGTAATTCCCCCTCTGGCCCACCACACGGCTGGATGCTGCCATCTTCCTCTGCCGGGAATCGAGGTATGTGTTGTTCCACCCCCATCCCTCCAATGCAAAGAATCCCCTCCCCACCCTCCCAACGCCACTTAACTTCTTTTTTGTCCATTTCGGGAGTAAACACGCTGGGAACACTTCTGTGCCCAGCACGTCCACTCCCGATCTGCGACACTCCGTCATGGAAAGGAGAAGGGACTACAGGTAGTCCCTTCTCCTTTCCATGGCGGCCATTTTATTTCTTTACATTTTTCCCAATTCTTTTAATGTCCGCCAAGGAAACGGAGATGGGACTTCTCCCTTTCCATGGCAGCCATTTTGTTTGTTTACTTTTTCACAGTCATTTTCAATGACCACCATGGAAAGGAAAAACTGATGTCGTTTTCCCTTCCCTGAGAGCAATTTGTTTGGCATTTTTATTTTCTGTTCCGAAATGCCAGAGCGTTTCGGATCAGAATAAAATGCTCTTAGTACCCCTGTCTTATGGACCGGGGTACTAATAGCCATAGGCCCCTCGCAGGTGTGGGCATTATCACTTCAGATAATGCCCCGTGGCCCATAGTTACGCGAGGGCCTTAACGAAGGCCCCGGGGCATAACATGAAGTGGTAATGCCCCCGTGCTCAGGGCCTATTGATCAAATAACACCCTGCACATTTAAGCATTATAGTGGTACTGTCTGTTATGATATTTGATTCTTGCTACAATTTTCAAGTTAGTATTCTGTTCATTTTAAACTTTTTGCATATTATTCAAATCATGTATTAATTTTCCCAAATTGCTAATGTGTTCAAAATGTTATTCAATAAATAACTGCCTGCCGTAATATTTGTTTCTTGCAGCAATGTTCAAGTTAGTATTATGTGCAAAAGTTAATTCAATGAATGTTGCCCATATTCTCAATAGGCACCATATTGAACTTCCGACATGGCCGCCATACATCCAAGGAGAACACAAATTGTGTGGTCTAGTGTCTCACCTAATTGTAAGCAAGGCAACTTTAAGGCAGCGCTCGGCATCAGCCTTTGCCAGTTAAGGTCAGGCAGCAAGACTGTGACACCGTTCAATTTAGTATCCTGGGAAATACACCAGGAAACTAATAGCAATAAACCCCTCGCCTGATGGGTGGGGGGGCGGGTTTGGATTACTGGGTTTGGCCCCAGGGCCTTCGTTAAGGCTTTTGCTTCGCGCTGGCCTGTAACTGGGGCCCGGTGGATTACCGGACCCGGTAGTGCCCCCCCAGCTGTGGGTTTATTACTTAAGTAGATTTGTTCATTATTTTCTTTATTCTAGTTATCGACAAAGAAAACAACAGGATCACCCCAGTTTAGCAACATTGAACTTGATGGACTGTGCCTATTCAATTAGGTAGTGGTGTCTAAATGAAATAGTGGACCTTAGGCACACCTCAGCCAACAATCAAGAATGATGGTACTATACTTTAAGAAGCAGTGCTGCTAAATGCGCATACAATGACATAATAGAACGTAATGCTACAATATTAAAGTCCAAGAAAAACAAATTGGAGTGAAATAATAGAAAGAAAAGATTTTTTTTTTAAATACAGAAATTAAGGATCCGAATTAGAGAAGACAGCACAATGTAAGCGGACCAGCTAACAGGAAGTTATGTGTCAGCTCGGGGTGGACTAAAACCCCATTTTCAGCAACATGGATCAGAATGGCAGAATGGATGGCAAATCTGCCACCCCCATCAGCTCACCCACGGTGTGGAATTTAGGTGTTGGCTCCATCAGCAGAATCTGGGAGGCTGACAATTCCTGAAAATAAGGGTGCCCTGCTATTTCGCAAAATGACAGCGTGTCCTGATTAGCTACAATGGCTGGTGTTCCAGCCAATCAGGTAACCAGAATACCTTGGACATTCTTATTGTCTAGGTTGCCAGGCATTACAATGAATAATGGCCCTGCCTGACCTGGCGCCCTTATGGCAGAAATTGTAATAGAATCCTTGGAATTCCTCTTGATAACAGCCCGGGAATGCACTTCCAATTCCACTCTGCCCCAAAATATCTCCCCACACCCCACATTGGTGCTCCAGACTGAGATATTTGCTTGATGCACAGGTTACATGTCTTACCGGAGTGGATTCATTTTTATCAAGGTTGATGAATTGATTGCTTTTAAATCGGTCACTAGTACCTGTTTACAGTGCTACAAAGTAGTGACGCACTTGAAAAAACGGATGCCCCTGATTCCTTTCAGAAAAAAATGATATTCCAACTAACCAATTTGAGTAGTCCTGGAAGTGCGAGTCTTTTGCTGTCCCATAAGCATTCTGGTAGATCTGTCTTTTGTGCAAAAACTTCAGCTTTTTCCAGGAGAATCTAGAACATTTTTGCAGACCGTTGGGAATGCTGAGATTTTGTGAGCATTCCCAGTTTTCTCATGCTCTGTCCCCCTGCGCAGAACATCCGACACAGAACGAACGCCATATGCTGCCGGAAGGAACACAACGTCCAGAGTAATTGCTGTCCTGCTTTGAAGGAAAGATTTGCCCGCACACACCAGAAAGCCAAGTCACTGGCACGAGGGTCTATTCCCGGACGTCAGATTGATGGGGACCCCCGCACTCAGGACCAGTCGCGGGTGTTTTTTAGGAGCTGCCGCTGAGGGCTGACGAGCAGAGCCTTGGAAACGTCCATATGCGGGGGCTGCGTGCAATGCGATCCCTGAAGGAGCGACAGCGCCTCCGTCTCACCTCATCCTTCCGCGCACACTGTTCCGTAATCCAGCAAACACTCACGCGGCGACTTCGGTTTCTGTTACTCGGCGTGAGTGACTGACTGCGCCACACGCCATTACATGCAAAAAGGGAAACATAACGAGGGAAAAGGCCGCCCGCCCATTCCTTTCCCGCTCACGTGCAGACATGGATTATTTATTATGTGTGAATTTCCAATTTACCCCTCAAGAGTTACCATGAGAAAAGTGGTTCTGTGTGCGTTATCGTGTATTCGGCCGCCTGAACCAGGAAGGGAACACGGCGAGCTAACCCTTGGTGCAGAGATCTCCACTGACAACCTTCTTGGCCAGGTTGTTAATCCTGCGTGGTAAGGGGTGGGGGGAGGGGGAGATAGGGGAGTCTATTTTACAGTATTTAATTGAAGGTCAATTAAAACATCTTTTTGTTCTGCTACGAAATGGCAAACCAGCTGTATTGAGAATAGTTTGTAATAAACCAAGTTTTATAATATTTTGCATATTTGATCTTTTGTTTATTGTGTCTCTTTCATGCTGGAAGTGGTTGGAGGAGAGATTGTTTTTTTCCCTATCCAGTCCATATGGTGCCATACTCTGAGGGTGACTGGCTTGCCCAACGTGCTCTGCTGGCTGCAGAGCAGAATTTGTGGGAATAAATAGTACTTTCGATTGGCGTTTAGTTCCGGCTTATTGGTGGAGCAGCCATCAATGGCCAACTGTTTGAGTACACCTAGGAAGACTGAGCGATCGCCTAAACCAAGCACTGCAGCGATGCCTTCCACAGAGCCCTGAGTGCCTACATCACTTGTTATCAGGCCCAGCTAGAAAAGACATCATGGCTGGAGCCAGGCAGCATAGGAAAGGGACACTGCTCGCACCCGCCACATCCAAACCCACATCCGTGGGCACGGTAGAGGTGGCTCCTCCAAAGCATGGGAGAACATTAACACTGCTCCCTCTCCTTTTCAGGCAGCCTCCCTAGGTGGTTAGCCGGAGGTCGGGGAGTCTGCTTGCCAGGAGAGGTAGCAGCCGTGCTGTCCCCGCTTAACCACACACCCAGACTTTGGAGCTACTGCGCGGATGGTGTGCTAGGGAATTTAATAGCAGTCCCAGGCAATGTGAGGGAGTATTGCATTACATGGCAGTAAGTTGTGACGTTGTGAGGACCTTGTCAGTTGATGACAATGCCTGGTATTTTTCTCAGTATTTGGGCTTTGGATGGTGTGAGGACCGGAAATGAACTGAACACTTGGGCATTTGGTTGAAATCTCTGGCAATGTTGTGCATACCAAGGCCTTTGCTTGCAGACCGCACAAATTCTTTGAAATCCTGCTAGACATGCAGGTCGAGTAACTTAGTGTACCTACTCGACCTACGAGAAATGCATACGACCCATGGCAACAGGTGACACAAATGTTAACAGTGCTTTTTGCAAAATGGTGCACGTCACCATAATACGATTTCCTGTTTGGCACAATGCTGCCACATAAAGGGCAGCAACACAGACTGAAACACTTATTTGACATGCCAATCTGTGGTTAATGATGTGAGCACATGATCATTTAATGGACAATCCTGGCAGTGGTGCGGTTCCTTGGTCTTTCGGTGGACATATTTCCTGTATGATAACAATACATGTCACGTGATGTGATTACCAGTGCACGTTATGGAACTGCCTCTGGCATATTATGGTAACTGGGCTTAAATAATGAATGCCTGGAAACTGCCTAGTCTGCCCACAAAACAGTAAAGAACATTGGCTTTGTTAGTGCTTGTTTTCCTCTCTACAAAACCCAACCTATCTAGTCAAAATCTAGGATTTAAAATCTCATGTTTCTTGTTCCTATGGAGTGCTCCAGGGCTCAGTCTTCTCCCCCAGGCTGCTTAATCTATATAATGAGCCCCGTGGAGAACTATTTATTAACATGGGTGTCTCTGTCAACCATGCATGAGAACAATGACCATCTATATCTCAAAATCACCTCTGAACAAGCAACCTCCAGGGCTCGCAATTAGGATTTGTTGACCAGAAGCAAAAAGTAGCTCCCGGGTATCAATCATCAATTGTTAGGCAGGAGCTGCCACTGAGGAACCAGGAGGTTGTAGATAGTGCGCAGCAAATCTAACTTGTGTGCAAAATGCAAACTCTAACCTTTTGTCAGGTCTTGGAGTCGGATGCTTCTAGGAAAGAAGAGTGGCCACGGAAGGGATAATATTACTGGGGGACCAGAACTATGCCCCTGGGAGGCCAGTTTATGATTCACCAGGCACCAGGGCTAGCTATAGTACTGGCATGTTGCACTAGCCGGTTCCAACAGTAAGAATGGATTTCTGCGTCTGTTATTGCTTGTTGAAGTTCTCCATTCCAAACTTTATCCAAAGTTAAGAAAGTCAATTGAATAAAATCCAACGACTTCAAAAGAGAGAGAATTTGTCGGGCGAAGTTCCCTTCTTTAGAATGATTCCATTTAGATGAGTTAAGTCATACCTTGACACGGGAGACAACCCTCTATTCATGAAAATGCAACACTCAGTGAAAAACAAGAGTCTAGGCCATTCAATGTCACAGGCAGACACTTATCAGTTGCTTGCTGTCATTGGTGATCTAGTGTGAGAAGTGAGCTTTGAGCTTGGCAGGCTCACAAGAAAACATGGATTTTTCACTGTAGGCAGTTAACACCCAAGGTTTCAGTCTCTTGAAATGCATGGCGCTTAATAAGTGCTGCATTGTGTGAAAGGCCTTCATCACGACAGACATAATGATAATGAAGTGTACTTTGAGACCATATATCATTGACGAGAAGTTTTTTGCATCTCAAACTCCTCTGCGAGTTCCTAGGTGCTCCACCCTTTCCTTCTTCGCCCACATCTCTGAGGTCTCTAAAAAGTCACATTTTCAACTGCACCTCCTCAGAGGCACTCTGCCTTTCCTCACCTTCCCCCAGAAGCTCATGGTATCTCAAGCTCTGGTTCTTTCTTAGTTGGACTATTATAACAGCTTCTTTCTAAATCTACCTGTCTCTATTCTCCGCCCTCTGCAACTAATCCAGAACAGGACTGCAAGACTTGTCTTTGGCCTCAAGCCCTGGGATCGTATCTCTCCAGCTCTGAAATCTCTCCACTGGCTCCCAGTGGATGCAAGGATTACATTCAAAACCCTCTGCATTGTCCACGAGGTATTCTGGGGCCTGGGTCCAAAAAACCTTCAGCTATCCCTCTGCAAATACCCCCCTCTCGAGCTCTTCGCTCCTCTACCTCCAACTCACTCAGGGTCAGTCGTTTTTCTAAGAAACGAGCTGGGGGTAGATCTCTGTCTTCAGCTGGGGCCTCCCTCTGGACAGCCTCCCTGCCACTCTAAAACCTGAGGAGAACCATCTCCGGTTCCAGAAGCACCTCAAGACCTTCCTCTTTTCTTCTGCCTTCGCTCCCCCTCTCCCCTGCTGATCTGTTCTCTCTTGGCACCGTGCACCTGGCCACCCTCTGTCTTTTGGGCCCAGGTACCTGCTTATCCTACCACCCTCCCGCAGTGCCTCCGGGCCACCCCCTGCACTGGGGTCTGTACCCATACAGCCCCCCCTTTTTCTTCCTGCACTTATCAGACCTACCCTGTCTGCTGGCGTAAACCTAGCACTTGCAAATTGCTGGCTGCATTACCACTGTTTGTTGCCTTCATTATTTATTTATTGTTATTTCTCTGTTTCTCCTCTGCTTCGCACTTTCCACCTCTCCCTCCTTCCATGCACTTTTCCCCTCCCCCTCTCCCATGCACTTGCTCGTTCTCAATGTCACTGGGCCTAGTAAGATTGCTGTTTTGGTCTCCCCCGTTCCCCTCCCTTGCCTTGTCGCGCTCTGAAACACTTGTGTACGAGAGCGATAGAAATAAAATATCAATCAATCAATCAATCAACCTGCTGATGAGCTACTTTAACTACACCTCTTTCAGGAAATGTGCTCCAAAGGTGCACACACTGTAGTTGCATCCGAAATGCTGCACAGGCCTTCTTGCTCTGAGTATCTAAGCTTTGGATGCGAAGTACATATAGCGAAGATCACCAGAAGCCAGCAGTGCACCTCAGGACTGCAAACGCCTGTCAACAAGCGTCTGCTGAAACAAATGGGGTACCAAATAAACCACATTCTCAAAATGTGGTCACATTTTTCAATGAAGAAATGAACAAACATCCAGAATTTCTAGATCTGGGTAATTATTGAGCCAAGTCAAACACAGGTGATTTGAATTTGAAAAATGTATGGCAGTATCAAAAGAGCATTAGACGAAGGGTATGCTTTAATAGCCAATCACCAACACCAGTCTCCGACAGAGCACGGCACGCCATGCTTATGTATCTTCCTAGCAAGTCTATCCCAGAACTAAACAGGACATGACCCATACATAGCAGCCAGAAGTCTAGGGAAAGGTGAGGCCAGGGAGCTCTCTTGCAGCAGTGGCTCCTGGGAGCATTCTGGGAGCATTTCTGTTCTTTCTCCAGAATACCTCTGTGGTGTGGAGCAGCTGAGAATGGTTTAAGTAGATTGCACACTGCCAGCATTGTCAGACACACGATCGGTGTCGCCTATGGAAATACTTGTGACAAGCCTTCTCAAGTCCCACTCTTCCGAGGGGCTGTGAGGTCACCCCTCTGAATATGTATGTTCTGAGACGTTGAATGTTCTGGTCAAATGCACTGAGACGATTCCAAGAACTTCAAGCAGCATATATGCTCCTGTGGACACCAAGATCTTTCCATACAGTAAACTAGTCTCAGGCTTATTATAGCAGAGCAGAAGTCTCCTGGTGGACAAAGATTTTTACAAAGAACTTGTGTGCATCCTCTGTGTGTGTGACATATTTCTTTCTGCATCTCGACAGCGTATGCCCTGGAGTGCATATGTTATTGGGAGTAGACATCAGGGTGTTCTCAAGTGAGCCTTGAGAAATCTTTAGTCGGTCAGGGAAAATGCTCAGCCGCAGTGGCTACATTCTTATTGGGCCGTGGTTACACGCTGAGTAAAGTATGCCACTAACTCTTCATTTGCATACTGCTGTTTCTAATAGGACACCACCTGAGTAATTCTTTGCACCGCGTCTGTTTCATAAGCGCGTAACACCATAGGAAGTGACATGCTCATCCTTGGTGTAACAAACAGTTTTAGCGGGATCAACTTCCCGGCTATGGGGATTGACATTAGAGTGTTCTCCAGGAGCCCACAGTTCAGTGTGGCCTTGTACAAGTTAGGAACTCGCCTCATATGCACTACCTGTGCTCTTTCCATAGTGTCTAGTCCCCCACATCCAGATAGGAGGGAGACCAAGAGGGGTGGGAAGAATGGAAAAAGAGGTCAATCATCCAGGTTCCAGAAACTGGTGAGTGAGAAGAGCAGCTGATCCTCGGAAAGGAACCTCATTGGCCAATGCTGACCACAGAAAAGAGGTAGATCAAAGGTCTTGGGGCCTCATTACGAGTTTGGAGGTAGCCTTGGTGCTATTAGCGCCATGGCTGCCTCCAAACCCGTGTCCGTGTAGTCGGAATGGGGACTTACCGGGTCATTCCGACCTTGGAGGACCCGGTAAGTCCCCATTCTGAAAACAATTCCCCATTCCCATTCGAGCCCCCATAGGGCTCAATGGGAATGGGGAAGGAGCTAATAACGGGCCCGCAAACAGCGGGCCCGTTATTAGCTCCCGGGTGCCTTAGCGGCTCCCGCTAAGGGCGGCTGGTAAAACCAGCCGGCCCTAGTGGGACCCACTAAGGAACCTCGGAATGCGGCAGTAGGGGGTTAACGGCACCGGCATCCTTACCGGTGCCGTTAATCCCCTACTGCCGTACTCGTAATGACGACTTGGTCATGTAGTGTGTTCCAGGGGAGTCCTTGACTTTTATTTTAACTGAGCGCACAGGGGTGCCTATAAACCTACATGAAGATAGCCAGGGGGATCTGCGGATGATGCCCGCTTGATGCCATCTGGCTTCAGGTGCAGGTAAGCACCAAAGGGCTTGCCGATGCAGTCTGTGCCACTCGAGATGCTCATTATAGCTCACCAGTCCTCAGTCCTCACCTGTCCGATCTTTGGGGGTAGTGCGACTTTTCAGACCCTCTCTTGCATTAGGAAAAATCGCCTTAAAGCATGGCAGAGTGACAGGCCCACACCTCCAGCTGCCTTGCCAGTATTTGGCAGCCGCCTCGCTCGCCACCGGCGCGTGGCAGGGCTCATTGCTGGGGCCGGTGCCCATTTATATAAACACCTACACACAGCAGGGCTCCATCAGTCGGCTAGACACCACGTGGCTCGTGTGGGTTCTAGGGATGGTGCGCCTACTCGTCATTTTATATTAGCTGCCTTTTTACCGAAGTTATAAATAAAGTGTTTATTAATACGGATGATGATGAATGCAGTCACATAGTAATGCCAACCAATCATTCTTTGTTTGCTGTTTTTGCTTTGCTGCCTCCTTGCTATTTGGCTCTCAATAAAGTATGCTTGAAGTTTAAATTAAGAAGGTGGCAGTGCCTATGTCTTATCCTGGCAGTGCTGCTCAGGAGGTCTCTGTCCCCTATCCATTCCTCTCCTCTCTGGGAGTAATAGACTGGCACTGGGACTGGAGCAGATACATGATGAATACTAGAGGTAAAGCGAGTGTTGATTATTAAAAAGTACAAAGTACACAACCCAGAGGAAATTAGGTAGCTGATTTCTTTTCTCCAAAAAATGGCAATAGAACAATATACCTCTAGAAAAGGAGGAGGCACCTTTAGAGCAATGCGCATGTGCTGCTATGGGTACACAGGGCTCTTTACCAACCCCTCACTTGAAATTGCTGATGCCTCATTGGACAGAAGTCTGGTCACCGACACCTGTCAATGTCAAATCGCAGTACGCTGGTCAAGGCCGCCTGTTGACTAGTGTCAACCCTGCGACAGGAATCACCGATGGCATCTACTCCAACAGCATGAACCCTGGGAGGTCCATCTGCACCTGGAAGTCATCTGATAAGCCACTGGTGGTGGTAATACGGCATCCATGTACCCAAGGAGCTGGTGCGAGGGGCAGTCCAGACGATTTGAAATGGAATGTATTCCTTTGAAGTTCACTTATTATTTAGTCTGGGTACAGGGAAGCTGGGAAGCACTTGCGTAGGACCTGTCCCCTTAGGAGCTCTTCTCTAAGCTGCTCATTTTCAAAAGGAGAGGAATAATCACATCTTTCTCACAGAGCCTTGACATGTCATGGAAAATATAAGGATCCAACTTTCAACTAGCGTCCAACAAACGATGAATGGATATAGACCAACGCTCTTTCTGTGCGTGATACCCGTCTATCTGTTTTTATCTATCTGTTTTTTATGTCTCTTTATATCCCTCAAAGACTTTAAGGTCCACCAGCTCTGCTGATCAGCGAGTACATGCCAGTTGATTCTGATTTAATCTTGTAACTTGTTAGCCGGGACTATTCATGTCTATTCGACCAGACGTATGAAGTCCGCTGTCCAAACACCTATGAGCTGCAGGTTCTCAACTAGAAGAGAAATTTGCTCCAGGGCCATTTCAATGTGCCCGCCCACCTCTCTATCGGGCTGTTTTCATGCATCCAGGACTATCTCCACGTATCCGCCCATCTGTCAATCAGCTTCTCAAAATATCAAATGGCGTGCAGTCTCTATGTGGTACACAGGAATGCAAACAATATCAAACAGGAGATATTTTGAGTTGGTGCTCCCCAATACACCTCGATGAACAT
Source organism: Ambystoma mexicanum (assembly GCF_040938575.1). NCBI lineage: Eukaryota > Metazoa > Chordata > Amphibia > Caudata > Ambystomatidae > Ambystoma > Ambystoma mexicanum. The sequence continues at coordinate 347,942,623 of NC_090935.1, forward strand.
TACTGCTGGATAGGTTGGTGAGTTCACCTGCGATCGTTAACATAGAAGTAAATGATGCTTTTACTGATGCTGAGGGGTTGGTGGGGTGTGTAGGATAATGGGCTCAGTCAGTGTGTCCATAACGTATACCACAAACACAAGAGTCTTTTCATTCTTAAGTGTTGGTATCACCATCACCAACTCGAGGAAACTATTTTTACCGATGTTGGAAGGATAAAAGATTGAGTCAGACCATGCCGCAAGTTTGAAGGTGAAACATTTGTGTTAACTATAGAAGTCTGGCATCGAGTTGCTGACGACCCACAATCCAATCACATTTCCCCTAAGAAAAGGAAAATGAAAGGGACAAGTCAACTCTTGGATTGGGGATAACCCTTAATCCGAATTTTTAGAAAGAAAATCACACCTAGCTAGTTTGTGACTATATCAGACTAAAATGGTGCAATATATCAGAGAATGTCAGAAGACAGGCAGCCATCAGGCTAGAGTGGAAAATGTGTGTTGATGTGGCCTAGAAAAAATATGGCACAATTAGGAGTGAAGAAAGAAGACTTGGCTGAAAAGATAGAACATAGAACAGAACCATTTGGTAATCAAATGAGAAGCAAACACAGGTGACATAATGGCCTGAAACTTTTTAAAACATTAAATGCAAATCAGTTACAACTAGTCTTTTCTCAAAGAGCAGCAACTACAGACCAAGAGTCAAACAAGCTCCATATTCCCCCACCCAAAAGATAAGACTTGAATCATCTCTTGAAAAGAAAACCGAGTTAGGTGCAGACACTGGGCCTCATTACAAGGCGGGTGGCCCGGAAATAAGGGTGCCGGTAGCAACGTACTGGCACCCTTTCTGGACTGCCAGACTATGGTGCTCCCGGCAGGTCTGCAGGCATGGTTTTCATGGAAGCGCCAGCACCGTTAGCAATGGTGCCACTACTTCCGTCTTACTGCTTATTGCTTCCGTCTTAGTCCACAGGAATGGGGATTACACTTTACGCCACCTGATATCCCAGGCCAACAGGACTTGTCCCGGTGGCACTGGGATCTCAGGTGGCAGAACATTGTTACGAGGTTGGTGGCCACCTACCTGCATCACTGGTGGGTTACCGCAAACCTTGTAATGAGGCCAACTGGGATAACTCAATGCCTGGATAATGCTTGTAACGCCTCAGAAAGTATACGCTCCTCCTGCAGTTGGCGACTGAGCCCATTTTCTCATGATATGCTGTGGTAGTGGGCATTAGACATGCTGGGCTGAGTGTCATCAGCTTACTGGAAGCAAGTCCAAAACGATAAGGGCCTCAGTGCTAACTGTGTGGAAGTGGCCTCATGGCTGTGGCAAGGCCACCGCTGGCTCATCTACATCTTTCTATTACAGAAGCTCCGATGCACCAGGTGGAGGGTCTTGCTGTACTGCCAGCGGGAGTGGAAATGGGTGGTTCTGCAACAGCGTGGGGGTGTTCTCCATGCTAATTCACCCTTGTCCTGCTGAATCTGCATTATTGCACAGCACCGCTGCTCTAAAGTTAGGCTCATTTCTAAGGGGGCATGCGCGGGTCTCTCTGTTATCTGAGATATGTGAGGGTAAAGGGGACTGCTATCTCCTTTAAGGAGGGGTCAACAAGGGTACCTTCCCTGATGAGGGGGCGTGGGGTGATCCCTGCTACCGGGTAGATGTAGTTCCCCCCGGAAGATAGTTGAGCAAAATGGCCAGGCATGCATGAAACCGGGCCAGTCTGCTCTTTTACTACCTGCTAGAGCCAAGTTCAACACTACTGTATGCATGCTCTTAAAAATAAGAATTACATTTACCTTGGAACTAGGGATATATGAGTCACTCCTAAGAGTGATTGGGGTTATTACGAGTTTGGAGGCAGACATGGCGCTATTAGCGCCATGGCTGCCTCCAAACCCAGGTCCGGTCTGGCTGAATGGCGACTTACCGGGACATTCCGACCTATGCGGACCCAGTAAGTCCCCATTCAGTTAACCATTCCCCATTCCCATTTGAGCCCCCATAGTGCTCAAAGGGAATGGGGAAGGCGCTAATAACGGGCCCGCAAATTGCGAGCCGTTATTAGCTCCAAGGTCCCTTAACGGGACCCACAGAGAACGGCTGGTCAGACCAGCCGTTCCTGCTGGGACCCACTAAGGGACATCGGAATAGCGCGGTAAGAGTTTAAAAGCTTAAGAAATTGTACTCATCATTATTTCATGGATAGAAACTGTAAGTCAGCATACTGAAGCCTCTTGTGTAATTGACATTGGCTTTAATTTCAAATCACATTTTGTTGAGGGAGAGGAGCAAACCATCACCTATGGCACTCATATTAAACACAACGAGGTTCAGAGCAATGGCGTGTCCAGGGAGTGGCATGGGCTGGCACGTGCTGCACATGGAATCTGATTGGCCACCCCAGGTGTCACCCGAACATCTGAAACTATGATCGTTATGTGTGTGCTCGTACTTCATGACACCCCTGCAAATGTTAGTGTCGTACTTGGGCCACCCCAGTCAAAAGAGTCTGGCCACACCACTGGGCCATAGAGCAGACCGTCAAGGAGTCAGAAGCACGACTGTGAAGCCTTTGATGCGATTCTCAGGTCAGGGATAACAACCACTTTCAATAGTATGAAAATATCAGAGAGCGAGGGAATGGCTACCACGGCAACCATCCGCTTGGCCACTATAACTTTGTTTCAAGGGATAACAAACAGCTGATATGATGATAGGTCAAAACAAATTTAAGTTTAAGTTGACCAACATAATGCACTTTAGCCAGGCACATGAAAACTAGATGTGGGAGGAGAGGTGTCATGTTTCACTGGGCTCAGGGTAGCTTCTTGCTTTGGAAATGAATAGGTAACACATACCATCTTTAACACATACTGTGGGCAAGCGTAGCATTCCTTGAGTATTCTTTAAGCAGAAAGATCCAATGTGTATACAACAAACTATACTTGCAACACACAATGAAAGGACTGAAATTAAGGTAAACTGTGCAACCCCATAGTGAATTACAACGTCATCATTACTCATAATTATCTCATGAACTTACACACCCATCTGATCACTCAGCCACCTATGAAACCCCCATCCAGTCACTCTTACTTATGATCATGTCATCGACTCAATCATTCTTTCGATCATTCACTTGACCCAGTCCCTGACCTGATCTGATCTTTCATACTGTGCATGTCTCGGCTTGCCTGGGTATGCCTGTGTGCTCCTACATTGGTCCCATTCCAGGGGCATGGTGGTCAATGTTGTCCACAACAGGGAAGGCAACATGGTTGGGGGGAGGCAGGATTCAGAGAACTGTCGTCATCTGAGGTCTCTGTCCTGGCTCGACCAAGATCCACTTCCCAAATCCTCTTGGGGGTTGTGATAAGGCAAATGTTTGCGCCAAGAGCTACCACAGTGTCCGTGGTGTTCGGGGCGAGGGGTTGTAATCATATGGTGTCACTGATATCCAGTGGTCTCTGCAGGCAGTCTGCAGAAGCACAGACACTTGTCGGAGGTTGGGCTGCAAATAGTAGACTGTGACTAGCAAGGTTTTATGAAAGCAGGTTATGGCAAAGGCACAAGAGCTACAGCAGCCTGGAGATAACATGGCGTTGGATTACAGACAATGTGGCAGATGAGATTTGGAAACACTAAACCCTCTGGAAAGAAAAGGGGCAGAAGTACTTCGGGGGAGGGGGAGAACCTGGGTAGGTGCTACAAAAAGAGCTGAGACGTCTCACAAGGAGCACTTGAACCTAAGAAGTCTTGAGAGCCACCAGATCTTGAGAGGTTCTGAGAACCCCTTGTGCCAGAGAGGTGTTGTGAACCCTGAGAAGCGCTTGTGCCCAAGAGGTACTGAGAGCACTGAGATGCACTTGCAATGTGTGTGCAAAGTGCTTAATGTCTATGGCTTAACCATGGTCAGACTTTTGAGCCTTCCACAGTGCCATGGTGAGCAAAGGCATGTAAAAATCATGCCCAAGAAAACAGAGCAAGCAAAGCCCCTCTGTTCACTCCCCTGAACCCCAATGTGTAGGTACTACACAATGGAAAGCTGGAAGGAAATATGGGCACATTTAACTGAGGGTGGATTTCGGCTGGGGCTTCCTATGGACAGAAGTCCATCTCCGTCCTTCCTAGTGGTTCCTGAGTCTTTCGAGGGCTTTAAAGTAATGGTTATATTGGTGTGTGAGGCAGGAAACCGCTCCGTTTGGGTGCTTATTGGAGCTCATTTACATATTACAGCCTTTGACTAGCCTTCTCACCCTCGGCCGCAGTTACTGTGTCCTGTTAATAGAGGGCATCATGCAAATGTTAGGTCAAAACAGGGATGTAGGGTGCAGTTAACAGATTAGGTTTCAACGTCTAACATTCTAGTTTTTCTTTTTTGGTGTGTAGGGAATTTGCTATATGCTGTCGGATGACTGCATTAAAGGCTCTTTAAAATTAGTAATTTAAAACATTCTAACAAAACCTCAACACAATATAACATGACCAAACCAGCTAGAATAGAAGAAAACCAACATCATATTGTCCCCCCTCTTCCAAAGGAGTGCACCAGTACATACAATTGCACTCAGGTACATTCTAGTTAACATGTATTTAGCTTTGGGGAAAGAACACATTGATCCCAGCAGATCCAGACATTACACAACATGTTTCTACAGCTTGAAGCACGACATGGTGTAGCATAACACAACACAACACAGAGTATCATACCAAACTTAACTGAGTGTAGCACTTCAAAACAGAGCAGGGAAGAAATATTATAGCTTAGTGCAGGCAAATAGCAAAACATGCTATCACTAGGCATCCCAAACAAATATTTATGCAACTCAGCAGAAATAGCACCGTAAACATAGCATACACACACTGTGATCCAGACTCACCGTTTCTGGGTTTGAAGTCTTCTGCTGCTCTTGGGAACTAAAAGGTGCTAAGAATGTTGAGAATGATTGAGCAGAAGTGCTTGGAATCTGGAGTGACAGATTGCTAACGACAGACCCCAAGCATGGCCAAATAAAAGTAACTGCTATGGGGGGAGTCTCAAGGAGGACACACTGAGATTGAAACCCTGGTGGATAAAACATGACGGCATATATAGCATGTTTACGCCATTCAGTTTTCTCTCTCTACACCATGCTATAAGAATATCATGGAATCCCAATTTATAATTAGGTGGTATGGCGCTAAAGGTAAGAACATGTGGTCAATTTCAATACCACTTGCTTTGAGTGTTACCATCCTACTCACAGTGAAGCCCAAACTGCTTTATGACTCAATCTGTGGCATATATATATGTGCAAATATACATATTTACCCCATGCATTACATTCTATGCAAGCGCCTTGAACAAACCCATGGTTGTACAGGTTTTTAAAAACAAGTGGTATTTAAAGTGCGAAAGATTTTTGCCATTACCCCCATACTCATAATGACGCCCACAGAGACTCAAGTGCAGAGGCCAGCCTTAGAGCCCCAGCTCCAGGTCTGAGGTGAGCAGTTTAACCACAAGCTGGGTAATGGGTGCCGCGTGGCTGCATGGATGAAAATCAGTCCCAAAGAAGGAAATCATTTGCATATAAATCCCAATAAAACCAACAGATTAAATGTTATGAGGACCTGGGCAGAACATCAAATATGTAGAAACACGTTTCACAATATTACTAGAGATGTTTAGACCCAATGAAGTTCAGGTTACCCGTAGTAAGGATGTAAGAAGGTCATTTACATATAACATACTAAATTAGAGATTATTTGCCTATTTTTTCCATTCACTACAAAAACGCAAATGAATTTACCATTAGGCAAGATGATGAGGTTAACAGCTCTAAATTGCATACCGTTTCCCGGCCTTCCTGTTACAGGGAAGTGCTGAACACAATATACTTCAATGAGGAACACACACAAAACAAAGGACTTCACCATGGAAACAGAAAGCGGTGCAACGAGGTGGGGCATGATTCAATGTGATGTGACTTGTGGTGGAGGCAGGTCACACAAAGAAATAAGCATTATTAAATCCCATAGGTTGTTGCTGTCATAGGTACAGCCTCAGATGCCCCCAAAGAGTCATGCCAAGTCCAACAAACACCAATAATGCTCACACCATTAAGAGTGGTAACGATCATTGAATTACTTAACACAAAACAGGCAAACATTTCAAACACAAAACAGAACTAATCAAGCACTGTTCTGTCAAACGTGAGTATCTGAGACTCGGCAGAAGCAACCAATTGCAACTAAGGTGCACACAGGGTGTTCACCTCTCAGCAAATCACAATTCCAGACAAATAGAAAAGGAGAGAATCCTGATACCACTATGGCGGAGGTGTATGAAAACACATTTCCACCTATCACTATGTTTGACAATACTTTTTCCTCCACTAGGACTTGCTGAAGCGGTTCCGATGAGCTAAAAACGAAAAGAGAAAAATACTTCCAGTTTTTTTTAGGTTTGACACATTTATGCATCCGTTTTTGGCATTTCTACAAGTGAAGGCAATACGCCAAAACCGACATCACAGCAGCTTGCATAGTATTGGACGGCATGATGACTTGTTGATTGATTCTAAGCAATACACCATCTATCGTGCTCATGTTTACAATCTCTCAGATGTTTGTCTGGAAGATTTTGAAAGTTGCCACAAAAATAAGTTTGGCTTTAGCACGCTCCATGCAGACCAATACCTGGGAGACGGCCTTGTCCCTGATGGTTGTCTGGGAGGCGTGAGGTCTTCTTGCCAGATTGTGGTCTGATAGTCAGTGCTGGAATTGGGCCACATTTCAGAAACGGGCAAAAACTGTCTCCCGGAATCCAGATCCAGGGAAAAGAAAAGCCCATGCCCGTGCTGCCCCACCCTGCACCTGCAGTGATCAGCTGTTGCCAGTGCTCTGAGGCATACTTCCGGGCAGTGCTGGGTTTATTATTTGTTGTTTGCATTTAACCTATAAAAGTGCAATTACGCGAGATAGCTGCCGATGCAGCATCAAGTGGGTGATTTGCTGTCACTTAAGAGGAGTGGATTAGTGGATGATTATAAATGGGAGGAGTACATGCGCTGTATGCTATGTGAAGTAATGGCTTCCTTCGGTTCCATATCATATTGCCGCTTTTTGAAGGCTGCACAACAGATTTATTTCGGCCGTTATTGTGCGGCCTTCAAACAGTCTATATATCACCCTTTTGGGCAGGGAGGGATCACCGCCCCAACCACCAGGCAAGATGTTCTCCTGCCTGCCCCACCCCCATCTCAAATTAATAATGACAAAAGAAAAAAGTCAAACAGAAAACAGACATTTTTTAAAAAAATTCAAAAGAACTGTTGAAAAAGTAGATTCACAAGCCAAATAATAAACGCTGTGTGAGCTCAATTCTATCTGCATGATGTGAGCTGGATTCTAGTATAGTGTCACTCTATCTGCATGATGTGAGCTGGATTCTAGTATAGTGTCACTCTATCTGCATGATGTGAGCTGGATTCTAGTATAGTGCCCCTCTATCTGCATGATGTGCATGATGTGAGCTGGATTCTAGTATAGTGTCACTCTATCTGCATGATGTGCGCTGGATTCTAGTATAGTGTCACTTTATCTGCATGATGTGAGCTGGATTCTAGTATAGTGTCACTCTATCTGCATGATGTGAGCTGGATTCTAGTATAGTGTCACTCTATCTGCATGATGTGAGCTGGATTCTAGTATAGTGTCACTTTATCTGCATGATGTGAGCTGGATTCTAGTATAGTGTCACTTTATCTGCATGATGTGAGCTGGATTCTAGTATAGTGTCACTCTATCTGCATGATGTGATCAGGATTCTAGTATAGTGTCACTCTATCTGCATGATGTGAGCAGGATTCTAGTATAGTGTCACTATCTGCATGATGTGCATGATGTGAGCTGGATTCTAGTATAGTGCCACTCTATCTGCATGATGTGAGCTGGATTCTAGTATAGTGTCACTCTATCTGCATGATGTGCATGATGTGAGCTGGATTCTATTATAGTGTCACTCTATCTGCATGATGTGAGCTGGATTCTAGTATAGTGCCACTCTATCTGCATGATGTGAGCAGGATTCTAGTATAGTGTCACTCTATCTGCATGATGTGCATGATGTGAGCTGGATTCTAGTATAGTGTCACTCTATCTGCATGGTGTGAGCTGGATTCTAGTATAGTGTCACTCTATCTGCATGATGTGAGCTGGATTCTAGTGTAGTGTCACTTTATCTGCATGATGTGAGCTGGATTCTAGTATAGTGTCACTCTATCTGCATGATGTGAGCTGGATTCTAGTATAGTGTCACTCTATCTGCATGATGTGAGCTGGATTCTAGTATAGTGCCACTCTATCTGCATGATGTGAACTGGATTCTATTATAGTGTCACTCTATCTGCATGATGTGAGCTGGATTCTAGTATAGTGTCACTCTATCTGCATGATGTGAGCTGGATTCTAGTATAGTGTCACTTTATCTGCATGATGTGAGCTGGATTCTAGTATAGTGTCACTCTATCTGCATGATGTGATCAGGATTCTTGTATAGTGCCACTCTATCTGCATGATGTGAGCAGGATTCTAGTATAGTGTCACTATCTGCATGATGTGCATGATGTGAGCTGGATTCTAGTATAGTGCCACTCTATCTGCATGATGTGAGCTGGATTCTAGTATAGTGTCACTCTATCTGCATGATGTGCATGATGTGAGCTGGATTCTATTATAGTGTCACTCTATCTGCATGATGTGAGCTGGATTCTAGTATAGTGCCACTCTATCTGCATGATGTGAGCAGGATTCTAGTATAGTGTCACTCTATCTGCATGATGTGCATGATGTGAGCTGGATTCTAGTATAGTGTCACTCTATCTGCATGATGTGAGCTGGATTCTAGTATAGTGTCACTCTATCTGCATGATGTGAGCTGGATTCTAGTATAGTGCCACTCTATCTGCATGATGTGAACTGGATTCTATTATAGTGCCACTCTATCTGCATGATGTGAGCTGGATTCTAGTATAGTGCCACTCTATCTGCATGATGTGCGCTGGATTCTAGTATAGTGTCACTCTATCTGCATGATGTGAGCTGGATTCTAGTATAGTGTCACTCTATCTGCATGATGTGCGCTGGATTCTAGTATAGTGTCACTTTATCTGCATGATGTGAGCTGGATTCTAGTATAGTGTCACTCTATCTGCATGATGTGAGCTGGATTCTAGTATAGTGTCACTCTATCTGCATGATGTGAGCTGGATTCTAGTATAGTGTCACTTTATCTGCATGATGTGAGCTGGATTCTAGTATAGTGTCACTCTATCTGCATGATGTGATCAGGATTCTAGTATAGTGTCACTCTATCTGCATGATGTGCGCTGGATTCTAGTATAGTGCCACTCTATCTGCATGATGTGAGCAGGATTCTAGTATAGTGTCGCTCTATCTGCATGATCTGCATGATGTGAGCTGGATTCTAGTATAGTGTCACTCTATCTGCATGATGTGAGCTGGATTCTAGTATAGTGTCACTCTATCTGCATGATGTGAGCTGGATTCTAGTATAGTGTCACTCTATCTGCATGATGTGAGCTGGATTCTAGTATAGTGTCACTTTATCTGCATGATGTGAGCTGGATTCTAGTATAGTGTCACTCTATCTGCATGATGTGAGCTGGATTCTAGTATAGTGTCACTCTATCTGCATGATGTGCGCTGGATTCTAGTATAGTGTCACTTTATCTGCATGATGTGAGCTGGATTCTAGTATAGTGTCACTCTATCTGCATGATGTGAGCTGGATTCTAGTATAGTGTCACTCTATCTGCATGATGTGAGCTGGATTCTAGTATAGTGTCACTTTATCTGCATGATGTGAGCTGGATTCTAGTATAGTGTCACTCTATCTGCATGATGTGCGCTGGATTCTAGTATAGTGTCACTCTATCTGCATGATGTGAGCTGGATTCTAGTATAGTGCCACTCTATCTGCATGATGTGCGCTGGATTCTAGTATAGTGTCACTTTATCTGCATGATGTGAGCTGGATTCTAGTATAGTGCCCCTCTATCTGCATGATGTGCATGATGTGAGCTGGATTCTAATATAGTGTCACTCTATCTGCATGATGTGAGCTGGATTCTAGTATAGTGTCACTCTATCTGCATGATGTGAGCTGGATTCTAGTATAGTGCCCCTCTATCTGCATGATGTGAGCAGGATTCTAGTATAGTGCTACTCTATCTGCATGATGTGAGCTGGATTCTAGTATAGTGCCACTCTATATGCATGATGTGCGCTGGATTCTAGTATAGTGCCACTCTATCTGCATGATGTGAGCTGGATTCTAGTATAGTGTCACTCTATCTGCATGATGTGAGCTGGATTCTAGTATAGTGTCACTCTATCTGCATGATGTGAGCTGGATTCTAGTATAGTGTCACTCTATCTGCATGATGTGCGCTGGATTCTAGTATAGTGTCACTTTATCTGCATGATGTGAGCTGGATTCTAGTATAGTGTCACTCTATCTGCATGATGTGAGCTGGATTCTAGTATAGTGTCACTTTATCTGCATGATGTGAGCTGGATTCTAGTATAGTGTCACTCTATCTGCATGATGTGCGCTGGATTCTAGTATAGTGTCACTCTATCTGCATGATGTGAGCTGGATTCTAGTATAGTGCCACTCTATCTGCATGATGTGCGCTGGATTCTAGTATAGTGTCACTTTATCTGCATGATGTGAGCTGGATTCTAGTATAGTGCCCCTCTATCTGCATGATGTGCATGATGTGAGCTGGATTCTAATATAGTGTCACTCTATCTGCATGATGTGAGCTGGATTCTAGTATAGTGTCACTCTATCTGCATGATGTGAGCTGGATTCTAGTATAGTGCCCCTCTATCTGCATGATGTGAGCAGGATTCTAGTATAGTGCCACTCTATCTGCATGATGTGAGCTGGATTCTAGTATAGTGCCACTCTATCTGCATGATGTGCGCTGGATTCTAGTATAGTGCCACTCTATCTGCATGATGTGAGCTGGATTCTAGTATAGTGTCACTCTATCTGCATGATGTGAGCTGGATTCTAGTATAGTGTCACTCTATCTGCATGATGTGAGCTGGATTCTAGTATAGTGTCACTCTATCTGCATGATGTGAGCTGGATTCTAGTATAGTGTCACTCTATCTGCATGATGTGAGCTGGATTCTAGTATAGTGTCACTCTATCTGCATGATGTGAGCTGGATTCTAGTATAGTGTCACTCTATCTGCATGATGTGCATGATGTGAGCTGGATTCTAATATAGTGTCACTCTATCTGCATGATGTGAGCTGGATTATAGTATAGTGTCACTCTATCTGCATGATGTGAGCTGGATTCTAGTATAGTGCCCCTCTATCTGCATGATGTGAGCAGGATTCTAGTATAGTGCCACTCTATCTGCATGATGTGAGCTGGATTCTAGTATAGTGCCACTCTATCTGCATGACGTGCGCTGGATTCTAGTATAGTGCCACTCTATCTGCATGATGTGAGCTGGATTCTAGTATAGTGTCACTCTATCTGCATGATGTGAGCTGGATTCTAGTATAGTGTCACTCTATCTGCATGATGTGAGCTGGATTCTAGTATAGTGTCACTCTATCTGCATGATGTGAGCTGGATTCTAGTATAGTGTCACTCTATCTGCATGATGTGAGCTGGTTTCTAGTATAGTGCCCCTCTATCTGCATGATGTGAGCTGGATTCTAGTATAGTGCCCCTCTATCTGCATGATGTGCATGATGTGAGCTGGATTCTAGTATAGTGTCACTCTATCTGCATGATGTGAGCTGGATTCTAGTATAGTGCCCCTCTATCTGCATGATGTGAGCTGGATTCTAGTATAGTGCCCCTCTATCTGCATGATGTGCATGATGTGAGCTGGATTCTAGTATAGTGTCACTCTATCTGCATGATGTGAGCTGGATTCTAGTATAGTGTCACTCTATCTGCATGATGTGAGCTGGATTCTAGTATAGTGTCACTCTATCTGCATGATGCGAGCTGGATTCTAGTATAGTGCCCCTCTATCTGCATGATGTGCATGATGTGAGCTGGATTCTAGTATAGTGTCACTCTATCTGCATGATGTGAGCTGGATTCTAGTATAGTGTCACTCTATCTGCATGCTGTGAGCTGGATTCTAGTATAGTGCCCCTCTATCTGCATGATGTGAGCTGGATTCTAGTATAGTGCCCCTCTATCTGCATGATGTGCATTATGTGAGCTGGATTCTAGTATAGTGTCACTCTATCTGCATGATGTGAGCTGGATTCTAGTATAGTGTCACTCTATCTGCATGATGTGAGCAGGATTCTAGTATAGTGTCACTCTATCTGCATGATGCGAGCTGGATTCTAGTATAGTGCCCCTCTATCTGCATGATGTGCATGATGTGAGCTGGATTCTAGTATAGTGTCACTCTATCTGCATGATGTGAGCTGGATTCTAGTATAGTGTCACTCTATCTGCATGATGTGAGCTGGATTCTGGTATAGTGTCACTCTATCTGCATGATGTGAGCTGGATTCTAGTATAGTGCCACTCTATCTGCATGATGTGCGCTGGATTCTAGTATAGTGCCACTCTATCTGCATGATGTGAGCAGGATTCTAGTATAGTGTCACTCTATCTGCATGATGTGAGCTGGATTATAGTATAGTGCCACTCTATCTGCATGATGTAAGCAGGATTCTAGTATAGTGTCACTCTATCTGCATGATGTGCATGATGTGAGCTGGATTCTAGTATAGTGTCACTCTATCTGCATGATGTGCGCTGGATTCTAGTATGGTGTCACTCTATCTGCATGATGTGAGCTGGATTCTAGTATGGTGTCAGTCTATCTGCATGATGTGCGCTGGATTCTAGTATGGTGTCACTCTATCTGCATGATGTGAGCTGGATTCTAGTATGGTGTCAGTCTATCTGCATGATGTGAGCTGGATTCTAGTATAGTGTCACTCTATCTGCATGATGTGCGCTGGATTCTAGTATAGTGTCACTCTATCTGCATGATGTGCGCTGGATTCTAGTATAGTGTCACTCTATCTGCATGATGTGAGCTGGATTCTAGTATAGTGTCACTCTATCTGCATGATGTGAGCTGGATTCTAGTATAGTGTCACTCTATCTGCATGATGTGAGCTGGATTCTAGTATAGTGTCACTATCTGCATGATGTGAGCTGGATTCTAGTATAGTGTCACTCTATCTGCATGATGTGAGCTGGATTCTAGTATAGTGTCACTCTATCTGCATGATGTGAGCTGGATTCTAGTATAGTGTCACTCTATCTGCATGATGTGAGCTGGATTCTAGTATAGTGCCCCTCTATCTGCATGATGTGAGCAGGATTCTAGTATAGTGCCACTCTATCTGCATGATGTGAGCTGGATTCTAGTATAGTGCCACTCTATCTGCATGATGTGCGCTGGATTCTAGTATAGTGCCACTCTATCTGCATGATGTGAGCTGGATTCTAGTATAGTGTCACTCTATCTGCATGATGTGAGCTGGATTCTAGTATAGTGTCACTCTATCTGCATGATGTGAGCTGGATTCTAGTATAGTGTCACTCTATCTGCATGATGTGAGCTGGATTCTAGTATAGTGTCACTCTATCTGCATGATGTGAGCTGGATTCTAGTATAGTGTCACTCTATCTGCATGATGTGAGCTGGATTCTAGTATAGTGTCACTCTATCTGCATGATGTGCATGATGTGAGCTGGATTCTAATATAGTGTCACTCTATCTGCATGATGTGAGCTGGATTATAGTATAGTGTCACTCTATCTGCATGATGTGAGCTGGATTCTAGTATAGTGCCCCTCTATCTGCATGATGTGAGCAGGATTCTAGTATAGTGCCACTCTATCTGCATGATGTGAGCTGGATTCTAGTATAGTGCCACTCTATCTGCATGACGTGCGCTGGATTCTAGTATAGTGCCACTCTATCTGCATGATGTGAGCTGGATTCTAGTATAGTGTCACTCTATCTGCATGATGTGAGCTGGATTCTAGTATAGTGTCACTCTATCTGCATGATGTGAGCTGGATTCTAGTATAGTGTCACTCTATCTGCATGATGTGAGCTGGATTCTAGTATAGTGTCACTCTATCTGCATGATGTGAGCTGGTTTCTAGTATAGTGCCCCTCTATCTGCATGATGTGAGCTGGATTCTAGTATAGTGCCCCTCTATCTGCATGATGTGCATGATGTGAGCTGGATTCTAGTATAGTGTCACTCTATCTGCATGATGTGAGCTGGATTCTAGTATAGTGCCCCTCTATCTGCATGATGTGAGCTGGATTCTAGTATAGTGCCCCTCTATCTGCATGATGTGCATGATGTGAGCTGGATTCTAGTATAGTGTCACTCTATCTGCATGATGTGAGCTGGATTCTAGTATAGTGTCACTCTATCTGCATGATGTGAGCTGGATTCTAGTATAGTGTCACTCTATCTGCATGATGCGAGCTGGATTCTAGTATAGTGCCCCTCTATCTGCATGATGTGCATGATGTGAGCTGGATTCTAGTATAGTGTCACTCTATCTGCATGATGTGAGCTGGATTCTAGTATAGTGTCACTCTATCTGCATGCTGTGAGCTGGATTCTAGTATAGTGCCCCTCTATCTGCATGATGTGAGCTGGATTCTAGTATAGTGCCCCTCTATCTGCATGATGTGCATGATGTGAGCTGGATTCTAGTATAGTGTCACTCTATCTGCATGATGTGAGCTGGATTCTAGTATAGTGTCACTCTATCTGCATGATGTGAGCAGGATTCTAGTATAGTGCCCCTCTATCTGCATGATGTGCATGATGTGAGCTGGATTCTAGTATAGTGTCACTCTATCTGCATGATGTGAGCTGGATTCTAGTATAGTGTCACTCTATCTGCATGATGTGAGCTGGATTCTGGTATAGTGTCACTCTATCTGCATGATGTGAGCTGGATTCTAGTATAGTGCCACTCTATCTGCATGATGTGCGCTGGATTCTAGTATAGTGCCACTCTATCTGCATGATGTGAGCAGGATTCTAGTATAGTGTCACTCTATCTGCATGATGTGAGCTGGATTATAGTATAGTGCCACTCTATCTGCATGATGTAAGCAGGATTCTAGTATAGTGTCACTCTATCTGCATGATGTGCATGATGTGAGCTGGATTCTAGTATAGTGTCACTCTATCTGCATGATGTGCGCTGGATTCTAGTATGGTGTCACTCTATCTGCATGATGTGAGCTGGATTCTAGTATGGTGTCAGTCTATCTGCATGATGTGCGCTGGATTCTAGTATGGTGTCACTCTATCTGCATGATGTGAGCTGGATTCTAGTATGGTGTCAGTCTATCTGCATGATGTGAGCTGGATTCTAGTATAGTGTCACTCTATCTGCATGATGTGCGCTGGATTCTAGTATAGTGTCACTCTATCTGCATGATGTGCGCTGGATTCTAGTATAGTGTCACTCTATCTGCATGATGTGAGCTGGATTCTAGTATAGTGTCACTCTATCTGCATGATGTGAGCTGGATTCTAGTATAGTGTCACTCTATCTGCATGATGTGAGCTGGATTCTAGTATAGTGTCACTATCTGCATGATGTGAGCTGGATTCTAGTATAGTGTCACTCTATCTGCATGATGTGAGCTGGATTCTAGTATAGTGTCACTCTATCTGCATGATGTGAGCTGGATTCTAGTATAGTGTCACTCTATCTGCATGATGTGAGCTGGATTCTAGTATAGTGTCACTCTTTCTGCATGATGTGAGCTGGATTCTAGTATAGTGTCACTCTATCTGCATGATGTGCGCTGGATTCTAGTATAGTGTCACTCTATCTGCATGATGTGCGCTGGATTCTAGTATAGTGTCACTCTTCTGCATGATGTGCGCTGGATTCTAGTATAGTGTCACTCTATCTGCATGATGTGCGCTGGATTCTAGTATAGTGCCACTCTATCTGCATGATGTGAACTGGATTCTATTATAGTGCCACTCTATCTGCATGATGTGAGCTGGATTCTAGTATAGTGCCACTCTATCTGCATGATGTGAGCTGGATTCTAGTATAGTGTCACTCTATCTGCATGATGTGCGCTGGATTCTAGTATAGTGACACTCTGTCTGCATGATGTGCACTGGATTCTAGTATAGTGTCACTCTATCTGCATGATGTGAGCTGGATTCTAGTATAGTGTCACTCTACCTGCATGTTGTGCACTGGATTCTAGTATAGTGTCACTCTATCTGCATGATGTGAGCTGGATTCTAGTATAGTGCCCCTCTTTCTGCATGAGGGGCACTATACTAGAATCCAGCTCACATGTGCATGATGTGAGCTGGATTCTAGTATAGTGTCACTCTATCTGCATGATGTGAGCTGGATTCTAGTATAGTGTCACTCTATCTGCATGATGTGAGCTGGATTCTAGTATAGTGTCACTCTATCTGCATGATGTGAGCTGGATTCTAGTATAGTGCCCCTCTATCTGCATGATGTGCATGATGTGAGCTGGATTCTAGTATAGTGTCACTCTATCTGCATGATGTGAGCTGGATTCTAGTATAGTGTCACTCTATCTGCATGATGTGAGCTGGATTCTAGTATAGTGTCACTCTATCTGCATGATGTGAGCTGGATTCTAGTATAGTGCCACTCTATCTGCATGATGTGAGCAGGATTCTAGTATAGTGTCACTATCTGCATGATGTGCATGATGTGAGCTGGATTCTAGTATAGTGTCACTCTATCTGCATGATGTGAGCTGGATTCTAGTATAGTGTCACTCTCTCTGCATGATGTGCATGATGTGAGCTGGATTCTAGTATAGTGTCACTCTATCTGCATGATGTGAGCTGGATTCTAGTATAGTGTCACGCTATCTGCATGATGTGCATGATGTGAGCTGGATTCTAGTATAGTGTCACTCTATCTGCATGATGTGAGCTGGATTCTAGTATAGTGCCACTCTATCTGCATGATGTGAGCTGGATTCTAGTATAGTGCCACTCTATCTGCATGATGTGAGCTGGATTCTAGTATAGTGTCACTCTATCTCCATGATGTGCGCTGGATTCTAGTATAGTGACACTCTGTCTGCATGATGTGCACTGGATTCTAGTATAGTGTCACTCTATCTGCATGATGTGAGCTGGATTCTAGTATAGTGTCACTCTATCTGCATGATGTGAGCTGGATTCTAGTATAGTGCCCCTCTATCTGCATGAGGGGCACTATACTAGAATCCAGCTCACATGTGCATGATGTGAGCTGGATTCTAGTATAGTGTCACTCTATCTGCATGATGTGAGCTGGATTCTAGTATAGTGTCACTCTATCTGCATGATGTGAGCTGGATTCTAGTATAGTGTCACTCTATCTGCATGATGTGAGCTGGATTCTAGTATAGTGCCCCTCTATCTGCATGATGTGCATGATGTGAGCTGGATTCTAGTATAGTGTCACTCTATCTGCATGATGTGAGCTGGATTCTAGTATAGTGTCACTCTATCTGCATGATGTGAGCTGTATTCTAATATAGTGCCACTCTATCTGCATGATGTGAGCAGGATTCTAGTATAGTGTCACTCTATCTGCATGATGTGAGCTGGATTCTAGTATAGTGTCACTCTATCTGCATGATGTGAGCTGGATTCTAGTGTAGTGTCACTCTATCTGCATGATGTGAGCTGGATTCTAGTATAGTGTCACTCTATCTGCATGATGTGAGCTGGATTCTAGTATAGTGCCCCTCTATCTGCATGATGTGAGCAGGATTCTAGTATAGTGCCACTCTATCTGCATGATGTGAGCTGGATTCTAGTATAGTGCCACTCTATCTGCATGATGTGCGCTGGATTCTAGTATAGTGCCACTCTATCTGCATGATGTGAGCTGGATTCTAGTATAGTGTCACTCTATCTGCATGATGTGAGCTGGATTCTAGTATAGTGTCACTCTATCTGCATGATGTGAGCTGGATTCTAGTATAGTGTCACTCTATCTGCATGATGTGAGCTGGATTCTAGTATAGTGTCACTCTATCTGCATGATGTGAGCTGGATTCTAGTATAGTGTCACTCTATCTGCATGATGTGCATGATGTGAGCTGGATTCTAATATAGTGTCACTCTATCTGCATGATGTGAGCTGGATTATAGTATAGTGTCACTCTATCTGCATGATGTGAGCTGGATTCTAGTATAGTGCCCCTCTATCTGCATGATGTGAGCAGGATTCTAGTATAGTGCCACTCTATCTGCATGATGTGAGCTGGATTCTAGTATAGTGCCACTCTATCTGCATGACGTGCGCTGGATTCTAGTATAGTGCCACTCTATCTGCATGATGTGAGCTGGATTCTAGTATAGTGTCACTCTATCTGCAAGATGTGAGCTGGATTCTAGTATAGTGTCACTCTATCTGCATGATGTGAGCTGGATTCTAGTATAGTGTCACTCTATCTGCATGATGTGAGCTGGATTCTAGTATAGTGCCCCTCTATCTGCATGATGTGAGCTGGATTCTAGTATAGTGCCCCTCTATCTGCATGATGTGCATGATGTGAGCTGGATTCTAGTATAGTGTCACTCTATCTGCATGATGTGAGCTGGATTCTAGTATAGTGCCCCTCTATCTGCATGATGTGAGCTGGATTCTAGTATAGTGCCCCTCTATCTGCATGATGTGCATGATGTGAGCTGGATTCTAGTATAGTGTCACTCTATCTGCATGATGTGAGCTGGATTCTAGTATAGTGTCACTCTATCTGCATGATGTGAGCTGGATTCTAGTATAGTGTCACTCTATCTGCATGATGCGAGCTGGATTCTAGTATAGTGCCCCTCTATCTGCATGATGTGCATGATGTGAGCTGGATTCTAGTATAGTGTCACTCTATCTGCATGATGTGAGCTGGATTCTAGTATAGTGTCACTCTATCTGCATGCTGTGAGCTGGATTCTAGTATAGTGCCCCTCTATCTGCATGATGTGAGCTGGATTCTAGTATAGTGCCCCTCTATCTGCATGATGTGCATGATGTGAGCTGGATTCTAGTATAGTGTCACTCTATCTGCATGATGTGAGCTGGATTCTAGTATAGTGTCACTCTATCTGCATGATGTGAGCTGGATTCTAGTATAGTGTCACTCTATCTGCATGATGTGAGCTGGATTCTAGTATAGTGTCACTCTATCTGCATGATGTGCATGATGTGAGCTGGATTCTAATATAGTGTCACTCTATCTGCATGATGTGAGCTGGATTATAGTATAGTGTCACTCTATCTGCATGATGTGAGCTGGATTCTAGTATAGTGCCCCTCTATCTGCATGATGTGAGCAGGATTCTAGTATAGTGCCACTCTATCTGCATGATGTGAGCTGGATTCTAGTATAGTGCCACTCTATCTGCATGACGTGCGCTGGATTCTAGTATAGTGCCACTCTATCTGCATGATGTGAGCTGGATTCTAGTATAGTGTCACTCTATCTGCATGATGTGAGCTGGATTCTAGTATAGTGTCACTCTATCTGCATGATGTGAGCTGGATTCTAGTATAGTGTCACTCTATCTGCATGATGTGAGCTGGATTCTAGTATAGTGTCACTCTATCTGCATGATGTGAGCTGGATTCTAGTATAGTGCCCCTCTATCTGCATGATGTGAGCTGGATTCTAGTATAGTGCCCCTCTATCTGCATGATGTGCATGATGTGAGCTGGATTCTAGTATAGTGTCACTCTATCTGCATGATGTGAGCTGGATTCTAGTATAGTGCCCCTCTATCTGCATGATGTGAGCTGGATTCTAGTATAGTGCCCCTCTATCTGCATGATGTGCATGATGTGAGCTGGATTCTAGTATAGTGTCACTCTATCTGCATGATGTGAGCTGGATGATTCTAGTATAGTGTCACTCTATCTGCATGATGTGAGCTGGATTCTAGTATAGTGTCACTCTATCTGCATGATGCGAGCTGGATTCTAGTATAGTGCCCCTCTATCTGCATGATGTGCATGATGTGAGCTGGATTCTAGTATAGTGTCACTCTATCTGCATGATGTGAGCTGGATTCTAGTATAGTGTCACTCTATCTGCATGCTGTGAGCTGGATTCTAGTATAGTGCCCCTCTATCTGCATGATGTGAGCTGGATTCTAGTATAGTGCCCCTCTATCTGCATGATGTGCATGATGTGAGCTGGATTCTAGTATAGTGTCACTCTATCTGCATGATGTGAGCTGGATTCTAGTATAGTGTCACTCTATCTGCATGATGTGAGCAGGATTCTAGTATAGTGTCACTCTATCTGCATGATGCGAGCTGGATTCTAGTATAGTGCCCCTCTATCTGCATGATGTGCATGATGTGAGCTGGATTCTAGTATAGTGTCACTCTATCTGCATGATGTGAGCTGGATTCTAGTATAGTGTCACTCTATCTGCATGATGTGAGCTGGATTCTAGTATAGTGTCACTCTATCTGCATGATGTGAGCTGGATTCTAGTATAGTGCCACTCTATCTGCATGATGTGCGCTGGATTCTAGTATAGTGCCACTCTATCTGCATGATGTGAGCAGGATTCTAGTATAATGTCACTCTATCTGCATGATGTGCATGATGTGAGCTGGATTCTAGTATAGTGTCACTCTATCTGCATGATGTGAGCTGGATTATAGTATAGTGCCACTCTATCTGCATGATGTAAGCAGGATTCTAGTATAGTGTCACTCTATCTGCATGATGTGCATGATGTGAGCTGGATTCTAGTATAGTGTCACTCTATCTGCATGATGTGCGCTGGATTCTAGTATGGTGTCACTCTATCTGCATGATGTGAGCTGGATTCTAGTATGGTGTCAGTCTATCTGCATGATGTGCGCTGGATTCTAGTATGGTGTCACTCTATCTGCATGATGTGAGCTGGATTCTAGTATGGTGTCAGTCTATCTGCATGATGTGAGCTGGATTCTAGTATAGTGTCACTCTATCTGCATGGTGTGAGCTGGATTCTAGTATAGTGTCACTCTATCTGCATGATGTGAGCTGGATTCTAGTGTAGTGTCACTTTATCTGCATGATGTGAGCTGGATTCTAGTATAGTGTCACTCTATCTGCATGATGCGAGCTGGATTCTAGTATAGTGTCACTCTATCTGCATGATGTGAGCTGGATTCTAGTATAGTGCCACTCTATCTGCATGATGTGAACTGGATTCTATTATAGTGTCACTCTATCTGCATGATGTGAGCTGGATTCTAGTATAGTGTCACTCTATCTGCATGATGTGAGCTGGATTCTAGTATAGTGTCACTTTATCTGCATGATGTGAGCTGGATTCTAGTATAGTGTCACTCTATCTGCATGATGTGATCAGGATTCTTGTATAGTGCCACTCTATCTGCATGATGTGAGCAGGATTCTAGTATAGTGTCACTATCTGCATGATGTGCATGATGTGAGCTGGATTCTAGTATAGTGCCACTCTATCTGCATGATGTGAGCTGGATTCTAGTATAGTGTCACTCTATCTGCATGATGTGCATGATGTGAGCTGGATTCTATTATAGTGTCACTCTATCTGCATGATGTGAGCTGGATTCTAGTATAGTGCCACTCTATCTGCATGATGTGAGCAGGATTCTAGTATAGTGTCACTCTATCTGCATGATGTGCATGATGTGAGCTGGATTCTAGTATAGTGTCACTCTATCTGCATGATGTGAGCTGGATTCTAGTATAGTGTCACTCTATCTGCATGATGTGAGCTGGATTCTAGTATAGTGCCACTCTATCTGCATGATGTGAACTGGATTCTATTATAGTGCCACTCTATCTGCATGATGTGAGCTGGATTCTAGTATAGTGCCACTCTATCTGCATGATGTGCGCTGGATTCTAGTATAGTGTCACTCTATCTGCATGATGTGAGCTGGATTCTAGTATAGTGTCACTCTATCTGCATGATGTGCGCTGGATTCTAGTATAGTGTCACTTTATCTGCATGATGTGAGCTGGATTCTAGTATAGTGTCACTCTATCTGCATGATGTGAGCTGGATTCTAGTATAGTGTCACTCTATCTGCATGATGTGAGCTGGATTCTAGTATAGTGTCACTTTATCTGCATGATGTGAGCTGGATTCTAGTATAGTGTCACTCTATCTGCATGATGTGATCAGGATTCTAGTATAGTGTCACTCTATCTGCATGATGTGCGCTGGATTCTAGTATAGTGCCACTCTATCTGCATGATGTGAGCAGGATTCTAGTATAGTGTCACTCTATCTGCATGATCTGCATGATGTGAGCTGGATTCTAGTATAGTGTCACTCTATCTGCATGATGTGAGCTGGATTCTAGTATAGTGTCACTCTATCTGCATGATGTGAGCTGGATTCTAGTATAGTGTCACTCTATCTGCATGATGTGAGCTGGATTCTAGTATAGTGTCACTTTATCTGCATGATGTGAGCTGGATTCTAGTATAGTGTCACTCTATCTGCATGATGTGAGCTGGATTCTAGTATAGTGTCACTCTATCTGCATGATGTGCGCTGGATTCTAGTATAGTGTCACTTTATCTGCATGATGTGAGCTGGATTCTAGTATAGTGTCACTCTATCTGCATGATGTGAGCTGGATTCTAGTATAGTGTCACTCTATCTGCATGATGTGAGCTGGATTCTAGTATAGTGTCACTTTATCTGCATGATGTGAGCTGGATTCTAGTATAGTGTCACTCTATCTGCATGATGTGCGCTGGATTCTAGTATAGTGTCACTCTATCTGCATGATGTGAGCTGGATTCTAGTATAGTGCCACTCTATCTGCATGATGTGCGCTGGATTCTAGTATAGTGTCACTTTATCTGCATGATGTGAGCTGGATTCTAGTATAGTGCCCCTCTATCTGCATGATGTGCATGATGTGAGCTGGATTCTAATATAGTGTCACTCTATCTGCATGATGTGAGCTGGATTCTAGTATAGTGTCACTCTATCTGCATGATGTGAGCTGGATTCTAGTATAGTGCCCCTCTATCTGCATGATGTGAGCAGGATTCTAGTATAGTGCTACTCTATCTGCATGATGTGAGCTGGATTCTAGTATAATGCCACTCTATATGCATGATGTGCGCTGGATTCTAGTATAGTGCCACTCTATCTGCATGATGTGAGCTGGATTCTAGTATAGTGTCACTCTATCTGCATGATGTGAGCTGGATTCTAGTATAGTGTCACTCTATCTGCATGATGTGAGCTGGATTCTAGTATAGTGTCACTCTATCTGCATGATGTGCGCTGGATTCTAGTATAGTGTCACTTTATCTGCATGATGTGAGCTGGATTCTAGTATAGTGTCACTCTATCTGCATGATGTGAGCTGGATTCTAGTATAGTGTCACTTTATCTGCATGATGTGAGCTGGATTCTAGTATAGTGTCACTCTATCTGCATGATGTGCGCTGGATTCTAGTATAGTGTCACTCTATCTGCATGATGTGAGCTGGATTCTAGTATAGTGCCACTCTATCTGCATGATGTGCGCTGGATTCTAGTATAGTGTCACTTTATCTGCATGATGTGAG
The DNA here is from genome assembly GCF_040938575.1 of Ambystoma mexicanum. Classification (NCBI taxonomy): domain Eukaryota; kingdom Metazoa; phylum Chordata; class Amphibia; order Caudata; family Ambystomatidae; genus Ambystoma; species Ambystoma mexicanum. Next base: position 347,966,299 of record NC_090935.1, read on the forward strand.
CTGGATTCTAGTATAGTGCCCCTCTATCTGCATGATGTGCATGATGTGAGCTGGATTCTAATATAGTGTCACTCTATCTGCATGATGTGAGCTGGATTCTAGTATAGTGTCACTCTATCTGCATGATGTGAGCTGGATTCTAGTATAGTGCCCCTCTATCTGCATGATGTGAGCAGGATTCTAGTATAGTGCCACTCTATCTGCATGATGTGAGCTGGATTCTAGTATAGTGCCACTCTATCTGCATGATGTGCGCTGGATTCTAGTATAGTGCCACTCTATCTGCATGATGTGAGCTGGATTCTAGTATAGTGTCACTCTATCTGCATGATGTGAGCTGGATTCTAGTATAGTGTCACTCTATCTGCATGATGTGAGCTGGATTCTAGTATAGTGTCACTCTATCTGCATGATGTGAGCTGGATTCTAGTATAGTGTCACTCTATCTGCATGATGTGAGCTGGATTCTAGTATAGTGTCACTCTATCTGCATGATGTGAGCTGGATTCTAGTATAGTGTCACTCTATCTGCATGATGTGCATGATGTGAGCTGGATTCTAATATAGTGTCACTCTATCTGCATGATGTGAGCTGGATTATAGTATAGTGTCACTCTATCTGCATGATGTGAGCTGGATTCTAGTATAGTGCCCCTCTATCTGCATGATGTGAGCAGGATTCTAGTATAGTGCCACTCTATCTGCATGATGTGAGCTGGATTCTAGTATAGTGCCACTCTATCTGCATGACGTGCGCTGGATTCTAGTATAGTGCCACTCTATCTGCATGATGTGAGCTGGATTCTAGTATAGTGTCACTCTATCTGCATGATGTGAGCTGGATTCTAGTATAGTGTCACTCTATCTGCATGATGTGAGCTGGATTCTAGTATAGTGTCACTCTATCTGCATGATGTGAGCTGGATTCTAGTATAGTGTCACTCTATCTGCATGATGTGAGCTGGTTTCTAGTATAGTGCCCCTCTATCTGCATGATGTGAGCTGGATTCTAGTATAGTGCCCCTCTATCTGCATGATGTGCATGATGTGAGCTGGATTCTAGTATAGTGTCACTCTATCTGCATGATGTGAGCTGGATTCTAGTATAGTGCCCCTCTATCTGCATGATGTGAGCTGGATTCTAGTATAGTGCCCCTCTATCTGCATGATGTGCATGATGTGAGCTGGATTCTAGTATAGTGTCACTCTATCTGCATGATGTGAGCTGGATTCTAGTATAGTGTCACTCTATCTGCATGATGTGAGCTGGATTCTAGTATAGTGTCACTCTATCTGCATGATGCGAGCTGGATTCTAGTATAGTGCCCCTCTATCTGCATGATGTGCATGATGTGAGCTGGATTCTAGTATAGTGTCACTCTATCTGCATGATGTGAGCTGGATTCTAGTATAGTGTCACTCTATCTGCATGCTGTGAGCTGGATTCTAGTATAGTGCCCCTCTATCTGCATGATGTGAGCTGGATTCTAGTATAGTGCCCCTCTATCTGCATGATGTGCATGATGTGAGCTGGATTCTAGTATAGTGTCACTCTATCTGCATGATGTGAGCTGGATTCTAGTATAGTGTCACTCTATCTGCATGATGTGAGCAGGATTCTAGTATAGTGTCACTCTATCTGCATGATGCGAGCTGGATTCTAGTATAGTGCCCCTCTATCTGCATGATGTGCATGATGTGAGCTGGATTCTAGTATAGTGTCACTCTATCTGCATGATGTGAGCTGGATTCTAGTATAGTGTCACTCTATCTGCATGATGTGAGCTGGATTCTGGTATAGTGTCACTCTATCTGCATGATGTGAGCTGGATTCTAGTATAGTGCCACTCTATCTGCATGATGTGCGCTGGATTCTAGTATAGTGCCACTCTATCTGCATGATGTGAGCAGGATTCTAGTATAGTGTCACTCTATCTGCATGATGTGAGCTGGATTATAGTATAGTGCCACTCTATCTGCATGATGTAAGCAGGATTCTAGTATAGTGTCACTCTATCTGCATGATGTGCATGATGTGAGCTGGATTCTAGTATAGTGTCACTCTATCTGCATGATGTGCGCTGGATTCTAGTATGGTGTCACTCTATCTGCATGATGTGAGCTGGATTCTAGTATGGTGTCAGTCTATCTGCATGATGTGCGCTGGATTCTAGTATGGTGTCACTCTATCTGCATGATGTGAGCTGGATTCTAGTATGGTGTCAGTCTATCTGCATGATGTGAGCTGGATTCTAGTATAGTGTCACTCTATCTGCATGATGTGCGCTGGATTCTAGTATAGTGTCACTCTATCTGCATGATGTGCGCTGGATTCTAGTATAGTGTCACTCTATCTGCATGATGTGAGCTGGATTCTAGTATAGTGTCACTCTATCTGCATGATGTGAGCTGGATTCTAGTATAGTGTCACTCTATCTGCATGATGTGAGCTGGATTCTAGTATAGTGTCACTATCTGCATGATGTGAGCTGGATTCTAGTATAGTGTCACTCTATCTGCATGATGTGAGCTGGATTCTAGTATAGTGTCACTCTATCTGCATGATGTGAGCTGGATTCTAGTATAGTGTCACTCTATCTGCATGATGTGAGCTGGATTCTAGTATAGTGTCACTCTTTCTGCATGATGTGAGCTGGATTCTAGTATAGTGTCACTCTATCTGCATGATGTGCGCTGGATTCTAGTATAGTGTCACTCTATCTGCATGATGTGCGCTGGATTCTAGTATAGTGTCACTCTTCTGCATGATGTGCGCTGGATTCTAGTATAGTGTCACTCTATCTGCATGATGTGCGCTGGATTCTAGTATAGTGCCACTCTATCTGCATGATGTGAACTGGATTCTATTATAGTGCCACTCTATCTGCATGATGTGAGCTGGATTCTAGTATAGTGCCACTCTATCTGCATGATGTGAGCTGGATTCTAGTATAGTGTCACTCTATCTGCATGATGTGCGCTGGATTCTAGTATAGTGACACTCTGTCTGCATGATGTGCACTGGATTCTAGTATAGTGTCACTCTATCTGCATGATGTGAGCTGGATTCTAGTATAGTGTCACTCTACCTGCATGTTGTGCACTGGATTCTAGTATAGTGTCACTCTATCTGCATGATGTGAGCTGGATTCTAGTATAGTGCCCCTCTTTCTGCATGAGGGGCACTATACTAGAATCCAGCTCACATGTGCATGATGTGAGCTGGATTCTAGTATAGTGTCACTCTATCTGCATGATGTGAGCTGGATTCTAGTATAGTGTCACTCTATCTGCATGATGTGAGCTGGATTCTAGTATAGTGTCACTCTATCTGCATGATGTGAGCTGGATTCTAGTATAGTGCCCCTCTATCTGCATGATGTGCATGATGTGAGCTGGATTCTAGTATAGTGTCACTCTATCTGCATGATGTGAGCTGGATTCTAGTATAGTGTCACTCTATCTGCATGATGTGAGCTGGATTCTAGTATAGTGTCACTCTATCTGCATGATGTGAGCTGGATTCTAGTATAGTGCCACTCTATCTGCATGATGTGAGCAGGATTCTAGTATAGTGTCACTATCTGCATGATGTGCATGATGTGAGCTGGATTCTAGTATAGTGTCACTCTATCTGCATGATGTGAGCTGGATTCTAGTATAGTGTCACTCTCTCTGCATGATGTGCATGATGTGAGCTGGATTCTAGTATAGTGTCACTCTATCTGCATGATGTGAGCTGGATTCTAGTATAGTGTCACGCTATCTGCATGATGTGCATGATGTGAGCTGGATTCTAGTACAGTGTCACTCTATCTGCATGATGTGAGCTGGATTCTAGTATAGTGCCACTCTATCTGCATGATGTGAGCTGGATTCTAGTATAGTGCCACTCTATCTGCATGATGTGAGCTGGATTCTAGTATAGTGTCACTCTATCTCCATGATGTGCGCTGGATTCTAGTATAGTGACACTCTGTCTGCATGATGTGCACTGGATTCTAGTATAGTGTCACTCTATCTGCATGATGTGAGCTGGATTCTAGTATAGTGTCACTCTATCTGCATGATGTGATCTGGATTCTAGTATAGTGCCCCTCTATCTGCATGAGGGGCACTATACTAGAATCCAGCTCACATGTGCATGATGTGAGCTGGATTCTAGTATAGTGTCACTCTATCTGCATGATGTGAGCTGGATTCTAGTATAGTGTCACTCTATCTGCATGATGTGAGCTGGATTCTAGTATAGTGTCACTCTATCTGCATGATGTGAGCTGGATTCTAGTATAGTGCCCCTCTATCTGCATGATGTGCATGATGTGAGCTGGATTCTAGTATAGTGTCACTCTATCTGCATGATGTGAGCTGGATTCTAGTATAGTGTCACTCTATCTGCATGATGTGAGCTGTATTCTAGTATAGTGCCACTCTATCTGCATGATGTGAGCAGGATTCTAGTATAGTGTCACTCTATCTGCATGATGTGAGCTGGATTCTAGTATAGTGTCACTCTATCTGCATGATGTGAGCTGGATTCTAGTGTAGTGTCACTCTATCTGCATGATGTGAGCTGGATTCTAGTATAGTGTCACTCTATCTGCATGATGTGAGCTGGATTCTAGTATAGTGCCCCTCTATCTGCATGATGTGAGCAGGATTCTAGTATAGTGCCACTCTATCTGCATGATGTGAGCTGGATTCTAGTATAGTGCCACTCTATCTGCATGATGTGCGCTGGATTCTAGTATAGTGCCACTCTATCTGCATGATGTGAGCTGGATTCTAGTATAGTGTCACTCTATCTGCATGATGTGAGCTGGATTCTAGTATAGTGTCACTCTATCTGCATGATGTGAGCTGGATTCTAGTATAGTGTCACTCTATCTGCATGATGTGAGCTGGATTCTAGTATAGTGTCACTCTATCTGCATGATGTGAGCTGGATTCTAGTATAGTGTCACTCTATCTGCATGATGTGAGCTGGATTCTAGTATAGTGTCACTCTATCTGCATGATGTGCATGATGTGAGCTGGATTCTAATATAGTGTCACTCTATCTGCATGATGTGAGCTGGATTATAGTATAGTGTCACTCTATCTGCATGATGTGAGCTGGATTCTAGTATAGTGCCCCTCTATCTGCATGATGTGAGCAGGATTCTAGTATAGTGCCACTCTATCTGCATGATGTGAGCTGGATTCTAGTATAGTGCCACTCTATCTGCATGACGTGCGCTGGATTCTAGTATAGTGCCACTCTATCTGCATGATGTGAGCTGGATTCTAGTATAGTGTCACTCTATCTGCATGATGTGAGCTGGATTCTAGTATAGTGTCACTCTATCTGCATGATGTGAGCTGGATTCTAGTATAGTGTCACTCTATCTGCATGATGTGAGCTGGATTCTAGTATAGTGTCACTCTATCTGCATGATGTGAGCTGGATTCTAGTATAGTGCCCCTCTATCTGCATGATGTGAGCTGGATTCTAGTATAGTGCCCCTCTATCTGCATGATGTGCATGATGTGAGCTGGATTCTAGTATAGTGTCACTCTATCTGCATGATGTGAGCTGGATTCTAGTATAGTGCCCCTCTATCTGCATGATGTGAGCTGGATTCTAGTATAGTGCCCCTCTATCTGCATGATGTGCATGATGTGAGCTGGATTCTAGTATAGTGTCACTCTATCTGCATGATGTGAGCTGGATTCTAGTATAGTGTCACTCTATCTGCATGATGTGAGCTGGATTCTAGTATAGTGTCACTCTATCTGCATGATGCGAGCTGGATTCTAGTATAGTGCCCCTCTATCTGCATGATGTGCATGATGTGAGCTGGATTCTAGTATAGTGTCACTCTATCTGCATGATGTGAGCTGGATTCTAGTATAGTGTCACTCTATCTGCATGCTGTGAGCTGGATTCTAGTATAGTGCCCCTCTATCTGCATGATGTGAGCTGGATTCTAGTATAGTGCCCCTCTATCTGCATGATGTGCATGATGTGAGCTGGATTCTAGTATAGTGTCACTCTATCTGCATGATGTGAGCTGGATTCTAGTATAGTGTCACTCTATCTGCATGATGTGAGCTGGATTCTAGTATAGTGTCACTCTATCTGCATGATGTGAGCTGGATTCTAGTATAGTGTCACTCTATCTGCATGATGTGCATGATGTGAGCTGGATTCTAATATAGTGTCACTCTATCTGCATGATGTGAGCTGGATTATAGTATAGTGTCACTCTATCTGCATGATGTGAGCTGGATTCTAGTATAGTGCCCCTCTATCTGCATGATGTGAGCAGGATTCTAGTATAGTGCCACTCTATCTGCATGATGTGAGCTGGATTCTAGTATAGTGCCACTCTATCTGCATGATGTGAGCTGGATTCTAGTATAGTGTCACTCTATCTGCATGATGTGAGCTGGATTCTAGTATAGTGTCACTCTATCTGCATGATGTGAGCTGGATTCTAGTATAGTGTCACTCTATCTGCATGATGTGAGCTGGATTCTAGTATAGTGTCACTCTATCTGCATGATGTGAGCTGGATTCTAGTATAGTGCCCCTCTATCTGCATGATGTGAGCTGGATTCTAGTATAGTGCCCCTCTATCTGCATGATGTGCATGATGTGAGCTGGATTCTAGTATAGTGTCACTCTATCTGCATGATGTGAGCTGGATTCTAGTATAGTGCCCCTCTATCTGCATGATGTGAGCTGGATTCTAGTATAGTGCCCCTCTATCTGCATGATGTGCATGATGTGAGCTGGATTCTAGTATAGTGTCACTCTATCTGCATGATGTGAGCTGGATTCTAGTATAGTGTCACTCTATCTGCATGATGTGAGCTGGATTCTAGTATAGTGTCACTCTATCTGCATGATGCGAGCTGGATTCTAGTATAGTGCCCCTCTATCTGCATGATGTGCATGATGTGAGCTGGATTCTAGTATAGTGTCACTCTATCTGCATGATGTGAGCTGGATTCTAGTATAGTGTCACTCTATCTGCATGCTGTGAGCTGGATTCTAGTATAGTGCCCCTCTATCTGCATGATGTGAGCTGGATTCTAGTATAGTGCCCCTCTATCTGCATGATGTGCATGATGTGAGCTGGATTCTAGTATAGTGTCACTCTATCTGCATGATGTGAGCTGGATTCTAGTATAGTGTCACTCTATCTGCATGATGTGAGCAGGATTCTAGTATAGTGTCACTCTATCTGCATGATGCGAGCTGGATTCTAGTATAGTGCCCCTCTATCTGCATGATGTGCATGATGTGAGCTGGATTCTAGTATAGTGTCACTCTATCTGCATGATGTGAGCTGGATTCTAGTATAGTGTCACTCTATCTGCATGATGTGAGCTGGATTCTAGTATAGTGTCACTCTATCTGCATGATGTGAGCTGGATTCTAGTATAGTGCCACTCTATCTGCATGATGTGCGCTGGATTCTAGTATAGTGCCACTCTATCTGCATGATGTGAGCAGGATTCTAGTATAATGTCACTCTATCTGCATGATGTGCATGATGTGAGCTGGATTCTAGTATAGTGTCACTCTATCTGCATGATGTGAGCTGGATTATAGTATAGTGCCACTCTATCTGCATGATGTAAGCAGGATTCTAGTATAGTGTCACTCTATCTGCATGATGTGCATGATGTGAGCTGGATTCTAGTATAGTGTCACTCTATCTGCATGATGTGCGCTGGATTCTAGTATGGTGTCACTCTATCTGCATGATGTGAGCTGGATTCTAGTATGGTGTCAGTCTATCTGCATGATGTGCGCTGGATTCTAGTATGGTGTCACTCTATCTGCATGATGTGAGCTGGATTCTAGTATGGTGTCAGTCTATCTGCATGATGTGAGCTGGATTCTAGTATAGTGTCACTCTATCTGCATGATGTGCGCTGGATTCTAGTATAGTGTCACTCTATCTGCATGATGTGCGCTGGATTCTAGTATAGTGTCACTCTATCTGCATGATGTGCGCTGGATTCTAGTATAGTGTCACTCTATCTGCATGATGTGAGCTGGATTCTAGTATAGTGTCACTCTATCTGCATGATGTGAGCTGGATTCTAGTATAGTGTCACTCTATCTGCATGATGTGAGCTGGATTCTAGTATAGTGTCACTCTATCTGCATGATGCGAGCTGGATTCTAGTATAGTGTCACTCTATCTGCATGATGTGAGCTGGATTCTAGTATAGTGTCACTCTATCTGCATGATGTGAGCTGGATTCTAGTATAGTGTCACTCTTTCTGCATGATGTGAGCTGGATTCTAGTATAGTGTCACTCTATCTGCATGATGTGCGCTGGATTCTAGTATAGTGTCACTCTATCTGCATGATGTGCGCTGGATTCTAGTATAGTGTCACTCTTCTGCATGATGTGCGCTGGATTCTAGTATAGTGTCACTCTATCTGCATGATGTGCGCTGGATTCTAGTATAGTGCCACTCTATCTGCATGATGTGAACTGGATTCTATTATAGTGCCACTCTATCTGCATGATGTGAGCTGGATTCTAGTATAGTGCCACTCTATCTGCATGATGTGAGCTGGATTCTAGTATAGTGTCACTCTATCTGCATGATGTGCGCTGGATTCTAGTATAGTGACACTCTGTCTGCATGATGTGCACTGGATTCTAGTATAGTGTCACTCTATCTGCATGATGTGAGCTGGATTCTAGTATAGTGTCACTCTACCTGCATGTTGTGCACTGGATTCTAGTATAGTGTCACTCTATCTGCATGATGTGAGCTGGATTCTAGTATAGTGCCCCTCTATCTGCATGATGTGAGCTGGATTCTAGTATAGTGCCCCTCTATCTGCATGATGTGCATGATGTGAGCTGGATTCTAGTATAGTGTCACTCTATCTGCATGATGTGAGCTGGATTCTAGTATAGTGTCACTCTATCTGCATGATGTGAGCTGGATTCTAGTATAGTGTCACTCTATCTGCATGATGTGAGCTGGATTCTAGTATAGTGTCACTCTATCTGCATGATGTGAGCTGGATTCTAGTATAGTGTCACTCTATCTGCATGATGTGAGCTGGATTCTAGTATAGTGCCCCTCTATCTGCATGATGTGCATGATGTGAGCTGGATTCTAGTATAGTGTCACTCTATCTGCATGATGTGAGCTGGATTCTAGTATAGTGTCACTCTATCTGCATGATGTGAGCTGGATTCTAGTATAGTGTCACTCTATCTGCATGATGTGAGCTGGATTCTAGTATAGTGCCACTCTATCTGCATGATGTGAGCAGGATTCTAGTATAGTGTCACTATCTGCATGATGTGCATGATGTGAGCTGGATTCTAGTATAGTGTCACTCTATCTGCATGATGTGAGCTGGATTCTAGTATAGTGTCACTCTCTCTGCATGATGTGCATGATGTGAGCTGGATTCTAGTATAGTGTCACTCTATCTGCATGATGTGAGCTGGATTCTAGTATAGTGTCACTCTATCTGCATGATGTGCATGATGTGAGCTGGATTCTAGTATAGTGTCACTCTATCTGCATGATGTGAGCTGGATTCTAGTATAGTGCCACTCTATCTGCATGATGTGAGCTGGATTCTAGTATAGTGCCACTCTATCTGCATGATGTGAGCTGGATTCTAGTATAGTGTCACTCTATCTGCATGATGTGCGCTGTATTCTAGTATAGTGACACTCTGTCTGCATGATGTGCACTGGATTCTAGTATAGTGTCACTCTATCTGCATGATGTGAGCTGGATTCTAGTATAGTGTCACTCTACCTGCATGTTGTGCACTGGATTCTAGTATAGTGTCACTCTATCTGCATGATGTGAGCTGGATTCTAGTATAGTGCCCCTCTATCTGCATGAGGGGCACTATACTAGAATCCAGCTCACATGTGCATGATGTGAGCTGGATTCTAGTATAGTGTCACTCTATCTGCATGATGTGAGCTGGATTCTAGTATAGTGTCACTCTATCTGCATGATGTGAGCTGGATTCTAGTATAGTGTCACTCTATCTGCATGATGTGAGCCGGATTCTAGTATAGTGCCCCTCTATCTGCATGATGTGCATGATGTGAGCTGGATTCTAGTATAGTGTCACTCTATCTGCATGATGTGAGCTGGATTCTAGTATAGTGTCACTCTATCTGCATGATGTGAGCTGTATTCTAGTATAGTGCCACTCTATCTGCATGATGTGAGCAGGATTCTAGTATAGTGTCACTCTATCTGCATGATGTGAGCTGGATTCTAGTATAGTGTCACTCTATCTGCATGATGTGAGCTGGATTCTAGTGTAGTGTCACTCTATCTGCATGGTGTGAGCTGGATTCTAGTATAGTGTCACTCTATCTGCATGATGTGAGCTGTATTCTAGTATAGTGCCACTCTATCTGCATGATGTGAGCAGGATTCTAGTATAGTGTCACTCTATCTGCATGATGTGCGCTGGATTCTAGTATAGTGCCACTCTATCTGCATGATGTGAACTGGATTCTATTATAGTGCCACTCTATCTGCATGATGTGAGCTGGATTCTAGTATAGTGCCACTCTATCTGCATGATGTGAGCTGGATTCTAGTATAGTGTCACTCTATCTGCATGATGTGCGCTGGATTCTAGTATAGTGACACTCTGTCTGCATGATGTGCACTGGATTCTAGTATAGTGTCACTCTATCTGCATGATGTGAGCTGGATTCTAGTATAGTGTCACTCTACCTGCATGTTGTGCACTGGATTCTAGTATAGTGTCACTCTATCTGCATGATGTGAGCTGGATTCTAGTATAGTGCCCCTCTATCTGCATGATGTGAGCTGGATTCTAGTATAGTGTCACTCTATCTGCATGATGTGCGCTGGATTCTAGTATAGTGTCACTCTATCTGCATGATGTGCGCTGGATTCTAGTATAGTGTCACTCTTCTGCATGATGTGCGCTGGATTCTAGTATAGTGTCACTCTATCTGCATGATGTGCGCTGGATTCTAGTATAGTGCCACTCTATCTGCATGATGTGAACTGGATTCTATTATAGTGCCACTCTTTCTGCATGATGTGAGCTGGATTCTAGTATAGTGCCACTCTATCTGCATGATGTGAGCTGGATTCTAGTATAGTGTCACTCTATCTGCATGATGTGCGCTGGATTCTAGTATAGTGACACTCTGTCTGCATGATGTGCACTGGATTCTAGTATAGTGTCACTCTATCTGCATGATGTGAGCTGGATTCTAGTATAGTGTCACTCTACCTGCATGTTGTGCACTGGATTCTAGTATAGTGTCACTCTATCTGCATGATGTGAGCTGGATTCTAGTATAGTGCCCGTCTATCTGCATGAGGGGCACTATACTAGAATCCAGCTCACATGTGCATGATGTGAGCTGGATTCTAGTATAGTGTCACTCTATCTGCATGATGTGAGCTGGATTCTAGTATAGTGTCACTCTATCTGCATGATGTGAGCTGGATTCTAGTATAGTGTCACTCTATCTGCATGATGTGAGCTGGATTCTAGTATAGTGCCCCTCTATCTGCATGATGTGCATGATGTGAGCTGGATTCTAGTATAGTGTCACTCTATCTGCATGATGTGAGCTGGATTCTAGTATAGTGTCACTCTATCTGCATGATGTGAGCTGGATTCTAGTATAGTGTCACTCTATCTGCATGATGTGAGCTGGATTCTAGTATAGTGCCACTCTATCTGCATGATGTGAGCAGGATTCTAGTATAGTGTCACTATCTGCATGATGTGCATGATGTGAGCTGGATTCTAGTATAGTGTCACTCTATCTGCATGATGTGAGCTGGATTCTAGTATAGTGTCACTCTCTCTGCATGATGTGCATGATGTGAGCTGGATTCTAGTATAGTGTCACTCTATCTGCATGATGTGAGCTGGATTCTAGTATAGTGTCACTCTATCTGCATGATGTGCATGATGTGAGCTGGATTCTAGTATAGTGTCACTCTATCTGCATGATGTGAGCTGGATTCTAGTATAGTGCCACTCTATCTGCATGATGTGAGCAGGATTCTAGTATAGTGTCACTCTATCTGCATGATGTGCATGATGTGAGCTGGATTCTAGTATAGTGTCAATCTATCTGCATGATGTGAGCTGGATTCTAGTATAGTGTCACTCTATCTGCATGATGTGAGCTGTATTCTAGTATAGTGCCACTCTATCTGCATGATGTGAGCAGGATTCTAGTATAGTGCCACTCTATCTGCATGATGTGAGCAGGATTCTAGTATAGTGTCACTCTATCTGCATGATGTGCATGATGTGAGCTGGATTCTAGTATAGTGTCACTCTATCTGCATGATGTGAGCTGGATTCTAGTATAGTGCCACTCTATCTGCATGATGTGAGCAGGATTCTAGTATAGTGTCACTCTATCTGCATGATGTGCATGATGTGAGCTGGATTCTAGTATAGTGTCAATCTATCTGCATGATGTGAGCTGGATTCTAGTATAGTGTCACTCTATCTGCATGATGTGAGCTGTATTCTAGTATAGTGCCACTCTATCTGCATGATGTGAGCAGGATTCTAGTATAGTGCCACTCTATCTGCATGATGTGAGCAGGATTCTAGTATAGTGTCACTCTATCTGCATGATGTGCATGATGTGAGCTGGATTCTAGTATAGTGTCACTCTATCTGCATGATGTGAGCTGGATTCTAGTATAGTGTCACTCTATCTGCATGATGTGAGCTGGATTCTAGTATAGTGTCACTCTATCTGCATGATGTGCATGATGTGAGCTGGATTCTAGTATAGTGTCACTCTATCTGCATGATGTGAGCTGGATTCTAGTATAGTGCCACTCTATCTGCATGATGTGAGCAGGATTCTAGTATAGTGTCACTCTATCTGCATGATGTGCATGATGTGAGCTGGATTCTAGTATAGTGTCAATCTATCTGCATGATGTGAGCTGGATTCTAGTATAGTGTCACTCTATCTGCATGATGTGAGCTGTATTCTAGTATAGTGTCACTCTATCTGCATGATGTGAGCTGTATTCTAGTATAGTGCCACTCTATCTGCATGATGTGAGCAGGATTCTAGTATAGTGTCACTCTATCTGCATGATGTGCATGATGTGAGCTGGATTCTAGTATAGTGTCACTCTATCTGCATGATGTGAGCTGGATTCTAGTATAGTGCCACTCTATCTGCATGATGTGAGCAGGATTCTAGTATAGTGTCACTCTATCTGCATGATGTGCATGATGTGAGCTGGATTCTAGTATAGTGTCACTCTATCTGCATGATGTGAGCTGGATTCTAGTATAGTGTCACTCTATCTGCATGATGTGAGCTGGATTCTAGTATAGTGTCACTCTATCTGCATGATGTGCATGATGTGAGCTGGATTCTAGTATAATGTTACTCTATCTGCACGATGGTAATAGTAGGCACAAAGACACCCTTGTCAAGATCAATATGAAAAATTAAAACATTTGCATGAATGAATATGAATACCCAAATATAAGTGGCAGGAGGCCCCGATTGTTTCAATTCTACTTAGCCCATAGTCCTTTCACAAATAGGGTTGTGTCTTCCCTCTTTCGGGCTACTCGCTGAATGTGAACCCCTGCGCTCACCCATGTAGGTCGCAAGGCTAACAGTTCGATTTAGACAGAAAGCTCTGAGCGGTCTCCAAGCGGATTTTCTAAATCTTGTCTTTTTCAATATCCTTTACTTAAAAAAGACATTTTCACTCCTTACCCTTCATTCAGGTCATCCTAGTGCATTTTCTTTCCCTGCTTTTCATTCTCCTTGATCGTAAATTGAAAACCAGATTAGAATTTGTTCAGCTAACATTACTTTGCATGCTGGTAATTGTAGGCTTTCATTCAGGATGCACAAAACTACTATCATACTTCTTTTGCTCAACATGTTACTTTCATGATTTTAGTTCGTTGGGAATGTTTATTATGCAATAGGTGCACATTTCAAGGCATCCCTATAACCAGATGCAGACTGTGAGAGTGCCAGTAGATGGCTGTTCGGCTGTGCGCTACTTTCTTCCTGCTCTACTGCTCGCATTTCTATTGGTTGAGGCCAGCCATCCTACTTGTTCTAGGAAGCAAATGTATTGTGGAAGCCGCGCACACCTTGAGAGTGCCAGTAGAGTGCTGTTCGGCTCTTTGGCTGTGTCAGCTAAGTTGCTGTGACTTAACTTTAAGTAAGGTACAATGTTTTTCAATTACACTGCTCTCTTCCGCATTATGAACATTGGGGCAAAAATTCCAGTAACTGCACGCACTTATCATTTGTGCTATACGCCGGGTGGCACTAATGCGCGGAACCGCAGCCAGTCATTGGCAGATTTGGTTTCTCCATCCTCGGTGGTGCAGAAATCAAAAAAGGATAAAGCAACTTTTGAGGATGTTGTGCAGCAGATCATTACGCTCTTTCCCTGTGCTATTCAAGTTCAGGAGTGTGTTTGCTTTCTAATAATGAATCACTACTTCTACAGATAATTTCTGATTCTCCGTTTGACAATAATTCTTGATCAACCTTTGTTACGTCTTAAACAAGGAATCCATGGGCTCAGCACATCCTGGGTCGTCGCATGCCGTAGCACAAATCTATGACAACATTATTGGCACTAACCTCTCCGCTTTGACAAATATAGCTGCTCTGTTCGCCTTGGCCACCCAGGAGCATGAAGCAAGTGAGCGGTCTTCACTATCTCGCCTTGTCTAAGATAAACACGTGGGGCGGGAAGCGATGGCTGCCATCTTGGATGCAGTGTTTGGCCTATGCTCATCTATTATGAAAGAGCAGCATGAATTGAGTATGGTGGTCTCCGAAATCGTGAACATCATTTTGGCTAACAGCAATAAGCCTATCTGTGAGACCGATAACTCATATTGTTCTAATCCTGCGACCAATGAATCGCTTGAATCTGCCAATTCGATTCTCTTTGAGTCTACAGCTAACGAGCCACCAGAGAGGGAAGAGCCGAATGAAGATGTATCGAATGAGGTGAACCGAAATTCGGTAGTACAAGTTTGTGGCACTTCTGCCCGACTGGAAGCTGAAGGAAATTGTGTTAATATATATTTCTCTTTTGTGGATTCATGTAAGACTGAAGCATCAGTCTCCTCTGAGAATAATTAAATGTCATATAGCAAGCGTAAATGATTACTCCATAAGTGAAAAAATAAGAAATGGCAGAAACAACTAGCAACAGCACTGGAAGTACTAAACAATTAAGAAAGAATTGCTGTAGCCTTGGCAGAAGTGGATTCGAATCATATCAGATGGGCTGTTACTGGCACTAAAAGTGAGCAGATTCCTATTGCTCAGGTGTCAGGGATAAATCATAAACCTACCTGTTGTCCAGTCTTGAGTGGCCCTCTTCACATGTGGCTTAACGCACCAAACAAACTGAGTTGTTCGCCTAACTTAACATATCTGGAAGCCCTGGTAGCACTCTTTCCCACTAAGAAGTCTATACCAGCTCATTCTGAAAATGGCAATCAACGCTTCTCTACTCAGGGAGATGAAGTGTTTAAACAGTGTTTTTCCGAATGATGAAGCTACGACAGGTGTACTGGCCTTGAAACAAGCAGTTACGGATTCTACTGGTGAGAACCCCATGCACGCATGGTTCCCTGCAGGTGTTTTGGGGGAATCTGTGAAATTGATGGAACTATTTGCCACGGTGAAAAGTCCGTTTTTAAATCGAGGAAGATTTTTTTAACGTTTCCATCATATTCCCCAATTAACCTCAATCTGCTCGACGGACATTGTTTTGGTTGAACTGCCTGACCTATATAGCACAACTAACTGGGCATTTAGTCCAACGTGTTACCCCCTTCAGAGTTCAACTCATCATGTCATATTCAGAATCTTTGTTAAAACCTGTCTTTAGCATCATAGTGTTTAAAAAAGGTTGGGCAGCCTTCTGGTGTGGGTATTTGGATAGGGCTCGCCCACCTAATTCCTTTCCTACAGAGAGATTGAGCTTACTGAATGCTATATCCAAGCCTGCAATACATAGAGCTTCTGAAGTGTTTCTGAGCTTCTGATGTGGATTCGATACATTGGATCCCAGAATCAGTAAAATTGCTGAATAATTGAAATGATAAATCTTGGAAGGGCTGTTGCCTCCTCTCCTGGAATACTAGGGGTTGTAATTATTTTCTTAGCTTGGCCGGCCAGTTAATGCTGATCCAACGTGACAGAACATATGTTCCAGGAGACATGGCTTTATATGGATATGATATGATAGATTATCTATAACGTGCTTAATACCCAGAGGTTTCTAAGCGCGGACCCGAGGATCGTACCTGTGTTGTTCCGTGTTGTTTTGCTTCCAAGGCGAGCATGTTGCCCTGAGCTATCCTCCCGAGACAATGGGCCTCATTATAATGTTGGCGGGTACGGTGTGAACGGTGCTGGGAAGGCACCGGCACCGTTCATACCGTACCGCCGAATCACGAGTTATGCTCGCGGGTGTCTGACAGGATGCCAAATCTTACCTGGCGGGCTGTGCGGCACCCGCGAGCAGAACTCGTGATTGCATCAGCATCTTTATCAACGGTGCCGGTGCATCCATGCTCCCCACCCCCATTCTGCCCTATAGGGCAGAATGGGGATCGGGAGCCCGGCAATACCGCCACCCGCGAATGGGATATTACTGGCCCATTCAACTCGAAATGGGCCGGTTATTGCCCAATCGTGGGTGCCGGTAGCGATTTTGGCGGTAGCCATGCCTGTAAAATGGGTACGACTACCACCAAGTTCGTAATGAGGCCCAATGGCTTTAATATCTTATTTAGACCACCTATTAGTAGCGGGAGAGGCTGCCCTTTTGGTGGACTGTGTTTTAGAGCATATTTGTCTTTTATTTTGGCTCAGTTTGATTCTGGAGTTACATCCACCTATGTCTTATTTGCTGTCCTGTCAACAAAGGCAGCACTGTGTGAGGAAGCATTGTTTGTTAATCTAGATGTCCCTCCGTGTGGGAAACACACTGCTTCTATTCAATCCACACTTGAGTTCATTATTGAAAAATTGAAAACTATCCATCCTAAGGCGGGCAATATAGTGGCAGAAGACTGTAAGTCCTATTGCTCTGCTGGATTAGATGATTCACCTTTTCCTAACACTGAAAAGTATGATTGTAGCTTAACTTCATTATGGAATGTGGATGTTGTGAATAGTAAGCAACTTAGTAATCAACGGGCGAGACGTCGCCAGTGGCTGAAATTCATGTACAAATTTAAATTGCAACTTGTTGACCCCCTGCTATTTTCAGCTGCTGATACCATCGATACTTGGTCTAATGGCAAAACCTCTTTGCAAATCGATTCTCCATTCCTGAATTATACTACCAAAAATCTCCTAAAAGCGTTTTCAAATGGAATCTACTGCCCATAGTGATCATCGTAGAATTTGGTTTACGGTTGATTGGGCACAGATAAAGTATTTACCTTTATTACAAACCAGTACTGATGTCAACGACCAGGGAAGCAAGATACTGTGGTCTGAAGCTAATGTTGTCAGATTTAATACCATGCTGAGTTCTTGTATTGAATTGAATTCCTCTTGTTTGTGGGATAATCACCTGACTATTTTTGATACCCTTGCTAATCTGATGAAATATGCCACAAAAACTACGGTAGCTTGCTTTAATGCAAAGAGTCGCAGAAATACTTATGACATCATTGTAGTAAAAGGAAGAAGTAACTTAGGAAAACGACAAGACAAACAAGGGCTTGTAGGTCACTGGATAAGGATAGGAAATTGAAAACAATTGCGCAATTATACTTCAAGTACACAAAGTTGCTTAGGATGCATGAATATGATGCGAATAATGCTAATTGGCGTTTAATATTCAACATGGTTAGATCTAATGACAGCAAAAAAATCAGACATCTTTACAGGACACGTTTCACTGAGGGAACGACAAAAGAGGCGAACCTGATTATGGAAAAACAGCAGGTTGCACACATAAAAGATGTCTATTGCTTTGGAGATAGTGAGTGTACTACATTAAAGGATACTCCCCCACATGGAATAGGCTCCCCCTTTTTTTGATGTTCGTGCCTTGAAACACTTGTGTATAGGCACGTTATAAATGCCATATCATATCGTATCATGATGGCTATTGATAGATTTAAGAAATTGCGGGCCCCTGGCACGGATGGCATTGCAAATGTCCTTGTGAATCGTAATCCTGAACTCTGGGCACATTTGTTTTTTAAGACCTTTGTCATAGTTTGGAGTGCAGGAGAGATTCCAGGTAGTTGGAAATAGTCCATTCCTGTGCCTGTGTCTAAAAAAGGGGATAGGGATGATCCTCTGAACTATTGTCTATTGGCAATGATTGACTCAGGATTCAAGATCTTTCCCACTTTATTGCTAAAGAAAGTCAATCAGTTGATTGATGAAAGTAGGTTGGAAATGAGTGGCGTTGCAACAGCGTGGGGGTGTTCTCCATGCTAATTCACTGAGTCTGCATTATTGCACAGCACAGCTGGTCTAAAATTAGGCAGATTTCTTGGGAGCATTTGTGGGTCTCCCTGTTATCTGGGACATGTGAGGTTAACAGAGAACCCTATCTCCTATAGGGAGAGGTCCACAAGCCCCCCACCCCCTTGATGAGGGGGGAGGGGAAGTGAGGCAAACAGATCCCTGCTACCCGGTAGATGTAGTTCCACCCGGAAGACCCATAGATGAGCAAAATGGCCAGGCATGCATGAAATTGGGCCAGTCTGCCCCTTTAGATACCCGCTAGAGCCAGGTTGAACTACTTTATGTATGCTATTAAAAATAAGAATACAATTTACCTTGGAACTAGGGATATAAGAGTCACTCATTAGAGTGATTGTGTATTTCCAAGCCACTAATTGTAATGCAGTGTCCCAACTGGTGGCCGACCTTAGTTTTGAGTTTTGCTTGTCTTAGGGGATTTTACCTTTCGCCCCAATAACCCTGCCGACTTACAGGTGGCTCACCTCATTTTAGACTGTGCGGATCTGGGCCTTGTCCAGCTGGTGCTTGCTCCTACCCATCACCTGGGGAATACTCTGGATCTCATCTTTGCCCCTGCGTCCCTTGTTACATTATCTGCTCATTTGCCTGTTCTGTGGTCTTATTACATGGTTCTTCCTACCACCGTGGATTCTCCCTCTGGGCTTTACCCTCTGGTATTGCCCCGCCCCCTAAGAGGTTCTGGGGTAAAGGTAAACACTCTGATGTTGCTTTGGCTATCACTCATCTTCAGCCAGTCGATGCTCTCTGCACTTTTCACACTTTTGCCTCGATGCTGCCTGACATTGCTGATTCCTTGGCACCCCTCAAGGCCTACAGACCCTGTACTCGCCCTTCCGAACCCTGGTTCTCTATGGACCTGGCAGCTCTCCACCTGGCTCGTAGACAAGTGGAGTGCAAATGGTGTTTGTCGTACTGCTCTTAGTCTCGCCTCGCCCTCCGCCAGGTGACGACTGTTTACCAGGTGGCGATGACGCAAGCTAGTGTGTGTTTTTTGCCACCAAAGTTAAAGCCACTACCAACTCTTCAAAGGAGCTCTTTAGGGTAGTTCACTACCTCTGTTCACTTTCCCGTGCGCATGGTGGGACTCCCTCTCAGAGCCTCTGTGATTCACTGTTCACCCTTTTTGACGATAAAATCTTCTCTCTTCATCAGAAAATTCTGGCCTCTGCTACTGCCTGACCGGCTATGGTGAGCCCTAGTCCTCCTTGTGCTCCCTTTCGGGTTTGGTCCTCCTTTCCAGGTTTTTTTAAGAGTCTGCTGTTTCTTTGGTGGTGCTTGGTCTTAAATCTGCCTCCCGGGGGACCCTATTCCTCTTGGCATCCTGAAGGATATCTGCCCTGGCATTTCGCACTTGCTCACTGCTGCGGTCAATGAATCTCCCTCATCTGCTCACATTCCGGTCCTCTTAAGCACGCTCTCATTCTCCCTCCCCTTAAGAAGCCAAACCTTGATTCTTCAGTTTTGGCAAACGTCCGTCCCATTTCTCTTCTCTCCTTTCCTATGAAACTCCTGGACAATTTGGTTACTCCCCTCCTCTGCTGCTTTCTTGAGGAGTCGGGCTGTCTTGACCACTTACAGTCTGGGTTTCGGCCCCAGTGTTGAACTGAGTCTGTTCTGGTGCCAGTGGTGGATGACTTGGCACAGATCATGGATCAGGGTGGTACCACCGGCCTGATCCTCCTGGACCTATCCGCTTCCACTTACACAGTCAACCATGGCATTTTGCTGGAACAGTTTCTCAGGCTTAGTCCTGAATTGGCTTGTGTCTTTTCTAACTGATTGTTCCCACTCCCTTTCACTTCATTCATTTGTTTCGATTGCGCAGCCCCTCACCTGTGCGGTGCCTCAGGGTTCTGCACTTTTCCCTCTTCTTTTCGTTTTACATATTCGGCCACTTGTCAGTCTGATTCACTCATTTGGGTTTCAGTGTTTTTCTTATGATGATGACATATAGATCCCGTCAAGACTAGACCTATCCCATTCTGCCTCGGCGGAACGCTACCATTCCTGCCTGTTGGCTATCCATCTTTGGATGGGTAAAAACTAGCTTCACTTTAATGGCGAGAAGATGGAAGTTCTAGTATTAGGTCCATCTCCGGTCCCTGCGGGATGGTTTTACCCGATTTGGACCATCGGAACTTGGTCCTCTGCCCACGCCCTCTGTGGTGGTGAAGAACCTGGGGGTTAAGCTCTCTGCGTCTCTGTCTCTCTATCTATGCAGAGTCAGGTCAGTGCTGGCTGTCAGTCAGTTCACTTTAAACTCTGGATTCTTCGGAAAGTGCTTCCTTATCTTACTACTCATCTTCCCTCTTTGGTTGCATCCTCTCTCACTGCAGGTTCTTTAGACTACTGTAATGCTCTGTACCTAGCTCATCCAGCGTACCTTCTTCAGCGGCTGCAGGTGTTGCAAAACTCGGCAGCCTGACTGGCAGTGGCTGCTTTCCGGTTCTGCTTTTCCACAGTGATTCTGGAAAACTGCATTGGCTCCCAGGGGCAAAGCATATTAAATGTAAGCCTTTATGCGTGGTCCACCGTGCCTTCTACGGGAAAGGTATGGGCTTCCTGCAGGTGAAATTTAGCCCCTATATTCCAACTCGGAATCTTCAGTTTCTTCTCTGAGAGTTACCGTGCCCCGGTTTAGGCTGGCTCGCGTAGGCGGCTGCTCCTTTTCTGTGGTGGTGGCTTCCCTGTGGAACTGCATCCTCTCTGTTCCTGCAGGCACTTGAGGATCACCTTTCTTTTTGCTGTGCCCTGAAACCCTATCTTTTCACAGCCTAACTGCTGCTTTTGCTGGTTGGTCTCTGAACTGCCTGTGCCAAGATGCCCTTGCTGGTGAATGTGCGCTTTATACATTTGCTTTACATTTCTAATTGAATGTCACTGTTGATAGAGTTGAACTAAAAAGCTTAAGAATATTTACTCATCATTATTTCATGGATAGAAACTGTAAGTCAGCATACTGAAGCCTCTTGTGTTATTGATATCGACTTAAATTTCAAATCACATTTTGTTGAGGGAGAGGAGCAAACCATCGCCTATGGCACTCATATTACACACAGCGAGGTACAGAGCAATGGCGTGTCCAGGGAGTGGCCTGGGCTGGCACGTGCTATCCCAGGACTCTGATTTGCCACCACAGATGCCACCCAATTATCCTAAACTATGATCATTATGTGGATGTGCGCTCCTACTTCATGCCACCCCAGCATAAATCAGTGTCCCGCTTGGGCCACCCCAGTGAAAAGATTATGGACACGCCACTGTGCCACAGAGCAGACCGCCAAGGAGCCAGAAGCACGACTGCGAAGCCTTTGATTAATTTCTCAGGTCAGGGGTAGCAACCAATTTAAATTGTATGAAAATATCACGGAGCGAGATAATTGCTACCACGGCAACCATCTGCTTGCACACTATCACTTTGTTTCAAGGGATAACATCAGCTGTTTCTCTCTTGATTACTGATTTGATGATAGGTCAAAACCAATTTAAGGTTAAGTTTAAGTTGACCAGCTTCATGCACTTTAGCCAGGCACATGGAAACTAGATGTGGGAGGAGAGGTGTCATGTTTCACTGGGCTCAGGGTAGCTTCTTGCATTGGAAATGAATAGGTAACACATACCATCTTTAACACATACTGTGGGCAAGCGTGGCATTCCTTGAGTATTCTTTAAGCATAAAGATCCAATGTGTATACAACAAACTATGCTTGCTACATCCAATAAAAGGATTGAAGTTAAGGAAAACTGTACAACCCCATACTGAGTTACAACATCATCATTACTCATCATTATCTCATGAAATCACCCACCCATCTGACTACTCAACCACCTATGAAGCCCCCTCATTCAATCACTCTCACTTATGATCATGTCATCGACTCAATCATTCTTTCGATCATTCACTTGACCCGGTCCCTGACCTGATCTGATCTTTCATACTATGCATGTCTCTGCTTGCCTGGGTATGCCTGTGTGCTCCTACATTGGTCCCATTCCCTGGGCAGGGTGGTCAATGTTGTCCAGAACACGGAAGGCAACAGAGTTGGGGGAGGGGGGTCGGGATTCAGATTACTGTCGTCCACAGAACCCTCTGTCCTGGCTCAGCCCATATTGATTTCCCAGATCCTCTTGGGGGTTGTAATGAAGCAAATGTTTGTATTAATAGCTACCACAGTGTCTGTGGTGGTAGCGGATAGCTGCATGGTGTCACTGATATCCAGTGGTATCTGCAGGCAGTCTGCAGAAGCCCAGACATTTGTCTGAGGTTGGGGTGCAAGTGGTAGACTGTGAGTGGCAAAGTTTTATGTAAAAAGGGTATGCCAAAGGCACGAGAGGTGCAGCAGCCTGGAGATAAGATGGTGTTAGATTAGAGGCAATGTGGCAGATGAGATTTGGAAACGCTAACCGCTCTGAAAGAGAACGGAGTAGAAGCACTCCCCGAGAGGAGGATGACCTGGACTGGTGCGAGGTGCTATAAAAGAGCTGAGAAGTCTCACAAGGAGCACTAGAACCTAAGAGGTCCTGAGCACCACCAGAGCATAAGAGGTTCTTAGAAGCCCTTTTGCCTGAGGGGTGTTGTGAACCCCGAGAAGCACTTGTGCTCAAAAGGTACTGAGAGCACTGAGATGCACTTGCAATTTGGGGGTGATACGTGCTTGAGCCTTAGATGTACTGGTAGATGCAAAAAGCTCTTGAGCCTTACAGGTGTTGAGAACCCTGAGACAAACTTGAACATGAGCAGTGATGAGTGACCTAGGAAGTTATGTTTTCTTGCATAGGCATAGTGCCTCCTCCCATAGTTTATGGTGTTGAAGTGCTTTCGTCAGTCAGAGAGGCAAAGGAGGAGTATGATAGAACATTCAGTAGTTTTAGTGAGGAGCAAAGTCAGGTAGATAGTTGGGATGAGGGCAAGTGATAGATGAGAACAAAATGTTGGAGGAGCTATGGGTACAATTATCATGGGACTCAAATGTATTCTACAGGGCGCAGCGCCACAAGGAGAAATAGCTGGAGAAGAATCGCTGGCTGAGCCAGGGGGTATGTCTGGAATGTACTCACTGCATGGTGAGTCTGAACATATTGAAGCCACATCAAAGAAAACAAAGTCGGCAAAGCCCTTCTATTTACTTCCCTAGGCCCCCAACATTTGGGAGGGGCTGTATGTCAGAAATCCGAATTTGCCAAGTTTTCAAAGGCTCCCGGAAATGCAAGCAAAAAGAGCCTCACATTTCATGGTTTCCTCATTTATGTCATGGTTACCAAAACCCTAGGATTGTGCGCAAAGTGCTTAATGTCTATGGCTAAGGCACAGCCAGACTTTTAAGCCTTCCACAGTGTTATCGTGAGCCAAAGCACGTACAAACCATGCTCCAGGAAACACTGCGCGCACAATTCCTCTGCTTACTCCCCTTAGGTCGGAACGGCTTGGGACTATAGGATGGAAATCTGGAAGGAAATATGGGCACATTTAGCTGAGGTTGGGATATCGACCAGCGCTTTCTTGGGGATAAAAGCCTCAGTCTGGCCTTCCTGGAGATCCATGAGTCTTGCTAGGGGCTTTAAAGTTTTGGTAACATTGGTGTGCAAGGCAGGAATCCTCTTAAATAACATATTTATCCCATCAGAACAAGACATTACACACCATGTTTCTACAGCTTAATGCATGATATGGTGCAGCATAACATAGCACAGCAAAGAGTAGCATACCAAACCTGAGTGTAGCACTTCAAAACAGGGCAGGGAATGGATAATATAGCTTAGTGCAGGCAAATAGCAAAACATGTTATCACTAGGCATCCCAAACAAATAATGATGCAACTCCACAGAAACGGCTGCAGGTAGCGTGTCACACACATGCACAAAGTGCACACATACATACAGACACACATACAAACATACCATTAAATGCCACCGATTGAGTCATCAAGCAGTTTGGGCTTCACTATGAGTAGGATGGCAACACTCAAAGCAAGTGGTAATGAGATTGACTACATGTTTTTACCTTTAGTGCCATACCACCTAATTATAAATTGTGATTACATGGTATTTTTATAACATGTACAGAGAAAAAATCTCCATGGTGTAAACATGCTATAAATGCTGTTATGTTTTATCCACCAAGGTTTCAATCTCAATTTGTCCTTCTTGAGACTCCACCCATAGCTGTTACTGTTAGTTCGCCATACTTGTAGTCTGCCGTTTACAATCTGTCACTCCAGATTCCAAGCACTTTGGCTCAATGATTCTCAACATTCTTAGCACCTTTTAGTTCCCAAGAGCAGCAGAAGACTTCAAACCCAGAACGGGAGTCTCATTCCTTCTTGAGCACCTTATCTATCACTTGCCTTCATACCAACTATCGACCCGACTTTGCTCCTCACTACCTCTACTCCTTTGGCAGGCAAAAGCGCTTCAAAACCATAAACTATAGATGGAGGCACTATACCAACAAAAGATAACACTGTGCTCCAGGCTCACCGTTTGAAGTCTTCTGCTGCTCTTGGAAACTAAAAGGTGCTAAGTATGTTGAGAATCATTGAGCCGAAGTGCTTGGAATCTGGAGTGACAGATTGCTAACGACAGACCCCAAGCATGGCCAAATAAAAGTAACAGCTATGGGGGGAGTCTCAAGGAGGACAAACTGAGCATTAAACCCTGGTGGAAAAACAAGACGGCATATATAGCATGTTTACACCATGCTTTTTTCTCTCTGTACACCATGCTATCAAAATACCATGGATCACAACTTTTAATTAGGTGGTATGGCGCTAAAAGTAAAACGTGCGGTCAGTTTCAATACCACTTGCTTTGAGTGTTACCATCCTACTCACATGAAGCCCAAATTGCTTTATGACTCAATCTGTGGCATATGTATTTGTGCAAATAAATATGAATATTTACCCCATGCAGTGCATTCTATGCAAGCGCCTTGAACAAAACCCATGGTTGTGTGTTTTTTAAAAACAAGTGGTATTTAAAGTGCGAAAGATTTTTGCCATTACCCCCATACTCATAATGACGCCCACAGAGACTCAAGTGCAGAGGCCAGCCTTAGAGCCCCAGCTCCAGGTCTGAGGTGAGCAGTTTAACCACAAGCTGGGTAATGGGTGCCGCGTGGCTGCATGGATGAAAATCAGTCCCAAAGAAGGAAATCATTTGCATATAAATCCCAATAAAACCAACAGATTAAATGTTATGAGGACCTGGGCAGAACATCAAATATGTAGAAACACGTTTCACAATATTACTAGAGATGTTTAGACCCAATGAAGTTCAGGTTACCCGTAGTAAGGATGTAAGAAGGTCATTTACATATAACATACTAAATTAGAGATTATTTGCCTATTTTTTCCATTCACTACAAAAACGCAAATGAATTTACCATTAGGCAAGATGATGAGGTTAACAGCTCTAAATTGCATACCGTGTCCCGGCCTTCCTGTTACAGGGAAGTGCTGAACACAATATACTTCAATGAGGAACACACACAAAACAAAGGACTTCACCATGGAAACAGAAAGCGGTGCAACAAGGTGGGGCATGATTCAATGTGATGTGACTTGTGGTGGAGGCAGGTCACACAAAGAAATAAGCATTATTAAATCCCATAGGTTGTTGCTGTCATAGGTACAGCCTCAGATGCCCCCAAAGAGTCATGCCAAGTCCAACAAACACCAATAATGCTCACACCATTAAGAGTGGTAACAATCTTTGAATTACTTAACACAAAAAGAGCCCACATATTAAACACAAAACAGAACTAATCAAGCACTGTTCTGTCAAACCTGAGTATCTGAGACTCGGCAGAGGCAACCAATTGCAACTAAGGTGCACACAGGGTGTTCACCTCTCAGCAAATCACAATTCCCGACAAATACAAAAGGAGAGAATCCTAATACCACTATCGCGGAAGTGTATCAAAACACATTTCCCATCTACCATTATGTTTAACAATAGTTTTTTCTCCACTAGGACTTGCTAAAGAGACTCCTATGAGCCAAAAACGAAGAGAATAATACTTCCAGTTGTTTTTAGGTTTGACACATTTATATATCAATTTTTGAGAAAGGTCAACACTTTGGCATGCCTACAAGTGCAGGCAATACGCCAAAACTGGCATTGCAGCAGCGCGAGTATTGGACGGCATGGTGACTTGTTGATTGATTCTAAACAATACACCGTTTATCGTGCTCATGTTTACTATCTCTCAGATGTTTGGCGGTAAAACATTTTGGATTGTTGCCATAAAAATAGGATCGACTTTCGCACGCTCCATGCAGACCAATACCTGGGAGACAGCCTTGTGCCTGATGGTTGTCTGGGAGGCGTGAGGTCTTCTTGCCAGATTGTGGTCTGATAGTCAGTGCTGGAATTGGGCCACATTTCAGAAACGGGCAAAAACTGTCTCCCGGATTCCAGATCCAGGGAAAAGTAAAGCCCATGCCCGGGCTGCCCCACACTGCACCTGCAGTGATCAGCTGTTGCCAGCGCTCGGAGGTAGCACTAGGGGTTATTATTTGTTGTATGCATAGCTGCAGACGCAGCAGCACATGGGTGGTTACCGTCACTTAGGAGGAGTGGATTGGTGGATGATTATAAATGGCAGGAGTACTACGCTGCATGCTATGTGAAGTAATGACTTCATTTTGTTCCATGTGATATTGTTGCTTTTTGAAGACCGCACAACAGATTTATTTCTGACGTTTTGTGTGGGCTTCAAACAGTGCATATATCCAACTTTGGATGGAGGGATCACCGCCCCAACCACTAAGCAAACAGTTCCCCTGCCTTTCTCCACCCCCATCTTCACTCACGTTGGTAGGTTTTCTCAGAAATTGTGTGGTGCAACCCCCAACGCCTCTGTCCTCCCCTGTTGCCTCCTCCCTTCCCCCCAAATCATTCCCCCCAATGCAGGCATACTGTTTCTGAAACAAAAACACAAACACGCCCACACGTTTACATATTTACACACTCCTTCGACCCCTTCCTTCTCCGCCCCCCAACTGACACAAACAGACGAACACTCAGACACACACACACACATTTAAAAAACACATACCGGTGACACTTCCCTCTTTCAGGCCATTCGCTGCCTGTGAGCCTCTGTGTACACTCCTGAACCTTTCATTGGCTGACAGTTCAATGTAGAAAGCAGAGTTCCTGAATTGGTCGTTTTCAAATTCGTTAATTGAAAAAAAGACATTTCCACTCCTTACCCTTCACTGCTTTTCTTTTTGCTTGATCTTAAATTAAAATCCAGATTAGAATTTGTGCAGATAAAATTACTTTGCATGCTGGTAATTGTAGTCTTCCATTCAGGTTGCACAAAACAAAAATACTATCATACTTATTTTGCTCAACGTGTTGCTTTAACGATTTCTAGGTCGTAAGGAACGTTTATTATGGAACCAGTGCACATTTTAAGGCATCCGTATAACAAGCTATGTTAATTTAATTATGTATGTGTTTATCCAATTTTCCTCATTGTTGCTAGTTGCGTTTTTCCCACATAGAGGTTGCCCATAATGGAGGCATTGAAGGGCTTACAGTCTTTTGATCTGTGAGTCCAGGATAGCTCTATGACTGTGTTTGAGATGTTAGACTTGTGGGGAAGTCATGTTGAGGTGACTGTGAGTGGGAACTGGTTGCGTTAATTGTGTTCAGGTGTGGTTGGATAGGAGTAGCAGATTGAATGGGGGAGGAAACTAAGTAGGGGGTCGTATGTCTTTATACCCTCATATTTTCACATCTCTTCAGATAAATTTCCTCAATGTTATGACTTAACTCTTCTCAGCAAGGGCATATTAGTTGTGCCTGTCAGTGGTCTCGTCACTATGTTTGTTACTTTTGTGTCTATGTCATCGGCCCGATGCCTGCAGGGTTTCTGAGCTATAGAAGTAAATAAATAAAAATAAAAAAATATTTGCTCTTATAGTTACCATTATCATGAGTGTCTCCCTTGACACGGTGCAGTATGTCCGGCTTTAAAGGTAAGGGATCATTTAAGCACTAAAATATGTGATATCCATTGACTATTTCATCTACCCTGCTCGACCATCCTGTTGTTCATAAATACCTTCACCCAGGACTTGACCAATTCCATCCATCCATGCATCGATTCATCCAAATATTTATATCTGTACATATTCACTTTCACTTATTCATCAATAACAGTAGGTATTTTGGAGTGGCAATTTACTAGCCTTGTTACAAAGTAGAACCATCGTACTTTTCTACTCGAGACAGAAAAGCCAACTGTGGGGTATAATCAAAGGCCCCAAACTGAAGGTCCAAGTGAAAAATGGCTCCCTGTCATTACCACAGTAAAAGCAGCATTTTAATTCACAAAGGAAGAAGGAATTCAAAGGTCCCTTTAACATGAAAAACTGGATTTTTAAACACTGACACAAAAACGGCTTTGCATGTGTGTTTCCAAGTTAAAGCAGTTTAAATGTGAGGGAAAAAGACATGGCACGTGTTGACAAAAAGTAATGTATATTATGTTTTTTCATGCAAAATACCAGCAGACATCTGAAAATAAAAGCACACTCAATTTCCATGAAAAAATTTCTGTAGGCCCGAGGCAAACCCTTTGCTTGCTGTGGGACAAATGTCACAAAGAACCTCACCATGGAAAGCCTGGGTTACACCCCCCCCCAGCTATTTTACAACTGCAATAAAATGTGACTCACTTGGAAGGTGTGGAAAACCAAGGGCCCTCTAGACTTGCTGTCTCTGCAGGACAATTTCCCTTGGCTGGAGCATGATTAGAATGAAAGCAGGAAGTGTGAAAACAGGGGCTACAATTAAGGGAGGCTGAAACTCCAATTTCAAAGATCAAACACCAATCACAAAGAGACCAACAGAAACACTGGCTCAGTGAGGAAAAATGGCGTGGAGGTAGGGAAGTTCATATTTGTACACAGGAAGATCCCCTTTGTTTAAAAGGTCTATTATAACTTAGGTCTTTTGCTCAGCAACCATAAGTAATACTGAGCACATGTATGTGTCAGTTATTAGGTAATTTCCAGGGTATTTTGGTGACATAAAATTCATCCACCTACGACTCAGAGAACTGTAATTGCCATCTAAAATGGGTCTCATGCTGATCCGAAAATGTTCCAAATGTGAGAGTTGGTGAACGGGTGGAGGGTAAAATTAGGAATAGGGGTAATAAATTACATGTTCCTAACTATTACAATTTTTGGTAAAAATTATGGAAAATTGTCACATCGCTGTGCAAAATGGTGTGGACCTGGCTGTCATCTCATTTAATTCCCCATGATTAGTTGAATTGGAAAATATATATATTATGGCAGTTGTGAATACAATTATGATATTTTGCTACACAACTTGGTTTTGCAAAAAAAATTGACATGAGAGCAAATGAGGATTGTAAATGGAACTGCCATATGTCTGCCCAAGACCCTTAAACCAATCCATAGAGTGATGGGCTGGAGTTGGGAGTAGAGAGAAGGTTAACTGTCAAATCATAGTTGCGAGAACTCTTGCAGAGTACTCTCCCAATATTGTCAACTTGATGGTGTCGGTGTCATCACTGCTATATAAGGGGGCATGCACTATGAGGGGGACAGAGCTGCTGAAACTTACTATCTGACAGCTGCAAGGAAACACCAGAGGAGATTGCTGAGAGTGCATCTGGGGGGAGCTGTCTATTTCTAGGAAGGCCAGAAATTCTGACTGGGTCCTGTGGTGGGGAGTGGGAGGCCATCCTTGAGAGTGAAGTGACCATATCGTGGCCCTATCTTTCCAGAGGGTCCTGACATGCAGCTAGCTCTCCTGAACTTTAAACAGAGTTGTTCAATGTAAGTAGACTTGAACCCTTTGTAACCAAAAGGCGGGGAATCTGCTGGCCTTAAATACTTTCCCTTTATAGTGTGTGGGAGGGTGGTGACAAAACTGTGTCAATCCTTAGCCTATTTAACTAAAAATATTAATTTAATTAATTTCCTTTGGCAGAACACTATGGGTTGATTTTTGTTGAAATTCGAAATTAACAAAGCTCACTTCCCAGTGTGAGCTGAAAAATAATTTCATTGGGTAATCCTTTTTGTCCTGTTAACCCCGACTTCTTTAACTCCTTAAGTGCCAAGGACGAGTATGCTCGTCCTTTTTGCATAGACTAGCATAATAGCAGTTAAGGGGTTAAGGAAGAGGGGTGTCTTTGTTCTTACATCAGTCAAATCTTCCCCAATGCAGGCCTTTCAGCAGAGGGGGGGTCTGAAATCCAAAACTTTCCAATCATCCTAATTTTTCTGTCAGACTTCCAAACCCAGACCAAAGTAGGGGGAGGGGGTCTTAAAACAAACATCTAAAACACCAGGTGTTTATTTTAAACCAAAAGTGTGGGTGAAATCAAAATTGGCAGATGTATTTGTCCAAATATGAAAAACCAAACTGTTGGCCCCTTAGGCGCGCAGCAAAATCGAAATTGCACAGAACTACATTCGTAAATTGTGTTCACTGACCAGTGCTAATTATTTCTTGAAGTGAAGTTTGTAGAAAGAAAAACATTGTGATTTGTGTCCTTTTCAACTCACTTGTGTTATTTATGTTGAGAGAAGTTTATTGTGTTGTGCCACGGATAAAGTGGTGTTTGATATTTCAGTGCGAGTTTCGTAAAACATCTAATTCAAATAAATAAAAATATCTATTATCTTAATACCCCAAACTGGTTCTTGGCTTAGTGTGGCACAGGGGGAGAAAGCCTTGGTGATACTATATGTTGTTCAGACAGGGCTGAGCAAACTCAATATTAAAAAATATTTGTTTTGGCACTTTAACCGGGGGGGAATGGTCCTTCCTGTGTTAATAGTGGTCCTCAATAGATATTGTTACACACCTCAGAAGGCAACCTAATCCAAGAGTAAGAAATGCAATTTGTGAAATTTGCAAAATATTTTTAAAGCTGATACAAGAAAAAGTATAAACCAGAGCCCTGCATTCTGGGCGTTCTCTGGCAAACTCATTGGATATTATGTTATGTTGGTTGCTTGCATCACACTGTACAGCAGACTCAAAGTATCACTCTCAAAGAGCTAAGAAGACTGCTCATCATCTGCTGGTGTTGAAGTAAAACATTTGTGGACAAGAAGAAAATATAGCTGCAGAAATGGGTGAATTCTGGGAAATGTTTGCTTATAGAAAATAGTAAGGAGAGTGACAATACTTCCTTCATTTAAATTATGTGTGGGCTTGGAAACAGTGGGCACTGGATAGCGGGATATCAGCTAATTTGTCCTTTAGACTAATTAAAAAGAGTAACAGGTGCGCAAAATACTAACTTCTGCCCCACTTCAGCAGCATTTCAGAAATTCTGCAGCACACATGGGAACATCAAAGTCTGCAGTACTTGTTTTGAACGGGCCACCCGTATACACTTAATGGTCTTGCAAATGGTGATGAGGAGAGAGGAAATAGCTAAGGGATGGAGGCAAAGCGTTATGGCCGGGTTTGCTAGTTACTGCATTAAATATTTCTAACATCTGCATTGGCATCTCCAACATAAAATAAATAAATATATATATTATAGCGTGGCGGTTGCTGCACTATAGTTAAGTTGAGTAACAAGTTCCGTTAGAAACCTGAAAATTGAATTGCTACTAACTTTTGACATGAATGACGGATTTGGCTGATATTTTGCAAACAAAGTGTTTGTCACAGGCCTCCACCCCAGACTGGACATTTTGGGAAAGATTCATTAAAAAATGAAAATGATATTGAGAAAGCAAAAAAACACTGTTTTCGGCCTCCTCCAGAAATTCTGCCCAGCATGCAGCATACAGCAAAAAACGCTGGATGGAATTGGACCAGGTACCTAACAAGTTGGGCACAAAGTGTTGACTCGATTTCTGGAAGGGGTCTGGGGTTATTCCATCCAGCACTTGTTAAAATATTTAATAGAGAAGGGGGTGCCACTGTGACTAATCAAATGCCAGGGCACCAGTTGTCCAGGGATGAATATCGGTTTCTAAACCATCAATCAGCCTCACACATCAAGTACACCAGAAGGGATTCGAACAGATTGAAAACTCAAGCAAATTATAAACCTCCTTGTTCAATTTTGGTAACGTGGACGGAACGGCAGGTTTATCTCCAAAAGGTTGTAGATCGCGTTAGTTGCAATATAGCAAAAATACAAATATTACCCAATGATGAAAGGGACTGTCCAGAAAATGTTGTATACAAATATCAACTTTATTATTATCACAACAGACAGTTCTAGCACACTACGAAATACAACCCACCCTGTAAAGGAATGCAGAGGACAAGCAGTTTCAAAGAGGGAAAAGGGATGCACTCTAGATACTGACAGGAGGGTAGTCGGTATAGTAAATAATCGCAACAGTTCAAGGATACTTGGCTTCAGCACAAAGGGAGCAATGGGTCATAAAATGTCACTAGGGGCTTTCAGTGAAGGACCAGGGGGACAGACCCACAATGCACCTGGTGCTTGTAGGTGTTCTTGGTGTTCGACTGGGTATAGTCGGTTTCAGGTGCTTTGCAGCTTCTGCGACAGAGTTCAAAACAGGAGACACCTGAGGGTATCAGACGGCAACCAGTACGGCGAGCAAGGCTGGACGGATGGCTGCAGGCTCGCCTACACAGCAGCTCGGGGTCAGGAATCGTGTCTGGCTGGCCGGTGGTTCTGAAGCACAGCTGTTCCCATTGCAAAGCCCATGAGCACATACATAGTATAAGAAAAGGGAATCACAATGACATGCAAAATGGCATTATGGGGGACATCAACAGGAATTCGCTGAGTTAAGCTGGTCATGACTTCCCACACCTGCTGAATTTCTAAGGTTTTTTCAGTGAATATTGTAATAACTGTTGGAAGAGCATAATGCGTATTTCCGTCACCTTAACATATTGATATTTAAATTATGCCAAATGCTTAAGATGAACTATTTAGCTAAAGGTATACGTTTCATCACATTTATTTACTGTAATCCATGGAGTTAGCTAAATACAATTAATTTGTATTAGATTTTCAATAGATTGAAATTAAAACTTTCTTATACACTTTGCAACTATCATATTTATTTTATATCAAATGTATCACATAATGATATGATATGATATTTTATTTGTATCGTGCAAAGGCAAGGGAGGGGAATCAGGGGACAAAAACAACAACGATCTTACTAGGCCCAGTGACATTGAGAACATGCAAATGCATGGGAAAGGGAAAGGGGAAAAGTACATGGAAGGGGGAAGTGGAAAGTGAGGAGCAGAGGAGAACAGATAAATAATAAATACAAATAAATAGATAATGTAGGCAATAATATGAATTGGATTTCTATATGTTGTATCAGTGCACTCAATGTTCTCAAGAAAGTTAGTTGCCATTGCGGCAGGTGTGTTATTTTTGGGATGGAGCCGCAGCTTTGACACTTATACCATTATATATACATGAGAAATTTCACAGATGTAGGCTATGCGGGTTTACATGAGTAACAAAATAAAATCCATGTTTTTCGGTCTAAAGTCTTTCAAGGAAGGATGGTCCTACTGGACGTTCCACTAGGCAGAAGCTCCCGACCTTTAAAATGGCCGACTAAGCTGGAGCAGCCATGTTCCAAAACCGAAAGGCCTGGCAGTGAAATGGGAAGCAGTCCCATGCCATGCGCTTTGCATAACTGCCACAGCTAGGTCAGGTTCTTAGCACCTACAGACCTTCCGCGTCTATAGACTACTGACAAGACTGGGTTTTGGACCTCAAAGCTGTCATGTCCCCCCCTCATTAACTGCATTGGGATGTATATTGGTCTTCAGACAAAATCCTGCACGGATCCTAGGCAGGGGTGGGCTGGGAACCAAAAGAGGCCCTGGAAATAATTTTAAAAAGTGGCCCGATATTTCACATTTTCAGCACGCCCAGCTCGTTTTTTATGGGAAAGTGTGGAAATACCAGGGGTCAAGTCCTAAAAAAGAAATTGTGGGGGGACTATTTAGCGTAGCTTTCCATAACCATACACACAGGATGAATGGCATGTGCCTTTCATAACATCAACACCCACTAAAAACGGAGAAGATATTTTCTTCTAATAGTGTTAGAAAATGTTAAAAGGTGTGTATGTTTTAAACTCCAAGAATCAATGCCAATGTTTGTCCTGGAACATGCAGTCCAGAAGTATGCCATTTCAACTTTATTGTACTATATTAATTACCAGGTTATACGTTGCAGCGTTGAAGTGACAGTCAAATGTTTTGTTTTTTACACAAGACCTCTAAAATACCCAGGGGACTGCGTCCAGCCTCTGAAACAAGTGGGTGGACTATGTCCACCCGCGTGTCCCCTCGACTTCAGGCCTGGGAAATACCACACAAAAGGGGTGCAGAGGCCTGCCGGGACACTTCCAGAGTTCCCTGTAGGCCTGCCCACCCCTGGTGTCTGGGGGCTCTTAACCATATGCTGCATTCGGCTTCGGGAACATATCTCCACGCCTTCTATGACCCTGTAAAAGGTCAAATGTTGCTGCACTAGCGGCCGACTGCACACCAGAGGTTGACTTCCCGAAATGCACTGGGCAGAAGCCAGCCAAACTAAAAAAGGGTTTTGTTGAAGGAATGTTCCATTTCCAGGGCTCGTTTCCCTGGGGCACAGCCCCCTAAGCCCCAGTGTGCATGCTTTTCCAAACTCTCACCAAACATTATTCCCTGTGAATCCCCATTTCAACCCGGTGGATGCCACCCCCCCATGCTTAGACGTTACCACGAGGGGCAAAGAGCATATTCCAAAAACTCATCAATGAAAAAACAAATAAATAACAACCACATGGGCAGCGGCTCTGTCTCCTTCCTTCCCAGAGGATTCTGGCAAGTGTCTAGTAGATGTCGGCAGGCAGGATTGGCCCACCTGTGCGCAGGCAATGCTTCACAGCCACATCCCATCAGTTATCAGCACATTCCCCGCTATGAGTAGTGGGAGGAGCTCAGCAGGTCCCGATCAGTTTCATTTACATTGATGGGCAGGGAGGGTGTGCTGAGAATAGCTCTGCAAAACCCTGCTTCCAGTTCCCAGGCGCCACAGTCATGCTGCATATCCACCCCGCACATTCCATATTGCGAAATGCCACCCCCGTGCTGCGGGAGGCGCAGCGGTGTGTTTGCATGTCTAAGTAATGGCCACACACCTGACACTTTGGCTGCCAACACCCCTGTGAATGCAGAGAAGCGGAGGATCTGGTGAGATCATGTTGCCCAGCCCTAAACACTTCACTCGCTCTGGTCCAACAAGTCACTCATTCATTAAGCCTTAAAGTGCCAGAGTGTGAAGTGCCTACTTCACCTTTCCAGACACATTGAAAGATATCCAGTGCCCTTGAAGGCTGCTATAGGCGACAGGAGGGGCTGGGGCTTTACATATACAAATGCCCCTCTCTTGAATCAAGCAAGGGCCCACATAAGCCTAGAGGGTCCATCTGCACAGATCCACCAGCCTGTCATCCGGAAAGCTCCCCTGAAAGGCCCAGGGGGCTTCCTAGCAGGGCAACGAGTTTGGGCGTGCAGGGTGATAGGGAGAGGAGTTGCAGCGCAGAAATGGGCAAGACCAAGTGAAGCACGTCGTGTTCCTAGAGAATGGGGGAGGACACATTTTCAGGGAACAAACAGAGGAAATAATCCAATGAGCGACCCAACAAAAAAGCTTGACAGATACGGAAGCATTTGTTTATTTATTTATTGTTTGCATCTTTGGCGCGTATACAATATGAACATACTGTTTCAAAGCGCCCACAGGCCAGGGAGGGAGTTTGGGAAATAAATTACAACAATACAATACAATATTTAAGAGCAGAGGGGGAAGAGGGAGGCGAGGGCAAACCTACTTATGCCTTGTGAGTATTCAGAACGTGCAAGTGCAGATAGGAAGAGGGAAGAAGGGGTAAGTGCTGGGGCATCCAAGCCCATGGGTGAGCCAAGGATGAAGGGCTAGGAATGAAGAGTGCTACACAGCCTGGGTCGCGGGATGTGTAAGTGCGAGTCTTCAGCGCGGGGGGTGTGCAGATACAAAGTGCTGTGGAAAGACAGGAGCTGGTAACAATTGGTGTGGGAGGTCAAGGCCCCAAAGACACATAAGGGCGAAGGACACTGATTCAGCAACTGTGGGATTAACAGACTAGAGAAGGAGGGAAGTAGGAGGAAAAGAGGAAACTCTTAAGGAGCTTCTGGAAATTGAGAAGATCCTGCTCAAGGCACAGGGGAGGCTGTTCCAAAGGAGGGAGCCCACAGAGGAAAGTAAGCGATCCCCTGCCCCCTGTTTAGCAAAACGCTTTACAAACAAAGAGTTGGTGCCAGAGGAGCGAAGTGGTAAGAGGGAGAGTATTTAGTGAGGTTAAGTGAAGATAGTGTGGTCCCCGGGCACAGACCGCTTTGTGGATGATGCAGAGGGATTTGAATTTAATCTGTGCAGCAACTGGGAGCCAGTGAAGACATTTTAGTGAAGGAGGGATACGGTCCTTGGGCTTAAGGCCAAGGATACGTCTTGCTGCTCTATTCTGGATAAGCTGCAGGGGTCGTGGAGTAGAAGAAGGACGATTCAGGGGAAGGCTGTTACAGTAGTCAAGTCTAGAGAGAGAGAACCAGGGCCTGAGTCACAGTGAGCCTCTGAGGGAAACTGAGAAAAGGTAGAATTCCTTTGAGAAGGAAGAACTGATAGTTGTACTTCTTGCCAATGTCCTGAGTGTGAGGGAGGAAAGAAGAGTCGAAGATGACTCCAAGGTTCCTGGCTTCAGTTGAAGGCACAGGGGGAGAGGCCAATGTGGAAGGCCAGAGTGACGAAAAGGAGGAGGGAGTAGGGGGATAGCTCAGTGGGTTGAACGCTCGCTGCTGCGATCTGAGCGTGCTCTGCAGGTCGCAGGTTCGAATCCCGGCAAGGCCAACTCAGCCTTTCTTCCTTCTGAGGTCAATAAATGAGTACCAATTTCGGTTGGCTGATATTGTATGTAAATATGTGCTCTGTAAAGCACTTTGGATTAAGGCGCTATATAAATAACACATCATTATCATTATCAATGAGGAGTCTGAAGAAGAGCTGTGTGTCATCTGTGTAACACTGGAAGTTGGAGGAGAAAGAGGAGATGAGGCGTGCAGGGAGAGCAAGGTAGATGTTAAAGAGCCGGGGGGAGAGTATAGAGCCTTTGGGGACACCACAGATGGAGATGGAAGTAGTAGAGGAGAAGGAGGCCAGGATGACTTGGGAAGAGCGGTTAGTGAGGAAAGAAGACAGCCATTCCAGTGCCCATTCCGAGATACCAAGTGTGTTGTGGAGCCTTTGTATGAGGATGGAATGGTTTACTGTGTCAAATGCAGAGGAGAGATCGAGAAGGATAAGGATAGATGGGGAGTTGGAATCCAGAGATGCGAGCAGTTCTTCACGGGTGTTCAGAAGAGCAGTGTCCATGCCTCTGGATGCTCGGAATCCAGATTGATGGTCGTGGAGGCCACCGACAAGTTCGGTGTGAGAGTTAAGTTGGAGTAAGGCCAGCTTCTCAAGTAGCTTCCCCAGGAGGGGTGCTGGAAATAGAGCAATAGCTGGCAGTTAGGGTCAGAAGATGGATTTTTCAGGCGTGGGCGTCCAAGGGAGCGCTTAATGGGGAAGGGGAAAGATCCAGTGGTAAAAGAGTGATTGCAGAACTCAGCGAGAGCAGGGGCAAGAGAGCCAATCTTATCCTTGATGGTCCTGGATGAGCAGGGGGAGACCTGTTTAGAAGAGACTTTCATGGAGCGGACAACTCTGGTAACTTCTTCAGGTGTGACAGGAGCGAAGGAGGAAAATGAGGGAGTAGCAGGGAGGGGGTGTGGTGGGGGAATGGGATGGGTTGTGAGGGAGTGTAGAAAGGGTGGTAAGAATGTCCTGGGTTTTGGTGGCAAAGTGTGAGGCCAGTGCATTGCAGAGGGCCTGGGAATTGGAGGAGCGAGACTGCAGAGGGTTTGGCTAGTTCCCTGCAGATTTTAAAAACTTCAACCGTGTTCCTCTGTTGATGCAGCTCGGTAATGCGTAATTTGGGGAGCACCCATTGGTTTCTAAGGATTTCGAAACAAAGGGCCTGATTCACAGAGCATTTTTCAATGGGATGGCACCATTATAAAAGGCATCTGTGCATCAGACCCAAATAGATAAAGTGTGACAGTGCATGTGTAATGTTGCCAGGAAAGGCCAGCGCAGGAACAGAGGCTAAGCAGAGTGTCCTGGTGCTGCAGGCATTCCGATGAGAGAGTGAAAAGGGACACTGGAATGCTTGCTACTATATGGTATGGCTATATTTAAAGGTTATTAAATGAAATGTGGCTGCGTGTCACTGGACACCGCTCAGTTCATGTCA
Source organism: Ambystoma mexicanum (assembly GCF_040938575.1). Lineage (NCBI taxonomy): Eukaryota > Metazoa > Chordata > Amphibia > Caudata > Ambystomatidae > Ambystoma > Ambystoma mexicanum. The sequence continues at coordinate 348,005,211 of NC_090935.1, forward strand.
CAGGTGGCAATGGCAATCTATTGTTAACTCAGGTGAGCTGGCACCTAATGTTTGCAGGGCAGACACATACTGAAATGTGCCTTATTGGTTTCCTCTGCCAAGAGGACATTTCTATGGTGGCACACACATTTTTAAAACACGTTGACGCCATGAACCACTTGTGTACAGGCGTGTTATAAATGACTTATCATATTATATGTATGCGAAGATGTGAAAGTCCGAGGAAATGGTTTCAACAGTGGGTTGGACTGGTACTGATAATAACATAGCATTTAATTTATACATTGCTTATTAATTACTGGATTTCAGGGCACCCACGTTTGCTTTACACTTTCGTAGAATTCCAGGGGGGCAGATTAAATAAAGTGCACTGAAGCCTTGTCGTTTTGGACTAGTGCTTAGAAAACGTGCAGTGAGGTTTGTAACAGAATTTAAAATAGCCGACTAGTGAAAAGAAATGACAACTGCATTGACACACAAATGCAAATACAGCATTTTGCAGGAGTTGGTCACTCCATGTTTCCATATATAATTGCCAGGATAAATATTGTTTCCAACAGCATCCATTTTTCCAAGTTGTATAGACCTGAACTAGCAAAATGCAGGACATTGGTTATTATCACAAATGGCTCAGTAGCAGAGAAACTTCTAGAATCTTCCCCAAGAGTTTCCACTGTCATCTTCACTTTGGGGAGGTGCATTACTAGGTGCTGGTGCTCTGGGTATAAGCTCCCGCCCCCACTGCCCAGGGGCAGGTGGACTCTGAGGAGGGGTGGACGTGCGGGACCTTTTGGAGCTCTTGGAAATTGCACAGAAATGCGTGAAAAAATGTGTTTATTTGGTACCAATTCCACCCCCCCCCTCCGCCTCCCTTTAAAATTCGCATTTTCCGGTGCAAACACGTTTGCAGTTTCGTAATTTCACATCAATTTTTGCAGATGAAATTGCCGCGCATTTTTGAAAATGCAGCAATGCCTGCAAAATACAGCCTTTTACAGAGGTGACATTTTATGCGTGAAATGCCTTTTTGCGAAAGCGATACATTATCATATTCTGGAATTTGACTAGGCCGCTGAAAGTTCGCGCACCCCTGCTCCTCGCTTGTTGGTCGGCTGAAAGTTGGCACACCCCTGCTCCTCGATTGTTGGTCGGCTGAAAGTTTGCGCACCCCTGCTCCTCGATTGTTGGTCGGCTGAAAGTTTGCGCACCCCTGCTCCTCGCTTGTTGGTCGGCTGAAAGTTTGCGCACCCCGGCTCCTCGATTGTTGGTCGGCTGGAAGTTTGCACACCCCTGCTCCTCGATTGTTGGTCGGCAGAAAGTTCGCGCACCCCTGCTCCTCGCTTGTTGGTCGGCTGAAAGTTTGCACACCCCTGCTCCTCGTTTGTTGGTCGGCTGAAAGTTCGTGCACCCCTGCTCCTTGTTTGTTGGTTGGCTGAAAGGTCACTCACCCCTGCTCCTCGCTTGTTGGACGGCTGAAAGTTTGCACACCCCTGCTCCTCGTTTGTTGGTCGGCTGAAAGTTCGCGCACCCCTGCTCCTCGCTTGTTGGTCGGCTGAAAGTTCGTGCACCCCTGCTCCTCGATTGTTGGTCGGCTGAAAGTTTGCACACCCCTGCTCCTCGATTGTTGGTCGGCTGAAAGTTTGCACACCCCTGCTCCTCGTTTGTTGGTCGGCTGAAAGTTCGCGCACCCCTGCTCCTTGTTTGTTGGTTGACTGAAAGGTCACTCACCCCTGCTCCTCGCTTGTTGGTCGGCTGAAAGTTTGCACACCCCTGCTCCTCGTTTGTTGGTCGGCTGAAAGTTCGCACACCCCTGCTCCTCGCTTGTTGGTCGGCTGAAAGTTTGCGCACCCCTGCTCCTCGCTTGTTGGTCGGCTGAAAGTTTGCACACCCCTGCTCCTCGTTTGTTGGTCGGCTGAAAGTTTGCACACCCCTGCTCCTCGTTTGTTGGTCGGCTGAAAGTTCGCGCACCCCTGCTCCTTGTTTGTTGGTTGGCTGAAAGGTCACTCACCCCTGCTCCTCGCTTGTTGGTCGGCTGAAAGTTTGCGCACCCCTGCTCCTCGATTGTTGGTCGGCTGAAAGTTTGCGCACCCCTGCTCCTCGCTTGTTGGTCGGCTGAAAGCTTGCGCACCCCTGCTCCTCGCTTGTTGGTCGGCTGAAAGTTTGCACACCCCTGCTCCTCGATTGTTGGTCGGCTGAAAGTTTGCGCACCCCTGCTCCTCGATTGTTGGTCGGCTGAAAGTTTGCGCACCCCTGCTCCTCGCTTGTTGGTCGGCTGAAAGTTCGCGCACCCCTGCTCCTCGCTTGTTGGTCGGCTGAAAGTTTGCACACCCCTGCTCCTCGTTTGTTGGTCGGCTGAAAGGTCGCTCACCCCTGCTCCTCGCTTGTTGGTCGTCTGAAAGGTCGCTCACCCCTTCTCCTCGCTTGTTGGTCGGCTGAAAGGTCGCTCACCCCTGCTCCTCGCTTGTTGGTCGGCTGAAAGTTTGCGCACCCCTGCTCCTCGCTTGTTGGTCGGCTGAAAGTTTGCGCACCACTGCTCCTCGATTGTTGGTCGGCTGAAAGTTTGCGCACCCCGGCTCCTCGCTTGTTGGTCGGCTGAAAGTTTGCGCACCCCTGCTCCTTGTTTGTTGGTTGGCTGAAAGGTCACTCACCCCTGCTCCTCGAATGTTGGTCGGCTGAAAGTTTGAGCACCCCTGCTCCTCGCTTGTTGGTCGGCGGAAAGTTTGCGCACCCCTGGTCCTCGCTTGTTGGTCGGCTGAAAGTTCGTGCACCCCTGCTCCTCGCTTGTTGGTCGCCGGAAAGTTTGCGCACCCCTACTCCTCGCTTGTTGGTCGGCTGAAAGTTCGCGCACCCCTGCTCCTCGCTTTTTGGTCGGCTGAAAGTTCGCGCACCCCTGCTCCTCACTCGCTTGTTGGTCAACAGCACTTTGGATTCCAGGCATGGAATAGCACGAAAGGGTGTCAAAATTGGTGCTATGATTAGCCAAAGAAGGGTATGCAATATATTAACCACAGAAGGGTTATGAACGATTGCACCTTGCCAAGATTCGAACCCATGACCGTTATGGTGAACACAGATTCCTGAGGTCAACGCTTATTCTGCTGCGCTTTTCAGAGGCACAACCACTTACCTCAGTCAGATATGTTTACCCAATGTAAGGGCATGCAACACACCAACCTCCAAAGGGTTATTGAAGGAGTGCACCCCCACCCTGCCAAGATTCGAACCCATGACCATCAGGGTGAAAACAGATTTCTGCAGCTAAAGTGCAGAGCTATCAGACTTGACTTTCAGGAGCGCCAACACATACTGCAGCCTTATATTTTTACCCAATGTTCCAAGGTGCATGCAAAACATGAACCTTGGAAGGGTAAGGGATCAATTGCACAATGTCAAGATTCGAACCCATGACCGTCAGGGTGAAAACAGATTTCTGCAGCTAAAGTGCAGAGCTATCAGACTTGACTTTCAGGAGCGCCAACACATACCGAAGCCTTATATTTTTACCCAATGTTCCAAGGTGCATGCAAAACATGAACCTTGGAAGGGTAAGGGATCAATTGCACAATGTCAAGATTCGAACCCATGACCGTCAGAGTGAAAACAGATTTCTGCAGAAAATGTTTAATGCGCTGAGCTATCAGAGCTCAAACACCTCGGTGAGCTATTTTTAAGCAATGTGAGGGGATGCAGTACATCAGCCTTAAAAGGGTTATTGAACGATTGTACCATTCGAACCCATGACTGTCAGGGTGAAAACAGATCCCTGCAGCTGACGTTTAATGCGCTGAGCTCTGAGACTGGCTTTTAGGAGCGCCAACACTTACCTCACTCAGCTATTTTTATCCGTCTTAATGTCACAGTACAATAGAAGTGACTCATGCATAAAATGAGCAATTTTACATCATTTCAACACAGATGCTTTCTCAACCCTTTCTGTTCCTTCTTGTTCTGCCCCTTGCCAGATCTGATCTTGTGTCCCACCGTGCACCTCGAGGTGGCGCAATCTGCAGTGCTGCACTCTGAATAGAAAGACTGCACGTCCAATCAAATTATAGGTGCAATGCATGTGGCATTAATCACAAGGGAACCTCCCCTCTAAAAAGGGGGCAAAATCCTAGCAATGTGTCTGAATTGCATCCTCATTCCGATTCAGGCGCAATACGGCGCGGATCCGGGAAAACACGAAAAGGCGTGCTTCTCTGATATATCCGTGTCTTATGATCTGGATTTCCACTGTTGGCGTGAGGCACATAGCGGGACATACACTCCATGCGCCTCCTTACTCCAAGAAGGGAAACCGGCAGTGCTCTGCCCACAGGCTTGGAATCCTGCACACTAGCTGGAAAATTGCCACAATCTGCCAGAGCACATGATGGAGGTGGTCCTCTGCAAAGGAAGCACCAGTTCATTCACAACGAGATCTTTGTAAATCCTTCCACAGAATTGCCTGACAAAACATGCCCTTTCCTTGCAGAACACTGATTGCAAAATGCTTCACAATCTCTCACCCATCTGCAGAATGGTAATAAAAAGGGAGGGATAGTGGGCACAAACACCTACCCACTCTAAAAGTAGCTTAACCAGATTGATATGATATGATATGATATGGCATTTATAACGCACCTATACACTTGTGTATCAAGGCGCGACGAGGCAGGGAGGGGAGCAAAGGGAGGAAAGACAACGATCCTACTAAGCCAGGTGACATTGAGATTGCACAAGTGCATGGAATGATTAAATAACAGCGACTCTAAAGCATTCTACAAAGGATTCAAGCTGCAACGCATCGGCAACAGATCACTACCGGACCCAGGAATCTGAAGCATTCTATTGGACTTGCAAGCAGCAATGCATGGGCAACAGATCACTACCGGACCCGGGAATCTGAAGCATTCTATTGGACTTGCAAGCAGCAATGCATGGGCAACAGATCACTACCGGACCCGGGAATCTGAAGCATTCTATTGGACTTGCAAGCAGCAACGCATGGGCAACAGATCACTACTGGACCCAGGAATCTAGAACATTCTATTGGACTTGCAAGCAGCAATGCATGGGTAACAGATCACTACCAAACCAGTGACTCCAAAAGATTCTACAAAGGCTACAAGCAGCAACACATCGGTAACTGATTGCTACCAGACCAGGGACTGGAAAGCATTCTACAAAGCGTGCAAGGAGCAGCACATAGGTAACAGATCACTGTCAATCTAGTGACTCCAAAGCATTCTACAAAGGCTGCAAGCAGCAATGCATCGGTAACTGATTGCTACCAGACCAGGGACTGGAAAGCATTCTACAAAGCGTGCAAGGAGCAGCACATAGGTAACAGATCACTGTCAAACTAGTGACTCCAAAGCATTCTGCAAAGGCTGCAAGCAGCAATGCATCGGTAACAGATTACTACCAGACCAGGGACTCGAAAGCATTCTACAAAGCGTGCAAGGAGCAGCGCATGGGTAACAGATCACTGTCAAACTAGTGACTCCAAAGCATTCTACAAAGGCTGCAAGCAGCAATGCATCGGTATCAGATTACTACCAGACCAGGGACTCGAAAGCATTCTACAAAGCGTGCAAGGAGCAGCGCATAGGTAACAGATCACTGTCAAACTAGTGACTCCAAAGCATTCTACAAAGGCTGCAAGCAGCAATGCATCGGTAACAGATTACTACCAGACCAGGGACTCGAAAGCATTCTACAAAGCGTGCAAGGAGCAGCGCATAGGTAACAGATCACTGTCAAACCAGAGACTCCAAAGCATTCTACAAAGGGCACGAGCAGCAACGCATCGGTAACAGATCACTACCAGATTAGGGACTCCAAAGCATTCTAAAAAGACTGCAAGCAGTAACGCATGAGTAACAAATCAATTACAGACTAGGGACTCCAAAACATTCTACAAAGGGTGCAAGCAGCAGCATAAGGGTTACAGATCACTACAAGACAAGGGATAGGAACGTATGGGTAACAGATCGCTTCCAACACCGACACACATGATTGTGTACAGTACTCGAAAGTGCAATGGGAACATGCCACGGTGGCTTTAAAAAGTCAAACATCAGCACATTTACATCTATATGGATAATCCCATGAAGAGCTGAGAAGGTCAGTCTCCTGCGCTAATGCAGCGTAACTGATGCTCCTGGATTAAGTGATGAAGGGATTTTGTACAATGGATTTCCTTCTAATTTAACTCCACTTTAGGGACAAGGCTAGAGGTTACCCTTTCAGAAGACGGACAGCAAGTATGGTTTATCCATGACTTCTTTAGAGCCCGGACCAGGTCTGTTCAGGGTTGTAGTGTTTTACACTAAGTGTGCAAGGTGCCAGGCAAGATAGACGTGCTGGTGAACTCAATGTTCATGCCGGTGCTGCAAAGGCGGTGCCTAAACATGACCAAGATTTGAATCTTTCAGAAAAAGATTTTAACATTCGAGGGTTAGACATCATTCTAATATAATGGTGCCATTGGAATCTGAAGGAGGTAGAAAGTACATGTAGAGACATGTGCCCACGTTTCGATACACTGAATGGGCATGCATGGTCAAAGCGGACCCCAAGACCCTCGCCTGCTGCTGCAGCTATTGGGGATACCAGGATAGGCAGCCATTGGCAATGTGCAGGGGCAGATGTCTGGGCCTCTAAAAGTACAATCTCAGTTTCTGCCCCACTTAAAGGGGGCGGGGTGGGGTAGTCTCATTCTTCCACCATTAGCTAATACTGAAGGATTTGGGGGGAATGCTTTTCGAGTCTGCCTCCTCCCCCCACCACCACCTCTGTCTCCAGTTTTTCCACCAAGTGGACACGATTAGCGTGGATCCGGAATATGTAAGTACTCATTATTCCAGCCGCGCGGAGCACCTGAGGAGGAGCCCTGCGGATCTTTGCAATCAGATGGGGCACATGCTGGCCTAGCTCCCCCTCCCTCACCCCCCATTGTTTCTGGAGCCACAGAGGCAGGTGTTTGTTCGTCCTGCTGCTCTCGCTTCATATTGTCAAACATGAGTCAGGGCATGTTAATACATCAGACACAGAAAGTATGCAGAGAGCCTGCACAGCATTGCTTCCCATGGTGCCATTCGGCCAGTCAGCAATTATTATTACTAGTTCCTTAAAAGTTAGAAAGAGGGAGAGAGAGAAAAAAAGAGAGCGCAAGGGGTATGTGTTTGTGTGTGCATGCATGTGGGAGAGAGAAAGAAAGAGACTAGTTATTTGAAATTTGTAAAGAAAATGATATATAGAGAGGGAAAGAGAGAAAACATAGGTTAATAGAAAGAAGAGAGAACGAAAGTGAGCTAGATACATAGAGAAGAAAGGGAGCAATGGATAGGCAAGAAAGAGAGAGAAACAGAGGCTGAAAAGAGGCAGGATGTACCCTAATTCCACACTATAAATACCATTTTTTTAAATAAATAAATAAAGGAAATGTCCTTTACATGTATGAATTAGTGTAGGTTTTAGATCCAATAATTTAGCTGAATGTCTTCTTGTCTTCACATTTCCCCAAAGAGCTGGCCCACTGCCTTTGGATGTCAGTCTGTCTTTCAGTGTATGATATTTTTCTGCTTCCAGGGTAAAAGGATGATATAATTATAATTGCTGTTTTATAACGCGCTTAATAAAAACGAGTGGTTTCTAAGCGCACGATCGTGTTTCGAACCTGTGTTGTGTTGTCTTGCTTCCACGACAAATGCTTTGCCCCTAAGCTATCCTTCCTCAGAGTACACACATTATGAAGGCACACTTAAAGGCATTAACAGTACGGCGGCTGTCCTTTCTGGTAACAACCTGCAAGCATAGTAGTTGGACCCAGTTCATGGAATCTGCCCCTTCAATAATAATGCTCAGACCGCGTGGCACACTCCACTGGCTGACACATTAACTGGATACCATGAAAATGCATGGGGATACAAGGTTCTCGGCCAAGTTCTAGAAGGCATTTGACAATTTATGGACACCAAAGTCACAGAAGTTAGTTCGTAACCCAATAAAGAGACATTTTTCTATCATGGCGTACAAAGCATGGCCCCTGTGCAGCATATATACACAGACATATACCTATGCAAATACATATACAGTGAAAATAACGTTGTTAAAGGGACGGTATGGTTAATCTGCACTAATGAAAACCTATGAAAGAAACTGAAAAACTACGTTAAAGGGACATTATGGTAACGTTCTACTAATAAAACCTGTGAAATTCTGTGCAAAAAACTTTTGTTGAAGGGATTACAAAGTAAAATCGAAACGCCCAAGAAATACGCCGTAAGCTATGCAACCATAACTAGCACCACCGCCATGCACTTCTAACACCCTGGACATCAAAGACGACATTACAAAATACATCATTGATTTTCACTGAATTTCAATGGTTTTTATACATGGAAATGTTTCCTGATGTTACAGCACTACATGAGTTCTTGATAATTCCTCTTATAACATATAGGAAACAACAATAAACCTTCTTTATCAAACATATCTTTTGCAACACATACTGATGTGTGTTGTTTTCAGCAGCGCATGCTGGTGCTGCAAGTCATGGTTGAATTGCCTAGGGCATGAGACTCGACCATGACCTCAGCCCCACCATACCAGCCCTGTTATCCACTGCACCTCACCTGCATCCTGGTCCAGTGTCCATTATACCCCCATCATGTGATCAATGGCCAGAGCTCACATCTTGCAGCCATGGCCAGTCTCCACAATACATGTGGCATGGATTTCAGCCATGCCACAGAATGCATTAAGCAAATCAGAGTAGACAACCCCATTGCTGTTCCCAGAAGTGTTTTTCCTTTCAAGCCTATCACGATTTTACACATTTTATCAGCTAGCTGGTCCCTGGTGGCCCATTGCCATTCCCAAGTGGCCATGGCAGTGGCCAGATTGTCTGGGGCATGGCCTTCGGCCATGCCTCAGTCTCCAAAGTTATAATCAAACTTTGCACAAACATTCAAAGGTGGGTCTGTAGCCTCTTTGCAAACCTTTGTGCATCTTTATCAAATGGCACTAAAGATATAAACCAGGGGTGTCCAACTCTGGGCCTCGTGGTGCGGAACCTGATGGGTTTTCAGGATGTGCCTCATTAATTTTTAGAGGAAAAATGTGCAAACATTTAGAATCATTTTATGCACATTTATTTCATGAATGTTAATAAGTGGTATATTGAAAACTCAACATGGATATGAACCTCGTGGCCTGGAGTTGGACAACCATGCTATAAGCCATCTAAAAATGTTGGGACCTCCCCTTTAATTTTGCCTCCTCTTGACAGAATTCCACCACACTTTTAACGGTGGATCTACAGTCCTTCTGCAAACATTTGTGCAGATTTCTTTTTTTTAAATTGTTTATTCAACAACGAGATTTTTACAATATTGTTGTCCATTCACGTCTTTCTTAATCTACTTGTGTTACACGTTTGGAGTTAAAGAGTCTTTACTGTCGTTGTAACCGTCTTTCTACCTGATCACGAGCGGACGTTGAGAAGATTGTCAATGATGTGTTCCAGGATTTTTGCCGTGGCGATTTGCCAACTTGTTCTGTCGCCCCCGATGAGCCTGCACCACCATGTTTCTTCCTCTTGTAGGATGTCTATTCCAGCGACATGAGATATTGGTGTCTTATTGCGCGAGTTGCAGGACAAACCATCAGTAGGTGTCGTATTGTTTCTTGTGATGGCAGCGATGTATCAGGGCATAATCGACATCTAGAAGATTGAGCAAGACCTCTGATATGTAGAATTTTGCTCGTTTTCAATAAATTTAAGTGTGCGCGCAATATTAAGTTGCAAGCCTGTCTATTCGGAAATTCCTTTATCAGGTGTTGCAGTTTGTTTCGTTTTTTCGTGTTGACTGGGAGATGTGAAGTGAGATGTGATTTTGCTGCTGTTTATATTGTCTTTGCCCAGTCAGCATCCGTAATTTTACGTAAGGTTCTGCACGAGTTATGGACGAGTTCTTCTTCGTCTGATGCAATCATGTGAAGTAGAGCTTTATTTTCACTTTGCCAATTTGTCAGCATGTCAGATTTGCCTGTGTCCATCTCGCGTTTGATCATCTTGAAGATTTCGTTACTGTCAGCCATTCTGCACTTCCTATATAACATGATTTTATTACAGCTCACAGTGCATTCTAGGGACTGGAGGCTCAGTTTGCGTCTTATTACGACTCCCGAGGTTGAGTTTGGGAGCTTGAGCACCTGTCGCCAGAACGAGGCTTCTAATTTGGGCCATAGTTTCTTTGGGATAGTTGGCATTGCTTCGGTGCCATATGTTACAGCGGGCACCACCTTCATTTTGTAAAAATTGATTGTCGGAATAAGGGAGAACTTCCCAAATTTGCTGTCAATGGCCTTTGCCAGGGCCGCTAGCTTTTTAATCTTTGCGTACAGCACTGATTGCATGGTGGTTTCGTGCGTCGAGCTGTCCAGATGTACTCCTATGTATTTAAAGGTTTGGACGATCTCAATTTTTGCTTGTCCCAGGTGCCAATTTGTGTCATTGGTTTTCCTTTAGTGTTTTTGTAAAATCATGATTTTGGTTTTGTCTTTGTTCATTTCAAGAAAGTTGTCGTTTGCATAGTGTAGGATGCCATTGAGTTGCCGTTGCAGCCCTATTGGCGTCTGGTCGAATAGCGTGAGGTCGTCGGCATAAATGAGGTGTCCAATCGCTGTGTTTTCGATTTTTGGAGGAAAAGCTCTGATCAGCTTCTCGCTTTCTTGGAGGTCCCCAATGTAGGCCAGAAAAAGGGCTGAAGCTAGCGGGCACCCCTGTTTCACCCCAAGTGTGCTGGGAATTTCTGCCGATAGTTCTCCTTCGCGACTCAAGCAAACCCTCATCGAGGTGTTATGCTGTAGGGCATGAATTGGGGCTGGAATGTCTTCTGGACAATTTCAGGCTTTTAGTTTCTTCCACAAGCGAGATCTTTCGACGCGATCAAACGCTTGGGTAAAGTCTACAAACACTAGAAACAAATGTTGACTGTGTTGTAGGGCTTTACTTTTCAAAATGCTGTAGACCAAGATGTCACCGGTTGTTCCAGCGTTTTTTTTTTAAGCCTGCTTGAAGATCGTCGTTTCATTTTGCAGTCACTGCCCAGGTTTGAAATTTCTTCAGGAGCAGTGTAGCGCAGACTTTTCCCATGGCGTCCAATAGGGCTATCAGACGGAAATTCGAGGGATCCATTAGGTCTCCCTTTTTGTAGATTGGAATGATTGTGGCTTTTATCCATGTTGTAGGTAGAGATCTTGTTTCAGCACAGCACCGAAAGATGACACTCAGCAGGTCAGCCCACTCCTTAGGATGAGTCTTGAGTTCGAAGTTGTTGATGCCGTCCGGGCGCGCTGCTCTTGAGTTTTTTTTATTTTTTATTATTTCTATAATGTCTTCTATGTTTTCCAAATTGATCCACTTCGAAGATCCTTGTTGTGGGTCTCCTGTACTTTCAGTTGTTACGGCTTTAAACACTGTTGAGAAATGCTTTTCCCAGGTGATTTGGTTAATGTTATTCAAGATTTGGTTCCCCAATGGCTTGTCTATGGCTCTCAGTACAGACCAGAAGTCTCTTGTGTTGTTCGTGACGAGCGCTTTTGTAATATCTTCTGCATCCAACTGATACAGTTTTTGTCTGTGAAATGTCACCCAGGCTTTATATTCTGTTTTCAAGACTTTGATTTTTGCATTAACGTTTGTTTCAACAAACAGCAACAAATGTATAAGCTGTTCAATCATTTTGGGACCCCCCATTTAATTTTGCTCCCTCCTTACAAAACAGCAGCAAACTTGGCAAGAACAGTCATAGTTGGGTCTAAAAACATATCGCAAACTTTCATGCATTTTCATTGAATGGTGCCCACGTTGTAAGCCTTCTAAAAATTGCTCTTCACCAACACTGTGATGCAGAAATATGCATGGAAGTCCTTGAACTAAAGTCAAGTTTGCGAACATCCCAAACATATCCCGGAACATCTGAGATGTTCATGGACATTGGCGATGAAAAAACACCAGATTCTCTCATCAACCCTCACATCCCCAGAGATTGTTTCATTTGTTTGACAAGTGTAATATGTTTTTAATATGTTTTTACCGCTCTGTTCGCGGACTATGAGTGCAGTACGGAAATTCAACATGGCATTCGTTTTGACGCATGTCACGTTTATAAGTGCCCAATCAGCGGGTGCGTACGATGTCAGCGAATGCTGCATGGCTCTCTGATTAGTTCAGAGGTGTCTGCGGACACTGAATCAGGAAGTGAGTCTGCAGACCGGATGCAGATATCACTAGTTTTTTTACTTACATTTTGGGCATTTAAAAAAAATCTACTGGACAGATTAACACCAAATTTGCAAAAGCACAATTTTGGGACCAGGCAGCTGCTCCTTGCTGAAGTTTGGTGCAAATCAGTCCAGCAGTTTGGGCTGTAGGCACAAGCAAAATGTTTTCCCATTCATGTCTATCCAGATTTCAAACGTTTTGGGACCCCCCCCTATACTTTTTTGTCCCATGATGTAACAGCACGAAATTTTGCAAAATCATTCAGAACTGTCCATATACTTTTTTTCAAAGTTTCCTGCAAATTCGTCAAACAGCACCCAAGCCATAAGCCACCTAAAAACTGCTCTTCCTATGGGTTGAGCAACTTAACCATAACTACAGAGCTGTTACCGCAGGCCCTATATATATGCATAAAGGAAAATCCATTGGAGCCAAGTCACACACTCCACAGCGCCCCTACTAGCCATTGCTGGACGTTCAGCTCCAGTTCTGTATATATATATATATATATATATATATATATATATATATATATATATATGCCATAAACTGCAGCTGCACCTCACGCCATATAAATGCTGTTCATCGAATCACTAGATGTGCCAGTTGCTCTCGTCCAACGAACAGTTTTCTTATTTTGTTTGCTTTTTATTTTGATTGCCCCTCAAAAACCCCAAAGGAAATACAAGGTTACAATTGAGGGCCAGGCTAGATCTGGCTTGCAAAGGTAACAGTATTTCGTTTAGTGGCTATCAGCAAATTGAATACATGGAGCTTGGAACAGCCCATGGAAGGCATGAGACTAGGAAACGTGAACTTCAGTGCTCATGGTCATGGAAAGAAGCACACAACACAATGAGACATGATTAAAAAAATCTAGCCTCAAATGCCTTCTATCCCAAAGGGCAAATTCTTTGACAAATGTAATATTTCGGCAAAACTGCTGCAGGACATCTTGCATTTTATCAATACAGTGTTTCTTTCCCTGTGAATTGCAGACATTTATTTAGTTGATTTAACTTATACATATTTTTCATCCCTAAATCCCTCTCGGATGTACATTTTGTGTGAAACTTGTTACTTAGAGATTGCACAATAGTTCATATATAGTCTGCTATACGGTGGATATCGCTATAAATGACGACAAGCTCATTTTTGCACAGAGCGCAGAAGACTCCCAACTTCTGTAAGTCACATGGACATCTGTCTGCTGTGGCTTTCCGCACCCAATCACTTTATGTCTCATTGTTTGCTCTGATAATGTCCTCTGATTCACTCCGGCGATAGAACCAGGCGGAATCCTGGCCTTCATACAAGGAAGGGACAGCAGGGTAACGCAATGCCCTTTGAGTCTTAGTGAAGGCCCTTTTTTTCAACGTATCACCGCTTTTCTTCACTACTACAAACCTCGCAGCCTACATCTGCCCAGAGTATTCCTCATATCTCACCCTACACCAGAAGGCACCAGGTCAGGCAATATGACACCAGACTCTGGTTGATCCGACCCCTGAGCTGTGCAGCAGATGGACTTTCAGACGAGGATACAATGCATCACAATCATACCAAAGGTAGCCGTGCGCTGTACAAAGCACCTTACACTTTCATTGCCTAGCGGACACAGCAGAGGACCCTGAAAGCCCACGTGCTTGCACTTACTGCCATTTTGAAGTCCCAACAGAGGTCTGCCTTATTTGTAGCTTTTTCCAATGGATAGTTGTGAGAGAACATCTGGACCGTTATGCTGCGCTGTGGAAATGCTGCTGGTGGCACCCATCTATATGCCTTGTTCATCCATCCCAGGGCATCTGCTGACCTTCCCTCTTGGTGTCTAGTCAAGACCCCCCAAGGGATGAAAGGTAACTGACTGAAGCCCAATTGGAAGCAGAAAGAAAATAGCAAGAACAGGCTGTGACTGATGGCTCGGATGGGTTTGAGGTTCATCAGCAACTCTATCTGAAGGCTTTGTCTCCGGTTGATGTTCTCTGCCTTAGGGGCTGTCTTGGGGTAATCGAGGACTGGATGTCCACTCCCAATCTTAAACTCAATCCTTCATTCACCTAACTTGCTCCACTCACTTCTTTAAATTTCACTCTCTCTTCGGTGCCTCCTGTTATATCTCTTGGTGTTTCTTTAGATTCCAAATTGAACTTTAAGGCCCGTATTTCTCCTCTTGATCAATCCTGTTGTTTCCAGTTATCCCTGAATCATAGGGCGTCATCATTCATTCCTTCTTCATACTTCTGTTCTGCCGTACAAGAGTGAGCCTCTTCCCATTTGGATGGTGGCCAATAATGCTGCCGTGATGAGTTTTTCTGCTCCTGTCAAGGCATTGCTCGACGCAGCTGCTCATTTAATCACGGGCACATGGATGTTTGAACACATCACCCCTTCTTTGATCTTTCGCCATTGGAGTCCTGTTCATGGGCAAGATGTGTTGTGTCACTTACAAGGCTCTGCTGCTGGGTCAGCCATCTTATCTGGCAGTGAAGCCTTGTATATTTGGGGGCCTAAGGTTTTGCATCCGATCATTCCTTTGCTTAAACATGCTCTCTACTTAGCTGAGCCCTTTTTCAGCTGTTCCTCGATCCTGGAATTCTCCTATCCCCCTCTATTTGTACCCTTTCTTACTTCAATTGAGGAAGGCTTTGAAAACACATTTATTTCCAACTGCTTAGCCGCAATGACTTTTGATTTGCCATTTTCTTTTTGATTCTATCCTTCTATGAGTTTGCAGTATGTTTTATTTTATTCTGACTGGTATCATTTTAGTTGGTATATATTTTGATCTGCACTTTGTACAATTGTAAAAGTATTGCTCAATGGTACTTTCAGAGTAGACCCACCTTCCTTGTATTATTGCGGTTAATGCGCCCAATCGCCCAATATATCCCTGTACTGTAGTGTACTCCATTACTGAAGTCTACAAATGATATCGCAAATTGTAGCCAGAGGGGGAACTGGATTTGACTCTCACGGGGGTTGTAAGCATGCATGCCAGCTTATGATCTGTATTAAAGCTTTAGTGCATTTTATGATGGTGTGTATGGAGTAATGGGATGCACTATGCACAGAGATGTACCCTGGAATAACTGAAGATGCAGCTGCTAGTGGTTGAAAGGGATATTCCAAAATGAGGCATAATCACCATCCTCCGTGATCAGCGCTAGTGCCCGGTAACATGGCACACATCCTTTAAGCTGCCTCTTGAGGTCTACAAAGTTTAGCATCGTTTAAGGCAGCTTACTTGCATTGCTGACTTTATATCCATGTAGAGGACCAGTACATCTTCATATTGTCAGGAACATCACCATTGGCCAAGATCAACACTTTTCTCCCTATACTTTCGAGCAGGCTCTTCTTACATTTGTACCCCGAAATGGGATACTCGCTGCGTATTCAATATATTTTTTTTTTTTTAAATTCAGTTTTTATTAAGATTTTGATGGTTATAACATAAATGATGCAATTGTACAATCGGCAAAGTGAACTTTACAAAGAAAAAAGAAAAATTTGAACACAACTTATTCCCCCCTCCCGTCCCTTCCATCTCCCCTCCCTCCCCCCTCCCATGGTTCGGAGGATAGTGATAACAAAAGGGTCCATCTTGCTAACTAACAAAATCGCGTCACTGGCATAGGGCCGTTTTGGAGCGGGTGTGGGTCGCCCTACTGGCCAGGGCCAACACATGGAGGGAGCTTCGCCCATTCCGAGCAACATCCTCATGATCAAGAGGGGGTGACAAAACCACAATGGTCAGGGCCGGGAACCCGTCAGGGATACATCAGATACTCTTATGCTGTTTTTCCATACTTTTCGAAGAAGGGAAGCCATAGGCTCTCAATGTTTGACTTGGATTCATCGATCAGGTGGGTCAGGAATTCCATATCGTATATTACCCGTATTTTAGAGACCCAATCCCTCTCCCCGGGGGTCGGGGTGATTTCCATTTTTGAGCCCAACAACATCTGGCTGCAACCAACATTACATGCAGCATATGATCATGCTTAACCTTTGGACCCCCTTCCACCTCAATACAAAACAACATTAGCCAAGGGGATAAGGTCCTTTCCATCCCGTCCACCTCCTTTATCCAAGACAGGACCTCATTCCAGTAGGTTTGTGCCACCCGACACTTCCACCACATATGTACATAATCCCCTTTTTCAGTGTGACATTTCCAGAAGTGTGGATTGTAGCCCTTTTTCATTTTGGCTATGCTCTGTGGGGGGTAGTGCCATCTATGGATCAGTTTAAGGGCCTGGTGGCGGTACTGGGGCGCAGCTGTGGAACGGTTAGCCTGTCTACACATCTTAAGCCATCTTTTTTCAGCAATAGGTGTGCCTAGGTCCCTCTGCCATTGTAGCTTGGAGGATGGGGGGTCCCGTGGGGTAGAGAGTAGCAAGAAGCTATAGAGTCGTGATATAACCCCTCTGGTTCCTTTGTGTGTGATGAGGAACTTTTCAAAGTCTGTTAAATCTCGCCTAAGAGTATCGCCCCATCTGCTTTCGGTCAAGGCACCTTTGAGCTGCAAATAACGAAAGGGAGAGAGATTGGGGAGGCCGGGGCATCTTTTAAATCCTCCAATGATATGAACACCCCCTCCCTCCAAAGTTGCCCAGCTCTACAGAGGCCTGCCTCATACAACTGCTGGAAAGCTAGTGGCTCATTGATCCCTTCCCAAAGTGGGGGGGCCCAAATGTCAATATTTTGTTTAATACACAAGAATCATTTTTTGTCTTTTGCTTGTTAGTGTATGCTGGTTGTTTTATGCTCAGCTGTGTTGATGATGCTAACAGCAAAGATGGTGATAATCCTGGTATGGCTGACACTACCTCATTCCCCTTCCCCCATTTCTTCACTCCACCCTTCTGTAGGCTACTCAAATCACACCTTGAACTCCTGTTGAAACACCTCGACGGCATATCCTTTTGAGCCATTAGACCATCCGCTAACACCAGGGTGAGACTGGAACACAGCATAATTCCAGTGTTTCGTGACCTCTTTCAGTACAGACTGTAGTATCTGTTGGGGGGTGGGGGGTTGGGAAATGCAGTGTTGCATGGTGCCTTTTCAAACAGAGGCAGGTAGTACTCGTTAAAACGAGCCGCGCTGCACTCCCATTAAAGTGGTCCACAATGCCCTCCAAAAATGACCTACACGGGCCTGTCAGGCCAACCCTCCAGGTATTGCCCGATGGACTAGTCCCAACCTGACTCAGATCCCATTTTCTTTTCCTATCATTGTTACCAAATTAATGTAGATGGTTACCTACGAAACAGTTCCCATCATATAGTATCATACATCTTTAGGGCGCTGTCCCATTATTGCCCTCAATTTGTAAACTATTGTGAATCACACAGACATCACCCACAAGGTCTGTGCTACTCTATGTAAGATAACACATGAATAGCTTTATTTACATATACTATATATTTTCAATAGATGTTACATTTATGTCTCTATTTGTCTGGGACTTCTGCTCCCTTAAGTGCTCCCAGTCCTATTGGCACGAAGGACCAGTGTTGTTTAGTTTCTGGTGCTCATCTATTTACTCCTCTGCCAATATATTCTTCTGTTCTCATTTTTTTGCTATTTTTCTCCTCCCCCTTTTTGCTATGCCTTATTTCTGCTCTTCTCTTATTCCAGTCGCTTACCTCATCTAGATCTTTCTACCCGTAATCTTGATAACTCAATCCTCCAATCCCCGATTTAGCTAACGCTGTCAATATTGTGCCCTGGAACTCCCGGTCACTTTGTAATAAAGTCCATTTTGTACTATATGTCTTTTCCCGATGTCATCTTTATTTTCTTTGCCTTACGGAAAGTTGGCTCTGCCCATATAATATGGTTACTCCTGCTGCTCTTCTACATCTTCTTCATTTGTCACTCACACCCCCCATTCATCTGGACATGGAGTTGGTGTTGGTATCTTATCATCCTCCCCATCTTGTCCAATTCCTGCTTCTCTCAATCTCCCGTTGCTCTCATCGTTTGAGTACCACTATTCTTTTATTTTCTCATCATACTCCTCTTGCCTTTCCAGTTCTCTATCACCCTCTTGGACCCATTGCTACTTTCTGCAATGATCTTGACACACTTTTATTTTCTTTATTTCCATCTGGGCCCTCATTATTTCTTATGGGTGATTTTAACCTGTACTTATCTTCCTCGCAGTCTAGCACCCCACTATTAGTGTTCCTCAACTATTAACTCCAGCACCAATTGTCGACCCCCCATCACACCAGTCTGGGTCATCCCTTGATTTCATCTTCTCCACCCTTCCCATTTCCTCTGCGGTCACTTCCTTTTCACTCATCATATTATTCTCTTCTTTCCTTTTCCTTTCTTCCTTCTGCGTCTTCATTCCCTTCTCCTTCTTCAGCCACTTTCTTTCACTGCGATCTCTGTTCATTTCATTTGCCATTTTTTACCTCGCCACTTATATTTCTCCCCTCTATTGACACCTTTATGTCTTTACCTACGGGTGTTGCTGCATCCCCTTTTTTCTTCTTGTCTTACTGACACTATTCTTTATCCTTCTTCTCCTTTCCCCCCATTGTGCAAATCACCCCAATCTTGAATCTCCCTGTTCCTCCGCTCCATCCACCAACCTCTATGCCGCACCTTCACTCTGATTATGACTCCTTACTCTTCTCTGCTAAGCAGCAACACTTTCAATCCCTATTTGGTTCCCTGTCTTCTCAACCACGTCAGTTATTCCAGAATCTCAACCGCATTCTTTCCCCTCCTACCCCGGATCTTGCCTCTCTTTCTACCCTCTCTGCCTCTGACTTCTCTTCAACCATCTCTCAACTCTGCACCACAATTATTCCCTCTGCTCCACTATCTCTTTCTTCACTTTGTTCGTCTCCTCTCCCTGTAATGACATTTCAACCATTCTCTAAGTCTGACGTCTGGAAGATTATTGCAAAGGCCTATCCCACTGCTTTTCCTTCCAAACCTCTTCCTTCCTCCCTTATCTCCATGGGTTTTTCCTGCTCTTCTAACTTTTTTCACTGCCCTTTTTAATTCTTTCCGGTTGTCTGCTACTTTTCCTTCTTCCTTTAAGCATGCATCTATTGTCCCTATCCTGAAAAGGCCATCTCTTGATCCCTCTTTACCTTATAATTTTCGCCCCATCTCTCCTATCCAAACCTCTGAAGCGTATTGTTTACTCCCAGGTGTCTGCTTTTTCTAGCACTCAATCTCTTCTTCCTTGTTTTTTTCGAACTGGCTTTCATCCCTTACACTCTACCGAGACTGCCCTTCTAGCTGGCTCTGATTCTCTTCTGTCTGCAAGCTATTTTGAACTTTCCTCCCTTCTTGTTCTCCTTGACTTGTCAGCCCCGTTTGATACAGTCAACCATACTATTCTCATGTCTTCTCTGCATAATCTCAGTTTCCGTGGTTCAGTTCTGGAATGGTTCCACATTTCTAGTCACTCCTAGTCTGTGTCTTGGGCTGGTCATGCTTCTTCCACTCATCCTCTTTCCAATGGTGTTTCCCAAGGTTCTGTCCTGGGTCCCTTCCTTTTTTTTCATTACTTGAGTCCCCTCACTACTGTCATATCTTCTTTTGGTTTTTCTTATCACTTATATGCAGACAACTCTCAAATATTTTTCTCCTTCGCTTCTCTTTCTGACTCTTTGCACTTTTCCTTTACTGCTTGTTTGCACGCTATTCAGACCTGGATTTCTAACCACTATCTAAACCTCAGTCCATATACAACTGAAGTTCTCTTCTTTCCCACTGCCACTATTCCCCCACCCCTTCCTCCTTCTTTATCCTTTCCCTCTTCTATTATTCCCATCCCTTCATCTGCTCGTAATTTGGGCATCATTTTTGATTCATCTCTTTCTTTCTCCTCACATATTTTTACAATCTTCTGCTTCTGTCACTTTCATCTTTTTAACATTCGTATATTGCTCTTCCCTTCTTCTTGGTCTTCTTGGTCTTCCCGATTGTCACTTGCCCCACTTCGTTCCATCTATCACTCTTCAGTTTGCACCTTATACAGTCTTGCCCCACTTCGTTCCATCTATCACTCTTCAGTTTGCACCTTATGCAGTCTTGCCCCAAGGGATTCCATCTATCACTCTACAGTTCACACCTCATGCAGTCTTGCCCCACTTTGTTCCATCTGTCACTCTTCAGTTCGCACCTTATGCAGTCTTGCCCCACGGGATTCCATCTATCACTCTACAGTTCACTCTTTATGCAGTCTTGCCCCATAGGATTCCATTTATCACTCTACAGTTCACACCTTATGCAGTCTTGCTCCACATTGTTCCATCTATCACTCTTCAGTTCGCACCTTATGCAGTCTTGCCCTACGACATTCCATCTATCACTCTACAGTTCACACCTTATGCAGTCTTGCCCCACGGGATTCAATCTATCCTGCTTTACTTTCCCTGCATTGGTATCCTTGGAATCTAGTCTGCATGTTAGCCTTCTTTGTCTGGTTTTCAAGTGTCTTCACAGTTTATCTCCTCCCTATTTATCTTCTACAATCTCTTTTTACTTTCCACCTCGTGCCCTCCGTTCCCGGTCTCTCTTTCTTTTGTCCACTTCTTGCCCCCCTTGTGCCTCTTCTTGTTTTCACTCCTTTTCACCAGCACTGGAACCTTCGCTCGCTGTCTCTACACTCTGTGTCTTCCTTTCCCCTATTGAAATCTCATTTGAAACTCTTTCTCCTGTTTAACTAATTCATTTTCCTTTTGTCATGTGAGATGATTGTACCGTTTTTTACTTCTCTGTACAGCGCTTACGTGACAAGTGCTATAAAAGATTCAATAAAATACAAAATACAAAATATATTGAAATACCAATGCAAAAGCTGTGAATTTATGGGCAGTGACTCCTTTATTCTAAAAATAATGCAGATTGATGTAGTGAGGCTATGATTATGATCCTTCCAGGGATTGGTGACTGATTTTCAAAAACGCCTTCCGATGAATATCAACACCCTGACCTTAATCCGAAGAAAAACAACCATCTTCCTGGAGGACGACTGCACTTTCTAGCTCAAACATGAAACCAAAAGAAAGTCTTGATGCAAAAGACAAGAGCCATGGTTATCACCCCCTCATGATGCTTTCAGCCTGATGTGAATTATGATGCTACCGTACATCGAGACCATAAGAGCACATCCAGCGGTAGAGTAATACATTGCAGACTAGGCAGATGTTGAAAGCTTGCCAGGGTCCTCGTTCCTGAGACAGTCCAACTTTACATGGAAGTCAAGCGCAAGCCTCCTGGTGAAGAAAACACATTCTAACACCAAACGCAAAGTACAGCAGTTAATTCGATGTAGCCAGCCCTTCAACCAAGCCAGGATCTGGCAGAACATGTGTAGAAGGTAACAACATGCGTCCATCAAAAACATTGCCACTCCCTTGCTCCAGTATTTATAGCCAATCTAGTGGGAAAAGAGTCTCACTCCATTTGTATTTGTTAATTGTGTGGAACGAAAGTATTTCAACCGGAACCACTTATAACAACACTTAGGGCAATACCCTGTCAATTTATAGAAATTGCCACATTGTTTGTTAATAACCACTTATAACAAGACCACCAGCATATGAATAACTTGCCCCCACGCTCAAACAATTTAGAAAATAACTCAACCCACCTCTTCAAGGAGTTTCTCCTCCTCAACACCCAGGCCATCACGTCAACCCCCACTCCCCACAGCACCTGCCTCGCTAGACGCGGTCGCCCTTCTCCCTGCCACCCTATACAGCTGTACCCCTCCTCTGTGCCCCTCTGCATCCTACCACCCGCTGTAGATCTGTTCTGTTGTTACCTCTGAAAAGTACTCCATTATGCATATGTACTGTTGTAAACCTCTGTAGAGCGCTCTGTTATGCATCTCTACTGTTGTATACCTCCCTAAAGCGCTCCATTGTGTATCTGTACTGTTGTTTACCTCTATAAAGCACTCCATTATGTATCTGGATTGTTGTATACCTCTATAAAGCACTCCATTGTGTATCTGGATTGTTGTATATCTCTGTAAAGCACTCCATTGTGTATCTGGATTGTTGTATATCTCTGTAAAGCGCTCTGTTTCTTCTCTAAGCTATGTCAGCGGTCAATAAATACAATAATAATAATATTAATAATGATAATAATAACAACAATAATAATGAGAACATCCTGAAACAGGGGCCCTACATAAGGGGTGAATGGCAATGAGCAACAGAACAGTTGATGTCAGGGAAAGCAAGATACATAAACCAGGGACAGGACACAACAGATGGCTGCCCGTGTGCACTAGCTATGTAGAAGACCCCAAATACAATGGCGCTAGGGACGGGGTATTCATGAATGGTCTGCCAGGGTGTTTGGGAATTAAGGGTGCGCATCTAGGCTTAGAAGGTGGAGCACCAATGTAAATTTAATGGAGTGGATGGTAGGAGGTTTTTGTTCTGGATGGGTCGTGCATTCCAGTGGTAAGGAGCAAAGCGGTAGGAGGATGCGTAGGTTGGTCGGAAGACAGAAATAAAAAGGAGGGTGTTAGAGGAGCGTTGGTTGTACCAAGGAGTGTCAGCTCAGTGGGTGGGTGAAGACAAGCAGCAGGAATTTGAAAATCGACCAGCGTCTTATTGAGCGCCAACCAGTGTGGAGAGGAGAGTGCGAGAGATTATAGAGGGTGCGTGTGGCGAAGCTGAGTATTTTGTCAATTTGGGAGAAGACGTAAAGGGTGAGGCCATTATGTTAATGTGAATTAACATATTAACCCACATTGAGCCGAGAATACATTTCAGCTTCAAAATCTCATACTTACGTTTTGTTATATTTTTGCGCTAACATGGGTAAAAACCTTTCTCAAACATATTTCATACAACTCAGATTTATAAACAACAAAACACGTCGCCGAATGCCTGAATGAATGCCAAGCTCTTGCCTTTGCCTCGGTCATCACCTAAACCTCTCTGTCGTTGGGGAACAGGAAGGGAGCCACATATAAATCTTCTTCCATTCCTCCAGATAAGCTCCATAAGGACAAAACTAACATATGTTCCGTTCCACACGTAGCAAAGGGCCTCAGGAGATCGAGGTAGAAAGGGGTCCAATCCATAGTAAAGTCCGGGTTCTGTGACACCCTGCTGCATTGCAGCGGTTACTTGGGACTCTCTAATGTCCATTTAAGAACACTGGGTGCCGGGGAAAGCCTGCTCCACTGTTTCTCAGGACCATCCTGTAAGCAGTGCCATACATTGAACATGACTTTATATAACAACTATAGTCCATCTCCATGGACCCGCACAACCTTTATTTTTTAGCACCTAAATCCTTTTTAGGCAATGCAGGAGACATGTATGCCACAAGTGTCCGGCAATAGTTGCCCACTCCTCTGATGCTAAAACCTTTCAGTGAGTTTAGATGCTGCATAACTGATCATGGTACCCATCCAGCCAACACATTGTTCCCTACCTCGTGTACTCTTATATATTTTAATATTGGTACTACTGCTCTGTATCATGCCAATACATCCCCTAGTTGCTGCATCAACACCTGGAAGCAATTACGTTTTCTGTGTGCTGTTTGCAAAAGCAAAATGAAAAGCAGACATTTACCACAACTGCCAGGGCGCAACCAGAGTTCCCTTGAACCCAACTATCACAGCATTGGTTAGAGAGCCATTTAGGCGCAGACAGGGAAACGGTATAACGCAGTCCTCTGCTTTCAAGAAACAGAAATGCAATTTCCCAGCAACATTTCTATTAACAAGGCTGTCTCTGTGGGTATCTTTAGTTCACTGCATGTTCACCATGGCAGGCAGCAGTCAATGTAACACGCAGGACTGAACACCTCCTACAGTGCAAGTTGCTGCAGAGCTACAGGAACACACTAGGAAGGTTTGGAGTTGGGAGCCTTGGGGACGAATTGCCTGGGGCAGTTGACTGTATGTGCTGTGACCCAACTACCAGGGCATTATTCAGAGAGCCCATGAACCCAGCTCCCGGTGCATGTGGTAGAGAGCTGCCTGGCCCAATTGTCAAGACATTTGCAAGAGTGTGCTCTGACCTAGACTTCCAGGTCGTTTGCTAGAGAGCCCAACTGCCAGGAGGTTTACTCAAGAGACTCTCTCCCCATCCATCATGGCTTTAGCTACAGAGCCTTTGAACCCATAAACAAGACGATTCTCTAGCCAGCTCTTGGATCGTCCTGCCTGGACATTTACTGTAAGGCTATTGAACCCAACTGCCCGGGCATTTGCTTTGAAGACACTGGATTTAACTGTCAGTGCTTTTGTTTGCCAATTTGTGTTCCCAGTTGCCAGTGCATTTGTAAGGAGCCCTCACACCCAAAGACTAGGAGATTAGCTCGCAAGCTCTTGGATCAGTCAGTAATTTGCTAGAGAGCCCTTAGACCAGACTTCTTAGGCAGGGGTCTGCAACCATTGGATCTGCAGATGTCTTGGACTACAACTCCCATCAGCACTAGCCAGCATAGTCAATGGTGAGGGATCATGGGAGTGCAGTGCAAAACAGAGGCTTTAGACCTAGCTGCCAGGCCATTAGCTAGGAATCCCCTCAACCTAACTGCCAAGGCATGTGCTAGCGAACCCCTGAACCCAACATCAGGGCATCAGTATGTCTTGCAGTGAACATTGAGAGATGACTGCTGCCCTTAGCTGACCTTTTGAATTCCAGCTCCGGTAAATCAGCGCAGAAGGCCTTTTCTGAGAAGCAGCTTCTACCCCATAACCCAGTCACTGCGCTTATTACAGGAAACATTGCTTTAACAATAAGTAACATCGGTAGATCTTCATAACACTGACATGTGGGGTCAATCTCAGTCTATATAAATGCACAACCAAGGACTTGCATGTCATAGACTTTGGAAAACAAAATCTGCTATCTGCAGCCAGGTCTGTGTGCTGGACATATATTCATTGATAGGTGTCCTTAATTGACTGACAGAGGGTACGCGATTAATCAATCCCGCGCAGAGCTGCAGTTACACCAGGAACCGAGAGATCCCACTCACCTGTTAAAATTAGAAACAGACGTGGGAGACAGAACATCATTAGTGTGAGAGGAGACGCTTACCTAAGGAAGGACGTTTTCTCTCTGTGAGTCAGTCTTTCTGTAGCCGGCGACGTTCTGAAGAGAGCGTCCGCCTCCGTGTAGGGTCCACTGGTGTCGGTAAGGCCATACTCGATTTCATTCCGGCCCCACCTTCTTGAATGTTTAACCAATGCTCATCTAGTGTTGTGCGGTGGAGTATATGGTGCCAGGTCTAGTGATTACTGGCCCGCACCGGTAGTAACTATGCTCTTGGGATCCCCACCAACCCACGTCCTGATTCATGCCTGCTGAGGGCCCTCTGCCGACGCTGCAATTAGACAGTCTGATGCATAAAGTTAAAAGAGTTTTTATTCCAACAGAAATGGCAAAGTTCTCCAATTCTGCCCCAACATCATGACTGCACTACTGTTTTGAAGCAGTCTTTTTGAAACTCGATTTGTGGTGGTAGTGAGCTGAATGCAAGAGGTTCCCAAAGGTGTTCTTGGGTGTGTGTTAGAGCCTGGTTTCTAAATGCACAATACATGTACAATAGAAATAATAGCTTATGGTTTCCTAAAGCAAGTACCGCAGAGTACTCTGTTTGCAATGCTGTCAGTAAAGCGTATTTCTACATGCAAGTCATACCGACCTCCTTTCAGCAAATCAGATTGCTCGAAATGTGCTCAGTACAAAATGTTATAGAATGCATTCTGGGCACTCCGATTTGTGGACGCAGACAGGGAAACAGTAGAACCCATTCCTCTGCTTTCAAGAAACAGCAATGCAATTTCCCAGCAAGATTTCTATTAACAAGGCTCTCTCAGTGAGTACCTTTAGTTCACTGCATGTTCAACATGGCAGGCAGCAGCCAATGTAATACGCAAAACCGAAAGTCAAAACATAGAAAATGCTTTAGCCTAGGTATATAGAAACCGTTTACTTTTAAATGACATGCTCATGTCAAAACCGTTTCAGGCCAACCAAACTTTCAATGAAGACCCTATTAAAGACCTCCCCCAGTGTTTAATACTACAAATAAAACCATATTTAATTTACTATACGCAACATATGTCCTGCTGCTGTGCAATTCGCCATAACTTGTGGGTGGGTCATTACTCAATGATAATGACTGTTCCCTTCAATGTTCCCTCTAATTATTTTTCTCTATGTGCGGAACCGGTTGGCTGTTGTGCGCACATTATTTTCCATGTGCGCAACTGACTAATGAGGTAAGCCACTTTGTGAGCTACCGTCGCAGAACAGATTTTGGAAAGGAATTTCCTTTTCCCAGCCACTGCAATTTTTTAAAAATCTTACAATACTTTTTCCAAACACATGAACCAAAATCAAATGTATCATATGTGATTATACAGAAAACTCATCAACCAGTCCAAGACTTCAACATCTGCCACAGTACCTTGCAAACGTACTTCTGCACAGAGAAAAATGTCAGCCTCATTATGAGTTTGGCGCTAAGTGGTAAATTTGGCGGCAACTCCATTGCTGCCAACTTTACCACTATGTCAAATTACGATTTCGGGCCTGGAGTGGAAGATTTGCATGCAGGAAAATCCTGGAGGTAAATCCTCCAACTCGGCACTGAAATCGTTGGAATTTCCACTGCGGTAATTCAGCCAAAAAGCCACATTTAGTCCAATGGACTCAATATGAATAGGGAATTACACCACTACCACCAGTTGTAATCCAGTGGAAATTCCTCCGGACCAAGTAGCGGTAACAGTAATCCGTTTGGGCGATATTCTGAAAGATTTACACATTGATACCGCCCCAAGTCTTAAATGAGGCCCTGTATGTTTTATGCCACTGGAAAATCACAAATTTGTATTACAAAACACAAATATCTCTTAGTAGTGTTCCCAGATATCTCTTGCAACCAATATTTATTCTTAAAGAAATGTTTCTTTGTATTCTGATTTTTCAAAAAAAAGGGAATTTTTTTCTTGATGCGATAATCTCTTGGTCAGCCGGTACACGTTTCGACCGAAAGGGTCTTCATCAAGGCTGGTGCGTTATTGTTCATTGACTGTTAGGTAGGTTAGCTCTTGGTGGTGGGTTGGGGTAGGTGGGTTCCACTCCTTGAATAGGCTGGCTTGTCAGCCTGTTACTGCTGCAAACGACATCCCTGGCGTTTGTGGCCCTCAAATATCTCTTGTCATAACTGATGTGGCTGTCAAGAAACTCACACAGAATACATTTGCCAATGGATTAATGGCAATTAAAAAGCAATGCGTCAAATTTGCTGAAAGGAGTTCAAGTGGCACTTTAATGAAGTAATTCAAGGGTCAGGACAACATGCTTCTAATAATTTGTGCAAGGATGACAATTGCATCAGAATAACTGCACCTTAGAATTTGATGAACCAAAATCCCTGTGCCTCTGCTTACGATCCACATTACATTCTCCTGTGGGTAGTGGTAACACCAGCCTTAGAGCTAAGAGACCTATGCATCATGCATTTCTAATCCCTAAAAAAGGAAAATGTGCCTAACAAAAACGAGAAACAATGAACATATCATTGCTTCAACCCACAAAGCTCTACTGATATTTTTTCGAATTAGTGACCAGTAGAGCAGTGGCATAGGAAGGAACAAACTCTAATATTAATGCCGATCTCAAATGGAATTTTATAGGGAAAGAACATCTTTTAATAAGCAGAAAGTATCCCTATTGGCAAAGATAATTACTTTTTTTACTCCCTGAAAAATCATTTGACTCCAAGTAGGGAGCAAAATCTGATTAGAGCCCTGTTTGTACCTCTGATATAGGGAGTGAAATGACAGGGCACATAATAAAGTGTATAGTTTTGCCCAACCTGCCACACCACATCCTAGATCAAATTAAACAAGAGCCTTACTGAGGTTTATTAGGGAGACCTGTTGAAGAAAATCACACATATGTGCCTTTTTAGTTATTTGCATCAATTCATCAGAGATACAAATTATTTAGTGCCTTCTTCTATAACTATGCATCTCTCTTATGTAATTTTTTGTGATTAGTTAAATAAGATGCAGGGAGATGCTAGAGACTGCACACACAGAACACATGGTTATATTGAAAAGCCCTCAGCAGTTGAGCATAGAAAGAAAAAGAAGGTGCTGTTCTCTAGATGGGTACTAGAATTTACTAGCCTTTAGCAAACACGCAACACATTTCCTTCAGTGCACTTCCGAAATGTTGGACTTCGTCTTTGAAATGTGCTGCTTTGTTCATCACCCACAAGGAGTGATGCTTCCACCCATACCCTTTCCCGGCCACTGTGCGCTTGCCTCCAATACTAGTTGATAGAGCACTGTAAAAAGTGAGGTATTGTAGCAGTAAACACTCACTGGGATATTTGCAGACCCACAATACTTTGCAAGCAAGGCATATTTGAATGCCTCAACATATGATGTGCATTTTAAGGATGTCATGACTCTGCATGTACACAATTCTTTTGCAGTGCATACAAGATTGTTTGCAACATACCCCACCCTTATTTCATTGTGTAGGATTACACAAGCGCTCAGTGAAACTGTTTTTGTATAGAAGCGAGTTACCACATAATGTGTGAAGATCTATGTCCAAAGGAACTCTGAACACTTGGAAATTATGCAGATTGTGTGAAAAGCATTCTCCTGTCTGAATATCCAGGGCCCTGATAGTATGGAAGAGTAATCCCAGGCATAGTGCATACTCATTATCCCTAGTAGGCTAAGTAAATGATATTGCAATGTTGCTCTCTACTTATAGGATAATGTTAGTAATGCTAAAGTAGGAGACGCTGAACATCAGAGGACAAATTAATATTTGAGTTTCATAATGTATTTGCTTACAAATGGTCTGCTTCAAAGCACTTGCGTGACATATGTACAAAGAGGAAGTATGGGATTTGGTTACGCATCCAAGTAGCCTGCTTACTTACAGTCAGTATCCGATATTTGAGCTGGTGGTTAGATTATATAGTGTGGGTGATGCTTTTGGTAAGGCACAATGAGTAACAGAAATTCTGGCGCGTGAACGTTATTCATGTTACAATAAACATAAAATAAGTGGATGTAGGTACACATCTGCTAACATTTCGCAGTGCCAAAAGAGGAAGAGTCAAGGTTGTCCGGTAGTATCTTAATGTACTCTGAGGCAGAAGTTAGTCATAAGGTGAAAGTGTGGTAGAGTCAGGTTTAGGAGCCATGGGTGGGACGGGAAACATTTAGTTTGATGTGTGCAGGCATATCTTGGTTAGATTCTTCTGCTCCCGGAGCCAGTTTTTCATATTAGTTTTTTACCTCTTCTGTTGTATTTTGCTGTTAGGAATTTTAGGTGCATAGTAGTGTAATGCAAATTAGCAGAATATCAAGAATAGTTGCTTATTTTAATAGAGAGACAATTTCAGGTAATTGCTGTGGTTTGTGCCTTATTAAATATTTTTGAATAGGTGAGAATTGTCTGTGTGCGCTGCTAAAAATCTTCTGAGCGGCACCCAGAAGGAAGCTGGGCAAGCGCCATGCGCACAGCTTAGAGGGAACATTGGTTCCCTTCGTCTATAACACTATACTGGGATCCTTCAACTTTGCTGCAAACCTGTGGCCCGCAGATCTGAATATATGGTGCCATCGCATGTTCAGCCATTTCCCAGGACATTATTTTTAATTTAGGCTCATGTCATTCTGTGGTTCCTTTCTTGGGGCGCATAGTCGAAGCCTATATAACGAAAACAGGGCTTTCTTTTTCATGAAGACAGTACTACAGCCGCTTGACTAGACAATGATGCATGTGCAGGCAGACCTCCTTTTTTGATGTCTTACCAAAGAGAAAATGTTCTTCTTTCCTGTAGACATTTGGGCCCGATTCATGGAATCGTGCACAGCAATGGCACAAAGTCCGTGCGCCGAGAAGGACCCTGCGCGAGCTGTGGCGCAGAAATATTTTTGCACGCCACGTGTATTCATGGAATTAAAGATGCATCATTACCAGTCGCGCAAGTAAAACACTGTGCAAAGAACGCCCACAACACGCACCCAAGCACACCGGAAAGCTAGCAAAAGGACAAACTCAGTGCAAGTCCCTGCGCCACCCCTGCCCCACCATCCAGTACCCCTGTGTAACGCACGCCTCACCTTGCAAGCCCAGGCTGCACCCCAGCAAAATCCTGTGCCTCACCTTGCAAGCCCAGGCTGCACCCCAGCGAAATCAAGCATCTCACCTCGCTGGCCCAGGCTGCACCCCAGCGAAAACGCAGGTCTTCCGTCACAAGCCCATGCTGCACCCCAGCGAAAACGCGGGTCCCCCCTCACAAGCCCAAGGCTGCACCCCTGCGAAAACATAGGTCCTCCCATGCAAGCAAGGCTGCACCCAAGCGAAAACGCAGGTCCTCCCTCGCAAGCCAGGCTGCACCCCAGCGAAAGCGTGGGTCCTCCCTCGCAAGGGCATACTGCACCCCAGCGAAATCGCGCACCTCACCTCGCAAGCCCAGGCTGCACCCCAGTGAAAATGTGGGTCTTCCCTAGCAAGCCTAGACTGCACCCCAGTGAAATCGTGCACCTCACCTCGCAAGCACAGGCTGCACCCTCCAGACTGGACACCACGCCCCAGCCCCCCTCACCTGTGACACCCCCCTACACAGCCCACTCCTGACTGGACACCACCAAGAAGCAGCCCCCTCCAGACTGGATACCCTCCAAAGGCAGGCCCCTCCAGACTGGGCACCACTCACAGGCAGACCACTCCAGACTGGACACCCCCCACAGGCACGCCCTCCAGACTGGGCACCAC
Source organism: Ambystoma mexicanum (assembly GCF_040938575.1). Lineage (NCBI taxonomy): Eukaryota > Metazoa > Chordata > Amphibia > Caudata > Ambystomatidae > Ambystoma > Ambystoma mexicanum. The sequence continues at coordinate 348,036,279 of NC_090935.1, forward strand.
CCCCAGACCCCTTCACCTATGACCCCCCCAGTCAGCCCACTCCAGACTGGACAACGCCCACATGCAGCCTACTCCAGACTGGACACCACCCCAGCTCCCTCACCTGTGACACCCCCCAGACAACCCACTCCAGACTGGACACCCCCCACAGGCAGGCCACTACAGACTGGGCACCACCCACAGGCAGCCCACTCCAGATTGGACACGACACCCCCCACAGGCAGACCACTCCAGACTGGGCACCACCCCAAAGCCCCCTCACCTATGACCCCCCCAGTCAGTCCACTCCAGCATGGACAACCCCCACAGGCAGCCCACTCCAGACTGGGCACCACCCCAGCCCCCACACCTGTTGCACACTTCCAGGCAGCCCCCATCCAGACGTAGCAGCCCTCACAGAAGTCCCCTTCCAGACGGGACACCCCCCCCAAGGCAGCCCCTTTCCGAACTGAACACCCCCAATAGGTGACCCACTCCAGACTGGACACCCCCCACAGGATGCTCATTCCAGGCTGGACACCCCCACAGGTAGGCCACTCCAGACTGGACAACCCCACAGGCCACTCCCTCCAACTGGATACCCCCACAGGCAGCCCACTCCAGACTGGACACCCCTCCATGCAGCCCCTCCCCGGACTGGACACAGCCCACAGGCAGCCCTCTCCAGAATGGACACCCCCAGGTAGCCCCATTCCAGAAGGGGACACCCCTCAGGCAGCCCCCTGACAGTCTCCTACAATACCAGTGCAATGCAGGTCTGCATCTCACCTGAACTTCCGTGGTCTGACAGCACCATGAAGGGCAAAACCAACATGTACACTGCAAATACGACTAACTGGAAGCACCAGAGGCCCATCCATGAGTGGAGCATCTACTCACACACCCTTCCAGGCCTTCATCAGCCACCCCTATACACATGTGACAAGTGAATGCAAATCCATGTGCATGTTGTCCACATTGCCAAGGCATCAAAGCACAGTAACTGAATGTGTGCTCACGACCGAAGCAAACCTACCAAAAGATGTTGCAACATACACAAACAATGGCCAGGCGTGTCACAGCTTGAGCATCAGTGACCTGGGTGGAATGGGTGGCAAAATACCTGTCAGGGAACAATCACATGGCAGGGCCATGCATGGGTGTATGTAGGGCAGCCAGAGAGAGCATGACTCACAGAGACAGGAGAATTGTGCAGCCCCTCCGGAAGAGCAAACATGTCACACTACTGCATTCCAGTGGTAGAGGTTGAGCGACACATGAGAGAAGGCAGTGTGTGACTGCATATGCTGGTGGGTGTGTCTGCATGACATGGGTTTTACACAATGCCAAAGAAACATGCTATTACCGTGACCATGTAACTCCTCTACAGTGAGCACACCTCCCTCCACCCCAACCACACTGATGCCAAACACACAGTGATGCTGCACAGGTAAATGCTAATGAAAACAGACAGTGCAGACCCAGTTGTCTGATGGACCCACCTCCACATGTCAGGCACATGAGCATCCTACCATCCGTAAACCATCCCAGCAACAACAAAACACAAGCAAGCATGCCACAAGACACATGACCTGCAATGGAGAGATTCACTGGCTGAAAATAGAAGTATCAAAGAGGCTGACACACAAATGAACTGTATGAAGCGTGGAATGTAACAAACAGAACAATGTGTTGGACATAAATATGTACAAAAATAAAAAAGGGAATCAAGCTCAAAGTAGTTCAGAGGAAATAGGAAATAAAACAAATATCCTATGCCTAAACAACTATATACAATAAAAACATGGAAAGAAAGTCTTCAAAGTCTGGGTAAAATAATAAATTAAAAAAAGGAAATCTACACCTAAATAACTATGTACAAAGGCAGCGGGCTAGTCCCCCTCCTCTCCAATCTCACTCAGCCTTTCCACCAGGGCTGAGTCCAGTGCCACGTCCTCACCCCTCAGGCGGGCCTCTGTTGTTGCCTTGAGGGCTTGCAGGGTCTCCAGCATTTGTGTCTCTATCACTCAGACGTCCCTGCAAGTGTTCTCCAGGCTGGCAGCCAGCCTCCTTGCCCAAAGGTTTGCAATTTTAGCCCTTGCCATCACAACCCTCGCTCCCTGCGCCCGCTGCCTCTCTGCTCCGATCTGCTCTTCACATCCACGCAACATGGAAGACATCCGGTCCCTCAGGTCCACGTGTGCCTCCTGCCTTGCACTTTACACCTGCCTCCTTACGGTGGTCTGCCCTGAAACAAATAGCCTCCTCCTTGTTGCCACCTGCTGCCACAGTGCCTGGTGCCTGCTATGTGGGTACGCCCTCCCGGCAGATGATGATACCTGGGGGAGTAAGGCACCTGCACTGCTCATGGGTACCTGCTGTCCAGCCACTGCCAATGTCCGTGTCGCTGCCTGGGTAGGCATGGTGACCACCTAAGCTGATGTGCCTTGGACTCCCAACTCGGGCAGGGGTGTGGTCTCCACCAGATGGGGCATTGTGGTTGGGACTGGTGTACTGGAGGCTCTAGTGGTATCTGGGCCAGAAGGCACCCCGGAGGATGACTGGCGCCCAGAGGAGGAAGACGAGGAGGTGGTCCCAGCAGAGAACATCCCATGGAGGACACCATGCAACAGTCATGTTTCAAACCAGTAGATGAGGCGGGATAGCTCACTGTGATGATGTGCAAGCAGACTATGAGTAGCCTGCACATCATCACAAATGAAAGCTGACCTCCTCGCCAACCCAGCCAGCAGGGGTAGTACATAATCCTGAATGGCAACACCAGATGGTAAGAGGGTGTCGGTCTGGGTGGACACGTCAGCTAACACCGGGTTGTGCGTCTGGGTGGAGGCATCCGGGTAGGTGCAAACAGCTACATCCGATGGCCCAGGGACTATATTTTGCACAGCCACCTCTACGGTGGCCTTCACAGCCTCATGCCCCTGGGACATCCCTGTAGCCATGCTCCACAGCACTGGTTCTACCCTCTTCATCAGATTCAACTGCGGAAAAGAAGACACAGAACAGAAGCACCAGTGTACCAGTGCACCAAATCGGGCATGGCAACACCAACATTCACTTGACCATGACTAGTCAAGGGAACAACCATCAACCTCCACACACATGGACATGCAATCCACATCCATGCAGACACCTGCCTGGCCATCACTCTACGCATTCACATCAAGCTACCTGCCAATGTCACAACCAATCAATTGCGTATGCTATACACAGAAGCATCATTGACACATGCACGTGTTAGCATGCCACAGCAGCAAGCACATACATATGTCATGCACACACATCAACTGAGAGGCCCCAGGTAGTGCGATGATCAATCACATCAAAGTCCCGAGAACTGCAATGCTCCTACGCGACTAAGCCAGACATCCAAATGCACGTGTTGCATCCAGGCGTGAGTGATGCCCGATCACACATTCCCATTTTTGGTACATACACATCAACATCATGAATGCACATGACACGGGAAACAGTACCTCAACTGTCACACTTGTCACCCTGGCACGTCTCAGACACAAGTAACATTGAATGTGCACGGTCTGAAAGCCAGCACTACAACACACAATGCAAGTGATAGCACATTCAAAAAACATATAGGTATGAATGCACACATGGAGAGCAACGCCAGGGGCATGCACACAGACATCTGTCTCAGAAACATACTTGCTGCAAGCCTAACGGGGTCACTGGCAACATGTTGCTACATGCACACAGCACATGCACGGTAGAGCATTGCACCACATGTCTACTCACCAGTCGACTCCAGGCATTCACGTGACTCGCAGACCTGGGTGTGCAGCACTGGAAAGAACTTCTCCAGGAGCCGCATGCTGTTAGATGCACCTCTGTGGCAGCACTGGCCTGGATGTAGCACAGGGCCTTGCTGTGGGTCCTGCATTTCTGGTCCTCCCAGCGCTTCTTGTCACGGTCTTGAAGGTGCGGGGTGCCAACCCCTCTGCAGTGATGGCATCCATTATCTGTCCCAGATCTGCTGACGTCCTTCCTTGCCGCGTTGCATCACAGGGTTGAAGAGAGCATCATAATGCTCTGGGACCTTCTCCACCAGAGGTCAATTTCCCTGGTAGTGAAGTTGACAGCCCTCTGCCTCGCTCCCTTGGGGTTGCTGCTCTGGGCTGATGATGATGGTGCAGACATGGCAACCCCCGGGGCAGGTATGGGTAAGCAAGGTGGTCCTGGAGCTGGCTGTGGAGCGGTGGTGGTGGAATGGCACAGTGGGAGTCCGATGAAGCAGCTGAGGTTGTCACAGGGTCAAAGACAGGAGCACAGGTAATGGCTGGACAGCAGGCACTCCAAAAGTAGTGCAGGTGGGCAGCAGGCACGCACACCAGACAGGCAGAAGCAGATGGCTAAGTTCTGGAGGCATCACAGGGCAGTGGGAGGCAGGTAAAATGGCACAGAGGCAGGGGCATGGGTATTCCGTGTCTCGCAATGTCGGCAGCCGGAAATTGAGTGACAGGACTTTGGGTGTAAAAAATGGGAAAAGCGTGGACATGTGAAATCCGAGGAAAGGTCGTCAGTGCATATCTTACGTGACACGCGAAGCAACTCTGAATGTGCGTGCAAAGGGAAGGAGACGGACAAGTGGAGTACTGCGTATTTTGGGGTGCCACGCAATCCTTTCAATTCAGGGACCCTACGAACTTCTTATTTTGGTGAGGGATTTGCCTCTGTGCATACGCGCATCTACTTTTGATTTCTACAAGGCTAATAGTGAATTGCGTATGCATTTTTTCTCAATTCATACCCGTGTATCACATACCACTATTCTTACCTTTCTTGTAGCTTACCGGGGTTCGCGTACGCATTTTTTGGGTTGCTGGGTGCCACTGCTTTTCTCATACTGGTTTTTTCGGAAGCAATCCTGGTCCTGCGTACGCATCTTTTTTTTGGGGTGCCTGTGGGTTACGCTTACCGTATATTTGACACGTGGGGTACATTTATGTCTTGCTGGACCCCAGAACTACATCTTCCATCAAGTAGACTGCCCCCTCACTCAAATTGTCCTGGAAAATTACTTGGTGTGCCTTACATATTTCCGTTACACCAGGAACATGAGGGAAAATCTCCAAGAGGGAAGAGGGCAGACTTGGCTGGGGTCAGGGACGTGCTGCGGAAGCAGCTGCCCCGGCCCCAAGGGTTCCGGTACGTGCTGCAGAAGCAGCTGCCTAAGGGTTCTGGGACGTGCTACGGAAGCAGCTGCTCAAGCCCCAAGGGTTCCGGGACGTGCTGCGGAAGCAGCTGTCCCAGCCCAAAAGGGTAAATGACGTGCTGCAGAAACAGCTGCCCCAGACCAAAATCGTAATGGATGTGCTGCGGAAGCAGCTTCCCCAGCCTTAATGGGTAAGGGACTTGCTGCGGAAGCAGCTGCACCATCCCCAGGGGGTAATACCATGCCCCAGGCCACTTATGGTCCCGCATCTGGAGTCCAGAGTGGTCCCAGCCACACAAGGGTGGCAACAAAACCTTGTGGCAAGAAGGCAAAGCCTGCACAACAGGAACAGGCTCAACCCCATGACATGGCACAGGACACTGGCGCATTGAGGAAGAAGAACTTTCGTGATGAAGAACTCAAGATCCTCATAGATTATGTGGCCTTTCACCACCGTGACATGTGCCACCAACCGGGGAGCACACATACATCTGCTCATCGTATGGCGCATTGGCATCATGTCATGGATGAGATCAACACCTTAAGGTTTCAGAAGCGCACTGCTGTGCAGGTAGTGAAGCGCTGGAATGACCTCACCCGTCGCACCCAGTCCAAGCTGGGTGCCAACCTAGCTTCTACTCTGGCAACTGAAGGGTGGTCACCAGAGGAGGAGGAGCTGACTGAGCATGAAGAGGCTATGAGCCAATTCATTCTATTGGAGTGGCTGCAAGGCGTCGGAGGCCTGGAAAATTATGAGGACACATCTGGTGGGTGACCAAGATTGTTCATCCTGAGTATGTAAAGTGAAGCATCACCAAGTTGTATAATTGTGGTGCACATCTGGCTGCATTTGAATGACTGCCCCGGGTGAACCATGTCGTGGTGTACTGACTCCTGTCCAGTGTACGCAAGAGTGGATACAAACCATGTGTTCCACATCAGTTGAACATGGCCGTGTGACAGCACTCATCCCCCACTAGCATAACAACATCTGCAACATGATACCACAACATGCACTTGTTAGCTGCATCCTTCATTTCAGTGACTCTGCTCTGCTAGACATGCTGCTTGTGTCCGAAATACGAGTTACACTTCATTCCCTGCAGGGTATGGAATATCTTTTCACACATGTACATAGGTTCTTCCATGCTACATAGAACAAATAAGATGACAACCAACATGCCTTATGACGTGCCCTGAGAGAGTTTGCATATGTCTAGACTGTGCACACCCCCGCTGTCCCAAAGGCAATGACTCCTGAGGCAAATTGTTGTGAGGCCTGATCCCTGTTACCCTCCTACACTCAGCCCACACTACAAGGGTCCATGCCCCTCTCCCTCTTGTGGGTCACTGTACCTTGTTCTTATCTACTACTCCATTGACTTACTCTCTCAACTTCACAGACCTTGCCTAGGTGGTACTCTTACAGCCATACATTAACTGTGACTGCTTCCTTTTTCACACACTTACGGCATGTTCCCATTGTGTACAGTCCCTGTTGCAGGACAACACTGGTGTGGCATGTGATTGATGTGGACTGGGATGTGGATATGTGTGTCTTTCTGTTGCCATGTGATGTAATTGCACATCACATAACCACATGGCCATGCACATTTTACTGGTATTAGTCAACAGTTAGCTGTGCCATGGGCCATAATGTGCTTCTTAAATACAATATTTGTTGGCAATGTATCCACTGGCAGCATGGCCCTGAGTAGGGAATGTTGCTGTCAGTCTGCATATGCCATGCTCAGATAACCTATTGTCCATATAGTGTGGATGCTATATTTCATATGTTGACATGCCCTGCATTTAGTTGCATGACAGCAATGTGATACACATGTTTACTTTAGACATGTTGCACATGACTCCACATGTCTTTTTCTGTCCATGTGCAGGTGAGGAGGCACTAGATGCAGACGAGGAGGAAGAGGAGGAAGAAGAGTCTGTGGTGCTTCAGACCACCAGTGGAGGACGTGGCGTGGCAGGCAGTGATTCTCCAATGGTGCTACAGACCTCCCTGAGCCATGCTGCCGACACTTCTGACTCTTTGGACTCAAGTAGCTCTGATGCTGAACCGGATGTGCAGTCCTCAATGCTGATGGAGGTGCGTGCACCAATGGGCAGAGCAGTTGGAGCCCGTGATTCTGCAAGGGGTCAGGTGCCTTCACAAGGCCAGTCGGTGGTGCCACGCCCGTCTGTGGTGGTTACAGCTGCAAGACCACACTCCTATGTATTGGTTCCTGGTCCTGGGGCAGATGTCCAAGGGAGGGATGCAGTCCCGCAGCCAGAGACAGGGGTTTCACAGCAAGGGCCATGGTACCTTGGATAAGGCAGGTGGGGAACGTGTGCAGACAGTTTGGGAGCAGCAGATGTTGCGTTCTGCACCAACAGGTTGCAGCCTATGAGAGCGTGGCTGAATGCATGGATAGGGTGGCCAGTTCCATGATCACACCAGCAACACAGGTGGAGCAACAGCTGCAGGTCATGCGGTCCACATGCCGCTAATACAGGCAGTGCATGTAGGCCAACATCAAGGGGCGACGGGCAATCTGCAGTGTCTGCAGGCATCCCTGCTTGCAGAGGGTCAGGCACACAGGGAAGCCCTGAGGCGTGAGTTGTTGGTCCACATAGCTGCAATCTGTGAGGAAAAGGCAGCCAGCAGAGTACTGTTCAGCCAGGAGATGTTATCATTGAGGCAGACAATCACGGAGGAACTCCATGCAACCCGTGAGGTTGTGCACAGTGACCTCCAAGCCCTGTGTCTGCTGGTGCATTCATCAGTGTCATGCATGGCAGCTGCCACTGAGGACCAGGCCAGGCACTGCGTAGTGAGCCTCCACCACCAATTCCACCTTCTGATTCAACGCACGATGGTGGTGCCAGCAGAGACATGCCTCCCGGTCCACCGTAGCCGTGCAGTCCATGAGTCCAAGGAGGTTTTTTTAAATGTATTTTTTACGGCCACCCATGGACATTGACATGCACCCTGCCCCTCCCCCACCTCGGTGTATTGCCCTCCACCCCTGATCCATAATGGACATTTATTATTTTTTTGTTAATTTTTTGAAACTTTAGTTGACCCCAGGCCTGGATGTTGCCATCTTATTTTTGAGTTGCTCTTTTCAGGTTTTATTATTATTCTTTTTAATTATTTTTCCTTGAGTTGAGTTGTGGAGTTAACCTCTAAAAAAGCCATGACGTTAGCAGTGGTATGCATGCAGGCATGCCTAATGAGGTCAACTTGCATGTTTGCATGCTGGTGCACAGGATGGCATGTGCAGGTAGCTTTTGGTTCAATGTTTCCCCTCACATGTGTGCTGTGTGAATGGTACTTCATTATGCCTGTTGTAATGTCTTCTCACATGTTGTTTAAATAACCTGTGATCTGGCAGTGACTGCTGTCCCGGGGGAGACACCCTGCACCCTTTGACGTCCATGCTCTCCATGCCCTCCACCAGGCACTGTCTCTCCTGTCACTAATTTGGAGACACAGCTCCTGGTGAAGGTGATGCGGGATTCACACCATGCCGGTGCAGTCAGCGGGTAAGCATGAGCACTGTCTTGCATGTTGAGCATGCGTCATTGGTCACCATTTTTGCTGCATGTGCAACTTTACTTATGTGCTTTGCATTCTACCATGCTGGGTTGGTTATTTAAGTAGTACTCATGTCACTGTGTTACCTACCTCGGTCAATTCATCTATATGGCCGCACCTACTGTGGTGTAGTGAATGTAATTGGCCGTCTCCAATCCAGGCAGTGTACTCGTTGATGTGTTTTTAACTTGGCCTTGCCTCTCACTATCGCTCTCTCTCCCTCTCTCTGTTGTTGTACGCTGCACTCATGAGCAGATCACAATCTATGTCCTGTCACCCTCTTGCACCCTGTAGTGCTTCTGCGGTGGGTGCTCTCTGCACATTTCTGGAACAATTAATGTGTTGTCATGGTTGTGCATGTTCATTCTGTTGTTACTATGCATGTCATTGTATTTAGGGTATGCGTCTCCCGATGGGTTTCATCGTATGCAAGGCAGGTGGGTACCCTCTACAGGTAAGTGAAGGGCATTTGCAGATGCTTGTGTGGTGTTTGGCTGGGAGTCTTGCACTGTGTGTGATCACTTGGGATTGACTTGTCTTGTGGGGCACCAGTACTACTTCATGGGTGCATGTTTCACAGGGTGAGGGTCTGGTGATATGGCTGGGCATGGTGTTGTTTCTTTGGATTGCTGGTGCCACTGGTTTCATATTCAAAACTGTGGGAGTACCAAATGAGTGGCCATTTCTTGGGTGTTTGGGAGTGGGCGGCAGGACCAGCTGTTTGTGGCCTGTGAGAGGTGTTGATGGTTGTGCTGGTGTGTGTCTCATTGAACTTTGAACATGTGTACTGAGTGACACTTCACATCTCTTGCAATGTTTGTGGGGTAATGGTTTGATGGCACATTTGGCATCTCTTGCTTAGGGTTCCACAATTATGGTGTGCAGCCCCAGTTACAAGCCACAACCATGGTAACATTGATGCACATTTTTGGGATGCTATGTTATCTACCAGCACATTACGTTTAGCAGTGTTGGTGTTTTCACATGCATGTCCCATGCATGCTGCAGCATGGTGTTTGCAGCTTCAAGTTGACCGCAGCTGGGTGCATGGTACTGCTTCATTCAATTGAATGCAGAATTGGACCAGTTGTATGCTGTCACAATGAAGTCTGCATTCACCTTGCACTTTTAATTTGCATCCTATGTTTAGCATGCATTTATGCTTGCTTGCAGTATCACATTGCCTTGTCTTGTCTGCTTATGTCTTCCACGGCAGTTGCCTCAGTAGCCAGCCTTCCAGTCTGACATTGGCCTCTGTGAATTGCTGCGTCAAGCATGATCCTGCCAGGAGTGCGAGAGGTGAGTATTTGTGTACTTGCATTCTTGTGCTTTGCATCATGGCTGAACTCTTCAAAATCTGCAAGGAACTTGGCAAACTGTCCGCAGTATCTTCTGTCCCTACTCCTGGCCAGGCCCTTTGTGATGCACTTGCCTCTCACTCATTTTCCAAAACTCAGGACATATTGAACAGCCTTGTCACACACTCTTCCAACCCAACCCAAGTCCCGCCACCCCCCACCACCCACCCTCCTCCTTCTTCCTTCTGCGCCTTCGCTCCTTTCTCCCCTGAAGAAGTAACCAGAGTTGTCAACTGCATGATGGTCTACTCCAAACAGGTTGCCCCATGCGCCTCCAGAACCATCAAGGACAACATCTCCTCTCACGCCCCTGCTCTTGCTGATCTCTGCAACCACTCCTTTGCTACTGGTTCTTTTCCATCTTCCCTCAGGCACTCCCTTGTGTGCCCCCTCCTTAATAACCCATCTGCAGAACCTTCCTACCCAGCCAAATACTGCCCAATTTCCATCACCCCTTTCTGGGGAAACTGCTAGTGAAGTTGCCTCTCCTCCAACTCAACGCCACAAGTCTGGATTATGAGCATCCAGAGCCACGAAAACTGGTCTCCTGAATACACGTGAAGAACTGCTAGCATCGTCAATTACAACTCCCCTGCTGTCCTCATCCTCCTTGATCTCTCATCTGCATTTGACACAGTGAACCATTCCATCATCAAAATACATCTCCATGATACCCTTGGTACTTCGGAATGGCCACTGGACTGGCTTACCTCGTTCCTAAACGACTGTTCCTCCAAAACCATTCTGGGCCCTTTCTCCTCCCCTACTTCCTCCTCCACCTGCGGCGTACCCCAGGGCTCCATTCTTCCGACCTGGCTCTTTAACATATACCTTTTCACTGCTGGCATGCCTCATTGTCTTGTTCTTTCCCAACTTCCAGTGATACATTGATGACACACAACTCTTCTTCAAACTTCCTACTGACGCCTTTGCACCTTCCTTCATTCCTGTCTGCCTCTCCGCCATCCAGGCATGGTGCTCTGCTAATGACCTGTGCCTGAGCACCAGCAACACAGATATTCTCCCTATCGGATCCCATACACCATAGTTCTTCCCTTCATTCTGGCCTTCCTCCCTGGGCTCCCCCCAGCACCCTCTTCTGAAGCCTGGAGACTTGGTGTCATCTTCGTCTCCTCCCTTTTCTTCATCCCTCATATTAAGGACATTGTCAAAAAGTCCCACTTTCATCTCTTCCTTCTCAAAGGGACTCTACCTTTCCTCATCTTCCCCAGAGACTCAAAGTTACCCGTGCTCTGGTTCTCTCCAGGCTAAACTACTGCAACAGCCTCCTCCTTAATCTTCACTCGTCCACCCTACAACCGCTCCAGCTAACCCAGAATAGGGCAGCAAGACTTATCCTTGTCCTCAAGCCTAGGGACTGCATCTCCCCTGCCCTACAAAGCCTTCGCTGGCTCCAGGTCTCAGCAGAGATTAAATTCAAATCCCTCTGTATCATCCACAAAGCTATCTGGGGCCGGGTACCATTCTATCTTCAACGCTTCCTTATGAAATACTCCCCTTCTAGACTCCTGCGTTCCTCTGGCACAAACTCCTTGCATATGAAGCGGTTTGCTAAACAGAGAGCTGGTGGTGGATCACTTTCCTCGGCGGGCTCCCTCCTGTGGAATAGCCTCCCTCTCCCTCTGCGTCTTGAGCAGGACCTCCTTAAGTTCAGAAATAGCCTCAAGACCTTTCTCTTCTCTTCCTTTTCCTCATCCCTTCCCTGCTAATCATACAGTAGCGTGACTGATGTGCAGGGCCCTTATGTATCCTCGGGCCCTGACCCCCATTTCTCTCCTCCAAGCCTCTGTCTATATACTGCATTTACTCAGGCTCAGCCTCCCCACGGGAGGTTGCACTTATGTTTTTCTTTTCTTTTCTTAGCACTTCACCCCGAGCATTTCTCCATGAGCACATCAGCATCTTTTCCATTACCCCCTCCTCTCTGCACTTGCACGTACTGAACACTCACAATGCATAGTAGGTTTGTCTCCCCTCCCTGTTATTCTCATCATGTGTTTGTAATATTAATTCAATTATTTATCTTTGTTGTAATTCATTGTCTACCTTCCCCTGGCCCCACCGTGTTACACTGTGGGTGCTTTGAAACAGTTTTGCTAATTGTATGAGTGTCTAACAAGTGAACAATAAATAAATAAATGGGCTCCCATGGCAGTGTTCAGTGCACTGTCCCAACATTACGCAGGTGCTGGCATGCCTTGTCATGTCATTGGTAGTCTTCCAGAGGTGTTCTTTTTTTGTGGGCTCATTTATTTTCATATGTGATGTCTCATTTTCATGCAATATGTTGACTGATGCATGTGTTGTGTATGTGCCATTGTCTTGTGAATGGGGATATGTGACATGTACATTTGCTGCATGTCATTGGGGGGGACAGGCAGTATGGGTGTTGTTGTTTGTCAGTGTGTGTGTTTTGGTTTTTTTATTTACATGCAGTGTGCAGGTGTTGCTGGATGTGTGGTGGGACACATGTTGATGGTTGTCTTGTGAGTTACTGTTTGCATGTGTTGTATGCCACTGAGGGGGCCCATGGGTCTTGATTATTTGGGTGCATGGACGTGTTAGCTGCACTCTGTTTCATTTTGTTCATTGTCTGCAGATCCTTCTGTCAGGGAATGATGGCTATTTCATGGGCTGAAATTTGGCTGTCGACTGCATGCCAAGGGGACATGTATCTTGATAGTTATGGAATGGTTACTTCAGTTGCTGCATGTCTGGATGTGGCAATTCTGGTGTGTCCCCCTCTTTGTCACAATTGTAAATTACTTCTTGTAAAAAAGTTTATTTTGAATGGGGTTTATTGTGGTCATGTTGCCAAATTGAATAACCTGTTCATCGATACTGCACTGCTTTTCTACACCCCACAATAGGGACATGTTTGTGTGCCTCATGCACATTCTAGGACATGTGTCCAGCTATATGTCATTGTGCTTGTTGTATTTTGTGTCCATGTTTATTTTTGTGCCATTTATGGCTTCCAGCGCAGACATGTTTCTGGATTTATCGCTCCATACTCATTTGACAGGTATGTTAGTTAGTGATTTGGGATGTTTTTGGTGCCAAAGGGGTGCTTTTATAAAATGATTGGCATGGTGGTAGTGGTGTCCCCCTCCTTAAAGGGATGCACACAAATTTGCACTTCCAAGGGCACATTCTCAGAGTGGTTCTGTGAGCACAGTGGATTGGCCCATTGTCATCATTGAATGGCACCTGGGATTTGGCAGGAATGTGTGCACTCCACAGGGGAAGGATTTTATGTGAAATAAGACTGCACAAGCTGGGTACGTGCAACCTCTCCACATGCCCTTTGCCCAGGCAAGCGGTGTGCCTGTGGGTGTGGATGGGTTGCCACCACCATGTCCACCGGGAAAGCACCCTGTGTTGCATCATTGTACAGGACACATGCTGCCACAATGATCCTGCAGTCTATTGGTGGTGCATATAGTATCACACCACCAGAGTGGTCAAGGGAACGTAAATGTGACTTGAGCTCCGAATGTGCGCTCCACTATGCCCCGAGTTGCAATATGGGCAGTGATGTACCTTACTTCGGCAGGTGTGTTAGGGGTGCGTATGGGGGTCATCATGTATGTGCTCAGATGGTAGGCACTGTCTCCTGTAGAGGTGAGAATGGTTGTCATTGTCATTTGTTGACAGTGTCTATTGGTCTGTGTGCAACATGCATGCATGTGTATGGTCATTCATACTCACCAATGAGCCATGTGTTGCCATGCTTCCCAGCTTCCAGGGCCTGGGGTAGGGGGGACATCCTGAAGATGTAACTTTCATGTGTGCTGCCAGGATAGTTGCCATATACTTCAGTAATGATGCCCTTGGCACCACACACAACCTGAACATAGATGGAGTGCCAATGTTTCCGGTTGCGGTAGATGTGCTCTGTTGCTCAAGGTGGATGTAGATCAACATGGATGCAATCAATGGCACCTAGCACTTCTGGGAAGTGCACCACACAATGAAAATACTGGACCACTGCTTGCCTTTCTGCCGGAGTTCTGGGTATACAGATATGCTGGCGGACAGAAGGAAGTGCTGTTATGATTGCCAACACCTGTGGTAAGCAGCGTGACTGCATGGCCTGGGAGATGCCACCTACTATGGCAGTGGTCTGCTGGAATGAGCCAGTGGCCAAAAAATGGTGACCAATGAGCACCTTTTGCAAGGGGCTCAGTGCTTGGGAGCACATGGTGGGCGATGTGTGGTCATCTTACCACTCCGTGACCAGGTCGAGGATGATATGGGAGGACCTATACCTGTCATAGACCTGGTCATCAGGCATCCCAAAAAGGCTGGTCCTTGGGTGGAAGATCCGGGCTTTGGCCAGACTCCTCCTCCTGAGGTGTCTCTGGATGATTGCTGCAACAAATGGTGCACTCACCATGGCTGTATCCGTGCATTTTTTGATTACGCATGCTATTTATGCATCAGTTACTCTGCGCGTTAATGTTTACGCCTGCTATCGTGTGACGTATGTGTTTCTGGATTTGCGTGTGCTTTTTCGCATGCCGGCCTTCCCTGTTCCATTCCATGAATACATTTGTTTTGCGGGAATATGGGCGATGCGATTTTATGACAGCGGTACATCCCTCTTAACGCCCACTTTTTCGCTTGTTCTTCCTCATTTAATGTGTTCTGCCCCCTTTTTAGGTGGCTGCGCAGGCCCTGCCGGCCCTTCTCTTAGAATCTCGCACAAGGCGTTCATCGGGTCGCAGTGGCGTGGAGGACCGGCGCGGATTCCTCTCAAGTCCCGGATAAGCTCTGCACATTGTGTTCCATGAATCGACTAACAGGGGCTTGCGCCCGGTTGCTGTTTTTTACGAGCAGATTACCATGAATCGGGCCCAAAATTGTCATGAGATTTGTAGCTCTTGTAATCCCGACACCAAAAAAGTGTGTGCATTAGAAGAACCAGATAGAGAGATCTGACCAGGATCTTTCTTTACTCCCTTTGCCCAGTAGTCGAAGTGTATGAAAACAAGAAGTGGAACTATGCTTCCTGCAAGAATGCCCCCACTCCACACAAACCCCTTCACCATGCCACCTCCCACGCGCTATCCCAAACAAATGCACCTGCTGTTTACGGGAAAGTTCAGTACAGTGCACTGAGGTGCAAGTTTCAACTGCTTCCTACACTTTTATTTTAAAAGTAAACCATTCCAGAACGGTATATATATAAAAAAAAAGTATAGGAACCGTAAAACTTAAAATCCTTTTTTTTAAAGTAGAGCAGCACCGCTCCCCCCCACTTTGAGCACTCCCTTTGACTGTTACTACTGCTCCATCTGAACTCCATCTTTTCTTGCATCTTTGGTTCTTTCTTCTTTTGGCCTCTGCTCTCCATCTCCATCCTCACGCGCTGCGCCTGCTGCTCCTTCTCTCCCTGACTTTAAAGCGCATGCATTTCCGCTGCTTCACGGTCAAAATAATGTAATTGTCAATGAGACACTGGTTTAGAAATGTGACTTGCACATAATGTCTCATTAGTGCATAAACCAATTACCATTTTCTCAGAAAGCGCGGTGGAGAACGTATTTAATTATCGTTGCCGCGACCCAGCCTGCGACGCAAATCATTTCACTGAAAAAGGCAACGAAGAGTTTATGTAGAAAATGAAAAGCGAACGCAGACTCATTTTTGCATGTCTAAATTAAAATTTGTTAGATTAAAGAACTTTCCAATTGAGAGTGAAACTTTTGCAATCCTGCTGACATTCTGTAAAAAGTAATTTACAGGCAAAAACATGTCTGCAGTTAAACTGAAGGCAATACCTCAGAAACTGCCGGGTCTGTGGATTGCTACTCTGTACCCGGTTTACTGCCCTCACGCAGCCAAAACTGGTGCAGCCCGCCCGCCAAACACATATGTGCCCATGGGCATCAAGCATTCATTTATGTGGTAGATTTGCAGGCCAACACATGCCAGTGGGAAAGACAGGTTTAGGGTGCTGGCAGGTAAAATGCCATGCGTCTGAGTAAACCAGGGTGCAATGATACAAATGCACAGGCTAATGTACAGAACACGTTCATTATTCTGCAGCGCAACAAGCACATGTTGTGGAAAGCCCGATTACTTACCGGTAATCTGCATTGCTCATAATCCTACTCTCGAACGCCCCAGTGTGGTGTGGCCCCTTTAATTGAGGCGGGTTGCCTGTTTAAGAAAACGAGTCGCACTCTGTGCGCACGTGCAGGCACTGCAGCAGACACCCAGAAAGAGGCAACCCTGTGTCTGTGTCAATGTCTGTGGTGTGTGAGCGGTGTGCCCACGACCTGTGTTGGATCCGTAGTGCACTGGATGATCCCAGAGTTGGTGTCCCGTTGGGTGATCCCGACCCCCTGCGTGATTGCAGTACCCCTGTCCAGCCGGGTGCTCCACGCTGCCGTGTGTCCTGCTCGGGTGCCTCCAGAGCAGGACACGACACCCAGTGCATAAATTATGAAGGCAATCTGTCTCTCTTCTTCTTTCGTTTGTTTCTACACCCGGGTAGAAATGGCGGCCATTTATTCATCATTCTTCTGTACTTTATATTCAAGCTGGAGGAGCCTCTCTCACTCTGGGAGGGTGTGGAGCTATGTGTAATTACTGGGCCGAGGAGTGTAGGACCAGGAGTAATGAAGACTAACAGTACATTTTCAGGGCATTACCCCCACATCACTCTTCCTCGTTCCAGTCCTACATCATGAAGTAGACAATTCATAGAGTGCTCTGATCTCACATCCCAGAAAAGATCTGTGGAAGCACCATTTGTTGAAAACTCAGATAAACTTGTATGAGTGACGTTTTGAAACCCAAACACCGTGCAGCAGGTTCTCAAAATGATAATGGTGGAACCTGGCAACCTAGGTGGAGAGATGCTGGGGGTAGCCTAACCTTTGCCCACAGGTTGTAGTTCTCCAAAATACTGTAGCTACTCTTTAAGGCACAAAAGTTCTCAGGTTACTTGTGTGCACAGCTACATAGTTTGCGATTTGTCATTGTTACCCCCACAGTATATGTCATGGGGTGAGGTTTATGAACCCAGGTGTGTCTGTGCGCGTGTCGCAGTACAGATTCAATCAGGAATCTGTATTCATATTACATCCATCATTTGTCTGAAAAATTCTGCACTCCCTGTGCTTGTGTGTTGTGAATGTCTGCACAAATATGCATTTTGTGTATACGTTGAGCCCCTGAGAGGGCATCAATGTGCATTTCTGCAGAAATTCATGTTTTTGTGTCTGTATGTGTGATCCATATGCATGATATGATATGATATGGCATTTATAACGCGCCTATACACAAGTGTTTCAAGGTTGTTTGTGTGTACAGGCATGAAATAATGTTTTGTTTGGGTGAGTGTGCATCCTTGTGTATGCTCTCCACAAATCTGCATTTTGCATGTAAGTGTGCATCCGCTTGTATGTCTGCAGACATCTACATTTTGTGTGAGTGTGCATCCCTCTTTAGATCTGCACAAGTTAAGCTTGTTGCAATGCCAGTTTGGCTTTATGCATAGTGACATGCGGCCCTAAAGATAAGGAGTTTATCGACAACTTTTACTCCCTAAAAATAGGCAAAAACTCCCAAAAAATAAAAATGGGGAGTAAAAATACTGCCAACAAAAAAGAAAACAGACACATAGATCCTTGTTTTCTTTTTTTTTACTCACTCAGCTCATGGATATTTTTGGACCAGTAGTGCACATACTACCACAGGAAAAAACGATTATAACTGCCTGATCAAAAGAAGTAAACATCTATCTTTTAATGTGCATGAATAACTAGGTGCAAATAAATAATTATTACAAATTTTCCAGTTAAAATATTTGTACATGCTTATAAAAAATACTTCCATTAAGAATTGGACTTACATTCTTTCTCCCTAAAAAATCATTTTACTCCCAAATTTAAAAGATAGGGAGTACAATACTCCTACTTCCAAATCTTATAAAGTATACCTTGCTCACAATTCCATCCCTCCCCCGGCTCCCTCCTTCTCATCTCCTTCCATGTTTCCCTCGCTTTCCTCTCCATCCCATTTCTCCCTACGTCTCCCACTGAACTACCCATTCATCATCACTCTAGCAGTCTATCCCGCACTACTATTGATCCATTTACACCACAAATTGATAATAAACTTTCACCCATTACCTCCACTCACCCCTGCCCACATTATTCATCATGTCTCTTTTTACTGGTATCTTCCCAGCCTAATACAAAACAGCCACAGCCATACCATCCTTTAGAAATCAAGTGCTGGCCCCAACAACCACACATTCTACAGACCATTCTCTCTCCTTATCTACCACTTTAAAATCGTTGATGGGAGTCATCAACTGCTTAGTCAACAATCTCAAGGTATACTCACATGCTGACCTACTCAAATGTGGATCTGGACCAAACAATGCAATGAAACTGTGCTCTTCCACGTCACCATTTCTCTTACAACGTTCACCTTGACCTTGCTTCCATTTTAATTCTACTAGACCTTTCTACTTTGACACTGTGGATCATCTCTCCTTTCTTAAATCTCTTTCTCTCCTTGGTTTTAAGAAGACCATACACCACTGCGTTTCCTCCCATCTCTCTATCGGCACCTCCTGAATCTCATCAGTATCAACAACCTCGTCCATATCATTCCTTTTTGCCGGTGTTCCTCAAGAATCAGTCCCATGCCCACTCCGCTTCACCCTATACCCCTTCTTTTTCTTCGGTAATCTCATTTTATTATTTGGCTTGAACTATCATCTCTTTGCTAATGATACTCAGATATTCCTCCACTCCCATGCCCCTGCAACTTCCTAATACATAATCAATTGCCTAATCAGCATCTTCCGCTGGATGACTCTAGGCTGCCTCATGCTAAACTCTTTTAAAACAGAAGTAATCTTTCTCCCTACCACCAACTCCAACCCATTCTCCCATCTCTTCCCTCTCTGTTCTCCCCATCCCCTTACCCGTGGCTCACAACCTTGGGGTTCTCTTTGACAGAGAAACAATACCAGTTCATCATGGTCATTGCAACTACACCCAAACCGAACACCTAAACATTAAAAAAATCTGCCCACACCTCATGCACTACTCAACTAAAACTCTTATGTCTCCTCTTGTGCACAGCAAACTGGACAACTGCGCAAGGCTACTTCTTGGTGTACCCCTCTTACTCTTTTGCTTCTCTCAACAAAGTCCTCAACTTTGCATCGTTCACCATGTTAAACCCATCCAAATCCTCCCCCAACTCTACCTACTGCCACAATGCTGGATTGCTCTACATACAAAATGGCTCTCCCTCTTCAAATTACTGTTATTCGCATATAAATCCATATATGGTCTTGCGCCCCACTTGCTCGCTGAATTCACCTTCCTGAACGAGAACTGTCCACTCCTCATCTCTTCACAAAATATCAGTCTTCCACCATCTTGTGCCTCCTCCTGCATTCATTCCCTTTCCCTACTTGCCACACGCCACTCGAAAGACACTCCCTACTTGACACACTCCACTGGACCGCTAGTCAGTCATGGTGTGCGGTTAATGATATCTGTCTTAATTCCAGTAAGACTGAGATCCTTCTCATGGGTACTCCCCCTCTTTTTTCACCCTACTCTCTGGACGCCCTCCTTGGGCCCCCTCCCCTCACCCTCATATGAGGCAAAAAACCTGAGTGTCATCTTTGACTTCTTTTTCTCCTTCTCACCTCATATCGCTGACCTTGCCATGAAGGCTCACTTTCAACTACACCGCCTCAGAGGCATTCGCCCTTTCCTCACCTTCCCCCAGAACTGTGGTTCTCTCTAGGCTAGACTACTACAACTGTCTCTTTCCTTGCATCGCCCTCTTCAACTAATCCAGAATAGGACATCAAGACTTATCCTTGGCCTCAAGCCCAGGGACTGCATCTCTCCAGCCCAAAAATCTCTCCACTGGCTCCCGGTGGCTGCAACAAACGAATTCAAGACCCTCTGCATCTCCAAAAGGCTTTCTGGGGCCTGGGACTGGGTATCCGGTCATTACATCGAATACAAACCATCGACAGACCATACCATAGAAAAAAATGCATTGAAAAAAAACATGGAATGCATTTTTTTCAATGGTAAAGGGTTTAGTTTGGTAAAAATTTGTTTTATTGGTTTAAAAAGAGGGGTTCGGGGGAACCCCCCGATAAAATAAATTTAAAAAAGCATTCCATGTTTTTTTAGATGCTTTTTTGTCAATGGTATGGTTGTCGATGGTTTGGCTGTTGATGCAATCACTGAGAACCCTGGGACTGCACTACATCGAACTTTCTCTCCCTAAATACTGCCCTGCTAGAGTCCTGTGGTCCTCTAGCTCTCATTAAGTTTTGGAAGCTTCTCAAAACCTTCCTTTTCTCCTCCTCCTTCTCTCTCCACCTTCCTTGCTAATGCCCCGCCTGCTGATGCAACCGGCTGCCTGGTCCATCTGAGTGATACAGGGGCTAGGCCCTCCCTCGACCAGTCTGCCTCAGCACCCTCACCCCCTTACCAGCATTTGCCTCAGGGCACCCTTCACTACTTGGCCCTCATCCCATCCCCCAGCACACTTGCCCTCCCTAGCACTTACCCAGCCCCTGGTGCCCCTTACCTCTTACTTCCCCCTCCCCCTACCTTCCCTTGACCTGACCTGCCCCCCGCACTTCCTGGTTACTGCACTTGCACGGTCCAAATGTCAAAAGGCCTAGTAGAACCGTTTATTGTTGTTTATCCTCCTCTGTTCCCCCATCCCCCTTAGTCTTGTGACGCCCAGTAACACTTTCTGCTGTACAGGCGCCATACAAATGTTCAATTAATAATAACTAAAAACAAAGCTCTCCATCTGTCATCAAAGCCATCTCTTCAGTGGCACTCTTCAAAACTCTATCATCTCCACCTTCTGATTGAATCTAATTGCCCAATCCACCAGGTATACATCAATCAATCCAACAATGCTCTTATACATCATTCAATCCAACAATGCTCTTAGGCTACCCTAGGACTATCAAACATCTCAAATATTGCCCACCTTTAAAGCCATTTCTGTTAGAAATGACATCCCGTTCTTAAATAAATACAAAACCAAATAAGTGTTCATTGAGCAGTGTGATCTTTGAGAGGACAGATAGTGCACTAAAAATCAACCCTACAGATAAGGGGAGTGTCGGCCACTTTTTACTCCCTAAAAATAGACAAATACTTTCACAAAATTGAAATAGGTAGTAAAAATACTCCCAATAAATGACAGGAAAAAGACACATGGGACCTTGTGCTCCTGCTTTCATCCACTTGGACTAATTTGCATACCCACAATGCCTTGCTGTTGTGGCTCAGAATGGAGGTGAACTTCCAGCAATGGCTACTAGGGGCGTTGTGGAGTGTGTGACTCGGCTGAAATGGATTTCTTACTATATATATATTTATATATATATATATATTAGAAACCCTTCAAAATTCTATTGTTTATTGACTTTTGATTCGAGTAACGGATTTGGCCGAAATTCTGAAACTGATTAAAAGTCTGCGGGCCCACCCACAGACTGTACAGTTCGTAAAGATTTGTTAAAAAATAAAAAACGTAATTAAGTGTCCAAAATATTTTCTTTTTCCAAAAGGACGGCTTACTTCCCATTTTCCCATAGACAAAAAGGGTACATTTTTTCCAAAACGCACAGCCTAAACCTC
Organism: Ambystoma mexicanum; assembly: GCF_040938575.1. NCBI lineage: Eukaryota > Metazoa > Chordata > Amphibia > Caudata > Ambystomatidae > Ambystoma > Ambystoma mexicanum. The sequence goes on from NC_090935.1 coordinate 348,058,095, forward strand.
TCTATGGATTTGGACCAGGTGCGAAACAACTTGGGGACGAAGCGTTGACACGCGATCCATTCGTGGTTTGGGGTTATTCTGCGCCATACTTATTTTCATATTTGACTGGGAAGGGGGGGCCCCTTCCCCAAAAATTATAGTTATATCTCACATGGTGCATTGCAGGATAATGGTTTTCAGGAATGAAAGTACTGCCATCTTGTTTTTCTCTCAATGAGAGAGATAGTCGAGGCTATAGCCGAGGTTATGGGAAAATGAAACGCAGCAAAAAGCTATTTGCAGGTCAATAAGCATGCAAATGCCATCAGGGTAGAGGTGGGGGGGATGACTATAAAGCACTGAGTGAAATGTGGGAGTTGGAGGGGGTCCAGGGACCGGGTTTGCAACACAAAGCTTTCTGCAGCCTCGGCTATAGCCGACACCTGAAAGCAAACTGTGTCACAGAAGCAGCGTGTGCTCTGGTGTGAAAGGGAGAGGGCTGGGGAGGTGAGGAGGCCGTCTTGGGAATGGGGGAAGCTGGCACAGATGAGGGGTCACTTGGTGATGGCCTGGGGGGCAGGGAAGCATTTTATTTCCAGCTGTTTTGCCGATATTTACGGTTATATCTGAGTTTAGAAAGGTCTCCAGATAACCATGGGTATTTGTAGTTCGGTACCCGTGGTTACATTTTTTAAATATATAACATCCCTGTAACTAAAGATTTTTCCCTGAATTTCTATTACAATGTATTACTCATCTTAACCTCCCTGCAACTAACGTTTTTTCCTTGAATATGTACATATATATATATATATATATATATATATATATATATATATATATATATATGCCTTGAGATGAGCATGATCCAATTTGCTATTTAACTTATATAAACATATTTGAGAGTTATCTCACTTAAAGGAAAGTGCTCCAGATCTGGGTAACGAGTGCACTGCGAGGCGAGTCCACTAACTGGACAGCATTTTGATTTTGTTTGAATACTATTAGTGCCAGTTCTAGTCGTATCTTTTGATGTTGTTACATTTGCGTTGGCAGGCATGTACCAGTCACCAGGATACCATCTTTTTATGTTTAGTTACAGTCACATGTTGTATTGAAACCTTGTCAACACCACTATGTTTTCTAGGATAAGCTGCCTCTCAGTGACGTAGGTCCAATTCTCATGATGTGGTGTCACCCGCCTTCAATGATAATTATCTAATGTATCTGGATACCGTTGTTGACCCACCGGGAGAAAATCTAAGCTTTTGTCTGGCCCATTAAATGTTCTAGCTGAGGTTCTTGGCGTCAGCGCCAATTCGCAATTTGAAGTACATTTGGTGTTTTCATGAAGCATGGAAGGGGGTTTGTTTTAATAAAAGCATCCAATGGATTTGATAAGCAGGCGAGTTATTCCAAAACAGAAATCTGGAGATTGTGCTGTACTGGCATTGGGTGGATTTCGCCTTGCTTAGGCAACATGCCTACAAAGGAAATTACTGTGAATTATTTCAGAGGGCCCTCTGCCAAGGTAAGTTAGTAGCATACCCATAGATTCCAGCTTACGTCTGTGCCCGTGAAAAGTTTCCTAATATTATTGCACAACTGGATGCCTTACAAATAACCTTTTGATTCCGAGGGTAAATATCCAGCGCCTGCCAAGTTTAGGCAATTTAGATCTAGGCTGCGTGCTTGCTGTTATAAAGGTCATGGAACAAATAAGGAGAGTGTGACCAAAGCAGTTTTAACTAGAACTCACCGGGTCAGACTGCTGGATTCAACAGACTGCCAGGGTATCTTGAAAGTAACTCTGGGAAGTATCGCTCACCAACTCCACCCGATGTGACTGCCTCTGTGTCATCGCAACGGCCTACACAAAGGTACTGGCCAGAGAGAATATCCCTCGTCCCTGTTACCACTCGGTCTCTGTATAGAACGCGGGAGGAGACCTCAGCTGTCTATTGGTCTTCCCGCGTTGATATGTTTCCCTATTCAAAGTCCTCCTGTCAGTGAAAATGTTTTACAGGTAGGTATACCTGTATCCTTCTACACAACAAGGTAGGTCAGAGACAAAATAATGATGATTCTGTACACCAGAAACAAAGATGAAAATAGTCCAAGCACAATATCTAAGGCGCTGTACACCCGTCATCTTTCTTAACTACACTCTAACTGGAGTGAGTGGAACCAGGCCGTCTACACTTGCTTTTTTATTATTAAACAAAGATTTACTACAGATTGTATGAAGTAGCTTAATATGTTGCTTCTACATTTTGTAATGTTGGGAAGATACACTTTATGTAAATTTGGGGATATATCTCACTGTTAGCAGAGAGGGAACCCCAGATATTAAGGTTCTTCTTTTCACAGACTTGTGTAATAGAAATGTAGTTAACCATAACTAATCACAACCAAAATGTATTATTATTATAATGTAAAACCTTGGTTACTGGTAAAGTAAATACACGGGTCTGTTTCCTGGAAATTGCAATATTTCTACAAAAAAACACCTGTAAAAAGTGCTTTGGTAAATGAGTACTGAAACGTCACAATTGGTGCTGACTGCAATGAGCCTCTGATGGCAAGGAGAGCATATCATAGCAAAGATATGAACCCCCCCTCGCCGGCTTGTCTCATAGAAAATGATGCATTACCACTCCTACAACTGATGGTCAGCTTGGGATGATGTTTGAGCTCTGACAACAATTTAGTCAGTGTTACTACTATCTACCTGTAACGTTAGCTTCAGACTCTTTTCAGATAATGTCCAGACGTTAGCCTCTTTTTCCTTTCTTCTGTTTCCATCTCTCTGTCGGCGCCCGTATTCCCCCGGGCCACTTTGTTTGCGTCTTATAAATAATGTAATGTAATGTAACGTTATCAAATATATGTAAAGAATTCTTTTCATACACAATTGGTCTGCATTGAAGTCTCTCACATTTTTCTTTCCACACAATTTCACCAGGATGCCGCTACAATGAGGCCATCACAAACCGCAGCAGAGGGGCAGCGTCTGAAGAGGCATCGATCTTTGCTCTGGCCCTTCTATGTCCGGTGTAGACACAAACGTGGACACATGTTTCGGTTTGAACTTTTGGGATCTTAGGATGATTTGTAATAGGCTTAATTTTAACTATAGGGATACTTTCCTTCCTCTTAAATCTTGGATTTCTGATCATCATCTGGGATCTTCTACGCTGGACTCTTTTGGTATGTCATGTTTTTCTTCCAGTAAAACAGAATGAATTCATGTTAAGACTGAAATGAGCTCTCATATAATGTTGAATATGATTTGCCACAAAGAATAATTAAGATGTAAATATTAGGTGAAATGTTAACAGGGAAAAGAAAGTCCATTTGAAAAACATTGTAAGCCCACGCCTTCTTCACATGTAGATTCAGACAGCTCTAACACGACACCCGACCAGAAGTGTGTGTGTTTGCGTACACAGACTATCCCCCCACACACACACACACACTCCCGCACACACAGACTCACACAAACACACATACATACATGCACACATGCAAGCACATGCATCCATACCCACACAAATGCATCCATGAGTCACACAATATCCTTTTCCATCCCAATTATATGAGGTGATTTGGAAAATAAATAAGGGGTAGGCCATACCATAAAAGGAAACACACACACGCAGGCACATGCACCCACACACCCATGAGTCACCAGGAATCCTATTCCATCCCTGTCATGTGATATGCAAAATAAGAAAGGTGTGGCCAATACTATGAACACATTCCCAACAATTAAGACATAAGATGTGCCTAAGGAGAAAGGATGCTATAAGATATGGTCCACGTGCTCTGACAGAGACCAATCACAGCATCTGGGGGCCTCTCCTGCACGTCAGCGTGCAACCAATAGTAAAAAGCACAGACACGCTCATCCGAACGTTCTCCTTTAGCAATAACTCCAGCCGCAATCTCTCAATCTCTCGATGGCCCAAACAAGTATTTTGGCTATCCTAGCCAGGTGCAAATGGAACACTGTAAGGATTAAACACAATCCCGATCACATTTTAGCCCATAAACAACTGGACCCAGTCGGGTCCCACTTGTTAGTCGAGCAAACGCGTTAGGCAGCACATGTGACAAATTGTGAGCTCATATTGTCAGAAACATTGTGTGCTATTTTCTTTTCACGCAGCCAGCAAACCACGTTAGAGGTGATTCATGAATGCAAAGTGCTATTCTTAACATTAATTAGCTGTTGTGAACAAGCTGACTGTAAGGATTCAGTTCCTGGCCTATTTGACTAAAAGGCCTTAACATAGCTCTTTAATGCAGCGAGCAACACAGAGGCTTGGCCCCCTCTATCTCGGCGTGGCATCCGATGGGAGCTAGGAATATCTGCTGTGCATCAGCTGCGGCCTTTTTGAATTCCACCGGATACTGTCTTATGGCCCTTCATTAGAGCGTGCACAAGTGGATCCCACTTTATGGTGCGGGGCAGATCAAGCGCACTGTAAACGTGCAGTCTGTCTTTCAGTCATGAAAACTCTTCAGCTGCCATTCACGATGCGGCTTTTTTCTGCTTTTGAGATAAAGTTCAAATGTGTCAGGCTTATTAAGTAAAGTATTAAAAGCCCCATTTAATCAAGCAACGGGGCACTGAACATTGCCACACCGTTACAAAATAGTTCTATAGTCCAATAGCACTCTGGAGCCCTCATGAATCCTGCATCACATGGTGCATTAACTTAGAATTCTCCAAACCTGCCTCGAAAACACAAACTTTTAGGACACATCCGCCTCCTGCATTTTGCAGGACCATGGTCGCCCTAATAGGACTGACACGCACCCAAGCTATCACAAAAGATTCTTCCCCCACTGCCTTCCAGTTCCTCGATTAGTAGCACCTGTTTCCTCGATTCCCCATTCTCTTATCTTACCCTTGCCTGTGTTCTTTCCTTTAGCGGGCTACGGTCTGGCTACCCCTGGTGGGGCACAGTACGTCACCCCATGGACAAGCCTTGGTGCTCTGAAACTAGTGTGGTGGTCATTTGGCGTAGTATAAAATTATACTGACATCAAGACAAGAATAAACGGTGCACAGAGAGGTGAAGAAATGTTATACTATAAGTAAAATATATGCATTGAAAGTTATTATGGGCTTGCTGTTTTCTGTTTTGCCATGGGGTTCTCTGTAAAGGTGAAAGGTGGTGGAGTATGTAATTGTTTATGTATATATATATATATATATATATATATTCAGTGAAAAAACGTTGTTAAAAGGGACGTTATGGTTCCAAGTAAAACCGGAAAACCCCTGAAATTCGCCAGTTATGGTAAGCTAAGCAACCATAACTCACGCCACCACCGTGCACTGCTAAGACTAACACCCAGGACATCAAAGATGACATCATTTATTAGTGTAATTTAACCATAACGTCCCCTTAACAAAGTTTTTTAATTGAATTTCATAGGTTTTTATTAGTGCAACTTAATCATAACGTACCCTTAACAAAGTTGTTTCATTGAATTTCATAGGTTTTTATTAGTGCAACTTAACCATAACGTCCCTTTAACAAAAAAAAATGTCAGTGAATTTCATGGGTTTTTACCAGTGCATGCTATTTTCCTACAATTTAGTAAAATCATACTTACCCAATATAGCAATATTTGTGTCCCATTTACAAAGTGTCACCTTAAAACTCTGCCATTTCCCACCTTCCGTAATCATTTTTAACATTTCCATACACTTTTTGCAACTAATTCAACTAGTTTTGCATCCTTAAAAGTCTACGAACATCTGACTTCATAGCGGACCTTCTGGACAGTGCCACATGACCGTACGCTGACGAGCAGCATGATGACGTGTCCGTGAACCCGTCCGCACTCCAGGATAAGATCTCTGCTTCGCGGACAGTTCAGAACTGCATTTTCTACTGATCTAGGAACTTTCAACTTCAAAATTTCCCTTGCACAGGTCCAACACCTATTCCTACTCATTATCCATTAACAATCTAGTGCACAGTACATACTTTTAGCAAAACTGCTATTTATCTTAAAATGGCATCAGCTAATGCCATCCCTCCTCCCCAAGAGCCACCACCACTGCTGTAATCAAGGAGCATGAGAAACACTGCCTCCTACCTTAGAAATAAAACACGTGCAACATTTTCTCTTGTCCACCTACCCCTCCATATTAGTGTTTGGTTCCTCCTCCCTCATTTTCCTCCCCACCTTTCGCTCTCAGCTCTCCTGCCAAATAAAATACATCCAAAAACCACAAAAGACATATTCCTTTAGGAACCACCTTTCAGAGTTAAAAAATAGAACTAAAAAAAACATGTATAGACTCCATCTACTTTATATTTCTCAGTAAAGTACATATACTCAATAAGATTTTCCGACATTCCCATTTGCATTTTGTGTTATGATAATGGGAAAATTGTGGCGTTCATCCTCCGTTACAGGGACTGGATTGGTGGATACCGGCACAGCAGCCGAAGTTATCAGCCCAAGCGAAGCGAGGGTGGATAATGAGGTCTCTGGACCATTATCCCCCCATTCCAGCCCCTGAAATGGGGGATGAAGGCCATTAGCACCCCAGGTTCCCAAAGCGGGAACCCGGGGTGCTAAAAAAGAGGATTTTTCTTCCTACACCAGAACGCCTGCGGCGTCCCGGTTTAGGAAGGAAAATCTTTTTCCAAAATGGCCACCATAGAAAGGGAAGGCGAGGGTTCCATACATGGCCCTCTTCGCTTTCCATTGCAGCCTGCAGAAGGCAAAAAGAGAACCCTATGACCATATTACCACAAGCACATTTTTCTTCCCTTTCAGATCTATCCTAATTTCGAGTAACTTTAACACAAAGCCAGTCCCAGGTGGACATGGCCACTTGAATCCTATGTTTTGTCCCTTGTGGTCATGGCCAGTAGCTAGATTGTCTGTATCATGACCATGGGCGTAGGACATGGGGGAGGGACAGGGGGGACAAATCCCCCCACAATTTTAAGTGGGGGGGGGATGTAATGTCATTTATCCCCCCCAGAATATGTGTTTGGTGTGTCGTGCAGGGATCTGTTTTTGAAGTTGGGGAGGGGCTGCTGCCCTCTCCCCCTGTCCCCGAAAGCATTGGGGCAACACCCTGGGGGCGAATGGGTGATCATCTGCCCCCAGGGAAGGGGGGCAAACAAAAAAAAAGATTTCTTTTTTTTAAACGTAGTTTTGGGTGGGGTGGGTCTGGGTGGGACCACTATTCACCAGGGATTTTTGCAATGGAGGTAGCCCTTTCCCCCCACCCTAAGTGGGTGGGGGTACCTTATGTAGCCCTCCCTGGGGGCAGATTTCTGCCCCTAGAAAGGGGTACATGAGATGCCCTTCATCCATTTGGGGTGGGAAGGAGAGGCCACTGCAAATATTGGCAGAGCCACCCCTCCCAAGCCTGGGGAAGTATGTTTTGACCCCCTCCCGGGGGCAGATAGTCACACACACATGTGCCCATCTGCACCTAGGAAAGGGCAAAACCAATACATATATATATATATATATATATATATATATATATATATATATATAACTTCTTTTGGGTGGGTGTGGGGGAGGGCCCACCAGACCACCAGGATGTTTTGTGTTTGAAAGGGTGGGTGGCCCTCTCCCCCCACCCTAAGTGGATGGGGGCACCTTATGTAGCCCTCCCTGGGTGCAGATTGCTAGCACAATCTGCCCCTAGGAAAGAGGAAAAACAAAAACAAAAATAAAAAAATGATAACTTGTTTTGAGTGGGTGTGGGGGTCACTAAATCACCATTTATGTTTTTAGTGGAAAGGGGGTGCCCAAGGGTGTCTTGTTTTCGGAAATGCATGGGAAAAGGCTAACCCACTGATAACCCTAAGCCTTTCGGCAAAGCAGATTTTGCTCATGTGGACAACCTACAGATTTTGGCCTAGGGTGTCGAAGCCACCAAGGAAAACAGGGAACCCCATGCATTTCCAAAAAGAGGACACCCGTGGGAATTCACAGAGGTCTGACTTGCGCAAATTGCCCCAGAATGTATTACCCACATTCCCCGGCAAAGTAGAATTTATTGAAAAAAATACAATTTTCAGACATTTCCCTCTTGCCACCCACCAAAACACGCCGTCAACTCCACATGTCCTACCTTCCCACGTTCCCACAGGTGTCCCAACGTAAACGGTACCTCACATGTGTGGGTGCACCTACCTGGGCGCAAAGGGAAAAGGCTAAACCACTGGTAACCCCCAAAGGGTTTGGGGAGACAACCTACAGATTTGGGCCTAGGGTGTCGAAGCAACGGAGGAAAATGGTACCCCATGCATTTCCAAAAGGAAGACACCTGTGGGAATCCACAGAGGTCTGACTTGCGCGAATCGCCTGAGAATGTATTGCCCACAATCCCAGACAAAATGAAAATTGTGTTTTTTCCACCAAATTTCAGACTTTGTCAGTCATAAATTATGGGGCGATTTGGACCTCTGTGGATTCCAACTGGTGTCTTCTTTTCGGAAATGCATGGGATCCCCTGTTTTCCTTCGTGGCTTCGACACCCTAGGCCCAAATCTGTAGGTTGTCCACATGAGCAAAATTCCTGAAAATCTGCTGTGCGAAAAGACTTGGGGTTACCAGTGTTTTAGGCTTTTCCTTTTGCACCCAGGTAGGTGCACCCACACATGTGATGTACCGTTCTTTTTGTCGGGATACCAGTCGGAACGCAGGAAGGTAGGCCATGTGTTGTTGGCTGAGTGTTTTGGTGGGTGACCAGAGTGAAATGTGCGGAAATTGTGTTTTTTTTTCTGTCATTTTCCCGATTTCCCCCCAAACTATGGAATCTTTCCCTACATAGTTGTTGCCTGACCTGCGCAAATCACCCCTTTCTAAACTTGGAATATTGTCTACTTTTCAGAAATGTATGCCTTTCTGGCTTCCCATTCAGCTTTCCTACCCTTTTCTTCCATTCCGTCCACGCATGTCCTATTGGACAAAAAAAACGCCAAAATCGCCTACCTCTCACAAAACGGCTGATTAACATATCAAAATATGTTATTTTGGTTTCCACTCAATCTGTTCTTGAAAGCCTGGAAATTGGCGAATCCAGCAAAGCAAACCATTTGTTACTAGCACTTACAAGGAAAACACCACAGGCTTCTTTGTACAACATTTTATTGGCATTTTCTGAAAAAACCCCAAATGTTTTCCTTTTTGGTTATTTTCTCTCACCCCCCTACAGAAAACTAGGATTCCTGGGTGGCGTTACGACCGCCTACATGTTGGAAAAAAGGGGCCTACTTTGTTCGAGATATCTCATGTAACAAAGAAGTTACAAGGGATTGAATGGCGACATACCGAAATCACCAAAAAGGCCTTCACACTGGGGGGAAATACCCATGGCAGTTAAGGGGTAAAGATGGTAAAGCCCCAGAGGAGATATCATTTGTAATGTAGCTCAGTTAGTTAATGCTCCAAATGCAGATTGTGCACAGGAATATGTAACACCTGTGTTCACTTCCTGGCTTAATCTTCCGGTCGGATCATAGGCAGAGTGAATGCATTCAGCTTCCGATGCAAAACAGCATTTTTCAGGTCAATTGGTTCAGAAAAAGTGGTGGAAAACACTATTACTGTGGCTTTTTCTAATTAGCCAGATTTTCGTGCATTTTCTGGGTGGAGTTCGGGAGCCGAGTCGACATACCAGGACCCCCTGTATTTCACGCTCCACCAGACAAATGCGGCCTTACTGCCAGCATGGATTCTCATGCTGGAAATAAAAGTGGGCGGAGTCCAGAGGAAGCCATTGTCAATTCTGCCAGCAATCGCTAATTGTGCGAGGTATTTACACTCTTCTAAAGTGGAAAAGTAATGTGATTTCACCTGCCTTTTACGCTAAAATCTTCCATTTTGTGGCGGAAAAGTTCAAACGTGCATCAATGGAAGTGGTCCACTTCATGCAGTTTACTTTGCGCCTTAATGGTTGGGGGTTTGCGTGATGCTACACATCTAATAAATAAATAAATACATTTAACATGACCCCAGATAAATGGCAATTTGTGATCAGAATGAGTGAGCATGGGATTTTGCTGGTACGAGGGTGTCCTGTATTTCTTGAGTGCGTTGGTAAATGCCCTTAATTGCCATCTCGCGTTAAGCAGGTGCTTAAAACCATCAGTGTGGATTGCGCAATAATAAGTCGACAGAGGTATTTCAAATGGCCAATTCCGCTTTTTGGGTGAAATTGTCAAAGTGGGAGAATGTTGCCCAGCATGTGCCACTTTCTCTGCAGAGTGAATTGTGCCCACCCCGAGGAAGAAGTGTGAAAAACCCACAAGGGCGCTGTGCCCTGCTCTTTCTGCGTGTGTCTTCCCCGCAGGGCGAGAGATGACGACTCAGACATGGGTAAGTCTCAGGTAGCAAGCCTGATGTGGCAAAGGATTCCAGACTTCTGAGGCTGATAACATTAGTAGCATTGCGTTTCATGCCACCTGACAGGTATGTGTGATAAAGTTGAAAAGCAGAGCTATTAGTGGGCTAAAGCAGCAGGCAATGTCTGCCCACCCTCAGAGGGTATGTACAACCAAAAGTAATAGGCCCCTCCCCCCATCATGGCAGTAGGGGCCAGGTTCCAAACCAGGGCAAGAATGCCCTCCATTCATCCATGCCTACGAGTAGGGCACCCCTCATTCTCCAGGAACCCTGTTGAGCAACCTCTGTGCTTTCCAGGTGATACTAACGTTATTTAAAGCCAGAAGTCTAAAAGGTAATCGCTTAATTGCAGCTGGAAATTAGATCCTGGCATGATCAAAATGCCTTAACCAAGTATGACAACATCCCCTTCATTTATAAGCAATATGTGTGTTCTCGCGTTTCTTCATCCACTGAATTACTGTTAGAAACAAAGGCAAGAGTTGTCTCTTGTGTAGGCATTAGGAAGGCAGTTGCCAGCCTCTGGCATAATATGCCCATGTTCTTCCAATATTGGCTAGCTGTTGCCCTCTTATGGTCAGGTAGAACCATCATGGCAGTGACTGGCAAATGCCTTTCCCCTGCAGACAGTAAAGCGGAAATAAGAGGCCAAATAGAAGTTAAGACAGACTGCAGCTGCCATTGCTGTGTTAGGGAGAATATGTTGAGTGTTCAAGCAAGGAGGCATGTATTAAGCAAGCAAGCAGTGAGACAAGGGAAGGGCAAAGAAAGGCCAGAGGGGCTCTTTGAATAATGTAACAGAGCAGAGGACCCATGCTCTGCCGTCCTAGTAACATATGAGAGAATCAAATAGATCAGGCTTTGCAGCAAATGTTAAACGAGAAAGGAGCTGAGTCCAGCTCTGCATTCAGAATAACAAAGGCAAAGAAAGGCTAGGCTCTGAAGCCAGCATGAGATGGAATAAGAGGGACCAGACTCATAGTGCGAGGCTGGCCCGGCCCTCGCAGGGACGCTAGAGGGACAGCCCACATAGCGGGCTGCCCCTCTGGTCACCCCCCTGGGTCCACATACACCCCACCTACTAGGCATCCCCCGGGTCCGACACATCTGGCCGCGGACCTCGGGAGTGCTTATAAGGGGGTGGGCTTGCAATCGCTCATCCTCCTTATTTGTTGTACCCCCCACCCGTCGGAGGACAGTCAAAGCAGCATCATCACACACCTGGTCCCTCTACTCCCATAACAGGGCTTACCCAGGGGCACAAACAAGATTTCCTCTTTCTTTGAAACCCCCATCCTTCCATTCCAAGAGACACACACGTCTCCTTGCCCCACACAAAAAAAGTAGCAACTTGCAGTTGGTAGAAAAGGCTGCAACTCCTTTATTTGGCAGGAGTCCACTTACAGGTGATCTGCATCTTAACAAGCAGGCATCCTAGCTGTGGCCCACTGGAAGTCATTGTTATTTCCTCTCTCTTACCATGAGCTCATAGTCAGATGATAAATCCAGAAATGCAACATACAAAGACATGTTCTTTGCTGCTGCATCCTTTAATTTTCTTCTGTTTTCTTATTTTCTCTTGTTTTATACAGTGATATTTGTAATTTAATACGGACTGCTACTTTAATTCTAATTTTTTGAAAAGTCGAGTTCTTTGACTAAAACACAATAAATAAATAAAGCAAAGCCCCCAAGATGTCCCCTGTCCCCCCCAGATTTTATGTGTCTCCTACGCCCCTGATCATGACCTTATTCCATGACCCGGACAATCTGGCCACTGCCCATGGCCACAGGCTACCCCTCAGTCACTAAAGGTATACCGCGATTTTTTGTAGCTACATTATGACACTTGTCAAATAATAAAACACTGGCACATTTGCAAAACCATGTTTGTTGGTCCTTGCCAACGCTCCTTACGCAAGTTTGCTGGTAATACAACCATGTTTTATTTTTTCAAAAGTGTCAAAGGTATGCACATACAATCGTCATATAACCTAGCCCCCACTTGACAAAATCCATTCAGACTTTACGAAAACATCTATATCTAGATCTATAATCGTTTTGCAAACCTTTGTGTAGATTTGTCAAATGACACCACATTTATAAGCCTTTACAATATTTTGGGACCCCCCCTCTAATTTTGCTCCCTCTTGACATTATCCCACCAAACTTCGCAAAAACATGTGTATCTAGATCTATTATCAGTTTGCCAAATGAAGTGTAGATTCGTCAAATGGCACCTCGTTTATAAGACTTTACATTATTTTGGGACCCCCCTCTAATGTTGCTCCCTCTTCACAAAATCCCACCAAACTTAGCAAAAACAATTATATCTCAATATATTATCAATTTCCCAAATTAAGTGTAGATTCGTCAAATGGCACATCATTTATAAGCCATTGTATTATTTTGGGACCCCCCTCTAATTTTGCCCCCTCATGACAGAATCCCACCAAACTTGGCATACTCTCTTAGAATCAGGTCAGGAATATACATGCAGTTCCATTAAGTGGTGCCAAAGTTATAAGCCATCCAAGATGCATTTCACCAACCCTTTATTGCTGAGGTGTCCGTGAACTTTCACAGAACTGTTCGCGAACATCCAAACTGTTCGCAGACTTTCGCAGCAAAACTCACCTGTTTTTTTGCTTCTTGCAGCCATATCCCATCCCATTCTCATCACACCTCTCCTCCCCACAGATTATTTCATAAGTTTAACAACTGCAATGTTGTGTTTTTTCATAAGTGTTTACCGCGATGTCCGTGGACAGCGGCAAAGTACGCAAATCCAAGATGGCGGGCGTTTCCAAAAATCTGACGCACTCTTTTCTTGTATTGTCTGTATTTTTACTGTTAATTGTGCGCTCTGAGGCCTAAGGGTATGTGGCGCCATATAAAAAAGCGATAATAATAATAATAATAATAGTATTGCTGTTTAATGCTCCGATAATTACAACATTTGCAGGGGACTGACATTGCATACCCATCATTTGAATGTGTCTGGTATTGCCATCATATGCTCAGAAGCACTGCTTGCAAGCTTGGCATCATATGTCCAGGCAGTTGCATCATTTGCCAGGTATGGTATCGTATATCCAGGTTTTGACATCATCTATCTGCTGGAGGCCAGACAGAGCAAGGGGGGAAAGAGAGAATCCTTGTTCTGCTCGCGCTAGTGTCTTCCTGTAGTGGCGAGTGTGGAGAAGCAAGCATCCCGGCTTATCCACTTCCCAGTCCTGTCCAGTTTCCTAGCTCTGCTGCAAAGGCATCAGGACCAGGGAAGTGGGCAGGGCAGGGCAATATCTGGACTCCTGAAGTCAGGGCCCAGACCCCTCTGCCAAACTGTGGCAAGGGTGCTCAGCCCCAACCAAAAGGGCCTTGCAGGTGTCCAAGCGTGATGGGAAATGTCTTGTTTCGCCTCTAGGCCAGCAAGCCTCTACTTCGGACTAGGTATATTCAGCCGAAAGCTGATCTTTCAAAGTGAATCCCTTGCATTCACTATAAGGCAGCACGCCTCTGTGTGGGGTCGGGCATGGCCTTTGGTGACTGTGGTCTCAGGTGACCCATGTTTTGCAACCACAGCTAAATCAGTTTAAAGTCCTCAACTACAATCCTATTAACTTCGAAAATGGGAAACACTTAGAATTGGCTAAGTACCATTATATAACAATACTAATGTGCAAATAAAAGCAATTCTCTAGAACCGCATCATGTTAGTGCCTGGCTGCTTCATACAATCCAGTGCGGAATGTTCCACGAATGCAGCCCATGTTCAGCATTGGAAATCCTGGTGGAATAATCATGTGTGACTGCCTCTGCCACAGCACTGCACGCTTTTTATAGAACACTGGACTTCTGGCAAATATACTGTCGGGAGGATAGCTCAGGGGCAACGCATTTGTCCTGTAAGCAAGACAATGCAGAGCAAATCAAAGTTTTTTGGGGTTTTTTTTGCATTTTTAAAGCGCTCCCACAGCCCGGGCATCGAGGCGCTGTTATAGGAATTGTTTGTTTTTTCAGTTGCGTAATTGGTTTCTTTTTTTATGTCTTAGTTACGTATTTATAATGCGCTTAAAACACCCAGATGTTTCTAAGCGCGGACCCGGGGATCGAACCTGTGTTGCTTCGTGTCGTCTTGCTTCCAGGGCGCGCACGTTGCCGTTAAGCTATCCTCCAGGGACAAGTTTGAGACCTGGCCCTGTACTTAGAGACTGGCCTCTGGCATTAAGAGCATTATGAAATAATAATTTATTAATTTGCTTCAGAAGCCAGCAGTGTTGGGAGACCTCCTGACCCCGGCATGTGTCTACTTTGTGTAATCCTGGGCCAATCTATTTAACATCTAGCACCAAGCTTTCCGTATCTGCTAGAATCGGGAGCTCTCAGAAAATGGCTAAATAATGCGCCGGTAGCCTCTGGGCCTGGTTCTGCGCTATATAAATAAATAAAATACAAACATAGGTGTAGGAGTACATGAAATAATGATGTCAAGTCCATGCGGTGAAGTTCAGATTGTGGCATAAACGGATACCCTCTCATTTTAGGTTTTGTACAAGAGTGGCTTGCTCCTGTACATGTATGAACTGGCAGATTTGACATGTATTACGGTTTTCATTAGCAGAGTGCAGGGGTAATCCTACACAAAATATCAAATGGATTTTTAGGAGGTCGACTGTTAATGAAAAATATTGTTATGCGCTGTAGTGTTTGCAATACAGCTGGGCCCAAACCAAGAAAAGCAAAGAGTTCCTCTTTGTGGTGCCTAGAGCATCAGCTTCAAAGAGTTCCATGTCATTTCATCGACAGTAATTACTTTGTGGTAATTTACTACGAAGTAATTACTTTGAAATGTTATTTTAAATGCTATCTTTTTATTTTGGCGGCTCCACCCCACATTCCCCCTTCCCCTTCCTTACTACACTTGTCCAAAACCCTCCCCACCCCCTTTTTGCCTCTTAACCCATAAAAACCCATATTTGTCAAAGTCATTTTGAAGTAATAACTTTGTAGTAAATTACCACGAAGTAATTACTGTCCAGAAAGAAACGGGATACCCATCAAAGACCAGTAAGGTAGCTTGCCATGCGATTGAGCCTCTGGTGCTAAGGGCTACCACAATTAAACAGAACTTTGCAAATCAAATTTCAACAATGTCCATCACAAGTCAGGGAGAGGTATTTGTGAACTGACTCCAGGTAAATGTGTCCTTCCCTTCAACCAGCGATAGAAGAGGCTTCATAACAGCTCGGTTGAATTCATTGGGAACCATTAATTTGATGAAAAGATGGGGTCTCCCAGATCAAGCAGAATGTTCATGTAACTTTAGAGATGTTGAAAATCTGCAGCATGTCCTGCGGAAGAGTCTGTGGTACGATCAGCCTAGAAAAAGACTTTTAGGAAGCAGCCTGATTTTTGCAGGCCTCATAGAAACGTCAGAACTATTGGTCTACTTGCTCGTAGGCTTCTCTCTGATGCTACCCAAAGAGTGGCAGAATTCCTTCCACAGTCCTTGCTTATGAGACGTAATCATATTCAACTTGGTACCACCGGAAATTGCTAATAATTAATTACGGAGATCAACGCAAACTTGAACTTGTCCAGCAATTCAGTGTAGTACTCGTGCATCATTGACTACAATGTCATGACAATGTGCCCACATGCAATATGTGTGTGCGAATGTGTGCATGTGCCTCTAAGTGTTTGTGTGCATATGTATTCTCCCTATTTCATTTCATGCAATGCATTGCTCCACTTGGCATGTCTTAATGTCTGTGGGAGGAAACTTGGAGTGTGTGCAGAATTTTGTGAAGATAATAAGTGTGGGTTGGGTTCTGATGAAGGGCTTGGGGGTTGTTTCAGAACTTGAAGACAGTGTCAGTCTCCCTGTCTGGGCAGGGCTGTTGCTGGGTCTGGAAAAGATCTGGGGCTATGCTAATGTTGGGACTGGTGGGGCTCAGGGGTAGCTAGCCTTTTGGTTGTATCCCCAAAGATTCTATCCGCTGCTACCACCAAAAGACCCCGGGCTATGGCCCCCTCAGAACCCCCTAGCAACGCCTCTGTTGTCTGGCAAATCTGGATGTTAGTATTTCCAGTCTGAGGATGTTCAGCTGTCTGGGGACCCTCTTCAGTGTTTATGCATAGATACATTTGCAAAAGTAGGTGAGAGTAGTGGTCATGAGGCATTCGTAGGTAAGTACTTTTAAAAGGATGATGTCCGTTTCTCTTTTCTTACGGCCTTTGAGGTGCACGCCCTTCACACTTTGAACCTTTTCTAGGCCTCTGGGATGATGCTCATGGCAGCCTGCTTTCGGCAATTAGAATAATTGTAAAATGTATTTACAAGTTCATCAACCAATCTTGCAGGTAGTTTGCAAAGCTCCATTGAAGTGTCCCTGTGTGGCGTTTCGCCTGGAGAAAGGTTCATCTGGTTATCCCATTAACCTGGGAACTCAGGCTGTGGTCATTGCCTCAGGAAATCCCTACATCTTTGCACAGGAATAAGTGGGCCTTTGTGGACAAGGAGGATTTCGCTTTTAGTGTCATTGAGTTTCGACCAGACGACCCTGATGTTCTTGGTTGTCCTCGGCATAAGAGTTGGAGGGGGAGAAGGCTATGACCTGTAGAGAGGTTGGACAAACAACCCTAACATGTTGTAAGGTAGCAGTGATTGGAAAAGTCTGGAAGGATGCTGTGGGTCTCTCTGTCGGTTTTTAAAACTAACAAATCCACCCTTCGCACAGGAGGTTCTTACATCAAGGTGTGCAGTTCTAAGAAAGTTAACACGGTATGTGTGGCCTTAAAAGGTGCTACATGTACCCAGTAAAAGCGCAACTCCTGTGCATACATTGATTCCTTGCAGCCACATAACACCCCACATGATGTAAATGGTAACAATGCATGCAATGGTGGGATGTTAGGCCGAAGACACAGTAACTTCCGCTCATTAACAGCTCCCGGGAAATTGAGTAAAGGGAGGCATTGTCTTGCGTCCGTTCTCTCAACATTTTGGATTACTTACTGAAGAGACTTTGCAGATTTATGTAGTAATGTTTCCCGGGGGTTGAGTGGACGTGGGGAGAGTCCCCAAATGTTCACCCTTATTAATGATCATGAATATGCAAACGTGTTTGAAGCTCCATTTTCCTCAGTGGCCTAATCACAGGTAGGGTCATTGGGGATAGGGAGTTTTGGCCGGAGAAGATTTTGTCGAAGAAGAATTCATTGAATTTTTTAAAACGTATTTTGCCTCAAATATATGTGGGGGTTGGGTTTAGTCGAATAATTTATGTTGGGGTGTTAATGAGGTTTGGGGGGCACAGGGGTCTCCCCTGCATATATTTATGGCAAAAAAAGAATTTGTTGAAATCTTCTTCGATGAAAACTTTTAGATCAGATTACATACAACCGAGTCAATGTAGTGGATGCCTAAAAAGGACCAAGTTTAGTTACGCAGAGGTCCTGTGGGGTGTTTGGTGTGTGTTCCTTTGACATACTCATTTCTAATAATGCTGTTTGTCACTCACCAAAAGGAACAATCAGCCATTTTAAAGGTAATGTTCTGATGTGTTTACCCCAAAAGTAAATATTAACAGGAACAAAGCTGACACTGATATTTGCTTTGAGGGACAATAAATATGAGCACTTGGTGAGAACGCAGCCATTAGACCAGCTTAGCGGGCATGCATTGTACCGTGCAGAAACAAGTCTATTCATCAAGGATTATGCATGCCAGATGGGCGTGTGTGGCTTCCTTGCGGACATGTCTTTGGCACTGATGAACATGTGTTGACACGTGGCCTATCTCACCTGGCAAGACTAGGCAGGGCCTTTTTAGATATCAGGCCTCATTTCGAGTTTGGAAGCAGCCATGACCTTAATAAGAGCATGGCTGCCTCCAAACTCGGGTCCGGGTCCGTGGTCCATGAATGGGGAAATACCGGGCCATTCCGACTTTGGAGGGCCTGGTATTTCCCCGGACATAGACCATTCCCATTCCCATTCCCATTCGTGCCCCCATAGGGCTAAATGGGAATGGGGAGCATGCAAACAACGGGCCTGTTAATGACGGGCCCATTGTCAGCATGCTGGTCCCCTCGCGGGGACGTCCAGAGCAGGTCCCGCGAGAGGACCTCGTAATGAGGCAGTACGGGGTTAACGGTGCCAGCACCTTTACCGGTGCCGTTAACCCCTTACTGCCTCAATTTTAATAGTCTTAATGGTCCTACACTTGACCCCTCCTCGGCACCCATGAGAAAGACCCATCGCTCCGTCCAAATGTGCTACTGTGGTAACATAGTGGGGAAGGCCTGACTTTAACCCGTCCTCGGCACCCATCGAGAAAGGCCAAGCATTAACTTACACATGCCTCATTGTGCCAAGTGCAGCCCTCCTCAGCAACCACAGAGAAAGACCAAGCCCCGCCATACACGTGTATCCTCGTGTTAATTGCACTGGCTACCTTGACAGCCTCTGATCTCGCGCCCAGGTCCATCCCCCGCCAGCGTCACACACCTGCACTGCCCACCTGGCAACCCCCGCACTGGACTGTTTCTGTATCCCTACAGTCTCCCTACCAGCTCTTGACACCTGATGTCTGCACTTACCCATGCACTTTCCACATGCTGGCCAGCACTTTACTTATTGTTATTATCTATTCCCATTATCTATTAACTCGTTGTGTATAGGCGCGTAATAAATGCCATATCATATCATATCATATCAAGTACAGGGTGTTGTTTTAAAGAAAACTATCAAAAACAGCACAGGATCTTGCTAAATTGATACATTTAAAAGGCTACCTCCTTATTGCAGTCTGCTAGCTCTAAAGACCATATGTGTCTCTTCCTCAGGCAGTGATAGTTGAAGCGAAACAACGGAAAAGGAAGAAACGCGTTTGCATTTTATGGTGTATGCAAGAGAAAAGCAAATTTGGTGGAAAATTATCGTTAATGTAATTTCTTATTGACCCATTCGTTTCAATTGCATTTGCAGCGTGTTTGTAAGGCGCAGGTGTAGTATACACGTGGGTGTCACATCCAGCTGTCCTGCAGATACAATCACTTACAACATAGAATTGCAGGTTCTATGTGATTTTGTCAAAAAGATTGTATCGAATGCGATTTAATCGAATTTCATTTTTTTTGTTAGATGATTTTGGCAGAAATATATGCGGGGGTGACCCTCTGCAGCCTCCCCTGGCCCCATAAAC
Organism: Ambystoma mexicanum; assembly: GCF_040938575.1. Taxonomy (NCBI): domain Eukaryota; kingdom Metazoa; phylum Chordata; class Amphibia; order Caudata; family Ambystomatidae; genus Ambystoma; species Ambystoma mexicanum. Next base: position 348,077,689 of record NC_090935.1, read on the forward strand.
CCACTATAATATTTATTCACCTAAACTCACGCCTCACATATATTTTGTGGCAAAAATTCGTAAAGATTAATTTGATTAAATCCAATTGCACACACTCTGCTGCAGTAAAACCTCCCCATCCCCATGTCGAGTGCATAGGCAAGGACACATTGATTGGATTACAGGTGGGCAAAGGAAAGAAAGGGACATGTTTGTATTTTATGGCGTTGGTGGGAGAAAGGAAGACTGTCAGCTTCCTTTGTTATCCATTCATGGCAATAGCATGCTTCAGTGAGAGGAAGCTGTAGGGTTGGTATAGTTACACATCATATCCTTGATGTCAGGTGCTGGGCTCATAACAATGTTCCCCAACAGGGAGCTATTTATTTCTGTGGGTAATGCTGTAGCAATGTGTGTTCATGCATTCTGTCAGTGTCGGCCCAGTTTCGGCAACACAGGCGATCGCAGGTGGGAATTTAGTGAATGGAAAATACACCACATTGGTGGAAGGGCACGCAAATCGTGTTGCTTTGTGTTGTACTGGGACCTGTTTTCTTTTGGCTCTGAGACTGTGTCTCCTGTTCTGTCCTTCGGTTTGTGACTTTCCTTTTAAGAGTCGCTTGTTTGGCGTCATTAGGTTATCTGAAGGCTATTAAATGGGTTTCTGGGACGACTCCTCTACATAGTCCATCTTCATGTAGAGTGGGTTGAACTGAGCTTCCAGTAGGGGACAGTCCATACCATTGAGGTGGGTACAGTCATTGGGCTCTTTCTGTTTCCATTGTAGCTGTTCATTACAGGGTATTTATTACTGTTGCTCAATGGATCTGGTCATCCTGTGGATTTAACCACCATTTATGAATTCCCTCCTGGGGATGTCAGGTTGTTGGCCCCCTGCGGCTTTTTCAGAGCATTATTGCTAGTTTAGCCAAAGGGTATTCAAAATTCTCAATGTGTGAAGATATTGGAGTAGGCCTGCCCTCACACCCTCCTCAGCACCTCATTAATGTACAAATGTATCATTGTGTAAAGCCAGCAAAAGAGGGGCAACACTCAATCGCTCCACACCGAGCAAATGCTCATTGTGGAAAGATTATGTAAAATGTCATACACTCAACCCCTCCCGGGCACCCATAAACAAGAATATGCATTGGGGGCCTTAAGAATGGAGGCCGGTCTAGCCGTTGGATGGGGACAGAATTTACCTGAGGAGGGGCAGTGGGATAGATTTATGAGTGGAAATGATCATGCCTGTATTGTGTTTTTTAGTCTGTTTTTGAGGAAAATTGAAAAATCATTGTGATGGGGAAGCAGGTTGGTGCTGCCCCATACGTTTTAGTTGGGGTATTAGGAATAATTAATGTTATTTTAATTTTAACTGTGATGTTTTGGATGGGATTTTTGAAAAGTTGAATAAACTAAAACACAATTAAAAAAATTAAAATAAAGAACAGACCCTAATTTACAAATATCTTAAATCAAATTTTACTGAGAAGAGATTCTTGACTCTGCATAGAAATTGGCAAACAACAGCAATGCTTTTAATAAACACAATGGAATCAAAAACCAAGGAACTATACCTCACTAGGCAAAAATAGGATAACTAGCGCATCACGCAATTCTTATTTCGTTTAGTACGCTTTCGCCCTGCCCTGACACATAAGTATGTTGGATGTTCTGCTAATATGAATTAAGTGATGTAGCAGAACTCAGACATGTGTGAAGGGGAGAACAGGGATCGGGAGGAACATCAAACATGCTAAGAATCTTAAGGGCTTAGGGTGGAGATGCCCCACTCACACTCAGTCTTATGGTCCTAAGTGTATTGTTCAAACACGGGAGATCAATGAAAACTGATGAAGTGCAGTGCAAGCCTGTTCCTCATCTTCTAGAAGAACCAGAAGCCAGACTTTCCCTCACTGATCATTTAGTCTGCATTACATGGTTCAATGTTTCTAATCTGACCTGCCATTCTGTTTCAGAACTGAATATAGCAGGCATGTACATGGTGTAAGAGAGTTGGCACTAAAGGGGCAGTGTTGGAAGTATCTTTGAGGGCGTACGATGTGGTCACCCGCAGGAAGGGGGGAGGGCATCATGGTTATGATATGATATGATATGACATTTGTAACGCGCCTATACACAAGTGTTTCAAGGCGCGACGAGGCAGGGAGGGGGGAACAAGGGGAAGACAGACAACGAGCCTACTAGGCCAGGTGTCATTCAGATCGCGCAAGTGCAGGGGTAGGGGGAAGGGAAAAGTGCAAGGGGAAGGGGAGGGGGGAAGTGCAGTACAAGTAAGTAGAATAAGTAAATAAATAGGGCCAGCTGGTGGCAAGTGCAAGGTAAGTGCAGACAAGTGCTGGGAAAGGGGGGGCTGTAGGGATACAGAGACAGTCCCTCAGTGCAGGGGTTGCCAGGGAGGCAGTGCAAGAGGAGAGTGGCTGGGACCAGGACCGAGGTCGGTGAGAGTGGCCCAGTTGCAGATTCGGTGCAGATTCAGTCGAGACTTTAGCAGGGGAGAGGGAGAGAGAAAGCAGAAGCAAAGAGGAAGGTTTTGAGGTGCTTCCGGAACTGGAGATGGTTCTCCTCAAGTTTCAGGGAGGCAGGAAGGCTGTTCCAGAGGGAGGCCCCTGCCACGGCGAGAGATCGACCCCCGACTCGTTGCTTCGAGAAGTGGCTGACCCTGAGGGAGTTGGAGATGGATGAGCGAAGGGCTCGGGAAGGAAGATATTTAGGAAGAGCGAGTTGAAGGTATTTAGGCCCCAGGCCCCAGAAGGCCTTGTGGACAATGCAGAGGGTTTTGAACTTAATCCTCGCAGCCACTGGGAGCCAGTGTAAAGATTTCAGTCCTGGAGAGATACGGTCCCTGGGCTTGAGGCCAAGGACAAGTCTCGCAGTTCTGTTCTGGATGAGTTGCAGGGGGCGGAGAGTGGAGGCAGGCAGATTAAGATAGAGGCTGTTACAGTAGTCCAGCTTCGAGAGAACCAGGGCTCGGGAGACAGTGAGCTTCTGGGGGAAGGAGAGGAAGGGAAGAATACCTCTGAGGAGGTGCAGCTGGTAGTGTGACTTCTTAGAGACGTCTGATATATGAGGAGAGAAGGAGAGTGTGGAGTCGAAGATGACCCCGAGGTTTTTTGCCTTGCAGGTAGGAGCAGGAGGAGGGCCAAGCGAGGATGGCCAGAGAGCTACAGGGAAGGAGGGAGTGGGTGTGCCGATGAGTAGAATCTCAGTTTTACTAGCATTAAGGCAGAGGTCATTGGCGGCACACCATTCCTGGATGGCAGACAGACAGTCAGAGATGAGGGAAGGAAAGGAGGAGGCCGAGGGTAGCCTGAAAATGAGCTGGGTGTCGTCCGCATAGCACTGAAAGTAGTGGCAGAGAGCGGCGATGCGGTGGGCAAGGAGTGCCAGATACTGGTTGAACAGCCAGGGAGAGAGATTAGATCCCTGGGGAACACCACAGGTGGAGAAAAAGATGTCAGAGAGGAAGGACCCAAGTTGGACCTGGGAGGGTCGATTGGAAAGGAAAGAGGTCAGCCACGCCAGAGCCTGACCAGTGATACCCAGGTCATCACGGAGACGGTTGAGCAGGATGGCATGGTTGACAGTGTCAAAGGCAGAAGAGAGATCGAGCAGAATGAGAACACACGGAGTGTTGGAGTCGAGGTTCAACTAAACTTGAAGTCGAGGTTGCTACAAACTTTGAATTAATTTCTTTTAGTAAAACATTAGAGAAATTAAGAACACCCCGAGAAACTAACAAACTCAACAGCAAGGAAGCGTAAATGGGCCCTACAGAGGATCTGGGTCAATTCCCTCTGTAGTCCAGTCCTAGAAGGCTGCAATCAGCCAGCTGAATAAACAAGCCAAAGGAACACTGAGAGTATAAAGAGGCAAGAGCAGAAGGGACATGAACAGCACTCAATATCGAGCTAGAAATCGAACAGCAAGGGGCCGGTTACATACTTTGAGCCGGGGTGGTGCACATTAATATTGTTGTTTTAAATGGCATTAGTATTTTTGTGTGAATGTGTTGAGTAGATGTAAGCACATATCGCCAATACTTAAGCCATTTAGCCGCACTGAACAAAAATAACAGAAAAAAAGGAAACAATCTTCATTTGCACCGCCCCTTCCAGTTAATGTAATTCTGTGCAATATATTCCGATTAGCAAAGGTCTAGAATTCAGAATGTTACGTGCCATGTCGGATCATAAGTGCACACCCACTTAAGAGAACTGCTTGACCGTTTTTTGTTTGTAGATTGCCTGGAGAGTTGTGTGTTGTTTGAGTTAGTGTTTTTCTCAGTCGTGTTTGCCTGTGGACATTAACCACTTCACTACAGGAGTGGGCATTCGGGACGAACACACTCGCCCTTGGCACTTATTAAATCCTGCTGCTTTTGCTAGCTCGTTGTTTCCAGGCTAGCGAGTGGTACAGCCCAAAATAAAGTCCCACCCCCCATGCTGCGGCCACCCAGGGCTTGTGTGAATGCCGGGTGCTTTAGATTACTGGCAGCGCCTCCACCACAGTGCCTGCGTGATTATCGGTTGTGCCCCCCCTCCACTGCTAAAGTAAAGTGAGAGGGGGGGCATGTCTGGAGCAATTCGTGTGCTGCTGCTGGGAAGAGGGAACAAGGGCGGGTTCGCAGCAATCCATGAAAGGCGTTAAACCGCCCCAAGGATCATCTTTCTGCAGAGGAATGCAGCAATAAAACAGCAGCAGCCAAAGTCACCAGGCCAACTGCAAACACAGCCTGGGACATTTTCAATACCGCCTTTTGTTAGTGAGTGAGCAGTTCCGATTTTCTAGCTGGTTTCTAGGATCTGCATGTGTTTTAAGGAATCTTGCCAGTATTGATTTGTAGATGAGCCCCCTCTGCCCCCCCCCAGGGGCGTTGCTAGGGGGGGCTAAAGGGGCTATAGCCCCTGATCTTTTGGTTGTAGCCCTGGATAGAATCTCAGGAGCTACAGCCAAAAGATTAGCTAGCCCCCAGTCCCAACAGTTCCGACATCAGCTTAGCCCCGGGTCTTTTCCAGACCTAGCAACTCCCCTGCCCCCCCCCCCCCCCAGTCATTCACTGCCCTCCGCACTTTGAGAGAAGGGTTCTGTGTTAGGAGGCCCTGTTTCTTTTTGGCAGAGTGGCAGAACTGATGCTGCAGGAATAGCAGCATACGAAGCCGGTGTAGAAATACGGAAGGCACTCCACATAATGTGGCAATGCCCCCAGATACTACGCAGATTCTGGCGCTTGACTCCCGAGTAGATCGCTCTGGCGATGGGTTCGGATACACCGGAAGACCCGAAGTTGTTACTGCTAGGGGTGCGGTGTGAAACATCCTATAATCGGTATGAGAAACTCTTCCTGTCCACTGGGGTAAAGCTGGTGAAATGGAATCGTGCCATGTAAGGGGGAAATGCTGAGATACCCAGCTATGGCAAATGGTCTTCGGACGTTGATATTTGTATGCTACCTGACGAAAGAATCGATCATTCCTGGGGCTGTCCCCAAAACTTTCGGAACATATTGGGTAAATGGAGAGATGCATGACAGAAACCTATTTATTACCTTGTGAAATTGATTGATGGGCATACCGACGTCACTGTCTTTTGTTTCTTGTCTTACATTTTGACACTAATGGTTGCATATTGAAATTTTTCTTTTTTTCTATGAAAATACCAATACATTGTGTTAAGCATGAGGGTGGAAAAGGGATGCAGCGGGACATACTCCACATAAAATTATAGATGGGAGGCTTTCAACTGACGTGAGGGTTCCTAGTAAAATTGGTGACAACTCAAGCTTCACACTTGTTGGCTATTAGATATCACTCGGGGCAAGAACTCACATTATCGATAGACACTGTCAAAACAAACAATAATAACAAAGCGGCATGGAGGATCATTGAAGACGCAGAAGGGATCGTAGGGATCCTCTATGCATCCTCTATGGATCCTCTATGCAAGACGTTTCCATGACTATGTGAAAAACGTAGGGGTTAGTTGAAAACGCTGTCATTTCCCAGGTGATGTGCCCTTCATGCCCTCCACGCAATTCATATACAGACCCCGAGTGGCAACGACCACGGGCACCCGTTGAAGTCGGGTATATGTGGAGGCCAGGAAATGGACCCACACTGCATCTCTTCCTGCCCTGCAACTGTAGGGCAATGATATCTATGAAATGGGATCTGAAATATATTGGATACGGCATTTAAAATATACCAGCCATACACAACAACACAAGAAAGATCTCACGGTCAGTTTCACAAGACCGAGCCCCCCCCAAGACCTTATGATCAGTTTGAAAACAATTCTGCGTGGTACACTGACTAAATGTCCTCCTCGCCCGCGTACTACCATTGACATACTGAGAGGCCGTCCACCGCAAGTGCCAGTGGTTTGGTATATTTCAGGTGGTGGCAAAAAACTGGAGACGAAATTAGGTTATTACTTTCTTGGATCTGAAGGTAGCCTTAGACGTTGTAAACAGGATTGCCACTGCTCACGTGGTAAGTGGAAGGGACAACTTTCAAATGGCTTTGTCCCTTGCAACACGCTGTTTCCTAATTCCACGTAGTATCAACAATGCAATAGGTTTGCTTTTATCTGACCACACAGTTTTTGGGGGGCTTTAGTGTATGGATTTCTGACGCAGTATTCACTGGTCACCACCCACACCTGAAGCAGTATTGGCAGAAGGAGAACTTGATAAAATCATAGAATATACATAAAAATGGGGCAAAGAGTAAAAAAGTCTAATTACTTTACGTGGAAGTGATATCAAACAGCGCTCCGCAGAATACACTTAGTCGTTTTGGCAAATATAACTATTAATGAGGCTAGCTATGCAGTTACATTTGTGATCAAGAGGAGAATTTAACAATTTATAAACCTCCTTCCATTACAGTGTGAAATATTTTTTACAATTAAGAGTCGGTATGCCGCCGAAAATCAACATCTCCCAAGGGAAGTGGAGCTAGGAATACTAAAAATGAGCAGGTTTTTTAGTACAAGATCTGCTGCCTTCCGAGTGCAGGTCTCCTCAGAAGAACTTCCCTACACAAAAGGTTCTGGCAGTGGCCCAGCCTTCCCTTCAGAGGAATGTGGAATGGGGCTACAGTGGGGCAATAACTGTCAAATGTGCATATGCTATTAATATAAATAAGTCAACTGCCAGGGTCCATACACCTAGGCAGACGCAATAACGAGTCGCAAAGAATCAGAACTCTGCGAGGTTGCACCTTACTAATGACGGTATCCCCAGTCACTCAGGGTTTGTGCTTTCTAACACTCTTCCATGTGTTGTTTAGAACAGTTCATAACGTGTTATTTGTTGTGGTTAACAAATTGTTGCCAAGGAGGACTGGAACGACTGGAGAACAAAACAATAGCGTGGCTTTGCTTTTTTTTGTCTAAGTAGACATATGACAATATTACACAGTAGGCCTCGCCAGAGTTACAAAGCAAAGCGTTGCTATGCTCTCGCCTATGAGAATAAAATGGTTAACCCTTTACTTTCATCTCATAAGTCTTACCTTAGTCAGCCTCACCAGAGGTACAGAGCATGGTGTTGCTACGCTCTCACTTCTGGCCAATGGTGTTTTACCATTTACTTGCATCACATAAGCCTTACTTACACACTAGGCCTAAACCAGAGAAACACAGTACAGTGTTACTCTGGTTTTTATTACATTAGAAGCTCTCGCTTCTAATGTAATGGTGGTTATCCCTTTACCAGCACCTCTTAAGTCTTACTTACACAGTAGGCCTCACTAGAGTTAGAACGTAGTGTTTCTAAACTCTCGCTTCTGGGGCAACACTGGTTAACCCTTTACCTGCACCTCATAAGTCTTACTTACACAGTAGGCCTCACCAGACTTTCACAATGTGCCGTTGCTATGCTCTCGCTTCTAAGGCAATGGTGGTTAACCATTTACCTTCATCTCATAGGTCTTACTTACTCACTCAGACTCTCCAGAGGAGCAGAGCATGGTGTCCCTACTCTCTCTTTTCTAGGGTCATGGTAGTTAACTCTTTAACTGCAGCTAATAAGCCTTACTATCATGCTAGCCTTCATCAGAGCTGATGAACACAGCATTGCTATGCTCTCGCTTTTGGGGCAATGGGGGTATACCCTTTACCTGCAGCTCATAAGCCTTATTTACACTGTATGCTTCACCAGAGTTACAAAAGACAGTATTGCTACGTTCTCGCTTTCGGGCCAATAGTCTTATCCTATCGCCTATCTTCAGCGAACATCATGTGACTAAAACTGAGAGGGGAGTGGCATAAACCGGTGATAGCATTGAAGGTGCTTCTGTGGCAAAATGTTTGGAGCTTTAATGTGTATCAATCCACATATGAAGCCCGACCAGTGCCTGCAGTGTATTTTCCAGACACACGGCCCTCGCCAATGTCCCCCAGCTGCGTCATTATTATTGTACTATTGTTTCCCATAGTCTGCCAGGCCCCCTTGAGCCCACTGAATAGTCAAGTGATAATAATAATGTTAATGTTAAAGGACATTTGTACTGCACACTATCATCACCGGAGTGGTCCTCTGGCGCTCTGGCGGCTCTGAAAGAGTAAGGGAGGGGGGTTTAGTGGGAGGAAGCAGGAAAAGTGCAAGAAAGCAGTGATGTGCTGTTTGCGGCCTCAGTCCGGTGGGTCCGTTGGCTGGGCCTGGGGTGTTTGCAGCCGGTAGTCGTCGTGTATTGTTGTACAAGTCCATGTGTGTTTTTGTTTTGTTGTTGCAATGTAGTGAAGTTTGTGCTGTAGGTTTGTGGTTGTGTTTGGTTTGGAGTTTGAGAGGTGCATGCAGAGGGGGAAATTGTTAGTGCAATTGCTTAGGTGGCATCTCTTAACCTGAATTGAGGCGCTGGGCTTGTGTAATCTCCCCAGTTGGGGTTCGGGAGCACTCTCCTGTGCCTTTGTCCTGATCTGGGTCCATCCGGCCTTCAAGATCCCTTTCACATCTGGCCCCATCCTCCACCAGCCTCCCTCACAGCCCTACCTGTCTTCCCTTCCCACTCATATGGCCAGTGCAACTGCCAATGTCCACAGCTCAGCTAGTGTGGTGATTGCCAATCCCGACAATGCCACTACCCTGTGGTACCTGGTGGCAACTAAGGGGCGAGAGCGGGTGATGGGTGGGATTAGGTGGGGTTGTTGATTCCGTCTCCATGGGTGTCGCCTGTGTTCCATTCTGCCCGGCGTCACCCGTCCAGGTGCCGTGGGAGCTTCCCAGTTGGTTCTGAGAGCTGTCTGTGTTCACTCCAGTTAAGTCGTCCCTTTCCTTTCTGTTGTTTCGGTTTTCAGTTTGAGTCTGTGGTGTTGAAGACATATGCGTGACGGGGGGTCACCAAAACAATTGCAGCGGGGCCAGGGGGCTGCTGGCTCCAAAAGAGATCACCATGTGATACAGGAATGTCAAAAAACAAGTTTTTATTTTAACTAACCAAAAGACATATATTTAACTAAAGACTATCAATTTGAAAGGCAACTCCTGGACCTTAAATTCCTTTAATAAATTGTAAAACCAAATGGTCTGTATACATAATCAAATGCCCCTGTGACCTCATGTACGTAGGCAAATCGAAAAGGGAAATAAGGCAGCGTATTTGCGAACACCGTTCTTGTGTGCGCAATCAAATCTAAGACAATCCCCTGGTGGCACATTTTAAAGCTAAGAATCATACCCACAATTACATCTTCTGGGCAATACTACAAACAGCGGGTAACCCATTCCGCAGAGGGGACAGAGATCTTGCCCTACGCAAACTTGAGCAGAAATGAATTGATCGCTTGAACTCTGTTAAACAGGGCCTCAACATTTCAATTGAATGGAACCTCTTTTTTTAACAAATAAAGCTAATGTAAATCCGGCAGAACTCTGTTATTCTGAGTTGTCTAAAGGTCTTGAGATAAAATGTACATATGTATGAGGATATAAATTGCCAACATTGTATTACTGATGATATATGCCACAGTATCTGGAACTGTTGGGCTAGTTTTTCTGTTTTGTTTTCAATTGCCAATACCAAATGCGCATTGGTCAGATGTAAATGTGACAATCAGTAGACCACTTATGATATATGCCACCTTGCTAACAACTAAATGCTTTAAGATGCCAGCCATATGTATAATCATAATATGTATAATTGATCGCTTCAATATGACCGCCATATGTACAATCAGTAATATGCTTACTTGTTGTTAAACACTCCGCGACTGTGTCCAATTTTTACGTAGTCTCCATGATAGCAGTGGTTTGACTATTGAAAACTAAGACAGAACAATCTGAGACCCTCTTTTTGACAATTAATTTTTCCTGTTTAACAAGACACCTCCATACAGACACCACTCTCCCGCAAACATGTGCAATGGACCTGTCGCTTTCCCAATAGATAAAGCGCCCCTCTGACACGCATGCGCAAAGCCAATTCCTAGCGCTCTCGGAGTGACACAGCTCATTTTGAAACAGGTAAGACCTATGCCGACGCACAGCTCCTTTTTCATCCCTGATTGATTAGGAAAACACTCAGCCTATCACGACTGCACTCCACCCACGTACATTTTGTACTTGCGGGCTACGTCCCCGGCAATCCTCTTTTCCACACTTTAATCTTTTGATCACAAACCAAGTGCATTGCATTTTACAATGCACAGGGCTCCACAAAATGGAAAACAGCCACGGTTTGCACCCTCTTCATTTATACGAGGATCAAGTAGTCTCGTTTTTCTACCGTTATTTCTAACACGTTGCACTAACAATTAGTGTTTAAATCAACCATGAAACACGTCTTGTTCAGCTCAGTAGCCCACGTCCACATTCAAGAGGCACAGCTACTTTGCACTCTAAATCTTTAGATGCACCTCAGCGGTTGACACCACCACCCGATTTGACTTATCCTGTTTTATAATTTTTTATAATTGTCTCACTTAGATTCTGGCATCTAACTCATGCAGACTGCTTCCCAGCCGCATTACTTAGCAACTGGTCCAATCAGGACTTCAGACAAGGCGTTTACTTACCTGGACATTGTAGGTGCACCCTTTTGCAGCATTTTCCATTTTTGGGCATCACCTCTCTATCCTTAACTAACACAGTCCCCTTCAACTCTAGGTGGACGGCCTTTTCATTTAACAACGTCCCGACCACAACTATTTGTCCTGAAGACAGTTCGGTACACCATAGCAGCGCTGCTTCAACCTGTACAGCCACTGCCTACCACCAACAATATACCGAACCAGAAACACCCACCAGTGTGTCGACAATGTTAACGTATTGTTATTGTAAAACAATACAAGAAATAAAATAAAATGTCACTCTGTCTACTAACTCACTAAATGTGCTCGATCATGCATATTCCACGTGCGACGGCACTCTCTGTAAATATGTCTTTTTGTTAGTTAAAATAAAAACTTGTTTTTTGACATTCCTGTATCCCACAGTGATCTCTTTTGGAGCCAGCAGCCACCTGGCCCTGCTGCAATTGTTTGGTGACCCCGCGTCACGCCTATGTCTAGGGTAGCTTATGACTCTATCTCTCCTCTTTTCATTGTACTTCCTAACCCTTTAGAGTCAGGCCCCCTTACAAAAAAGAGGGTTCCGCCCATATCTCTCACATGTGGTGTTGAAGAGCCAGGTTTTAAGTAATTTCCTAAATTTTAGGTAATCTTTGGTGTTTCTTATTTCTTTTGGGATGTTGTTCCAGGTTTTTGCGGCTAAGTGGTAGAAGGAAGTACCTCCAAGTTTTTTCTTGAGGTATGGTTTTGGATCCAGGCGGATTTCTTTGCTTGACCTGAGGAGTCTTGTTGGCTTGTAGATTGTTATTTTCTTTTGTAGGAATTCTCCTCCTTGTCCACTGATTGCCATGTGCGTTATGCACAATGTTTTGAAAGTGATGTTTATGTTTTACTGGGAGCCAGTGTAGTGCTTTTAGGGCAGGGGTGATGTGTTCTCTTCTTGATAGTTTGAGGAGTAGTCTGGTGCTGTATTTTGGATCCGTTTAGTTTCTTCAGGAGGTATTCTGGTATTCTGAGGTAGAGTCTGTTTGCATAGTCGATTCTTGACATGATGAGAGCAACGATAGTGAGTGTTTTGTGTGTGAAGGAGAGGAAAGGTAAGATTCTTCTTGCCGTGTGGAGGAGGAAAAAGCATTTCTTGACTGTTGCATTTATTTGTGGTTCTAAGGTTAGGGTGTTGTCCATCAGGACTCCCAGATTTTTTTACTACCTTAGATGGTGATGGTGCAGTTCCCATTTCCGTTGGCCACGGGATGGCGGTTTCGTTCTCTTGGTCTTTGGATATGATCATGATTTCTGTCTTTCCTGGGTTGATTTTCAGGTTGTTGGCCTTCATCCAGTTGAAGACTTCTTTTAGACACTCGATTAGGGTTGAATGATCGGGTTGGGTGTCTTTGATTTTGCAGATGATTTGAGTATCATCTGCGTAGTTGTAGCATGTAATGTTGTATTTTTTGAAGATTCTGATAACCGGAGTCTGGTAGATGCTGAAGTACAGTGGTGATAGTGAGGATCCTTGTGGCACTCCACAGGCGTTAACTTGTGGAGTTGATTTGAAGGGTTTAATCTATACGGTTTCTGTTCTGTCTTCTAGGAATGATTTAGTCCAGAGTAGTGCTGTGTCTGTTATGCCTATGTCTTCTAGTCTTTTGGTTAGGGTGTCATGACTTACTGTGTCGAAGACTGCGGAGAGGTCAAGCAGAATAAGGGCTGAGGTTGTGTTTGAGCCTGAATTAGTTTTGAGGTCATCCCAGATGGATAGTAGTGCTGTTTCTGTTCCTCTTGCAGGTCTGAAACTGACTTGAGCTTGGTCTAGCAGGTGGTGTTTTTCTATGTGTTCTTGGGTTAGTTTGTATACGTAGGTTTCCAAAAGTTTTGCCGGGTAGGGAATGTTTGAAATCTGCCTGTAGTTGGAGAGGTCTTCTACATCGCCATTTGTGTTTTTTAGAAGTGGTTTGATATATGCTGATTTAAAATTCCTCGGTACAGTTCCTGTTGCTAGTGATAGGTTCAGAAGGTTTCTGTAGTATTCTGCTGGTGTTCCTTGTGCAAGGATTTATTTGTAGATGTCCGGGGAACAGGGATCCATGGGTGATCCAGCTTTGTTGCTCTGTTTTACCAGCTTTGTGAATGCCTCTGCTGATATTTCAGGAGCGTTTTTGAGCTTGCGATGAGGTTCTGTGAAAGGTTCGCCATGGTAGTGTGTTGTGGTCAGTTGGTATGTTTTGTCGGATGTCATTGGTTTTTTTCTTGAAGTGGTCCGCCAGGTCGTTGCATAGTTTCTCTGAGGGGCTTGGGGTGTTGTCGCAGCCTAGTGGGTTTCTCATCTCTTTAATGTTAAATGTTATATGTTAAAGGTATTTGTACCGCGCACCGTCACCAACGGAGTTGGTCCCCAGGCGCTCTGGCGGATCTGCAAATGAGAAGGTGGGATGGGTTAGTAGGTGAAGCAGGAGTAGGATAGTGAGAGGAGTGGTGTTCTGTTGGCAGCTTCAACTCGGTATACACCGGGTGCTGAGCTTTGGTGCGAGTATTAGATCGATCTCAGTCCTCTTGTGCTGTTGGTGTGGCTTATGTGTTGTTGCGGTGTTGTGAAGTGTGTGCGGGTTGTTGTGCGAGAGATGGTTGTGTGAGATTTTTGAGTGAGTTAAGTCTGCAGAAATGCTGAGTTTTTTGTTAGTGGGTTATATGAAGTTTAACATGCTAACATTCAGAGCTCTGTCCGAGTGTGGCGCTTGCCAATCCTCCCAGTCTCATCAGGGTGGGCAAAGGGGTTACGCCTGGCAGGGTTTTAGGTTTGTGTGAAGCGATCCTTGTACTGTTCTAACGTGCTCTGTAAGTGTTCTAATTGCTCCTCGCCGTTCTATTCTAGCAAGCTCTGTAGGAGTTCTAATGCTGATGGATTGATTAGTGTGGGTCCGGTGTCTATTCTCCTCCTTGGGTGCTGGAGCTGGTGTTGTGGTCTCCTCTCACAGACTTTCTATCTAAATGTGTCTGCTGGGGGTTTAAGGTTATGGTACCCCGGGAGGCAGTGGATGAGTCGTTTAGGAGTTTTCATCTCGGTCTGAGTATGTGATCAGGCTATGGTGACCTCCCTTTGTGGCTATTTCCCATAATATCTTATGGTCTGTCGTGGGGTCTGTTCTTTGTGTTCTGTGTATGTCCATTTTGGGAGCGACCGAGGTTGGTGTTATTTTCATCGTTGTTTAACGGGGTGGGCATTCTAGTGCATCGCTGTTGTATTTACGCTGTGAAGAGCCATGGTTTGAGGAGTTTCCTGAATGCTAGGTGGTTTGTTGTGTTCCGTATATTCTTAGGTAGGTCATTCCAGGTTTTCGGTGCCTGGTAAGAGAAAGAGGATCCTCTGAGTTTTCTTCTGTTATAGGGTTTTGGTTCCAGGCGGATGCCGGTGCTTGATCTCAGTGTTCTTGTTGGTTGATGTGGACGTAGTTTATCGCTTAGGAATTCTGCACCTTGTTTGTGTATTGCTCTGTGCGTGATGCACATGGACTTGAACTTTATTCGTTGTTTTAATGTTAGCCAGTGTAGTATTTTTAGCGCAGGTGTGATGTGTTCTCTTCTGGGTAGCTTGAGGAGGAGTCTGGCTGCCGCATTTTGTGTGCGTTGTAGTTTTTTTAGAAGTCGTTCGGGCATGCCCAGGTATAGGCTATTGGCGTAATCTACTCTGGACATGATCAGAGCGATGATGGCAAGTGTTTTGTTGGCGAATGACAGGAACGGTAGGATCCTTTTTGCTGCTCGCAGGAGGAAGAAGCATTTCTTCAGTAGAGCGTTTACATGTGGCTCTAGAGTGAGGCTGTTATCCATCAGGACCCCTAGGTTTTTTACAGTTGATGATGGAGCTGGTGTGGTGCTGAGCTCTCTTGGCCAGGGGATGCAGCTGATGTCTCCTCCCTTTTTTGAAACAATCATTATCTCTGTTTTGCCTGGGTTGATTTTGAGGTGGTTGAGGTTCATCCAGTTGAATATATCACGAAGGCAATTTTCTAGTGTAGTGTTTTCTTCTCGGGTGTCTTGTATGTTGAAGATTATTTGAGTATCGTTGGCGTAGTTATAGCATGTGAGGCCGTGTTTTTTGATGAGTTTGATTAATAGGTACATGTAGATGTTGAATAGAAGCGGGGAGAAAAATGATCCTTGTGGTGCTCCGCACGTGGAATCTCTAGGTTTGGACTTAAAAGGTTTAATCCATACGGTTTCGGTTCTGTTTGTTAGGAAGGATTTGATCCATAGTGGGGCGGTGTCTGTTATTCCTAGTCCTTTGAATCTCTTTATGAGGATGTCATGGTTGACAGTGGCGAAAGCTGCGGATAGAGCAAGGAGAATCAGGGCGGTACTGTTGTCCGAGTCTGAGTTCGTCTTTAGGTCGTCCCATATTGAGAGGAGAGCTGATTCTGTTCCTCTCATTGGTCTGAAACCAACTTGTGCCTGGTCTGGTAGGCAGTGCTCTTCTATGAAATTTTGGGTTATTTTGTAGACGTACGTTTCTAGCAGTTTGGCTATGTTGGAAATGGGCCTGTAGTTGGATAAGACCTTTACGTTTCCTGCTGTGTCTTTGAGTAGCGGCTTGATGTAAGCCGATTTGAAGGCCTTTGGTACTTTACCTGTAGAAATTGAAAGGTTGAGGAGATTCCTGTGGTATTCCATGGGGGTTCCTTGTTTGAGAATTGTTTTGTATATGTCCGGGGGCAGGGGTCTTCAGGAGAGCCTGATTTGTTGCTTTGGTTTACCAGTTTGACGAAAGTCTCCACTGATATTTCTGGGAAGCTTCGTTGCTTGTTTGGATATTCCTCATCGGTGTCGATGGGGTTTGAGGTGTGATTGCTTGGTCTGTTTTGTATGGTGTGTTGGATGGAAGTTATTTTGTTTTTGAAGTGGTCTCCTAGGTCATCGCAAAGTTTCATCGATGGAATTGGCGTGTTGCTGCAGCCCGGTGGGTTTTTTAATTCGTTTATGATTTTGAAGAGTTCTTTTTGGGCGTTTGGTGCTCTGAAGATTCGGTTGTCGTAGTATTTCCTCTTCGCTTTTTGTATTTCCTTTTTATATGAGCGGATCTGTTGCAGGAATTTCAATTTGTTTGCAGTGGTGTTGTTGGTCCTCCATTCAGATTCTAGTTTTCGTTTTTTTCTTTTCATGGCGCTGAGTAGTGGGGTGAACCATTTTGCTGTTGTTTTCTTACGTGATGGGGTGAAGGGCTTTTCTTTGGCGATGTCATCTAGAGTTGTTGCGATCCAGGTATGGAATAGGGTAACTTTTTTGTCTAGGTCAGCTTCTTCCATGGTTGTTGCTTGTGGTTTGCTGAGTTCCAGGAGCTCGGTTAGGTTGGAGTTTTTTATGGTTCTCCAATTTCTTTTCAACATGATTGGTGGTATTTCTTGTTGCTTCTTTGTTGAAGCGGCCGTTGTGATTATGAATGGAATGATGAGGTGGTCGCTCCAGAGTATTTGAATTGCGGGTGCCGTGGTGATGAGATCCTTGTTGGCGAAGATTGCATCAAGTGTGTGCCCTACTGAGTGTGTTGCTCCTTTGACTAGTTGTTGTAGTTTCATGGCTGCTAGTTGGGCGGTTAAGGATATGTGTGTGGTTGTGGTTTCTTCGTTGAACCAGATGTTGAAATCTCTAAGGATGATCAGATGATTGTACTTGATGGCTAGGATGGTGATTGCTTCCATGAAGGCGTCTATGAAAGTCGCATCGTAGGTTGGTGGTCTGTATATCAGTATGAATTTCAGGTTTGTTTTGGGGTTTACTGATAGCCGCAGTATTAAGGATTCGCATTTATTGTTTTGATGTTTAGTGGATCTTCTACTTTGATGGCCAGTTGCTCCTTGTGGATGATCGCTAGTCCCCCCCCCTTTTGGATTTCCTGTTTGCTTGGATGCATTTGAAATTTTCAGGCAGGCAGTTGTGGAGGGTGATTGAGGGTGATCTTGTAGTTGTCGTCTAGCCATGTTTCGGTTACAAATAGGATGTCTATGCCTCCTTCTGATAGGTGGTCGTATATTTCGGTTGAAAATTTGGGCATTGACCTTGCATTTACTAAGTTACAGTGGATTTTCTGGGGGTGATTTTGTTTTGTGTTTATTCGTTGTTTAGGTTTGTAGTTGTCCGGTCATGGTGTTTCCGCATTGATGTTGGTAGGATGAAGAATGCCGACAGCTGCTTCTTCCTTGAAGCGGTCCAATAGGTTGATAACAGGGCTGATCAATCGTGGTGCTTCTGCTGTGATGATACTCGGTTGAAGATCAGCGATGGCTTCTTCTTCATTGAGTCCGATTGTTAGGTTGGAGGTAGCATTGTTGGTTGTCCTGGCTTTGTCGTATTGTGTGGGATGTTGTGGAAATCGATGGTGCCCCTCTGTTCTTGTGATGTAAGGGGTAATGGGGCTGGTGTCATCCCACTTTCTTGTTGAGTGCTCCCGTCTTTTTTCCGGGTGTTTCGTGAAATTCTTTGCATGTCTCAAGGTTTCCGTGTTGAGGTGTCAGTCTTCCGTGGTTGTCGCAAGGTGGGGTGTGAGGTATAAGGATTTTTCTCTTACATAGTTTGTTCCGGTTATGACTGCGTTAGGCGTGTTTCCTGCCGATGGGGCTGCTTCTTCTAGGTTCTGTTGGTGTTGTGTGTTCGCGTCCCTTGTTGCACGATCTTGCTCTCTTTCTCCGCGTTCTTTTCTGGGTCGGGCCATTTTTCAGTTCAAGGTGCAGACGTAGTATGGTAGTTGGTCCTCTATTCTGTGTTGTGCAGGCGCAGTAATCTCGGTTTTTCCTTCTCTGGATATGCTAGGGTGTTCTCTGGCTCAATATGTCATTCTGTCGGTGGGTACGGTGTGTTTCCTAGGGGTGCACTGTCGGGGAGGGTTATGGGCGTTAAAAGGTCTGGCGGTATGGAATTCAATTAAGCTAGGTAGTGATGGGTTTCCGGGATTAAGAGAGTACTGAACTAAACACAGTTAGATTAGGGGCCCTGTATATTGGGCGAAGGCCAACGCCTAAGAAGGCGACATAGTAGTGGACCCAACACAGCTAGATTTGAGGGTCAGCCGAAACAGTGGAGCACGATACCAAGCACAGCTAGATTTGAGGGTCCTGCACCATGGGAGAGATGCCCACGCCTAGGAGAGCAGCAGGGTATCAGACTAAACACAGCTAGATTTGAGGGTCAGTCAGTAATGATATTAAACATTTCTTTTTGTGTGTTGGTGGCATTGGTGATTTTGTCATCATAATGCCTTCTATTCACCTTTTGAATTTCTTTCTTATATGCGCAGATTTGTCTTTGGAACAGTGTTTTTTTGTCTGGGTTGTATTCTTTTCTCCATTCCAGTTCCATCTTTTTGTTTTCCTTTTTCATTGTGCTCAATAGTAGTGTGAACCATTTGCCATTGCTCTTTTTTTTGAAGGGGTGAATGGTTTTTCTGGAGCGATCTTGTCAATTGTATCTGCAATCCATTTGTGTAGTAGTTCCGCTTTCCTGTCTATGTCAGCTAGCTCTAGTTCTATAGTTGAGGGTTTGGTTAACTCCACTTGTTCGAGTAGGTTGCTTTCTTTGACGTGTTTCCAGTTTCTTTTTGTGGTGGTTGTGAGTTTAGGGGGTTGGATGCAGACTTGATTAGGCAGCGTGATTACGAATGGGATGATGAGATGGTCGCTCCATAATATTTGTATCGGCGGTGCTGTTGTGATGAGTTTTTCCTTGGCGAAAATTGCATCGAGGGTTTGTTCTGCCGATTGTGTTGCCCCTTTGACTAGTTGTCGTAGTTTCATGGTAGTGAGTCGTTCAATCAGTGAGTTTTGGGAGTTGGCGTGACTGTCTTCAAACCAGATGTTGAAGTCTCCCAGGATGATTAGGTGTTTGCAGTTGATGGCTATGTTGGTGATGGCTTCTATAAAGTAATTTTCCGACAAAGGTTGCATCATAGGTCGGTAGTCTGTACACCAGGATGAATGTGATGCTGGTTTTTGGGCTTGCTGTTAGGTGTATTACCATGGTTTTGCAGTTGAGGATGTTGAGCGGTTCGTCTGTTTTAATTTTCAGGTGTCCTTTGAATGCAATTGCGATGACTCCTCTTTTTTTGTTCTTCCTGTTTATTTGAAGCCATTTGAAGTTGGCTGGAAGGCAGCCCTGGACTGCGACCCCATAGCTGTCATCCAGCCAGGCCTCCGCAATGAACAGGACGTCAACGCCGCTGCCATCAAGTAGGCCGAAGATCTCTGCTGAGTGTTTCGACATGGATCCCACATCTACAAGACTGCAGTGGAGTCCGGAGGTGCTGTGTGGTCTGGACTCCCTCGCTGAGGTTGTCCCCTGAACGGTGTTGAGGCCTCCTTCCTGGTAGATCTCCTGCCAAGGTGTAGTTTTTTTGGCATCAGCATCTTCGAAGAGTTCTTCCAGGTTCTGTCCTGGGCTTTTGCCTTCATCGGGTTTGACCCGCAGGAGTTGTGGTTGTTGACTGGAAGCTCCTCCTGCTCTGGTGATGCAAGGTGTCATCACGTCGGTCGTGTGTTCACTGTCTCTTGCGTTGTTCATCCCTCCTCTCCGTGCTTGTGCTGGATAGCCTGATGTCGCTGCCTCCAGCACCGGGCTGGTCTGCTCTGGTGACCAGTTGTCAGCGAGGCAAGGAGTCAAGTAGAGGGACCCTCCTCCTCTCTCAGCGCTTGCCCGATTTCCGCCCCTGACTGCAGGGGTGCGCTCTGGAGCCGTGGTTCTTTGTTGCTGTTCCGGAGTGTTTGTTCTTTCTTCTCTTTTTCTTTCCCTCGGAATGGGTAGTTTGCGTGGCATTATCAGATAGAGAGTTGTTTAGTTTTTATTGTTTGCTGATGTCCAGTTGGCTCTGCTTTGGTCTGGTTGTCCCGCGGTGCATCAATGGGTGCGGAGGGGCATCTGCTAACAGTGAGGGCTCTGTCTGTAGGTGGTATTTCCGGCTGATGTTGCCGCCTCGCTCAGTCGCCGTCTTGAGAGGGGTAGGGGAGGCGGCTAGGTGCTATATAGTTGGGTGTCATCGGTGGTTCTCTCCATTGTCCGTCTCCCTAAATGCGGCTCACCGCAGTGAACCAGCAATGTGGGCTTAAAAGGATATCTACTAGTTGAAAGGTGATTTAGAGGGGCAAAGCTAGGACTTACGCCTCATGAGACGTGAGCCCCCAATCAGGGTGTCACTCCAAAGTAATTTATTGGTGGGTTCTGTTTCACTTTCTTTAGAGGAGTTGGTCAGCGGGATTTGAGAGACATGTCTAGAGGTCTATCAATGTGATCTGAATATTGTACTATGTAGCCTGGAAATAGAGCCCCTTCTAAGCTTGAGACCTGTACAGTGGGAGAGAGGCCTATCAATGCAATCTAAATATCACACAATGCAATATGGACACAGAACCCCTACTAAACCTGAGACACCTGTGTAGTGGGACAGGGGCCTATCAATGCATCTAAATATCACCCAGTGCAATATGGATACAGAACCCCTCTTAAATTTGAAAGACCTGTGTAGTGGGAGAGAGGCCTATCCATGCAATCTAAATATCACACAATGAAATACGGACAATGAACCCCTATTAAATTCGAGAAACCTCTATAGTGGGAGAGTGGCCTATCAATGTAATCTAAATATCACACAATGCAGTATGGACACTGAACCCCTATTGAATTTGAGAGACTTGTATAGTGGGAGAGAGGCCTATCAATGCAATCTAAATATTAGACAAGCAATATGGACATAGAACCCTTATTAAATTTGAGAGACCTGTATAGTGGGAGAGAGGCCTATCCTTGCAATCTAAATATCACACAATGCAATATGGACACAGAACCCTTAATAATAATAATAATAATAATAATAATAATTTGGCATTTATATAGCGCTACAAACCCTCAGGTATCTGAGCGCTGCTTATTATTACCCACGGTGTGTGGTGCTCATTTATCCACCTCAGAAGGATGAAAGGCTGAGTTTGGCCCCGCCGGGATTCGAACCTGCGTTAGCAGGCTCTGCACGGATGTCAAAGCGAGCGCTCTACTCGCTGTGCCACTTGACCTTATTAAATTGGAGAGACCTGTATAGTGGGAGAGAGGCCTATCAATGCAATCTAAATATCACAAAATGCAATATGGAAACAGAACACCTATTAAATTTGAGAAATCTCCATTGTGCGCGAGAGGCCTATCAATGCAATCTAAATATCACACAATGCAGTATGGACAGAGAACAGCTATTAAACCTGAGAGACCTGTATAGTGGGAGAGAGGCCTATCAATGCAATCTAAATATTACACATGCACTATGGACATAGAACCCCTATTAAATTTGAGAGACCTGTATAGTGGGAGAGAGGCCTATCCATGCAATCTAAATATCACACAATGCAATATGGACACAGAACCCTTATTAAATTTGAGAGACCTGTATAGTGGGAGAGAGGCCTATCAATGCAATCTAAATATCAAAAAATGCAATATGGACACAGAACACCTATTAAATTTGAGAAACCTCCATTGTGTGCGAGAGGCCTATCAATGCAATCTAAATATCACACAATGCAGTATGGACAGAGAACACCTATTACATCTGAGAGACCTGTATAGTGGGAAAGGGCCTATCAATGCAATCTAAATATCACACAATGCAATATGGACACAGAATCCCTATTAAATTTGAGAGACCATTATAGTGGAGAGAGGCCTATCAATGCAATATAAATATCACACAATACATTCTGACACAGAACACCTATTAAATCTGAGAGACCTGTATAGTGGGAGAGAGGCCTATCAATGCAATCTAAATATCATGCAATGCAATATGGACCCAGAACCCCTATTAAATTTGAGAGACCTGTATAGTGGTTGAGAGGCCTATCAATGCAATCTAAATATCACACAATGCAACATGGACACAGAACCCCTGTTAAATTTGAGAGACCTGTGTAGTGGGAGAGAGGCCTATCAATGCAATCTAAATATCACACAATGCAATATGGACACAGAACATCTATTAAATTTGAGAGACCTCCATCGTGGGAGAGAGGCCTATCAATGCAATCTAAATATCACACAATGCAATATGGACACAGAACCCCTACTAAACCTGAGACACCTGTGTAGTGGGAGAGGGGCCTATCAATGCATCTAAATATCACCCAGTGCAATATGGATACAGAACCCCTCTTAAATTTGAAAGACCTGTGTAGTGGGAGAGAGGCCTATCCATGCAATCTAAATATCACACAATGCAATACGGACAATGAACCCCTATTAAATTCGAGAAACCTCTATAGTGGGAGAGTGGCCTATCAATGTAATCTAAATATCACACAATGCAGTATGGACACTGAACCCCTATTGAATTTGAGAGACTTGTATAGTGGGAGAGAGGCCTATCAATGCAATCTAAATATTACACAAGCAATATGGAAATAGAACCCTTATTAAATTTGAGAGACCTGTATAGTGGGAGAGAGGCCTATCCTTGCAATCTAAATATCACACAATGCAATATGGACACAGAACCCTTATTAAATTGGAGAGACCTGTATAGTGGGAGAGAGGCCTATCAATGCAATCTAAATATCACAAAATGCAATATGGAAACAGAACACCTATTAAATTTGAGAAACCTCCATTGTGCGCGAGAGGCCTATCAATGCAATCTAAATATCACACAATGCAGTATGGACAGAGAACACCTATTAAACCTGAGAGACCTGTATAGTGGGAGAGAGGCCTATCAATGCAATCTAAATATTACACATGCACTATGGACATAGAACCCCTATTAAATTTGAGAGACCTGTATAGTGGGAGAGAGGCCTATCCATGCAATCTAAATATCACACAATGCAATATGGACACAGAACCCTTATTAAATTTGAGAGACCTGTATAGTGGGAGAGAGGCCTATCAATGCAATCTAAATATCAAAAAATGCAATATGGACACAGAACACCTATTAAATTTGAGAAACCTCCATTGTGTGCGAGAGGCCTATCAATGCAATCTAAATATCACACAATGCAGTATGGACAGAGAACACCTATTACATCTGAGAGACCTGTATAGTGGGAAAGGGCCTATCAATGCAATCTAAATATCACACAATGCAATATGGACACAGAATCCCTATTAAATTTGAGAGACCTGTATAGTGGAGAGAGACCTATCAATGCAATATAAATATCACACAATACATTCTGACACAGAACACCTATTAAATCTGAGAGACCTGTATCGTGGGAGAGAGGCCTATCAATGCAATCTAAATATCATGCAATGCAATATGGACCCAGAACCCCTATTAAATTTGAGAGACCTGTATAGTGGTTGAGAGGCCTATCAATGCAATCTAAATATCACACAATGCAACATGGACACAGAACCCCTGTTAAATTTGAGAGACCTGTGTAGTGGAAGAGAGGCCTATCAATGCAATCTAAATATCACACAATGCAACATGGACACAGAACCCTGTTAAATTTGAGAGACCTGTGTAGTGGGAGAGAGGCCTATCAATGCAATCTAAATATCACACAATGCAATATGGACACAGAACATCTATTTAATTTGAGAGACCTCCATCGTGGGAGAGAGGCCTATCAATGCAATCTAAATATCACACAATGCAATATGGACAGAGAACACCTATTAAATCTGAGAGACCTGTATAGTGGGAGAGAGGCCTATCAATGCAATCTAAATATCACGCAATGCAATATGGACCCAGAACCCCTATTAAATTTGAGAGACCTGTATAGTGGTTAAGCGGCCTATCAATGCAATCTAAATATCACACAATGCAACATGGACACAGAACCCCTGTTAAATTTGAGAGACCTGTGTAGTGGGAGAGAGGCCTATCAATGCAATCTAAATATCACACAATGCAATATGGACACAGAACCTCTATTAAATTTGAGAGACCTCCATCGTGGGAGAGAGGCCTATAAATGCAATCTGAATATCACACAATGCAGCCTGGGAATAGAACCCCTACTAAATTTGAGAGACCTGTATAGTGGGAGAGAGGCCTATCAATGCAATCTAAATATCACACAATCCAATATGGACACAGACCACCTATTACATTTGAGAGACCTCCGTCGTGGGAGAGAAGCCTATCAATGCAATCTAAATATCACACAATGCAATATGGACACATAACCCCTATTAAATTTGAGAAACCTGTATAGTGGGAGAGAGGCCTATCAATGCAATCTAAATATCACACAATGCAATATGGACACAGAACACCAATTAAATTTGAGAGTCCTCCATCGTGGGAGAGAGGCCTATCAATGAAATCTAAATATCACACAATGCAATATGGACAGAGAACACCTATTAAATCTGATAGACCTGTATAGTGAGAGAGAGGCCTATCAATGCAATCTAAACATCACACAATACAATATGGACACAGAACCCCAATTAAATTTGAGAGAGCTGTATAGTGGGGGAGAGGTCTATCAATGCAATCTAAATATCACACAATGCAATATGGACACAGAACACCTATTACATCTGAGAGACCGCCATCGTGGGAGAGAGGCCTATCAATGCAATCTAAATATCACACAATGCAATATGGACACAGAACATCTATTAAATTTGAGAGACCTCCATCGTGGGAGAGAGGCCTATCAATGCAATCTAAATATCACACAATGCAATATGGACACAGAACCCCTACTAAACCTGAGACACCTGTGTAGTGGGAGAGGGGCCTATCAATGCATCTAAATATCACCCAGTGCAATAGGGATACAGAACCCCTCTTAAATTTGAAAGACCTGTGTAGTGGGAGAGAGGCCTATCCATGCAATCTAAATATCACACAATGCAATACGGACAATGAACCCCTATTAAATTCGAGAAACCTCTATAGTGGGAGAGTGGCCTATCAATGTAATCTAAATATCACACAATGCAGTATGGACACTGAACCCCTATTGAATTTGAGAGACTTGTATAGTGGGAGAGAGGCCTATCAATGCAATCTAAATATTACACAAGCAATATGGAAATAGAACCCTTATTAAATTTGAGAGACCTGTATAGTGGGAGAGAGGCCTATCCTTGCAATCTAAATATCACACAATGCAATATGGACACAGAACCCTTATTAAATTGGAGAGACCTGTATAGTGGGAGAGAGGCCTATCAATGCAATCTAAATATCACAAAATGCAATATGGAAACAGAACACCTATTAAATTTGAGAAACCTCCATTGTGCGCGAGAGGCCTATCAATGCAATCTAAATATCACACAATGCAGTATGGACAGAGAACACCTATTAAACCTGAGAGACCTGTATAGTGGGAGAGAGGCCTATCAATGCAATCCAAATATTACACATGCACTATGGACATAGAACCCCTATAAAAATTTGAGAGACCTGTATAGTGGGAGAGAGGCCTATCCATGCAATCTAAATATCACACAATGCAATATGGACACAGAACCCTTATTAAATTTGAGAGACCTGTATAGTGGGAGAGAGGCCTATCAATGCAATCTAAATATCAAAAAATGCAATATGGACACAGAACACCTATTAAATTTGAGAAACCTCCATTGTGTGCGAGAGGCCTATCAATGCAATCTAAATATCACACAATGCAGTATGGACAGAGAACACCTATTACATCTGAGAGACCTGTATAGTGGGAAAGGGCCTATCAATGCAATCTAAATATCACACAATGCAATATGGACACAGAATCCCTATTAAATTTGAGAGACCTGTATAGTGGAGAGAGGCCTATCAATGCAATATAAATATCACACAATACATTCTGACACAGAACACCTATTAAATCTGAGAGACCTGTATAGTGGGAGAGAGGCCTATCAATGCAATCTAAATATCATGCAATGCAATATGGACCCAGAACCCCTATTAAATTTGAGAGACCTGTATAGTGGTTGAGAGGCCTATCAATGCAATCTAAATATCACACAATGCAACATGGACACAGAACCTCTGTTAAATTTGAGAGACCTGTGTAGTGGGAGAGAGGCCTATCAATGCAATCTAAATATCACACAATGCAATATGGACACAGAACATCTATTAAATTTGAGAGACCTCCATCGTGGGAGAGAGGCATATCAATGCAATCTAAATATCACACAATGCAATATGGACAGAGAACACCTATTAAATCTGAGAGACCTGTATAGTGGGAGAGAGGCCTATCAATGCAATCTAAATATCACGCAATGCAATATGGACCCAGAACCCCTATTAAATTTGAGAGACCTGTATAGTGGTTGAGAGGCCTATCAATGCAATCTAAATATCACACAATGCAACATGGACACAGAACCCCTGTTAAATTTGCGAGACCTGTGTAGTGGGAGAGAGGCCTATCAATGCAATCTAAATATCACACAATGCAATATGGACACAGAACCTCTATTAAATTTGAGAGACCTCCATCGTGGGAGAGAGGCCTATAAATGCAATCTGAATATCACACAATGCAGCCTGGGAATAGAACCCCTACTAAATTTGAGAGACCTGTATAGTGGGAGAGAGGCCTATCAATGCAATCTAAATATCACACAATCCAATATGGACACAGACCACCTATTACATCTGAGAGACCTCCGTCGTGGAAGAGAAGCCTATCAATGCAATCTAAATATCACACAATGCAATATGGACACATAACCCCTATTAAATTTGAGAAACCTGTGTAGTGGGAGAGAGGCCTATCAATGCAATCTAAATATCACACAATGCAATATGGACACAGAACCTCTATTAAATTTGAGAGACCTCCATCGTGGGAGAGAGGCCTATAAATGCAATCTGAATATCACACAATGCAGCCTGGGAATAGAACCCCTACTAAATTTGAGAGACCTGTATAGTGGGAGAGAGGCCTATCAATGCAATCTAAATATCACACAATCCAATATGGACACAGACCACCTATTACATTTGAGAGACCTCCGTCGTGGGAGAGAAGCCTATCAATGCAATCTAAATATCACACAATGCAATATGGACACATAACCCCTATTAAATTTGAGAAACCTGTATAGTGGGAGAGAGGCCTATCAATGCAATCTAAATATCACACAATGCAATATGGACACAGAACACCAATTAAATTTGAGAGTCCTCCATCGTGGGAGAGAGGCCTATCAATGAAATCTAAATATCACACAATGCAATATGGACAGAGAACACCTATTAAATCTGATAGACCTGTATAGTGAGAGAGAGGCCTATCAATGCAATCTAAACATCACACAATACAATATGGACACAGAACCCCAATTAAATTTGAGAGAGCTGTATAGTGGGGGAGAGGTCTATCAATGCAATCTAAATATCACACAATGCAATATGGACACAGAACACCTATTACATCTGAGAGACCGCCATCGTGGGAGAGAGGCCTATCAATGCAATCTAAATATCACACAATGCAATATGGACACAGAACATCTATTAAATTTGAGAGACCTCCATCGTGGGAGAGAGGCCTATCAATGCAATCTAAATATCACACAATGCAATATGGACACAGAACCCCTACTAAACCTGAGACACCTGTGTAGTGGGAGAGGGGCCTATCAATGCATCTAAATATCACCCAGTGCAATATGGCTACAGAACCCCTCTTAAATTTGAAAGACCTGTGTAGTGGGAGAGAGGCCTATCCATGCAATCTAAATATCACACAATGCAATACGGACAATGAACCCCTATTAAATTCGAGAAACCTCTATAGTGGGAGAGTGGCCTATCAATGTAATCTAAATATCACACAATGCAGTATGGACACTGAACCCCTATTGAATTTGAGAGACTTGTATAGTGGGAGAGAGGCCTATCAATGCAATCTAAATATTACACAAGCAATATGGAAATAGAACCCTTATTAAATTTGAGAGACCTGTATAGTGGGAGAGAGGCCTATCCTTGCAATCTAAATATCACACAATGCAATATGGACACAGAACCCTTATTACATTGGAGAGACCTGTATAGTGGGAGAGAGGCCTATCAATGCAATCTAAATATCACAAAATGCAATATGGAAACAGAACACCTATTAAATTTGAGAAACCTCCATTGTGCGCGAGAGGCCTATCAATGCAATCTAAATATCACACAATGCAGTATGGACAGAGAACACCTATTAAACCTGAGAGACCTGTATAGTGGGAGAGAGGCCTATCAATGCAATCTAAATATTACACATGCACTATGGACATAGAACCCCTATAAAAATTTGAGAGACCTGTATAGTGGGAGAGAGGCCTATCCATGCAATCTAAATATCACACAATGCAATATGGACACAAAACCCTTATTAAATTTGAGAGACCTGTATAGTGGGAGAGAGGCCTATCAATGCAATCTAAATATCAAAAAATGCAATATGGACACAGAACACCTATTAAATTTGAGAAACCTCCATTGTGTGCGAGAGGCCTATCAATGCAATCTAAATATCACACAATGCAGTATGGACAGAGAACACCTATTACATCTGAGAGACCTGTATAGTGGGAAAGGGCCTATCAATGCAATCTAAATATCACACAATGCAATATGGACACAGAATCCCTATTAAATTTGAGAGACCTGTATAGTGGAGAGAGGCCTATCAATGCAATCTAAATATCACACAATACATTCTGACACAGAACACCTATTAAATCTGAGAGACCTGTATAGTGGGAGAGAGGCCTATCAATGCAATCTAAATATCATGCAATGCAATATGGACCCAGAACCCCTATTAAATTTGAGAGACCTGTATAGTGGTTGAGAGGCCTATCAATGCAATCTAAATATCACACAATGCAACATGGACACAGAACCCCTGTTAAATTTGAGAGACCTGTGTAGTGGGAGAGAGGCCTATCAATGCAATCTAAATATCACACAATGCAATATGGACACAGAACATCTATTAAATTTGAGAGACCTCCATCGTGGGAGAGAGGCATATCAATGCAATCTAAATATCACACAATGCAATATGGACAGAGAACACCTATTAAATCTGAGAGACCTGTATAGTGGGAGAGAGGCCTATCAATGCAATCTAAATATCACGCAATGCAATATGGACCCAGAACCCCTATTAAATTTGAGAGACCTGTATAGTGGTTGAGAGGCCTATCAATGCAATCTAAATATCACACAATGCAACATGGACACAGAACCCCTGTTAAATTTGAGAGACCTGTGTAGTGGGAGAGAGGCCTATCAATGCAATCTAAATATCACACAATGCAATATGGACACAGAACCTCTATTAAATTTGAGAGACCTCCATCGTGGGAGAGAGGCCTATAAATGCAATCTGAATATCACACAATGCAGCCTGGGAATAGAACCCCTACTAAATTTGAGAGACCTGTATAGTGGGAGAGAGGCCTATCAAAGCAATCTAAATATCACACAATCCAATATGGACACAGACCACCTATTACATCTGAGAGACCTCCGTCGTGGGAGAGAAGCCTATCAATGCAATCTAAATATCACACAATGCAATATGGACACATAACCCCTATTAAATTTGAGAAACCTGTATAGTGGGAGAGAGGCCTATCAATGCAATCTAAATATCACACAATGCAATATGGACACAGAACACCAATTAAATTTGAGAGTCCTCCATCGTGGGAGAGAGGCCTATCAATGAAATCTAAATATCACACAATGCAATATGGACAGAGAACACCTATTAAATCTGATAGACCTGTATAGTGAGAGAGAGGCCTATCAATGCAATCTAAACATCACACAATACAATATGGACACAGAACCCCTATTAAATTTGAGAGAGCTGTATAGTGGGGAGAGGTCTATCAATGCAATCTAAATATCACACAATGCAATATGGACACAGAACACCTATTACATCTGAGAGACCTCCATCGTGGGAGAGAGGCCTATCAATGCAATCTAAATATCACACAATGCAATATGGACACAGAACCCCTATTACATTTGAGAGACCTCCATCGTGGGAGAAAGGCCTATCAATGCTATCTAAATATCACACAATGCAATATGGACAGAGAACACCTATTAAATCTGATAAACCTGTATAGTGGGAGAGAGGCCTATCAATGCAATCTAAATATCACACAATGCAATATGGACACAGAACCCCCATTACATTTGAGAGACCTGCATAGTGGGAGAGAGGCCTATCAATGCAATCTGAAAATCATACAGTGCAGCCTGGAAATATAAGCCCTATTACATTTTAGAGACCTGCATAGTGGGAGAGAGGCTTATCAATGCAATCTTAATATCGCACAATGCAGCCTAGAAATATAACCCCTACTACATTTGAGAGACCTGTATAGTGGGAGGGAGGCCTAATCACACTGTTTAACACTGGTTTGCTAAGTGGTTAGGATTTTGGGGTAGAGTTGTTGCTCTCCCCTAAACCAGGCCACTTCTACCTTAATAGTCTTTGTAGTTGATGGTTGACGGTTGGCTACCGTCTTCCCCTGCGGACACCCGCTGACACTTCCTGGAGAAGTCTCTGTTGGAGCCGCCCCCCGGCCCCGGTGTCCCTTGTCACAGGGATGCCGTGGGGGGTTTGTTTAAGACAGGGGAGGAGACAATCACCAGAGAGGGAGGGATAGGGAGGGGGAATAAGAAAGGCTGGCAAGTGGAAGGGAAGAAGAGTATACAGGCGGGGGTGCCCACAGAGGCACAAATATAATGCAAAGGCCCGGAGGGTCTTGAAGGGCCTTTAGTCACCTGCCTTGCTTGGGGTAAAGTGCAGGCAGGGGGAGAGACATAGCCGTAGGGCCTACGAGGCTCTGAAGCAGGAGCCAATCACCGGAGGGGGAGGGCTAGGGAGGCGGGAATAAGAAAATATCAAGAGGGGTGGGAGGGGACAACGATGGCACTGCAAGCGCAAAGACTACCCTGCAAATATCCAAATTAAATGCCCAGGGGGCTCCTCAGCAGCAACACGCACTCACCTGCCTCAGATGGTAAGAGGCGTGGGGCGAGGAAAGCAGGTCTCTAGGCCTGGAAGCACCGGCGATATCTGCCAATCAGGGGAGGTGGGAGGAATGAGGGAAATGGATGCCGGAGGGGTGGGATGGTGGGGACAACAACGGCGCTGCAAGCGCAAAGACTACCCTGCAAATATCCAAAATAAGGGCCATGGGGTCTCCTCAGCAGCAACACGCACTCACCTGCCTCGGATGGTAAGAGGCGTGCATTGAGGGAAGCAGGTCTCTAGGCCTGGAAGCACTGGCGATTTCTGCCAATCAGGGTAGGTGGGAGGGTCGGGGGGGCGAGAGGAATCAGGGAAATGGATGCCGGAGGGGTGGGATGGTGGGGACAACAACGGCGCTGCAAGCGCAAAGACTACCCTGCAAATATCCAAAATAAGGGCCCAGGGGTTCCTCAGCAGCAACACGCACTCACCTGCCTTGGATGGTAAGAGGCGTGTGGCGAGGGCAGTAGGTCTCTAGGCCTGGAAGCACTGGCGATTTCTGCCAATCAGGGGAGGTGGGAGGGTCGGGGGGCGGGAGGAATCAGGGAAATGGATGCCGGAGGGGTGGGATGGTGGGGACAACGGCGCTGCAAGCACAAAGACTACCCTGCAAATATCCAAAATGAGGGCCCAGGGGTCTCCTCAGCAGCAACACGCACTCACCTGCCTCGGATGGTAAGAGGCGTGCGGTGAGGGCAGCAGGTCTCTAGGCCTGGAAGCACCGGCGATATCCGCCAATCAGGGTAGGTGGGAGGGTCGGGAGGCGGGAGGAATCAGGGAAATGGATGCCGGAGGGGTGGAATGGAGGGGACAACAACGGCGTTGCAAGTGCAAAGACTACCCTGCAAATATTCAAAAAAAGGGCCCAGGGGGCTCCTCTGCAGCAACACGCACTCACCTGCCTCAGATGGTAAGAGGCGTGCGGCGAGGGCAGCAGGTTTCTAGGCCTGGAAGCACCGGCGATATCCACCAATCAGGGGAGGTGGGAGGGTCAGGAGGCGGGAGGAATCAGGGAAATGGATGCCAGAGAGGTGGGATGGAGGGGACAACAACGGCGCTGCAAGCGCAAAGACTACCCTTCAAATATCCAAAATAAGGGCCCGAGGGTCTCCTCAGCAGCAACACGCACTCACCTGCCTGGGATGGTAAGAGGCGTGGGGCGAAGGCAGCAGGTCTCTAGGCCTGGAAGCACCTGCGCTATCCGCCAATCAGGGGAGGCGGGAGGGTCGGGAGGCGGGAGGAATCATGGAAATGGATGCCAGAGGGGTGGGATGGAGGGGACAACAACGGCGCTTGAAGCGCAAAGACTACCCTTCAAATATCCAAAATAAGGGCCCAGGGGCTCCTCAGCGGCAACACGCACTCACCTGCCTCGGATGGTAATAATAGAGAATTGTTATTTTGAGAGGGCATAGTGCTCACTGCCTTCAGCCACTGTTGAGCCTCCAATTATCACCCTGTGCGCCTCCAACTCCTGCCTTCATAATTTCCACTGCTGACTACCGTATCAGAGGACAACTGACCTCAGTCTATGTGTGGTGGCAACCAAAAAAACATCATGTGGACTGCACCATCCTCTGGATTTTTTGAAGATTAGAAGATATGTATTTCCTTTGAAAGAGAGGAAATAGCTATTTTGTTGCAGCACCCTGTTTTAACATAAGCCATTCCAAGCGCTTGGCAGATCACCACAGCGCAATTCTGATTGACGAGTGTACCACACATGACGCGCGCTTTCACCTTGTACCGACCGGCTGATGGTGCTGGAAAATACCACCAAGAACTGTCCTTTTTCACGCCAATGGTGGACTGCCAAATGGGATTTGTCAATGCTGATCAACTGATATGCCTTAACAAAAGCCTTTTTGTGTTATCTGTGAGCATCGTTTGCGCAAACGCACATTTGCGCTGGTGCAGTTGTTTGGAAATTGTGTTTATATGATATACAGAAATGATTCAGACACCAGAATAATTTGCCACAAGCAGATACTACACAATGACACAGCTGGAGCTGTTGCCGGTGCTCCTGCAGAGTTGCTTAGGAATAACATTGCAATTGGCAAATAGATTTCACGAGGCACTTTCCCAAAAAGAAAGTAAGCTCTGCTTCACCCAGAGCGTTGGAGATGGATAGCACCAGCTGTGCGCTGCACCGTCTACTGCATTTATCGGAATAACTGCAGTGGAGCCTGCCAATCCCAGGGCTGAGATCTTCCACTGGGAAAGGTTTCCAGTGCATTGTAAATGCCGGCGGAACATTGAATGTGTGAGGTGGACATAGCATTCTAATGACCAGGCCTCACCAGCTGCCCGTGCACGCATGCCACGAGTTCCATGTGAAGTGCCGAACTACTACAATGCTAAAACCTCCAGACTGAGCTGCTAGCTTCAAAAACTGCAATATTCTGAAACTGGCTCTATTGGGTAGCCATTGACATGGTTTTAAACCTTCCATTGGGTCACAATGGCGCCCTCATTGTACATAATGTGCACAATCCACAGAGATGGCCGCGGCCGCTAAGAACTCCTCAAGGTGCAATTTGTGATTGTTTTGTGCACTGGGTGCAGAAATGTCACGGGAAAGTGTGGTCCATTGTTTCTGTGCCTTTTTGAAGCCAGTGCACAAAGCATTCATCAATGCCGCCATGAACAGACGGAATAGCTAGGGATTCACGCATCCATACTCCATGGACTGGTTCCATGTAATAATGTCGCCACAAAAATATCGCCATACAAAAATATCGCCGAAAAATGGTCGACATTATTGCATGGAACATGCGGGGGTCACCCCCGCAACCCCCAAATTATTATTATTTATTAAAATTATTATTATTATTATTATTTTTTTTTTTTGCCCCTATCGCCACATATATGGTCACCCAAATAATATCGCCACAACATTATCCCGGCGATATTATTTACGGCGACCATATATGTGGCGATATTAATACCTGATACACATGGACTGACATATTAACTGGACACATCTTGGAGGTGGAGTGGACTTTACACTCTGTGCCAAGCTCCATCCTGGAAAGAGGACCAACATGGGCCCGAACGTGTTTTGTTAATATAGCACTGGCCTCCACCAGTAGCATATGCTCTGACCGAATCTCGACCCACATCCAAATAACCTTGCTATTATGCTTTTGAGTATAATCATTTCTATGCAAACGTGGCATATTCTTCAGAATCATGCTCACGCCTCTTCCGATTGGCCCAGCCGCTGCAGTGGGAGTGCGCCTCCAGTTTCATATTATGCAGCTGATTATTGGTAAGTGTAAGGGGAGGGATATTCTCCTTCCAGCTTCTTTGTGAGTCATTTGGGGTAGGTTGCAAAGTGGAAGCGAGCTGGGAAAGCGCAACCGTGTATGATAAACCGAAGCTGCAAGTTGCAGGTCACCACCTGCCCAATCTGGGCCTTTGCCATTGCGGCTGAATCCACAGAGGAGCATTTACAGAAGGACTGGCGAGCAGCCCAGTTCTTCAACCAACAGATTCCGTAACCTGTCTATATAGTCATTGATGTGGCTGATATGTGCCTCCGACAATCGCGTCTCCTGTAATATGCAACAACATGTGAAACTACACAGCCTATGGCACATGGTGTGAATGGCTGGTTACGCAGGACAGGCATGGGTGACAAGCAGTGAAACATGCAACAGAACCAGATCGAAACCAAGTCTCCTCTTGACATAACTAACATGCAAGCTGGCCCTCAATGATCACCAAGATTAGTGGCATAGTTAAAAGCCAACAAAAGGTTACTAGGCAGAGAACACATAGGAGGAAACAAGCGTGCAAAGCATCACAAATAGGGATTTCATGATACTAGGATCCCCCATAAAGAAGATTTTCAGTAACTGGTGAATTCCCCATTGGCAACCGCCTCACAGCAGACTCTTTCGTAAAGCAACTTGGCTGATTTGTATAGCAAACAACAGCAAAACCAACCAATCTACTGCAACAACACAATACGAATGCCACATTCAACGCAGCAAGGGGTTAACCTAGGGGAGTTCATGACAGACACACACATCTAATACATGAAAAATACGTCCTTAATGGGGGGGCTGCACTCCCCCAAATCACAATGACCCATGGCCAAACATATTTGGCTCCAGGGTGATGCGAGTATTCACAGCATTAATTGGACCAAGATCAAAGAATCTTGGTGAATGTGGGGTACCTCCAGTCCCATAAGGCCAACACACTGTTAAACAAAGAAGTAGCATAAGTAACCAGGGTGTAACATGGATTGGAACCAAAAAATAAGCAACAGATCAATGAATGGATGATGTGATTGTGAATAAAGTAATGCCATAGGATAGTTACTGCTTACTTTAAGGCTAGACCATGTACACATAACAAGCGACAAACTGCTCCTTTCAGGCCAAATGATTGTGTTAAAAAGCAGCGAGGCTAAGAGAGAATACTAGTGGCCATGATATCTCCCTATGGGATAACAGGCGTTGCGATTCCAGAGGCAACAAGCCCAGTTTTCAAGCCTTGCCAACGTGCTGCCTGATCAACACCAGTACTGCATTGCCAGGAAATGCTGCAGATCCGTGAAATCTAGGTTTTCCAGAAAGGCAACAAATGAGCTACTGTCTTAGTGGACAATGTGGATTTCCTAGTATTCCTTGATTCAACCAGCATGTCTCGTTACCAAACCACAACGCGATGCCACGTTGAACTTAGTCTACTTGCGCGTCATTGAAGGTCAACCACAAACCGAGACAAATTAGTCCATGATATTATGCCAGCTATTAATCGCGGCTCGCATGCCTTGCACTTGCAAACAGGTGAGTGAAGAATCAATCATCCACTCAACCATGGAGAGCGTAACCGAGAAAGCCATCCTCTCATATTTCAAGTTTAACCACAGCACCTCTGGGAGAATGTGTTCCCAAAATGACACAAGGCTTTGATGTGCTGTATTCTATTTATGGTCCTGTCCCATGGTAGGTGGCTTCTAATAGTGCTTGGAATTGGAAGTGAGACCAATTCGGGGAGCCATTTTGTGCAACTGATGATATCAACTTTATTTAATAATTATAGACCAAGGGAGGGGTCATTATCGCGGGATAAGGACCAGCCACCAAGTAACACCCGAGGCGAAGCCAAGGGCCATAGGTTCGGAAATGGTCGTTATCCCAAGTGATAATGACCCCTCCCGAGATCTATAAGGTCTATAAGGCTATTAGCTCATTGTTGTAGTAGCAATACATCTTTTGGAGTTTTGGTGGTTAAGTAAAAACTTTACTTTAAAAGTGAGTAAAGTAAATAGACACGCCGAGTGAGTACATTTTATGTGTTTTTATTTTATAGTGTTTAAATAGCAAGGTTGTCTTCATAAGTTAAGTATTTTAATTTCGAACTTGGTTAAACTGGAGTGGCTTTAACATGAGCATGCATGCCATGCAAAAATGAAGGGTTTATCTGTATATTCCGATGTATTAGCTTTCTCTCTGGAGTGTTGAACAGGATGTTACCACGCCCTCCTAGAAAAGAAGGGTCTCCGTGAAAGAAACTTTGCCTGGAAAGTGCAGTGTGGTTTCCCTGTCTGCTTTCGAAGTCAGAATATTATCAGAATACAGTCAAAACTAGTAGTTATTGAGTGTGCTTTCAGCATTCTGAGTGGTTGAGAGGGGGTCGATAGCAATCTCCATGGGCTAATAGGGTTATGGCCCCCTCAAATGCGTAGGAGAACATGAATATAACCTAAAAAGCATACACGTTTCCAAATAGGTGGGACATGTGCCTCAAAGAAAAAAGCAGGAAATTCTCATAATTAACAGGGATCAGAAAAAAAGAAATCGGAGGTGCACGTAACACATATATGTAGAGTTCCTCGAGCTCAGGATTGGCATGCCAAGGTCCTGGCGAAATGTAGGGAAATGGCGTGGATATGACACTAGACGACTGAAGATTATTCTAAACAAAGAGCCGGAGGCAAGAAGAGAGCCCTGGGCAGCTTGAGCCATCCTCACAAATGGTCATACAGGTAGTTTGATTTACAGCAAAGCCGAGGAGAGTTTTTTTTTCCACTCGTGAAAAGTCTCCCGTGTGAAGGAACCATCGATCGACTCTCGACTCTCGGAAGGCAAGTAGAATCCTGGCAGGAGGAATGGGGCACGCACTTACGTATGAACCACAGATCTAATCTGGCAACCAAGTTCTAAGCAGGGTCGCGGAGGCAGACTTTATTTTGTAACCATGTGCTAGGTTCTGTCGTTGATTCAAGGCTAATGGAGACCAGAGAACATGTGACATAGAAGACGAAAAATACCTATAACAGTGGCAGTAATTAGTGCTATGTTATCGTGAATGTACTTCATCTACATATCTACTGGGGGTGTGCACTGAGTACCAAGCTCACGCCAGGCAGCAGCAGAGTGCTGGGCATCGGTGCAGATTACATGCATATGTTACATGTTTGCAGGGAGGAACAGTCCTTACATAGGAGCTTTCATAAGCAGGGTGCTATTTTGGGAAGATGGGAATAGTTACCATTTCCGGGTATTAGAAAACACATAAAGGCATAAAAAGTGGGTGTGCAGTAGAGGGTGGTCATTAGGAGGGGTACTGTACTGTGTGGGTTCAGGGGATGCATCCTATGGGGAGTGAATCCTGTACCCCTTGAAGAGGAGGTTCTTGATTTCCTTTCCGAGTTCCAGGAGGGTGTGTGTGAGTCTGTTGTTTATTGCTATGAAGAAGTGCCGCAGTGTTGGAGCATAGTTCGAGAACGCTCGCCCTTTCTCCTTTTCTGCATTTCTGCTCCTCTATTCTGACCAGGTCCTGTCTTCTGGTGATGCTCTGACCACCAGATATGGTGAGCCTGGACTCCAGATAAGCGGGAGCGTGTGCTTTGATAGCTTATAAAATGATGTGGTTGGCTCTGAAGGTAACGTGTGCTCGTTAGTGTAGCCAGTTACGTTCCATGAGAAAGGGCACTATGCAGTGGAGTAGCTTTGCTGAAAATGTTGGGGGGACATGACATCTAAAGGAAAGCGGCGCGTGCAAAATGAGGGTGACAACACGGTGTGCCACAAAAGTTGGGGAGGGACAAACATCCTTGCAACCCCTAAAATTAAGCCGATGACATTATCTGGTCACATATGTGGAGACTTCTGATTAGGCAGGCAGCCTTCTCGTTTATGCTATGGTGGCAGCCAGAGTGAGCTGGGGGGTTCCACAGAGGAAGACTGCGGGCCTCATTACACGGTAGGCAGAGAACCATGGCGCTATTAGCGCCATGGTTCATGCCGGTAAAATACCGGCACCGCCTTGGTGGAAAGGGGAATTATCGCCCCATTCCAAGGTTGGTGGGGCGGTAATTCCCCCTTCCACCATTGCCCTTCCCCATTCCCATTTTTGCCCCATAGGGCATAATGGGAATGGAGAAGGCGCTAATTATGGCACCGCAAATTGCAGTACCGTAATTAGCTCCCTGGGTCCCTTTGCGGGTTCGTTTTTAACGCCAGCAAAAAGCAGCCGTTAAATTCCCCAACCCGCAAAGGGACCTCGTAGTAAGGCGGTAAGGATTTACCTGTACCGGTAAAATACCGGTACCGGTAAACCCTTACCGCCTACCGTGTAATGAGGCCCTGCGTGTGCATGCTCCAGGGCACCTCCCATTTCAGTCTGAAGAAAAGAAAACAAAAAACGGAGGGGCGCAGTATCAGTGGGAAAATATGGTAGAGGGAGAGAAAGACAAAAAGGCAGAGGAACTCGAGCGATGCAGAGAAAGTGGAGAATATAAACAATGAAGAAAACAAGAGGAGAGAAGAGTGGCAGAGGGGAGGCTAGAACGAGGAGAAGTTGGGGAGCGGACAGAAATGGATAGATAAGGATGGGTTAGCAAGTAGCAGAATGAGAGGCACGAAGTAGTCATTAGCCACCAACCATGCCTGCTCGAGAGAGTCTTTCAAGGGCTCCCCGAGCTGGCGTGGTGGGAGATGGCACTGCAGGTGCCCTATTGAAATTAAATGCGCCCGCTCTCAGCAGCGGGGCGCATTTAATAACAATAGGGCGCTGGTGCTTTTACATTGGCGTCTATTGAAAATTGTGGCGCCTCCCCTGCATGACATGGAGCGTGCTGGGGGATACGGGGGTGTCACATTTTTGTTTGCTGCCCGGGGGCGCTGGCGCTGCAAAGGCCAGCCCTGATAGTAGGGGGATAGGTCTCATCGGAATAATAGGCACCCTTTTAAGGGAACGCCCCAGTCAAGTACTCTTTTTGGTGTGACATGTTTCACTCATATGTTATCAATATCTGGGACTACAACAATGCATACCCACAGATAATTGCACAAGATTATCATTTACAAAGCCAGCAAGCAAGACTAAAGGTAAAGTGGAACAATCAACAATGACGTAAGGAGGTAGCACTGCATCGTGACAGGACCCACGTTACAAAATGCTGTCAGCGTGAATACTCTGGGAGATGTATAAAGCTACCGCTGGCTGTAGTTCCCACATGTGGGATCCACTTAAACCCAGCACATGCCGGAGTGTGTGCTATCTAATTCGGCAAAGGCTGAAAGGTGTTCAGGAACGTAGGCTTGGATGTAGGTAAGCCTTTAAAATGTTGGTACAACACATGCACCTGCCACTCAAGCCTGGGTTTGCTATTTCAAGCTCAGCAGAGCTTAGCCCTAAGCATAGTGTTCCAACGTGACAAAATGCAGCACAGACTTGTCGCAAGAGAAGGCACGACACTCAGTTTCTCTTGCAGCAGTTGTGATACACAGCTTTTAAGTATGACATACGTGCGTCCGCATTGCCCCAAAGAGCCCACTTCGCAAGTTGGATATTTTCCACCAGGGGTGTTGCTAGGTCTGGAAAAGATCCAGGGTTATGCTAATGTCTGAGCTTGCGGGACCCGGGGCTAGCTATGGCCTTTTGCTTGTAGCTGATGAGCTTCTATCCGGGGCTACACCAAAAGACGCCTCTGTTTTCCACCAACAGCTGAGCTGAGCCCAAGACACGTGTTTCGGAGCTCAATGCATCAGTTCGCTGGCTTGAGACTTAGCATCGCAGTCCAGAACACGGATTGTTTTCGAGTAGTTGTGTTGATGCGGTGTTTCCCTATGGAAACCCATCCGCCTGAATTTAATTTAATAATAACTACAGCAATGGAAACAGTGCGAGGGTTTTAACAACTGGAAGCCCTGACGTAGCAGGCATACATCACTAGTGGTGTTTGGAGGCATTCCATTTAATAACAGTTTAGGAGTCCATTCATCATCTTTATTATCTGCCATTCTTGATTACAAACTATCTTTTTATCTCTCTCTCTCTCTGTCTGTATCTATCTATCTATCTATCTATCTATCTATCTATCTATCTATCTATCTATCTATCTATCTATCTATCTATCTATCTATCTATCTCTATTTATCAAAATAGTTTTTATTTTGCACCACTCGCCCATAGGCCCCAGAGCACTCACAAGACATCCAACGGGAAACTCACAGGTCATCGGGAGGAAGGGCCTATTGGGCTGGCAGAGAATTTAACCTATTCCATTATAAAACAGAAATGTTTGTAAGTGCTTTTTGAAGATGACAGTGAGGGCCAATGTAGTGATGTTCCATAGGGCTGGCGCCCAGACATCAAAGTTTGGCCCGCCTTTTTGTTTTGGGGTTGTTCATGGTTGATGTTGTCTAAGTGTATTGCTAGAATGATCGGTACGTCTAAATTGGATCATATTAATTCTAGAGGAAAGATAGGAAGGCACTTGACTCGGAAGACACTTAAATACCAAGGTCAGGCACTTAAACTGAATCCTTCGCTCCACTGGGAGCCAATGCAGTTTCCTCCGCGATTCAGACACTGGTGCTTGAAGTTTCAGGCCACATACCGCCCGTACCGCACCATTTTGTGTGACCTGCAACTTTCTTATGTTGGTCTTGGAGGTCCCTACTAGCAGGCTGTTACAATAATCCAAAGTTGTGTTGATAATGGCAGCAGTGATAAATGCTCGGTTTGCCTCAGAAAGATATGGGCAAATCTGCCACAGCAAGTGGATATAGTAGGCACAAGAAGATTCGAGGTAGGTGATATGCTTCTTAAACGAGAGGTGGGAGTACAACAAAACTCCCAGTCTTTTGACATAATCAGAGACTTCAATATTGTTGTCAGCAATTTTAACATTTTTATATTGGGGGTTTAGGTTTCTCATTTTTTGTTGGGTCCCTAGGATAAGCAGCTCTATTTTAGAGTTATTAAGAGCTAGCAAATTCATGGCCATCCACTATTGTATTGCTAAAAAGATATCATTAATTTTTCTAGAGTCGTCTGTATAAGATCCCAAAAGCTTCAAAACAATCGGGGTATCGTCCACATAGTTTTCGAACAATATCCCTCAGGAGGAAAGAAGATCACATAATGGTTGGGAGTAAATTTTAGAAAGCAGAAGCGATAGGCAGGAACCTTGGGGAACTCCACATAGAAGAGAGGTTCTGCACGATTGGGCGTTTTCCGTTTGTGGTTCTTGGTCCAAGAAAAGATTTGAACCAGGAAACAGCAGAGGGGATAGAATTGCCAACTAGTCCGTCTACTAAAAGAGAGTAATCGACTAAATCAAATGGGGCAGAGAGATCTAACAATAGAAGCAATGCAATGTCGCCACCATCTATAATGTTTGTAATATTGGACTTTAATTTTAAAAGCCCAGTCTTTGTCCCATTATTGGGGTGAAATTCAGATTGTTCTAATGCAAGAATGTCCTGTTGCTCCATGAACCTTTGGTATTAATTATATGCAATTCTGTCCAATATTTTGAACACAAACAGAACATTTGTGATGGGTCTCTAATTAGCCACATCTGTGGGGTCAATGTTATCTTTTCTTAGCAATGGTGTGATCCATGCCTCTTTGATATTGTCAGGAACAAAGGCTTCCTGGAAAGATCGATTGATAAATATGGGACCCAAGGTGCGAGTGTTTTAGAGAAGTCCTTAAACATGGAAGCGGGAAAGATATCCCACTTCCATGATGTTGGTTTTAAATTTCATATAACTTCCATAACTTCATC
Organism: Ambystoma mexicanum; assembly: GCF_040938575.1. Taxonomy (NCBI): domain Eukaryota; kingdom Metazoa; phylum Chordata; class Amphibia; order Caudata; family Ambystomatidae; genus Ambystoma; species Ambystoma mexicanum. The sequence goes on from NC_090935.1 coordinate 348,119,758, forward strand.
CTCCAATACCTCTTTAAAGGTGAATTATGGCGCATCAGGAGAGGTAGTATTACTGGGGGGAAGAATTACTTCTGCGTTCTACATTATTTTCACCTGGTCAGAGTTGTGCTGTTCATGTTTTTGAGTTTTCTGGATAAATCCATTATTAATATTCTGACACCAGTCGTTATCAATAGTCATCGAGGATTTAATTGTAGCCCCCGTTAATTCCTGTAAAATACTGAACAGTTCTTTGGAACTGGATTTTGCTAGTTCTATTCTGGCATTCAGTTGGACTCTTTTGCTTTAAAAACAGGGAACTTATAAAGTTTGGTTACAAGTTTATAAACTGCATGATTTTTATCTGAAGGACATTTTCACCAGATACATTTGGCCTTACGTTTGGCTGTTCTAGCACTCAATACTTCTGGGAATATCATCCTGCAGCGAGGAAAGAAGTGGAGTAACTGTGACCTCAAACGTTTCACGCGTTACTTTTCTAAAATTTCTAATCTGACTAAAAGGTTAATCTGACTGGAAGTTTCTAATGACAGGATGAGAGGAGTATATCTCGAAGGGTAATGAAGAATGATCTGACCAGATACATTCATGGACTAGAATGGGAGACACTGTTTGATTTTGTTTATAATATCCAGTCTAAAGTATTACCATCTTTATGAGTGGGGAGGATGACATGCTGAGTAAATACAACAGATTGAAGTGTTTGCAGTGGCAGTACTGCATCATAATCCAGGGGATCATTGGTCCATAAATTAAAATCACCAAGTACAAGAAGGGGCGATTGATATTTAGACATGCTACCCACAAAAGCTAGGAGTTGTTCCTCAAATTTTGGCGTCATTATGGGTGGTCGATATAAAAGTAATAACCTGAAAGTACAAACAAATCCATTTTAGCTTTAAGAAGCATAGCCTCACAGTGATCCAAGTGTAATGTGTCTGATATATAGAAATTAAGATTGTGTTTAAAAATGAGGGCCACTCCCCCTCCTCTATTCTCTAAATGAACGTTATGAAGAGATGCGTAGCCAATGGGGGTGGCCAATTGCAGTACATGATGGGCAACCTTATGGAGCCCTGTCTCAGTAATGGCTAATAAAACAAGGTCAGATTACATAATATAATCAGCTATTTCAGCTGCATGTCGGACCACCGACCGTGTATTTAATAAAGCACATTTTAATAGGTTTGGTACTGATGGAGTAATATGCGCAGTGTCCATGCACCCACTATGTTCAGTCACAGTGCTTAGCTGGACTTGAGTGTCTACAATACTTGTGTCCATGTGACTTTCAAGTAGGGGTGCTTTAATGGTCTCGGGCATGATCGTGGTTGGCATACAATTAGATATCTCACCACCTGATATGCCTGTAACATGAATAGTTTCCTTAGACATGTGCAAGAACCTTGCTACACGGTTCCTCTGAATCGCGGATAGTAGCTTACAGCGTGTGGGCATTGTTGTAACAAGCAGATTAAAATAGGGGACTGACAAACAATGCCACTCACCGTTACACGAACCGGCACAACCGGCTTAGATACGCTTGCGCTGATGTGCCTGACAACGTGTCAAAAAGCTGAAAGAACTACAAGAATCCTGGGGAACGTAGTTCCTACAATTCAAGGCGATTTACTGAATGTGTGCAGTGCATCGAGTGGAGAAGATTGTAGTTCAAATCATGCAGGTTCAATTCATTCGGTCAGTAGAAGGATCTATACTCCTAAAAATGAGACTAAAAGCCTATGTTCCTGAACAATAAAATCTAATAAAATCTCACCAAATGAGAGCATTCAAAGTAGCAGCAAGGGATTAAAATATAGCAACAGTGAATTAATAAACAAGAAGTGCTACTGAGGCGATTAAAGTATATGTAGCATTCTATGTACAGTTCTACCAAACTGTACATGTTGGCTTAATCACCGAAACGCTGCGCTGATCAATATTTACCTAGTAATTAATCTATATGCTGTCTCATCATGTCTTTAATCAGTGCCGAGATGCCCGATGGCTTCACGCGCTTCTATCAAAGGAAAAGTAAATAAACAATAAATACATTTACACGCAGTAGTCCAAGGCATTAATAATCACGCAGGACAAAATAGCACACAGAAGTCCATTTTTGACTGGCCTAATTGTGATGAATGTGCAAATTACTGTGTGCACAATGGTGACCTGCACATTTGCCGGGGGCTGTGATGCATCATAAATGATGCATACCATACCAGTGGTGGTGGGTAGGCCTACCAGCGGGTGCAAGGAAATTCCTATTCCACAGGCAAGGTTGGAGAGAGATTCCGACACTGACAGCGGGCTGTGCAGCCCAACTCTGCAGATAGGCCTTGTGTGGACAGACCTGCATTTGCATGGGGTGGGGTGCCCCATGAAAACCCAGGTCAATTCTCAGCTACTTGGTGCTCTTTGTAACGTACACAAGTGACATTCAACTGCTTTCTCTAATTCCACTCCCAGGGACATTACTGACTGGCAGAAGCAGTGGCATTAAATATTATGTAATAGAGTTCCAAGTCGGTAGTTTCATAATAGGTTTGTGCAAAAAACGAAAATGCATAGTGAACTTTTTCTACATTCCGCCTGGGGTGCAAATTCAACTTGGAAGTGTGGTCCTAGGACACGTTGATGTGCATTAGATGTCAGGCCTAGTGAGCTATGTGTTGTGGAGCTCCGGCCCTAGTTTCACATGAAAAGCATGAGCGCAAAGGCCATTTGAGGCCTGTTTTTACATACACTTTCCCCCTACCATCGCTGAGCAGACCCTCATGGCTTGGCAGTCTTTTTGTTATTATTTGTTTTCAATAAAAAATGAGTTTCTAAAGCGATTGTTGGTGAAATGGAGGCCTACTGTCAGCCTGGGGCCAATCGACAGAAATAGAGCTGGGCGATTTTGACTTTAAACGGCACGTTAGCCGCAATTACTGATAACAGCGCAGCGTGCTGCTAGGGCTTCTGAGCCTTGAGGCACTGAATGTTCTAGCCATGTACAAATATGAATTTTGCAATTTGAGCTGTGCCATGTGTCATATACTCCGGCACACTGTTTGTCCCTAACATGCAGCACAGACATTATATTCGTCTTACCCTTAATCAGTGCTTTAAGTGGCCAACAAAATCGAGTCAGACTCTTATTGGGCTGTGGCCGAAAAGGGGCGTAGCCTGGCCGGGGGTCGGCACCACAACTAAGGTGCAAAACTTGCTTCACCTGAATGCTGCCTGTTAGGCCATACCCCAGTAAGAGCCCGGGCTCAGTTTTGCCAAAGAGCTATGGTCTAACAGGCAGCATTTAAGCGCTGACCCCCTGCTAGGCACCACTTTGATTCGATCATCACCCTCTCACCTGGGGTGCAAGGGTGATGAACCCTGCATTTCTAATGAAAGGGGTGTCTGGTGGACGGTTGGCGACACAATGAAAAGGTGAAGCTTTTTTTCTAGTGGACTAGGGTGAGCAGGAGACTTCAGGGAGCCCCGGCAGGACCCCCGTCTCGGGCAGGGATGTCATTTGGAGGTCACCAGGGCTGTGGGGGCAACACCTGTGGTCCATGCAATGACCCCTGCAGTCTCCCTTGCGCCCCTACATTTCAAAAAAAGAAACAACACTTTTCTAAAAAAAAAGAAACAACACAATCTATTGTGTCAAGCTGGAGCACAGACACAAGTCTGACGAGCGTGTGAGATATGTCCTCCTGGACCATTCAAAGTTTCCAAAGGCAAAATTAACACAAAGGTGTCCCAGAATCTATTGTGGCTCCTTTGGGTGAAGGCCATTCCTGCTACCAGCAGAAAAACCTGTTCTGTGGCTTCCACAGCCCAACCAATGCATTTATTTACATATTTATATATTTATTTTTCCTGAGCCCAAAAGGCATGGCTGTTAGAATAAAACATTATATTATAGTTAAACCAAACCCCCCCTCCTTACATTTTTAGGCAAGGACAGGGCCTTATTCAACATTACACTTTTAAAACAGGCATTTTTCCTTGTTTGCAACACCACATTTTGACACATAGTGAATTCTGCTGGGATGTCCCTTTCAAATTTGGTTTTCTCTTCCATCTGAGTTCCATATTCCATACACTGTTTGCAGCCCTAGTCAATTTCTCTTATACAGCAGCCTGTTCAAGGCACAGGTCCACTGAAATTGACATATGCCCAGAGAGCTAGGGTTTCTTTCGAAGTTTTTTTTTTACATTTTGTAGCGCAAAAGTCAAGCGTGTTTCCGTACAGCTGAGAGTAAAGCTGTTTGTGATTTTACAGATTTCTCTTGACACAGCCTGTCATTCAGCGATAATGCTCTCTTTTGCTGGAGCACAATCTGAATATGGATGGGCACAGCAGGGTCCCACTGATAAAAGCAGTGTAATGTTGAACAGATGAAAAGAGAATCAGGGCGCCATCATTTTAAATGTAAAATATTTCCCTTTTTCAATGGGACACTTTGAGCTAGCAGCAAAGTAGCGCTGCTTTTCAATTCTCTTCTTTGGTGCAAGTAAGAAAACACACTGGCAGCCTTTCCCACCGCAAGAGGGGCAGTCCAGCCGGAACTGCTAGGTCACATCCCTTATGCAAGAGACCACAAGCATCCCCAGACATGTTTCAGCCTCATTGGGTGTCATCAGTGAGGGGTAGCCTAAGTCTATAGGCCCAGCAGGCTTTCTAGGGGTGATGTTGTGGAGCTGCTGCTGCCGTTTACATTTTCAAATATAAACAGCAATTACTGTGACCTGCAACAGATCCTTCACCTCTATCTCCCAGCTAACAAAAACAACTTTGTGTTACTTACTAAATAAGCAACACAGAAAGGTGATGGCTGGAAGGTTTGAAATCATTCATAATCACTTCACAGCTCTGGACAACCCTCCAGACAATCATTTTTCTGGTTGGACTTGTGTTGTCAGGTGATGTTTCCAGTCTGTGGCTAGACACTTATCAGGCACTGGATGTCTGCACTTTGGGGCTTAGGCCTTTTCGAGATGCTCTGTCTGTTTACAGTTTAGCCCTAGTGATATACAATAGTCCAGGTGGTTGTGTTGGAAATCCGCTTACATTCACAGTAATTTGGTAATATGGGCCTATACACAATGATATTAACGCTACATATGGTGATACATTCTTGTATGAAATTTATATCTTATTACAGTGATATTGTAACCATATTTTCTTAGTCTATTGAGGAACAATGCTATGTGATGCCACTGCCTGTTTGACAAGGGGTGAAAGATTGTGTGCCATCACTTCCTGTGATGCTACTTGGGGGTGGAGGTGAAGGGTTTTGTGATGTCACTTCCACTACCCTAAGCATTTTCTCAGGCACAATTTTCAGAGCCTAAGCCCCAGCTAGCCCTGGCCCACTTAAAGCCCTGCCCTTTAAAACAGCTGCAAAACTAGAGAAACTTTATGCTCCGTTTTTATTGTCTTAAAAATAAAATATATTTGACACATGCTGTAGGATTTTTTGTGTGGTGGGCAAGCTGGTGTCTGCATTCTCTTTGCATCAGCATTGCACACCAAACAGTGGCTCTTTGCAATATTTCATGACCCGTGACTTCCCAAGCAGGCACGCTGTTATCGACCACTCACATGGTATGGTGCTGTGCTTAGTGATGCACCACAGAACCGCAACCACAATCAAAGCAGAGGACGGTCAATTACAGTGCGTCACCAACAGGAGGCATTGAGTGACAACAAGCCCACTGCGATGAAACCTAATGTAAACGAGGGAGTAGGACGTAGTCCGGCCTACTGTGAACGACTGTGCTTCCCTGAAGGGCAAGGCCACCCTTCGTGTGATTGTTGTTCCAAATTCAGCCAAATAAACAACTGGCGGCCCAGGTGGTATCTTACGAATGCCGCCGAATATGATCCCTGAGCGGCCGGGCCGGGGCCTGGGAGTAGAGCTTTCAGCAATTCCCAAATGGATAGCATTACTGGGAGTCTGACACTCAACACCTTGGTTGCGCCGTGGGATACTATATTAGTAATGCTTGGGAGAGGCGTCCAACTGGGTAAGAGAGCGGACGAGAGCGGGGCCATTAATGCAGTAAGGCCCTCATGGCTCACCACAGCACACATGGGGCCTCATTACGAGCCAGGCGGTAAGTTACCGCCTGGGCCGTGACTTTACCACCATGGCGTAAACTACGTTTACGCCATGGTGGTTGGCGGACTTACCGCCCCATTCCGACCTTGGCGGGGCGGTAAGTCCCCAATCCCCATTTACCCTTCCCCATTCCCATTTTTGCCCCATAGGGCATAATGGGAGTGGGGAAGGCGTTAATTACGCCACCGTAATTTACGGTGGCGTAATTAACTCCATGGTCCCTTAGCGCCATGGATTTTAACACCTGCTAAAAGCAGGTGTTAAAAGCGCCAAGGCGCTAAGGGACCTCGTACTCAGGCGGTAAGGGTCGGCGCTGTTAACGCTGCCCTAAACCCCTTACCGCCTGGGTCGTAATGAGGCCCAGTCTTCGTTGCAATCCATCGAAGCATAATGTAAGATTTTTTCAAAATGATAAAATAATGTAGGGGTCATACACAGATTATTTGTTATAAAAAGAGATCTCACACATTCATAAAACGTGACCCAGAACAATGAATATAAAAGAATGAATCTGTCTGGATAACATTAATTTTAGAATTTCTGTGAGGTGTAAATCTCAGGGGTGGTGCAATTATTGCATGTTAAAACCGCTAAATATATTTACAACGCAACTTGTCGATCTCATGAAAATGATGACTTTGTCTCAGCCTGGGGCGCCCAGAATCGATTGTGCTTGATAAATACAGTTAGACCACTAGGGATCCACACTGGCCGGGTGCTGTGAGCAGCTACACACACCTTGCGGGTCTAGCATCTGCTGCGAGTGCACAGCACCCAAGGTCGGTGCTCTTGACTAGCAGGAAGGCGTTGTGCTGCGAGTGCACAGCGCCTAAAGTCGGTGCTCTTGACTAGCAGGAAGGCGTTGTGCTGCGAGTGCACAGCGCCTAAAGTCGGTGCTCTTGACTAGCAGGAAGGCGTTCTGCTGCGAGTGCACAGCACCTAAAGTCGGTGCTCTTGACTAACGCATGGATTGCGAAATGCCAGCAAGACGCTCTCCTAATGCGGCGTAGCCTGCAGTTTCCTTAGCGATTCCTGTTTGTCTTGTTCGACGAACACTCCCTTTGAAAGGCGTACACAAATGCCAAGCCAAGAAAAGAACACGTATGTCTACACACGACCAACGCAATCTCTGCAGCGCTTCATGTATGCAACGCCAGCATCCAAGCACTGTCCTAGTACAGCACCTGGGAGTGAGGCGTGGTAGGCCTGCAGTCCCTCAGAATCTATCCTCATGATCAGCACACCAAATCAGCCCAGTAACTATGACACCTGGGTGTTGTGGCTGAAGAAAGAGTGGACAACGTCCCCCACTCCCACCAGGTCTGGTGTTGGCGATTGGCAATGCTTGCACACAAGTTGGTCTTGATGTTATGGAAGTTCCATGCAAGCACTTTAATAGAGGGCTGGAGTGATGCTGCCAGGGTCACTATGCACTCTAGCAAGCACTATGCAAGCGCAAGGAGGAGATTAGATCCGCCCTTTCGCCGTATGCTTCTGCTGGTTAATGCAATCAATGGGGATTGAAAGAGGCAACGCAAATCGACAGATAGACCGGCATATATTCGTGGAGAAAAAACGAAACGAGTTAAGGTTATTAGCTATAAAGAGCTGATTCATAGAGCGTTTTCCAATGGGGTTTTGCCATTATAAAACGTGTCTGTCCTACTATCCCATAGACCCTTGCTGTATTCCAAGAAAATGCAAAACATAGCATCCTATTCCGCCCTTATGATCCGAAAGTAAAACCTGTGGCCTGTACCCTTTGGCCTCAATAGATTGGTGGGAGAGCAACAAAGCCTCGAAACACTATCCCAGCACATCTTTACACAATGAGTGTTCACCAGGTGTTTAGGCACCAAGTAAAACCCGACCTAATTTCTGGCTCGGTCTTTCGGTAGCCCCACCCAACTTGCCACACTGACACATGCTTCATGGATCTCACTGCCCTTGGCATAACATTAGGAACACCGACGCATTTGTATTTTGTATTTGTTGAAAAGCAGGGGTGTCATTTTAAACTGAACTGACTTACAAAGTGACCAATAGCAGAGTGTAGTCCTTCAGTCCAGTGACGTTACAGAAAGCACATGTATGGAATGAGCTGGGCCAGTTTGAGAATGGCAGAAGCAAAGTGAACAAACTGATGATATGGCTTAAGTAGTTGCATGATTTTCAGATCAACAGGGAAAATACATGAATATATTTGGAACTATATTTATGAGACATAGGGGGTCATTCCGACCCTGGCGGTAAGCGGTTAACGGCACTGGTAAGGATGCCGGTGCCTTTAACCCCCTAACGCCCTATTAGGAGGTTCCTTAGCGGGTCCCACCAGGAACGGCCGGTCTGACCAGTCGTCGTTAGCGGGACCCGTTAAGGGACCATGGAGCTAATAACGCAGCCGCAATTTGCGAGCCCGTTATTAGCTCCTTCCCCATTCCCATTGAGACCTATGGGTGCTCGAATGGGAATGGGGAATGATATGGTATGATAGGTTATTTATAACACGCTTAATACCCAGAGGTTTCTAAGCGCGGACCCAGGGATCGAACCTGTGTTGCTCCGTGTCGTCTTGTTTCCAAGTCGAGCACGCTGCCGCTAAGCTATCCTCCTGGGACATGGTTTTCTGAATAGGGACTTACCGGGTCCCACAAGGTTGGAATGACCCGGTAAGTCCCCAATCAGAGACCCCGGACCTGGGTTTGGAGGCAGCCATGGTGCTCGGAATGACCCCCATAGAGGCAAATCTCAATGTTAAGTGTGTCTTCTGGAGGAAAGCATCGGCATGCATATTGGTAAGATGAACTCCACTGCACAAAATCAGCAAAGGCTCATTCTATGCAGCATGATACGTGGTATCAAGAACTTTAGTAACCCATGTAATTTACATTTACCAAAGCTGTGGGTGGAAGCCCGTCAGCGACTTTCCTTACAAACTAAACTAAGTCTGACTGGCAATCAGATGTCATCTGTCTTGGTCTCTGGTAACACTGCACAAGGAAGTTGGCTATTGTAACTAACATTTAGGGCCTGATTCATGGAATTATTTGCACGGTTCAACGTGACTTTGCACTGCTGAAAAGTGACTTTGCACTGCCGACACAAACACTGATTCATGGCATTGTGCACTGCTTTAACTTGACCATTATGGATGTTGAATTCTGCTTCAATTATAATTAAATTGTATACATCTGGGGTATTGGCATCAAGTAATTAGAGTTCTGCCTTTATAAAGTACCTGAGTGGGCGAAACCGTTGGGCGCGCTGTTGGCAAATTACAGCATAGCATATATCATGCTCGTAAGTATTCTGTGAATGACGGTTTGGTGCGATGTTCGCTCCTTTAGTGACTGTCTAATCTTGATAACACAATGATCACCAGTCATTGTTTGAGTTATTATATATTGGACAGGAAGCCACTTTACTAAGCAACATACACAAGGAATCCTTATGTTTTGTTGGATGAAACAACATTGCTATGTTACTTGGTGTTGTAAATAATTGGATTTGGAGATATCAAGTCGAATTGCATTACTCTACAATAGAGTCAGAATCTTTAAATTTCATTTTCAGGAGCGCCTACTTGTTGGGAATTTCATTCATAACAGTTTGAGAGTGGTTCACAGGTCGAACATACACCAAGGGCAGAGACAACATGACAAGACATGAATATTCATGACATAAAGAGCCTAATGCCAGTATTGAAATCATAACAGTTACACAGACCAGTCCTGAAAGCCCTAAACAAGCAAAGTGGACTGGGCAGTCAGTTAAGCTAGTAAAGTGGGTGCATAAGGGCAGGGCACCTTAATTCGCTAGTGGGTGCACATTGATCGTACATTTAAAGATTCCCACCCTTGTGATGGCTTTGATTCTCAGGGGAAGCGGCGGGGGAGCGTTCCCGTGGAGTGTGGCTAGTAGGGAGACGGAGCCAATGCAGGACTGGGCGTGGCACAGAGTGGAATGGAGGGAGAGTTGAAGTAAATAGGAGGGAGACTATGGATGGATTTAAAGGTGAGTAGCAGGATCTTGAAGAGAGATTGTTTTTGCAAGAAGAGCGTCCTGCATGGTGATGGTTTGAGGAGGCGGGGAGGAGTCCGCGTATGTTGAGGAGAGTGCCTGCCACAAAGTAGGTCACTTTAAAGGGAGCAGAGGGGTAGACCGAGAGTGCAGATTGGGGATTTGTTGCATGGGCGTGTGGAGGGGGTGGATTTTTCTAATGCATAGGAGGTTGAGTCTGGTTGTGGCAAAATTGGGTCTGATGAAGTGGAAGAATTTCAGGTCCTTGTCAAAGAGAACCCCAAGGCTGCGAGCCATGGGTGAGGGGGTGAGGACCTAAAGGAGGAATGAGAGGGGAGAATTGTATGTTTGTGCTGGGGGCTGCGGATGGCTTTGTGCATTTCTGGAAATATTCTTCATTTAGATTTGTCTCTCCAGCCCTACTGTGCTCCTGCGGTGGCTGTACTGCGTGCTTGGTGTGACAGCTCATCTTGTGGGTTTTGGTTTACATGTTTCATTTTCCAGTATGTTTTCATGTTGTTATGTCCCTCTGATCTTACAGCGCATGCCAGAAATGGGGTGTGTTTGGGGCGTTGCATGTTTGTGCTTTTTTCTGTATAGTTTTATTCCTATCCCTCTGCACCTAGGACACATGTTTGGAAATATCAATAATTGTTAGGGTGTCAATAAGTATGCATCTGGAATTTGGTTGATGCGATTTTCGAAATTCTTGCTGCGTGCACCTGTGCGCCTTGAAGCCTGCAACAGATGGCATGTGCCTCTAAACCCTCATGGGCCTTTTTTTTGGCCGTTTTTTTTTATCCAGCAAAGACCAAATTCCAAGGAGCAGCTAAACCTTTTTCAGAGATGACTCATTATAGCAGGAGCGGTGCCCAGATCCAGGGCTACACATTGAAGGGTGTAGGGCCTAGACTCCATTTGAGACCAGATGTCTTCATTAAAGGTGTGGACACATTCATCTGGAACAGTACTAGAAAGTATTATGTGCATTTTACAATACACATATTTACAATTTGCGAACTCATAAGTAGTTACTATTTGAAGCATTTTCCCCAAATCACACCATAATAATGGATGAAGTGCAGTAGCTGGGATTATGGCTTCGGGTTCCAAATACGGAGATTGTAGTTATTACAGAAGAAAAGTCGCCAACGTAATCACCCACCCAAGACTGCTGCTCAGCCAGGCACCAATGCAGGTGGCATTGCAATTATACATAACTACTAGCGGTAAATACTTTTGTGGGTAATTAATGGCATCTGTAAAGATAAAAGGCCCGATTTACAAAAATGTTTTAACTCGAGCCTAGAAACCCTTGTGTACAGGCGCGTTATAAATGACATATCATATCATAGCATGGGAGAGTCCCATTGAAAACATATTTGCAAATACGGGCCTAAGACAGTGAAACACATATCCGCATCTTTTCAGGCCGCTACACACATACAGCTCCGGATACACACTGCTGGTGTAATAACCGCCGGTACAAAACAAACAAAAAACCAGCAACCATGACATAGTTGCATTTTACAGGCTAGCATGTGGTCACAAAAGCACAAACCACTCCTCTGTCATCAAATGTGTGTGCACTGCTAACACAGGGACCATTCTATACACGGGAGCAGCTGGTTATGGGCAGGGGTCAAGTCCTAAAAAGCAAGTGGGGGGACTCATGAACATACCAATTGAATGTGGGGTCACCAGAAATTAGCATATCAAGACGCCCTCTGAAAAAAGTGGGGGAATCCATCCACCCGTGTGTGGCCTCGACTTGAGCCGTGGTTATGGGCGCTACCTGTTTCAAGGCCAGCCCAGAGCTGGTTTTCCTTTGTGCAGGGTACGCAGCCATAGTCTGGATATGTTGTGATCCTTAATAACCCAGCAGAGTGGATTTTAATGGAGGCACTATGTTCCCCCTTTGGTACTGGGAATGTCATATAAACCGGTGGCAGTTAACAGCTACTGCCGGCAGTATTCAGACTAATTGCTCTTTAATATGGTCCTTCGCCATCAGATCACGTTTAAAGGCATTTGTGAAATGTAACACCTATCACTAAACACCCGGTGATGAGATGTGCAGTCATGTAATCAATATTATACACATGTGGGTGCAGATATCCTAACATCCCGGGCAGTCCATATGCACAGGAGATCAGCTGTCCGGCTAAGTGCGTTTACTTGTGTTAAGGCTTAGAGGGATGTGCCTTATAAATAGACCCCGGCAGGGAATTCCGTTGCAATGGAAACCTGGAGCCCAGATCAGCCAGGCAGGTGACTTCTCCCCCTGGGCCTTCGACATATTGCATAATGTGCGTGGAAGGCTTGCTGAGCTCGCCTCGCTCCCCGACTACAGCTGCTTATATCTCAGCCAAAGATAGGAACCCTAGTCAGGCACAAGTCAGGCAAGTCACCCTGCTTTTCATACACGGTGCCTGGGCAAGTTTAGAATGGAAATTAGAATGGGTATGGAAACCCCCCAAAAGCCCGATTTGCACCTGTTGTTTGTCATTGAAAGCCAAAGGGTTCATTGCAGCGAATTGGCGCGCCTCACCTGGGCGACCAAACACCCTGATTTGAGCCCACAGTCAGTATGCGCTGCAGTTGGCAGATAAGCTGCCGCTGGAGCACGACTTGTTGACACATAGGTCTGCCCCCGTTTTCACCTCCGTGGGCAAGGGGCCCTATTGCTGCCTGTAGCAGAACCAGTACTACAATAGCGAGTGCAAGAGAGCAACACGCACCCCGAGCACCACAAAATTAACAGCGAAAAAAGAGAAATAATACATAGCTCTTCATCATAGATATATTTACAACAAGGCCTACTAGGCCCAGGCCTAGGGTGCAGATTGCCAGAGGAGCAGTATTTTATTGCAGTTTATTTTCTATTAACTGGCTGTCATTTTTTAAATATAAAACCACTTTTGTTTCTCTGAGTCTGATCCACAACATTACAATTCATTTTGAGTTGTTAGCAGTCATTCCACTCGTTTAGCGAAAGTTTTTGATAGCCAAACTTGTTTATATATGCTTGATATTTACAAATGTTTTATAGTTAGTGTGTCTTTTTTTTTTTAAACGAAACGCATGCAAACGCAGCGCTCTTTAGATATTTAGTGATTCAGTCATACAACCCTCACAGACATATATGACAGATGTAAAGCTCTAAGGTCATTCTTATCTTCCCAAAATGCCCTTTAATATGCAAAATAGCCAAAACCTCAATTGTTTTAATAGTGCCACTTCACATTATCGTTTGAGTTATTTTTAATCAATACACACATACACTGTGTTAACATGCATGTTTTAAACTATTTCAAAAATGCGGATTTTCCCTTAAGAAAAGTAAAGGTTAAAATTATGCATCCTTTTACAATATTAAAAACATGCCTATGATTAAGTCAAGCACAGTGTTCCCCCAGGTGGCACTAAAATGATGTTTGGAAGCAAGCACTCATTTCCCTCCCCACATTTCAGAGCTCTGTGGTCCCCCAAAAGGTGCAAGCATGAAATAGATCATAGAGGAGTTAACTTGGCAAAGAGTAAATCTGAATGCACAAGTGCATCAAGAAACCTGTCAAAGGATACCCAAAGACATATAGAAGGGTGAGAACAAAAAATGCGTACCAAAGGTACACACTGTTCCACAGCTGTATTTTAATGATGTTCCAGCGCAAGGGATTAGAGATACATCTGCTGCAGCAGGTAACTTTCCTTATTCACATTCTGCCCCTGCTAACACCAGAGCAAGGGGGTTGAGGTCTTTTTATTCAACATTTGTATAAGATGTGCCTGTCCCCCTTGCATATATTCCTTATGTAAACGTTACCATTTGACAAGACCGGATGTAGAAATGCAGTTATGCTGCATTAATATTACAGACCAGTCTAGGTGCTTCTTATAGAGTGACAGTAGGCAATTTGGGAGAAAAAACAGATATTAGCATTGAAACCAAAATTCCTCGCCCCAACCTGATCTCACTTGTCTCCAGTTGGCAGGCAGGTTATGTTCTTATTGCCTCCTCTAAAAGATTGTTTTCGGACCTAACCATATGTAGACAACTAGCTGTAACAATTACCTTGAGTGCACTGAGCTGTAGAGCACACTGCCTTCTCCAAATCTTGGACAGCAGAGATCTGAAAACACTCTTTGAACTAACATAACATGGAAGATGACAGGCTTAATAGAGAGGAAGTAATAGATTACTAATCCCTGCAACCTTAAAAACATTCTTATAGTGTTATGGAGCCAAAATGGGGGCGTAGGGGAATGGTTTGAGAAATGTGGACACAGTTTGATGAAGGGGCGGAATCTGGTGAAAGTGCACGGTCTGGCAGGGGTGGAGTAAAGTTGGGGGGTGCATGCATTTATTTGGGCCTAGCGCAGCAGAAATCCTAAATACGCCACTGTGCTTCATGCCAGATTCCTCCTAGCAGACATGTAAAATGCGACAGTCACCAGACCCATGTATTTTGTCCCTTTCCGACCCTCTCCCAAGACCTAGATCTGACCTTGTCTACAGCTTTTAGTCCTAATCCCTGGACTCTATTTTATTGATTTACTGTTTTTGTTTTGCTTCTTCTTCTGGGAGTTTTTCCGCTCTTTCATGACTCATTCAGTGCAAAAAGAGGTACTGTGGTTATTCTTGAGTCTCTTACTTTCAGTTTTCCAGCATGACAGAGCTGCGGGCATTTGGAAAAACTGGCTTGCCTCTTGTACAATGTGTTTCCCCAGCGGCAATCAGCAGGGGTGTTGCTAGGTTTCTGAAAGATCCGGGCTACACTAATGTAGGGACTGTGGTGAATCAGGGCTAGATAGCCTTTTGGTAGTAGCGCCTGAGCTTCTATCTGGGGCTACAACAAAAAGACCCGGGACTATAGCGCCTCAGCCAACCCCCTAGCGACGCCTCTGGCAATCGCACTATTCCTATCATTGCCACCATCTCATCTTTAGTTTGTTAAGCATATTCTAATGGAGAAATGTCTGTTCCATAAGACAACAAGGAAACCAAGTAGGAAATTCTTCTTGTTCGTTAAGGAAATAAAGAGGGCCATGGACTCAACCTGAGTGGAAACAAACTTTTCCAGAGGGTACCTAGCAACCAAGGAGATGTGAATGATTTGATATCACGTTGTTACATTTTAGGCAGACGCAAGCTAGATCAACTATGGATTTTTTTCCACGTTGATCCATGAGTCTAATTTCCCTTTGGGGGTGCCCTGTTCCCTCATTATGTATTTTCCCAATTGATCCCAGTGGGAATATTGGGACTCCATACCGGCTTTGGAAAGCACTGTAGCTGAATTTACCCATAGCCAGGAAGCGTGGGCCTTTCGTGGCATTAGATGACTTGGTTCTGAACGTCACCGGTGGAAACATATTGGCGCAGTAGAATATTATACGGAAAAAGTGCCAGTTTTGAGCAGTCGCTCCCTATTTCCTACGGCATGATCAAAGTTCACCTTCATACAGCCAGGTCTAGTCTGCTTTATGTAGAGTTGTAAAGTGTTCATATATTTATTTATGTATTGTTGTTTTTAGTTCAAATGAACTTCTGCAACAGTACAAAATATATTTACATAAGTCAAAACAGAAATACTACAATTCTGCTCATAAACTGAAAAACGGTTCCTTGGTGCTGATGCTCTACCAGAAAGCACAGGAAAAATGGCACATTTGAAGAGAGCGTTGGGGGAAAAAGGAGGGAAAATGGCCAATCTGAATGCAGATGGAGATGGAATTCCAGAGGGTGAGGAGGACCAGGATTGAAAGGGCACAGCCACCACCGAAGATATGATGAAAGCAGGTCGTGGTCAGGAGGGTAAGACTGGGGTCATCTGATAGGACGATAGGGAGAACATTTGGATGAAGGACAATAGGCACATGCAGGAGAAAGGCAGTGATACATGATGCAGAAGGCCTTAAAGTGAATATGCTTCTTTTCCCGAAAGTCAATGCAGTCGCCAATGTAGTCGTGGCATAGATCGCAGCATTCTGAAAACATGTAATCCAAAGGAACCCAAGGAAGAGAGTGATGGAGTAAGCAAGCCTTGACTGAAGCACCCGAGAAACAGGCGGGAAGTAAGGAAGACCAGGGAACATTCTGACGAAGGCGGAGCCAGGAAGATTGACAGGACGATCAGCATCCCTCCCGAGCACTGGGACTTTCCATCAAATCATCTGTGCTTTTATAGTACCAAAGAATGTTCAATGAGAAAGCAAATGCACACGAAATGGTATGTGGTTTATTGCCGTCCTTATTAATTATGTTGTGTACATACTGAAGAAATAAGTGTACGTTATTCCTTGGGTGTCTGCCAAAGTCAACCACACACCTCATTAATAGAGGCCTGGAGAGAGCAGCTCGAGGGGATGGGGAGAAGCAATTGTTTTTGTATGTTCGTGCGTCACCCCACGAGTGATAGTGTTTTATAGCACTTTTGTATGATGTTTTTTTCTTTAATGCTTGAAAGTCTACAATGAATTATGGGAGCCAGACGCCATAAGTAGATTTCCATACTCACGTTCCTCTTGAAAGAGCTGGGCTGGGGCCAGGCGACAGCAACGTGGGCCAAGGCCCATCATTTAAGTCGCTGATGTAAGCCTAGGGCTGAGACTGGGCCATGAGTGTACAGAGCTGGCCAGAACGGCCACGCTCGCTACAGAAACCTGGAGCCACACCATCGGGGTCGGACTGGGACAAGAAAAAGGCCCGGTCACCAAAATAAAAAGTGGCCCACCCCTTGCCTCAAAAAAGTGGCCCACCCCTCGCCTCACGACCCTTGACCTCTGATGACATCACCGGAAGTGATGTCATTTGATCCCACCCCAAAGTGACATCCTGAGAAGTGATGAAACACGACCTTTCACCCCTTGATAAAACAGAAAGTGGCATCAAATAGCATTGTCCCTAAGTACACTCAATTACTGTGAATCCAAGCAGACGTCCAAGGCCACATGATAATATGTTATTGTATAGCACTTACGCTTAAGCTCTTTTTTATAGAACAAATATGAATAAAATATCACCCAACCTGTGTTGGTACTCATTTATCAACCAAAGAAGGATGAAAGGCTTTTTGAAAAAAATAAAATGGAAAAAAAAATATTCTTTTACTTTCTTCCAAACCGGCCCAGGCATGGCCAGAAACTGGCCCTCACTCCCCAGGGAGGTCCGAGGGGCCAATCTGACCCTGCACACCATTTAGGCCATCCTCTTCTTGATAAAAAGCCGTCTTAGGCATTGCTCCCTCATAAAAGACTGGTCGAAGTACAGGATGTATAACGAGACCCCTAGGGTAGGTAATAGCACTTGCACTAAATGCAGCCTACCGCTGTGTGGGTGATGGGAAAAGCACACTGTGAGAGGCGCTCAATAATACATTTCAGGGCTAGGGAGGGGGGCTCCGATGTCACCTCTATAATGGCGCATGGACACGGAAATTGAACCAACCAGTAGATGCTGATCTGTGGCTGGTCTGCTGTGCAACTATAACCCCGCTTCTAACATGTCACGTTAACCATGTGCAATTGTTCGCCTTAAATATGTTGGTGAAATAAAAATTCTTATATAAAAACATGTCCAACAAATAACCTCGCCTACTTAAACATATTATGCTGTTAAAAGATCTGTCCGCCTTGGGGAACCTTTCCTTGGCACTATACATAGTGACCGAAGTCCGGCCCACAGAGTTACCTACCTCCATATGGTGACGAGAAAAGGAAGGCGGGAGAAGCATAAATAGAAGAAAAAAAACACAAAATGGTGGCCTGGTGCAGGGGCTTATGCGCAGCTTTAAGGTACAGGGTATTGTAAGGGTAGCAGTGACCGGGATCTTGAAGAGTGAGGCATCGGTTGTGGAGAATGGAGGCAGGACAGGAGGGGCAAGAGCAGGTGGAGGAGGGTAAGCACAAGGTAGGCGAGGAGGAAAGGAGGTGCTGTGAAAAAAGGGTGTTGAGGTGAATAACTGAGACATATTCAGGGAAGGGAGAGTGTGATTGATGGCTTTTGGGGATCCCCCCACAAAAAATGGAGAGGCGGTAATGAAGAGAGAAAAGCAAGCGAGGTAGTTCAGAGAGTGAAGCACTCGCTTCAGATAGCCATGTTGCTACCTGTAGTCAGAGGTTCGATTGCAGCCGGGCTGACTCAGCGCTTCATCCTTTCGAGATCTGAAAAAGGAATACCATTAAACTGTGTAATAAGAGCAAGTTTCATTAAAGGGCTTGGAATCTTGAGAAATCGGAGAGAAATTCCATATTTAAAAACATGATATTAATGATATTGTATTTTTGATGGAATGTGGAAAAATTATTGGAAACTGAATGTATTATATTGAAATGCAATGATATTAAAAATGACATTATTAAAGCTGAATTGTAAAGAATAAATTCTAGAAGAAAAAAAATGAAAATACATGTTGTGCCTAATCAGACTAGTGTACTTAAAACGACAACAAACGGGATCCCAATTTGGAAGCTTATGAAAGGCCTGCTGGGTAATGACCTGTGCCAGGAATGTGGAAGATTGACAGAGTCTTTCTCTCGCCTTCTATGAAATTGTCCCAATATTATAAGGGGTAGGTAATTGACAACAGGACTTCTGCCTGAATCAAGAAAGTAGTTACTACTAGGGTTACACATGCACTGATCATATGACAGTTGTGTAAGGTTTCCAGGTTTCCATGTTAGCTCTGCGGAGTGTCAGCAGGGAATATTTAAATGGAGGAGACTAGGCACCAGAAGAAATAACTTAATTTGACATGTATCCACCAAACTGCAAATTCTGTGTAGACACTTACGTTACACCAAGGCATTCTAGATGCAAGCGCTGAATGTGAAGTCTGAGCGGAGGTCCAAGTGCACGCCAATGTGTGATGCAAGAAGGGATGCGTGGTAGACACATATTCTTGATTACAGAAAGTAATGTTTACAGAGAAATGTGCAAAATTCAATGTTTTTCCTGTCTAATTCGAGTCAGGTTGCTCGTTGATCAATTCTGGCCATAAGTGTGGCTTTTCTGTCAATCTCGTGTAATTTACTGCATTTACAGAGTAATTAGTTACACCTGATTTCCTTGCAGAATCCGTTTCCGGGTGTAACTTTGACTATACCGATGCATATCTTACTCCACCAACAGGAGTTTTTGTGATTCACCCTCAAGGTTTCTGGAAAGAGGTTGCTGCTTGAATCAACCTAATCCCTAAACCGGTTTACCCTTTATTCGTTGTGAGAACAAAACGCTTCAGATGCTTCCAAAACCAAGCAGATTCAGGCTTTACCCGAGCAACATATAGCGTTCACAGACATTGGGCCTCATTACGACCCAGGCGGTAAGTTACCGCCTGGGCCGTGACTTTACCACCATGGCGTAAACTACGTTTACGCCATGGTGGTTGGCGGACTTACCGCCCCATTCCGAGTTTGGCGGGGCGGTAAGTCCCCAATCCCCATTTACCCTTCCCCATTCCCATTTTTGCCCCATAGGGCATAATGGGAGTGGGGAAGGCGTTAATTACGCCACCGTAAATTACGGTGGCGTAATTAACTCCATGGTCCCTTAGCGCCATGGATTTTAACACCTGCTAAAAGCAGGTGTTAAATCCGCCATGGCGCTAAGGGACCTCGTACTCAGGCGGTAAGGGTCGGCGCTGTTTACGGCGCCGTAAACCCCTTACCGCCTGAGTTGTAATGAGGCCCATTATCTGGAGATTGTAGCAATATACTAATTCGTTCTCGTGGGTGAGAGAACCAATGATTTGCTGCACACACATCAGTCATTGAAAGGTGCCACAGGAATGTGTATGAAAAGATATGGGCACAAGCTATGACCTCGGAATTATAAAGAAGCTCCTATTATTGCATGTGATGATTATGATCGAGTAGTACGTTTATAGTAACCTTCCTAAGCATCCCAGGCTTTCCTTCCATGTGCAGGAGATCTCATGCCAGAGAAACATATTTTAGGACCCCAGCAGACATGTCTCAGATAAGCGAGTACATGCAATAGATCATTCCCGGGTATGTTCCTAGATCATGGTGGCATTATTCAACCCACATCTGCGGAGAGGAGCACTCTTAAGCTCCGCCCCCTCACCTCCATCATGTTGGAACAACAGTGAAAGAGTCGTATGTATGACACAAGGCATTGTCCCGATGCCGCATTGCTTGTTCGAGACGTTATGCGCTCAGACAACCGTATCGAATGTCCCCTCGTACTGAGACAGTAGACGGATGCAGTGGTCGAAGTGAGCGGGAGCGGGCGGGAGCGGTGCTCCTCTACTTTTTTTAATTACCTTTTACAGCGCCTATACTTTTATTTTAAAAAGAAACCGTTCCGGAATGGTTTCATTTTAAAATAAAAGTGTAGGAAGAAGTTGAAACGTGCACTTTCAGTGCACTGCACTGAACATTCCCTTAAACAGCAGGTGCAAGTGTTTGGGGGTGTGCATTGTGCGTGGGAGGCGACGTGGTGATGGGGTGTGTGGCGAGCGGGTGCAGGCCAGCAGGGAACATAGTTCCACTACTTCTTTTCGTACACTTCGACCACTGGACGGATGTCGACATATCGCGATGCACATTGAAGAACTGTACATATAACCTAACAGCTGGAGAGTGATGTTTTAATGTAAAGACACATGGACGAAATGAAACAATCTATGAGTATTCAAAATAATAAAAGATGTAACTGAAGCAACAAGAGAACTCATGAGTATCAAAGAAACAAGTGAGAAGAGGCAAAGTAAATGTATATACGTGGAAAAGCAGGGTACAGGAGACATATAGAAACTTTGTGCTGTGATATAACCTATATAGAATGTGACTAAAGCGACCATAATGCATAGATGGAAAAACAGCTCTGTGTGAAGGATGGAGAGGAGCCTCTTGGATTGGGATCAAGGGTGCTACTTCAAGGAATAATTGAAAGGCACAAGAGGAGTCAAAAGGACAAGCCATGTATGTAAGACCTATTTCTCTTAGATTAAGTGAAGAAGAAAACAGCTGCAAGGGCCAAGTATTGGACAATTAAAGATGCAGGAAGTCTATGCAAGGTGGAGTGAGCAAGTCTCTAAAGGCAGAGGGAAAGTAATAGCACCTAGTACAATTAAATCAAATAACAGTAAATAAAAGATCGAAATGGACACATTCGTGGTCTCAAACGTGACTCAGAGGGTGAAAACAAGGGCCATTTGTTAAGCTCCGGATGAAGATAAGGGTGTACCCACACTCCTTCAAAGATCCCAGAGCAAGGAACAGGCAGCAAGGTCAACAACAAAGGAGAAACTTTGGCTAGGAGCCTGACTGATGAGAGATGATGGATTAATTGGAGCAAGTTGGTAGTAGTCTGACGTTGTTCTCTGCACCTGGGTTTAGTTTTGCTTACATGCTGCTAACGAGCCAAAAGTCCAGGGTTGGGAGAGAATGCCAACTAATCATATGAGGCCCATGTAGCAACCTGCTATACAACGTTGCACAGGCCAATCCGCTTCTGTATTCTGTTATAATCAGTATTAAAAAGTATTTAGAGGTAGTTCAAGGCATGCCTACTAGATAAGGGTCAGCCAATGACGTTATAAACACTTACATATACTATAGGTACACATTTTCCATTAACCAACCCCTCCCTTCAATATGTTTTAAGTTTGCCATGCAGGATGGTGTCATAGTTGATGCATATTGAGGTATAAAGCCTTTGTGTAATTAGAATTGTGTGTAAGTGTGAGGACTACTGCTTGTGGTTCACCAGATTGCCCTACTTTATTTTGAAATGAGAATAAAGTAGTACTTTTCCATATTATTTGGGTCTGTTCGGTTATTTGAGTCTGGGGTCATTTAGTATGGTAATTTCACTCTGCGCATAAAATATGCTTCAAGGTGCCATTGCACATTTGCACTAATGTGTGAATCTTGCATGACCCCATTCCAAAGTCATGAAAAGGTGTGTGAAATCAGAGGTTATCAGCGCTATTTCTTGTTGCACTGCATGTTAAACAGGAACACAAGTGTTTAAGCACCTTTCACTGGAGTCTTTGAATCCTATTGCCTCCCCCGGTATGATATGTATTGGCTTGAGGACTGAGGGAGGTCATTCATATTGTAGTTGTGTCATGGGCGTGTCCGGGGAGTGGCCTGGGGTGGCACATGCTACCCCTGGAATCTGATTGGCCAACCCAGGTGCCATCCCAATCCTAAACTATGATCATTATGTGTGTGTGTTTTCATATACTTCATGCCACCCCTGCATAAGTAAGTGCAGCACTTGGGCCACCCCAGTCAAAAGAGTCTGGGCACACACACTTGATTGCAACCTTCCACTAAGGCTGCACTTCCGGCCTGGTGTTATATACGGCTGAACCTCTGCTTCCCCCCCTCATAGTAAAGGGCAGTAGCAGTGCTTCACCTATCCCGATCCCTACAGAAAACCTGCAGGAAATGCCTCTGATGGTTTGCACATGAATCACCACCGAGTGGCTGGCCTCCCCATCACAAACTGATGGACTGCCCTGGGTGGCGCATGCAGTCTGCCTGTGGCACCAAGCAAATGCCTAACTGTCACACAGGAAGCTGCATCATAACATCCGAAGGGGCTCAGGACTAGGACCTTAACAGGTCCAGCCTTAGGCTTTATTTTACATTTATAAAGCGCACACACAGCCCACAGGCATCAAGGCGCTGTTACAGGAATTGTTTGTTTTTCTTAGTTGCGTAATTGTGTTTGTTTTTTTTTTTTGTCTTATTTCCATATTTATAACGCGCTCAAACACCCAGAGGTTTCTAAGCGCGGACCCAGGGATCGAACCTGTTGTTGCTTCGTATCGTCTTGCTTCCAAGACGCGCACGCTGCGCTGAGCTATCCTCATGGGACTTTAGGGATGTCAGACTGGGAGCTATGAGACCTAAGCTATGGAATGAACACCCGCTGGCTTTGACAAGCAAAGAAAAACACCTGCATTCCAAGAAAGAGCTAGGCTGCTTCTCCTGGCAAGTGTGGCCCCTGGGCCTATCTAATGCACCCCTCAACCCTGCATGACAAGGCATTCAGAATGAGTTTATCTCACTATGCCCTGGTTCTTTGGCACTCTGCCAACTTTCTGCCCTGGAAGCACCATGCAGCAAAGACCACCGGGATCCACCACACCCTAAGGACATTCTTTCTTTTTAATCTCTAAGAACAAAGCTCCGTGCTTTGACTATGATATCGAAGCCCCTGGAACGACTGTGCTCTACACACAGAAGCTGATGGCTCTCGGGATTTTGAACTAGACCCCAGACTGAAACTATGCTGAATAGTCAGGCCTGCATGGCAGGCAACCTTTGGGGGTTACTGATATTGTGGTGGCCCTCAGACTCTCTCTCAGTTACCCACATCATTTGAGTCTGTTTCCTTCCATCCGTGTTAACCCACAGTTTCTTTTCTTACTGTCCCATCCTTAGCAGTTGACCCTTTGCATGTAGTGCATAATAAACAAATAAATAAAGCCTCCCCTGGTGGCAATAGATATGGCCATGCAGAGGTGAAGTCAGGTACCCCCACCAAAAGCTCCACCCCCATGCTGCCTATATGTTGGCAGCAGAAGTTGCAGACCTGCCAAGAGAATAATGAGTCAAGAGAAGGGGTGTTGCTAGGTTTGTAAAAGATCCGGGGCTAGAGCCCGTTGTAAGTTTGGACTTCACATCATCACTCTCCTTATGTCGCGCCTTGAACCACTTGTGTATAGGCACATTATAAATTCCATAGCATAGCCTATCATATGCTCGTCCATTTAAATATAGCCAGTGAACGCCATGTGGCATTTAAAGCTTGTGACTGCTACGGGTTGACTCATGATGAGGGACTGTCGGGGTGGCATGGATGGGGAGACAAGCCATGTGGGAGGTGCTCACCGAGGGGTGACAATCAGGATGTGCTGGTGTTAATTTGGGGCTCGCAGTAGGAAGGGCTTTCACATGGGGGCCAGCCAGCAGCTAGACACCACGTTTATCATCATGCACACGAAGACCTGAGGGGGCATCTCAAGTAAAGCTCAGGGAGGGTGGCACTGGCAGCCGTCCAATTATGACAGCAGATGCAATCTGCTCCAAGCACCAATGGGAAATGGGTCCCCTGTGACATTAACAAGCAGGGGCGATGGGTGGAGACAAATATCCCACGTCAGAACAAAGAAACGCCAGCCCCAGCCACCCCGAATTACCAACTGCAACCATTTGGCTGAGAACTGTCACCCCGTGACAATGTGTGACAAAACAAAGACTACTTTCACAAAGCCCAACACAAAAGTCATCTCTGCTGGCCAGCCACTGAAGCCCAAACACTGAATAGCAGTTAATTAATTTAACCCAAAAAAAACAATATCTTGGATGGAGCATGGGCACAGGCGTAGCGGTCCTTGGCAGGGGCAACAGTCTCCCATGCATGCCAGATACGCCGACATGCATCGATCCCAAGTTACATATCATACACAACTGGTGGCAGCTGCCTGACCATCAATCGACATCTGGCTGAATGTATAACAAGTTACTTTGCCAGAAAGCCAAGAGTGATTAACAAAAGCAGTACGCGGTCAGGGTGATAAATCACAGATGTGCTTAGTTGGCCCAGCCCTCCCCATGGATACGGATAGACAGTTGGTGCTTTCTTTCTTACACACTCACAGTAGACAATCACAATAGCAGTAAAGGAAACAACTCAGCGCACTGACTCGCAGCAAGGCAGGCCTCTGGCTTAGACTGTGATGGTGCTTGAGGCTGCTTCTTAACCTCCAGCTCGCACTAGCGTCCGGCGACCCCCCTGCAGAGTACAGTGCAGATCAGCCTGCAGTGACAGGCCCCCATAAGGTCTAGAGGCCTTCGGTGCCAGGAGCAAACTTCACCGAGCCACAGTGAGTGCAATTGGTTTCAATGCATAGTAAACAGATTTTACAAGTACCCCCTAAATGCTACTCATTTTATCACTGCATATGGATTAAAGTCAAGGTAGCCTCCTGAAAATTCCAACATACACATGCAGGCTGCACAAAGGCCTCAGGCGATCTACATATATATGCACCTGGCCACATGGGAGGACGTCATGTAACTGGCAGGCAAATGGAATCACTTCCACTGCACAGCAATGATCCACATGCAGAGTAACTGCTCAGTATGTGGAGAGAGACTGCAGGCCCCCAGAGCTGGTGATGCAGGCAGAGCACTGGCCACTTCTCTCACCTGACATCACCCCTGCACACTCCTGGTGCTTTCCTGTAAATCCTGGTGCAATCCTCTAAAGTGTATAAATGCTGCACTGCATGTCCCAGGATGCAATATAATATGAGCTCACA
Source organism: Ambystoma mexicanum (assembly GCF_040938575.1). Classification (NCBI taxonomy): domain Eukaryota; kingdom Metazoa; phylum Chordata; class Amphibia; order Caudata; family Ambystomatidae; genus Ambystoma; species Ambystoma mexicanum. The sequence continues at coordinate 348,145,202 of NC_090935.1, forward strand.
ACTCTGGAAGAGGCGATTATTTCACACTTGACATTGAACACATTGGGAGCTCCATAAACTGTCCTATAGGCCTCACTGAGCTCAACACTGAACCCCCACTCCCCGGAAGAGCCTATGTGATACACCCACCAGATTGTAGTAAGTGCTAGACAAAGGCATGCCTGTTTAGCGCACCTAACATGCACACTTGCGCATCAGACACTCAGCATTGACTAAAGCTGACACTTTGCAGAGGGCCACCCCTACACTGTTCAGGGTCACCTCTGAAGCCATTAATTACAATCCTGCCAAGTAGAGGGGCATTTCTGGGAACAAAGACCGCGTGATAAAAAAACAGGATTTGCTGCCCAGGAATGGCCTGCAGCTGAATCCTTTTCTATGACTGCAGAGCAGCCATTTAGGCCGTCAAGGGGCGGCAGGTGGGCATACAAGCCCCATTTCCCTTCACTCTGTCCTTCACTCTCCTTCCTCCGGACCCCATGCCGGTGCACTGCTGGATGGGGCACCGGGAGTCAGGATAGTCCGAAGACCACCTTCCACCACGCCTCCCTGTTCCCCACTTCTCTTCTCGTGCTCATGTTCCTATGTCATTTTATTAATCTATTCTTCAACTTCATTGTGCTATCTTCCCCTCACCTTTCTCTGTTGCTACTTTCCTCATCCCACCATCCTCTCCTCCATGTTTATTCTTTCGCTCCTTACCTCTTTGCTTCCCTCCACCCTCATCGCCACTCTTTTCTCCATAACCCCCCGCCACCTCTTCCTTTTCTCTTTCCCACCCCTCCCTGTGCAGTGCCCACCTGGAGATCAGTAAACATCTGGGTTATTTATTTATACTCACCTGAAACTAGGAAACTTATAATTAACCCTTCCCGCAGAGCATGTGCCTTTGTTACACCCCAGCAAGCGGCAGGGCCTGGCGTTGCGTGCCTGTATGGCATGGCCAGGGCCCAGGAACTTCCATAAGAAGTGTAATTACTTTATTTACAAAACCAACAACACGCATGTCACCTGACCCAGAGGTGACTAACTCCGCACCTGAAAGCCCCAAACACACTTCACCAAGTTAGTACAAGAGTGAATCAAGTAATCAGCCATCAGCGATTGCCAACATCATGACATTAATATCAGCAATCATTACAACAGGTTGCTTTGCCACCAAAATTGGAGAAAAATATAGACTTGCAACAAAACCTCACAATACTGTCTTTCCCAGGGGAGGGCAGAGGGGGCTGCGGACTGCAGCCTGACTTGGAGACTCATTTTGTTTTGTGTCTCTGCATCTCTGATCATCCCCAATCCCTCCAGAACGGTACCAGCTGCTGCAGCCGCCGTCGTCCACCGGTGTTATCAGGCCCCATCTCAGGCTGAGGGTTCAACACTTGAATTTGTCCGTCAGGCTGCCTGCAACTAGTGCCGGTGACTGCAGCAGCACTTTGTGTCGAAAAGGGCATGTTAAGTGGGGGTTCCAGCCGCCATTCTTCGTTACTAATCTGGCCTCTTCCCGATAGATAATGATAATGATGCGTGTATTAATAGCGCTTTTCTCATGTTTTTATATAGCGCTTTGCTGGAGGCAATCATGTATATGTGGAAATCCCTCTGCGTGCTCAGGAACATGTTACTTGCTTTTAGAGGCGCACTGCGGTGGAGACTGAATACTCTTTTAAACAATAAGTTGGACGACATCTTTGGTAGTGCAGTCTGAGCCCCCTGGGGGTCATTAACGAGAGCTCACTTCGGCACCCGACATTGTGAAAACTAGACTTTGGTGAACGGCTGGACACTAGTAGCTACGGTCGATTAGTCGACTGTAAAAAATGCAAACTGTTCTACGCAATGCTCCTGCAGTGTTCTACTACACAATGCCCTTACACATACAGCATAGCCAGGCCACACTCTGTCCCTCGAACAACGCACCTCTCCCCGACTTCGCTATGAGAGACTACTATGGTCGGAGTTTGCAGTGGATTCCCAACAGTGTTATTTAAGTGATGCCGTGTTTCACCTCTAAGTGAGTCCCGCTACGTCTGGGTTTGCGATGGGTGTATTCATGTGAATTGAGAAACCCTGCTAGCAGACTGGGGGTCAGACTGTCACTGGAGCGTTTAATAATTCTCTCAAAAAGGGAGGAAGGAGCAATACATTGCGTGGGAGGTCCGGGGGGGGGCAGTGACAAACAGTTTTTCCAAGAATTCTACTTTTTTGTTTTTACATATGACGTCACAACAAAAACATGTAAGACAGACGCTTGACAGACTAGACGAACACCAGCTGGACACAGATATCTCTGACTCTAATCATTACCCCTTCATGGAGTGTAAACGTACCCCTTTCATGACGTCTTTAACCGTTGTGGTAGTCTGTTTGTTCCCCATTATGTGGGACTCTGGGTACACGTTTCTTCTAGCCGCTATATTAAAGCATAGGAATAAGGCAAATCCTCTCACTTCTTGGTTGTCTGCTCCGGAATCCTCTCTCTTCTCGGGTATCCTCCCTGGTAACATTTATTTATTTAATTATTCCCGAGTCATTATCCCTTTATGTATATACAGTCTTCTCTACTTCTAACTATATTTAGTTTTTTCCCGCCTCCCTCCTTTACCTTTTCCTGTTACTTGTTCTAGAGCATGCACTTTTGCCAGAACATTAGTCTTTTTCACTCACCGTTTGCATGGTTCTTCTCTGGACCCTCGAGATCACTGCCTTTGTTACCGCCATCTTTGACTTTTTGCCCGTTCAGCTGCCCGTTGGAATTGGAAGGGATGCGTGGGGAACAAGGGTCCCTTCACGCCCACATCTGCAGTATTTCTCTTTATCTACCAGGGTCTATGGGGAGCTTCATGGTCTACTCAGCCAAATGGCAAAGGACTCGTGATATTGCTGAAGACCTAGAGTTACTTCATGTCAACGGTCAAGAGGCGTCTTATTCAAATCAATAATCGATGACCATCCAATCTCTGCTACCAAGTGTGCTCAGGAGACCCCCGGCCGGCCCATACAGCCGAGGTTTGCTCCGAAAGTACTTTAAGACGAGACAGCTGTACCTTGAGATGTATGGGGGTGCAGATCTATTACTCCAACACCAATCAATAAGGACAACTCAATGGTTTGGCAAAGGGAGTTTGTTTAATGACAAGTACAAAAAACAGGGAGTCATGGCAATCAACAGTGATGCGATAGTCCGTCTCGCTTCAACTCCAATGAACTTCATACAACAGTGACATTTATACTCAAAACTCATCATAATGACGTGTTACACTTAAAAGTTAGCATGCAATTCTATTGGCTAGGTACTATATCTGTATATGGTAACAGAGTGAGGGGATTGGGTAAATACTGTTAGGTGGGCGTCTAAGCCATTCCTTCAAAATGACTACTGTAGACGTCACTAAAAGTACAACGTCCCATTGGTTCTACTAACTATATGACCCTAGATTATTTGATCCATTGTGATTGGGTTGGCACCAACCCCATCCATAAATTTCCACTTTGCTTAACAGCACGCAGAATGGTCAGCCAGGTGCAGGGTGCCCCCTCAGCTACCCGACCTTCCTCCAATTAAGGTTACAATCAATCATCACTTCAACAATTATGTGTCAATTATGTTACTGTGGTTGGCCTTGAAACTACATCTTCTGTCTGGGAAAGTTCCCATATCTCTTCCTGGGTGGATGCCAAGCGTAGGTGTGAACTCGTGCTTCTCCTCGCTCAGATGGTCACGTGATGCACACACCGTGAATTTACCTAGTTTCTCTCGATTTGTGCATTTAATTCTTATTTGGCTTGCCACCTGCCTATGCTTCCTTATCTTGACCTTCCAAAGACAGGATATTCTGTTCTTAAGTTTAATTAGATGTAGCTACTGTTCGTTCCTTTTATTGGTATGTCCTTGGCTCTCCTGGCACAAGTTGCATCTGCTGTGTTTCAATTCAGCCGTCTCTTCTCATTTTGCTAGAATATGAATCTTGTCTTGTTTGGCCTCTAGTAACCTGAGTTGATTCTGCTTTTCGTGCAAAGTGGAATCACACTTATAATACTGTGCTTCGTTTTGAGGTAGATTATGGATAATGGCGCTTGCCGCTCTATTCTTCTCCTTAGCATAGCAAGCTCGACGGTTTTCTTAGCTTTCTTGCGGTTCGAAGCATATGTACAGGCGTAAACTGATCGACTGTATTCATTTTGCTTACAGCTTAACTCTTTTACACTTTGATAGCTTCCTATCACTTTACGCTCACAATCTCTTTTCTCAGGGCGTTTCGTCTCTTTGCGTCATTCTTGGTTCGTCATTTGTTTTATCTGTGAGTCCGTCCGGCTCTTGTGGCGTCACCATTCGTCTTCCATTAAGGCCTTTTTGGTGTCTTCCGGGACGGGACTTGGGGTATCTTCATTTCGTGTCATTTGTTGGTACGTTTTTCTCAATGGATACCTTACTGTCCATGGTTGTCTGGGTATTGGTACTTCAATAGGTGTTGCTCTTCTGATGGGTACTGGGCAGAGCCCTACTGCGGCTCTCTGCTGGTTTATTTGCTCATCATATGTCACATATTTTGGTGTGAACGCTCCTAGTACTTCAAAATGGGCGATGGGAGTGCAGGCTTTATTTGTAACCTCCTCTACACTTATGCTGGTGCACACGTTGCTCCAACAACAAAGGATTTGATGGGCTTTTGTGGCTGGAAAGCACATCCCTCCAATCCTTCCACCTACCTCAGAAAGGAGGAGCTGGAAACTGGGGGAGAATATCTGCTTTCCACTCCAGTTTTTTCCATAGGTCTGAATCGGTCCCTCAGTCAGATAAAAGTAACCTCTACATTTTGACTGCAAGATCATTATATTTGTGGTGTGTGCTTTATAAATGATCAATGTAACATTTCAAGTATATGTGAGACTTCGATTTCCAAAAGGGTTTTTTTGCATGGGAAGGGGTGCTTTTTCTCTCCAAACACATCTTCTGCTGTATTTTTTTATTTTTGCGGGTGAGTGGCTGGGTTCTGGGTCCTGATAGTGGCTGTGGAAGAGCTTTCCCTTAAACCTGTGTGGGCTCTAGTCAGAGCATGTATGCTCTCGCTGGAAAAGAACATTATTAGCGATATTATACTAAATCAGTGGTCTTCAAACTGTGGGGGTGGCCCCCCTAGGCGGGCCTGAAGGATGCCCAGAGGGTCTCGAGGCTCTTCAAAAAGGGATTACGGTGAATGATTATAATACAAAATATAGCAGATATGGCATCTGGGGGGGCCCGGCAACAATATGCTTACTCAAGGGGGCAAGGGAGGAGCTGCCAGCAATATTTTTACTGAAGGGAGGGCTCCGCATAAAAATAGTTTGAATACCACTGCACTAAATTATGGAATCGTGCAAATTATGTGAGTAGACAGAGGGAGAAAAACCCTTTCTAGAGTGGCTTTCATTAGTTGCTGTACAATTTATAAGTATTAAGCCGAGGGTGCCTGAGAATGCCACTCTACCTGGTGCTTTATAGAATCACAAATAAAGATGGCCTGCGCAATACTCTAACGCGAACTGCGGAAACCAATTGTGCTCTTTATAGTCTATAAGACATGAAATTAAAATAATTTTGGAAAGCTTCAATTGAAGGGATTTAAATTAACGTTAAAGGCAGAACATAATAGAAAGGCATTGAGGTAATAACTGGGAGGCACTTTCCCCCTGTGAACGAAAGGCTGAATGTACCCTGCTGTATCGCAGCACGAGACTGAAATATTTAGTTTGCAATATGTGGATAGATTTTTAGTCAATCCGGAGGCTCCTTTCAAAGGATTAAAGGGGGTCTAAATGTGTCCCTCCATAAATGAAGGTAGCCTCCTATAGAAAGTAGTATGCTGGGTAGACAGTTCACGGGTTAAGCTTCAATTCAATCATGGAGTCAGCTTGTATTTTCAAATCCTGGCAGTACCAACTCACCCCTTCATCCTTCTGAGGTCAATTAATTGAATACCATTGAAATGGCTTAGAAGTACTACTGTTATTACAGCACAAAGAAGCGTGAGGAATCTGGCAAAAGGTGCCACAAAAAAACTGTCCAATAATCCACCAAATATCAATTTGCAATGCACTTTTAGGCTAGAACATGTGGCGCGCTGAAGTGCCATTGACAAGACACATTGTCCCTATCTGAGGTCATGAGACTGTGGCTCAATGGAGCAAAGAAAAAGAAGTGAGGGAGGGACCAAAGGTTGAGCTGCGACGATGTGAGGTGAGGCTATTTTGATGAATTGCCGACACCATGTCTGAGGGCACCCACTATTCCACTAGAGCTGTGCCGGGAAGCTGAATGGCAAGAGGATCAAAGCACATAGACCTCAGGGGGCAACCCTTTTAAATGCTACCAAGAGAGGATGGAAACAAACATGCAGAGGGGTGAGTGAGAGGAAGGAGTGGCAAGAGATTAAAAGTTCAGATACAGGCGGAAGGAAGTGGTGAGATTACACTGGAGCAAGTGATGTATTTACACTAAGGCCGACTCGGCAAATTCTTAAAGGGCAGTACATTTTTATGTGCATTTCGTATCAATGAGGAGGAGCGGCTGCGAGCAGTGCTCCTATTCTTTTATTTTTTCACCCATTCCTATACTTTTATTTTAAAAAGAAACCGCTCTGGAATGGTTCTTTTTGAAATAAAAGTATAGGATTCCCAGTCTGACTACAAGAAGTCAATAAATCACGACACGCAGCAGAGTCTCTCTATGATTGAGCTGCAGGCAGGCAGCAATATCTGGATCGCAGTCACACAGCCCATGCCCTGGTGGCCCACGCCTGAGCATTGAGCAGCGGTCTGGCTGACATTTTGTAAGTCTGCACGTGCTCTCAAAGTGCGCAAGCATGGGCCCGCCAAGTCTAACACCTAAGTGTTAAGGATCGATATCTGTGTGACTGACTGTGATCAAATAAGCAGCAGCAGCAGGATGCAGACGCCAGCCAATCTACACACTTACACATCGAACCACAGGCACAGCAGGTAGGTAAAAATCAATGCAGGGTGACTGACTGTCCACATTATTCAGTGTTCTATGCTCTTGTGTATCATTCTGGGGTCCCCGTTGCGTTGCACTCTCCTCAGGCCTGCCTGCACACGCCGTTTTACACACTGGATGTTCTATTGTTGGTTGCATTTGCATATCATTGACTGCCACCTTTTGTTTGTGTGCCACACTGGTGGTCAAATGCAAACCTGGCTGCTGTTTACAGTAGCGTGTGCTCGGCTGGTCCTGGTCCCCTTTGTTACTTCTTGTTAGGGGGCCTGGCCTGGATCACAAGGCAGGCCCCAGACACAGGTCGGGATCACCCGACATAGCTTTTCAGTGCGGCGTACACGCCGCAAACCAAGGGGTGGGGGTCACCCCACCCGCCGCGGAGCACCGGAGTGACCCACATGGCTGGGGGCACCCAGCACACTGAGGCCCCGGCTCTGGGGGCACCCAGGCCGGGGTCGCCCCGGCTGCAAAAGAGGGCGGCGTTGCCCAGCAGGGGCGCCGACCTTGTGGAGGGCCCCATCCCTGGGCCTACTCCACACGGTGGTGCACAAGCCTGGTGCACATGAGGAACGACACCAGAGCCAAGTTCGGAGTGACTGACAAGCCGGAAACAGCTCATGCTTTTTATTAACTTGGTCACATGGTTTCCCATGTGACCAAGAAAAACATACTGGGATATACCATGTCTCACAACAGGGGTGACATGCAACACTTCTAAGCACCCTGTACTGATGGCCACGTCAGGTAGCAGAACATAAAAGGAAGCCCACGCCTGTGTGGTTCGCTAAATTCATTAAAGATCTCCAGGGCAGGGTAGAAATGCATTGCTTGTTTAATTGTGTTTAATGTTGCTTCTGCCCACACGCTGGTCCTCTCCAATTCCACAGGCTGCTTACAGAAAGCCCCCACGTGCCTCCTGACTGACATCCCCACGGCACACTGGAACCTCAACTGGCATGATTTGCAAGAAACAACCACAGTGCATGACTTCTGCGGCCAGTGCACCAAGCCACGAAAACCCTGATTGCCAAGAGGCCATGCAAAAGACGAACATTGCACCTTACAGACACTACCACAGAAAGCTAAAATAGCCCCATCCACTTCCAATTGCCTCCTGTCTCGTTGCACGCGCACATCCAGCTCACAGCCCTGCTTTCCACATTTGGTAAATTCTGGCAGCGGAATCCTGAGAAGAGTAGTAAGGGGTCTGGACTAGACCCTTGCCAGGCTCAGAACAGGGGCCTCGCTAAGGCTGTAGGGTGCTTGCAGAGGGTACATTTGAAAGGATTAGGGGTGAAAGACGAGGCTTCCCTCGTCGTGGTTGTATTTGGAGTAGATTTAGGGAGTGTCACTACCTACTTTCCCCAAGTATTCACCGTAAAAGGGGGATAATTGGAGAGCCCTCAATAACCCTCTCCCTGCACAGACCGGGAAGGGTGTCGGGGAGAGCAGGGTGACCGAAGGAAATCTGGTGATGCTTGGTTTACAAGCTCACAGAAGTTCTGTGAAAATGAAAACAACCAAAGGCGAATATTTGTTTAACTAAGTACCTTAAATAAGGGTGCAGACTCGCGCAAAGCAGCTCCCCTTCTTCCAGCTAGTAGAAGGTAGGCACATAACAATACATAGATTTTCCCAGGATCGCAGAACTTGATCCAGGGTCAGGGTCTGAAGCCACACTTTATAGTTTGTTTGCCACTCGTTCAATTCCCTGCACCGGGACTTGGTTCTCCGATGGCACAGTAAGCGCAAAGGTTGGCCTTTTCAGTGGGGAGTCTGCTGGTGACCTTGATGCCCATTGGGCTTTGGGTTCTCTGAGGAGCGTGGGGGATGGTCTGGTCCCGCTGTGGTGGATAACTGGAGCACAACCCCACCTGGGGGGGGAATGGAGGGTTCTGCGGAACTCTGGTAGGCTTGACTTGGTGAAAGGGATGCAGTGGTCATCCTCGTGGCAGACTTGCGATATGCATCATGGCAAGCGGTTCCAAAATGCGAGATACACGCAGCAAATTCTGGGCGATTAAGTTAATAAGCCCGAGCTGGCTGGTGGCTGTGCATGTGGATGCATTTGGGGAGATCTGTCCCACGTGGTCTCCCTGGGGTATTAACTGCTTTGCAGTCTCGGCTACCGTGTTTCCTGTTTTAAGCGAATATCGATTGTATGTGGTGGGGGGGAAGTAGACAAGTCTTGCAGGGGGCGCATTCCTTGCAGGGTGTGGCCCCAGGGGCCGACATGGTGCTTTCCTGAAGTGCCTTGATGTGCCTGTCCAGTCAGACTTCAGTGGACTGTGCACAGAAACGTCATATGCGATATATCGATGATGGCGTTGTATGTGCCATCGGCAGGACCCCAGAGCACCGTCCCTTGCTATAAAAGGTCAATTGTGTTTTTGATTGATTGATATTTTATTTCTATCGCGCTCGTACACAAGTGTTTCAGAGCGTGACAAGGTAAGGGAAGGGGAACAGGGGAGAACAAAAAAGCGATCTTACTAGGGCCAGTGACATTGACAATGCGCAAGTGCATGGGAGAGGGGGGAGGGGAAAAGTGCATGGAAGGGGGAAGAGGTGGAAAGTGCAAAGCAGAGGAGAAACAGATAAATAACAATAAATAAATAATAAAGGCAACAAACAGTGGTAATGCAGCCAGCAATTTGCAAGTGCTAGGTTTAAGGCAGCAGACAGGGTAGGTCTGATAAGTGAAGGAAGAAAAAAGGGGGGCCTGTATGGGTACAGATACAGACCCCAGTGCAAGGGGTGGCCCAGAGGCAGTGCGGGAGGGTGACAGGAGGAGCAGGTACTTGGGCCCAAAAGACAGAGGGTGGCCAGGTGCACGGTGCCAAGAGAGAACAGATCAGCAGGGGTGAGGGGGAGCGAAGGCAGAAGAAAAGAGGAAGGTCTTGAGGTGTCTCAGGAAACGGAGATGGTTCTCCTCATGTTTTAGAGTGGCAGGGAGGCTGTTCCAGAGGGAGGCCCCAGCCGAAGACAGAGATCAACCACCAGAGTGTTGACAGGCAAAAGCCTTGGCATACAAAAAAACACTGCCAGAATATCTCTGGCAGAGAGAAAGAAGAAGTCAGGGCTTAAATAAAATGAACCTGGGGTTGACTGTGGCCCTTGGGTGGAAGGAAGAGCAGGAGGCTTGCAGGCTCTATGCTGCTGCATTTGAGGGGGGGGGGCGGTGGGGAGAGGGTCCTCATCTGCTGCAGGATGCATGCATCAACTACGCGTTCCCCCGTAGACTTGCCGGTGCTAGGAGGGGAGCATATTTTACTGTGTATATTGTGGCCAGTGAAGTACTTTACAAGAGGAACAAAGCAAGGACACCACGTGTAGACCCCGCGAGATGAGCTGCCGCACCCCATTGTGGGCTGTCCTGCCCTTCATAAGGAGTGGTCGCCCCTCCAATGGAAGGTGCCGCATTGTCTGCTTCCAAGGACCACGCTCTTTGTGTGCCAGGAATCGATGGTGATGGGCGGTGCCAAGGATGGGGGCAGAAAGGCAGTGCAAGACCTGGGTGCTGCGCCAGCAGGGCTTTAGTCTTCTCATTTCTGAAATATGCAGAAACGCCCAAAATGCAAAGGGGATCAAATGTTCTTTTCCAATTGAATTGTATTCATGAATCTATATCTTTTACAGTAATCAAGGCTGAAGGGTGTCTGGTGAAGGGGCGGGGTCTGGTAAAGGGGGCAAAGTAAAGTAGGGGCGTAAGCACTTTGCTGGGCCTAGGGCAGCTGACATCCTAAATACGCTACTGACTGGAGCGCTGGCATCGCTCAGACACTGAGGAAATCAGACACTGAGGAAAGGCCAAAGGGAACAGCACGCGGGGAATTGGGATTATGGCACCTTGCACCAGAGAGTTAAGGATGGTGGGAAACTGAAAGAATGACAAGAAGAACTGTATGTTGGGCGTTGCAGTCCGATCACTCCTAAAAGTGTCAGAAGAGGCACTAAGAGAGAGGAAGCGAGCCAGTAAGAATGATGTACTACTGGGTTGAACACTTCTCAAAGTGACTCACGAGACACTGAGAAAATGCAGGAAAACCAAGGTGGACAGTCTTCTGGGAGTTTAAGTCCTGTCACACTCCAGCATGGCACAAGAGGCGCCAAGAGGAAGAAAGATAACCAGTGAGAATGGTTGGGTCGAAATTGTGGTTCTAGCACTTCGCAAGGTAAACCAGGAGGAACTGCAAAGCATCAAGAGATTCAAAGACACGTGTCTTCTGGGAGCTTGAGGCCCTCATTAGGACCCAGGCGCTAAGTGTTTAACGGCGCCGTAAAAGGCTGCAGCGCCGTTAAACACTTAGCGCCTTACTACGAGGTCCCTTTGCGGGACCCGACCAGAACGGCTGGTCTAGACCAGCCGTTAAAGTAGGGACCCGCAAAGGGACCTTGGTGCTTAGTACGGTACTGCAATTTGCGGTACCCTACTTAGCGCCTTCCCCAGTCCCATTGTGCCCTATGGGGCAAAAATGGGGAAGGGCCGATGTTCAATGGGGAATTACCGCCCCGCCAACCTTGGAATGGGGCGGTAATTCCCCATTGAACATTGGCGGACTCGTTACGATACCGGCACCAACTATGGTGCTAATAGCGCCATGGTTTAGCGCCAGTATCGTAATGAGGGCCTGAGTCCTCTAACTCCTCAAACTGGTGCTAAAGGCACTGACACTGAGGAAGCAAAACAGTGAGGAAGATTTATTGGAATTTGGGGAAGTAACACTCCACAAGACAGAGAGTGCAGCACTGATGAGACTCCCGAGACCCAAAGGAAGCTGTCTATGATGACGTGAAGTCCAGTCAGTCCCAAATGGCAAAAGAGACAGTTAGAGAGCGACATCCTCAAGTAAAAGAGGGCAAGCAAGATCAGTCATTCTGACACAGGGAATCAAGGGGTGCAGCGCAACATGAATTATGCCACACGCTAATTGCTAGCCCGCGCGAGGCCCTGCTGAGAGAGATTTAAATCAGAAAAGGAAAAAGAATCCCAGACTTAACAAAAAGGAAGTCTTTCCTTTTATTTGTTACTTTAAGCAAATACAGAGTTTGAATCAGTATTTGAAGCTGTGACGTCATCAACGGAGGTGACCCACCATATAGTTTATTTTTCAAGGTGCATTTGCATATGCAGGCCACAATGATCAGTGGGGGTACATTGGTCTTTGCACCATACTAACTGCTAGGTGGTAGTAAGGGCCAGGAGGACAGAAGGGGAGGAAGTTGAAAGGTAAGGGGTGGCCAAGGAATGGTCAGAGTGTGCACAATATATTGCAGTATCTAAACGTGTACATATAAAATCTAGTTAGAACACAAATTTAGATCAGAATGCTAGGGAGAAGGCTGGTTCTCAGTGCGGACACTGGGACTTAAGTTAGAAAGCATCACTGGTAACGGAATGCTTGGGGGCCATACTGAATTTCAGGCAGCCTTTGGGTAGTCTCATGTCTTTAGTTAGCTTACTCCTCAACAGTGGGTCAGGATGAGTCACTCCATTGTTACCCCTTAATGCTGACCCCACGAGACTAGCATAGCCATCACTGAACATCATTAAAGGGCAAGGCCGTTGGTTACTGTGCCACAAATAGGTTTGGACCCCAAATGTATTTGCATTGCTGGACATAACTTCAGTGAGTGGTGCTAGGGCACTGACCCTGGGCCATTGGACCATGAGTATGGACCATTGGGGAAAGGGCATAGCTCAGACGCAGTTGGGAAAGAACCAGTAGGTATAAACCCTGGGGTCTGGGCACAGATTGGCATGCACCCTTGGGGTAGTCATAATAAGGGACATGTACATTACGAGATCTGACAAGGCAGTGAGCATTGGCTCCTGGGGCATGGACTATGGTGTCGAAGCCAAGCTCTTAGGCATGTCAGCACTTCGCCAGCAGCATTGACGGACAGTACATCAAACAGCGTTCGCAATGAGCATTATATTGAAGTACCATGGCATCAATGGACATTAACACATTAGTCTCGTGTTGCACGTGGAGCCTTGGGAACTGATGGCCAATTATACTGGGCAACGTGTCAATAAGTGGCATTAACCCAGTCGGATATTGGCAGTACTGTTCATTGGGCACCATGGCACCAGTGTTCTGGTGGCGGTTGCAACCTTTGGGAACCGCATCGCCTGTTTTCATGGTCATGGTGGTACTCACTACTCTGAGAGTCAGACCGTTGCGAGACTCCAGAGTAAACTGGCACGCAAATAGAAAACCACGCAACAGGCCTTCTCTTGCTGCGCCCAAGCATTCTGGGGCACCATTCTGCTCACCATCAGGACCGCTCCAATGCTTCTGCAGTTCAGTAAGGAACTCAAGACCCTGCTCTACATGTAACTTAGGACCTGCTACTCATAGGTTTATGTCTCACCTGTAGTATAGGACATCCAAAGTATTATAACCTCACCTTCGCCTGACCTATGTTAATCCCTAACTACTTGTACAGCAACCTGTTGCTGCGTCTGTACGCTTGCACCATATAACCACAAATACTAATATATTAATAGTCACTAACACCAAATGTATGAAGTCAGACTGATTTCAAGCCCTGTCCAGCTTTAAGCACTATCTTTTCTTGGGGATTAGGCTCCTAAATCTACTTATGTGAATTAAATCAATTCAGCATTTTTTTTTATCAGTTTTGATTATTATCATATTAACCCTTTATTTACAGTGTTTTCCTTTGTTGATCACTTCCACATGTAGCTGGCTTGCGGTGCTGACCTTGATTACATTGACGTTCAAAGGTCAAAAGCACCCTATCTGCACTGTTGTGGTTAAATCATGTTTTTAAAAAAGGTTTAGCTTTGCGGCACTTACAAGCACTTCTCTCAGCCCAAGACATGGAAGCACTGGTTTGTTATGCCTTTCTATCAGTATAATTAGATTGTGGAAACACCCTGTATTCAGAGCTGCCCTTACAATCCTCGTGGAGACTGCAGCTTCAGCAGGCAAGAGCAGCATAAACACTGAGATGAGTGAGTGTCGCTACACATATAGTGCTTACCGCGGAGGTAGAGATAATTAGAGACAAGACTTTTTTGATTGGAGTATCAGACCTGTATCGAGTGCCTGAAGGTTGCATGGTGTACAAAATCCTATATTCCGAGGCCAAGATGTTCCAGAGATTATGATTCCAGATTCTGAAAGTCCACCCCTTTCTGAGTGGCAATGGTGAGAAGTCTTGTCATGACATTCAAGGAGCCTGATTTCACTACTTCTTTCATTTGAGATATCAAGTTTTACCCTAGGTTTATTCTTTTATTCATTGTATTTATGTAACGCCCAAACCCGGGGGTATCGCAGTGTTTCTGCAGAGAACGTAAAATAGAGCGGACACAGGTAAGCAGTTTATGGGATGGCGGTACATTAGTCATATTTGTTGAACAGCAGGTTTTTACCAGTTTTCTGAATGTCGGATGGGTAAGGCCTGACTAAGATGGTGTCTGTCTAGCGTAACTGAGCAGCCATGGTCTTTGCTTCAACGGAGAGAAAAAGTGGTCCCAAGGATTTCCAAGTGTTGGAACTAAGTCTCTTGCGTAAGGCCAGCTGCAGAGCAAGAGGTACTGACAAAATGGCACCTCCTACCCGACCAACAAAACCACCAACTACCAACCAAGCAAACGCTTCATATCTGCTTCCTCCATGAAAATCACTTCCAGCCATGCCAATAAAAGCAAGAACAGGAATAAGCTTCTCTCTAACGACCTCCCGCTGGAAATCCATGTTCAAGAACATCCAGGTGGATGCTCAAGAAATCACATGACCTTGAACACGTTTCACACACTAGAGATGCCTGGATGTCTATTTACTGATATTGAAACTATCCTTAAGAGAGGAAGTGGTTGACAATTTCCTAGGAGGTCGGGGGTGGGCGGCGGGGGTGAGGCGGCAAAGCATTGTTTGTTCTGTCCCCTGGTTTGCTATCCTTGAACAATTGTCTTCTGGGTTCCTGCTTCTCTAGACCCCACCCTTGTTTCTCCCCCTTGCTCACAAAGCTCCCAGAAGTGGATATTTTTCTCCATGGCGCACTCCGTGTGCATATAGTTTGTTTTGCAGGGGCGGGGATTGATTTTCAACACCCTTTCTCCTGCACTCGTGCAAGAGCCAAGCCACGAGCACTGGCTGTGTTGGGCAGGCAATGTCTATAGACATGGGCCATGTACAATTCCCCTTCCCTATGCGGCCTTGTATTACATTGCGTTTAACTCTCTCAGTTTTGCATCTAATGTAAATGAAAAGTGCACTAATACCACGTAAAGTGTGAGGGGCGTGGCGCTGTGTTCCAAAATACTTTAATGAAATGAATGGGGCTAAGTTACACTCTGATTTCCATAAACACCATGAAGACACTACAGAACCCTACCCTTTTGCCATTGTGCGTGCACCAAATAATCCACAAGTGAAATGCGTGTGCTATTGCTCAATGGGCGCTTTACCAGCTCTCAAGTTGATTTAATATTGGAATTAAAAAGTAGAGGGCGTGCCTTGTGAGGAGTCGAAAAGGGCAGTTTGTCTTTTCAAAAAAAGGCGCCATCTTGAATTTCGAACACCTTCATTAGGCTAACACCACATATTTTTCCTATTGCAAACGTTCAAGCCGACAGTACGACACTGCTGCAGGCGGTTAATAATGGCGGAATCCTGCTGGCGCACTTCTTATGACATCATCATCCTTTTGGGATTATTTGTAAAGAGTGCATGTGAGAAGAAAATGATGTCGTCACCGCTCAGCATTTCTTTGTATTTTCCTTGGCCTTGTGTTACATTTCTCAATAGCCGTAAGGCTGTCGCATGGCTTACAGGGAGGACAAGAAATGAAATAGCCATATGCAGACAGACCCCCTGTGGAGATGCTAGTACAGTCACAGGTCCGTTTCCATCTTTCCACAATCCAGTAAATGTAATGAACAAATTAATATCAACTCCGATTGGTTTATTTAAACAATCTCGGCGCGATGTAGAGAGAATATATCCAGCACTTGGAGATTTGGGGTGAATCTCAGGACATTGCAAGCTAAGGAAGGAGATTCCATTAAACTGTGGAGGTAATTTCTCGTCTGGGCATGGCACTCATGAGGTGTGACGCATATTGGCAAGGGATGCAGATCGCGGGTAGCCATTTGCGGAAAACAATTGGATTTTATTCAGGGAGGAGAAAGCGTGCACAAGGAATATTTTTCATGAAAATGAAGCCCCTGTAACGCTGCTGCACTTCACCACAAAGTCATGTTACCCCACTGCTGCTGTTCATCTAGCTATTCATGCAACACTGAGGTGACTTTGCGGACTTAGGCCATTCTGAGAACTTATGAGGACTGGCATGATTGTGCTACCCTGTCGGCCCCTGAGGGAGATCTCTGAGAGGCCTCTCTGTTCCTGTCCTGTGTGGCACGCCAGCTGGACAAACCATCCCTGGTCATCCGCAGTGGCTGATGGAGCACCCGACAGAAGGGAAGTCCCCAGTGGGTGCAGCCGGTAGAATATGAATGAAACCCTGGTTGGTTTGTAGTGGATCCCTCCCATGCAGGCAGGGCCTGGCACCCCAGACAAGCTTTAACACATGGTGCAGATGTACCTTCTTCACAGCCAGGCACCAAAACCACTCTTCGCGTAAGGAAAGTTTTTGTTTGAATTCCCCCTTGTCCAGGTACCAGTTGCTCAGCCCATGTGGTTGGGCCACTGTTTGAAAATTCTAGCTGTCCATCAACCGCCTGCCACCTGTAGCCTTTCCACCTGGGGGTTGCACACTGCTTCACACTGTATTTTATTTGTCTGGCAAGCCAGATGTTTATGTCTCCTAAAATGAAGTCTTAATCAGCCTTTGCTTCGGGGTTTGTGATCAATTAAGACCATTCTGAGAGCAAGTGGATTCCTGTGGGGTGGTTGGTGATTTGAGTTTTGAGATGCTTTGGCTGCCAGGGAATGGAAGTTCATTCATGGCTCAAGCACAGGCAGCGGGCCTGGGTGGGCCTGGGGCAGGCCAATCTCTTGTGTAAAGCAGAGTGTGTGTGTGTCTTCACAGTGATGAGGCAAGGATGATGGGCACGTCCCAACAGGCATTTAACTCATCTTTCTTTCTCTTTTGAGTGCACAGGTAGTGCAGGACCACCAAATATTCATTCCATAGTCCGGATCGTCTGCTCCTGCTCTCCCTGGAAGTAGACTGAAGTGCCCAGCTGCTGTTGTATGAATCAATGCTGTTCTAGTTGGCTACCGTTTGGCATCCAGGCTGTGACACATAGTTTCATAAAATAACGAAATGACATCTGCGCTTCAGGAGTACAGGGATGAGCAGTGGCTAGAATGCCTACCCAGGCTAGCGCCACACTACTACTCAGCCTGCAGTGATCCTCGTCATAAAGATGAGACAGGCAAAGCCCGACAGGTATACTTCCTTCGACTCTTTTGGTAACGTGGGCTGAGGGCAGGCTGTTCTCATCAGGAGGGGTGTGAGCTTTTACAGTTGCAACACAAACAGCACTAGTATGGTGTTACCAAAATTAAAAAAAGTTCAACCAAGGTTCTAGAAAAATATGAACTTTAATAAAAAAAAAAAACAATGCATACAACTAAATAAAAAACACTAAAGACCCAACCCTGCAAAGTAAACGAGAGAAAGCAGACTTTGACAGTAAAGGGGGCACTCTGGGTGAAGACGGGGTGCATGCAACTTATTCAAGCAGCAAATGTCAAATGCACTTGGAAATGTCTTAAAAATACAAAGAGGGGGACGTATTAGTTCCTGGAGCCATTTAAGGCAGGACAGGGGTGTCAGACTGCTGCAAATGCATTTCATACTTGTCTTTGGGGCTCGACTGTGTCAAACTGGACTTCTTGATGCTTTTAATGCCCGAGTCAGAATCTAGTTGTTTTGAATTGGCACTTCCCAGTAGAACACAGGCATCGAGACACATAGAGTTGGCTGAAAGCGTGCAATGTGGTCGCTGCAGCAATCATCACGCTGATGAGCTTCATCATGCGAAGCACAGGCAAACAATGGGTCAAGTCAGTGTCACGATCTGAAGAGTCAGCTTGAGGAGTTGCAGCAAACAGTTGCAATGGTTCATCGGCGATCAGCTCGAGGGCGTTTGAGTGCCTGCATGCGATGGGTCAAGTTAGCGCTCGACAGCAAATTAGAAAGCGGCGAGTGTTAAGAGCAGCTTCTGTTGTTTGTGACTGCTCGAAAAGCGTTTTGAAGTGGTCGAACTAGCTTGAAATGGATCAAAGCAAGGAAACAGGATCTAGAGATGCGCCATGACTTCTTGGATCTGAGGAGATCCAATGCAGGATCCCCAGCGGCCAAGTGAGACCTTTCTATCTTCAGCTCACAGCGTTGGAGAGCACACTTGCAGGGTTCTGCCACCTCCAGTGAATATGTTCCAGGGCACCAGTGTCTCACTTGCAGTAAGCCTTGTTAAGCCAGCTGGTCACCTCAAATGTGCCCTTGTGATGGGTAGGCAACAGAGCATGCCACTGCCTTGAACCCTTCTGTCTTCACCTCAATGGCAGAGGACTTTGGAATAGACTGTATTCCCAACAGAGTTCCAGTGACTCATTCCCTTCTTTTAAGAGTCCAAAGATGAATACATCCAGAGATGGATTTCCTTCCCTTGTAAAGTCATATTTCTACATCAGATTGATCCAAACAAGCTTGTGGTCAGGTGGCAAGTGCAGGCTGCTGTAACAAGTGTCATTTGACCTTGGATGCCATAGCTAGAGTTTGTTGTATGCAGAAAGTTGGGAGGGGGCAGGAAGTGTAGGGAGATCTGGCAGAATTCAAATGGTGGAATCTGTATCTTGGCCTAAACCTGTCCTCTGGCTTCCCCAACGCCACCCCCATTCCCATGTCTCCCTACTTCTAAAGGCCTCCAGTGACCAGGACCCTGGTGAGAGAGTGGCTTTATGTTATGTAAGCATTGTCTTTAAAGCACTCTTTCTAGAGAAGTAACAGGAGAAATTCCCATCCAAGGTATATGAGTGCACTATTCTTTTGGCACGAATTAATGAAAGTGGGCCCTGATTACAAAATCTCACTTCCAGAAACGTAATTACCTGCATTTTTTTAAATCAATGCAAATGTTAAAAAAACAAAGGCATTTACACCGTCACAGATGGCATTTGTTCACACATAGATCCCAAAAAAGGAATTGAAGCATCAGTTACTTTCATTGAGAAGCCATCAATTTACATTGATTGCTGAAATTAAGGCTGGTACGGCTAGGGCTTTAAGGCCATTTCAATACTAGTATAGTCCATCTACTCCACAAATGATCACTTCTATTCTGAAACTGTTTTCAGCCTCAGCACCTTATGAAATAATGTATTACATTTTCAAAACAATAATGCAGCTAAAGGAAATAAAACAATGCATAAGCAGGCCTCAAAATGTGCCCACTGCACTAGCCATTGGCGAGTAAGAAATGGTGTCCTGCGTGCATGTGGAGAATTGAGGGAGCAAGTGCCTTTTTATGTCTCACTAGTAGCTTGCAACTTGAAATGGTTACCCCTTCCCAAGTAAGTCTCTTGTGAACACATCTTAAGTCAAACACTCTAACAACCAGAGACGTCTTTATGGCAGGGCAAAAAGAGCACTTGCCCAGGGGCCCCTTTGAGGAGGCCCCACAAGGTAGCCTGATCTAAAGTAAGATTCCATTGTTTACCAGACTTAAATAGCACACGCCAGGAGATTTTATGGCATGCTGCTGAGGTGCTAAACCTATTGCCTGTCTGTTTTGACAAGTAAATTCTGCCTTGATCAATTAATCATATAATGCTTTCTGTGTTCACTGTGGAATACATAGTTTGTGTGTTCCGTATGGCACAGCTTCTGTGGCATTCTTTAATTCTTATGGGAGTTATGTTGATCATGTGCAATAGCCAAAGTTGAAATCCATATTGATAGGTTGAGCGCCACAATGGTTCAGAAGTTAGCACAGTGTGTTAAGCACTCATTGCAGAGATATGTGTTCATATGAAAGATTAGAAGAGCACTCCAGCAAGGCTGGCTGAAGCTTTCCGATATCTGAAGTTTATAAACCTACCTGCATATGTATTTGGTTTTGCAGCATAATAGGTGCTATTATCAGCAATGTTCCTGCACCAGATAGAGGTTGCTATAAAAACTAACATGCCATTCATATGGTGAAGGTCTAGAAATTGTTTGTTCAGATGGGGCATTCTAAAAGCTAGGCAATCTCCTCCAAAGATGAGCATAAGCTATTAGTCCAAGAGGTGAATGAAAGACTATTGAAGCAAAGTGTTCATGCTTGTATCCTGACTTTGCCAGCAGACAATACACTGATCCTGGTCAAATCATATATCTCTTGCATTACTGTGCTGTCTTCTGTGAGGTTTTCCTTCTTGCATGCTGGTAGCATCGCTTAGCTTATTACTTGATCTTTCTTCTTATGTAGGTCATTTGAGAGGAAGGGGTGGTAGACAGGAGAGAGCGGACCAGATGTTGTAGGCCTTGGCCAAGCATATTTTAAGGTCTGCTCGTTTGGCAAAAAAAACATTTTGCTTTTTGTATAAAAGTCAAAGGTTTTTTGCACATTTATGAATCACAATTTCACAAGCCATTGTTTTGGAAGTATTTCAAGTTTAAAAGTACAAAAGACATAACTAAATTAAATCTGTTAAATCACATCGATTGGTAAATCATTCCCATTTTGCGTAACACCCTTCTGTAATATCTTGTTTTTAAAAATTGTCAGGTTTGGAAATGTGATTTGTGTACTTTTCAAATCAGTGGTAAGAGCTGGAAAAGAAAGTGTTCAAATTCAGAAATTGCAGAGTTGGCACAAATCCCAGCTTCACCCCTTAACCTTAAGCAATGTGTGATCCTGAGCATCTCATTTAATCTTGTATTGCCTAACCTCTCAGAATTGCCAGTCCCTAAACCTTTAAAAATTGTCAGCCCTTCAGAGTGATTTCCTTCTCAGAGTATGATCTTCATAAAAGCCTCACTCATGGTTTCACTGGCTATAGGGTTGCTTCCACTATAATAGTGAGCATTGATATACTGCACACCACAGACACTTGTTCCCTTGATCTCTAATTACAACACTATTTGAAAACCATGGCCCACTTCTAATCTCAACCTGTCTGGATAGAGACACCTTCCTGGTAGCTTCTAATCTGCATTCACTACCCATGCTATGCTACTTGTAGCTTTCTCCTTCCTTACAAATGGTGTACTCTATCCATGCTTGAACACTTTTGCATTCTCTGAGGCAGCTAATGTGAGTTATCTGCCTATTCTGGGTTACATGTACCTTTTACATACAGTCATGCATTAATACTACAGGCTGCATACCTTCTAGGATGATATTGATAAAAAGTATCCTGTTTCTATACTAGAAGAGAAGTAATCTCTTCGTAGATTGCTAATGTTGGCCTTCAAATGCTACTTGTGTATCATTCTGATTAGAGCAAGACTGAAGATGTTAAGGGGACTTAAATGGAGTAAACATGCTTATTTCTAATGCTGCGAGGTGGCATATCTACCTATGGGTTATGCTCACAGTGGGAGAGAGAGAGGGGTGGGGGGGGTACCACCAAATATTCTTGATCATTTGGTTTGGTGGACGGGGCCCCAAAGATGTCCATGCCCAGGGCCCCAAAAATGCTTAAAATGGCCCTGCTAACAACCCTTGCCTCAGAAATGATTTCCTTTTAAAACAACCTTCACCTTGGGAGTGCACCATCCCTTCTGCAGGGAGACACACTCCAAATCCTGTAATTGCAATCTCAGAACAGTGTGTTATCGAAATCAAGGCCGCTGGTGGTTACATTGCTCCTCGGTGATCCCAAGGAAAAAGAAAATGGTATCAGGCACATTCCTCTGCAAAATCCACCTCGGAAAAGACCTATTCTGAGCAGTTTCTGTGCCAACTAAATGTAGGCTTGCAGGGTTCCCCCAAGCAGAAGATACAGCTCCCCCACCAGAGGGAATAGTCTTGCCTGTCTAGGATCCGGTTCCTACCACGCACTTCGTACAGAAAGTATGCATACCTGTTTTTGCTGCTTGCATTTTAAATGTAGAGGCAAAATGGAAAACAAAAATACATTGTGTTCATAGCTAATTGGCTTTAGTTAGTTACTTTTAGCACATTGGCAGCAGTAAGTACACTGTATAAATAAAAACAACATAACATACTGCTCCTGGGCTCTGAGACTCTCACAAGGGGGACTCTAAGTATCCCACCTCCTGATTTTTTCTAGCCCGCAGAAGGAGCAACTTTGTGAGCTACGCGCTGATTGGAGGTATGTCTACATTCCTCCTAGCAATTTACATTACTCTGATGTGTCGGCCTTCTACTCACGCCATCACCTAGTACAACCCTAACTACTGCTCACCCTAGATGGAGTCTGCCACCAGCTTGCCCTCCTTTTCTGATGAAAAGGAGGGCAAGCTGGTGGCAGACTTCATCTACCAAGTTAGGGGACCTACGAGTCCTACGTGCAACTAAAATCAGAAACATGGCTGCTGCTGACTAGGTGCACTGCCACCAGGCCATTGAATGCACTTGCATGACTAATTAAAAGCCATTAGCATGAGGCCGGTGAGCTGTGGTTGGGGTTGTACTGGGCGATGGCCTGAGTAGAAGCCCGACATGACAGAGTAATGTAAATTGCTAGGAGGAATGTTGAGAGAACAGCATGGATGTGGGCCGTGAATGCTGGTTTGCGATCAGTAATGACACCCGGGATAGTAGGTGATACAGTGATAAGTCTTTCAATAGCTTTGAGAATGCAGAGGTGGTGTGTGCTGAGCAGACTGATAGGGGAATGCTGGATAAACGGCAGAGGTCCTTGCCAATGAATATATCCAATGCACCCCCACAGCAAAGAACAGTGCAGCAACGCATCATAGCTCTGAGAAAACCAGAAGAAAGCTCCGGGAGAAGCCTGCAATCACACCTGTGCTACCTGTTCTACATTTCCAATGCATAAGTCTTCATACACGGGGCGTGTAAAGAAAAAGAACCATAGGCATGTCTGCATGAGAAAGGCTACATCCTATATGGGGACCTCAGCCATGACCACCAGTCTGCAGGTCCACCCATATATGGCAAGCGAAAGGGGGTTTCCAGAAGCCGCTGACCATCTGCATGGCTCACAACAGCATGAACAAGCTTCCGGGGACAGTCACAGCCACCAGTGTCAGCATCACATGCAGCAAGGATACCAGCAACAATCCGCGTGGTGGCTAGGGCACTGCCAACCAGGCATTGAAGCTTGAGGCAGGGCATCTCAAAGGGTGTATGTGCAGTGATACAACTATCGACCGTGTTAGTATGACTGCTGCTGTCATATACCCCCAAGAAATGTTTTAGAGATGGACTATGGCTCTCAGCCGACAGATTGCAGGTGACTGCAACATGCTCCCCAAGATGTTCCATCCACCTTGTACCAGCATTCCCAGGGACCACCCTTACCAAAGCCGCATGGCACATTTGGGGCCTGATTTATAGAAGCGTTTTATAATTGAGCAATCCCATAGGAAACGTTCTTTGAATCAGGCCCTTAGTATTTAACACGTCTTTTTATAGTAGTCAAGGACTTTAGTTCAGGTTTTTTTAGTACACCCAGTATTCTTTTTGCAAAAGCTAGTCTTGTTAAACAGGATAGCATATTGTGCCTCCTTTTTTGTATATATTGGCGTAAGCCCAGTCGCTCTGCAAAGAAAACCGCGTTTCAAAGTTCAGATCTTCGATCAACTTAGCCGCCATTTTAGGTCCGTCCGCCATTTTGATTTCCATTCTAAAGTAGTTCTGTGTTCTAAAATGGTGGACAGTGTTTCCCGCTTGTAACTGGGCCATCCTGCACTTTGTACATTAGTTAATATGTAAACTGTCCGTTGGCCGAATGTTTGGGTTGAGTTAAGAGATCTTGTCCCATGCCTGACTTGTAGACAGAGGATTACCTGCGCCAACAAGTCTGATACGCGGACATACATCAACTACAATGCTGTCTAAATACTGAACGTGGCCACTCGCTGAACTACATTGTATAGGACATTTGTTAAGACTTACTGTTAAATCCGAGAATACACTGTTGCCATTGTGACTTGTTGATATACAAACTGAAGATAATCCGTATGCATATAGTTGGACAAACTAGAGGTGAACTCGGCACGAACCCTAGACCGAGTATCATTAACCTGTAGGGGGGCTGGACATTATGATCAGAAATGTATAACATGTGTAAATGTTTAGACGTCCAGTACCTCTCACTTCTCACACCGAAAGGGCTGGTATTCGCTGTGATGTACTGAGGGCCATATAGCAATCTGATACTTTGTTTCTTTCTAAACTGTACAGTTTTAGAATAAAGATCTGTGAATCTTTATTGGTGTATTTTCTTTTGGGGTACTCAGCATCGATATTTTCTCATGCTTTTACAGATGGCGCCCGAATAGGGACCCTCAAGATTGATGCCATCTCGTTGAAGCTTGACGCGGCTATCGGACCGGGATCGGACGGTGTACAAGGGGGCCCCTTTCTTGGATGAGACGCGACACCTCAGCAGTGCTGCATGACCCGATCCCTGGACGGTGAGCCCGTGGTCTGAGGCGGCATCTTGCCGAGGGTCCATATATCGAGGCGGGCAGATTTGCCGAAATCACCAACCACGTGGGACCTTAGTTAGTTCTTTGAAATCCGATCGGACCACCTTAGGATTTGATCAGGTGAGTCGTGACCCGATTCCTAATTATCCTGATAATTTGTTTTGCCGCATTGCACTCGCGAGTACAGTTATTGACCAGGTAACACCAGTATTCTGATATGCCTGGGAAATTGTCTCCCTGCTTCAGGGTGTTATTCCGCAGTGATAGACAATCTTTGGAATTTGGCCGACCGGCACTAATGGAGGGGTTGCCGGCATGTACTATGTACTGTAAGCACAGCATTGGCAGTATAGTGCTTAATGATATTTGGCACAGAAAAACTAGACATGCTTCCGAACTTCAGTGGCCAATCAATGGTAGTTTTGAAATTCCTCGTATTGAATATTTAGAATCCGTATTATTAAAGAAAAAGGCTAGACCTGCAGCATTCGATGTATTACAGAATTGGAAGAAAGAAGCTATGCAGCAGCTTAAGAGTAGAGAAAAGCATGCGCGCCGTCATATGACGAACGCCGAAAAAGCGTTGTTATATGACCAGAATAAACAGTCTGAGTCAGTTAGGAATATGGATAGGGCTTTTTCACTTGATGTCCAGAAAATGTATCCTTCTAAAGACTTTCATGTATCTGATGAGCTGATCGACAAACTTTTAAATGAACGAAGGACTGGTGCCACTGCGCCACCTCCATATGTTCCTCTTCCTGCTGTTATTCCTCCTCCCGTAGCTCCTCCTGCTCCTCCTATTGCTCCTCTTAATGTTCCTGTTGTTCCTCCTCTTGTCATCGCTCCTCCACCTGCTCCTCCATCTTTGCCTGCTGTTACGGGTCCGGTGGGTTTGCCTGCTGCGCCAGTGATAGCACCTTTGTTTTCGAATGTACAAAATGTGCCTACTCTCCCTCTTCCAAGTGGTTCTACACCGCTTGTAGTAGATCGGGGAGCGGGATCAAGAACTATAACTCATAATATTGTATCTTCAGAGAGAAAGCATGAATTGACAGCATGGGCCAGACATTGTATTGAGAGGGGTGAACAAGCTGATGTTTTTGCCACACTTTCGAAACTTAGACAATTTTCCTGAGAAAAACGTTTTTATTGAAGGATTAGGAATTCATTTATGTATAATGTGGAATAGGCTAAATGATATAGATCTCCCACAAGGGTTAAGGGATTTGAATACTTTAGCATTTTCTAGGGATACTGCGGAGAGAGTACATGAGCATGCCAAGAGGGTTTTTGAGTATAGAAGGGAGTTGGAAAGGTTAAGGAATGAAGATGTAGATGGTAATAGATTGGACGCTATGTTAGTACAGACACAGTTTTTTCCTTGTCGCAAATCGATAAATGAGGAAACACGAATTTGTACGAAAGATGTGATTAGGTGGAGTTCAGACACGTCGATAACTCCCGTTGAAGTATATGACACGCACAGTCAGTATACGCCAGAAATGCAGAGGAAAGTGATACAGCTAATGGTAGAGTACCTGCAGGATGAATGCATAAAGAAAAAGATTTATTATCCCGCAGAGTTATTGAATATTTATAAGAGGGCTTTTTCATTTGACACTTCTTCGGCTGCTTTAGTGCTCAATCTAGCTCTGTTGCTTAGTAAGCATTCGGAGTTGCTTACGTCTCAGTTGCCTATGAGAGAGGTTCCTCCGACATTTGTCCCAAAAGTTGAGTTTCCAGCTGACCCTGCAACGGGTGCAGCTGCTCAAAATATTCCTGCACATTATGTGTCGCAGTTCGTTCACGTCCCGTTTCCGAGACAGGAAGTGAACACCATAAAACAATCTATTCCCGATATTAGGAAGAATCCGACAGGATTCTATAAAGAAATAGAGTCTGTTTTGCAATCATCAGTATTTACTTTAAGCAATATTAATTTGTTATTTCCCGTACTCCTGCCTATTGACTTGTGGAAACAGATTAGGACTGTAGAGGGTTAGGAGATACATGGGATAACATGGTTAGACTCGATAGAGCAAGGCCAGCTGGCGAGAGACCACCACAGGTAATACTAACTTTGCCTGATAGAATAGTTGCAAAATTAAAAAACTATATTTCCAGAAAGAAGGATTATTTGGGACAAACTTACTGCCTGTGTTCAAGGAAAGTCTGAGGGTGCTAACGAGATCTTTAATCGGTTCAAACAAGTATTTTCAGATTTCAGTGGAGAAGACTTAAGCACAGAGTCTGGGAAATGACTATTTGTGGACAAATTTGTGCGTGGATTGCTGCCTGACATCCAGTCGCTAATTATGTCTTCAGAGAACGCTTGGCAAGTTAAGTCTCAGTCAGAAGTATTGCATATGACTCAGTACTATGAGAATCATGTCAATAACGAAAAAGAAAGAGTTGAAAAGAGAAAAGGAGACTTAAATACAAAAGTTCTATTACAGAAAATTGTTAGAGGCCCTAGAGGGGGTAATTCGCTATTCAGGTGAAAGTATGTTCCACAGGGAAATGCACCATTGGGTCCTGTAAACATGAACCAGTGTGCTTATTGCAGACAAGAGGGTCATTGGCGTGCACAATGCCCGATCCTCCAGCAGAGGTCGAATAATGCATTTGGGAATATGGGTAGACGATCCAGAGTCCGCCCTGGGGCAGGGGGTTCTGGTAGAAGTCAGTTTTCACAGGATTCACAGCAACCTTTTTTTC
Organism: Ambystoma mexicanum; assembly: GCF_040938575.1. Classification (NCBI taxonomy): domain Eukaryota; kingdom Metazoa; phylum Chordata; class Amphibia; order Caudata; family Ambystomatidae; genus Ambystoma; species Ambystoma mexicanum. The sequence continues at coordinate 348,172,503 of NC_090935.1, forward strand.
ACAGGCCAATCAGGCACCAAGTGTGGATAATAGAAACATTTTTGATCATCCTTCTGCTGCTTACCTTTCTGAAGAACTTCCTTTCGACGACATTCTGTTTCGTTAGGATTGCCCGAAGCAGGGTTTGGAACCAATGCCTATTCCTGTTAATCAGAAAGGTCCCTACGTTGAGATGATACTGGGAAATAGGAAGCATCTATTCTTGATAGATATGGGGGCACAAAAGTGTTCCATTGACCATTCACGGGTTCCAAACATTCCACTGTCAGGGCAAACCAATGGTTCTGTAGGGTTTTCTGGCACACCATTAGTCTGTCCGGTTCCTTCGCAGGTACCGATTACTTTGGGTCCATTTACGGATCACTGTCCATTCCTTTTGACTATGAATTGCGGAGAGAATTTGTTGGGGTTGGATCTGTTGAAGGAATTAAATGCGGTAATTCATTGTTCTTCTGATGGAGTGCGTTTGATGATTTCACCACAGAAACCTTCTGTCTCTCAATTCTTAACCAGACCTTTGCTGCCGGAATTCAGTGATGTTCCGGAGTGTTTGTGGGCAATTGATGATAATGATGTCAGTGTTTTGCAAATTGAGCCTGTAAAGATTATGTTGAACATGGAGTAAAGTTGCCACGTATTCCCCAGTATAAGATCTTGGTCGATGGTGAGCAAGCTTTGAAATGCATAGCCTCCGATTTTGTGCATCGTGGGTTGATCGAGGAAATTGCAGGTAGTTTGTGCAATAGTCCAATTTTGCCCGTGTACAAGGAAGGTGATAATGCAATTCCTTTCCATTTCATTATTGAGTTACATGCCATCAATAAGATCGTTGCTCCACAATTTCCTATTGTACCTGATGTGATGACTATACTAACTATGATCCTGGCTTTAGCAACTCACTTTAGTGTTGTGGATCTAAAGCACGCCTTCTTTAGTATTCCTATACACAAAGAAAGTAGATACTTGTTCACGTTCACCTTAGGGGGACGCTCGTTTACTTTGACCCGTGCACCGCAAGGTTACACTGAGAGTCCTAGCATTTACAGTAGGGCTTTGAAAGAGTAGCTCGACACACTGGAGTTGCTGACCACTTGTACACTGCTTCAGTATGTAGACCACCTACTCTTAGCTGCTGACTCAGAGAGCGCCTGTAAGGAGGGCACAGTGTTGTTGCTTACCCACTTAGCATGACATGGACACAAAGCTTCACTTAAAAAAGTTTAAATATTGTCGACTGGAAGTCGCCTATTTAGGCTATCCCCTGTCAAAGGAGGGAAGGAGGTTGACACCTGAGTGGATAAAAATCATTTCTGGCATGTCTGTCCCAAATACGCAGAAGGAAGTTAGAGCCTTGCTAGGAATGGCTTCTTACTGTAGGCAGTGGATCCCAAACTTCTCCTCAGTGATTAAACCAATGTTGGCTCTGACGAAGAAGGGCATTTCTTCACCATTGCTGTGGAACTTGGAACACCAGAAAGCATTTGATTTGCTCAAGACTGCATTGTGCTCGGCACCAGTTTTGGGCACACCAAACTATGAAAAGGCCTTTGTGTTGTATGTGCATGAACGTGATGGATGTGCTTTGGCTGTATTAACGCAGGAACATGGAGGGAAGAATAGGCCGTGCGGCTACTTTTCTTCCGCCCTTGATCCTGTTGCATGTGCTTTGCCAAGATGTTTTAGAGCTGTTGCTGCTGCTGCGTCCGTAAAACAGAGCGAGGGAATGGCCCTAGGCCATGCTTTAACCCTGATGGTACCTCACTCTCTAGATGTTCTATTAAACAGAACACAAACACAACACCTCACCTACGCACGATTAACAAGATACGAATTGATCTTTTTTGCACCGCACATCCAAATAAAGAGGTGTGGTGTCCTTAATCCGGCTGAACTTTTACCTTTCCCGCAAGGTACTGCTTGCAGTGATGAAAAGTCACATGACTGCCTTTACACTACAGAGCAAGAGACAAAAGGCAGAATCGATCTAAAAGACACTCATTTCAACAATCCACAAGGGGAGCTGTTATGTGATGGCTCCTGCTTCAAACTTCCGGATGGTACATCCATAGCTGCTTATGCAATCACCACATTGAGCACGGTTGTGGAGACCAAAAGAATCATGCATAACTCTGCGCAGGCCGCAGAGATTATAGCATTGACCCGAGCTTGTGAACATACATCAGTCAGTACTGACAGTCAGTATGCCTTTGGGGTGGTTCACAACTTCAGCAGACTTTGGGCAGAACAAGGTTTCTTGACCTCACATGGCAAGACCCAGCATGGCTCCTTGATAGTACGGTTACTCTCAGCGCTTGCACTCCCTGCTCAGCTAGCAATTTTGTAATGCGCAGCACATCAGAAGATTATAGATAATGTAGGAAAAGGGAACGTTTTCGCTGACCAGATAGCCAAACGAACTGCGACTGATCTCTCTTCAGAAATGTATACTTCAAGGGAAGCAACAAATACCTGGACTTTGGATGAGGGTATTTAATCTGTAAGAATAATTCAAGCAGATGCCACGTTAGAGGAATCTAAGAAATGGGACGAGGGTTTGGCAAAATTGGATGATGATGGGTGTTGGGTGGATAAAGTTGAAGGGAAATGGTTACTGCCTGATGTGTATATTATGATGATGGTTGTTATGGCTCATGGTCCCACCCATATTTGTGCTTGTAAAGTCACCAAAATGTTGCAAAATGTGCGGGTAAATGATAAAATCCCTAAGGTAGCTGAACGCTTCATTCAAGGGTGTATGATTTGTTTGCAGCATAATGTGAGAAAGGGCACATCGACTCCTAGGGGTAGTTTTGGTCCACCTTCTGTCCCCTTTGAGGTAATACATTTTGATTTCATTGAAATGGAGCGTTGTAACAACTTCAAATATGTACTATTTGTTATCTGTTCTTTTAGCAAATGGGTCTAAGCTTTTCCTGTTAAAGATGTCACAGCCATGACCACGGCGAAAACCATGCTGAAGGAATATTTTCCTAGATTTGGGTTGCCAAGAGTCATCTGGTCAGACACTGGTCCGCATTTTATCGCTGCTGTAATTCTGCAGATATGCGCGGGATTACAGATCGATAAACGGTTCCATTCGGCTAGACACGCACAGAGCGCTGGACTAGTAGAAAGACACAACGGCATCATCAAGAACAAGCTTGCTAAGACGTGTGCCGGCACCAAACTAAAATGGCCAGACGCCTTACCGATCGTGTTATTGTCTATGAGAATGACCCCTCAAACTAAGACTGGGCTCTCTCCATTTGAGGTGGTCATGGGTAGGCCAGCTAACATTTGGAACATACCGAAGCCCCGTTCTTTAAGTGAGGTCGAAAATGTACTTCTTTCTGACTACTGTGGGCAGTTAACTAAAAATCTGTATTTGATTTATCACCAGGTGCAAGAAGCTTTACCGATAAGATACGAGGGCCCCGGTCACAGCATACGGCCGGGAGACTGGGTCATCACCAAGTCATTTGAGCGATCTTCTTGCCTCGCACCTCATTGGTGTGGCCCCTATCAAGACCTCCTGGTCTCACAGACACTGTTGCGAGTGGAGGGCAAGAGGCATTGGATCCACGCGTCTCACATCAAGATGATTCTCTACCCTTTGCCACACGTTAAAGAAGAAACAGAACCCCTCACTAATGCTGTAACCAATGATCACGAAGCAGCAACCAGCATCGAGAGTGTGTCGGAGACTCTCCCTGAGCCCGTGGGGCCTGGGGAAATAGCCACTTCGTCTCCACACTCTCCAACAGTTCCAGTTTCAAAATTAGTTCCGAATCTTGTGTCCGATCTTGCTTTGCATTAGTCGCTTCCATCAGGGAGTGACGACACGTTGTTCACAGATCATTCAGTACCAAGGATCACAAGGTATGATCTGCGTCCGAGGAAGTAGACTTACTGCACGGTTCGGCTGTGCCATCAAGGAAAATCATTGAAGGGCTTGTCTCTTTGGCCTGATCTTTTTGTACATAAGGGGATTCTGTTGGCTAGAGTTTGTGAAAGGACTAAGAAGACGCGCGGTCTGGAGATCGCCAGCAAAAAATCTTTGGTGCAATCGCTTGAAGAAACAATGCCTGCAACCGCTCCCACTCGTACGGAACAGATAAGAGACTGTCCGACCAGCCACGAAAATGAACAATCGAATGTGTGAACCCCTAAAATGTACTGTTGTCTTGTGATAATGTTAACTGGTTTTACAATGGTCATTGCCTTAGGTTTCTGGTATCTGGAAGAAGTACATCTGCTTGAAAATGTGTTACCTACTGAAAATGTACCCACTGTTTCTACTCCTTTCGTGCATCTGCACACTCCATCTCCTGGAGACTCTCAGCACAGACAGAGTTACCACAACACCACTCTATTACTCATTATGAATGCTACACATGCCATTTTCAATAAGTCCAATTGTTGGGTCTGTTCGCATTTACCGCAACACGGGGATAAGTGGCTGGGTTGGTATATTCATCCTTTACCTTTGACAACTGCATGCTATGCTTCTTTAAGGGCACTATTCTTTGGCCGCTGGAACGATAGCATCTCAGGAAACTTTGATGGAACGAACTTTTTACGATTTTGAGAAACAAGTTCTAATGCCCCTGGGATGCGCACTCTTTGCGAATAGGAGCAAGCCTAATGTTGCTTCTATTAGGCCTTCTGATAGACTGTCCCGTCCTTTTCAATCTTTGATCTCTTTCAAGATGGCTCCTATAGGCAATAGGGATTCCACACCACCTTCTTACACTGTTAACCAAAGCCCCAATTCAGTTTCTTTCTGCATACAGAGGAATGGTACTCATTCAATGGGTGATTTCAAGGGTTGCGCCAACGTTGCAAATTTGACTCGCGAGGAAAGACCTTTGTATGTAGGTGGACCTGTCTACTTTGTTTGCAGTGATGTAGCATTTTCATGGTTGCCCAGGGATTGGCAGGGAACCTGTTATTTAGGGATTCTGTTACCTGGGGTATTCATTGCTAGCACTATAGAAGTTTCAAAGGCTTGTCCACGGTGGGACGAGAAGGGCGATACTTCAGCGCAAATTCTGGGCGATGTAGCTAAATCCGTTGTGCCATTTTGGGGACAAATGCTGAACTCTGAAGATATCTGGAGACTAGCGAGAGTACTGGAGAGGACCATCAACCGGACCAGTGACATACTCTATAATATGACTTTAGAACAGAAAGCAATAAGGTTAGTGGCACTTCAGAACCGGATAGCATTAGATGTCAACGTGGTGGGGTATGTAAATTGGTGGGGTCTGCTTGCTTTGTTTTCGTGCCAGATTCCTCCCCAACGATTTTCAGAGCAATACAAAATCTGCATGTCCTTAGTTCAGAAGTGCACGTTCCTGAGGGAAACTGGGATCTTAGTGCTTGTTTCTGGGACTTATGCGCACCTGGGGATGGAAGCTACTTTCGGTCTTGCTGATTATGTTAGGTATTCTGGTGTTTTTCTGCTATTGTATACAATGTCTTTCTGGTATGTGTTTGATGTTAGGAGGATGTTGTGCACAAGTGATGGGTACATTAGGACACAAGGTACACGCCCCAGAGAAAATATCCAATGAATTCGTGCTGAAAGAAATCTCAGTATCTGACCTCATGGCAATTGATATCTTCGATAGTGATTCAGGATGTATGGACATTGAGACGTGGAGTTACTCGTAAAGTGACTAGAAGTAGTTTAGCGCTTGGTTTAGGCCAAAAGGAGGGTTTGTTAAACGGGATAGCATATCATGCCTCCTTTATTGTATATATTGGCCTAAGCCCAGTCACTCTATGAAGAAAACCGCATTTAAAAGTTCCGATCTTAGATCGACTTAGCCGCCATTTTAGGTCCGTCCGCCATTTTGATTTCCATTCTAAAATAGTTCTGTGTTCTAAAATGGTGGACAGTGTTTCCCGCTTGTAACTGCACCGTCCTGCACTTTGTACATTACTTAATATGTAAACTGTCCGTTGGCCGAATGTTTGGGTTGAGTAAAGAGACCTTGTCCCATGCCTGACTTGTAGACAGAGGATTACCTGCGCCAACAAGTCCGATACCCGGACATACATCAACTACAATGCTGTCTAAATACTGAACGTGGACACTCGCTGAACTACATTGTATAGGACGCTTGTTAAGACTTACTGTTAAATCCAAGAATACACTGTTGCCATTGTGACTTGTTGATATACAAACTGAAGATAATCCATATGCATATAGTTGGACAAACTAGAAGTGAACTCAGCATGAACCCTAGACCGGGTATCATTAACCTGTAGGGGGGCTGGACATTATGATCAGAAATGTATAAAATGTGTAAATGTTTAGACATCCAGTACCTCTCACTTCTCATACCAAAAGGGCTGGTATTCGCTGTGATGTACTGAGGGCCAGATAGCTATCTGATACTCTGTTTCTTTGTAAACTGTACAGTCTTAGAATAAAGATCTGTGAATCTTTATAAGCCCGTGTTTGGTGTATTTCCTTTTGGGGTACTCAGCCTCAATATTTTCTCTTGCTTTTACAGTTTGAGGAGACCGTTCAATGTTTCAATGTCCTGGAAATTCTGATCGATGTGCATACTGCGAGAGAAAAATTGGGCAAGACAAAAATTTCGTTTTTTTTTCTGACATTTCAATGCATATATATGCGGGGGTACACCATCGCAACCCGCCCATACTCTCCCGACATTATTTCTTACCGTAACTCTCCCCACATATAATTAAGTTAAAATACAATAGGGTGATACCGGAAATTCATTGATTAATAATAAAAAACACATCAAATACTTGTGTTGTAATCTTTTAGTCTTTAATTGGTACTGTAGAGTACATTACCACTACTGAGAAAGCAAAGCTAAAAAAGAAAAGATTTAAAGAAGTTCTCCCCTTTTGGTGAATGCCCAGAGGAAAGAGGGCAAGAAGATGGACATTCTGAGCATCTGCAGCAATAGCGAATGAAGAAGCTGAGGCTGCCTGAGCCGGCAGGAGGTCATTCTGCACGCAGCATGCTCTTCTCGCAGGCTCTTTCCTTGGTGGAAATAGGATGCATAGCTTTACTTGTGTTCCTGGTGGTAGGAGTCTCCTCAGCCACTGACTCCCTACACATGGATTGATGCGATGCATGTAAAGACACATCAGAGCAAGGAGGTCAGATAATAGTGGCACCCATGCTAAACATCTTTGAGCAGAGAATGTGGGGTGATCCACTCCACTGCAAGATGAGGGTGTGTTAGGCAACAATTCTGGTCCATATTCTGCTTGAAAGACTCATTTTCCCGAGCCCTATCCAAGCTGGAATAGTGCTCAGTTACGTGGGTGTTACTGAGGTAGACGCAGCGCAAGGACAGTCTTTCTGTCTCAAAAGTCAAGAAGCTATGATGATCCCCTCATCCCGGCCAGCTTCCAGGGTACGCACAACTCCAAAAGAAGACCCTTTGCAGGACTCAATTTAGATTACATGAACAAGGGTGAACAATTCAGGATATTTATAAAAGCCATATGTGACAAAATTGATCTAGGAAAAACAATTTGGAAATAGTCAACTGGAATTTGTATAAGGGCACATATTTCAGGTGAAAAGCATTAGACAGCAGAGCCTAACGACAACAGGAGTGACAGGTGTCAAGTGGCTCTGCGCACGATTCTACTAAATACAACAGTGGCATTTGTATTTTCAATCTCTCAGGCGATATGCCTCAAGGTGGTGGGCCGACCATGTAGGTAATGGCCCACCACCCAAGTTAAGGGCCCGAGTAGAGCAGGGGTCCCTTAACGAGGGTGGTGGCCCGTTACCTACAGGATCGGCCTGTCACCTCTGGGCATATCGCCAGTAGCACCTGTGTAGTTCGCTACATGGGTTATCATGTTTTTTTAATGGATACTATTTTCTCTCTGGGACCGTGACACCTTGCAGCGTCCTTTTCACAGAGAGAAAATACTATACCAACATGGTCACCAAGAAATAGGAAGGTGGGGCTCTGTATGGAGCCCCTCTTCCATTTCCATGGCAGCCAACGGGAGCTAGGACAGGAGTTATAAGAGCTGCAGCTGCAGGACCCGCCGCAGTAGAAATCAGGTAAGTGGGATTGGGGAGGGAGAAAAAAAAGCAGAGTTGGTGGGTGGAAGATGGCGGGCAGGGAACCGGCCATCAGGTGGCTGGAACGCAGGTTAACACTAGCAGTGTCAGCCAGCGTTCCGTGCCTCCTGATTGGCTGGCTCCCCCACCGAGGGTGCTAATGGACTATATATACATATGCAGGTAATAATCAGTGAACACGTAAACGATAACAATAAACTCATTTTAAGAACATATTTTCTAGCAAATCGGGAATCACAAAAACCCATATGTGAGCAACTGGATCCAATACGCAATATCTGAAAATTGTTTTTATGGGGTCCAGTGTTCCTTTTAGGTGTTTACCTGACAAAGAGGTACCCCATACAAATGCCAAAAAAAGAAATAGGCTCCTTTTAAGCACCACAACAACATACATTTGGGTCAATATTTAACTCCAATGCTTTTTACATTCATTGCATAGCACACATATGGCCATAGCCTTAAACACGCTTCTACACATAAACACTTTGCTAATACTATTAATAAACACTCTTTCCATATGCCTTCAAAATCCAGTTTTAGAAAAAAAGCACAACGTTTTACTTATGTGTACATACTTTTTTTTAAACAAAAAATGCAAAGGTCAATAATAATTTATTTGATGTGTTACAGTTTAGTTGATAAACTTTACACATAACAACCAATAATTAAACAAGAAATAATTCTGAAATCATATAACACACAAAGGTCAATAGATGTAAGCTTGCCCAATGAAAATGAAAAATCAACGCAAACCACAACTACTTAAAGTGCATTATGGGAGCATCATCATAGATAATTGACTGGAAAAATGACAAACAACATCATTGTTTGCAAAACAGACAATTAATAGGCTCCCTTTTAAGCCCTCCCTCACAAGGCCACAAGGCAGGGTTCGTTTCTTCGAAACTTTCAAATCTGGGAGGGCTGCCCCAATAACTTGGAAACTGCTGGTCTTAATGAGTTTTATTTTACTCATGGCCTTTTGTCTTTGACCAGTACCTCCTCTCATGCCTGCGGACATGCCTTGGAGCTCATTTATCATAGGGGCATATCTATGAAATTGGTTCCATGTCTTTACATATATGCATTTACATCCTTCCGCATTTGCATCAGTGAATTTGCTTAGTGCATCCACATAGAGTGGTCAAGCCACCTGAACCCCTCCATTTTTTATTTCTATACCCGTTGCTCTTTTTTACATCTGTTTTCCTTGTTCCCTGATGCATAAGTAAAATCGATGTAAATACACAGATGCAAATGGATAAAGGTGCAGATGCATCGATGTACAGACACCCTGGGGAGGATGATCTTGGGGCTAATATAACTAGAAGCCACAAAATAACTGGTGGGAGGGTGTTTTAAAGCAATTACTTGGCAATCGCACTCCCTCACTGGCCTCAGCCTTCCTCGAGGTTTGGATGTAGGGGCCCCACTGCAGAAAAGGAAATGCAAGCTAATATCAGCCTTCAGCTGCACACCTAAATTAAAATCACTAACACATAATTTAAGCAAGGGAGGGCCCAGGTGCTCAAAAGTAACCAGGATATAGTGAAAGATGCACTCTTAAGCAACACAAAAACAAAAAAACAATTCCTATCATACATCACTAAGGAAACAGTATGTTTTGTAAATGTTGTAGGTATATACAACATAACCACTGATCAGAATTGGAAGATGAAACCATCAGAAAGGAGAATACAGTTAAATATCTACAGACCAGTAATAGAAAGGCAGAGGTATAACTTTTAAGATATGTTGGAGCAGCATGAAATGAAATCATTTCCTATTTCCGCAGACCCTTAGCTTGACACAGTTCCTTGGAATGAGAGTCGGTTGAGAGAAGGTTTCCTCCGTAGCTTGCACTTGTGAAATCTGAACGGCAGCATGAGGTCAATTAACCCTTGCCGTGTACGCTCTATTTTGTTGTATGCCAACAATGCCGGCCTGACATGGGTGGGGAAAGGGTGCAGGCATACGCCAGATCTATTCCGCAGCCTATTCACACTCCTAGCATTGCTTTTTGGCTACACTAGGTGTCACTGAAGAAACAAGTAAGAGCCACAACATAAGAAGCCACCATTGAGATGTCTTTACCTGTTAACGCCTCGTATGGTCTATAAGCCTTAACTATTGCGGCGCTTAGAAGCTGGAAGACTACACCACAAGGTGCGATATGAAAACCAGATACGATTATAATGATTAAAGGTGTTCTGTTTTTTTAATAAAGTGCTATAACTACCACCTCTATACATGCGATTCACGCATGGTACATAACACATGCTTTGCTATAAATTTAATTGAAAGCTGTTTAGTAAAAAAAAAAAAAAAAAAAAGATGAGCTCGCGCTGCTGGTAACGAAATAAGCAACCTCCAGGTGACACCTGGATCTACGCAGCAGGCACGTTATCCCTCTGAGGTATCTTAGTGACTATGCGCAGCTGAATTTATGACTTGACTGTCCTCTAGCTCCTTCTGAATTTCCATGGAAACCCAGAACCAAAGTAGCCGCAACACGGCCCGGGGCGATGTTGCTTGTTACACCGCGCAGCCGCTTTCCGTGAAGTTGCGACGCTTGCGCGCATTGTGACAGTAATAGAACGCGCCAGGAGGTGAAGGCCACCCTCTCATTCGGGTGACATGACTCATGGCTCTTAAGTGAGAATAACACCCCCCTCATCCCTAAGCTGCAGGCACTCTTGAAAGTCTAGGACTTCAGGAAAAGAAAAACCTGTTAAGTGTTTGTAAGGACCCGGACAAGTAGTGCTCAGATGGAATGCGTGGCCGTTAATGGAGTCTGATGTAATTCAATAGTTTTGATATCTTTGTCCCTCAACGGTACACTGGGCACAGACTGCTTTCCGCACTTAACAGGGTCGTAAAAATGGCACCTGGCGTTGCAAACGTGTAAAATACAAGACCAAGAAACCCCCCACAGAGCTATAAGAAGATGGACTTATGCATAAAAAACACAATGGCGCTCTTCTTCCAAATCTGTGTAAATTGCACTGCACAGTGAGAAAAAAAAGCTGTCAAAGCAGCCAAAATCACCTTTACACCGTGTTTTTCTACTTCACAGTGCAATTTATGTAAATGCCCACGTGCAGGGCCATCTTAAGCATTTTTGGGGCCCTGGGCATGGACATCTTTGGGGCCCCCTCCACCAAACCAAAGGAATTAAGTGATCAAGAATATCTGGTGGTACCCTCCCGCCCCTCTCTCCCCCACCGTGAGCATAACCCATAGGTAGATATGCCACCTCGCAGCATTAGAAAGAAGCATGTTTACTCCATTTAAGTCCCCTTAACATCTTCAGTCTTGCTCTAATCAGAATGATACACAAGTAGCATTTGAAGGCCAACATTAGCAATCTACGAAGAGGTTTTCTGTTCTAGTATAGAAACAGGATACTTTTTATCAATAGCTTCCAGGAAGGTATGCAGCCTGTAGTATTAATGCAGGACTGTGTGTAAAAGGTACATGTAACCCAGAATAGGCAGATAACTCACATTAGCTGCCTCAGAGAATGCAAAAGTGTTCAAGCAGGGATAAGAGTAGACCATTTGTAAGGAAGGAGAAATCTACAAATAGCACAGCATGGGTAGTGTATGCAGATTAGAATCTACCAGGAAGGTGTCTCTATCCAGACAGACTGAGATTAGAAGTGGGGCATGGTTTTCAAATAGTGCTGTCATTAGAGATCAAGGGAACAAGTGTCTGTGGTGTGCAGTATATCAATGCTCACTATTATAGTGGAAGCAACCCTATAGCCAGTGAAACCATGAGTGAAGCTTTTATGAAGATCATACCCTGAGAAGGAAATCACTCTGAAGGGCTGACAATGTTTAAAGGTTTAGGGACTGGCAATTCTGAGAGGTTAGGCAATACAAGATTAAATGAGATGCCCAGGATCACACATTGCTTAAGGGCTGAAGCTGGGATTTGTGCCAACTCTGCAATTTCTGAATTTGAACACTTTCTTTTCCAGCTCTTACCACTTACTTGCAAAGTACACAAATCACATTTCCAAACCTGAAATTTTTCAAAACAAGATATTACAGAAGGGTGTTATGCAAAATGGGAATGATTTACCAATCAATGTGATTTAAAAGATTTAATTTAGTTATGTCTTTTGTACTTTTAAGCTTGAAATACTTCCAAAACAATGGCTTGTGAAATTGTCATTCATAAACTTGCAAAAAACCTTTGACTTTTATACAAAAAGCAACATTTTTTTTTGTGTCAAACGAGCAGACCTTAAAATATGCTTGCCCAAGGCCTACAACATCTGGTCCGCTCTCTCCTGTCTACCACCCCTTCCACTCAAATGACCTACATAAGAAGAAAGATCAAGTAATGAGCTAAACGAGGCCACCAGAATGCAAGAAGGAAAACCTCACAGAAGACAGCACAGTAATGCAAGAGATATATGATTTGACCAGGATCAGTGTTTCGTCTGCTGGCAAAGCCAGGATACAAGCATGAACACTTTAGTTCAATAGTCTTTCATTCACCTCTTGGACTAATAGTTCATGCTCATCTTTGGAGGGGATTGCCTAGCTTTTAGAACGCCCCATCTGAACAAACCAATTTCTCGACCTTCACCATATGAATGGCATGTTAGTTTTTATAGCAACCCCTATCTGGTGCAGGAACATTGCTGATAATAGCACCTCTTATGCTGCAAAACCAAATACATATGCAGGTAGGTTTATAAACTTCAGATATCGGAAAGCTTCAGCCAGCCTTGCTGGAGTGCTCTTCTAATCTTTCATATGAACACATATCTCTGCAATGAGTGCTTAACACACTGTGCTAACTTCTGAACCATTGTGGCACTCAATGTATCAATATGGATTTCAACTTTGGCTATTGCACATGATCAACATAATTCCCCCAAGAATTAAAGAATGCCACAGAAGCTGTGCTATACGGAAAACACACAAATGATGTATTCCACAGTGAACACAGAAAGCATTACATGATTAATTGATCAAGGCAGAATGTACTTGTCAAAACAGACAGGCAATAGGTTTAGCACCTCAGCAGCATGCCATAAAATCTCCTGGCGTGTGCTATTTAAGTCTGGTAAACAATGGAATCTTACTTTAGATCAGGCAGCCTTGTGTGGCCCCCTCCAAGGTGGGGGCCCTGGGCAAGTGCCCTTTTATTGCCCTCCCATAACGACGTCTCTGCCCCCGGGTTTACGCACAACAGGTAGCGTTTATAATCGTCATCCTATGCTTTTAGCAGACATAAAAATCAGGCGGATTCCATAACAGCCCACTCGATCGGAGGCTTCATTAAATGCACGTGGAGTTGCTTGTCAGAAACCATGGAGGGGCAGGGGAGGGTAAACTGCAATTCTGTTCCATTTGCCCTCTCCACCAAACAAATCAATAAAAAATGTGCCGTGGCGTAAAAAGCAGGCGTAAATGCATGTTACCATACATCACGATGAACATGACCCACCCAATGTATAAAGTACATGTGCACTCACGCAGATGGTGATACTCCATACAGTGACAAGCATGTTACAAATATGTGAGGGGTTCTGTAAATTGAATATAATTTGACAGTAGCGACACTTTTTAAAAATATGAATAATGTTCCAAAATATGTCTTCAGGATAAAATGCATAATGTGCACGTGGGAGCCAGCCTTGCAAATGATTGGAATCATTGCTATGGAACATAAGTCACTGAGGACACATTCAGTTTTCTATTCATTAATATGTGATACCGATAGGCAGAAATGATCTCTTTTATAAACAAATAGCCATGTGGAGCATAGGGTGGACACCACACGTGCCACGTGTCTTTTCCTGCCATATTAGAGTGTGGCAGGATGAAGGTGATGGAAAGTCCTTGGCTGCAGGCCCTCTTTCCTGGACCACTGCTCGCTTATTCCTGAACAGGGAAGTAAGCTGCTGACCAGGCACCACAATGCCTTTACACGACCCATCGCCCATTTCACTACGTGCATGTGGCATGCCTTTAGGTGGGACTGGGCCCTCAGGGATGGGTCCAGTCGGATCTTGAAAGTCAGCCCAGGGAGAGAGGGTCCTGGTGGGGTCACTTACCATGGGACTCTCGCGACTCTCCCCCAGTGCCTCCACATGCTGCCTTTGCCATGGCAGAGCTTATCCTTCAACACTTGGAAGCACAGAAGGAGCAACACTGAAACATGAAATGTTGATTTTCCACTTTTTAGGGTGTTGGGTCACAGGTCTCTTATTTAATGAAGAGGTTAAATCGTGCATGTTACACAAAGAGTAATGGCAGCAGGCAAACTGATCCCTTGACCGTCATGGAATTAGAAGTTTGAGTCTGCAGGGTACACAGATAAATCTTCAGCAGGCACTTTACCACCCTGAGCTATTTTGGATGGATCAGAACCTTCATTGACATATTTTCATTGGATTTTGATACTTAGAATATTTTTATATCAGTAGACCTTTTCACTGCTGAATAATATGGTTTCTTGAAATAAAATTTTTTTAAAAAAAAACTTTGCCCCTCACATGCCAGGTATATTTTGAAATAGATAGAACACCTGCTCTGTCAGCCTACGCTTGTTATATCGTTTGCTTAGTTAGTTCTGCTCCTTTTCCGTCCAAATGAATATTGTTTTGTGGGATTTTATTGCCCCCATCAATATTTCATCCCACTTAAAACACTCCTTGTGGTTAAGAAATTCTGTGCAGTATATTAATAACGCAGAATAAACCAATAATGGCATGAATATATGCCGGTGTTATTTCTTTTTACATGGATGATGTAGACTGGATCACCAATGAGAGCAGGCAAAACAACTCCCTGAACTTGCGCGATGTCTGTGGTCGTGACCCTCCCCATATTGTACTTAAAGTGGTTCATATGGAAGGATTTAAGTGGAGTAAGAAATCGTGGGGAGGGGCCTCTTTTGGGGGCGTGGCTTGTGGGGTGGGCGTGGCCTAAAAAGTACACAAACCATAGTAAGCTACTCAAACAAATATATAAATGCATGTAAGCATTTATATATTTGTATGCGTACTTTACTATGGTTTGGGTAGTATGCAAGCCATATTTTATAAACATAGAAATATGTAACATATTTCTATGTTTATAAAAGATGTCTTGAAACGTACACAAACCATAGTACGGTACGCACACAAATATATAAAATATATATATTTGTGTGCATACCTTATGGTTTGCGTACTTTTCAAGTCATCTTTTTTAAACATTTCTAGGCTTATAAACGATGGCTTGAAAAGTACACAATTCAATCTATCTTTTATAAAGCTTTGACGACGGAAAAAGCCTGAGACGTCTTTGTCCATCGGCAAAGATTTATAAAAGATGGCTTAAATTGTGTGCTTTTCAAGCCATATTTTATAAACCTCGAAATATGTCAAGGAATCATCAGGTTTGCCGAGGGTTAAAGACGGCTCGGTGATCTGGGGAGGGGAAACAAAAGAACAGTCATTTCCTCTGGTGACCCCAAGCGCGAGGGGTCACCAGTGAAAGTTACAATGACTGAAAGAAGTGCCAGCCAGTCACAGCATCGCTGTGGCTGGCACTTCTGTCAGCTTGCCTGACTCAATGGCGGACGGATAATGTGTCCCGCCAATGTTGTGCCACACTTTTGGAGACTTTTGGAGACTCCCGGGGCCCAGCCCGGACGGGCCCCGGCCCTCCTAAAGCACTGTTCATATGTCTCACATGTCTCTGAATGGGATATAACGTTCTCCAAATATTCACTGAAACAGACACAAACAACCTCAAATGCTTTTATCCCTAAAATTGACCTAATTGACCCCTATAACTCCTCTCAAGAGCCTTGCGTTTCAGAACTACCATGATAGTGTAAAGTTGACTTCCCAACTAGCTAGAATCAGTGCTAATACAGGAATCCTTGGGTCGGTCTGCCGTATAATATCCATGCGTTTACCAGCCAAAGCTCTTAATCGAGCTAAGAATTCAAAACGTCAAGGCAAAACGCTGCTAGAATGTGCTTTATTTTTGGCTATCTTTGCAGTGGCAAGGCCTCATCAGAGCACTATCGCAGAAGGTAGGAACATGTTAGGAGAACTGGGAACTTCATAGGCCAGTCCAAAAAAAGCTGCATTTTCCAACCCTTCCATAAACTTCACAAGATCTGGCTCTGTGCGGTGTAGAGCAAGACGAGAGTTCCAGTCTAAGAAATGACAAGAACTTGCAGATGTGTTAAAATCTCTGTTGAGAGTCATCACAGAATGGCATGTCCAGCATTGATGCAAGTATAACATGATAACAACTGGTAGGTTGGGGGTAGTTCTGCTCACCCTGCGCTAACTGTAAAGTGCTTAAATGGTGTGGCCTTTCGCTGCCCCAGACTCTGGTAGCTATGCCCGAACCTTAGTCTGAGTTGTGCATTGGGTTGGGTACCTGAGTATGGCGCTGGTCCCTTCAAGTCAAAACATGATGTACAACATAAGGTTAAAGATGAATGTACAAAAGTGCCCTCATGTTAAAGGGTGCCCCTATTGTTGACACGTGTTTTGAACAACTCTAGACTTTATCAAAACTGAGCACTGATACTGAATTATTAGCAAAAATTCAACATACATTTGTGATGAACAACAGTATAATATAAAATACAATATGAATGCAAATTTAGCACAACCAGTGGCATGAGTAAATTATCAAAGGTTGCATGTGACAGTGCATCAGGTTATGCAATTAAAATTAAATAAGTACGTCAAAGGAATGCAAGGGGTGGACACGGAGGAGGTTCAGAGGGAGGAGAAAAGAAAGAAAACAATATCCATAAGTAACTGACATTTATCAAAATAAGTAAACATGATACCGTAATCTTTGATATTCAGATGTGCCACAAAGGTCATTAGATCTTCACCATTGCCTTTCCATATCATATGAATATTATTGATATATCTGCGCCTTGTTACTGCATGGGAGATGTACCCGAGGTCTTGGTAGACCATTTCATCCTCAAACATACACATGAACAGGTTTTCTAGGACTGGCGCGTGTTTAACCCTCATAGCTACTCCTTGGGTTTGGCAGGAGTATGTGTCATTGGAAATGAACTAGTTGTGGTTGAATGTCACCTGTAGCATCTCTTTGAGCATCTCTACATGTCTGTAATATGACACAGAACTGTCTTAAATGTATCATCAATGGTTTGGATTGACAAATCCTGCTTTATTGAGGTCTATAGAGCTTTAATGTCTAATCTTACCAGCAGATGGTCTGGTGCCCAAGGGATTTGATTTAATAAGTTAAGTACTTGTGTGGTATCTTTTAGATAGAAAGATCATTTGTACTTGAGCGGGGGGCTAAAGAATGAGTCGAGGTATTCTGAGATTTTCTCTGTCACCCAGGTGATTG
This sequence comes from Ambystoma mexicanum, assembly GCF_040938575.1. Lineage (NCBI taxonomy): Eukaryota > Metazoa > Chordata > Amphibia > Caudata > Ambystomatidae > Ambystoma > Ambystoma mexicanum. Next base: position 348,189,972 of record NC_090935.1, read on the forward strand.
TATGGGTCTGGCTTCTGGTATTGTATGGTAATCCTTAGGTATTTTCGGCAAGAAATACATCACTGGCATCATAGGTTCCTTCGCAGTCAGACATTTTTTTTCAGAGTCGGTCAGTACCCCTTGCCTGTACCATTTGAGAATGTATTCTTGAAGAACACGTACTGATTCCTGTCTTGGGTCTGCTTGAGGTCTTGATAGCGACCCAGAGTGTCAAAGTGTGTGTGCCGTCAGCAGGTATTCTCTGCGATTCACAATCACTATGTTACTGCCTTTGTCCGCTTCCCTGATTACAATTGATGTATCAGTTCTCAGGTTGTTCAATGCTTGGTGCTCCATATTAGAAAGGCTCCCCCTTAGTGAGTTCCTTCTGTTTGTCTATGGCTTTGGGGATGTCTTTGGTAACCGCCTGATGGAACGTCTCAATCACATTATCTGGTGCAATAGGTGGTATGAATTTGGACCTTTGCTTCAGTTCTTTCATTTCCACATTTGTAGATCTGATATTAAGATCTGTAATGTTTTACTAATATCTATATATGCTTGCTCATCTAATGTTGCTAGTCTACAAATAGATCTATTCAAATTCCCTAGAAAATTGAAACTCAAAAATGCTTTTGCTACCAGAACATCACAATTCGGGTATTAGGTAATAAAATCTCGGCAAAAATGTCGCCGGTAAAAACAACAGCAGCAAAAATGCTGTGGTTTGACCCAGTAAAGGTGTACCCCATTATACCATTTAAGGGAAGCGGAGGATGCGTGGGTGTCCCCTGCTTCCCTTAAATGGTATAATGGGTCCAGGGATTGTGGGGGTGTCCCCCGCATCCTTCATATGATTGTGGCGGCAAAACCACAGCATATTTGCCACAATATATTGTATTCACAGCCACTTTTGCCGAGGTTTTAAGACATGGAACCACAATTCCAACAGGAAGAAGAAGTGGTAATCCACAGTAAATACACCATCCATGACATTGAGAACACTCATCTACAAGCAACATTAGACGGGCAAATTGTGACTTATTAACTACTAAATATGCCAACGATATTTGTTCTTTTAATGCCCAATTCTATCTGCAGAATTTTTAATGATGCATTATCCTGTGGATTTCATCCTGCTAGAAAGAAATCAGTAGTAATGAGTCCCTAATGGAACCTTCACCCCGTTTCCCAGTGGCTATCCTTAGCAAAACAAACTGAAATAAAGCAGCCTCCCATCTCACTAACTTCATTGTAGCTGACAATGTCCTGGACCCACACCAGTCTACTTCTCAACCAGGATCTAGCAATGAATCAACCTCCATGCTTGATCACCCCTCATGGAGGATGGTGGTAGAGGCACTGGGTTATATCACTACTCGATTTGTCATCACCATTTGACAGAGTGGACCACTGAATCCTACTCAGTCGATTGACCACTGAAGGTATGGGTGGAACCGTATTGAAATTGATTTCTATCTACACATCCCATAGGCAACAGGATGTAAATCTTGGCTCTTGTTTCTAAGACTATCAACCAGTGAGTTGTGGAATACCACAGATTTCAGTCCCTTTCTCCCTTAGTATTTAATATATAGGTTAATCTATTAGTGCAAACGATACGTGATTAAGATCTTTCTTTATACATTTCATGGATGAGTTATTGAGTGACAGTAATCTTTATTCCAATCAACTAAAAGAATGCCTAGTTGAAATGAAGTCTTGAATGGACACTACCCTGTTGAAAACCAAGGTAATCATAATCAAGACTCACGAAAACCCTGGGACTAAACATTTTTGCAGGAATTCTTGCAACCTGACCCACATTATAGTTGGCAAAACAATATCTGGGTATTTATTGTAGACTTAGAGCTTTCTTTGAGCTCCAGGGTATCTGCACCTCTCAAGGTCTGTTTTTCCCGCTTCGCACTCTGATGAACCTTTTGAAGTTTTAATCTGCTTTGAATGCCTTTATCTCCCCCAGGTTTGACTTTGGCAACTCAACGTACCTGTTCCTTACCTCGAAATAAATAGCTCCTTTACAGAGGATTCAAAATGCAGCAGTGAAGGTGCTTCTAAAAATTATAAAAAGCTCAGCAGGGGTTCCCCATGAAAAAGAGGGTTCTTTTTAAGGTGCTATGTCTGGCACAGGCCAGTGCAAAAGAAATCTTAATTGAATGGAAGTGCTAACCTAAAAGACAACACGTGGAGCAGCCAGCGCACATCAATCTGAGAAGAACACACATGCAAGCAAAATGTGTTATATTTTCAAATCCCATATAACCAGAATAATCGAAAAGGCCAGAGATGAACATTTTAAGTAACAGAAAATAACCTGAAACTGTTGTTAAAATGGGGATCTGCCTAACCTGAGGAGAAAGAATAGAAGTTTAAGAAAGCAAAACGGATTTACCTTCATGCAGCTGTGCATGTTTATTTTCTTTTACAGAAATAAAGAGTCAGGATTAGGCAACCTACCAATATAGAGAAAGAATATGAACTGTTGAAAGGAGTCTGATAAGTCAATGCAATTCGAACTGTGGTGTTTTATGAAAATCAGCAAACAAAAAGCTGCAATTGTGACTGAAACCAACTTTAAATGGAGCCAGTACTGAATTCTGATATAAGGGAATATTTTCAAATCACAAAGATCCCAACCCCCCAGCATACAGAATGGGAGGACAGATACATTCCCTTCCCAAGCTAATAAACTCACTTCGTGAAGCCTCCCCGCTCAAGATAAGGATCCTCCTTCAAATAGGCGAAACAAACCTGACAGCGCGATAATGTTTAAGTGTTGAGTTTTATTACTTGCCCTGTGTGTATGTTAGGAGGCACATTTAAAACAAATAATTTAAATTCAGATGAATCTTTGGTCGTGCTCATTCAAATCTATCATCACCATCTTGGAGGCCCTACTGAATGAAAAAATGTAACACTTGACAGGAGTACATGTCTGGAAACTTCTCAAGAGCAGGCACGAAAGAAGCCGTAAAAGCCCCAAGAAGTGCAAACTTCAAGGGATGTCCAGGGCCCGTCATAAATACCTTGCATTAGCAGCATAGACAACAGATATCAGTTAAAAAAAGCAAAGATGCTAAGTGTTAATTTGTATATTAAAAATGCAACATCAGATTCACTGTTTTGCCCATAACTCTTGAACAGAACCTTTCTAGAATTCTTTTTATAAATAGTTTACTTTCAGTTGATCTATTTGGGGCTACCAAAATCTACTAATGTGAGTTTCAATTATGCAAGTTAGGTACATTTGTATGTTGATACATAGAAATGGTGTACACCTGGGAATTATATCTCATAGCATTCATAGGGAGGAACTTGTCCCTTCTAGATGGGAAAATAAGTGAATATAAATGAAAAAGTTAGTTAAATGGAAAAAATCTATAACTCGGAAATTATTAGTGTTATGATGATAACACCTGAATCAATTTGTTTGTGCCAGAGAGAGGAATCTGGCGAGCAAATTAATAAAATGGTGATATAAGTGGAATTTAATGTTTCACAATGTGATGCATTTTAATGCCAGAAACCTCTTAGATGACATCATATTAAATGGGAGGGAAACCGGATGTAGAAGTTACTCCCATTGGCGCCCCCCTTCATTAATATGCCCAATGACTACCGATGTGAAGATCTACTGTGATGCCACTTTGGGAACATTGTCCAATCATTGTCCAATCATACACATTGATCAATTAGATTGGGGAAATCATGTGTTCTATAAAATGTCAAACACACGCACAAAGGGGACAGACACTGACACAGACTCACTTGCTCACTCACTGACAGAGAGAAAGAAGAACTGATACCAACAGGAAGGAGAATGAATAGATTGGAGTTCTGCTAACATACTGCTTAAACATACCTTTTCTACAAGCCATTCACATACCCAAAGGACCAATAGTAGGTTAAAATGATGTTGAAATTATGAAAGGTATATTGAAAAAGGGGGGGTGGTATCTATTTTGAATAAAGGGGAAGTAGCGAGAATTGGACAGGTAGGGATATTTTAAGTACTTTGTTGTTTTTCGCTACAAAAGATTCCTCTTGGACTCTCATGCATTCAATCCATGATCCCTGCATGCTCAAGGTCAATTAAATGCATAGATACCTATGGTGATGGGTGCGTTACAAAAGTCTCGATAACTGTACCTTTGCAAATTGAAGTGACTAGCTTGTTGATTATTATTTTTCAATGCAAATGGAGTTAATAGAAGTGTAACATATTTTTCTTGATATTGAATCATTTATCTCTATTTGATTAATAAATATAACTTCTGTGCAACCCTGGGTGTTTCTTGTTCCTAAAGGGAAGGGAAGCTATAGCATTGGGTACCAGACCAACATCCAACTTAAGAGGTTGTGTTGCTATAAAATGGGCAGATAACATGGATCTAAAAACACATCTCTGATTTCTAAAACTAACATCAATAAGTTGAGAACTGGCAAAATAACTTTTTCATACCTAGTATTTGGGGTTCTCTCCCGCTTAAACTCTGCCCGGACCACAGCTTCTTAGTGCTCACAAAGAAACTTAAAACATAGCTGTTCAGAAGTTGTGCAGGACCCTTAGTGGGATTTTATCTGGTCACAGGACTTGGCCAGTATATTATCTCTATAGTGCCTTGAAGCATTTTTGGTGATATGTATGCTTAATAAAAAACAAATCACATTATATCACACATCTTCCCTTTATGAACCCCCTGTCCCTCCTAAGGATGGGGACAACTGAAATATTGATTATTTATGCCACCAATCACCTGCGGTCACCATGTCTGACACTTTTAATTCTTAAGAGGCATCTTGTATCCGTCTGGGTCCCCCAGAGAGCTACCATATGTCTGTTTCAACATTCTGGCAGCACAGTGTCTGGAAGCCACTCCAAAAGTGTGTGGCTACAACTAATTGTTTTCCCCCACCAAATCATCCAGATTGGGTGTCTTTGACTAGCCAATCTAGTTACCCCTTACTGATACCTGAAAACAGAGAGATGCTCATGAGAACATATAAGCCAATCACCTCACTGAAAACAAGGAGGTTGCCCTCAGAAAGTCCAGCCGAAGTCAGACATCAATAACAGGATTTTGTCTACATTTTGCCAGATATAAATAAAAAGCTGTGTGGATTTGCACAAAATATGAAAATGCACGCTATTCGGACTACAGACCCACCACATCTTGTGCGTTTATAACATAACAGACGTATTTGTAAAGCGCACGTTCACCCCCGAAGGGGCATCTTGGCACTAACAACAGATGTTTATTGATACCCACCTTAATGGTACTCATTTTGTCGACCTTGGAAGGATGAAGGGCTGAGTGGACCTGCCGGGATTTGAACCTGTGACCACGAGGTCGAAAACAGGTCCCTGTAGTGGATGCATTAGTCCACTGAGCCACAGACCCGGCTAATGTCCACCCGTTTGGGCTGCATGGGAGAGCAAGCTTTTGCCTAGGGGAAATTAATTGAAAAACGTTTTTTGTCTCCATAATGTAACTTTATAGCCCTTGACAGAACCTCACATAATGTTCCTAAAATTCATAAATGGCTGTATATGTTCTTGGAAAGTTTTGTTAATATTTTTTAAACAGCGTCAAAATTAAAAGCATCTAGAAGCAGTTCAAAACAACCATAACTACAAAGGACCGGATTTAGCGCTTGCCATTCTGCACACAAATTCCTGTTCATCGATTCATGGAATCGAATGCACAATACTTTTCCTGTACTTGTGTGGAGTTCACGCAGCCTCGGTATGTCTCAGTGAGTTGTCGAGGTCCTTGCGCGAGATTCCATAGTAGAGCGTGGCTTGCGCATGGGGCTCTGAAGGGGGTGGAACACACAAAATGGGGAGAACTTGCTCAAAAATGGGTATTCATGAATTTGATCAGGCAACCTCTCAGCCGGGAAATGGCCACGCAAGTCCTTCATACTATCTGCCACCTGAAGGCAGGCGTAAGTACGCTTGCGCGTAGGAGTCGCAGCATGGTGGTGGGATTGCATGTCGGATTTCAGGGTGTGTGTACCCAACAGGGGTTTCCGATTTAACATAGGGGTGCACGTATGTAGTTTAGCGGGTTGCAAGAATGGTTTACGGGGTTTCGCTTGCAGATTTCCCGAGTAATTACTGAGTTACGATTGTTGTCGGCATGCCGGATACAGTTATGGGGATCCCACACACTGTTTGAAGGGTGTGTGTATTTGCACCCGGGGTAGCATGCAAAGGTAGCTGTTCTGGCTGTTTATGCTTTGTGTATGGCCGTGTCGGGGGTGCAGCCGCGACTTGCAATTACGGTTACTTTATGCAGTAAATTCAATGAAAACATGGGGCGTGCATTTTTCATTCTGCGTCAAGGCTTGCGCAGTGTCCTTGTCGGCGAGTGGCCCTTGCAGGATTTCTGCGCACATTTCCATGAATCGGGCCCAAAGTGGCTATCGTCGACTTTGCAATAGTGAAAGCGCAACAGGGTGCTAAAGAATGCTACTGGAGAAGAGTCCTACAAAACCATGCACATGTTATTCGATTTCAAATTAGGCTTGTGCTTGAGGAAACACCCAGAGGCCACTTCTCAGGATGAGCTGAAGAACACACGTCCATACTGCACGAACAGCGCAAGGGAACGGCAATGCCAGCTTCTGAAGTGCTTCCCGCCCCCAAGGGCATGAAAGGTGATCCTGCGTGGGCCGTGAAGCGCTGCCTGCCTTCTAGCACTTCACTTGTTGTGGCTGCTCAGTAGGCCCTGCACAGAGCTAGCGAACTTTGTGTAATTACTCCAGTTTCCAATAAACACATGCATTTATTCTGCCTTTACCTGGGCGTGATGTTGCCGATTTAGGGAGATTTTCAATTTGTAGCATGTTTTCGAATACAAGCAACGCTGGCCATTGAACCAATGTCTCCCACTATTCGTGCCCATTACTGTAAAGTATCCCCGAGACCTGGATTCGAGCTCGGATCAGCAGGTCCAAAGTCGTGTGACTTAACCATTGGACTACCGGAACTTCTGGACAGGCCGTTTGTTAATATTCCTGTCAGGACTGCACACTGCAGAAAACAGCTTTGCACATTTAAAAGATGTGCACCTTTTCTAGTATACTGGCAACATTACAGGAAACTCCTTTTTCTTGAATAATGTATTAATTAATCCTCTGAAATGTAAAAGTTTATTAATGGGGGCGGGGTGTGTTAAGAAAAATCTTGTGAGTTCTCTCGCACTTTAACTTACAACTCCCCGCAAGCACATGCTCCTAAAAAAAACTGCCCATCCGCATCCCCCTCCTCACCCCAACCACCCTACAAGCTCCTCCCCCAAGCCCCTGCGGCTGGTGGGATCCCACATTTGATGATTTACATTTCCAGCACTGAATACAAGGCTGTGAGTGGGCGGGTGTGTTAACAGGGTTGTTGCTGTAATATTTGTAGGCAATACCGGTTCTACTTGCCTGAAGATCCATTACCATCTCCGTGTGATGTGGTTTGCATGAGCATTGCGATTCCCTTACAACAAAGCACGCCTCTTCGGCTCCTGACCTATCATGCCTTCCCTTATTGCCACACCCACTGACCTTCGAAAGTCTACAGCAATGTACTCTGACGCCAGAGAACATGCAGAACTGGAAAAGGTTCAGGCACAGGGGGCCACTTTAGCACTTCCAGGGCCATAATGCCTGCCGGCTTGTCTGCCTGCTGTAATACCAGCTCTGTCTTTGCACTAGTGAAATGAGCACTCCCCTCGCTTTCACTGATCTAGTACTGGCTTCGCTACAAGGCAGTTCCACTGGTTTACATATAGTTCAGCTCAATTTGATATTATATTTCAAATTTGAAATCACATATTCATTCATTAATCATTACTCATAGGCAGATCATAAAATGTATAAAATAAAATTCACAAAATAAATATAACTTCTATCAACTTCAACTTCATCAAGCAATGAATTTCATAAGGACACAAATGTCTATGGTTACCTAACATTCCTAAGATTTCCTAACATTTCCTACAATTCTCTCGTTTTATAATTTCATGATTTTCATAGTTCACATAGACTTACACACAAATCACATAGAGTTTAAATTCTTTATAGGGCATGAGCGCACAACCAAGGCACTAATCGAGGATAATATCCCTATTTTAGTACAGAGAGTCTTAGCAGCACAGGGCTACAACATTAGTCATGGGGGCATAGACAATTGGAGTAGTATAAATTCAGCGGTTCGTTACTAGGAGTCATTTTTTAATGCTACGCAAAAGCCAATATAGCGAAATATGGAGCGCTTCCGAGTTTAGACAATAAGTCCAGAATGCCTCACTTTTAATTGAGTCATAGCTGTAGACATAGCCCCAGAGTATAGTCATATAGATAGTTCCCAGGAGGCTAGAGTCTGTAAACACATGTTTGGGTGTCTCACAACAGCCTGTCAGTTTACATGTATGTCAAATGTATTGATCCAGGGCTATTTGTAACCTAGCCCCCTGGCAGACCATTACAGGAAGTTGGCTGGTACGCAGTCTGAGCTATAGGACACACTGGACACATGTTGATATGTTCTCAGAGTTGATAATTGAGTATAATTGTTAGACCAGTCCCAACCTTCCAGCTTTCTTTTAAACAATGCTTTTAGAATGACATAATTAGTACGCCGCTTAAAGTCAGGGATCCCGACAAGACTCTCATACAGCTGGTAAATCAAACGGGCAAAAACTCCCCCTCCACGTTTCCATTCACACCCCATGTCTGATCCCACAAGTGCCAGTAATTTACATTTAGGATGTGAATTTGCTTTCAGATGGAGCGCTGCTTGTCTAAGTAACAGTTGGCCCCTCAAGGAGACCAACCCAGCTCCAGTCGCAGATATTCTACTGGTACTGTGTTTGAGAGGTTTAGGTCCCGCCTCCAAAAGTAACCATCAACTCTGTCTAACCAGCTCAGGTTGGTCATTTGAAGGGGCTCCAAGCCATATAATATCATTGGATAAAAACCTTGGTGATATAGGGCCAATATGCTCTCCAATGAGTAGTCTGCCGTATAGCGGGCGAATGTGTCTATCAGACTTGTCATCCCATGGCCTTTTACTGTCTTGGATTCTATAATATGTATATAAGACCGACTTGGGCTCATGTCAAGCCCCAAATATGGGTACTTATTAACATATGGTAAGTTGCCCAAGCTGGTATCTAGAACAGGGCGGTTTATCTTTGAGGCCGAGACCAACATAATCATTGTCTTGGTCATATTAACCACCAAATTTTCAGTAGCATACACAACCAGAGTTTCAAACATGTCTTTTATGCCACTGAAAGTATGCTTAAAAATGGCCAAGTCGTCAGCATACAAAAGGCTAGGAATTGGCACCCCTCTAGTTCTTGGGCAGCACCCCGCCACATTATTAAAGCGTGTGGGTAGGTCCGCCTAGTATAAATTGTACAACAGACATGCCAGGGTACACCCCTATTAAGGGGAAATGAGGAGGACATAGTGCCCCTATTATCCAGTCCTTCCTGGCCTGTCGTGTTTGGGTGCAGATTTATCAAAATATCAAGTAACTACCTCAGGCAGCCCCACCATTCCAGTTTAGCCCATAGCTTAGTCTGACTAACGCCATCAAAGGCCATGCAGAAATCAACAAAGATAACGTACAGAGGAGAGCCGCCTTTAGATGCAGAGTCTCGGGCTAGTTTATCCATGGTTCACAAATTGTGGGTAGTAGAGCTACCTGGGCGAAAACCAGTTTGTGTGAAATGAATGCCATTTTCGTCTGCCCATGACTGTAGCTTTCTTAAAACCAACGTGGAAAAATTCTTACCGGTAACGTCCAAGAGGGACAGTAATCTATAATTACCTGGCGATAGTCTGTCTCATCCCTTATAGATTGGTAAGAGTATAGACTGGCACCATGAATCCAGAGCATTCTGATCAGAGCATAACCTGGTAAATAGGATTTTTAGGAATCTAGCCAAACCCACCGGGTCTTGCTTTAAGACTATCTTAGCCAGCCGATTAGGGCCCAGGCCATAGAGCTCTTTAGGCCCATTTGAATCCCCTCAATAGTTTCAGTAGTTATTATTAAAGGGCATCTGCCTGGCCGAGGTTCCACCCAATCAATTTTGGGACTCCCCAGCCACTCTTCTTCTTGAATGGGGTTCAAGATAGTCTTCATTCTTTCACCCTTAACTGCGGACAGAATCTGCCATATTTTAGCAGCATTTCTGTTTCATAGAGCCCCGATCATATGTTGCCAGTGGGTATTCTTATTAGAAAATCGCCACCGCTTAAGCCATTGCTTATACTCCAACTTGATTGTCCTTTTCAGCCAACTCTTAACAAAAGTGCAACTACCTGACCCCCTAATTGTCCTCATTTACTCCTCATAGATATTTTTGCATCCCAAATGGCTAAGTCAAATTTATGTGTATCAAACACAGCCAAATCTCCACCTTGTACCTCCCCAGTAGTTAGTGTTCATGATCTTAGCCAGTCTCCTATTTAGTTTCCTTTCCACTGAGCGAGATCACCAAAGTCCCTGCAAAGGATATGTGTGAATAGTTGGTTGGCATTGTGTACATTCCTTGCTGTCCATCAAATGCGATTTCCCGCATGGTTTGGTATAGCTCCCCTAAGGACTTGGGTAGGGTCATCAGGTTAATGGCATTCCAAGCTTAGGGCCAATATAACATGGTCACTAAAACTGTTCGGTATAGTTTTTAGTTCTTTTGTTTTGAGCAGAGCAGCATTATTTTCTAAGAAAGAGTCTAGCGTTGCTCTGCTCTTATCTGTGCTCCAGGTGTATTGGCCTGGTACATCACCCCTTGCTCTACCATTCAACAGAGTTACCCCCAGTTACCCAAAAACTGTACCCATTGGTCACCTTTATTGTTACCCTTACTCTGCAGCATTAGACCTTCTTTGGCAACATTAATATGGGGGGGGGACTCTTGTGCATCTATACAGTGAGTATTAAAATCCCCTCCTATTAAAATCAACCCATTATCACTGGTACCAGCCCAATCGGCCAGAATCTCACCCAGTAGGTCAAAGGTTTTGTTCTAGCTGGTAGTATTGGAGCATGTACACATTAACTATTAGCATTTTTACTCCCAATCCCTCACTCACCCAGCTTACCTCCAGATGAATACATTACTTACAGATGAAAGGGCTATTTGTCGCGATGTAAGTGCTTGGGTAACAACTATTACCAGACCCCCAAATGGTCTTCCCCTAGAGCCCTGATTGGACTTAGTTTGTTAAACACAAAACTCCTCGAAATACATAGAAGCCTACAACCAAGCTTCCTGTAATAGGAAGATATCATATTCTCCACTATGGGGGCAGGCCCATCTTTAACCATTAGATGCCAGTTCCCCCTGGTATTCCAACTTGCCACAGCGCACCTTCAGAGGTCAGTTGACCAGTAGGTCCCTGGGGAGGCCAGGTCATCATACGATAAGGACCGGCCCACCCCTCTCTCCCTTATGCTCCTCTATTCCGCCCTATCTACTTGGCAGGGGGGGGGGCAGCAGGGCTGCTTGTTTCCCAATCGTTGATTATTGGGTGGGATAGCCTGGGGCCCCGGGGGAGCCCCATAGTTCCTAGCCAAACCCTCTAATCTCTTTAGCAGTAATACCTGAGGGTCTTTAATCATGTGAGGATAACAACCATAACATAATGTCAGGTTGTACCCCATACCCCGAAGGCAATCATAGCCCATGCATAATAAAGAGACTGTCACAAGGGATACCAAGTTAACCAAAGCCCAATTTGTCTGACTGTCCCAAGTTGGGAGTTCAATTTGGGACTCTCTGCTGGTAATCACTGAAAGGCAGGGGACACTCCTCCAGATATGCAGCAAGGTGGATCAGTTAAAAAATTGGCTGAAGGCAGTTGGATACAGTTCCTCCAGTTTTCCAATAGTTCCCAATACGGATCTCTCAGCTCGGGGATAGTCCACCCATTGGGAGTCAAGGGGCACATATATATCTGGGGTATTGAACGGCCCCTCGTTGGTACAATCAGAGACCTCTTTTTCCAATCCTCAGTGCCCCTTGCTTACTGTTTGCTGATGGAGGCAATCATGGTTTAAGCCAGTGTTTTTTGCACCGTAATTAGTCCTCTATGGCAGGTGATTTAAAGCAATACGATCATCTACCGCCCTTCTCCTTTGGTTGGCTAAGCCATTGTTAGGGAACAGGGTAGGTTGCTCAATTCGGAGGGCCAACCTCAATGGGGTATGCTGGGGAGCATGTTTTGGGTAGGCCCATGTATTGAATGGGCCACGTAGTATTACTTGGCGAAGAGATCCATCATCTTGGATCTTACTGACCCGTTTTTGCCCCCGTAAAACCCCTGAAGGAGCCCTTTCTGGGGCTTCTGTACATCTTGTAGTAATCTTGTTTGAAAGGGATACCTGTTTACTAGGAACGTGCATAGGTTTCTTACAATCCACCCGAGGAGGTGTGCCAGGGCTGATGGCAGTTCCACTGACCATCGTGGATATTTCTTTACATAGCGCTTCTAGCGCATCGTCTCCATCATGGGCCACAATGTTCAAGGAATCCGGGCAGGTTAAGTGAGTGTCTAGACAACTGGCATTAGTGTCAATAAGCAAACATCTAGCCCTTATACCAGGCTCCCCGGGTAACAATCGCAGGGTGAGTTTAGGGTTGGTGCTCTGGATGCCCCTTAAGTCAGATACGGCCCTTAAGTCGGGTACAGTACCAGTATCCAAAATCTCGTCTTTTGCTGGGCAGCATTGCACAGAGTGAGAATGAAGGATAATGCCAGCAGTGTTGCCCGTTATAGACTTCAATTGTAATTGGTCAGCAGCCATGTCCGAGCACAAGTCTGTAAATTGACAATTTTAGTTGTTATTATGTCAAGTCGTTGGATCACTGCTTTCATCCCTGCTTGCATTTCTTCTCTCAGGGGCTATAGCACACTGGCCTCGGTTGAACATTCATCCTCCTCTAAATCTGAGTGGCATGCCAAAGCAGTTAAGTTAGGGCCACTGGACAGGTTTGCCTTAGGATCATTATTTATAAAAGCTGCGTAAAGGCCCAAGGAGTTACGTTTCAGCGTTTGGCACAGCTATAGGAGTGAACCATTGTTGCATATGGGGTTTAAGACATGTTTGTTGAACTCTTCCGTCATTCTGGTCGCAGATTCAGATATTGTTATATAGGAGACCGAGCTCTCTTCACTTCATGCCTGTGTATTCTGCAGGGCACTGGTGGAATTCCCCCTGTGTAAATCCAAAGCAAGGCAAGTGGATGGAAGGGATATCCTGCGATTACTTACAACTTTGAAAAAGCCCATTAGCGTAGGTTGGAGGAAGGGGGCTTCTCCAGCCTGGGCGGTAAATCTCCTTTTCTGTTCTTCTTAATCAAGGGTGTGTCTAATAAATCCCCCGCAGTGCACACCATGCTCCCTGTGCGTTTTGCCCCCTTCTTAACCGCACTCCGCAGGCCCGATCTGCGCTGGAAGTTGTGTTTCGTCATGCCTGAAGCAGGGAGGCGGCAGGGAGTCGCAGGGGGAAGTAAGACCTAGAGAGTGCAATATTATTGAATAAGCTTTGACCAAGGCCGGCTCAAAGGCACCAAGTCTTCGGTCACTGGCCTGGCTAAGAATAGAAAGCTTGTTATGCGCTGGGTCAGTTTTTCGTATTATACCACCACCGTTAAAAACATGTGGGGGGGTTATTAATGTCTCCTCGTTTACTCAGGGTGCAGCATGCACTCACTGAGAGTCACCGGGAGGCATGTAACCCCCCACTACCTTTACCACTACTTCCCACAGCGCTAGTTCAATACAGTCCAGTACAGGTCAGAAACTCGGGACACAGCGCAAGGGTCTCCCCCACTCGCTTAGTTACTGCACTTTTCCAGGCTTTTTTTATTGAAGCTCCATGGGCTTTTTAGAACCACTGTGCAGCTTCTATGGACAATAGCCTGAGGGGGCAGCTGCGAGGTCAGTTCAGAGAGTTGTCTGTGTCTCTCTTGTATCACATAGTTTCTGCGTCCCTTTGTGCCTGCAGCTGCAGCCTAGTGGAATGGACCCATAACAGAAACGTCAAGCCACACTGCAGCCAGGAAGCCTACCTGTGGTACACCAGAGTCAGCACAGTGGGTCACCTTACCGGCTTACCAGTCTGTCACGATCTGGACTCTCCTTCCCACAGCCATTTAGCACAGCACCTGACACCCAGCTCTGGGTCCAAGGCGCAGGAGTTGCCTTTCGCCCGTAATGATTCTCGTCTCACTGACACCAGAGGAAAGGACCAAAGGCCGTGTCAAGCCGCACTTCCGTTCCTAGAGTCACGTTATCAGCCGCCTCTGACACAATTCCACTTATTTATGGAATAAGAACTTGATAATGAGTCTTTCTTACCGGGCAACTTTCTTTTTGTGAACATTTTTGGTAAAACCACTTTTATATAAAGAGGCTCGTTTTCCCTGCAAATATATATATATTTTTTCGATTAAATACATAGGTACTGCATGCACTAAGCACCTTATATACCTTCATAAAGGATACCTTATCAGCTGCTATATTGCTATTTGCACTTTACCCATCTGGGTAAGCTATTGCAATTGTGCACATAGGCACTTGCACTTTACGCATTTCTATACGTGGTATATCCATAAAGCTGCTTCTTTATGCACTGAGCACTTTATTAGCAACAGACTGGCTTCGGCTTTATTACACAGGCAGTCTAAAGGCATTTGCACTTTAAATAGGTAATGCCTAGATCACAAGTAATGGTTTGGACAAGTACTCCAATAACCCACACATATTACGTTGTGATATTGTTCTTTGAAATCTGCATTTGAATTTTAGGAACAACAATTTTCACCTTGCCAAGTAACCTGGTTTACGAGAAACACTTGTTTTAAAATTAACTGGCCATTTGTTTGTGCACTCACTATACAGTTCATACACGTGTCTGATGTATAAACTAATGCGGACATAGTTTATAATGTCCGAATTAAATGACATGGTTAATGACTAGCTCTATATCAAGAGCAGACTCAACAAGTGGAAATTCCAGCATGAAACTAACAAAAAATGTGTTGCATTTGCAAATTGTGAACATAATAATGTTTATTGTGTATGTTCTATATGTGGAGAAAAGAGAAACACTATTAGTCCATTTGGTGTTTTTAACAAATGTGTTTTCATGCATTTTAGTGTATTTCACACGCCCCACTTGGGTTCACTACATGTTTAAACATGGCGGATTTTGTGCAAATGCATGCTTACAATTGTGCACGTTACTCTATCCATGCTCACCATAGAGAGCGCGCAAGGTTTAAATGTCCTTCTTTTGTTTCTGTACCTTAAACGTGATCAAGCGGTCAGCTTTGCTGCAAAACGCATCATTTTCGTCCACTTTTCTTCTGTCCATGGCATCAAATTGATTAAAGAATATTTTGGATGCTTGGAGCTTTGTTGGTCTTCTTGAAACTCTGGGTCCAATGTGGAATTTCTACGCGGGTCTATTTTCTGGCGTGCACTCTGACAGCTTTATACCGAGGTACAAAGCAACCTCATATATATATTAATTGATGGTTACAAGACAATGTCTGGTCATCGAAGTATGCTGCTAAAAGATTGCACTATGCACTAGCACTTTAATACTAAAAAGCTGCTATGCACTCGCACTTTAATCATAAATTGTCTTTTATGCATATGAACCTACATAATGCCACACCAGTAGCTTTTTGTAAAAGAGCTTGAAATACCATACCATACCTGCATATGTCCTATTAACAACGTCACTACAATGCTTATTTAATTTTGAATGCTCGAATCTGACTAGCTGTATTACACCTTAACAAGTTTTTCCGAATTATTTTTGAAACTAATATGGAATGTATATCTATACAGGGACTATCTGGAAAAATCTAAAAATCTATAATTTGTCAGGCCTTGAGCAACATTGTCTATATGCAGACTACAAGATGGCCGAATGTAAAAACGTCATCTTTGTTAGTCACCTTTTCTATGTTCATGAGGTATGCCACGGGTCAAAAGAGCTCCCACAACAGGGTGGAGCTACTGTGAACAAGCCACAGGAGTGTGGCGAAACGCGTCAGGTAGCCTTCTCTCTGCTACTGGGAAGCCGTTTTTCTACTGCATATTACTTTTTGAATTAAAATGTATAACTTTTTAAAAAAACAAACTTTTGGCAATGCAGTGATTTATTTTTCGGCGTGCATTTGTTGCTGAACATTGATGGATTTCGTTTACCAAAAGGGAGTGCAACTTCAAAAGGAACTCGACCTTGCGGTCTGTGTTTACCTTTCAATTTCATATATATATATATATATATATATATATATATATATATATATATATATATATATATATATATATATTTATTTTTTTTTAATTTGTTTTTATTAAAATTAAACATTTATAATGAGAGTCACACATAGAAAATAAAAATACTTTAACATGAGTAGACGATTTACCCCTTGGGTTCAAATGGTAAGCGGGTATCAGATCTGTGGGCAGTTCAGTTTCACAACTTTAGAGTTAGGGCTGGTGGGACTTTGATCGTGTCATTTATAGGCCTCGAGGAAGGGGGCCTATTCCATTTTGCTACTCAGTGAGAATTGATGTAGGAGTCCAGTAATGTCTTCCATCTCATATAGGTCTTTGGCTTTCCGGGCCAATGTTGCTTCGGTAGGTAGATCTTTCCATTTCCAGCTTATGGTGATGCAAGCCCTGGCCGCTAATAAAAGGAAATGTGTGATGTGCGGAACTCGTTTCCAATGATCGTCTTGTTGCTCTAGTCCAAACAGAACCAGCCTGGGGTCTTGCTCTTGAGGAATTCCCTCGATCTTTCTGATCCAGGCCAGGAGCTCTTTCCAGTATGCTTGTGATTTTGGGCACGCCCACCACATATGCCAATAGTCAGCCTGGGCTTTGCATCCTCTCCAGCACATAGGGCTCGTTTGGGCAAACATTTTAGAGAGTCTCTTGGGGTCATACTGCCACCTATGCAGCAGCTTGATTCCGTGCAGTTTGTATTGTGCTGAGATTGACGTTTTATGCGCTGATCTGCCAGGAGAGTCTTGTGTAACCTTGAGATTAGGCCTTTGGTAAGGACTGATTCACTTAAATTGGGGGTGAGATCTCTCTTGAGCTTTTCCTTCCATTTGGCAGCCGTCAATGTTCTCTTCAGTTACATGAATTTAAACATGTCTAGGGGCCCAATATTCAGGCCGGACTCCAGTTCTTGTATTGTTATGCACCAATTCGGTTTTATTATCTGGCCTATTCTTTCGAGGCCTGCCTCATACCATCGCTGGAAACGTAGCGGGTCTCTGATGCCATTCCGGATCAAGGGTGCCCATATGCAGCTCATGGGGAAGGGCCATGTCGTGAGTCCTTTCATTTCACCCTTGTTCCACCATAGCCATAGGAGTGATCCCATTGCAAAGTGCTCAATAACGCTGTTGGGGAAGGACTTCCTTGTGGCCCATAGCCATTCTCCTAACATCACTGGCCTGATACAATGGTTCTCTATTGCCACCCATTGTTTTTGTTTATCTCCTCTCAAATGTGGAACTATTGCCTTGAGCTGGGTTGCTCGATAGTATGCATACATGTCTGGGAGACCTGCCCCTCCTTTTTCCTTTGGTTGGGTCAAGGCTCTGTAGGCTATGCGCTGCTTTTCCTTTGCCACAAGAATTTATGTAGCATCCCCTTTATTTCTGTGAAGTGGGATCTTGGGACGGTGATTGGGAGCATTTGGTACTACCATTTTTATGGCATTCAATCGGCCTAGCCACGATATTGTTAGTGTTGCCCACCTCTCCAGGTCCTTGACTATTTCATTTAGCAGAGGTGGTAGGTTCGCCTCATATAGCTTCTATGTTGCTCTTGTGATGTTTATTCCCAGATACCTTAGGCTTTGGTACGTGGTCGGTATACCCCCTGCAGCTGAGGTGGTGCAGCCACCTGACTGGGGGGCCTTGTAAAGAAAGAGCGTGGATTTGTCGGTGTTCCTCAGCACAGCCCATAGGAAGTCCCATTCCACCCTATCAAAAGCTTTTTCTGAGTCCATGCTGAGAAGCGCATTTTTTCCATTGGATCCTCTGGTGTGCTCCATAATATCCAAGGTCTTCCGCATAGCATCTGCCCCCTGTCTGTCTTTTATGAAGCCTACTTGATCCGGATGGACCAAGCAGGGCATGATGTCCTCCAAGCACGTGGCTAGTACTCTTGTGTATACTTTGGCGTCCGCATTCAAAAGGGAAATTGGTCGGTATGACTTGCAGCATGTGGGGGCCCTTCCTGCCTTGGGGAGGGGAGTATGTGAGCAGCTGAGAATGAAGAGGGTGCTCAGCCCGATGTTCTTATGTGGTTAAACAGATCGGCTAGGTGGAGGGGATAAGATTTCTGCAAATTGTTTGTAGAACCCCATGCTATAGCGTCCTCTCCTGGGGCTCCTCCCGGGGGAGTCTTTTTATGGCCGCTTGTACTGTGATGTTATTTCTCAGTCTAAAGAGGTTTGTTATGTATCCTTGAGATGTGTTAGCCCTGCCTCTTCAATGTAGTTTTTCAATTCGCCTTACCCACGGACCCCCTCACAAGGATAGAGGTTTTCATAATATTTAGCAATTTGGCTCGCTATTTCTTCTGCCGATCGCGTGCATCACCCCTCTTCTGTTTGTATTGCTTCAACCCATCTTTCTGCCCTTTGTGTTCGAAGTCTATAAACTAACATTTTGTCCGCCTTATCCCCTTTTTCATAACATTTTTGTTTTAGGAATTTCAACTGCCTTATTACTTCTCCCTTCCCCAATGCTTTCAGTTCTTCCCTTTTCCCTTTGAGAATTGTCAGATGTTCTGCACGGTAAGTGCCTTGGGCATGTAATTTCCCCTTAAGGGCTGTGATCTCACCCCTCAGTTTCTCCTACAATAGCTTGCGCTCACTTTTTCGCCTAGCCCCTTCTCTCATGAGGTGACCCCTCCATACCGCCTTTCCCGCTTCCCATACCATGCAGGTAGCCACTTCCACATTATTGTTAAGCTGGAAGTATTCCTCTATAGCTGTTCTTAGTTCATGGGCATAAAGTTTGTCCCTCCAGAGTGAGTCATTACATCACCACCTTTCGTTTTAGCGGCTTATTCCCTCTATTTCTAGGGAGCTGTGACCATGTCGTGGTCCGACCAAGCTCCTGGGCGGATTGCACTATCATGGATCCTGGATCTATTTTCTTCATTGACCAACACGTAGTCGATCCTTGTATAAGTATCATGGACCTCAGATTTGAATGTATAACCCCTTCTATCCGGATTGCAAGATCTCCAAACATCCACCAGCCCTTCCCTCTCGAGGGTGAACACAAACCTGCTGGTTTCCTCCCTGGGGATGCTTTTGGTCTTCACCCTTGTTTGCTGCCTGTCCATTTGGGGATCTGCCCAGGTGTTGAGGTCCCCCCTATACCACCAGTCCCTCACTGTGTCCCCTTATGGTGGCTAGGGCAGTCTCGTTGAACACCCCCTGTCATTGGTTGGGTGTTTAGATTGCACCCAGAATGATTTGCAAGGCTTCCCATTCACCCTGCACAATTAGATGTCTGCCTTCCATTGACGATTCCACTATTGGGTTATCCAATCTTATCCACTTGTTTAGGATCATCCCCACTCCCCCTTTTTTCTGTTCTCCGAATGCCCAGAATATTTGCCTCACACCTCTTCCCCTCAGCGCTCTTTCTTCCCTTGCTTTAAGTCTTGTTTCCTGTATAAAGAGGACGTCTAGGTCTGCTCTTTTGAATTCTCTTGTTTTTAGCGATCTCTTGGTTGGTGAATTGAGCCCTTTAACATTGAGAGTGCCAACCTTTAGTATAGCTGTTCTGAGTCGTGCTACACTAGATGCCCTTTGATAGCCTTCACCTTTTACCCCGTCCTGTGGCTGCCCATTCCCCCATCCTCTCTGTCTGCCCCAGCTGGTTTTGCTTAATCATTTGCCCCCCATAACAGTGAACTTGGGTAACAATATTAACTGAACCGTGGTTATTGTGCCTGACCTAGGTTCCCTGGGTTGAGACGCCCTCCTGGAGTTGAGGGCCTAGGGCTTAGGACACAACCTTAGTGGGGGAGCTCTTTTGCGACTTTTGTGTCTTCATGGGGGCTTTGCAGGTGACTCTGGGCTTAGTTTGGCATACTTTCTACCTGCTTTGGCTCTCTTTCGCCATTGGGGCGGTCTGTCTGTCTCTTGGCCCCTCGACAACTGGCTTTGACTGGGGTGACAACTCAGTATTTCTCTCCTTTCCATTCGAAGGTGAGGTCGAAGGGGTATCCACATCTGTATCGCACCGCTTTTTCAGTTAGCCACGTGGTGAGGGGCTTGCATGCTCTTCTACTTAGTGTGAAATTTGATAGATCCTGGAATATCTTCAGTTTAACCCCTTGGAACAGAATTTCTTGAGTCTGCTTCGCTTTGAGGAGGATTTCCGTTTTCTCCTTGCAGCTTAAAAAACTTTACTACTATCGATCTTGCAAATATATTTTTTAATGTGTTACTGAAAAACAATATTACAAAGGGCATGGCTCTGTACCCATATTTTCAGAAAATGTGTGCCATAAAAAGAAAGCACTGTGAAGATGTGAAGTGGTTACCAATAACTTCTCACATTTGAGAAACACCCCTCCCTACTTTGACAACCACCTCCCCTCAGACTCATCCCAACTGTTTTTCCTCTCTGATTTTGGTCATTCTTTTGTCCAATTTCTCTTACACATCACCTACTCCATAAACCTGTCCTTCCTTTAGACAGACGAAGGTCTGGCAACACCATGGCAGGGTCACACTATGCCACCTTTCAGACACGGCCAGGCACACAGCACATAACATGACAGCCTCTTGACAGCTGAGTCTTACACCGGTTCTAAATCTGTAAAGAGGCTTAGTAAAGCATGAACATTTATGTATCTCACACTTACCCTGAAGCTTTCATGCCGATGAGAGCCTGGATGCTGCTCAGTTCCACACCTACCCTGAAGCTGTCAAATGACTAAAAGAACATAGCGACTGCTGAGTCTCACACCTGCTCTGAACTTATGAAGAAGGGAAAAAGAGCCTTCGCGTTGCTGAGGTTCTCACTGTGAACCCTGGACCCGTGAAGAGGCTGGAGACAGCCTGGATCCTGCAGTCTCCCTCCTCCTCTTACGATGTAAACAATCTGATCCGAGCCTCAACACTGCCGAGTCTCACACCTATCCTGAAGCTGTAAAGAGAATGATGAAACTCTGGATAGCATTGAGTCTCACTACACACCTTGAACATGTGAAGAGAGCCTTGAGACTACTTTGTCTTACTACCAACTGTGAAGCTGTGAAGAGAGGTTGGAGAAAGCCATGTGCCTGTTGAGTCTCAGTACAAACACAGAACCTCTGCAGAGGGTAAGAAAACCTTACAACAGTTGAGAATCACTACAAACTCTTAACACCCTTCACACGGTTATAGACTAATTACTTGGCCTCTCATCTCTTCACTCTGTGATGCTTTATATTGGCTATGGTTATCTGAGTTATAAAGCGCGCCTGAGACCTACTTGACCCAGTGGCTCTGTTTTCAGTGGTGCAGCTAGGGGTATGCAACTTCTTTATTGCATGTATTCACACTTATGGTATTGGCTTTTCAGAAATAAAATCATGAGCATACATCCATGCGTACTGTTGTGAATACTGCACAGACGCATATAGTGAGTGATGTTGCTTTGCCTGCTAACCCGCAACACATTTTCCTCTTTGCCATTCCGGCATCTCAGCATGCCCCTTGCGCACCCTACTGTATCTATAATGTACATGCCCATATTTCTACATTTTTGTTTCTACATTTTTCCTCATTTTCAATCCATTTGGCCTTCCCTCCGTTTACCACTCCCATTTCCGCCTGCTGAGATTATCTATTTTTCGTAGAAGCCAGTTGTTTTTCCCTTTTGCCACATTCTTTCAGTAGAACTGGTGATGTATTCTATCATTGTGCATTTATTTGACTTGACCTATCTTGAACTTCCTTTATCGCTGTGAAGGTTTGCTGCTATTCTGCTGGAACCTTTTTGCTGCATTGTTCCATACTTGAAAAGTGTATTTTCCAGTCCAGGTCCCTTTAATTAATATGTACTGACTTCATCACTATGTCAAACCCAGGTGTTCTTACAGTGTTCTTCCTCTATGTCAGGTGTTCTCCCACTATTCTCAGGTGCCAGGTGTGCCCCCCACTGTTCCTAAATCTCAAGCGTTTGCCCTTTCTTGTTAGGTCTCAGGTGTGTTCCAATTGCTGGTAGATCCCATGTGTTTCCCCAACCCTTCTTAGATTCCAAGACTCGTCAATTGTTTTCTACACTTAGGGGTGCACCCACTGTTCTTGGATCCCAGGGATTCTCACATTAATTTTAGTTCTTAGGTGCTCTTCCACCATTCTGAGATGCAGGTGTTCTCTCATTGTATTTGGATCCTATGTGTTCCCCATACTGTCTCTAAGTACTGTAAGTACAATGGGACCAGCGATGTTCTCTCTATGCTATTGGATTTCTTGGGTGTTCTCACAGTTTTTAAATGCCAAAAATGGTTCCACTGCTTTTAGATCCTATGTTCACTCCAGCAGTTCTAACATCCTGTCACGGCTCGCCGGCGCCGCCGTTCTCTTTGGCAACGCTGGAGGATGCGAGCGCTTTCTATTTTCCCTTCTTCCAACATGGCTCCTCATCCCCTGAGACGCGGTGCACTGTTTTCACGTTTGAATGTCAGACGTCCTCTGACGTCATCATGTTGTTCCAGGGATTCCGGATATGGCACAGCAGATCCAAAGCTCTGTGCATCGCTTCTCTCTCCAGACCCTACGTGAGTTTGCAGCTAGGGTGCATGTTTACCCAAATCCTTTCCTGTACTTACCCTTTTTCTCCTGTTCTTCCTCGCAGCCTTGCTTTTCTGTCCTGCCATCTACATCCGTTGTTCACGATCTTCAAGAAGCTTTGTTAGGCTCCCCTTCCCGACACGCTAGGTACATTCCGAACCATCTACATTTGATTCCCTTAGTATTTCTGTTCCTTTGCTAATTCCCTGGTTGTTTTTTCAGAATCCAGACTTCATCGGGATTCCGTGGCAAGAACCTGTGAGTCCTTTCATCTTGAAGAGCTACATCCAGAGGACGACTTGATCCATCCGGCTCCACATCCATTCCAGCAGGGTTTTATCCCCCAGGAGGGTTTCCCTGGGATCCCTCGCACAACCCTTTCTTTCCTTTTGAAGGGGGGCAAGGGGGTGTTAGGGGCTTCAGGGACTCCCTATTTGCCTTGTTAATTGCTGCACGAGACAGGTTAGTGTTGAATTGTTACACATCCCATTTGGGATTCCATAGTTCGTAGATTCCACTTAATCACCCAGAGTCGATGAATCCCTATGTTCTCCACTGTTCTTAGATTTCAATGGGTGATCTGCTGGCTGTTTTTGGATGCCAAGTGTTCTCGCACTGCTTCTAGATTCCATGTGTTTGCTAAAAATTATAAGTACTACATGCGCTCCTACTGTACTTTGATCCTATGCGTGCCTCCACTGTTGTTATATCCCTTTGTGTCCCCACTTGGATTTGTACTTTATATAGTGATTACGCCAAAGCGCTGTACATAGAACATATTTTACATACATTAATCATCCCAACCAAAGTTGTTACTCATTTATCGACCTCGGAAGGATGAAAGGCTGAGTTGGCCTTGCCAGAATTCAAACCTGCGACCTGCAGATCACACATAGATCGCAGCAGCGAGCACTCAACCTGCTGAACTATCTTACTGGCTTACTTCTTAGATGATGCTTCTGCTCTTACATGCCAGGGGCATTTATTTATTTATTTATGTATTTATTTATTTATTTATAACAGCGCACAAAGCCCTTGGGCATCTAGGAGCTAGAACCAGCGAGATGGCTAGGGTGTGGGGGCTAGGGGAAAGTGTCAGTTGCAAATGTGGGTCTTAAGATGTTTTCTGAATGCAATGTAGGACAGTTTGTTTCGAAGATAGGTGGGTAGCTTGTTCCAGAGTGTAGGAGCGTGGATAGGGAAGCTGGCTCCACCTGCTCTAGACCGTTTGAACCTGGGTGTGGTAAGGCAGTGAGTATAATGAGATCTGGTAGGTCTTGAAGATTAGGTTTGGGTTATTTTCTCTGCTAGGTAACGAGGGGCGTCGCTCCATAGGCAACAATGAGTGAGGGATAGAATTTTGAAGTTGATTATATCCGTGACTAGTAACCAGTGGGCAGCTTTCCTGGCCTCGCAGATATGGTCCCGTTTGCCCAAGTCAAGTGTGGCCCTGAGCGTATTGTTTTGGATTGTTTGGAGTTTGTGTAGGTTTTTTTCAGAAAAGCCACAGAGTAGGGAGTTACAATAGTCTATTTTTGACCCAACAGGAGTCCTAGCAACTTCGAGATGGTTTGATGTGGTAAGAATGGGTTTGCTGGAATTGATGAGCTTGGTGGCATATGCAGAGGTTGATGCAATGTAGTCGACCTGATGGGACATAGTCAAGGAGGAGTCGAGGTAGACGCCAAGAGTTTTGATGGAAGCGACAGCAATGTTATGGCCGTCAATGATGAAAGAGGTAAAGTTATGTTTTGTCATCGTTCAGGCTGAGACTGTGTGTGGCCATCCAGGATTGGATAGATTTGTAGATAGAGTTGGTTTTGAGGGTGTATTTGGGGTAGTCACCAGTGAGGAGGATGAGAATTTGGGTGTGGTCCGCGTAGATTGTGTACAAG
Source organism: Ambystoma mexicanum (assembly GCF_040938575.1). NCBI lineage: Eukaryota > Metazoa > Chordata > Amphibia > Caudata > Ambystomatidae > Ambystoma > Ambystoma mexicanum. The sequence continues at coordinate 348,214,731 of NC_090935.1, forward strand.
ATACCCAGGGCATCAAGGGGGTTGAACAGGGGCTCTGTGTTTACATTGTATAGGGTCGGCGAGGCACAAGAGCCATGCGTTACTCTGCAAGCTGTGGGTGTTGGTGTGGCCAAGGCTTCACCAGCAAACACTTGTGACGATCGATCAGCTAGGAATAAGGCGTTCCAGCTGGTGGCTTCTATGGAGAAGTAAGCTGAGGATGTGAGGGAATGACAAAGGATCTTGTGGTCAACGAGGTCTAACGCCGCAGAGCGGTCCAGAAGCAGGAGCAAGGAGAGTGTGCCCTGGTCGTTTGCTTGATCGAGCAGTTTTTTAGGTCTAGTAGGGCTGTTTCAGTCCTGTGCTTGGGGAGAAAGTATGATTGCTGGTCCTCCAGGATAGGATGGCGTTCTAAGAAGGACTGGATTTGTAGATAGGCCACTCTGTCCATGTTTTCAGGAGGAATTGTACTGTGGTGATGGGCCAATAGTTGGTGGGGATGGCTGGGTCAATTGAGACTTGTCATCATGGGAGACACTCCTCTTATGTACTTATGCAAGGCATTACCAAAGTACATGCATAAGCTCAAACAGTAAAGTGCGAAATGCAAGAAAGTCACGGAAGATAAAATGTTCATCCCGTGGCCACAAGGGGGATCATTTTCAAAAGCGGTGACAACATACTTGCACAGTGCGTACATGGGGAAGAAATTAGAGAAAAGATTAGCGATTCTAGAGCTCTGGAAAATATATCAGGAAGATAGAGAGGATCTGCTACCTGAGGAGTGGATGCTTAGCCAGTGTAAGGAGGAAGGTGTTGAGCCTTCAGCTCCCCTTACCTCGCCTGAAGTAAAAGGCGCTAGTGGAGATGAAATAGGGTTATATCCATTAAAAGAGTTGAAATAGTTGAAAGTGGCGACGGGGGATAGTAATCCAATATATAAACCTCCCGCTTATAGCAGCGATGATAGTCCAGAGGAGAATAAGAGATCTGTAAGATCATACAAGACAAAGAAGAGAAGATTGAACATTCGAATGTGTAGACAGCAATAGAAAGGAAGATTAACAGATGGAAAGGAGAGAAGGATAAAGCTGACAAGATAGCGTTCGTGCAGAACAAATGGATAGGTGGACAGATATTACTTAGAATAGATGGGAAAAGCATTGAGGAAGTGAGGCAAAGAGAAGATAAGAACGAACAAGAAAGAAGAGATAAAGAACGAGAGTAGAGATTGAAAGAAGACAAACAGAAAAGGAAGAACCGCGAGTGACGAGAACAGATGTATCAGGAGGAGCAAGAGAAAAAAAAAGAATCGGCAGAAGAACAAAGAAAATATGACAATAGACAGAGAGTGATAGAAGACAGGGATAGAAGAGAAAGGAAGAGAGAAGAGGAGAAAGTTCAGAAATTAAGGGACAAAAGAATACAGGGATGAAGGGAAGAAGAAGATGGAAGGGAAGGTTTAAGGAGAGAAAAACGAAGGCAAGAGGAAGAAAGAATTAGATGGGATGCGAGAAAGTGAGGAGAACTAGATGAAGAAATAGATCGAAGAAGGAGACAGCGGGGTCTTGATAAGAGTCTTATTCGTAGGGAGTATAGTGAGAAGGGAGAATCGCCGCCCTAATGGTGATTGGGATGATAGTCACACTAATTGGGGACAAGACATGTCTGATGAGGAAAGAGAATCCTGTCTTGGGGTAGAAGGAGGAAGCGATTGCGCCCCCGAAGGAAGCCTGCAAATGAATAAAGAAGTAAGATGGTCGGATCTACAACAACCTAAGGATAGGACGCCAGATCCCACAGCATATCCAGAGCGTCCCCTAGGACGATCGTATAGTGAGAAGGGAAAATCGCCGCCATATGCGAGCAGGTTAGGGTCGCTACCGTAAAGAAGATGGTTAAGGACGATTGTCCCTGCCATGGATAAGCTAACGATGGGAGCTGACAGTGGGTTGGGGTTTACACAGTTTCCCTTATTGGAAAAAGGGGGAGCAAGACCACAGTATATTCCATGGCCGCAGATGGACAAGGATAATTTAAGGTGTAAGCTCCCGAGTTTGACTTGAGGTGCTGGGAAATGGATATTTAAGTTAGAAGTGTAATCCATATATGTCATGAATGTGTCTGCATTGTATTACTTTTAAAATGAAAAATAAAGTGTTTAAAAAAATGACAGGAGGAAACACGCTGGCCATAGGGGACATAAAAGGTCTTCTGGCAGCTATTCTTGGGGAAAGAGCTGATGACATATGGGGAAGATCAGGATATTCAAGTGTGACAGCCCAAAACACAGCACATGATGGAGCGCTGTTTAATAATTGTAAAGGAGATATTTGGAGGGCTCTCACGGTACAGTACCCCGATACATCAGATATGGGTGCAATTATGACACATAAGATGAAGGAAGATTAAGACCCTATTGCTTACATTCAGGACATTCAAGAGAAGTGGCAACTTGAAACTCGCGAGCCGTGAGAAAAACAGTGACATTATTTTACCACATTTAATGCCAGGTGTTGCCTGAGCCATTGCAGAGGCAGATGAAAAAACAAGTGGGAATGGAAGCAAAACCGTGGGCTGAGATACAGCTGATGATAGTGCATCACTGTCGGCTATTGCAATAGAAAAATAAGAAGAAAGATGAGACTAGGATAATCGAGGAAGCCAAGTTACAGAAAATATTGTCTAAATTTGCCATGGAAGGGGCGGTATTGACAAGTGGAGAAGGATTGGGAATGCAGGAACCAATGGGTACATCACAGGCGAATGATAAGTCCCTGATGGATCAAGGTGGATACGGGTTCTTGCCACGAGGCAGAGGTATGGGCTAAAGAGGAAGAGGAGGATTCCAAAATAATCAAGGTTGGTTTCAGAATACACAGAATGAGAATCAGAGCACCCAGGGAGGATATAACCAAGGGGGACTTGTCAGGCAATCAGCCCGGTATGATGGACTTATGGGATGACAGGGCACATTGCACAGGTATGTGGTAGCCAAGGGAATGTACAGAATGGCCAATTTTCAAGAGAGGGGACAGCTTATCCTCCAACATATAGCACACATACAAGGGAAGGGATTGCCCAAGATCACACAGTGTATCAGACACAAGCGCTGCAAGTACAGCAGGTACAGCAGCAAGAGCGAGTGCAAATGAATCCACCACAAGGGCAGTCACACCCAGAATAGGAGGTGTCACTGTGGTAGGAGGACATCCTTTCACAGGGACGGGGATGAGCTTGTAGCCACAATAGGACAGCTCACAGGGTGACTTGATGTGTTCAATAGTATCTGTGACACCAGACCACCAAAAGGAACCAAGGGCCGATGTGACGATAGGAGGCAAATCTTTTTTTTTTCTTGTAGACACTGGAGCAACTCATTTGTGGATACGAGAGGGAAAATATCCAATGTCAGGTATTGCCAGGAATGTTCAAGGGTTCTCTGGAGCTACGAGTCGAGTTCCTTTTATTGATAAATTACTGGTCTACATAGGAGAATGCGACATGTCCGTTCCTCTGTTATACTCACGACAGGCACTGGTTAATATTTTAGGAAGAGATTTAATGATGAATCTTAACATGCCGATTTTAATCACTGATCAAGGAATAGTGTACTCCACTCCAGGAATACACTAGTTAAATGAGGGAGAGTTCATACCAGCTTTCACAGTGCAAGTGGCTCTGCGGGGCATCTGTGTAGATCCAGAGAATTTTTTTATATGGAGTAAGCATTTTATTGACGTGGCTACCTGGTCCGGTGGGAAAGATTTTGAGAATACCTGATGAGTTTCTATTCAGACCACAAATACCCATGGATGAGGAAGGTGGACAGACTATTCCTATAGAGTTAGAAGCAACTATAGTACAAAAAGAAATGGCAATGCTCGAAAGAGTAGACGATGAGGGTAGACCGTGGAGAACAGTGATAGCTCTTGAGGAAGGGTATAGATTGACTGACATAACTGATGACGATATGTTCAGGGAGGACCGAAATGATGATGAAGTAGTTTTCTTCATGAGCATTACGTACTGACTAAGGATAGAGAAAAGGGAAGTTCCATAAAGAATGGCGATAATGTAGCAGCGACCAGCATTCTTTCAGGGGGACCTTAAAGAGGTGCAGAGTGCCTTATGGACTACAGGCCCTTATGATGTAGGTTTATTGAAAGGGATAGGGGAGGTCAAAATAAAGCTTAAGCCAGGAGCAATTTTACCTCATGCAAAACAGTACCCCATGTCTCGAGAGGCTGATGAAGGTATATTTCAGACTATTTCAGCACTGATGAATCAGGGGATTCTGGTGTAATCAGAATCATTGTGCAATACCACAGTGTATCCGATTAAGAAATCTAAAGCGGGGTTGTGGAGATTTATTCAGGATATGAGAACTCTTAACCCAATTGTAGATGCTGAGTTTCCTTTAGTTCCCAATCCGGTGACAATATTGTGCAGTGTCCCCGTAGAAACTCGATACTTCATGGTGATCTATTTGAAAAATAGTTTTTCTCGATCCCGTTGCATAAGGATTCCCAGGACTTGACTTCATTTACATTTTGCCAAAAAAGACTAAAACATAGTAGGCTACCTCAAGGGTACTGTGAATCCCCGTCGATCTTTAACAGAGTCCTACAGATGGATCTAGGCAATATCGATCTTGAAACGGCAGTGACAGAGTACGTAGATGACATATTGATTTGTAGTGCAGACATGACTCTATTCGATTAATGACTATTCTAGCAGACAAGGGATATAAGGTAGACAAGGAGAAATTACAGTATTGTCAAGAAGAGGTGTTATAAAAAGGTCAGTTGATTTTGCATGAAGGAACGAAAGTGACACCTTAGAGAGCTGAGGCAATCATGAAAACATCAAAACCAAACACAGTGAGACAAATGCAACAGTTTCTGGGTCTGTGCAATTATGTTAGAGCATGGGTGTTTGATTATATAATACGTACACAAGGTCAATTCTGCAAGCATTAAAGAAAGCACAAGTTGGTAAAACAAAGCTAGAATGGACTGCAGAAATGGAGGAAGGATTTGAAGAATTGAAAAAAGCTATTTGTACAGCCCCAGTTTTAGGGATTCCCAATTATGCTGAGGAGTTGTATTTGTTCTCACACACAGATGGGTCAGTAATGAGAGCAGTGCTTAAACATAGAACCACATTGGAGCACCCACCTTTGGCATATCACAGTAGGTTTCTATATGCAGTTATGAGAGGACACTTCTCTTGCGAACAATCTTTGGCAGCCGCCGCGTTTGCAATTGAGAAGTCCACACATATTGTCATGGGCTGCTCTATGACTCTTTGCGTGGGGCATGCTCTATTTGCTATTCTAGAGAAACCCAAAGGCACATTGACATACCAAAGAGCTTCAGTTTATGAGGTAATGATTTCTAAAACAGCGATTAAAATTGTAAGATATAAAATAGTGAACCCTGCTACGTTCATAGCTGAACCCGTAGAAGAAGGTGATCATGTGCATGACTGTGCTATTTATGTTGACTTTTATGATGACATACCCTGTGTAAAGGAGAATGCTTTAGCGGGAGGGTAGATTCTGTTTATTGATGGTTCTTTGAAAATTGATCAGACTAGTGGGGAAAGGCATTCAGGCGCCATGGTAGTAAGACACAGATTAAAAGGTGAATTTGAAGTAGTAGTAAGCGAAAGACTACCGTCTCACTTTTCAGTGCAAGCAGCAGCATTAGTAGCGCTTATTGTCGCACTTGAGAACCATGAAGGGAAGGAAGTGATGGTGTACAGTGACTCTGCCTATGTGACATCAACCATACACGCAGGGTTGGCACGTTGGAAGAGGAGGGCCTATCTCCACGCAGACGGCACTCCAGTGCAACATGGGTCCTTATTGGAGAGACTCATTAAGGCACTACAACTCCCAGTATCCATAGCGGTTGTTAAATGCACAGCGCATACTAAGTGAACAGCTTTTATTTCTTGCGGTAATGAAGCCGCAGACTTAGAAGCCAAAAGGGATGTATATTCTCCATACATTTTGAGTTTTGATAATGAGAGCATTAAAGCAAACTCATTTACAACTATGTTAGTACAAGAGGGGTTTAATAAATTGTCAATAACCAAATTAAAGACATTCAGGGAAGTGCACCACAGGAAGAGCAAGAACTGTGGAAATGAAGGGCGTGTTCTTTATCCCACACGGAAGCATTATGGTGACAGGACAGCACTGGAAAGCCAGTGATGCCAGTAACTTTATTAAAAGTCCTGCTTGAACAGCTACATTGCCCTGTGCATGTAACTAGAGAAAGTCTTACTGCTAGTATTGTAGAAGACTGGTTAATTCCTAATATGTTGGAACATGTTGCACTATTTATGGTGAAATGCATTGTGTGTCAAAGGTTTGCTGCTGGGCCTAAACTGAGAACAATTAGAGGAGTAATACCTCGAACGAGTGGTCCTTTTCAACATTTACATGCTGCAGACATGTAATGGATATAGGTATCTATTAGTGGTGGTGTGTCCCTTTTTTAGGTGGATCGAAGCAGGTCCGTGTACACACACAGATGCCACTTCCACAGTGAGGTTTTTAGTGCACAAAGCATTTCCGAGGTGGGGTGTGTGTGAAGTATTGAGATCCGATAATGGACCACATTTTGTTAATGAGTTATTTGAACAAATAGGGCTTTGATTAAGCATAAAACACACGTTTTCTTCTGTGTATCACCTGCAAGCGATCAGGATATGTGAGGGACTCAACGTCCACTGCAAAGAAAGGATTGCCAAGATCAAATTGAGTCTGAAAAAGGGATGGCTCTATTGCCTACCCCTGGCCTTACGTGCCCTTCGGAATCAGCCAGGTTCGGACCACCACTTCACCCCGCACAAACTAGTGACAGGGCATCCAATGAGAACGCCCATTACACCTCTGTCTAGGATTAGGAGCGATGCCCAGAGTGTAGCTAAAACTTTAGGTGATGAGATTCATGATTATTTGACATGTATGACCTCTAGTATTTCTTTCATTTCAAATCAAGTCAAGCATCAAGGCGGTCGGTCTAGAAACACTGAAGAAGATAATTCTGCAACCAATCCAAGTGAACTATTACCAGCACCTACGTTATATGCTGGGGAGCTAGTGTTGATTAACAGTTTTACCAGGAAGTGGCATGAGCCACGTTTACATGTCCCTTTTATTGTTGAGGAAGTGTTCCCTTCTGCTATTAAAATACACGGAAGAAGAGCTTGGTTGTAAGGAAAGACCTTCCCTCCCATTGTTACCGATCCAGAAGCAAGACAAGAAGAAGAATTTCCGCGTGTACAGACCCGAACGATGACCAAGAAGAAGGATGATAAAACAAGTGATTAACGAATACTTTATTTGGACTGGAATTCAATAAACACTCCTTACATATATATTTTAGCAGAGAGTGCAAAGACTTGCAGAGAATTCCAGGAATTTTGAAATAAACTTTAAGAAATACATTGGGGCAGAGAATAATACATCAGAGTTATGATTAAACGTCAGTTCTTGATCCGAAATTGGAAATGAGATCAGTATCCAGATTCATTTTGTGCAGAACATTTGTTTTGAAGTGATAAAAACATATGGTACCTGCCACAAGTGACATTCATCGGCTTCTGCTTGCTGTCTTTGTGTTCATACTTCAGTCTTTCCCTGCTCTTGTTAGAAGAGACGTTAATATTCACATTTTCTTGAAGGATCCTAAAAACGGTCCAATGATAAGAAGACTTCTTATTGCTATAATTGAACACATTTTACAGTTGCAAATATAAAAAAACTTGATGATTGTATTTGAAATGATTAATGAAGGAAATGGCACGGTTATAGAGAATGAACAAGTTCAGCAAGTAGTAGGATGGCACGAGAAATGGATGCCCTGATTTTTATGCATGATATATATTTGCATAGTTGTTCTCCTCTTTTTGGTCCTCATATTTCACAGTGTCTCTCATCTCAGTACTTCTGCTGAAAAAAGAGTTTTTATGGTTCACCCTACCGTGAAAACAAATAAGACAGTCTTTTTGATTTCTATAAGTATATTGGGAGACACAAAAAAGATTCAGAGGAATATAATGAAGGGATAAATACCTATCTGGATAACACAGCTCACCTGGGAAATAACATGTGGTATCAAAACATGAAAAAAATGGGGGAAAAAGCATCTAAGGAGGATTGTTACGTCTGCTCTCTCATCCCCTATGCCATGAATACAGTAAGGACTTGAATTGCAAAAGAGGTTCTAGGGCATGATGCAAAGTGCCTCAGTCCTCTTACAACATTTATTACATGAGGACAATTCCAAGCAAGTTGGGCAGCTTTGCGATGGAGATCAAAATGGACGTTTCCATCCCAGGATGACTACATCAAAACCATACAAATAGAGAAGGAGCCTGGATGGAAGACGAAGATGCTTGCGTATCCTGCTGCAGGACAGGACAACGTGATCATTGAAGAAATGAAGATAATGAATTGCCCTGATGTGATGGAAATAGCCAGATCACCTGGATGTTGGGAACAAACTCAATTATTGATCTATGGATGAGTGAATTCTAAGAACGGATGGGGAGAAGCAATGATGTCCTGTGCAGCTCATCTGCTGAAAACATATTATGTACAAGAGGTACAGAAGGTGAATTATGGATGCTTAAAGTCATGGGTCAAGCACTCCAAACTGTTGACATGGGTAGAAGACGAATCAGGCCCAGTAGTTGTAATCCCACTGGTTAATGCAACACTATGCTTCAGAAGACACAGGAAGAACCATGTGGGATATAACAAAAAATGCAAAACCACAATTGATGTTCCCAGGATGGGAGGAGGTACAGCCATCCTTATGGACCGTTATTGGGTTTGTGGATCTAGAGCATACATGAGGTTGCCCAAGGATTGGGGCGGAGTATGTTCTTTGGTGTTCATCCATGTTCCAGCTTTAGTGATTCCCCAGAGTGATTTGAACATTGGAGAATTTCCAAAAATAGATGCCCACTTGAGTAAAAGAAGATCGCTTGAACTTCTCTGACGGGCAAGAAGAGAGAATTACTTCTCAGCCAAATCGATAACAGCATATGACTGACAATACTGACAACTATATTCATGCCTGGGATCCAAAGTCTGGCGAACGCCAAGTGGTTACGGATCACTAGATGGGAGCTTCTGCAGACAATCAATGCTATCATAAAGGGATTCAATGCCATTAAGGAAGAGTTGAGGGCCATATGACTGATGACCCTCCAGAATAGGTATGTCCTTGATATGATCACAGCGATAGAATGAGGTGTTTGCGCCAAAATTGGGCCATCATGTTGCACATTCTTACCTTCTCATGATGAACAAAATGGAACCCTGAAAGAGGCCATAATGTTGTTGACAACCCTGCATGACAAGAAAGATGGAAGTTGAGACCAATGACATTGAAGATGGCAGCTGGTTTGCCTCTCTGTTCACGTGGATTCTACAATGGTTGGAAAATATATTCAAAATTCTTGGAGTAATATTGGTACTGGTGATGTTTGGATTCTGTATAGTCAAGATAGTGATTGCCTAATGCAAGAAAATGGCAAAGAAAGTGGTGGCGATGAAGATTATGATCGACGTCAGACCTGAACCAAACGCTAAGGAGCTGACTGATGATGCTGTCAGGAAATACATAGAGGCCAGAATTATAGCACATGCAGGAACGATGTTTCTGTACCCAGAAGTATGTGGGACGATGGGTCTATTGTACCCCGAATGGAAAAATGCAATTACATGACCTGGAGTGTAGCTGAACATGTCAAATCAGCAGGCACCCTGAGGGAGTTGATGAAGATCTGGACACCAAAGAAATACTTCTTCAAGAGAAAATATCAGGATGTGGAAATAATTGTGGAGGCCGCCGAGGACTCGACCAGAGGGGGAATGTCGAGGAGCAGCTGCATGCCTATGCAGTAAACCATGCTCCCCTACTTCCCATATGTTGGAAGCCTGAGCTTGTGCCGTGTTTGACACCAGTAGTTGTGCCAATATCGCAACATATGCTCGAACGAAGATACCCATTGAGACAATCCTATCGAATGTATCCCCGAAGGATAACAATTTGAGGGAGGAACTCCCTGAAGGAATATAACAAAGAGTAAAGAAAGAAGCCTGTGACTTCATAAGAGGGTATGAACGACGTCTCAGGATACTAGTTGAAGAGGATGTATCGATCCTACAGAAATTAATAATGTAGTAAACAATCAAGACTTTTATATACGAAAAAAAAAGATAACACTTGCACAAAGTGCTGCAGAGAATCAACCATTCAATAATTGTACAGATGCTGAAACGCAAGTAGACTGTGTTATCTTAGAAGCTGGCTATATGTAGTAAATAGAATGCAGGTGAAGCCACCATTGTATAGGAGCTGGACATCGGTATCATGAATTTTAGTAAACCAGGACCCATGAAGGAGAATGGGAAAATTGTGTTGCAGCAAGAATAAGCTGAATCATGAAGCCGCATGACGAGGTTGTTTGGCCTCAAATCAAGACTGAAGCAGACAATTTCAGCTATCTATTCTGGAAAGGAGTGGACGTCCAAAGGACGAATCATCTCTTGTTAAGGTGCAAAGAAAGAATGTCAATAGTGCCAACTTTCATTAATTTAAGACATTTAAAAGCTGCAAAATGGACCAAATCGTGGTCTCCTGTCAAGTGAGCCAAGGATAAAAACAGATTTCGGACTCAGAGTGCTAGAACACAATAGTGAGTACCTGCACTCCCGTGTATTCTCAGAGACAAGGAATTTGGAAGGCCAAGTTCAAAGACAATCTTCATGGCAGAAGGCATGGGCGATGAGAGATGTTAGGCTAATTGGTTGCGGGGGTAGAGTCAGGCCCATCTCCTTTCACCTGGGCCTGGGCTTACATGCTGCTAAGTGAACCGAATGTTCCAGACATGCACAATTGTGCCAACCAATTTTAGAGGTCCATATAACGAGGGACCTTATAGTTTGAAAACCAATAAGAAACGATGTATCTAATTTTTTCAAAGATGCCATGTTTTAGAGGTAGGCATATGTAGTCCACCTGACAGTGGGCAGCCAATTACAATCTTAGTTCCTAGAGATGATATACTTAGGTGTTCCCCTAAAGCCTATCCCGATCCCCAGTTGTTTTTTTTTATTATTTGTCACGTAGTATGACGTCACCTCTGACGTATTTTGTAATCCAAAAGGTATGATTTGTGAAAAGATTGCAGAGAGGAATCGAGTGTACGTCCGTTGATGTTCGTTGAAACTCCCTGTTTCAGATAATGGTTAATAAAACAGTACTTTGCCAACGTCCTGAGTAGATTCGGTGATTTGGACTCAGAGTTATTCTGTTTGAACCCATCCATTGCATGCATTTTCTTAAAGGGCCCTGAGCTCAGGAAGGTTTTGTGAGATTTGTTAAATTTAATGAGTGTTTTCTTCTTCCTAAATTCCCTGGGAAGACTATTTCACTGTATGGGGCCATATACTGCAAACCATCTGTCTCCCCTGGAGACATAGAAGGATGGCGGGACAACCAAAAAACGTTTATCGCAGATCGCAATGCCCGAGATGGTTGTTATGGTATCAGTTGTTTGGCCAGGTAGATTGCTGCCAAGCTATTCAAGCAGTTGTAGATCAAACAGAGGATCTTAAAATCGATTCTATCGCTCACCGACAGCCAGTGAAGGGACCAACTGCCGCATTTTGTGCCTTCTGTAACTGGTTCAGATGTTTTCGTGGAATGCCAGCTAACAGGCCGTTGCCATAGTCTAACTGGGAATTGATCAATGCCCCCACAACAGTGGCATGGTGGTCAGATGGTACATATGGAAGAGCGATCTGCAACAGGCACAAAGAGTGGAAGACTGTTTGAAGTTTCGTGCCTACCTGATTTTCACATCCTAGATTGTCTTGCCCAATACAACCCACATTTTTGATCTTTGAGGCAAAGTTGAGGTTGAAGCCCAAAAAGCATGTGTTGGGCGATTGCTTCTCGTCATCTTATATAAGTTGTATGCGTGTAAATCATAATAAATAACTACATACATACATACAATATCTTATCTTGTCTGAGTATGTCCACAGAGGTTCATAAGAGGTAATGTGTTATGGATGGTCAGCTAACCTTGCAATCAGACTTCTTTTTGCCTACACCCACATAAAAATGTACTTAGAGTTCATCACTCTACCTTTGTCCCTCAAACTGCATGTATATTTTGTAAAAATATGGAAAAAGCAACTGTACAGTAGGCAATTCAGTAGTGTCCAATTTACAGGTCCAGTTTACCAGCCCCTCTCATCCTGAATTCTGTAATCTGCTGCCCACATAACGTGCTGTGCCGTGAATAGCTCCTTATGTCTGAGATACTCCTGCTGCTGCTACAGCGCTTCAATAATCCTAGGAGTTATATGAAATACCTAAATGCTGTTAGAATTATTATCAAATAAATCATAATTTAAATGGGTGCTTTTTATAGTGCTTAATGCCCGAACCGTCTAGCGTTTAAGCGCTGCAATAATCGCTGTCATTATTATTACTCACTCCTGGTTTTCAATGTATCAGTATCGGCTGGATGAAGGGCTCAGTCGTCCCCACTGAAGTTTTTAACACGTGTTGCACGGCACTGTCCTGTGCCCAATGAAAGCACGGTGTGCTTGAGCTACCCGCACAGTGTGTTAGCAATATATTTGTTTTCGTTTTATTTGTGTTTATAATATATGTTATCATTGAACTTGGTGTCAAGCTACATGTATGTTTTTCAATTTTCCTTGCCCATCATGACACACATCACCAAGGATCGGGTGGCCTACAGGGAACTCTGGTCTGCACCCTGGGCTTCTTTTGTGTGGTTACCTATGTTATTTTCAAATTTTCTTGTAAAAAAAGGGTTGGGTTTGCTGAAGATCTGTAATATTTGGCCACTTTGAAAATGTTTTCCAAGGCCTCTTTTGGTTCCCAGTCCACTCCTGCACATGCCCGTAAAAAACCTGCATGCATTTACGTGCAATCATAACATGTGATCCGTTCTCGGGTAACACTTGAGGTGCTGTGGTGCAAGCGGAAGACAAACAGAAAGGGATTACAAAATACCTCAGCACAAACAAAGAGCAATGATGTCATCCATCAAGCAATACGAGTTGGGAAACATCCGTCACGCACGCACGCTATCCTCACACGAGAACAGAAAGACTCCAGAGAAAATTGCAATGTACACAGAACAAGCCACTCCCTGTTGGCAGAGGCAGGACTCCTACCTGCAGCGCCTTCCTGGAACAGGTCAGCCTTAAAGCAGGAAATAAAGAACACACAGCGACTTCCGGGAAAGCCGGGATAATACCTTCAGCTGACCCAAGCCAGCCCATTCTGAGTGCCACTAGATGCCAGCGCCCATTGTCACTCACAATCTCTGACCACTGTACATTCCTCTTTCACTGGACGGCTGTTCTGTAGAACCTATGTTGTAATATATCGATTCGTCTATACAGTCCCCCGGAGCGGGAATACACACCCAAATTGAAAGCTCCCCATCTATAATTTTATGTTGCCCATGACAACCTTTTGAACAGCTAGCTAGGGTACAAGTTAACACGTGCAAAGAGTTCCCACATTTCCTGTAACATTACAAGCCTGGCCACTCCGAGTGGTAAATTGCTGTGATCTGAAACATCCTCCTGCAGCTGTGCACAAGCCTATTCTTTCATTGGGGTCCGAGGAAGCCTCATTATACCTCAGTTTACCTCCGGGCCTAGGGCACTGTACAAATGCATAACTAAATAACTAAATAAATAAATAAATAAATACTGGCCTCATAAACCCTCTGTATACCAGCTCCAGATTTAGGGATGTCATTTCACCAAAATGCTAGGGGTAGCGAAAATGACACCACACGACCCTTGACCTCTGATGACATCACAGGAAGTGATGCCATCTGACCCCACCCCGATGTAGCATCACGGGAAGCGATGGAGCTTAACCTTTCAACCCTTGACAAAACAGGAAGTGCCATCACATAGCATTGTTATGTAATAAATTATTATTATTGTTTCTAAGTACACTATGAAAAATATGGTTACGGTATCACTGTAAAGTGATATACATTGCATACAAGAATGGATCACCTTATGTATCATTAATATCAGTGCGTATAGGCCCATGTTACCAAATAACTGTGAATGTAAGCAGACGTCCAAGGCCAAACGATAATGATGTGTTATTATATAGCACTTACGCTTAAGCGCTTTATATAGAACAAATAAACATACAGTATCAACCAACCTGTGTTGGTACTCATTTATCAACCTCAGCAAGAAGAAAGGCTGAGATCACCATGTTGGGAATCAAATCTGCAACTTGCAGATCACACACACATTGCAGCGGCAAGCGCTCTACCCACTGAGCTATCTTACCGGCTATAGCTACCAGAAAACCAACCACTCCAGAAACAAACAGCCACATGCTGCTGGCCAAAACCGAGGAGCCTCAACAAAAAACAATAAAAATGTTTATTTTTTTTTCTCTTTTTTTAGGTGTAGCAAGGGAGGCCACAGGGGTAGCAAGGGATACTTCAGTGGTCGCAATTGCGACCCCTGGCTACACCCAAATGATGTCCCTGTCCAGATTTGGGTGGGTACAGTTTATGGGCACTCTTTCTTGTGTTAGAGCGATAAGAAATTGTATTATGTGCACCTTAAACTCAAAATATGGTTGGTGACTTCTCAAAGCACTGACAGAAACATATTCCAAATGGGAAATGTTGCCATTTTCAAATCTCTTTGCCATGCTACAACGTGTTACTGTGGAGAGAAAGAATTTCAACTGCGTTCTCAGTTGTTAGGTCCAATGTTCCCTCTAAGCTGAGCGCATGTGCGCTTGCCCAGCTTCCTTCTGGGTGCCGCTCAGAAGATTTTTAGCATCGCACACAGACAATTCTCACCTATTCAAAAATATTTAATAAGGCACAAACCACAGCAATTACCTGAAATTGTCTCTCTATTAAAATAAGCAACTATTCTTGATATTCTGCTAATTTGCATTACACTGCTATGCACCTAAAATTCCTAACAGCAAAATACAACAGAAGAGGTAAAAAACTAATATGAAAAACTGGCTCCAGGAGCAGAAGAATCTAACCAAGATATGCCTGCACACATCAAACAAAATGTTTCCCGCCCCACCCATGGCTCCTAAACCTGACTCTACCACACTTTCACCTTATGACTAACTTCTGCCTCAGAGTACATTAAGATACTACCGGACAACCTTGACTCTTCCTCTTTTGGCACTGCGAAATGTTAGCAGATGTGTACCTACATCCACTTATTTTATGTTTATTGTAACATGAATAACGTTCACGCGCCAGAATTTCTGTTACTCATTGTGCCTTACCAAAAGCATCACCCACACTATATAATCTAACCACCAGCTCAAATATCGGATACTGACTGTAAGTAAGCAGGCTACTTGGATGCGTAACCAAATCCCATACTTCCTCTTTGTACATATGTCACGCAAGTGCTTTGAAGCAGACCATTTGTAAGCAAATACATTATGAAACTCAAATATTAATTTGTCCTCTGATGTTCAGCGTCTCCTACTTAAGCATTACTAACATTATCCTATAAGTAGAGAGCAACATTGCAATATCATTTACTTAGCCTACTAGGGATAATGAGTATGCACTATGCCTGGGATTACTCTTCCATACTCTCAGGGCCCTGGATATTCAGACAGGAGAATGCTTTTCACACAATCTGCATAATTTCCAAGTGTTCAGAGTTCCTTTGGACATAGATCTTCACACATTATGTGGTAACTCGCTTCTATACAAAAACAGTTTCACTGAGCGCTTGTGTAATCCTACACAATGAAATAAGGGTGGGGTATGTTGCAAACAATCTTGTATGCACTGCAAAAGAATTGTGTACATGCAGAGTCATGACATCCTTAAAATGCACATCATATGTTGAGGCATTCAAATATGCCTTGCTTGCAAAGTATTGTGGGTCTGCAAATATCCCAGTGAGTGTCTACTGCTACAATACCTCACTTTTTACAGTGCTCTATCAACTAGTATTGGAGGCAAGCGCACAGTGGCCGGGAAAGGGTATGGGTGGAAGCATCACTCCTTGTGGGTGATGAACAAAGCAGCACATTTCAAAGACGAAGTCCAACATTTCGGAAAAGTGCACTGAAGGAAATGTGTTGCGTGTTTGCTAAAGGCTAGTAAATTCTAGTACCCATCTAGAGAACAGCACCTTCTTTTTCTTTCTATGCTCAACTGCTGAGGGCTTTTCAATATAACCATGTGTTCTGTGTGTGCAGTCTCTAGCATCTCCCTGCATCTTATTTAACTAATCACAAAAAATTACATAAGAGAGATGCATAGTTATAGAAGAAGGCACTAAATAATTTGTATCTCTGATGAATTGATGCAAATAACTAAAAAGGCACATATGTGTGATTTTCTTCAACAGGTCTCCCTAATAAACCTCAGTAAGGCTCTTGTTTAATTTGATCTAGGATGTGGTGTGGCAGGTTGGGCAAAACTATACACTTTATTATGTGCCCTGTCATTTCACTCCCTATGTCAGAGGTACAAACAGGGCTCTAATCAGATTTTGCTCCCTACTTGGAGTCAAATGATTTTTCAGGGAGTAAAAAAAGTAATTATCTTTGCCAATAGGGATACTTTCTGCTTATTAAAAGATGTTCTTTCCCTATAAAATTCCATTTGAGATCGGCATTAATATTAGAGTTTGTTCCTTCCTATGCCACTGCTCTACTGGTCACTAATTCGAAAAAATATCAGTAGAGCTTTGTGGGTTGAAGCAATGATATGTTCATTGTTTCTCGTTTTTGTTAGGCACATTTTCCTTTTTTAGGGATTAGAAATGCATGATGCATAGGTCTCTTAGCTCTAAGGCTGGTGTTATCACTACCCACAGGAGAACGTAATGTGGATCGTAAGCAGAGGCACAGGGATTTTGGTTCATCAAATTCTAAGGTGCAGTTATTCTGATGCAATTGTCATCCTTACACAAATGATTAGAAGCATGTTGTCCTGACCCTTGAATTACTTCATTAAAGTGGCACTTGAACTCCTTTCAGCAAATTTGACGCATTGCTTTTTAATTGCCATTAATCCATTGGCAAATGTATTCTGTGTGAGTTTCTTGACAGCCACATCAGTTATGACAAGAGATATTTGAGGGCCACAAACGCCAGGGATGTCGTTTGCAGCAGTAACAGGCTGACAAGCCAGCCTATTCAAGGAGTGGAACCCACCTACCCCAACCCACCACCAAGAGCTAACCTACCTAACAGTCAATGAACAATAACGCACCAGCCTTGATGAAGACCCTTTGGGTCGAAACGTGTGCCGGCTGACCAAGAGATTATCGCATCAAGAAAAAAATTCCCTTTTTTTTGAAAAATCAGAATACAAAGAAACATTTCTTTAAGAATAAATATTGGTTGCAAGAGATATCTGGGAACACTACTAAGAGATATTTGTGTTTTGTAATACAAATTTGTGATTTTCCAGTGGCATAAAACATACAGGGCCTCATTTAAGACTTGGGGCGGTATCAATGTGTAAATCTTTCAGAATATTGCCCAAACGAATTACTGTTACCGCTACTTGGTCCGGAGGAATTTCCACTGGATTACAACTGGTGGTAGCGGTGTAATTCCCTATTCATATTGAGTCCATTGGACTAAATGTGGCTTTTTGGCGGAATTACCGCAGTGGAAATTCCAACCATTTCAGTGCCGAGTTGGAGGATTTACCTCCAGGATTTTCCTGCATGCAAATCTTCCACTCCAGGCCCGAAATCGTAATTTGACATAGTGGTAAAGTTGGCAGCAAGGGAGTTGCCGCCAAATTTACCACTTAGCGCCAAACTCATAATGAGGCTGAAATTTTTCTCTGTGCAGAAGTACGTTTTCAAGGTACTGTGGCAGATGTTGAAGTCTTGGACTGGTTGATGAGTTTTCTGTATAATCAGATATGATACATTTGATTTTGGTTCATGTGTTTGGAAAAAGTATTGTAAGATTTTTAAAGAATTGCAGTGGCTGGGAAAAGGAAATTCCTTTCCAAACTCTGTTCTGCGACGGTAGCTCACAAAGTGGCTTACCTCATCAGTCAGTTGCGCACATGGAAAATAATGTGCGCACAACAGCCAACCGGTTCCGCACATAGAGAAAAATAATTAGAGGGAACATTGGTTAGGTCCCTGGCTGGAAAGAGGGGGGAGAGTAAACTGTGAGATACGTAAATCACATCTATTCCATGTTGCGTTCTCTCTTAGCGGTGTCTGGTGATTTTTTTAACTGGAGAGGCATAAATGTATGCATGGAATATGTATGAGCGACTGAGCGCAGTGATGGAGCTCGAACCAAACTAAGGGAGCTTTGGGAGTGGAGGGCCTACTCCCCCACCACTGATGATTTTTTTTAAAAAAAAGAATGGGTTAAAATGGTGCACTTTACAGCACTTTTTTGGGTAAAAACTGGGTACAAACCCCAACTGTTTATGATCAGTTTTGTATAGTAGCACATGAAAAAACACAATAGATGCTAGGCACAGAAAGTGCTAAGGATAATTTTCTAATGCATTTTCATGATGCATTTGCCCACAAAATGGACCAATACATACAACATTTTAATGCAGGCTGTGCCCATGCATGGTCATGCAGGTTGCATCAATATATGGCAGTATTACCATATAAGAATCACCTTCCAGTAAAAACTGCCATACCACAGGACACACACATGGCTCACCTGCAACCACCAATGTAAGCCAGTCTAGCCACATAAAACCACTCATCATGTCTGTTTTACCCTTGATACCAAATAAAAAGAAAAACATGCAATCCAACATTAAGAAGGTAAATGGGGTCCTCAACAAAGAAACAAAAGAAATGCATAGTGGGGGACCCGCCCCTGCTCAGAGGCAGGCTGCACAGTCTCCTGTGCAAATAAAGCACACAGTGGACTGTGCTGCCACTCAGGTGAGGGGGCGGCCTGCCAATCAGTAAAGGGGGATGCGCCCCCTCTGCCCATAGTGATAGGCCGCCATGGCCCCTTTTGTAATCATATCACTGGTTATAACACTAGTGAATAAAATTACATAGCACATTTAACTAATGTGAGCAACTCTAGGCACTATCAGGTGTTATGAAGTTGATAGAATGAGTGCTATAAATCATACAATCTGAAACTGACTAGGGGTTGCCTAGCAAGACGTTCATTATAGACCGGCCTCTTGATAATTAAGGCAATCCACTGGGGTTCAAACCTGTGACCATCATATTACACACAGATCTCTGCAGAAGAGGGCTTAGCGCACTGAGCTATCTGACCTCTCCTCAAGGATTATTCGTGAAGCTGAGTATGCTGGTAAGTGCTTGCCCCAACTCATGTGGGTGATTTTGAAAAAGGAAACATAAGCATGAATTCTGGACATCCATTTAATTGCACTGGAATAAATAAAAACATCTATTTATCCATAAGATACAAATATAACAGTGACCAGCCTTGGCGACGAGGCGGAACACTGCAAGAAATTACGCACCCGTGCATTCATGTTAGAATAACTTATAAGGTAGCTCAGTTAGTTAAGATCATGCTTCAGAGATCTATGTGCATCATGAAGGCAGTCACGTTTTGAAACCCAGCAAGGCCGACTTAGGCCAGTAAATTGAGCAGCGTCAAATTGGCTAATAACAGTTCCTATTATTAAAGTGCTTAGAAGTAGGAGGAATCAGACATTAAATGTTATATTAGCCTGATATTATTGTTATTAGAGGAACTATGTAAACACTTAACATTCATTAACTACATTTTCAGATGCAAACAAGTCCAGAAATCAGAAGAAAGCTAACTGACCTTTTTTTTAAATATTTGATTGCAAAAAGGCAAACGCAAGGAAGATGATCAATTAAATAGGCAGCATTTTAAGAAAGGTACGAGGACGGAGACGTGAACAAGGGAAGAACATACCATGTTTACCATCAGTGACAGGACTAATAAGATAGAGGTAAAAATTAAACGTGAACATAAAAGGCTACAAAAATATATAGCAAATTAACCAGCAACGACTGATGTGTTCCAGCCTGAAGCGGTCTATAAAAATGTAACATTATCATTAGTCATTCTTTTTTGTGCTACTGAAACACCAACATTTTCCGGTATAGAATGAGACATAAAAACATGATATCATTATGCATGTATTTGTGATAAGGAAACAAGGTGACTAGAGACTACGGCAAGATGACCCCTAATAATTCAGCTCCATGACCAGTTAATTAGACAGGGTAGCCAAACACAAGAGGTGTTGGCTGGAAGGCTTAGAATAAAAAAATGTGTATCCTTTATTGTGCATATAGTTTTAAAACATGTTAACACCTTACACAAATTCATCATAGTTCATACATTACCACATCATAACAAGTCTTGTTTTATCAAAAATTCATCTAAAAACATTTCATTATGACCTCTTCTACATTTTAAAACCTTTCAAGCATATCATTTATATATTTCAATAAATATGTTTAAATTTCATTTGAAGGAAATGACCATTACAGACCTAAAATTCAATTTGCTCACTCTGCCTTCCCACAGGATGTTCCGACTCTTCATATTGTTTACTAGTTTAATAATCGTTAAGAATTGAAACAGTGCTTTGCTCAATGGGTAAGATATTTTTTATCTGCACATACTCCAAAGTATTTGTCCAGTGATACTTCCACATCGATCTATACATTTCTTAAAACATAGCATTCGTTGGTCCATTAGATGTTGTATTGACTCACTCTCTTTTACACAATATCTACAGCATTCCACGCCCCCCTCCATTTCCCCAAATTGAATCTAGTCGGTAAAATATTAATTCTAAATCTCATTAGAGTGTAGCCTACTTTCCAGGAGGGATAAAAGGTACTGCGCACAGACACTCAGTCTTTTGTGGTAACTACCAATATTTTGGTATCTTTCATAGCTTCCTATTACGTCACATGTTCTGCACCAGTTAGCATGCCAGAACCTATGTTTAAAACTCCCAGGGACCTGATCAAGTAGTGTTCTCTCCAGGCCCTGGTCTTCCAGCGCCTTTATAGTTGCCCCAATTAAGCTATTACAGAGGTGTTCTTGTTTTTCTGTGAATTCAGCAAAAACATACTTTTTTCTAGCCTACTTTTGAACTCATGGCATGATAGGATTCTTTCCATACAATATAGGTCTCCAAAGATAGCAGTCCCAATTCAAATCTAATTACACCAATGGGTACTGCTCCTGGAAGCCTTAAATCCTTCTTCCAAATAAAAGCCTCCAGGTCGCAAAAGTCCTCTTAGTAAAGAATATGGTGAATCACTTAGGATGATCTTAGTTTCATAAAATTTCAGTAGAGGATTTATGGAGAATGTACCAAATTTATAGTTAAAATTCCTCATCTGTGCCACCGCTGTTACTGCCTTTGTATAAAAGCCTTCCATTCATTTTTTTCTTAGATGGGGTGTTCAAAATATCAATACTATCGGCCTCTCTCACCTGTATTCCTCCAAGCCAGAGTGGCCCTTTTTTTTGCTCGCTTTCCTGCCGTTAACGTGATCAAGAGGGTTTTGCATATGTTTATAACTAAGTCATTTTCTGAGCAGTATTCAGCCAGGCTATTCAAGAGTCTTTGGATTCCCACTTTGGTACAGTCTAACAAGATCATATCTGCGTAGGGAATCCAAAAGACTCTAGTGCCCAAAATGTTAGGGGCAAATGATGAAGCCTATTCTAAGCAATTACCTACGTCTGCCGTATAGGGATTAAAAATAAATGGTGCCAGGATACAGCCTTGGTGAAGGCCATTGTTAGTTCCAATTTTACCTGATAGTAGGACCTCCTGATTTAGACGCGTCCTAATGACTGAGTTTCCGTGTAAATGCATTAGGGGGGCCAATTAACCATTCAGAAGTCCCCAGTCAGCCAGCTATTTTCATAACTTGTTTCTGTCTACCCGATCGAAAGCCGGGGATAAATTGATCGATGCTATGCATATTTCTTTGTACTCGCCCTCCCATGCCAGATGTTGAGCCTATTTCAAAATCCACCCTGCTAGGATCATACCAACATCCGATCGAAATCCCAGCTGATTCGGTTTAAGAATATCATTTGCTCTGGCTGATTTTTCTAATGGAGAAAGTAGTATTGCCCCAAATATCTTAGAATCAGCATCAAGGAGGGCCACTGGCCTGTAATTTTCTGGTTCCTCTCGATCTCCTTTTTTTTACAAAAAAACAGTATGCGTGCTTCCTTGCAGGATTCTGGGGTAGCTCTTACCTGGATAATCAAGCAGAAACATTTCTCCAATGCTAGAAACCACAAGCTAGGATTTGTGTTCATGACCTTATTACAGAGGACATTTGGCCTCAGGGCTCTTGAGTTACTTCTTTTGCATATAATGTTCTTAATGTTTTCTGCTGTAAGTACTATTTCCCAATTTACTGATTTGGAGCTTTCCCAATTGCTTGTACAATCTGCTGATTTGTTGTATGGTTGCGAGAAATAAGAGATCAAACTCTGTTCCCTAATAGGATTAGATTGGACTTCATTCTGATATTTCTCTTTTTGTTTTATCAGTTTCCAATTATTACTATAATTTTTTCCCCACATACAAGTCAACATTTTTCACTGTTTCTTTGTTAAGCCTTAACTTTCAAGTCTTTCAGTCTATTTTCATAGGCCTGTTTTAATTTCTTTAAACTATTTGTATTTGTAAAGTCGCTCCCCCTACTTTGATGAGCCTTCTTATTCCTTTCCTATATTCACTTTCCATTAATCGAATGTTCGGGTTATAACTAGGCCTCTTTTGTGTCATCCTGGGTTTCCTCGGGTTAAGGGAATTATTTTTCTAAACACTGGAACTTTGTGGATTTATCATATTTCATTGTGAATTTTACCATGACAGTCCCAGATACCTTCATCCATTTTTTTGGTTAAAATTATTTATGTCCCCTACTGCCCAGGTTAGTCTATTTTTTCCCATAGATGCTTCTATGTTAGTCATATAACTCGCAGGACCTAAAGTCAGGAAAGCATACAAAGTCACTAATAGCCACGCATGGTCACTAGGGAATCCGTTTGCACCCCGTACTTATATTTACATTTTTGAAGTTCCCCTTATGTAAAAACAAAATCGATCAAAGAAGCTTTTTGTCCAATATTCCAAGTATTAGATGGCCTCCCCCCCAGGTCCTCTTTCTAGCTGAGACTACTTACATTTCAGCCCTACAAAAAAGGTATTCCATTTCACCCCCTGGAGTGTTGCATGACCTTTTCTTTACGACCATGGGAATATATCTCGAATCTTAGAATTTGCATTGAGGAGGGCCATAGTCCTGCGATTTTACAATTCCTATCTATCTCCCTTTTTAAGAATAGGCACTATGTGTGCCTCCTAGGTATGACTGTAATTTTCGGATTCCTCTCTATCTCCTTTTTTTAAAAAAAAAAAAAAAACACTATGTGTGCCTCCTTTCAGGATTCAGGGGTAGCTCTTACCTGGATAATTGAGCAGAAAAACGTCTCCAATGCCAGAGACCACAAGCTAGGATTTGCCTTCATGACCTTGTTACAGAGGCAATTTGGCCCTAGGGCTCTTGAGTAACTTCGTTTGCATGTAATGCTCTTAATGTTGTCTACTGTAGATACTAGTGCCAATTTACTGATTTTAAGCTTTTCGCAATTGCTTGTACAATCTGCTGATTTGTTGTATGGTTGCGAGAAATAAGAGATCTAACTCTGTTCCCCAATAGGATTAGATTGAACTTCATTCTGATATTTCTCTTTTTGTTTTTATCAATTTCCAATAATTACTATAATTTTTTTCCCGCAAACAAGTCAACATATTTTCACTGTTTCTTTGGTAAGCCTTTACTTTCAAATCTTTTAGTCTATTGTTATAGGCTTGTTTTAGTTTCTTTAAACTATTTGTATTTGTAAAGTTGCTCACCCTACTTTGATGATCCTTCTAATTCCTTTCCTATATTCCCTTTTCATTAATTGAATGTTCGGGTTATAATTAGGCCTCTTTTGTGTCATCCTGGGTTTCCTCTGGTTAAGGGAATTTTTTCATAAAAGCCGGAAATTGGTGGATTCAGCATATTTCTTTATCAATTTTAGCATGACAGTCCCAGATGCCTTCATCCATTTTTTGGTTACAATTATTTATGTCCCCTTCTGCCCAGATTAGTCTATTTCTTCCTGTAGATGCTTCTATTTAATCATATAACTCGCACGTTATAAGGTCAGGAAAGCATAGAAAGTCACTAATGGCCGCGCATGGTCACTAGGGAATCCGTTTGCCACCCCATACTTATATTTACATTTTATTGAAACCAATAAAAACTTTACTATATATATATATATATATTTACATTTTTTGAAGTTCCTCTAATGTAAAAACAAAATCGATCAAAGAAGCTTTTTGTCCACTAATCCAAGTATTAGATGACATACCTCCCGCCCCCTCAGCTCCTCTTTCTTGCTGAGACTACTTAAATTCCAGCCCTCAAAAAAAACATTCCATTTCACCCCCCTGGAGTCTTGTGTGACCTTTTCTTTATGACCATGCAAATATATCTCGTAATTTTGGCCATTCAGGCAATTTGCATTAAAATCCCCTGCTATTATAATTAGGCCTTCCGTCCGAGACTCTTGCCACCCACTTAGTGTCTCATTTATGTTCTAAATCAATACCTTTTGATCATGATCCCCATAATTACAGTAGACGTTTATAAGCAAAACATACACATCACCTTCCTTCACAGTTAAACAAAAAATCAGTATGCCTTGCACATCATTATCCACAATTTCCAAGTTAGCTATAATGTCATTCTTTACCACAGTCAGCAGCCCGCCTTTTAGGAGCCCTGCTGAACCACAAGCTGCCATTTGTTGGCAAATGGAGTAGCCGTCAAAAATCACCTTTTCCATCAGGAAGGCTTCTTGAAAGATCACAACATCATATTTGGGCAAATCTTCTGAAGAACCTCCCTGCTTCATTAAGTGACAAAAAATTCCAAGACACTATGCTAAAGATTGGACTCCACTCTCCAGCCCTCAATGCCCTTGGTGCAAGAGGGCTGAGACAAACACAACCCATCTCTAGAATTTACTGCAACGTTTTCCCCTTCCTCTCCTTCTCCCATAGGTCATCATTTATTTTTGTTTTTAGGAGGGCCTGCCTTTCTTGGTTGTGTGTCGCCCATCCACACTTATCATACTTTTCCCAAATAGTTAATGTTGGCGATTCGATAATGTTACAGATGTCGAAGCATCTTTGGTGAATTTCTTCAATATAGAGCACGATTTTTTCTCTTGTCAATCTAGAACAGAGCGTGATTTTTGCCACATCTCATCTTTCTCCGTCGCAAAATTCTACATGATCAATGTCTCTGGGGCAACATTTTTTAAAGCCCAGGATGTCATTTGGGATTATCCAAATCTGGGGCCTATTTAAATACATTAGGTACCGATCTTTAAAAATGGCCTCCATAATGAAGCTTTCATGAAGTTCTTGTGAGGCTGTCGGTCTCGAGAGGGGTGAGACAGAGATGTTATTCAGGTGGATTCACTTCCATGGGCCCGCATTGCCCACCTTTTGATCATCCTTGTTGTTCCTTAAAGTAGGCAGATATTTATGAGCTACAATCTCTCCCCATTTTCTTTCGGGTAGAAATGCTGCCATCAACCTAGTTAAATCCGATTCCTTCCAACTCATCTGTTTCACCAAAATAGATATATTATTTTAGTTATCTTATTTGGTTTCTGGCTTGTCCCGTGTGGATGTCTGTGGTTTATGGGCCTTGTAACAATGCTGTTGGCTGTTTATATATCTCTCCTTCCAACTGATTCGTCGTATTTACAGTTTCTGGTATTAGCCAATGGGCCAGGACTCCCCTCTGTTTCACAGGACAAACTCACCCATCCTTACGAAAAGCCTGTAAAGAATGTCCCATATGATAGGCTGGTTTAAATGTTATTGGTAGATCACTAGCCGGGGCCAGTAGCCATACATTTTGGTTCAGACTTTAGGAATCATTACCTTTCATGGGGTTTAAATGAAGAACTTCTTGTGGCATTTCCACTGGGGGGCTTAAAAGTATTTCCCTGCAGGAGTTCATCTTACTTACAGAGGGGGCTTCTTTGTCTTTCTGACAATTTAACCCCCCATCAATGTCAATCAGCGAGTACTGTGAAGCATATTCTCTGCAGCCCTTAGCAACTGTTATGATATAATTTCTTAGGAATAGTGTGGCTACTCTCAGGCCCTCCTTTGATAGCTCTTTCTTCCGGCCTTCTCCATATCCCCGAATGAATGTAATTAATTCTGCCCCAGATTTCCTAAGTCCCTGGGACTTAAGCATTTTTGTTTTTTTCTTCTCCATGTTCGCCACGTGTCTTCTCTTTCTAATGATTGCTTGGATTTTTGTTGTTCTATTTATTGACCCATGGTTTGTGATTTTTTCCTCTGGGAAAATTGGATCCTTTAATCCCAAGGACTGGTCTATATCCACTTTCATTAAACCAAGCCATAATAGTTCTTCAAGTGCTTCAGCGTCGGGAAGGGTGTCCATAAAAATAGATGATTCCCTCCTTGGGACTGTTGTTGATGTGAAACTTCCTAACAGCGTCCCCGAGATGATTTGCACACTTAATTATGATTTCCTACTTTCTAAATCCTCCAATTTAGGGGGATTTCCAGTTGACATGGTAGTAATTTGATTTTGCATATCTTCAATTCTTGTTACAGATTCAAGGACTTTTCCATGGAAAGGCAGCTAAATAAATTCTTTCTGTATATCCAGTACATTGTTTACGATTTCCTTCACTTCATTTTTGAAGAAGTATTTCACTTCGTCCCTTTTGGGAAAGGATTCTAAAATAGAGGTCATTTTCTTAATTAGTTTCTTCCTTTGAAATGTCACTTTGACCAATGAAGTTAATACAAAATTCAATGCAACCAATGACTGATGTCCATGCTTATCTCTGTTAGGTTGCCACATACAGAAAGCTTTAGGTGTTCAGATAAGTCAAGGTCACATGATATTTCTTCTTCGATTGGGGTATTGAAAAGCTCGTGTGGATGGATAAGGAGTCTGTTTGTAGGCATTCCTTTGATGATTCCCCCTCTCCTTTGGGGTAGGGTTTCTCACCCTCGAGTAAAGTGGCGATGGGGTCATGCTGACCTTCCAAGATCAGTAGCCCTTCACCCATTTGGGGGAGGCCGGTTTTTAAGGCACCGGCCGGGTTGATTGCAAAACATTCCCATATTTTTCTCTGTATCGAATGGCTGTTTAAGCCGGAGTCCAGATTAGTTGATTTTTCCGGCCGGGCTTTGGGCTGATTCACTACCCCCAATCTCTGCTGATTGCAATCGGAGATTTCCCCCTGTCCTTACACATTTCAAATACGTTGCATGCTTGCTCGGTTTCCAATTCCGGCAGTGAGTTTATGATTACCTCATTACAAGGAACCCCTCCCTTGTCCTCACTTCTTAGTTTCATAATCATTACAGGGTGTCCTCTTGAATGCTTCTATTCCCGTTTGTATTTTGCAGACCTCTTTTAAGTGTGTTCACCCCGAACGTATTGCTTTGTGCAGTAACCGTCACTGCAAAACTCCCGATTTGTGGGGCGAATGCCACAGGACAATTATCTTCTGGTCTTCATTTCTGCAAGAGCGCACCCCTCTTCTAAGGTTTATTTTCTTATCAATACTCAAGTAGTCCTCCGGAAATAGCCCCTACGCCGGGATCTCCACCTTTCACCATCCTTCCTTTTCACAAGAGTTTGTCTTCACTGGTCCCCCAACATAGAGTCTTCCGCCAACTCCGGCGGTACACTGCAGAACACTTCATCAACACTTTTGCTACGCTATCGCTGCCGAACCACGTTATATTAGCTGCAGGGTCCTCTGGGCAAATTCCTTAAAGGTACAATGGCCACAGCACGGCAGCACGTCAGCTCTCCACACAGCTATGGCTCTCCACCTCCACTGCAGAACACTGTATCAACACTTTCACTACGCTTTCGCTAGCAAACCATGTTATATTAGCTGCAGGGTCCTCTGGGTAAATTCCTTAAAGGTACAATGGCCACAGCACGGAAGCACGTCAGCTCTCCACACAGCTATGGGTCTCCATTGCAGAACACCTTATCAACACTTTCGCTTTAGAATTCATCTTTAGAATGAATCTTAACCTCTGGCATTTGCTCTGGGCAACACTCCAGACCATCACTTTTCAGCCATGTCATTGCAGAAATGGAATAGACCATATGCAAACTAGGCTTAAGACAGGATAGCTCCCTGGCAGAGACCCCAGAGGTTCCACCAGCCCCTCTTAAGCCTGAATCCCACGGCCAGCTCTTGAGGACCAAACAGGCTACGCTAAATGTTACCATGTTAGGAGGTGGTGGGAATGGCTGTTATTCATGGCTGCCTAGGGGCCCCATGCCATGCGTGACACCTTGAGCCAGTCCAGGCTTTTCACTTTGCATGCTGGGGCTTGTAGTGCAATACCTCCAGTGAGAAAAACGAAACTCCAAATCCTACCATGCCCAGTGATAATGCAGGACTGGTTTAAGGTGTCATGCTGGGCGGAGGGCCTCTTGGTAGACAGGCAAACTTTGGACTGGCTGGAGTGAGCTCGCGAGTGAGTGGGCCAGGCGTGTGGGTGAGTGGCTACGATCACTTAAATTGGGAACATTCTGTGTTGGGAACCAGAAAGTGAGAAGGCAGATTCTCTGAACCAGAGCGAAATAATCTTGATTCACCACCACTCTACCCTTGGAAAAACATAATCTCACCGCCCAAACCCCCATACCCCACACTGAAGAACTCTGGGTTAATTCTCTTTTACTGATGAGGAAATGGACCAGCCCCATTTTCCATTCCTTTATTGACGGGTCAGAACTCCTGGCTGCAGCATGCCATGTCATGCTCCACGTGGGGGGCAAGTGCTATTCTACGAACCAACCTGGTGATTTAACCATTCTAATCGCTCAACTTTTACAGCAAATCATGCATTTAGATTTCGCAATTTCTACTAACCAGCTGGTGTTGCTTTGTGTCAATCACTGTGTCTCAAAAAGCGACAACCTCGAGTTTCCCCAGATGTTGTTTTAACAAGCAGACTATTGAAGGGGGCAGGTTGCACGATGCAACTTCCCGTCACTAGGGGTCAAAGGGCATGGCACGTATTTTACAATGTTCCTATGAGTTTTGTAAATAGACAAGACAGTGACAGAGGCTATAACGACTGGAGTCTTCTGTCCCACATGCTATTGGTTCAACTTGCTCCTTCCTTGTTTTAAAACAGAACATTCTACCCTAATTGAACTCTGGCCAAGGGCT
The DNA here is from genome assembly GCF_040938575.1 of Ambystoma mexicanum. Lineage (NCBI taxonomy): Eukaryota > Metazoa > Chordata > Amphibia > Caudata > Ambystomatidae > Ambystoma > Ambystoma mexicanum. Next base: position 348,244,115 of record NC_090935.1, read on the forward strand.
GTTACTACATGGAAATGCCCTTGGAATAAACCATTATCCAGAATCCTCCTGCTTCTAAGTGCTGTAATATTAATATGAGACCATTAAATGTTACTCAGTTTATTGACTCTGTAAGGATGAAGTGGCCAATAAACCCAGCCTCCGTATTCACAAGTGTGGGCTGGACCCATGTGAGGGGGTCAGCACCTAACTCACTGGCTATCTACCCAGAGATCTGAATGTATTCATAGTCTAGTTTGTTCAGATTCCCACAGGTAACCTGCATGAAACTTGTAATATAAGACCGCCTAACTTTTTTGGTGCATTTCTGTTGCCGAATATTACCATTTCGTCCAGTTTTAATCCTGAAAATCAGCCCCCTCGCAGAAACACCAGCTGTGCAGCTGTAACAAAGGTGGCATTTCTGACACACCACTAGAAGCATTTCAGTTCATTTAAAAAAAAGAAATGATTATACTTTCGTTTCCAGCCCCACCTTGAGGATGGACATGGATTATGTGCAGAAGCAGAGCATAGCCCCACTGCTTTTTTTTTAATGGCGGTGACCATTTTATGCAATACATGGTAAAGGGGGTGAAAACGTGACCATCAAAGTCCGCGTAGAAAAACGTTTTGTCTGTATTGAAGGTAAGTGCTTCCCTTCGGTACAGGGATTTTTCTATCAATAAGTCCAGGGGAACTTTCCCACTTTTTATCACCATCCCTGGGATGAAGGTAAAAAAAGAAAAGATTTTCAAGGTAAATTGGCTGTTATTACCACCATACGGTACGCGGTAAGGCCCATGCGAGTCACAATAGTAGGTTTGGCAAATGCCAAGCAGCCGAAGGTTCAGAGCGTTCCTGCTGCTTGGCAAAATAACAATTCAAGAACATGATTATGCATGCTATGAGTCACACTCGAGCACAGTCTGGGCGTAGCCACAAAAGCACTTACCCGCACATTTTGTCTCACCTGCCATCCCTTGCCTTTGATGCGAACAAAGTTCCCTTTACACAGGATATTTCAGTTGGCGATTACTGATCTGCAGAGAAAAGCGGCAGCAAAACTACGACAGGGACGTCTAAAACTCCTAGCACAAAATCAGGCATCTGGTTTTTGGAAAACTCACCATTGATGTTATCCAACACTGTGCTAGAAGCAGACAATCGATAGCTCTCAAATGGGCCCTTCGTATCATACTTGTAAGTCCTTTCACCAAACTGACCTTTCATAGGTGGGGGAGGCGTTTCAACCCAGCATTGCCCTGGCACTGATTGAATAGTAGAAGCCCAGCATCGTTCTGAGACCCGTGAAACCGATTAAACCCAGCCGAACCTGGCAGAACCTTGTAAGGCCGGCATTACTCTGGCACTGGAGGAACCGTGCAAGCCCAGCATCGCTCTGGTGGAACCGTGCAAGCCCAGCATCTCTCTGGTGGAATCCCGCAAGCCCAGCATCGCTCTGGCACTGGTGCAAACGTGCAAGTCAAAGATCGCTCTGGCTGGGCCTGTAAGCCTAGCATCACTGTAGCACTGGTGGAAGGGCGTACACCAAGCACAGCTCTGGCTGAACGGGATAGGGAAAAGTTTTTTAGATTAATTTTGCTGCAAATATATCGGGTGGGGTGATCGCGATAATAAAGAAAGGGAGAGGTTGGGGCGGTGGAGGTGAGGAGGGGGTGTATGGAGTTTCCCCCGCATATATTTGTGGCCAAATGTAAAAAAAGAAAAAAAAGAAATTTTACGAAATCGAATTCGACAAATAAAACTCGACCAAATCACATAGAACCGGCTGAACCCTACAAAACCAGAATCAGCCTGTCGCTGGTTGAACAATGTAAGCCCAGAATCACTCTGAGATTGATGGAACCATACAAGCTCAGCTCCTCTCCTCCCTCCCTCATTCCTGAATGTCTATCCGCGATTCTGGATTGGTGCGCCTCTAACGATCTTTGCCTTGATGCCAGTAAGACAGAGATCCTTCTCATTGGGACCCCCAGGGCGCCCTCCTTGGGCCCTCTACACTCGCCTTTCTGTAAGGCAAAATAGATTGGCATCATCTTTGACTCCACCCTCTCCTTCTCTCCTCACATCATGGACCTTGCCAAAAAGACCCACCTCGAGTTGCACCTCCTCAGAGGTATTCTACCTTTCCTCACTTTCACCCAGAGGCTCACTGTCTCCAGAGCCCTGGTTCTCTCCCGGCTGGACTACTGCAACAGCCTCTTTCACAATCTGTCTACCTCTACTCTTCGCCCCCTGCAATTAATCCAGAACAGGACTGTGAGACTTATCATTGGCCTCAAGCCCAGGAACCGTATCTCACCAGCCCTGAAATCTCTCCACTGGCTCACGGTGGCTGCAAGGATCAAGTTCAAGACCCACTGCATTGTCGACTAGTCTTTCTGGGGCCGGGGACCGCACTACACCCAAATCTCTCTTCCGAAATACCTTCCTTCTAGTGCCCTCTGCTCAGCTACCTCCAATTCTCTGAGGGTCAGACGCTTCTCCAGGCAGAGAGTGGGTGGGGGGGGGTTAGATCTCTCTCCTCAGCAGGTGCCTACTTCTGGAATGGCCTCTCTGCTCCCCTCAGACCTTAAGGGGCCTCTGGATCACCTGAAGTTCCGGAAGCAGTTCAAGACCCTCCTTTTCTCCTCTGCCTTCTATCTCTCGCTCTCTTGCTAATTTACCTGTCTGTTGCGCCGACAGGTTGCTTGGTTCCCCCAGAGTCCCACTGGGTACCAGGCGCTTTCACGACCGGTCTTCCTTTGACTGACTCATAGCCTACCGCACACTTAGGGGCTGTAACTGTAACCCCTGCAGCCCCCCTGCCTCTTGCACTTACCTAGAGCCAGCTGCCCTGGTTACACTTCTCCCTTTTCCTCACCCTTGCACTTCCTCCTCTCCTTCCGTTTTAACTTCTATTGTTGCACTTGCACAGTCCAAATGACACAAGGTCTAGTAGGAGCGTTTGTCTTGTTTTGTCCTCCCTATGTCTTCCCTCTCTCGTCTTGTGGCACCTAGAAACACTTGTGTACAAGCGTGCCATAAATGCCATGTCATATCATATCGCTCTGGCTGAGCCCTGTAAACCTAGCATCACTCTGGCACCAGTGGAACCGTGCAAGCCCATCATCACTCTGGCTGGATCTGTAATGCTTGTATAATTCTAGCACTGGTGGGACAGCATTCACTCAGCACGACTCTGGCGGAACTCTGCAAGGCCAGCATCGGTCTGAGACTATGGATTGGGATAGGGAGTTTTGGCCGCAGAAGATTTTGTTGGAGAATTCATTGAATTTTGTACAACTGATTTTTACCCTAATATATGTGGGTGGTGGGTTTAGTCATATAATTAATGCAGGAGTGAGAAGGGGGGGTGGTTGCAGGGAGTCTCCCCCCCCGCATATATATGTAGCAGAATCGACCAGTAAAAAAAGAAATTCAATTAAAATTTTCAGATCAAATTACTTAGAACTGATGGAACCATACAAGCTCAGCATCGCTCTGGCTGAGCCCTGTAAACCTAGCATGACTCTGGCACTGGTGGAAGTGCATCAGCCCAGCATGGCCCTGGCACGGATACACATTGTAAGCCCAGCATCTCTATGGCAATGGCAGGGCTTCATACTGCTTGGTTTATTTAGTTACATAATTTGGGGATTTACTGATTTGTCGACCCTGGGTGGACACTTTTGCCAACTAATGCTGCCATTTTGCCTGACTGCCTGTAGAAAATCTAAGGTAGGTTTATGCCACATCTTGTCTTCTACTTTCCATGAGGAGATACAGTGAGACCTTTATGTCCACATGATTTCGAAGCTCACCACCATGGGCCTCATTACGAGCTTGGTGGTAACCGAAAACACAAGCAGTGTTTAGAAATACTGGCTATTTTCATCATCTGACTTATCATGTGCCCATTGGAATATTGCATGCAGAAATTTCCACCATATCATGAGTTTGAGTGGCTAATTTTTAACTCCAGCTTTTACTTCCACCCAATAGGGTCGACGTACGGCAAAAAATATCCCTTAAGTTCAAACATTTTCTGTAGTGAAGGGCAAGCGCTTCACTTGAATATTGCAAAAAAAGTTTTTCTCTGGCCGAAATCTAAGAGGATTACAGCCCACCTTTGATGTATAATGCACAGAAGGGTCAGAAGAGACCATTTTGCGCATTTGAAAAAGATTGTTCAGTAGTGGTATGACTCTCTGCTTTATACAATACAGTTGTATCCTAAAAATGAAGATGACGCAATGGATAAAAAGAAATAATACATGATATGGGCAGATTTCCAGAAAACGTACATACAGTATTCCTAGAAATTCTTGTCTTACCTGACGACTACTTGTAATGAGGCGGTTTGGAAGAATTACTGTATCCAGTAATTCTTTGAAAACAGCGGCCTAATTTGTCATAAGAGCCATTGGTGGGCCTGATGTCTGGTGGTAGATACTGGAGTGGTCAAGCTCCATTGCCCCAGGGTCTCTACATATTTGAAAGATGGGAAAGATTGACCAAGCCCAACGGTCAGGCCCATGCAACCGTGAGACAAGGCAGTGTCCGCTCTGCACTTTTGTGGTCGTATTGGGAAACTGCGGGCTGGCAAAAGGTACCCAGTGAAAACATTGACTACAGTAAAAAACGCCACATAACTACAACTACACACATATTGACCTACAAAAACTGGTGACTGATTAAAAATAGAGGTCCCAGTTTTAGAACTGGGGTTGGCAGTTGGTTGCTGAGTACTAAGGGTGAGGCTTAACATTGCAAGGGGTAGTCACAGAGGAAAGTAAAAGCCTGGGGAATGCTTGTGACTTTCTCTTGTGGAAGTGCCGGTGAGGGCATAGTAAATGAAAGATCCTTCAAAGTGGTTAAGCAACGTCTCGGTGGGTGGGGACCTGATGAAAGAGAAACATGATGAAAATATGAGATCAAAACTGCATTTAGATGGATTTTGGGGGCAGGAAATGTGATACACTTAGATGGATTTAGATAGAATTGTGCAGGTTAGCACAAGGAATATTGTGAAGGCTAGTACATGTTCTGCTCTTAGAAGAATTGTGAAGGTTAGCACATGTAGCGCACATGAAGAACTGTGACGGTTAGTACATGTGCTGCTGTTAGAAGAATTGTGAAGGTTAGCACATGCATTGCACTAGAAGATCTATAAGGTTGTAGAGGAGCAGCTGTATACATCTGCAGGAGATACCGCCCCCCCTACATCCTCTATATTGGAGACATGAGACTGTGGCGTGGTTAACACCAGCCGTAGTGCCAATGACGCAGCAAGTGTTTGGAAGAAGATACCTATTAAGAGAACATCATCGAATGTACCCCCGAAGTGAGAACAACCCGCAGGAGGAACTCCCTGAAGGAATATAAGAAAGAGCAAAGAAAAGGAGCTAGTGACGCCATAAGAAAAAGTATAAAAGAAGATTACATGTGCACAACGTGCTGCAGAGAACAACCGTTAAATAAATGTAAAGACGCTGAAACGTAAGGTAGATTAAGTCATTATAGAAGCTGGCTATGAGTAGTGAACAGAATGCAGGCGAAGCCGCCATTGTACAGAAACTGGACATTGATATCAAGAATTAAGTAAGCCAGAACCCATGAAGCGGGAATGGAAAACTGTGTTGCAGCAAGAATAATAGGCTCATGGAGCTGCGTGGCGAGGCTGCTTGGCCTGAAGTCAAGATTCTACAAATCGAGGTGAGCTATCTACTCTGAAGTAGAACGAGTATGCAGAGTAAGAACTTTCTCACGTTAAGGTGAAAGAAAGAACACAAAGGATGCCAAGTTTTGTTTCATTTAGAGCACTTAAGAACTGCAAAATGGACCAAATCTTGGTCTCCTGTCATGTGAGTCAAGGATAGAAATATAGCTTGAACTTGGAGTTCCAGACACGATAGTGAGTGCCCTCACTCTGTGCATTCTAAAAGACAAGGGTACACTGCAGGGCCAAGTACAAAGACAATTTCATGGCAGAAGGCATGGGTGATGAGAGATGCTGAGCTAATTGGGTGCTGAGGTTCTTTCATGCCCTATCTCCTTGCACCTGGGTCTGGACTTACGTGCTGCTAAAATAACCGAATGTTCCAGACATGACACAAGCGTGCCAACCAATTATATCAGTCCATGTAACGAAGGACCTTATAGTTTGAAGACCAATATGACATTGTGTATCTGAATGTTTCTGAAATTACATGTTTTTAGAGGAAATCATAAGTTGTCCACCTGATAACGAACAGTAAATATTGATCCTAGCTACTATAGAAATGTATACTTAGATGTCTCCCTTAACCGTTCCCGACCCTTGATAGGTTTTCTCACTATTGCCACGTAGTATGACATCACTCTGACGCATTATCACTATAAGAATAGTATTTTTTGTGGAGATCATTAAGAGACTGAGCATACGTCAGTTGATGTTCGTTGTAACCTCCCTGTTTTGGATAATTGTTAATAAACAGTACTTTGCCATCTTGCTGAGTTGGTTCCATTATTTGTACGCAGAATTACCCTGGTGTAATCCCATCCATATGCACATTCCTAAGGACCATAAACTCAAGGTTAGCACATGTATTGAACTCAGAAGAAATTAAATAGGTCAGCACATGTAGAACCTTGATGGTTAGACGAATTAGAGGGTGGGCAGTGTGTTGCACTTAGATGGTTCTAGGTGTGGGCAATTTCAGCCTGTTGATTACGTGTGAAGATATATGATGTTAACCTATCTATAGCAATTAGAAAAAGTGTACGGTAGCCATTGTAACACATAAAATATATATGCAGGTATCCTTGATACTGCATTTAGAACACACCTTACAGTAGCCTATGGCAGAACTTAGAAGATATATAGTAAGTCTATAAGGGTAGCCTTTTTATTGTGCTTAGAAAACCCTACGAACCTTGATATTAGGGTAGCCTCTCTGTCATGCCTAGAAGATGTACTAGGATTGCTCTTAGAAGAGTTTGAGGGTAGACTGTCTATCGTTCCTAAAAGAGTCCATGAGGGTAGCTTGTCTTTTCGAATAGACTATCTGATCACACATCTTCATCAAAGACAACGCTCCATCTGAGTTCAAGGTACATATAAACGCACCACGTCGGTGGACATCTGCTGGAGGCACGGCTATCCATCCAGGAACATTAGAATGCAGCTACGACATAGGACAAAATTCGGTCTAGCTGGACACTTACGTTTTTGTTTCCTTACACCAGACTTAATCTCAAAACCTCTGCCATTAGACTACAGTGACAACCTAAGAGATACATTCGGTCTAGCTGGACAATTAGCTAGTCTCTTGTACTCGCACAGTCTCGTGACCTCCCTTAGCATCCATTCACATGCCTGACCTTTTGGGTTGCTTACTGGAGCCTAGCCAGCCCACCTAATTCCTAAATTTAGCCAAATGCACACACGCAGTCTAAGCCTTTTCTGAGAATTTCCCCATACCTGGACTTCTGTCTCCGAGGTCATTCCCACCACAAACGCGTTGAGATCACAGTAATCGGAAAGGCTCTATATAAATGACTTCTACTACTACTGCTTATAAAAATGAACATTTTCAAATTAGTAAATAGGTAGCAGACAGTGTTGGACTGGGGCATAAAATTGCCTCGGGCACCAATGAAAAAGTGGCCCACAGTTTGTGACGGACTCTTTAAATAGTAGCAAAGGGGGAGTTTTGGGATAAAATGTGATGCAATGTGTGCAATTTAAAGAATATTTATTTGGCAACACTGGTCAAAACTATTAGCCACATAGTGAACTCATTTATCAAACTGGCCCACATTGGCCAAAAAAGTGTCTGCTTTGACCAACAAAAACTTGCCCACACCAGCATTTTGCGTTTTGGGCCCTATAAGTCAGTCCGAGCATGGTAGTAGACACTTTTCTATATTTTTGTCGTTTTTTTTCTGTAGTCTGTATTTTTGTGAGCAATATTCAGTTCCTCAAAAACTGGCTCGTCCTACTTGGTTTAGGCTATATTTGACGACTCCGGTTACATCATGCTGTTTCCTAAAACTTGATGAATTGGGAGCACGTTCATTTGACTTGGAATCCCTGAATTCTTGCTTGGTTGCAACTATTCTTTTCTCCAATGCCATTTCCAAGGCCAGAATCACGTTTCGCTGCAGCCCTTCGGCGAAACGAGGGCCGAACGTTTTAAGGGAGCGAAAACAAACACCACCAAATTCCGATGCAGGTTCACCCTCTGGCCCCAGTGCTCAGCTGCTGTGGCTGCGGTGTTTTCACAGGATCGCCCGCGTACGTGCCAACCTGTGAGCTTGCGCCTGGTGGACGTGCGTGCGTCAGGTCGTATAACCTCGGATGAATGGGCGCCCTGTCGCCTGGCTCTGCGTCCTGTTGCGGTTTATTTGCAGATGAATGAGTGAGGCAGGACGCGGAGAGTTAAAAGGACTAACACGGAAAAAAGGGTGTTGCTGGGCTTTATCCTTCTGTTAGCTCATCTGGCTTTGGTTAGCGAACTCCCAGACACCAGATCTCTTTTTTTGTAGCAACCTGAAAGGTCTCAGTTTGGCGTTTCCTCGCCGCCACCTCGGTATCTGGTGTCGGTACAAGCTTGGGACAAAAGGCAGATTTCGACGGTGCCTCGGGACATTGCTGCGCAGTGAAATGAAAGTTCACCCAGGACTGGTTCCAGCTCTGTTTAGCTGGATCACTTTCTCCGTTGTGGACTTAACAAAACTGGAGCAGAAGAAGAATACAGAAAAAGGCCAAGTGAACAATGCTATCAGAAATACAATATTCTTGTTTCAGGACTGCTGGAGAGCGATGTACCTTTAGACCTCAAAGACGAAGCGGGAGGTCCAGAACACATCCGCCATACCCGGAAGTGCACACACGAGTCTCATTCCCAGAGGGGGAGCAACTCAAAGTTACCTCCTGACTAACAGAGGCGTTGCTAGGGGGGGCTACAGCCCCCAGTCTTTTGGTTGTAGCTCCAGACAGAAGCACAGAAGCCCAGGGACTACAACCGAAAGGCCCGCTAGCCCTGATTCCCGATAGTCCTGACATTAGCCTAGCCCAGATCTTTTACAAACCTAGCAACACCCCTGTCAGCTATTCTCCTTGTTTTGTACATTAATCAATAGGGTGACCACCTTTTCAAGATGAAAAACCGCAACAAACAACAACACAAAAGAAGGGCTACCCCCTCACAGCCCAACCCTGTATCCGCCCACAAAGAGCCCCCCTTTCTGCCCCGACCCCCCCCCCTCCATCCCACAGTATTTCCAGAACTGCTCCTGCTCGTATAAACTGCACGCTTTTTCCTGGATGTAAGCGTATTGATAATAAAAAAAGAGCTTTCGCTTTGATACATGTTACAAGCCTTTATGTTCATTCATTTACCAACTAGTCTCTGTGGCACAATCAGTTAATGCGAGTGCCTGCTACCTATAAGGGTGGGAGTTTGAGGCATAATTGTGTGTGTATTTTTATGTATACTCATTTTATAATCAGTGGTCGAAGTGAGCGGGAGCGGTCGCGAGTGGTGCTCCTCTACTTCTTTAAATTCAGTTTTACTGTTCCTATACTTTTATTTTAAAAAGAAATCATTCAGGAATGGTTTCATTTCCAAATAAAAGTGTAGGAAGACGTTGAAACTTGCACTTTCAGTGCACCCCACTGAACGTTCCCTTAAAAAGCAGGTGCATGTGTTTGTGGGTTTGTGTTGTGTTTGGGAGGGGGCATGGAGATGGGGTTTGTGGGGAACGGGGGCAGGCCAGCAGGGAACATAGTTCCACTACTTCTTTTTGTGCATTTCGACCACTGTTTATAATTGTTGGCGACCATCCCTTTCCACAAAAACCGGAACTGGCATCCTCCCCTCCACTTTTCCCAAAACCAGGACAGGGTTTTTAATTTTGAAAAAAAAACTGTCGAATAGGAGGATGCAGGGCCCAATTCCAGGACTGTCCCCGCAAAACCGGAACGTCTGGTCACCCTATTATTTAATTAAGGTAGAACTTCTGCGAGGTGGCTGGCTACATTGCCTTTTGATAGAGATCTGCTCCACAGCTGGTACCCCTCCACTGCAGTTCCACATCTGCAGTCCTTCCACTGCAAAGCGACTGCTCCACAGGAGCTGCACCATGCCTGGTAAATCTGGAGGAGGTTTTTGTGACATGAGATCACAGAGCAGTGGGATGCAATGTTTATTTTTTTCCCAAGGGATTTTAGGGCATTACCGTGAGTGTTTTTGTGGTTGAGAAGTACTTTATTTTTGTATCCATAAAGTTTTGGCAAGCTCCTGCCTATCATACATGATCCACTGGGACACAGCCAGCTTCCTGGGAGCTATAATTAGTTTCACTCGCTGGTGACGTACAGCGGTAGTCTAGTGCCATCAGCATAGGGGCCACCCAGTGCTCCAGATAAAATGTGAACATGGGAGCATTTTGCTCTGTATTTATTAAAGTTGTTAGTAAAATGATTTTTAGGGAGTAAAAATGTAAGTACAATTCTCAATGAAGAAGATATGTTTTTAATGAAAAACAGAAATGTGTTTGTAATGTTTATTTCTTTGCACCAAGTTATTCATGCACATTAAAAGATACATGTTTACTTCTTACAATCAGGCAGCTGAAGCAGTAGTTTCTTCCTGTGGTGGTACTATGTGCCCTACTGGTCCAAACATATCCATGGAGCTGTGAGGGTGAAAGCAGGGGCACAAGATTCTACAGGTCTTTTTTCTATTTTGTGTTGGAGTATTTTTACTCCGAATGACTTTTTGGGGGAGTATTTGCCAATTTGTAGGGCATACAAGTGGCCAATACACCCCTTAGCCGTAGGGCTGGGGCCACCTATGGTCTTAAATGCTGGGTGGAGGTAAATGTAAGAGGGCACTGGTTACAGTGGTGATCCCTGAGGGACTCCACGTGAGACCTGGTAAATGTTAGGTAGGTCAGGAGGTGAAACATCCTTTTATTGGGATGTATACAAATTGACCTAATGACAATTGATCGCAGGAGAATTGGTCTAATTTAGAAGGTCAGTTAGGACATATATGCAGGAGAAAACCCCCTGCAACCTGCCACCTAATCCAAAAAAAGACAATCCCCTTATATTATTTATTATCCCAAACCCACCCCACATATGTATAAAAGAACTAAAATAAAGGTAAAGGTCAATTGTGAGAAGGTCAGTTAGGACCACTATTATTAGTAGGTCAATTAGGACAAAAGGTCAATTTGAAAAGGTCAATTTGGGTAATACCTTTTATAGAAGGTTTGTGGCATGCTCTGGAGGAATAGATTTTGTGTCTGCTGCGAGATCTGTTATTCAAATAGGCCCCTCTGCTCTATACATGAATTTACTTAGTTGTTTGTAGGGACCAGCCAATAAAGAATACATGAGTGGTTTGCAGATGATCCTCGCTAACATATACCAAGAGAATTTGGGTGATTTATTTTTTCGCAGATCTCTGAAATGTGTAGTAATTCATCCAAAATGTTCAGCCGGTAATACACTTCTGTAGCAGATTGCTATCCCCACACTGAGCCCTATAACATGTCATATTAAAGCATGCCTCAACGCACTGAAGCACCTAAACAGCAAAGATAGGGCAGTGGGACATGTTTGCTTGGCCCTCTGTGCTAAAAAATAGTATATGTTCTACTCCTACCAAAGGTTGAGAAACAACCAGTCCTCCAGATAAGAGTTTGAAGCACCAGTATTTTACTCCCTATTTTTTTTTAAGTTGGGAGAAAAATAATTGTTTTAGAGAGCAAAAAAGTATGTCCCGTATTTTGTGAGTACAATTTTTTTGAATGTAAAACAGAAATATTTTTGGAATAAATATTTCTTTGCATCTAGTTATTCGTGCACATTAAAGGATACTTTAGTGCTACTTCAGTTTCGGCAGTAATAATATAAGTTTCTTACTGTGGCACTACATCTACTTCTGGTCCAAACATGTCCAAGGAGCTGTGTTTTTCCTGTTTTTTTGTCTGGAGTATGTTTACTCCGTATTTTTCTCTTCAGGGAGTATTTGCCTACTTTTAGGGAGTAAAAGGGGCAGATACACCACTTATCGGTAGAGCTGGAAACACCTACTGCCTGCACTATGAACAGAAAAGCTGAAGGCCTTTGGAGACTTATCCAAGTTGCATACGCTGCCACTGAGTATCCACCATAAGCACAGCACTCAGAGACTTTTGAAAATAGGCAATGCCAACGCAGTGCCTAGGCCTTTCGGGGCACCTTCTCTGCCTCACTTCTGCTTGATCCCAAATGGGAGAATGAGACGGATTTTAGGAATGTGTCAGGATCCCTCTCAAAGAGTGAGCATCACAGCCCTCAAGCTGTCTGAAGCTCCCCTCCCAGCTCATGATATACTCTCTGGGATGGCCAAAACAGTTCCTTATGCAAATCGCACTACTATGGGCTGGGGGCAGCTTCACTGACAACCTGCAAAGGGAATGTACAACAAGGGCGTGGGAGGGATCAAACCTTCATCTGTACGCTTAAGAACACGACAACCCTACCGGGGAGCTCATGTACACATATGGTCCATATTTAATAAGGTTTATAACGGGGCACACATGGAGCAAATGGATTTAGCAATCACTTCGGTTTTTTATTTTTGGGAGAAAGCTTTCGCTTCACTATTGAAATGCAAAAGATGGTGTTAGATTGGACCAAAAGTAGTCTGCGTTGCTCCTAGTTGCGTCATAGCAAGACATAGTAGAAACAAATGCCCTGCTTTTTTGGCATACACACAATATGAATGTGCAGCTTTGCGAAGTGAATACATTGTGTGCATTAGGGGCCACCAGAAGCTCAGGTGCAGTACTGCACTGGCAAATGGCCACTCGGTGCCACAGTGCCACACATTTGGAAGTTTAGCACTTGACATATACAAACTACATACCGTGTTTAAAAAGCAAAACACGTTTGCACAAGAAGCAGAACCGGGGCAAAGTAGGTTGCTCTATTTTTGTTCAAGAGCCAAAACGTTCGTGTTGGCTGAAGCGGGTGCGCGGATTTAACCCATTGCGCACTTGCGATGAAGCTGCAGCACTTCACAAAAGATCGTGGGCCCTTCTCCAAAGCCCTTTTCACTGGGGTTTAGCCATTCAAAAGTCTTTTTTGTAAATCAGGCCCCGTGTCGCCGTCCATCAGGAAAACGCTTTACTCCGTTATGTGACTCAAGTGGACATTGGGCTTTTAAAATGTAAAAATTGCATTGTTTTCAAGAACAGAGGCAGTATAAAAACCTCGAAGTGTTGGTGAAAACCAGTTCCTGAATATGTTAAAATAAACGCCACCATTAAACAGAGTTTGGTATCAGTATTATAGAAATCCACATGAACTGTGAACAAAGGGGCACCATCAGACATCCTCTTCTCGCTAGGTGTTTGCAGGCTTATTGGATTCTATAAAAACTGCTACACACTGATGGGAGTAGGAGAGCAGATCTTAATACATAAATATTTCAGCTCAAACTATGGAGGAGTCAGCACAAACAAGAGTTCAGGATTTAGTGTTTTATTAAACAAGGGCCCGATTGGTGGAATATTTGCCCTGTTCAAAGTGAATTTGCACTGCTGAAAAGTGACTTTGCACTACTGACACAAACCCTGATTCATGGAACCGTGCAGTGTGTATTTTTGCTGTGCGAAGTCCGGGCAAAGTCATTTTATACTGCAAAAATGACTATGTACTGACTGCGCACGGACTTTGCACGGCAAAAATACACTTTGCACCGTTCCAGGCAGTGCAAAGTCACTTTTCAGCAGTGCAAATTCACTTTGAACTGGGCAAATATTCAATTAACCAGGCCCTAAATGAATATATATATATATATTTTTTTAAAAAATTGTTTCATCTTTTTTTATTTTGCGAACAAAGAAATTAACATAGATAATTTATTTTAAATAATATAAATAAATGGAGTGATATACTATATACTATGATTGGAGGGGAGGGGTTCATGCAGGCAAAAAGGTTGCATGTTTTCTCCCCAGCTAAAGCTGTATTTACTTTAATTATTTTAATTAAGTATGTTTTTTTGCTTTGTTTAAGGGTATGAAACACTGGGGTGTGGAACCCTCTACAGTTCTAGAGAAGCGTGGCAAAAACTAGTAAACAACAAACCACATGGCTGGCTCATGGAAACCTGCGGAAAACTCAGAAGCATGTTACGCACTGCTGTTGGAGTAAAGCACTGCACTCCCATTCAAAGCACCACAGTCATTGCGCTCTCCCAGTCCACAGACAGCAATGTATAAAATCATCATAGATCGAAGGCGTGATAGAAACATGTTCAGGAAAATTCTGACCCGACATCATGTGGATAATGATGTCATCTAAAGCTAATTGGGTGCTCAAGTCTGCTAATCCACTTGGCCCTTGACGTAAGTAGAACAGCCATGGGCCTGATCACGACCTCGGTGGTAACGCTAACGCTATTAGCGCGGGGGCTATTAGCGCGACGCCATAGCCCCCGGCGCTAATAGCGCGGGATCACGAGTTGGCCGGACTTGGAAGTCCCCATTCCTCATTGAGCTCATTCGGGAATGCCCCATTCCCCATTGGGCTCAATGGGGAAAATTTGCGCTCGTACAGCCGGCGGATTTCCCGCCGGCGGTAATAGCGCAAATTTTCGATGGATTTCCCCCCAGCCAAGAGCTGGGGCGAAATCCGCCAAAGCCCTGATTTGGCGGACCCTTAAATCCGGCAGTAATAGCGCTACCGCCGGATTTAAGGGTTACCGCCGAGGTCGTGATCAGGCCCATAGTCTGCCATTTCCCTCCCACTGTTCGGCCATCTTGCACCAGTCATAGTTGCTTTGTTCATTGGCAGAATGGCAAGGACTGGTGGCTGTAAAAGCTAGGCAGCAACATTCAGAGTTTGCTCTCGGTTTCCTGTCTGTTTGACAGGTAGACCCCTTCTTGCACTAAATGGCCCTAATTCACAGAACGTTTCACGCGGAGCAAAGAGATTTTGCACTGCAAAAATAAACTTTGTGCCACCGGGCCGAATTTACAGAGCAAAGTGACTTTGTACTGCAAAAGTACTCTTTGCACTGTGCTAATTGGGCCTAATTCACAAAAAAAGCTCTAAGTCTGCACAGAATTGGTGCTTTTGTTGTGAATTGACCCCCATTAGCGTGGTGCAAAGTGTACCTCTGTGTATTAGCGCAATGTGTATTTATTTTACTAAGAAGGAAGAAGCACACAATGGGCTGGTGTCAGGATACGTTATAATTCTACATATGCAGTACTTCCGTGTGTGGTCCTGGATGCAGAAAGAGTAGCCCGAGAGCGGGGGAATCCACGTGATTCCACCACAGAGCACTGGGCTGGCTAGGGTGGGATCCAGTCGTGTGGTGATAGGAGACTGACCATGAGACACTCTCTCTGGAGATATTACTTTTATGGGCAAAAACTGTACCTTTTCATATATGTTGTCGGAAGCTGGGACGGTAAAATGGCACAGTTGCTAATCCCACAGATTCTTTCCCCCAATAAGCTTTAAGAAGCAGCAATTGCAGGAGATCGTGTCTATTACCAGGGGCTCTTACAGTGGGCTGCATGCCTGCTTCACCAATGATCTTGCTGCAACGTCAGATGATCCAGCAATGTCACATGGTTCAGCAACGTCACATGGTCCAGCAACGTCACATGGTCCAGCTCAGTGATATTTTCATCAGACTTTTCAAGGATTTGAAGAGAATTAAGGTTCCCATAGGTAAAAACGTGCCTTTGTGTTAGCATCGCTGTTGGCCTTCCTGGGTTTATTATTGGCTGTATCCCCTGGATGGAAATTCAAGAAAAAAAAACGCCTTTCAAAACAACAAACTCAAAAAAACAATCTAGCAACTTTATCAAACTACTGCATAAGTATTGCAAATACGATTAAATATCTTTCCCATTTTAGCCTTCACGTTTCTTTCATCTATAGCCAATATAATAATATACCCAGAGAAGTCAGGAAAATATCGCAAATGTGTTTGTGTCATCTCTCCAGCCATGAGAAAGGCTGCATTAAGACTCAGCCACTGGGATTCTCCATAATGCAACTGGCTCAAATGCAAACTCAATGGATGTATTTCACCTTCTCAATCACAGTAAATAGGTTTTTTGGTGCATTTCATCTCAATGCAAATCCGCAAATATTTCGGTTATTTCTTTCTGTATTTCAATTTGTTTCAATTATACCTCTCTATTATTTTATGTAAAATGGAGCTAAAGGTTCCACCAACCCAATTTTTGACCCGGTCCGGGTCCTTTGTCTTGCCCTTTATGTTGTATTGCTTTAGTGCTGTTTCTTTTCTTTTTTAAAAGTACTATTCCTCCTTGCTGATTATTCCCTAAATACTCACAATTTTTCAGTTGTGACATGTGACTTTTGCGTCTATTTATGATATACATTTTGGAGATTCTTGTTAATAACTTGATAAGTGAATGTCAATGATGGATGCATTTGAGCCCAGGTTGAAGCTTCACCCGCTAGCTCGTGATGTGGCAGCCCCACAATCTCTCTGCCCACCTTAGGCCGATGCTCAGCAGTTGCATATATGTACCTATCTAATTACTGGCCCATGGCCTCAATGCACCCTATATTTATGGATGTCTCTCTGTCACCAAGTGCCCCCTTTAACTGTCCAAACTCATTACTCCTGCACTAACAGGCTTGCTCCTGCCACAATAACCATTGAAGCTACATAAAGACACTCTGAAAAGGCACTGCCCCATTGACCGTTTTTAGTTTGGGCTATTAGATGTCGCTTGTGCTACACCTATAACCCAAAACTATTGAAATAGAGTACAGATAGGGAGAAATGGCAAATGAGGAGGGGCACACAGCTTTTAGGTGTTGTTTGTGTATTCGCTCACCCATTGGCTTGCTCACTGCCCAAAGCACCTCGTCATGGGAACTCTTTGAGTTTGCTTTAATCAAGCCTTACCATCAAACGTTGCACTCATGTGCCTGTCAGTATTTTTTCAAAGCTGTCTTCTGAGAGTTAATTACTTAATTGGAGTTGTAAACCTGCTACTGGTGTAATAAATATGTTTTAACCAGGCCTGTCTTCAGCCACTCGATTTACAAGCACTCTGCGTGTCCTTCACTGTATTCCTGTTAAAAACAAGCATTGTCATAGCCAACAGTTTCGGCTTGTTTATAAATATTAGGCATTTTCCAGGCACTGCAATTAGATGCCCATATACTCGCACCATTTTGCACCTGCTACCATCAATGGCCAGTTAACACTGCGGCAGTGCCTGGCAAGGGCCTTTCTTATGCCTACACAAAAGCTCAAACTGTTGGCATTGCCAATGCTTGATTTCTGGATGTACGACACCTCTCTTGGAATGTTCAACCAAAGAACTAAAGAGCTCCAACATTAGGTGCTTACTTTGAGTTTGTTTCTTAATGACTTCCATTTGAGTTGAATACATTACCATAAAGAAAATGGGGCCAGACCGCAGGATGCAGAGCTACCCTCCAGAATGGAAGGGAGAGATGCATCTGGGGGTCCCACTCTTGCCTACTCCCACAAGCCCTGCAATGTCACACTGTGAGCCACTACGGGGATGGCATGCCATTTCAAGTTGGAAAACGTGTCTCAGCTGAAGAGACCTAAATTATTGACACATCATGAATAAATTACACTTTGCGTTGTTGAAGATCATTATTCAAGAGTGGCTTCATTGACAGTAAAACAAAACTGCAAAGAGGATATGGCATAAGCAGAAACCATGACGCAAACTATTCCCAACAGATGAAATAAAAGGGACATGGTGTAGCTCATTTAATTGCATTTGATTAGACGCATTACTGCTGCTTCGGACTCTAGGTTGGTCAGGACGTGCAGCATGCGATGGCGCGGGTATCAGTTCCAGCAGGTACGGCACTGTGGAAATCCTGCTGTCCGTGCTGGGCTGCCATGGGGTAGTTTGATTTAATTTTGAGGTATTTGTGTCACCACTAACGACCCTTAAGGTATCTAATCGCTCAGAGAGTCCCAGTGTATCAATCAATCAAAAAGTCTGGAACACTGAGGGGAACTAAAAAAGAAAGGTGTTTAGCTTTTTTCTGAAGGCCAGCAAAAATGTTATGCCACATAGTTCTAGAGGAAAAGAGTTCAAGGTGGAAGCCGCCAGACCCTGGAAAGAGTGCCCAAAAGCTCTTCAAAACGTCTACAAAATGGCAGAGATGAGAAATGGATGATTAGGTCTTACGTTTCTCAAGAGGGAGTGCCATTTAATAAGATCTGTCATATAGTCAGGAGCATTTCCATATAAAGCTTTGTGGACCAGGGTCATGGCTTTAAACATCACCCTACCTTCAATGGGAAGCCAAGGCAAGTCTCTGAGCACTGGGGCCATGTGAGCCCTCCGAGGCATGGTGGTCACGATGCGGTCTGCTGTTGTCGAGCCTTACCTGGTCTGACATCAAAGCGCCAAGACATTACCGCAGACACAACTTCAGAGGAAGGGGAAATCACCTGCTAGTCTCCACTTGTTTCCCTCTGGCAGCGATAGTGCCAGATTGCAGCGTGTGAGGGTATTAGTGGGTGCAGTAGAGCTGGATCGCAGCATCTAAGGGTATCAGTGGGTGCAGTAGAGCCGATCGCAGCGTGTGAGGGTATCAGTGGGTGCGCTAGAGCCGGATCGCAGCGTTTGAGAGGTATCAGTGGGTAACCCATGTGTATGCTATGATAATGCCATTGCACACCATGGTTTGTTAGTAAATGAGATGGACTACCTTAGCGAAATAAATGCCTGCCTCTTGGGTCCGATGGCCAGTGCTTGTTCACCACCCAAAGTAAAAGAATCCCATTGTTGTTGAATATGCATTTTAGCTAGTAATATTTCATATTCAGTGCATAAACAATACTATATTCAGATACATATATCCATAAAAGCAACAACATGCATAAAAGACATTTGTAAACATCGTACTAAACGTACACTATACACTCTATAACTTGAACATATATTCCATTTCAATGGCTTTACATAAAATGCCACTCCAAACTAAAAGTGTGGAAAAATACAGCATTACAAGTTTCAACCTGTCACAGCTGCTCCAAAAATTAGAATGATGTAAACTCCTTCAGTTTCTTTTCTCTTTCTGACTGAGGTTTTCATATAAGTACAAACAGAGCCCGTGCCGTAATGGGAGATTCAAGTAAAGTGCTGGGTGGTACTGGCTGAAACTATTATCCTTGAAAATAGGCACCAATAACTCTTTCCTCAATATTGTACACATGGGGCAGAAGAAGAAGAAATGTGGTAAGTCCTCCTGTTCCACCTGGTACATAGTACACTTAGTCTGAATGCTCAGTCCTGACCTCTTGGATAACAGTACAAAATTAAACATCTTTTTATGTTACCAGTTGCTAAAATCATAAAACGTCTATTGGCTGGTTTAATTATTTCCAAGGTTTCCCTTTTCTTAATAAAGCAAATGTTCACTCTTTCTTTGAGACCACGACTCATTGGATTATTTCATTGGATTATTTAATAAGGATGCATTATTAAAATTGGTTGTGACGTTAATGTTCCGTAACATCTCTTTCCAAAAGAGATGATTGAAGACTGGTGGAATAAAGGCCTATTGAATGATGAGGAATACCCCTACACGAATATAACATGACCAGTAATGGCCATCATTTTTTACCAAAAGTTCACAAAAACTACGACAAATTTCCAGCATGCCGACCGATCATAAATGGCATAGGTTCCATAACAGAGAAGATCTCTCAGTACATTGACATACATTTGCAACCATTGGGAACGAGTCTAGCGTCCTTTCTCAGGGACACTAAGAATGTAATACAACAATTGGAACAGATTCCCTGGGAAAACAATTACATGTTTGTTACCTTGGACGTAGTCTCTTTGTATACAAGTTTAGAACATAAGAAAGGCCTGGAAAGCACAGAATGTTTTCTGGAAATCAGATCAATTTCATATACCAATCAAAATGAAATGATACACAAAATGTTAAAGTTTGTGTTAGAGAATAATATCTTCACATTTGACACAGTGATCTACAGTCAACAACAAGGGACGGCAATGGGCACGAAATTTGCGCCATTTTTCACAAACCTATTTATGGGGCACCATGAATTGAAGCATGCGTGGCAACATAATTCGTTCAATAAAAACAATTCAAAAAATATTGTCTATTAGGGACGATACATAGGCAACGTTCTTATGATTTGGAATGGAGAAGAATCTGGGCTCCATGATTACGTCAACTATTTAAACAGAAATTATTATAACATCAAATTTACAATGAACAGCAGCAGAGAGAAAATAGATTTTCTAGATCTTGAACTGTACATAGCCGGAGATAAAATTCGTACTAACCTATTCATCAAACCCACAGCAGTCAACAGCATCTTACATGCGCAGAGTAACCACCGCAAACACATTATCAAGAACATACCATACGGAGAAATACTAAGAGTGAAAAGAAATTGTAGCACAGGAGAAACATTTAATATTTAATAAACATATGAAGCCTATGAAAACAAAATTCATGCAAAGAGGCTACTATCTAAAACATTTAAACAAAGCATTTAGCAAAGCAGAAAACACCCCAAGAGACTATGGGCCTCATTACACGGATGGCGGAGAACCATGGCGCTATTAGCGCCATGGTTCATGCCGGTAAAATACCGGTACCGCCTTGGCGGAAAGGGGAATTACCGCCCCATTCCAAGGTTGGCGGGGCGGTAATTCCCCCTTCCACCATGGCCCTTCCCCATTCCCATTTTTGCCCCATAGGGCTCAATGGGAATGAGGAAGGCGATAATTACGGTACCGCAAATTGCGGTACCATAATTAGCTCCCTGGGTCCCTTTGCGGGTTGGTTTTTAACACCTGCAAAAAGCAGGCATTAAATCCCCCAACCCGCAAAGGGACCTCGTAGTAAGGCGGTAAGGATTTACCGGTACCGGTATTTTACCGCTAACGGTAAATCCTTACCGCCATCCGTGTAATGAGGCCCAATATGTTAAAAGATATACAAAAAAACTAAGAAAAATTAGACCAAATTAAGTCTTGTTACTATGTACAGCAGTGATGCTCGGATCACAAGAGGTATTCTGAAAAAACACTGGAATATATTAAAAACAGATGACAGCATTAGGAAGTATATAGCTGAAAGTCCATCAATTATCTTCTGGAGAGCTCCCACAATACAAAAACAGATAAGTCCAAGCAATCTGAAAAAAGAACCACCGAAAGACCTCAGCAGCTTTGTAAACATACCACCACCCAAAGGAATGTATAGATATGGAAACTGTAGGATTTTCCCACAGATTCTGAATGGAGTCCAAAATCAAGTCCTACCAAATGGGAAAAGCAAGACGTATCAAACAATTCATCAATTGTAACAGTACATTTGTAATATAGGGGATCATATGTGTGTGTCAGAAAATGTATATCGGAAGTACTAGCAGGGCCTGGAAATAAGACTGCTCGAGCACTTGAGAGCAATCAGAAATAGAGACTCAAGATACCCGATGTCAATGCAGTTTCAGTACTGAACAAAAAGACTCAGAAAAGGAAAAAATTAAATTCCTGTGACTGCAAAGGTCAAAACCCGGGAGAGAGGAGGAAATAGATAACTGGTACTCAGAAGAAAAGAATCTGAATGGATTTTTCTTATGGACGCGCTTACCACAGCTTTAAACACGGAACATGAAATGGCCTACTGGCTATACCAAAAAAAGAAAACCAATAGATTGTATGAAGACTCCTGACTTGCCATGTTTACTAAGTAACAACAAAAGAATGTTCTGACTGTATCATATCTTTGCTGGTTTTTAGTTTTGTTACATGTTACATAAATAGAGATGGGCAAAAGTATGTCTGAATAATCGGAAAGTGTTAAGATGGGCACAGTTCCCTATTTGATCATGGTGGTCAGAATAACTGAGAAAGGTTAAGGTGGAAAGAGGTTAGGTTTTCTAAAGTCGGTCTCTATAAATTATTCGTATACACAATGCAATGGAAAATAATAGGTATCACTTTAATTTGCAGGCATAATTAGGTTAATCTATCAAAGTATAGAAAAGAGTTAAGTGACATGCCAATCTGACTATAAAATGTCAAATTCATACTAGGAACAGTAGAGGCATCAAAAATCACCATGATACGCTAATATGCAGTGACACGAGACGTAAATACGTGATGACGTCAACACCCACAGAAGCGTGGTGACGTCATTCACGCAAACGGGTATAAATTAGCTCAGAAAGAGCCTGAATATGGCACGGAACGGATCAAGTAAGGACAATCACATCCTAAGAACAACTGAAACGGGCAAGGGAGTGGTAACTAACTACTAGGTTGCTGCAATTTGATCACACACAGTATTAGAAGGTCTGATGCTTAGGGTAAGTTAGAAGAGTAAAGGTTCACTCTAGTCTTCAGTATCTCTCTAAAGAGGAGTTTGATTTGGGAGGAGGTAAAAGGGTGATAGTCTACAATAATTGATAAACAGGAGAGGAAAAGCCTGAATCTAAATGTAAGCTCAGTCAAGTCAAACAAAGGAAGACCAAAAAAGGGAAATTAATGGGAAGCAGGATGGTTGGAGCATCCAATGAATATAAATAGGCAACTAATCACATTAATCACAGTTTAATTTTAAGGAAACAACTACAAGACAAACAAGCAAAATCTGAATTACTACAATTGAGAGAAGAAATAAAGGGAAAGACAGAATTCTCTCCTGAGGAACCCTGGGAATAGACCATGGGGAAACACGTGTTGAGAGACAAAAGAGAGAATTGAAGTAATCATGTTAAGTGAGAACTTGATCATATGAGAAATAAGGAACATACATGATTGATATTAAGAAGTTGAACTATGGAAATGTATGAATTTAAATACATGCCAAATACGGAATGAGAATACAAGAAATAAAGAAGTATTTGGAGCAAAAGATGTGAAAGAAATATGTTTTCCTTCTTTTTGACCATTAATGTACCATTGGAGTTAAATCTCAAACAATAGGTAAACAACAGGTAAACCATACAGTTAGAGCACAGCAACGGGGCACGGTCATGAGTAACTAGTGTCGGGGTCGATAGAATCGGTCACAATCAAGGTGTCAATGCATGCAGACAACTGGAAATTCAGAAACAGCAAGGACAGGATTTGCTTGGAAAACAAACGAACAATTGACCGAAATTGCTGAATATGAAATACAAAATATGTTTACAAAACAGCTTGTTTCCTTTCCCAGAGTGTGGGTTGGATTGTTGTATTTTTGAATCATTTAACTGGGGTGCTCTCAACCCTACCAGATTCTGTCACAATGAATGGCGTGGCCCCTCCTTTGGGGTGGTTGTTCAATTGCCCTAAATGATTGTTGCACAGTAAAGCATATGGCAACACAACAGCGCCAGATCCCATCATGCCCAATAAGTAGGGCAATTCTAGATCCATTTACGCCCATTTAGCACAATAAAGCCTACTTCCATTACCATGCCCAGGGTCAGCTTGCCCATCATAGCTTCCAAAGTTTAAATAGAAGAAGCATGACTGGAGGAGGGAAGCTCTCGCACACATTCAATCAGCAGACACAACAATGACAAACTCAAAGTTCGGGATCCCTTCCAAGTGCAGACTGAGCAGTGGAACGTTCCTGAAAGGTCACGCGTACAAGATACACCGAGAGGCAAAGAGGGCTAAGGGAAGGGGCAACGGTGCATGCATTGTGTAAAGTCCCATTGGCACCAGAAACACCCCAGCCCTGAAAGGCAGATGAAAGATTCACGCGCGACAGGCCTGGTCTGCAAACGAGTAACCTGATTCTAGCGAGCCGGGAACGCAGTGATCACAGGCACCTGCAGAGTGAAGAACTTCTATCTCTGTGGCTACAACAGTGCCTGCAAGCTTTCTCCCCAGACGTACCCACAGAGAGGGTAAATGTTAATATGGCAGGAGTCGCCTTAACTTAATGGAAAGTTGAATACATATAACACTGTTAGAAATCCCAGATTAATTATTATCCCTAAATGGAAGCGCTATCAAAAGGTGGCGACAGCTTTACCGAGCCAGAGCCAAATGCAAGGCAGCATCTTGGCTTTGAGCTGCCAAGCTTCCTCTCCTCCTCCTCGAATCATGCCTTTAAGCCTTGGTTTCACTAAGGAACGTGTCTACCATCAACCATAGCTCTCAACTCACACGCTTTTGGTGGGTGTCACCCGCCCTGTAAAGGGCTGTATCACCCGCCAAGCCTCCTGCACGCTCATTCATTCCAATCGGCGTCTTACCCGCCAAAAAACAAAATTGGGTGATTTCAGCCGCCTTTGCAGCACAAATGGTTGAGAGCTATGCATCAACGGTGCTGTGTACTGGGCTTAATACGTGTAGTTACTCAGTCAAACTCCCTTACACTGCAATAGTTGTCGAAGAAGAGCACCCTAAACTGAATAGACTGGCCCTGTGAGCCCGCACACCACAACACAAAAACATTTAGAGTATGAGTCTGCACAGCATACACACACAAACCTACCGCTTTCACACTCTAGACAAGCATACCCACTCTAAGCCACCTAACACACAATGAGGCCTATCAGTCGACAACTGGCCCAACCAAAGGCACCACTAAACTACCACACTCATTCGACGGTTTCTGTGACAGAAGGCCACGCTTGCTCTTTGTACACCCAAGCCACACCAACACCTGCAAGTACACGCTGTTCTAGGCCAAATCCCAGAGCTGTGCACAACACACATTCCACAAACCCGACCGAGCGATGCAGCCATACCAATGGCAGATGTGCACAATACAAATAAGATACAATGTAAAAAAAGAACACATAACATAACTCACTGATTTAGTGACCCAGTGAATGCCATGAACTCTCCCTCACTCACACACACTCACTCACGTGTGCTCTGATGGGTATCTGTTTGTAACGCTGATGGAGGTGGATCAATGTACAAGTCCTACATCCTTCCAAAATCCTTGCGCCCCTCAACGTGTACGCCTACAGCTGGCCCTTATACCCTGGCACCCTCCTTTCTCTCAGTACATGTAATCCATGCCAGATGGTCAGCAGAATGTACAGGTATATATAGATCTCTTCTCGCCAGAGATTAGCTTGCATTTGCAGGGATAACAAAGCCTGATTTAGACCTCTGATCCCTGATCTTGCACTTCTTACATCAGAGGTTTTTGCATGGAAGGGTGACCCTACGACCCCAGAGCACTGCAGTAAGTCTTCTTTTGAACCAGCTCGAGAAAGCTTTGGCTCTATTCTAGAACTCTTGCTGACATATCGTAGACTAGACCTCTCTGGTCTATCGGGTCTTCCGCAACGCAGAGACTGCCCCTCCCACTGATCCACTCCTTCTTGTTTGTAATTCCATCATCTTATCCTGCATCCAAAAAAACACACAGGCTATTCCAACTGTACAACCAAAAATTGCTTCTAACAGAATGTTCTCAAACGCATCCATTACTCCTGTTTTAGTATCTATTGGCACATGGATACAGTTTGATTGTAAGCACTCCACAATTCATGAACTCTACTTGATTAAGCTTTGATTTATGCCAAACACTCCCACTTGCTTATAAAAATGTATTTTTTATTCAAGAATCATCTTTTTGAAAAAATTATTTCATTTCATCATATTTTTTTTTACTTTTTCAATGTTTCCCGCCCCCTGATCGCATACATTTTTGTGCTTGAATAAATATACGTATATGACATGGGTAACTAAAACCAATTCCTACACAAAGACATAAAACCTGCATATCTCCGTAAATGAAATAGATGCACCAAAACTATTCTTCAGGTATGTATTATTGCTTCCCACCACCTCACGCTAGCCAATCCTCTGTCTAATACATTAAAGTGCTATTGTGCTCTGTCCTCATGTGGGATAATGAAAAACATACGTAATGAAAATATATGGCTTGTCATGTGTTCCATTTTTCCTCTGCACCAGTTTGTGTTTATTAGCCTTGTCACCTCAAACTCTGACAGCCTGTCTTCATTCAATGTATTTGCATATCGGCGGGAATTGTCGCCCTACGCATTCCCAAAGGGGGAAATGAAAGCTGCTGAGACGTTTCGGCAAACATTTTTCAATGGTAGCCTTGCCTTCATCATGACAGATTAGTCAAACTGAACTTGTGTGTGGACATGGACATCCCCTAAAAAAAATCAATAGATGTGCACCATCACCACCTACTGTGAACATGTGTAAAATGCCTCTTTTAATTAAAAATGTGATAATAGTGGCCTATTTTACTTGCCCTCTAACCT
Organism: Ambystoma mexicanum; assembly: GCF_040938575.1. NCBI lineage: Eukaryota > Metazoa > Chordata > Amphibia > Caudata > Ambystomatidae > Ambystoma > Ambystoma mexicanum. The sequence continues at coordinate 348,270,388 of NC_090935.1, forward strand.
GCGCTGCCCCGGAGCGCGCGCAAATCGCTGTGTTCTCAATTCAGTAGGATGGCATCTATTGGCGTTACATTCCTTGTCGAAATGATGCCTGTAATAATCATTAGAATACTTTGGTTTGTGTATTGGCCTGCCTTTGTGAATGTAAAGACTCTTTCTTGTGAAGCCTGCCCTCTAGAGCAGGGCGCAACACTCGTACTCTGTACATTTATAAAGCCAGGCCTTTTGGCTTTGTCAACGTGTGTTCGTGGTCTGTCTTTCATTTTCTGGCCATGTTAAACAGTGTCTGTATGAGTGCAGGAGGGGCTCGGCTACTGTTCTGGAGCCCTCGACTTACTACTCCCCACAACACAAAACAACAACACCCACTGTAGTCTCGTGTGGTGCCTCGTGGCCAGAGACCAAGATGGCCGAGCGGGAAACTCGCCGCTGATAAATGCTGTCTTTTTTAAAGCCGCTCCTGTGTGAATCCAAAAGAGTAAACATTGATTTTTCGGTGACGTGATCTTTTCGGAGGATGGGAAGTTCGTAGCATCTGCTGACCGGTGCGAAACGCAGCAGCTGCTTGCCATCAAAAAAACAAAAAAAAAACAATAAAACTACAAACAGCGCACAATATGGGCACACAAAAAAAAATATGCGTTCTCTTTTTTATAATTCATCTTGCAAAGAGAAATACTTGAACACACATTGCATGCAAATGGTATATAGTACATGCTGTACTGCAGATTAAAATGCCCGGCCAAAGCGCACTTCACCCGCTGTTCTTCACTTTCTCTTCAGCCAGGGCCATTTTATTTCCCCGCCGTTTTGTACAGGTTTACCTCATGGTGTGTTCCCTTGACGCATACGGTGCTTTTACTAACGGTTGGACGTCTTCTCTTCTCTGTGCGTCACTGTGTGCCTTGCCTTCTGTGGGTTTATTAAATATTCCCTTTGGTGTACTAGTATGCCTGCGAGCCCTCGTCCCAGTCGCCTCATTGTGTAATCTGCGTTAAATGCGTGCTGTCAGAGCACATATTACGTGTGATGGTCTGTCTGACTCCTGCGTCGACGTGGCGCTCGACGGTGGCAACGTCTGTCAAGATGGACATACGCTGCTCTTCGCCGCCGGGACGCAGGACACTGCCCAATGACGCCCTGCGACAGGTAAACACGCTCACCCTTCCCGCTGCGTGGTTTTGACAGGAAGAGCAGTGCCTGGATGGCCCCATTCCCGTTAGCCAGATATCACGCAGAAACCGAGTGTGACGCGCTGCGCGCGACAGCACTTGGGGTGTCCACTACCTGGATTTGCTTTCCTTCCCAGTTCAGCCTTATACACTGGTCGCTCGATATACAAGTGTGAATAGCCCTTTGCTTGGAGGCAGGGTATGGACCGTGTCGGTACGCAGTGCATTTTCTAGCCAATATAAGGTGCCGGAAGAAGTACAGCACACTGCAAACCCCGTGCACCCCGTGCCTTATAATATAGGGTGCAGGAATAAGCACACCACACTGCACTTCGTGCTTCTTTAAGGCACGGGGGTACATGGCGAGGTTTGCAGTGTGGTGTGCGTCTTCCTGCACCCTATATTATAAGGCACGGGGGTGCATGGAGAGGTTTGCAGTGTGGTGTGCTTCTTCCTGCACCCTATATTATAAGGCACGGGGTGCATGGCGAGGTTTGCAGTGTGGTGTGCTTCTTCCTGCACCCCCTATATTATAAGGCACGGGGTGCATGGCGAGGTTTGCAGTGTGGTGTGCTTCTTCCTGCACCCCCTATATTATAGGGCACGGGGTGCATGGCGAGGTTTGCAGTGAGGTGTGCTTCTTCCTGCACCCTATATTATAAGGCACGGGGTGCATGGCGAGGTTTGCAGCGTGGCGTGCTTCTTCCTGCACCCTATATTATAAGGCACGGGGATGCATGGCGAGGTTTGCAGCGTGGCGTGCTTCTTCCTGCACCCTATATTATAAGGCACGGGGGTGCATGGCGAGGTTTGCAGCGTGGTGTGCCTCTTCCTGCACCCTATATTATAAGGCACGGGGTGCATGGCGAGGTTTGCAGTGTGGTGTGCTTCTTCCTGCACCCCCTATATTATAGGGCACGGGGTGCATGGCGAGGTTTGCAGTGTGGTGTGCTTCTTCCTGCACCCTATATTATAAGGCACGGGGTGCATGGCGAGGTTTGCAGCGTGGCGTGCTTCTTCCTGCACCCTATATTATAAGGCACGGGGATGCATGGCGAGGTTTGCAGCGTGGTGTGCTTCTTCCTGCACCCTATATTATAAGGCACGGGGGTGCATGGCGAGGTTTGCAGTGTGGTGTGCCTCTTCCTGCACCCTATATTGTAAGGCACGGGGTGCATGGCGAGGTTTGCAGTGTGGTGTGCCTCTTCCTGCACCCTATATTGTAAGGCACGGGGTGCATGGCGAGGTTTGCAGTGTGGTGTGCTTCTTCCTGCACCCTTTATTGTAAGGCACGGGGGTGCATGGAGAGGTTTGCAGTGTGGTGTGCTTCTTCCTGCACCCTATATTGTAAGGCACGGGGGTGCATGGCGAGGTTTGCAGTGTGGTGTGCATCTTCCTGCACCCTATATTGTAAGGCACGGGGGTGCATGGCGAGGTTTGCAGTGTGGTGTGCATCTTCCTGCACCCTATATTGTAAGGCACGGGGTGCATGGCGAGGTTTGCAGTGTGGTGTGCTTCTTGCTGCATCCTATATTATAAGGCACGGGGTGCATGGCGAGGTTTGCAGTGTGGTGTGCTAATAGCCCCTCTTCAGCAAGTAGTTATTTAACAAGTTACATTTACTGAAACTAAGCACAATAATGAGTGATAGCAATCACGAGCAAGACGTCGAGACACTGAAAACATGTGCACTATTCACATAACCTTTGCCTCTTCCAGTGCGGCAGTATAATCAATAAAGTGGGTGTTTTCTTTATTAGTATACAGTGCAAAGTGAATAACTTCTATGGACTCACAGTTTTGGAGTTAACACACAGCGGGATAAAGTAATTTGCCCAGGATCACACACTTTCATTATTTGATGAAGGCACGATTTGAGCCGAGTCTGCTATTTGGGCACTTGACCAGATATTTCCCCAGCTCAATTTGGTACAGCCATGTGTTAATGTTTGGCTTCCCAGTGCTAAAATAATATTCTGCTTTATAAATATCACTTGAAAAAAGATTGAAAATCACGTGATAAACCAACCTGACAAAATATAAGTCCTTACCAAAAACCTGTTGACAAGAAAGTAGTATGACTGTACCTTCATGTCCAAATCCTGAAGAGCCATAAAGACACAATAGGAAATAAACTGCACAAGGTCACGTGCGTGTAGCCATTGCTACACACAGCATGCACTTTATGGACCCATTATAGCTCTAGTCACTCTACTATCAGTTCTCTGAAGAGACATTCGGGTAACAACAAAAGCTAGTACCAATTACCTACTCAGTTCTGTCTCTGCATCCATACATTAATTGGAAGTTTAAAATGCCCTGCTGATAACCAAGAGGTGCTCATTGCTTTACACGTGAAATGCACAGTGAAAATAATAGAAAAACAGGAACAGAGACCGCTAAGCAATGGCTGGGCACAGCTGATCCTGCACCCTTAAAGTTCACCTGTGCCAAGGGCAGCTGTTAGTTTCGCCCACTGCAAGATACGGCCCCGTGTCTATGGAAAACATAACAACGGCAAAAGAAGTAATCAATTTCAATTATTTGTTCATCTACCATGCTATCTTTCTGTTTAACCATACACTTATTCACTTCTGTATATATGTATATGTCGTTAGGTCTGGTCTCTGTTTGTTCATCTAACCATCTATCTCACAGAGACTTAAATAACTATTTTTGCACTATACCTATCCAACACAATACACTTGTGTATTACAGTATCATGCACACTGCACATTCATAAACTGCTTGCTAATATTAGAATCTATTGAATTTCCTTGTACCGAAGGTGAGGGACAGGGGCAATGTTTTGAGTCGATTGTAAACGGTTCTCTGTATCTACTTCCTGCATCAACATGGACACCCGCCCCTCAAACCCCCCGCCCCCCACCCCTGAAATAGCTTTATAAATTATCAGACAATATGCAAGCTTGTTCTGGTCTATCTAACCAAATGAGTCCGTGATTTCTCTCAACAATCCCGGTACATGCACAAATAATCAGAAAATAACGAAGATGTCCTAGGCTAATTCAGCACAGGCGTTGGAGAGATCCCTAAACAGTGTTGCCCTCTGCACAAATACTCACCCAGTAACCAGGCTTCCCTGATGTATTTCACCAAATGAGTTTCCTTTCAACAGACATGGTTTCTGAACAAATATCCAGGCAATAACCAAGCTTCCCCAGGTTTATTTCACTACATGTGTTGGGTATATCGTTAAACAACCCCAATTTCTGCACATATAATCAGGCAATAACCAAGCTTCCCCTTTCTATTTGATGGGGGTTTCTCTTGATAGTCCTGACTTTTCCCTATTAGGCCCTGATTGATTTAATCATTTGCGTGCAAAACAGGGATTTGCGTGACATTCTGTGCGCAAATCCCCGTTTGTCGGATGGGGATTTTCAGCAGAACGGCACGAAAATCCCTGTTTTACACGCAAATGATTTCATGACCCTATTCATGGAATAATTTGCATGGAAAAAAGGGTTCTTGCGTGCCAAACTACGCGCAAATCTGTGTTCGTCGATTCATGCAATCAAATGGGCAATACTTTTCCCGGACTTGCGTGGAGAGCTGGGAAAGGGGCAGAACACCAAAAATAGGGAAGGACTTGCTAAAAAGTGAGCATCACGAGGGGCGGCCTGCAGGCAGTCTTTCGCACGCCCACAATTGCATGGCACGAGACGTATTAATGGTTTCGATCGCCCAACCTCCAGGCCGGGAAAAGGCCAGGCAAGTCCTTCATACGATCCACCCCCCACCCGAAGGCAGGCATAAGTACACTTGTGTGTAGGATTCCCAGCAGGAAGGTGGTGGGTTTGCATGTCAGATTCAGGGGTGCATGTACGCAACAGGGTTCCGAACTTACTTAGGGGTGCACGTAGGCAGTGTAACGGGTTGAAGGAATGGTTTACGGGGGTACGCATGCAGATTTTTTTCGAGTTTAGACCGAGTTATGATTTTTCATATCGATGTTGTCCGGGTGCCAGGAACAGTTACAGGGGTCCCTGCGCAGGGTTCCCCAAAATTCTGACCTGCTTGCGGGGGACCCCACAAACTGTTTGAAGGGTGTGTTTATACCGGGCGAGCACGCAAAGGTAGCGGATCTGGCTATTTATGCTTTGCGTGTGGGCATGTCAGGGGGCGTTCCAGCCGCGACTAACGATTACAGCTACTTTGCGCGAACAAGTCCATGAATATGCCAGGCATGCCTTTTTATTCTGCGTGCAGGCTCGCGCAGTGTCCTTCTCGGCTCTCGGCCCTTGCTGGATTTCTGCACACATTTCCATGAATCAGGCCATTAGTCTCCTAATACACTGCCCCCACTGCTGACCAAACTAGGGTTACTGGTTCTTTGATGAAAGGCTTCTTTGCATTGCATGCATTGGGCAGTGTGCGCTGCAATAAACAAGCATTGTTTAGCTGAGCAAAGAGAGCAGGAAAGGGAAGCCATAGACAGCATACAATTATCGATGGATGGTTGTCAAATAAGGGGTGTACTCCACTTCACATTTCCTAGTTACATCATAAACAATTTGTGTTTCTCCCTTGTTGTGTATCAGATGTCACTTGAAACTCATGGACATATCGCCCTAGTGGATTATGAATTCAATTGTAACTGTTTGCAAGGCAGCCACACGCACTTGTGCTGACAATGGTGAGGATATATGTTACACCACTGACCACCACTGCATCGGCTGTTTGGGATCTAATGTGTGATAAAGGACTAGTGGGTACCAATGGGATCCCACTTGGTGCACATGTGATCAGAACAACATTATTATGATGCAGTATTCTTTGCAAAATAGGCTAAGCATACACACACGCGAAGTAATTGGTAGATAGGTACTCCATGCATACATGCGAGAGGCGCACACCTCAACACAAATTAACATATCTGACCGCACGTACATACAACTGCAGGCACGCAGAGCCACCTGCACATGGAAACAAAACGTAGACACATACGTGCCGCTTTGACAACAGCAGAACGGACTGGGTATGTGAGTCTATAGGAACCCGATTCACAGACACACGCATCTACAAATAGACAGGCAACCATTTCATGCACGCACTGAAAGACACACGCCCACCGACTGCAAGCAACCGCTCGCAGACCAGCATACATGCGAGGAGAACGCAGGCAGAGTCATCTCCACAACACACGGGATGCCACACCGCCCACGAGCCGGTCATGACATTGCACGCAGGTAAACAAGGCTGCGAGAACAGGTCGAGCCGGAGGACTCACCCCTTCCTGGCCGGGGATGCAGGTCTGCCGGGATCCGTGTCGCCTCATGGGGCTCCCCCGCTTGGTGTATGCGGCAGCCTCCCGTGTCTCTGCGGCTCCGTGGGGAAGGTGTGCGGCGCCCGCCGTGTCAGCCAGTCCGGGCTGTGGGAAGAGAGGACGAGGAGCCGGGGAAGCCTGTGGAAGAACCGCTGCCGGATGCTCAGCGCCCGCCTTCTGCTCTGCCAGGATTACTGTGAGCACAGAAGGCTGCCCTCAGCAGAGGAGGAGTCACGGTTGCAACATTCATGTTCCTCGCTGCGGGCGAAACTGATTTCCATCACAGCGTAAAATGTGCACAGAGCCTGCCAGTAGAGAAAGGTTAGGGAGTAATTAAGACTGCAGGAATGTGGGCAAACAGATTAACATTCTTGCAAATAGCCATGCAGCATGCATGTGCACTGCAGAAACGTATTTCAGCACTCATCACCAGCACACGGAATCATCCCCGCGCACTTCCGGACTGCACCCAATGAGACACTGTTTTATTTTTTAAATAGCGCTTCACCTGCCATGTTTGAGGGTATAGGAACTGAGGCACAAGGGGTTACAGAACTTTGCCCAGGATCACACACTTTTGGTCAAGTGTGGTAGCCATGATTAGATCTCAAGTTTCCAAATTCTCCTCAGTCGTCATATCTGATAGAAAACAAAAGTGAAACTGGAGCTGTCCACGATGTCACTCAGTACCCCGAAGTGAAATGGACCCTGTATTTGAGAGCTACCAGTCAATAATGTTATGTTGTGTATGGCCTCGCTGTGCCCGCACTGTCCCTTGTGGACCAGCATTGCAGGCGGTGTAGAATGGAGGCATGAGGGACTATATACAAGATATGATATACCAAGGGCCTCCTTACAAGTTTGATGGTGTTAGAAAAAGGGGCCTTAAAGTCACTGTTATCCTATTACTGACCCTTTCCTGCCAATTTGCACACAGCCACTTTTTGAGTGTATGTGTAAAGTGGAGGAAATAGCTCCATAACTTGCTGAAGAATTTCCTTCTCCTTATCCCCAAAAATTGAGTTTGTAACGCAGGTGGAAGTGCCACCATAAATAAATCCTACAAATCTGAATGAAGCTCGAAAGGGGTCAACAATGCCATTCACCCACTCATCACTAGATTGCTTTTCCCTGATTGGGAGTGGCAGAAAGGGTATATGAGTTTGGCAAAATGTCTGCAAGATGTGCCACCAAAATTGTTTTGAGGCCCCAAGTTCCCTCTCCCCTCCCCATACAGCACTCAAAGTAGTTTATTAGGACTTTCATGATCCTGTGCTGTGACAGTACAGTAGGAGGATACAGCATTTTGAAAATCGAAACAGTTACCATTGAATTCATAATCCATGCGCAACATGCAGAATTATTCGGCTATCTAGCTATCAACTAGGGCGATATATTCATCCCACGAGTTTCAAGGGACATCTGATTGACAACAAGGGTGAAACACACATTGTTTATGATGTAGCCTGGAAATGTGAAGCGGAGTACACCCCGTATTTGACAACCATCCACTGATAATTAGATACTGAATATGGCTTCCATTTCCGACTCCTGCACTGTCCTCATGGGCCAGCATGGCAGGAACAATGGACTACAGGGAGGAAGGACCTATATTCACCTTTTCTAAATACCAAGTTCTACATTCCTTCGCCCCAGAGGAAATAAAAATATACCTGGCAGAGAAAATGCTGTATCCCCATGCCGTGACATCATAGCAGTTGATTATGAATTCCCTAATCTTCCGACATGACGTCAAAATGGGAAGATACAACATTCAGAAAAGGCATCTAGATGCTAATAGGTTTCCATGAAGACATACTTAAAAGACATATAATGCTCTAGACCACACACATGTGCACTGTTCTTGGTCACATACACTGTTATAGACCACACAGACATACACTTGTCTAGGGTGCACATACACCAATAGCCAGCTCAAGACCCCAAAGATCTACACTATTCCTGACCACACAGTTACATAAATACATGTACATATGCACCCAGCTCAAGGTCACAAAGACCTACACTGTTTTAGATCATTCAGACATACACTGGTCGAGGCCACCTCTTCGTATGGTGTCCTTCTCGACCAAATACCTACACCGTTCATTCCCACATTCACATATTCTGTTCTAGACCATGCATTCACAAAATGTCGGAATTATTTAAACTTTATGCCAGATTCACAATGCCTCAAACTGGAGCAAATCTGTAGATTGCCGAGTGCAAATCTTTGTGAATCACATTTGTGCAAGGCTATCTCAAAAAGGTGCCAGGCAGCTCCAGACTGAGACTCTGTGAATCTGATTCAAGGCAGCGGGTGAAAATCTGAGATGTTCACTAGAGTCTCCTGATTCTTCTCCAGTGCAAATCTGCGTGAATCAGACCCAACTTGTTGTAGGTGACATTTCCATACACTGCATTAGACCACATAAACAGACACTATTCCAGACCAAGCCCAATGCCCTGATTTTAACAGGCCTCACGAGTTAGTGGCTCAGAATTGTCTGATTGCCTTATGTAAACGTGAGAGCATCCTTCCAGCTGGCTTGTGGGCGGCACATTTTATTTTAAATGTGTATGGTAGTTGCATGCCTAAAAGGGAGGGTTGTATTTTTCAGTTTGTTGAAAAATCTGTTGTTTTTCTATTGTTGAATGTCCCATAGGGTCTAGGAGAAATATCAGGGCCACAAGGGAACATCCTTTCTTCACTCTGGTGTACCATATTGTTTCTCCAGCCTTGTCTTTGAACAAATATTTTCAAATGTATCCTGTATCCTTTCCAGGGAGGTTTTAGTTTTGGATTCCAGTGGAGCCTTTGGCACAATTACATGGCAACGTATTGCATTGCTACATGGGTGTGGGGGTCGTGTCTCGATTTAGAAGCAAAACACATGCAAATAGGACACTTTTTTATTTTCTTGGTTTTCTCTCTTTTCAGGGTGTTCAGTTGAGCATTGACCTTTTTGCTAAATATAATAGTTTTGAAGTTTGGATAAATGTTATCCCTTCAGCAAAGCCACACTGTGGAAAGATGGTATAATAATGGTGAACTCGATAGCTAATTTCATAAAGGATAAAAAGCCAGTAGCCGCAAACAAGCTTTGGGTATAACAGAACTTGCTTCAAGGAGAGGAAATCCATCATTATCAGAGATGGACTTTGAAACTTCAACCCTCAGTTATGCATTGACATATTCACCATATTTGCAATATATCAATGAATGCAGCCTTAAACATGTTATAATCATTCATCAAATTACACTGACAGATCACGTGAAAGTGCTTGTTTCACTAATTCAAAATAATGAGGACGCATCATGTCGATGTTGGGATGCAAGTACAGCGTCGCAGCGAGGCAAAAGGTTCAGGCTAAGAAAAATCTATTAGCATGTACCATCGCATGAGCAGGGTGAGTTTTGCACGGCAGAAGGTGCACGTATCATTTGTAATTAGTTTTGACACATATTAGATACTCAGATATACAACTCAGAAAAAGCAACAAATGTATTACTGTTGCAGAGGTTATGGATAGGGCAGTGTATAGTCTCTGTGTTTACTAGTTGTAAACAAAGTCATTTTCTTTAGTGAGGTGTGAGGAAAGAACTGAACTTGGTGGCAGATGGAGTCTGACAGATACTGAGGGAGGAGAGGAGCGAGGTCAGTGTGTTAACCTGGCAGGAGTGCCGCCATATTGGATGTTGTGGCCTAGAACACAATTAACAGAATAGAATGCAGGCCTTGATGCAGAGTTGCAGCTCAGTTTAGCTCAGTACCAAGACAATTTCCTTTTCCGTGACCCAGGAGAGACTCTGAGGTCAGAGGTACCCGCGGTGTACAGATAAACGCTAATTGTATCCAGCTGCAGGGATCGAACGTAGTAGGAACTGAATGTTAGGTGTAGGGAAATCCGGTAGGGATATGATATGATGTGATAGGTTATTTATAACGCGCTAAATACCCAGAGGTTTCTGAGCGTGGACCCGGGGATCGAACCTGCGCTGCTCTGTGTCATCTTGCTTCCAAGGTGAGCACGTTGCCACTGAGCTATCCTCCCAAGACAAAGTGCCCTTTGAAGAACAATTTAATGAGAACAGGGCATGCGCACTGGTGTAGTGGGGTCCCCGCAACCCCTGCTGTGTGGGGGGGCCCAATCACCACATGTCCTGGGAAGGGGCCCCCCAGACTAAAAAAGAAACAAAAAACGATTACAGCATATAATAATTTCTTTATGGAGGCAGAGTGACTTAAAAAAGAAACAATTTCTTTTTGAAGTCCGAGGGCTGCCCCAACCCCATGCCTTGGAAGACTCCAGGCTGAAGGCCTTCATGTCATGAGGTGAGGGGAGCCCTATGACTTAAAAAATAAATAGTTTATTTTTTAAGTCACTCTGCCTTCATAAAGAAATTATTTCCGTTACAGTTCAGCTCTTTAACAGAAATAATTTCTTTATAAAGTCAGAGTGACTTCAAAAAGAAACCATTTCTTTTTGAAGATATAGGTCTCCCTTCCACCCCATGACATAGAGGCCTCCAGATCCTATGCAAATAATGTGAACAAGCATTCCTGGCTGATGCAGGGAACTTAAGGTCTTGTTCCCTGGACCAACGGATTAAAGGTAAGAAAATGCGTTTTCGCAAAATGTGGGGGCCCCATTGAAAGCCATGCTGAGGGCCCTCCCTTTCCCCCAGCTCGGAAACTAATCACGGGTCGCGCCACACTCTGGGCCGGCATAGATTACCATGATTGCACAATATGCACTGCACTAGGAGAAAGATAAAACTATGTGTTTTAATGCATTATGCAGAACCCTTTCTGAGAAAGATTTCCTAAACAGCTAGAGCATTTGCAATACTTTTGTAAGGTAACACCAATCCAAAAATCCAATACATGGAAGTCACCAACAGTTCACAGGAACATTAATGCTTTAATGAATGTAATGCTTTGTTATTAAAAATGCCACAGCACAATTAAAACATGTCCAACTGGCTGCACAATGTAGACCAGTCTAGACAAGTAATAACATATTACCGTAAATCATGCCAGGCCACAATTAGACATACCTAGACTGGTTGCACCAAAATGCCAGTTGAAGAAATAACACTTATGGTTATTTTATCACATATTCCCCGAAAAATATACAATGTCACAGTAAGAAATGTAAGACTGGCAGCACCCAAATGCCAGTCTAGCCAGGTAATAACACTTACGAGGACTGCTTTATCAGAGATGTCCATTAAAAGAAAGCCAAGCCAAACTACGAAATGACTAGACTTGCTGCACCAAAATGCCTCTCGAGCCACTAATACCACATATCATGCTTGCTTAGCCTGGATATTGATGACCATTAGAATTTATAACACAATTCCTGGCCAACCCTACCCCGCCACAAATCCGTCTCCCTCCCACCCCAGCCCCAACCTCCAAAATTAGCTTCTCAGCCCAGAATTACCCCCACGTACCTCTTCCTTGTCCCAGTGCTTACGTATGAGGCACATTGCCTCTTAGATAAGAACTGGGACGAAGAAGAGTGGGACAAGAAGTAATGAAGATTACAGGTAACTAAGCCAGGCAATACTTCCATGTTCCTCTACTTCATCCCAGTACTTGTGTATGAGGAAATGTGCTTCATCACAAGTACTGGGACCAGGAAGAATAGGGATAGGAGTAATGAAGATTACTAATAAGTAATCAAAGCATCAAACACAAGCAGTGGCACAACACCATTGAGCTGGCTGGGCTTCAGCCCCCCCACCCTGCAATTTTGGGCTTTGTTGGCTCGACCTGGCTGCCCTACAGAGCCATTGACGGACAGAACAGGCTACAGATGTTAAACAGTGTCTTGGTTTCGCTCTTAACAAAGTTCCGGCAATTACTTACGTAAAGCATTTCACTGTTAGAACCTGCATACAAATGATACATTTTTTAGGCAATTGATATCGTGATGTGGGTTTAGTACTTGCAAACCAGGGGAGTGATTGGCAGGGTAGAGAGGTGACAGGAGACCACTAATCTCATTCTCACCAGGGTCCATGAGTGGGTGCATTCAGACTTGAAGGAGAGAGTTAACCAGTTGTAATAGTGAAGCTGCACTACAATAGTCTCATTAGAATGCATAAAGAAGTTAGATGTCCCCACACAAATAAGTTTGCCCCTCCCCCACCACTTGTGAAGTTAGCACCTCCCCCAACATCTGCATGGTTAGCCGTCCCCGAAATGTAGGTTTTGTTGTGCCCCTGAACACAAGCACACACACCATTCACCATACACACACATGCACACCCAGCCACCCATACATTTAAGTGTGAACCATTTCACCATACAGGCACACCCAGACAGCCACTCATACATTTAAGTGTGCACCCTTTCACCATACAGGCACACGCACACAGGCAGCCACTCATACATTTAGGTGTGCACCATTTCACCATACAGGCACATCCAGGTACCCACCCATATGTTTAAGTGTGCACCCTTTTACCATATAGTCACACCCACCCATGCAGCCACCCATACATTTAAGTGTGCAACCTTTCACAATACACTCACACATGCACACCCAGCCAACCATACATTTAAGTTTGCACCCTTTCACCATACACTCACAGGCATACCCAGGCAGCCACCCATACATCATGCACTCAGATATACACACACACACATTTAAAGAAAATGCATTTTATTACCTTTAATCTGTTAGTCCTGGGAACAAGGCCTTGAGCTCTCCGCAGAAGCCAAGAATGCTTGTTCCCTTCATCTGCAGAGGATCTTGAAGCCTGCATGTCATGGGGTGGACGGAAGACCTATTACTTCAAAAAGAAATGGTTTCTTTTTTAAGTCATTCTGACTTCATAAAGAAATTATTTCCGTTAAAGGACTGAGCCATAATGGAAATAATTTCTTTATGAAGGCAGAGTGACTTCAAAAAGAAACTATTTCTTTTTTTAAGTCATAGGGTTCCCATCAACTCATGACATGGAGGCCTCCAGCCTGGAGAGTATAAAAACAGCAAAAGAATGTCCCAACGAAGATGTATGAATACATGCTGAAACTATATGAAAATACCTAAGAATTAAAATGTAAATTAAGCAGTACGAAAAACATGTGCTCCATGATGCAGTATTCATGAATACAAAGAAGAATGAACTGACACCATGGTCAATAATTGTAAATACGCTGAAACTTAAGGTTGAAAGAATACATATAAGCTAGCTTATGATATGAGCGGTATATATTCAAAGTTTAGGGCTACCATCAGGACAAGATGGACGACGGCTCATATCAATCAACCGAACTACCTCAAAATGCGAGCCCAGAGTTTCAATTTGGAAAGATGATGTAGAAGCTGTTTTCCTTGCGGAATAGGGGAGAACATTGGCTTTGAACCAAGGATGCTATTTCGAGAGATGACAGAAAAGCACAAAGGGAGTCTACGAGCAGACCATGTGCAAGGACATATTTATCAAAGATTAGGAGGAACACGAACATTTAATGATGCCAAATATTGGATGATTAAAAGGCATAGCGTTAATATAGTATACAGTGAGAAGTCCCTAAATGCTAAAGAAAGAACTACACCCAGCAAAAGCTGAATCAAATGAGTTTAAAAGCACCAGTGATATGGACAATCTCATAGTCTTGCAACACGTGACAAAGAGCTCGCAAACAAGGGCTATTTATTAGGTCTGGAGCTAATATAGCGGTAACCTACACTTCCTTGAATGTCCCGAGACAGTGCAGACTGGCAAGGTCAACCTGCAAACAGAAGACACTGGCATGAGGCCTACCGATGAGAGAGGGTGGCCTAATTGGGAAACAAAGGTAAAGCTGACGTATCTCCAACCACCTGCGTTTTGTTTCTATGTACATGCTGCTAACAAGCCAAATGTCCAAGGTTGGATTTGGGCTGCCAACCAATTAGAATAGCCTGACATGCACTTTTACATAAAATATTCCGCTGCCACATTTTCTGCTATGACGAATACCCTAAATCATGTGATTAGAAGTAGCTCAGGGTGTGTCTTACAGAACAGAGACCACCAATGAGGGCCTAACACGCACTTTTCCTATAGGTAGAGCTGATCACCTAATCCAATCCCACCTCTCGATAGGTTTTTGAAGTTTGCCACGTAGGATGTTTTCATAGATGACTCATCTAGCATTATATGAGCCTTAACTAAATGATAAAATAGAGTCATCTTGCATGAATCGAGTTGATGAATGTTTATTCATCCTGCTTCTTGACATAAAAGCAGTACTATACCATCTCCTTTGAGTCTGTCCGGTTATTGGGTCCGAAGTATTTTCTTGGTAATTCAATCTAGCACAACAAATGCTTGAAGGTGCTAGAGCACATTTGGTAGCAGTGAGAATGGTTCTGGTCTAATGGACCTAGAACTCAGACCTAGAACCCATATCTACCCCTGCCATAATCCAACCGAGTGCAGAGTTCCCTGTGGTGAGTGGTGCGCTAAACCAAAGTCATGTGATTGATATATGGTTGACAGGCCTCCCTTTGAAAAAATTCCTGTTCGGTCCCTGCAGGTGCCCACGGACGAAAGGCAAACTGGTTGATTACGGGAAAGTCGATACCGGGGGACTCGAGCTAGGAAGACCATCGTAGTTGGTAAACGCACATAGGGGAGGGATTGTAATTATGTTATGTTGTGAACAATAAGCATAGAGAGTAACTGGAAATTTGGGAAATATATAAAGAAGAAGGGATAAGAATACCTCGAATTCATTGGCTCAAGAGTGACGGAAAGGACACACACTATAGTTCTATAGCAGAACATTGAGGATTCCTACTGGCAGAGCCAGGTAAAAGACGAGTGTCAAACCCCCAGAGGGAGTAAATAAAAAGAGAGGAGAATACACCCATTAAGGTAGTGGGAGAAGATGTATGTATAGGGGAATATATATATATTTATGTTCAAAGTACACATATATAAAGGGTATGATATGATTGAATAAAAGATAATGGGCCTCATTACGAGTCCGGTGGTAGCCATGCCGGTAAAACCGTCAGGTGTCACCAGACCCGTTGTGAATTAACGGCTCCGGACTTGCCGGAATTACCGGGGCATTACAGCCCCGGTGGTCTGGTAAATCGGAAGCCGGCAATTCTGTTAATCCCCATCCCCGTGGAGTCCGATAGGTGCCATAATGGTGCCATTGTTTCCGTGCATCTCTGCGTGTGGGTGCCGTTCTGCCCGCCAGGTCACACCTGGCGGGTGGGATGGCACCCACTCGCAGAGCACGTAGTTTGCCGGTCCAGAAAACGGTGCCGGTACGGTTTTACCGGAACTGTTAATTCCGGACCGGAAAACTTGTAATGAGGCCCAATGTGTTTAAAACGAACAGCAAACACAAAGAAAGAATAGCACAAGGTAAATAAACAAATAATTACATAATTTTTTTCTTTACACTGTTTTGACAACGGATCAACGTCGAACAATATGTTTTAACAGAATTAAACAAAACCAAAATAGAAGTAAAGAAGACAGTCTAAAGATACTAAAAAACCAAGAACGATATAAAAATAATTAATGGAAAGCGTAAACAACGGAGTTAGAAAAATAGCATTAAATAAATGTTGTCCTCAAAAATAAAAAAACAAAGATAGGGAAAATATCCTGATCTTTTAGAATACGAATGGCGATTGATGGTGCCTACTCAAAAATATTGAAATGATATATTTGATTAATTTGGAAGTAAGAAAGAAATGTGAGTAAGTATTGACAGCCTAAATCGGCTTGTTGTAATGGAGGAGACACCTCTCACACACCTATGCAGGATACTACCAAGATATGCAACTAAGATTATACAGTATAATTCAGAATGGATTAAGGGCACGATCAAGAAAACATTTATGCCCTGGCCCCCAGGAGGTTAATTCTCAAATATAGTATTACGAAATCCGATGACATATTAGCATGCCATGTATAAGGGAAAGAAGCTGGAGAAGAGATTGGCAGTATTAGAGCTTTGGAAAATGTACCAGAATGAGAAAGAAAATCCAGTCTATAAGGCGTGGATGCTTAGTCAGCATGATGAGGAAGATGGAACGTAACGACTTCTGCTCCTCTTTCGCCTCCTGAGAAACAAGACGTAGAGAATAAAGAGGAGGGGTTTTATTCTCTAAAAGGAATTAAACACAGCAGCGGATTATGTTAATCCACCATACAAACCCCCTATCTATACTAGTAAAGAAACGGAAGAAAAGAACAAAAGTAGAGAATACAAATATATACAGACACGCAATGAAAGTAAACAGGATGAAGAGAAGAATGACAGACAGAATAAACAGATAGAGATAGAAGAAGAGGCAGAGAAACAAAGGAGAATAACAGGTACAGCTAAGGGTACGACAATAGTACAGTATGATTGGATGGGAGAACAAATACTACTCAAGTTAGATGACAAAGGTATTGGTGGAGTTTGAGAAAGAGAGGAAAGGGAAGAACAAGACAAACAAGTGAAATAGAAGGAAGTCGACAGGTTATTTAAGCAGGAGAGAGAGACAAGGAATGTAAACAAAGCGAAGAGCGAAGAAAACACAAAGTGAAAAGGGAAAAGGAGAGCTCAGAAGAGGAGAAACGCAAAGAAGTAGAAGCCCAAAGATTGAAAGCACATAGGTTACAAAGAAGGCAAGAGGAAGATGAATCAAGGAAAATAAGGAGAAGGGAGGAAAAAATGAACAGAAGCAGGGGACTTAAAGAATATGGGCCTCATTATGGGTCTGGCGGTAGCCATGCCTGTAACAAAGGCACTGCTGTCGCCGGACCTGTGATTTTACTGGCACCCGTGAATGGGCAATTACCGGGTCATGCCAATGTCGGCGGACCCGGTAATTGCCCATTCATGGGTGCTGGCAATAAGTGACTCCTCATCCCCATTCAGCCTTATAGACCGAGACCCGCAAGCACAGCTCGTAGTATGGCGGTCTGGGAACTATGGTACCCGCATGCTTACCGTTACCATAGTTCCCAGACCGCCATGCTTATATATGAGGCCCAATGAGATTGATTATTTGTGCTGTAGAAGCATGATACCCATAGAACACAAGAGCAAACCAAAGAAGATAGAGGATTGCAACCATCCCATGGGGATGGCGAGGACTATTACATATGCCTACATGGAGAGAAGATACAGAGTATAGGAACAAGAATGGGGAGACTATATAGGCAAATAAGTGATAAGAAGGGGTTTAGAACTCAAGAGGGCGAACAAGGAACATCCTTTAGGGGAACAGGAGGGAGCTTAGATGATGTCAGAAAAAATGATCATAGGACTATGTCCGTAAGCGGGTTAGATCTTGAGGATGTTGAAGAGGACAGTAACCATGTGAGTTGGGGTATAAGTATGTCAGACGAGGAAAGGAAACAAAATAAAGAGATGCGAGAAGAAAGCACATATGGATTGTCAAGAGAATCATGCGTAGATAAAGGGGTAAAATGGTTAAATCTAGAGGACCCTATAAGAAAAATACCAGAACCAATATCATATATGAACAACGACAGATGCGGTCGCATAGTACAGGGGATGTGCCCCTGCCCTATATGAGCAGACTACGGGCATTGCCAGGGAGAAGATAAGTAGGCATTGATAATGCTGCCTGGAAGACAAGGAGTGTCGGCAGGTATGACAACGGATCAGGGTTTTCACAATTCCCACTATTAGAGAAAGGAGGGGGTCGACCACAATATATGCCATGGCCCCATATGGATAAGGATCATTTAAAATGTACACTGCCAAGTTTGACTTCCTTTGTGAGAAAATGTATTAAGGAATTAGAGAAAAGGACGTCAGCAATTACGTAAGCTATAAGCGATATAAAATGACTATTTTCAGCCATTCTAGGGGGGAGAGATCTGATGACATTTGGAAAAGAGCAGGGTACCCAAAAGTAACTGCACAAAACACAGTGCATAATGGAGCGCCATTCAATAATTGTAGAGCAGGCCTATGGTAAGCGCTTAGAGTACAGTATCTAGATACATTGGATATTGGGGCGATATTGACTAGGAAGATGAGGGACGATGAAGGCCCATTGCTTTTATTCAGGATATTCAAGACAAATGAAGTGCAGAGATGCATGAACCATGGGATGAAACTAGCGTTATTTTACCATATATTATTTCAAGGACTGCCAGAGCCAGTGCAGAGGCAGTTAAAGAAACAGTTGGAAATGGAAGCAGAGCCATGGCCAGAGATACAATTGTCAATTATGCACTATTGCAGAATGTTAAAAGAGAAAGACAAGAAGAAAACTGAGGGCAGAAAGGGAGAAGAAGCGAAGTTGGTGCAGAAAAAGTTATCAAAGTATGCCATAGAGGGAGCAGTGTTGACAAGCAATGAGGGAAGCATGGGGCACATTGTACTGATCCACAGCAGAATAACATAGTCAATGCCCAAGATCAGAATGGGAATAATTATGTGCCAAGAGGCAGAGGGAATGGGCCTCGAGGAGGAGGACGAGGAGGATTTCAATTCCCTAAAGGAAGGGGAGGATTTAATGGTGGACAGTCATTAATATGTTGGAATTGTGGAAAGTTATGGCACATGGCTGGAGTATTGAACATCAAGCTTCTTGTATCTATGTATACCTTTCAGAGACAATGGCAAAGGAAAAATCAGGTGCCCGGGATGCTTTTTCAGCCGTCTTTATTAGATGAGGTTACAAGACACTCTGGAAAAACACTCAGCACTTTTTGCCTTCAACCTGCTTATATAGGCTTTTTGGATGATGCAACATCTTCATGCAACCGACTACTTTGTTAGAGCATGTATCTGATAGGTTCTCTTAATCAGAGAAAAAAACTCACTTTGCCATGATTAGGTGGCTTATCTGGTGCACCCTAAACTCACTTTAGCATAATTGGCAGTAACAATTTTTCCTGACACACAAAACTGATAAGCTTATTTTAGACCTGACTGAACATTTCTCAACATCTGCCAACGACAATTTCATCACATCACTGTCGAACCTTTATCTACTTTTCAAAGTACTGCCAAGTTAATTAATGCCTTATACAGTGGAGAAATGAATAACCTCAATTATATGATGCCTAATAATACAGCTGGCCTTGTCAAATTGGTATACATGAAATACAGTACGCTCTCCTTATTAACAACATAGATAAATGTATCGAAGTTTGCTTTGCCTTATCTAACTTCATCATCAATCTTGTCTGCTTTTCCTGCCAAGTTCCAAGTTTAACCTCCCAGGCTCAATTATCTCACCTGCGAGATGCTGCCAAAGATCATCTCATTTGTCGGCCTCTGTTGCTTATCAGCATGAGTCAGGGTTTTCACACATGCCTTAACACTAACCACCATTTTGTACTGGAATCATCCATTTTGAAATATATCTCTGCCTTCCTACTGTATTAATCCTTCAGAGAGCCATTATATATTAATTTAAGTATTTCTCACTTTGTATCCCTTATTCATGATATATCCTTATACAAACATAATATGTGTTTGATATTTAAAGCACCTTTCACTTCCTGGGTCATTCTAACCCAAATATGTGCAGCGCCATGTGCATTGTTTTACTTTAAATAAAGGCACTATAATTCGAATTTCTGCAATATATAATCCACTTTATCCGCCTATCATGTTGTCGTTACTCAATTGAGGGGGGAGGAGTTGGCACCCCTATACACACACCCCTTTGGTCGATATTCGACCACTATTTAATATATGACCACTATACCCAATGTCCTCCCTCCCCCATATACAGTGTACCTATGCATCCATATATTAACCAACCCCCTCGGTATGGTGCTTTATCTCAACCTGGGAGGTATCATAAAAGACACTTCTAAAGAATCAACAGTGTCTTCAACCATATTGTATGCTCCTAATCTAATATATATATATTTCCATCTCTTTTCTGTCAAAAGACCATGGCATATGTTCCACCCCTTTTTTAATCTTTATATGTACATATCCCCAAACAATAACTTTGTTTGCCCCTATCTGGATCCCACCGCTGTTACCCAATTAAATATTATATACCATGCACAACAAGGGCCCTTTAATTCTTGGCCAGTCTTTTTAGATCCACTGTTTTCATGACCACAGAGGACTCTCAATATTCTTTATTCACATAAAATAGTCAAGGGGCGGCATTCAACTGTTTCTGGGAAACACAGGGATGGGGAAGTCTCATAGGAAAAAAAGTCTTCAAACTTAGTTGCACTGGGCATCTGGCTGGGTAACTCAAAACCCTTTTCACAATGGGTTTTTCTCCCTCTATGCAGGATTGGATGTTGTCAATCACCTGGTGTGCAGGTACCTCCTGTCCATCTGTAATATAAAACTGAATGAGTCTTGAAGAATAAGTGCATTTTTATCATCAGTACTGGCTCCTCAAACCCAAACCTTTTAATAACCATGTCGTTCCTTTAAGCATTCCTATCTCCTAAAAACAATTGCTATATACATTTCCTGCATATCTTGGTGTCATTTATGCTTCATATATACTGGCTGATACCGGTATGTGGCTATGATATGAGACCATAAAGCACATATGTCTTTGCTTTTTCCTGTTTTCGCTCCATATTTCCATGGGCTTTCATTGTAAAAATCTTATAGTGTACTTATATTCTAAATAACAAAGGAAGCATGTTCTTTGTGGTTGTCATTCTTGACACCAATAGAGTTTATGCAGTTTTCTTTTTTTAGAATAGAAATAAAGACAAAACAAACAACATAACAAATTCAAAGTCTTTTTTCGAAAAAAGGATGTGGTCTTCAGCCGCTTCTTTTCTTTCTTGTTGTTGTATCCATAGCTGAAGAAGAGGATGGTGGTGTGGTTTCTTGCCCCCTGTAGAAACCAAAATAGAGGCATAGACATAATAAACTGGCAAAGCAATTAGTTACTTCCTTAAAATAGGCCTTTATTTTTTCTTTCAACATGATGTTGCTGAGGTCATCTCTTGGCATTCTCAGTACAATAAAATACAGCATTGTTGTTCTGAAAAATAAATGTTGGTGCACTTTTAATTTCTTTCGAATTCTCATAAGTGTAGTGACAGGCCTTTTTTTAGTCTCTTCTGCTATGCTGAAAATGTTCTCTGTACTTTTGAAGTTCTCCTCACGATGATGTGGAACCGCGGTCTCTTCTTTCTTTGCTGTGGTTATTCTGTTGAGACATAATTAAAAAATTATGTTGCCCTACCTAAACTAATCTTACCTACCCATGTTATTTGGAAACCAGCACTGATCCTATTAAGTGCATGCACGTGTGGCATATAGGAATACATTGTTTTGCCTATCCTTAGAATTCCATGCATTTGCCATATTTGACTTCTTTGTGATCATGGTTACAAAAAGGTTAATCCCTGTTTTATCCAAAACATCTTCTACATTCTTTTCATTAGATGTGGCCATACTCACCTATATATGCTATCACACCTACTTACACCTTTCCTGGGAAACATACTATCTATTTAAAAGTACTGTATCCCTTACTACCTTTTTTCTGTACTCACCTTGTTCTTCTTACTCCTAATAATGATCAATAAGGTTGTTCACACACTTACCTTGTCAACTAGTACTTACCTTTAATTATTCTACTTGTCCACTAGTACTTACTTTTGTCATAATTTTTCTTCTCATTGTATCGCTATACTCGGCTAAGACCATATAGACATTTTTCCAGTGCTCCAAAAATGACAATTCTTTTCATCTGTAATACATAAATCAACATCTTCCTATAAAAAATACACAATGCTCTTGTTACTCTCATATGTTCTTTGTGCACTTCTACTAAAAGTTCTCTCCTATTGTTAGATCAATCTTGGCCATCCATACCTTTTTGGCCTTTCATTAATCGCATTTTATTTTCATTAAATATACTACACTGATCCATTGAAATAAGCACCATCCGTTGTGCTCATTGTTTGAAACCTGAATATTTTACCTACACCTTCCCCCATCACCCTTGCCTCACAACATTATTCTTTGTTTCTTTATTTGCACCTTCTATCAACTTGTGTTTTTAGCTGTTTTAATATTCATTCACTCGTTTATCGTCATTTATTATTTACTTATTTATTCATTTAGCCCCTGGAATGACGTCAAACGTTTGGTTTTGAACTTCATACTTCAGCACTTTTAGTTTTAACTGTTTATTATCATCTTACATTAATTAGTCTAATCTCAAAACAAACTCTCATACATTACATATTATAAACCTGTACATGTGTGTACTTTTATTTTGTTCCCCTATTCCTTTCAATAGACCTACGTCATAAGGGCCTGTGGTTCACAGAACACTTGGCACCTTTTTCAAGTCTTCCTGAAATTATGCTGGGCACTACCGCATTATTGCCTTAAGCATATTTCTCTATTTTTAACCAGTATGTGATGCTCCTAAAATCACCACTTTATCGTCTGTTGGTCCCCTCTAAACATATCGTCATCAGTGATGTCAGTCAATCTGTACCCTTCTTCAAGAGCTATCACTGTTCTCCATGGTCTATCCTCATCGTCCATTCCTTCAAGCGCCACCATTTCCCTTTGGACTATGGCTGCTTCCAATTATATTTGGATTGTCTGCCCCCCCTCTTTGTCCATAGGTATCTGTGGTCAGAACAAAAACTCATCAGGTATTCTCACAGTTTTCCCCACTAAACCAAATAGCCAAATTAGTAGAATGCTCACTCCATAAAGAAAAACCTCTGGTTCGACTGGAATGCCTTACAGAGCCATTTGCCCAGTGAACGCCCTGTGAACGAGTATAAATTTGCCCACGTTTAAATAGTGTATTTCTGGAGTGGAACACACTATCCCTTGATCAATAAATGAAATTGTCATGTTAAGTTTTGTCAGCAAATCTCTTTTCAAAATATTAACTGATGTCTGTCGCAAATATAACAAAGGAACAAATATGTCACACTCTCCTATAGAGACTGATAATTCATCAATTATCTACTTGCAGCTCCAGAGAACCCTTGAGCATTTATGGCAATTCCCGACATTGGATGCTTTCCCTCCCGTGTACATGAACATGTAGCCCCAGTGTCTACTAGAAAAGCAAAGGTTTTGCCTCCTACTGTCACATCAACCCTTGGTTCCTCTTGGGGGTCTGGTGTCACTGATAATTCTGAACACATCAATCGCCCTGGGAGCTGTCCGATTGTGAATGCATGGATACCCCCGTAATGGTGAAAGGATTTACTCCTACCACAGTGGCACCTCCTATTCTGGGTGCCAACACCTGTCCTGTGTTTGCGTATTGTTGTGTCTGCATGGGGGCTTTGTTAAACGGGAAAACATATCATGCCTCCTTCTGTGTATATATGTTGGCCTAAGCCCAGTCGCTCTGCGAAGAAAACCATGTTTCAAATGTGCCAATTTTGGACCGACTTCGATGCCATTTTGGGAACATCCGCCATTTTGATATCTGTTAAAATGGAACTCTGTGTTCTTAAATGGTGGACTGTGTTTCCAACTAGTAACCAAACCTTCCTGAACTTTGCACTATAGTTAATGTTTAGACTGTCCGTTGGCCGAATGTTTAGGCTGAGTAAAGAGACCTTGTCCCATGTCTTACTTGTAGCCTAAGGATTGTCTGCGTCAATGAGCCTGATCCACGGACATACATCGACACAATGAAATACAAATATCGAACGTGGACACTGGCTGAACTGCATTGTGAGGGACATGTGCGAAGGCTTACTGCTAAACCTGGGAATACACTGTTGCCATTGTGACTTATTTATAGGTAAACTGAATGTAATCCATGTGCATATTGTCGTACAAGCCATAAGTGAACTCGGCACAAACTCTAGACCATGGATTATTAACTTGCAGAGGGGCTGGACATTATTACTGAAAAATGTATAAATGTACGAATGTCCAGATGTGCAATACTTCTCACTTCTCACACTGAATGGCTGGTATTCACTGTGATGTACTGAGGGCCAGATAGCTATCTGATCTGTTTTGTTCTTTGAAAACTGTGCAGTTGTAATAAAGATCTGTGAATCTTTATAAGCCCGTGTTTGGAGTATTTCCTTTTGATGGTACTCAGCCTCAATTTTTTCTCTTGCTTTTACAGATGGCACCCGAACAGGGACCCTCAAGATTGATGCCATCTCGTTGAAGGTTGATGCGGCTATCGGACTGGGATCGGACAGTGAAAAAGGGGGCCCCTTTCTTGGATGAGAAGCGATACCTCAACAGTACTGCACGACCCTATCCCTAGACGGTGAGCCTGCGGTCGGAGACAGCGTCTTGATCATCTTGACGAGGGTCCATATGTCGAGGCGGGCAGTTTTGCCGAACTTACCAACCACGTGGGTCCTTTGAGTCCTCAGAAATCCGATCGGACCTCCTTAGTCCTTTGATCAGGTGAGTCGTGACCCTATTCTTAAGCATCCTGATAATTTATACAATTATTGACCAGGTAACACAAGTAATCTGACATGCCTGGGAAATTGTTTGCCTGCTTCAGAGCGTTATTCCGCAGTGACACACAATCTTTGGAATTTGACCGACCGGCGCCAATGGAGGGGTCGCCGGCATGTACTATGTACTGTAAGCACGGCATTGGTAGCATAGTGTTTAATGATATTTGGCACAGACAAACTAGACATGCTTCCGAACTTCAGTGGCCAACCAATGGTAGTTTTGAAATTCCTTGTATAGAATACTTAGAGTCTGCGGCATTTGATGTATTACAGAATTGGAAAAGAGAATCTATGCAGCAATTTAAAAGTAGAGAAAAACGCCGGAAAAGCGTTGTTATACGAGCAAAATAAACAGTCTGAGTCAGTTAGGAGTATGGATAGTGCTTTTTCACTTGGTATCCAGAAAATCTATCCGTCTAAAGACTTTCATGTATCCGATGAGCTAATTGATAAACTTCTAAATGAACAAAGGCCTGGTGCCACTGCGCCACCTCCGTATGTACCTACTCCTGCTGTTTTTCCTCTTCCTGCTGTCGTTCCTCCTCCCGTAGTTGTTCCTGCTCCTCCTATCGTTCCTCTTAATGTTCCTCTTCCTCCGGTTGTTGTTCCTCCTCCTATTGTTGTTCCTCTACTTGCTCCTCCACCTTTGCCTACTGTTAGGGGTTTGGTAGATTTGGCCTCTGCACCAGTATTAGCACCTTTGTTTCCGAATGTACAAGACTTGTCTTCTCTTTCTCTTCCAAGTGGTTCTGTCCCATTTGTAGTCGATAAGGGAGCGGAATCAAGGATTGTAACTCGTAATACTGTACCTAAAGAGAGAAAGCCCGATTTGACTGCATGGGCTGGACAATGCATGGAGAAGGTTGAACAAGCTGATGTTTTTGCCACACTCTCTAATCTAGCAAGTTTTCCTGAGAAAAACGTTTTTATTGAAGGATTGGGAATTCATTTATGTATAATGTGGAACAGACTAGGTGATATAGTTCTCTCACAAGGTTTGAGGGATCTGAATGTTCTAGCATATTCAAGAGACCCTGCAGAGAAAGTACATGAGCACGTTGAGAGGGTTTTTGAGTATAGAAGGGAGTTAGAAAGGTTACAGAATGAAGAAATTGATGGTGATAGTTTGGACGCTATGTTTGTACAGAAACGGTTTCTTCCTTGTTGTAAGTCGATAAATGAGGAAACACGAATTTGCACAAAGGATGCGATTAGGTGAATTTCAGACATGTCGATATCTGCCGTAGAAGTATATGACACGTATAGTCATTACACGCCAGAAATGCAGAGGAAAGTCATACAGGTAATGGTAGAATACCTGCAGGATGAATGCAAAAAAAGAAAGATTTATTGTCCTGCAGAATTATTGAATATCTATAAGAGAGCTTTTTCGACTAACACTCCTTCAGCTGCTTTAGCGCTCGATTTAGCTCTGCTGCTCAGTAAGCGGTCGGAGTTTCCTATCTCTCAGTTGCCTATGAGAGAGGTTCCGCTGACATTTGTCCCAAAAGTTGAGATTCCAGCGGATCCTGCAACAGGTACTGCTGCTCAGGATATTCATGCACATTATGTGTCGCAGTTTGTTCACGTCCTGTTCTCGAGACAGGAAGTGAACACCATTAAACAATCCATTCCTGATATTAGAAAGAATCCGACAGGGTTCTATAAAGAGATAGAATCTGTCTTGCAGTCATCAGTATTTACTTTGAGCGATATTGATTTGTTATTTCCTGTGCTCCTACCTGTTGATTTGTGGAAACAGATTAGGACTGTAGACGATGTAGCAGGGTTAGGAGACACGTGGGTTAATATTTTTCGATTAGATAGAGAAAGGCCAGCTGGCGAGAAACCGCCACAGGTAATACTGACTTTGCCTGATAGAATAGTCACAAAACTAAAAGTCATAATTCCTGAAAGAAGGATTATTTGGGGAAAGCTTACTGCCTGTGTCCAAGGGAAGTCTGAGGCTGCGACCGAATTCTTTAATCGGTTCGAACAAGTGTTTTCAGATTTCAGTGGACAAGATTTGAGCACAGAGTCTGGGAAACAACTTTTTGTAGACACATTTGTGCGTGGATTGTTGCCTGACATCCAGTCGCAGATTATGTATTCGGAGAGTGCTTGGCAAGCTAAGTCTCAGTCTGAAGTATTGCATATGACTCAGTACTATGAGAACCGAGGTAATAACGAGAAAGAAAGAATCGAAAAGAGAAAGGGAGACCTGAAAACTAAAGTTCTATTGCAAAAATTGTTAGAGGCCCTAGAGGGGGTACCTCACAATTTAGAGGACAGTATGCTCCACAGGGAAATGTGCCGTTGGGTCCTGTAAACGTGAACCAGTGTGCTTATTGCAGACAAGAGGGTCATTGGCGTGCACAATGCCCGATCCTCCAACAGAGGTCGAATAACACATTTGGTAACATGGGTAGACGATCCAGAGGCCACCCTGGGGCAGAGGGTCCTGATAGAAGTCAGTTTTCTCAAAATATGCAACCTTTTTTGCAGGATAATCAGGTACCAAGTGTGGATAATAGGAACATTTTTGATCATCCTTCTGCTGCATATCTCTCTGAAGAACTTCCTTTTGATGACATTCTGTTTCGTTAGGAATGCCCGAAGCAGGGTTTGGAGCCGACACCTATTCCCGTTGTCCAGTACCTCTCACTTTTCACACTGAATGGCTCGTCTTCGCTGTGATGTACTGAGGGCCAGATAGCTATCTGATCTGTTTTGTTATTTGGAAACTGCGCAGTTGTAATAAAGATCTGTGAATCTTTATAAGCCAGTGTTTGGTGTATTTCCTTTTGATGGTACTCAGCCTCGATATTTTCTCTTGCTTTTACAGCTTCTTGTGACTGCCCTTGTGGTGAATTCATTTGTACTCACTCTGGCTGTTGTATCTATTGCACTCTCGGCGCTTGGGTCTGATCTTGGGCGAACCCTTCTCTTGTCTCTTCTTGAGCCAGTAAATTCAGAGTATCCCTATCTCTTCCATTTATAGTCTCCAAAATCTAGCTACTCTTATATCATATTTTAGCAAAACATAGGGCCTCATTACACGGAAGGCGGTAAGGGTTAACGGTCACCGGTAATGGTACCGGTGACCATTAACCCTTACCGCCTTACTACGAGGTCCCTTTGCAGGTAGGTACTTTAACGCCTGCTGTTTAGCAGGCGTTAAAAACCAACCCGCAAAGGGACCAGGGTGCTAATTAAGGTACCGCAATTTGCGGCACCGTAATTAGCGCCTTCCCCATTCCCATAGGGCCCTATGGGCAAAAATGGGAATGGGGAAGGGCAATGGGGGAAGGGGGAATTACCGCCCCGCCAACCTTGGAATAGGGCGGTAATTCCCCTTTCCACCAAGGCGGTGCCGGTATTTTAACGGCATGGACCAAGGTGCTAATAGCACCTTGGTCCTCCGCCTACCATTTAATGAGGCCCATAATGTCCCTATCTCATATTCCTAATTTAAAGCGACAACATCCTATGTGTGTGTGTTTCTCATTGCAGTATCACATTCCTTCTCTAACTACCTATATGTGCTTTTATGTGAATTGAGCCTGTGATCCATTGATTGCCTGTACTTTCCACAAGATCATATGTCTATGTGCATGTATGTATGTGTGTGTGTGTGTGCATGTGTTTGTGCATGTGGGTGTATTTATATGCATGTATGCATATGTGCATGTATGTGTATGTGTGTGTGCAAGTGTGTGTATGTGCGTGTATGCATGTGTGTGTGTGTGCGTATGTGCATGTGTGTGTGCGTGTATGTTTGTACATTTGTGTACATTTGTGTGTGCGTATGTGCATGTGTGTGTGCGTGTATGTTTGTACATTTGTGTACATTTGTGTGTACGTATGTGCATGTGTGTGTGTGCATGTATGTGTGTGTACACTTGTGTACATTTGTGTGTGCGTATGTGCATGTGGTGTGTGCGTGTGTGTGTCAGTATGTGTGTGTGTGTATGCCTGTGTCACTTCCCCTCTTCTTATAAGCATATCATGACAGGGACTTTGACCTAATTATCTCTATTGTTACCCAATCTTATGAAAAGAAATGTCTTCACTTTTCATATCTCCAATGTCTGCTTCTCCTAATAAATCAATTCATCATGCATAATAGTAATCAATATCGTGCTCAGTAATTGTGCCAAGCCTTCCTTGTTTTTCCTTGTCAGTGCCCAGCCTGCTTGTACTTATTCATAAATATATTTAATTTAAGCAAACCCTGCAGACATTTAAATAATGCACTCCATATTCCAGAAAATAATACTAATCAGGGGGTGTGCTCTATAGAAAATACTCATTTGACCTAAGGGCAGACTCCTTTACTTGTTCAAGCTTTAAAACATACTAGCGTGATTCCTTGTGTGTCTTCACAACCAATCCCTGAACTAGTGCATGTTATTTCATTTATTTACTGAGATATCTTCTCAGTACAACTGTTAAATGTATAATGCCCTTTTCTCTATATTGTGTATAACCTTAACCTTGGTGTGTTTGAGAGTGCTTCCCCATTCTAAATACAAATGTTTGCATCAATACATGCACTTTTAACATTGTTGCTGAAGAAGGTGTTTTGTCTTTTTAATTCTTGCTATTCCCAATAAATATTCACTATGGTTAATTTAATATCATTCATTATTGCATTAATCTTCTTTTTAATGTAATTTGCACTCATAATTACATTTTTATTCTCAGCACCATACTTCACAAATTGCTTGATTTTTGGCCATTCATTTTTTTCTCAAAATGCCTATATACTGTGCAGTGGGGAAATTCTGCCCCCCCCCTCTTGAAACCTATCCAATCTGCTGTGGACCTGGTGCACATGCCTGAGTCTGCATGTATAACATCCCCATGACTCTGCATTGTATTATGGTGCATTTCCCTAGCCTCCTCTCTCTGTCCCCAACTACCAATATTCTCACTGTTCTGGTCATCCACAGCACTCTCCTGTGCTTTCATTTGCAATCTCTACATCCCCCTTGCTCTCCCAATCATCCCGCGTCCCTTTCTCATTCTCCTTCTGCTGACATACTTCCTTGCCCTGTGTTTCAATTTCTATGAAAATGAACTGCATGCATCTGCTCTTCCTTTTGTCAGTGCACTGAAACCTCTTAGCAAAGCACTTTTCCTCTTTTCCTCATCTGTGTGATTGGCCCATGCATGCCTTATGATCTATGTTCTTTCAAAATGTCCCATTTATCACTAATGAAAATGCCTATATTGTTTTAAAATGAAATCAACAAATAAGGGGTACTCTAATGTTTGCTGAACGGAAAAGGTATCAAGCATTGAATCTGAAATAATGAACAAACCGTTTAAAATAGCAAGTGACTTGTGTGATTTAAAAAAGTGACCTAATGGGGCCTCCTTAGTGCACATATGTACAATAACTGGGGGCTGCTTCTAGTCTAAAACAGTGAATTCACAATAGGGTTCAATCACATAATATCCCATAATGTCATATAATTCAATCCAGTGCTTCAATAAATATGCACAAATGGCAAAAACAATGCTTTTCTCAAAACCTACTCAATTGTCAATTTCTTCATTTAATGTTTGTGATACGTACCTACAGCTGAGCGTCCCTATTCAAAAACACAAGCATTACATGGGTGGATCACAAAAAAACCTTAAAAAATAAAAAATCAATTCATTGAGTTCTGGCTCACTCAGAGCTTTGTGTATAAAAGATGAATATTTCTAAAAATATACAAAAAGACCACTCCTTGTTCCAAATAAATTATATATACATCAGCTTTGGCCGTACTCATTGCACTCGTTTCAATAATATCTTCGTGACTTCTTTTTTATTTTTCTGTTTCAGTGTTAATACACATACATATATGTTTCTAAATTTGTCATAATTTCACTCATATTTTATAACAGATATTGTCAACAGCATATTGCTGTTTCTCTGTGCAAAACTGATACATAGCAGTTTTGCTCGCAGGGCTATCTCATGTTTTAAAAAAAATACACAGCCTTCCTTTCCTGCACTATTAATCACTCCCTGGCTCTATGTCTATGCGCCCGGTTGCCCCTGGGCCTGGTGCGCTATACAAATAAAATAAATACAAATGTCAGCCGAAGGAGCCTAGGCTAATCCTCAAAGGCGCTGTGGTTTCAAACATAAATCACACTGTACATGCCAGTGCGTGGCTTTTACCACCGATGTACTTTCTGCTTTTTCACAAAATGAACACATTTCTTTCTTCTGGTAATTTTAGAGTATGTCATGCACAAAAATATCTTTATTGGTTCAAACAGAAAAGGAAATTACAGTTGGGTTTTGGCCCCCACCCCAGTTTAAGAACTTTTTTTTCAACTATGCAATTTTTTCCTTGTTAGGAAAATAATTGCAGAATCTCCTACATGTCTTATCTTTTCCTTGGTTTTAGTGTTTTGCTTGTTGAATTTCTATCGTTCAAAGCATTTCAATTTGTGAAAAGCCTTCTTATTGTGCGTACATAATTTGTAATTGCCTTTAACCCTTTACTTGATTTCACTCGCTTGTTTAAAGTGTAGAGGAGATTCACAATTGACTGCATATTTTTAGCAGATCTTTAAACACAGCCTCCAAACATTTCAAAACAATAAAAATGAGCGTGCTCCATCAATTGCTTGCTCAAGCCTATAATTTCAATAGCCTATCTATTCTTTTGATTGGCATGCACCACTTCCCTAGATAGTCCGTTTAGCTCCTTAACTTCATTTCAATTCCTTTACAACATATATTACTTTTGTACTTTTGAACACCTTAACTTAACACAAGTACAAACAGACAGACTAGTCGACTTTTCACATTTACTAAAAATTACTCTTTGATCAATTTTTTCTCCTTGCCTCTAATCAATGACTCTGTAACAGAGTTTAAATCATCTCCTTATGCAAACCTTTTAACACGTAGCCTAAAGACTCTGACTGGAATGTGAGACGATTTCTTCTGACAACTCCCTTGAGCCAGGACTTGTTAGGTGCTATTTCTATCTCTTCACATAATATTTCCTGTTACTTTAAAATTACCACAACACTGTCCCCTTAATATGTACATGATCATGTTTTCTTTTCTGTTGCCTCTGTCCCTCATAATACATACCATAATTCACAGATGCCAAGTGTGCCATGCTGACGGTAACCGGGAGACGCCACCGTCAGAAATTAGAGCACACTGCAGTTTTGCCACTCACCTTGTCACTGTCAGGCATCTCCCCATCTCCATCAGCACACCAACATGAAGCCTGGGTCCTTGTCCCTGAATCTTATGAAAGACTTTAGGGTCCCATCTGTAGGTGCCAAGTGAACATGGGTTCCTCTTCCCATCAAGATTCTGGCAACTACAAATACTTTTCAGAGACAAAGGCAAAGGAAAAATCAGGCGCCCGGTAGGTTTTCTCAGCATTCTTTATTATATGAGGTTACAAGACACTCTGGACAAACACTCAGCACATTTTTCCTTCAACCTGCTAATATAGGTGATTTGGATGATGCAACATCCTCATGGAAATGACTACTTTGTTATAGCATGTATCTGATAGGGTCTCTTAATAAGAGAACAAAAACTCACTTTACCATGTTTGGGTGGCTCTCCAAACCCACATTAGCATAATTGGCATTTAAATTTTCTCCTGATGCACAAAACTGATAAGCTTATTTTAGACCTGGCTGAACATTTCTCAACATCTGCCAAAAACAATTTCATCACATCACTGTCAATCCTTTATCCATTTTTTGAAGTTCTCAAGTTAATGAATGCTATATACTGTGGAGAAATGAATAACCTCTATTATATGATGCCAAATAATACAGCTGGTCTTGTCAAATTGGTCTACATAAAATACAGCATGCTTGCCTTATTAACAATAATAGATAAATGTATCCATGTTTCCCTTGCCTTGGCTAACTTCATCATTAATATTGTCTGTTTTTCCTGCCAAGTTCCAAGTTTAACCTCCCAGGCTCAATTATCTCACTGTGAGGTGCTGCCAAAGACCATCTTATTTGTCAACCTCCGTTGCTTATCAGCATGAGTCAGGGTTTTCACACCTGCCTTAACACTAGCCACTATTTTGTACTGGAATGATCCATTTTGAAATATATCTCTGTCTTCCTACTGTATTAATCCTTCAGAGAGCCATTATATATTAATTTAAGCATTTCTCACTTTGTATCCCTTATTCATGATATATCTTTATACAAACATAATATGTGTGTGATATTTAAAGCACCTTTCACTTCCTGGGTCATTCTAGCGCCATGTGCATTGTTTTACCTTAAATAAAGGCACTATAATTTGAATTTCTGCAATATATAATCCACTTTATCCGCCTACCATGTTGACGTTACTCAATTGAGGGGGGAGGAGTTGGCACCCCTATACACACACCCCTCTGGTCGATTTTCGACCACTGTTTAATATACGACCACTATACCCAATGTACTCCCTCCCCCAAAAACTCGATTCAATCGGGGAACTGTTGTATAAAATGTGATGCCAACGAATATCAAACATTAAAACATCTGGTAATTAAGTGTACTGGTACAAGGGAGATGAGAATTTTGAGATTGAGAAGATTTATACACGATATCAAGTGGTTAGATACGGAGGAATTTTGGTATAGAGCTTCCTCTGGTACTGAAACTTTCCTAACAGCAGAAATGGTTAGATTAATGAGAGATCTAAAGCTAGATAACTAGTAAGGGGATCTGGGATGAGAGTTGTAATTTTTACTAAGGTTTTAGTATGAATATTTCTTTATTTCTTTTCGTTATTTATTTTCTTGATATGGTTCAAATGTTTTAAGATGAAATATGTATTGTTGTCGATTTTTTTTCTTTTTTCATTTGGAATTCTTTTGTTTGTAAAATGTTTTATATGTAAAGAAAAGTGTAAAAAGTCATATATTCTGGCTAATGCACAATAAATGAAAAAAAAAGTAGCCACTATTTTGAACTGGAATCGTCCATTTTGAAATATATCTCTGTCTGCCTACTGTATTAATTCTTCAGGGAGACATTTTTTTAAAATTAATTTAAGCATTTTTCACTTTGTATTCATGACATATCCCTATACACTCATACTATGTTTGTGATATTTAAAGCACCCCTTCACTTCCTGGGTCATTCTAACCCAAATATGCGCAGCACCATGTGCACTTTTTAACCTTAAATAAAGGTACTATAATCCTGATTTTTGCAATAATAAAACCATTTGATCCACCTATCATGTTGTCTGTACTCAGTTGAGGGGTAGAGGTTGGCACCTCTATACAGTATGTGGAAGTAGAGCAGCCATGCCACAGCAGAATTGGCAATCTTCAAGAGGGGGATGGGCTATGCTCCGCAGTATAACACAGATTCACAAGTATGTTATGTCCAAGATCACACAGAGAATCAGGCATATGTGCTGCAACCACAGCCGTTTCAACAAGTACCAATGCAGACACAAGTGTCACAACCACAGCAATTCCAACAAGTACCAATGCAAACACAATCCTTACAGGGGCAGCAACATCATGCACCTATGGAAATGCAAAAGGCGCCCACTTAACAGGTACAATATATTACTGACAGATTTGACAGATGATGACTATTCAGATGACAAATTAGTAGTCTTTATAAGTCTCACTTACTGGATTAATGTTGAAAGTATAGAAGTACCAAAGAGAATGGCGTGGGTAAAAATGAAGCTGCCATTTTTTCAGGAAGACATGCAAAAAGTGCCAAGTATCTTATGGACCACAAGTCCATATTACGTGGGTCTACTGAAGGGAGTTGCAGCAGTGAAAATTAAGCTTAAACCAGGAGCTATTTTGCCACGAGCAAAACAGTATCCAATGTCCAGAGAAGCGGATGAGGGGATATTCAAAACCATATCAGCACTAATGAAACAAGGCATTCTGTTACCATCAGATTCACTGTGCAACACGGCCGTGTACCCTATTAAGAAATTTAAGGGGGGGGTCATGGAGATTTATCCAGGACCTTTGGCCTTTAAAACATACAGTCTAAGCAGAGTTTCCTTTAGTTCCAAACCCTGCAACAATATTATGCAATATGATTGAATTTGGAGATGAGCATCGCACCAACGCCATCTTCATTGATTTAACTTCTCCGATGGCCAAGGGTATGTTGAAAGAGGCTGCAGAAAATCTGCTAATGCTGGGCTTCGACCTCACACAGGTAAAGATGCCAATGGAGGCAGAGGTGTTGTCCTCAGAGCTACTGCAAAACATGGGAGCTATGAGAGTGACATCAAGACATGTAAATAGCCAACTTTCTCAGGGAAATCATGAGCTAAAATGTATAACAGTGTATTAGGACCCCCTTCAGATGAGTTGAGTCACAGAGGGTCCAGAAACCTATTGAGCGTGACCATCAAACCGGATCTGCACTTGAGTAAAGTTAGGAATGTTAGAACCATCTCTCAGGCCTTACTAGAGAGCGGAAGCCTATCGGATTGGTCATGGCTCACTTGTGTATGAGTGCGATAAAAATAAAATATCATATCACATCATATTCGCCTTGACTCTACTCGAACAAAAGTAGCCACTCAAGAAACCTTACGACCTCTCTGTAAACAGACTGCCAAAAACATCTCAGGATACACAAGGGCTGATATATCTCAAAATGGCCTCATGGAACACCAGAGGCTTTCTATGCCTTACTAAAACAAGTGACATAAACGTTTGAGACTATGAACTAATGTGTTACCAAGAAACTTGGCTATGCGAAAAACCAGTACTTGATGGATACAAACTCGCTCTGAGCCCGGCATCAAAAGGTAATAAAGGGAGACCAACATCAGGCCTATTAACAGTAACCAAATCAAGGAGTGCACTTAATGTTTTGATTTTATTCAAATTATCTCAACCTATGCTCTTGAACTCCTTATCAGATGGCAGGCCCCTGCAACACCTCAAGGCCTAAACAATATAACAAAATTGGTCATTCTAAACCTATACTGGAATCCACAAGCCAGCACGTGTGAGTGATTCATAGACATAACAGCAAATCTGATTGTTGATGTATATATTAACCAGCAGACCCCTTACATCATCATATGCGGCGACCCAAATGCTAAATGCATAGAGGAGGGAAAGCTGTCGATGGGATCAACTCCAGGGAACACACAAGCTGCAAGAGGCATCTCGTAGACATCATTAATGAGCTCAAAAGATATGCACATACTAAATGGCCATATTAACGACTTGTGTGAGCCGGTCAGATAGCACAGCGAGTAGAGCACTCGCTTTGACATCCGTGCAGAGCCTGCTGATGCAGAGTCGAATCCCGGCAGGACCAAACTCAGCCTTTCATCCTTCCGAGGTCGATAAATGAGCAACACATACTGTGGGTAATAATAAGCTACTGTCAGATGCCTGAGGGTATGTAGCGCTGTATAAATGCTAAATTATTATTATTATTATTATTATTATTATTATTATTATTATTATTATTATTATTATTATTATTATTATTATTATTATTATTATTATATACTGCCATAGTCAACATGGGAGAGATAAGATCGATCCTCTATAATACACAATATGTTCGTATCGAGACAGCTTCTCCCTTTTGTCTCAACATTTAGGGTGATAAAGACGATGAACAGTGAACATCACTTGTCAAGCATGGTTTACCACTTCACCTGGAGATAGACAAACCATGCCAGAGGTTGTGTGTGAATGCAACAGAGGAACGCCATTAAAACTGGTAACATGCAACATCTAAAAGCTTATCAATGACTTAGTTGATATATAAAAGGGATCATTATACTATATCCCATTTTGCTGATCTAAGTACATATATGGAAGTGTGTGCCCCACATTCATAAAACCTGCGGTCTTGAAAAAATAGACTCAGTGTTAGTTATTTCTAAAAAAATACTTTCAATTTTTAATCATTATTTCATCATTAGTTCAAAAATATATAAAAACACTTATAAAAGTGTTTGGTATGAGTAAAACCCAACCTCACACAGCATGGTACTAAACAACAATACAAATATACAAATTCACATACATACAAATAGAACAATAAAAAACTTTTACAAAACAGCAGTGGATGAATTTAACAATTTTCCAAATACTGAGTATAATAACTCAGATACTAATAGCTCCCGACATGTTTCAGTTCTTGGTTTGCTCAAATGCATGAACTTTCTTCAGGGGAATAAAGATTTCTGAATTTCCACCTTGCAATCCAAGGAAAGGGTTCTGGGTTCTCACAAATTTCCTAAATCAGGAAAACAAACAGAAAAGGGCAAGTCACCACCCATATGTACTAGTCACCTACAATAGGAAACAAATTCCATAACTCAGTGTTATTTGTGTAATACATCACAAACCACTGATAAAGTTGGGACATGATTATATTTTATCAGTCCGCCAAAACAAAACTACATACCTCTTGACTTGGTACCAGTAGTGCCAGTGTAGCCCCACCACAAATTAGCCATAAACTCCAAAATCGAGTCCTTGTTTATTTGATAGCTCCTGGTAGCTAAGGGCTCACTTTCCAAGCTGCAAACCAAACAGTACAAACTATTCGTCACAACACACAGTAACACACAGCAGAGAAGACATTAACCCTGTTAATAAAAACACACACCCCTGTGTGTCTTAAAGCATCACCATCACCACACCGTGATGCCTAGTATACATATTACCACCAATATTAAGCTTGGTCATCAGCAAAAATGGTGGATAATAGCGTCACCGTAGTCCCAGAAATGCCGTGCAAAGGTTGTCCCCTATGTCAAATTGTACATAATACCCTCTCTTAATTGTGTATTGGGTCCATCTTAAACCCATTCCTTTACAACCTAGGACAAGGATTACTATAATAGAGCCTGCGGTGAAGCGCCATGCCTTACTCTATGCATATCTTGTTGTTTACTAGATAAAAGCGGACACGATGCGAACCACTCGTACTGCCTATATAACAGACATACCTTGTAATTCGCTTGATGCAGAGAGCGAATACTCATAGACCGGCCAAAAAGTGCCGTGCCAACATTTAAAACGCGGTGCACTATTATAAATAGTACTCGCGTGGAGTGCTCCGATATACAAGACGGACTTAAGTTGTCACCAAACATAAAGGAGGGACTGATGGACTCCAGTAGATGTAAAACACAAAAGAAGGACAAAGGCAGACTTAAAGTGTCGCCAGCCATCAAGGGAGGACTAATGGAACCCGGTGGAAGTGAAAACACAAAAGAGGGACAATAGGACTAGCCTGCAGCAGAAGCTACATAACAACACAGTGGGTATTATGGAAATCTACAACAACACACATAGTATAACTGTAAAAAAGACAGGAAACATGAATATCAGCCATATTCCCCACAGTACACCGTGCTATGAAGAAATATGTTCACATTAAGAAAAAATAAAAAAATAAAAAATGAAGGACTCCAAAATCAAGTGTGTCCCGGTAACCAATATATTAATGCCAGACAACATCAAAGAAAATAAACAAAGTATATTAAAAATTCAGATTCAGAGGAGACTGGGGGAATCAGATACAAACTCGCAGCAGGGCGAGGAATCAGTGGTAATTAACCTATCCAACTATACTTTGAATAGTGATGAAGAAAAAGTACTAAATAAAGGTTTGAATTTTGTGACCACTAAATTCCACGATCCTTTCGAGTTTAGATCTGAATTTCATAGTTTTATGCGCAAAGTGCACCTGAATGAGTATTTTCAGAATGATAATGTTTATGAGAATCTCAACCACACGGGTTTGAGAAATAAATCTACTTTATGTGTTCCCGCACATAGTTACACGCCTGAGTCCAAGGTGTTTGAGAAACAAGTTCTGAAAGAAGTTCTTAAATTGGAACGATGTGGTATACCTAATCATTCCAACTTTGGTAATACCCAAAGGGCCCTCATTCTCAAATTGGCCACAACAGAGGACGTCATTGTAAGACAAGCCGACAAAGGAGGGGCTATTGTTCTCCTCAACCGCATAGATTATGTTGGTGAATGTTTACGGCTTCTCAATGACGCCAATAGTTATCGCCACTTGTCCCATGATCCATCTATTGCCCTGATGGCTTTGATTGAAACCAAGGTATCTAGTGCTTATGAGGCTAATATGATTAGTAAGCAAGAGTATGAGTACCTTACTAGAAAACAAGGGCGTGTGCCGGTGTTTTACATCCTTCCCAAAGTCCATAAAAGTCTGATTAACACCCCAGGTAGACCTATTGTATCAGGGGTAAATTCGATATTAGAACCTCTGTCGAAATTTGTGGACTATTATTTGAGGCCTTTTGTTTCAAAAATGAAGAGCTACCTAAGGGATACTTCTGATGCCATCAATAAAATTGAGAACTTGCCCTACAATTGTAACAACTTCCTATTGATCAGTTTGGACATACAATCTTTGTATACGGTTATTCCACAAAGAGCTACGCTTCAAGTAGTTGAAGAAATATTGAGAGATAGAGAAGATGGGCATCCAGTTAGCAGTGCTTTCATTATGTGGTGTGCTGAACTAGCATTGACCAAAAACTTTTTTCAATTTCAAGGAATTTTCTATGAACAGATAGAGGGTACGGCCATGGGTGCAGCCATGGCGCCAAATTTGGCTAACCTCTATGTAGAGTATTTCGAAAAATTGGTCATTTATCCCGACACTAATCCTTTCAAAAAACATCTCATCAAATGGCTAAGATATATAGATGATATCTTCATAGTATGGGAAGGGTCAGAAGCTGAGGCTCTTTCATTTGTGGAATGGCTTAATGCACAAAATCCTTTTCTAAACTTCACTAAGGAAATTAACACTCAGGAAATTAATTTCCTAGATAGTACTATTTTCCATTACGAAGGTAAATTAAAGGTAAAACCATACAATAAAAAGACGGATAAAAACGCCTTATTACATTTTTCGAGTCATCATGCCAATCACATTAAAACTAATTTACCCTTCGGACAATTTTTACGACTAAAAAGGAACAGTAGCCTACAACAGGATTATGTTAGTAGTGCAGCTGCTTTGTCTAAAAAATTGTGCAGTAAAGGTTATCCAAGGAAATTGGTGAAAATGTCGTCCAAAAGAGCATTCAATAACAACCGTGAAGCTCTTTTGGAGACAAGGGAGAAAGGGACAAACAAGGAGAATCGTATTGTTTTTGTAAACACCTTTTCCAATCTATCCTATAAAATTAAAGGTATTATTAACAAAACCTGGAAAAAGGTGTACAATGACAAATCTATACATCCTCCGTTAATAGCTTTCAAAAAAAGTCAAAACATTAGAAATATGTTGATTAGAAATGATATATCAGCAAAACATTTGCCAGCACCCAGACAAACAACACTGTGGGGTTTACCACCCGTCAAAGGACATTTCCCGTGTGGACAATGTATCATGTGTGCCTATACCAAAGAAACGAAAGAGGTTCAACTGAATTCATCTTTAATGTGGTCTCTGAATGACATGACAAATTGCAACACTGAGAATGTGATTTATTTAATCACATGCCCATGTGGTTTGCATTATATTGGGAAAACTAATAGAAAGTGTCGAACTAGGATGGTGGAACATCGTAGCTGTATTAAGAATCAGATTATTACAGCCCCCATGGTTAAACATTTTGTGCAAATGAAGCATACACATGAGGATTTGAGATGGGTAATTCTTAAGAAAGTGACAGGCAAAAACAAACTGGAAATTGACAGTAAATTGTTACTGTTGGAACAGAAAATGATATTCAAATGTCAAAGTCATATTGTGGGTCTTAATGAAGAAATTGAGTGGCAACATACACATGAGTAAATCTGCCGTAATAGCTGTGTCTGATGTGTGTAAAACTAGATTCCGGGCATTTATCTGAATTTTTAATATACTTTGTTTATTTTCTTTGATGTTGTCTGGCATTAATATATTGGTTACCGGGACACACTTGATTTTGGAGTCCTTCATTTTTTATTTTTTAATTTTTTCTTAATGTGAACATATTTCTTCATAGCACGGTGTACTGTGGGGAATATGGCTGATATTCATGTTTCCTGTCTTTTTTACAGTTATACTATGTGTGTTGTTGTAGATTTCCATAATACCCACTGTGTTGTTATGTAGCTTCTGCTGCAGGCTAGTCCTATTGTCCCTCTTTTGTGTTTTCACTTCCACCGGGTTCCATTAGTCCTCCCTTGATGGCTGGCGACACTTTAAGTCTGCCTTTGTCCTTCTTTTGTGTTTTACATCTACTGGAGTCCATCAGTCCCTCCTTTATGTTTGGTGACAACTTAAGTCCGTCTTGTATATCGGAGCACTCCACGCGAGTACTATTTATAATAGTGCACCGCGTTTTAAATGTTGGCACGGCACTTTTTGGCCGGTCTATGAGTATTCGCTCTCTGCATCAAGCGAATTACAAGGTATGTCTGTTATATAGGCAGTACGAGTGGTTCGCATCGTGTCCGCTTTTATCTAGTAAACAACAAGATATGCATAGAGTAAGGCATGGCGCTTCACCGCAGGCTCTATTATAGTAATCCTTGTCCTAGGTTGTGAAGGAATGGGTTTAAGATGGACCCAATACACAATTAAGAGAGGGTATTATGTACAATTTGACATAGGGGACAACCTTTGCACGGCATTTCTGGGACTACGGTGACGCTATTATCCACCATTTTTGCTGATGACCAAGCTTAATATTGGTGGTAATATGTATACTAGGCATCACGGTGTGGTGATGGTGATGCTTTAAGACACACAGGGGTGTGTGTTTTTATTAACAGGGTTAATGTCTTCTCTGCTGTGTGTTACTGTGTGTTGTGACGAATAGTTTGTACTGTTTGGTTTGCAGCTTGGAAAGTGAGCCCTTAGCTACCAGG
The DNA here is from genome assembly GCF_040938575.1 of Ambystoma mexicanum. Lineage (NCBI taxonomy): Eukaryota > Metazoa > Chordata > Amphibia > Caudata > Ambystomatidae > Ambystoma > Ambystoma mexicanum. Next base: position 348,312,148 of record NC_090935.1, read on the forward strand.
AGCTATCAAATAAACAAGGACTCGATTTTGGAGTTTATGGCTAATTTGTGGTGGGGCTACACTGGCACTACTGGTACCAAGTCAAGAGGTATGTAGTTTTGTTTTGGCGGACTGATAAAATATAATCATGTCCCAACTTTATCAGTGGTTTGTGATGTATTACACAAATAACACTGAGTTATGGAATTTGTTTCCTATTGTAGGTGACTAGTACATATGGGTGGTGACTTGCCCTTTTCTGTTTGTTTTCCTGATTTAGGAAATTTGTGAGAACCCAGAACCCTTTCCTTGGATTGCAAGGTGGAAATTCAGAAATCTTTATTCCCCTGAAGAAAGTTCATGCATTTGAGCAAACCAAGAACTGAAACATGTCGGGAGCTATTAGTATCTGAGTTATTATACTCAGTATTTGGAAAATTGTTAAATTCATCCACTGCTGTTTTGTAAAAGTTTTTTATTGTTCTATGTGGTTGTATGTATGTGAATTTGTATATTTGTATTGTTGTTTAGTACCATGCTGTGTGAGGTTGGGTTTTACTCATACCAAACACTTTTATAAGTGTTTTTATATATTTTTGAACTAATGATGAAATAATGATTAAAAATTGAAAGTATTTTTTTAGAAATAACTAACACTGAGTCTATTTTTTCAAGACCGCAGGTTTTATGAATGTGGGGCACACACTTCCATATATGTACTTAGATCAGCAAAATGGGATATAGTATAATGATCCCTTTTATATATCAACATATTTAGGTCACTCCCTGACCGTGTGGGAACATTTTTTGTAATAGGGTGTTTTGCCTTTTATGAAGTACTATCAATGACTTAGTACATGAAGGTGTAGAGGTGGAGTACACCCGCCTTCTGGAACACTATCACACAAAGAAACAGAGTTGCCAGCAACTGCGTCCAAACAATTTGCACACCTTCAACGCCAAACTTGTTTAAAAAAGAAAAGCAAAGAGGAAGGAAGGCCATACGGTTGGCAAGGAAATCCAAGCAACCGGACTATGAATCCTAATGCTCCCTTGGCCCCCCTCCTACCTCCACCTGCGAGGCTAAGAACCTCGGGATCATCTTTGACTCCACGCTTTCATCTCTGCCCAAATCTCTGATGTCTCTAAAAAGTCAAACCTCCTACTGCACCACCTCAGAGGTATTCTGCCTTTCCTCTCCTTCCCCTAGAAGCTCACTGTCTCCTGAACCCTGGTTCTCTCTAGGTTGGACTACTGTAACAGCCTCTTCTTAAATCTACCTGCTTCTACTCTCTGCCCTTTGCAACTTATCTAGAACAGGACTGTGAGACTTGTCCTTGGCCTCAAGCCCGGGGATCATATCTCTCCAGCCCTGAAATCTCTCCACTGGCTCCCAGTGGCTGCAAGGTTTAAATTCAAAACCCTTTGCATTGTCCACAAGGCTTTCTGGAGCCTGGGTCCAAAATAGCTTCAGCTATTCCTCTGTAAATACCTCCTCGCTCAAGCTCTTCACTTCTCTACTTCTAACTCCCTCAGGGTCAGTCGTTTTTCAAACAAACTGTCCTCAGCTGGGGCCTCCCTCTGGAACAGCCTCCCTGCCACCATGAAACTTGAGGAGAACCATCTCCAGTTCTGACAGCACCTCAAGACCTTCCTCTTTGCTTCTGGCTTCATCCCTCCTCTGCCCTGCTGATCTGCTCTCTCTCAGCACCATAAACCCGGCCTACCCTCTGACGTCTGAGCCCAAGTACCTGCTCATCCTGCCACCCACCCATACTGCCTCCTGGCAATCCCTTACACTGGGTTCTGTATATGTAACCATACAGTCTCATCCCCCTTTTTCTGCACTTACCAGACACACCCTGTCTGTTGCCCTAATCCCAGAACTTGCCACTTGCTGGCTGCACTACCACTGTTTGTTACTTGTTTATTTATTTATTTATTTATGTATTTATTTATTTATTATTTATCTCTTTTCTTTTGCTCATCACTTGCCACTTCTCCCGCCGTCCATGCACTTCTCCCCTTTCCCTCTCCCATGCACTTGGGCGTTCTCAATGTCACTGGGCCTAGTAAGATCGTTGTTTTTGTTCTCCCTTGTTCCCCTCCCTTGCCTTGTCGCCCTCTGAAACACTTGTGTACAAGCACGATACAACTAAAATATCAATATCAATATGCAAAATCTGCAGTAAGGAAGTACAAAACAAGACTAATCGTGTAACACAACGATGCTGAGACTTTGCTTTGAGCTATTTGTGGATGAAAGACCTGCAACCTTTGGGCCCTAGTCAAATCTAGAGGATCTACTCATACCACCTCACAAGTAAATCCTGTAAGTGAACAACAGTGGATTCAACATTTTGCCCATACCTTTCCTGGCAAAGGAGGGTCCTGTAAGAACAATAGACTACTCCACCAGCTCAGGAACCTGGAACATTCTGCATGAAGTTCAGGACATTAAAGATCTAATCCTAAAGCTAAATCGCTCATGGGCCCCAGGTCCAGATGGGTTAACAAACTATGTTAAAAGAACATCCAGAGGAATGGGTGCTATTTATACATATACATTTTGGCCAGATTAACAAAACACAACAGATACCTAGGTCCTGGAAGAAGGCGATAGTGGTCCTATCATTAAAAAAGGGATCTGAGAAAATCCTAAAAACTATTGGCCTATTGCCCTTCTGGATGTAATTGGCAAAATCTTTTGGCTCACTAACCTGACAGCAATTCCAAAACTGGTGAGAGAAGCCAGGTTGTAACGATCCCTTCCAAACAGGTTTTGTTAAAAGCATCAGCACGGCAGTGAATTTAATTTTACTCAACATGCTTAAAGGACGGTTTTGAGAAGGCAAACAGAAAATATTAACTTCTATCTGGCTGCAATAAAGGAATCTCAGACATCAACTAGTAGTTTCCCAGCAACAGTAGGAGGAGTCCAGCTGCCACGCTTACTTTATGCTGATGATATGGTCTTGATAGACCAAACTCCATTAGGCTTACAATGGCTGTTGGACACCCTCCAACGTTACACCAGGATAAACGGGCTAGAAATAAATAAGAACAAACTAAGATCCTAAGTTTTGGAAACTCCAAAAGAGGGAGAAATCGATACAACTGGTCCCTGGACAACCCACCAATTGAAAAAGTTTCAGCGTTCGAATAACTAGGTGTGTGGCTTAGCGATTTCCAAATCGAAAGGCCAATTATAGACCACTTAACAATAAAAACTAATTCCTTTATCCTTAAACAAGATATTTGGTTGTTTTACCATACTGCCAGTACTAAACTACTACAATTCTAAGGTGATTCTGTCTCTTAATTATGGAGCAGAAGCAATGTTTGACATCCTAAAGACAGTATGGCCTGGCTCGAAGGATTGTTTTGGAAAAAGGTTCTTGGTCTTCCACAATCCACACCAATTCAAATCATTCGCCGTGAGCTAGGCCTCCAATCCTTAAAACACAACAGAATGGAGCAGTCTGGCATTGAATAGGAAATGTTTTACATCTCCTCGACCCTTGATTCTGGATATAATTAACAAGGAACTAACATTGCAAAAATGTTTGATGCTAAATAAGTGGGCGAGAAATAACATTGAGAAATTGAACGCAATGGAATATTCAGTCAAAGTTTTTCTGACTAACCCGACAAGAGCGAAGAACAAACTAAAAGAGATGGACTGGATATGAACACAGGACGCTGCAGCAGGTTATCGCTCCACAGCTCATTTGGAGTGGGAATCAAGGAAACTAAACCTTATAACCCCCTATCTGTCAACATTCCCAAACAGAATGTATGAAGACCAATTCCTCAGAGCTCGATTAAACCTTCTACCCACTATACGTCCTAAATCTTTGCAGAATAACTGTTGCATCTGTAAAAAGGACTCAATTGTGGAAACACTGAAACATCTATTTTTATAATGCCCCGCTTTGAAAGACGAGAGAAGTAAGCAATTTGGACAGATGATGTCTAAATACTTGACACGGCACATAGAATATTGGTGGACCATTTAGATGAATGGCAGCCAGACTTCACACGTGATAGCAGTTTTCATGTTTCTGAACAATGTTTTTCAGGATATTTAGTTGATTTTTTCCTCTTTTTAACCATAACATGGGATGAAATGGAATCAAATTTCTGTCTTTTGCTAAAAAAATTGCAATCAGTTAAAGCAAATAAAAAAATATATATATTATACAATGTCCTGTCACCAGTCAGGTATTTTACTGTTGTCGATTTGAAAAATGATTTTTTCTCAATTCCCTTACACGAAGACTCGACTGATTTGACTTCCTTTTCATATAGAACAATTTGCCTAAACATACTAGATTACCTCTGGGGTACTGTGAGTCTCTTTCATCTTTAACAGAGTCCTTCAGATGGACTTAGGAAATATTGAGCTTGAAAGTGCCATTATTCAATACGTGGATGACATTATAGTGTGTAGTGAGACAGAAGAGAGATGCAGAGAAGACTCTGTCAAACTTATGACAATACTCGTAGAGAAACGGTACGAAGTATACAAAGAAAAATTACAGTACTGTCAAGAAGAAGTATTATACATAGGAAAGTTAATATTGCATGAAGGGAAAAGAGTGACACCTGAAAGAACAGAAGCTATTATAAGAACTGTGCAGCCAGACACAGTGAGACAAATGCAGCAATTTCTTCGGTCTAAGCAATTACTGCAGGGCTTGGGGCTTTGACAACAGTACACATATTCAACCACTTTTGAAGACGCTTAAAGAAGCAAAAGTGGATAAAACTAAATTGGTGTGCACAGACGACATGACTGAAGGTTTTAATGAATTAAAAAATGTGGTCAGCACAGCTCCTATGGTATGGATTCCAAATTACAGTGAAGAAATTTCTTATTTTTCCATTCAAATGGAGAAGTCATGACAGCAGTCCTTACACAGACATGGTCCTAAACCATTGGCTTACTATAGTGGGATTCTAGACCCTGTTATGAAAGGACACTATCCTTGCAAACAATCTTTATTGGCTGCTGCATTTGCCATAGAGAAGACTTCAAGTATAACTATGCGGTGTTCCTGTGAGGAGTTTGACCATCCACACAGGGAGAGTGCGCTCGCCTGAGATTTTTTGATTTTTTGATAAATTAAAATGAATGATGGGAGACCAACCTGTGAGAAATTAGTGCAGCCATTCCACACCCATTTCATCTGCTTCCCGCACCAAACACATAGTCACCTGTACTATGGGAAGACACAGTAACAGGCGCCGTCTTCCCCTGTCATATTCACATGGAATGTTACACCCCTGGGTACATCAAAGCATTCCAAAAAGGGGAAGGCACACCTTCCTTTAGCCATGAGCAGCCTAATTAAAATATCAAAGGCTCCATGGTTCTGCATTCGTTTATTCTCCAGCCGGTGGCAGTGCATGCTAATAAGAGATAATTGAGGCAAGACTGCCGAGTGGGCTTGGTTCCTGGAGAGACAACATGGAGACGGGATTAACACCCCTTTGGTGTGCAATTTGTCAACCTGAAGCTAGTTCCCACCCCTCTGTATGAAAGGCAGTGAAATGCATGTATGGGTCCACTATTTACTGTAGGCAAACCCCTGCAGAGCTGACCCCTTTCAGAGGGGTTGAAGTATGTGGTTTGGGGGAGACAGGAAGTCTGCTCCCAGAATATACTTCAAGGGAAAACCTGCACTTTAATGAAGAGTCACAGAGGGGTGAGTTAACCAGAGAGAGACACTTTGATCTACAACAGACAGGAAGATGGGTGGGACTAAGGTATATGTTGTCACACCCTTGTCTGTCCTGTTGCAGAGCACTATGGTCCTGACCTCATGCATAACAGAATATTGTTGGTGGGGACCCAGCATTGGTTCATTAAGGTAGGCTTAGCTTCACCAATCACTGGGGCCTATTTGGCTTTAAAAAAAGGGATGAACCCCTCACTTGGCAGATCATCTGAAGACTTTGCAAGGAGTAAGAAGAAGGGCTAATTTGGATCTGAGCTGAAGGTACAGTCTACCTTGCATCTTCAGCCAGTAAGGGAAGGCCAGGAGCTCCAAGAGCAAGCAAGATCCCTCCCTTAAACATCTCCCAGGGAACAGAGGGAGATACCAGACTCTGAGAACCCGCCCAGCAGCTCCAGAAACCAGTTCCCAGCCAGCACACAGCGTTTCCTGCTAGGTTCTGACAGAAATCTTCCTAGGTTGGACGGGCCGAAGAGTCTCTGGACAAAGGACAAGGCCATTGTCTGCTAACACCCTCCTGAGCTTTGGGCCATCCGCCTTGAAAGGACACAAGCCCTGCGAAGAAACTAGGATGAGTGCCACACAAGCATCATCCAGCGTCCATCTTTGTAAGAACAATTTTGAGTCAGTCGAGTCCTCGAACCGCATCCGGCTGGACCGCTGACTGTTGCCACGCCGCAGTGACCTGAGCCATCCGAGACGCCTCAACCAGCATTCCAGATCCACCAACCAGCACAGAGACTGATTCATGGCCCGAGCCACCACGCCGGGCAGCCTGCAGATGTCTGTCCAGCCTCGCTTGCCGAACTGCCTGCTGCCTGGTACCCGCAGCTGACTCCCGCCACTAACTCTGTCTCCAGGGCTGCGAAGCCCCTTGAAGCTATCGAGCACCAAGAACTTCGTCAGCACCAGGTACATTGTGGTTCTGCGCCTAGAAGGCCCCTAGAGACAGTTACGACCCTTTGCGCCTTTGGGCCTTTGGTGCTGGAACTAATTAATCTAAGACTGATTACTTTACTAACTACCATCCTGTCAGTATCCAGAGTATCCAGAGTACATCCCTTTCCTTCGTGAAATTGTCTGTCCTCTGTGTTCCTTTACAGTGTGGGTTGTAATTGTAGTGTGCTAGAACTGTGTGTTGTAGTAATAATAATGTAGATATTTGTATACAACCTTGACAGTCCCCTTTATCATTGGGTAATAATTGTAGTTTCCGCTGTGTTGCAACTAACCAACGATCCATGACCTTGCAGAGATAAACCTGCCGTTCCATCACGTTACCAAAATTGGAAATCGAGGTCTTATAATTCACTTGTATTCCAATCTGTTCGGATCCCTTCTGGTGTACTAGAGGTGTGGGGTTGATTGGTGGTTTAGAAACCAATATTCATCCCTGGACCACCGGTGCCCCGGAAGTTGATTTGTTACAGTTCCGTAACTCTATTTGCAGAACATGCGTTATTTTCAATTCTAGAGAAGCCCAAGAAAACGTTGACCACTCAAAGAGCATTGAGGTATAAAGTAATTATCTTAAACCCAGCGATCAAAATTGTAAGGTGCAGTATAGTAAATCCAGCAACGTTCATAGTCAAACCAGTGGGAGAAGATGATGATGTGCATGACTGTGTTACTTACACTGAGTGTTATAAAGATATTCCCCATGTTAGAGAAAATGCTCTAGGAAGAGTGGCAGTGGTTTTCATTGATTGTTCATCCAAAATCGACTAGCTGACTGGGGTGAGAGATTCTGGGTCGACAGTAGTAGGTGATCCGAGTTGGTACCTTTGAAGTATTAATGAGCAGACGACTACCGTCAAACTATTCAGCACAGGCTGCAGAATTAGCACCACTTATTGATGCACTACGAAGCTTTGAGGATGAGGAAGTGAAGGTGTACTCTGACACTGCCTATGTGACTTCAAGCATAAACGCTGTCCTAGTATGTTGGAAGAGGAGGGGCTTCTTCCGCGCAGATGGCACTCTAGTGCAACATGCGGTGCTATTAGATAAACTCATTAAAGCCTTAAGTTCCCAACAACCATAGCCATCATGAAATGCGCAGCACATTCAAAAAGAACAAACGTAATATCTCACCAAACATGCCGCATATTACTCAACTATGTGTAAAGATGAGTTAAAAAAATTTGATGAAAGCAAAAGGACGATGCATGTTGGTTAAAGAAGGATTTAATATGATGTCCATTGTACAGTTAATTGAGATACAAGGACGAGCATCACAGAAAGAAAAGGAGTTATGGAAAAAGCACAGGTGTTCCTTATCCCCCACTGAGGCAAATTGGAGGCAGGATAGCACAGAAAAGCCAGTTATGTCCATAGTATTATTGAGAGTAGCATTGGAACAGCTCCACTATCCTGCGCATGTGACATGAGAGAGTCTAGTTGCTACTATAGCAGACGACTGGCTTGTACTGAACCTCAGTGAGCATGTGGCACAGTTCATTGTAAACTGTATTGTTTGCCAAAAATTCACAGCAGGGCACACCCTGCGAACAGTGAGAGTAGGAGTAATCCCCAGACCTAATGGCCAATTCCAACATTTGCTCATAGACTATGTGGATATGTTGCAAATATGTAACGGCTATGGCTACATGAAAGTTGTAGTAGTTTGTCCCTTTTCCAGATGGATTGAGGCCGGTCCATACATGCATCCTGATGCTGCATGGCCTGCAAAGTTTTGGGTCCGCAAAGTCTTTCCAAGATGGGGTGTGTGCGAAGGTTTGCAATCCGATAATGGACCGCATTTTGAGAATTAACTCTTGAAAATATAGTCTCACTATTAGGCATTAAGTATAAGTTTGCTACGGCCTATCACACACAAGCCAACAGGATATGTGAATGATTAAATGGACTTCTTGTCATGATGCCTGCCTCCAAGGAGCCAAACCAGGCCCGGCAACCTCAGAGACAGACACCATGCATTCAAGGGAAGTCCCAGCAGCCCCAGATGGGGGCCCTTTGGACTCAGTCCTGGCGCCGTTGGCGTCAGGCTCATAAGGGACATCAGTCCTGGCGCCATCGGCGCCAGGCTCATACAGAAGTAGGTTGGGAGTAGTGCTTGGTGTAAACTTACCTGTGCAGACCATGCTGCAACTTCCAAGACTGGAAGGAACTATTTTTCTAGGGACTACTTGATCTCTAGGGTGTGACCGGTGGAGGAATACATATTTCTGGGGGAAGAATACATACCTGGAACTACTTGAAAGGGTATTTAAGCCACACCCAAGCAGCAGACCACGCTTCGCGTTGTTCTGCACTTAGCAGCTGGATGCTCACCTTGCCTGCTCCTGCCTTGGTCCTCCATCACGCCTGTCAGCATCCTGGAAACACCTAAAGAAGAAAAGGGAAGCCAACAGGTGAAAACAAAAACCTTACCTGATACATCTGCACTCCGGATTCTGCACGCCGACGATCCTGCAAAGAAGGCAAATATTTTAAACGCGCATGGCGGCGCGCGCAGCACGCTGCATTTCACTCACCTGGACGTGGTGTTTTCGAGTCCTGCGACGTCCATCCGGAGCTTCCACCGCCATCCAGCACATATTGGAAGGAAGGAGAAAGAGAGGTGAGAAGGGAAACACGAATCTAAGTAGAACTTAACTGTGGTTCACTTCCCTCTCCGCCTTCGGGTTTGTGCCATACCTTCGGCATCTCAGCACCCCGGCCCCTAAGGGGAAAAGAAACAGACATTGTATTAGTGAGAGCATATGAGAACATTAGCAATACGCTCACTCAAGACTTACCCATTTGCAAGAGAGACACAGCAGCTCTTTTCGGGTCGGCGCCTTACTTCCAGCATTGCCGTACCCCGACCCCTATGGGGAAAAAGACATTGGACATTAAAGGAGATACTTAAAACTGCAAAGGAATCTCTCATCGGAATTCTTACCAGAATTTGGCTTCATCCAAAGCGCCTGCAGCCCGGAATCTTCTCCAGCATCTGCGAAAGAAAAGAACAGATGAGTGAATATAAACCCAAACTTGCCATAAACATTTGCGGTACGACGGGAATGGACAAACTAGTTTAAACTCATCAATCCAGTGAAGTAACTGGAATCACAACGCGCCCCTGCATCAGAAGCAGGATGGAGAGCTCATCATTTTGGTCCCTAAGGTGAGTCTTCGCAGGGAATCACAAAAGGGTTTCACGGAGGGAGAGAAGGGAAGTGGGAGGTCGGAACATCACCCGCAGACTATTAACCCTTCCTTTTCACACACAGTGGGATATTCCTCTGAGCCAGAAAAGCCAGGTTGGGGAATCCAGGGCAGTCCATCTTCCGGGTGTTACGCATCTCTGCAGAAGAGGTCACAGCAGTCCCAGCCGTGCCCGTGCCTCCGTGGGAGCCAGGTGAGCGTTACACTTCTGAAGGAAAGGATAGCAAAGCTAAAGTTAAATAATGGATGGCTACATTGTCTACTTCTTGCATCATACGCACTGAGGAACCAACCTGGTTCAGATCACCATTTAACGCCCCATGGTTTGGTGACTGGATGCCAAATGAGAACTCCTCTCACACCCCTAAACCCTCCCGACTAGGGCAAATAAAAACACCCATAGTGTAGTAAGGGGACTAGGTGACGAAAAGCTTGATTTGTTTTAAAAACAATAGTATCCCTTTCATTTCTCTACAGGTCAGGCATCAACAGGAGGGGTCAAATGTAAACAAAGAGGACAAGTTGCCTAACAATTTGGGAAATGCACTAAAGGAATTGCCAGTATATATAGGGGACAAAGTGTTAGTACGCAAATGTGTACACGCCTGGAGCACCCCTCGATTTGAAGGGCCATATAAGGTGGAGGACATAAGCTCTACTGCAATAAAATTAAAAGGAAGAAGGGATTGGATCCACCTGAATGATGTTAAACCTTTTAAAAGTAAAGCAACATTGACCTCCCCTGCACCCGTCTCCAGTTAAGCAAGTCCCCACAGTGAATCAAGCATTTCCACCACAAGATCGATGGTCAAGAACTTGGATAAAGAAAGCAAACACTTTTAAATTAGGATTAATTTATGGAGTAATTCATCTACAGTAATCTTGAAACATTTTATCTAGACTGGAATAAAGAAAACTATGAAATAATCAAAGAGGGAGTAGAATATTTGAGCGTTTATGTTGCCACTCGTCCATACATACTTACTTGCTGTTTTCTCTTACTTCAATCTTACCCAGCTTTAATTCAAAGAAATACAAATGATGTGACATTTTTCAGAGTCTCAAAGAATGGCTTAATCATTTTAAGAATTGTTTTGGCAATCATTTAGCAGTTTTTGCTATAAATATATGAATTGAGGTGAGAGCTGTAGCTACAAGAAAAAGATGTACCAAACGCAAAATAATTAGTGGGATTTTTTGTGGCATTCTGATTTTGACTATTCTCCTTATAATGTTGGCATTCACAAATATTATAAGCAGTGAGAAACCAGGAAATAAGACAGCCCCCAGCAGCCCCATTATTCTTATTTTCCAGATTGAGAGAGTAAGAACCCAATTACGTTCTGATATCAAAAAACCCTTTTCCCGAGTGAAGACAAATGCTGGAGAAGAGAATGAAAGTATTACCTCATATTTAGATAAATCGGCTCATTTGGAAAATAATGTATGGTATCAGCACATGAAAGAGGTGGGAGAGAGAACGGCAGAAGAAAGTTGCTATGTCTGTTCCTTAATACCGTAGGCCATGAATGAGGCAAGAACATTTATTTCAAGAGAAATGTCTCCAAACAATACAAAATGTCTCAGTCATTTAGCAGCCTGCACTACGAGAGGACAATTTGAAGGTTGTGGGCAACTTTAAGATGGCGATCGAGACAGACTTTTCCATACGAGGATACATATGTAAAAACAAAGAGGATGGAGAGTGGATTAGGGTGGCCAAACAAAATCGTATATATACATCCCAATTTGGAGAGAATATACAAGTTATTGATTTGAAGGGAATGAATTGCTCCGACATTATGGAAAAATTGGGAGAGCCAGGATGCTGGGAATCAACACAGCTGTTGTTGTATGGGCATGTAGCAACCAGCCCTGGATGGTAAGTTGGCCTAATATCATGCCCTGCACCCTATTGAAGATGAAGAAAGAAGGAATCCAAGAGGTGCAGAAGGTGAATGATGAATGCCTAGAATCATGGGCCAATCATGCAAGACTACCAACCTGGGTTGAAAGCGAAGTAGGACCAGTGCATATATTGCAAGTGAAGAATGCGACAACCTGCTTAAAGAATGATGGCAAGGTCTATGTGGGAAAAAACAAAGGGTGTGGAGAAACAATTGAAGCACCTGGGATGAATGGAGGAACTGCAGTTCTGATGGGCCAATATTGGGCTTGTGGACCCAGAGCCTGCATGCAGTTACCTAATGATTGGGAGGAGTGTGTTCCATAGTAAATGTACGTATCCCAGCACTAGTGATTCTGCAAAGTGACCTCCATATTGAAGAGTTGCCAAAAATTAATGAATCTAACAGAAGGAAGAGATCATTTCATCTTCATTGACTGAAGACAGAGAATTACTTCTCATCGAAGTCGATAGAGGCTTACAATGACATTTCAGATGAATACCAATTATTCAGCAAAACCGCCATGATAATGATGTCTATATTCACAACAGGACATCAAACGGCAGTGAATGCCAAGTGGCTCCAGATTACAAGATGGGAGCTGTTGCAGACGATCAATGCAACAATAAAATGATTCAATGCAATAAAGGAAGAGTTGATAGCTATCAGGCTGATGACTCTCCAAAACAGGTAGGTTCTGTATCTGATAACAGCAATGGAAGAAGGCGTGTGCGCCAAGTTGAAACCTTCTTACTGTACATTCACACCTGCTCATGATGGAGAAAATGGGACATTGGCAGAGGCAATAACAATGCTGACAACCTTACACAAACAGATGGAAGATGAAACTGATACAACAGCAGGAGATGAATGGTTTTCATCATTGATTGGATCGATTCCAGCTTGGTTGGCAAATGCTTTCAAACTACTTGGAGCAATATTACTGTTAGCAATGTTGGGATTCTGTCTCATAAGGATCATCTTGGGACAATGCCATAAACCAGCCAAAAGAGCTATTGCAATGAAAATTATTGACATTAACAAACATACTGAAGAACAGATGGAAACAGAAGAAGGTGCCTGAGAAAATATGAAGAAGAGCTCTCTTGCACTTCCAGGAACAAAGTTCTATTATCCCCAGGATCTGACAAAATTTGTGGGACAATGGATATTTTGTGCACTGACAGGAGATTGTCATTTGATGACCTGTAGTATGGATGAACATATAAAGAATACTGGCCACCTGAGAGGATGACAAAAGTATAGGTTCCAAAGAAAAGAAAATATGATTAGATGATTGAAGAAGATAAAGCAGGAATTGCAGAAGAGGAGGCGAAGAGTCTGGTCGAGAATGCAACCAAAGGGGGGAATGTAGAGGAGCAAGTGGGTGCATTCTCTCTGGTCAATGCCCCTCACCCGCACCCTATTGGAGTGACCAAAGAGGGGCTACAATTGGGAACCCATGCACAAGTTTATGTGACATGTCCTTATCAGGTCGGCTATATGAAAAACGATATGCACTCAGGCAGCCATTCAGAAGATATCCTCACGTTGAAACAGTGGAAGAAACCTAACAAGAAGGATGTCCCTTGCTGAGTTGTCAGAAGGCAGCCATGAATAAAATGGTGCGTGACATGGATGTACATTAAACAAAGTCTAAAAACAGCAAAAGAATATCCCAACGAAGATGTATGAATCTATGCTGAAATTATATGAATATACTTAAGAATGACATTGTAACTGAAGCAGTAAGAGAAACATGTGCTCCATGATGCAGTCTTTACAAATACAAAGAAGAATAAAGTGACCCCATGGTCAATAATTGAACATACGCTGAAGCGCAAGGTAGAAAGAATACATAGAAGTTTGCTTATGAGAGGTATATATTCAACGTTTAGGACTACCATCAGAACAAGATGGACGATGGCTCATGTCAATCAACTCAACTACCTAAAAAAATACGAGTCCAGAGTTTCAATGTGGAAACGATGCACAAGCTGTTTTCCTTTTGAAATAGGGGAGTACATTGGCTTTGAACCAAGGATGCTATTTCGAGAGATGAAGGAAAAGCACAAAGGGAGTCTACGAGCAGGCCATGCGCAAGGACATATTTTCCAAAGATTATGAAGAACACAAACATTTACTGATGCCAAATATTGGATGATTAAAAGGCATAATGTCAATAGCGGATGTAGTGAGCAAGTCTCAAACAAAAATAAAGAGAACTGCACCCAGCAAAAGCTATATCAAATAAGGTTTAAAGCACTGTCGATATGGACAATTTTGTGGTCTTGCAACACGTGACAAAGAGCTCGCAAAAAAGGGTTATTGATTAGGCTTGGAGCTAAGAAAGCAGTGTACCTAACACACCCTGAATGTCCCGAGACAGTACAGACTGGCAAGGTCACCCTTCAAAATGAAGACACTGGCATGAGGCCTACCGATGAGAGAGGGTGGCCTAATTAGGAAGCAAAGGAAATCTGAAGTATTTCAATTCACCTGATTTTGCTTCTATGTACATGCTGCTAACAAGTCAAATGTCCAAGGTTGGGTTTGGGTTGCCAACCAATTAGAACATCCTGCCATGCACTTTTACATACAATGTTGCAAAGTATTTTATCCGCTGCCACATTTTGTTGTATGACGAATACCCTAAGTCATGTGATTAGACGTAGCTCAGGGTGTGTCATACAGAACAGAGACCACCAATGAGGGCCTAACACACACATTTTCTCTATGTAGAGATGATCCTTTAATCCAATCCCACCTCTCGATGGGTTTTTGAAGTTTGACAGGTAGGATGTTGTCATAGATGACGTATCTAGCATTATATAAGCTAGAACTAAATGATAAGATCGTGTGATCTTGCGTGAATCGAATTGGTGAATTGATGACTGTTTATTCGCCCTTGTTTACTTCTTGAGATTAAAGCAGTATTTTACCATCTCCTTTGAGTTTGTCCTGTAATTGGGTCTGAAGTATTTTCTTGGTAATTCCATCTAGCACAATAAATGCTTCAAGGTGCTAGAGCACAAAGTCACTCTGCCTTCATAAAGAAATTATTTATGTTACTTTGTAACAGAAATAGTTTCTTTATGAAGACAGAGTGACTTAAAACACGATTTTTCTTTTATTTTTTTATTTTTTTTACTCTTAGGGGCCCCTCCCAGGAAATGTTTTGGTGGGGCCCCCACACAGTAGGGCATGCAGGGGGCCATGTACGCCAGTGCTGCCTCTCTGCTCCCCCGTTGGTAGGGGAGGTGAGCAGGCTAGAGTAGGCTATGGTGAGGGTAGGGCTGCAGGGCTGCTCTCCCATTGCTCTCCGAAACATGACAGAGATCAGCATCCCTGCTGTACCCCAACCCTGCCTTGTTTGAGGTACAACGGAATCCTCATATCCAGCGGGCTCTGGCGGCTCGTGCGCATTGCAAAGTGGATTCCATGTTATGCAATTTATTTGATCTGCCACAATTACTTGTGTATTTAAGTTTATTTTAGTGCAACACTGATAACGTTTATGTGCATATGATATGGATGGTCATGTTCTGGGGTTTTCAACAATCAAGTCTAAAGAGTATTGTTTTAAATACACAGAATCAGGATTTGTGATTGGTTTGCCTTGTACAAATATGACTCGGTCCTAGGTATACAGTTTAACAATGTATTTTGGTGTCTAGGGGCTGCGAACCTCTTCACGTGGTCGCATTTGTTCTGTATTTTTTGTTTCAATAAACTGCACAATATAATGTGTTCGTTGCTTGTGACGCCCATGCCTCTGATACATAGCAAACCATATTGAAAGCAGCAATAGAAATAGCAATCCACAAAAGAATACGTGTTTTCCTTTAGTTTAGAGCAACCATTAAGCTGGTGATCTTTCAAAGCTGATGGGCGTAAACACCCATCCAAATTGCACCGAATACGCGAGTGAAGTGAGCACGTTTTATACCCCACATAAAGGTTTCTGGGTGCCCGCAACCACATGGAACATTTTGAAAAAATGCAATTCCAAAAGCAATTGGTTAAAATGCTGGATATTTTATAGGCAGTACCAAACAGCCAACTCATGAAATATTCAAATACTTCATGGATCTGGCAGGTGACCATGGGAAACGTGGGGGGAAGTTGAGAATAAAAGGCCACAATTTCCTAAAGAAATTAGACAAAGCTCATACTAGTTCATTCAAAAAGTGATTTTGCAGTCGCAAATGTAATTAGCACCCAACATGTCCGAATTCCGACTTACACTAATTGCGCTTCTGACAAAATGACTCCGGCTCGCTCTTCAGGAGTATAGGGATGTGTGCACAATATTGCAAACCAACAGTGATTCCAATCATAGAGGTGAAAAGTGCCCAGTGAAGAGATATTCCTGCTTTGCCTTTCATGGTAACTTGCGGCCAAAGGCAGGATCTACTCTTAGGTGTGGTGAGTCCAAAATAAAGGAATGTCCAATCAAGGTTCTGTAAAAATATAGAACATATGCATGTATAGGGCAATAGAACATGGAATCAGCTGCGCTGGTGGTTTGTGTATGGTAGACTCCCTGCTGAGTGTGTGAGGGTGAAGTGAGACAGTGCCCAACCATACTGAATGAAGTTTAACATCAAGCAGAAAACCCCTACCACAGCTGCACTGGGTTTGAACTATCTTTAAAACGGATCTCAGTGAACATTCAATTGAATAGCGATTCTTCAAATTATGTTATCACAAAAGTTTATTGCTACAGCCCAGGATTAAAATGCTCCCCCCCTTATCAGCTTCCTTTAGTAGGATATCTGTGCCCCTTTTCAAATCATTCAATGCCTTAATTTCTACCTTATTTAGATTCTTATTGGTTGTGTTCCTACTGTGTATCGCCCAGTCTTCCAATTTGTGAATATCTAAGGTTACAGCTTTATGGAAAATATCAATAGCGTTATCACCTTGTAGAGTTGTAGTAAATTTCGATTTCCTTTTTTTACCAATACGTTTTTATTAGAAGTTTGCATTTTAACAACATCAACAATAAACTTCCCCCCTTACCCCTTTCCCTGCAGGTCAGAGCAGCTCTTGAGTGGGCCTGATGTTGCTTGGGCCCAGTTTGTCGGGTTATTGTCTCTGCCGTTTTGGATAATGAGCCATATAGTTCTGGGCTCCTTATGGGTCTTCGTCTTCTGGATTAGCAATTATTCCTAGCAGGCCCATCGCTCTGGGAGTCCACGCCTGGCGGGCTCAGTCCCTGAGGTATCTCAGCAGCGAGGCCCATTCAGCTTTAAATTTGCCGTGGTCCCCTTGTAGCGAGTAAGTTAGCCATTCCATGGCGAGGAGTGACCATAGTTTTGCGATCCATTTGTGATCTTGGGGGGCTTGTGCAGATTTCCATTTGAGCTAGCACCAATGCTGCCGCCATCATCATGATGACATATAGTGTCTGATCCGTTTTCATGTGGATTCGCCCAAGGACCCCATTCAGCCCTATGATGGCCCGTCCTCTGTTGCCCCTGAAGTTGATCCCCAACACCTTTTCAATTGCATTGTGAACTGATCCCCAGAAGAGGTTGAGTTTTGGGCACTCCCACCATATATGCCCCCAGGTGCCCACCTCCCCACATTTCCTCCAACAAAGCTGAGATACCTTCAGGTATATTTTGTGTAGTCTAACTGGGGTCAGGTGCCACTGCACCATTAGCTTCAGCCAGATTTCCCTAATTTGGAGCGATCTTGTCAATTTTGGTATTTGCCGCAGAGCTGAGTCCATTCAGGCGCTGTTATTGTGGATCCTGTGTCAGCTTCCCATTTGCCCATGTATGGTCTGGTCGGGGGGTCTGCCCCTCCTTAAACAACTTGTAAATGTTCGCTACCACCTTCTTTTCTCCTGTGTTTGTGTCAGGTATTTCTCAAACGGTGTCAACTCACAGGCCCCTGCTTGGGTTATGACAGGGTGCGTTAGCCAATGTCTCAGTTGGACGTATGGGAATCTTTGACTTTCCCCCAGGCCAAAGTCTGCTTTGCATTCTTCGAAGGTTTCAATCAGGTTCCCGGTGATCATGTCCCTGACTCTGTGGCATCCGCACTGTTTCCAGGCATGAAATGCAGACGTTTTGTGACCGGGGTGAACTGCGGATTGTCAAAGAGTGGTGTGTACGGCGAAGGAAAGGAAGTAATGCTTGCCCTGCTCACTGCGGCGTCCCATGCTTTTGCCACTGTGCCTGTCATTAGGCTTGTGTACATTTGTGCCGATCTATCTGGCTTAGGCTTCCAGAGTATTACCTCCAATGGGGCCCCCGCCAACACCCTGTCCATAGGTTTCCAAATTTTCCCTCTATCGTCCCTTTGCCAATGCCTGATGACCCTTGTTTGGGCAGCGATGTAGTACACCTTGAAGTCTGGTGCTCCCAATCTCCCCCTTGCTATGGGGCTCCTGAGGACCTTTGCTGTAGCTCTACCATCTTCAGGGTGTTTATGCGACCAAACCAGGATATGGCCTGAGGTCCCCAATCAATTAGTTTCGATTTGAAATTCTCTAAGAGGGGAGGATAATTGGCTTGATATAGGTTGTCCACTGACTTGGTCAGTTTCACCCCCTGGTAGGTTATGGCGTTGTCTACCCATTTAAAGTGGAAGCGGGCCTTGAGTTCCTGTGCCTGTGGGCCTGCAAGAGTAAGGTTAAGGATTTCTGATTTGCTTATATTAACTTTCAGACCTGCTATAGCCCTGAAGCGATCAAGCTCCCTTTGCACTGCACCCAGAGATGTGTCTGGCCTTGATAATGTCAGTATCAGGTTGTCCGCAAAAGCGGCAATTTTGTGTGGGGTCCCTCCGAAGGGTATTCCTGTTATGCTTTCTTTATCTCTTATGGTTGCGAGAAAGGGTCACAAGTGCGGGGCATACAAGATAGGAGACAGCGGGCAGCCTTGTTTTGTACCCATTGTGACTTTAACCGGGCCGGAAATGTGCCCGTTTATTGCTAACCGAAGGATGGGGTGCTGATAGTTAGTCATGACTCTCCGAGGAACCGCGGACTGAAACCCATCTCTGCCATGGTTGCCAAGAGTAATCCCCACTCCACCCGATCAAAGGCTTTTTCAGCGTCGACTGGTAGGAGGAGGGCAGGTATCCCTCTCTTCTGGGCTTTTTCAATAAGGTGGGTTATTCTCCTTATATTGTCTCCCGTCTGTCTTCCCTTGCTAAAACCTGAAGGGTCTGCGTGAACCAGTTTGGGGAGGATCGCCTTGAGCTGTTGTGTGGATTTTAGCGTCCACGTTTATGAATGCAATGGGGTGATATAACTGGCACTCGGCCGGGTCTATTTCCACCACAAGATCGATGGTCAAGAACTTGGATAAAGAAAGCAAACACTTTTAAATTAGGATTAATTTATGGAGTAATTCATCTACAGTAATCTTGAAACATTTTATCTAGACTGGAATAAAGAAAACTATGAAATAATCAAAGAGGGAGTAGAATATTTGAGCGTTTATGTTGCCACTCGTCCATACATACTTACTTGCTGTTTTCTCTTACTTCAATCTTACCCAGCTTTAATTCAAAGAAATACAAATGATGTGACATTTTTCAGAGTCTCAAAGAATGGCTTAATCATTTTAAGAATTGTTTTGGCAATCATTTAGCAGTTTTTGCTATAAATATATGAATTGAGGTGAGAGCTGTAGCTACAAGAAAAAGATGTACCAAACGCAAAATAATTAGTGGGATTTTTTGTGGCATTCTGATTTTGACTATTCTCCTTATAATGTTGGCATTCACAAATATTATAAGCAGTGAGAAACCAGGAAATAAGACAGCCCCCAGCAGCCCCATTATTCTTATTTTCCAGATTGAGAGAGTAAGAACCCAATTACGTTCTGATATCAAAAAACCCTTTTCCCGAGTGAAGACAAATGCTGGAGAAGAGAATGAAAGTATTACCTCATATTTAGATAAATCGGCTCATTTGGAAAATAATGTATGGTATCAGCACATGAAAGAGGTGGGAGAGAGAACGGCAGAAGAAAGTTGCTATGTCTGTTCCTTAATACCGTAGGCCATGAATGAGGCAAGAACATTTATTTCAAGAGAAATGTCTCCAAACAATACAAAATGTCTCAGTCATTTAGCAGCCTGCACTACGAGAGGACAATTTGAAGGTTGTGGGCAACTTTAAGATGGCGATCGAGACAGACTTTTCCATACGAGGATACATATGTAAAAACAAAGAGGATGGAGAGTGGATTAGGGTGGCCAAACAAAATCGTATATATACATCCCAATTTGGAGAGAATATACAAGTTATTGATTTGAAGGGAATGAATTGCTCCGACATTATGGAAAAATTGGGAGAGCCAGGATGCTGGGAATCAACACAGCTGTTGTTGTATGGGCATGTAGCAACCAGCCCTGGATGGTAAGTTGGCCTAATATCATGCCCTGCACCCTATTGAAGATGAAGAAAGAAGGAATCCAAGAGGTGCAGAAGGTGAATGATGAATGCCTAGAATCATGGGCCAATCATGCAAGACTACCAACCTGGGTTGAAAGCGAAGTAGGACCAGTGCATATATTGCAAGTGAAGAATGCGACAACCTGCTTAAAGAATGATGGCAAGGTCTATGTGGGAAAAAACAAAGGGTGTGGAGAAACAATTGAAGCACCTGGGATGAATGGAGGAACTGCAGTTCTGATGGGCCAATATTGGGCTTGTGGACCCAGAGCCTGCATGCAGTTACCTAATGATTGGGAGGAGTGTGTTCCATAGTAAATGTACGTATCCCAGCACTAGTGATTCTGCAAAGTGACCTCCATATTGAAGAGTTGCCAAAAATTAATGAATCTAACAGAAGGAAGAGATCATTTCATCTTCATTGACTGAAGACAGAGAATTACTTCTCATCGAAGTCGATAGAGGCTTACAATGACATTTCAGATGAATACCAATTATTCAGCAAAACCGCCATGATAATGATGTCTATATTCACAACAGGACATCAAACGGCAGTGAATGCCAAGTGGCTCCAGATTACAAGATGGGAGCTGTTGCAGACGATCAATGCAACAATAAAATGATTCAATGCAATAAAGGAAGAGTTGATAGCTATCAGGCTGATGACTCTCCAAAACAGGTAGGTTCTGTATCTGATAACAGCAATGGAAGAAGGCGTGTGCGCCAAGTTGAAACCTTCTTACTGTACATTCACACCTGCTCATGATGGAGAAAATGGGACATTGGCAGAGGCAATAACAATGCTGACAACCTTACACAAACAGATGGAAGATGAAACTGATACAACAGCAGGAGATGAATGGTTTTCATCATTGATTGGATCGATTCCAGCTTGGTTGGCAAATGCTTTCAAACTACTTGGAGCAATATTACTGTTAGCAATGTTGGGATTCTGTCTCATAAGGATCATCTTGGGACAATGCCATAAACCAGCCAAAAGAGCTATTGCAATGAAAATTATTGACATTAACAAACATACTGAAGAACAGATGGAAACAGAAGAAGGTGCCTGAGAAAATATGAAGAAGAGCTCTCTTGCACTTCCAGGAACAAAGTTCTATTATCCCCAGGATCTGACAAAATTTGTGGGACAATGGATATTTTGTGCACTGACAGGAGATTGTCATTTGATGACCTGTAGTATGGATGAACATATAAAGAATACTGGCCACCTGAGAGGATGACAAAAGTATAGGTTCCAAAGAAAAGAAAATATGATTAGATGATTGAAGAAGATAAAGCAGGAATTGCAGAAGAGGAGGCGAAGAGTCTGGTCGAGAATGCAACCAAAGGGGGGAATGTAGAGGAGCAAGTGGGTGCATTCTCTCTGGTCAATGCCCCTCACCCGCACCCTATTGGAGTGACCAAAGAGGGGCTACAATTGGGAACCCATGCACAAGTTTATGTGACATGTCCTTATCAGGTCGGCTATATGAAAAACGATATGCACTCAGGCAGCCATTCAGAAGATATCCTCACGTTGAAACAGTGGAAGAAACCTAACAAGAAGGATGTCCCTTGCTGAGTTGTCAGAAGGCAGCCATGAATAAAATGGTGCGTGACATGGATGTACATTAAACAAAGTCTAAAAACAGCAAAAGAATATCCCAACGAAGATGTATGAATCTATGCTGAAATTATATGAATATACTTAAGAATGACATTGTAACTGAAGCAGTAAGAGAAACATGTGCTCCATGATGCAGTCTTTACAAATACAAAGAAGAATAAAGTGACCCCATGGTCAATAATTGAACATACGCTGAAGCGCAAGGTAGAAAGAATACATAGAAGTTTGCTTATGAGAGGTATATATTCAACGTTTAGGACTACCATCAGAACAAGATGGACGATGGCTCATGTCAATCAACTCAACTACCTAAAAAAATACGAGTCCAGAGTTTCAATGTGGAAACGATGCACAAGCTGTTTTCCTTTTGAAATAGGGGAGTACATTGGCTTTGAACCAAGGATGCTATTTCGAGAGATGAAGGAAAAGCACAAAGGGAGTCTACGAGCAGGCCATGCGCAAGGACATATTTTCCAAAGATTATGAAGAACACAAACATTTACTGATGCCAAATATTGGATGATTAAAAGGCATAATGTCAATAGCGGATGTAGTGAGCAAGTCTCAAACAAAAATAAAGAGAACTGCACCCAGCAAAAGCTATATCAAATAAGGTTTAAAGCACTGTCGATATGGACAATTTTGTGGTCTTGCAACACGTGACAAAGAGCTCGCAAAAAAGGGTTATTGATTAGGCTTGGAGCTAAGAAAGCAGTGTACCTAACACACCCTGAATGTCCCGAGACAGTACAGACTGGCAAGGTCACCCTTCAAAATGAAGACACTGGCATGAGGCCTACCGATGAGAGAGGGTGGCCTAATTAGGAAGCAAAGGAAATCTGAAGTATTTCAATTCACCTGATTTTGCTTCTATGTACATGCTGCTAACAAGTCAAATGTCCAAGGTTGGGTTTGGGTTGCCAACCAATTAGAACATCCTGCCATGCACTTTTACATACAATGTTGCAAAGTATTTTATCCGCTGCCACATTTTGTTGTATGACGAATACCCTAAGTCATGTGATTAGACGTAGCTCAGGGTGTGTCATACAGAACAGAGACCACCAATGAGGGCCTAACACACACATTTTCTCTATGTAGAGATGATCCTTTAATCCAATCCCACCTCTCGATGGGTTTTTGAAGTTTGACAGGTAGGATGTTGTCATAGATGACGTATCTAGCATTATATAAGCTAGAACTAAATGATAAGATCGTGTGATCTTGCGTGAATCGAATTGGTGAATTGATGACTGTTTATTCGCCCTTGTTTACTTCTTGAGATTAAAGCAGTATTTTACCATCTCCTTTGAGTTTGTCCTGTAATTGGGTCTGAAGTATTTTCTTGGTAATTCCATCTAGCACAATAAATGCTTCAAGGTGCTAGAGCACAAAGTCACTCTGCCTTCATAAAGAAATTATTTATGTTACTTTGTAACAGAAATAGTTTCTTTATGAAGACAGAGTGACTTAAAACACGATTTTTCTTTTATTTTTTTATTTTTTTTACTCTTAGGGGCCCCTCCCAGGAAATGTTTTGGTGGGGCCCCCACACAGTAGGGCATGCAGGGGGCCATGTACGCCAGTGCTGCCTCTCTGCTCCCCCGTTGGTAGGGGAGGTGAGCAGGCTAGAGTAGGCTATGGTGAGGGTAGGGCTGCAGGGCTGCTCTCCCATTGCTCTCCGAAACATGACAGAGATCAGCATCCCTGCTGTACCCCAACCCTGCCTTGTTTGAGGTACAACGGAATCCTCATATCCAGCGGGCTCTGGCGGCTCGTGCGCATTGCAAAGTGGATTCCATGTTATGCAATTTATTTGATCTGCCACAATTACTTGTGTATTTAAGTTTATTTTAGTGCAACACTGATAACGTTTATGTGCATATGATATGGATGGTCATGTTCTGGGGTTTTCAACAATCAAGTCTAAAGAGTATTGTTTTAAATACACAGAATCAGGATTTGTGATTGGTTTGCCTTGTACAAATATGACTCGGTCCTAGGTATACAGTTTAACAATGTATTTTGGTGTCTAGGGGCTGCGAACCTCTTCACGTGGTCGCATTTGTTCTGTATTTTTTGTTTCAATAAACTGCACAATATAATGTGTTCGTTGCTTGTGACGCCCATGCCTCTGATACATAGCAAACCATATTGAAAGCAGCAATAGAAATAGCAATCCACAAAAGAATACGTGTTTTCCTTTAGTTTAGAGCAACCATTAAGCTGGTGATCTTTCAAAGCTGATGGGCGTAAACACCCATCCAAATTGCACCGAATACGCGAGTGAAGTGAGCACGTTTTATACCCCACATAAAGGTTTCTGGGTGCCCGCAACCACATGGAACATTTTGAAAAAATGCAATTCCAAAAGCAATTGGTTAAAATGCTGGATATTTTATAGGCAGTACCAAACAGCCAACTCATGAAATATTCAAATACTTCATGGATCTGGCAGGTGACCATGGGAAACGTGGGGGGAAGTTGAGAATAAAAGGCCACAATTTCCTAAAGAAATTAGACAAAGCTCATACTAGTTCATTCAAAAAGTGATTTTGCAGTCGCAAATGTAATTAGCACCCAACATGTCCGAATTCCGACTTACACTAATTGCGCTTCTGACAAAATGACTCCGGCTCGCTCTTCAGGAGTATAGGGATGTGTGCACAATATTGCAAACCAACAGTGATTCCAATCATAGAGGTGAAAAGTGCCCAGTGAAGAGATATTCCTGCTTTGCCTTTCATGGTAACTTGCGGCCAAAGGCAGGATCTACTCTTAGGTGTGGTGAGTCCAAAATAAAGGAATGTCCAATCAAGGTTCTGTAAAAATATAGAACATATGCATGTATAGGGCAATAGAACATGGAATCAGCTGCGCTGGTGGTTTGTGTATGGTAGACTCCCTGCTGAGTGTGTGAGGGTGAAGTGAGACAGTGCCCAACCATACTGAATGAAGTTTAACATCAAGCAGAAAACCCCTACCACAGCTGCACTGGGTTTGAACTATCTTTAAAACGGATCTCAGTGAACATTCAATTGAATAGCGATTCTTCAAATTATGTTATCACAAAAGTTTATTGCTACAGCCCAGGATTAAAATGCTCCCCCCCTTATCAGCTTCCTTTAGTAGGATATCTGTGCCCCTTTTCAAATCATTCAATGCCTTAATTTCTACCTTATTTAGATTCTTATTGGTTGTGTTCCTACTGTGTATCGCCCAGTCTTCCAATTTGTGAATATCTAAGGTTACAGCTTTATGGAAAATATCAATAGCGTTATCACCTTGTAGAGTTGTAGTAAATTTCGATTTCCTTTTTTTACCAATACGTTTTTATTAGAAGTTTGCATTTTAACAACATCAACAATAAACTTCCCCCCTTACCCCTTTCCCTGCAGGTCAGAGCAGCTCTTGAGTGGGCCTGATGTTGCTTGGGCCCAGTTTGTCGGGTTATTGTCTCTGCCGTTTTGGATAATGAGCCATATAGTTCTGGGCTCCTTATGGGTCTTCGTCTTCTGGATTAGCAATTATTCCTAGCAGGCCCATCGCTCTGGGAGTCCACGCCTGGCGGGCTCAGTCCCTGAGGTATCTCAGCAGCGAGGCCCATTCAGCTTTAAATTTGCCGTGGTCCCCTTGTAGCGAGTAAGTTAGCCATTCCATGGCGAGGAGTGACCATAGTTTTGCGATCCATTTGTGATCTTGGGGGGCTTGTGCAGATTTCCATTTGAGCTAGCACCAATGCTGCCGCCATCATCATGATGACATATAGTGTCTGATCCGTTTTCATGTGGATTCGCCCAAGGACCCCATTCAGCCCTATGATGGCCCGTCCTCTGTTGCCCCTGAAGTTGATCCCCAACACCTTTTCAATTGCATTGTGAACTGATCCCCAGAAGAGGTTGAGTTTTGGGCACTCCCACCATATATGCCCCCAGGTGCCCACCTCCCCACATTTCCTCCAACAAAGCTGAGATACCTTCAGGTATATTTTGTGTAGTCTAACTGGGGTCAGGTGCCACTGCACCATTAGCTTCAGCCAGATTTCCCTAATTTGGAGCGATCTTGTCAATTTTGGTATTTGCCGCAGAGCTGAGTCCATTCAGGCGCTGTTATTGTGGATCCTGTGTCAGCTTCCCATTTGCCCATGTATGGTCTGGTCGGGGGGTCTGCCCCTCCTTAAACAACTTGTAAATGTTCGCTACCACCTTCTTTTCTCCTGTGTTTGTGTCAGGTATTTCTCAAACGGTGTCAACTCACAGGCCCCTGCTTGGGTTATGACAGGGTGCGTTAGCCAATGTCTCAGTTGGACGTATGGGAATCTTTGACTTTCCCCCAGGCCAAAGTCTGCTTTGCATTCTTCGAAGGTTTCAATCAGGTTCCCGGTGATCATGTCCCTGACTCTGTGGCATCCGCACTGTTTCCAGGCATGAAATGCAGACGTTTTGTGACCGGGGTGAACTGCGGATTGTCAAAGAGTGGTGTGTACGGCGAAGGAAAGGAAGTAATGCTTGCCCTGCTCACTGCGGCGTCCCATGCTTTTGCCACTGTGCCTGTCATTAGGCTTGTGTACATTTGTGCCGATCTATCTGGCTTAGGCTTCCAGAGTATTACCTCCAATGGGGCCCCCGCCAACACCCTGTCCATAGGTTTCCAAATTTTCCCTCTATCGTCCCTTTGCCAATGCCTGATGACCCTTGTTTGGGCAGCGATGTAGTACACCTTGAAGTCTGGTGCTCCCAATCTCCCCCTTGCTATGGGGCTCCTGAGGACCTTTGCTGTAGCTCTACCATCTTCAGGGTGTTTATGCGACCAAACCAGGATATGGCCTGAGGTCCCCAATCAATTAGTTTCGATTTGAAATTCTCTAAGAGGGGAGGATAATTGGCTTGATATAGGTTGTCCACTGACTTGGTCAGTTTCACCCCCTGGTAGGTTATGGCGTTGTCTACCCATTTAAAGTGGAAGCGGGCCTTGAGTTCCTGTGCCTGTGGGCCTGCAAGAGTAAGGTTAAGGATTTCTGATTTGCTTATATTAACTTTCAGACCTGCTATAGCCCTGAAGCGATCAAGCTCCCTTTGCACTGCACCCAGAGATGTGTCTGGCCTTGATAATGTCAGTATCAGGTTGTCCGCAAAAGCGGCAATTTTGTGTGGGGTCCCTCCGAAGGGTATTCCTGTTATGCTTTCTTTATCTCTTATGGTTGCGAGAAAGGGTCACAAGTGCGGGGCATACAAGATAGGAGACAGCGGGCAGCCTTGTTTTGT
Organism: Ambystoma mexicanum; assembly: GCF_040938575.1. Lineage (NCBI taxonomy): Eukaryota > Metazoa > Chordata > Amphibia > Caudata > Ambystomatidae > Ambystoma > Ambystoma mexicanum. The sequence continues at coordinate 348,339,264 of NC_090935.1, forward strand.
ACCCATTGTGACTTTAACCGGGCCGGAAATGTGCCCGTTTATTGCTAACCGAAGGATGGGGTGCTGATAGTTAGTCATGACTCTCCGAGGAACCGCGGACTGAAACCCATCTCTGCCATGGTTGCCAAGAGTAATCCCCACTCCACCCGATCAAAGGCTTTTTCAGCGTCGACTGGTAGGAGGAGGGCAGGTATCCCTCTCTTCTGGGCTTTTTCAATAAGGTGGGTTATTCTCCTTATATTGTCTCCCGTCTGTCTTCCCTTGCTAAAACCTGAAGGGTCTGCGTGAACCAGTTTGGGGAGGATCGCCTTGAGCTGTTGTGTGGATTTTAGCGTCCACGTTTATGAATGCAATGGGGTGATATAACTGGCACTCGGCCGGGTCTTTGCCCTTCTTGGGTATCAGCATTACCTTGGCCTCTTCCATTAATTTTGTCAGTGTATTGGATTGCGCGATGTGATTAAACAGTTTCGCTAGGTGGGGAATTAGTTCTTCTTTATGATTTTTGTAGAACTCAGCACCGTATCCGTCGGGTCCCAGGGCCTTGTTGATTGGGAGTGAGTTTATGGCAGCCCTGACCTCATCCCTCGTAATTTCCCCTTCCAGCGTGTCTCTTTCTGCCCCTGTTAGCTTTTGTAGGCCAATCTCCTAGAGGTATGCTTCCTGGGCTTCTACGGATGGGTCTTCGGAGCTATATAATTTGGAGTAGAATTTCACAATTTCACTTTCTATATCCTCGGTTTTGGTACTACTCGGACCTCCCTGTCGGTTAATTTTCAAGATAGTTCTGTCCCCACTTCTTTGCGAAGCATTTTGTCTAGGAGTCAATCTGCTTTGTTATCTTTGACGTAGTACTTTTGTTTAAGGCACAACAGGGTACGCTCCGCCACCCTGGTTTGTATGATATCTAATTGTCCCCTTATCACCCTATAATCCCTTTTCATTGCGGGTGCGTGTTTCAGACCCATTTTGGCTGTGATCTGTTTTAACTCTGCTTCTATGCGGGCTTCCTCCCTCCTTAACTCTTTGCAGCGTCTTGCTTTTATCGCTATGATTCTGTCAGGTTTGGCAGGATGTGTCTCCAATTTTATTGGCCTCAGTGAAGTTTCCGATTTCCTCCGACAGCTGGTGCATTAGAGTTAAATCTTTGAAGAGTTGGGCAGGGTATCACCACTTCCAGAGACCCGGAGGACCGCTGTTTCTTTTCATTATTAGCGCCATTGGTGTATGGTCTGATAGGGTGATCGCTCACAGCGAAATGTCGGTGACCCTTCCCAGAAGCGGGCTAGATAACCAGACATAGTCGATCCTGGAATGTGACATATGCCCATGGAAGCAAAACGTGTAGCCTTCCCTATCTCCCTGGGTTAGCCTCCAAGTGTCTACTAGGGACAGCTCCAATATTTTCCGTTTAAGGTCCCCGGAGGGTAGGATCTTCAGGCCATGGGTTCTTGTGGACCTGTCTCTAGCCTCGTCCCAGGCCAGGTTGAAATCGCCCGTCAGGGTGACCAGCGATTTTGCAAAGTTTCCTAGGCGCATGAACGCTCTGTATATATAGGTGTCCTGGCCTGTATTTGGGGCATAGATGGTCGCCACTGTGTAGGCCTCCCCCTCTTCCTTCTAGTGCAAGCACCATGTATCTGCCTTGGTTATCCTTCTCCATTGCCTTTACTGATAAATCGAGTCCATCTTTCAATGCAATAAGGACTCCTCCTTTCTTGCAGGCCTTTGTGTTCTGGAAGATCCTGTTATACCCCCAAACTTTAACCCTGTGAGCATCCTGCGTGCGCATGTGGATTTCTTGCAGCGTGACTATGCGCGGGCCCTTTCTTCTCAGGTACCTCTCTACCTTCTTTCTCTTGATTGGGGAGTTGAGCCTGTTAAGGATTAGCGAAAGTACCTTTAATTGGTCCGGTTGGGCCATATGTGGTTTCTTGGGTCATTTTTATTGGGTTGTCTGCCCCTGGCTCTCCCGGCTCCTTTCCATCAATCCCCCCTGTTGTTTTAGCAGGCTCCCTTGGCTGGGTCCTCGCAGGTTGGTTCTTCTCCTGCTACTCCACCCCCCCCAGTGCCCCTCTTGCGCCCTCATCTCCTCTCCTCGCCCCCCACTCCTGTTCCTCGCCCCTCCCTTTGCTGGATGGGTCTAGCTGGCCCTTCGCCCCCCTCGCATTGTGATCACGAGACCTAGATCATCGTACCAACCCTACTTGTCCCCCCGTGGGATCTCCCAATCCTATTCCAATCAACCACTCCCCCGGGTCCCCTCCCTCCCGCCTGCCAAACTGTGATTTAATTTGATTCCTTACGGGTCTAGCCCCTACCTTATCTCATCAAACGCCCTCCCCATGGATGCTGTAAGTGCCAGAGTCGTGGGCTCCACACAACTCATTTGACCGGTTTCTTTGTTCGACCAGGTTCGATGGAGTCTACTTTGGGTGGACGGGTCCCACGGGGGAGGGTTTGCTGTCCCCCTTTCTTGCTTATTCTGTACTCTACCATCGACCACTCCCAGGCCTTCCGGGCAGTAGTTAGGTTGGGTGGTGAGGGGTGCTGTAGGTGCGGTTCTTCTTCGATTCCAAGAATAGCCGCGCCTTGCTCACATGTTGTCACTTTGTGGTGCTTCCCTTACCAGGTAAAGCTCAGCGCAAATGGATGTAACCACCTATAGTGCACTTGTTGGCCATGCAGGTGAGACACTATCGAAGACATGCGGCGCCTTCTGTTTAGGGTGGCTTGGGAGAGGTCCTGGTATAGTTCAATTTCTGCTCCTTTATAAGTGATCTGATTTCCGGGCTTTTTCCAGAATTTGTTCTTTAAGGGTGTAGCTGTGGAATTTGGGCATTTCAGACCCGCTCTATGAATCCTATCGAATTGGATATCTATATTCTGCTTGGTATCCAGCAGGTCACCGAAGATGGACTTCATGGTCTGCGTCAGGTCTTGGTTTTGGACAGTCTCTGTCAAGCGTTTGACCCTTATGTTGGAGCGTCTAGACCTGTTTTCCAGATCCTCCACCCTTAGTTCGAGGTTGTGAGTGGCTACTGCCAGGGTCTCCAAGAGATTGTCTGCTTTCTGTGCCTCCTCAGTAAGCTCCTGGATGGCCCTCTCGTTGGTGTCCACCCTCTCCTCGATCTTGTTGATCTCTCTTCTAATTTCTTGGATTCCCTCTGCCAGATCCTCCCTTAAAGTGTCCATTTGTGCTTGTCCTGCACTTGTGATCTTCTCTACAATTTCTCCTAGTAGGCCCTTGAGGGATGAGTGGGTCACCGGCCTCTCCTAATCATCTTGCCTGTTCTCCGTGCCCTCGTCTGCTCCACAGTCATTGTTGTTTTGGGCACCCATTGTGTCGGTGTCACTGGCCCAGATCTGTGCCAAGGTTCCCTCCTGGGTCTTCCTTGCCACCTTGGAGGGCACTGGGGTGTCCTTGTTTCTGTTCCTGGACATTGCGGTGGGAGGACGCCGGGCAGGGGGACTCCCGATGCATTCTGTTAAGTGTCTGTTGTACTCCGAGGTCCGTTCTGGCTGGAGGCTGTGGTGCTGGAGTGGTGGTGGGGTCCAACCCTTGCTGATCCTCCAGGTGTCTGTGTGTAGCCTACGTCTTGGCCCGGCTCGTTTCTCCCCAGCCAATGACTCCTCCCCAGTTGCTATAGCCAGTGGTGCGGGCACTTGACATGTGGTGCAGTAGGACTCTCCTTTTGGTATGTCTTGCTCCGGCACCTCCCCGGCCTTGCTCAGTGGAAGGGGCACGAGGTGCCTAGTGTCCGTAGGGGGCACCAGGGCTGCAGCAGAGCCCTGGTATGCGGTGGCGGCAGGCCCGCCTCCGACGGTTGTGTTCCGCTGCAATCCTCAGTGGCTGGTGCCGCGGTCTCCTCGTGTGCTGGGGTATGCAATAGAGGGGGGTAGGGGTTCCCGTGCGCAACTGGCGGGGAATGCCCACAAACAGGGGGAGCCAAGGGGCCCCTTCTACCACAGGCCACCATCGCCCACCCCCCCCTGCACTTACTTGGTGTGGCGGATGTCTGTTCTTGGGTGGACAGGTCACTGCGTAGTTCAAGCCGCCTCTAAGCCGGTGTTGCTGCTTGTGGGGCAGGGCTCACCTCCTTGTGGTAGTCGCCCCCGATGGAGAGGTGTCCTCCCTTCGTTGGCAGGACAGTGGCCCCAGGCGAGGGGGGTCAGGAGCCTCCTCTGATGGGTCTGGGTCGATGTCGCTCCCCTCAGCTGGCCATATGCACTAATGACGGGTGGAGAGGAAGGCTGCTGGATGTCGGGTCGGTGCACTTTTCATTCCCTGCCTGGAAAGTACTCTGAAGTGCACTCGTTTGTTGTTAGAAGGGGAGTGCCCGGTGGTCAGTTTAACGGGCCTCCCTTGAACCCGGGAGCCACCAAGGGTCCTTGTCCTGGGCCGCGGGCCTCACCTGGCAAAGTTTGGCATGTGCGTCTCCCGATTGATGTGAGATGCAGTGGGTGGTCAGGCCCGCAGAGAGTTCCCCCTCTCACACTGCTGGTGTTGGGGTTGGCGACCATTGCCGGGCTGTTCACCAGGGGGGGGCGCCTTGACCTGGAAGGGCGGGAGTATCTTTTCTTCTCTCTTCTCTCCTTGATGTACCTGCTCTCCCCCCACCCCTACCGATGCAACGAAGGGACTTTCCTCAGTGGGGCGCCGGGGGGGCCGTTGTGTTACTGTGGCTAGTTTTGAGGGTCACCCTCGCTGTTCCCCGGAGAGTGATGCCAGCAAGCGTGTGGGAACCGTCGGGGTTGGTGGTCTTGTTTGCTTCCCTACTGTTCCGTGCGGGATGCTTGCCACTCTGACTAAGCGGGTCGTCACTCCCTCCATGCTGTCCTGGACTCCGTGGCGTAGGATGGGGGTCCGCCTCCGACCACCTCGGGCCCCCCTCCCGGGAGCACCTCCAACGCAGGACCAAGGCCTCAGTGCTCGGCGAGCGCCATCCTCTGCTTTCCCTGAGGGGTACGGGGGATGGATCTGCCGCCACTGCGGGCTCCACTGCTCCCAGCGTCGTGTACCCACTGCAGTGGCTCCTGGGGAGGGCTTGTCCAGCTGCTTTGGGGGCTGATTTTACTTCTTGTGGTGCGGGAGCTCGGGGGAAGTGCTGCCTATTCAATCGCGGCCATCTTGGATCCTCGATTTCCTTTTTAATTCTGATGTGTTAATACATTGTGCTTCACTATCAAGATAGTCTGTTCATTACTGCTTGGAAATCTTGTCTAAGTCATCACCTTCTTCTAATGAAAAAAACAGATACATATAAGTAAGGTGTTCAATGGTAATGTCACTAATGGATGATCTAGCACTTTGTCTAGTACTCAAATTGGATTTCCTGGCAAAGTATTTTTCCAGTTTCAATTTGTGGGTCTATCTAAAATAATTCAATGTGAACATCTCTGTAATTGATAGAGCTAAAGGGGGCAAAAGATAACCCTTTATTGAGAGCTGATTCTTCCATTGGTGTAAGCAAGTGCCTGGATCAGTTTAAAACTAAACCGGATGTCTCTCTTCCCTCAATTGTTTCTGATAACGAGAGATTTTGATTGGATGGCCTTCTTCTGGTTATATGCCTTGACTTATGTGTGCCTCCTCTGTTTCCTCTGGTCTCCCTCTCCGTGTTAAAGCATCTTGTTCTATGGGGTGTTGGAAATGTATATGTTTTACGATGGTTCTCTGATTTCCTTTTTTGTAACATCTTATTTGGCTCTAAAAAAGAAAATTTCTGTGGAGTGTCTAAGAACTGTGTGCCTGGTGTAGATGTAGAGGGATTATCAGTAGCATTTTCAGACTCATTGTCCACATCAGAATACTGGATGATGTATTTGGGGTGCTTTCGCAAGAGGAAATTTGAGGCGGTGTCATCATATTTGGATTGGAATGTAAACACCCTATCAACCTTGTGGTCTTTATCATCTCTGGAAAGCATTGCAGACTTTCTTAATTTAGTGCCATCCTGATGTTTTTTGAGTATCTCATGCATGGTTCTATAATTATTTTCTTTAGTAGCTGCCAGGGGGAACCCATGCGCTCCATTTCTCTCTTAAGATTTTCAATTAATGTAACGGTCTTAAGGTGTTCACGACCTGCATGCTCAATAAGAAGCTGTAACATGACCTTGGATCCAGATATATGATTGCCTTCCCATTTCTGGGCAAGGTCTGCATCTTCAGGATTGTTAAAATCCGGTAAAATGAGAATCCTTAGACCCTTAGGTATTTTTCATTGATTTAAATAATTTTGCAAACTTTCTGCCAAAATGTCTTAATTTCTTTGGTGCAGAGTGTCTCTAATCTCACACATTTCTGTCTCAGCATTTCTGTTGAGGTTGATCTATTTCTAAACACATGATCGGTTGATCCTCTTGGAGTAAATAAAGCTTTAATGTCATCATCTCAAGTTAGGAGATATTCGGCCATCGTGATTTGAAAGTGGACCCTGAGGTACAGCGATTCAGTTCTAAAGACAATAGAACAAATACATGCATAGAGCACTAGAACATGGATTGAAATGTCCCCACCCTTGTCAGCTTCATTTATTATGATTCCTGGGTCCTTTTTCAAATCATTTAATGCTTTGATCTTGGGCTTACTTAGATTCTTATTGGTTGTGTTCCTTCTGCGTCTTTGCCTGACTTCCAATATATGAATATCTAAGGTTATAGCCTTATGGAAAATATCAATAGCATTATAACCTTGTAGAGATGGAGTACATTATGATTTCGTTTTTAATTCAGGTCTGTTTATGCATTGTTCTTCAATATCAAGATAGTGTATATTGCTACAATGTGATGCACCAAACCAAAACACAGACTAACTAATCAAAGCTAATTGAAATATTTCAATAACAGGGTCCTCACCAGTCCCGGGCGCCTGTTTAAAAAATCGTGGAGTAGAAATCACTCACGAAAATACACCAAATCTTTTCCGCTGAGTCTATATCCCATAATTTATACCACCAGATATTTACCAGTATTTACTGCTCATCTCGATCCCCCTGCCTTCATGTTTCCTCAGCTTCCCTCTTGTTTTCTACCTACTTCACTCTCTAGGTGCCTGCTGTCTCTTCCCTCTTCTTGACTTCATCCTGGCCTCCATACTCTCCCCTATTACTCCTTCTCTTGCCCTACTACCTCGCTCTCAGTTTTCAGTCTTCATTCATCTCTTTCCCTCTCCGCGGGTCCTATACAGTCCCCCATTGCCCTGATCTCTGATCACACCCCTCTTTCTCCTCTCTCTCTCTCTCTCTCTCTCTCTCTCTCTCTCTCTCTCTCTCTCTCTCTCTCTATCTCTCTCTCTCTCTGTCTCTCTCTCTCTCTCTCTCTCTCTCTCTTCTTTCCCCATCCCTCCGTTACTGTGTCTCCTGCTACACCTTCCCTCTCCCCCAAGTCTGTCCTCTGTGGCTCTCACTCTGAGTTTGAATAAAATGGGCCTGTTTTCAGGGTTTCTGGGATAAAGGATTTGGTTTAAAGGTACGCATGTTTGTTCCTCGGGTGGGGAAAAGAATCGTTGAGTTTCTGGCCCCCTCATTATTTTAAGTTGTGGATAGCGGATAGAGGGTGATTTATATAAACCTTGTGCATGAATGGTTCATATATGTTGTAATAAAATGAGTATTTTATTGCACAAGTTAACCTGTATCAATGATCAATCATGTGCACTCAGTCATATGAAATCATGAAATCATGAAAAATCTCATGTTAAGGAATATCCTAAAATCCACAAGTGTGGAGCCCTACCCACGTTATTGTCTTCCCTGCCCCTTCCTCTCCTCTTACTCATTCTTCTGCCATCCTGTTCATCTACTCATCCTGCTCCCCTTTTTCCTCGTTTATGGGCGCCCATCGAAATCTTTCCTCATGTTTCATCCTCTGTCTCCCTACTCCTATTCCCTCTGACTCTCCATATTATTTGCTCTTCTTCCCCCTTCCTTCAAACCATAAGTGTCTCTGTGCCCTTCCCACTCTTTACTCCTGCTCCATTCTCTACTGTCTTACTACTCTTACTCCCTCCTCTGCTCCTGGTCTTACTTCTTCTAAGCTCTCTTGCCTCCTTACTCTTATAACATCCCTTTGTCCAGATGCTTTACTGTTCCCCTGACCTTCAAACTCTAACCATACCTCTGCCCTCCTTTCTCTGTGCCTTACTCCTCCCGTCTTGTTTCCTGTGCCTCCCTCAACCATCCGGTTTATTCCAAACCTCACCATTTGGCTCTTCCTCTTCCCACCTGTCCCTTTCCCTTTCAGCCTGACTATTTTCTGCTCCTGTTCGACCCTCTGGGTTGTGGGCTATGGTATTTCCCACGCACAATTAACTGATAAAACAGCTATCCAGATTTTCATATGCACTGGCCATATTGTGCAATCAGGGAGCCTGCCACTGTTTCTCCAGTGTATAACTGTCACCGCGTTGTATTGCCATTGCATACCCACACAAAAGCCCCAACTGTTGCCTTTGCCAATGCTGTTTTAAACTGTTTCCACTTTGCAAGGGCGAACATCCTACAGCTTCTACTCTCTCTCTTTTGAAAAATTGCAGTTTAGAGTGAGAGACATGGACTGTCAGACATAGACAAATATACGTTTTGACAACAAACTGCAGCTTTCAATGGCCTTGCAGAACTAACCTGCATAGATTTGAATAAGAATAAAACAAACCATTTCCTAAACCTCGTTTTTCTGACATGCCGCACATCAATGATTTGTGGGGTCAACTGACAGTTAATCCGAGGATTAACAAACTGCTATTGTGCTGGCTGGGGTAGAAACTCAAAAAGCGAGGTCATCCCATGGCTAAGTGCGCAATGCACCGTCCATGTAAAAGGCTTGACAGCTTTCAACAGTATGATAATCATGTTGGGTGCTTCGCTGGGGGCTGTGGCGTTAGAGGGTTTGGAAGGCCTCGGCCCATGGGTCAGAAATTAGTGCTTCTGCAGAACAAAAGGTTGAGGGGAGCAACTTCACAGAGTATTTGCTTCTTAGGGCATATGTTCAGATTCAACCAATATGTCAAAATGAGTAATCACTCATGTCTTGCCTTTCGTCAGTATTCCAATGTTTCAGTCACAGTGCTGGGATATGCTACCCTCCCCCCTCTCACAGCCCAACTCAGACCACCAAGAACACACTCTTGTTTGCGTTCCGCACAGCACTGGTGGGCTGATTTTATTAAAGCAGGTGCTCCTTCCGAAATGGACTGTCTGTTAACAGGACTTCAGATCTTGGGCTGACAACTGACCACCATTACAACTATGTGTTCTCTTTGTCTACAGTCTATGTGCAGGTCCTGTATATTCCCCCATCCCCATCCAGGTCCACCCACACCTCCCTGTACCATTGTAATTCACGTGGCTCTTTGATGGTTGTGTGGTATAAGTTATATACCCTGTCCCCATGCTGGTGTTATACAGCTGTCAGCCGATACTTTGGTGGATTTGACTCCCCAGTTTGTATTTGAGCATCTATCATGGTTGCTACCGTTGTCGATTTGTCCGTTGTTACCATCATCATTGTTGAACTAGGCATAGACTTTGCAAACATCGTATGCCTATCTTGCACACACAGAGAAATAGAAAAACAAAAACGATGACTGGAACAAAGGTTTTCATCATGACGCTGAGCCAGGTTGGTATCCAATTGAAGATGTCATCAAACCAGTTGCTTGGCTCTATTCCTCCTTCCTTCCTCATTCTCTCCCCCAGGATGTGCACTGCCGAGATGACATGGGAAAGGGTCTCATTATCCGTGTCTTCAGAAGGTACGAATGTACAGCATGCACTCCCCATTTTTCGGCAAACACCGCCGTCCATTGCTGTGAGGAGGTCCAGGACGTACCCTTTCTGCATTGTCATTAAGCGCAGGGCGCGAAGTTCCACTTTTATAACATTGAACCCTTCTTCAGTGTCGTTGGCCAATTGGATCAGCTCCCAGCGCACCATTTGCAGCCATTTGGCGTTTGTCTGTGCTTGAAGTCCTGGCGCCAGGAGGGAAGCAAAGAAAGTTTCAGCAAACTTGTCTTTCCCTTGTCTTTCCGTTATGGAGAAATTTGGGTTTGTAAAAAGAGAGCTTTAGGCTTCCTCAAATTGAAAAGGAAAGGTATCTAACTAGCCTGCAGGGTATTACAGGGGTTTAGAGCACGATCTAAGCCTCTAGGTTTGGTATGACCATATGGGCCAGTGGGATGAAAGGGACTGGACCCCAGAGACTGGCCAGTGAAGTGGCAATGTGGCCAAGGGATCCTCTCCATGCCCCCTTCAGATCCAACATCCACAAGCTCAGGGTGGGACCGGAACTGGCACCCTAAGTCCCTGCCCTGGTATTTCCCAGAAACAGGCAGGGACTTAGTCACGTGCCCCACTGTGTTTTTGTTCATTATGTGGCCTGCGCATGCATGGCGCCTCCTTCCCCTCAGCACAGTGTCAGCTGTCATTGCAGGAGATCAACAGACTATTTGAGCCAAGACATGAGTTCACCTTTACTGGATGCAACACAACAGGGGATTATGATTTAATGAGCCTAGATAGCATGATTGGGGAACATGTTTTAAAACATTTGTTTAGGTCCATCCATCCCTCCATCTCCTGAACAGTCCCTTGCAGTCCTTTGGGATTTCGAGTGTCCTGCGTTCCTTTCTTGGCATCTTTCAGGGTATTAGTTGGTTTCATCTGGTCTATTAAGGATGTCTCCTTTGTTCACCTGAACTTACGAAATATCTGGCACCAACACCCTTGGTACCGTGGACCCGCAAGACTGTTGCCAGGCACCACTCTTTCACTGGTCAGACGCCAGGCTTAGCAAACCTTTCTTCCCAGTGCCTGTGTTGTTGGTCCTGATCAGCTGTTTTTCCTTTGAAGGCTTCAGCTGCCAACTGGCCTGTCTCGATCACTGTTTGATTCTGCTTGGGGACACGCCTTTGGAGGCTTTTGCCCACTCTTCTCTTATTTCCTTTCCCCATTTATTTCTCTTCTCCCTTTCAGCCTTTCCCTCACTACATCTTTCTCTGATCCTTCCCTCCTCACCAGTCTCTGCCAGCCTAGCCATTGGGCCATGAAGCTAGTTCCTTCTTGACCACTCCACCTTTCCCTTCTTTACTGGGTCACATTTATCTGCTCCGGTCTCTCCAAATCTCGAGTTCCTCCCCATTGTTCTTCTTAATTTCATCTCCCTTGTATCTCACATTTTCTCTTCTTGAACCCTCAATTCACTTCTTGTGCATCCCTCCTTCACTACCACACTTATACCTTCTCAACCTTTCCACCTCTGCACTGCAGTCTTACCTCCACTCCTGTTCCTCTTCTGCTCTTTTCTCACGCTCTTTACTCTCCCACTTTCCACCTTTGCCTCATTCTCTCTATGCCTTCCTTCCACGTCACACTGCGCACAGTTCAGACTCCCATGGTATTTGTCAGCTCCTGTCCCCTTTCATCTCAGCAGGGCATTTTGTCTAGATTCTTCAACTCGGTAAAGGTGTTTAGCTGTGATGGTGGTATTAAGTAATACCTCAATACTTATTTAAGGTACAGAATCAGCAGGTGAGAGGTTTGTTCGCGGTCACCCCCGTGGGTGAGCAATATACACTGTTCAAATTGGGGCTACTCCCCTCTGGGGGAAAACCCACTAGGGACTAAACCTTCCCCTAATGCGAAGGCGGCCTCTAAGGATATGGCGGGACCTGTAAGAATGATCCTCTGGAGACTCGTCTAACAACGCCAAAACCATCACAGTGGTGTTACAAAGAGGGCGCAAAAGTAGATCAGCAGAAGCACTGGTCCTTTTGTAGTCATTAACCCAGGGTGCAATCAGGTCTTTAAGTGCACTGAATGCTCGTCTGCACCGCAGCCTTCACCAGGCCAGTAGAGCTTCAGAATCAGTAATCGGTAACAAGATGAGGACGGTTGGTTGAGAACGGTTAGGATCTGGAGTGGTGGGGGGGCAATCTGACAGTTTGCCTAGGGTGACACCATTTTTTGCACCGGCCCTTCATGAAAGCGAGCATGGGGTAGAGGGGTTGACCCGAATGAGCTCTGGTGGACCAGGCCAGTAAAAGGAGAACACACCATTTCAGGCTTGTGATATCCTGTTCCACCGACCGTCAATGAGCAGGTTGGGAATCCGGGGACCAATCCAATATGTACATCAGGTTCGCTACTATTATTGAATTCCAAAGAGTCGTTGCATTTAGACCCCCCTAAATTTATTTGCCTGCAGACCCTGAACGGCAGAGCGGGGAATCTGAACTGGCAATGGAGAGACTCCATAGGGAAGCCATGGAAGAATGTTCATTTTAATTGTCGTGATCAGACCTAACCATGAGATCTCTAAGTTCTCCCACCTTTCTAAATCATCCCCTAGCACTCAAAACTAAGGTGGAAAGTTAGCTCCATAGACAGAATCATAGGAGGGCATTAGTTTAATGCCCAGGTAGTATACTAACTCCATCAAAACGGTAATCTGTATCTAATGATGTGAAGCGTAGCAGAAGATTCTGAAACATTTAGTCCTACGATTTCCTCATGTTAATGGAATAGGCCAAAATCTCCCGGAAGGCCTCTTGATCTAGTAAGAGTGCGGATAGAGTGCAGAGTATCCAACATCATCATCAGATGTCGTCAGCATACATAGCCATTTTATGCTCGGTTTGTCCCCCTCGGACACTCTGTATTTCAGTTTTCCACCAGAGTCGTCTCTCCAAGGGCTCCATAATCAGGACAAAAATTAGGCGGTAGAGGGGACATCCCTTACGTGTGCCCGAAAGTCAACCGTTAAACCGAAACCTTTACCTAGGGAGCTAACAGCCCGCCATAACACGCATAATTAAATTGCATCCAAATCCAAGCTATTGAAGTGTTAAATGAATGAATCCCCAGTCAACACAATCAAACGTGTTATTGTCGTCAAGCACCAGCAGCGTCATAGGAAATTTGGCCCAGTTACTATAGTCCATGACATTGATCGCTTGCCTAATATTTTCCTGCGTTTTGTGCTCCAATAGGAAGCCAGTCTGATCCAGATCTATAATTGACCAGAGCACTTCTATCAATCTATGAGACAATACTTTTTCTTAGATCTTTGCATCCATATTGAGCAGAGAAATTGTGTGATATGAGTCATAGGCAGAAGGGTCCTTTTCTGGCTTTAAAATAAATGTGGTCACGGAATCCGCCATGGTAGCTGTTACCACTCCCAAGTCCAAGAAAGAATTAAATAGAGAGGTCAGACTGCCAACTGATCCAGCAAAGTATTATATAACCGGGTTGAAAAACTATTCGGCCTTCAAGGGAGGAAGGTATCTGACAGCTCTTTTAATCTCCTCCACTGTGATGGTATCCTCCAACTCATCATAAATAATTTGTGTGATTTTAGGGAGGTCGGCCTTTTTAACAGATTCCAGTTTTGCTTCCAGGGAGAGAGCATCCGCAGTAAGCTACTCTCGGTTAAACAATGAAAGTATTGAGCTTTGCCCCCTTGTTATACTGGGGAGTGCCTTCTGTGCCCATCGCATACTCAACATGATTCCTGGATTTAAGCCGATGTAGCTTGCAGGCCAACAGTGTTTTGGCCTTATTGCCTTGCGCATAATGAAATTGCTTAGTGCGGAGCAGCATGGTCACCGTCTACACCGCTAACATTGCCTCCAGATCAGCTCTGGCCAATCATTCTGCCCTTTATCCTCTCTTAGACCCCCATCGGGAATGGATTCTCTCCTTATCGCAGATCTCGCCTCCGAGGCGTTGCCTAGCCTTTCTTCTGGATGAAAAGTGGGCAGTAGGGTGGCTAAAGATCTCACCCCTGATGACTGCCTTTAAAGCATGCCAAATCACCCCCTGGGGCAGTCCACAAACAGCATTTGTCAGAAAATATTTGGTCATCACTGCTGCAATATCCACGTGAAAGACAGTATTCTGATGAAGCGGATCGTATAATCGCCATTCTCTGGTAGGCGCGTGAATCACCCATTGAATTCTAATGGAGCCCTTAACCGGAGCATGGTCAGAGAACAATTTAGGCCCGATAGTAACCTCTGCTACATATGGGACCCAGGAAGTAGAAAACAAGAAAAAATCAATCCGGGAGTGACCCCAATGCACTTGAGAGAAATGTATATAATCTCTGTCCGTCCCATGAGAGAAGCACCAGATCTCTATGAAACATAGCTCCTGCAACACCCAAGCCAAAGCATTGGCGTTTTTTAAAATCCGGCTGAGAGGAGGGCAAAGTCTTGTACAGAGTGGGGTCAGAAGCGAGGTTGAAATCACCTTCAAATAGAATCTCCCCTCAACAAAAAATGTCAGTGAAGGAAGGAAAGAAGAAAGATAGTCGCTCTGTCTTGCGTAAGGAAGATAAACAGATAACATGGTCATAAAATAACTGAACAAGTGCCTCTTCACTGCAAGGTATCTGCCTTGACGATCCTGCAATATGCTTGACGGAGTAGCGCTAGAGAACAGGACCTCTCCTTCCCTCAGATGCTCACTGTCTCCCAAGCTCTGGTTCTCTCTAGGTTGGACTATTGTAACAGCTTCTTTCTAAATCTACCTGCCTCTACTCTCCACCCTCTGCAACTAATCCAGAACAGGACTGCAAGACTTGTCCTTGGCCTCAAGTCGTGGGAACGCATCTCTCCAGCTCTGAAATCTCTCCATTGGCTCCCACTGGATGCAAAGATTAAATTCAAAACCCTCTGCATTGTCTACAAGGCTTTCTGTGGCCTGGGTCCATAAAACCTTCAGCTATTCCTCCGCAAATACCTCCCCTCTCGAGCTCTTCGCTCCTCTACCTCTAAATCCCTCAGGGTCAGTCGTTTTTCAAAGAAACAAGCAGGAGGTAGATCTCTGTCTTCGGCTGGGGCCTCCCTCTGCAATTGCCTCCCTGCCATTCTAAAATTTGATGAGAACCATCTCTGGTTCCGGAAACACCTCAAGACCTTTCTCTTTGCTTCTGCCTTCGCTCCCTCTCTCCCCTGCTGATCTGCTCTCTCTTGGCACTGTGCACCTAGCCATCCTGTGTTCCCCTGGGCCCGGGTACTGTCATGATGCCTACCCCCGGGCATCAGGACCAAGCCCATCAGCTCCGGGAGCAGGCATTGAGACACTTATTAAAACCCCAACAGCCCCGACTGGGGGCTGTTTGGGTTCAGTCCTGGCGCCTTAGGTGCCAGGCTCATCATAGGAATCAGTCCTGGCGCCTTAGGTGCCAAGCTCATAGACTTTACATACCTGATGCAGACCATGCTGCAAGTGAGTCCAAGCCAACGTGAGGCCTGGATGGGACTATTTTATTACAGGGACTATTTTTTACTCGGGCGTGGTTCTGGGGAACTTCTTACCTGGAACTACTTTGGAGGCTATTTAAACCATGCCCGAACAGCAGTACACGCTTCGCGTTATTCTGCATCCAGCAGCGTAACGCTCACCGTGCCTGCAACCAGCATCCAGTCTTCTGCCACGCCCGTCTCGAATCTGGAGCTCCTAAAAACAAGAGGAAAGAAAAGGACAAGGTTAGAAAACTAACTATTTTCAAATTCCTCACCTGATTCCGAATCCATCTCGCCTCCGGACCTGGAAAGAACATCATTTCAGTACGCAACGCATCTCCAGCTGCAGCGCCGCGCCATACTCACCAGTCCTCGCAGCATCTTCTGATTCGGCGCTGCCTCCATCATTTCTTCGCCGAACTCTGGCACCTGGGGGACAAAAGAAAACAACAAGGTGAGCCGAGAAAACATACCTGATTTACCACTGGAGGCATTGTTCTATAACTCTCCACATCTTCATGTGCCGCCCCTGCAAAGAGAGAGAAAACAACACGTTAAACACGTTAAACATTTACTGGATAGCGTCGGGTAATACAGACTCTTACCTGAGCGCCACCAGCTACCACAAGAGCATCTTCTCACAAACTCAGCTGCAAGACAAGGAAGGAAGGGGGGAACAAGAGTGAAACATCAGACATATTGAACTCTATGAACTTGATACTTACTGGTCCTAGCCAGGAACCTCAGAGTCAATACCCTCCGGAACTCTCCCACGCCTTCAAACCAGTGAAGTAACTTGCATCAACGCACCCCTGCAATCCATGCGGGATAGAGAGCTCATCTATCCAAAGGTTTAAGGTGAAATTGCTGAAAGGGCACTTCAGGAGTGATAAGTGGGGAGGACTGTGGGGGGTGCCATCGCTTGAATCCACGGGTGGCTAAATCCATCTCTCCACTTGCAGGAGAATACTTCTACGGGTCAAGCAGACAAGATTCGGAGGGCCAGTCCAGTCAGTCATCTCTGCACTACGCATCACATTGGTGGAGACCGCAGCCATCCGGGTCCAACCGACGACCCTGTGGGAGCCAGGTGAGCGTAACAGGTACCTGCTCACCCTGCCACCCTCCTGCAGTTCCTCCTGGCCACCCCTTGCACTCTGGACTGTATCTGACACCCATACAGTCCCTCGCACCCCTGCATTTTCTCTTTTTCTGCACTTATCAAAATGACCCAGTCTGCTGCCATAAACACAGCACTTGCCACTGGTTTATAGTCATAAAGTCGAATTAAATAATGTCGAAAGTCATAAAGTCGAAAAAATAATGTAAAAAAAAAGATATTCGAATGTCTTTTTCACTACGTTTTTTATACGAAATGGGGGGGTTCCCCCCAAGCACCCCTATTTTTTTTTGTTTTGACCTTTTTTTTTACATGCAGAACCCAAAAAAACATATAAATAAAAAAAGAAAGCATTCAAAATTTTTTTTTTCGACATTACGTTTTCGACTTTTTTGTAATTCCACATTATTTTTTCGACATTATGACAGTACACCCTTGCCACTTGCTGGCTGCACTACCACTGTTTATTGCCTCTATTATCTATATATTTTTTATTTATTATTATTTATCTGTTTCCCCTCTGCTCTGCACTTTCCACTCTGCCCCTTCCATGCACTTTTCCCCGTTCCCCTTCCCATGCACTTGCACATTCTCAATGTCACTGGGCCTAGTAAGATCGTTGTTGTGTTCTCCCCTGTTTCCCCTCCCTTGCCGTGTCATGCTCTGAATCACTTGTGTACGAGCTCGATACAAATAAAATATCATATCATATCATATCATAAACTTGTCTCCAGAAAGAAAACAATGTCCACCCGATTTCCCGAAACCTGTTAAAAAATTATTTCCTTTTAATCGGAGAGTTCGAGCATGGGGCTTTGAGGGTAACTTTCCCCAATTGTTTCCATCTTTGTCCCCTGTAAGGAACTCATGGTGGCAACAATAAAGACAGACACAGATCACAGTTCAAGGGTGTTCATTAAATTGTATAAATGGGTGAGAAAAATGTCTAATCTAAGCCGAAATCTAAGATGGGAGCAAGCTACAACCATCAAATAATAATAAGGCAGTCCTAATGGCCTCTTGTAAATAAAAAGGGCCTATACTAAAAAAACCTATTGCCAATCCGCTAAGTTACAAAATAGTGTGGGATAATGTTCATCAGAAAAGAAAGAAGTGTTCTCAAAATGATAAGTCAGGATGGTATGGCTGGGGTCTCCCTTCCCCACATTTTGAGCACGGGACAAGGTGGGACTCCTTAGCACAGCACACTCCTGGGTATCGTCAGCACGAGGTTACAGCTTGTTTCCAAAATCACAGTGCCTTCTCTGGCCAAGTCTATTTCACACAAAGTCTCTTGCCTCGGAGGACCTGATGTGTTACAATAAACAAAAATAAAAGTTCCTTCAAAAAATCTTCATGGGGCAATTACTCTTCCCCTTAGGACCCCCCTCTGCCGGGCTCCAGTCCCTTGTACAAGGTGGGCCACCCTCCCTCGGGTTCACTACAGCCTTTCTTTCAAAGTATCAACAGCTTGTAATATTCAAGAATCACAACGTTTTTTAAACAACCATTCACTGTGGACAACCCTCTACCGGTTTCACTCTTGTCGACACAATTTTCACGGGTGTATTATTTTTCACCCCAATTCAATGGCATCCCTCAGCCGGGCTCACATTTGCCAAATACACTGTTCACTTCGCTTTCTCACATTGCAGGATTCACTTCCCTTTATTCTTCTTCTTGTCAACGTGTCAAAGACTTTCGATTGTACAAGAGGTTTGACTCGACCCTTGTATGACCCCTCTGACTCCTCTCGCCGGCCTCTTGTAGGGCCTCCTGGTACTTGGAGTTTCATCAAAGGAGACCAGCCAGAGTCCTTTAAATGAGCGCCCATGTGTCGCCTGACCACTCTGCAGCTGGATCTTCAGTGGACTTTCTTTCAAGCTTAAATACACACAAGTTATTTGTTCACAAGTTCATACAATGTTGCCATTTGCAACCTTGGGCTCAACACTGTCCAGTTTTCTATCAACTCTCTCTGACTCACTGACTGTGCTGAACCCGTTGGCTTGTCTTGCCTCTGGAATCAAGGACTGTATCACAATAGCAAGCGTGCCTCCCTGCCTGGGTTATCAATGCGGGAGGCCCCCGTGCACCGTTGACATCTGCTACACCACACGCCAGCTGTAAATCCCAGTCTCATGATTCTTTTCACTGAGGCTTTGTGGGTCTGGGTTGAAAAGTGCAAGGGTACTTCCCTCCTTGTCGTCCTCTCAGGTCTTGCTACCTTTCTTCTCTGTTTGAACTGTCGGCTCAGAATTACTGCTTCCTCATGCGTTTGGCTTTGCTCGAAATGTGCTTTCGTGCTCCGCCTTTTATCCCTGTGGGGAAGGGAAAGGGCTGTAAGGTGTGCATAGTTATTATCAATTGCCTGACTCTGCCTGAACCTGATGTTGGAACATGTCAGGTAAACGGCTTGGATGTTAGTCCATTGTCTGTCACGGTATAGGAAAGTGTTTGTGTCGGAAAAGGTAGGAGAGTAGAGCTTGTACATATCCTATGGGGTAGGATGGGAAACAGGTTTTCAAGGGAAGGGGATACTGCGTCTCAACCTTTGGTGTCCTACTTCCACTCCCCGAAGACCCCTCATCCAGGTGATCCTCTCCCACTGGCCCCCCCAGGAACTGGATCCAATAGCGATGGCCGTGTTCTGGCTACCTGGACGACAGATCTCCGGAGACTAGCGGGTGAGGCACCTTCAGGTTTCTTACATATCCTTTCTCCATGCAATGCAGCCGCATCTGCCTCACAGGGGAACCAGAAAAGGAAATCTACATTTCCCTGGTCTTTACCCGTCCAGTGTTCCACTGTGAAGCAGTAGGGCTGCAGGTCAAGAAACCATCGCATGACACATGCGTTGGAGTCTTTGCATTAGCTAATCCAAACTAGGGGAGAATGGTATGTGACTAATGTGAACTTTCTTCCCCAAAGGTAGTATCTAAGGTGGATAATGGCCCATGGCCAGGGCCTCTAATTCCTGCACAGAGTAATTTGTTTCACGTGGGACAAGTTTGCAACTTGAAAATAAGATGAGGTCTTCTAATCTGTTTCAAATTTAAGATAGTCTGTCTGCTATATTAAATCCTAAGAGAAATCTACGACCTTCAGGATCGGGTTTGGCACAGGGTTTGCTTTGAGGTGTTATAACTTATGTCCTCTTTGTCAGACAAATGAAGTTTCTGAAGTTCTGCGTTCTTGAGTTTATCTGTTTAGTCTAGCAGTTTTGTCCAAAAGGTTTGGGATAAACGTACGGTAATATCCTATTAACCCTAGAAAAGCTCTCAGATCCCTTTTTGGGTGTAGGTGTATCTAGGACGGCTTTCACTACCTCATGTTGGGGTTGTACGTTCCCATTACCTAAAAAGAAGCCGAGATATTTCACAGCTGAATGGGCCAGCCTACATTTGGATGGATTAGCAGTTAGGCCAGCCTCTCTGAGGACTCTCATAATAGCATGAAGATGGAAAAGGAGGTCTTCCCAGGTTTTACTATAAATTACGATATCATCAATATAAGCTCTGCAGAAATCGCAATAGGGTCATAAGATCTTATCCATTAGGCGTTGGAAAGTGGCTGGTGCTCTGTGTAAGCCAAAATGGAGGACTTTAAATTGAAACAGTCCTAGATGCATTAAAAATGCTGTATTTTCCTTGTTGGGTCCATATACTGGTACCTGCCAGTAACCTTTTGTTAAGTCTTAGGTGGATTGAAAGGTGGCTGCTCCGAGTTGATCAATTAGGTCATCAATGCGTGGCATGGGCTAGGCATCTAAGTCGGAAATTGCATTAACTTGACGCAAATCTATGCAAAACCTCCAGTATTGGTCAGGTTTAGTGACTAATATGATAGGAGAGGACCATGGACTCGAAGAAGGCTCGATAATATTTGCTTGCAACATTTTGTTTACTTCCTCAACCATTATCTGTTTATGGGCCTCCATGAGTCTATATGGTTTTAAATGAACCACTTTTCCCTTGGGTGTTTTAATATAGTGGTAGGTGCCTTTAATTCTTCCTGTTTTTTCTGAAAATACATTGGGGAGTGATGTAACTACATCTTTTAAATCTTCTTGTTGTTGCATAGATAGTTCTGGAGGAAATAGGTCAAAGTTGTCTAGATCTTCTGACCCAAACAAGATAGTACTTTGGCATCGGTGGCAGATGGGTTCTCTTTGCACTCTTTTAAAAGATTGACGTGATATAAATGGACCTTTTGTTTTCTGTCCGTTGGGCTACTTTCTTTTTTTTCTTTTTTTGTAACATCTGTTTATTGGAAAGTTTCTTGCTAAAACAATATATAACAACAACCACAATGGAGAGGAGACATTCCTCAGCTCCTGTCTCAAGTCCCCACCCAGAATCTGCCCCCACCTACCCATGTTCGAGATGGGGTCTCCGGATGGGTCCCTCATTGTCCATCACATCATAGGCCCGCCGAGTACGGCGTTGATATAGTCTCTTCCTCAAAACAAAATCCCCAAACTAACCCTTTCTACCCACCTCCCCCAACTATTCACAACTATTACTGCTACAGTTCGGGGTCGGAAAAGGTTCCTTGAAGGAGTCGAAGTGTCAAGGTTAGTAAGCGGTTATACATATCGGGAATTCCGATGCCACTCGCGTTATTGGGAAATGGAGTTACGGGATGTAAAGGTTGAGGACCGTCGGTGGTCGACAGATGTGTCAGGGGCTGCCTGTGTTTGGGATAAGTCCTGTGTTTTGGCAGGAGTCGATCAGGCCCGGTGGGGGGGGGGGTTGAATAAGTCCCAGAAAGTACGTGCTAGTTCAGCTTTGGGTGGGTTAATTCTATTTTGTGCACTCCTCTCCAGGGAACATATTTTGGTTACCATAGTGGTCAGTTGTGGATCGGTGGGCGGCGCTTTAGCTTTCCAATTCACTATTAATAGTTTGCGAGTGGCAAATACCTCTGTGTTCAGAACCCTGCATACAGACGGGTCTGTGTGCCAGTCCTTATAGTTGAACAGAAGGAGGTAGAAGGTGCACACTCGTGGATTTATGAATAAAAGGTAACAAACTTTAAAGGAAAAAGTAACAACAACTGTTGGGTGCGGGGGAGGAAAAGTGGCCCTTGCACAGGGCTACCTAGATACACAAAGAAAGAGGAAAGAGGATCCAAACTGGAACTCTCCCGTCCCCTGCACACTGTAGTAATGCGTCAGTACGACGCTTTGATATTAGAAGATTATAGTGTCAGTACACATTTTACACATTTCATTGAAAGAACTGGTTTAACTGAAGTTAATAATGCAATCCATTCTTTAAATGTAAAAAACAAATATTATTTAATCCAAACGCAGAAGCCAGAGAGAGTTCAATTCATTGAGGACGGCTGACGCGTTTCGAGAAGTATATTCTCTCCTTCATGAGCCAAAGGTCATGTACAGAACAAGAACAAGTCGATTCCGCAATCTATCTATCGATTGTATGATAAAAAATACTAGATAGATTGTGGAATTGACTTGATAGCAACACTATCCTGATTGTGCTTTTCTTTATTTTCTCTACATTTTTTACATCCAGTTCTTGTACATGATCTTTGGCTCATGAACCAGTTAAACCAGTTCTTTCAATGAAATGTGTAAAATGTGTACTGACACTATAATCTTCTTGAACTAATATCAAGGCGTCGTACTGATGCATTACTACGGTGTGCAGGGGACGGGAGGGTTCCAGTTTGGATCCTCTTTCCTCTTTCTTTGAGTCCTTATAGTTGACCCCGAAAAGCAAGTCCGCCGGGGCCAGAGTGATGTTAGCATCTGGGAAGTGGTCGATCACCAGCCAATGTACCTTTTGCCAGTATATTTTGATTCTTGTGCACGACCATAAGACGTGTCCCATAGTGCCTATCTCGCTGCAACCTCGCCAGCATAGAGGAGAGGGTATCAAACCCATTTGTGCATTTTGGACGGGTTATATTAGAGGCGTTGAATTGTTTTTAACGGGATCTCCCTGTTTTTTAAATTCACGGCGATCCCAGAAACGGCTGCGAAATACAGATACACATCTCCCATCTCGATCAGGGTGTCAAGGTCGTGCGCCCAGGCATCCGCGAGGGTGGAGTTCCTCCCCACATTGTTTGGGATGGCCATGGAATAATAGATACGAAGATCCGGGTGATCCCATTGCTGACATTCAAGTTCTAATTCGCAGGGAGCCGGGAGGCTTGTCTTGAGATATGCATGGTGTAGCGCGCTCAGCGCAAATCGCGCCGTACTGTAGCCACTGACCGCGTGAAGGTCTAATGGAGTGCCGCCTTCAGCAAAAGGTTGTATTTTTGGCCCGTTGCATAGATCAAGTATTTTGACTTGCGCTCATCAGGTGGTTTGTGAAGGGTGGAGTATGGGTACGATTGAGAGGAGGCCCTTGATCGACATCCATGTGGGTGCCATTTTGGTGTTGATACCCAGTTGGGACCGGAGCTTGTACCAATGGGCCACAGTACGACCAACTACGATGTGTGATTTAAGCCAGCGTAGTAGGTTTGTCGGGGGAGCTGCAAGGGCCTCTAGCGGGGACAAGGGGGTAAGCAGGCCAAGATCCATCCCTCTCCAGCTAGAACCGTCATCAGGGTTTAGCCACTGTTTGGCCCAGCAAATTTGAGCAGCCAGGTAGTAGCGCCTCCATGATGGTAGCGCGAGACCACCATCCTGTTTGGATGCAGTTAGGGGCCCCGCGCGAAGATGCACTTTCCTGCCTGCCAGATTAATTTAGATAAAGCGGCTTCTATAGTTTTGTACATCTTTGGAGTAGGGGTACAGGGTCGCATCATCGGCAGGTAAATGAGTTTGGGCATCGAGTTCTTCTTGATGGTATTGATTTTTCCGATCAGGGATAGCGGTAAGGTGATCCAACTAGTAAGATCAGAGCGTATCCGCTCGATCGTGTATGGATAATTGAGGTCACATAGCTCCCCGATCTACGCGCTAATGTTGACCCCCAGATACTTGATATGGTCTGGAATGGAGCAACTCCTCCCGGGTCCCAAGGGATGTCAGGTCGGAGTGGTAAGAACTCGGATTTGGCCCAATTGACCTGATAGCCCGCCATTGGGCCATACTGCTGTAGGAGATATCACACTTTGGGGAGGGAGGCCGGGGTGTTGCCAATATATAAGAGAACATCTTTGGCATAAAGTGATACTGTGTTCAATTCCACCTCGCCATAGTCCCCGCCATTGTGGGTCCGACCGCAGTATTTTGGCTACTGGTTCAATTGAGAGGGCATAGAGGAGGGGGGATAACGGACACCCCTGGCACATGCCGTAGAATAAGGCAAAGGAAGGGGATGTGAGGCCGTTGGTGGTTACCGTCACCTTAGGGTCCGTACCAAACAGTCTATTCAGAGAGGGAGGGAGTCCGAAGGCCACAAGAGCGAGGAACATAAAATCCCATTCGACTTGATCAAAGACCTTCTCTGCATCGATTGTAAGGATCACGTCCTCTTTTCCTGATTCTCCCGCGATTACATGCAGTAGCCGACGCACATTGTCTCCTGAGTGCCGTTCACGTATACATCCTGACTGATCATTGTGGACCAGATCGGATAGGGCTGTTTCTAGTTTCTATCCCAGGCATTTCGCAAGGACTTTAGAGTCAGAGTTAATCAGCGAAATGGGCCTATATGATCTGCATTCGTCGTCGGGCCTCCCTTTTTTGTAGAACACCACAATATTGGTAGTCATCATTGACCTCAGCAATTGGCCGTTATCGGCAGCCTCTGAGATTACCGCATGGAGTTTTGGGGCAATATCCTCGGCCATGCACTTACACAGATCTATCGGGATCCCATCGGGGCCCCAGGCTTTGCCCGAGTTGAGGGTGTGGATCACCCGTCGGATGCCGGCCTCTGTCACGGGGGTGGCCAGCGCTTTGCATTGGTTGCGGGTGATCTTAGGCAGTCGAATTGCACTCAGGAAACCTTGCTTCGGCTGTGGGGTGAGTGATTCAGGCTTTGCATAGAGGTTTGCGCAAAACTCAGTGAATTTGCAGTTAATGCCAACATCCCCTACGATTAAATTCCTGTGTTGAAATGCTGCAGATATGTAGTGGATATAGGTATATGATAGTGGTAGTGTGCCCTTTCTCGAGATGGATTGAAGCTGGTCCATGTATATATCCTTATGCCACTTGCACAGCAAAGCTTTTAGTTTGAAAAGTATTTCCTAGATGGTGAATATGTGAAGTGTTGAGGTCTGACAATGGTCCACATTTTGTAAATGAATTATTTGAGCAGATATGTTTGTTACTGAATATTAAACATAAATTAATCCAGTCACCTGATAGTGACAGTGACTGGATTATGTGGGAGACTTAACGGCCTTCTCAAAGAAAGAATCGCTAAATTGAAATTAAAACTGAAGAAGGGATGGCTGTATTGCCTACCCTTAGCATTATATGCATTAGGCATTAGGGAATCAGCCTGGGTTAGACCACCACCTCACACCCCATGAACTAGTAACAGAGAGGCGAATGAGAATGCCTCTGACTCCTCCAACGAGGAATAAAAGTGATGCCCAGAAGACAGCAGAATGTTAGGAAATTAGATAAGTGACTATTTGACATGTATGACCGCTAGTATCTCTGTTATTTCAGATCAATACAGCAGCAAGGCGTGTCGGTCTCAGTATGCAAGCAAAAACCATTCAGCAATTGGACTATCAGAATTATTACCTGTACCTAGATTATACGTGGGAGATTCAGTCCTAATTTGAAATTTCACAAGGAAGTGGCATGAGCCCCGTTTTGTTGATCTGTTTGTGATAGAGAACATTATCCCTTCAGCAATAAAAGTCCAGGAAAGGCGTGCCTGGATTCACTTGGGAGATGTCAAGCCGTATGCCGGAGAGACCGATCCACCCTCACCTGTTCAATCGGAAGCAAGTGAACACAAAGTAGTTCAGCACGTGCAGACTCGATCGATGACGAAGGAGAAGGACAAAGAAGGTGCTGACAGAATAAATGCAAGTGTGCATTTGGACTATGGCTCCCTTCAAACACTCCTTATAGATATTATAGCAGGTGTGAAAACCAGTTGCTTGAGCCACAGGGAACGTTTAAAAATTTTTGGGGACTTTTGAAAAGCATTGAAGTCAAGTCCTGAAAGAAGTATGCCAAATCTTGAGTTTCTATTTGATGACTGGAAAAGGAAGCAGTTCCCCAATTCCTTCCTTACTGAATTCTTGTTTGGTCTTCCTAATGGTGTTGCCTGATGTCGACACTCATCGGCTCGTATTTGCTGTTTTTCTTTTTATTTTGCGAGCATATCCTGCACTGGTGGGGAGAAATGTTGATATATGTGTTTTTTTGCAAGATCCTAAGAATGGTCGAATCGCAAGGAGGATGTTCTCAGTTATTATTGAGCAAATTCTACAGCTTCCTGAGCATCTGGCAAACTTGCCTGATTAATTACATTTTTTGTTCCTTAAAAAGTAGTTCACAGGCATTATGTGGAGTCCTGATAGTGATACTATAACAGGCAACGAAAGAGTACAGTGGTGTATGAGGAATCACCGCTGGTGGGGATTGATGTACTACTGTATAATATATTCATGCACCACGTTCATTATTGTTTTTCTGTTTCTCACAATACACACTGTTTATTATGTTGGTCCAAAAAGGCCAGCAGTTGCCTTGAGCCTCCCCACACAAGTAACTGTTGCAGATATAACTGTTCAACGAAAGCCAAGACTCTGTGTGATTATTCCTACACCAATGACAAGTGTAGAGCCACCTATCTCTTTGACAAGTGCCCCTATGATTCCCCCGGTAGGAAGGATGTATTATGATATATTTCATGAGTTACTTGCATGTTCTCTCCTAGCAAGAAAGAGGCCCAAAAGAGGTGTAAGAGAAGATTATTATGAGTTAAATAGTTATCTTGACAGTGCAGCACATTTGGGGAATAATATGTGGTATCAGCACATGAAAGAGGTGGGCAAAAAAACTTCTGAGAAGAGTTGCTATGTTTGTGCTCGCCTACCTTATGCATTGGGGAACTCTAAGATATTTATAGCTATTGAAATATACTTCCAGACACCTCATTACCTTACTCACCTTGCACTCTGTCAATTCCAGGGCCGAACAGCAGCTTTAGTATGGGTGACAGAATGGTTAGCACCAGAAGAAGATGATTATGTTCAAGATTTGAAATCAAGAGCAAGATCGCATACCAGAAAATATGTGATGAGATACGAATAGCCTGGAATGAAGATAGCAGGAAATCAGATGGGAGATAAAAACAAAGCTCAATTACCAAGGGAAGACTGAAGAAGAAATACAAAGTTGCAAGGAGACAGGACAAATGCAGATATGGGGAACAGTGCTTTCACCATATGGATGGGAAGAAGTTGTATGCAGAGCATTGGCAGTGAAAGGATACCGCAAATCCACTGTGGAGAATGTGGAAAGGATATGCAAACCACTATGGCCAAAGCTTGCCAAGATACTAACCTGAGTTGAAGATAGAGGAGGCCCAGTACAGATAGTGCCTCTGGCAAGTGCAGAACAGTGTTTTAGAATCAACAGTGCAACCGAATCATCAACATACCAGGAATGAAGGATGGGACCACTACTGGGCCTGTGGATCCCGAGCATGCATGAAGTTACCCAGAGACTCGGTAGACAAGGATCTATGGTGATCATTCATGTTCCAACACTAGTGATTCCAAAACGTGACCTGAACATTGGAGAGTTTCCTAAAGCTGATGCTCATCTAAGAAAGAAGAGATCACTCGAAGTTATCAAGCAAATGAAAAGGGAGAATTATTTCTCAGCAAATTCAATAGCAGCTTTTGACTCCATTCCATATGAGCACAGGTTGGTCAGCAAGACTGTCTCAACATTCGTGCTTATCTTCATGCCAGGGATACAGACGATGGCTAATACTAAATGGTTGCAGATAACCAGATGGGAGCTCCTGCAGATGATCAACCCTACCATAAAGGGATTCAACGCAATAAAAGAAGAGTTGAGACCTATAAGACTAATGACACTCCAGAACAGATATGTCCTAGACATGATCACAGCTATGGATGGATGGATTTGCGCCAAATTTGGAGAATCATGTTGCACATTCATACTTTCTTACGATGAAGAGAATGGGACTTTGACAGAGGCCATAACGATGCTGACAAACGTACACGTCAAAATGGAAGATGAGGTACAATATGTTGCAGAAGACAGCTGGTTTGCATTGACATTCTCATTGGTACCTCAGTGGATGGTGAACATTTTCAAGTTGCTTGGAGCACTTCTAGTAATGATAATGCTTGGATTTGTGCGATCAAGATAATCATAAAACAATGCAAGAAGACAACAAAGAGAGCAATAGGGATGAAGATCATGAATGATGTTGAATCTGGAGTTGAACCAAAGGAGCTGACGTATGAAGAAATCAGAGACCACATAAAGGCCAGCATCCATGCACCTGAGGGAACAAAGTTCCTGCATCCAAGAGACCATAAGAAAAATGTAGGAAGATGAATTTATTGTAACTCAAGTGGACAGTGCAGTCACATGGTTTGGAGCGTTGATGACCATGTAAAATCAGCAGGATCTTTGAAGGGACTGATGAAAATCTGGACTCCGAAGAAGCACTTCTGCAAGAAAGGATGTCTAAAGGCGGAAAGTGATGAAGGAGTGGTTTATGAATCAACCTGAGGGGGGAGTGTAGAGGAGGAGCCAAAAGCCTCTACCAGACCCACCCCTAACTTGCCTATATGTTGGGAGCCAGAGATAGCGACAAGGGGCAACACCTGTAATGATGCCAATAACACAAGCAGCCTTTGAAGCAAAATACCCATTGAGGAAGGCATTCTTTATGTATCCACAAAGAGCTGATAGTCTCTTAGGAAAGATTCCTGAAGAACGAGAGAGAATGAATGAAAGAGCAGACTGGTGATGTCACAAAAGCGTAACATGACACACTGAGAAGAGACAGCAGTGAAGAATGTAAAGCGAACATATGGCACCTGATGACGAAGTAAAAGAATCAAGTAACCTGTTATGTGCAAAATGAAGACATGTGAAAAGCACGGAAGAAAAAGCAAGCCGTTTTACAATTGTACAGAGCCAGCAACGCAAGTAGACTAAGTGATCATAGAAGCTAGATATGTAGTATATAGATTGCAGGTGGTGCCGCCAAGGTATATATAAAGCATAAGAAATCTGGATGTTCCACATCGTGTTTTAGCAAACTGGGATCCCATGGACAGAAAGTCTGAAAGTGTGTCGCAGTTAATAAACAGTAGCTGACGAGCAAGAAAGAATCAAGGAAGCTTGTCTGGCCCAGAGTCAAGAAAGGCCAGGGCACCCGAGAACTGGTTGTCTATTCAAAGGATACAAATAATACAAGAGACGAGACAAGCTCCTGCCCAAGGTGCAGCTGAGACACAATGAGTGCCAAGTCTTATTCATTTTAATACCATCTAACATTAAATTGAAGCTCGAAAGGTGTTCATCAGTCATGTGACCAAGATGGAAATATACCTGAGCAGACTCTGGAGAGACGGGAAGATGCAAGTATATCCATACTCCCTTTTTATTCCCAGGAGTTCTGGAGCCTACACGGCCATGTTCAAAGACTAATTGAATGACAGAAAGTAAGAGTGATGATGGATGTCAGGCTAATTGGTTGGGAAGGTATGGTCAAGACCAGCCCACCAGCACCTGGGGAGCCAGCTTGTGCGCTGCGAGTGAGTGGAATATTCCAGAATGGTACAAGTGTGCCAACCAATTATAGAGGGCCACATATCAAAGAGCCTTATAGTTTGTGAACCAATAGATCATTGTGTATTTTGTGACTATCAAGATTAGTTGCACTAGAGAAGGACTTAGTTGCCCACCTGACAGTAGAGACCCAATCACAACTTCAACCCCCATAGAAAGTATATGTAGATGTTCCTTATTACCCTATCACAACCCCACATTCATTTTATAGTTTTGCCATGTAGTATGATGTCAGTGATGATGAATGTTTGCTATAAAAGTATCTTTTTTATGTTGATCATTGAGAATTGCTTTGAGACGTCCGTGATGTCCGTTGTACTCCCTGTTTTAGATAATTGTTAATAAAACAGCATGCACCTTGCCAACTTCTTGAGTCGACCTGATTATTGGTGTTTGAGTAATTTCTGCATCCCCATTCTTCCCATAAGAGCTCCACCTCATGTTAAAGAGCCCCTTTCAAAAATTCCTTGGGCAATTTGATCCCCACGATGTTCTTCAAATGGGATTTCACCATGAATCTGCTAAAATGTCTATACTGAACTTCCACAATAGGTCAGATTTTGGGGCTAACCTTATGTAACACCCTGTAGGGGGTATCAAAACCAGATCGGTAGGAATCATTTCTCTTTTCCAAGGGGGAATGGCAGCTTCCCTACTGATACAGATATCAAAACCTATTGATTCGTTCTTGCTAACAGAGGGGTTAAAAGCTTGATGACTACGTTTTTGAAATTGTAGGGTTCCCCAATTTGATTCAATTGAGTCAGATCCCACTGCTGACACCATATGTAAGGAACTCATGGTGGCAACAGTAAAGACAGACAAAAGTGATCAGAGCTCAAGGGTGTTTATTAAACTGTATAAATGGGTGAGAAAATCAACTAATCTAAACCTAAATATAGGATGGCAGCAAGCTACGACCATCAAATATTAATAAGGCACTCCTAGTGGTGTTATGTAAATTGTAAATAAAAAGGGCCTATACTAAAACAAAATATTGCCAATCCGTACCACTAAGTTACAAAATAGTGTGGGATAATGTTCATCAGAAAAGAAAGAAGTGTTCTCAAAATGATAAGTCAGGATGGTATGGCTCGGGTCTCCCTTCCCCACGTTTTTAGTTGGCACAAGGCGGGACTCCTTAGCACAGCACACTTCTGGGCCTCGCCAGCACGAGGTTACAGTTCGTTTTCCAAAATCTCAGGGTCTTCTGTGGCCAAGTCTCTTTCACACAAAGGGCCTCATTACACGGACGGTGGTAAGGGTTTACCGGTACCGGTAAGGGCACCGGTACTGGTAAACCCTTACCGCCTTACTACGAGGTCCCTTTGCGGGTTGGTACTTTAACGCCTGCTGTTCAGAGGACCTGATGTGTTACAATCAACAAAAATAAAAGTTCCTTCAATAAATCTTCATGGGGCGATTTCTCTTTGCCTTAGGAGTCCCCTCTGCCTGGCTCTGATCCATTGTACAATGTGGGCCTGCCATTGTCGGGTTCACTGCAGCCTTTCTTTCAATTCAACAGCTTGTTATATTCAAGAGTCTCAATGTCTTTTTAAACAACAATTCACTGTGGACAACCCTCCGCCGGGTTCACTCTTGTCGACACAATGTTTACGGGTGTATTACTTTTCAGCCCAATTCACAGGCATCCCTCAACTGGGCTCACGTTTACCAAATACACTGTTCACTTTGCTTTCTGACAATGCAGGATTCACTTCCCTTTGCTTCCTTCTTGTCAACATATCAGAGACTTTTGATTGTACAAGGAGTTTGACTCGACCCTTGTTACACCCCTTTTACTCCCCTCACCGGTCTCTCTTAGGGCCTCCTGGTACTTGTAGTTTCAGCAAAGGGGACCAGCCACAGTCATTTTAATGAGCGCCCACGTGGCGCCTGACTACTCTGCAACTGGTCCTTCAGTAGACTTTCTTTCAAGCTTAAACACACACAAGTTCTTTGTTCACAAGTTCAGACAATGTTGCCGTTCGCAACCTTGGGCTCAACACAGTCCAGTTTACTATCAGCTGTCTCTGACTCACAGCTGTGCTGAACACAATAGCTTGTCTTGCCTCTGGAATCAAGGACGGTACCCTGGTAGCAATCGTGCCTCTCCACCTGGCTCATCAATGCGGGAGGCCCCTGTGCACCGTTGTAACGCTCACCTGACTCCCACGGAGGCGCTGGCCTGGTTCGCGCTGCTGTGACCTCTTCTAAGGTGATGTGCAGGGTTCGGAAGACGGACTGGACCGGGCCCCCAAGTATCCTTCTGTAGGCGAAAATAGGGGATCAACTGCCTGCGGGGTAATGCAATCAGCCTCCCACTTTCCCCTCTCACCCTCCTCGAAACCCTTCTGTGATTCCTCGTAGCGTCTCACCTTAGGGTCTGGAAGGACGAGCTCTCCATCCTGCTTCTGATGCAGGGGCGCGTTGGTATCCAGTTACTTCACTGGATTTTCGGATTGGTGAGAACCAAACTTGCTTGGCTTCCAGCTAAGTTTTTTGATAAGAGGTTCCCCTTGTGTCCATGCATTAATGTTCTAATGCTAGTGTCTTTTTCCCCATAGGGGCCGGGGTACGGAATGCCGGGGAACAGGCACCGACCCGAGATGAGAGGTGAAATCCTTGTAGAAATCAGGTAAGTCTTAATGAGCGTTTTTTGGTAATGTCTTTTCATTCGCTCATTAACGCTGATGTCTCTTTTTCCCCTTAGGGGCCAGGGTCCGGAAATGCCAGGATGCGGCGCGGACCCGAAATGAAGAGGGAATGAATCAACAGGTAAGTCTTAACATGGAGATTTAGCTTTCCTTATTCCCTTCTCTCTCTCACCTTTGTTCTGGTCTTTTTCTCCCTAGGCGCTGGAGCGTGACTGCGAATCCGGATGATCGCTGCTGAACATGGAGGCGCCCAGTAAAGGTGAGTGGAATGCGGCGCTGCAGCGATCGACGCGATGAGCTTTTAAATAAAAGTCTTCCTTTGCAGGATTGTCGGCGAGATGTCTCCGGGATGCGGATTTACCAGGTAAGGACTTTTCCTTCTTCTGTTCTCTTCTTCTCTTCCTTTGCAGGTGATCCAGGATGCTGGCAGGCGTGGCAGAAGTCAGGATGCAGGAGCAGACACAGTGAGCGTCCAGCTGCTAGATGCAGAACAACGCGAAGCACGTGTGGCTGTTCGGGTGGGCCTTGTTGGAAGAAGTTCCAGGTATGTATCCTTCCTCCAATCAAGTATGTATCCTTTCCCGACCACACCCGGATGGTAAATTAGTCCCACAGGTAAAGTAGTTCCTTTCAGGCCTCAAGGAGGCCGGGATCCTGCAGCATGGTCTGCATCAGGTAAGTGCACCCAAGCACATCCATGATGAGCCTGGCGCCTATGGCGCCAGGACTGATGTCTTTTATGAGCCTGGCGCCATAGGCGCCAGGACACTGTCCAAAGGGCCCCTATATGGGGTTGCTGTGTCCTTCTTTGGGGACCGATGTCCGCTTTCGGGGGCGCAGAGCTTGAACCGGCTCCCCGGGAGCGGGCATCATGACAGCACTCCCCCCCAAGGCCCCTCCCAAGGTTGTTCCCTCCGGGGGTTTTGGTTTGTCTGGGAAGAGTCGGTGGAATTTCCTGACTAATCGAGGTGCATGCACATGGTCGCTGGGTTCCCACGACCTCTCCTGAGGTCCGTACCACTTCCAATCAATTAGGTAGAACAGTTTTGACCTGAACATTTTTGAGTCTAAAATGATCTTCACTTCGAATTCGGGCTCCCCATCTATTAGAATAGGTTCTGGAGGTTTGAGTAGTCGGGTTCCGGGTACCACTGGTTTCAGAAGTGACACATGAAAAACAGGGTGAATTCGCATACTACTGGTAAATCAAGTTTAACAGCCACTGGGTTAATTATTGCCGTAATACAATAAGGTCCCAGATATTTTGAGTTAAAAGTTCGAGGCCCTTTGAGTGGTAAATGTCTGGTAGCTAACCACACTTGATCCCCAATCTGATACAGAGGTGCTTCACTCCGATGAAGATCAGCATTCTCCTTGTATTTTCTCTTGGCTTGTTGTAAATGCGCAGTTGCCTCTTTGAAGGCTTGGGTAATTGTAGAATGCAGATGTTCTACTGCAGGCATTCCGAGGTTCTGAGGTGGGTCAAGGTTTGAGGTTCGAGGGTGATGCCCAAACAAAGTATAAAAAGGACTGTGGCCAGTTCCAGAGTGTACCGAATTATTATATGTGTATTCGGCTATCCAAAGAATGTCTTTCCAGTTGCTTTCAGATTGCTGTAACATACACCGTAACTATTGCTCAAGGGTCTGATTTGTCCTCTCGGTCTGACCATCAGTCTGAGGGTGGTGACTGGTCGATAATCTTACGTCGATCTGCGCCATTTGACATTATTTGCGCCAGAAGTGCGAAATGAATTGGCTTCCCAGGTCAGAGATTAGTATAGATGGGAATCCATGTAGCCGAACAATATTTTCGAGGAATTCTTTGGCTAGGACAGAAGCTGAAGGTAAACCTTTCAAAGGAATAAAGTGGGCCATTTTGGAAAACAAATCCACAATTACCAGAATAGTATTGTACCCCGAACAAGGAGGCAGGTCCGTAATAAAATCCATTGATAGGGTGTGCCAGGGTTCTGACGGTATGTCTAGAGGTTGAAGGAGACCGGCTGGTCTTTTCTTTTGACTTTTATTTTGGGCGTAAACACCACAGGACATCACAAAAGATTTAACATCTTTTCGCCAAGAAGGCCACCAAAATTGTCGTTTCACCTTTTCCTCTGTCTTGGCAATACCGGGGTGTCCCTCTATTAATGCATCATGATAACCGGAAATAACTAGTTCGTGTAATTCCTTATGTGGCAGGAATAAGCGTCCTTGAAAATAAGGTAAACCATTACCTTTGGTAAAGTCTGATCCCTTTTGTATCCAATCCTGTAAGGTTGTAGGGTCCAGGAGTTGTTTCACTCTGGCTTGAATGTCCTCAAGCGTCTGTAACAAAGTCATGCCTAGAATCCTCTGTTAGGGAATTATTGGTACTGGTTCTGAGTTTGTATCAGATTCTCCCATTCCAATTCGGGATAAGGCGTCTGCTTTGCCATTCTTGCAGCCAGGTCGATAGGTAATCATGAAATCAAATTCAGCGAAAACCAAAGCCCATCAGAGCTGCCGTGATGACTGAGCCTTGGCGGTTTTCAAATACTGTAAATTCCGGTGATCAGTGATCACTGTGATGGTATGTCGAGCGCCAAGCAGATAATGCCGCCAGGCTTTAAAAGCGGACTTAATGGCTAACAGTTCTTTGTCCGTGATTGCATAATTAACCTCGGGTGCCGAGAATTTTCTGGACCAAAATGCTACGGGATGCAGTTGGTTGGTTTCAGGATCTCTTTGAGACAGGACAGCTCCCATGGCTAGGGTGGGTGCGTCAGTCTCGACGACATAAGGGAGATCTGGACGCAGGTGTTTCAATATAGGTGCAGAGGTAAACTTAGCTTTTAAATCCTGAAAGACCTGCTCGGCTTCTTCAGACTATTCAAAACGTTTATTTTTCCTCAAGAGTGCAGTAATGGGTTGTACCATGCGTGAAAATTCCAGGATAAACCTGCGATAGAAATTGGCAAAGCCGAGCATGCTTTGAACCCCTTTTACAGAGCTAGGGGATGGCCATTTGAGGATGGCATCCACTTTTCTTGAGTCCATTGGGTGTCAGGATGAAACCTAGAAACTCAACTTCTGTGGTATGGAAAACACATTTCTCCAATTTAGCAAATAGTTTGTGTTGGCGCAGTTTTTTAAGTACTGCCCTGACGTGTTTTCTGTGATCAGATTCCGAAGAGGAGTACACCAGAATGTCATCGATGTATACAACAACACAAACATCGATGAGTTCCCGAAGGACATCATTCATGAAGTATTGGAAGGCAGCCGGCGCGTTACACAATCCAAAAGGCATCACCTGGTACTCGAATAATCCGTATTTAGTACGGAAGGCAGTTTTCCATTCGTCGCGTTCTTTAACTCGTACCAGATGATAAGCCCCCCGGAGATCTAACTTGGTGTATATGCAAGCGTCCTTCACCTGGTCAAGGAGTTCAGGGATCAGAGGCAGAGGATAACGGTTTTTAACCGTTATCTGGTTCAATGCGCGGTAATCGATACAAGTTCTAAGGTCGCCTTCTTTTTTGGCCACGAAGAACAAAGCCGAGGATGCCGGGGACTTTGACGGGCGAATAAAACCATTAGCTAGGTATTGATCCAAATATTGTCTCAAATGCAGATTCTCAGGTTCGGTAAGGGCATAAATCCTGCTACAAGGGTGTTGTGCACCGGGCACCAGATCGATTTGGCAATCGTACGATCTGTGAGGAGGTAACGTGTTGGCCTGTTCCTTTTGGAAGACGTCCTGAAAGTCTTGGTATTCCGGAGGTAGTTGCATGGAGGCAGAGGTTACAGATGCTAGATTAATCTTCAGGTTTTCTGGGTAGCAGGTTTGTGTACAATCGGGGAAGGTTATTCTCTTAGCTCGCCAATCAATTCGAGGATTATGTGTCTCTAACCAAGGGATTCCAAGAATAACCTGAAACTGTGGAGCCTTGATTACATCAAACACAACACCCTCCCGATGGCCGTCGGGACCAATAAGAGTCACCTTAGTAGTGGAATGTGTTACCGGTCCAGAGGCAATTTCAGTTCCATCGACTGTGGTGATGACATCTTTGCTGGTTTTAGGACGGAGAGGGAGGTTAATCCTAGAGACCAATTCACGATCCACATAGTTTCCAATTGCCCCACTATCGATGTATGCCTTTATTGCATGCAACCGCTTAGGCTGTTCTGGATCTACGAGAACCATTGGCACAATGAAATGCGAGGTCTGAGAATTAGTTTTCAAGCTCGGCAAGCGGACCCCTACACTTGTCGGGCAGAGTCGTTTCCCGAAACAGAGTCTTCATGGTTTTTATCAGCGGCTCCTACCGCCTTTCGGGGCGGTTTTGCCGGGCAATCTCGTAGAAAGTGTCCAGAATTCCCACAATAAAGACATAATTTTAACTGCCGCCTCCTTTCACGTTCCTTTTGAGTTAAGGGTCCTTTAACCCCTCCAATTTGCATAGGCTCAGAGACATCAACTGCCTTGGGATTAGCATGGGTCTTGACCAACACCCGGGTCTCAAACCTGGACCGATCTGCTTTTCTGTTTTGAAGTCTGTGATCCAATTGGACCACGAAGTCTATATACTCGTTGCATTCTTGGGGCGGATTTACAACTTGGGCCAAGACATCTTTAAGTTCTCCGCGTAGGCCTCGAAAAAACAACGTGACTCTTTTATCCTCTGGCCATCCCGTTTTCACAATTAGTCTATTAAAGGTTGCAATATAGGATAGGAGGTCCTGATTGCCCTGTCGCAGGGATAGAAGTTCATCATCCAGAGCCTGCCCCTGAGAGAGTCGAGCAAATAACCTTTCCATGCTTGCTTGAAACCTTTGAAAATCACAGAGAATCGGGTCATCTTGAGTAACCAGTGGAACTGACCAATCGGCAGCGCAGCCGCTGAGATATGACAATACAAAGGCTACCTTGGTCTGATCATTAGCGAAGGCCCCAGGTCTGCATAGGAAGTGCAAACGACACTGATTCATGAATATGGCGAATCGTTTGGGGTCCCCAGCAAAGCGTTCGGGTGGGGCCAGCGGCATGTTTCCAGGTAGATTAATCTGCACAGGGTTACTGTAAACCACAGGAGCGGGGTTCCCTCCGGAACCGGCTAGAGGAGTTTGCCCAGCTTGACCTTGCAAAAGCTGTCTGGCCAGGTCATCAGTTCTTTCCTTTGATATTATTAATTCCCTCCTGAGGGCATTAGTCTCTTGACGAGCGGCATGTACTTTGGCCTGTAATTCCCCCAGTAATTGGGCCAACTGATCAGTCTCAGAACTTTCCATAGCGCCTGGGTGGGAATTTGTAGGAAGGCTTCGCGTTCTGTAACGCTCACCTGACTCCCACGGAGGCGCTGGCCTGGTTCGGGCTGCTGTGACCTCTTCTAAGGTGATGCGCAGGGTTCGGAAGACGGACTGGACCGGGCCCCCAAATCTGGCTTGTCTGGCTCGCAGAAGTATCCTTCTGTAGGCGAAAATAGGGGATCAACTGCCTGCGGGGTAATGCAATCAGCCTCCCACTGGGACATCTCAGGTCAACGGCTCAGGTGTTAGTCCGTTGTCTGTCATGGTATTGGAAAGTTTTTGTGTTGGAAAAGGGGGGATAGAGCTTCTACATATTCTACGGGTAGGTTGGGGAACAGGTGTTAATGGGAAGGGGATACGGCACCTCAACCTTTGGTGTCCCACTTCCACTTCCGAAGACCCCTCATCCTGGTGATCCTCCGCAACTGGTCCACCCCCAGGAACTGGATCCAATAGCGATGGCCATGTCCTTGCCACCTGGACGACAGATCTCCGGGACTAGCGGTTGAGACACCTTCAGGTTTCTCACACCCCGCAAGCAAACTATACCAAAAGCTATCAAGGCAAAAGATCCTGGAGAAATGCCCGCCCAATCCCTGAGGGCACAGCCCCCTTCATTGACCGACAAAGAAATGTTAAGTGGTATTTTTAAAAAAAACAAACAATTAAACACTCACCTAGATGAGAACTAAACACAAAAACACAACCAAGCAATCTGTCGCCTATTGCGATTTGGGGGCACAGGCTGCACCACCCTGTGACAACCAAGAGACCCACGTAACATCCCAGAAGCCCCATCTTCCCTCTGGATGCCCCATCCTCCCTCTGGATGCCCTTGTCCATCAATCCCCATCCACATCAAAGCAGCCCAACATCATAGTCAATGACAGCCAGGCACCTTGCGCTTATGGTATCATTTTGATTTGATTTGATAGTTATTTATAACGCGCTTAATACCCAGAGGTTTCTCAGCGCAGACCCGGGGATCGAACCTGTGTTGCTCCGTGTTGTTTCGCTTCCAAGGCGAGCATGTTGCCTCTGAGCTATCCTCCCGAGACAGTTGCCCAGGGCCCAAGAGTAACTAACATCAGCGTTTGTTGTCTCAGGCCAGCCCCTGCTGCAAGGAATCCCTGACCGCACCAGTCTTATTCCACCCCCTGGGCCTGCCAACTCTTGACCATGGACACACATGCAGATATTGAGGGCCAGAGGGATCGGAGGATTCTGATGCAATAGTTCCAGATTGGGAAGGAGCGGCATCTCTCACTGTGGGATTCATTGTGAGTGTCACCTCCTGTATGTTCTTGACCACCTTCCATTCACCATCGATAGCACAGCGAATGGAAAGCCCCATCTGTACTTAAACTTCCTCTCTCTGAGCCGTATAGTGAAAGCACAGAACGCCCTCCTCTTTGCCAAAGTCACTGGAGCCAGTTCCTGAAGAAGCATTATCCTGACCGCATTGTATGAGGTCTCTTGCAATATCTTGTCCTTAATTTTGTAAAAGTGGAACCTTGTTAAGACAGCTGTAATAAGATAATTCCATAGCAAATCCACTGAGAAGACCTTGTGCGTGCATGTGATTCAGTTCTACCACCACTGGATCCATGCTATCAATGCCGGCAAGGAGGGTGCAGAATAATTCATGTACGTGGGGCTGCACCTCAAAGTCCTTAATATGAACCGCGATACCCCGAATCCAGATGTTATTGTTTTGAGATTTATTCCCAGCATACACCTGGCATACCTGCAGGAACCTCTGCTGTTCCTACAACACAGTGATCCTATTGTCAAAAAGCAACAGAACTTAACTTATCGACCATGTGGCTTTTTCCATGTCATCAATTCGCGCCTTGGCCTCTGGAACCCTGTCATCTATTGCTCAAACTTTATGCGTGATTTACCCAATAGATGACTGAAACTCTCTTTTGATTTCAGCCAGCATCTGTGCAATATCCTGCTTCATTGTGAGGACATTTTAATCTGTCCCCTCCACCAAACCTGCTCTCACCATCATCTCTGCAGAGGATTCAGGCTTTTGCAGTCTTTCCGGGGTGTGCATCATGGCCATCACATTTCCCGTCTTACCAGACTTCCCAGACTTGGATACCATTCTAGTAGCCAAATGCCTCTCCAGGAAGTCCTTCCCCCATTTTAGCTATAAGTTGGAAACCTTAAATTGCGACATGCGCAACACCAGTAATGATGCCAATAGCACGAAGAACCTTTGAGACAAGGTATCCATTGAGGAAACCCTGTTTTATGTATCGCTGTAGAGATGACAATCTACTGGTGGAAATCCCCAAAGGAATATGAAGATGAATGAAAGAGAAGATTGGTGACGTCACAAGAAACAAGCGTGACACACTGAGGAGAGAAATCGGAGAAGAGAATGTATAGTCTGTATAGAATCCGATGATGAAGTAAAGAATCGAGAAGACTTTCATATGCGGAATGAAGATTGCATGTGTAAAGAGCACTGCAGAAAATGCAAGCCGTTTTATAACTGTACAGATGCTGCAACGCAGGTAGACTAAGTAATCATGAAGGCTGGCTATACATAGTGAATAGACTGCAGGCGGTGCCACCATTGTATAGATGCCATTGTATAGATGCCATTATATAGATGCCGTAATATAGAATCTGGATATTCAATGTCAAAACTTTAGTAAGCTCAAACCTGTGGAGAAAGAAGGATTGATAACTATGCATGTGTCACAGCAAAAGCTGAAGCTAGAAGATAGACCAAGAAAGCTTGTCTGGCCTGGTGTCAAAGGGTGAAGTAGCCAAAACTGGTTATCAGTCCTCGAAGAACAGTGAATGTGAGATGACAAGGCATCCCTTGTTAAGTTGGAAAGAGCGAACGCCATGGGTGCCAAGTTTCTTTATTCAAGACAGTTAAATGCTATAATATGGGACGATTCACGGTCTCCTGTCACGTGAGTCCAGGATGAGAATAGAAGTGGGCGTACAGACCAGAATTTTGATAAGCATATGCTCACACTCCCTTATATTCCCAGAGAAGAGAAGCTACCACAAAGCCAAGTTCAAAGACAATCTGAATGGCAGACGGCATGAGTAGTGATGGATCTCGAGCTAATTGGGTGGGGAGGCATGGTCAAGTCCAGCAACCAGCACCCGGGGTACCATCTTACATGCTGCTTGTGAGTCAAATATTCTAGAAGGGTACAAGCGTGCCAACCAATTTTAGAGGGCCATATAACAGAGGGCCTTATAGTTTGAGAGCCAATGATATGCTGTATACTTAATAACTGTTGAAGATGACTTGCACTCGGGGTGGGCATAAGTTGTCTACCTGACTATAGAGACCCAATCACAATCCAATCCCTTATAGGAAGTATACTTATATGTTCCCCTTAAGCCAACTACAATCTCACATAGGTTTTCTTAGATTGCCATGTAGTATGACGTCACGAATGACGAGTTTTTGCTATATAAGAAGGTTTTTTATTAAATTCACTGAGCGAGCTATGCGACGTCCATTGAGATGTCCGTTGTAACTGCCTGTTTTAGACAATTGAAAATAAAACAGTCTATTGAGACATTCTTTGCCAACTTCCTTAGTCGGTCTTATCATTTGGTCTAAGAGTTATTCTGCATCCCCCTCCATCGTACCCCAATAAAAAAAAAAAAAACATAAGGGTTCACTTGGTAGCATTTTGGATGGTTGGAAAATAAGACCCATCAGCCTGTAGACTCTAGAGTTTCAGATGATCGAGCACCCTCCCCCATCTAGATGGAAGATCACAGGTTTCCAGTGGAGAGCGGCCGAATTGAAATCTTAGAAGAAAATCGAGACAGTGGGCAGGGTCCATCCTTGACAAAATCCCTACCTGGTTTCCACATGCGCTTTGAGACTGAAGGCGAAAGTGGTCCACTGGAGGAGGGAGCCGATACCAAAGGCCTTTAGCTGAACGAGTGAATGGTGAGTAGACTAAGGGGAATGCCAAACTGAGGGGATGGAATTGTGGTAAATTAGAAAGTAACGGGAGATTTTTTTTATGTAACGAGAGAGAGAGAGAAGAGAGCCCCAGATTCCTAACCCAAGGGGCTTTTTAGAAGAAATTGTTATACACTTCATTTGAAGTAAACTAGGCGACATACAGGACAGGTCCGTATAAGATAACAAATTAAACTATGTAATCAGAGTATTATTAGTGGCAGAGATTAAGATTGATCACTAAGGATTAATGTGAAGGGTCGACTAGTCTGTCTGTATATTTGTGTCAAACTAAGGTGTCGAAGAGCGACATATGTAAAGGAATTAAAAAAGAAAGTCAAGGAGTCATATTGTCTACCTAGGGAAACTGTCGATACCGTCTCAGAGGTAGATTGAGATGGTTTAAAAACAGAGGTTTTGAGAGGCAAGTATTGGAGCACGCTCATATTTGTTGTTTTCATAAAAGTATTTTTGTAAACATTGGTAAGTATTGACAGTCACTTGAGACTTGTCACAATGGGAGATATTACCCCCCTGATGTATTTATGTAAGACATTGCCAAAACACATGCCCAAGCTCATATAGTACAGTGCAGAATGGGTGAAGTGCACAGCAGACAAAATGTTCATGCCATGGCCACAATGGGGATCGCTGTCAAAAGCAGTATTGCAACACATGACCACACTCTTGCACGCTGCATAAACAGGGAAACAATTGGAGAAAAGTTTAGCTATTTTAGAGCTTTGGAAAATGTATAAGGAAGAGAGAGAGGATCCACCTCCTGAGGAGTGGATGCTTAGCTAGTGCAGGGAGGAAGGTGTTGAGCCTTCCTGCTCCCCTTGCCTCGCCTGAAGTCAATGGCGATAGTACAGAAGACATAGGATTGTATTCGTTAAAGGAATTGAAAGTGGCGATGGGGTATAGTAATTGATATACAAACCGCCTCCCTGTAACAGTGACGATAGTCCAGAGGAGATCAAGAGAAAGTAAGAGATCTTTAAGATCTTGCAAAACAAGGAGGAGAAAAGTGAGCAATCAAATACATCGACAAACATAAACGAGAGATGGAAAGGATAGAGGGATAAAGCTGTAATGCTTGTACAAAACAAATGGATGGGAGGAAAAATATTACTCAAGCTAGATGGGAAAAGCATTGAGGAAGTCAGGCAAAGGGAAGATCAAGACGAACAGGATAGAAAAGACAGGGATAGAGGAAAAAGATTAAAAGAGGATGAGCACAAAAGAAAGAGCAGGCAGCGGCAAGAACAGATGTATCAGGAGGAGCAACAAAAGAAGGAAGAAAGGGCAGAGGAGCAAAAAAAGAAGGATAATAGGCAGAGAGCAATAGAAGAACAGGATAGGCAAGAAAGGGAAAAAGAAGAGGAGGAAGCACAGAATTTAAGGGATAAAAGAATACAGAGATGAAAAGCAAGGAGGGAGGGGATAAGACAAGAAGAGGAAAGGGTTTGATGGGAAGCGAGAAAGCGAAGAGAGTTAGACAAAGAGATAGAATGAAAAAATACGAAGGGGCAGTATAGAAGAGTTCCTCCCATTACAGGGTGCAACGTCATGGCCGTCTAGAGTAACCTTAGAAGAAAACTTCAATATAGGAAACATCAGTGATAGGATCGATAAAGCCGGCAACTAGCGAACCCCTTTCCCCCAGCCAGACCTGACAATAGACAGCAACGGGTGCGAAAAAATCCAAGACGCCCTAACTGCAAAGGCCAATTCCCTCAAAGGAAAAACGTCTCTTCTGACAAGAGCACGATAAGCTTGAAGGATAAAAACAAAAACAGCAAGTATAAGTCTGTGGACATCTCCTTCTGTTAAAACCATAGATTCAACCAAAGAGAAACTCAGTGAGAAACGTGTCTGGAAATTGCATGCGTTTCCAATCGTCAAATTCAAGATCAGGCATATTTGTAATATGTCAATACTTTCTAAAGTTAATTTTCCAAAAGATTCCTGTGACTCTCAGCAAGGGTATGCTCTCCCGCTATAATATCTATAAGGAGTGTCCAAACGAATCACAGTCCATATGCAAAATCTGCATTTATCGGCTTGTCAATTTATCGTCCTTCTTCGCCATCGGTTGAGTATGCACACACTGAGATTCTTCTTCTTGTCTTGCTTCTGGATCAATAGCTGGTGGTGGTGTGGTCTCGCCGGTGTATAGCTTCACGTTGTTCAAATGAATCCAAGCTTGTCTGCCTTCAACTTTCACTGCTGAGGGAGTTACATTTTCAACACAAAAGGGGCCATTAAATCTCGGCTCGTGCCACTTCCTAGTGAAGCTGATAATAGTTCAAGAGGTCCGTTTGCTAAATGGTCTTCATCTGTGTTCTGAGACCGAGCCCCCTGGTACTTGAGTTGATCTGAAATGGGAGAGATGCTAGAGGTCATACATGTCAAATAATTGTGCAGCTCATTGTGATGCTGGAAATGCATTGGAGGGACAGGGCCTCCTGTCCTTGTCCTGTACTCCTTTTATCATGTGTGTTCTGTGTTATTTTCTGCACAGGAGTCCATGTGGGACTTCTGGCAGTGCAGCTCTTCCTCTTTTTAGTTTGGTGAACAGACCCTTGGGATACCCTTATGGCACCCATGGGTGGGGGTACAACCCTACAGCCCTAGTGTATGTTTTTGGGCACCTGTGTGTGGCCCAGAGAGCAGGGTATGGGCTAGTGGCAGCTCCATTCTGAATTTGACAGGTGCGCTGAGTATCCATAATTTTGGGATACCCAGGCCCTGCCATTGGAACCAGTTGATTCCTGATAGGAGACAAGATGGCCCATGTGGCCTCTTGCTTACTATTGCCTGTTAGCTTGTTTTCCCAAAGTCCTGGAAAGCCCTGACTCTGTCCCTTTGTCATGATATGCCTACCCCCGGGCATCAGGACCAAGGCCCTCAGCTCCGGGAGCAGGCATCCAGACATTTGTTTAAACCTCAGCAGCCCCGGCTAGGGGCTGTTTGGGTTCAGTCCTGGCGCCTTAGGCGCCAGGCTCATCATAGAAATCAGTCCTGGCGCCATAGGCGCCAGGCTCATAGCCTTTACTTACCTGATGCAGACCATGCTGCAAAAGAGTCCAAGCCTACATGAGGCCTGGATGGGACTATTTTGTTACAGGGACTATTTTTTAATCGGGCGTGGCTCTAGGGAACTTCTTACCTGGAACTACTTTGGAGGCTATTTAAACCACACCCGAACAGCAGCACATGCTTTGCGTTTTTCTGCATCCAGCAGCGTGACGCTCACCGTGCCTGCAGCCAGCAACCAGTCTTCTGCCACGCCCGCATGCCTGCAGCCAGCATCCAGTCTTCTGCCACACCCGCCTCGAATCCGGAGCTCCTAGAATAAAGAAGAAGAAAAGGACAAGGTTAGAAAACAAACTTATTTCAAATTCCTCACCTAATTCCGGAACCATTTCATCTCTGGACCTGGAAAGTACATCAGTCCTGCACGTGTCGCTTCGCCAGCTCCAGCACAGCGCCATACTTAGCAGTTCTCACAGCATCTTTCGATCCAGCACTGTCTCCATCATTTCTTCGCCGTAATCCGGCACCTAGGGGACACAAGAAAAAACAAGGCGAGCCAAGGGAATCAACAAATACAACCTCTTACCACCATAGACTTACCCGATTTACCACCGGCGGTATTATTCCATAACTCTCCACATTTTCATATGCCGCATCTGTAAAG
Organism: Ambystoma mexicanum; assembly: GCF_040938575.1. Taxonomy (NCBI): domain Eukaryota; kingdom Metazoa; phylum Chordata; class Amphibia; order Caudata; family Ambystomatidae; genus Ambystoma; species Ambystoma mexicanum. The sequence continues at coordinate 348,383,996 of NC_090935.1, forward strand.
AGGGAGAAAAACAACACGTTAACGCATGCAATAGTTACCGGACAGCGTTGGGTAACACAGACTTTTACCTGAACGCCAGCAGCAGCTACGAGACCTTCTTCTCACGAACTCAGTTGAAATTTAAGGAAGGAAGGGGACAAGAGTGAACATCGGGCACATTGAACTCTTTGAACTTGATACTTACCAATCCCGCCAGGGACTTCAGAGTCAATACTTACCGGAACTCTCCCAACGCCTTCAAACCAGTGAAGCAACTGATATCTACGCGCCCCTGCAAGACACGCAGGATGGAGAGCTCATCTTTTACGAACATAAGGTGAGGTTACTAAGGGGATATCGGAGGAGATTAGTGGGGGAGAGCAATAACCGTTGGGAGGCCATCACTAAAACCCACAGGTGGTTAATCCCTGTCTCCACTTGCAGGAAAATACTTCTTCGGTCCAGCAGACAAGACTAGGCGGGCCAGTCCATACAGTCATCTCTGCACTACGCATCAAGTTGAAGGAGACCACAGCTGTCCGGGTCCGATTGACACCCCTGTGGGGTCCAGGTGAGCGTAACAGAACGCAAAGCCTCTCTACAAATACCCACCTGGGTGTTATGGAAACTTCGTAAACCGACCAACTGGCCCAATTATTGGGGGAATTTAGGGCAGAAGTACATGCTGCTCGCCAAGAGACTAATGCCCTCAGGAGAGAACTGATTGTCTCAAAGGAGCGCACGGATGATCTGGCTAGGCAACTACTGCAAAACCAAGCTGGGCAAACGCTCCTACCTGGATATGGGGGAAACCCAACCCCCGTTTCATCAAACAATCCTGTGCAAGTGGTTTTACCAGGAAATATTCTGTTAGCTCCACCCGAACGCTTTGCTGGGGACCCCAAAAAGTTTGCCGTGTTTTATGAACCAATGCCGCTTGCACTTTTTAGGCAGACCGGGAGCCTTTCCAAATGACCAAGCCAAAGTAGCCTTTGTATTGTCATATCTTAGTGGCAGCGCAGCGGATTGGTCCATTCCATTAGTCAACCAGGATGATCCTCTGCTCCGGGATTTTCAGGGTTTTCAAAAGAGCATGGAAAAACTATTTGCCAGACACTCACAGGGTCAAGCCCTGGACAACAAACTTTTATCCTTACACCAAGGTAACCAGGATCTGCTAACCTATATTGCAACCTTCACTAGGTTGGTGGTGGAAACCGGCTGGCTGGAGGAAAAACGAATTACATTGTTTCATCGTGGACTTCGGGGAGAACTCAAAGATGTCTTGGCTCAAGTTGTGAACCCACCTCAGGATTGCACAGAATTTATAGACTTAGTGGTCCAGCTAGACCACCGACTTCAGAACCGAAAGACTGATCGAGTTAAGTTCGAGAACCGGGTATTGGTTAAACGCAACGTTTCCCCCAAAGGAACAGATGCATCTGAACTTATGCAGATCGGGGGGGGTTAAAGGACCCTTAACTCAAAAGGAAAGAGAAAGAGGACGACAGATGCAGTTGTGTCTGTACTGTGGAACCTCAGGACATTTTCTATGGGATTGCCCTACAAAACCACCCAAGAAGGTGGTAGGAGTTGCTGATAAAAGCCACATAGAGCCTTTTTCGGGAAATGACCACGCCCAACAAGCGTAGAGGTCCACTTGCCGAGCTTAAAGAAGGACACCCAGACCTCGCATCTGATCATCCCAATGGTCCTACTTGATCCCAGGCAGCTATCACGTATGCACACAGTAAGGGCATACATAGATAGCGGGGCTGTAGGAAACTATATGGACCACGAATTGGTGTCAAGGATGAATCTACCTCTTTGTAAAAAGACCACGGATGTCATTACCACAGTTGATGGAACTGAGATTGCCTCGGGGCCTGTAACTCATTACACTACAGAGATGACACTGTTGAGTCAAGATGGGCATCGAGAGACTATTGTGTTTGATCTAATCAAAGCCCCACAGTTCCAGATAATACTGGGGATGCCATGGTTGGAAACACATAATCCTTGTATAGATTGGCGAGAGAAGAGAATAACCTTCCCGGATTGTGCACACACCTGTTACCCGGAGAAAACTTTGAACAAAGGCCTGGCTACAGTCATTAATCCAATTGTGCAGTTACCTCAGGAATACCAAGAATTTCAGGATGTTTTTCAAAAAGAACAGGCCAATACATTACCTCCTCACAGATCATACGATTGTCAAATCGACCTCCTACCCGGTGCACAACCCCCATGCAGTAGAATCTACGCCCTCACGGAACCTGAAAATCGTCACCTACGGACCAATACCTTGCTAATGGCTTTATTCTTCCTTCCAAGTCTCCTGCATCCTCAGCTTTATTCTTCATACCAAAAAAGGAAGGTGACCTTAGAACGTGCATAGATTACCGCGCATTAAATCAGATTACGGTAAAAAACCGATACCCATTGCCTCTGATCCCCGAATTACTAGACCAAGTAAAGGATGCTTGTATCTACACTAAGTTAGATCTCCGAGGGGCATATCATCTGGTACGTGTCAAGAAAGGCGACGAATGGAAGACTGTCTTTCGCACCAAGTACGGATTATTCGAATATCAGGTGATGCCCTTCGAGTTGTGCAATGCACCAGCAGCCTTCCAGTATTTTATGAACGATGTCCTTCGTGAACTCATTGACGTCTGTGTCGTCGTATACATAGATGATATTCCAGTGTACTCCTCCTCAGAATCAGACCATGTTAAGCACGTGCGTGCAGTCCTTGAGAAACTACGGCAGCACAAGTTATATGCAAAATTGGAAAAATGTGTTTTTCATGCTACGGAAGTTTAATTTCTTGGATTCATCCTGACTCCAAAAGGGGTCCGAATGGACTCACGAAAGGTGGACGCAATTCTCAAGTGGCCATCACCCAGTTCAGTCAAAGGGATACAAAGCATGCTCCGATTTGCTAATTTCTACCGCAGATTCATTCCGGACTTCTCCCATGTTGTACACCCCATCACAGCACTTTTGCGAAAAAAAAACGCTTCTTGTGGACCGAAGAGGCTGAAAAGGCCTTCCAAGAGCTGAAAGCGAAATTCACATCAGCACCTGTCTTAAAGCATCCACGCCCTGAGCTTCCATACATAGTAGAAACTGATGCATCCAGTTTAGCCATGGGAGCTGTCCTGTCCCAGAAGGATCCTGAAACCGGTCAACTTCACCCAGTCGCGTTGTGGTCCAGAAAGTTCTCAGCACCTGAGTTAAACTATGCGGTTACCGATAGAGAGCTATTAGCCATCAAATCCGCCTTTAAGGCTTGGCGGCACTATCTTTTTGGTGCCAGGCATACTATTACCGTAATCACTGATCACCCGAACCTGCAGTATTTAAAAACAGCCAAAGCCCAATCATCGCGACAACTTCGATGGGCATTGTTCTTTGCCAAATTCGATTTCGTGATCACTTATCGACCAGGCTGCAAAAATGGCAAAGTAGATGCCTTATCCCGAATAAGGATTGGAGAAGCATATGCAAACCCGGAACCGGTGCCAATAATTCCAGAGCAAAGAATTCTTGGCATAACTACTCTACAGACACTAGAAGATATTCATGTAAAAATCCAACAACTCTTCGTTCCACCAACCCTGCTGGTCTGGGTAAAGAAAGGCCCGGACTACTCAGTCGTCAATAACCTACCTTACTATCAAGGACGACTATTTCTACTACACAAGGAAATACAAGAACTAGTCATCTCCAATTACCATGACACCCTGATGGAAGGGCACCCAGGTATCGCAAAAACTGAAGCGAAAATTAAGAGACAGTTCTGGTGGCCCACTTGGCGAAAAGATGTAAAGTCAGTTGTGATGTCTTGTGGCATTTGCGCCCAAAACAAAAGCCAGAAGAAAAAACCTGCTGGCCTTTTACAACCTTTGGATATTCCACCTACACCATGGCACACCTTGTCTTTAGACTTTATTACAGATCTACCTCCATGTAATGGATTTAACACCATCCTAGTTATTGTGGATCTTTTTTTCAAGATGGCCCACTTTATTCCTTTAAAGGGGTTACCTTCTGCTTCGATTCTGGCCAAGGAGTTCCTCGAAAACATTGTTCGATTACACGGATTCCCTTCCGTATTGGTTTCTGACCGAGGTAGTCAATTTATCTCGCATTTTTGGAAGACATGTTGTCAACTGGCACAAATCGACGTGAGGCTATCAACAAGTCACCATCCCCAGACCGATGGTCAGACGGAAAGGACCAACCAGACCCTTGAACAGTAACTACGCTGCATGCTACACCAGACCGAAAGCAATTGGAAAGATATTTTATGGATTTCCGAGTACGCATACAATAACTCTGCAATTCAGGAACAAAGCCCTTTTTATACCATATATGGACATCACCCTCGAACCTCAGAACTCGATTTGCCTCAGCACTTAGAAATGCCTGCAGTTAGTCATTTGCACTCTACTATTACACAGGTCTTTAAGGAAGCCACAGAACATTTGAAACAAGCAAAAGAGAAATACAAGAAAAATGCTGATCAACATAGAAGTGAAACGCCACAATACCAGATTGGGGATCAAGTTTGGCTGGCTACAAAACATATACCTCTGAAGGGAACTCAGGCTTTTAAGCCTAGATATTTGGGACCTTACACCATTAACGCTATTATCAACCCGGTGGCCGACAAATTGGAATTACCTTCTAATATGCTAATTCATCCTGTCTCTCATGTTTCACTTCTAAAACCAGTTCAACCAGGGACAAGATTAACCAAACCACCTGACCCCATCTTGATAGATGGAGAACCTGATTTCGAGGTGAAAAATATCCTGGACTCCAAGCTGATTTAATCAAAACTTTTTTATTTGATCGATTGGAAGGGCTACGGACCACAAGAAAGATCATGGGAGCCTAGCGACCACGTTCATGCACCTCGGTTGGTGAAAAGATTCCATCGGAACTTCCCAGACAAACCGGGGCCAGGGGGAAGAACAACTTTAGGAGGGGCCTTGGGGGGGAGTGCTGTCATGATGCCTACCCCCGGGCATCAGGACCAAGGCCCTGAGCTCCGGGAGCAGGCATCCAGACATTTGTTTAAACCTCAGTAGCCCCGGCTAGGGGCTGTCTGGGTTCAGTCCTGGCGCCTTGGGCGCCAGGCTCATCATAGAAATCAGTCCTGGTGCCATAGGCGCCAGGCTCATAGCCTTTACTTACCTGATGCAGACCATGATGCAAATGAGTCCAAGCCTACATGAGGCCTGGATGGGACTATTTTGTTACAGGGACTATTTTTTACTCGGGCTTGGCTCTAGGGAACTTCTTACCTGGAACTACTTTGGAGGCTATTTAAACCGCAGCCGAACAGCAGCACATGCTTCACGATATTCTGCATCCAGCAGCGTGACGCTCACCGTGCCTGCAGCCAGCATCCAGTCTTCTGCCACGACCGCCTCGAAACCGAAGCTCCTAGAATAAAGAAGAAGAAAAGGACAAGGTTAGAAAACAAACTTATTTCAAATTCCTCACCTAATTCCGGAACCATTTCATCTCCGGACCTGGAAAGTACATCAGTCCTGCACGCGTCGCTTCGCCAGCTCCAGCACGGCGCCATACTTACCAGTTCTCACAGCATCTTTCCATCCGGCACTGTCTCCATCATTTCTTTGCCGTAATATGGCACCTAGGGGACACAAGAAAAAACAAGGTGAGCCAAGGGAATCAACAAATACAACCTCTTACCACCATAGACTTACCTGATTTACCACCGGCGGTATTATTCCAAAACTCTCCACATTTTCATATGCCGCATCTGTAAAGAGGGAGAAAAACAACACGTTAACGCATGCATTAGTTACCGGACAGCATTGGGTAACACAGACTCTTACCTGAAAGTCAGCAGCAGCTACGAGACCTTCTTCTCACAAACTCAGTTGCAACTTAAGGAAGGAAGGGGACAAGAGTGAACATCGGGCACATTGAACTCTTTGAACTTGATACTTACCAATCCCGCCAGGGACTTCAGAGTCAATACTTACCGGAACTCTCCCAACGCCTTCAAACCAGTGAAGTAACTGGTATCTACGCGCCCCTGCAAGACACGCAGGATGGAGAGCTTATCTTTTACGAACATAAGGTGAGGTTACTAAGGGGATATCGGAGGAGATTAGTGGGGTTGAGCGATAACCGTTGGGAGGCCATCACTAAAACCCACAGGTTGTTAATCCCTGTCTCCACTTGCAGGAAAATACTTCTTCGGATCCAGCAGACAAGACTAGGCGGGCCAGTCCAGACAGTCATCTCTGCACTACGCATCACGTTGAAGGAGACCACAGCTGTCCGGGTCCGATCGACACCCCTGTGGGGTCCAGGTGAGCGTAACACCCTTCCACTGACTGAGTGTTGGGTGGAAGTTCCATATATAGTATTATGGGGAAGTCCAGGCCAGACTGGCTGGAGCCTTCCCAGTGATTTTATGTTGTGGGTTTACCCTTGGGGTGGGACATGGGTGAATGGAGTGTGTGACCAATATGCACTTAAAGTTATGGGTGTCTAGTTTCTGGTGTGTAAAACAATGACTGAGACAGCCCTGCCCGAAATGAGTATGAATGCACTGTGGAGTGCTGAATGGCTGAGTGCTTGTCCAAATCCACATTCCTTGCTGTGAGTGTCTGGATAGAGAAGAATGGCCTGAATAAACTGTGAGCCTGATTGGCTGCCTGTCTGCATAAATGCCCTTCTGAATGATTGGTTGCCTGAGTGTGACTCAGCAAAGTGGATGTGAGATAGAACAGTATATCTGGGGGCCTCTCACTGCTAGAAATCGTTCAGAAGCTGAAGTCGAAACTTAAGGTTATTCTCGAAGCCGAGCCGGAAGAAGGTTAACTGCTGTTCCCTTTGATGCATTCTGAAAGCTGCTATGTCTTCAAGGAAGTGATCCAAGAGAGGACCTGGCTAGGAGACCTCTCACCGAGCTACGAGGGACCATCGTGCACCAGCTAGCCTTCACCAAGGCTCCCTGGAAGTCAGCCTTCGAAAGACTGTCGACCGGAGACGGGGACCGCCGAGGAGACTGAAGAGAAGTGCACGGACATTCCGTCCACCGGCGTTGACCAGCGTTAGGAGGATCGCCGTAACCGCTGGAAGCCCATTGAAGCCATGTTGCCCAGAAATGGGGACAGCTTGACGCTGTGCTGCTGACAACCGGAGCTGCAACGCTCATTTGCCTAAGAACACTTTGAATCAAGGACTCCCTTGCCCATCACCGTCGACTGCTTTGTCCCGCCGGAGAAAGTCATGGTCGCCGCCGAACTGTGGAGAATCAACCAGTGGGTTTCCCTCCACCCGAAGACCACAAAGACACTGACGACCTGACACCCTTGCTGGGCAAAAGTTCTTCATTGACTCTTTGCAGCAACTAACTATCGTCGTCGAGGATCACCGCACGCCTCATCTTCGCAGGACATCCACGACAATCATCAACGAGCACTGACAGGACCGAAGCTGCTGCCTCAACGCCATTGTTCACCTTTTCTTCAAGGGATCTCAACGATCCATGGCGCCTGCCTCTAAGAGAGTTCACTTAAGAAGGTTCCGTCGACGACCCGACGTCGAACTCTGCTAAACCAGGTACATTGGGATAGTAGAACCTTTTTAGAGGGAACCGAGACTGTATTGAACAATATATGGACTGGGCTTGTTAAATTGCATTATTTACTGGTTGCCCAGGTGGGGGGATCCTCACACAGAACTGTGACTTAGTAGCTAGAGTACTATTCTGCTAATTGTTTAACCAACTTGTTTTCCTCCTGAAGTCTATTGTTGGTTCACTTTATTAATTGATTTGTATGCCATTTGAAACTGTATGCAGTTGATGCATTTTAATGGAATCAAAGAGTAATTGTGGTACCACATAGCAACTGTATATATTTATCAATATAGAATTGCCTGAGCTCCAAGTGTGTTATTGTATGAGTACATAATTAAAGCCTTATTTACATAAAGAACTGTGTTTTCACTAAAATAGTGAGTGGACATTCCTTTGTGGGTGCTTGGGGACAACACTGTGCTTAAGAACCAGCCTGCATCACCTCCTGAGAGCTTAAACTTTGATTGCCTGTCCAAAGTTATCAAATAGAGAATCTTGGGTGGGGGGCTCTGGGCTTCTAATCTGCCATATAGAGAGCAGGAGTAGAGATACCCCCCTGCAGTCTTTCACTCGTCACCTAGCAATTTCGCAGTACTCTGGGCAACACTTCTACTCCTCGATGGAGGTGTAAGAGGATTTCTCATTTGCCTCTCTGTTACTAGTTCGTGGGGTGTGAGGTGGTGGTCCAGACCAGGCTGATTCCTTAGGGCAAATAAAGCTAAGGGAAAGCAATATAGCCATCCCTTCTTCAAAGTTAGCTTGAGTTTGTCAATCCTTTCTTTAAGGAGGCTGTTGAGTCTCGCACATATTTTGTTCGCTTGCGGGTGATAAGCAGAAGAAAACGTGTGCTTAATGCTCAACAATTGTCCTCTCTGTTCAAATACTTCATTGACAAAATGTGGCCCATTATCGGATTTCAGCACTTCACACACACCCCATCTTGGAAATACCTCATGTACTAAAAATGTTGCTTCACAAGTGGTGTCAGGGTGTGTACATGGACCTGCTTCAATCCACCTAGAGAAGGGACACATCAACACTATCAGATACCTGTATCCATTACACACCTGCAGCATATCAACATAATCGATATGTAAATGCTGAAAAGGACCATTTGGTCGAGGAATAACTTCTATAATCATTCTCAGTGTATGCCCAGCAGTAAACTCCTGACACATGATGCAATTCACTACAACAAATTCGGAACAAACTAGTCTTCCGCATTTGTTGCAGCAAGACTGTCCCTAGTCACATGCGCAGGGTAATGCAGCTGTTCTAGCACAACCTTTAATAATGCTACTGACATTACTGGCTTGCCACTGCTATACTGTCTCCATAATGCTTCTGTGGGGGATAGAGAACACCCCATTTGTTTCCATAATTCCTGCTCTTCCTGTAGCACACTTCCTTGAATCTCTATTAATTGGGTCCTTGGCAAATGATTAAACCCTTCTCGCATTACCATAGTCCTGGGTACTCCCTTTCTTAGACTTAGAGTAGCAAAACTCAATATGTCTCAAGAACTTGCAACCCATTTGGCTTCTACATCTGCGGCTTCGTTACCGGAACAGATACAATCTGTTTGCTTAGTGTGAGCTGCACATTTAACTATCGCTATGGCTGCTGGGAGCTGTAGTGTCTTAATAAGGCTGCCCAACAAGGATGTGTGTTGCACTAGAGTGCCCTCCGCTCGGAGGTAGCCCCTCCTTTTCCAACATGATAGCCCTGCATGTACGGTTGATGTTACATAGGCGAAGTCACTGTATACTGCCTTTGTGTTTCTTGAGCACCACAATAAGCGCCACAAATTCTGCTGCTTGTGATGAAAAGTGAGATGGTAGCCTTATGCTCACTACAACCTCAAATTCTCCATTGTTATGCTCACCTGGTCTCTGTGGAGGCATTGGGACACGGTTGCAGTCCTCCCGGGGGTGAGGTCACTCGGGTCTAACTTCGCCCTTTGCGCTTATGTGAGGACTGGTGGTATAGAGGGTGCTAGAGGGCCATCCAAGATGGCCTCTTTCAAGTGAGCTCTGTGCTACCCGGAATAAATCCTACAGAATCCTGCTAGTTTAAGCTCCCTCCCGCCCTGACCGAGCACTAATCCTGCTGCCTGTCTAAATCCCTGCTGAATGGCGAAATCCCGGGGAGAATCGCCGTTCCATAACCCCAGAAATCCGTCCACATCTGTGAGCCCCGTGGACCGTTGAGAGGCCCTGCCGGAATCCAGGCACCCGCGCTCATCCTCAGAGCCGGGTGCAGCGTGGGCCAGGAGAGTCGAGGCAACCACCCACCCAGCCAGCAAGCCCAAAGGAGAGTCTCCCATGAGTGTGCCCAGATCAGGGGTCCTGTGGCGCTGCTCGCGGCGTATTGTTGCCGGCCCCCCGCACCGAGCTGCGGTTGCCACGCCCATCGGGCAGCCGCAGAACGCGCCGGGAGGTGGCGGGGAGCCTGGCGCTTTGGGAGCGGGCTGTAGTGGGAGTGAGCGGAGAGACGCTGGGCTGCGGTGCATCCCTGGGCCTGGCTGGACCGCCGCAGCTGGCCTGCCCCTGGCGGCGGACGGTGCCTGCCCACGGCACCGCTCGGAGGGGAAGGCTGTCAAAGAGACCCGGCAAACTCCTGTATCACGCCGCGAGGAAACACACGGATCGAGCTGGAGGGAGCCCGCGGCAGTATCTATGAGTGATACAACTCATTAAAGGTACGGCGCACGCTGCATGGACTCGGATAATCTCCTGCTGAGAATATAACGCTGCTAGCGACCATCAAATCACACCCCAGCCAACCTGCTCACCAGCCTGCAAGCTAGTTCACTGGGCAGCACTCACCTACCCCCCAGGGCATAGCTGGGGAGACAAACACCCAAGCCTAAAGACTGAAGCACTCCACTCATAACATCCTCCTGCACTCTATTGTTCCTCAAGTCAAGTTTCCGCCCCTCCACCACCCTGTCCACAGAGGGGGAGCAGGCAATCTGGCCAGTGAGAGACTTAACAATCCACCAAAAAGCGCCGCACTGGTCCCTAACACCCAGCCCACAGTGCTCACATCACCCACAGTGCATAGGCCAGCCAAGGTCCCAAGTGAAGTACATAAGCTCCAGAAAACTTATTGTGTGACTCCCGCCCAGTTGGTGGAAAATGGGGAAAACGGATAAGTCACAGAGGAGGCTGAATTTCGACTCCGGCTCAGCGGCCAAGACTCCCAGAATACAGGAGGAGCCGGAGCCCTTGAGGGTCACCCCACGGCATGCCAGCGAGGAGTCAGGCTCCACCGATATCAAGAAACTCTTGCTAGACCTGAAAGCAGGCATAGGGAGCCTGAACAACAAGATGGACGGCCTCTCCTCCAAGGTTGACCTCCTGCAACATCGTCTAGATACCCACTCAGAACACCTCAATGAAGTAGAACAACGTGTCTCCAATCTAGACGACGGCACAAGTTCACTGACGACCAGAGCAGCCCAAATTGAAACCCAAATGAAGGCAACAAATGCCCGGTGCGAAGAATTGGAGAGCCGGTCGCGGTGCAACAACATTAGAATTGTCAGAGTGAGAGAACAACAGCACCAAACGAAAATGGAAGACTTTGTCGAGTCACTATGCACCAGTCTATTTGGGCAAGAGGCCATCTCACGCCTTTTCGTGGTGGAAAGAGCACACAGAATCCCATCTGCCAAGCCGATCCCAGGAGCCCCCCCAGGCAAATAATCGCAAAGCTACTCAATTATAAAGACCGAGATGCACTTCTCCGGCTCGCCAGGGAAAAAGGGGAGCTTCACCATGACGGAGATAAAATCCACTTTTACCCTGACTTTTCCCAAGCAGTGCAGGCTCAAAGAAGATCCTTTACGGCTACCAGACAAAGGCTCAGAGAAAATCAGATAGACTACTCCATGCTCTTCCCGGCACGGCTTAGAATACAACACGAGGGGAAAATCCACTTTTTCCAAACGTCTGAAGAAACAAATGCATTTCTTGATCAGGTGGGGTGCCCCGGGTTGAACCCCAATAATACACGCATGCAAAGAGGCGGCAATCAGAGGATTCAGAGGTAGGTCACCTTGGTCATCGGTGGGAGGATAAATCCTCTTACCTAAGTTTATGTTTCTACTGAAACGAGAACCTGAGTTAAGTACCTCCGGGGACCCACAACAAAAGTTAGATCACCAGTTCAAGGTTTTACAAAAAGGGGGGATCCAGCTGACGGACTCGCATCAATGCAGTCCACACCCCACTTAAGTTACTCAACGGGCCAGTTGTGGGTTGCCCGTGGAGAGGATTCATCATGGGAAATGGGAGGGAATTGCGCCACACATTCGACACCTCCCACCGACCCTTCATCTCTCATCTCTCAATCAAAGCTGCTGCGCCATCCAGCAAATGACCCCTCATGCGATGACCAAGCCGCCGGACCAAAACTAGCCTCAACATCACCAGCTAACATGAACAAAATGAGAACCTACAGATGCTTTAACCGACTCCATTCAAAGTCATAACATGGAACATAAGAGGAGGTAACATCCCGGCTAAAACCAGGAAAATCCTGCAGTACCTGAGAAGACATGAGATCGACGTAGCCTTGCTCCAAGAAACACATCTACTCTCGGGGAAAGAACACCTCTGGGCCAGAAGTTGGGGTTGCCACAGGTACTTCTTCTCATATTCGTCCTACTCCAGAGGAGTCGCAATCCTTATCCACAGGAGAACCAACTTCTGGCTAGTCCACTCCGCAAAAGATTCCGAAGGCAGATCTATCCTAGTAAGTGGCATCATAGCTGGCCAAAGAATAACCCTTTTCAACTCCTACGCACCGAACATGGACGGCCCTGAGAACTTTGGTTGGGTGCTAACCCATCTCTCCGCCCAGGACCAGACAAGCATAATTTGGGGGGGTGATATGAATACAGTGCTCGGCCCGACGAGACACAGATCACGGACTACACCACAGCCCATGTCCAAGGCCAGCCTTCAAATAAGAGAAATATGCAAGGCATTTGACCTGAAGGACGCATGGAGAGCATCCAATAGAGAGCAGCAATACTACACCTTCCACTCGGCGGTACACAACACGAGCTCCAGGATCGACTACCTATTCACCTCAGCACATGGCCCACTGGTAAGTGGCTCATGTCACATCCTCTCAAGAACTCTATCTGATCACTCCCCAATAATCCTCAGCCTTAACCCAACCAATCCCAAATCCCCACTACAGCGCTGGCATTTCAAAAATGGCTCCATGCAAGATGAGGTATTCGTGGCCGAACTGAGAGAGGAAATCACCACGTTCCTGGAAGCAAACATTGGGTCAGTCCCCTCCCCCGTCATAGTCTGGGAAGCGCTGAAATGTTTTACAAGAGGATTCTGCCTCACCAAGGAAAATGGTATCCTCAAACTCATCAGGCGAGAGCTAGCAACCAGCGAAGGACATCTAAAGAACCATGAACGGCAAATCATAAGCACAGGTGACCCCAAAATAAAAGCCGCCTTGAACGAGGAACTACAGAAGTTCAACAGCACAGCAGAGCGCGAAATAAAATGTCTAAATCGTAACAGCCAAATCAGACAGTATGGCGAGGGCCAAAAGCCTGGTGCTCTCTTAGCAAACTTGCTAAGAGCAGACAACAAGCTGTCTCCTATAGAAGGAATATGCTCCAAGCAAGGTGAGCTAATTCACACAGACGAAGGAATGGCAGAGGAATTTAGGCTCTTCTACCAAGACTTCTACAGCACCAAACATAACAGAGACTCAAACGCCCCACTGGAATACCTCGAAGACACGAGCTGTATTGGGTCGAAAGTCAACTACGAGAACCACTTAATGAAATGATCACGCAAGAGGAGATCATCGAGGCCATCAAGACCCTCCCGAGCTCCAAAGCTCCAGGACCGGATGGCCTAACGGGGGAATTTTATAAAGCATTTGCTAATATCCTAGCCCCCCTCCGAGCAGCAGTAAATGAAGAGGCACTCGAAAAGAAGGCCCTCCCCAATCCATCTGTGAAGCCAACATTATCCTTTTACACAAACCCGGCAAGCCACCAGAGGATTGCGCGTCCTACCGTCCCATCTCTCTACTCAACCTTGACAACAAAATACTAGCAAAGGTACTCACAAACAGGCTGATGCCACTGATGCCAGCCCTGGTGCTTGCAGACCAAGCAGGGTTCATACCCGGCAGCAATACGACCTTCGGAATCAGAAGACTGTTCGGCGTCTTCGAAGCGCTAGATCCCTCACAACAGCCAATCGCAGTCCTTCTTGATGCCGAAAAGGCATTCGATTCAGTAGAATGGCCATTCCTGTTCGCAGTACTTACCAGGATGGGACTGGGAGCCCGATTCATCAAACTGGTGTCCCTTCTTTACACCAAGCCGCAGGCTAATATCATTGTGGGAACAGCTAAATCAGCTCCCGTAGAACTGCAACACGGAACCAGACAGGGTTGCCCGCTATCGGCGCTGATCTTTGCCCTGGTAATGGAGCCTCTAGCTTCCAACATAAGAGAACAATGACAACACAGGGGACTCATCATAGGACCACACAAGCTCATCATATCCCTTTACACGGACGACGTGGCGCTGTTCATACGCGACCCCGCAGACAACCTGAACCCAGTTATGAGGGAAGTCATTACATTCGGAGCAGCCTCAGGGTTAAAAATCAACCAGTCAAATCCATCACTGACCCCGTCGACCAAGCCGTTTGCAGATGACTTTCAGTTCACATGGAAGGCATACAAAGTCTGGTACCTGGGGATACAGATGGCGCTAACCCATCAAGAGGTATTCTGGGACAACTATGAAGAGGTCAACAAATCCTTGCAGGAAAAAGTGGCACGATGGAAGACCCTGCCACTAACTCTCTGGGGAAGAGCCTCCCTGGTTAAGATGGTGATCCTACCGAAGCTCCTGTACATTCCCATAATACTGCCACAATCCTTCCTGAATAGACTGAAAAGCATGGTCCTCGAGCTGCTATGGGCAGGCAAACCAGCCAGAGTGGCACACTCAGCACTTTGTCTTCCGGTGGCAAGCGGGGGGCTGGTCCTTCCAGATCTTGAGAAATACTTTTGTGCGGCACCAGCACAGTTCCTCAGCCATTGGTACGCCACACAAGCAGTCAGACCCCACGTGCAAGTGGAGCGGGCTCTGGCGACACCCAACCTGTTGAGTGCTGTCATCTTTGGCCAGACCCCGGTCCCCAACAATACCATGAACATGATGCTCTCGACGTAAAAGATCTGGAAAAAACTTGCCCAAAAATATGGAGTGCAAATGCGTTACTCACCCCTTCTTCCCGCCAAGTTCATACCAGGGCTGCAGCTGACATCAGAGAAAGTTTTCCACCAATGGGTTGAAAAACTGCATATAAATACCCTAGGAGATTTCTTCATCGAGGACAGCTTTATAACTCCACAACAAGCCAAACAGAGAGGCGGCAACACTGCACTTGATATATTCATCTACTTTAGAACCCGATACACCCTGCAAGCACTCCTTCCTGAATTCCCACGCCAGCCACAGACCTGGCAATTACTACATAATGCAATACAAGCAAAGGGAGAAGGCAGACTGGTATCGCAGATCTACAAATCTATTATTATCGACACAACCACCAACAACACCTGCGCAAAAGCCAGATGGGAAAAGTCCCTATGCATAATCATCCCAGAGGAAGACTGGACCTACATTCTGAGACAAACGCAGAAGATAGCTCTCAACTCACGCTTTAAACTAATTCATTTTAATTTCCTTCACCAAACCTATTACACGCCAGCAAAAGTGAATAAACATCATCCTGAAGCATCTGCAAAATGTGAAAGATGTGGGATGCCCTCAGCTGACTTTGACCATTTCGCGTGGGACTGCCCCAAACTAACCATGTTCTGGAGCCAAGTTCTAGAGACGACAGCCGCGATTGTGGGGGAAGCGATACAACCCGCCCAGACAGCAGCCCTACTTGGAATGACAAAGCTACTATCAGCACCAATAAGGAAACTGGCAGGACTGCTGCTAACACTTGCCCGCAGGAGAGTCGCCAAGGCCTGGAGCCTAGGACCCCTCCCTACTGTCACTGCTTGGCGCAAAGACATCCTCTACTGCCAAGATATAGAAACAGTCTTCGTTAAACTATTGCCCTTACATGCCCGTCCACCAGACATCTGGGGCCCCCTGATACTTTACTTGATGAACGAAGCTGAGGAAGCCCCTTCCTCCCCAGCAAACATTGAATAAAAAGAGGCTACACTCCGGCAAGCCTTCTGGCCTAGCGCTTCCATCTTCCTGGGACATTGGACTGGAATGGTGCAATAGGTACCAATGTAGCTACTGAACTATTGGGTGAGGTGCGGGGGAGTGTCGGAGAGGGGGAGGGAGAATGGGGTTTGGCGCAAGTTAAGTCCACCCAAATGTGGGTGTGAAGTTGTATTATGTTCTATATAAAAACCAAAACAAAGGTTTTAAAAAATAAAAAAAATGTGAGGACTGGTGGTAACAGGTGATGCTGCTCGGGACTGATCCTGTGAGGAGAATAGGGGGCGTGAGTATGCCAGCTTGTGCAAATGATCCCCTTCGAGACCCCTTCTCTGAAACCGTGGTACCCGTGGGATGCGCTGTCCCTGGAAAGCTCACCTGTTGATTAGTTTTGGTGAGCACTCCATCCTGCTGCTTCTGGCAGGGGCGCTTGTATGATCTGGACTGAGTTCCTTCACTGGTCCCTCGCACGTGGTAGACCAGTCCTGCTGCGACTAAGCCACTATACTTCAGGTAAGTGTTTCTGTTTACCTTTGTCTTTCCTCGTCTGTTTTTGTTGTATTGTAAAGTTTGTTGTCTTGTATTGCTGTCCATTCCACTTTTGATGTTTTCTCTTTTGCTTTCTTCCCTTGCAGGTGATGTTGCCGGCCTGGCAGAAGCTGCAGAGCTCTAGGTGGCAGCCGGAGGGAATGAGGAATGAAGCTGCAGTGGTCCAGTAGCTGGTAAATTGTTAACTAGGGGCGCGCAGGGTTCAAATGCGGTGCGGCCCTAGGAGGGATGTTCTAACCTTGCCTTTCTTCTTCTTCACAGGGTCTGACTTTCTGGATGCGGAGTGCGGTACTGCAGCGTCGGATCAAGATCACTGGATGTCAGGAGATGAGTCTTCAGATGAAGCGATGAAGTACCGGTTTCCTGGAGGTGAGAATGCAGATGAACGCCTGGTTTCAAAGGTAAGTAAACTGGTCCAAGCGTCGGTGAGCATCATGTTGCACGCGAGTGCACAGTAACGCGAAGCACCGGCCTTAAGGATGGAGCAGCTTGTATAGCTGAGCTTCTGATGCCACGCCCACCTGGTTCAGCCTGCCTGCCACACCCTGCCACTCCCAATGAGTCAGCACATGAAGACCAGGCCTAAGGAGCCACACAAGATGAGTCAGTACATGAGGATGTTCTCTGGAATAAAGGCTTTCAGCTCCTGGAAAGTTCTTGTAAAATAAAAGCACTCCTGCACTGAAATAAAGTAAAAGCACTCCTGCAATGAAATAAAGTGTTCCTGCTCACATCTCTATATGAGCCTGGCGCCAAAGGCGCCAGGACTGAGTCCAGCCAGGGCCCATGTGTTTATGGGTCCCAAAGGGACATAGTTGAGTCAAGTGACCCATTGCCCCCATCACTAGATGGTGTGGTTTTTTGTGTTCTGGGGCCTGTGGCCATGAAATACATTTGCTGTATGCCTTACAACAGCTGCACCAGAATGTATTTCCCCACTTCTTTGTTCAATTTTTGAAGAACCATCAATAAAGAATATTTCCCCTCCTGACAAAACATTCACTTTCACACACGTTGTATCATCATAATACTCAACATAATTCGCACAGTCGTGTACATGATCACTCTCTGCCACTGGTTCATCTACAAATGTGGCAGGAGTCACTATTTTACATCTGACAATTTTGTATCATTGGCTTCGAAATCATTACTTCATAAGCAGAAGCTCTCTGGCATGTCAATGTACGGGTTTCTCTAAAATGGCAAACAAAGCATGTTCCACAAAAAGCATCATAGAGCAGTTCATTGCAATACCTTTAGACTTCTCCATTGCAAACGCGGTGGCTACCAATGACTGTTCACAAGGAATGTGTCCTTTCATAACTGGGTCTAGAATCCCATTGTAATATGCTAGAGGTTTGTACCCTAATGTAGTCCGCTGTGTAAGCACTGCTGTCATGACGGTCCCATTCGTGTGCGAGAATAAGAAAAACTCCTCAGCATGATTGGGAATTCCCAAAACAGGAGCTGTGCAAATTGCTTTCTTTAACTCCTCAAATCCACATATGCTTTCTTTAAACACCCAGGCTCTAACATAATTACATAGCCCCAAAAATGTTGCACCTATTTCACTGTGTGCTGTTTTGCAGTTTTCATAATTGCCTCAACCCTTTCAGGTGTCACCTTTTTTCCCTCATGATAAATCAACTGTCCTATGTATAACACCTCTTCTTGACAATACTGTAGCTTCTCTTTGTCTACTTTGTATCCCTTGTCTGCTAGAATAGTGTTCAACAGAACAAGTCCTGTCTGCCCTCATCTTCTGAAGTGCTACAAATTAAAATGTAATCTAGGTACTGTACGACGGCACTTTTTCAAATCAACATTGCCTAAGTCCATCTATAGGACCCTGTTAAAGATTGATGGAGACTCACAGTACCCTTGGGGCAGACCAGTATGTTTCAGACGAGTCTGGCGAAAAGTAAATTAAGTCGGGTCTTGTAAGTCCTTGTGCAACGGGATTGAGAAAAACACATTTTTCAAATCAATCAACGTGAAATATCGTGCTTCCACTGGGATACTACATAATATCGTCACAGGTTTAGGAACTAAAGGAAACTCTGCATCTACAATATGGTTAATCAGTCTCATGTCTTGTATCAATCTCCACGCCCCTCCCTTTAATTTTTTCACAGGATACACCGCACTGTTACACTATGATTTTGATGGCACCAGAATACCTTGTTTCATCAGTGCTGAGATCTTGAATATACCTTCATCAGCTTCTCGAGAAATGGGGTACTGGCTTGATCGAGGTAAAAACACCTCTGGCTTCAGCTTTATTTTGACTTCCCTTATTCCCTTCAATAGTCCTACATCATAAGGGCCTGTAGTCCATAGGACGCTTGGCACCTTTTCCAAGTCTTTGTCAAACAATTGCAGGACACTGCTGCATTATCACCATATGCTGTGGGATTTTCCTCTTCTCTATGCTTATCCAGTATGTAATGCTCATAAAGAGCACTACTTCATCATCTGTTGGGTCATCTCTAAACATGTCATCATCAGTAATGTCAGTCAGCCTGCACCCTTCTTCGAGAGCTATTACTGTCTCCATGTTCTACCCTCATCGTCCGTTCCTTCGAGCATCGCCATTTCCCTTTGTACTATGGCTGCTTCTAATTCTAGGGGGATAGTCTGTCCCCCATCTTCGTCCATAGGTATCTGTGGTCTAAAGAAGAATTTGTCAGGTATACTCATAGTCCTTCCAACTAAGCCAGGTAGCCATATCAATAGAATGTTCTCCCCATAAAGAAAACCCTCTGGCTCTACTGGTACACCTCGCATAGCCACTTGCCCTGTGAAAGCCAGTATAAATTTGCCCACATTTAAACAGTGTATTCCTGGAGTGGAAAACACCGTACCTTCGTCGGTTAATGAAATCGTCATGTTAAGTTTTGTCATCAAATCTCTTCCAAAAATGTTAACTGGCATCTGTGGTGAATACAACAATGGAACAGACATGTCAAATTCTCCTATAGTGACCTGTAATTCATCAGTAAAAGGAACTCAAGTCGTAGCTCCAGAGAACCCTTGAGCATTCATGTCAATTCCCGACATTGGATATTTTTCCTCTCATATACATGATTGAGTAGCCCCAGTGTCTACTAAAAAAGAAAAAGATTTACCTCCTATCGTCACATCAACCCTTGGTTCCTTTTGGGGGATCTGGTGTCACTGATAGTACTGAACACATCAAGTCGCCCTGTGAGCTGTCCTATTGTGGGTATATGCATACCCCTGTACCTGTGAAAGGGTTTCCTCCCACTACAGTGGCACCTCCTATTTTGAGTGTCAGCAATTATCCCGTGTTTGCATACTGTTGTGTCTCCATGGGGGGCGAGTTGCAACTGCCCTTGCTGTGGATTAATTTGCACTTGCTGTGGTTGCTGCGTCTGTTGCATTCGCTGCACTTGTGTCTCATACACAGTCTCATCTTGGGCAAATCCTTCCCTAGTTTGTGTACTATATGGTGGAGGATAAGCTGTCACCCCTCTTGAGAATTGACCATTCTGCACATTCCCTTGGCTCCCACATACACGTGCAATGGGTCCTGTCATCCCACAAGTCCAACATACAGGAGGAGCTTGTCTGACTAGTTCCCCTTGGATGAATACTTCTTGCGCATTCTAATTCTCATTCTGTGCATTTTGAAACCCACCTTGATTGTTTTGGAATCCACCCCTTCCTCTATAGCCATGCCTCTACTTCGTGTAATGAACTCATTCCTTCCTTGGTCCATCAGGTGCTGATTATTCACCTGCGATGTACCCACTGCTTGCTGTATTCCTAAAACCTTCTCTGCTTGCCAATACTGCCCCTTCCATGGCATACTTCGACAATTTCTTCTGAACTAATTTGGCTTTCTCAATTTTCCTTGCCTCATTTTTCTTCTTGTTTTTCTCCTGCAATATCCGACAGTGATGCACTATCATGAGCTGTATTTCAACCCACGGTTTCACTTCCATTCCTACTTGCTTCTTCATTTGCCTCTGTACTTGCTCGGGAAACCCCTGACATAAAATGTGGTAAAATAATGCCACAGTTTTTTCCCACTGCTCCCTCGTTTCAAGAGCCCAAAACTCTTCATCTTACGTGTCATAATTGCACCCATTTCTGATGTGTCAGGATACTGCACCTTGAGAGCTCTCCAAACATCTGCTCTGCAATTATTAAATGCTGCTCCATCGTGCGCTGTGTTCTGAGCTGTCACACTTAAATAGCCTGCTCTCCTCCATATGTCATTAGCTCTTTCCCCAAGAATGGCTGCTAAGAGACCTTTAATGTCCCCTATGGCCAATGTATTTCTACATCGACAACAATGTGGGGATTGTGAGCAGCTGGGGCATAATCTGGGAGGCACTGAAAGTTGTGGTTAGGGAGGAAGTAATCGCCAGCACCGGGGGCATCAGAAAGACATATAGGGGCTGATTCATGGAATTATTTGTGCCGAAAAACAGGGATTTGTGCGCCATTCTGCCCGCAATTCCCCATTTGCCAGACAAGGATTTGCGGGCAGAACGGCGCACAAATCCCTGTTTTTCGGCGTGAATAATTCCATGAATCAGCCCCTTAGGGAAGAACTGAAGGCAGGTAAGGGGAGGGTCAGACAGTTGGAAGCCAGTGCTTGGAGAACCAGGGATGCGGAGGAGGAACTGTCAATAATCAGGGATGACTGCCAAAGGGCCTGTGCCAGATTAGCCAAATTTGACTACATCACAAAAACTACTAGGGAATACTTGGAGGGGGACAAACCTGGTAGATGGTTGTCGTAGCTTTGCAAAAGGGAGAACCCGAAACACACGATTGTGGAAATTAAAGACCCAACTGGTCTGGTGCATATGTCGCAATCAGCAATTAACGATGCATTTGAGTGTTTTACTCCCAACTGTACCGACCCAACACAAGAGTGCCCCAGGGGGACATATCGGACACACTAGACAAGATAGGACTCCCTTCACTGGATGATGCCCAGCGCGATATGTTAAATGGGGACCTGACTGTCGAAGACATAAGCGAGGCGATAAAGTCGCTAACAACCTGCAAGACCCCCGGGAGCGATGGGTTACCCCCCAAGTTGTACAAATTATTCGACGCGGAACTAGCTCTAGCCCTTTATGAGGTTTTCAAGGAGTGGTACGAAACTCAGGTGCTGCCGAGCAGTATGAGGGAGACACTGGTGGTCCTGATACCTAACCCCGGGAAACCACTAACCGAGTGCGGTTCGTATAGGCCGCTAGCCATGCTCAACTATGATATTAAGATCTTGACAACCATATTGGCTAAGAGACTGTCCAGAGTCATAGGGACCATAGTGTATGGGGACCAAAATGGGTTCATACCAGGTCGAAACACGGTGGCAAACCTGCATAGGATACAACATATTATCGCGCAAACAACGGACTCGCGAGAGCTGTATGCAGTAGTCTCCCTGGACACCATAAAAGCATTTGATTCTATATATTGGGAATGGCTTCTAGCTGCTCTGAAACAATTTGGGCTGGGCGACTACTTTATCAAGGCTGCCGGGCTGGGCGACTACTTCAGCAAGGCTGCCGCACACCTAGCTAAAGAGCTCTCTCACATGGGGTTCGAACACAAAATCACTACACCAACTCATTGCAAAGGTCGGACCATTGACTGCATTGCAGATCATAACTGTTCATCTGCCTTCACCTCCATCTCAGCCCTTCCATGGATGGATCACTATTGCATCCAATTCTCCATTCCCATTAAGCCTACCCACAAAACCCTCATTCATGCCCCCCCCCGCTAAAGTGAGAAGCTCCAAAAAACTCACTGCTATCAACCTCGCTCCTCTTCTAGATATTCCTGAACTCAAACATCCATTTAACCAAGACCCCACCTCTTTCGCCAACATTTATACCAATACTCTCACCAAAGCCATTGAAACGATTGCACCTCTAGAAGATAAAAAAGAAAAAAAATCTATGCACTCCAACTCCTGGTTCACAGAAGAACTATCCGCCTTGGGTACCAAGAAATGAAAAGCACTATCCAGCTGGCATTTAGCACCTAACCAATCCTCTCTCAACGAGTTCAAAGAAATTTCACGGACCTACAAAAATGCCATATTCCAAGCTAAATCTGAATCCTATAACCAGAGAATTACAAAAGCCAGCTCCAAATCAAGAGAAATATTCTCTATATTCAAAGAACTCACCACTCCCGCTTCCAGTCCTGATGAAATCATCAAGGATGAAGCATGGTGCACAGGCATCCAGACTGCCCTCCTCAATAAAGTTAAAATGCTCAAAGATAAAATAGCATCCCAACGTAAAGCCCTCAATACCCACTCCAGGCCTCCCACACCTCCCTCTCACAATCCCCACTTGCAAATACCCCTCTTTGCTTTTAGAGAAGTCACAGAGCTCCGACCTTCTCAAAAACATCAAACCATCCACTTGCAAAGGGGATATATGCTCACCCACCATCATCAAAGAGTGCACAAAAGCACTCAGCCCTACCATCACAGCATTCATCAATGCTTCATTCTCATCTGGAACCATACCACAATGCCTAAAAGAAGCCTGGGTTCGCCCGCTTCTAAAAAAAAACTCCCTGGATCCCACCTCCCCCAACAACTATCGCCCCATCACCACCGTCCCCTTCCTCCTCAAAATCTTAGATAAAGCCGCCCATAACCAAATCCAACACTACCTGGAAACCTTTGCCATTCTAGGCAGAAGACAATCGGGATTCCGCAAAGGCCATGGGACCAAAACTGCCCTCCTAGATTTAAAGAATCAAATCACCAAAATAATGGACACAGGCAAACCTGCCCTTCTCCTACTGCTCGATCTCTCCGCAGCATTTGACCTAGTGGACCATGGCATCCTCACCTCTCACCTTTTCAATGCAGCTCACTTCTCTCACAAAGCAACCACATGGATCACATCATTTCTAGAAGGTAGAGCCATGAAAGTGTACTCCGACCAGGCCAACACTCCCCCCACCACCATCAGCTGTGGACTTCCACAAGGGTCATGGACTGCACCGACCCTCTACAACCTCTTCACTGAACCGCTCTTCGACTTACTGGACACTCTCGGGAAAGCTTACACAAACTATGCCGACGACACACAAGTACTCCTCCCCCTCACTGGAGACTATGACCAAGACACAGAAAAGCTCCTCAACATATACACCACTATCCAAACTTGGATGGCTATTAATGGTCTTTGCCTTAACTGCGACAAAACCGAGATCATCATCCTGGCCCCTAGCAAAACTCTAGCCAAGCTCAGCAAAGATTATTCACACGTGACCATTGACAACATTAACATACCTGTCTCCTCTGCCGTAAAGACCTTAGGAGTCTACCTAGATGCCACACTCTCCATGACAAGACAAGTCAGCGCCATTTCCTCCGCATCCGCACTGACCACCAAACTCATCTATGCCATAAAACCCTACCTTACTGCATCCAACTGCCTCTCCATCGCCAGAGCCACCATAGGAGCCAGACTGGACTACTGCAACACCCGCTTAGCCGGCAAATCAACCAAAAACCTAAACAGGCTCCAAATAGTGCAAAACAATGCGCTCCACGCTGCACTAAACATCCCCAAATTTGACCATGTATCACAGGCCCGGAGAAATGCACACTGACTCCCAGTCAAGGAAAGAATCCATTTTAAAATACTCACCATCACACACAAATGCATCAATCACACTGCACCTTCTTACTTATCAGAAACCATAACCAGGAATTCTTCCCTCCGTCCTAAAAGAAGCCACCATGCTAACCAACTCCAAGTTCCCACTATAAGAAGAGCCAAAGCTGGCGGCATTGGCTTCCCACACATAGCACCTAAGCTCTGGAACGTTCTTCCCAACTCTCTCAGAGCCGAACCCTCTATGTACTCCTTTCGTAAATCCCTCAAAACCACACTTTTCACATAATCTCTATCTTTTGCCCTCCTCTCCCCTGACCTTCAACTGTACAATAACGATTTATGTCTGTAATGCCAGCATTTGTAACCAAATATGCTCCGGTAAAGCAAATTGCATTGTAATCATATCTGCCTTCCTTTGTAACCAGCCTAATGTCTCATATGTAACAGCGCCACGTTGCCCTCGGGCTGTTGTGCGCTTTAAAAATATGAATAAATAAATAAATAAATAAATACATCCAATGGATTCGAATCCTATATGAGTCACCGGTGGCCAGGGTGAAGACTGGAAGAACAGTATCAGCACCGTGGGAAATACAAAGGGGCACCACACAAGGCTGTCCGCTGTCGCCGATGTTCTATGTCTTGGGGCTGGAGCCACTGGCTATATAGATCAGGAAATAATTCTTCGATGCTGGCATCAGGATAGGAGGACAGTACCACGTAATCTCCTTATATGCAGATGACGTACTACTGTACTTAAGGGATCCACACCTAAATGTACCAGTAATTTTAGAGGTACCGGAGAATTTTGCACGAGTATCGGGGATTTCTTTCAGCACAGAGAAATCATGTATATTTCTTCTGGCAAGGCTGGCAAAGGTCGAGGAGGCAGACCTCCCGAATGTAGGAATTCGGTGGAAACTACACTTGTTTAGATACCTAGGGGTCAATATCTGGCACACACCTGAACTGATGCATGGTGGCAACACATTACTGGCGGTGCAGGGGCTCAGGAAGTCCATATGGTTCTGGTCCAAATTGCTGCTATCAGTGATGGGCATGGTTGCAGTCACTAAAATGATAGTGCTACCACGGTTCCTATATTTCTTCCACAACGTTCACTACTATATACCAGCATCCTTTTTCCAACTGATAGAAAAGTTATTGAGGGAGCTGCTGTGGGGTCCTGCCAGGCACAGGTTAGCCCTGAGCACGCTGATGCTACCATATAAGGCCGGCGGGGTTCAATTGCCGGATCTGGAGAGATATTATCTGGTGGCACAACTCAGCTTTGTGGCCAAGTGGCTAGCAGACAAGACCACCTCGGAACCGAGACTATTAAAACAACTGGTAGCACCGGCGCGCCTGAAGGAAGCACTGTGGGTCCCGTTGGGATGCTTAGGGGAGGCACCAATGATCATAAAGCTGAGCAGAAGAGTTTGGGGCTAGGCTCTGAACCTGATGGGATGCAGGTATCTATATTCCCCCGAGACTCCGATCGCCGTGGATGTATGTGCAGGAAGGGCGGACCTGGCGCCAGTACGACAATGGGAGGGACACGGCATCTACACATGGGCGGATGTATACGAGGGAGGTGTCTTCAGGGAATTTGAAACCATGGGAGAGAGGGAGGGGCTACCTAAAGGCCAATTCTTATGCTACTGGCGGATCAGAGAGGTGGAAAAAAGGAAGTGGAAAGAGTGGCCGGAGGAACCTGAGGCAGACCTGACACTAACACTGCTACATAACCTGGGTGGAAACCAGTGTACAGGCTATATACTCAACTCACAGATAGACCCAACCCTAAAAGCGACACACTAAAACAGATGTGGGAGACAAACTTGGGGATCAGCATAACTGAGAAGGAATGGGAGAGGGTTCTATTATAGAGAACATATATGACACCATGCAGAATAGCCAAATTCAGCAAAAGCACGAACCCATCGTGCCACTGGTGCAGTTCAGCAGAGGCTGGAATGTCACACATTTTCTGAAGTTGCCCGAAGATACAGCACTTCTGGGCCAAGATAGAACAAGCCTGCAGGAGGGTGGGAGTGACGCAATATGAATGGTCATTGAAAGAATGCCTCTTGGGAGCCTACCCATGAATAAGTAAAGTTAGGCACATTGTTAAATTTATGGACATGGTTTGCGTGCTGGCCAAGAGGGCCATTGCAATGGCGTGGAAAACAGCAAGGGGCCCACAATATGTCAGATGGCATAGTGAACTGGAACACTGGATGGGGCAGAAAATAGAGTCTGGGGAGATGGGGTAGCTAAAGCAAGAGGAGATGCAAGCCCGGCCTATGAGTCCTGGAAAACTCTAATCTGGGACATGTTTCACCCATCGGACGATAAACCCCTGTGAACGGTCCGAGCTCACTTACATGGTGGTAGGTGATCATTAAGGGGTCAACCTTAGTGGCGAAGACCCGGTCCAGTGCGTCGGACCACCGAATTCCCCAGCAACACCCCCAGGTGCTAGAATCACTTAGAAGACGGGGCTGTTAGCCTCTGAGTGAGAACTCTGTAGTAAAGACTGTTTGTTTATTTGTGGTTATAATACCTGTTATGTGTTGATGTTAACATATTGTAAGCACATGCTAGCTGTTGAATGAAACTAAGCGGTGAATGTCAAATGTACAATATATATGCCAATAAAAAACACTTCCTCCTAAATTCATAAATCTATTTTCCCACACCCAATGTCAAACTCAGGAGTTTGCATCTTAGATTATCCTTATCCATCTGTGGTCATGGACTATACTGTGGTCATGCTCCCACTTTTTCCAATAAAGCAAACTGTGTAAACCCTGATCCGCAATCGGCTCCCATCATCTGCCTATCCATGGCAGGGACTATTGTCCCTGTCCGTCTCCTTGTCGGTAATGACCTTAACCTGCTCACATATGGTGGCGATTCTCCTTTCTCACTATACGATCGTCCTCTGGGACACTCTGGATAAGCTATGGGATCTGGCATCCTATCCTTAGGTTGCACTAGATCGGACCATCTTACTTCTTTGTCCATCTGCAGGCTTCCGTCAGGGGCACATCCACCTCTTCCCCACGAAAGTAATCTCTTTCTTCGTCTGACATGTGTAGTCCCCAACTAGTGTGACTCATGTCTCCTTCGCCCTTATATAAGTTCAGTCTGCTCAAGGACAAGGCTCTGTGTTTGAGGCTGAACAGATTTTCTCCTTCGTCTCATAATTGAAATACTGAGGATTGATCTCCCTTCCCTCGGCTTCCTGATTTGCTACTTTCCTTTAATTCTTGATAGGCTTTATTGATCCTGTCTTTGATACTTCCTATATCAAAGTTCTCCTCGTCTAGTGCTACTCTAGATGCCCCTGATGTTACTCCCTTTAACGGAAGGAACTCTTCTATTCTGTCCCATTGTATTGCTGGACTTGGCCCCATTAGCTCCTTTTGAATGCAGTTAATATCAAGCTTCTGCTGTCTCCTCTTGTGTTCTAAATCTTCATCTTACTCTCTCTGGTTTCTCGCCTCCCTTCTGATTCTCTCCTCCTCTTGCCTTTGTTCTTCTCTCCTTACTTCTGCTCTCATTTCTACCTCTTCTCTTCGTCTCTGTATTCTTTTGTGTTACGCTCACCTGGCTCCCACAGGGGTGTCGGTCGGAACCCGGATGGCTGCGGTCTCCACCAACGTGATGCGTAGTGCAGAGATGACTGACGGGACTGGCCCTCCTAATCTTGTCTGCGTGACCCGTAGAAGTATTCTCCTGCAAGTGGAGGGATGGATTTAGCCACCCGTGGATTCATGTGATGGCACCCCCCACAGTCCTCCCAACTAATCACCTCCAAAGTGCCCTCTCAGCAATCTCACCTTATATTCTTGAAAGATGAGCTCTCCATCCTGCATGGATTGCAGGGGTACATTGATGCCAGTTACTTCACTGGTTTGAAGGCGTGGGAGAGTTCCGGAGAGTATTGACTCTGATGTTCCTGGCAATGTCCAGTAAGTATCAAGTTCATGGAGTTCAATATGTCCGATGTTTCACTCTTGTCCCCCCTTCCTTCCTTGCTTTGCAGCTGAGATCGTGAGAAAATGCTCTCGTGGCAGTTGGTGGAGCTCAGGTAAGAGTCTGTATTTCCCGACGCTGTCTGGTAAATGTTGCACGTGTTTAACGTGTTGTTTTCTCTCTCTTTGAAGGTGCGGCATATGAAGATGTGGAGAGTTATAGAATAATGCCTCTGGTGGTAAATCAGGTAAGTCTATGGTGATAAGAGTTATATTTGTTGGTTTTCTCGGCTCACCTTGTTGTTTTCTTTTGTCCCCCAGGTGCTGGAGTTCGGCGAAGAAATGATGGAGGCTGCGCTGAATCGAAAGATGCTGCGAGGACTGGTGAGTATGGCGCTTCAGCTGGAGATGCGACGCGTACAGAAATGATGTTCTTTCCAGGTCCGGAGGCGAGATGGATCCGGAATCAGGTGAGGAATTCGAAAATAGTTGGTTTTCTAACCTTGTCCTTTTCTTTCCTCTTTGTTTTAGGAGCTCCAGATTCAAGGCGGGCGTGGCAGAAGACTGGATGCAGACTGCAGGCACAGTGAGCGTTACGCTGCTGGAATGCCGAATAACGCAAAGCGTTACTTTTGTTCGGGCGTGGTTTAAATAGCCTCCAAAGTAGTTCCAGGTAAGAAGTTCCCTAGAACCACGTCCGAGTAAAAAATAGTCCCTGTAATAAAATAATCCCATCCAGGCCTCACGTTGGCTTGGACTCACTAGCAGCATGGTCTGCATCAGGTAAGTAAAGTCTATGAGCCTGGCGCCTATGGCGCTAGGACTGATTTCTATGATGAGCCAGGACTGGACCCAAACAGCCCCCAGCTGTTGGTGTTTTAATAAGTGTCTGGATGCCTGCTCCCAGAGCTGATGGGCTTGGTCCTGATGCCCGGGGGTAGGCATCATGACAGCACTCCCCCCCAAGGCCCCTCCTAAAGTTGTTCTTCCCCTTGGCCCTGGTTTGTCTGGGAAGTCCCGATGGAACCTCTTCACCAACCGAGGTGCATGAACGTGGTCACTAGGCTCCCATGACCTTTCTGGTGGTCCGTAGCACTTCCAATCTATTAAATAAAAAGTTTTGATTTAACTATCTTGGAGTCCAGGATATTTTTTACCTCGAATTCAGGTTCTCCATCTATCAAGATGGGGTCGGGTGGTTTGGTTAATTTTGTTCCTGGTTGAACTGGTTTTAAAAGTGAAACATGAAAGACAGGATGAATTCGCATATGAGAGGGTAATTCCAATTTGACGGCCACCGGGTTGATAATGGTCTTAATGGTGTAAGGTCCCAAATATCTAGGGTTAAAAGTCTGAGTTCCCTTCAGAGGTATATGTTTTGTAGCCAGCCAAACTTGATCCCCAATCTGGTATTGTGGAGTTTCACTTCTATGTTGATCAGCATTTTTCTTATATTTCTCTTTTGCTTGCTTCAAATGTTCTGTTGCTTCTTTAAAGGCTTGTGTAATAGTAGAGTGCAAATGACTAACTGCGGGCATTTCTAAGTGCTGAGGCGAATCTAGTTCTTAGGTTCGAGGATGATGTGCATATATGGTATTAAAGGGGCTTTGTCCGGTTCCTGAATATACAGAGTTATTGTATGCATACTCGGAAATCCATAAAATATCTTTCCAATTACTTTCGGTCTGGTGTAGCATGCAACGTAGGTACTGTTCAAGGGTCTGGTTGGTCCTATCCATCTGACCATCGGTCTGGGGATGGTGACTGGTTGATAAACTCACATCGATGTGCGCCAATTGACAACATTTCTTCCAAAAATGTGAAATTAATTGACTACCTCGGTCAGAGACCAATACGGAAGGAAATCTGTGTATTTGAACAATGTTTTTGAGGAACTCCTTGGCCAGAATTGAAGCAGAAGGTAATCCATTTAAAGGAATGAAGTGGGCCATTTTGGAAAAAAGATCCACAATAACTAGAATGGTGTTAAATCCATTACATGGAGGTAGATCTGTAATAAAGTCTAAAGATAAGGTGTGCCATGGTGTAGGTGGAATATCCAAAGGTTGTAAAAGGCCAGCTGGTTTTTTCTTCTGACTTTTGTTTTGGGCGCAAATGCCACAAGGCATCACAAATGACTTTAAGTCTTTTTGCCAGGTGGGCCACCAGAATTGTCTCTTAATTTTAGCTTCAGTTTTTGTGATACCTGGGTGCCCTTCCATCAGGGTGTCATGATAATTGGAGATGACTAGTTCTTGTAGTTCCTTGTGTGGTAGAAATAACCGCCCTTGAAAATAAGGTAGGTCATTGATGACTGAGTAGTCCAGGCATTTTTTTACCCAGTCCTGCAGGGCTGTTGGATCAAAGAGTTGTTGGATTTTTACATGAATATCCTCTAGTGTCTGTAGAGTAGTTATGCCAAGAATTCTTTGTTCTGAAATTATAGGCACCGGTTCCGGGTTCGCATATGCTTCTCCCATCCCTATTCGGGATAAGGCATCTGCCTTGCCATTTTTACAGCCAGGTCGATAAGTGATCACGAAATCGAACTCGGCAAAGAACAATGCCCATCGAAGTTGGTGCGACGATTGGGCTTTGGCTGTTTTAAAATAATGCAAGTTCCGGTGATCGGTTATTACAGTAATGGTATGCCTGGCACCGAGAAGATAATGCCACCAAGCCTTGAAGGCGGATTTGATGGCTAATAACTCTTTATCGGTAACCGCATAGTTTAACTCGGGTGCCGAGAACTTCCTGGACCAAAATGCTACTGGGTAAAGTTGACCGGTTTCAGGATCCTTCTGGGACAGGACAGCTCCCATGGCTAAACTGGATGCATCAGTTTCAACTATGTATGGAAGTTCAGGGCGTGGATGCTTTAAGACAGGTGCAGACGTGAATTTCGCTTTCAGCTCTTGGAAGGCCTTTTCAGCCTCTTCGGTCCACAAGAAGCGTTTCTTTTTTTTCGCAAAAGTGCTGTAATAGGGTGTACAACATGTGAGAAATCCGGAATGAATCTGCAGTAGAAATTAGCAAATCCGAGCATGCTTTGTACCCCTTTAACTGAACTGGGTGATGGCCACTTGAGAATTGCGTCCACCTTTCGAGAGTCCATTCGGACTCCTTTTGGAGTCAGGATAAATCTAAGGAGTTCAACTTCCGTAGCATGAAAAATGCATTTTTCCAATTTTGCATATAACTTGTGCTGGCGTAGTTTCTCAAGGACTGCACGCACGTGCTTAACATGGTCTGATTCTGAGGAGGAGTACACTAGAATATCGTCTATGTATACGACAACACAGACGTCAATGAGTTCACGAAGGACATTGTTCATAAAATACTGGAAGGCTGCTAGTGCATTGCACAACCCGAAGGGCATCACCTGATATTCGAATAATCCGTACTTGATGCGAAAGGCAGTCTTCCATTCGTCGCCTTTCTTTACACGTACCAGATGATATGCCCCTCGGAGATCTAATTTGGTGTAGATGCAAGCATCCTTTACTTGGTCTAGTAATTTGGGGATCAGAGGCAATGGGTATCGGTTCTTCACCGTAATCTGATTTAATGCGCGGTAGTCTATGCACGTTCTGAGGTCACCTTACTTTTTAGGCACGAAGAATAAAGCTGAGGATGCAGGGGACTTGGATGGACGAATGAAGCCATTAGCAAGGTATTGGTCCAAGTATTGTCGTAGGAGAAGGTTTCCGGGTTCCGTAAGGGCGTAGATCCTACTGCATGGAGGTTGTGCACCGGGTATGAGGTTGATTTGACAATCGTATGATCTGTGAGGTGGTAAGGTGTTTGCCTGTTCTTTTTTAAAAACATCCTGGAATTCTTGATATTCCTGAGGTAACTGCACGACTGGATTAGCGACTGTGGCCAGGCCTTTGTTCAAGGTTTTTTCCGGGTAACAGGTGTGTGCATAATCCGGGAAGGTTATTCTCTTCTCTCGCCAATCTATACTAGGATTATGTGTTTCCAACCAAGGTATCCCCAGTATTATTTGCGGGGCTTTGATTAAATCAAACACAATAGTCTCTCGATGCCCATCTTGACCCAACAGTGTCATCTCTGTGGTTGTCATGATGCCTACCCCCGGGAATCCAGATCAAGTCCAGCAGCCCGGGAAGCAGGCATCAAGTTATTCCAAGCAAGCCCAACAACCCCTGCTAGGGGCCATTTGGGTGCAGTCCTGGCGTCTATGGCGCCAGGCTCATATGGAGAGTCAGTCCTGGCGCCATAGGCGCCAGGCTCATAGATTAAAACTTACCTGATGCAGATCATGCTGCAAACTTACCTGATGCAGACCATGCTGCAAGAGCTTCAAGCCAAAAGAGGCTTGAAAGGGACTACTTTACCTTGGGACTATTTTCTACTCGGGTGGGGTCGGGGAGGAATACTTACCTGGGACTACTTTGGAGGCTATTTAAACCATGCCCGAAGAGCAGCACACACTTCGCGTTATTCTGCATCCAGCAGCGTAACGCTCACCGTGCCTGCAGTCAGAATCCAGTCTTCTGCCACGCCCGCCTCGAGTCTGGAGCTCCTAGAAAAAGGGAGAAAGAAGGAGAAAAGGTTAGAACAAGAGCAATACCTTTGATCCTTACCTGAATTCCGGATCCACCGCGCCTTCGAGCTGGAAGAAAGAAGTTATTTTATGCGCGTCACCTCGCCTGCTGCAGCGCCGCGCTGGACTCACCGGACTTCGCAACATCTTCATTATCCACCGCATCCTTCTGCATGTTCCCGCCGCACTCCGGCACCTAAGGGGAACACAAGAACAGCAAGGTGAGCCAAGGGAATAAACAGAGGCAATATTAGTTACCCCCATAGACTTACCTGATTTTACCACCGGAGGTACTATTCCTCTTCACGGGTCGGAGCAGCCTCCATCGCATCCTCGCCGTACCCCGGCCCCTAAGGGGAACAAAAGGACAGCAAGGTGAAACAAAGGGACAAACAAGGGGAAACCTCCTCGCCACAATAGACTTACCTAATTTTACCACCAGAGGCATCATTCCCCGAGACTTCATACTTTCTCTCAACGCCTGAATAAGGGAGAAAGCAACATCTCATGTTCTGGAACTCACCAATTCCTTCGAACCAGTGAAGCAACTGGTTATCTACGCGCCCCTGCGCTCAATGCAGGATGGAGAGCTCATCTTTCCAAACCATCAGGTGAGACTATAAGAGGGGACATCAAAGGTGATCAGTGGGGAGAACAGCAGGGGTGGGGGGTTTATGCTCAATTCCATGGATGGTTAATTCCCTTTCTCCATTTGCAGAAGAATAATCCTACGGGCCAAGCAAACGAAGCTAGGTGGGCCAGTCCAGTCCGTCATCTAGGCACTACGCGTCACATTGGTGGAGACCGCAGCTGTCCAGTTCAGATCGATGCCCCTGTGGGAGCCAGGTGAGCGTAACAGTGGTGGAATGAGTTACAGGCCCAGAGGCAATTTCAGTTCCATCAACTGTGGTGATGACATCCGAAGAGGTTTTTTTGCAGAAAGGTAGATTCATCCTAGAAGCCAAATCGTGGTCCATATAGTTTCCTACAGCCCCGCTATCAATGTATGCCCTTACTGCGTGCATACGTGATGGCTGCCTTGGATCAATAAGGACCATTGCTATGATTAGGTGCGAGGTCTGAGTGTCCTTCTTCAAGCTCGGCAACCGGACCTCTACGCTTGTCGGGCGTGGTCGTTTCCGGAATCAGGTTCTGTTTGATTTCTATCAGCAACTCCGACTACTTTCTTGGATGGTTTTATAGGGCAATCCCGTAGAAAATGTCCTGAGGCCCCACAGTATAGACACAATTGCATCTGCCGTCTCCTTTCTCTTTCCTTTTGAGTTAAGGGTCCCTTAACCCCCCCGATCTGCATAGGTTCTGCTGCAATTGTTCCTTTGGGGTGACGTTGGGTTTAACCAATACCCGATTCTCGAATTTAGCTAGGTCAGCCTTTCTATTCTGAAGTTGGTGGTCTAACTGGACCACTAAGTCTATATATTCTGCACAATCCTGGGGTGGGTTCACAACTTGAGCCAAAACATCTTTAAGTTCTCCCCGAAGTCCACGATGAAATAGTGTAATTCGTTTTACCTCTGGCCATCCGGTTTCCACCACCAACCTATTAAAGGTTGCGATATAGGTTAACAGATCCTGGTTACCTAGTCGTAGGGATAAAAGTTAGTTATCCAGGGCCTGTCCCTGGGAATGTCTGGTGAATAGTCTTTCCATGCTCATTTGAAAACCCTGAAAGTCCCGAAGAAGAGGGTCATCCTGATTGACTAGTGGAGTCGACCAGTCAGCTGCACTGCCACTCAAATATGATAATACAAAAGCTACTTTGGTTTGGTCATTTGGAAAAGCTCCAGGTCTGCATAAAAAGTGCAAGCGACATTGGTTCATAAACACGGCGAACCTTTTTGGGTCCCCAGCAAAGCGTTCAGGTGGAGCTAAAGGAATAGCCCCTGGTAAAACCACTTGCATCGGATTGCTCAATGAAACAGGAGTTGGATTCCCCCCGAGTCCTGGTAAAGGTGTTTGCCCTGCTTGGTTTTGCAGCAGTTGCCTAGCCAGATCGTCAGTGCGCTCCTTGAGACAATCAGTTCTCTCCTGAGGCATTAGTCTCTTGGCGAGCGGAGTGCACTTCCGCCCTGAGCTCCCCCAATAATTGGTCCAGTTGGTCGGTTTCTGAGGTTTCCATAACGCCCGGGTGGGGATTTATAGAGAGGCTTCGCGTTCTGTTACGCTCACCTGGCTCCCACTGGGGCGTCGGTCGGATCCGGACCGCTGCGGCCTCCACCAACGTGATGCGTAGTGCAGAGATGACTGACTGGACTAGCCTTCCTAATCTTGTCTGCGTGACCAGTTGAAGTATTCTCCTGCAAGTGGAGAGATGAATTTAGCCACCCGTGGATTCAAGTGATGGCACCCCCCACAGTCCTCACAACTAATCACCTCCGAAGTGCCCTCTCAGCAATCTCACCTTATATTCTTGAAAGATGAGCTCTCCATCCTGCATGGATTGCAGGGGCGCGTTGATGCCAGTTACTTCAATGGTTTGAAGGCGTGGGAGAGTTCGGAACAGTATTGACTCTGAGGTTCCTGGCAAGGTCCAGTAAGTATCAAGTTCATGGAGTTCAATATGTCTGATGTTTCACTCTTGGCCCCCCTTCTTTCCTTGTCTTGCAGTGGAGATCGTGAGAAGATGCTCTCGGGGCAGCTAGTGGAGCTCAGCTAAGAGTCTGTATTTTCCGATGCTGTCCGGTAAATGTTGCACGTGTTTAACGTGTTGTTTTCTCTCTCTTTGCAGGTGCGGCACATGAAGATGTGGAGAGTTATAGAATAATGCCTTTGGTGGTAAATCAGGTAAGTCTATGGTGATAAGAGTTATATTTGTTGGTTTTCTCGGCTCACCTTGTTGTTTTCTTTTGTCCCCCAGGTGCCGGAGTTCGGCGAAGAAATGATGTAGGGTGCGGTGCTGCAGCTGGAGATGCAACGCATAGAGAAATTATGTTCTTTCCAGGTCTGGAGGCGAGATGGATCCGGAATCAGGTGAGGAAATTGAAAATAGTTTGTTTTCTAACCTTGTCCTTTTCTTTCCTCTTTGTTTTAGGAGCTCCAGATTCGAGGCGGGCGTGGCAGAAGACTGGATGCAGACTGCAGGCATGGTGAGTGTTACGCTGCTGGATGCAGAATAACGCGAAGCGTGTGCTGTTGTTCGGGCGTGGTTTAAATAGCCTCCAAAGTAGTTCCAGGTAAGAAGTTCCCTAGAACCATGCCCGAGTAAAAAATAGTCCCTGTAATCAAATAGTCCCATCCAGGCCTCACGTTGGCTTGGACTCACTAGCAGCATGGTCTGCATCAGGTAAGTAAAGTCTATGAGCCTGGCGCCTATGGCGCCAGGACTGATTTCTATGATGAGCCTGGCGCCTAAGGCGCCAGGACTGAACCCAAACAGCCTACCAGCCGGGGCTGTTGGTGTTTTAATAAGTGTCTGGATGCCTGCTCCCGGAGCTGATGGGCTTGGTCCTGATGCCCGGGGGTAGGCATCATGACAGCACTCCCCTTCAGTTCCCTTCAGTTCCCTTCAGAGGTATGTGTTTTGTAGCCAGCCAAACTTGATCACCAATCTGGTATTGTGGAGTTTCACTTCTATGTTGATCAGCATTTTTCTTATATTTCTCTTTTGCTTGCTTCAAATGTTCTTTTTCCTCTTTAAAGGCTTGTGTAATAGTAGAGTGCAAATGACTAACTGCGGGCATTTCTAAGTGCTGAGGTGAATCTAGTTCTGTGGTTCGAGGGTGATGTCCATATATGGTATAAAAGGGGCTTTGTCCGGTTCCTGAATGTACAGAGTTATTGTATGCATACTCGGAAATCCATAAAATATCTTTCCAATTACTTTTGGTCTGGTGTAGCATGCAACGTAGGTACTGTTCAAGGGTCTGGTTGGTCCTTTACGTCTGACCATAGGTCTGTGGATGGTGACTGGTTGATAACCTCACGTCGATTTTTGCCAATTGACAACATTTCTTCCAAAAAATTGAAATTAATTGACTACCTCGGTCAGAGACCAATACGGAAGGAAATCTGTGTATTCGAACAATGTTTTCGAGGAAATCCTTGGCCAGAATTGAAGCAGAAGGTAATCCCTCTAAAGGAATAAAGTGGGCCATTTTGGAAAAAAGATCCACAATAACTAGAATGGTGTTAAATCCATTACATGGAGGTAGATCTGTAATAAAGTCTAAAGATAAGGTGTGCCATGGTGTAGGTGGAATATCCAAAGGTTGTAAAAGGCCAGCTGGTTTTTTCTTCTGACTTTTGTTTTGGGCGCAAATGCCACAAGACATCACAAATGACTTTACGTCTTTTCGCCAGGTGGGCCACCAGAATTGTCTCTTAATTTTAGCTTCAGTTTTTGTGATCCCTGGGTGCGCTTCCATCAGGGTGTCATGATAATTGGAGATGACTAGTTCTTGTATTTCCTTGTGTGGTAGAAATAGCCGCCCTTGATAATAAGGTAGGTCATTGATGACTGACTAGTCTAGGCCTTTCTTTACCCAGTCCTGCAGGGCTGTTGGATCGAAGAGTTGTTGGATTTTTACATGAATATCCTCTAGTGTCTGTAGAGTCGTTATGCCAAGAATTCTTTGTTCTGAAATTATAGGCACCGGTTCCGGATTCGCATATGCTTCTCCCATCCCCATTCGGGATAAGGCATCTGCCTTGCCATTTTTACAGCCAGGTCGATAAGTGATCACGAAATCGAACTCGGCAAAGAACAATGTCCATCGAAGTTGGCGCGACGATTGGGCTTTGGCTGTTTTTAAATACTCCAAGTTCCGGTGATCAGTGATTACAGTAATGGTATGCCTGGCACCGAGAAGATAATGCTGCCAAGCCTTGAAGGCGGATTTGATGGCTAATAACTCTTTATCGGTAACCGTACAGTTTAACTCGGGTGCCGAGAACTTCCTGGACCAAAATGCTACTGGGTGAAGTTGACCGGTTTCAGGATCCTTCTGGGACAGGACAGCTCCCATGGCTAAACTGGATGCATCAGTTTCAACTATGTATGGAAGTTCAGGGCGTGGATGCTTTAAGACAGGTGCAGACGTGAATTTCACTTTCAGCTCTTGGAAGGCCTTTTCAGCCTCTTCGGTCTACAAGAAGCGTTTGTTTTTTCGCAAAAGTGCTGTGATAGGGTGTACAACATGTGAGAAATCGGGAATGAATCTGCGGTAGAAATGAGCAAATCCAAGCATGCTTTCTACCCCTTTAACTGAACTGGGTGATGGCCACTTGAGAATTGCGTCCACCTTTCGAGAGTCCATTCGGACTCCTTTTGGAGTCAGGATAAATCCAAGGAATTCAACTTCCGTAGCATAAAAAACGCATTTTTCCAATTTTACATATAACTTGTGCTGGCGTAGTTTCTCAAGGACTGCGCGCATGTGCTTAACATGGTCTGATTCTGAGGAGGAGTAGACTGGAATATTGTCTATGTATACGACAACACAGACATCAATGAGTTCACGAAGGACATTGTTCATAAAATACTGGAAGGCTGCTGGTGCATTGCACAACCCAAAGGGCATCACCTGATATTCCAATAATCCGTACTTGGTGCGAAAGGCAGTCTTGCATTCGTCGCCTTTCTTTACACGTACCAGATGATATGCCCTCGGAGAGCTAATTTGGTGTAGATGCAAGCATCCTTTACTTGGTCTAGTAATTCGGGGATCAGAGGCAATGGGTATCGGTTCTTCACCGTAATCTGATTTAATGCACGGTAGTCTATGCATGTTCTGAGGTCGCCATCCTTTTTAGGCACGAAGAATAAAGCTGAGGATGCAGGGGACTTGGATGGATGAATGAAGCCATTAGCAAGGTATTGGTCCAAGTATTGTCGTAGATGAAGGTTTTCGGGTTCCGTAAGGGCGTAGATCCTACTGCATGGAGGTTGTGCACCGGGTATGAGGTCGATTTGACAATCGTATGATCTGTGAGGTGGTAAGGTGTTTGCCTGTTCTTTTTGAAAAACATCCTAGCATTCTTGATATTCCTGAGGTAACTGCACGACTGGATTAGCGACTGTGGCCAGGCCTTTGTTCAAGGTTTTTTCCAGGTAACAGGTGTGTGCACAATCCAGGAAGGTTATTCTCTTCTCTCGCCAATCTATACTAGGATTATGTGTTTCCAACCAAGGTAATCCCAGTATTATTTGGAACTGCGGGGCTTTGATTAAATCAAACACAATATTCTCTAGATGCCCATCTTGACCCAACAGTGTCATCTCTGTGGTGGAATGAGTTACAGGCCCAGAGGCAATTTCAGTTCCATCAACTGTGGTGATGACATCCGAAGAGGTTTTTTTGCAGAAAGGTAGATTCATCCTAGAAGCCAATTCGTTGTCCATACAGTTTCCTACGGCCCCGCTATCAATGTATGCCCTTACTGCGTGCATACGTGATGGCTGCCTTGGATCAATAAGGACCATTGCTATGATTAGGTGCGAGGTCTGAGTGTCCTTCTTCAAGCTCGGCAAGCGGACCTCTACGCTTGTCGGGCGTGGCCGTTTCCCGAATCAGGTTCTGTTTGATTTCTATCAGCAACTCCGACTACTTTCTTGGATGGTTTTATAGGGCAATCCCGTAGAAAATGTTCTGAGGCCCCACAGTATAGACACAATTGCATCTGCCGTCTCCTTTCTCTTTCCTTTTGAGTTAAGGGTCCCTTAACCCCCCCCGATCTGCATAGGTTCTGCTGCATCTTTTCCTTTGGGGGTGATGTTGGGTTTAACCAATACCCGATTCTCGAACTTAGCTCGGTCAGCCTTTCTATTCTGAAGTCGGTGGTCTAACTGGACCACTAAGTCTATATATTCTGCACAATCCTGGGGTGGGTTCACAACTTGGGACAAAACATCTTTACGTTCTCCCCGAAGTCCACAATGAAATAGTGTAATTCGTTTTACCTCTGGCCATCCAGTTTCCACCACCAACCTATTAAAGGTTGCGATATAGGTTAACAGATCCTGGTTACCTTGTCATAGGGATAAAAGTTAGTTATCCAGGGCCTGTCCCTGGGAATGTCTGGCTAATAGTCTTTCCATGCTCATTTGAAAACCCTGAAAGTCGCGAAGAAGAGGGTCATCCTGATTGACTAGTGGAATCGACCAGTCAGCTGCACTGCCACTCAAATATGATAATACAAAAGCTACTTTGGCTTGGTCATTTGGAAAAGCTCCAGGTCTGCATAAAAAGTGAAAGCGACATTGGTTCATAAACACGGCAAACCTTTTGGGTCCCCAGCAAAGCGTTCAGGTGGAGCTAAAGGAATAGCCGCTGGTAAAACCACTTGCATCGGATTGCTCGATGAAACAGGAGTTGGATTCCCCCCGAGTCCTGGTAAAGGTGTTTGCCCTGCTTGGTTTTGCAGCAGTTGCCTAGCCAGATCGTCAGTGCTCTCCTTCGAGACAATCAGTTCTCTCCTGAGGGTATCAGTCTCTTGGCGAGCGGAGTGCGCTTCCGCCCTAAATTCCCCCAATAATTGGGCCAGTTTGTCGGTTTCTGAGGTTTCCATAACGCCCGGGTGGGGATTTATAGAGAGGCTTTGCGTTCTGTTATGCTCACCTGGCTCCCACAGGGGCGTCATCGGATCTGGACGGCTGCGGTCTCCACCAATGTGATGCGTAGTGCAGAGATGACTGACTGGACTGGCCCTCCTAATCTTGTCTGCGTGACCCGTAGAAGTATTCTCCTGCAAGTGGAGAGATGGATTTAGCCACCCGTGGATTCAAGTGATGGCACCCCCCACAGTCCTCACAACTAATCACCTCCGAAGTGCCCTCTCAGCAATCTTACCTTATATTATTGAAAGATGAGCTCTCCATCCTGCATGGATTGCAGGGGCGTGTTGATGCCAGTTACTACACTGGTTTGAAGGCATGGGAGAGTTGCGGGGAGTATTGACTCTGAGGTTCCTGGCAAGGTCAAGTAAGTATCAAGTTCATGGAGTTCAATATGTCCGATGTTTCACTCTTGTTCCCCCTTCCTTTCTTGTCTTGCAGCTGAGATCATGAGAAGATGCTCTCGTGGCAGCTGGTGGAGCTCAGGTAAGAGTCTATATTTCCCGACGCTGTCCGGTAAATGTTGCACTTGTTTAACGTGTTGTTTTCTCTCTCTTTGCAGGTGCGGCACATGAAGATGTGGAGAGTTATAGAATAATGCCTCCGGTGGTAAATCAGTAAGTCTATGGTGATAAGAGTTATATTTGTTGGTTTTCTCGGCTCACCTTGTTGTTTTCTTTTGTCCCCCAGGTGCCGGAGTTCGGCGAAGAAATGATGGAGGCTGCGCCGAATCGAAAGATGCTGCGAGGACTGGTGAGTATGGCGCGGCGCTGCAGCTGGAGATGCAACGCGTACAGAAATGATGTTCTTTCCAGGTCCTGAGGCGAGATGGATCCGGAATCAGTTGAGGAATTCGAAAATAGTTCGTTTTCTAACCTTGTCCTTTTCTTCCTCTTTGTTTTAGGAGCTCCAGATTCGAGGCGGGCGTGGCAGAAGACTGGATGCAGACTGCAGGCACGGTGAGCGTTACGCTGCTGGATGCAGAATAATGCGAAGCGTGTGCTGTTGTTCGGGCGTGGTTTAAATAGCCTCCAAAGTAGTTCCAGGTAAGAAGTTCCCTAGAACCATGCCCGAGTAAAAAATAGTCCCTGTAATAAATTGGTCCCATCCAGGCCTCAAGTTGGCTTGGTCTGCATCAGGTTAGTAAAGTCTATGAGCCTGGCGCCTATGGTGTCAGGACTGGTTCTATGATGAGCCTGGTGCCTAAGGCGCCAGGACTGAACCCAAACAGCCCTCAGCCGGGGCTGTTGGTGTTTTAATAAGTGTCTGGATGCCTGCTCCCAGAGCTGATGGGCTTGGTCCTGATGCCCGGGGGTAGGCACATTTTGTCTCTTCATTTTCGTGCTATCTCCTCTTCCCTCTTCCTTTCTCGTTAGTCCCTATCTTCTATTGCTCTCTGCCTGTTGTCATACGTTCTTTGCTCCTCTGGCCGTTCCTATTTTTTCTCTTGCTCCTCTTGATACATCTGTTCTTGTCACACCCTGCTCTTTCTCCTATGTTTGTCTTCCTTCAATCTTTTTTCTCGTTACCTGTTTTTTCTATCCTGTTCGTCCTGATCTTCTCTCTGCCTTACTTCCTCGATGCTTTTTCCATTTAAGTTGAGTAATATCTGTCCTCCCATCCACTCGTTCGGCACAAGCGTTACCTTGTCAGCTTTATCCTTCTCTCCTTTCCATCTCTTAATTTCCTGTTCTATTTCTGTCGATACATTCGATAGCTCACTTTTCTCTTTTTAGTTTTGTATGATCTTAAAGATCTCTTCTTTTCTCTTACTCTCCTCTGGACTATCATCACTGCTATAAGCGGGCGCTTTGTATATCGTATTTCTATACCCCGTCGCTGCTTTCAGTTCCTTTAAAGGATACAACCGTACATCTTCCGTACTAGTGTACTACTTTTACTTTGGGCGGGGCAAGGGGAGCTGAAAGCTCAGCACCTTCCTCCTTACACACTCTTCGGGTGGCAGATATTCAATTTCTTCTTGATACATTTTCCAAAGCTCTAAAATAGCTAACCTTTTCTCCAATTTCTTCCCCGTGTATGCAGCATGCAAGTATGTGGTCATGTGCTGCAATACTGCTTTTGACAATGCTCCCCCTTGTGGCCATGGAATGAACATCGTATTTGTCGTGCCTTTCACCCACTATACTGTTTGAGCTTTGGCATTTGCTTTTGCAGTGTCTTACATAAATGCATAAGAGGAGTGTCTCCCATTGTAACAAGTCTGAATTGACTGTCAATACTTACCAGACCAATTTTAAAACAACAAAGATGGGCGTGCTCCAACAATCGCTGCTCGAACCTCTATCTTTTCAAATATCTCTGGATTGGTACCAACCACTTCTCTAGATAGATTATATAACTCCTTGACTCTATCTTTCACAATTCTTTCACAACATATATCACTCTTTGACATCTTTTCTTCACACAAATACACAGGCAGACTAGTCGACTTTGCACATAAAAACTACAGTGATCACTCGTTTTGCCTCTCATATCTAATTAATACTCTGATCACAGAGTTTAGCTCGTCTCCTTATGTGAACCTGTTCACATGTAGTCTAGTGACCCCTGTTGGGGTGTGAGACAAGCTCTTCTGGGCCCTCTTGGGTCAGGCTTCTAAGCGCTATCTCTATCTCTATCTTCACACAACATTTCCCGTTACTCCTGTTACTTTAAAATTATCACAACCCCGTTCCCTTAGTTTGCCATTCCCCTCAATCTACTCACCATTCGCTCATTTGACCTTGGTATCGTCTCCTCCTCCAACCGACCACTTTCACCTTCTGTCCGCAAAGCGCCTGTGGAAGCCAGGTAGGGATTTCATCAAAGATGGTCCCTGCCCACCATCTCAATTTATCTTCCAAGATTTCTATTCGGCAGCTCTCCACAGGAAACCCTGCGATCTTCCGGCTAGATGGCGGAGGATGTCCGATCATCCAAAGTACTGGAGCTTAACAGGTCGATGGGTTTTAAACCATCCTACCACTGCTACCATGTCATTTTATGGACCTTAAATGGGTAGCAGTCATGCAGTAGATGGGATGCAGAGTAACTCTTACACATAAGAAGGCAAGTCGTTACACTGTTTTAATATCAAATGTCTAAAATTGGGAGTTACAACAGACATCAACAGACGCCGCACAGCATTATCTTTCTCGGCTCAACTCAACACGTTTCATAAAAAAACATACTTTTATAATGGAAACTCATCATACGTGATGTCGTACTACATGGCAAATAGGAAAACGCTATGAGGGGTTGTGATAGGTTCAAGGGGAACATCTAAGCATACTTTCTTTAAGGGATTGGGTTGTGATTAGGACTCTACAGTCAGGTGGACAACAATTTATGCCCACCCCTAGTGCAAGTCATCTTCACAGTTATTAGGTACACAGTATGGGCCTCATTACAACTCAGGCGTTAAGGGTTAACGCCGTCGTTAACCCTTAACGCCTGATTCTGATTTTAACGGCTGCTTTTAGCAGCCGTTAAAATCCATGGCGCTAACCCGCCATGATGCTAATTACGCCACCGTAATTTACTGTGGCGTAATTAGCGCCTTCCCCACTCCCATTATGCCCTATGGGGCAAAAATGGGAATGGGGAAGGGAAAATGGGAAATGGGGATTTACCGCCCCACTCACCTTGGAATGGGGCGGTAAATCTGCCATCCACCATGGTGTAAACATAGTTTACACCATGGTGGTAAAGTTGGCGTACTTAGCGCCTGGGTCGTAATGACCCCCTATATCATTAGCTCTCAAACTGTAAG
This sequence comes from Ambystoma mexicanum, assembly GCF_040938575.1. NCBI lineage: Eukaryota > Metazoa > Chordata > Amphibia > Caudata > Ambystomatidae > Ambystoma > Ambystoma mexicanum. The sequence continues at coordinate 348,427,958 of NC_090935.1, forward strand.
GTCCTTCGTTATATGGACTTCTACAATTGGTTGGCATGCTCGTGCATTTCTGGAACATTCGGCCCACTAGCAGCAGTTATGCTAGTACCCAAGATGTCAGTGGGTGGATTGGACCATGTCTCCCCACCCAATTAGCCCACCATCTCTCATCACCCATGTCTTCTGCCATGCAGATTGCCTTTGAACGTGGCTTTGCAATGTATCCTCATCCCTGGGAATATATGGGAGTGTGAGCATGTGCTATCTTAAGTCTGGAGCTGCATGCCCAACTTCTTTTTTTGTTGTTGATTTTTTTCATTTGGTTAGTTGATAAAATCAACTTTTCAAATATAATAACATAAAAGCATTACATATATTAAATTTTTGGGAAAAATATAACAACACAATACATTTCATAATAACCAACTCATAATAACAACTCTATATACAATCACTTATAAAAAGAAGAAAAAGAAGAAGAAAGAAATAAACAAATATATAAAAGGACCCTAGAATACCAAATACAAAATACATCAACCAAAACACTGACAAAACCAAATAAAGCGGTATTTAATCTTCGGCATCAGATAGTATTGCTTCAAGAAAGTGCACTATTGCTACCTTTACTCCCAATCTGGGGCTTGAAAAGATCAATTTCCATATGTTATTTGAGTGCAACGGACTATTCAAAACAAACAGTTTTCTAAAAAACCTCTATCGCGTTGGTGTTAACATTGGACAATCTACAACGAGATGTTGTAAAGTCTCTATTTGTGAGGTATTTAAGCAGGAGCGGCAATGATTCTGAATCAAAGGTTTTTGCTTTTGCCTATACAATACCTCATGGGTATGCCAGGATTAAATCTAAATCGCATATATTGCCTGCGTATGTGAGGAGAAGGGCATTTAATTAAATGGTCAGCCCTGGATCTAAATCTCTTATGCCCAAAGAGAGATACATCAAAATCATTATATGCAATACAGCATGAATTATTGCAGATCCAGTCATTTTGGAAATTTTTGATCTTTGCACGACCCGGATTGAAGATCATCATCTTCAGAGTTACTGAAGCATCTGCTAAGGCATTGAATATGAATTTGCGCCAACTAACTGGAAGGTCGTTTTCAGATTTTAGAGGATGATAAGCTGCAATGCCTAAGATATTAGGTGTTTCTAGATTCAACCGACATTTCCTCAGTAATGCACACATCTTCCACAGAACTTGAGAATACATCGATAAGGATCCCAATTTGAAACGTATCAGTGGTAACAGTGTGCAAGATGTTAACCTTAAGACTTGTCTCCAGAACCCGGCTTCCAACAAATCCCAAAACTTCCGCTTTCTGGGTAATATGGCTTCAACTCCAGATAATAAGGTGGGTATTACTTTCTGCTGATAAAATACCATTATGTGTTTACATGAGAATTAACCAAATTTATAAACAAGTAATTTGGCTTGAGATATTAGCCCTTGCAATTTACTTTTAATTTCCAACTCATACATATCCCTCTTGCTAGAATTAATGAATGACACACCTAGGTATTTATATTGAGGAACTATTTTAAATTCACTCTCCTGAAGAGTCCACTTATAGCTGGATCTTTTGTGGTTAGCGTTATTATTACATACTACAATGTGTGTTTTGTTGGTGTTTATCACCAGATTGTTGTCTTGTGCATAACGGCAAGCTTATGTAGCATGTTTTGCAGCCCTACTGGTGTTTGCGATAGCAACACCAGATCATCTGCATATAATAGGTATCTTATATTTTGCCTGCTCATACTAGGAGAATCCCCCATTATATCCACAAAGATTGTTCCCATATCTAATATAAAAAAATTAAATAGGAAAGCAGCAAGGGTACACCCTTGTTTGAGGCCTCTTTGGGTGGAGATTGAAGAGGAGAGTTTTCCATCTAGTGTTAGTCGAACTTGCATAGATGTTTCAAAGTGAAAAAGCATGATAAGTGCAAGCACTGATGGAGGGCAGTAGTGAGCTCTTAGTTTGGTGAATAACAAAGTATGATCAATGGAGTCAAACGCCTCTCTGAAGTCTATAAATGCTAGATAAAGCAATTGCTTCCGGGCGGCAAATTGTGACTTGATCGTATTAAGAGTAAATATGTTTGGAATGGTACCTAGGCCAGTAACAAATCCAGCTTGAAATAGATGTATAAGATGATATTTATTTGATGACCATTCATTTAATTTTCTCAGTAGTAGACGGCAATAGATCTTACCTGACAAGTCTAACAAGGAGATTGGTCTATAACTAGATGGACTCTGCCGATCACCTTTTTTATATACTGGCAGTGTTAGCGAATGGGTCCAGGTTTTAGGTAAAGATTGTGTAAAATTTATAGATGAAACAATCTTGAATAAAATAGATGCCCAGCGCTCCGGATGCTGTTTGAGAGTGTAATTAGACAAACCATCTGGGCCAGCAGCTTTTGAATTTCTTACTTTGTTGATATAGAATAGAATATCATCTGTATCAAACAAAAAGAAAGTTCTTGGGGATATCTAAAGATGTTAAACTTCTAGTATCTTGTAAAGTGCGATATCCACTTATCCTCAGTAACATTACTTAGCTGAATAGTAGTTTGTGATCCATGTGTAGTTTGATTTATAATGGACCATGTTTTAGCCATGTTCTTAGTTACAATGGCAGTTAGCATATCTACACCATCACGTTGGTATAACTGGGCCTTGTGATTTTGTAACCAATTTTCGTATTTATTTCTTATTTTTTTAATCAGAATATCCTTGATAACAGAGGGGTTGCTCTTAAATGGGATCGGTAGAGTGTTTTCCTTGTTTTTACCTCATGGTCAAATATATGTAGGTGGTAATGTTTTTTTAGACACCCATGATTTTTGTTGAAAGAGTTGCATTGTATCGCTATATACTATGCCCACATCACTAGGGAGGCTAGAGCTATACACCAATGACTCAGCCAAATAGTTATCAAATTGGCATAAAGCACTCTCTGACCATCAAAGGCGATTTAACCCTGGATTTACAATCATATAGCTTTTACAGTGTGCACTTAAAGAGTTCACATTTACACAATCGCAAGACCATTTCATTTTAAGCATATTGTGATCTCTTAAGTCAGATTTTGAAACACAGTATTTTAAAATCTTCGGCAGAATGATATCGTTCACATATATGTAGTCAATTATTGCTACACTCTTCCCTCTACTCCATGTCGGATGTGGTGGAATATCAGAGTGGTAAGAACCATTTAGCATATAGACTACGAGACTTGTTAAGATGGTTCCAACAAAGAAGTTTGCCTTTGTCATGTGACGTGTTAGACAGAAAACAATTAAAGTTAAGATTGCCAGCTAATATAATTTGCGTTACCAATTTATCACATACAACCAGATCTAATAATGCATTTATATCATTTATGAAGCAGTATTCAGAAATTCCCACCGGATTACAGTATACATTAATCACAGACACACAGTCGTTTGAAGTGTGACCTTGACCAATAGCATGTACTTATTGGGAGCTGTCCAAAATTCAGCTTTGAGACCCCTATCTGTTTTTATGGTGGTAAGCAAACCAGAGGAGGGTCTACCTCGGGTAGATTTTATGGCAGGGATAATAAAAATATCATAGTTATCCCAAGATGGAGCTGTGGATAGCCATGTCTCCTGGAACAACACAATGTCATATTCTCCAATATGACTTTGGTCATTATTAGTGAAATTATTAAATCCCCTAGTGTTCCAACTTAAAAGGGAAATATCTCTATTCCAATTCACCCCTTCTAGTTAGTGTTGAGTCTTACCACACCTACAATGACAGCATTTGTGATCTTGGGGAATCCCCTTTTCTTTCAGATGAAGAGTAGTAGTTGGGTTGGGAACATGCACCGCTTGTATACTGGGGTTGCAATCCATAGTAAGTTCCAACACAGCTGAGAGTGCGGAAACCAACTCATATAAGGACTCTTTAGAAGCCCAGATTATGTTCAGAAAAACTCTTGACTTCATCCAAAGTCTTATGGCAGATAAACATTTGTCATTCATAAACTCAACTAATTCAATGTCGGAGGAGCTTATGTCTTCTAGCTGTGATAAGTAAGAAAATATTGCCATCACCGAACCACGATTAAGCCTTACTTGGGTGTATGGCGAAGGGCAACAGGCTAGTAATAATGAATATGGAGCCTGTCGTATGGGAGGGTGAGACTTTAGGATTTTAGAGGCCAATGACTTTTGAGATTTTCCACTCGGGGAGTTGATTAAGGGGCGACCATTGCCTTCAATCTTCAATAATGCAGATTCAATTTGGTACAGAATTTCTGATGATAATTCTGAGGGAGCCGAGTTTCCACTGCTATGAAGAAGAGGACATCTAGTTTCAAAGGCTTCAGAACCAGGATCACTGTGGTCAAGATTGCATGGCGGTGCTGGAAAAGACCGTAAAGAAACAGATACCATTTCAGGGATACCAGACTCCGCTGAGGAACCGGATTGAGCTATTGACACCGGCTCTTCGTGGGTTTGACTATTAGAATCTATCTTTCCCTGTGATGAAAGATTAGTCACATTATTCAATACCGTAACAGTTGGAGAGTGATTATTGTCACAATTAGGGACCAAACTTACTATAGCTGGATGACCTGCCATATATGCCTCCACAGCTTTTCGTATTTCCTGCCGATGGAAATCACGAGAATTCATTTAATTTGATTTTATTTGGTCAAGCAGTGCCAGAGGTTTGTGCGGTTTTACAAGGCTAGCCTCAGGAATTATAGGCCCACTAGCATTTTGCAGAGACACCTCTTTGACTAGGTCGTCCAAAGGGGCATAGGCAAGACGAGGTTCATCAGTCAAAGATTTGTTAGTGCTTAATTTAGCTTGGGATTGCAAACAATATTTTTTGATGACAGCCTGAGAGGCTATTTCCACTCTCTTTTTGGGCAGGTTAATCGCTTTGAAAAACTGTTTCGATCGAGATGTAGAGGGGTTATTTCTCAACTGCTATTTCCATCCATAGCCCATGTGACAGGAGACCATAATTCGACCCATTTCTAGAATTTTATTGAGCAAAACATGGCAGTCATGGTGTTCTTTCTTTGCACCTTAACAAGGGATGACTCAGCCTCTCACGTTCGCTGTTCTTCAAGGATAGCTAACCAGTTCTTGGCTACTCCAGCCTTTGATACCAGACCAGACAGCCTTTCTAGGTCCTTGCACGATTCCAGCTGCTTTCTTGTTGCGACACAGATTAAAGCCATCTTCTCCATGGGCTTGAGCTTACTAAAGTTGTGATACCGATGTCCAGATTCTATACAATGGCGGCACCGCCTGCAATCTATTTACTACGTATAGCTAGGTTCTATGATCACTTAGTCTACTTGCATTGCTGCATCTGTACAGTTATTAAATGGCTTGCACTTCCTTCAGTGCTCTTTACACGTGCAATCTTTACTTTGCATATCATAGTGTACTTGATTCTTTACTTTGTCATCAGATTCTATAAGGTCCATACACTCTCTTCTTCAGCCAGTCTTCTCAGTGCGTCACCCTTATCTATTTTAACGTCACCAACTTCTCTTTCTTTCATTCTTCATAATCCTTTGGGGACCTCCTCCAGTAGATTGTCATTTCTTCTGGGGTACATCAGATAGGGTTTTCTTAATGGATACCCTTTCTCAAGACTCTCTGCGGGATAGTCACAGTCACTGGTGTCAAACATGGCACAACTTCTGGCTTCCAGCATATAGTCGTGAAGGGGACGCGACTTCCTGTAGGGGCACTGGGCTGCTCCTCTACACTACGCTGATGACACGCAGCTCCTTATCCCCCTCTCCGGATCACATGCCCAAGACTCAGAAACCATAACCTCTGCTTATCAGGTCATTCAAAATTGGATGGCTTCTCACCTACTCTGTCTTAACAAAGAAAAAACTGAAATCCTCATTGTCGGCTCAATCTCAACACTTCGCAACATTGATCCAGCATACAAGGAATTCATCATTGATGGTAACAACATCACCACCTCTACCGCTGCCAAAACTCTCGCCGTGGATGCCAACCTAAATCTCTCACGTCAAGTGAACTCAACCGCTTTAGTGGCAGCTTACACCGCCAAACTGCTTCATGCCAGCAGGCCCTTCCTCTCCACTCCACACCACCTAACAATAGCAAGAACTATCACTGGAGCCAAGCTCTACTATTGTAACTCCTTATTTACTGGCACCTCTGAACGGAACCTGAACAAACTCCAGATGATCCAGAAGAATGCCCTCCGAGTGGCCTTTGGCCTCTCCAAATCGGATCATATCTCAGAAACCAGGAGAGCTGCACACTGGTTGCTCTTCTGGTAACGGATTACATTAAAAACATTGTCCCTTGTCCACTGATATCTCTCCAACACTGCCCCAAGTTACACCCCAGCCCATCCTCTGAGATCATCAAACTCTCACCTCCTGAAAACCCCCAACTGCAACCGCCTCTCAGTAGGGGGCAAGAGATTCCCGGTCATGGCGGCCAAACTTTGGAACAATCTTCCACTAGCACTCAGAAAAGAACAGGTCTACTGGACCTTCTGCAGAAACTTAAAGACATGGCTGTTCAACTGACTGTATTCTCCTAAGACTATTGCATTCCCCCAGTGCTTCACCCCACCCCTTCCTCTCTTTTCCCTAATGTAACATGTAACTTTGTACCTTTGTACCTCTTTTTCCAAATGTAACATGTAACCTTGTACCCTAATGTAATTAGTGCCGACATACCCGAGGGTTTTGTGCGCTGTAACAAATGCAAAATGAAATAAATAAATCAGTGGCACCCCCCCACTTTTGAACTCAAGTTTGGGTCAATGGTGCAATAGGTAATACAATTCAAATTTGAGGCTCCTGCCTCTGTTGTATGCTCTGACTCAATCTTGGGTACTGTTCTACTAAACTATGTGGTAGATTTGTCCTCAATAGATCCACTATTCACAGGGTTCATGCCCAAAAATGGGTTAATCTCCTTGATCAGGGAGTATGCTTCCCCTTTAATTTTCATGGGTCCTGGTAAATAATTATTTCCGATATGGTCCACTGAAGCTACTAAGAGCTTTTGTTTAACTAACCATATCTTGCACTTGTGAGCTACTTGAGCTCATCCTGTGGTACTGCTACATGGTGGATCAAGGGCGCTTTGGAAGGCCGGTGGGCTTTTGCTGTTAAAGCCTTTCACCTTTAGCTCCATTTCTCCCATTCCTCACGGTTCTGCTTCCATTCACAGATACGGGGCCATGCCAGTAAGGTATCCTCCTCGGATCGCTGAACTCCCTCTGCGACGCCAAAATCCTGCACTCTTACCCCTGTGGGCTTCACCCTGCCCGGGGAGGCAGGTAAAGAAGTTGTAGAGGGGGCAGAGTCTCAGCTTTCTCTGCTTTGTGTCGGCTCTGGAAAGCCAAATTCCCGCGCCTTTACCCCTGCAGGCTTCACCTGTTGTGGAGGGGTCACGGGCTTCCACTGCTGCTGTGTCGTCTCCGGGACACCAAACTCCTACGCCCTTACCCCCTTTGTGCTACACCCTGCCGGGGGGGAGGCCTGGAAAGCAGTTGTGGATGGGGCATGTTCTCAGCTTCCTCTGCTGTTGTGTCGGCTCAAGGAAGGTGGGGGGAATAATGCCAGTGTACTGGGGAGTCTCCCAGCTGGGCCCATAGAGTCGGGGTTTGCTCCGAAGTACTTTAAGACGGGATAGCTGCACCTTTGAGATGGATGGGGGTGCATATTTATTACTCCAACACCAATCAATAAGGACAACTCAATGGTTTGGCAAAGGGAGTCCGTTTAATGACAAGTACAAAAAACGGGGAGTCATGGAAATCAGCAGTGATGCGATCGTCCGTGAACTTCATAAAAACATCATCATTTATACTAAAAACTCATCATAGCTGACATATAATACTCCAAAGTTAATAAGCATTTCTATTGGTTCGGAAAAGGTAACTTTAATATAGGTGCTTTATCTATATATGGCAACGGAGTAAGGTGATTGGGTAAAACACTGTCAGGTGGGCATCTAAACCCTTCCTTCAAAATGACTACTGTAGACGTCACTAATAGTGCGACGTCCCATTGGTTCTACTAACTATAGGACCCTAGATTATTTGGTCCACTGTGATTGGGTTGGCACCAACCCCATGCATATTCGTCCACTTTGCTTAGCAGCACGCAGAATGGTCAGCCAGGTGCAGGGTGGTCACCCTCATCCACCCAACCTTCCTCCAATTAAGGTTATAATCAATCATTGCTTCAGGAACTATGTGTCAATTATGTTACTGTGGTTGGCCTCGAAACTGCATCTTCTGACTGAGAAAGTTCTGCTATCTTCTCATGGGCGGATGCGACGCATAGGTGTGAACTCGTGCTTCTCCTCGCTCGGATGGTCACATGATGCAGACATCGTGAATTTACCTAGTTTCTCTCGATTTGTGCATTTAATTCTTTTTCGGCATGCCACCTGCCTACGCTTCCTTATCTTGACCTTTCAGAGGCAGGATATTCTGTTCTTAAATTTCAATTAGATGTAACTACTGTTCGCTTCTTCAATTGGTATGACCTTGGCTCCTTTGGCATGAGTTGCATCTGCTGAGTTTTGATTCAGCCGTTTATCCTCGTTTTGCTAGAATATGAAGCTTGTCGTGCTTGGCCTATAGAAACCTTAGTTGATTCTGCTTTTAATGCAAAGTGGACTCGCACTTATAATACTGGGCTTTGTTTTGAGGTATATTATGTAAACATGGCGCTTGCCGCTTTATTCTTCTACTAAGCATAGCAAGCCATACTGTTTTCTTAGCTTTCTTGCATTTCAAGCATATGTATAGGCGTTAACTAGTTGGATATCTTCATTCTTGCTTACAGCTTAAGCTCCTTTATGTTTCAACACCGTTCTCTTTTAGGTTCACAATATCTTTATTCATGGCGTTTCGTCTCTTTGCATCATTCTCTGGTTGTCATTTCGTCTATCTTCAAGTCAGTCCGGGCCTTCGTGAAGTCACCATTTGTCTTCCATTAAGGTCTTTTGGGTTCTTCCGGGACTGTACTTAAGCAATCTTCATTTCGTCTTATTTGCTGGTAGGGTTTTCTTAATGGCTACCTTACTGTCCATGGTGTTCTTGGTATAGGTACGTCAACAGGTGCTGTTCTTCTAATGGGTACTGGGCAGAGCCCTACTGCGGCTCTCTGCTGGTTTATTTGCTCGTTGTACATCACATATCTCGGTGTGTATGTACCTGGTACTTCAAAATGGATGATTGGAGTGCAGGCTTTCTTTGGGACCTCCTCTACACTCCCCCCTCTGGGCGATTCATCGACCACTTTCACTTCCTTCTCTAGATCAATTTTGTTCTGTTCTTCTGTATTCTTCTACACTTCTTCTCTTGGGTCCATTCCTTCTTCATCTTCTGGATCTACACATGATGGCCTGAAGAAGCGTCTCTTTGGAGTCCATGGGCCTCATTACAACCCAGGCGTTAAGGGTTTAACGGCGCCGTCGGCGCCGTTAACCCTTAATGCCTGATTATCATTTTAACACCTGCTTTTAGCAGGCGTTAAAATGCAAGGCGCTAACCCGCCTTGGTGCTAATTACGGCACCGTAATTTACGGTGCCGTAATTAGCGCCTTCCCCACTCCCATTATGCCCTATGGGGCAAAAATGGGAATGGGGAAGGGTAAATGGGGAATGGGGATTTACCGCCCCACTCACCTTGGAATGGGGCGGTAAATCCGCCATCCACCATGGTGTAAACTGAGTTTACACCATGGTGGTAAAGTAGGGAACTTACCGCCTGGGTTGTAATGAGGCACCATATATTTATAACTCCCTTCAGGCTTCCTGAGTTTCTTACATGTTTGTCTTTGTTCCAGGTCATCAGTTGACATTGTCAATTCGGGCTGCAGTAAATCCATCTTCCCACATAGTTTCTGTGCTTCTTGGGATTGAGAAATGTTGTACCTTCTGACGCGTGCCTGCTGGCCTTCAGAAAGTCTCCCATTTCTTCATCAATCAGGTCTTTGGGCTTCCATCCTGGCTCGACATCAATCATGATCTTCATCCCTATAGCTTTCCTCGCAGTTTTCTGGCATTGTGATATTATTATCTTCATAACACAAAATCCTAGTAATATCATCACTAGCAGGGCTCCTAGAAACTTGAATATGTCTGCCATCTATTGTGGGACCAATGAGAACAATGATCCAAACCAGCTGCCATCATCAACTTCGTCGGTTTCATCAATCATTTGGTTCTGTAATTTTGTCAGCATACCTATGGCTTCAGTTAAGGTTCCATTCTCCTCATCGTGTGATGGTATGAACGTGCAACATGATTCTCCTATTTTTGCACAAACTCCTCCATTCATAGCTGTGATCATGTCAAGCACGTATCTGTTCTGGAGAGTCATCAGTCGGATAGCTCTTAATTCTTCTTTAATCGCATTAAATCCTTTTATGGTCGTGTTGATGGTCTGCAGTAACTCCCATCTGGTTATCTGCAACCATTTAGTATTTTCTCCAACCTGAAATCTCGGCATGAAAATCATTGCGAACACAGATGAGGTGAGGCTAAACAGCCTGTGTTTGTATGGGATTGCATGAAAGGCTTCTTCTGATTTGTCAGAGAAGTAATTCTCTCTTTTCATTCCAGTTGTCAGTTCCACAGATCTCTTCTTCCTCAGGTGAGCATCTGCTTTCGGGAAACTGTCAATATTCAGGTCACTTTTCGGGATGACCAATGCTGGAACATGGATGTTCACTATTGTGCATATGCCTCCCCAGTCTCTTGGCAGTCTGATGTATGCTTTGGATCCACACGCCCAATAATGATCCATAATCCCTGCAGTTCCATGTACCATTACTGGAGCGTCAAAAACTCGTCACAGTTCTGATTTTCTCCCATCTTCCTTGTGCCGTTATTTCTGAAACAGATCTTTGGGCTTTCTAATGGCACCATCTGCAAGGGTCCTCCTCTGTCTTCGACTCATGTGAGTAGTTTTGCACATTTTGGCCATAATGGCTTGCATCCGTTTCGTACTATGTTGATGGTTGGCTCGTAGTGACCGAAGACCATCCCTGCTCGGCATATCACTACTCCTTTCTCCCATCCGTCTGGTGAAAGCACTGTTCCCTAGATTTGCATTTGGCCTCGATTCTTCCATCTCTGAGCTTCTTCTGAGTTTTCCCTTGAACATTTAGCTTCTGATTTGCTTCTCTTCTAATCTCTGCTCCTTTAACTCCAAGCTTCTCATAACTTATCACAATGTGTTTTGTCTTTCCATTGTTTCTTGTCTTAATGTCCTGGACATAATCGTCTTCATTTGGATCAGTTGCTTCAGTTGCCCATTTCAAAGAGACATCACTACCCATGAACTGGCCTCTACTCTTGCACATTGCTACGTGCGACATACAGTGTGCTGTCTGGACATCAATTTCTACAGCCACAAAGACCTTGGACCTCCCCGTGCTGTATGGTAGGAGTGCACATACAAAGCATTCCCCTTCTGAACTTCGTCTTCCAACTTCTTTCAAATGTTGTTTCCCAGATGTGCTGTGCTGTCCAGGTAATCATTTAGTTAATTGTCATCTCCATGCTTGCTTCTCTTGATTTTTAGTGTTTTCCTGTAGTTGAATATGACTACATCCCTGAAGGCATCTGTATGGATTTTTCTTGCTGGAGGACTCTCATCTGCGCCATTTCAGTTCATCGTATTCTAGCTGCTTTCTCTTGTTCTTTCTATAGTTCCTTTTCTCTTTCTAGGAACATTCGTACCCATACTGGCATTGGTTTGGTGTATGCCTGTACTGTGGAACTGGTGCTTGTTCCTTTCGTTGGGACATATATGTTTTGCAATCTAGTTTCTGCGGTTTTGTTTTTCAGTTCCTCTTGCAGCTTCCTTGCTCTTGCTATGTGTGGAAACAGTGGGCCTCATTACGAGTCTGGCGGTAACCACGGCGGTAAAACCACCTGGTTACCACCGGACTCGTATTACCATTCCACCTCCGTGACTCCCGGAATTACCAGGGCATTACAGCCCCGGTGTCCCGGGAGTCACTGGGGCAGAATGGTGTTAATCCCCATTCCCATTGAGTCCCATAGGACTCAATGGGAATGGGGAAGTGGAAACACCGGCACCATCATCTCGTGATGGTGCTGGTGTTTCCACGTCCGCCTGCAGGCGGGAGGTGTTCAACCCGCTAAGTCAGACCTGGCGGGAAGATCGCCTTCCGCCTGCAGGGGTCGGGATCGGGCGGTCCGGAATTAACAGTGGCGGTGGGTTTATCGCCACTGTTATTTCCGGACCCCCCGACCCGTAATGAGGCCCAAAGAGTCTACTATCCATTGTGTCCATGTAGTGAGTTTCTCCGAGTTGGCTCTTGTTTCCTTAAGAGTTTCTGGTATGACGGTTTCTGTTGGCTTTCCTCTTAACTCTTGTTTTCTCACAATATCTGCTGTGGAGTTTCTTATGGCGGGCAGTCTCTTCTTCTCTGCTGTTTGTGTTTGTGGTTCTGTAGTCATTGACACTAGGCCTGTTTCGTGTGCATTCAGTGTTTGCGTGCGTGTAGTTGTCAGTGATGTTACTTCATTCATCCCTTGCCAACCCTGTCTCCGGGTCTCCTTTCCATTTGTTACCACAAGAGTGTGTGTATCAGTGCTAATCACATTCATTTCAAGTTCATTCATACTGCCATCAGATTTTCTAGGGACTGGAATGACTATATAAGGTCTGGGTGCTTTTGTGGGTTTAATGCGTACATCATTAGGTGGGTGCACTGAATTTGGAACGCTTTGCGCACCAATAAAGAATGCAGTTCTGATTGTTAATGACAATAAAATAATGATGAATATGATGCATAGGTACATTATGCCCCTGTAAGTCAGGTGGCAGCATTTACTTCCAGAGAAGCAGGGGTTCCTCTCTTCTTGTGGGAGGACCAGGTTGCTGTTCTGGGCCCCCATCTCGATCATTCGACAAAAATGTAAATTTTATTATTTCCTTAACCAATATTGTCTTTAGAATACTGCGCTTATGAGTGTCAGATGTTCCACAAATGTCCCCCCTCTCGCGAGTGACAGATTGTCTCTTATTTCAGGATACAGTTCCTCTGTTAGACTATGGGAAAATCAGATTATATAACACTTCAGTGAGTCCTCTTTACTGTGCATGTTTAAAATAGGTGAGCTCCCAATCCAACCCCCTGATTTGCTTCAATCCTGAGGACATGGTGTATGTTGGTCAGATACGAAGAGTAAGGACAGAGAATATCAAATGCAATGAAGTTCTTGACGCTGCTTCCTCGGTCTGTCCCTTGGCAAAAGCTTTTTAGAATCTCCTCAGATAGCTCCTCTGATGGTTAGAAATTTCCACTTGAAGTATGATTCCATGCAGGAGCATTCCCATCTGTGCAACATTAGTTGGATCTCTGATGAAAGTGAGCACGTCAACATCGACTGGTCTCCCCATTAGCTCTGGAAAGTCAGTGACTAGGCGAAAAAGGATGTTGTGTGCCAACCTGCTGTCTTCTGGTGACAGGGACATCTGTCCTGTCTTTGTTGAGGTTCAGGATTACATGTTCTTTCCTTAATATAAACAATGCCTGCACTGTCTGGTTGCATGGAGTGCAACCAGAATGATTATCATTTTCAAGAGATGGCTCAAATATTCTGTATTTGCTGGATCTCGAAGAAATGTGATTGTGTCTGTTGTTCTTCCAATGAGAGTTGGACAATCTTCGATTAGACGAAAGAACAGTGTGTTGATGAGCTCATCTATTTCCGCCTGTGTTGGGATCATTTGGTTCTTCCTCACTGTACTCAGGAAGTAGAACAAATCTGTCAGCTATGACAGTGAGCAGTTGTCTTATTATCTTTTCATTTTCGGGATCTTGTAAAAAGTCAGTGACACTGGTGAGCCTTCCTACCAATGATGGGTATGACTTTAGCACTACGTCAAAATAGGTAATCACACATCCTTTGTGATGTCTCTACTGTGGGACACCACAAGTGATTCCGAACAGGGTTATTGTGCAGAAAGAGTCAGGATATTGGTTTTTCTTCCAGCTTATGTGTCCTCGATCAAAACTTCTCATGTTCTCCTTCCTTTATTAAGTCTTTTTGCATGCCTTAGTCCAAAGTTCAATAGTTAATGACCTGTGTTGTGGCTTACATGTGTGATTTTCTTCTTCACCCTGCAACTAGGATGCACAGAGTGTCTGTTTTTATGTCATTATCCCCTTTTTGCTTAGAGGAAGTGTCCAATTTAAGCCACAACTTGCAAAAAGTTCTTTGTCTTTGTCTGGCTGGACACGCGTCCTTCTTCCTCGTCATGGATATCGTCTGCACGTGCTGTGGTTCTTCCCCATCGCTCGTCGAGTCCTCTCATTGGGATGCAGGCAGTTGGACTTCTCCGATGTAGGGTTGATATCACTGAGAAAAATCCATGCTCTCCTGCCTTTCAGTTTCACAGCGGATGGAGTGCAGTCCTCTACTGTAAAAGGTCCATTGAACCTTGGCTTGTCCCACCTTTTCCTTGTATGGTTACTCACCAAGACGGCTTCGCCAGGGAAGATGAGTGGAACACGTAGACCTTGAACTTGGTCTGTTGTAGTATCTCCTTCTGTGTTCTGTGCTGCGCTGCACCCTTTTCGTCGTCGCTGCAGCTGGTCTGAAATTACAGTAAGGCAAGACGTCATGCATTTCAGATAGTTTTGCATTTTAGATCCTAAAACCTCTCCTGTTGACTGGGCATCACATCTAGCTCTGTCTCGGGGGGTTAGGGGAGTTCTCATTCTTCTTTCTGTGGCTTTCTCATGTGGCGTAAGGTGATGGTCGGAGCCAGGTTGGTTCCGAAGAGCATACAATGCCAGTGGAAGGCAGTGCAACCATCCCTTCTTTAGAGTGAGCTTCAACTTGGCTATCCTTTCCTTTAGCAAGCCGTTGAGCTTCTCACAGATTCCATTACCTTGTGGATGATACGCAGATGAGAATTTGTGCTTTATACCAAGCAGTCAGTTAATCTGCTCGAATACAGTATTGACAAAATGAGGGCCGTTATCTGATCTCATGACTTTGCAGACCCCCCATCTGGGGAAAAACTTCCCTCACTAAAAATGTGGCCGCACAGGTAGAGTTTGTGTGTGTACATGGACATGCCTCAATCCATCTAGAGAATGGACACACCACAACAATTAAGTATCTGTATCCGTCACATACTTGAATCATGTCGACGTAATCGATGTGCAAATGCTGAAAAGGCCCATTTGGCCTGATGATGACTCCTCTCATTACTTTTAATGTGTGCCTGCTGTAAATTGCTGGCAAATTAAACAGTTCACCATAAAAAATGCAACATGCTCTGCTAAATTTGGTATGAACCAGTCTTCCACGAGCGTTGCTGCTAGATTCTCTTTAGTCATATGTGCTGGGTAATGTAACTGCTCCAGCACTATTTTTAATAGGGCTACAGGCATTACTGGTTTACCAGTGTTGTCTTGTCGCCACAAGCTGTCAGAGGGGTTTAAAGAACACCCTCGACGTTTCCACAGGTTCTTCTCTTCCTGTGGTGCTTCCCCTTGGAGTTCCATTTGTTGTGTTTGCCTCAAATCGCTATAGCTCTCAGACGTGGTTCGTGCCACCAGAATCATTTCATTGATATGGATGACTTCCACTTCCATAATCGTCTCACTTTTGGATGCCATGCGCTTGGCCTCCGTGTCTGCTGTGTGATTTTCACATCCATTGAGAAAACCCTATCTGATGTATCCCCATAAAGATGACAATCTCTTTGAAGAAATCCCCAAAGGAATATGAAGATGAGTGAATGAGAAGATTGGTGACGTCACAAGAAGCAAGCGTGACACATTGAGAAGAGTGGCTGAAGAAGAGAATTCATAGTCCATATAGAATCTGATGACGAAGTAAAGAATCGAGAAGACTTTCATATGCGGAATGAAGATGGCACGTGTGAAGAGCATTGCAGAAAATGCAAGCCGTTTTATAACTGTACAGATGCTGTAATGCAAGTAGACTAAGTAATCATGAAGGCTCGCAATACGTAGTGAGTAGACTGCAGGCAGTGCTGCCACAATATAGATGCCATTATATATGTATATAGAATCTGGATATTCAATGTCACAATTTTAGTAAGCTCAAGCCCGTGGAGAAAGCAGGATTGATAGCTTTGCATGTGTCGCAGCAAAGAAATAAGCGGAGGCTCAAAGATAGACCAAGACCGGCTGCCTGGCCTGGTGTCAAAGGGGAAGCAGCCAACACTGGTTATCAGTCCTTGAAGAACAGTGAACGTTACACGCCGAGGCATCCTTTGTTAAGTTGCAAAGAGAGAACGCCAAGAGTGCCAGGTTTCTTTATACAAGACGATTAAATGATATAATATGGGCTAATTCACGGTCTAATTCACGGTCTCCTGTCACGTGAGTCCAGGATGGAAATAGAAGTGGGCATACCGACCAGAAATTTGATAAGTATACGCTCACACTCCCTTATATTCCAAGAGAAGAGAAGCTACTGCAAGGCCAAGTTCAAAGACAAATTGAACGACAGACGGTGTGAGTGATGAGAGATGTTGGGCTAATTGGGTGGGGAGGCACGGTAAAGTCCACCCATCGGCACCTAGATACCAGCTCACGTGCCAACCAATTGTAGAGGGCCATATAACGAAGGGCCTTAAAGTTTGAGAGCAATGAGATGCTGTGTACTTAATTAATAATGAAGATGACTTTCACTAGGGGTGGGCATAAGTTGTCCACCTAACTATAGAGACCCAAGGGGGGCGTGGCCAACTGGCCATGGAGTAGGACGTGCTCTGTGCCGAGCTCCTGCGAGATCCGCCGTAGATCCGACTAAGTACGCACGAAAATTCGACTGAAAAGCCCAGAACCTGGAGATATGGGCGTTGGAATGCATGGACTGAAGATGCCATGAAAAGCAAGCTGTTCGCATTGGCAGATCGGGAGTTAAGCGAGAGTTGGAGGAAACGGCCGCCTGGATGCGTCGTTGGCAAGATGGCGGAGAACAAAGGAAAGGGACCACGAAACTCCCCATTGACCAGTGCATGAAGCAAATGACCGGAGAGATCTGACCAGCCCTTTCCCAAGCAGCATCGGGCACACGGAGTAGCGCTAGTAAGCGCAAGCAATTGTAGTGACGGGGACTTGCTACAAAGTTGCGGCGAGACGGCCTCGGGGGCCGCGATCCCCGAACAGCTGATTTTCGCTGCGGCTCAGGGCTGCGAGAACGCCAGCCGCCCACGACCAGCACCAAAGCTCCTGGGAAGTGAAGCCTGCGCGCAAGCAATTGTAGCGACGGGGACTTGCTGCAAAGTTGCGGCGAGACGGCCTCGGGGGCCGTGATCCCCGAACAGCTGATTTTCGCTGCGGCTCGGGGCTGCGAGAACGCCAGCCGCCCACCACCAGCACCGAAGCTCCTGGGAAGTGAAGCCTGCACACGGAGTAGCGCTAGTAAGCGCAAGCAATTGTAGCGGCTGGGACTTGCTGCTAGGTTGCGGCGAGACGGCCTCGGGGGCCGCGATCCCCGAACAGCTGATTTTCGCTGCGGCTCGGAACTGCGAGAACGCCGGCCGCCCACGACCAGCACCGAAGCTCCTGGGAAGTGAAGCCTGCATCACGAGCGGACAATTACAACGCAGCCCCCTGCTGCTCACAAGCCACGAGCTGGGCAGTTCGTTTCTAGGGGGCTGGGCAGTGGAAGGAACTTTTGTTGTGAAACGGGAGTGCCTAGAGGCAGTGCAATTAAGTGCGGGCCTGATGCCAGTAGACCGCACAGAGCCCACGGTGCGACCCCTGCACTAGATTAACCATTTGTGCAACATAGGCCCCACGCTCGGAGGTGTGAGTGCTGCAGCTGGGCCCCGCAGCGTGTCTGGCTGACACTATAGCCTGTCTGAAGCGTTCATAAACGAAGCACCATACGAAATTCTGCATGGGCGACTGGAGGCCCTGCGTTCAGGTGTGCGCACCAAGAGCGAGTGCAAGTAACTGGGCCCTGCAGTGAGTTAAGCTGCTCCATGTGACTCTGACCCGGGTGTCATAGGAGTTCAAGTATATTGGTGGAAGGAACCCGACATACGTGGGAGGCCGCAATCCATTTGATCGGCACTTTGATTTGGCAGTAGACTGTTAACATAAGATGGTGCTGCATACGGGCGGAAGGTACCAGCATGGCAACGAAACCTGCCAAAACCAAGGCCAGGCAACCCACCATAGAAGTTTTCACAAGGACGCAGAGGACCCCTACTGTGCTAACTCAGAGCAAAGAAGGGGCAGGCGCAGAAGACGCTCCGGAAGGAGACAAGCAGCAGATCCTGGAGGCGATAACAGAGATGAGCGCGAAATGGGGCCTAGCAATGGCAGACTTACGGGCTGCCCTGGAAACTAAGATCGATGCAGTGGGGACCGAACTAACCCTGCTGAGACAGGATGTCAGAGCGCTGGCAGACAGGACCAGTGGCTTGGAGAGTGCAGTACAAACCAATACGGAAGTTGGCAGTAGTAATGCCAAAGAAATCCACGTGCTGAAACAGCAGGTTGCCAATCTGGAAAATAGGGTTGAGGAAGCGGAAGGAAGGGCGAGGAGGAACAATATACGGGTTGTTGGCCTGCTGGAGGGAGAAGAAGGCCGGGACCCTACAAACTATATTGAAAAAATGATTATTCAAGCAATAGGGGCCGAAAAATTGTCCCAGGGGTTCACGGTGGAACGCGCGCACCGCGCATTGATGCGGAAACCACGACCCGGGGCCCCACCAAGGCCTATTATCGCTAAAATCTTGAATTATAGAGACAGGGAAAAGATCCTGGAATTTTATCGTAAGGGCGGTACGATTGAGAGGGCGTCTACAACTGTTACAGCATACCCGGACTACACGATGATGGTACAGAGGCAGAGATATAATTATGTGGCTGTCAAAAGGAGGCTGCGGGATGCAGGCATCAAATACATGCTTCTGTACCCGGCTAAACTTAAAGTGCTGCATAAGAACAAGGCGTTCTTCTTCGAAACCCCTGAGGATGTCGTGGCATGGTTGGACTTGCTGGGGTGCCCCGAGAAAGAGGCGGACCGGGACAGGCAAGATGGCGATTCTTGAAGGACATGGCTATTCGAACAGGGGGGTAAGTGGGTGGATGATCCGGTTTGCACTGGGAAACCAGACAGATAAGACACTGATTAAAAGGCGGGCCTTGGCTCGTAATGGACTGGAAAATAGTGGGAATGTATTTAAGGTAATTTAAACAGTGACACAATGCGTAATAATTGACGAAATTGGAGTAACGGAACTGGAGTAATCCTCCCCCAAACACTGTTAGTTAAGTGGCCGCTAGGGCTGCTTTACCCTGCTGGGCCCTGGACGTAGGAGTGTGTTAGTCGGGGCTAGATGCGGGAGTGCCTGAGATCCAGGAATGGAGCTGGGCAAAAGTTGAGAGGGGCGTGGTTGGGGGATGGGGGGAGGTGGGAGGTGGGCAGGGAGGGGGGAGGAGTGTGTAGAGTGTATATAGTTTTGGGGAATGGGGAGTTTGGTGTGTTTTTGGTTGTGGGGAGTTGGGGTTTGGAGGTGAGCCGGCGGGAGGAAGTAGAGACCTCAGGGTCGGATAGTGCCTGTGGGAGGATGGAAGGCGCCTGGAGATGCCATGGGGGACCTTAGAATAATGACATGGAATGTGAGGGGACTAAATAGTTACCTGAAAATAAATAAGGTCATGCTCTACCTGCGCAGGCAAAAAATAGACATTGCACTGCTACAGGAGACCCACCTGACCCGGGAGAAAGCAGATATGGTGGCTAGGAAATGGAAGGGAGTGATGGTGAGTTCATCTTACTCTGCCTATGCTAGAGGTGTGCTTATTTGGGTGGCACCGCATGTCCCATTCCAACGGTTACAAGAGGTGGCGGAAAGTGATGGGAGGATGGTCATCCTGAGAGGGATGGTGGAGAATAGGGAAATAAGCATAGTGAATACATATGCCCCGAACCAGAATACGGCGGCATATATCCGGACGTTGTGTACCAACATAAGCAAATGCGTGGGGAGTGCAGTGATATGGGGGGGGGGACTTCAACTGCGTACTTGACCCGAGGGTGGATAGGTCGGATAGGAAGGTAGATAGACCTGCTCCTGCGGCCAAGGCATTGCAGATATTACTAAATGACTTTGGGCTTGTGGACGCATGGAGAGAGTGTCACCCTCTGGAGAGACAGTACTCCCATTATTCTGCCCCGCAACAATTGTACACGAGGCTGGATTATTTTTTTATCACGCCCGAGGTATCTGCAGAGATGGTACAAATTGAATATAAGGCGAGAGTACTCTCGGACCACTCGCCCCTAATCCTCGCTTGGCGGTATCGCCCCTTGAGAGCGAGGATCCCGACATGGCACCTGCGAGCGGAAGCATTGAAAGATCCCCTCTTCAGGGAGGGTATAAGGGAAGAGATCGTACATTTCTTTGAGGAAAATACGGGTAGTGTGGACTCAGCGGGAACGCTGTGGGAGGCCTTCAAAGTGGTGATCAGAGGGACAGCTATTGCAAAATCCAAAGGTTTACAGGGTGGCATTCTGGCTGATTTACAGGAGACGGAAGAGAGATTGGAAGAGGCTTTAAGAGGTGAAGATGACGCTAGACGGGGGCCAGAGTTGATTCTCATGCTGCAACAGAAATGTGCAGAACATTGGGACAGATTGTGTAATCTGAATTATAGAAAATACGTAGAGAGGCAACACGCGGGTGGAGATAAACCAGGTCGACTTCTAGCATGGTTGTATAAAAGCGAAAATCCCAAGGTCACGATCAGGACTATCACTAGAGAGGACGGCAGTGTAGCGGACACACAGGAGGGAGTCAACCAAGAGTTTGTAGACTATTATGGGGCATTGTATGCAGACCACGGTGAACACTGCTGGGACACGATAACAGAAACATTGGAGGATATAGGGTTGCCTAAGTTAAGCGAAGAGGAGAGAGAGGAGCTGGACTCACCAATTACCCTAGAGGAGCTTGGGGAGGTGGTACGACAGTTACCCACTAGTAAGACGCCGGGGACAGATGGGTTACCGAGTGAGTTCTATAAGGCATATGCGGAAGAGCTCCTCCCCCCATTGCTGGACGTATTGAATGAGACATTTGAGACAGGGAACTTACCAGAGTCCATGAGAGAAGCGATTATATTACCGCTACTCAAACCTAATAAACCCCGGCACAACTGCAGTTCGTATCGGCCTTTGTCGATGCTTAACCAAGACAGCAAAATACTGATGGCTGTGTTGGCAAATAGACTGACGAGGGTGATTGGCAGTCTCATACACCCTGATCAAACAGGATATGTCCCAGGCAGGAACATCTCGAACAACCACAGGCGACTCCAGCGAATTATTGAAAGTAGTAATGGATAGACTGAGGAAATGGTGATTGTGTCATCGGACGTAATTAAGGCCTTTGATTCGGTCAGGTGGCCATGGCTAATGGCGACCTTGGAAGGGTATGGAATGGGTCCAGGATACCTACGGTGGGCGCAGATATTGTACAGAGAACCGCTAGCTAGGGTCAAGACAGGATCGGTGATATCGGACAGGTGGCAGCTAGGCCGGGGCACCAGACAGGGGTGTCCATGGTCCCCAATGCTTTACATACTGGCCCTGGAACCTCTAGCGATATATCTTAGACAACAGTATGATATGATAGGCATTGAGGTGAAAGGGGAAAAGCATTTGATTTCTCTCTATGCGGATGACATGTTACTGTATCTAAGGTACCCGAAAGAGAATCTCCAATACATCCTGGAGGTAATGGATAGATATGCAGGTCTTTCTGGTATAGCAGTGAACCCCCAGAAGTCTAGCATGTTCCAGTTGGGCAGATATGCGGGTATACCCTGGGAAAAGTTGCCTGTGCTGCAGGTGCCATGGGCAGTGGATACGTTTCGATACTTGGGGATAGACATTTACCACACGGTAGAGGAAGAGCATAGACATAACACTGAGACAGCCCTGGCTAAAATCGGAAATTGCATGCGTTTTTGGGTGAAGTTACCCTTGGCTCTGATGGGGAGGGGAGCGATGCTTAAGATGGTGGTTCTGCCTAGGCTCTTATATTATTTCGCGAATATCCCACATTTGATCCCGAATAAGTTTTTTGCCAAACTGAATAGTATGTGCAGAGATTTCTTATGGCATGGCACGCGAAATAGAGTGGCGTTATGGAAGTTACAGAACTTCCACGAAAAAGGGGGGATAAAATTGCAAAACTACGAGGTATATTATGTGGCCAGTCAACTGCAGTATGTCGCTAAATGGCTTTCGGACGAGGAAACCTCCGAATTTAGATTGCTTGGGCAGGATTGTGCACCCTTCTACTACGTCTACGTCCCAAGATGATGTTGCTGGGTTGGAAAATGTGGTGCCGAGCGTGTAGGATGCTGGAAAACGCGGCTCCATGCTCTCCGCAGATACCATTGGTCACGCTGATGGGGGCAGATGCTCAGTTACGGAAAATAATCAGGAACCATTGGGAGCCGGTGGGGCTTGCAACCATGGGAGACATTTGGCACGAGGGCTCAATAGTTGCCTTTGAGGAGTTGCGGGATATGTCTGGGTTACATCCAGGTCAGTACATTGCATATTATAGAATAGTGAAAGAAGTGAAGACACTGTGGCCGGAAACTGTGCTAGAGGGCGAGCCAGATGTAGTAGTAGATATGATATACGACATAGCGGAGGGGGGGCACGAGATATCTAGATTATATGAGATGTTGATGCTCAGAGTGGGGAAAGAGGTCGTCCAACTGAGATTGGATTGGGAGACGGAAGTGGGGACCCTGATGGAAGACGAGGTGTGGGAACGGGTGCAAGGGTACCATAAGAAAGTGTCTAGAAGGTTTATAGTGATAATACCGAAAAAAAAAATCTCGAAAAAAAAATCTCGAGTTCAAAATCTCGAAAAAAAAAATCTCGAATTTTTTTTTAATACGTTTTTATCTCGAAATGGGGGGGTTCCCCCCCAACCCCCCTTTTTTCTATTTTTTTTTATTTTAACCCTTTTTTTTTACTTACCTGACCCCAAAAACACATATAACTAAATAAATAAATAATTCGAGATTTTTGTTTTTCGAGATTTTGGATTCGATATTTTTGCAGTTCGAGATTTTGTTTTCGGTTTTTTGACTGACCACCGTCTAGAAATGCCAGGTTGCAGCAGATACAACTATATGTCATGCACAGAGCTTATATGACGCCACGGAAAATATCAAGGTTTGCGGGTGCGGGCCGACAGGCATGCCCTAAATGTGACGAAGAGAATGCGGACATGGTACACATGTTCTGGTCATGTCCGGTCATTGCGCGCTTTTGGAGGGAGGTGGAATGTAAACTAGCCCAGAAGGATGTCACGATTGTTGTAGACACGGTATGGGCCTGTCTGTTGGGAGTGTTTCCGAGATCTAAGAAGTTAAAACATGTGAGCAAGCTGAAAGATTTAGCATATGTGTTGGCAAAGAGAAGAATAGCCATGGCATGGAAGACATGTCACAGTCCACGGGTGGAGGTGTGGTGGAAGGACCTGCAGAAATGGGCAGAGGCAGAAACAATGGTTTGGCAGGATGCAAGCAGGATCGGGGATCTAGAGGGGACAGAGTCCCTGATGGCCTGGAAATCACTAATAGCGGAACTGTCTGGGTCGATTCCGGACCCAAATGACTCCAGGGGGACGGATCACCTACCACAGGATGCAGATACGGAATGAGAAGCCGGTTGAGCTCAGACGGGGGGGTGGGGGGAGCAGTGCATTGATGTGGATTGTACAACGGTTTTTGATAACAAATGCTCTGTTTTGTTTGTACTGTTTTTGTTGGCTTTAATAAAAAATTAAAAAAAAAAAAAAAACTATAGAGACCCAATACCAAACCAATCCCTTATAGAACATATACTTAGATATTCCCTTTGAACCAACCACAATCTCACATAGGTTGTCTTAATTTGCCGTTACGTATGACAAATGTTTGCTATATAAGTATGTTTTTTTATTAAATGTTTTGAGACTATGCTGTGTGACACCAGTTGATGTCTGTTGTAACTCCCTGTTTTAGACAATTGAAATTAAAACAGTCTTTCGAGACACTTTGCCAACTTCCTGAGTCGGTTTTACCATTTGGTGTAAGAGTTATTCTGCACCTCCCTCCATCGTATGATGTGTTACCTCAATTAAAAGGACCATAAGGGTTCATCACAATTGTAAATGTTTTGCTGAGCATATTTCTGTAAGGGTTTATATATTTGTTTGGGTACTTTACTATGGTTTGTGTACTTTTCAAGTTCTTTTTATAAAACAGAGTATTGTTGAAAGCTAAACGTGGGGGTGAAAAGGGTAAAGATGAGAGCGCAATGTCATCAAAGCACATGTCACCTGTTTGGATTTTGATTTCCTTAGAATATTTCATTAACAAATGTTGGGTTTAAAAAGTGAACACTTTTTATACTTTGCCAGCATAGTTATTGGAAATTCTCCTCTCTCAGGTTATTTTTCTAGTGTTGATTAATTTTTGGAAAGGCAAATACTCATTTGTCTTGTGTACTTTCTTCTAAAGGGAAAGGCCAATTGAATCAAATATGAATATTTCACTTTAAGATATGTTCACTTACCGTGCATATATTAATGGGTGGCAGCTTTTGATTTATGCTACGGGGCAGAGATTCCCACACTGAGTGACGCAAGGGAGCTGTACCCATCCCCAGGTTGAAGCAATACATTTTATAGCACATTTTGCAGCAGGAATAGAAAAGGATATATGATTTAAACTCTCTGGGCTATCAAATTGTGACACAATGGGCCTCATTACGAGGTAGGAGGTAGCCTACCTACCTGCTACCTCGTATTAGCATCATGGTTACCCCCTTACCGCATACCGGGTCCGGGTTCTCAGAATGGGTACTTACCGGGTCATTCCAACCTTGGAGTACCCGGTAAATCCCCATTCTTTGAACCATTCCCTATTCCCATTTGAGCCCCCATATGGCTCAATGGGAATGGGGAAGTAGCTAATAACGGTACCGCAATTTGCAGTACCGTTATTAGCTCTGAAGTCCCTTAGCGGGACCCGTCCTTAACACCTGGTCAGACCAGGCGTTAAGGAAGGGACCCGCTAAGGGCCCTCGGAATATTGAGGTAAGGGATTACCAGCAACAGCACCCTTATCGGTGCCGGTAATCCCTTACCTCCTACCTCGTAATGAGGCCCAATATGTTGTAGAATCAATTATGCAGTTAGAAAAAAAAACATTTATGAGGATATCTACCCACAAACTTCACAAGTCTGTTTAACAAAAAATATAGCACTACAATGATCAGGTTTACTGGTGCCGCTTGACATATCCCTGCTGCTTCTACGGACTGTAATAATAAAAGTTATGTTAATAAGAAATGTAACCTCCATAGCCAACACATTAACAAATGATGTGGTATGGGCATTTAACGATACATAGCTGGTAAAATAGCTCAGTGGGTTAAGTGCTGACTGCTGGGGTCTATGTGTGTTCTTCCAGTCATAGGTTTGAATCCTAGCAAGGCCTACTTAATCATATATTCCACTGAGCATATAGCTCAAACATGTATGGTTAATAACATATAATGTCAGCGGCATATAGAAGTACAATGCCGTGGTGTCATCCTCTTGGTCTTCCTGATAATGAACCATGTATGTATTCCCTTTCAGTTTGTGTATGAACTTATGATTATATTGCCTCTACTAACTTGACCTTGATATTATGATGAAAGGGTTCTCTGATAAAAGAAGAAATAAAGGGTTCTTTGTTACTAAATACAGTGTGCAGGGTTTTGTTTCAGTTTGGATGTTCCTCTGACTTTACCACATACCAGTTGTATGAGTCATCAACTGATACTGGTTGGCAATACTGGACATTTAAGGATGCACTTTACATATGAAAGGATCAGCTGGACATATAAAGATGTAACTTACATGTTGTGACCATACTTTAAGGCTATAACAGATATGGTGTGGCACTATGGTCAAAGGATACAATAGCCACTACGTATTATGGCACCCCCAGGGAATGTGGGGCATGACTTGACCCATGATTACGTGACATGTGCACCAATAATTGGTATACGTTGGCAATACATTGCCATATGAGACTAAAGTAGCATATTCATGGCAGTGTCCCTGGCTTATTTTGGTTCTAATGTGTCTACCTCTGTAAACCCATGACCACCTCCATGTAATTTTAAGGCAACTTCATTCTTAAAATGTGGCTGCTATCTAAAAAAAGTTTGTATGTTTGCTTCAGTACCAGTTTGGTATTTCATAAAAACGTAATCTTTTGTGTGTTTTTATACCTGTCTGTGACTTTAGGTCATAACAACAGGGTTAAATGCTATGTGATGGCATCTAGGTCAAATGTCATATGACATCACTTCCTGTGATGTAATCAGGTGTGTGATGTCACTTCTGCTACCCAATGCATTTTGGTTAAATGATGTCCTTGGCATGGCCTTGACAAATGTGGTTCAGTCTAGTGGATTATAAACTTACTAAAGGAAAAGGTAAAAGATTGGCAAGCCTACTGGTTGGAAGTTTGGGAGAGGCATTTGACAGGCCTATGATTACCATACTGCCAATAATTATTCATGAAAGGTATGAGAACTGAGAATTCAGGAATACCGTATGCTTGCCATCATGAAAACGCAACTACCAGAAGGGGACACCCGCTGAATTAGAAAAATCAGGGAGGTTAGAACTTGGGGAAAGTCATGTAAGCCCTATTGATTGGTGCCCAGTGGAAAGATATTTGTGTCTTAAAAACCATTGGATTTTAGATATATTTGGATATCCTTCTTTAGTGACAACTTCGTTACATCTCATGTAAAAACAAATCTATGACCACCACTTTTCTTGATTACTATGTTTCTACATGCTTTGCAAATTCAAAAACTGTGTCCTGCAAATCCCTTATGGAGCGAGTGCCTTGAAGAGACTTGTTCCATCATACACATGGGCTAATAGTCTGCAGGGGCCCAGTGAAGCCCCTGAAGGGGGATGGAAGACAGTGCTATGCCACCCATAATATACCATCCTTCCCAAAAATAATATGCTTTTCACGGCTCTCTAGTAATAGAAATCTAGATTTCCTAGCCATAACGGAGACTTGGCTTCACCCTGCAGCAGGACCATCTCTCTCTATAGCTATCCCAGATAACTACTCTATTATAAGAACAGACAGAGAAACCTCTAGAGGGGGCGGTATTGCCTTTATTGCCAAAACACAACTAGGTCTAAGAATAGCATCCCCTCTACCTTTCCCCTCAGGTGAACTTCTTTAGATCTATTTGAGCCCAGCTAACTCTCTCAAATACCTGATGATACCGCTTGTCTCTTTTGTTTACTTTGTATGTTTTGTGTTGATGCGCCCTGATACCTGCAGGCTTTCGGCGCACTGTAAGCATATAACTAATAATAATAATAAATTAATCAGTAAAATTACCTCTATCAGCTTCCAGAACTATCACTATGCACCTCATATATGGACCACCAGGTCCCATCTCTACGTGTGAGGATGACATAACTGCCTTACTCACCACAAATACGAAACCCGGCTCACAAATCATAATATTAGGAGACTTTAACATTGGCCTGAATGACCCTAATCACCCTAATGCACCTTTCTTGCCAGTACGATCTCTGAGCTTGGCTTCACCCTCAGAATTAATCTGCCTAGACAAACAAAAGGACACACCTTAGATTGACTTGCTGACCTGAACTGTGAGACCTCTATAACATCTATTGAACCTTGTACTTGGACCGATCACTACCTCATTTCATATGCTATTCAAGATTGTCTCCAATCTAACCGCTCTAGTCAAATGGCCCATCCAGCCATAACTAGAAATAAGCAGAATACAACTGTATCTTACCTATTACCGCTTATCATGCATATCAGGAATATTACAGAATCCAGTGCTAACCTAGCAATGCTAGTAGAGCTTTACAATTCAATGATTAACAAAGCCATTGATAAATTAGCCCTGCTTAAATCTTGCAAAGGGAAACCTAGAGCTCACTTCAACTCTTGGTTCACCCCCAACCTTAAAGCTATACGGAAGGAAAAAAGAGAGACGGAATCCTGTTGGAAAAATTACCCTTCGGTTCAGACTAAGGAGAACTTCAGCAAAATTTCTGCTAGATATTAATCTAAGATCCTTCATACCAAAAGAGACACATTCAACCAGAGAATCTGCAAAGCTAACTCTAGCACACAGGAATTGTTCGTCATCTTACGTGAGTTAAAATCTCCCTCTCCCCCTACTGACACGTGCACCAAAGACAAGATTTGATGCACCAATATCCGAAACGCGTTATGCAATAAAATTTCTCTTCTACAAAAGAAAATCGAAGCTAAAAAACTAAAGCTCTCATCTAATGATTCACTGGGCCATGAGGCACTAAAGAGTCCCTTAAAAAGGTCAATCAGTTTAAATTTGCCCAGGTCTCCACCTCTGAAGTCGAGAACATAATAGCCTCACTTAAACCTTCCAGATGCCAAAGGGCCACCTGTCCAGCTGCTATAATCAAAGAGGCAGCTAAGGATCTCGCCTTTCATTACCAATATAATCAAAACTTCCTTCAAAGCATGAACAGTCCAAACTAATCTTAAAGATGCATGTATTCTCCCCCTCTTAAAGAAACCTAATATTGACCGTAGCATTCCCACAAACTACAGACCTATAACAACGGTCCCATTTCTTCTAAAACCTTTAGAGAAAAGGGGCATATATACAGATTCAAAAATCTCTTGATGATAACAATTTGCTAGGGCTCTACCAATCTGGATTCAGACCAAGACATGGTACTGAAAAGGCGCTCATTGGCTTAAAGAACCAAATGGATGAGTTAAAGGATTAAGGCGAACCTGCCCTACTCCTCCTACTGGACCTGTCTGCTGCCTTTGACTTGGTGGATCATGAAGTGTTCTGCAACCATCTGACCTCAGCTGCCCATTTTTCGGCGGAAGCCACGGCCTGGATCCAATCCTTCCTGGAAAATCTTCCACATCTTCAGCAGATCCAGTACCAGTTACATGCAGAGTTCCCCAGGGCTCATGCGTCTCCCCTACTATGTATAACATATTCACTAAACCGCTCTTTGATGAACTAGACAATCTGGGTGTCACCTACACTAATTATGCAGATGACACCCAGATTCTCATTCCCATCTCAGGTGACTATGATATTGATATGGCTTGGCTCAATAGAATTTACCTTATTATACAAGCCTGGATTACCACCCACGGTCTGTGTCTTAATGATGAGAAGACAGAGCTGTTGCTCCTAGGCTCGCCGGGTAGACTTAATAAACTCAGCAATCAATTCCAGTCCTTCAACATTGACGGTACTAACATTCAAGTCTCTAAGGAGGTTAAAAACCTTAGATTTCTACTTAGACTCAGCACTTAATCTGAACAAACAGGTTAACTCAACTGCATCACCTACCAGCTACACATGCAAACTTATCAATGCATGTAAACCGTTTCTCTCCTCTAGCAGCTGTACTACCTTAGCAAGAGCTCTAATATTAGAGCTTAGCAATGAGCACCACACACCGTGGGTAAAAATAAGCAGCGCTCAGATACCTCAGGGTTCGTAGCGCTATATAAATGTCAAATTATTATTGATATTGTCAAAATTAGACTATTCCAATGCACTCTATCTCGGAACGAGCAAACATATTATCAATAAACTGAAAACCTTACAAACTAATGCTTAATGAACAGCGCTAAGCATTCCCAAAATGCAACACATCTAAAATGCCAGACGTGAGCCGAAATGGCTTGCAATCAAAGATAGAATCAAATTGAAATCATTATCCCTGACACACAAATGTCTATCTAATCTGGCCCCCAAATACTTAGTGGATATGTTCTCCAAACATTCATCCGAATGCCCCACAAGACCTATGCATGCCAACTGCCTCAAAGTCCCAAGATTCAAGTTGAAGGAAGCAGGAGGAAGCAGTGTCCATGTTTTGGCAGCCCATTTGTGGAACTTCCTTCCCACAACATTAAGAGCAGACTCCTCCTTTTACATTTTTAGGAAAGAAATTAAAATTTGGCTTGTCACCATGGATACATAAGCTAGTTGGTAGTAACAGCTGTATATGTAACTGCAATATGTAAACATGTAAATGCGTTTTTCATATGTATCTCTACATTTTTTCTCACCTTTATTGGAATTACCTCATTGTACATTTTCATAATTTGTATTGTAATTACTTCACTATATGTACTGTCGATACTTGTTATGCAACTTGAAGAAATGCGCCCAGGTGCCATAGATTGCCATTGTAATTGTTTATTTATACAGTGCTTATCCACAGGTGGAGTGCTTCAAAGAGCTTCAAGGCAGGAAGGGAGCAAGGGAATACAGTAAACATTCTTAGGCCTTGAAGTTTCTGAATGCTTCAACAGAAAAAACTAGCATACTAGCCCTGGCGGCATTTCTCATAGTGCAAGTGCAAGAAATGTTACAGTTGCAACCTGTTAGACCATTTTCACAATGTTTGTCTCTTTCAAATGTAAACTCAGCTGCAACATACATACCTCTGCCCAATGCTTAGCAAAAGGACTTTAGCACATGCTTTTTGAAGTGCGCCTTAAATCTTTAAAGTGGTATCAAGATTTTAAAAATTTGCAAGGTGTCCTTTGGAGGGTGCAAATAATATTGCCGGTCCAGTCTTTTAAGTTCACATCATTTGCATTTTGGTAAAACTTGCAGAACGTCACATGCAAGTTCATTCGTGGTTAATACAAATACATTAATAAATATGTTTAAATGCACATCGAGTGATGTGAGGTGCGACAATTATGTAGGCAGTGAAGGATATGCACATGCAATCCTATTCCCCAGGCCCAGCAAAGTGGTAAACAATTATAATATTTTGCACAAACCATGAATGTGCATGTGTACACTGAAGAGATGAATTAACCGTATTGTATGGATTATATTACATGCCACAGCTAAAAGTTATCATGTACAAAGAAACCACACAGAGACCATCAAGATTATAGGGATTTTTACTATCCCTAAAAATCAAAAAATATGTTGCCTCCCACTACATTTTCATTCTGCTTTCCTCTTGATGGGGCACAGTGAGAGCAAAGAGCACCCCCTTCAGGTTGCATGTTGAGACTCTGACAGCAGGAGATGCAGTCTCATAATGATTACAGAGGTGCGTCAGTAACAGAATTTCAACTCTGTTACTGCTGCATTACTGCACTGCCGTACTACAAGTGACACGATTCTTATAACCCCTACCTCCAGAGCTTTCTCTCCACCCCCAGGGGAGTGTGTAAGACCCCCACCCGGGCCTGTGGTAGGAGTAAAGGTAGGGAGAAGCATATACCTGTCACAGTGCATCAGCAAAGAGGGTAGGCGACTACCCCCTGCAGTTGACAGCTAATCTCTTTCATCAGCACAGGAGAGGCTTACTAATGTCACATTATATTTTATTTATAGTCCACTGCTCATGCCTTCCAGTAGCCCTTTGAGTGTTTAGACAGGCACCATATATAACATATAAATACACAGTACAATTAAACAGATGCCCCACACATCCTGCTCATATTCAAAATGCTTCTGACAGATTTCTCACTAATGAACACTCAATGAATGTTCTTACAGTCTCCTGTATAGTATACATTGTTTAATCATGAGAAATAAATAATATAGAAACTTTTCTACTAATATTGTATCTAAACATAACAAACTTAATATGGAAAAAGTTATTAATGTGTAAGCAGCTATCATTGTCACTGCCTCTAAGACTACCCAAGCCTAATCAACCTTCTCAGAGACATCATAGCCACCTCAAAAGCCACCTCAAAAGTAACTGCCTGCTTCACCAGGTCTCGCTAGGCAACCTCATCAAATCTTGCTAGGCAATCTTCATAAAAGCACCTGACCTTTCAATACCTCAATACCTTTATAAGTGTGAAATCAATGATGGGTAAAATCTCTCATACTCACTATCTGTACAATTGTATTGTATTTTTATTTCTATAGAGCGCCATGCCCTTGGGCCTCTGGGTGCATTTCTTACATTGGTGAAGCAAGGTGATTACATTTTCATACAATGGGTTAATTACAAAGGTTGGCAATTGAAAGTAATACAGTAGGTGGTTTACAAGGGTTTACAAATAGTTACAGAGAAGTAGATACAGCGTAATTACAAAGGGTAGCGATTTATAGTAATAAAGTAGGTAAAATACTGGGGCTAACAAATAGTCATAGAGAAGTATATACATGGTAAGCTTGAAGTACAAATGACAAGTGCGCAAGAGAAATATCCAAAAAAGAGAAATATCCAGCCGGTGAGGTAATCATTCTAGGAGGAATTAGTAGCGTGGAGGATCAGACAGTTTGAGCCATGTTACTACCTGACTTCTGAAAGTATTGAATGAAGGCTCAGCTCTAAGTGTTGCTGGAAGCGAGTTCCACATTTTGGCAGCACGGACTGGGATACTACTGCCGCCTGCCAAATGGAGCTTGAACCTAGGAATGGTCAGACAATTGGAATATGCAGATCTGGAAGGCCGGTCTGAGGATTTCCATATGTCTGGCTGTTTGTCTCTATGGGACAGACAGCCAGTGCACACTGTGCCTGAGTTCTGAGATGTGGTGCGATCTGGGGTGGTTGGTTGCTGATCTGAGTGCACTATTTTGTCAAGTCTGTTGAGTCTGGCTTGAGTTCCCACAAGGAGCAACTCCGTATTGTCGTCGTTGAGACATAGTTCGTGTTTGGTTATCCAGGCTTGGATGATTTGATAGATGTAATTTCGTCGCTTGGAGTCAGTGATGTAGTCGACCGAGATGGGGATAAGGTTTTGGGTGTCATCCGTGTAGTTTGTATAGGAGACACCCAAATGGTCTAGTAGTCGAAGAGGGGCTTCGTGAAAATGTTGTATAAGGTGGGTGAGGTGCAAGATCCTTGGGGTACTCCGCAGGTGTTGGGGACTGGGGTCGCAGAGGCAGAAGGAGAGAAAACTATGGTGGTTCTGTTGTTTAAGAAAGACTGAATCCAGGAGGTGGCTTCGTCAGAGAAGTGTGCTGCAGATGTGAGGTGCTTGCAGAGGACTTTATGATCCACCAAATCAAAGGTGATTGATAGATCTAGTAGCAAGAGGAGTGTCAGATTGCCTTTGTCTTTAATGAACTTCATTTGCATTACAAGATCTAACAAGGCTGTCTCTGTACCATGTCTGGGTCGGAAACCTTTTGGCGGAGTACCAGTAGGTTTCTGCTTTCCAGGTAACGCTGGATCTGTAGATGGGCAGCCCTGTCCAGAATTTTAAGGAGAAAGGGCACAGTTGTGATTGGTTTATAGGTCGTAGGTGTGTTCGGGTCTAGGGTCAGCTTCTTTAGAAGAGTCATGACCCAGACATCCTTCAGATTTGTCGGTACTGTGTTAGTTGCAAAGGAGGCATTCTTTAGAGTTGTTATAAAGGGTGCAAGCTCTTTAGCTGACTCTTTAATAAGTGAAGCCGGCCATACATCTCCTAGGCATCTGGATGCTTTTAGACTAAGGATAATCTCCTCAACATCCTTTATGGCGAGTGGTGTTAATTTGAATTGGTCTTGTTTAACAGAAGAGGGTGTTTGGGTTGTAGGAGGGGCCAAGTTGCAGGTCAGGCTTGCTCTCTTTTTCTCTATTTTAGTTTGTAGCAGCTCAATTTTGTCTGAGAGAGCCAAAGGTAGGGAGATGAGGGCTGGGGAGGACTGGATGCCTGGAGTGGTCTGCATAATCCAAGAATAATTCTCCAAAATGTCAAAAACCACCTATCAAAATCCCATAGGACTCCGTGGGAATGGGGATTAACAAATATACTAGCACCTGACTTTCAGGCCGCCAAACTCGTAATGAGCCAGTGGCATCGGGAGGTCTGTGGAGTATTTTTATCCATGCCACTGTGCCACACTGCACCCCTTTGCCAAGGGGGAAAGAAAACTGCCAACAATGGAGGCAATAACCCCTGTGCGCACTAAATCTGCAAAATTGTGCAGAGTTCATAAACCTCCAAAAGAGCTGCACGCCATGCAACATACACAGGCAAAGTGGTGTAAAAGCAGGAATCACTGCTGTCATCTGTCATCTATCACCTGAAACAAGGCCACAGAAGGGCCTAATCCGAAAAAGCCCTTAAAAATTCAGTCATTTTCCCAGAGAATTATGGAAAGGAAAGTGTGCTGAAATCATAGATTCTCCAGGCAATCAGAGGAATCCAGGCATCACTGCCTGACAGATGCCTAAGTAAATTGGCTGTCAAACCCAGTTTAAATGTTTCCTTTTTCCTGAAAAATTGCAAAATCCATTATTTCAAGCATGTTTGTGAAGGGCTAATTCTTTTAGAATGTTTAAATCCTTTATAAACTGTGCTTATATTTTATATGGGAAATGAAAAGACTTAGGGCCTGATCACGACTTTGGCGGTAATGCCGGCGGTATTACCACCGGCTGTGTAATTCCCCATTGAGCCCATTCGGGAATGCCCCATTCCCCATTGGGCTCAATGGGGAAAATGTGCGTTCTTACCGCCGGCGGATTTCCCGCTGGCGGTAATAGCACAAATTTTCGGCGGATTTGCCCCCAGCTCAGAGCTAGGGTGAAATCGGCCGAAATCCTGATTTGGCGGACCCTTAACTCCGGTGGTAATAGCGCGACCGCCGGATTTAAGGGTTACCGCCAAAGTCGTGATGAGGCCCTTAATGTCAAAGAGCCCAGTCTGGGGGCAATCCACTATTTAATTCTGATCTGACAGCCTGGCCTGGAAAAACTGACATCTACGCTTGACACTCCCTTGAGAACAGGAAGGATAATGGCTGTTAATGGTTCCTGCATAATACAAGCAAACACACAATGGGGCCGCATTAGACATTCGTCTGCTCGCTGACCAAAGAACAAAGGACAGGCTGAGATTGACCTCTTCAAGGAGGTGCAGGATATGGAGGAGGTTTCTCAGTGAACTTCAAAGGACTGGACAGCTGCTGCCTGAAAAGAGGAGGTTACGCAGGAGGACTTTGGTTGAAATCCTTATTCTTGATTAAAGTTTATAACTCTTTAACTGAGCAACGTACAGAGGCATACATCTGAAACTTGGTAGACATTAAACTAATTTCAGCCTTGTGATTTAAAGACATTGAGGAAACCCGTACCATTTAAGGTACCAAAGTTATGAAAAATGTCTGATTGTGGCAAAACTATTAATGTTGCAAACTTACAATTGTATGTACACGATCCACTGATAAGCGCCCAGAGATGTATCGAATTAGAAATGATTAATCCAAAGTGTTATGGGTAAAATTGATTTTAAAAATCCATAGAATGACCAATACAGCTCTCACAAAGATTGGAAGTGATTGTAAATGTAGACAATCGAATATAAAGTATATGTGTCCAATTTTATGAGGGTTAATAAACGGTAGAAATGTACATTTGTGCAAAAGTAAGTTTTGGGTAAAAATCCAGGTGTGAGTTCCTAAATCCTGTCATAAAATGACAGCTCTGTTCAGGCTGCCAACCAAAACAAAGTACATGCCTGTAGCCACTCACAACCATGGGGGTCTGTTTTGAAGTTCTACCCAGGCCATAAAATTTGTAATGGTTAAATATAGGAGTTTCACTACACACAGTCACACATTGCTTCCAGACACACAGCTTGCAGAACACATCCAGATGTCTGCGCAGCACCTTATTGCAGAACTCTTCATCTTGTAGCTGACTCCAGAATTCTTTGAAAGATCCAGATTTCTTTGCAGAATCCAGACTCTAGCATAGCACACTAATTGCTAGCCTGCCCCAATTGCAAATATCCCAAACTTGAAGGGATTTCATTCTGATTCAGCTTGGCTTGCTACCATTAAGGCTTGCCCACTGCAAACTTGCATCCTGCTATCTACCGTGTCCAGTAACCAGAAGGGGCCCTTCCAAATCCAGTCTGAGGTGCAGTCCAGATTGACCAGAACCGCCTTTATGATCCAATCCTGCTAGAGGAGCCCTGCTGCTGGTAGACCAGATCCAATTCATTGACCAGAGCTGACGGTCCAATTTAATAACTTCTTCTGTAAGTATTAACAGGAGGAACAGTGACCCATAGTATATCTGCATTGTATTATCCCTATCTCAACCCATCCCATCTTTAATTCAGAACTCCAGTATTGTTATAATCCTTCTTGCGATAATGGTCTCACCTGTGTTCCAAAACCATAACTCCCTAGTGATTCTGAATAACTAAAGTAAATCACAGGAAGAAGTAGAGTATCCACAAGGTGACAGGTTACGCTGATCCCGTGACTGTAAGATCCATCTGTGGCATTCTCTTTTTCATATTCATAATATGGTGTAATCAAACCCATCTGTCATTTTCAAAGCGAATTTCTGTTTTCATCTTCGCGCCTATTTTGCAAAAACGCCTCTCACTAAAACCTCTATGAATGCTTCAGTTCTAAGGATAGAAACGAAATTTCAACTCTCACTGATACCTAACATCCTTAGCTACATCCATAACTAACCGCATCGTGGAACAATGTATTTGACCAATTTTTCTTCAATATTGCATAGTAAAAGTTTACCACGAATTTGCAATTTTAGCCAAAGTTACACGTGTCATTTGCCCATTTCAAAGTGCTTCTTCCATCCTATCCTGATCTAAAGTGTGTATTGTGGTTCATATTATAACTCATGTGTGTTAGGACTTGTTTAGAGTTGCTATCCTTAGAATTTCTCTCCATTTAAGTATCTTTTCACCCTTTTACAGTATCTCAAAAAGCAATTTTCACCTGTCATTTTCAAAGTGTCTTTTGCCAAAATAAGGTTTTCATTCTTGTTTGGGAGGGAGGATGGCCTATAAACGTTAGACCTTGTATTTTACTCCTGAATACCTGCTGATTACTCACAGTGGTGTAGGATTGCTCATTTGTATTTAAACACAACTTTGCAGGGGGAATCTTAACCTAAACGCTATCTGTGCACAAACCAAATTGTTCTCTTTCCTGTGATTCTATTCTGCATTAGTATAAGTGAATTCAATTGCTTTGCTTATTTTTTAATTGTATTGTCACCCTTTGGGTGATTGCTGCCCCATATATATATCTATAGTAAACCTATGTGTGATTTGAATATTAAAATAAATAAACACATGTTTACCTTTACAAACTTGCCTGATTCCTGGTTCAGTGTGACCTGGGGGAATATTTTGAGAAGGGTGTGATATAAGTGGTATATCATTTAGAATATTGAACTTATAGACAAAAATAAATAAGGGTTTCATTGCGCACTACATTGCTAGGTGAAACCTGGGTGTGTGCCTGATTGAAGTCCCTTACAGCTAGGCGCTGGTAAATTATTACGGGTCTGGCGGCAACCCACCGGTAGCACCGGCAGGGTTACCGCCGGACCCGTAATGAGGCCCAATGTCAAATGGGTTGAACCATGAAGCCATCATCAGCCAATTCGGAATAAGATCTGTTCATAGGTGGTCAACTGCTATGCCATGGGCAGAAATGAAAAATACTTCCCTTAAAGCTCAATCCAAAATAATAGTTCTTCTCCAAAGCTAAGAGAAAAAGTCCTCCTGCTTCTCAAAATGCCATAAAATCCAATTTCAGAGGATTGATAAAGTCAGACAGAATAAAAGAGAGATTTTGCCCCCCCCCTTCCACAGGGTTTGCATGAAGAGAGTGCTCCCAGTCTGCCTATGTCCTTCAGCTCTCATTTCCCTCCTGTCTTCCTCTGCCAACTCACATCTGGTCCCCACAGAGCTAATCTCCTGCTTGGTCTTCATATGTCGGCCATTTTAAACTATCTGAGCAAAAGCTGTCAACTGCCCTTATTAGCATACTATCTAACGGAAACAAAAAGCTATTTAGATCAGCGGCCGATTGTCAGTGGCCAGCATCTTCCACAGAAGCAAACAGCTGGTTAGATCATTTTCCCATTATCAGTCCTCGCCATCTTTCAGAGAAGCAAAAAGCTTGTTTAGGATAAATGCATGGCAGATTGTCTAAAACCTTTCACGCAGTTTGACGAGCTGCTGTCTTATCATACTGTGTCTACAAGCCTTGCAGGAAATGCTGTAGAAATAGCTGCTATTTTAATTATATTTACTATAGCCGAGGCACTTGGAACACTTCTCAGAAAGTCTGGAATGCGTCTTGGAAAGATTGTTTATGCGATTCACTTGCAGTGTTCCATAACAAGATATGGTCTGGTGTAAAGCCTGGAAATCCAAACTTAAAGTTATTTTCTGCACTTAATTGTGAATCCTACTTATTGCTTGAATATATCAAATGCATGTTGGGAGTTAGATGAATATGTCATCCGTAACTTCTGCCCCTGCTCCGCATCAATACTGCAAAGGTGAGAGATGTTCCTCACTGAGGCAGCCGTTCCACCCTAATCCCCCACAGGTACAGCAGGGTTTGGGAACAATGTGAGCTGAAGATGGCAAAAGCATTCAAACTAACGTTGTAAAAGTAGAAAAGCATGCACTAGGCACAAAGCAAATATGCACTCCACATGAAGAACATGAACAATAGGTTATATATATATTTAGACATGAAGAAAAATAACATAGCATCAACAGACATGAAGAACACTAACATGATCATTATATAAGATGAATGCAACATGAACAGCACGTCAATATAGCTTGCTAACACGGAAATAATAGAGTCACTGGGCAGCCATCTTCTTAAAAATGGAAGCTGCAACATGTCTCTAAATGAGCACAGTCCTCAAAGCCTGGTGAAAACTCAAAAGGCTGAATCCACAGAAATATGTATCCATGCAGAGCTCAGACAGTAGCTGGCAACTAGCGCCAAGGTTAAAGTGAAAGTAGGGAAGATTGGTATGACTGAATAAAGGACGATATAGCAATTCCAAAGATGCAAGCAGTATACTCCCAAATTAATTAAATGTTTTATAAGTGCACAACCAGCCTTTGTTATCCAGATACAGTACAACAGTAAGCCAAAAGACTTTATGAATAATTACACTAGAGAATGTACCCAGTGGCA
The DNA here is from genome assembly GCF_040938575.1 of Ambystoma mexicanum. NCBI lineage: Eukaryota > Metazoa > Chordata > Amphibia > Caudata > Ambystomatidae > Ambystoma > Ambystoma mexicanum. The sequence continues at coordinate 348,467,055 of NC_090935.1, forward strand.
ATAGAAAACATGACAGATGCATTAATATTAGCTGAAATCTCAATAAATAAGAGGTAAATCTATTCCAAATAAGGTGCCATCGCACATGACCCATAATTAAAAAACACTGGCCATTCATTAGAAGCAAACACAGAGAGGACACCTGCCATACTCCCTAAACACACACATAGACATGAGGTGCCCCACAAGGCCAAGTACAAAGGGATTGCCGATCTTGCAGCCTGAGAATGAGGCATGGTGAATTTAATTGCAGGAGGAATGTTCCATGGGCCTCTCTTCCCCTACTCTATGTCTGGCTCATATCCTGATGACCTGTCAAGTGTCCAAGGTTCGTAAGCAATGTGCCAACCTATCAAAATCCTTAGAGACATGCTGCCCATCAAGTAGTATGCTAACCAACCCCTTGATCTGAAGATGATGTAGTTTAGCATTTGATCAATATAGGGGTGGTTCTAGGTGGAGCCATCAGATACCTATAACCCAATTAAATGTTTTACCTGTATGGAATCTATATGTAGCTAAACCCACTAACCTATCCCTGTAGGTTTTGTAAACTGATATTATGTCATGATGTCAGTGATGATAAGTTTGGAGTACTTAAGCAATTGTTTTTGATAAGTATTGTTAGAGCAAAACGATGTCAATGCTTGTATGCTGTTCCAGCTTTGTTTCAATGCGAATAAAGTTGGGTTTTGCTGTGCACTTTGTCTACTCCGTAATTTAGTCTGGTTTGGATTGATTCTGTTTCCTCTGGTCTTACCTGGGACTTTTGCGCCAACTTAATACCCATATTAAAGGCTACACGGCTGGGAATTACCCTCAGGCAGCATACCCAAAGCACAGTTAAAACTAAAAATACATCAAACAAGTTGAGGCTGAAGTGTAGGATTCACCTCCAGCACAGAGCTGGGGATAAATCTGCCACTTTTCTGCAAAAATCAGCAAAATCAGCAAAATAATCGGAATTACAGCATTACTGCAGCATTAAATCTGCCGAAATCCCCACGAAGTTCTATGGACTACAATTAACGGGCAGTAAAACCGCCTACCATCACTTGCAATTCAGTGGTAATTACACCCGACAAAGTGACGGTAACAGTAATTCTGTTTGGTGGTATCTCGGCAGATTTACGACTGAAATACCACCAAACTCGTAATGAGGCTCTTGGGCCTCACTACAAGTTGGGTGGTGCAGGAAAAATTGGCAGTAATGCAGTGGTGATTCTGCTACTGCCCAACCACGGGTTTGGAGATAAGGTGGAGGAAAAACCTCTAGTAAGAAGCTGGAGGAAGATCCTGCACCTTACAGCCAAATCTCAGCAAAATCAGCTGAATTACAGCCTAGGACCACTTGCAATCCACCGGTAAATTCACCAGACCAAGTGGCAGTAACGATAATTCCTTTTGGTGGTGCGCCAGAAGATTTACCACCAGAGTACCGCCAAACTTCTAATGAGGCCGTTTGACTTTTAAAAAAATAATTTTAACATTTAGAGTCTCTCAGACAGGGTACGAACAGCTGCACTCCCAGTGTATTATGTATGTTTGCACTTGTATGTTGTGTAGTAATTTCACAAAGAGCCAATTCTTTGCCTTTGTAAGTTTTCTCAATTGCAGGATGCTTTGATTGAGGGCATGTTTGGAGGTGTGGGGGCATTCCTCTCGCCTTGCTTGGACTCGTTTTTCCACTCGAAGAAAACACCATGCATTGTTTATACTTTATTAGCTTCACCCTTCTAGGAACACTTTAGCACCACCTCGAAAAGTGCTCTCCTTCATTCACTTCAATAAGCTCACCCACCAAAAACCTGATTTCACCCACCTCAGGAACTGAGAGTTTCAGAGGCCTGAGTGGGGGTGCCAGGTACCTGTCTGTAGTGGGGGCTGATGCAGGATACAAGGTTTACGTAGTCAGGAAGCCCAGGATGCCTGGCATTGGTGGGCATATTTCTAAATCACTGAGTTTTAAGTTGGTCGAATTCAGATGTTTTTGCAAGGTCACCGCTTTGAAGTTAATGCCCAGGACCATTTTTCTGCAGAGGGTGATAATGTTTAGCTGGAAGTGTGATTTCACGGAAGTCTACATAAAGGCACGACCCTGGTATGGGGTTGTGTTTGAGGCTGGAGGGGGATTTAGGATGTCACCCCAATAACCTTACCTTCAAATCTCTGCATACCTAACTCACCCGAATAGTCACAAAACCTACTCTCGCTCAGCAAACGGCACACACTTCACCACACTGCATCAACAACAAACTAACAACACATAAACAACACCAACAGAACACATGGTCGCGCCTCTTTGGATACTAACACCAAAGCGCAGCGCATGGTGTACACCGAGCTGAAGCCGCCAACAGCACACCACCTCTCTCACTCTCCTACCCCCTCTTCTCCCGACTAACCAAACGCCCCCCCCCCTCTCTTCTTGTGTACAGATCCACCAAAGTGCCTGGTGGCCTGCTTTTTGGCGGTTGAGCCAGGCACATCCTCTGTGCAGTAGTAGGGAAGGCCGAATGCCGGGCAAGCATCAATGTTCAGATGAGAGGGGAGGCGGCTGTTTGTGTGCTGGATGCGCGAAGCAGGACACCAAGTATTGGTTGTGTTTAGTGGCATCGGGGGCGGGATGCCAACAAACAGTATTGGGGGTAAAAGGGAAGTGGGAAGGCAGGACACCGGGTTCTGATGTGCCATGCAGCGCAAGGGGTAAAAACCACTGACGTTTAGTTTAAAACGGCCAGTTTTAAAGTGCAGTCCTCTTTACTTAATATACGTTTTCTTTTGGACAGAAAAGATGCAAAAGTAATATATTTATTTGAAGGAAAGTGCTGAGAAAATAAATGAAGTCATGTGCACACAATTTGGAATCTTTTGCCGCAAAATGTTCAAGTGCACCCCGCAGTATCGCGGTGGGTCTGCACAGTAAACAGTGACCTCATCGTGGAACTGGCATACGCACGTACACAGTGACATGGTCTGGCCTGCCCTGGAGTGCCCAGGTAGTGCTTCAGCGAAGATGCAGTGTGCCAATGTACGGCAGGATGAGAAGCCGAATCTTGTTTTCAGAGCCTTGTTATCGCATTCTTTAGCCGCAACGACACAAAGAAAGTGAGTTCTGATAACAAATAATAGAATTACATGTACCATGCAGCATGAATAATAGTAACAGCTAAAGCAATGCAATGCAGCCAACAGTAGAAAAGGGCGTGTGCATGATACAGCATGGAAACAGAAAAAGCACCTAAAAGTGACACTCAACAACTCTCTCCCCCAAGTTGACACAATAACGGTGCAATGGAGCACTCTGTCTGCATCCCAGAGCCGCTGAGTGACAACAGAGGCCACCTCATGCGGTTCCGGCAGTCATCTATAGCTCTCTCAGCCGGACCTACACATACTGCCTAGGTCAGGAGGACCAGTAAGCTGCATTCGCTGGCCATTTCTATCGTGTCACGCTGTTAATATCATACCTCTGAAATCAGCGAGAGCCAATTTAGCGGCCACTATGTTGTGCTAAACTATGCTACATTATAAAGACTACATTGTGTTATGTTAGGATACGTTAAGTAATCCTATGGTGTCTTACATTGTGTTATGCTTAGTTGTGTTATGTTATTTTGTTGCAATAATATGTTACATAATTAAGCTATATAACGGTATTACGCTTACATCATAATAGATTATGACCTTTCACATACCACACTTGTTCTCCCCAAACGATATGATCACAGTACCATGTTGCTTCAGCCAAAGAAACACATATGATATGATAGGATATTTATAACACACATAACTACCAGAGGTTTGGTCAGCGCAGTGCTGGGGATCGAACCTGTGTTGCTCCGTGTCGTCTTGCTTCCAAGGCAAGCACGTTGCCCCTGAGCTATAACACTATTCACTGGGGTGCGGGTCACGACCTTGAGTTTTCCGAAGGTTCAGATGGTCCAGCTCCTAGCACCCTTGCAGCTATACTAAGTAAATTGAGGGTGCTGTGGTACTTCTTTTTTTTATAGCTATTCCTATTGCAGTTTTTGTTCCTTACCTGACTGGACAGAACTCCAAGGCACACGGCCAGGAAACCCCAAGTCAGCACGTTCCGCCAGGGGATTTCCGTATTTGCTTCGTAGGTTCCACATTTTAATGAAGCGATTCCTTGGAACACATGCCAGCACAGGAGGTGATCTACAGTATGTCATGTACCGTTGCACGACCCCACAGCACTAACACATGAACACACTCAGGTGGCTGCCGAGTCTGGCGCTCAGGATGAAGGACTGGGAACCAAACGTGGCTCTGTACATGTTTTCCATTGTGTGAGCAAGCCCAACCCTTTATCCCACTAGAACGTGTGGTAAAAATGCGTCCACAGAGTAAATTTAAAACAACATGTGTCGGTATTCAGGGATTAAAAAGTAGTTAAGCATAACAAGAGAGATGCTTTATAGCGCAAGCTGTTCTTCAAGGGCCTGTGAGGGATGAGGATAGAGGGAAGCAAAGGTCCCGGGTGTATGGGAGAGGTGCATAACACCAGAGTACCCAGACAAAGCTGCCCTTGCTGCCGTGGCCCACTGGGAAATCTCCAAACTCCTCGCTGTCCAGTCCAGCTCTGAATATAAAGGGAGCTCCAGATCGCCACGTTTCCTAGGGAGAGCTCTGGGTTTAGCCCCCAAGGAATACTATTAGTATTTTAGTATACAATGTTTTTGTACCACCGTGCTTTATGGCCTTGCAGATTGGTGGGCGAAGAGACGCATGCGGGAAATACTAATGTATTCAAGAGTATGGGGGCCATAACTTTAGTACAATTGAATGGAAACCGGATTGGCAATCGGATCACCAAAGCCTGCAAAATAAATGAGTAACCAAACTGGAAAGGTGGGATTAGGCTTCCAATTGTATGCATCTTGCAAAACAAAAAAAATAAGTTGAGAAGTTAAAATTAATAGATACATTTAAGGTACCTCAAAGTTTCTTATGGTTGTGTCCATCTCCCACCTTGCGTAGATGTGTGTTACTCAGTGTTGGAAGTGAGCTGGAACGTTCGGGAACGGTGTTCCACTACTTTGATTTATTTATGTTTACCATTCCTCTACTTTTTACGACGATGTGCTCCATTCTATACAGAGAATTTGTTCATTGACGTCCCTGGGCAAGTTGAACTAGGAGCCTTAGACTATTGCAATGTCTCCCCCTCTCCTAGTCGCAGCACTTTTCACATGTTGCACTATGCTTCCACCTACCCTCTTCCCTGCCAACACCACAGTTCCACTACTTTTTTCGGTACACTTCTACCACTGGTGTTACTTAATAGATAGCCAGTGCTGGCAAATGCAGGTCCGGAATTAGGGATAGCGACAGAAGACAGGGTTTGCCGCACATGTGGTAGTCAAGGTTGTATAGAAACGGCGCAACATGTTTTAATGAACTCTCAAATGATTAGCCCATTGTACATGACTATGTTGGGGAAATGTGTTAATGATTATGAGAGCATAAAGATTGACGTTTTTTGGGCTAATTGCCTTAACACTGAAAACAATCCCAGCATGAATCTCTGTACCAAGTGTGGCTTAGAGTTAACACCCTTTTAAAGCAGTCTGAGTAAATAGACAGGACATTGAGGACCTGACATGTGGGCATTGGTTGTGCATTGTAACAATTGTGTATGAATTATATGAACAGATTTTATATTGTGTTTTATATGTATTTAATATAATGAAGTATGTGATATAATATGTGAAAAGTTCATAAGAAGTAAAACACATTAAATAAAAAATTAAAAAAATGAAGGGAGCTCAGTTTCCTACGTATGGCTAGGACTCTGGAACTTGCAACTAGTCGTGTGTGCACAGGGGGTGCACTACGATTTCCCGCAGCCTGCAAACATGAAGTAGTGTGCTCACCCATAGAGGAACATAACATTGGTGATGAGGTGGGCCACATCTCACCCATCGTGACATCGTGACTTATGAGGGAGACATGGCAGTATTTGCTGTGCTGTTGAGGTCATGGCAGGCAGCTTCGTCGGCTCTTATCCTGCCGTTTCTTCGCCATGGAACGTCAGCATCTCCAATACACCGGGGTGCAACCGATGCATGACACATGCCACACACTATCTAAAAGCTCTGGAGTAGCCAGATCCGCGGCCAATGAACTTCATCCTGTTACACCGGGTGGGGGATGATGTGCACAGGACCTTACTGACGCTGCAGAATGAAGAATTGAATTGAATATTGTTTTGTAAAGTGATGAAATTTCTCCTAATCCAAGCATCTTGGTAGTATGAGAAAAATAAAAAAATATTGATAAAAATGAAACATTGGCAGGCCGTGTCAGCAGAAAGAAGTCTTCTGGTGGAATACTGCTCTTGCTGGTGCAGAAGACAAGCACAGAGCCGTGGTGGCCGCCCTTGACACCCACTCAATGCCCAGCTGAATGCCAATCATGAAGGTTTTGGGATGCAACAGGCCAGACACGTTACAGGTGAGTCAATCAACCTTTTTTCAGGCTTTTCACGCTTTTCACGCATGACTGAGGAAACCTGTCATCCCCGCAGGACCATGGTCTCTGATGAGGAAGCACATGCCAAGATAATCCAGGTTTCCAAGCCAGGGAAGCCATGGGACTGATTCTTTAGGATCCAGGCTTTTTCCTGAGCACCTGGAGATCATGCAGATAGTCGCATGAGAGAGCATTGTTCATGGAGGCTGTGCAGGTTGGGGTAGTGATGAGACAAGAATCGGACACCACGATTGATTGCATAATGGTACAAGGCACTTGCCTGCAAGGGTCAGCAAAGTCCAGTCAGAAAATGTAGGCGGTGCCATGCAGTTGCACGTCATGTGGCAAGTTACGAAACTATGCCAAAGTCTGAGGTCGACGACTTGCCCGTAAGAAAAGCTGAGACACATCTGAGGACCGCGGGAAGTGCAGAAGGCAGAAGGCAGTACGAATAAAGGGCAAAGGAAAACTCTAACAGCTTGTCCTTAGATGCAGGAGGCAGGACATGGAGCTACTGTATTACATGTCGCTCACAGAAACCAGCACTCAACTGAAGTCCTACATGCAAGGGTGGCATTGAAGGGTTGAATAAAAGGGAATGATAGGCACAGGTGCGTCCACCTCCAACTTAGTCCAAGCTGAAACGCCCATCAACAAGAATCGATGATTAAGACAACGCGTCTCTCATATCACCGAGGAGGGCCTCCCAGATCACAACAAGACATGAGGAAGATTGTGTGAAGGCAAACATACTTATCTAAGAAATTGGGGCAGGCACTGTTCTCAGCTGCACAATGGCTGAGGCACTTCAGGTAATAGGCTTTATGAGGAGTGGGATCATTTGTAAAACTTGATGACATCTTCCCGGAATTCCAAACCCTGTTCATGGGAGTTTAATGTTTTCAAGGCAAGCTCTGACACTCTGGGACTTCCCCTTCCCTTGTCACACCAGAGCCGAGGTCGATAATTAAATGGTTAAAATTAGAAAAGGTGGCATCATAGATACAGTTGAAGGGCCAACTATATAGGGTTTCCCTGTGGGCACCACAAAGGAGCTGAAAACTCTGTAGAGGTGTGTCTATACATAGAGAAATGACAGCTAAAGAAAATGAGTGAAAAATATCACTCTAACCATTGATAACATACTGGCATATCTTAATGGGATCAAGTGATTCTTCAAACTGGATCTAAATGCGGAATACAAACTTCACTTGACCACCTTCTCCTTAACATGAAAGTGTGAAGGTACAAACTCCTCAGTTTTGGCATATCATGAGCCGCAGACATTTCTCAGAATGCAATATATACAAGTGATATAATTCTCATACATGAAGTGACAATGTGCAAAGGACACAAGCAGCTCAAAGGCTTAATGAGAATGAAATAACCCTGTACAACAGCCAGTGCAAATTTTATCAGAAAAAGGTAGAATTCCTTGGACATGTCCTTTCTGTTTCGTTTTATGGAGTGTCAGCAGACTCCGAGTAGGGTCAGGAGGCAAAATCAGCCTTGGTTCTCTTCTGTATTCAGGAAGTATTGAGGCCACTGGATATGATCATCAACTGCAGGGGACTCATCCCAAACCTGGCCGCTCTTGCGAGAGTTGCTACACAATACCGCTGAACATTGAAACACTGGTAGTGTTTTTAACACTTGAAGGATACTTTTCCTGCCAGAACTACCCTCACTAGCCCATTGGCTATAAAGCTTTCCAAGGATGAGAGTGTAAAACATACCTGCAGAACTTGAGCATCACCGAACATCATTTTGCTGTCCAATAGTTGCAAGCCAATGGAGGGGGAGGACTCTATATGATGATATACAGTAAGATGCTACACATTAAGGTGCAACAGGGCCAATAGCCATACTGCATACCAATTTCAGAGTTACCACTGCATTGCCACTACTTTTTCCCGCAGCTCTGTACTCGTAAAGAGGGCTACTGTCTCCTTATTCAAAGGAATCCTAGGCCATGTGAGGTCAGAATGTAGTGAACCAAAAACACCCAATGAAAAAGGACAGCGAAGGATTGCTGAGGATGGACATGATGTTGATGTGCTAACAGTGACTCTTGTGTAGTGCTGACAACCAAGTCGAATCCTCATGACCAGATAACAGTGCTAGAGAGGTTCCTTCAAATGCACGTAGAACACCTGGTGTCTATATCCAAGTAGGACAGCACATGAAACTTTGCTGTAAGATATTTTAGAAGATTAGTGCACCCCTACTGCAGAGATCAAGGTATAACCTGCATGTCTCAGGTTTGAATCTGAGTAAGAGGAACCCACTCTTTCATTATTCTGAAATTGATACATTTTTTTTATTTTTTTTATTTATTATTGAATATAGTTGAAATTATATCAACTTTTTCAATTTATACAGATTAGAAAATTCTTAAGCATAAAATCTAAAATAAAACAGCGAAAAACTATATCAATTCATATTATACAATCATCATCATCATTCTAGGTTCAAGGCCTGTAAAAAATTGATTGTTGCAATTCTTATACTCATACATTCAGTAGCAGCCAAGGCGACCCATCTATTTTTTGGGTCAAGTTGTGCAAAGTATGCAGAATGGTTAACAAAGTGCAATTTTCTTAGTGTACTAAGTGCAGGGCATTCCAGTATTAAGTGTTGAAGAGATTCTACAATCATAACATTTTTACAGAACCGACACCAGTTATGGTCTGAAGCAATTTGTTTCCTTCTTGTTTTGACCTCCCCGGTAGGCCAGATGTTAAACCTTAACCGAAGAATCGCAGATCTTAAAGCAGCAGATGGTGCTAAACGTAAATAGGACGCAGTGTTTTTATAGCGTTTTGGACCAAAGATTGTAGGATCAAAGTCTTTATAGGTTAGACACAAAGTTCTGGTGTCAATCCAGTCCATCATATACACCTTCTTCTTCGCCAGCTCTGGGTGAGCAATAAGCAGTTTTAGTGAAATGTCGGCATGTACCATGAGTGTTAGAATTTTCATAGTCCAGTATTTCGGAAACATTTCTGTAGAGTTAATCAGGTAACTTGAAATAGTGGATAATGTAGAGTTACCATATGTAGACAGTAAACAATTGCGAAATAGGGCACATAAGCGCCAGTTATATAGTGCACTTAGAGAAATTAAACCTAATTCATATCTTATTAACACTCCTGGAATACATTGAGGTAGATTTAAGATTGCACGCCAAAACTTGGCTTCTAATAAATTCAAAAACCCTAAGGGGACAATTAGTGTTTCCAGACCATAAAGGACGGTTGCTACAACATTCTGATCCCAATAAGTAATGGCAGCTTTGATGGAGAATTTACCATATTTAGAGATGATTACTCGTGTCTGACAAATTGCTGTGATTAGCTTCTGCTTAATTTTATTCAGATGTGAGTCTAACGTTGGGGTGCCTCAAAGATCAGGCCCAAATAAACATAATTTGGTACCGTCCTTAAGGGTATCCCGTCAATCTGCCAGTTCATTAGGTGTTTGCGTGCGCCTTTAGGAACATATGCAACGATTTGTGTTTTACTCGTGTTTACTACAAGTTCATTTTCTTTGAAATAGGAGCATAGAGCTAGCAGGAGATTGTGTAAACCACTTGGGGTTTTTGATATCAACACAAGATCATCTGCATACCACAATGCACAGATTTTTACATTGTTCAATTTAGGAGCGTCAGCGATTACTTTATGAAAGATATCCTGTACATCATTAATAAAAAAATTAAATAAGGCAGCTGCCAAAATGCATCCCTGTTTCAGCCCTCTAAACGTTAGAATAGGAGTTGATAGAAGTCCCTCAGAGTTTAGCCTTACATAAACCTTAGTTTGTGAGTGGAGGGCAAAAATAATGTCAGTAAGAGTGGATGGGCAATCCGCTTTGACTAACTTATCTATAAGTTTTGGTCTTGAGACCGAATCGAATGCGGAATGAAGATCTACAAACGCAAAATATCTGGCTTGCTTCGTATATATTGCTTGTTGTTTTATAGCATTTAAAGTTATTAAATTAATGCCCGTGCCCAGCCCTGCCACAAATCCAGTCTGTGCTGGGTCACGCTGATTTACTTTATTTGTCCAATCATTAAAATCTCTTAGCACCAGTCTACAAAAAAAATTTCCCGGTACGTCTAGTAACGTTATTGGACGATAATTTTTCGGGTTAGTCCGATCACCTTTTTTATAGACTGGAATGATTACAGAAGAACGCCATGATTGCGGAATATTTTTAGTTTGTAGTATCTGCTGAAACATATTATTCAAAATCAATGACCACTCTGTTATATTTTGTTTAAGCATTACATTGGTCAGCCCATCTAAGCCTGCCGCTCTAGATGACGAAGAAGCTTTGATGAAAGTTTGAATATTCATTTTTGTAAAAATGCAAAGACCAACTGTTTCCAACATTACTATTGTGAATATAATGGTTCATCATAGGATCATTATACAAGGATGAAAAATGTGTAACCCACATCGATTCAGGTACGCCGTTAAGCTGCACATGGGATTGGGCTGAGATGTTACATTTATTCAGGAGTTCCCATATTAGGGCTGAATTTTTACCACGGCAAGCTGATAGAAAATATTCACTATCTTTTTGATACAAAGTAGCTCTCCTTGCTCGAACCCAGTTTCGGTATTTCGAAGAAGCATTTTTAACAGCCTTATTTTGATCAATTAATGATAATTTCTGAGAAATTCTGATCTCTCTTCTATAGGCTTTCTTTCGTTCATACAGCGCTAGATCAAAGCCATGAACATGTCTTTTACCTGGTTTACTATGAGCAGGAAGAAGATTCGCGAAGGTGCTAAGAATTTCTATATAAGAACTGGGCCTGGATGAGCTTTGATTTTTTAGAATTGCATCATTCAAAGCCAGTAGTTTGTTGGCAGACCATTTGAATCGATTTCTACCATTATTAACAGATAGAATATGTTTATAGTACACTGCAATTTTCGTGTGGTCACCACTTTCTACCGACCAATGTAAAGATAAGAGGTGATGATCACTAGATGTTTGTTTGATTATCTCAAATTTGCTAGTGTTTGTAAATATGGAGTTCGATACAAAGATGTAATCGATGGTAGATTTAGAGGAGTGTCTTTCCCAGGTATTCATAGGTAGAATATCACCTGTGATTGCACCATTTATCAATCTTAATCCATGATCTTCCATAAAGGAATTCCATCTTGCACCTTCTCGACTCCAATTCCTCTTATTAGAATAGAAGCAGGAGAAGTTCAAATCACCCATTAATAGTATTCCAGCAGTGTTAGCTTCATTTGAGATAAGCTCAAACATACGGGAAAGGGCATCATAAAAACTATCATCAGTGATGCCTACCGGATTTCTATATAGATTAATCAGTGCATATGTCTGTGAGTTGAAGAGAATCTTAACCAATTGAATGAATTTATTTGGTGTTTGCCAGTGGAAGATTTTCAATCCTCTGCTAACTTTCACTGCTACTAACAACCCGGCTGTAGGTCTACCTTTACCGCCATGTGCTGCTGGCAGTAAACTAATCTCATGATCGTCCCAAATGGGAAGATTTAGTAACCATGTTTCTTGCAGGGCCACAATATCATACCCATTCAAACCATTATCTAAATTCCACTGCAAATGAGAGTACCCTCTAGTATTCCAACTAGCAAGTGAAAAAGTATTGGTGGAAACGGATACTCGTGGTTACGAATAGGTATTGGGTCCTGCATTGGGATCAGATGACGAGTGATTAGTACAATAATTGCAGATACACGAGGGTTCGGAATTTAGACCACCAATATACTTGTTTCCATCAGTCTCCTTAGATTGCTGGCGTGCTGGGTCTTGGGCTAACAAAAAACCCAGATTAAACAATTCCATTCTGGCATTCCATAGTGTATTACGAACAATACCAGATTTTATCCATAGCCTAACGATGGAAAGGTTCTTATCACAAAGAAACTCCACTTGGTCCACATCTGAGGAGGAAATGGCTTCTAGTCCCTCTATGTCTCCAAATATGTTGAAGACACTAGCACAACATAAATCATATTTCGGGAAGGAACCATCACGACATTTCAGGATCAGAGTATGATACTGGTTAAGTTTCTTTGAGAAAGCAGCACTATTGTCGTTTACATAACGTTTATTACTGCCATTGTGTATATTCAAGTTACACCTATTTCTATCTTTAGATTGATCTCGAAGGTGTTGCATATTAGAAGAAGGAGGCATATTTTTCATCCAATTATCAGATCTGTTTTTAAGAACACGAGCCTCATTTTGTGAGTTTTTATTAACATTATGTGTCTGAGGGGGCTGTTCAAAGGTATGTGAAGTATCAGGTGGCGCTTCAGATCTTCTATTAAATAGATAGGAATCAACAGCATTTCTCAAAGCAGTTAAACGATCTTCTACTTTCGCTATCGGAGTGCTAGGGAGGGATACCTTTGTCGCACCTGTCGAGTCAACCTCATTTTGGATCACTATTTTCGTATGTGCATTCGAGCAAGATTGTGTTGTCGGTATGTTATCAGGTTTAGATGTTAAAGGAAAGACCAGCTCATTCAACGGATCATAATTGGGGGATGATTTAGGAACTTCTGATAGGATCCTGTGAGAGGGAGCAATATTAGGGGGAGGAGGGGTGTCTTGTAAAGCTCCGTCAACACGCGTATTGCCGGTTATATCGACAAAGTCGTTATTAGGTATCTCATTGCCTAAAACTAGCGAGGCAGCAGATCTATGAGGAGGAGACGTAGTAACATCTGACAAAAGAGGTATCTGCGGTGTTTTTTTAGCTCTGATAGAGCTTTTTTATTTTTTTGTATAAGTTTAGATGACAACAGTTTAATTTTTCTCTTATTTAACAAAGCACCTCCCCCCTTCTGTGGATTTTGGATGAGGTCTCGACATGACTGGCCTGGTATAGATTGACCCACAGTTCTCACAGGGGAATCAATACTAATCCAAGATTCGTTAGGTTTAGCTGTGTCTTCTTCGTCAACACATTCAATAGGCCGAATTATATTAGTAAACATTGGTAAAGCTGGCGTTATTATTAGAGGATCTTGCATCATCCTCTCCAAGTGTGATATACGCTGAAAAATAGATGGCCCTGAGTGTACATTTGAGCCTTGATAAGATGACCAGTTGGATTCAAGCTGTACAATCCTTTGTTCCAAGTTTACTAAAGATAACTCCTTGGAACATTTAAGAGAGGTGTCTTTCATCCAATCACTTATTTGATTTAATTTATCAGTTTGGGTAGCTAGCTTCTGATCCAAAGACTTAAAGAGCTTAAATAGAGTAGCCATAGTAGTATTAATAGCCCCCAGAGTAACTTCCAATAAGACAGGGTTCAGTAAAGATTCAGTTGGTTGTCGTTTCTTATTGGAAGTTTGGCAGCGACGAGGGGTAGGTTGCAAAAAAGAGATCTCCTCATCTTGTCTTGTTGAATCCATGGAACATGCCTGTGCATAATCAGTCGTGATCGAAACTCTTGAACTTTCAAGGTCTTTACATTCGGGAGAATTTTGTAAAAACGCAGAGAGAGACTTATTATTATTAGAGGCATGTCCCACGTCTTCAATAATTACTGAAGCTAATGTAACATTCTCCAATAATGAAATTTGACATTCGTTTGTCATCACATTTGAGTCTAAGGTTGTCTCTTCTAAAACAGTAGGGCAAATTCGCATAGGTTTAATAATTCTAATCGGCGAATGGGGTACAGTTAGTAGAGTTAGATCAGATACGGAAGAGCTCAAAGGGAGAGCAGAAACCTCATTGTTTGAGTTGGGAATTGATATAGAAATCAAATCATTCATATCGCCATTAGATAGTACCGTATCTGCACTAATCGATACTGGGGGAGTAAGCGCAGCCAAATTAGAACTCATTAAAACCTGTGGTTTTGTTACATAAAAATTGCGTATATCATTTGGGTTTTTGTTAATAGGGGTCAAAATGATGTTTTTTTTTGATGTACGAATTCGAATTTTGGTCCTTTCATGTGAAGTAGATAGATTTTGGTTAATGGGGGTTTGAGGAAGCAACGCTAAATCCAGTGTATTAGTCATGATGGATGATGTAATAGTCATTGAGTCTCTAGTTATCTTGGATGGCATGCCTGTTCGTAAGGTGAACATAAGGTATAAAATACACTTTCTTTTTTGGGAACAACACTATGTAAACTTTAGAATTATAAAATAACAACCTTAGATGTTAATAGCTTTGGTATCTAGAATAAAATTCCTGAGTTCATCACAGTTTTTGGCTCTGAAGTGTGGGCTGGAAGATAACACTCGTTGCGTACAGTACCTTAGGTGGGCAATTCACTTTTATGACCATCCGCCAAACAGCCGCACAACAGCCAATGGGCTTGACGCCACAGGGGTGGCTCGCAGCTGCTTTAGTAGCAGAAGGCAGTCACGTGTGCCGTCACGTGACACACGCAGCTCCGCCTCCTCCAGGAAGCAGGTATGAGGAGAAAATATCGGCAATAGCAACGGCTCGCAGTGCCAATTATAACAGGCTGAAGGGTTCCACACAGCACAAATAAAGCGATCCTTCGCTTTCAAACTTAATGCGCCGCTCGGGCGGCTCGCAGCTGCTTTAGTAGCAGAAGGCAGTCACGTGTGCCGTCACGTGACACACGCAGCTCCGCCTCCTCCAGGAAGCGGGTATGAGGAGAAAATATCGGCAAGAGCAACGGCTCGCAGTGCCAATTATAACAGGCTGAAGGGTTCCACACAGCACAAATAAAGCGATCCTTCGCTTTCAAACTTAATGCGCCGCTCGGGCGGCTCGCAGCTGCTTTAGTAGCAGAAGGCATTCACGTGTGCCGTCACATGACACACGCAGCTCCGCCTCCTCCAGGAAGCGGGTATGAGGAGAAAATATCGGCAAGAGCAACGGCTCGCAGTGCCAATTATAACAGGCTGAAGGGTTCCACACAGCACAAATAAAGCGATCCTTCGCTTTCAAACTTAATGCGCCGCTCGGGCGGCTCGCAGCTGCTTTAGTAGCAGAAGGCAGTCACGTGTGCCGTCATGTGACACATGCAGCTCCGCCTCCTCCAGGAAGCGGGTATGAGGAGAAAATATCAGCAAGAGCAACGGCTCGCAGTGCCAATTATAATAGGCTGAAGGGTTCCACACAGCACAAATAAAGCGATCCTTCGCTTTCAAACTTAATGCATTTATTGGAATTTTGAAGTGGGGAAGTGTAAGATTGCATGTCAGACCATCAGAGTCAGTCACATGTCAAGCATGCCTGGGTCTGCGTTTTTATCTTTCAGAGGTCAACACATTCTGCAATATTGAAGTTCACATTAAAATACAGACGATTCATAAACCACCATGGACTTTTGAAAAGCCTATAGGGCTGAGGAAAAGTCAATCATGCAGCTCTTATTGTATTGCCTTGAACCCATTCACTGTAGAGTTTATCGTCAGCAACAGCTCACACCTGGTAAACTGCAGCCATTTCGTGTTGGTATATGTCTGGACTGCTGGAACTATTGATGTGAAAAACATTTCATTTCTACTAAATTACCTATGTGCTGGTTGTACATCATCTAGCAGTGTTTCTGATGCATCTGAGAAATGGTTGCTTCTTTTCACTCTTCTCACTTCCTCAGACCTTTTCTCGCTTCCCTTTACTTCTGTTTTCACTGACCTCTTCTTTCTTGAGTTAGTGTCCACTTTTGGGACATCATTGAGCTTTATGTCCTTGTGGGGCAATACCAGTGATGACATATTGATGTGTACCAATGAGCAAACTTCACCCCAGTTGGGTGGTAGCTTCTCGTGTGCCTTGGATCCACACGCCCAGCAGTGGTCCATCAGTACTGCAGTGCCTATCTTCATTGCTGACTGCTTTTCAGAGTACCGGCATTCTATGTTCTCACCAACTTTCACTTCTCCCCCATTCCTGTATCACAATGCTGGTTTCTTCAGGGGTATTATAGGCGTTGGTCCAGCTTCATTTTCTACCCAAGTGATCAGCTTTCCACTCACATCCCATTCTTTCAGGCACTTGTCATTTTCTACTTGTACTGTATTCACTGGTGCTTGTACTGGGGTGTGTGCTTTGCTTCCTACTATTCCATCTTTCCATCTGTCTTCTGTGTATACTTGGCCATACACAAGCATCTGTGGTCTTACCCAACATCCTGGTTCTCCACCTATTTCCTTCACCCCCCTCCTCAGGCAGGACAGTTCTTTCAGTGTTTTAGTTTTTGTGTCGCCTTTCCATGGCCCATCAGTCATGTAATGGGTAGCTTGATCTAACTGTCAATAATTGTTCATCTTGTCAAGAGTCTTTATGTAAATGTCTTCATATGGGAATGTCGCCTGAGACATCCATCTCAATGTTGCGGTTTTCCCTTGAAATCTGCTTCGAGTTGTGACCATAGACAGGTACATCAGGCCTTGGGCTCTTGTTGCTGGTATTTTAGTTGCTATGAAGTTCTGGAGGCGCTCATGGCATAGGGGATCAATGAGCAGACAAAACTGGTGGTTTCCCTGGTGGTTTCCTTACCTTCTTTGGTCATATGCTTGTACCACATGTTATTAGACACACAAGCAGTTTCAGTGGGATAGAGATCCACCCCCCTCATGTCTGTGTCAGCACTGTGCTTACCTATCAATACTGTGCCTTCAGTGCTCTCCTGTCTACCTGCCATGCTCGTTCTACCTGCTGTGGTCAGGGTAATGTTAGCAGAGGATACAGCGGTTTCACTAGATACGAGCGATATTCACCAGAATATGAATACAAATACCCCACTAGGAAATAAGAGACACGACAAAATAAGCCAATTTTTAATTATTTCACCCATCTTTACCTGTGCTACTGGAACCTTGTGCAGTTTGAAGATATCAGTTGCCCGCCTGAAATGCACAAAAGTGAGCATTATTGTGTTAGTGTTAGATTAGTTTTAAGCCCCATGGACCATATAGTCGCTCATGGCAAAAATTAATAGCTGTTCCCACACAGTTCTAATTCCTGGGTCTCTTAGTATGGCAAGAACTGAAGGGTTTCCACGTTCAAGTTGTGCATAAGCTTGGACCAAATATGCTATGAAAACAAGATAATAGACCCTAGGTGGACGTGCTCGGAATCGATTGGGTCTTCTAATATAATGGACAAATTGGCCCGAAAAGGTATCAGGTTGTAGATCATTGGGCAACATGAACAAACATCAAATATCACAGCTGCACTTTCATGAAGAATGTGTATAGAGAATAAAATCATAAACAGACAGTGTACTGAAACCATAGACCTAGGGCCCTTTAAGACGAGGTAGCAATACTTTGAGATGAATGGAGATGCAGATGTTACTCAAAGATCAATAATCAAACCTATTCAGGAAGTTGGCAAAAGTTGATGCTGTTTATTTGCAATTGCCTAAAACAGGGAGTTACAACGGACATCAACGGATGTTCGCTCGATTTCTCTCAGCGCATATCCCAAAAAACACAACTTTTATAGCAAAAACTCTTCATAAGTGACGTCACACTACGTGGCAAACTACAAAAACTTACTTCGGTATGTGATAAGGTTGCAGGGAACATCTAAGTATATGTTTCGTGCTGACGCGGTAGTGATTGGGTTTCTACTTTCAGGTGGGCAACCAAGCCCATCCCAAACTGTAGGGCTCTTTGATACGTGGCCCCCTACCATTGGTTTGGTACCTTTGTACCCTTCTGGAATATTCCACATGCTAGCAGCACGCAGGCTACCATACCAGGTGCATGGAAGGTCGGCGTGATCATGCCTCCCCTTACAATTAGCCCCATATCTATCATCACTCTTGCAGTCTGCCAGTCAATTAGGCTTTGAACTTGGTCTTTTAGAAGCTCTATGTGCCTGAGAAAGAAAAGGAGTATCTTCTTGGTTTCGGTGTAGCTCGACCCAATGTCTATTTTGATCAGACCATGTGACTGAGAGACCGCATTTTCAAGCCTTTTAGGGCATTTAATTCTATTAAATTATGAACTTTTGACACCTTTAGTGCTTTTCCATTCCATTTCAAACAGAAATTAGTTTCTTTTTCACGTTCAATCTAACTACTGGATGAACAACTAGGCTCAGGGTGGCCTCGTCTTCTTGGTGCTGGGCCAGCCAAGCCTTTCTTGTAGTTCTCCATCGACTTTAGTTATTTTCCAACTGCGCCACACTGAAAAACCCCTTTCCAATCACGGGGTTTCAAGCATTGCTTAAAATACACTGTGGAATATCCAGGTTCTATACATTCCTGTGTATTATACATTAGTGCATCGCTGCAAACTATTCAATACACAGCCAGCCTTAAGATTACTTTGTCTATTTGCGTTACTGCGTCTGTACAAGTGTAAACTGATTTATATGTTCTTCAGCATTGCTGTAGCATGAGCAACTTCATCACGAGCCTGAAATGTTGCGCATCTTTACCACCTCCTCTTCAGAGTTTATAGAACGTCTATAGTCTCCTGCCTCGTGCATCTTTTCCAGGTGCGTCATCATCTACTCCATATGATGTCACCAGTCTTCTCTTTCACTCATTTTCACACTTCTTCTGGGACTTTGTCCAAAAGGCCATTATTTCTTTGTGGATGCATATAAGGTTTTCTTAATGGATACCTTGTTTCCATGATTTTCTGTGATACAGGCCCCCTTACTGGTACTGCACGTGTTGCAATTTCCAGCTCCCAACATATAGGCAGCATGGGGGTGGAGCATTTAATGGGGTTACTTTACTCCTCCTCTACACTCCGCCCTCTGGGTGATTCATCGACCACTATCTCATCACTCTTCACATCAAGACATACTCGTCTGAAGAAATGCTTTTTTGGGACCCATATCTTTATGACTCCTTTCAGGCCTCCTGCTGATTTCACATGCTCATAAACACTCCAGGTCATATGCAATTGTCGTGAGAAGGTATGAATGTGCAACACGATTCTCCGATTTTGGCACAAATACCTCCATCCATAGCTGTGATCATGTCCACGACATATCTGGACATATCTGTTCTGAAGTGTCACCAGTCTTATGGATCTCAGCTCCTTTTTGATCAAATTGAATCCTTTTATAGTGGTATTGATCGCCTGCAAAAACTCCCATCTAGTTATTTGTAACCATTTAGTATTTGCTCCCATCTGGATCCTGGGCATGAAGATTATCGTGAATATTGATGAAGTTTTACTAATCAATCTGTGTTCATATGGGATGGCATAAAAGGCTTCTATTGACTTGGCTGAGAAATAATTCTTCCTCTTTATCCGATTCAAGTGCTCAACAGATCTCTTCTTCCTCAGGTGAGCATCTGCTTTGGGAAATTCACCAATGTTCAAGTCACTCTTTGGGATTACCAATGCTGGAACATGGACAATTATCATAGAACATAGTCCTCCCCAATGTCTGGGCAACTTCATGTAAGCTCTGGATCCACAAGCCCAATAGTGATCCATTATCACTGCTGTCCCGTCCTTCATTCCTGGTATATCAAAGATTCGAGCCATTGCTGAGTCTCCCCAACTTTTCTCATGCCATTGTTTCTGAAGCATAGTTCTGCACTAGCCAAAGGCACTATCTGCAATGGTCCTCCTTTATCTTCAACCTATGTAAGCAATTTTGCAAGCCTTAGCCATAGAGGTTTGCACAACCATTCCGCGTTTTCTACAGCTACTTTATGCGATCCCTGTGTTGCATGTGCTTTGCATATAACCACACCTTCTTCCCACCCATCTGGAGAAAGCACTGTTCCCCAGATCTGCATTGAACCTCTTCATCAGTGTTTCCTTGACAATTGAGTATTCTGTTGATTTCCCATCTGATTCATCCTCCCTTCATACCAGGCTGTTCATATTTTATCACATGATTTCTGGTGTGTGCTCTCGCTCTTGTCTTTACATCTTGCACATAGTCATCTTCATCAGGTGCTAACCATTCTGTTACCCATATCAAAGATGCTGTTCGGCCCTGGAACTGACCTTTTGTAAGGCAGAGTGCAAGGTGAGTAAGGCAATGAGCCATCTGAACATCTATTTCAATAGCTATGAATATCTTAGACTTCCCCATAGCATGAGGCAGGAGTGCACATACATAGCAATCCTCCTCAGAGTTCTCCTTCCCACCTCTTTCATGTGCTGGTACCACATGTTGTTCCCCAAATGCGCTGTACTAACCAAATAATCATTCAACTTATGATCAAACTGACTTGCACTTCTCTTAGGTCTCTGTTTCCATCCACCTGCAAGAATAATTAAGTGCGAAAAATACAAGTACCAGAATCCTTAGAGTCAATTAACTTGCCACACCTGAAAAGGAAATGAAGACACGCCTGAAAAACCAAAGAAACACAGCCTCCCTGAAGATTGATGGAGTCATGAAAACGTGCGTTGGGAGGAGTAGATAATGCAGGAAAACCTGACTGGCAACAGAGCGCCTGCCTTGTAACCAATTGTTAAACTCTGTTTCATTCTTGACAAATGTGTTTGTATATGCAGATCATGAAATACATCAGTATAAATTCTCCCTACTGGGGGAATCATAGGGACACTTGTTCCATTTGTGTGCGAGAATAAAAGGAACACCTCAGATTAATTGGGAATCCCCAAAACTAGCACTGTGCATATCACCTTTTTTAGTTCATCAAACCCCTCCTCCATTTCCTCAGTCCATTCAATTTTTCCTGATTCACCTGTGCCTATTTCAGGGCTTGCAACCAGGGTCTTGTGTAAGAACTATAGTCAAATACCCATGCTCTGACATAGTTGCACAGTCCTAAAAACAATTGCATTTGCTTTATTGTGTGCTGTTTTGCTGTATTCAAAATTGCCTCAGCTCTTTCAGGAGTAACCTTCTTTCCTTCTTGTGAGATTAACTGTCCTATGTAAAACACCTCCTCTTGGATTTTGTACTGCAATTTCTCTTTGTCTACTTTAAATCCTGTCTCTGCTAGAATAATCATTAACTGAATGGAATCCCGTCTGCACTCCTCTTCTGATGTGCTGCAGACCAAAATATCATCTACGTATTGCAGTACGACACTTGGCAAATCAATATTAGGTCCATCTGCAGGACTCTATTGAAAATCGATGGAGACTCACAATACCCTTGGGGCAAACGTATATTTTTCAACTTAGTCTGATGAAATGTAAATGACGTAAGATCTTGGGAGTCTTTATGCAATGGGATTCAGAAAAACACATTTTACAAGTCAATCACCGTGAAATATCGTGCCTCAACCGGGATACTGCATAGAATCATCAGCAGATTTGGAACTAGAAGAAACTCTGCCTCTACAATCTGTTTAATCGGCCTCATGTCCTAAATTAAACGCCACAAACCCCTTTTTGATTTTTTGATACGGTACACTGCAGTATTGCATGGTGACTCTGATGTCACTAAGATGCCTTGATCCATCATGGCTGATATACTCTTAAAAATTCTCTCATCACCCTCTCGAGACATAGGGTACTGCCTGTTCGAGGTAAAATTTCTCCTGGCTTCAGCTTAATCTTGACTACTCCCACCCCTTTTAATAGGCCTACGTCATAGGGGCCTGTAGTCCATAAATAAGTTGCTACTTTTTCCATATCTTCATAAAAAAATACAGGGCGCTACCGCACTATCATCAATTTCTGTGGAATCTCTCCTCTCTCTGTCCTGAACCAATATGTAATGCTCATCTAAAAAATGACTAAACATATCCTCGTCAGTGACGTCGGTCAATCTATCCCCTTTCCCAATAGCAATCACTGTTCTCCATGGTCTACCGTCGTCATCAAACCCTTCAAGCATGTCTAACTCCCCTCATACTACAGCTGCCTGCAACTCTTAGGGAAAAACCTGTCCCACCTCTTCGTACATGGGAATCTGTGGCCTTAACAGGAATTCATCAGGTATTCTCATAACCTTACCCACTACACCGGGTAGCCATATTAACAAAATGCGTACCGCATAGTGAAATAATTCTGGCCATGGACGTCATTTGGGGGTCACCAGGGGTCACAGTTGTCATTCCTGATGTCACTTCCGCTACCCCTTTCATTTTGGTGAAATGACGTCCCTACCTCTGGCTCTAGTGGCGCTCCTTGCATGGCTATTTGTCCTGTAAATGCCATGATAAATGTGCCCACGTTTAAATAATTTATTCCTGGTGTTGAACACACTATGCCTTCATCAGTGAAGGAGATTGTCAAATCTGTGAGCTACACTGACCCACTTAACAGAATTTCTCCAAAACCAAGCAGCGCTTCAGCTGAAACAGCAAAATTTTTGCGCTGGTTCCAGTTAGCACAATGGCCTCAAAACTGTGTTTTGTAGTGACCAAAAGATGCATCACCATATTGCCAAGCACATATTGGGCTGGCTGGAACAAGGGGGCACACTGAGGAAGCTGTTACGCTCACCTGGTCTCTGCAGAGGCATTGGGGCACGTTTGCAGCCCACCCGGGGGTGAGGTCGCTCAGGTCCGCCTTCGCCCTCTGCGGTGGTGACTGGTGGTAATAGGTGATGCTGCTCGGGGCTGCTCCTACGTGGAGAATAGGGTCGTGAGTATGCCAGCTTGTGCACCTGATCCCCTTCCAGACCCCTTCTCCCGAACCGTGGTACCCGTGGGATGCACTGTACCTGGAAAGCTCACCTGTTGATTAGTTTTGGCGAGCACTCCATTCTGCTGCTTCTGGCAAGGGCGCTTGTATGATCTGGACCGAGTTCCTTCACTGGTCCCTTGCACGTGGTAGTCCAGTCCTGCTGCGACTAAGCCACTATACTTCAGGTAAGTGTTCCTGTTTGCCTTTGTCTTTCCTCGTCTGTTGTTGTTGTATTGTAAAGGTCGCTGTCTTGCATTGCTGTGCGTTCCACTTTTGATGTTTGCTCTTTTGCGCTCTTTTGCACTCTTCCCTTGCACGTGATGTTGCTGGTCCGGCAGAAGCTGTGGAGCTCGAGGTAGCAGCCGGAGGGAATGAGGGAATGAGGAAAGAAGCTGCAGCGGTACAGTAGTTGAAAAGTTGTTAAGCAGAGTTCCAATGCGGCACGGCCCCAGGACGGATGTTCTAACCTTGTCTTTCTTTTTCTTTACAGGGTCCAAGTTCCTGGATGCAGAGTGCAGTGCTGCGGCGTCAGGATCAAGATCACTGGATGTCAGGAGATGAGTCTGCAGATGAAACGATGAAGCACCGGTTTCCTGGAGGTGAGTATGCAGGAGAACGCCTGGTTTCAAAGGTAAGTAAATTGGTCCAAGTGGCGCAGAGTGTCACGTTGCATGCGAGTGCACAGTAACGCAAAGCACCGGTCTTAAGGATGGAGCAGCTTATATAGCTGAGCTTCTGAAGCCATGCCCACCAGGTTCAGCCTGCCTGCCACACCCTGCCACACCAGATGAGTCAGCACATGAAGACAAGGCCTAGGAAGCCACACCCAATGAGTCAGCAGATGAGGATGTTCTCTGGAATAAAGGCTTTCAGCTCCTGGAAAGTTCTTGTAAAATAATAGCACTCCTGCACTGAAATAAAGTGTTCCAGCTCACATCTCTATATGAGCCTGACGCCAAAGGTGCCAGGACTAAGTCCAGCCAGGACCCCTGTGTTCATGGGTCCCAATGGGACATAAGTGAGTCAAGTGACTCATTGCCCCAATCACTAGATGGTGTGGTTTTTGTGTTCTGGGGCCTCTGGCAATGGCAGTACACCCCCTCAAGGCCCCTCTCATGGGTGGTTTCCCCCCTGGCTCTGATTTAGTGGGGTTATTGCGGTGGAACTTTTTTGATTAATCGTGGAGCATGGACATGCTCACTGGGTTCCCAGGTCCGATCTTGGGGTCCATAACCTTTCCAGTCTATAAGGTAGTATAACTTGGACTGGACCATCTTAGAGTCTAGGATTCTTTTAACTTTGTATTCTTGTTTTCCTTCAACTATTTCGGGATTCAGTGGAGTATCGATCCGCGTACCTGGTCTCAGTGGTTTTAGGAGGGAGACATGAAACACTGGGTTATTGCAGTGGAACTTTTTGATTAATCGTGGAGCATGGACATGCTCACTGGGTTCCCAGGTCCGATCTTGGGGTCCATAACCTTTCCAGTCTATAAGGTAGTATAACTTGGACCGGACCATCTTAGAGTCTAGGATTCTTTTAACTTCGTATTCTGGTTCTCCTTCAACTATCTCGGGATCCGGTGGAGTATCGATCTGCGTACCTGGTCTCAGTGGCTTTAGGAGGGAGACATGAAACACTGGGTGGATCCGCATGTGGGCCGGTAATTCTAATTTCATGGCCGCAGGGTTGATCACAGCCTTGATAGTGTAGGGTCCCAGATATCTGAGACGGAATGCCCGTGGTCCTTTCATGGGGATGTTTTTGGATGCTAACCAAACCTTGTCTCCGACTTGGTAGTTGGGAGCTTCCTTTCGGTGTCGATCCGCAAAATGCTTCTGTTTCTCTTTGACTCTGGCAAGATGCTCTGCTGCTTCCTTAAAAACCTGGGTGATGGTTTTGTTTAAGGTCGTTACAGCGGGCATTTCTAATGATTCGAGTGGGTCAAAAACAGATGTCTGTGGATGTCGACTGTACACTATGTAGAATTGGCTTTGTCCCGTACTGGTGTGAATGGAGTTGTTATATGCGTATTCTGCTAACCAAAGTATGTCCTTCCAGGTATTCTCGGTTTGTTGCAGCATACACCTCGAGGGTCTGGTTAGTCCGTTCGGTCTGGCCGTCGGTTTGGGGGTGATGGCTTGTAGATAACTGGAGGTCGATTTTGGTAATTTTACAACACCTTTTTCCAGAATGCAGAGACAAACTGAGTTCCTCGGTCTGATATCAATATTGATGGGAACCTGTTTAACCAGACGATCTGTTCCAAAAACACGGTAGCCAGATTAGAAGCAGTTGGGAGACCTTTCAGGGGAATAAAGTGGGCCATTTTGGAACACAGATCTACGACGACTAAGATGGTATTGTATCCGTTACAGGAGGGAAGGTCTGCAATAAAATCCATTGATAGCGTATGCCAAGGTGCTGGGGGTACTTCTAAGGGATGTTGCAGACCTGCAAGTCTTTGTTTTTGGGACTTGTGTTGTACACAGGTGCCACATGTTGCGATGAACTGGAAAATGTCCTTTCGCCAAGTTGGCCACCAGTCATTTTTATTTATTTTAGCTTGGGTTTTGGCTATTCCTGGATGCCCTTCTATTAATGAATCGTGATAGTTTGCGATGATTTGATTCTGTAATTTCTTATCTTTGGTAGTATGGTAGGTTGTTCACGATTGTATACTGGCCTCCCTTCCCTAGCCATTCCTGTTGCGCTGGTGGACTCATCAAGTGTTGCAGATCAGATTTTAAGTTGCCTAGAGTGGTGGTTGAGGGGCAATCATGCCTTGGATTTGTCCTTCATGGATGACGGCCACAGGGTCTGGTATAGTGAATGCCTCTTCTCCCTCACTCATGTGAGTCAGGGCATCCGCTTTTCCATTGCATACTCCGGGTCTATAGGTGATGACAAAGTCGTATTCCGTAAAGAAGAGAGCCCAGCGGAGTTGGCGTGATGATTGCGCTTTAGCGGTCTTCAAATATTGTAGATTGCGATGATCCGTGACGACGGTGACTGTATGTCTAGCTCCAAGAAGATAATGTCTCCAGGCTTTGAACGTAGCTTTAATTGCTAGCAGTTCTTTATCAGTGATTGCTTAATTCAATTCAGGGTCTGAAAACTTGCAATACCAGAATGCCACGGGATGCAACTGACCTGTTTCAGGGTCTCGTTGTGACAGGACTGCTCCCATTGCTATGTTGGAAGCATCAGTTTCGACCACGTATGGTAGTTTGGGTTGAGGATGCCGTAGAATTGGTGCTGTGGTAAATGCTTGTTTAAGCTCCTGGAGGGCTTTCTCTGCCTCTGCAGACCAATTAAATTGTTTATTTTTCTGTATTAAAGAGGTGATTGGGTGGACGATCTGGGAGAACCCGGGATTGAACCGGCGATAAAAAGTTGGCGAACCCCAGGACACTCTGTACTCTCTTTATGGATGTCGGTAAGGACCAGTTAAGGATAGCATCTACCTTGCGCGTGTCCATGCATACGCCCCGTGGTGTGAGAATAAAGCCGAGGAATTCTACCTCTGTCACATGAAAGAAGCATTCCTCCAATTTGGCATATAGCCGGTGTTGCTGCAGTTTCGCCAAAACTGTCCGGACATGGTTGACGTGGTCCTCCTTGGTGGTCGAATAGATAAGAATGTCATCAATATAGACAAGAGCGCAGACGTCCAACAGCTCATGGAGCATGTCATTCATGAAAAATTGGAATGCCGCCGGGGCATTACATAGTCCAAAGGGCATAACCTGATATTCATAAAGGCCATATTTCGTGCGAAAGGCCATCTTCCACTCGTCTCCTTTTTTGACTCTTACTAGATGGTAGGCCCATTCTCGTAAGTCTAGTTTTGTATATATCTGAGTTTTTGACTTGATCCAAGCGATAACGGGTACCATATTTTTACCATGATCTGGTTAAGTGCTCTATAGTCAATGCAAGTTCTCAGGCCTCCCTCCTTTTTAGGCACAAAAAAGACGGGCGAGGATGCAGGGGACTTGGACGGACTAATGAAGCCATTTGCCAGATACTGATCGAGGTAGGTTTTTAGATGCTGCTTTTCCTGTTCTCTTAGGGCGTACATCAAGCTGCAGGGAACTTGAGCTCCAGGTACCAGATCAATTTGGCAGTCATAAGGTCTGTGCAGAGGTAGGGCGTTTGCTTGCTCTTTTTGAAAGATATCTTGGTAATCCAGGTATTCAGGTGGTAGTGAACTGGTGAGGCTCAGTATCGTTTGTTTCTTCGACGAACCTGGGTTGGTAAGACTTTTTAATGAGAATCCCTTGCAATAACAGGTGTAGGCACAGTCTTGGGGAAAGGTCAGAACTCATTTATGCCAGTTAATCTTGGGATTGTGGGTCTCCAGCCAGGGCATTCCCAATATCATCTGGAACTGAGGAGCTCCGATGAGATCGAAGGTCATGTCCTCTTGGTGACCGTCCTGACACAGAAGCGTGACCTTCTCGGTATAATGCGTCACTGGGCCGGATGATAGCTGAGATCCATCAACTGCTGTGACGTTTTCCAAAACCTGATTCTGTCGGAGAGGAAGGCCTATCCGGGTAGCCAGATCTTGGTCCATTTCCCACAGCCCCACTGTCAATGTATGCCTCCAAGGAATGTATTTTCAACGGTTGCTTGTGGTTTACCAGGAGCACAGGGTTGACTAGATGTGAGGTCTGTATAGGTTCCTTTTCACCGCTTGACAAGTGGACCCCTACGCTTGGTGGACGTTAGAGTTTCCCAAGTCCTGTTCTTCTTCTTCACCCATGTCAGTTGCTCCAACTGCTTTCCTGGGTGGTTTCACTGGACATTCTTGGAGATAGCGACCTGCCTTACCACAGTACAAACAAAGCTACTGCTGTTTCCTAATCTCCCTTTCTGCCTTGGTGAGTGGGCTCCACAAGCCTCCGATTTGCATTAGCTCGGACTGATCGTGTGATTTGGTTTGATTCTCAAGGGGTCACACGTAGAAGGACCGTCCCTCGGCCTTGGCCCGATCTATCTTCTGATGCTGCAATCTGTGATCAAGCTGCACTGTCGGGTTGATGTATTCAGCACATCTTTCCAGGGAATCTACTACTTGGGCTAATACGTCCTTAAATTCCCCTTACAAGCCTCGGTAAAAGAGCGTAGTTCTTTTCTCCTCTGGTCAGCTAGTTTGTACTATCAGACAATTGAAGGGAGTGATATATGTTAGTAAGTCTTGATTACCCTGCCGTAGTGATAACAGTTAATTGTCCAGAGCCCGCCCTTGAGTATGCTGTGCAAATAGTTTCTCCATTTCACGCTGGAAACCTCCGAAGTCTCGAAGCAAAGGATCATCCTGGTTCACAAAGGGTATTGACCAGTCCGCTGCACTACCTCCCAAATATAAGAGTACAAATGCCACTCTCGCTTGATCGTTAGGGAATGCCCCAGGTCTGCACAAGAAATGTAGGCAACATTTATTCATAAGAATGGCATACTTATTCGGATCGCCTGTGAAGCGTTCTGGTGGGGCCAGGGGAACCCCCCCTGGAAGAACCACCTGTACTGGCGTGGGCTGTGGAGGCATGGCAGGAGGGGCATACCCCGGCAGTGGGACCTGGTCTGCCTGTGCCTGAGCATTTGCCTTGCTAGTTAATCTGTCCGCTCCCCATTCACAATTAGATCCCTCCTTAGGGCATTGGTTTCCTGTCTTGAGGCATGACCTTCAGCCCGTAACTCTTCCAGTAATCGGGCCAACTGGTCCTTTTCAGAAGTTTCCATAATGCCCAGGCAGATATACAAAGAGGCTTTGTGTTCTGTTACGCTCACCTGGTCTCTGCGGAGGCATTGGGGCACGGTTGCAGCCCTCCCGGGGGTGAGGTTGCTTGGGTCCGACTTCACCCTCTGCGCTTATGTGGTGAATGGTGTTAATAGGTGATGCTGCTCGGGACTGCTCCTGCGTGGAGATTAGGGGGCGTATGCCAGCTTGTGCGCCTGATCCCCTTCCAGACCCCTTCTCGCAAACCGTGGTACCCGTGGGATGCTCTGTCCCTGGAAAGCTCACCTGTTGATTAGTTTTGGCGAGCCCTCTGTCCTGCTGCTTCTGGCAGGGACGCTTGTATGATCTGGACCGAGTTCCTTCACTGGTCCCTTGCACGTGGTAGTCCAGTCCTGCTGCGATTAAGCCGCTATACTTCAGGTAAGTGTTCCTGTTTGCCTTTATCTTTCCTCGTCTGTTTTTGTTGTATTGTAAAGTTTGTTGTCTTGTATTGCTGTCCGTTGATGTTTGCTCTTTTGTTTTCTTCCCTTGCAGGGGATGTTGCCGGCCCTGCAGAAGCTGCAGAGCTCGAGGCGGTAGCCGGAGGGAGTGAGGAACGAAGCTGCAGCGTTACAGTAGCTGGTAAGTTGTTATCTATGGAGCTTGCAGGGTTCAAATGCGGCGCGGCCCTAGGACGGATGTTCTAACCTTGTCTTTCTTCTTCTTCACATGGTCCGAGTTCGTGGATGCGGAGTATGGCGCTACAGCACCAGGATCAAGATTACTGAATGCCAGGAGATGAGTCTGCAGATGAATTGATGAAGCACCGGTTTCCTGGAGGTGAGTATGCAGGAGAACACCTGGTTTCAAAGGTAAGTAAACTGGTCCAAGCGTCGGTGAGCACCACGTTGCACACGAGTGCACAGTAACACGAAGCACCGGCCTTAAGGATAGAGCAGCATATATAGCTTAGCTTCTGAAGCCACGCCCACCAGGTTCAGCCTGCCTGCCATACCCTGCCAAACTTGATAAATCAGCACATGAAGGACAGGCCTAGGGAGCCACACCAATGAAAGCTTGTCTGTGCCTAGCAATGAGAAGGGGTTGGCTGCTGGGAAACACATATGGGCTGTCTATTCAACAGGCTTGTTTTTTTTTTGATTTAGGACCAAATAAAAGAAAATAAATGTTTTAAACTGCCTTGGCTAGATTTTGCGAGCTTCCAAAAACTGGTTATTCCAGTTGGCAGAGCTAAGGTTTCCCCCAAGAAAGGGAACCACTATAAACTCTCAGTATATCCTAACACCTCAGTGATAATTACTAGGTTGAACAGAATCTGGTCTAGGCTGAACCCTTTGACAATGGAACCTCCAGGACATGGACATGTGAGAAATACAGTCACACTTCCTCGTGATTTCTACAGGAAGCTTCAAGGGAATCTACATGATGACCCTGCCCCTTAATGGAGGTAGCCTTGGAAGACAGGCCCACACATGGGGAACAGATTGAACATTTGCCTCCAAAGACTATTTATTAATAAAAATGTAAAGACTTTTATCTCTGCAGCAAGACTTTGTAAACATGTTAAAATCTCGCAGTTTAAAAGTGATTTTGTGGTTTATAATATGAGACATTGTAGAATTCACTGACACCTTGGGAACAGAAATGACAAAGAATTTGGGATTATAAGGAAAGTATCCATGATGCCATTGCAAATTTTAATACTTACATCCCTCATGATAATCCACACACGTGTACAAAGTTACATAATTTTAGGCTGAATCTTTCATACTCAAAATTACCAAAAAGTACTAGAAGGTTGAAAAAATGTCTCACATATTTCAGAGTTGGAGTGGAATGGTCTGCATAAAATATGTAACCTGTTTATGTAATTTGCTAAGAGACTTTAACTGTATAAATTTGTGTCAAAATCAGATTTTAGCTAAAGTAACTGTGGGAAGTTTTTGGACAGTGTAAAACTCACATCATAAATCTGACCTCATTCTCTTAAAATCCAACCAGCTGAGAGCGAGGCGGGGACTATCACCCCTGACCAATCAGGTAGTGTAGTGGCATGCTTAGCAAAGCCTGACCAGCCATATACTTTGATGACATCACTATGTATTATAAATAAGACTCCATGACAAGACTCTAGACAGACACTCTTCATGAAGTTCCTGTGCTGCGTTCCTGATCTGGTCCAGCCATCTTGCTGATTCCAACTACAAGGCCTAGGCATTGCTGATCCTATTCCCAAAGCAAGGCCATTTATCCAGAACAAACCCACTAATCTCCCAATAACAAAAAGGGGAAAGCTGTGGTACCTGTTGCATCCTGAAATCAGGCTGGCTTGCTGCCCACTTCCTGCATGCCCACTGCAATACTGCCATTCAGCTGACCTTTGCCAGGAGAATTACCATCCAGTTACCCGAATTGCCCAGCTGTTCTCTACCCAGTGACCAGACCTTTCCCAGCTGTCTTTTGCCAGGCGCGCCAGCCGTGTGATGACCCGACCCTGTTGACTCTCCAAAAATCCCAAAACTAGAAAGTGGACTGTGTGTATAATCCCTACCCCTTATAAATAAATAGCCTATCTTGTCTTGCCTTTGTCCTTATCTCACTCTCTAAGCAATCCTATCTTACCCCGATAACTTGTGGAAACTATTTGAATTATTCTCGCATCCTGTCCTTAAATTTTAAGTGCTAGCGCCATCTCTTTTCAATTTTGTCTTGTGTAATCCTAAACCATTAGTCATATTTCGAGGGATCGGAACTAGTTTCCACCAAGGTTAGGCGCTGGGGTGGCAGGGTTGAACTCGCGAATCAACCTTGGATCTTACTGTGTTCATCTTTGGTGGTCTAGTCTGAATACTCTAGTTTAAAGTAAAACTGTTCTTTTTCACAACTGATTTCCTTTCCTATTTCATGGCTTCATTTTACTCAAAACGTACCTTTTTATATGTAGCATAACTCACCCAGTTTCATAGCTAGAGACCTATTTTCAACTCTATAGTGTCCCTTTGATATATATCTATCCCTCAGCCCAAATCAGAGCATTTCACCCATTTTTCAAAGAAACCATTTGGGTATTTTAAAGTGGGAAGTGAGAAAATTGGAACCTTTTGAACGTGTCATTTGGCTGCAGCATGCTCTAAACTTTCCACTCATTTTTGAATTGTATGCCCTTTGCTGATCCATTGCCTTGTGATTGTCAGTAATAAAACATACATGCTATTGTGATAAAACATATGTATATTATAATTTAACCACACATTAATTAATTATTTGCCATTGCTGAGTGTTATTTTGGGCCTTTGCTAAGGGTTTAAGTCAGTTTTGCCTCTTATTCTGTGAGGGAAGGTCAGGTTTATTCTGTCTTCTGTCTCTCATTCCTGATTACCTGCTGCTTCTTTCTATCAACTCAGAATTCGATTATTTGTGGGTTCAGGGAACATTGCAGGGGGAAACCTTAACTTGGGTGCTATCTTTCCTAAATCAAAAAGTGTTCCTATTCAATTGCTCTGTGTATATGTTCTAGGAGAAGGGTGACCAAGTGTCTTGATTCCATTTTCATTGTGAGTATCACCCCATTGGTGATTGCTGCCCCATATTAAAAATTGTATGATTTCTTTTGAATTTTAAAATAAATAAATAAACATTCATGTCACCAACCAGCCTGGTTCATGGTCCCTTGTGATCTGGGGTATTTGAAAAAGGGGGTGTGATCTGAGTTGCGTACCATCTCACATTGAATCTGCATAACATAAGGAGAAAGGCATCTCAATCGTGCGCTACATACTAGGCCGAGACCAAGGTGTGTATTGCTAGATTGAAATCCTTAACATATTTAGCTATGTTATCAAATCTCTGCCCAGTATATCAACTGGTGTCTGTTTCGAATACAACAATGGAACATACAGGTCACATTCTCCTATAGAGACTGGCAATTTCTCAGTAAAAGGAACTCTACTTGTACCTCCTGAGAACCCTTTAGCATTCATGGCATTACCCGATAATGAACATTGTCCCTCTCGTACACATGAGCGAGTTGCCATAGTCTCTCTAAAAAAGAAAAGGATTTGCCTCCTATTGTGGCATCAACCCTTGGTTCCTCTTGAGGATTAGGCGTCACAGATAGTACTGAACACATCAATTCACCCAGTGAGCTGTCCTATTGTGGGCAAATACTTATCGCCATACCCATGAATGGATTCCCTCCCATGACAGTGATACCCCCTTCCCTAGGAGTCAATATCTGTCCTGTGTGTGCGCTATTCTGTATCTGCATGGTGCATGCCTTGACTGCCCTTGCGGCGGATTCAATGGTGCTTGCTGTGGTCAAGTGGCACAGCGAGCAGAGCGCTCGCTTTGACATCCATGCAGAGCTTGCTAAGGCAGGTTCGAATCCCGGCAAGGCCAAACTCAGCCTTTCATCCTTCCGAGCACCACACACCGTGGGTAATAATAAGCAGCGCTCAGATACCTGAGGGTTCATAGCGCTATATAAATGCCAAATTATTATTATTATTATTATTATTAAAGCCTGCTGTGCTAGTGGTGCCTGTGCTTGATACACTGACTGATCTTGGGCGAACCCGTCCCTGCTTTGTGGGCCATAGGGTGAAGGATAAGCTGTCTTGAGAATTACCCATTCTGTACATACCGTTGGCTCACACATATTCACGCAATGTGTGTCATTCCACATGTCCAACACACAGGAGGGAATAGTTTAACTTTCCCATCCTACATGGCTTGATTACCACATTGGCTATTCTGAAAACTTCCTTGATTATTCTGAAAGTTTCCCTAATTATTCTGAAAGCATCCACTTCTGCGGAAGCCTCCCCTGCCTCTCGGCATAAATCCATTCCCTCTTTGATCCGACTGCCATTGGTCATTCACCTGTGGCGTACCTGATACTTGCTGTGATCCTGTCCCTTCTCCACTAGTCAGTATCGCCCCTTCTGTAGCATACTTTGACAGTTTCTCCTGGACTAACTTAGCTTCCTCGAGCTTCCTAGCATCCTCTCTCTTTCATTTTTTCTCTTGCAACAATCAGCAATAATGTGCGATGGTCAGCTGTATTTCTGGCCATAGTTTCACCTCCATGCCCACCAGTTTCTTGAGATGTCTCTGTACCTGATCTGCCAACCCCTGACATAAAATATGATAGAACACAGGTATCGATTTCCCCCAAGGCTCTCGAGTTTCCAGAGATCACTGCTCTTGAAAATGTTGAATATAAGCAAGTGGATCTTCCCCTTCCTGCATTTTACGTGCCATTATATCGTCCATATCTGATGTCTCAGGATACTGTACCCTGAGCACTTTCCAGACTGCCGCTCTACAATTTTTGAACAGTGCTCCATCATGCAATGTGTTCTGTGACACTTGCATACTCTGCCCTCATCCAAATATCATCAGCCCTATCCACAAGGATAGTTGCTAGAAGGCCCTTTATATCCCCTATAGCCAACGTGTTTCCTCCTGTCATTTTTTCTAATTCATAGATCCATTTTCTGGCACCCAAAGTCAAACTCGGGAGGTTGCACCTTAGGTTATCCTAGTCCATTTGGGGCCACGGGATACACTGAGCTCTGGTCCCTCCTTTTTCTAACAAGGGAAACTGTGAAATTCCAGAATCGCAATCAGCTTCCATCGTCTGGCTATCCATAGTAGAGACAATGGTTCCTGATCACCTTCTTCCTGGCAATGACCTTAGTCTGCTCATGTATGTTGGCGAATCCCCTTTTACACTATGGGATCTCCCTTTAGGTCAATCTGGCCACGCAAAAAGCTATGGCATCCTTGGTTTAGGTAGGTCCAGATCCGACCATCTAACCTCTTTATCTGTCAGGAAACATCCCTTGGAACTGCATGCACCATGTCTTCGTCTGACATGTCTTGTCTCCAACTTGTGTGGATGTCCTCTTTCTCTCCTCTGTTTAGAGTCAGCCCGTCCAAAGACAAAGCACTGGGCTCAAAACTAAATGAGCTTCCCGCCTTACCTTGTGACTGAGAAATCTCATATCGATCATCTTTCCCTTTATTTTTTTATTGATTTTTTGTCCTAATCTCTCGATAAACCTTGTCAATTTTATCTCCTATATCTCCTATCACAAAATCATCCTCTAAATTTACTCTGGTGGGCCCTGCAATTGGTTCTTGTGATGGGAAGAACTACTCTATGTCCTCCCATGCTACTACTGGATTTAACTCTATTAGCTCTTTTTCAATGCGATCAATGTTGCATGCTCTCTGTCTTCTTATTCGTTCCATCTCCTCATCAAATGTTTTTCGTTTCTTTGCTTGATCTCTAACCCTCTCTTCCTCCTGTCTTTTAGCTTCTCTCCTCTCACTTGCCCTACGCACCTCTTCATCTTTGCATTCTTTTCTCTCTCGATTTATGTTCATCCTCTTCTTCTCTCTTCTTTTCTAGCCTGTCTCCTTCTTCGATTGCTCTCTGCCGCTTATCATACTTCCTTTTTTCTTCCACTCTTTCCTCTTTTCTTTACTGTTCTTCTTAATACAGTTGCTCTCGTCCTAGTCTACTTTTCTTTTTAGCCTTGTCTTCTCTCAATCGTTTCTCTTGGTCTGTGTCTTTATTTATCTTGCTTATCTTGATCTTCTCCTTGCCATACTTCCTCAATGCTACTTCCATCAAGCAATATCTGACCATCCATCCATTTGTTCTGTATGAGAGCTATCTCGTTAGCTTTGTCTTTTTCTCCTTTCCATATTTTAATTTCTCGTCCTATATCTAGAGTCATGTTTGATCGTTCACTTCTCTCTTTTTCCCGTGGGACTTTACAGATCACCTCCTTTTCTGGAGATTTTTCTGGACTTTCGTCACTACTACTATACTACTTACTATATCCTGCCACTGCTTTAAGCTCCCTTAGTGGATATACTCCTTCGTCTTTTGTACTATTACCATTTTCTTCAGGTGCTATATGGGGAGCAGAAGGCTTGTCACCCCCTCTTTACACTGGTTAAGCATCCAGTCTTCAGGAGGCAGGTCTTCCCTTTCCTCCTGATATATTTTCCAAAGCTCTAGGCTAGCTAATCTTTTTTCTAACTTCTTGACTGTGTACACTGCATGCAGGTATGTGGTCATGCGTTGCAAAACTGCTTTTGCCAGTGATCTCCCTTGAGGCCATGGCATGAGCATTTTATCTGTTGTTCCCTTAACACATTCTGTACTTTATTGTTTAAGCTTGGGTGTGTGTTTTGGCAGCTGTTTGCTTCCATCATGACAAGTCACAATCAACGATCAATACTTACCGTCGTTTTACACAGAAAATACTTTTTTCAGAAAAATAACACAACATGAGCGTGCACCAATCATCGCAGCTCCAATCCTGTATGTCTCAATGTAGTTCAGTCTACCTCTTCACTCAATACCTTTGTCAACTAAATAAATAAATAATCTGTTCTCAGCCTTTTACCACAATCTATAAGTTGTCGCTCTCGACATTTCTTTATTTCTTTATCACATATAATACATACAATTATACAGACAGACAGACAGACTGACTGGCCCACATATACTTCCGCCAATGCTCCTTGTGGCTACTCTTGCCCCTAATAATGACTTCGATCAGAGTGTGATTTGTCTTCTCTAACAAATCTATTTGTACGCAGCCTAGTTTAACCCGCTCAGGTTTTAAGACAAATTCCTTCAAGAAGTCCCCGGACGTAGGATTCTGGACTTATCTTGGATCACTCCTCATCCACAACTAAATACTTCTACTTGACACTCTTCGTCATTACCTCAACTACCCCTCCAACCCTCCGTTACTTACTCCCCATGATCACTTTCCCCATTTAGTACACATTATTTTTGCCAGCTCTCTCAATCTACTCACCATTCGCTTTTCAGCTCCTGAACCTCGGGATCGTCTCCTCCTCAACCGGCCACCTTAGCTTTGGTCCGCTCAGCTGCCTTTAGAAACCAGGAGGGGGATTGCGTGAAAGAGGGACCCGTCCCACCTGCTCCATTTTTTTACCAGATTTTGTTGGGGCCACTATCCACAGGAAGCCTTGTGGTCCTCTAGCTAAATGGCAGAGGACATCTGATGTTTCTGAGACCCTTAAAAGCCTACTGGGTCAACGGACCTCGATCCATCATCTCTCTGCTACCACATGAATACATAGACCTACGGCCCTTTAAGACGAGGTAGCAATACTTTGAGATGAATGGGGATGTAGAAGTTACTCAAACATCAATAATCAAACCGATTCAGGAATTTTGCAAAAGTCTATGCTGTTTTATATGCAATTGTCTCAAACAGGGAGTTACAACGGACATCAACTGACGTTCGCTCGATTTCTCTCAGCGCATATCACCAAAAACCCAACTTTTATAGCAAAAACTCATCATAAGTGACATCACTCTATGTGGCAAACTACAGAAATCTACTTGGGGATGTGATAGGATTACAGGGAACATCTAAGTATATGTTCCATACTGACAGGGGAAGTGATTGGGTTTCTACTATCAGGTGGGCAACTAAGCTCATCCCAAGTGCAAATCATCTTTCGGTCACTCTAATACTCGTCACTTCATTGGTTATACAAACTATAAGACTCTTTGATACGTGACCCCTACCATTGGTTTGGCACCTTTGTACCCTTCTGGAATATTCCACACGCTAGCAGCACTCAGGCTACCATACCAGGTGCATGGAAGGTCAGCGTGCTCATGACTCCCCTCCAATTAGCCCCACATCTATCATCATTCCTACAGTCTGCCAGTAAATTAGGCTTTGAACTTGGCCTTGTAGAAGCTCTCTGTGCCTAAGAAATAAAGGGAGAATCTTGGTTTCGGTGTAGCTCGACCCAGTGATTATTTTGATATGACCATGTGACTGGGAGATCACATTTCCAAGCCTTTTGCAGCATTTAATTCTATTAAATTATGAACTTTTTATGCCTTCAGTGTTTTTCCATTCCATTTCAAACTGAAGTTTGTTTCTTTCTCGCGTTCATTGTAACTACTGGATGAACAACCAGGCTCATGGTGGCCTCGTCTTCTTGGTGCTGGGCCAGTCAAGCCTTTTCTCTTATTTCTCCATCGCCTTTAGTTATTTTCCAACTGGGCCACATTGAAAAACCCCTTTCCAATCACGCGATTTCAAGCCTTGCTTGAAATGCACTGTGGAATATCCAGGTTCTATACATTCCTATGTATTATACATAGGCACATTGCCGCAAACTATTCACTACATAGCCAGCTTTGTGTTACTGCGTCTGTACTAGTGTAAACTGATTTACATGTTCTTCAGCATTTCTTTAGCATGAGCATCTTCATCTTGAGCCCGAAATGTTGCTCATCTTTACCACCTCCTCTTAAGAGCTTATGAAATGTCTATGTTCTTCTGCTTCCTGCATCTTTTCCAGGTGCATCATAATCTACTCCGTGTGACATCACCAATCTTCTCTTTCACTCATTTTCACACTACTTCTGGGACTTTGTCCAAAAGTCCTTTATTTCTTTGTGAATGTGTATAAGGTTTTTTTAATGGATACCTTGTTTCCATGATTTTCTGTGGAAGAAGCACCCTTACTGGTACTGCATATGTTGCAATTTCCGGCTCCCAACATATAGGCAGCATGGGGGCAGAGCTTTTGATGGGGGTACTTGACAGCTCCTCTACATTATCCTTATTCTGGATGTGTAGGAAGTCCTTGTCCTAACCTTGCTGCCCTTGAGCGAGTAACCATTGGGTGGCCTCCACTTGGCAGTTTAAGCTCAGAATTATCTTCTTGTTGCTCTTGCTGATGATCATTGTCCCTGTCGATCTCATTGCCAGGTGAGCTCACAGCTTTGTAGGGCTTGATGTCTGAGTGGTGGTTCCAGACTGTTTTCCCTTCTAATAGTATATGGACTGGTGAATCTGGGTTCGTCCCACCGACGGACGACATTCCCCAGAGCACACTGTCCCCGAGATGAACAAGTCGTTCTGTCAGAGAATCCTTTGTTTAGTTGACACTGTTGCTTTCTCCGCTGGCTTCTGGGCCACCCTGGTGTTGTATCTGCAAGAGATAAAAGAGGCACTGGCAATCAAGGAAATAATGTAGATGAACATTTCATGTCCTAATACAGTTGCACTACTCTCCGCATCTTTTAGCGCCATAGTGGCAGGAGCTTGGGGAAGTTGCATGTGCCGTCCTGTCACCACCTCATGTGGGGTTAAATGGTGGTCGGACCTGGGCTTGTTGCACAATGCAAAGAGTGCCAGTGGTAAGCAATGGAGACAGTTCTTATTTGTAATCTTCTTGTTTTTGGCAATGCTTTCCTTTAAAAGGCCGTTGAGACATTCACACATTCCATTTGCTTGTGGGTGATAAACGCAGGAGAATTTGTGTTGAATGCCAAGCAACGTTGTATTGTGCTTGAACATTCCATTGGCGAAGTGAGGGCCATTGTCAGACCACAGGACCTCACACACGCCCCAATGCGGGAACACTTCCCAGACTAGCAAGTTAGCAGCCCTGAGGGCATCAGGATGGGAACATGGGCCTGCCTCAATCCAATGAGAGAATGGGCACACTACCACTATCATGTATCGGTATCCTTTGCAAACTTGGATCATTTCAACATAGTTGACATGGAGATGTTGAAATGGACCAGCTGGGCGTGGTATGGCTCCCTTCACAACTCTCAATGTGTGTCCGGCAGTAAACAGTTTCCAGAGTAGGCAATTGGTCATAAATTCAGTCACGTATTCTGCCAAACAGGACACAACCATGTGTCTCCAATATGGATGGCAAGCACTTCCTTCCCTATGTGTGTTGGATAGTGTAACTGAGTCAGTGCTGTGTGTAACAATGTGAGTGGCATGACCAATTTCCCGTGTTGTTCTTCCACCATAGGGCATCTGTGGGAGATACTGCATACCCTCTCCTAGTCCACAAGTCTTTCTCCTCCCTGGGTGCAGCTCCCTGCAGCTCCATTATTAGTGTTGTTGGCAATACATTGTACCCCTCCTTCAGGATCATTGTCCATGCATAGTCACAGGCATGTGACAAAGCCTCCATTTCTAGGAGTTCCCCAATATATGCGACACAGTTTCCTTCTGCGTCTGCTGCTTTGTTTCCCCTTGAGATGGGGTCCTCTCCCTGTGTTAAGACGGATTTCTGAACTCTGACCTGGAGGGGCAGAGGTTCAGAAGGCCAGCCAAGTTTCTTGGAACAGGGTAACCTCTGGACCAGCCAGACCAATCAGGGTAGCAATGGTGGGGTCAACACTAAGTCTCAAGAGGGGTGAGGGTGACTGAAAGACCTCAATGAGCATACAAAGCAAGGACACTTACAAATTACTGTAGACAGGTGTTATATTAAAAATATAGACACAGTTATTACAAGGCCTTTGTAACATTGACCATAGTAAATGAATCACAGTAACACTATATAAACCAACACATCACAATCAATACGATATATATACAAGACCAATGGGGTCTAAAGGGTAAATGCACAAAGTATGTTGACAACCTAGAGGGGAAGAAAACAGGCAGTGCAAATAGTCTTTAGGCCCAGTTCCGCCTCAATAATACACCTAACTAAGAGGCAGTCCAAGCCCTACGAAGAGAGGAGCCTTGTGCTCAAAAGTACATGCTATGCAGGTGCACACGCTTGTGGCAATGTGCAGGATAGGGTCTCTTCCATGGTCTCTAGCAGCTCCTGAAGGTGGATGTGGCGATGCAGAACAAGTTCCCACTATTCAAGAA
The DNA here is from genome assembly GCF_040938575.1 of Ambystoma mexicanum. Lineage (NCBI taxonomy): Eukaryota > Metazoa > Chordata > Amphibia > Caudata > Ambystomatidae > Ambystoma > Ambystoma mexicanum. The sequence goes on from NC_090935.1 coordinate 348,507,581, forward strand.
GGGCCTCCATTGGGGGCAGAGGCAGTTCGAGAGTGCAGGATGGGGTTGCTATTTCGCAATAGCGGTGGAAAGGAAAGGGACCCGCAAGGGCCACTCATGCATATAAATGGGCTCTTGCGCTAGGGGCCACCGGTTGGGATATGGAGTACTCACCGGTCCCCGACGCAAGCAGACCCAGACTTCGCCAGTGCGATCCACTTTGCTGGCAGGTTCGAATGCGGCAAAAAGGACGTCTCAGCAAGAGGGTCACGAAGGCAGCGAACTTGCACTGGTCGTTGCCGCAGCAGGGCAACACGGTACCATGAATACTCCAGTCCGGGCACACTTGTCTCACTTCAGACCTGGGAATGTTAAGTGTATGAAATCCGACGTGATGGTGCCGTGGACACAGAGTTTGCAGTATACCAGGTTTCGAGGGCCTCCTCGAAACGGCGGCGGTGACAGAGCAAAGGTCCTGCATAAACTGGTCAGCCCACTGGTTGGCCCAGGGACACTTCTGAGAAGGCTTACTTGCAGGGTTTGATGAAGGTGCCGAGAATGGTTGGTCCCACTATTCCAATGGGTCAAAGCATCTTCGCAGACCTTCTTGGACGATCAGATGCAGAGGGATCCCACAGGACGACAGTGGGATCAGGGTGCCAAACCTTCCAGCGGGTCACCAGTGGTTCCTCGACTCGGCTTCTTGTTGCAGGATACTTGGCTCCTTATCCTTTGTTTGGTGTGAACTCAGGAGATCGACATGGTAGTGGTGTTTTCAGCCTCCTCTTATCCAAAGTTCCCTTCGTGCCAAAACGGAGAGGACCTAATGGGAGATCTGCTCACAAACACTCACTCCATATGTGGACCAATCATGGACCACAGTGGTCCCAGGGATTCAGGACACGCCAGACTCTCTGGCACCCAGGATGTGTATTGGGAACAGACATCCCAGCCCATATCCTGGAGGCACACACACAAGGCATGCAGAAGCCCGTGAAAGCATTGGGATTCGTGGGAAAGTGCATGACCAAATAAGGACGGCCCCGGGTCGACTCGACCTGGGGAAGGGGCAAGATGGCCAAAGGACAGGACAAAGAACCTCGTGGCATGGCCATTTTGGGAGCCAGGCCACCTGTTCGTGCCAAACGCGGTTAACGCGGTTAACATGGCAAGAAAGGGTTGAAAATATAAGAAAACGATAGCTGCCACCAGTCCTGTCCATGACACATCTGCACAGTTCATAAAAGGTCCAGCGAGAGTTTCTAGGGCCTTTGGAAATGACTAGAGACCCAATTGTGCTGAATGTTAAGATACTGTGCCCACTTGTTACATGCTGCACAAAAGCTGCAATATGAGAAAAGTCTCCCAGTACTGATTGTCTTAAGGGCATGTCAGTTTCCCCATAAAACGTGAGTGAAAGTCCAGAGGAGTGCAGCTGAGGGCTGTGCTTCTCTGGCAAAGTCAGTCAATGGTGTTTAAACAGCAGAAAAAAGTTTGGGGGTTGACACATGGAGGGAAAATTACATACAATTATGACATCTTTTCTAACACCCTGCATGTTTGGTGGAATTTCACTATGGCTATTTGCTCTGGATACTGCATAAATTCTACTGGCATGCCCAACTAAAGTGCATGCTGTACCAGGGCCACGTCAGCTCTTCTGAAGCCCCTTCTCATCCATCGTGACAGTCCTGAGTGTACTGTGGACATCACGTACACTGAGTCTGAATAAATGGTCACCTCCTTCCTTCTGCTGTGCTCCAATGCCAATATTAATGCTACCAGTTCTGCTGCCTGTGCTGAATAATGTGATGGCAATCGCGCACTGATCACTACCTCACTTGTTCCATCCTCTCTTAGCCTCACCACTGCCGTTCCCGTATGTCTGACCCCCCTGTCTGATTAATTGTCAATGACCTGTCAATGTAAAGCACGTCTCCCCCCTCAAGTGCATCCTCCTGTACCTTGCAGGTATCACTGAATTCCAGTTGGTTTTCTGGGCAGTCATGTGCATAGTCACCGTCCTGCAATTTCGGCGAGAAAAGTCACTGGGTTAACGAGTCTGCACCTCTCTACCTTTAGCGATGGGTTTGATGGTAACACATGTACCTTATGTTATCTGTATTGTCAGTGTGCTCTTTGGTTTCTCCTGTATTGCAAACATGGCGTGCTCCACGTAAAGAGTGGTGGTGCACCCCATGATAATACTTGCTGTTTTGTCCAATGCGAATGCAGCAGCAGCCAAAGCGTGTTTGCAAGGATAGTGTCCTCCAGGGGTGTTGATAGGTCTGGAAAAGAGATGGGGCTACGCTAATGTCGGGACTGGGGGCTAGCAAGCCTTTTTGGTTGTAATCCCTGAGCTTCTATCCGGGGCTACAACCAAAAGACCCGGGGCTATAGCCCCTTCAGCTCCCCCCTAGCAATGCCTCTGGTGTCCTCTCATTACTGGGTCAAGCTTCCCACTGTAATATGCTAGTATCTTGTGCCCCATGCTTGTCTTCTGTGTCAGAACTACTGTCACCACTACCCCATCGGAGTGTGAGAACAAAAATAATTATGTTTTGTAATCTGAGATACCTAACATGGGAGCTGTGCATAGCGCATACTTCAGCTCATTGAATGCCTCAGTCATTTCTGTTGTCCATTGTATTATCTTACATCCCTTCTTTGCTTCCTTCAGAGCACTCAGTAGGGGCCTGGTGTAAGTGCTGTAGTCCAAGATCCATGCTCTTCAGTAACTGCATAACCCCAAGTATTGCTGCATATCTCTCACTGTCGTGGGTATTGAAGTCCTGCGGATTGCCTCCAACCTTTCTGGTGTCACCTGTCGGCCATTTTTGTGAAATCATCTGTCCAATGTGTAGCACTTCTATCTGACAGTACTGTAGTTTGGCTTTGTCCATCTTGTATCCTTTGTCGGCTAACACTGTCTGCATATGTATGGAGTCATTTCTACACTGTTCTTCAGTCATGCAACAAATCAAAATGTTGTCTACGTACTGTATGACTGTGCTCCTCATCTGTACATTGCCTAGGTCCATCTGTAGGACCCTATTGAATATGGAGAGTGACTCAAAGTGTCCTTGAAGAAGTCTTGTATGTTTCCACTTCTGGTGTCTATACATAAAGTAAGTCAAATCTTGTGAGTCTGGTTGTAGTGGTATAGAGAAAAAGGCATTATTCAAGTCTATGACCTTGAAGCAGGCAGCTTCCGCTGGAATGCTGCATCAAATTGTTGCTGGATTTAGAACCAAAGTATACTCTGTCTCTACTATATGATTAAGAGGACACACGTCCTGGATAAAATGCCATGACCCCCCTTTTTCTTTCTTGACTAGGTATACAGCAGTGTTGCATGGTGATTCTGATGGTACTAGAATGCCCCTCTCCACTAATGCTGCAATTGTCTTGTAAATGCCATCGCCTGCCTCCATTGATAGTGGGTATTGTTTTACTCTGGGTAAAATTGCTCCTTGCTTCAGCTTTATCTTCACTCTCCCACTCCTTCCAAAAGCCTCACATCATAGGGACTCGTGGTCCATTGGATGCTGGGCTCTTGGCCAAATCTTCCTCGCAGAAGGTTGGTGGTGCTTTCAGCGCCATCGCCATCCTCTGTGGTACCTCTCTGTAGTGTGTATTTAGCCAATATGTCACACTCATTTCGAACACCATCTCCTGGTCTGATCTGTTGTCTCTGAATAGTTCTTCGTCTGTCACTGTGGTCAACTTGTATCCTTCAGCTACAGCAATCACTGCTCGCCATGATCTTCCTGTGTGGCCCATCTTATGTACTGCTTTCTACTCGCCTCTCACAATCACTGCCTCGATCTCCAATGGTATTATTGTTCCTTCAGCCTCATCCAATGGTATCGCTGGTCTGAACAAATACTCATTTGGAACGCGCCACATCTTCCCCATAATCCTTGGGAGCCATGTAATTGCAATATCAGTCCTTTATTGGAACAGCTCCTCATCCACTGGTACTCCCCTCTGTACCTTCCGTTCACAATATGCTTGAATGATTTCCCTTATGTTACGAATTTGTATCCCTGGTGTGGAGCACACTATCCCCTTGTCTGTGAATGAAATCGTCATGTTGAGTTTGCTCATGATATCTCTCCCCAGTATGTTTACAGGTGTCTGTCGAGAGTAAATGAAAGGCAAAGTTAAGTCATGTTCCCCTATGGAAAGGGAGATATTGTCTGTAAAAGGAACCACTTCCATAGCCCAAGAGAATCCTTGAGTATTCATGGCATCACCTGACAACCTATATGTTCCCGCTCGAATGCAGGACCTTGTCGCCCCTGTATCTACAAGAAAGGAAAAAAAATGTGCCACCTATTGCCACCCCTATGCGAGGTTCCTCCACAGGGTTGTGTGTGATCGACAGGATTGTTGCTATGGAGTCTTGTGTGCCACTGTCCCATTGTTTGGCTGCATGCTGTTCTGCATCTGTGGCACCTGCTGTGTGCTGTTTTGAGTCTGGGGTGATTGCAAAAACAGTGGTATCAGTGCTTGCATTTGTGGTATCTGTGTTATGGGCTGGTGTGCTTGTGGGTCAGCGCTTGGTGTCAGTCTGTGCTGTTGCTGAGGTTGGTCCTGTATGTAGTTGTCATCCCAGCCCTCTTGATATGCTTGCTGCTACTGTGCTCCACCATTCTGTTGCATCCCCCTGCTTCTGCACACACTCGAAATGTGTCCCATTTGCCAGCATGACCAGCACTGTAGTGGCTCCCTCCCTAGCCCCTGGAAACCCCCTGCATAATCCCCGGGCCTTGCTGCACCTGTTGCCCATATCCTCAAAACCCTCCTGTGAAACCCCCTTGGTTGTGATGTATTTGTGGCCCACTGGCACAATATGTGGTAAAATAAAGCTACTGTTTTGTCCCAAGGTTCGTGCGTTTCAAGGCGCCAAAGCACTTGGATCACCTGAATATAGTGTCGGGGTCTTTGTCCTCCTCCATCTGGTGGGCCTAAATCGCACTAATGTCTGACTTGTATGGGTATTGTGTCCTTAAAGCTTGTCATGGGGCAGCTCTGCAATTTGTGAACGGCGAACCATTGTGTGCCGTGTCCTGGAAGTTCACTCTTGGGAACCCCACCCTTTTCCATGCGTCATCACTGGCCTCCTCGAGGTTTGCCACTAGTAGTCCCTTTACGTCCCCCACTGCTAATCTCTGTCCCGCTGTCATTCTTTCCATCTCATATATCCATTTCCATATCCATTTCCCAGCACCTGCGATCAACAAATGTAACCTACATCTCACGTTTTCTTTGTTTTCCTAGTCAATGTGTTTCCATGGTATATATTGAGGTCACCCCCCCCCCTCACTTTTCCAGCAGGGGCATTTGTGTGAACCCTACCTCCCCATTCACTTCTCTAGGCAGTCTAATGTGCTTGTTGGCGCCCCTAACTTCAGTGTATACGTCTATTCGCTCTACTCTGGGCAGATGCGCACAGTTGTCAGATCCCCTCGTGATCCTCTCTCTAGAACCTACTATAGCTGTCTCCCCCTTCCTTTGTCCTGGGAGATCCCTGAGGCTCTCAACATATGAGAGTGCATGGTCCGAGTCACGTGATGCTGCTTTGGTCCGTGGTGTCTGACCGTCCCTATCTTCCTTTGTAGACCCCATATTTCTGCCACCTCCCCATGTCATACTCCTTTCCGTGCTGTCCCCGGAGACCTATACCTTGGTCGCCCTCTTTTATAATCCCCAATTCCCCCCTGCGCCATCTTCCGACTCTGTCTCCATATTGCTGCAAAAATAGTCCACGAACCTCAGTATTCTAGCGGTTGCCCTCCCCAGCCTTTCCTCGAGTCGTTCAAATCTATACCACCCTTATCTCCATAGGTTTCCATGTCCATGCCTTCTGCTGCTGTCGGGGTTCTTGCCAGGGTTGTACTGTCTGGTTCTGCGCACCTACCTCCTCCCCCTATGCTTATGCTGTCTGTTGGGAAGAATTCTCATTCTATGGCTTACTCTCCCTCGGCCTCAGCAGACCCATCACCAATTGCATGTGGAGTACCACAAGGTTCTTGTGTATCACCCACGATGTACAATATATTCACAAAGCAACTGTTCGATGATCTTGACCATCTGGGTGTCACCTACATTATTATGCAGATGACACCCAGATACTCTTACCGCTCTCTGGCGACTACGATACAGACCTGACCTAAGTGAACAAAATGTATCTAATCATTCAGGCATGGATGGCAGCCCATGGCCTGTGCCTGAATGATGACAAGACAGAGCTCTTGATCCTAGGAGCCCCGCCTAACCACAAAAAACTTAGCGACAAATACACATCCTTCAGTATTGATGGTATTGCCATCAAAGTTGCAAAGGAGGTAAAAACCATTGGTTTTTACCTAGACTCAGCTCTTAACCTGGGCAAATAAGTTAATGCTACGGCCTCTGCAACAGCATACACATGTAAGCTGATACATGCTTGTAAACCCTTCTTATCCACAGAGAGCTGCATCACATTAACGAGAGCCTTAATTCTCTCAAAACTCGATTATTGTAACGCCCCGTACTTAGGTACCAGCAAATACATCACTAAGAAACTTCAAATACTATAAAATAATGCACTTAGAATAGCTTTAAGTAACCTAGGAGACAACACATCTCTAAGGCCAGGAGAAAGTACAACTGCCTATCAATCAAGGATAGGATTCAGTTCAAAACAGTATCCTTTACTCATAAATGTCTAAATAATGCTGCCCCACAGTACCTAAGGGAAAACATTGTCAAAAAATCATCAACAAGTCCCACGAGGACTGCTAACTCCTTCTGCATCATAACTCCAAGATTTAAACTGAAAAGAGCAGGTGGCAGCAGTTTTCCTGTCCTGGCCGCCCAACACTGGAACACACTCCCTTCTTATCTGCCAACTGACCAGACCTGCCGTAGCTTCAGGAAAAACACCAAAAGCTGGCTAGCTATGAATGACATATAATTTCCCCCTGGACACCTACGACCTTTGATACCATAGCTGTGAAGTTTGTTGTAATATACCTTATTTTGTATTATACTATATGACACCTGCTGTATTATTCTATATAATGTTTGCAACTATTCTGTGTGTAACTTTTAATCCTGAAATTTCTTGTAAAGCGCCCAGATACCTACGGATTTGGTGCACTATATGAATCAATAAACAAACAAACAAACAAACAAACATGACAGGGGAGGAAGGCGCTGTAAACTGTGTCCTCCGGGAGTACACGTGACCATGCGTTTTGTGTGGTGAGCAGGGAAAATGTGTGCGGAAACGCCTCACACATTTCAGAGTTTGATCTCCCATCATTCATTTTTATTTTCAAAAAATCAAAAAGCCCAGGCGAGCACACACTCCCCGTGCGGATGATCGAATTCCTCACACACATATCTACAGTATGAGGCCAATTGGTGCAGGGAGCACCAGAGATGTTCCTGATAATAATGTATGCAAAAGGGGCTGGCCAACTCATAATTTGTGCTGCAACACAGAACCCTGTAAGTGCACAGGCCACCTTTGTTAATGAGGTGACTTGTAAATTTCTCAAAGTAATGCATATAAAAATTGTATCCTCTGCATAGTTTTTATTGTGAATTTGTCATTTTTTTTAACAATACTTTGTCAGCTGCAAAGAAAGCCTTAATTTGTTTTTCCTTATTAACAAAACAGCCAGGTGCAAACCACCAGCCATTGATAAACTTTACAACATCCCTGGCAGGAATGTTTCTGAACCGTTCCATTAACTTTATTCTTAGGTTGCATGGAACATTTTCTAGCAGGAAACGGTCTGATCGTTTGGACCTAATATTTAAAGCAACGTTTCATCAGCATCAATTGGCATAAGCTTCAACAAATCTGTGGACCCGAATCACTTAAAGGTTCGAATAAACTCGAATCACTCAAATTCAGTGAACATTTGCATTATTTGGCCAAATGTATTAACCCAGGGTTAGTGCCACTGGCACTTACTCAGACTTGTATGCAGGCTGAGGTCGGTGCACAGGATAATGAGAGTTTCCTGCCCACGGACAGGATTGGAGAACTGCAAGTAGTGACGAGTATTTCTAGTTTGTACAGTGTTCACGGCAGGCTCACGAGACACACACACACATCCACCCCCCATGGCTTTAATCTGAATCCCTCACAGTCTGCATATATTAGTAGTTTTACCAACCCAGCGGATCATAACACCCCCATGGGTGTCCATATGCTGGCACAAGGCCGAATAAATGTTGTTTTCATTTATGTTATCATTGTAGTGTTGATTGGCTAAATGCATAAAAACTATAACAAGAGTTCATCACAATTAATTCATGACATAACAATTATGCAATCACAATCCACCACAGATTATAGTTCATTAATCCCCTTTATGCCCTTCCCCCCGTGTTTCATCCCTCCCGCCCGGTAAGAGCAAGACCACGTGCCAAGAATTTCCCAGTCATCAAAATCAAGTGTCTCTAAAAATGAACATAGTCCCAGTGTCCCCTACCACATGGAATAGTTCATCTTCGCAACCATTGGGTCTGTAATGATCAGTCTGGCCTGAGGCAATTGTCCACGGTTCGCTCACCTCCTGTTGGTCTGACCTGGTGCCCCCCCCAGAGGGGTACTGGTATGGTCCATCATATGCACAAGAGTACAACTCTCCCGGCTACCCTATTTTACACCCACTCACAGGGACACCTTAGTACCCGCCCAGATCTTATTCCCGTCGCCGTCTGCTCCACTACTGGGTGTCCTGCCCTGTGGTGGGATCTGTGCTACCACCAGACCCGGCCTTAGTGGAGGGCGGGCCGGGCAACCGGCCAGGGCTCCAGCCCCCCCAGGGCACCATTAGCACCAACCATGCCAGCTCGGGGGAGACTTTCAAGGGCTCCCCCAAGCTGGCACTGTGCGATAAAGCGCGGCAGGCAGCCTTTTGCTACAAAATGAGCTCGCCGTTGCGGGCACATTTAATAACAAAAGGGCGCCATTAGCCCCCCAGTATGCTAGCTCTGCAGAGTCTTTCAAGGGCTCCCCCGAGATGCTGTAGTCGCAGAAGGTGCGGCAGGCGCCCCTTTGTTATTAAATGCGCCCATGGCAGCGGAGCGCATTTGATAACAATAGGGTTCTGATGCACCCTATTGACATCATTACCTCCTGGTAAGAAAATTCAAAAATGTGTCAAATCCTGGCTCTGCCCCCTGTTGACCAGGGGTGCCCGGGGAGGGGGTGCCGCCAATTCGTCCAGGGCGCTGCTGCCCTAAGGCCGCCCTAGCCACCACCCAATGCTCCCTCAGCGGAGTCCTTGCGACAAGGCATGGGCATCTTCGCTGGAATAAATATTTTTTGTTGAAGAAGCAACTTGTGACAATTCTTGTCATAAAGAAAGCAGCCCCTCCTAATCTAAACAACAGACCTTCATGGGTATGCAAATAATACCTGGCAAAATTATGGAGTAAGCATTATAGGTCCTTGATCTAGAAATTAAAACAAGGAAAATGCTGCATTGCAAATATGGAGCTGGGTAATCTGGTGGACATTATAAAGTGAAGCATTGAGAAATCTAACAGTAGCAGGCAGAGGCAAGGCCTACTAGTCTGGCTGTGTACATTTAGAGACTAGACCCTTTTTGTTCCGTGGGTCTTTCCCATCAACATTTACAAAGGCAGACGAGACCTATTAACCGTTGCCAGTGTTTCTTTCAAATGTAATAGGGATACGTTAAAGAGAAAACAGGACAATTCACTGTGAAAAAGTAACTTTTCCAAGTACAAAATGTCATTTCAGAAGCACAAACAGGGAAGCAACATACTGGCATAACCCTCAGATTGACTCAAGAAGGTCCGAGGGTCATGCGATGCTGATTCGCCGTGTGTAATAACATCACACTCTCACGTCGCTCTCCTCTGAGCATTCACTGCTTCTGGCCCAAGTGCTCATCTCGGACACGACGTTAGAAATGTCACGCTCTTCACAAAGATTTAATTATTTCCCAGCGTGTGCCCCCACTTCATGACGTCTGTGAAATGTGCGCTGTCAAAACGAAGCGGCCTCAGAAAATGAGGTGTAATTAACGGAAGCACGCTCTGTGCTCCTCAAGTACTGAGTTCGTCATCGAAAAAGTCAATCAAGAGGCAGCTGAGACTACTTGCTGCTCCTTGGTAAAAACCAAACAAACAGAACTTGCGGATTTATAAAGCGCTGTTTTGCAGTTAGAGAACCCCCTTCAGCAGAAGGAAAAGGGGGGCATAGGAAGTGAGGGCTTGCTTCATGGCAGGGAGAGGTCAAAGAGGGAAGAAGTCGCACTATTTGGAGCCATTTTTCATAACTTTCTTGAGCAGTGAACCTCCAAGCACTGCTTGGCGGGGTTTGGCTTTCTGGCACAGTGTAATTTGATGCCACTTTGAAAAAGTTTTCCTGGGCCACGTTTTGCTCCCAGCCTAGCCCTGTTTGCCAGGTATGTTGGGATCAGAAGGCAGTGTAATGGCGGCCTCACTGCAGTGTCGCACCAAAACCTACCTTTCAGGTGTGCGGGATGCTAACCCTACAAATGTTGGGAGAGGCGCTAATTTCAGAGACGTGGAGGGGAAAACTTATTTGTGGGGGAACATCTAACTTCTTAACGCATTCTAATGAGACTGTTCTAGTGCAGCTTCAATGTTGCAAGCAGTTAACTTTCTCCTGGAAGTTGGAAAACACAGACGTAAACACTGCTGTGAGAATGAGCTGCCTCCTGCCCCGCTACCCTTCCAATCACTTCCCTGGCATGCAAGTACTAACCCCCACATCACGATTTCTATTGCTAACAATGAAATGCTTTACGTTAGTAATTGTGGGCCTTTGTTAGCAGCTACACCCAGACACTGTTTAACATCTTAACATCTGTGTCCTCTTCGTCCTGTTCGGCCACCGCTCTGTAGGTCAGCCAGGTCAGCTCAGCCCAAGATTTCGGGAAGGGAGGGGTGCTGAAGCCCAGTCAGCTGAATGGTGTTGTGCTATTTACTCATTTACCCTGCCTTCCCACTTCCCCAGTCACAGGTAAATGTATGTCCCTTCTTTAAGCAACTTCACACTGATCACAAGAGGTCTCTGTGAATGTTTTTCCTGACTGCCTCAAAATCTACATTTGGCTCCGGTTTTTGATCCCTGCCAAGGCTTCCGAATCCAGCGGGCACTGATTTTTCAAGAACCTGTCTCTAGCTATCCTGGGGCCATTTTATTCAGGAATAAGGTGGGCCTCTGAACTCAATGGTGGGAACTCAGTTGCATCTTTCATAAACTATATTTCACCCTGGAGAAGTTTGGATCCCTTTTTATTTTGGGTCTTAGGTGTCGCTTGGGACACCTATGAGCTGAAACTATTGCATTAGATTACAGATAGGGAGAAATTGTATATGAGGAGCAACACACAACATGTAGGAGTTGTTTTGTTATGTGCCCATACATTGACTACTCATGGCAATGCTAATCCCTATGTCTATTCACACCCAGTTCCTTCCCCTCCCCACCCAAAAGACCTCGTCCTGGGAACTCTTGAGCTTGCTTTAATCAATCCATACCATCAAAAATGTCTTAACCTAGTCTGCCTCCAGCCACTCAATTTACAAGCACTCTATGTGTCATTCATTAAAGGGCTGTTAAAAACAAGCATTGGCAAACCCAACAGTTTTGGCTTGTATATAAGTATTAGGCATTTACCAGGCATTGCTATTAGATGCCCAGGTACTGTCACCATTTTATACCTGCTACTATCAATGGCCAGTCAGTACCACTACGGCAGTGCCTGGCCAGTGCCTTTCCCATGCATACACAAAAGCCAAAACTGTTGTTATTGCCAATGCTTGTTTTTGTAGGGTCTATATTGGATTGGGCTACTTTTTCTTTGATCATAAGTATTCTTCTGCTAGCATTAGTGTTAGAGGTCGGGTTAATCAAAAAGGCCCAAACGGTGTAAGAGCAAAGAAATATCGAGGCTGAGTACCACAAATGAAATACACCAATCACAGGCTGAAAAGATTCACAGATCTTTTATTCTGCACAGGTTACAAAGAAACACAGAAAGCTATCTGGCTCTCAACACCCCACAACGTATACCAGCCTGACAGTGAGAGGTGAGAGAGTGCTGGACATCTAACATTCATACTTTTGTACAATTTCGAATAATATTGTCCAGCCCCTCTTCATGTTAATAATCTGTAATCTAGAGTTCGTGCCTAGTTCACATACATCTTATACAATAATATGCAACAAGATTACATAGGTTTGAATTTCCATGAAGGCAGAATGGTGGTGTATGTTCTCGGATCCCGCAGTAAGCCTTAGTCTATAATCGAACACAATGCAGTTCAGCCTGTGTCTACGCTTGAGGTTTACTTTACATTGTTCCAACGTTTACACAGGGATGAGCTTTATTTGCGCAGACAATACTCAGATGGCAGTTCATATGGAATGCAAGGTCTCTTTACCGAGTCTAAACAGTTGGCTCTCGGACAACCTAAACATTAACAGGACTCAAAGGTCACGAGGCTTGGTTGCAAGTTGAAAACACAGACCACCATTTTAGAACAGAGAATTGTGCGAAAAGAAATCAAAATGGCAGATGAATCTTAAAATGGCGGCGAAGTCGATCCAAAATCGGAACTTTGCAACGCGATTTTCTTCGTAGAGCACTAGGCTTAGGCCAACATTAATCACAAAGGAGGCACTTTATATTTACTGTTTCACAATGGAGTTGTGTGATATTAAACTAAATCTGTATTTATTAAAGATCATAAGCAGCATGTATAAACAGCGGCCTCTGGCCGGGACCAGGCAAGTCAACTGACAACCTCTGGAACCCTGCAGTGCTCCAGACCTCCCAGTGGTTCCATGTTCCTGACAACGACAGGCAGGGCCCAGAGCCTTGCAGAACATTTATGAACTAAACTGAATATGCAATGATAACATGAACATAACTTGAACTGAAACGTGGAAAGATGAATACCAGGGGTACATGGAACCACTTCTAACACCTCCCTTCCTCCCACTTCTCTCAAAGCATCAACTAACAATAACATTCCTTTTGCGTAACATAGCCACTCTTTCTTTGTTCCAAACACCTCCACTGCTCAGCAAGACAGATGTTCCCAGATCCTTAACAACAACCTTGGCTCTGAAAATCTGGAATTACCCTTTCTCACTTTGATCAGAAATTTTATTTTGATCACATCGCCAGGTTTGACCTCAAACCTTTTACAACAGTTCTTCTCATCAAATATTTTCATGGCTCTGTAACCACTGACCATCAGTCCTCCCTCACACACTCCACATTCTCACATCTTGACCTGCCCATCCAACCTGGGCACAAATGGTTATTTGGTTTCCTACCATGCAACAATTCCAATTGTGCAACTCCTGTCATGACATGTAAGCCAGCCTGTATTGAAATGTTCTCTCCATGACGGTTCTTATCCATTACCTACTAGTGGCAACTGCAATTCTAACTGCATCCATCAACGTGGGTTTAGTTCTTTCTACATACCCATTTCCTTGGGGAAGATAAAGAGCTTTTGTCACCTGTTCAATGCCATACCTCTAAAAACAATTTGAACTCCCTCGAAACAAACTGGGATGCATTGTCTGATAGATACCGTTGAGGGAAGTCCTCAAGCCAAAATTAAGGCTCCAAGAACCTGTTGATATTGCTGCTATTGACCTCCTTCAGAACGCATACCTCCACCCATTTGGATAAAAGATCAATAACAACCAGTAGATATGTGTCCCTGGAACCTCTGATATTGAAAGGCCTAATAAATCCAAAGTGATTTAATCCCAGGGAACCTTGGGACTGTTTCTCACTTTCATGTGAGGTTTGTGCACCTGAAGACCTTTGTCCTCATCCAGACACTTAGAGCAACCTTTTACCATATCTTCCACTCCATTATCAACACCAGACCACCAATAATCAGATCTAATGAGACCCTTGGTTCTTGCCAACCCTAAATGTCCTCTGTGGCCCAAATCCATAACAGCCTTGTGCATGCCAACGAGAACCACCAATTGATGCCCCTTACACAAGAATGAATCCCTCACATACAATTTTTCTTCACCTTATGAATGTTAGCATGTGCCATACCCAGATGGAATTCTTAACCTTAGCTTGTTTCGCATCTAGATAAAATGTTAATGTTAGCATGTGCCATACCTAGATGGAATTCTTAACCTTAGCTTGCGTCGCATCTAGATAGAAATGTCAATGGTAGCATGTGCCATCCTAGATGGAATTCTTAACCTTAGCTTGCATCACATCTAGATCGGATTATGAATGTTAGCATGTGCCATACCTAGATGGAACTCTTAACCTTAGCTTGGGTCGCATCTGGACAGGATTATGAATTGTTGGTATGTGCCACACTTGAATGAAACTATGAATGATGACAAGTGCAACACCTAGATGGAATCGTGATTACTGGCCTGTCTCACATCTAGACAGAATATGGAAAATTAGCAAGCGCCACACTCCGATAAAATGGAGAATGATGGCAAGCATCATACCTAGACATAATTGCAAGGACAGCAATGCCATCTAACAAATCCACTAACAATTTCATCCCTCTGCATACACCTCTCAGACTCTAACCAAACACAACCATAAGCCTAAAATGCAGCAATCCGCACAAACTTCACTACACTGCAACAACAAAACAAACTACACATAGACTTGCACAACAGCACACGACGACTACCGACCGTAAAACACCCCAAGCCCAGCCAACGGACCCAACGGGCTGAGGCTGCCAACAGCACATCACTGCTCTCTTGCACTTTTCCAGCTTATTCCCACTAACACGCCCCACCTCTCCCTTTTTCAGAGCCGCCAGAGAGCCAGGGGACCACTCTGGTGGTGGTAGTGCACGGTACAAATATCCTTTAACATTAACATTCACCTTCTTGAACTCTTTTACCTTCTCATCTCCAAACTCAAACAAGTTACGTTTCACTAAGTTGAGTGCCACCTGATATGAATCATCATCAGCACATGCTACATCCTTTGAGGCTCTCCTGTACCAAAAACCCCCTCCTCTTCTTCACAATCAGGTTCACCACCTTCCAGATCACCCAACGCAGATCTGGAAAGAGCATCAGCAATGACGTTATTCTTCCCTTCAACATGCTCCAACTGATACTGTAGGCCCTGTAAACTACTGACCGACTTCATTATTCTACTGGAGATCACTTCTAAACCACCTTTTGAAAAAAATACTCATCAAAGGCTTATGGTCAGTCCTAATCATGAATTCCTGATTCCACAAGTACCTTTTGAACTTATTGACTGCCCACATGCAACCCAAAGCTTCTGTTTCTACAACCGAATACTTCGCCTCTGCCTCTTTCAAAGTCCTGAAGGCAAAAGCTATGGTCAACAAATCTCCCTTTCAACACCCACCTCAGGCATCCATCATGTTCATTAATCATCCACACCACATATCAATACATCATCTTGATAGAATAACACCCCTATTTCATTGTCGAGCAGGCAAAACAGAACATTCTGGAATACACTCGCTGCTGACACCAAACCAAAAGGCATTCTGCGGCACCTAAATAGACCAATGGGTTTTATGAAGGACGTCAGGTCCATTGAGTTCTCATGAAGCTCAACCTGATGATAAGCCGCCCTGAGATCTAGAATGGAAAACACTTGAGCTCCAGCAATGCCTTTTAGCAAATTGTCAATCCTGTGCAACGGAAACTTCTCCGCCACAACATTGTTATTCATGTTCCTCAAGTCTATGCAAAGTCTCACGGAGCCCTTGGGTTTCCTCACAACAACTATGGGACTAATCCATTCAGAAGCTTCTGTCTTCTCCATAATGCCTTCATTTTCCATCCTAATAATTTCTTCTTCCACATCTTTTCGCAATGCCAATGGTACCCTCTCAAAGTTTGTATGAAATTGGGACTGCCCCTTTCTTTAATTTGATGCGGTGCACAAAACCCTTTGGACATCCCAGTCCCTTTACAAACACTTTGGGACCCAACCAGCAATTTCTGAGCTCCCATGTCAACTTTCAGTACTTTGAACAGCAAAGATTTAATCGGGATGACGAATATCCAAACGAATGGCCAGTTTCACCTGAATATCCTGTGAAAGCAATTCTTCACCTTTGCTCGCCACATATATTACACTCATGGCTCTCCTGTCCTTGAACTCTAGTGCAGCGTTGAATCGAACTGCAATGTCAATGGGTATGCCGACATAGGCATTTGCTTTGATTTGAGTTTCCAGGAGAGTGCAACAAGCAAATGTACTCCTCCACACTTGTAAACCCACCAGAGTGTAACCTGTTCTTCTGTCTACCAACTTGGACACTCCTACTCCATTTATGGAAATCATGGTGTACGGTTTGCTTCTTTTTGCCCTTCCAGACACTGCTTGTATGGAGTTGATCACAACCTTCCTTTGCCTTCACATTCATCTTCCTCATCTTTGAATACCTCCCTGAGTTGACCAAAGGATTTGAAATTCTTGAAGCAACGAGATAGATGACCCTTGCGTCCACACTCTCAACACACACTGTGAACTGCCACACAGTCTTTGTCGTTGGCCAGGTGGGTGGTACGGCCACACCTGTAGCACCTCCTGATCTGTGTAAAGTTCGGCTCCCTGGAGGGTGCCCATGCCCATCCCGAGTTTTTGTTGTTGTGAGACATGACATCACCTTGTGTTTCTCTTCCTTTCTTGTCATTCCTCCTTCCAGAAGTCATACCTTGTCTCTAAGGCACCTTGGAAGTCTTGTTTATCTCTCCCTCATCGTGAACCACCGTGTGACTCTCTGCATTCTTGTCAGATTGAAGTGCTTTAATGCAGCTCTCAGTGTGCTCTATGCACTTTGCTATCTCGGTGGCTCTTGCCAAAGTAGGATTGCGCTCCTTCCACATCGCCTCGTGTATATTTCATTGGAGCACTTTATCATTAGTTGATCTCAGAGATGTTCTTCTTAACAATGCATGAATTGGCATTTTATTGCCAACCCCCTCAACACTGTGATGTTCACAAATGAGTTCACTACACTCAATAGGCCAGAGACAACCATTATCCAGGAACTAGCCCCATCCTTCAACATGGAAATACAAATACACCGCATCTACCCTAACTTCTTCACTTTTGTAATCTTTTCTTCAGTGTTGGAGCCACAAAAGAACAAATAATTACACATACATTGCATTAGATAAAATTTCATGGGATTTCAATACATATCCATTACATTGTAGGAATCTTTATCCTGGCAAGTGAGTAAACCAGGAAAGGGATCAATAGTAGTTAGTCCTGGCAGGTGAGTGGACCAAGAAAGAAGAAGATATATTGAAACAATGGCCCTCATTATAAGTATGGTGGTCTGAAAATAAGGGTGCCGATAGCAACGTACCGGCACCCTTTCTGGACCGCCATACTACAACAATGCTGGTAGAGCCAAAGATCCCCAGCAGGCCTGACCTGTCGGGTTTTCAGGTCCCTTACCATCATAGTTGTCACTGAAGCACTGGCACCGTTAGATGGCAACCTCTGGTTTCCTAGCCTTACGTTTTTTAATCTGAAGGATTCTGAAAAGTAGCGGTTTCTCACCAGCAAAGTCAAGGGTATCTCCATCCTTGCGCATCCTTCTTAGTTTGCCATATTTCTTCCCTCATTCAGCTGCCGTCTGGAAAATACCGTTCCTTCGTGTGCTTTGCCTCGCTCAGAATGTGTCCTTGTGCTGGTGTCCCACTCCCAAAGGCCCCTCACCCAGGTGATCCTCCCACACTGGTCTACCCCCAAGGTCTTGATCCAAAGGTGATGGGTCTGCCCTGGCCACCTGAGAGAGAGACTCCAGGGGACTAGCGGGTGGGACACCTTCTGGTTTCTCAAAGGCTGCAAAGACCTATGTGATTCAACCGACCATGACAGCACAGCCATCCGTACAAACATGAGAGAAAATTCCTTTTCGCAAAGGATCGGTCACTCATTACAATGGAGCAAGTGTTTTTGGAGGGAATCCTTTCTCGCTCCCCAGTGCTAATATGTACCAAGGGTACGACAGCCCCACAGGTATCTCTGACTCTGATATGTCCAATCCTGTCCGTTACTACTGATCCAGACGATTAACCCCAGATCGGTGTGTAGGTAGATGACCAAACGTTTTCTTTCATGGTCGATAAAGGAGCTACAAAATCTTGCATCAAGGAAGGTGTATCTCCTTGTCAGGCAAAACGATGGACACACAGAGATTCTCTGGGGCTATCCTATCAGTTCCTTTAAATGAAGATCTATGTATTAAGGTAGGCACACAAAATGTATCTGCTCCTTTGTTGCATTGTACAGATACCCCATCGGCTCTCTTGGGCAGAGATCTTGACTCCACATGTCGATTGCTTTCATGGAAGAAGGAATAGTATGCTCGACTCCTGGTTTTCATGCATACTGTAGTGACAGTGCAATAAGAGGGGTACCTATACATTTAACTTTGTTTGTTTATGGGGTAATGGTTTTGTTGAGTTGGGTATCCGGAATCAGAGATCAGACATGGTGCGTACCAATTGAGTTTTTGTTTCAGCCTGTTGTGCCACAGGAGGTAAAACCAGGCGCCATTGTTACGATTCTCCTAGAAGCCATAGTTATTAAGACGAACAGGGTGGTTCTCTCAGACACTGATGAGGAAGGAAGAGAGTGGCACACAGTTTTGTGCATCAATCTGACCTTTTCGTTAAGGGATGTGTCCGACAAGCAATTGTTCCAAGACACCGAAGACACATGAAAGATGTTTTTTGAGATGGGGTGCCTTGCCAGATAGCGACAGAGCAATTGGAAGTACCACAGACCATGTTCATCATTAGAAATATATAGCCACATTGGAAGGAAGATTTGGAAAAAGTGCTGGAACATTTGTGGACCAGCAATCCTCATGATATGGGGCTGTTAAAGAGTGTTGGATCAATGCGGATGAAATTGAAACCTGGTGAGATATTATAGCAGATTAAGCAGCACCCCATGTCTAGTGTCATGATGCCTACCCCCGGGGACCCAGACCAAGTCCAGCAACCCCGGAAGCAGGCATCAAGTTATTCCAAGCAAGCCTACCAACCCCTGCTTGGGGCTATTTGGGTACAGTCCTGGCGTCTATGGTGCCAGGCTCATATGGAGAGTCAGTCCTGGCGCCATAGGCGCCAGCCTCATAGATTAAAACTTACCTGGTGCAGACCATGCTGCAAACTTACCTGATGCAGACCATGCTGCAAGAGCTCCAAGCCAAAAGAGCCTTGGAATGGACTACTTTACCTAGGGATTATTTTTTACTCGGGTGGGGCTGGGGAGGAATAACTTACCTGGACTACTTTGGAGGATATTTAAACCACGCCCGAAGAACAGCACACGCTTTGCGTTATTCTGCATCCAGCAGCGTAACGCTCACCGTGCCTGAAAGTCTGCATCCAGTCTTCAGCCATGCCCGTCTCGAGTCCGGAGCTCCTAGAAAAAGGGAGAAAGAAGGAGAAAAGGTTAGAACAAGAGCAATACCTTTGATCCTTACCTGAATTCCTGATCCATCGCGCCTTCGAGCTGGAAGAAAGAAGTTATTTTATGCGCATCGCCTCACCTGCTGCAGCGCCGCGCTGAACTCACCGGCCTTCGTAGCATCTTCACATTCCACCGCATCCTTCTGCATGTTCCCGCCGAACTCCGGCACCTAAGGGGAAGACAAGAACAGCAAGGTGAGCCAAGGGAATACACAGAGGCAATATTAGTTACCCCCATAGACTTACCTGATTTTACCACTGGGGGTACTATTCCTCTTCACGGGTCGGCGCAGCTTCCACTGCATCCTCGCCGAACCCCAGCCCCTAAAGGGAAACAAAAGACAGCAAGGTGAAACAAAGGGACAAACAAGGGAAACCTCATCACCACAATAGACTTACCTGATTTTACCGCCGGAGGCATTATTCCCCGAGACTTCATACTTTCTCTCAGCGCCTGAATAAGGGAGAAAGCAACAGGTTACATATTGACATTCTTTTATCGAACTGTGTTGGATAATACAAATCCTTACCTGAATATTACCGGATGCCAAGAGGAACTCTTCGCTAGGGTCAAGCTGCAACCTGCAAGCAATCGGACAGAGTGAAAGTCAGACATATGAACTCTTACGAACTACATACTTACGGCGTCTTGCCAGGAATCTCAGAGTCAATATTGTTCTGGAACTCACCAATTCCTTCGAGCCAGTGAAGCAACTGCTTATGTACGCGCCCCTACGCTCAAAGCAGGATGGAGAGCTCATCTTTTCAAACCATCAGAAGAATATTTCTACGGGCCAAGCAAACGAAGCTAGGTGGGCCAGTCCAGTCTGTCATCTCGGCACTACACGTCACATTGTTGGAGACCGCAGCTGTCCAGTTCAGATCGACATCCCTGTGGGAGCCAGGTGAGCGTAACATCTAGAGAGGTGAAGAAAACAAAGGGGTCCAGTTGGAAGTTGGTCCAGAATTTGTGCCCACTCAATAATATTGTTGAGGCAGAATTCCCAGTGGTACCAAATCATTCTATCATTCTCTGTAATATCCCTACTGGATCGACCCACTTCACGGTGATCGATTTAAAGAATGCATTTTTCTCTGTCGCCTTACACCCTGATTCTCAGTATCTCACAGTTTTTACGTATCGTGGTCAGAGATTTGGGCACACAAGGTTGCCCCAGGGGTACTGGGAATCTCTGAGTGTTTTCAACAGGGTGGTTCAAATGGATTTGGGGCATTTACATTTGTCCAGTACAAAAATCCAGTATGTGGAGGATTTGCTAGTTTGTAGCACTTCAGAAGAACAGTATTGAGGAAAATCAAAAACACTTCTCATCCTGCTTGCGGAGAAGGGGCACAAAGTGGACAAAGACAAATTGCAGTACTTCCAGACAGAGGTAGTATATTTGGGTCAAGAGATATTGCCCACACAAAGGAATGAAATGCCAGAGAGAGCAACTGCAGTTCAAAATATGCCTCAATCAGTTACAGTGAGACAAATGCAGCAGCTTGTGTGTCTCTGTAACTATTGGAGATCTTGGATCTTTCACTATTGTAGTTCTCTAATTATGTGAGGCCCTTACTGCAGGGATTTAAGCAAGCACAGAAGGTGAAGGGTCCAATAAAATGGTCTGAAGAAATGGTGACCTGTTTTCTGGAACTCAATCCTGCAAGTAGCAATGCTCCCGTCTTGGCGACCCTGAACTACTTTCTCACTTGAATGGGTAGGTAATCATAGAGGTTCTGGCCCAGCAAATATTGCTAGGCCATACACCGTATAGCAGACTCCTAGATCCTGGGATACAGACACAGCTCCCTGGTGAGCAAGCTTTAGCGGCAGCAACTTTTGCAATTCAAATGTCTTCAACCAATTCTATGGGATGCCTGGTGACATTGTACATGGTGCATGCAGTCTTTCCGATCTTGAAAAAATCCAAGTCAACATTGACAACCCAAAGAGTGTTGGGGTGAGGTTATTCTATCAAATGTATCCATGAATCCCATACGGTGTCACCTAGTCAATCCAGCAACTTTTGTAGCTGAGCCAGTGAAATCTGTTGACATTGTCCATAATTGTGCTACATATGAGGGATACAAGCAAAAGAGGACGAGTGATAAGGAGCATGCTTTGGAGGGAGGTGAGGTGCTATTTGTTGATGGGTCCTCCACAATCAATCAGGACACTAGTGAGAGGCATACGGGTACAGCTGTTGTAGGATTTGTGGATGAGGAATACCAGGTCAGACTGTAGAAACGATTGCCTTTGCATTTCTCCATACAAGAGGCAGAACTAATGGCATTTATATAGGCACTACTAATGAGTAACGGGAAGGCGGTCCCTATTAATTCTGACTCTGCATATGTAACCTCTACTGTACATTCAGGCTTATCAAGGTGGCAGAAAAGAGGGTTTAGGAGATCTGATGGGACCACTGTTCCGTATGTTATCTGCTATCCAGATTAATTGAAGCGTTAACCTTGTCTACAGAGGTAGGGGTAGTAAAGTGCGCTGCGCATACGAATCGTACTAACTCAATAGCACTTGGAAATTATGCAGCAGACAGGGCAGCAAAAGAAGCTGCATATTTGCCATTCTCAGATCTCAGAAATTGGAAACCGTGTCCCAGCAGGTATAGTTGCCAGCTCTGTACAGTGCAGTCCCTTTGCTTCAAATTATATCAATGCAGGGAAAAGCACCTAAAGAGGAACAGGAGCTTTGAGCAAAGAGAGGATGTGCCCTCTTGCCCACAGATTTGCTTTGGATACAGGAGTTTATAGGGAAGGTAGTAATGGTTGTAGAACTGATTCTGAGGGCTATAGAGCAACTAAATTACCCAGCGCACACTTCTCAGTGACAAATTGCGGCAGAGCTCCAGCAGGAATCTGGAAACACCATGAGGTCAGTAAGGAGAGTTTTGCCGAGGTCCTCTAGGACATTTCAGCAACTCCATATTGATTTTGTCGATATGATTGTGAAATGTAACAACTACCAGTACCTTATAGTCATTTTTTGCCAATTTTCCTGATGACTTGAGTTTGTTCCCTGCGTATACCCTGATGCTAAAACTGCAGCAAGATTTTTGGTGAAGGAGGTATTTCCACGGTGGGGAATTTGTGAGGTCCTGCAGTCTGACAACGGAACCCACTTTTTTAATACCTTGTTCTCAGAAATCACTTCGCTCTTGGAAATCAAGCACAGGTTGTGTTCAGCATACCACACACAGGCCAACAGGATCATGGAGTGGTTAAATTGAGTTCTTAAGGTCCGGTTGGCCAAAATGTGTAGTAATTTAAGTAAAAAGTGGTTATATTGTTTGCCATTGGCTTTGTTTTATTTGAGGAATCAGCCAGGGAAAGAACACCATGTAATCCCTCACGAGATTATGATGGGGCACAGGTTATACACACCACTCTCACCTGCATGCACAGCATCAGATGCACATAAGTCAGCAGAAGTCCTGGGTTAGGAGTTTACAGAGTACCTTAGGGCCTTAACCAAGATTGTCAAAATGATATCTTCACAGGTTGTGTCTTCTCACCAACAGCCTATAGGAGGAAGCGTCAAAGAACCGGATTATGTGCACAAGCAACCATTGTTCCCCGGGGACCTGATCTTCATTTGTACCTTTATGCAACATTGGAATGAGCAGCGTTTCCATGGGCCGCACTGTGTGATTTTCACAACGCCAACTACTGTGAAGGTTGAGGAGGGCAGCAAGAGCTGTGTCCATATCAGCAACCTACAAACAAATACCAGCACCTCTCCTATGGCACAGGAGCAGACTCAAAGTTTAGTATGCCCTAAGGATTAGCAGTTCATTCCAGTGGAAAGGGAGGTCACGAATGAAAGCCAGGAATTGTAAATTTTCAAGAAGAAGAAGAAAACTTTGGATTTATAATGTATATCAGAATGATTGTGCATAGGTTTCTCGTTTCTCTTGTCATCATGTTCAAAGATGGCAAACAGTATGCATGTGACTGGTTTCAATTGATCTAGTATCATAGAATTTGATGACATACTATTGAGTTCAGAAAGGAATGTTGACGCTGATTTCCTGGGCAGTATGAAAATGTTAATTTAGAACTGATAGTAGAGGCACGTGGTTTTGCAGCAGATAATGTATGGTATAGCCATATCAGAAGAGTTGGGAGAGAGAGATCTGTAGGATTTTCTACATCTGCTCTCTCGTCCCTCATGCTTCTGGTGTCCCTAAGGTGTTTATACCGGATGAAATAGAGCTAGCAGAGGCACTGTGTATAGTGCACCTAGCTTTGTGAAAGGCCCAAGGGCAGTTTCAAGGGCAATTATTCACAGAATCTATTTAACTGTTGATGAAGAATGTTCAGCTAAAGATCCTAAAGAACAGAAGAATGTTCGGTGTATGCAAATACAAAGATCCAGTTGAGTTTAAAAGGCAATATTATCATCAATAACCAATGTGAGCAATGGGAGAAGAATTGCAGAGCTGGAGGGATGAGGGGATTCTCAGAAGAAGGGGTGCCTAATTTAGACCAAGAATGTGGAAATGTGTAGCAGAAATATTTAAAGTTTCTGACGTGGCTCAGGGAGCCAGAAAAACCTGTTAAGATACAGACACTTACCCATTTCTGTGTTTTCAGGGAGGTGGCACAATGCCAGATGGCATGAATGAGAACTGAAGCCACACACTTTGCATCACCGATCTGTCTGGAGGTACAGCTGCTCTTCTTGACATTTTTTGGACTTGTGGACAGTTCACCTACAGGAAGTTACCTCCAGCCTAGCGAGGTGTGTGCAGTTTCAACACGTTACATGTGCCTGTCCTTGTTATTCCTCAGGAACACTTAATCCTCGCCTGCCCGATGCTCAAAGCCACATCCATGCCCTCTGCCCTGTGCACCTTGCATTCCCTTTATCATCACACATGGGCACCCCAATGACTCTGTCTGATTATGGAAAGGAGGACTATTAAAACAGACCAAGCAGTCAAATTATATTTCTGCGGCATCTTCAAAAGCTTTGATGGACATCCCGGTATTGTATTGGTTGTTTAGTCATACAGATACATTCTTTTCATCCCTACTGGCACCTGGTGTCCAGGCTGCTGTAAATGAAAAGTGGCTTCAGCGGACCCATTACGAACTCCTGCTATTTGTGAATTCCTCAGAATCAGCTTTCAGTGCCATCAATGAAGAACTGCGGTTCCAGAGGCTCACTCATAGCCTTGCAGAACAGATTTGTGCCGCCTAATGATTTGGAGAATGGGACCCTGACTCAGACTATTGCCGCTTTGCACAAGCATAGGCTGGTCATGGAGAATAAGGCTCGAATCACAAATGACCCTTGGTTGGACTCTTTTTTCTTGGCTGCTGTCTTGGATGAGCCTACCCATCATCATGTTCATGCCCATTTGTGTCTTTTTCCTTATTATCTTTTGCTCTTGTCAAATGTTCTTACAATGCTGCTCTGTCCAGCTACCGAAAGCAGCTGCCATGATGATTATGACCCTGTCCAAAGCTAGAACCACTAGGATTTCATATCACATTGGTACTGGAGCTGTCTTGGGTGCTTGACCAAGTGGGGATGATTGTGTGGAGCAGCGGGTAGATTGTGGAAATGGTGTGGGAACAAGTTGGGGTTGTTCAGCAGATGAGTATGCCCCTATTGGGACCAATGTAAGGGATGATTTTAGTTTTTTTTCCAGAGAAGAGGGTTTTAAAGAACATACACTTGATTTATTAGTTAAAGTATTAACTAAGGGGGGGAGGGGGATGTTGGGGTGGTTAGGAAAAGTCCTAATGAGAAAGAGGGGTTCATGGTGCACATGCCATATTTGTGAATGGGCGAGTGACGAAGTTGGCGCAATGTCATTTTATATGTATCGAGCGTAGTTAATGTGAATGGGATATCTGTTACTTTAAGTGTTACTTATATTTAAGTTGATACATTTAAGATTCGCACGTGCGCAGCAAGATAAATGTCAAAATCGCAAATGAAATATAAAGTCAATCTGGGTATGGTGTGCTACAAAACGCTTAGCAGCTGGGCAACAAGGAGCTTCATAATGCGCATGTGAAAAAGGTGATTTGTGACGAAGAACCCACTGTTAAGAAGACATGGTAGTTATTAAACATGCATCTACTGAGGTACATACATGGGGAGTTTACAAATCTATATGCACTGTGCTCTTTTCATAAACTGGTTAAACTCTGCAGTCAAGGTTTTGCAAGGTGAATTCTGAGTGACTGGGAAAAACTGGTTTTCCTGGGTTTATAGGTCGAATGAAAGGTAACGAGTAACTGCAACATTAAGCAGATGGTCAGCCAACAGGTCGACCCAGGGTGTTTATGGCTTGGAAGTATCGCAGTGGGAAGATGCAATCTCCCAAGTTCATGGGTGAATGTTATTTATTACTCAGGGGGATTCAGCCATTTGCTTTTGACCAGCAATAAGCCTGGGCTGAAGGGACGCCTTAGGCCAGAGTTGGCGGATACCTCATGGGTTTCGATTGTTTTCTGAGGAATGACTGGAAGCCATGCTGTTGAATTGGTAGTCATTTAGATTAGAATGTTCCAATGCCGCCAGCAAGTTGGGGTGGGTGAGATGGTTATCGCCATTTTATTGGGAACCTGTTTACACTTCACATCCTCATATTGTCTGAAGTACTTTTGCAAACCATGTACAATTATATTCATGGTTAGGAGTTCCCAGGCCAGCTGGGACTTGTAATAAATTACGTGTGTATGCAAATGTATAACTATGTGATGATGTCACAACCTACCACGGACAAACCATAAAAGAGGGTGTGCTGTAGACATATGATATGATAGGTTATTTATAATGCGCTTAATACCCAGAGGTTTCTAAGCGCGGACCCGGGGATCGAACCTGTGTGGCTCTATGTCGTCTTGCTTCCAGGGCGAGCACGTTGCTGCTGAGCTATCCTCCCGAGACGGTAGTGAAACAAAAGTGACCCATGAGAATGTCGAATTGGAGAAAGATGGTATTTCTTCTGTATAGGTTTTGACCGATCATGAATGGCGGTGGTTTGTAAAAAAACATATGGGAGTGTTTTAACTGCAGCAAAAATGTTTATAATGTGACAACTGCGCGCAACAGGTCTGACCCTGCCATGGTAGGCAGAGCCGTTACGGGAGCACCGGCACCGTTAGCAACGGTGCTTGTGATTCCGTGAACCCATTCCATGGAGTCCAATGGGACTCCATGGAATGGGGACTAACATTTTCTGGCACAGAGCGTCCCGGTCCATCGGTACTTGTAATGTTACGAGTCCGGCAGCAACCCGCCAGAAACACGGGCAGGGTTACCGTCGGACTCGTAATGAGGCCCATAATGTTAATAGGGTTGCAAAATTGTATCAAAGGTATTCTAGATACTTGTTTTTCTATAGCTGGGTTGGGTGTGGCAGACAATCAGTTTTTTGGATTGTGGGATTAATTCTATGCATGAACTCATGTTCTGGGCAAGCTAGCATCTGCTCACAAACACCTGCATTCTTCTTTTTGTCTGCATTTTGTTTCCCAAATGTGACCTGTATTTTGAACATCCTCCCCCTCTTAGTTAATTGTTGGTTGTGGCACTGCCACACTGTTCCTTACAAGGCTTTCAGGTTGTCATGGAAATGTCAGAGAGCTTTTGCATGGTATGTCAACTTCCATTTCAATGGTGTTCATATTGGATGAGTATTTGTTTGTGAAACAATGGGTCACAGCGAGTGCACAAACTGTCCTAAATACATTGCTGTCAGAATTCTTGGCTTAACCATGGGTGCTATCATCAATAAATCGTTGACCCGCTATATTCAATGACTGGGAATGGCAGTTTGTCCCAGCGTTAATGATTCTGCTTTGCTCTGGCCTGTAAGTTGGGTCCTGGGTCATTTCAAACTGGTGAAACTTGTGAGTTTGTAGTCATTACAATAATGTATAAAGTAACGTGAGAACCGTTCTAGTTGTTCATACAGAGAGGCAGCATTAAATTGATATGCACTTAAATAAACAGCATGTTCAAAACTTTACATCTAAATAGATCACAGATGTCGTGAGTGGATTGGGGCAGGACAGAAAATAATTCAGTGGACACATTGATCATTGGCCATAGCCCTGTCCTTGCCCACTGATCACTGTCATCACTCTAATGCACACAACTTAAAAACTAAAACATGCTGTGGGCCTGGTGCAGAGTCTCCTGTCAGCCAGGGCTTTTCCTTTAGTACCATCTATCTCGTCTCCTGTTTGCCCCCCTGGTTCATATGAGGACCCTCAGTTGTCTCCATATGGCAGGTCTTCCCTCCTTCTGTGTTCCCACCTGTGAAAGTCTCCTTTTGCTCCGCCCCTCCCGCTGTGAGTGCCCGGTTTCTGCATTGGTGGGAAGGGGATCCCTTCTCTGCACACCAGCTCAAAGTGATGGCTTCTCCCACTTTCAGCACACTGACGCCCTATTGTCAGGGATGGTCGGCTGTGGGGAAATCGCATCCCGCACCTGTGGCACATGCTTTCCTCTCCACCTGGCTGCGATGTGGCATATTGCAGTGTTCACTCGAAGCCCAGTTGTCCTCATGGCCCCCATGTATGATGTGCTCATATGGCGGCTACTTGCCCTCTCTCCTTTGGCTTCTCTATCTCTGTTGCTTGGGTGTCCACCCTTTCATGGATGCATGCCAGCTCCAGGAACTCAGCAACCGAGAGGGGCTACTTCAGAAGATGCTTACAAAATACAGGTGAGTTACACCCTTCTATTATCCAGAGACGTATTGCCTCCTCATCCTTGATGTTTGCAAAGTCATAAAGCACCGTCATCTTTTGCAGTCTGATGACAACTTCTCCTATTGTTTCCTGAGGTAGCTGTAGGCATTTATTGAATAACTACCTATCAAAATCCTTGTTTGGTTTAGCGAGTATTTTCACGTTGAATGCAGTGATGACCATCCCGTAAGTCACTCTCTCTTGTGGTGGGATCGTCTTAAGAATCCCCTTGACCTCTCTCGCCACATTATTTGTGAATATACCCAGGAGCGTTGTGGGATAATCTTACCTGTAAGGAAGGCATGGTATCAAACAGTAAGACAGACACAAATGATCACAGTTCAAGGGTATTTATTGAACTTTCAAATGGGTTTGAAAAACACCTATCTAATCCTAAATCTAAAGATGGGAGCAAGCTACGACTATCAAATAATATTGACTCAGTCCTAGTGGAGTCTGTCAAAATAAAAGGGCCTAAACAAATAAACCTATTGCCAATCCTTACTTCTAAATACAAACAGTGTGGGAAAAAATGTTATGAAAAAGAAAAGTGTTCAAGAAATGATATGTCAGGATATTTGAGCCGTTGGCTCCTCTTCCCCATGTTGCCATCATGGGATAAGGCAGTACACTCGAGCTTAGCACACACTCTTTCTTCTCTGGCACGAGGATGCAGTTCAAAACCTCAGCATAAGGGTCTTCTGTGCCAAAGTCTCTTTGCCATTCAAATTCTCTTATTTCAGAGTGCCTGATGCGACAAACACCACAGTTCCTTTCTTCTCAGGATTTCACATTCACAATTTCTCGGGTGATTTACTGTTCACCCCGGTTCCTTCTCTGCCAGCCTCAGACCCACTTTAACACAATGTTCTTAATTGATCTCCCTCGATTGGGCTCGGACTATTTTATCTTATTTTTCAATCTTTCCTATTCTATATAAAAAATCGAAGACTTTTTGATCTGCCGCAGGACCACTTCGATTCAAAAAATATTTCTCTTTGCAATTGTTTTTTTTTATAACACATTTTATTGATTTTTAGCATGTTAAAGAAAAATGTTACATTTCACATTAAAAACATTAAACATTACAAGACCTTTCGGTCAAACCCGGTCCCTAGAGACCTTTCATAAATTCTCACACATACAACAAAGTGGGTCTTGAAAAGTCATTTGCCGCTTGCACAGAGTGTATATCAGAGTGCCCCTGTTTCGCCCCCACCCAGTGTCCGACACACGATCAGTTGCATTGCTCATTGCGCATCCTCCCATTTTTGCCATATTTTATCAGCTTTCCTCAGATATCCTCTTGCTGTGTACACTCCACGTTCCATTATCAGACATACATTTACATTGGTGACCCATTGTTCATATGGCGGGCTTATTGCAGAGCCCCATAGTTTTGCGATATTTTGTTTGATTAGAGCTGTGGTTGTCGAGACAAATAGTTTCTCATGTCTGGACAGTTCCCCCTCATCCTCTATCTCAAGAAGCAGCAGTTTTGGATCTCGATGTATTTCCTTCTCCAGCACTGCCGCCAGGACTGTTGGATGTTAATGCATTCCCATAGTATGTGGAAGAAAGTGCCTTCCTCCCTTTTGCAGCAGAGACAAAGTGGCTATCACGCTTCCCCCATCTATATAGTGCCACTCTCGGGTAATATATTCTATGCAGTACTTTAAACTGTATAAATCGGAGTCTGGCAGAGATTGCTATTTCATAGGGAAACATCAGGGCCATTACCCAGTCTTCCGTTTGTATGACCCCGACATCTCTCTCCCATTTCAATTTCAGACTCCGGAGTTCGGTGGTGGCAAAGGAGGTTATGACATTATACATTATCGATGTAGTCTTAGTATCAATCCTTGCCTGGACTATGTTCCTCTTCGAGAGGGGTGCTTTCAGGCATATTCGCTAGCTCCGGGAGGTGGGGTTGCAGTGCGTGATGTAATTATGTGTAGTGGTAGTGTTCGGTGAATGGAAGGTGAAAGCGGGACACCAGTGATTCAAAAGGCACCAGTGTGCCGTCTGTAATGATGTCTCCAACTGTTTTGATCCCAAGGTCCCTCCAATTGTGCCAGCTCGGGAGTTTGTTTACTTCAGGAAGAATTCTGTTTCGCCATAGTAGTTGTAGTGGGGTGAATTTTGTATCCCAACCCATGTGTTTATGTGCTGCTCTCCATACTAGTGAGACGTGTATCGACATGGTTTGGGGGGATGCCTGGTGTGTCGCCCTATAAAGATGTTCAAGTTGGGACCCGCTTCATTCACCTGTGCTCGCAGCCCTAATATGTGGCAGTGATTGGTCCCCATGCAGCAAGTCATTTACCCTTGCCATTTGGACGGCCCAGTAGTATGACTTTAGGCATGGGAGTCCAGTCCCACCCTCCCATATGGAGCGTTGAAGGGTGCATAGTGCAATGCGGGGGTGTCCACCACACCACAGCAGCTTTCTAAGTATGCTATGCATTTTTTGAAATTCCTTCGGTGGAATGTGTAGTGAGGCATTTTTCAATACATATAGTAAGCGGGGGAGGACCATCATCTTAAAAAGGGCCGTCCTACCTAGTAGGGTCAATGGGAGCAGGACCCAGTGTCAGACATCTTCTGTAAACCTTGCCATGATTGGATGGAGGTTGGTTACTGTGGGGCAGGAGATATGCAGGTCTATCCAATAGATCAGCAGATCATCCGCATATAGAGAGACTTTATCTTCCCAATCTTAAAAACATTTGCAGTAGGTGCGGAGCAATCTTGTTTATTCCCACTTTACGTCACAGTTCAATCGAGAAGCCGTTTGGTCCAGGTGTCTTCCCTGCTTGGAGTTCCGACATGGCTGATGCCAGTTCTTCCTCCGTAACGTCTTTATCTAAAAGGGTCTGCTGATCTGCATTGAGGGAGGGAAAGGTAATCTCATTTAGTATGGAGATGTCAATCGGGGCAATGGGAGGTTTATACCGGTCTGCATAGTAGGAGGCAAAGCCTTCAGCTATGTCTTGATCAGTTAGCAGTGGTTCTAAACCTTCTGCTCTGATCATCCGAACTTGGCGACTACCCTCCTCTCTTTTTTCCAACCATGCCAACATTTTGCCCGCCTTGTCTCCAGTCTCATATATTCTAGCCCGCATCGTTCTGTGGGCCTGTTTGGCACAGTCTAGCGCCACATTTTCTTTACAATTGTTTACTTTCACTTCTGCCACCTCTCGGCTGTGTATCTTACAGAGACCTTCAATTGAGCATGGATCAATGATATAGAAGCCTTTCAAAGTTCAAACATTCATCAGCAGTTCAACTTTACTCGTGTCTTTCATCACACATGTTTCAGCAATGTTTGTTCCAGCGCTCAGTATAGAATGTTTCTGCTTGCAACCTTGGCTTCAACACAGACTGGTTTGCATTGGTCTCCCAACTCACTGGCTGTGTTGATTTCTCTGTTGTTTCTTTATTCTGCTGCTTCTCCCCGACTCGATTAGTCATGAGAAAGTACTGTTCCCCAGATCTGCATCTGTCCTCTCTCCTTGCATCTTCGTATTTCTTCATCAGTTTTTCCTTGGCAATTGAGCTTTTTTTTAATCTCCCATCTGATTCCTGCTCTCTTCATTCTGGGCTGCTCGTATCTATCACATGATCTCTGGCGTATGCTCTTGTTTCCAAACTTGAACATAATCATCTTCTTTTGGAGCTGACCATTCCGTCATGCATACCAAGGATGCTGTTGAACCCTGGACCTGCCCTCTTGTATGGCAGAATGCAAGGTGAGTCAGGCAATGAGCTGTCTCGAATATCTTGGAATTCCCCATAGCATAAGATAGGAGAGCACAAACATAGCTATCCTCCTCATAGGTCCTCTTTCCCACCTTTTTCATGTGTTGATACCCCATTTTGTTCCCCAAATGTGCTGTACTATCTAGATAATTATTTAACCCATAATCTTTTTTTTTTTTATAGCTTGATTTACAAACTTTTTAAAACAATATCTCTCTCGTTACAGTTTCTTGATTTTAAATTCTCAAGTGGCAGTTTCGTTATGATCCTTTAGGATTTCGTCTAAGAAGTCAATGACTCGACAAGTCAGCATCACATTGTTTCCACCAAGAATACGAAACCACCAGTCTTCCATATTCGAGTTTTCTGGTGCATATTTTCCAAGATGAGTTGATCTTTGGCGCTTTAAGTCCACGCATTCAATTGTAAGGTGTTTGATGGATTCAACTTCGCCCCTACAAAATCTGCATAGGTTGTCGATCGTGTCATTGGCGTGTATCCTGAATAGCAGTTCTTTTGTCCTCAAGGCGTTTAGATGCAATTTCATAAAGGAGTCTCGGTGGTGTCTTGATGGAAATTGTTTAAGGTACCTGGGTAGCAAATCAAGACAATTTGCAACTGGGCCCAAGTATAGTGCAGAGTCCAAGTTGTTATAATGCTCTAGGTTTAAGATCCATTGCCATTGTTTTATTTTCTTTTTTGCATTTTGCGGGTGATTTATTAACATGTCCAAAGATGTATCTGCATGAGACAAGATCTCAACGAGTTTTAGTTGCCATTCATTTATCAGGGAATTCAAGCATTTTTTGTCACAATTTTGGAAAATTTCGTACGCCGGTTCCGGGGAACTTAGCTTCATTTTCCTAAGTAGGGACAATGATTTCCATAGAACAGTTCCTTGGAGGGGGTTTAATGCGAGTTCATTTTTGATCTTGATAACTGACACATGTTTGGGTAGCCTTAAAACCTTTCTCCAAAATTGAGCTTCTAAATACGGCCATATTCTATGGTTTAAATTCCAGGCTGCTTCAACGCCATAGGTTAGTGCTGGTCAGTTGGTAAAATTCCCGTACAGGTTGCATCGTGAATTTGCCATATAGCCTATGCAGTTTTGCAGCTTGATGGGCAACTGTTATTGTCTTATGAATTAAGTCTTTAGACCACTCCCATTCTCTTATGGAAGTGTTAAAAGGGATTCCCAGGTATCGTATTTCATTAGTGGTTTCTAGCTTTTCCGCTCCAATTGACCACGTGAAGTTTCTGTTTCTTTGTCCTGATGTCGAACCGAAGGACATGACTTTGGTCTTTGCGACATTAATACACAATTTGTTTATGATCATATACTTGTCTAACGCTGCTAGAAGCCTTAAGAGGCCGATCCGGGTTTGGTCAACAAGGGCTATGTCGTCAGCGTATGTGACTCCTCTTATTTCATTGCCGTTAACTTTTGGAGGAAAACAGTTAACTTGATTTAGTGTGAGTGGAATATCGGCAATAAACAACTTGAATAAGAGCGCAGCAAGCGGGCAGCCTTGTTTCACGCCTGTGTTTGTCTCTATAGGAGTTGTTAAATCACCTTGCTGGTTCAACCGTACTCTGATTGAGGTATTTACGTGAAGGGCAATTATGGGCTGTAGAATTTCTTCTGGACAAGACCAGCTCCTTAATTTCTTCCATAGTAGTTCTCGATTGATGGAGTCAAATGCTTGACGCATGTCAACAAATGCCAGATGTAAGTTCTTTTTTTGTTTTAATGCTTCAAGCTTTAGTAGGTTCAGGATTACAAGATTTACTTCTGTCCCGACACCTTTAGTGAACCCAGTTTGTCGATGGTCTAGACAGTTTGATTGTACAGCCCAACTTGCTAGCTTCTGTTGTAGAAAAGAAGCCATTATTTTCCCAATCGTGTCCATCAACGCGATTTGCCGATAGTTATTTGGGTCTTCACGAAGGCCTTTTTTTTTATAAATAGGCACTATAATTGCCGTTGTCCATGATTGTGGCAAAATTCTTCTTTTTGTGATTTGCTTGAAGAGAATTTCAATGAAGGATGACCATTCTAGCCTATTCTTCTTTAACATTATATTACTAATGCCATCCGGGCCTGCTGCTCTAGAATATTTCAGCTTTGCGATTTTTGTGGCTATGTCATCGAATTCTTCAGTTGTGTTCCACTCCACTTGTGCAACGTGGTTGCCAATTTGGCTGCTTTCTTCTTTGATGAATAAAAGCTTGGCAAAGTGTTTTATCCAAGTCACCTCGGCTACCCCATTTGATAACATTGCATTCTGCGATGGAATTTCGTTGTTTAATATTGCCCAAGTTTCTCTTGAATTTTGGGTCAAGATTAATTTTAGCATCAGGGCACCTCGTTCTTGGTCTCTCATTGATTCGAAGGATTTTTTCCAATTTCGAAATCTTTGTTTCCTTTTTTTTATTTTTAAAGTCGTTGATGCATCAGGGTTTTTCTTCAGCTTCCTTAAGTCTTTCTGTAGTAACTTTTTCTCTTTACAAATCGTGGCACTCCACGTGTGTATGTGTTCTACATTGTTACTTTTTAGACCACCTTGAGGAAATCGGAATTCCATCAGCAAAGGAGTCTAATTTACCTGTGAATCTGTGTCGACTTCATTTTGCTCGTATTGAATTAGTAATACTTGTAATCTGTGTTTTATTTATTCTCAGATGATTTCCAGCTTGGTTTGTTGCCAGGTTCCCTCCAGACATCTTTTTTGCATTGTTTTGTTCAATTTGACAGTGCAGCACTAAAGCGTCATGGTCACTTCTTGTCATTGAGGTTATAGTTAAGTCTTGGACTTGAGCCCAAAGATTCGAGGAAACCCAAATGTAATCCAGGGTTTTATGTAAACCTGTGTTGTGCCAGGTAGAATGAGGTGGAAAGTCACTAATAACATTACCATTTGTCATGACACAATTGCGCATTTCCATTGCTTGAGTCCAGCTTTTGCTTATCGTCGAGGCAGTTTGCCTTGTCACAAAACTTTCATTTAATTGCGATGTTGTGTCAATTAGTTCAGCAAGATTTAAATCACCACAAATTATATACTTAAGGTCAGTATATGCCAACTGACCTTGGTCAATTAGGGTCGTTACTGAATTAATGACATTTTTTGTAGAGGTCTTAGCTGGATTCCAGTATGCGTTAATAACCAACATGTATTTTGGTTTCCCTGCTGCATGGGCCTTCAATTGTAACAATGTACCTTGAACAAAGGGGTTTGGATTCGTTGATTGAATCAACTCCCAGCCCTTTCCTTGTTTAACCATAGTAATTAGCCCTGAGAACCGTCTCCCTAGACTATTTTTAACTGCATAGTTTGCTAGAATCAAATAACCATCTCTCGTGGGGGTCTCTCGCAGCCACGTCTCTTGTAGACATATGATCAAATTTGTAGCCAGGTCGAGGGAAAACTCGTTGAAAAGGTGTACGAAACCCCTAGTATTCCAGGATATTACTGTTGAGGGGTCCTTCTTGATATCAATTCCTTGCTAGGCGGGGGTTCTTGCCGATCGGCGGTCGTAAGTACCCACTTTTCTTATAGAATCATCTTTACTTCTCTGGTCGCTGGAGTTTATAGAAGATTTCATTGTTGCCCTGAGTTTCTGTCTTGCAAGATCTTTGGCCCGTTTATTCAGTGGCGAAATATGCATGTCATTTGTAGGACTTTTTGAGGCCATCGCCTCAGATTTTACCTCAAAGCCAAAGAATAACAATTCCTCAGTAGCCGCAAGTATAGCCTGTCGTACTGCATGAGATTTAATATGTAGCAGTACTATGTCAGTACTGGTCTCAGACGCATATTCGACTATCTTGATGTCATCTGTGGTTATAGTCCACAGAGCTGGAACACTCTGGAGTAGCATAAGATATTTCTCTGGTTCAAATTCATTGAGTCATTATCTGCGAGCACATTTTCAACTCGCAGTTTGCCCAAGGAATCGTGCACCACTTTTGTTGGTTCTATGGTCCTGAGTTTGTCAGTTTTAGCTCTTTGTGCCGCTGTGTATTTTAGGTTTAGATTTGCGCCATTGTGTACTGATGTGGCGGCGGCTCTGGCCGGTGGTTTTTGCTTCGTTCGTTGACCTATGCCGTCATTGCTGTTACATTTTAAAGGCTTCGCCGAAAAGTTGTGATTCTGACAGCCTTGTACTATTGAGCTCAGGGCCTGATTCGTGTTTGAGGACTCATCTTGTTTTCTTTTCCGGTTTATTTTTGGTAATTGGTCAACACGGTCAGGCGTTTCTGCTGTATTTTCACTCTTGTTTCGGTCGTTGTCAGGTGACAGCGTTTGATTTAGGTCATCAACCGAACTGACTGAATATGTAGACAGATTTTCAAGATCAATTGATGAGTCTACAGAGTGGGTTGAACTACATCCCGATTCTCGACGAGCACGTTTTTTAGGATTTCCTTTACCAGGTACAGGCCGCTCGTTTGTATCGTTTGATGGTTGTTGCTTTTTCTTTGCCTGCACCGTGGGGTTATGGTGCTCACGATCAAATAGACCGGGTCTAATAGGCGTAGTTAAGTTTCTTATAAATTTTCTAGAACTGGTAGTTTGCTTTTTTGCATCTGCCTTTTTATTATTTGTATTCTTCTTTCCAATTTTCGCATTTGTTTCTTTTGTTTCTTTGCTTGGCAGTAGGTGAATCGTTTTTGCTGGGCCTTTGAACATGTCGAATGTCGAGAGGGCTTTTTTGTTGTTTCCAGCCATATCAGACGCGCCAATGAGCGGGCCCGCTGCGGCCGCCAATGCTGGCATTTGTTGAATCAAAGTCGTTGTATGATGAGGTGTTAAAGGTGGAACGTTGATCTCAGACATACTCGGCAGGATTGTCCCATTTAGGTCCTCTGTCGCTGTATTGGGACCTTTATCTCTTGTGCCTGTCACATCACAGCTCAAGTCGGCTGGCAAGCCAATTTCAGATAATGTTTGGGTAATTGCATTTACCAAGTTTTTCTTTTTTGAGCCTCGGGTTTGTGAGAGCGGCACAATATTGGTCGGCGAGTCGGCTGGCATTGCTCCTTTAGTACCAGGAATTTCAATCGACTCCCTATGACGCAGCCATTTAATGCATTCCATCACGGCCTCCATCAATATTGCTTTCTCGTGGTTATCTCTCATTGCGAGGTCACATAACCTTGATTGCCAAGCAATTGTGTGTTCTGCTTCCTTTTCCATGCGTGTTACAAGTTGAGTATATACACTTTCCATTTTGTTTATTTTTTCAGTTAGATTGGATAAAATGGAACTCTGTGTCGTGATTCCATCACTAAGTGTTTCATATAACTTGGTGAATGGAATAAGAGCCAAGGAAGTGGCAGCTAAAACGTTGTTATGAATTTGTATCGCTGCTGCTGTTGATATATTTGGGTTGGAGGCTTGCTTTGTTTTGCCATCAAGGGAGGCTGCGCCCCATTGATCGTTCTTTTTTTTTGCAGGTGTGTCGCCGTTTAAAGACTTCTCCATTACACTTGTGCTTTGATTTATTTTTGGGATGGAGTTTGTGACGTACAGAGGCAATCCCTTGCTTTTTTGACAGAAGGACGAAGAACTTCGTCGGTCTGAAAGTATTGAAGCACTGTTTTCCAAGTTTGCCGGAGTATCTGATGCCCAGTCTCCTAGGCTGATGCGTTTTTCCTTTTTATTTATCTTCAGATATGCTTCCGATAATTTATCTTTCATTAACTCGAAGTCTTCTTTCATTCTATTCATTAGACGCATTTCTCGCACGGCTACCGCATGAGTCGATTCATACGCGCTTCCTTGTCTGGGGACAAGCCCAGGTTTTGACGCGTGAAGACCAGAGACGTCCGCGTGCAAGGAGTTGTCACGAGCAGGGCTGTGGGCTCAGGATCTGTTTTGTCGGTAAGGTCAAACACATTACTGTGTGCTATATTTGCCGGAGAGGCAAACTTGCTTTCATAATCTTGTTTCCATTTCAATTTTGCTAAGGACATCTTGGCGAGCCGATCAGTCGTGCTTATGTTAGGTGCCGATTTTGACAACTTTGTTGTTATGTTCAATCAAGCAGTCGTTTCACCATTTTCTAAGTTGGAGAAGTCGAGTTTCTTCATATAGGATGTGTTAGAGTCAGAAGCATGTTGTTTTAAATTCACCTCGCTCTCCAAAGCAACCAAGTCAACGATTTTCTCCACCATCGGGTGGCTCTCATTCGTAAGTCTCGAGGGAGACAAGGCAGCTGATGCTTCAACCAATTCACTATCGCATTCGTCTAGTAGAGGCCGCGTAACAAATGCACTTTGGTTCAGGGCGGACGTGTCTTGGTTTATTGACACGTCAGCACACGAAGCGCTGCAATGAATGCCTTTATGTTTCGCCAATGCTGTTTGCATCGATAGTAGCGGACTCCACTGCAAGGGCATGCTTTTTTCTTCATAAGTTGTGTGTTTGTCTGAGAGAGACCTTTGACCATTCGGGTCGTTTAGGTCAGATGCTAGTTTTGCAAGCGCCCAATTGTTTATGCGGGCAATCACTAGTGTCGAAAGGCGTTGGATCTTGTCGTTATTATGTGGACTAATTTGCGCGCCCCTCGCCACTTGCGCTCTCAAGGAATCGACTAGTGCGTCTGCTGGCTGGGCAGTTGATAACTGTGCAGCCTCGCTGCTTGTCGATGAGTCTATAAGAATGTGTTTGCTGGTTTGAATTGGAGTGTTGGTCGAGCAATGTTCGCGTGAGCAGTTAATGTTTATTGTTCCGAAAGTGCCCGTTGTGTGGCGTTTCATTTGCAAGGATGGAAAGCCACTTTTATTGCTTTGAGGGGTCAGGAGGCTAATGGCACCATTGTCGTGTCAGGTAGAGGAGTCTCCGGATTTTTCCCCCGGTTTATTTTTGCTTTTAAACAAGTCTGGGGGCCAGAGTCTTGCATATCACTCACCTCTCCTCTCCTGTCCTCGTCCTCGTCTGCGGACTGCAGACTGAGCTCTGCCAAAATCAGCGCGCACTCCGCGCTCTTCTGGAGTTTTTAAAGGTGCTTGGGCTTCATTTTCTTAAAGCCACACTAACACCAATCTGTTTACTGGGATGAAAACACAGTAGCTGCAGCTCCTCTCGCCACCTCAGGTTTCTGTAGACTGAAATCTTCCGAACTCTGCGCGCGCTCCGCGCTCTTCTGGAGTTTTTAAAGGTGCTTGGGCTTCATTTTCTTAAAGCCACACTAACACCAATCTGTTTACTGGGAAGAAAACACAGTAGCTGCA
Organism: Ambystoma mexicanum; assembly: GCF_040938575.1. NCBI lineage: Eukaryota > Metazoa > Chordata > Amphibia > Caudata > Ambystomatidae > Ambystoma > Ambystoma mexicanum. The sequence continues at coordinate 348,546,829 of NC_090935.1, forward strand.
GCTCCTCTCGCCACCTCAGGTTTCTGCAGACTGAACTCTGCCGAACTCTGCGCTCTTCTGGAGTTTTTAAAGGTGCTTGGGCTTGATTTGCTTAAAGCCACACTAACACCAATCTGTTTACTGGGAAGAAAACACAGTAGCTGCAGCTCCTCTCGCCACCTCAGGTTTCTGCAGACTGAACTCTGCCGAACTCTGAACTAACATTTTTCACTGGGGAGGTTTCATGAAAGTAATGTGACGAAGTACCTTCACCTGAACAAGAAGAACGTCCAACCTGCAAGACTGTCAGGGTTCTTTGTCAGCTGACCAGATCTGATACTGCCTGGAATCAGCACATGAGCGTTTCGTAAAGGCCCAGGTATTCGCTAGTTCCCGTTCGAGAAACGGACCTTAGCGACACTCCGCCTTCACATCATCATAACTCATAATCATCTTCCCTTGCACTTCTCTTGGGTCTCTTTCTTGCAAGGGGAATACGTGCATAATGCTCATGGAATGTATCAGTAATCATCTTCCTACAGGGTGAATCATAGGAGCACCTGTCAGAGAAATGGGTGATCGAACATATGTCACTGGTGTAGGGAAATTACATATGGCCTTGGTCTCTTTGCAACAGCTAATTCTGTGTAGGTCAATGGAGTGTGAAGAATCAAGGTGACTCTTATCTTTCTGGGACCATCAGAGTAAAGAGTATGAATCAGCAAAACCCCCCAAAAAAATAATAGATGCTGCGCATGCATATATTATGCACCAATACATGAGACCCCACAACTAGTGTTTATTCACACGTCGTCGAGTCTGCTCACTATCTGGAACTGCATTATTCTCAGTGTTCCAAATTGTGCCTGTGTACTACTTTTAAGGAAGGAAAAAACCTTTTTAATTAGGCAGCCTTGTTAGATGCTCAGTTAGCTGCCGAATTGGCTCAATTATCGCTTGAAGCAATCTTCTAATCGCAGGACCATTCTTAGGTTTCTGCACAAAAGTATGTATGTCAGTGCTACGCCCAACAAGGGCAGGATAAGCCTGGAGTATAAAAATGAAGGCAGCGAGAAGGAGTCTATTGATATCGACATCAGATAGGATGATGAATCTATCCAAAGAGAAACTCAGTGAGGAATGAATCAGGGAACTGTTCCCTTTTCCAGTCATCATATATGAAATCAATATTTGGAATTTTTAGCATATCAGCTAAAAGTCCAATTAAAAATATTCCTGTGGCTCAAGAACATCAATTTTTGCAGTCTTTGAGCTTCTTCCTCTTCTCCCTTCTTTTCTAACCTGCCTCATTGATTGCTTTCTGCCTGTTGTCATACTTCCTTTGCTCATCTGCCCTTTCTTCTTTCTTCTGCTGCTCCTCTTGATATATTTGTTCTCGCCTTTGTCTATCCTTCCTCTTGTGCTCGTCCCCTTTTGGTCTTTTCACTCGTTCCCTGTCTTTTCTATCCTGTTCATCTTGATCTTCCCTTTGCCATACTTCGTCGATACTTTTCCCATTGAGCAATATCTGTCCATCCATACATTCGTTCTGTATGAGGGTAACCTTGCCAGCGTTCTCCTTTTCTCCTTTCTATCTCTTAATATCTCGCTCTATATCTAGAGTCACATTTGGTTGTTAACTGTTCTCCTCTTTGTCTTGCAAGACCTCAAACGTCTATTCTTTTCCTCCAGTCTTTTCTGAGCTATCATCACTGCTGTAAGCAGGTGGTTCATGTAACGGATTACTATATCCTGTCGCCGCTTTTAATTTCCTTAATGGATACAATCCTTCATCTTTCGCACTATCGCCATTTACTTCGGGTGAGGTAAGGGGAGCAGAAGGCTCAGCACCTTCCTTCCTACACTGATTAAGTATCCAGTCCTCAGAAGGCAGGTCTTCCCATTCCTCCTGGTATATTTTCCATAGCTCTAAACTAGCTACCATTTTCTCCAATTTCTTTCCTGTGTACCCAGCGTACCTGAGGGTTCGGACGCGCTTTATAAATAAACAAACTAAACTAAACTCTCAGGATATTTAAGCATTTTGCTTTTCCACGCAGATTATTTTTCCATCTGTGTAGTCTTGATATAATCATCCTGGAACGGAATGACCATTTCAACCTCCCTCGCAAGGTGGCCCAGCTCCCTTGAAATTGGCTTCTTGTCATGCGTGCTGCGCCAGAAGACATGTGGCGTCGTATTCCGGAATTTCTTTATAAATGAATGTTTGTGTTGTAATCGTGTAATCGTGAAGTTCATCATATAGAGTTCTCTCTCTGTGGAGAACCATAGGAGTCTCTATCTTAACAGAAGTGAGTACATCACGAGCAGTACTTGTAGTTGGAGGAATCCCAGTAGTCCCTACCTTAATGGCAACATTAGTAAAATAAGGAATACTAAACAGAAGCAACAGAAAGATGCAGAGTATGGTAGCACATGCGTTTATCGTAAACCAACATATCAATCTCCACCATTTTCAATATGCTGGATTTAATTGGATTTGCTCATTTTCTGAAATGGTACCATTTTAAAGATTCCTCATAATGCCTGTATACTTCTTTTAAGGAAAAAACGTTTTAATCAGGCAATTCAGGAAAATCGGGTAACTGCAGAATCTGTTCAATTATTGCTGTTAGCAGGCTCCTTATTACAGGGCCATTTTTAGGATCATGCAGAAAAATAGGTATGCTTATGCTACGCCCAACAATAGCAGGATAAGCTCGAAGAATACATACAAAAACAGCAAGTGAGATCCTATGGGCATCGTCATTTTTCAAAACCATGGATTCAACCAAACAATTGCTTTGCACGAAAAGAATCAGCATACTGGGCATGCTTCCAATTCCTTATCAGGTGCTGTCGCCCAATCATATCTACAATGGCAACAATTTTCTAAAGTTCATTTTCGAAAGAACTCTTTTGGCTCAAGAAATATATTTGAACGCCTGCTAACATATCTTTAAGGAGTGTTCAGGGGAGCCTCAGTCCAAGTGCACATCTGCACCTTTCAGTCAAACTGTTGGTTTATCATCCTTCTTCCTCCTCATCGATCGAGTCTGCACATGCTGAAATTCTTGTTTTTGGCTTGCTTCTGGATCGGTCGTTGGGGTGAGTCGGCCTCTCCCCTGTACATTTTTACGTCATTGAGATAAATCCAGGCTCTTCTGCCTTGAACCTTTACTGCAAAAGGAGTGACATTTTCTACGATGAATGGGCCCACAACCTAGGTTTGTGCCACTTTCTAGTGAATTCCCAAATCATCACAATGTCTCCAACAGATAAGTTTGGTGCTGGTATAAGTTCAGAAATTCCGGCTGCTGAATGATCTCCACTTGTGTTCTGAGACCGACTGACCCGCCTTGCGCTTGAGTTGATCTGAAATAACAGAGATACTACCGGTCATATATGTCAAATATTCATTTAATTCATTTGCTAACAGTTTTGCAGAGCTGTGGGCATCACTTCTGCTCCTCGATGGAGGAGTCAAAGGCATTCTCATTTGTCTCCCTGTCACTTGTTTGTGGGGTGTGAGGTGATGGTCCGAACCAGGCTGATTCCTTGTGGCATATAAAGCTAAGGGTAGGCAATATAGCCATCCATTCTTCAGTGTCAGTTTAAGCTTAGCAACTCTCTCCTTTAGAAGGCCGTTGAGTCTCTCACATATACTGTTTGCTTGTCTGTGATAAGCAGAAGAAAACTTTTGTCTAATATTCAATAGCAATCCTATTTGTTAAAAGTTTATCTGAAATTACAGAGATACTAGCAGTCATACATGTTTAATACGCTCATAGTTCACTTCCTAACAATTCTGCAGTCATCTGGGCATCACTTCTACTCCTCGATGGAGGGTACAGGGGCGTTCTCATTCGCCTTCCTGTCACAAACTTATGGGGTATGCGGTGGTTGTCCGATCCAGGCTGATTCCTTAATGCATATAATGCAAGGGGCAGGCAAAAGCCATCCCTTCTGCAGTGTTAATTCAAGTTTAGCGATTCTTTCCTTGAGAAGACTGTTGAGTTTCTCACATAACTTGTTTGCTTGAAGGTGATAAGCAGAAGAAAACTTGTGTTTTATACTAAGCAATAGGCTAATCTGTTTGAATAATTCACTTACAAAATGTGGCCCATTATCGGATCTCAGCACTTCACACACTCCCCATCTTGGAAAGACTTCACATACCAGAAATTTCACTGCACAAGTGGCGGTAGGGTGTGTACAGGGACTTGCTTCGATTCACCTGGCAAAGGGACACACCACCACTATCAGATACCTATATCCACTACATACTTGCTCCATATCAACATAATCAATATGTAAATGCTGAAATTGATGATTCAGTTGAGGAATCACTCCTCTAATTGTTCGCAGTGTATGCCCAACAGTAAACCTTTGAAAAAACAATGCAATTTACTATATACAATGCAACATGCTCTAACAGGTTAGGTACAAATCAAAACCAGTCTTTTGCAATAGCTGCAGCAAGATGCTCCATAGTTACATTGGCTGGGTAGTGCAGCTGTTCAAGCGCTACCTTTAATAATGCTACTGGCCTCACTGGATTTCCGGTACTGTCCTGCCGCCATAATGCTTCTATAGGGGATAAAGAACACCCCCTTCGCTTCCACAATTCTTGCTCTTCCTGTGGTGCACTGCCTTGAATTTCCATTAACTGAGCTCTGGGTAACGTTCACCACCATCATTTTAACCACCTTTTCTTTAACATTTGGTGCATCAAGACTTGAAATATCTGGTACCTACGTGACTTTTTTTGCTTCTGCGGCTTCATTTCCACAAGAAATAAATTCAGCTTGCTTAGTGTGCACTGTGCACTGTGCATTTAACGACAGCTATGTCTACCGGGAGTTGTAATGCCTTAATAAGCCTATCCAATAAGGATGCGTGTTGCACTGGAGTGCCGTCCGCTCAGAGGTACCCCCTCCTTTTACAACGTGCTAGCCCTACATGATGTACAGTTGAAATCACATAAGCAGAGTCACTTTTTTAAGCGCTGCTCGTACTTCTACAATCTCAAATTCAATGTTTGCTCTATGCCTCACTACAGCTGCGCCAGTATGCCTTTCCACACTTATCTGATGAATTTTTGAAGAACCATCAATAAAGAGAATCCCCTCTACTGACACTGCATTTTCACCACTTTCCAACTGACAATTTTAATCGCTGCATTAGATACAATGACTTCATACACATAAGCCCTCTGAGATGTCAATGTACACTTAGGTTTCTCCAAAATGGCAAACAAAGCATGCTCTACGAAAATGGTCAAAGGAGAACCCATTACAATGCTTGCAGACGTCTCAATTACGAAAGTGGCTGCTGCCAATGACTGCATGGAAAATGCCCCTTCATGACTGGGTCAAAAATCCCACTGTAATATGCCAAAGGTGTGTACCCTAATGTAGTTTTCTGTGTTAACACTGCTATCATAAATATCCTATCATTGTGTGAAAATAAAAAGAATTCCTCTGCATAGTTGGGAATTCCTAAAGCAGGCGTTGTACCAATTGCTTTTTAACTCTTCAAATCCTTCCTCTCCGTTCTCAGTCCATACTATTTTTTCCTTATTCACATATGCTTTATTCAAAGCCTGCAAAAGGGGTCTTGTGTATGAGCTATGATCAAATACCTACGCTATTACATAATTGCACAATCACAATAATCACTGCATCTGCTTTATTGTTTGCGGTTTGACAGTTTTCATAATCACTTCAGCCTGTCAGCTGTTACCTTTTTACCTTCATGTAAGATCATCTAACCTAAGTACAACACTTCTTCTTGACAATACTGCAACTTCTTTATACCTACTTTGTATCCCTTGTACACCACGGTATTACACAATGGCTCTGACAATACCAAAATACCTTGCTTCATCAATGCTGCAATGGTTTAAAAAATGCCCTCATCTGCTTCTTGAGACATTGGGTATTGCCTCACGCGAGGTAAAATTGCTCCTGGTTTCAGCTTTACTTTGACCACTACTTTGAGTAGTGTCCCTACTCCTTTTAATAGGCCTACATCATAAGGGCCTGTAGTCCATAAAACACTTGGCAATTTGTCCAAGTCTTCATAAGAAAATTCTGGATGCTGTTGCATTATTGCCATGCACTGTGGAATCACCCTTTTCTCTATTCTGATACAATACGTAATGCTCATAAAGAACACCACTTCATCATCTGATGGATGATCTCTAAAGATGTCATTGTGAGTGACGTCAGTCAATCTGCACCCTTCCCCAATGGCAATTACTGTTCTCCATGGTCTACCCTCATCATCGGTGACTTCAAGCATTGCCATTTCCCCTCATACTATGGCTGCATCTAATTCTAAGGGGATCGTCTGTCCCCCCTATTCGTCCATGGGAACTTGTGGTCAAAACAAAAATACCCTCATGGTTTTTCCCACTAAACCAGGTAGCTACGTTAACAGAATGCTCACCCCGTAAACGAAAACGTGCGGTTCTATTGGCACTCCTCACAGATCCATCTGCCCTGTAAATGCCAATATATAGTCACCCACATTCATATAGTGTATCCCAGGAGTGGAGCACAATATACCTTCATCAGTAAAGGAAATCGTAATTTTCAGTTTTGTCATTAAGTCTCTTCCCAGAATATTAAGTGGTGTCTGTCGTGAATAAAATAATGGAACAGACATATCACATTCTCCTATGGAGACGGGCAAATCATCAGTGAAAGGTACTCTGCTTGTAGCTCCAGAGAGTCCTTGAGCATTCATGGCATTTCCTGACATTGGGTATTTTCCCTCTTGTATACATGAATGAGTAGCCCCTGTATCAACTAAAAATGAAATGGGGTTGCCTCCTATCATTACACCAATCATTGGTTCCTCTTGAGGGTCTGGTCTGGTGTCACGGATAGTACTGAACAGATCAAGTCACCCTATGAGCTGTCCTATTGTGGATACATACATATCCCTGTTCCCTTGAAAGGATTCCCTCGCACTACAGTGATTCCCCCTATTCTAGGTGTCAATTCCTGTCATGTGTTCGTATTCTGCTGAATTTGAATGTGGTGTGCTGCGACTGCCCTTGCAGTAAACTCAATGGTGCCTGCTATGATTGCTGTGGCTGCTGTATCTGTTGCACTTTTGGTACTTGTGCGTGATGCACTGTCTGATCTTGTTCAAATCCATCCCTAGCCTGTGTGCTATATGCTGGAGCATAAGATGTCCCTCCTCTTGAAGAATACTGACAATTTCTTATAGACCATTGGCTCCCACATAGGCGCCTAATGTGCCTTGTTATTCCACACGTCTAACATACAGGAGGGTTTCGCCTAACTAGCCTGTCCTGATTAAATCCTCCTTGCATATTCTGATTCTCATTCTGCCCATTTTGAAACCCACCTAGAGTATTTTGAAATCCACCCCTTCCTCTGTAACCCATACCTCTACCTAGCGGTATAAACCCACTTCCTCTGTGATTCATCAGGCGCTGATTATTCGCCTGCAATGTGTTCACTGCTTGCTGTACTTCTAGCCCTTCTCCGCTTGTCAATACTGCCCCTTCTATGGCATATTTTGACAATTTTTTCTGAACTAACTTGGCTTCCTCAATTTTTTCTAGCATTGTCCTTTTTTGTATTCTTTTCCTGTAACAGTCGACAGTGATGCATTATAGTCAACTGTATCTCAGGCCATGGTTTTGCTTCCATCCCCAATAACTTCTTGAGCTGTCTTTACACTGGCTCAGGCAGTCCATGACACAAAATGTGGTAAAATACTGCCACTGTTTTACTCAATGGCTCACACGTTTCAAGAGACTAGCACTCTTGAATGTCCTGAATGTAAGCAAGTGAATCTTCATCTTCTTTCATTTTTCGTGTCATAATTGCACCCATATCTGACACATCAGGATATTGTACTCAAAGGGCTCTCCAAACAGCTGCCCTAGAGTTATTAAATGGCGCTCCATCGTGCACTGTGTTTTGTGCCATAACACTCGAATAGCCTGCTCTTGTCCAAATGTCATCTGCTCTTTCCCTAGAATAGCTGCTAACAGATCCTTAATATCCCCTATTGCTAAGGTGTTTCCTCGGGTCATTTTCTCTAACTCATAAATCCATTTTCCTGCACCCGCGTTAAGCTGGGAAGTTTATACCTTAAATTAATCTTGTCCATCTGTGGCCATGGAATATACTGTGGTCTTGCCCATCCTTTTTCTAATAGGGGGAATTACGTAAATCCTCAATCTGCTTTCATCGTCTGTCTGTCCATGGTTGGCACAGCAGTTCCTGATTGCCTTCTTCCTCGCAGAGAACTTAACTGATTTACATTAGGTGGCGATTCTCCCCTTTCGCTATATGATCGTCCTTTAGGGTGCTCTGGGCATGCTATAGGATCAGGTGTCCTATCCTTAGGCAGTCCCAAATCAGACCATCCTACTCCCTCGTCTGCCTGTAAGCCTCCCCCGGGGCACATACTCCCTCCCTACCCACTGAAGGATTCTCTCTCTTCATCTGACATGTCTAGTGACCAACTAGTATGGCTTTCTTCTCCTTCAGCCTTGTCTAAAGTTAGCCTATCTAAGGACAAAGCTCTATGCTCGAGACTAAATGGGTCCCTTTTTTTGCTTTGTGATTGGAAGACCAGGGATCGATCTCGCTTCCCTCGGCTTCCCGATTTGCTACTTTCTCTTAAATCCTGATAGGCTTTATCGATCCTTTCTCCGATGCTCGCTATATCAAAATCCTCATCTAATGTAAGTGTGGATGGCCCTGACGTTGCTCCATGTAATGGGATGAACTCCACTATATCATTCCATTGTATCACTGGACTTGGCTCCATTAAATCATTCTGAATGTGTTTAATCTTGCATTCTCGCTGTCTCCTTTTTCGTTCTAATTCTTTGTCTTCATCTCTCCGCCTCCTTGCTTCCCATCTAACTCTTTCCTCCTCCTTTCTCATTTCTTCTCTACTTTCCTCTGCTCTTCCCTCTTCCTCTTCTTTTCATCTCTGTATCCTTTTATCTCTTAATTTCTGCTCCTCCTCTTCTTCTTTCTTTCTGTCCTGTCTATCTGTTCTTCTATTGCCCTCTGTCTATCATAAATCCTTTGTTATTCTGCCCTTTCTTCTGCTCTTCCTGATACAGCTGTTCTGCCCGCTGTCGGCTTTTCCTTTTTCGATCATCTTCTTGTAATCTATTTTCTCTTTGCTTGTCTTTCCTATCTTGCTCATCTTCATCTTCCCTTTGCCTAACTTCCTCAATGCTTTTCCCATCTAGTTTAAGCAATATCTGTCCTCTGATCCATTTGTTCTGTATGAGCGTTTCCTCATCAGCTTTCTCCTTTTCTCCCTTCCATCTCTAAATTTCCCGTTCTATTGATATATTCAGTCGTTAACTTTTCTCCTCCCTCTTTTGTAAGACCTAAAGGTCTGTCTTTTTCTCCTAGTCTCCTATGGACTATCGTCACTGTTAGAAGCAGGTGGTTTGAATATCGGATTACTACACCCTGTTGCTGTTTTCTATTCCTTCAATGGATACAGTCCTTCGCTTTCTGTACTGACGCTTTTTATCTCAGGCGAGGCAAGGCGAGCAGAAGGCTCAACACCTTCCTTCTTACATTGATTAAGCATCTAATCCTCAGTTGGCTGATCCTCTCTTCCTTCCTGGTACATTTTGAGGAGCTCTAAAATAGCTAACCTCTTTTCTAATTTCTTTCCTGTGTACGCAGTGTGCAAGTATGTCGTTATGTTTTGTAATTCTGTCTTTGCCAAAGATCCCCGTTGTGGTCACAGCATGAACATCTTATCTGCCATGCTTTTCACCCATTCCATACTATACTGTTTGAGCTTGGGCATGTGTTTTGGCAAGGTTTTGCACAGATGCATCAAAGGAGCAACATCTTCCATTGTGACAAGTCTCAATTGACTGCCAATACTAATAAGTGCTTTATAACAAATACGTTTATAAAAACAACAAATATGAGCGCACTCCAACAAATTGCCGCTAAAAACCTCTAAATTCTCAATGTCCTCAGCCTAGATATAACTTGTTACCGACAACCTTTCTAGCTAGGCTATATCTCCCTGACTTGTTTCAACCCTTTTGACATAATAGTCACTCTTTGACACTTCAAAACAGACATGTAAACAGACAGACAGACTATTCGACTCTTCACATTAATCCTCAGCACTCTATTCCTTATTCCTGCCCCTAAATATACCCTGATAGGGGTTTAAGTCATTATCTTACAGGGATCTATCCTCTGCGTCTCCCAGTTTACTTCGACTGAAGTGTATGATGACTTTTTCTGTAATTCTCTTGAACCAGGACTCTTGGGCTCATCTCTTCACCACTTATCTATATACTCAAGACATATCATTCATCACTGTTGCTTTACTATGTTCTAAATCCCCTGTTACTTTTAAAACTTTACCGCAATCACATTCCCTCAATTTGCCATTCCCTTTAGTCTACTCACCATTCGTATCTTCATCTCAAGTCCTTCAGTATCGTCTCCCCTCTTCAATCAACCACTTTTGTCTTCTGTTCACAAAGCGCCTGTGGTAACCAAGCGGGATTTCATGAAAGAGGGGCCCATCCCACCTGTATCCATTTTCTTGCAAGAATTTCAATATCGGCCGCTCTCCACAGGAAACCTTGAAATCTTGCAGCTAGATGGCGAACAGCTCTCGATCACCGATCATCCGAAAGCGCTAGAGTTTACTAGGTCAATGGGTCTTTGGAACCATCCGACATGCCACAACGTGAACCCTTTGGCCCTTTTACTCAAGGTAACATGTCCTACTTTGGATGGGACAGAGAATAACTTCTCAAACTACGCAAAATGACTGACTCAGGAAGTTGGGAAATAACACTGTTTTATTTAACAATTATCTAAAACAGGGAGTACAACGGACATCAACAGACGTTGCAAAGCATGATCTCAGCGATTCTTACAAAATAATCACACCTTTATAACAATAACCCATCATTCATGACGTCATACTATGTGGCAAATTAAGAAAACCCACATGGGATCGTAGTTGGCTCAAGGGGAACATTTAAGTATACTTCGATACTTAGGAGTATTTAATTAATACTTCGATAAGGGAATGGAGCTGGATGAAAGATCTATTTAAGTAGATGAAAACATTTTCGATACAAGGTGCCAGAATTCACACTTTATTCGGAAAATTCCCTATAAACCCAGTTTGGGCATTCTATTTGCAGAAGGTAATACCTGCTTTTACCTTTGGCGCTGAAACAGGATGGAATATAGACCATGAAATCTGGTCACAGTTAGAAGGAATTTTTTGGAGACGTGTACTGAGGCTGCCGAAATATATATCTATGATTGTCATCAGACATGAACTAGCATTAGACGAGCTACATGGAATTGTGTTCTGGAAATCACTGGGGTTATTACGGAAGATGTCAATCACCAGTCCTGAACCAGCATATGAAATATTTGCACCCTCTAGCATTCGTCCTAATGCTGGTTTATTGTTGAGATGGAATCGAAGTTTAAAGAATATTATGCAAGTGGCTGATATTCAGATAGACACTTTATTAGCCCAGCTGCAAATTGTGAAAAAAAAGCTAAAACAGGGGTCCTGGATAAAAAAATCTGTAAAAATATGAGAGTCTACAAACTGCTTTAGCGCTCGGGCCAACAATGAATCAATTGGAAAAAATGCCAAAGTACCTGCAGCAATTTCCTTCTCGGCATCATCGTGATGGCTTTTTGAGATTGTGTTTGAATGCACACAAAACAAAGCAAATGAAGGTCTTGAGACATATTGATGACATAAAGGACGATGTCTGCAGACACTGTTTGTTCATGACTGAATAGATCAAACATCTAATAACCTGAGCCAATTTTTACCTAGGGTTGATAATATGGACGATTGGTGGTATCGCATCTTGAGTGGGAGCTCGGTGCATTTAACTTGCTCAGTAACAAACTTTCTAGAAAAAATACTGGATTGAGGTCAAAACGAAGTAGCTTGCCCTTCCTGTCGAATTAAGCCAGGACTTTGGTTAACCTGGACTAATGAATTAATGTTGAGAGACCAAAAGCAAAGTAAAGTAAAGGATGTTGTAATAAAAGTTTTGAAATAAACTATATGTTACAAATAATAAAAATTAAAATAAATAAATACTTCTATAGGGGCTAGGACTGTTATTGGGTCTCTATAGTCAGGTGGGCCACTCATACCCTCCTTTCGTGCAAGTCATTTTCAACAGTATGTAGAAACACAAGACCTCATTGGCTCTTAAACTATAAGGCTCATTGTTATACGGCCCTCTATAATTGATTGTCACGCTTGTACCCTTCCAGAACATTTGACTCACTAGCAGCACGTAAACTGATACCTCAGGTGCTGTGGGTGGACTTGACCTTATCTTCCCACCCAATTAGCTTGCCATTTCTCATCACTTATGGCGTCTGCCATTCACATTGTCTTTGGACTTGGCCTTGCAGTAGATCCTCGTCTCTGTGGTCATATGGGAGTATGAGCACGTGCTATCTCCAGTCCGGTGCACCATGCTCTTCATCTATTTTCACCCTTAGCTCACGTGATCAGAGACCATGAATTTGCTCGTATTATAGCATTTATTCATCTTTAATGAAGAAACTTGGCAACCATGGTGTTCTTTCTTTGCAACTTTAACAAGGGATGCCTTGGGTTCTCATGTGTACTGTTATTCGCACTCTGATAACCAATTCCTGGCTGCTTACAGTCTTTGACATCAAGCCAGACAGCCTCTCTCATTTTGCTTCAAATTCAAGCCTATTCTTTGCTGTGACACACATAGCTTCACATCCATCTTCCTTCATGGAGACTAGCTTACTAGAATATGTCATTGAATGTCCATAACTCTATATGCATATATGTTTGCGGCAACGCCTGCATTCTATATACTACGTATAGCCAGCCTTATGAATACTTAACCTACTTGCGTTACAGCGTCTGTACAGTTATTGAACGGCTTGCATTTTCTTCAGTGTTCTTCACACTCGTGAAATCTTTGTTCCGCACATAAAAGTCTTCTCAATTTTTTACTCCGCCATCAGATTCTATACCACCTATGCATTCTCTTCTCTGGACATCCTTCTCAGTGCGCCACTCTCATTCTTCATGACGTCACCAGCTTCTCCTTTTTACATCGTCACACTTCTTCAGGCACTTTTCTCAGGAGATCATCAGCCTTTCGAGGATACTTCACCTAGGGCTTTCTTCATGGATACCTCATCTCAAAGACTCTTTGCGGTATAGATATCATTACTGGCGTTGCACATGTCACATTTTCTGGTTTCCAACATATAGGCAGAATAGGGCTGGGACTTCCTGTAGAGGCATTCAGCTGCTCCTCTACACTCCCCCCTGTGGTCAATTCATCGACCACTCCTTTATCGGCTTCCATATCTCGACATCCTTTATTGAAAAAGTGCATCTTCAGAGTCCATATTTTCACTACTCTTTTCAGAGAGCCTGCTGATTTTACATGTTCATCAACACCCCAGGTCATATGACTGCATCGGCCATTTGGATTGCAGTAAATCCATTGTCCCACATACTTCCTGTGGTATCTTGAATGCAGGAACTTCGTTCCCTCTGGTGCTAAAATACTGGCCTTTTTGTAGTCTGTGATTTCTTCATCTGTCAATTCCTTGGATTCGAACCCTGATTCAATGTCGATGATGACCTTCATTCCTACTGCTTTATTTTTTGTCTTCTTGCACTGTGTAATTATCATCCTCATTACAGAGAATCCAAACATCATCATCACAAGTGTAGCTCCCAGGAACTTGAAGATATTTGCCCTCTATTGTAGATCCCATGAGAAGATCGATACAAACCAACTGTCATCTCCAATATCTTCTGTCTCATCATGTTATGCAAGTTTGTCAGCAATGTTAAGGCCTCTGTTAAGGTCCCATTCTTGTCATCATGAGAAGGTAAGAACGTGCAACATGATGGCCCGATTTTGGCACAAATACCTCCATCCATTGCTGTGATCATGTCAAGAACATATTTGTTCTGGAGAGTCATTAGTCTTATGGCTATCAACTGTTCCTTGATTGCATTGAATCCCTTAATAGTGGTGTTGATCATCTGCAGGAGTTCCCATCTGGTAATCTGTAGCCATTTAGCATTGGTCATGGTCTGGATACCAGGCATAATGATAGTTGTTTATATTGAGGCAGTCTTGCTGAACATCCTGTGCTCTTATGGAATCGCATCGAAAGCTTCTATCGATTTTGCTGAAAAGTAATTCTCTCTCCTTGTTCGGTTGAGGAACTCGAGTGATCTCCTCCTCCACAAATGGGAATCTGCCTTGGGAAATTTGCCAATATTCAGGTCACTTTTTGGAATCACTAATGCTGGAACGTGAATTGCTAGGGAGCATGTATCTGCCCAATCCTTGGGCAGCTTCATGTAAGCTCTTTATCCACAAGCCCAATATCGATCCATCAGAATTGCTGTTCTTGCCCCCATCCTTATGACATCCATTATAGTCCTACAGTCTTTATTTCTTCCCACATAATTCTTCCCCTTTCTTTGGTAGCACAATGTCGCTTTTATACATGGAACCACTGTCATCAGGCCTGATTCATCTTCTACCCATGTCAACAGTTTGCCGTGATTGGCCCAGGATTTTAAACAAGCATCATTCACTCTCTGTACTTCAGTCAAATATTCTGGCTTCGATAAAGGAGCTGTGCAGGACATTAAGCCTCCTTCTCATCCTTTTGTAGATTTCACTTGTCAATAAACTAAAACTTGTGTTCGTTCACAACATTCATGCCATCCTGCTACTTCTGGTTTATCAGGGCAATCCAATCCCTTCATTTCTGCATCTATCACCTCTTCATGCTGTCTGTCAGGATATTTAAGCATCTTGCTTTTCCACGCAGGTTCCTTTTCCATCTGTGTAGTCTTAATATAATCATCCTGGAACTGGAATGACCATTTCGACCTCCATCGCAAGGTGGCCCAGCTCCCTTGAAATTGGCCTCTTGTCATGCATGCTGCAAGATGAACAAGACATCTGGCGCTGTGTTCCAGAATTTCTTTATAAATTAATGTTTGTGTTGCATCCACAGCATAGGGTATGAGTGAGCAGACATAGCAACTCTCCATAGAGTCTTTCTCACACAGCTTTGTCTTGTGTTGCTACCATGTGTTGTTATCCAAATGTGCTGTGCTGTCTAAATATGTGTCAATATTATCATTTTCTTCCTCTGCAGTTCCCTTCTCACTATTACCAAATCAGTGCTTAATAAGTAATCGTGAAGTTCATCATACAGAGTTCTCTCTCTGGGGAGAACCATAGGAGTCTCTATCTTAACAGAAGTGAGTACATCAAGAGCAGTACTTGTAGTTGGAGGAATCCCAGTAGTCCCTACCTTAATGGGAACATTAGTAAAATAAGGAATACTAAACAGAAGAAACATAAAGGTGCAGAGTATGGTAGCACATACTTTTATCGTAAACCAACATATCAATCTCCACCATTTTCAACATTCTGGATTTAATTGGATTTGCTCTGTTTTTGAAATTGGACCATTTTCAAGATTCCTCATAATGCCTGTATACTTTTTTGTTAAGGAAAACACTTTTAAATCAGGCAATTCAGGAAAATCATGTAACTGCAGAATCTGTTCAATTATTGGCATAAGCAGCCTCCTTATCCCAGGGCCATTTTTAGGAGCAAGCAGAAAAATAAGTATGCTAATACTACTCCCAACAATAGCAGGATAAGCTAGAAGTATATATACGAAAACAGCAAGGAAGATCCTATGGGCATCGTCATTTTTTAAAACCATGGATTTATCCAAACAATTGCGTTGTAAGAAAAGAATCAGTGTATTGGTCACACTTCCAATTCCTTATTAGGTGCTGTTGCACAATCATATCCACAATGTCAACAACTTTCTAAAGTTCATTTTCAAATGAACTCTCTGGCTCAAGAAATAGATTTGTACGCCTGCTAAAAGATATATATAAGGAGTGTTCAGTGGAGCCTCAGTCCAAGTGCACATCTGCCCCTTTCAGTCAATTCGTTGGTTTATCGTCCTTCTTCCTCCTCATCGATCGAGTCTGCACATGCTGAAATTCTTCTTTTTGTCTTGCTATTGGATCGATCGCTGGGGGTGAGTCAGCTTCTCTGCTGTAAATTTTAACGTCACTGAGATAAATCCAGGCTCTTCTGCCTTGAACCCTTACTGCAGAAGTAGTGACATTTTCTATGATGAATGGGCCCACAAACCTAGGTTTGTGCCACTTTCTAGTGAAATTCTGAATCAGCACAATGTCTCCAGCAAGCAACTTTGGTGCTGGTAGAAGTCCAGAAATTCCGGCTGCTGAATGGTCTTCATCTGTGTTTTGAGACCGACCGACCCCCCCCCTTGTGCTTGAGTTGATCTGAAATGACAGAGATCCTACTGGTCATACATGTGAAATATTCATTTAAATCATTTCCTAACAGTTTTGCAGAGCTATGGGCATCACTTCTGCTCCTCGATGGAGTAGTCAAAGGCATTCTCATTTGTCTCCCTGTCACTAGTTTGTAGGGAGTGAGGTGATGGTCCAAACCAGGTTGAATCCTTATGGCATATAAAGCTAAGGGTAGGCAATATAGCCATCCCTTCTTCAATGTCAATTTAAGTTTAGCGACTCTCTCCTTTAGAAGGCCATTGAGTCTCTCACATATAATGTTTGTTTGCAGGTGATAAGCAGAAGAACACTTGTGTTTAATAATCAATAACAATCCTATTTGTTAAAAGTTGATCTGAAATTACAGAGATACTAGCAGTTAAATACGCAAGTAGCTCACTTCCTAATAATTCTGCAGTCATATGGACATCACTTCTACTCCTCGATGGATCGGACAGGGGCATTCTCATTCGCCTTCCTGTTACTAACTCATGGGGTATGAGGTGGTGGTCCGACCCAGGCTGATTCCTTAATGCACATAATGCCAGGGGCAGGCAATATAGCCATCCCTTCCTCAGTGTTAATTTCAGTTTAGCGATTCTTTCCTTGAGAAGAACATTGAGTCTCTCACATATACAGTTCGCTTGCAAGTGATAAGCAGAAGAAATCTTGTGTTTTCTACTAAGGAATAGGCTAATCTGTTTGAATACTTACTTTACAAAATGTGGCCCATTATCGGATCTTAGCACTTCACACACTCCCCATCTTGGAAAGACTTTACGTACTAGAAACTTTGCTGTGCAAGTGGCATCAGAGTGTGTAAAAGGACCTGTTTTGATTCACCTGGAGAAGGGACACACCACCACTATCAGAAACCTATATCAACTACATACTTGCAGCATATCAACATAATCAATATGTAAATGCTGAAAAGGACCATTCAGTCGAGGAATCACTCCTCTAATTGTTTGCAGTGTATGCCCAGCAGTAAATGTTTGACAAACAATGCAATTTACTACATAAAATGCAATGTGCTCTAACAGGTTTGATACAAACCAGTCTTTTGCAATAGCTGCAGCAAGATTCTCCCTAGTTACATTGGCTGGGTAGTGCAGCTGTTCAAGTACTACCTTTAATAATGCTACTGGCCTCACCGGATTTCCGGTACTGTCCTGCCACCATAATGCTTCTGCGGGGGATAAAGAACACCCCCTTTGCTTCCACAATTCTTGTTCTTCCTGCAGTACACCTCCTTGAATTTCCATTAACTGGGCTCTGGGTAAATGGTTAAACCCTTTGTTCACCACCATAATTTGAACCACCTTTTCTTTAACATTTGGTGCATCAAAACCTGAAATATCTGGTGCCTACGTGATTTTTTTTGCTTCTGCGTCTGCGGATTCATTTCCGCAATAAATAAAGTCAGCTTGCTTAGTGTGCGTGGTGCATTTAACGACAGCTATGTCTACTCGGAGTTGTAGTGCCTTAATAAGCCTATCCAATAAGGATGCGTGTTGCACTGGAGTGCCATCCGCTCAGTGGTAGCCCCTCCTTTTAAAACACGGTAGCCCTATGTGTACAGTTGACATCACATGGGCGGAGTCACTGTATATCATCATTTAATGTCCTTTGTGTTTTTTAAGCATTGCAATAAGCACTACCAATTCTTCCGCTTGTGCTGAAAAGTGAGACAGTAGTCTCGTACTTTCTACAATCTCAAATTAACTGTTTGCTTTATGCCTCACTATAGCTGTGCCAGTATGCCTTTCCCCACTTGTCTGATCAATTTTTAAAGAACCATCAATAAAGAGAATCTCCCCTCCTAACTGTGCATTTTCTTTAACGCGTGGTACATTATCGAAGAACTCATAATTCGTGCAATCATGCACATGCTCACCCTCTGCCACTGGTTCAGCTACAAATGTGGCAGGGTTCACCAATTTACATCTGACAATTTTAATCGCTGCATTAGATATAATGGGCCTCATTACGACCCAGGCGGTCCGGAAATAACGGTGGCGGTAAACCCGCCGCCACCGATGTTTCCGGACCGCCTGAGTCCGACCCCTGCAGGCGGGAGGTGATGTTCCCGCCAGGTCTGACCTGGCAGGTTTAACACCTCCCGCATGTAGGCGGACGAGGAAACACCGGCAGCATTACGAGATGCTGCCGGTGTTTCCATGATCCCCATTTCCATCGAGTCCCTTCAGGACTCAATGGGAATGGGGATTTACACCATTCCGCCTCCGTGATTCCCGGAAAACCAGGGTTGTAATGCCCCGGTAATTCCGGGAATCACGGAGGCGGAATGGTAATATGAGTCCGGCGTTAACCAGGCGGTTTTACCGCCTCGGTTAACGCCGGACTCGTAATGAGGCCCAATGACTTCAAATACAGAAGCCCTCTGAGATGTCAATGTACCCTTAGGTTTCTCCAAAATGGCAAACAAAGCATGCTCTACGAAAAGAGTCATAGGACAACCCATTACAATGCTTGGCGTCTCAATTACAAAAAGCGGGTCTGACAATGACTGTTTGCACGGAAATTCCCTTCATAACTGGGTCTAAAATCCCACTCTAATATGCCAAAGGTTTGTACCCTAACGTAGTTCTCTGTGTTAACACTGCTGTCATAAATATTCCATCACTGTGTGAAAATAATTCCTCTGCATAGTTGGGAATCCCTAAAACAGCCCTTGTACCAATTGCTTTATTTAACTCTTTAAATCCTTCCTCTCCATTCTCAGTCCATTCAATTTTTTCCTTATTCACCTATGCTTTATTCAAAGCCTGCAAAAGGGGTTGTGTGTATGAGCTATAGTCAAATACTCACGCTCTTACATAATTGCACAATCACAAGATTCGTTGCATTTGCTTTATTGTTTGCGGTTTGACACTTTTCATAATTGCTTCAGCCCTTTCAGGTTTCACCTTTTTACCCTCATGTGAGATCATCTGACCTATGTACAACACTTCTTCTTGACAATACTGCAACTTCTCTTTATCTACTTTGCATCCCTTGTACAACACTGTATTACACAATGGCTCTTACAATACCAAAATACTTTGCTTCATCATTGCTGCAATGGTTTCAAAAATGCCCTTGTCTGCCTCTCGAGACATTGGGTATTGCCTCACCTACTCCTTTTAATAGGACTACATCATAAGGCCTGTAGTGCATAAAACACTTGGCACTTTATCCAAGTCTTCATAAAAAAATGGATGTTGTTCCATTATTGCCATGCACTGTGGAATCACCCTTTTCTTATTCTGATCTAATCGTAATGCTCATAAAGAACACCACTTCATCATCTGATGGATCAACTCTAAATATATTGTCGTCAGTGACGTCAGTCAATCTGCACCCTTCCCCAATGGCAATTACTGTTCTCCATGGTCTACCCTCATCATCGGTGCCTTCAAGCATTGCCATTTCCCCTCATACTATGGCTGCATCTAATTCTAAGGGGAACATCTGGCCCTCTATTCGTCCATAAGTACCTATTGTCAAAAAAATTAATCAAGTACCCTCATAGTTTTTCCCACTAAACCAGATAGCCACGTTAACAGAATGCTCACCCTCTAAAGGAACACTTGTGGTTCTATTGGCACCCCTCACAGAGCCATATGCCCTGTAAATGCCAATATAAATTCACCCACATTCATATAGTTTATCATATAGTTTATCCCAGGAGTGGAGCACACTATACCTTCATTGGTAAAGGAAATCGTCATGTTACGTTTTGTCATTAAGTCTCTTCCCAGAATATTAACTGGTGTCTGTCTTGAATACAATAATGGAACAGGCATATCATATTTCCTATGGAGACTGGCGATTCATCAGTGAAAGAAACTTTGCTTGCAGCTCCAGAGCGTCCTTGAGCATTCATGGCATTTCCTGACATTGGGTATTTTCCCTCTTGTA
Source organism: Ambystoma mexicanum (assembly GCF_040938575.1). Taxonomy (NCBI): domain Eukaryota; kingdom Metazoa; phylum Chordata; class Amphibia; order Caudata; family Ambystomatidae; genus Ambystoma; species Ambystoma mexicanum. The sequence goes on from NC_090935.1 coordinate 348,567,160, forward strand.
TACATGAATGAGTAGCTCTGTATCAACTAAAAATCAAAATGGATTTGCCTCCTATCATTACATCAATCCTTGGTTCCTATTGAGGGTCTGTTGTCACAGACAGTACTGAACACATCAAGTCACCCTGTGAGCTGGCCTATTGTGGATACATACATACCCCTGTTCCTGTGAAAGGATTCCCACCCACTACAGTGATTCCCCCTATTCTAGGTGTCAATACCTGTCCTGTGTTTGTATTCTGCTGCATTTGCATGGGGCGTGCTGCGACTTCCCTTGAAGTAAACTCAATGGTGCCTGCTATGATTACTGTGGCTGCTGTATCTGTTGCACTTTTGGTGTTTTTGCCTGATACTAGATCTGATCTTGGGCAAATCCATCCCTAGCCTGTCTGCTATATGCTGGAGGATAAGCTGTCCCCCCTCTCGAAGAATATTGGCCATTTCTTATATACCTTTCCCACATGTGCGCCCAATGTGCCTTGTTATTCCACACATCCAATTTACAGGAGGATTTTGTTTAACTAGCCTGTCCTGATTAAATCCTCCTTGTATATTCTGATTCTCATTCTGCCCATTTTGAAACCCACCTTGAGTATTTTGAAATCCACCCCTTCCTCTGTAACCCATACCTCTACTTTGCAGTATAATCCCACTTCCTCCTTGATTCATCAGCGCTGATTATTTGCCTGAAACGTGTTCACTGCTTGCTGTACTTCTAGCCTTATCCGCTTGTCAATACTGCCTCTTCTATGGCATATTTTGTCAATGTTTTCTGAACTAACTTGACTTCCTCAATTTTTTATAGCATTGTCCTTGTAACAGTAGACAGTGATACACTATAGTCAACTGTATCTCAGGCCATGGTTTTGCTTCCATCCGCAATAACGTCTTGAACTGCCTTTGTACTGGCTCATGTAGTCCCTGACACAAAATGTGGTAAAATACTGCCACTTTTTTCTCAACGGCTCACATGTTTCAAGAGTCTAGTGCTCTTGAATGTCCTGAATGTAAGCAAGTGGATCTTCATCTTCTTTCATCTTTCGTGTCATAATTGCACCCATATCCGACACATTAGGATATTGTACTCTAAGGGCTCTCCAAACAACTGCCCTAGAGTTATTAAATGGCGCTCCATTTTGCACTGTGTTTTGTGCCATAACACTCGAATAGCCTGCTCTTGTCCAAATGTCACCTGCTCTTTCCCCGAGAATAGCTGCTAAAAGACCCTTAATATCCTCTATCGCTAGGGTGTTTCTTCAGGTCATTTTCTCTAACTCATAAATCCATTTTCCTGCACCCGCCATTAAGCTGGGAAGTTTATACTTTAAATTATCCTTGTCCATCTGTGGCCATGGAATATACGGTAGTCTTGCCCCTCTTTTATCTAATAGGGGGAATTATGTAAATCCTATTCCGCAATCCGCTCCCATCGTCTGTCTATCCATGGTTGGCACAGTAATTCATGATCGCCTTCTTCCTGGCAGAGAACTTAACCAATTTACATTAGGTATCGATTCTCCCCTTTCGCTATACGATCGTCCTTTAGTGTGCTCTGGGCATGCTATAGGATCTGGTGTCCTATACTTAGGTAGTTCTAAATCAGACCATCTTATTCCCTTGTCTGCCTGTAAGCTCCCTCGGGGGGCACATACTTCTTCACTCCCCACTGAAGGATTCTCTCTCTTTCATCTGACATGTCTAGTCCCCAACTAGTATGGCTTTCTTCTCCTTCAGCCTTGTCTAAAGTTAGCCTATCTAAGGACAAAGCTCTATGCTCGAGACTAAATGCGTCTTTTTTTTTGCTTTGTGATTGGAAGACCAGGAGTCGATCTCCCTTCCCTCGGCTTCCCGATTTGCTAATTTGTCTTAAATCCTGATAGGCTTTATCGATCCTTTCTCCAATGCTCCCTATATCAAAATCCTCATCTAATGTAAGCATAGATGGCCCTGGCATTGCTCCCTGTAACGGGAGAAATTCCACTATATCACTCCATTGTATCACTGGACGTGGCTCCATTAATTCATTCTGAATGCGATTAATCTCACATTCTCGCTGTCTCCTTTTTTGCTCTAATTCTTTGTCTTCCTCTCTCTGCCTCCTTGCTTCCCATCTAACTCTTTCCTCCTCCTTTCTCATTTCTTCTCTCCTTTCCTCTGCTCTTCCCTCTTCCTCTTCTTTTTGTCTCTGTATCCTTTTATTTCTTAATTTCTGTACTTCCTCTTCATCCTTCTTTCTGTCCTGTCTATCTGTTCTTCTATTGCCCTCTGTATGTTATCATATTTCCTTTGTTCTTCTGCCCTTTCTTCTTTCTTCTGCTCTTCCTGATACAGCTGTTCTCGCTGCTGTCAGCTTTTCCCTTTTCGATCATCTTTTTGTAATCTATTTTCTCATTGCTTGTCTTTCCTATCTTGCTCATCTTCATCTTCCCTTTGCCTAACTTCCTCGATGCTTTTCCCATCCAGTTTAAGCAATATCTGTCCTCCGATCCATTTTTTCTGTATGAGCATTTCCTCGTCAGCTTTCTCCTTTTCTCCCTTCCATCTCTTAATTTCCTGTTCTATCTGTGTTGATATTTTCGGTTGTTCACTTTTCTCCTCCCTCTTTTGTAATACCTAAAGGTCTCTTCTTTCTTCCTAGTCTCCTCTGGACTATCGTCACTATTACAAGCAGGCAGTGCACATTTCGGATTACTATACCCCGTCGCTGATTTCAATTCCTTCAATGGATACAGTCCTTTGCTTTCTGTACTGACGCTTTTTATCTCAGGCGAGGCAAGGGGAGCAAAAGGCTCAACACATTCCTTCTTACACTGATTAAGCATCTAATCCTCAGGTGGCGGATCCTCTCTCCCTTCCTGGTACATTTTCCAGAGCTCTAAAATAGCTAACCTCTTTTCTAATTTCTTTCTTGGGTAAGCAGTTTGCAAGTATGTGGTCGTGTGTTGCAATACCGCCTTTGCCAAAGATCCCCCTTGTGGGCGCTGCATAAAAATCTTATCTGCCCTTCCTTTAACCCATTCCGCACTATACTGTTTGAGTTTGGGCATGTGTTTGGCAAGGTTTTGCACAGATGCATAAAAGTAGTAAGATCTTCCATTGTGACAAGTCTCAATTGACTGTCAATACTAATCAGTGCTTTATAACAAATAAGTTTATAAAAACAACAAATATGAGCGCGCTCCAACAATTTCGCCGCTCAAAACCTCTAAATTCTCAATGTCCACAGCCTAGCTATTAGTCGGTACCGACAACTTTTCTAGCTAGACTATATGTCCATGACTTTTTTCAACTCTTTTTACATAATGGTCGCTCTTCAACACCTCAAAACAGACATATAAACAGACAGACAGACTAGTCGACTCTTCACATTAATCCTCAGCACTCTATTCCTTATTCCTGCCCCTAAATATACCTCAATAGGGGTTTAAGTCAATATCTTACAGGGATCTATCCTCTGCGTCACCTAGTTTACTTCAACTGAAGTGTATGACGACTTCTTCTGTAATTCTCTTGAACCAGGACTCTTGGGCTTATCTCTTCATCTCTTATCTATATACACAAGACATATCACTCATCATTGTTTCTTCACTATTTTCTAAATCCCCCCATTACTTTTAAAACTTTACCACAGTCACATTCCCTCAATTTTCCATTCCCCTTAGGCTACTCTCCATTCGCATTTTCAGCTCGAGGCCTATCGACTACCCTCTTCAATCGACCACTTTCGTCTTCCGTCTGCACAGCGCCTGTAGAATCCAAGAGGGATTTTGTGAAAGAGGGGCCTGTCCCAGCTGTATCGGTTTTCTGCCAATAATTTCAATATCGGCTGCTCTCTACAGAAAACCTTACGATCTTCTGGCTAGATGGCGAAGGGCACTCGATCATCTGAAAGTGCTAGAGTTTAGTAGGTCAATGGGTCTTTGGAACCATCCGACATGCTATCACGTGAACCCTTAGGCCCTTTTACTCAAGGTAACATGTCCTACTATGCATGGGACAGAGAATAACTTCTCAAACTATGCATAAAGACTGACTCAGGAAGTTGGGAAATAACACTGTTTTACTAACAATTATCTAAAACAGGGAGTACAACAGAAATCAACAGACGTCACATGATCTCAGCGGTTCTTCCAAAATAATCACACCTTTATAACAATAACCCACCATTCATGACATCATACTATGTGGCAAATAAAGAAAACCTACATGGAATCGTGGTTGGCTCAAGGGGAACATCTAAGTATACCTCTATAGGGGCGAGGACTGTGATTGCGTCTCTATAGTCAGGTGGGCCACTCATGCCCTCCCTTTGTGCAAGTCATCTTCAACAATATTTAGAAACACAACACCTCATTGGCTCTTAAACTATAAGGCTCTTCGTTATATGGCCCTCTATAATTGGTTGGCTCGCTTGTACCCGTCTGGAACATTCAACTCACTAGCAGCATGTACCCAATTAGCCTGCCATTTCTCATCACTCAAGCCTTCTGACATTCACATTGTCTTTGAACTTGGCCTTGCAGTAGCTCCTCATCTCCGGGATTATATGGGAGTATGAGCACTTGCTATTTCCAATCTGGTGCACCATGCTCTTGATCTATTTTCACCCTTAGCTCACGTGATGAGAGACCATGAATTTGCTCGTATTATAGCATTTATTCATCTTTAATGAAGAAACTTGGCAACCATGGTGTTCCTTCTTTGCAACTTTAACAAGGGATGCCTTGGGTTCTCACATGTACTGTTATTCGCACTCTGATAACCAATTCTTGTCTGCTTACAGTCTTTGAAATCAAGCAAGACAGCCTCTCTGATTTGGCTTCAAATTCAAGCCTATTCTTAGCTGTGACACACATAGCTTTAAATCCATCTTCCTTCATGGAGACTAGCTTACTACAATATTTAATCGAATGTCCAGAACTCTATATACATATGTGTTGGTGGCACCACATGCAGTCTGTATAATACATATAGCCAGCCTTATGAATATTTAACCTACTTGTGTTACAGCGTCTGTACAGTTATTGAACGGCTTGCATTTTCTTCAGTGTTCTTCACACTCGTGCAATCTTTGTTCCGCCCATGAAAGTCTTCTCGATTCTTTACTTCGCCATCAGATTCTATACCACCTCTGCATTCTCTTCTCTGGTCATCCTTCTCAGTGCATCGCTCTCATTCTTCATGACGTCACCAGCTTCTACTTTTCACATCTTCATACTACTCCAGGCACTTTTCTCAGGAGATCATCAGCCTTTCGAGGATACTTCACATACGGCTTTCTTCATGGATACCTCATCTCAAAGACTCTTCACGGTATAGGTATCAGTACTGGCGGTGCACATGTCACATTTTCCGGTTTCCAACATACAGGCAGAATAGGGGCGGGACTTCCTATTGAGGCTGCTCCTCTACATCCATGTCTAACAGGTTTTGTACTTCTTTTTCCACCTGTTGTCGGAGATGAAAGGGGATTCGATGGTGTTTTAGTGCGACAGGCGTACTGTCTCGTCTATATGCAACTTGATGGGCTCTCCCTTCGATTTACCAATGCCTTCAAACACTGCCGCAAACCTCTCGAGAACCTTGTTGATGTCTTCGGCATAGACACTGAGGGTGAAATGTACAATCTCTCAGTAGAGAGTGCGTGCTTATGGGCCTCATTACGACTTTGGAGGCTGCCATGCCCTTCATAAGGGCATGGCTGCCTCCAAAACTGTGTCTGGGTTCCCTGAATGTGAAATTACCAGGCCAGTCTGAGTTTGGAGGGCCCGGTAATTCCTCCTTCAGGGAACTCGGGCCTGGACCTTCCCCATTCCCATTTGAGCCCCCATAGGGCTCAATGGGAATGGGTATGGGAGCTAACAACGGGCCGATTACGACCGGCCCATTGTTAGCTCCCTGGTCCCCTGGCGGGACCCGCTCTGGACATCTGGTAAAGCCAGACGTCCAGAGCGGGTCTCGTGAGGGAACCTCGTAATATTGTGGAATATGTTTAACGGCGCCGGCACCATTACCGGCGACGTTAAACGCATTCCTCAATAGTTGTAATGAGGCCCAATGTCTGTGACGAAGTACTTGGCTCAAATCTCCTTTCTTTGGAGGGCAACCCTGGTCACTAATAAGCCTGGGAAATCTGGGAGAGAGTGTGACTGTGGCACAACAGCGAACAGCACAGCACTGTCACTGACAGGTAGACTGAGCTGAGGCTGAGCACAGCAGCAGAGCCGTTCTGTGTACAAGCACGGCTAGCTGCAGCTCCAGCTGGTGTGGCTGGGAGGTCAAAGGAGCTGAACAACACCAGGCCCAGTGAGAGGGAGGGAGATGCCAGCCAGTCACAGTGGCGGTCATTGCCTCAGATTATGGGCCTCATTACAAGTTTGCCGGTAGCCTTGCCGGTAAAACCGGCAGGCTGCCGCCAAACTTGTAATTTTTTCCGCCGCCCGCAAATGGGCAATTACCGGGTCATTATGACCCTGCCGGACATGGTAATTGCCCATTTGCGGGCACCAGAAAAAAGATGCTGCCCATTCCCATTCGGCTCCATAGGGCGGAATGGAAAATGGGAGGTGGGATGCACCGGCACCGTTTATAACGGTGCGGTACATCCGACATGCTGTGCTCGCAGGTGCCTTTCTGCCCGCCAGGTCCGACCTGGCGGGCAGAAAGGCACCCGCGAGCACAGCTCGTAGTATGCCGGTCCGGGAACTACGGTACCAGCATGCTTACCTGTACCGTAGTTCCCGGACCGGCAAACTTATAATGAGACCCTATGTGTTATTCTATGACAAGACCGGAGGCGATCATTATGCTTTCTCTTTTTATTGCCACTTGCCACAGCAGCTTAACTTTCAAAACCTGACCTTTCTTTTCTTTCTTAAAAACAGAACAAAATAGAAAATGGAAAGAAATAAACAGTCCACAAGACTACTGCAACTTGGGACTACAAATCCCCATAAGTCCTCAAGGTCCCTGTAGTCTTGACCTTTCCTTCGCACCAATCCATGGACAGCACAGTCCATATCTCATATTCTGCCCATACTGCTTCCTCTTTCTTTGCTGCTTCCTGAGCAGATAAGTCTAGTTTTTCAGGGCTCTGTGTGTTGAGGTGTTGAGAGCTGTATTACTTTGGTAGCAGAGTGTGGATTTTGCAGGAGCGTTGGCCCGTGAACTGGTTGCTGTTTTTTATTTATTTTTTCTACAAGCAAGTGTGTTTGGTTCGACGAGTGACTGTGTGATCTTTACTCGTATAAATAGACTATCAGAGCGAACGCCGGGACCGCGAGTCATCTTGCTCGCGTCGGGTGACCGGCGTTTCCTCTGAATTGTGTATTTGTATTGTATTGTAAATTTATTTTTGGCCCGATCGGAGGAGTAATCGCGGGGCTTTAGAAGAAAACACCCACGAGTCCCGTGGTATACGCGTCCTTGCGCATCGGCGTTGGTAGTCGGTGCCTAATCAGGTGAACTTGTCAGCGGGCGCTCACGGTGCTTTAGAGTAAAGCACCCGCGAGCGCGACCATCTCACGTGATGCGCGTGCCATCGCGCATGCGCAATAGCGTCGCATTTAGTCTTTTTCGGCGCCGGAGCTACGTTCAGCTGTCCACGGAGCCTGTGATTTTGGGGAAGCATCGCAACGAGCCTCTCGTTTAGGTTGCCCTCTGCTTAGCATTGGCACGTGTGGCACTCAGTATATATAAAAAAATAAAAAAAAACTTTATAAAAAAAAAAAAAATCTTGGAGGATAAGGGAGTACAGGAAGAACAAGTGGCCAGACTTATTGGTATTGCTGAGATGGAGGCCAGTTCTTCCCCTGACTATTCCGAGGAGGAGTGGGACACTGATAAAGATTTGTCCCTCAGTAGTTTTAAGAGAGTTCTTGGGGATTCACTGGCTGTGGCAGTATCCCAGGGTGTTAAGCCCATCCAAGAGCGGCTGGAAGCTTTAGAATCCCTCCTCGCAACTTCGGCTCCCAAACGAAAAGTGAGAGAGCTCAGCCCAGGAGAGGGCACGTCTCGAGGACCACCTGAGAAAAAAGCAGCTGCGCAAAAGGGGGTGTGCAAGACCCGGAAGAGCCCCACTCTTCTACCCCCCCGGGTCAATCAGGGTTGCAGCAGAAGCCCCAAGAGGTTGCCGACCCGTTTGATAAGCTAAAGGCGGCTTTTCTTGAGAAAATGGCAGTGCCAGACCTCGGACCCCCTACCCTGGGGGAGTTAAATATAGGGGCCGCTGAAGAAGGCGTGAGATCCTCGCAGGAGGAGGAGGACGAGGAAGGTCTCGAGGAGGAAGGCGTTGTGGACAGCGAGAGTCTCCAGGACATGGAAGAGGTGGAGAATTTGGATGATATGTTCGACCCGGATAGTATTAGACATCCGAGGTCATCAGAATGGGTTCCCTCACCCAGGATGGCTCAGTAAATGGCCACGAGGATTTGCAAGCCGCTGGAGAAGGAGGTCCGTTTTCGAATGAGGGCCAAGTGTCCGAGGCCTGATCTCCCGCACAAAGTTATGGAGACACCAGAGTTGGACACCAAAATGGTTACCTTTGTTACAAAGGCCACTAAAGATGTCAGGCGTGGTGTCGATCGTGCCTGGAAAGGATGCCAGGACAAGGTGTTGGACATAGCGGGTCCATTGGCCAAGATTATTTATTTATTTATTTATTTATTTATTTGAATTTGTAAAGCGCACAAACAGCCCGCAGACATCGAGGCGCTGGAGCAGAGGTTAAGAGTGCTTACTTGAGGGTTACAGTGAAGCCGCCCTAGAAAAATACTTGAAAACATTTCGGTAGTTACATGTTACAGTGCGTTGCAGGTAGGTTTTGAGAATTCAAACAAAGAGGTTAGTCTTGATGGCTTTGCGGAATACAGTGTGGGATTCAATGGCTCTGAAGTGCGGAGGGAGCGCATTCCAAAGGGTGGGGGCAACTGAAGGGAAGCTGGAGCCGCCCGCACTGGACTTGGCGGAGAGGGCCAGGGACACAGGTGTTCCGGTGGACCCAGGTACGCTCGCCAGCTGGGCGCAGAGGGCGGTCTGCTCCCTTGGCAACGCCAGCAGTGCGCTTTCGGCAGAGAGGCGACGAAGTTTGCTACTAAAGATTGATAACAAGTTGGGAGATCTTGCCAATTATGAGGCAGGTGCGGCAGCCAAAGGGCTGTTGTTTGGTGAAGCCTTCGTGAAGGAGATGTCCCGTTTTGTGGGGACCTATACAGCGCTTGAGAAAGCACAGGCTTCCATTCGTAAAGTCTTTGCAGGGCGAGTTTTCACTGGGACCGGTCGACAAATAATAATAATAATAATAATTTGGCACTTATATAGCGCTACGAACCCTCAGGTATCTGAGCACTGCTTATTATTACCCACGGTGTGTGGTGCTCATTTATCGACCTCGGAAGGATGAAAGGCTGAGTTTGGCCCTGCTGGGATTCGAACCTGCGTAAGCAGGCGCTGCACGGATGTCAAAGCGAGCGCTCTACTCGCTGTGCCACTTGACCGGCAAAGAAGTCGCGTGGCCGGTCGTTCTTTCACAAGACGGCCTCAAGGCAGCAGGATGCCTTCTTCCCCGTCCGGGGCAGAGGTTTTCGAGGAAGAAGAGGCAGAGGGAATTTCCGTCAGCAAAGTGCAGCGGGAGGTAAGAGCATACCCCAAAGTAGGGGGGCGCACAGCGAAGTGTATAGACAAGTGGCGCATGCTATCAAGCGATGCTTGGGTTTTGCAAGCGGTAGTGGGGCTGAGATTAGAGTTTCTCAGTGTTCCTCATCAGAATCGACTTCCAAATTGTATAAGAATGTCAAGAGAGGAGGAATGTCTTCTGCAGAAGGAGCTTTCTGCGCTTGTAGAGAAAGGGGCGATAGAGAAATGTTCAGACGAGAAGGTTGGGTTTTAAAGCAATATGTTCCTCGTGCACAGGAAAGGAAAGTCGAGGCCGGTTATCAATTTGAAAGAGCTCAACGGGTGGCTCGTGTACAGACGTTTCAAGATGGAAGGTATCCATCTGTTGCAGGATATGCTCCGCAAAGGAGACTGGCTGGCGAGGCTAGATTTGAAGGACACCTACCTTACCATCGCGATAGAGCGAGAATTCAGGGACTATCTCAGGTTCTTTTGGAGGGAGCGAAGCTGGCGCTTCACATGTCTGCCTTTCGGGCTTGCTTCGGCGCCCTGGGTGTTCACAAAGGTGATGAGGCCAGTAGCAGAGGCCATCAGGAGCAGGGGTATCAGGATTATCGTCTATTTAGACGATATCTTGTTGCTAGCTCAGAGCAAAACGGTTTTGGAGGTGCAAGTGAGTTGGGTCAGCAATCTATTGTCTTCTCTGGGATTTCTGATCAATCAGGAGAAATTGGAGCTCGACCCGAAGCAGAGGATGGAGTTCCTGGGGTTTGTGATAGATACCAGAAGGGCCACGTTAGAGTTGCCTCAGCAGAAGATGAGAAGTATAAAGAAGGAACTGAGGATAGTGTTGGAGAAGTCAGTCATTTCCTTACAGAGTTTAGCACGTATAGTGGGGTTGCTAGCATCGTCTATTCAGGCGATTTTCCCGGGGCCGCTGCATTACAGAGCGCTCCAGAGATTGAAGATCAGACATTTGAGAGAGGGGGTGAGATATCACCAGCTAATACCTCTGGACGAAGAGGGAAAAGTAGAACTAGAGTGGTGGCTTCAGAACATCGAAGCTTGGAACGGCAGAGCCATATTTGGGGACATGCCAGAGATAATCAGAGTCGGATGCAAGCAGAGCATGGTGGGGCGCCAGGTGCGGTCAGTTGCAGACAAGAGGTCGCTGGTCGGAGGAGGAGTTAAAGCTCCACATAAACTGTCTGGAGTTATTAGCAGGCTCGTTCGCTGTGCGAGCGTTTGCGAAGGACAGGGTGAATTGTTGCATTCTCCTGAGAATGGACAAAATATCCGCAGTGCGCTATATAAACAAGATGGGGGGTACGAAGTCCAAGATGTTAGTAGAAATAGCAAAGGATTTCTGGCATTACTGTCTAGAGAGGAAGATAGTGTTAGCGGCAGAATACCTTTCAGGAGTCCAGAACTCGATAGCAGATTGGAATTCCAGGTATCTAATGGACTCCAGTGACTGGAAGTTGCACAGAAGAGTGTTCGAGCAGTTGCAGAATTTGTGGGGTCCGATGGAGATAGATCTCTTTGCCTCCAGACTGAATGCTCAGGTGGCACAGTTTTACAGCTGGAGGCTGGACCCAGAAGCGTTGGGGACAGATGCTTTCCTTCACAGCTGGAAGGGAGTGCTGACTTACGCTTTTCCTCCTTTCATAATGATAATGAGGAACCTGGCGAAGGTACGTCGAGAACAGGCAGAGATGGTAATAGTGACGCCGTTCTGGAGGTCTCAAGCGTGGTTTACGGTTCTGATGGAACTTTTGTCGGATTTTCTGAGATTAGTTCCATGGGAAGCGGACCTACTCTGCGACCCGATAGGTCAGAGGCATCCTTTGATTCAAGAAGGGACTCTTCAGCTGGTAGCCTGCAGGATTTCAGGAGTAGATGGGATTTGCCGGGCCTTTCGAGGGAGGCTGCAGATTGTATCAGGGATTCCTGGGCCCCCTCTACACTTAGGAGCTATGACGCCGCTTGGGATAAATGGGCGGACTGGTGCAGAGAGCAATGTGTTCATCCCGTTTCGGCATCTGTAGTCCATGTGCTTAATTTTCTAGCAGAAATGGCTGCGAGTGGTAAAGCCTTTCGTACACTTGGAGTGTATAGGTCAGCTAAATCGGCGGGACATGATAGGTGTGAATGGCATCCCATCGGAGAACATCCGGCAGTGGTTAGACTTTTGAAAGGTGTGAAGATGCGGAAGCCGCCAGTTCCTAAGTATTCTGTGATGTGGGACGTGGAGAAGGTTTTCCGCCTCTTTAAACAGTGGCCGGATAATAAGAATTGGGCAGCGAAACATTTATCGGGTAAATTGGCAATGTTGTTGTGTCTAGTGTCTTGTAGACGAGTCTCGGATGTGAAAGCTTTGGAAAATGATAGGAAGATTTTTTTATCCAGAAGGGGTTGCTTTTCAAATTGCACAGAGGACAAAGAGTGCTCCTTCAATAATTTCATATCCATATTTTCCTGAGGAACCGAAGCTATGTGTTGCACGTTGCATTAAAGAGTACTAGAGAGTGACAGAGAATGTGAGACCAGCAGGTGTGCGACAGTTGCTGATTGCGCGCAGGAGACCTTTTCAAGCAGTAGCTACAGCCACCATATCTAGGTGGGTGCGTGAAGTCATGTGTTGGGCAGGTGTTGATCTAGATGTGTTTGGTGCGCATTCGGTGAGAGGAGCTATGGCATCCAGAGCGTTTGCAGCAGGAGTCTCCTTGCATGATATTTTAAAGGCAGCAGATTGGTCTTCAGAATCTACGTTTAGGACCTTTTATTTCAAGCCAGTATATTCTTTAGCCAAGATGGTGTTGGACAGCTTTGAACAAGCCTAATGATCGCCTCCGGTCTTGTCATAGAATGAAGATTACCAAGGCCGCTAGCGCGGGTAGTCTTGATTCTATTAAAGACATGGAGGCGAGCATTATTCCCACCCTTGTACACAAGAAGGAAACCTATAAGAGTTGAATTAGGTTTATTGTTCTAAGAATGTCTTGGGGAAGAAGATGTTGAATTGGTTTGCTTATCTAATTTTGTATCATGTTTGGTGTCTGGAAATCGCGTACTCCCACCCAATTATTTTATGTTTGTCTTGGTTTCAGGTGAAGATGTCAAGAACGGTTGAAGGAGAAGTGGTTTTGGAGTGAAGGAGGGCTCGTGGTTGACTACGGATTGAAGTGTTGTGTCGCTGTTCCAGTTACGTTCAAGGAGTTGGCAATTTATGGTTTTCAGATCATCAAAGAAAGAGGAAGCAGTATGGGCACGATATGAGATATGGACTGTGCTGGCCATGGATTGGTGCGAAGGAAAGGTCAAGACTACAGGGACCTTGAGGACTTATGGGGATTTGTAGTCCCAAGTTGCAGTAGTCTTGTGGACTGTTTATTTCTTTCCATTTTCTATTTTGTTCTGTTTTTAAGAAAGAAAAGAAAGTTCAGGTTTTGGAAGTTAAGCTGCTGTGGGAAGTGGCAATAAAAAGAGAAAGCATAATACTCGCCTCCGTGTCTTTAATAGAATCAAGACTACCCGCGCTAGCCGCCTTGGTAATCTTCATTATGCTACTGACAATAGGGGCTGCTGATTTTCCGTAAATAATTCACTGGTTGCTTCAGTGGCAAACCAATAATAGTCAGTATAATGATGTAATTACTTTCAATTTTCCCATGATTAACTTTACTCTCACAAATCAGTCAAATCATGAATTGCAGTTGCCGGATCGGATCTAAATGACTAATTGTCTCCATACTGTACTACTTTGAGAGGTCCCCTAGAAAGTAGAAAGGAGGAACACATTCATCTAAGGAATGGCCTGAGATAGAGTTCCCCTTTGTAAGCATAGAGAAGGTTGGACGCCTTGCTGGGTTCCATGCTCTATGCCCACTTTTTCTGACAGCTCACCTTCAACCAAGCCTTAAGGTCAGACAATTATTCCCAGCATCAAAGTTCAGTATGGATACTGAAGCTCACTGGTGCTACCCATGAATACTTACATTCAAATACCTGAAAAACCTGCAGGACACAAGGCTGCATCAGAGTTGTTAAGTGCCCTCATTGTATGTGCTACTATATTATATCATCAGTTAGCTACTGTGTTTTATACAGAAAATATCGCTTTTTTGAACTTTTAGTTCATTTTAAAGAACATGTATACACAGCGTTGTTGGATATAAAGGCAGAGCTAACTGAAGTTGCCCCACGTGACATGGGTTACTTGACAGCCATGCTTAATCCTAATGTATTTTCATTTTCAAACGTTCATTTTAAGTGACTGGAAATCCACCACTGAAACGGTGTTGTGGTCAGTTTAAATCATAACAGTTACAGAGAGTCTGATAAATGCCTACAATCTTTGATTCAAAAGTCTGACGTGCAGAGTGCTGCTGCAGAATAAAATATGGCTACCCTTTGCATGAGCTCAAATAAATTCAAGTAGCATAACAGCTCCTTTCCCAGCCAGCCCAAGGCCTCACTTGTGGCAGCGCAACCGTACCCTTTGCTGATGCTGCTTCAAACGGCCTACGCTCGACAAGCCTTGTTGACTTAAATGGCGCACACATTTTCTCACCATAGGAAATTTCCATCCTGACCTGCTTCAGAATAAAACAATCGGGGTCATTAGAATCCTGGCGATAGGGGGTTAACGGGGCCGGTAGAGCTGCCGGCCCCGTTAACCCCCTACCGCCACATTACGAGGTCCGCTCGCGGGACCCGCTAAGGACGCCTTGTAAAATCAGGCATCCTTAGCGGGTCCTGCGAGCGGTCCAGCATGCTAACAATGGGCCCGTCATTAACGGGCCAGTTGTTTGCATCCTAACCATTCCCATTGAGCCCAATGGGGGCTCGAATGGGAATGGGGATGTACCGGGTCTGGATTGCCTGAATGGGGAAATACCGGGCCCTCCAAGGTCGGAATGGCCCGGTATTTCCCCATTCAGGGAACCCGGTACCCGGTATGGGGGTAGCCATGCTGCTAAAAGCAGCATGGCTACCTCCATACTCGGAATGACCTCCAATGTCTAATGGCTGCCTACTACCTACGCTGCTGTACCCTACGCCTTTTGCATGAGCTCAATTTCATATTCAAATATCATATACTACTCTCTGTTACCAATGTAATCACAGGCCCCAGTCTCCCCTCATCAATTGCTGCAGTGCAGCACCAAGTTCTGTTTAATGCTGCGGCTGCCCCAGTTATAGTATACCACAGTGACAGTGTTGCCAGGCCTGGTCCCCCGCCAGTCACTCGTGAATCCCTGCACAACACAGCCACACACTCTAGACAGACTACTTACTTCTTGAGCCTGGAGAGTCTCTCTCCTCGTCTGCCGAGTCCTCTCCTGTCCAGTGTGCGAGTCTGTCGATCCATGTGGTGACTACTCCGACTCCCAGTGCCTCTAGCTTGTCACCCTGGCCCCAGGGAGCATGAGCGCAGGTCAGGTCAGGGAGGTCAGGGCAGCCGCACTCTGTCGCAGCAGGCAGGCAGCCACGGCAGGGTGCATTGGTCCGGCCCCACAACCACCTCACCACTGCAGTGCTGCCTGGCAGCACAGCAGTGGGCTGAGAGTGCAGAGCAAGAGAGGCGGCAGCATGCGGCAGGCAGGCCAGCGCCCAAGCAGCAGCAGCAGTCAGTCGGTGCAGTGGCTCTGACATGGGTCCGGCAGGAACGACGGCAAGCAAGCTGGCTGGTGCGCTGAGTGCATGGTGGCGACGACGTGAGTGCTGATGTGACTGGTACCAGAATGCATTGAAGGCATGAGTTCAGTTGTTTGTTATTGAAAGGGAATTTGCTACATTTATAGCAAATGTGGGTTGTGCACTTGCGCATTGGTGCCAGATAGCCTGGTGGCTGTGCAGGCAGGCCTGCCTGGCCTGGGGAGTCAGGCTCGGGCGAGCAGGCACTGGGGGGGGGTGGGAGCAGGCTAGGAAATTTAAACTGCCTTGCAACAGTGTGTCATAATCACATAGCACCATAATGCGATTTATTGGCAAGTGACATTGCATCTGCATGAGCGTTCAGGCTAGTAGCAGGATGCAGGCAATGCAATTCTTCAGCCCCTGCTGCACCCAGCCAGCAGTGTGTGATATAGCACCATAGTGCAATTTCTATTCATTGGCATTTGTGAGCATCAGGTTGGCAGGCTGCTGCAGGCAATGCACCCGCACCTCTGCTCCCAGCCTCCGTGATCCACCTCCACCTGAGGGCAAACTCTGTCAGGCCGATTCATGGAATTAATGTGCGCCGAAAATTTTGGCGCAAGCATGCGAAAACGTGCGATTTGCAGTGAAAGAGCGAAAATCGCAGTGCAAGTCACTGTGAAAGAGGGGCCTGTCCCAGCTGTATCGGTTTTCTGCCAATAATTTCAATATCGGCTGCTCTCTACAGAAAACCTTACGATCTTCTGGCTAGATGGCGAAGGGCACTCGATCATCTGAAAGTGCTAGAGTTTAGTAGGTCAATGGGTCTTTGGAACCATCCGACATGCTATCACGTGAACCCTTAGGCCCTTTTACTCAAGGTAACATGTCCTACTATGCATGGGACAGAGAATAACTTCTCAAACTATGCATAAAGACTGACTCAGGAAGTTGGGAAATAACACTGTTTTACTAACAATTATCTAAAACAGGGAGTACAACAGAAATCAACAGACGTCACATGATCTCAGCGGTTCTTCCAAAATAATCACACCTTTATAACAATAACCCACCATTCATGACATCATACTATGTGGCAAATAAAGAAAACCTACATGGAATCGTGGTTGGCTCAAGGGGAACATCTAAGTATACCTCTATAGGGGCGAGGACTGTGATTGCGTCTCTATAGTCAGGTGGGCCACTCATGCCCTCCCTTTGTGCAAGTCATCTTCAACAATATTTAGAAACACAACACCTCATTGGCTCTTAAACTATAAGGCTCTTCGTTATATGGCCCTCTATAATTGGTTGGCTCGCTTGTACCCGTCTGGAACATTCAACTCACTAGCAGCATGTACCCAATTAGCCTGCCATTTCTCATCACTCAAGCCTTCTGACATTCACATTGTCTTTGAACTTGGCCTTGCAGTAGCTCCTCATCTCCGGGATTATATGGGAGTATGAGCACTTGCTATTTCCAATCTGGTGCACCATGCTCTTGATCTATTTTCACCCTTAGCTCACGTGATCAGAGACCATGAATTTGCTCGTATTATAGCATTTATTCATCTTTAATGAAGAAACTTGGCAACCATGGTGTTCCTTCTTTGCAACTTTAACAAGGGATGCCTTGGGTTCTCACATGTACTGTTATTCGCACTCTGATAACCAATTCTTGTCTGCTTACAGTCTTTGACATCAAGCAAGACAGCCTCTCTGATTTGGCTTCAAATTCAAGCCTATTCTTAGCTGTGACACACATAGCTTTAAATCCATCTTCCTTCATGGAGACTAGCTTACTACAATATTTAATCGAATGTCCAGAACTCTATATACATATGTGTTGGTGGCACCACATGCAGTCTGTATAATACATATAGCCAGCCTTATGAATATTTAACCTACTTGTGTTACAGCGTCTGTACAGTTATTGAACGGCTTGCATTTTCTTCAGTGTTCTTCACACTCGTGCAATCTTTGTTCCGCCCATGAAAGTCTTCTCGATTCTTTACTTCGCCATCAGATTCTATACCACCTCTGCATTCTCTTCTCTGGTCATCCTTCTCAGTGCATCGCTCTCATTCTTCATGACGTCACCAGCTTCTACTTTTCACATCTTCATACTACTCCAGGCACTTTTCTCAGGAGATCATCAGCCTTTCGAGGATACTTCACATACGGCTTTCTTCATGGATACCTCATCTCAAAGACTCTTCACGGTATAGGTATCAGTACTGGCGGTGCACATGTCACATTTTCCGGTTTCCAACATACAGGCAGAATAGGGGCGGGACTTCCTATTGAGGCTGCTCCTCTACATCCATGTCTAACAGGTTTTGTACTTCTTTTTCCACCTGTTGTCGGAGATGAAAGGGGATTCGATGGTGTTTTAGTGCGACAGGCGTACTGTCTCGTCTATATGCAACTTGATGGGCTCTCCCTTCGATTTACCAATGCCTTCAAACACTGCCGCAAACCTCTCGAGAACCTTGTTGATGTCTTCGGCATAGACACTGAGGGTGAAATGTACAATCTCTCAGTAGAGAGTGCGTGCTTATGGGCCTCATTACGACTTTGGAGGCTGCCATGCCCTTCATAAGGGCATGGCTGCCTCCAAAACTGTGTCTGGGTTCCCTGAATGTGAAATTACCAGGCCAGTCTGAGTTTGGAGGGCCCGGTAATTCCTCCTTCAGGGAACTCGGGCCTGGACCTTCCCCATTCCCATTTGAGCCCCCATAGGGCTCAATGGGAATGGGTATGGGAGCTAACAACGGGCCGATTACGACCGGCCCATTGTTAGCTCCCTGGTCCCCTGGCGGGACCCGCTCTGGACATCTGGTAAAGCCAGACGTCCAGAGCGGGTCTCGTGAGGGAACCTCGTAATATTGTGGAATATGTTTAACGGCGCCGGCACCATTACCGGCGACGTTAAACGCATTCCTCAATAGTTGTAATGAGGCCCAATGTCTGTGACGAAGTACTTGGCTCAAATCTCCTTTCTTTGGTGGGCAACCCTGGTCACTAATAAGCCTGGGAAATCTGGGAGAGAGTGTGACTGTGGCACAACAGCGAACAGCACAGCACTGTCACTGACAGGTAGACTGAGCTGAGGCTGAGCACAGCAGCAGAGCCGTTCTGTGTACAAGCACGGCTAGCTGCAGCTCCAGCTGGTGTGGCTGGGAGGTCAAAGGAGCTGAACAACACCAGGCCCAGTGAGAGGGAGGGAGATGCCAGCCAGTCACAGTGGAGGTCATTGCCTCAGATTATGGGCCTCATTACAAGTTTGCCGGTAGCCTTGCCGGTAAAACCGGCAGGCTGCCGCCAAACTTGTAATTTTTTCCGGCGCCCGCAAATGGGCAATTACCGGGTCATTATGACCCTGCCGGACATGGTAATTGCCCATTTGCGGGCACCAGAAAAAAGATGCTGCCCATTCCCATTCGGCTCCATAGGGCGGAATGGAAAATGGGAGGTGGGATGCACCGGCACCGTTTATAACGGTGCTGTACATCCGACATGCTGTGCTCGCAGGTGCCTTTCTGCCCGCCAGGTCCGACCTGGCGGGCAGAAAGGCACCCGCGAGCACAGCTCGTAGTATGCCGGTCCGGGAACTACGGTACCAGCATGCTTACCTGTACCGTAGTTCCCGGACCGGCAAACTTATAATGAGACCCTATGTGTTATTCTATGACAAGACCGGAGGCGATCATTATGCTTTCTCTTTTTATTGCCACTTGCCACAGCAGCTTAACTTTCAAAACCTGACCTTTCTTTTCTTTCTTAAAAACAGAACAAAATAGAAAATGGAAAGAAATAAACAGTCCACAAGACTACTGCAACTTGGGACTACAAATCCCCATAAGTCCTCAAGGTCCCTGTAGTCTTGACCTTTCCTTCGCACCAATCCATGGCCAGCACAGTCCATATCTCATGTCCTGCCCATACTGCTTCCTCTTTCTTTGCTGCTTCCTGAGCAGATAAGTCTAGTTTTTCAGGGCTCTGTGTGTTGAGGTGTTGAGAGCTGTATTACTTTGGTAGCAGAGTGTGGATTTTGCAGGAGCGTTGGCCCGTGAACTGGTTGCTGTTTTTTATTTATTTTTTCTACAAGCAAGTGTGTTTGGTTCGACGAGTGACTGTGTGATCTTTACTCGTATAAATAGACTATCAGAGCGAACGCCGGGACCGCGAGTCATCTTGCTCGCGTCGGGTGACCGGCGTTTCCTCTGTATTGTGTATTTGTATTGTATTGTAAATTTATTTTTGGCCCGATCGGAGGAGTAATCGCGGGGCTTTAGAAGAAAACACCCACGAGTCCCGTGGTATACGCGTCCTTGCGCATCCGCGTTGGTAGTCGGTGCCTAATCAGGTAAACTTGTCAGCGGGCGCTCACGGTGCTTTAGAGTAAAGCACCCGCGAGCGCGACCATCTCACGTGATGCGCGTGCCATCGCGCATGCGCAATAGCGTCGCATTTAGTCTTTTTCGGCGCCGGAGCTACGTTCAGCTGTCCACGGAGCCTGTGATTTTGGGGAAGCATCGCAACGAGCCTCTTGTTTAGGTTGCCCTCTGCTTAGCATTGGCACGTGTGGCACTCAGTATATATAAAAAAAAAAAAAAAACTTTATAAAAAAAAAAAATCTTGGAGGATAAGGGAGTACAGGAAGAACAAGTGGCCAGACTTATTGGTATTGCTGAGATGGAGGCCAGTTCTTCCCCTGACTATTCCGAGGAGGAGTGGGACACTGATAAAGATTTGTCCCTCAGTAGTTTTAAGAGAGTTCTTGGGGATTCACTGGCTGTGGCAGTATCCCAGGGTGTTAAGCCCATCCAAGAGCGGCTGGAAGCTTTAGAATCCCTCCTCGCAACTTCGGCTCCCAAACGAAAAGTGAGAGAGCTCAGCCCAGGAGAGGGCACGTCTCGAGGACCACCTGAGAAAAAAGCAGCTGCGCAAAAGGGGGTGTGCAAGACCCGGAAGAGCCCCACTCTTCTACCCCCCCGGGTCAATCAGGGTTGCAGCAGAAGCCCCAAGAGGTTGCCGACCCGTTTGATAAGCTAAAGGCGGCTTTTCTTGAGAAAACGGCAGTGCCAGACCTCGGACCCCCTACCCCGGGGGAGTTAAATATAGGGGCCGCTGAAGAAGGCGTGAGATCCTCGCAGGAGGAGGAGGACGAGGAAGGTCTCGAGGAGGAAGGCGTTGTGGACAGTGAGAGTCTCCAGGACATGGAAGAGGTGGAGAATTTGGATGATATGTTCGACCCGGATAGTATTAGACATCCGAGGTCATCAGAATGGGTTCCCTCACCCAGGATGGCTCAGTAAATGGCCACGAGGATTTGCAAGCCGCTGGAGAAGGAGGTCCGTTTTCGAATGAGGGCCAAGTGTCCGAGGCCTGATCTCCCGCACAAAGTTATGGAGACACCAGAGTTGGACACCAAAATGGTTACCTTTGTTACAAAGGCCACTAAAGATGTCAGGCGTGGTGTCGATCGTGCCTGGAAAGGATGCCAGGACAAGGTGTTGGACATAGCGGGTCCATTGGCCAAGATTATTTATTTATTTATTTATTTATTTATTTGAATTTGTAAAGCGCACAAACAGCCCGCAGACATCGAGGCGCTGGAGCAGAGGTTAAGAGTGCTTACTTGAGGGTTACAGTGAAGCCGCCCTAGAAAAATACTTGAAAACATTTCGGTAGTTACATGTTACAGTGCGTTGCAGGTAGGTTTTGAGAATTCAAACAAAGAGGTTAGTCTTGATGGCTTTGCGGAATACAGTGTGGGATTCAATGGCTCTGAGGTGCGGAGGGAGCGCATTCCAAAGGGTGGGGGCAACTGAAGGGAAGCTGGAGCCGCCCGCACTGGACTTGGCGGAGAGGGCCAGGGACACAGGTGTTCCGGTGGACCCAGGTACGCTCGCCAGCTGGGCGCAGAGGGCGGTCTGCTCCCTTGGCAACGCCAGCAGTGCGCTTTCGGCAGAGAGGCGACGAAGTTTGCTACTAAAGATTGATAACAAGTTGGGAGATCTTGCCAATTATGAGGCAGGTGCGGCAGCCAAAGGGCTGTTGTTTGGTGGAGCCTTCGTGAAGGAGATGTCCCGTTTTGTGGGGACCTATACAGCGCTTGAGAAAGCACAGGCTTCCATTCGTAAAGTCTTTGCAGGGCGAGTTTTCACTGGGACCGGTCGACAAATAATAATAATAATAATAATTTGGCACTTATATAGCGCTACGAACCCTCAGGTATCTGAGCGCTGCTTATTATTACCCACAGTGTGTGGTGCTCATTTATCGACCTCGGAAGGATGAAAGGCTGAGTTTGGCCCTGCTGGGATTCGAACCTGCGTTAGCAGGCGCTGCACGGATGTCAAAGCGAGCGCTCTACTCGCTGTGCCACTTGACCGGCAAAGAAGTCGCGTGGCCGGTCGTTCTTTCACAAGACGGCCTCAAGGCAGCAGGATGCCTTCTTCCCCGTCCGGGGCAGAGGTTTTCGAGGAAGAAGAGGCAGAGGGAATTTCCGTCAGCAAAGTGCAGCGGGAGGTAAGAGCATACCCCAAAGTAGGGGGGCGCACAGCGAAGTGTATAGACAAGTGGCGCATGCTATCAAGCGATGCTTGGGTTTTGCAAGCGATAGTGGGGCTGAGATTAGAGTTTCTCAGTGTTCCTCATCAGAATCGACTTCCAAATTGTATAAGAATGTCAAGAGAGGAGGAATGTCTTCTGCAGAAGGAGCTTTCTGCGCTTGTAGAGAAAGGGGCGATAGAGAAATGTTCAGACGAGAAGGTTGGGTTTTAAAGCAATATGTTCCTCGTGCACAGGAAAGGAAAGTCGAGGCCGGTTATCAATTTGAAAGAGCTCAACGGGTGGCTCGTGTACAGACGTTTCAAGATGGAAGGTATCCATCTGTTGCAGGATATGCTCCGCAAAGGAGACTGGCTGGCGAGGCTAGATTTGAAGGACACCTACCTTACCATCGCGATAGAGCGAGAATTCAGGGACTATCTCAGGTTCTTTTGGAGGGAGCGAAGCTGGCGCTTCACATGTCTGCCTTTCGGGCTTGCTTCGGCGCCCTGGGTGTTCACAAAGGTGATGAGGCCAGTAGCAGAGGCCATCAGGAGCAGGGGTATCAGGATTATCGTCTATTTAGACGATATCTTGTTGCTAGCTCAGAGCAAAACGGTTTTGGAGGTGCAAGTGAGTTGGGTCAGCAATCTATTGTCTTCTCTGGGATTTCTGATCAATCAGGAGAAATTGGAGCTCGACCCGAAGCAGAGGATGGAGTTCCTGGGGTTTGTGATAGATACCAGAAGGGCCACGTTAGAGTTGCCTCAGCAGAAGATGAGAAGTATAAAGAAGGAACTGAGGATAGTGTTGGAGAAGTCAGTCATTTCCTTACAGAGTTTAGCACGTATAGTGGGGTTGCTAGCATCGTCTATTCAGGCGATTTTCCCGGGGCCGCTGCATTACAGAGCGCTCCAGAGATTGAAGATCAGACATTTGAGAGAGGGGGTGAGATATCACCAGCTAATACCTCTGGACGAAGAGGGAAAAGTAGAACTAGAGTGGTGGCTTCAGGACATCGAAGCTTGGAACGGCAGAGCCATATTTGGGGACATGCCAGAGATAATCAGAGTCGGATGCAAGCAGAGCATGGTGGGGCGCCAGGTGCGGTCAGTTGCAGACAAGAGGTCGCTGGTCGGAGGAGGAGTTAAAGCTCCACATAAACTGTCTGGAGTTATTAGCAGGCTCGTTCGCTGTGCGAGCGTTTGCGAAGGACAGGGTGAATTGTTGCATTCTCCTGAGAATGGACAAAATATCCGCAGTGCGCTATATAAACAAGATGGGGGGTACGAAGTCCAAGATGTTAGTAGAAATAGCAAAGGATTTCTGGCATTACTGTCTAGAGAGGAAGATAGTGTTAGCGGCAGAATACCTTTCAGGAGTCCAGAACTCGATAGCAGATTGGAATTCCAGGTATCTAATGGACTCCAGTGACTGGAAGTTGCACAGAAGAGTGTTCGAGCAGTTGCAGAATTTGTGGGGTCCGATGGAGATAGATCTCTTTGCCTCCAGACTGAATGCTCAGGTGGCACAGTTTTATAGCTGGAGGCTGGACCCAGAAGCGTTGGGGACAGATGCTTTCCTTCAAAGCTGGAAGGGAGTGCTGACTTACGCTTTTCCTCCTTTCATAATGATAATGAGGAACCTGGCGAAGGTACGTCGAGAACAGGCAGAGATGGTAATAGTGACGCCGTTCTGGAGGTCTCAAGCGTGGTTTACGGTTCTGATGGAACTTTTGTCGGATTTTCTGAGATTAGTTCCATGGGAAGCGGACCTACTCTGCGACCCGATAGGTCAGAGGCATCCTTTGATTCAAGAAGGGACTCTTCAGCTGGTAGCCTGCAGGATTTCAGGAGTAGATGGGATTTGCCGGGCCTTTCGAGGGAGGCTGCAGATTGTATCAGGGATTCCTGGGCCCCCTCTACACTTAGGAGCTATGACGCCGCTTGGGATAAATGGGCGGACTGGTGCAGAGAGCAATGTGTTCATCCCGTTTCGGCATCTGTAGTCCATGTGCTTAATTTTCTAGCAGAAATGGCTGCGAGTGGTAAAGCCTTTCGTACACTTGGAGTGTATAGGTCAGCTAAATCGGCGGGACATGATAGGTGTGAATGGCATCCCATCGGAGAACATCCGGCAGTGGTTAGACTTTTGAAAGGTGTGAAGATGCGGAAGCCGCCAGTTCCTAAGTATTCTGTGATGTGGGACGTGGAGAAGGTTTTCCGCCTCTTTAAACAGTGGCCGGATAATAAGAATTGGGCAGCGAAACATTTATCGGGTAAATTGGCAATGTTGTTGTGTCTAGTGTCTTGTAGACGAGTCTCGGATGTGAAAGCTTTGGAAAATGATAGGAAGATTTTTTTATCCAGAAGGGGTTGCTTTTCAAATTGCACAGAGGACAAAGAGTGCTCCTTCAATAATTTCATATCCATATTTTCCTGAGGAACCGAAGCTATGTGTTGCACGTTGCATTAAAGAGTACTAGAGAGTGACAGAGAATGTGAGACCAGCAGGTGTGCGACAGTTGCTGATTGCGCGCAGGAGACCTTTTCAAGCAGTAGCTACAGCCACCATATCTAGGTGGGTGCGTGAAGTCATGTGTTGGGCAGGTGTTGATCTAGATGTGTTTGGTGCGCATTCGGTGAGAGGAGCTATGGCATCCAGAGCGTTTGCAACAGGAGTCTCCTTGCATGATATTTTAAAGGCAGCAGATTGGTCTTCAAAATCTACGTTTAGGACCTTTTATTTCAAGCCAGTAGATTCTTTAGCCAAGATGGTGTTGGACAGCTTTGAACAAGCCTAATGATCGCCTCAGGTCTTGTCATAGAATGAAGATTACCAAGGCCGCTAGCGCGGGTAGTCTTGATTCTATTAAAGACATGGAGGCGAGCATTATTCCCACCCTTGTACACAAGAAGGAAACCTATAAGAGTTGAATTAGGTTTATTGTTCTAAGAATGTCTTGGGGAAGAAGATGTTGAATTGGTTTGCTTATCTAATTTTGTATCATGTTTGGTGTCTGGAAATCGCGTACTCCCACCCAATTATTTTATGTTTGTCTTGGTTTCAGGTGAAGATGTCAAGAACGGTTGAAGGAGAAGTGGTTTTGGAGTGAAGGAGGGCTCGTGGTTGACTACGGATTGAAGTGTTGTGTCGCTGTTCCAGTTACGTTCAAGGAGTTGGCAATTTATGGTTTTCAGATCATCAAAGAAAGAGGAAGCAGTATGGGCACGATATGAGATATGGACTGTGCTGGCCATGGATTGGTGCGAAGGAAAGGTCAAGACTACAGGGACCTTGAGGACTTATGGGGATTTGTAGTCCCAAGTTGCAGTAGTCTTGTGGACTGTTTATTTCTTTCCATTTTCTATTTTGTTCTGTTTTTAAGAAAGAAAAGAAAGTTCAGGTTTTGGAAGTTAAGCTGCTGTGGGAAGTGGCAATAAAAAGAGAAAGCATAATACTCGCCTCCGTGTCTTTAATAGAATCAAGACTACCCGCGCTAGCCGCCTTGGTAATCTTCATTATGCTACTGACAATAGGGGCTGCTGATTTTCCGTAAATAATTCACTGGTTGCTTCAGTGGCAAACCAATAATAGTCAGTATAATGATGTAATTACTTTCAATTTTCCCATGATTAACTTTACTCTCACAAATCAGTCAAATCATGAATTGCAGTTGCCGGATCGGATCTAAATGACTAATTGTCTCCATACTGCACTACTTTGAGAGGTCCCCTAGAAAGTAGAAAGGAGGAACACATTCATCTAAGGAATGGCCTGAGATAGAGTTCCCCTTTGTAAGCATAGAGAAGGTTGGACGCCTTGCTGGGTTCCATGCTCTATGCCCACTTTTTCTGACAGCTCACCTTCAACCAAGCCTTAAGGTCAGACAATTATTCCCAGCACCAAAGTTCAGTATGGATACTGAAGCTCACTGGTGCTACCCATGAATACTTACATTCAAATACCTGAAAAACCTGCAGGACACAAGGCTGCATCAGAGTTCTTAAGTGCCCTCATTGTATGTGCTACTATATTATATCATCAGTTAGCTACTGTGTTTTATACAGAAAATATCGCATTTTTGAACTTTTAGTTCATTTTAAAGAACATGTATACACAGCGTTGTTGGATATAAAGGCAGAGCTAACTGAAGTTGCCCCACGTGACATGGGTTACTTGACAGCCATGCTTAATCCTAATGTATTTTCATTTTCAAACGTTCATTTTAAGTGACTGGAAATCCACCACTGAAACGGTGTTGTGGTCAGTTTAAATCATAACAGTTACAGAGAGTCTGATAAATGCCTACAATCTTTGATTCAAAAGTCTGACGTGCAGAGTGCTGCTGCAGAATAAAATATGGCTACCCTTTGCATGAGCTCAAATAAATTCAAGTAGCATAACAGCTCCTTTCCCAGCCAGCCCACGGCTTCACTTGTGGCAGCGCAACCGTACCCTTTGCTGATGCTGCTTCAAACGGCCTACGCTCGACAAGCCTTGTTGACTTAAATGGCGCACACATTTTCTCACCATAGGAAATTTCCATCCTGACCTGCTTCAGAATAAAACAATCGGGGTCATTAGAATCCTGGCGATAGGGGGTTAACGGGGCCGGTAGAGCTGCCGGCCCCGTTAACCCCCTACCGCCACATTACGAGGTCCGCTCGCGGGACCCGCTAAGGACGCCTTGTAAAATCAGGCATCCTTAGCGGGTCCTGCGAGCGGTCCAGCATGCTAACAATGGGCCCGTCATTAACGGGCCAGTTGTTTGCATCCTAACCATTCCCATTGAGCCCAATGGGGGCTCGAATGGGAATGGGGATGTACCGGGTCTGGATTGCCTGAATGGGGAAATACCGGGCCCTCCAAGGTCGGAATGGCCCGGTATTTCCCCATTCAGGGAACCCGGTACCCGGTATGGGGGTAGCCATGCTGCTAAAAGCAGCATGGCTACCTCCATACTCGGAATGACCTCCAATGTCTAATGGCTGCCTACTACCTACGCTGCTGTACCCTACGCCTTTTGCATGAGCTCAATTTCATATTCAAATATCATATACTACTCTCTGTTACCAATGTAATCACAGGCCCCAGTCTCCCCTCATCAATTGCTGCAGTGCAGCACCAAGTTCTGTTTAATGCTGCGGCTGCCCCAGTTATAGTATACCACAGTGACAGTGTTGCCAGGCCTGGTCCCCCGCCAGTCACTCGTGAATCCCTGCACAACACAGCCACACACTCTTGACAGACTACTTACTTCTTGAGCCTGGAGAGTCTCTCTCCTCGTCTGCCGAGTCCTCTCCTGTCCAGTGTGCGAGTCTGTCGATCCATGTGGTGACTACTCCGACTCCCAGTGCCTCTAGCTTGTCACCCTGGCCCCAGGGCGCATGAGCGCAGGTCAGGTCAGGGAGGTCAGGGCAGCCGCACTCTGTCGCAGCAGGCAGGCAGCCACGGCAGGGTGCATTGGTCCGGCCCCACAACCACCACACCACTGCAGTGCTGCCTGGCAGCACAGCAGTGGGCTGAGAGTGCAGAGCAAGAGAGGCGGCAGCATGCGGCAGGCAGGCCAGCGCCCAAGCAGCAGCAGCAGTCAGTCGGTGCAGTGGCTCTGACATGGGTCCGGCAGGAACGACGGCAAGCAAGCTGGCTGGTGCGCTGAGTGCATGGTGGCGACGACGTGAGTGCTGATGTGACTGGTACCAGAATGCATTGAAGGCATGAGTTCAGTTGTTTGTTATTGAAAGGGAATTTGCTACATTTATAGCAAATGTGGGTTGTGCACTTGCGCATTGGTGCCAGATAGCCTGGTGGCTGTGCAGGCAGGCCTGCCTGGCCTGGGGAGTCAGGCTCGGGCGAGCCGGCACTGGGGGGGGGTGGGAGCAGGCCAGGAAATTTAAACTGCCTTGCAACAGTGTGTCATAATCACATAGCACCATAATGCGATTTATTGGCAAGTGACATTGCATCTGCATGAGCGTTCAGGCTAGTAGCAGGATGCAGGCAATGCAATTCTTCAGCCCCTGCTGCACCCAGCCAGCAGTGTGTGATATAGCACCATAGTGCAATTTCTATTCATTGGCATTTGTGAGCATCAGGTTGGCAGGCTGCTGCAGGCAATGCACCCGCACCTCTGCTCCCAGCCTCCATGATCCACCTCCACCTGAGGGCAAACTCTGTCAGGCCGATTCATGGAATTAATGTGCGCCGAAAATTTTGGCGCAAGCATGCGAAAACGTGCGATTTGCAGTGAAAGAGCGAAAATCGCAGTGCAAGTGCGAAAATCGCAGGGAAACCAGCGCACATCGATTCATGGAAGTCCGTGCGCGAGAAAAATATTGGATGTGCGCTGAAAAAGTGCACGGCGCACGCTGGCGCACGCTGGCGCACGCTGGCGCACAGGTCATCGAACGCCGTGCGATAAGGCCACAGCGAATTCCCACATAGCGCAGCGCACATAACAAAAGTAGGCGTAACACGGGGCGTTACACGCAGAATGGGGAACAACTCGTGAAAATGTGGGCGTCACAGGGGAAGTACAGGAGGCAAGTGCGCGGAACGCCCACACGCTCGCCTACAACACGTATTCATGGAATGGAATAGGGAAAAACAGCGCACGGCCAAAGACGCGCACAGGCCCATACATGTCCGCCACACGAAAGCAGGCGGTAGCATCCCTGCGCAGGCAAAAAATGTGCGCCAAAGTTCTACACGCGCGAGAAGTTCCACACGCGATCGGGCCTGGGGGAGCGTGAGTGTGTATTTCAGAGGTGCGCGAGAAGTTCCACACGCGATCGGGCCTGGGGGAGCGTGTGCGTGTATTTCAGGGGTGCGCGAGAATTCCACACGCGATTGGCCTGGGCGCGTGTATTTCAGAGGTGCGCGAGAAGTTCCACACGCGATTGGCTTGGGCGCGTGTATTTCAGAGGTGAGCAAGAAGTTCCACACGCGATCGGGCCTGGGGGAGCGTGTGCGTGTATTTCAGAGGTGTGCGAGAAGTTTCACACGCGATTGGCCTGGGCGCGTGAATTTCAGAGGTGCGCGAGAAGTTTCACATGCGATCGGGCCTGGGGGAGCATGTGCGTGTATTTCAGGGGTGTGCGAGAAGTTCCACACGCGATTGGCCTGGGCGCGTGTATTTCAGAGGTGCGCGAGAAGTTCCACATGCGATTGGCCTGGGCGCGTGTATTTCAGAGGTGCGTGAGAAGTTTCACACGCGATCGGGCCTGGGGGAGCGTGTGCGTGTATTTCAGGGGTGCGTGAAAAGTTCCACACGCGATTGGCATGGGCGCGTGTAGTTCAGAGGTGCGCGAGAAGTTTCACACGCGATCGGGCCTGAGGGAGCGTGTGCGTGTATTTCAGGGGTGCACGAGATGTTCCATACGCGATCAGGCCTGGGGGAGCATGTGCGTGTATTTTAGAGGTGTGCGAGAAGTTCCACACGCGATTGGCCTGGGCGCGTGTATTTCAGGGGTGCGCGAGAAGTTTCACACACGATCGGGCCTGGGGGAGCAGGGTACGTGTATTTCAGGGGCTCGCGGGTGGTTTTACACGCGATCGGGCCTGGGGGAGTGGGGTACGTGTATTTCAGGGGCTCGCGGGTGGTTTTACATGCGATCGGGCCTGGGGGAGCGGGGTATGTGTATTTCAGGGGCTCGCGGGTGGTTTTACACACGATCAGGCCTGAGGGAGCAGGGTACCACTCACCGTCTGCCTTGCGTGTAGAAGAACGTGTAGCCAACACCCACCCGCTGTGAAGTAATAGCGTGTGAACCCCAACGCCTGCAAAACACACGCACCGCACCCCACAAAAAGCAACACCCGTGCGCGATACATCACAGACTCGCATACGCTTAAGGGCCTTTGGTCCAATGGAATCGCGTATGCGTGCTGACGCGCTTACGCGCTAAGGGCCTTTCCTCGAATTACATGCTGACGTGCAGAATTTTCACGTGCCAAATCACTCCGTATCAAGCTGGCCACGCGTAAGCACACGGAAGACCACGCTCCTGCCCAAAAGGCCGAATTACTGCCCCCCAGAGCCCCGAGCAGCCTCCCACGAGCCATCTGCTGCTGCCTGCCTGCCTGCTGCCACCATGCCCTGCCATTTGGTGCCTGCACATCAGCCATCTGCAGGGGTCCAGTTGCTGTGTCAACCCCTGCTGGAACAGAACACTCCCGACTGGGATACCATCGCTCCACAGCCCAGCCCCAGGACCCAGTTGCCCACCCACGCCTGCCTCGGGGATCACCATGTCGGGGCAAACACCATCCGAGACCACTGGCGACCCCCAGCCAGAGGGGCAGAGGGCCACCAGCTTCAGTCAGAAGGAAGTTGGTGTCCTGGTGGAGCTTGTCCTGGGGCATTATGATGCCCTCTTTGGATCACCACGCGCTGACAAGGAAGGACGGGACAGGATCTGGGACGACTTTGTGGTTGCCATCAACGCGGAGGGGGTGGCAACCCGCAACATCAAGCAAGTCAAGAAGCGCTGGGAGGACTTGAGGTCCAGGACCCTCATAAAGGCCCGGTGCCTCATGGAGGGGGGCCGGGGCTGCATGAGTACCATCCAGCTGAGGGTCCTGGAACGCGTACGCCCAGCGCTCCATGCCCAGATCCTTGAGAGGCAGACCCGCCTGGAGTCGAGCAGTAAGTGGCCAAGAATTGCTGTGTGAGACAGGGCATG
The DNA here is from genome assembly GCF_040938575.1 of Ambystoma mexicanum. NCBI lineage: Eukaryota > Metazoa > Chordata > Amphibia > Caudata > Ambystomatidae > Ambystoma > Ambystoma mexicanum. Next base: position 348,597,659 of record NC_090935.1, read on the forward strand.
TTGCAGTGTGCTGGTTGTCTGATACTTGCCTGTATGTGTGACATAGGCCATGTACACGTGTGTGTGTGCAGGGACATCATGGTCATGCATGTGAGACCAGTAATGTGTGAAGCACACGGTTGGTGTATGTGTTTAAATGCAACATAGGGAGCCCTATGCGGAACGGACACATGAGAGCATGCCAGTCTCTGTTCCTGGACATGGGTGGGTGTGAGGGATGGGTGCTGATGCCATGTACATGTATGGTGTCCATGTCTGTGTTTCTGACCTGCGTGTCTGTGATTTGTGAATGCCATGGATGCATGACACATGTCTGTGACAATGTTCAGATTCACTGATGCAGCCTAGTTATCCTTGCATCCACTGTGTCTGGGGTGTACGAGTCCAGATGGATGAAAGTACGTTGAAGTGTGTGCATGTGATAGGCATGACCCATGATGCATGTGAGTCCAAAAACAACATTGTATGCTTCAAGAGTCCCTTGGACATGTTTGCTTATGTCCATAGCATTGTCCATGCCTGTTACTGCATGTGTTTTGCCTGCACTGACCCATGTGTTGTGGAGGGACATGATGGAAGTGATCTTTGACAGTGCCACTCATCTGCTATTGCTTCCTGTCTAGGGGACCATTATACAGTACCCTGATGCTTGTGTTCTATGTCTCCCTCTACGCAGCGCAAAGTGAAGAAGAGGGCGGAGACGGCGCTGTGGAGCTAAGCGGCGGGGAAGCCCCCACGGCTGCAGCGGAAGGGGTGGGTGAGCCCCCACAGGGGCCTGCAACGGCGGAAGACGGTGTGGAGCCATCCAGGTTGGTGGTTTCCATAGAGGAGGAGGAGGCCGCTACTGAGCCGCACATGGGGCCTGGTGGGGTCATCCCTGCTGGTGCAAGTGGTGCAGTCCAGGGGCAGGGGCAGGAGGCAGCACAGGTCGCCGTGGAGGTGCCTGTGCATGTCACTGTCCCTGACACTGTGACTGCACCACCATGCACCAGCAGGGATGCCCCATCCCAGGCCCGTCCGCAGGTAGGGGGGATGTCCATGTCATCTGACTCCCCTCCACCTGCGGACGAGGGGACCCCTGGCCGTATGGAGAAGGTCCTGATTGGTGTCGCGTTGCGCACGGCTGTCATTCGTGATGAGGTGCGTGCATCCCGGGGGGAGCATGCACGTCATCACGAAGAGCACCGTGCCAACGTGGCCCAGTTGGGAGCGGTCATGGTCGGGGGTCTCGTACATGTGTCGGGCACTCTGGCGACCCTCTCCTCCTCTGTGGAGGCTATGCGCCAGTCATACTCCATGCCGTCTTCTGGCCCAGATGCCACCAGGGCCCCCTGTGGACCTGCCCTGACCAATGCAGCCGGCTCGGTGGGGATCCCATCCCTGCCACAGTCGGGAGTCGGAGGTCCAGCAGGGGTGGACACACCGGCAACAGGACCCCAGCAGATGGAGGATGTGACGGCATCATCGGACAGGGCACGTGCACGACGGCGTCGGTGGATTCCATCAGCCTGGATGCCGTCGTGCTGGCACAGGCAGTTGCGTCGGAGGCAGCGGCAGGCTCGACGTGGGAGGCATCATGGCTCGGGGCCATCAACATCAGGGGTGCAGGCATCGGCCGGAGGGCAGGAGAACCCTGGAATGGGAGTGGCTTCCGTGTGGGAGCGGTTGGGCCAGCAGATAGGTGCGAAGCGGCAGCGGGCAGAGGAGGAACGGCTCACAATGGTCAGGGCGGAGGACTCCATGCGGAGGGCGCTGAGGCGGGCTGAGTGCCTCGAGGGTCTTCGCAGGGAGTTGGAGCTGGACACTGCATTATCCCTGCGAGACCTCGGGGCCAGGGAACATTCCCGCCTCCAAGCCATTGAACAGGAGTTCGATGATGCCCTGGCCCATGTCAACAACCAGTGAGCCGTCGGACTAGCCCGCTGCCCTTGTAAATAGTTATGTAGTTAGTGTTAGGTTTCCTTTGCTTTTTTATTTATTTTGGACCTTTTGGACAATGGACCACATTTTTGTATATAGTTTTTTTATTAGGTAGTATTTTTATGTAGGTTTCATTTCTTCAGTTGGGATCATGAACCCTGGTTTGTTTATCTGTATATAGTTCACTGTTGGATATTTTTTTTTTTTTGGGATTTACCCATGGAGCAATGGTTTTCGGTTTTGTTTTTACCTTGGATTTACTTTCTTGAACTGTGACTTTGGACACCTTTCCTTTGGATTATGATTTGTTGTTTTTCATTATTTTACGGACATGCTGCTTTTGGTTTTTGATTCCCATTGTCATTTGTTTATTTTTAATTCCATTTATGCTGTTTTTAATACATTTTTTTCATCAAACTTCAATGTGTAGTATCATCTCATTGGTATCATGCATATCATGATATGGGTTTTGAGATTCACTGACACCCATTGGGTGTATGTGAGGGACACGTGTTCATTTCCAAACTTGCAATTGGGGTTCTATCATGTCATTGCCATTTCTAAGTGGGTGGATGCAATACTCGGGTGGGTGTTTGGAATTTGGAGGCTGACCATAAGGGCCAGGGATTTAGATTGTGATGACATGGTGGCTGGGGGACATGTGTGGGGGCCTGCCGCATGTGCCCCGCAATGCTGGGGGGTGGGGGTGCAGGGGGACATGAGTGGGACATGAGTGGGGGCCTGCTGGCAGGTGCCCCGCAATGCTGGGGGGTGGAGGTGCAGGGGGACATGAGTGGGACATGAGTGGGGGCCTGCTGGCAGGTGCCCGCAATGCTGGGGGGTGGGGGTGCAGGGGGACATGAGTGGGACATGAGTGGGGGCCTGCTGGCAGGTGCCCCGCAATGCTGGGGGGTGGGGGTGCAGGGGGACATGAGTGGGACATGAGTGGGGGCCTGCTGGCAGGTGCCCCGCAATGCTGGGGGGTGGGGGTGCAGGGGGACATGAGTGGGACATGAGTGTGGGCCTGCTGGCAGGTGCCCCGCAATGCTGGGGGTTGGGGGTGCAGGAAGACATGAGTGGGACATGAGTGGGGGCCTGCTGGCAAGTGCCCCGCAATGCTGGGGGTGGGGGTGCAAGGGGACATGAGTTGGTGATCAGTAGTGCAAGGAGACATGTGCCTTTGCTGGGGGGCATGCCCATGTTGGGTGGGCTGCCTGCGGGACATGACCAGGGATGCAGGGTAGTCCCCTGTGGTGTGGGCTGCCTGCAGGGGCCGTGGAGGGTGTACAGGGAACACCTGGGAGGACCCACACTGCCAAATCACATGTAGGACTCCCCGGCAACCCTGAAATACACGTACCCTGCTGAAATCGCGTGTGAAACTTCTCGCGCACCTCTGAAATACAGGCACACGCTCCCCCAGGACCGATCGCGTGTGAAACTTCTCGCGCACCTCTGAAATACACGCGCCCAGGCCAATCGCGTGTGGAACTTCTCGCGCACCTCTGGAATACACGCGCCCAGGCCAATCGCGTGTGGAACTTCTCGCGCACCCCTGAAATACACGCACCCAGGCCATTCGCGTGTAAAACTTCTCGCGCACCCCTGAAATACACGCACACGCTCCCCCAGGCCCGATCTCGTGTGGAACTTCTCGCGCACCTCTGAAATACACGCGCCCAGGCCAATCGCGTGTGGAACTTCTCGTGCACCCCTGAAATACACGCGCACAGGCCAATCGCGTGTGAAACTTCTCGCGCATCTCTGGAATACACGCGCCCAGGCCAATCGCGTGTGGAACTTCTTGCGCACCTCTGAAATACACGCACACGCTCCCCCAGGCCCGATCGCATGTGGAACTTCTCGCGCACCCCTGAAATACATGCACACGCGAGGGCGTTCTTGGGGGCGTAACTGGCGCTGCTGCAGGGTCGCTGTGCCACTCTGCGCCACGTCTGCTTTTGGAGGCGAGAATCCATGAATACGCTGTGCGCGTAAATTGATTTTATCGCACGCGGCTGGCGCAGACATTTGCACGGGCACGCTGCGCGCCAGCCGCGTGCGACACTTTTGTGCGAATTTCCATGAATTACCCTGTGTGTCTCTCTCCATCTCTCGCGTGCAGGATAAACTGCACTGTCCCTTTTGCATGGACCGGACGGGATCATTCACCACCATCCCCCAGAGCACTGCGCTGGCACAGTCAGGAGGGGAGAAGAAGGGTGTGGGTGGGGGCCATGTCATCAGATGGAGTGTGGATAATTGCAACATCAAAAAGAACTTTACTAATCGCGGGCCACTAAGTTACTTACTGTGTGTGCGGAGGGTGAGCTGTGTCAAAATGAAATCGCAACAATACTGAAGTGAATATACATTAGGCTTGGATTATTGCAACTTGCAAGCATTTTTTTTTCCACTGGTGCCCACTGACTATCCCGGGCCCCGCCCCGCCTCCCCAACCCTTCCTTTCTCGACCGTAATATTTGAAAAAATTATGTCACCCCACGGTCACCATGGGCATTGGGCTGCTGCCCGGACATTTCCGCCTGGATTCGGTCTGCCATGCCAAGCCATTTATCAAATAAGAGGGGAAGCAAAAGCATGCAGACTGGCCAAGGTGCAGCGGGAGCAACGGGGTGGGGGCGCATCGACCCCACCCATGCTCCAACCCTGCATTGCAGTGCAGCTACGAAGGAGATGACATGGGAGGAGGGATACACAGCTGGTGGATGTTTTGTTACTTACCCACCCGTTGACAGCCCCATGCCATGTAATCCGTATGGCCATTCCCACCGACTATTTGCCCCTTCCCACCCACAGCACATCCTCTTGGGATCTCTCTAAGTTAGCGGTGTCATGCAATAACAACCGTCTTTGCCCTGCCATTGGTATTTCTAAGCAGTCTGCTGAGAGTTAATGGCTTAGAGGCAGCTGTAATTTCGTTGTCGGAGTAATAAATATATCTTAACTAAGTGTACCTTCTGATATTTGATTTATATCTGTCCATTGCACTAAAGTATTGTTACAATCAAGCATTATGATATGATATGATGTGATATGGCATTTGTAACGCGCCTATATACAAGTGTTTCAAGGCGCGACGAGGCAGGGAGGGGGGAACAAGAGGAAGACAGACAACGATCCTACTAGGCCAGGTGTCATTCAGACCGCGCAAGTGCAGGGGTAGGGGGAAGGGAAAAAGTGCAAGGGGAAGGGGGAGGGGGGTAAGTGCAGTACAAATAAGTAGAATAGGAATAAAATAATAAATAAATAGGGCCAGCTGGTGGCAAGTGCAAGGTAAGTGCAGACAAGTGCTGGGGGGGGGGGGCTGTAGGGATACAGAGACAGTCCCGCAGTGCAGGGGTTGCCAGGGAGGCAGTGCAAGTGAAGAGTGACTGGGCCCAGGACCGAGGTCGGTGAGAGTGGCCCAGTTGCAGAATCAGTGCAGTTATGGTGAAGAATTTAGCAGGGGAGAGGGAGAGAAAAAGCAAAAGTGAAGAGGAAGGTTTTGAGGTGCTTCCGGAACCGGAGATGGTTCTCCTCAAGTTTCAGGGAGGCAGGAAGGCTGTTCCAGAGGGAGGCCCCTGCCGCGGAGAGAGATCTACCCCCAGCTCGTTGCTTCGAGAAGCGGCTGACCCTGAGGGAGTTGGAGACGGATGAGCGTAGGGCTCGGGAAGGAAGACATTTAGGAAGAGAGAGTTGAAGGTATTTAGGCCCCAGGCCCAAGAAGGCCTTGTGGACAATGCAGAGGGTTTTGAACTTAATCCTTGCAGCCACTGGGAGCCAGTGTAGAGATTTCAGTCCTGGAGAGATACGGTCCCTGGGCTTGAGGCCAAGGACAAGTCTCGCAGTTCTGTTCTGGATGAGTTGCAGAGGGCGGAGAGTGGAGGCAGGCAGATTAAGATAGAGGCTGTTACAGTAGTCCAGCTTCGAGAGAACCAGGGCTCGGGAGACAGTGAGCTTCTGAGGGAAGGAGAGGAAGGGAAGAATACCTCTGAGGAGGTGCAGCTGGTAATGTGACTTCTTAGAGGCGTCAGATATATGAGGAGAGAAGGAGAGTGTGGAGTCGAAGATGACCCCGAGGTTTTTTGCCTTGCAGGTAGGAGCAGGAAGAGGGCCAAGAGAGGCCGGCCAGAGAGCTGCAGGGAAGGAGGGAGTGGGTGTGCCGATGAGTAGGATCTCAGTCTTACTAGCATTAAGGCAGAGGTCATTGGCAGCACACCATTCCTGGATAGCAGACAGACAGTCAGAGATGAGGGAGGGAGAGGAGGAGGCCGAGGGTAGCCTGAAAATGAGCTGGGTATCGTCCGCATAGCACTGAAAGTTGGGGCAGAGGGCGGCGATGCGGTGGGCAAGGAGTGCCAGATACTGGTTGAACAGCCAGGGAGAGAGATTAGATCCCTGGGGAACGCCACAGGTGGAGAAAAAGATGTCAGAGAGGAAGGACCCAAGTTGGACCTGGGAGGGTCGATTGGAAAGGAAAGAGGTCAGCCACGCCAGAGCCTGACCATTGATACCCAGGTTATCACGGAGACGGTTGAGCAGGATGGCATGGTTGACATTGTCAAAGGCAGAAGAGAGATCGAGCAGAATGAGAACACACAGAGTGTTGGAGTCGAGGTTCAAGAGCAGGTCCTCACGGATGTTCAGGAGAGCAGTTTCTGTGCTTCTGGCCGCTCTGAAGCCAGATTGATGGTCATGGAGACTATCAACAGCTTCAGCATGGAGGTTAAGCTGGGAGATGGCCAGTTTCTCCAGGAGCTTGCCCAGGAAGGGAGTGATGGAGATTGGGCGATAGTTAGCCGGACAGGAGAGGTCGGCAGAGGGTTTCTTAAGGAGAGGGTGCACAAGGGAGTGCTTGAGGGGGGATGGGAAGACTCCAGAGGCGAAGGAGTGGTTGCAAAAGTCAGCCAGGGCAGGAGCCAGGGAGTCGATGTGGTCCTTGATAGTTTTGGAGGAACAGGGGTGAATCTGTTTAGACGAGACTTTCATAGATCGGACTTGTCTGGAAACCTCGTCAGCAGAAAAAAGGGGAAAGGCAGAGAAGGAGGGAGGAGGGGTGGCTGCAGAAGGGCCAGAGGAAGAGCAGGGAAGAGAGGGGGGGAGGTGATAGGAGGAGAGTGAGGACAGGATGTCCTGAGTTTTAGAGATGAAGTGGGAGGCCAGTGCAGTGCAGAGGGCCTGGGAGGGGACAGGAGAGGTAGAGACTGCAGCAGGGTTGGCAAGCTCCTTGCAGATTTTAAAGAGTTCAGCCGAGTTGTTAGATGCCGCAGAGATGCGGGCTTGGATAAGGGCTCTCTTCTTGGTGAGAACAGAGAGACGGTATTGCCTTTGGAGCAGGCGGCAGGCCAGTTTGTCAGAGGATGAACATGAAGCACGCCATTTCCTCTTTGCCACCCTGCACTTGCGTTTTAGGGTGACGAGATCCGAATCATACCAGGAGTTACATTTGGCTTTGGGCTTCAGGTGGATTTTCATGACAGGGGCAAGGATATCAAGAGTATCAGATATAGCAGAGTGGAGCAAGGAGAGGGCTGTGTCAGGGTGGGAGTCAGCCGAAGGGGGGGGGGGGCGAGAAGGTGGCAGCGAAAGCCGCAACTGACACGCGCTTCATGGGTCGGATGACCGAGAAGGTGGGTGGCAATGATGAGGGTGGCTTTGCCTGTGGGGTAGGGAGGGTGAGGTGGGAGGATAGGAGAAAGTGATCACTCCAGGAGAGAGGAGTGGAGAGAGGGACAGAGAGGGGAAGGTCAGAAGAGATCAGAGCATCAAGAGTGTGCCCTGCAGAATGAGTAGGCCCAGACGGGAGAATAGAGAGTGAGAGAGAGTCGCAGAGGTCACAAAAGAGTCCAGTGGGGGGACAGGAGGCATCTAGGTGGATGTTGAAGTCACCAAGAAAGAGGAGTTGAGTGGTAGAGGACAGGAGTGAGGAGGAGAGGTCAGCCCACTCAGAGAGGAAGGAGGAAATTTGACCAGGTGGCCGATAGATAGAAGCCACGGTAAGGGAATGGCTAGGAGAGAGAGAGAGAGTCGGCAGACAAGACATTCAAAAGAGGAGTAGGTCTGCGTAGGAGTGACAGTGGCAGGAATCCACTCAGGGAAGATAAGGGCAACACCCTCCCCTGCACGGTTGGGCCTGGGCACAGAGAGGATCTTGTAACCTTTATTGACAAAGCCAATGGTTTTGGCTTTTATGTAAGTATTGTATAAGCATTTGCCAGGCAGTGCTATCATATGCCCAGGTAAACACACTATTTTCCACCTGTTGCTATTGCATGGCCACATTGTGCCGTTATGTCAGAGCCTGGAAAATGCTATCTAACGCCTACACAAAAGCCAAAGAAGGTGGCGCTGCCAATGCTTGTTAATACATATACTCTGAGAGACAGAAGGAACCTATTGGGGACCATGCAGGATATGATTTCCCTTGTGGGGTTGCCACAATCTGTAGTGAAGGTGCAGTTTATCAAACATGGTTTTTTTCGTGTGACTGATGCAGGGGAGTGAAAGCTCCATGAGGTAGGACAGAGGCTCTGGCATCTCTCATTCAGAGTCCTTGTACTCAAGGAAAAGCTTTAAGTTTGCTCTGGAGCTGAATCATTCCTCACAGGCTCACATCAATGATGCACCATTTGTGGTCTCCAAGTTCTCTTCCAATATTTCATTGGGAATCCATATCCTCAATCGGTAATAGGTGTCAACACATGCTTCATCATTGACTGAGGCAGAGTTGGTTCAGGACTGGTAACATCTCTTTCTAATTTTCCTTTGAGAGCAAACATGCATACATATGAAGGTTCTATGAAGAGTGTCTCTCTTAGCTCCTCTTCCTACATAAAAGGAGTATCTTCACCTCACTGTTAAGCTCGCGTTTCCTTCTTATTGGATGTCTCCATGCAACTAGAAGCCAGCGATGTCCATGATTTAAGATCATGTAAGGCTGCAGTCTCTAATTTAAGGATGTAGTCTAAACCTGTATATCTCATCCCATTACCCTGTCTCTTTAACGTACCAAAGGATCATCCTCCACTGCGCTCTGGCACCTTGTTTATTGTCAGCATGTCCAGAATACTTCCTACATTGGCCCAATACTGTTTATTCTATTTTCCAATAACTCTCTTTGCTCTTTAAACCTTTAACATAACAGTAGGTAATGTTCAACTGTTTCTGGCCACACTCTCCACAGTTCTGTGATGCAGACGTCCCCATCTTAATTTTCAATCCATGCAACCCTGCAAGTCCTACTCTTAACCTCTTTAGAATGGGTTCCTCTCTTCTTGATAACTCAACATTCTACAAACAGCTCTTCACCTGAACCTTTCTTTGTGATGCATACTGGTGCCTTTCTTTCCTACTTTCATCCCATCAATGATACAATGCGTCTCTAATATTCTCTTTCACTATCACCCGGATTTCAGCTGTACTATAGGGATCTCAATATTTCGGAAGTCTCTTTTCGTTTCCTCAATAGCTGCCCTATGCAATGTTCATTTCCTAAGATCCCACGATGGCTAGGAATCCAATCTTACTCTACACGGATCTCTCCATCCACATACAAATCCCTGTTTTATATACAAAAATGTCTTTCTCGTCACCATTCCCCTCCTTAATTGTGTGCAAAGCCCTCTTTGAATCCACAAATACCATTGCGTTTTCAAAGTGCGTCTCCATAATCCTAATAATAGTAATGTTAATTGCATTAATTCCGTACAAATTGAGATATTATTCGAGAAGCTAGCTATCTTGTACTCCTCATCCACCTTTATATAATTTGCCATACCTACAAAATTACTTTCAGGATCCTTAGACCCATCACTATATTCTTGCATGACTTCTTTTGTCTCCACAGATTTTATTCCTAACAATTTTAGTTGTACCTCTGATCCCTTTTATTTATTTATTATTATTATTATTATTATTATTATTATTATTATTATTATTATTATTATTTTTATTTTTATTTTTATTTTCTACCGCGCCATAGCACGCAGGCATCAGGGTGCAAAACAGACATCGTAAAAAAAACTAAAATGGCTGAAAGGGCTAGTTTATTCGAACAGAGTTGTTTTCAGATTTTACCGAAAGGTAATGTAACTCCATAGATATATTAAGTTTATTCCAATTACTCCATTTTCCTCAAGCTTTTTTAGCATGTGGCATAACCAGAAGGTGTCAAGCACTTGAGTGTAAAGTCCTGCTTGGGGAGTATTTTCTTAGTGTTTGTTTTAGATAGTCTGGCGCCTCTACATATAGGCATCTATGGGCCAGAGCCAGTGTCTTAAACTGAATTTGTTTCTCTACAGGCAACCAGTGAAGCTCCTTCCTGTTGTGTGAGACATGTTCTTTCCTAGTAGCATTGTAGAATATCCTGATGTCGTCATTTTGCACAATCTGTAGCTTTTGGATATTCTTTTTGCTTGCTCCTCTGTAAGTGACTTCAATCAAGCAATCCCACTAAGTCAGTGCCTTGTCTGGGATGCCCAAGGGAAGCCCTTATTTAGGTATTTTTATGGCAAGTTATAATCTGGATGATGAACCCTTGTATAACACCCCTCTCTTAGAATCCCCCTTGACCCCACTGAGCCAAGAAGTAGGCTTGTTTTGCAAATTTTAAAGGTTTATTTGAAAAATTAAACAATATATATATATATATATATATATATATCACACTTCTATAAATAAATTGATAATGGATAGCACACTTGTGAATATGAGCAGTAATCAGCAATAGGTAATCCTACAGTAGCACAGTTCTTGGTAACTTATGAATAGGAAAAGAAGAATAAGGTGTCAGAGAATGCTTTATATGGTTCAAGGAAAGGCAAGGTGAGACAGAATACAACACAGAAATAACCTTGAAATGATTTCAACCAAAAGATAATATGATCACTTTTTCTTGAACAATTCTCCCCCCCCTATGCAATGTAAGAAATGGAAGGAGACCACACAGTCTTCAAGAATCCCAACAAAAATGCAATACGAAATGCAGTTCCCCCCCTAGCAAGCTTAGAGAAAACAGGTATGATTTTAAAACACAGGCCCAAAATGCTTTGAATGTGGTGGCAATGAAGTGAAATGATGCTAAAATTGATTTTAATTCCCTCTAGAGGTTCAGGGTGGGTGATATCTAGTTTATATTAGTTCAGGCTCACTTTAGCAATGCTCTATGAGTAACCAGCAGGTTAAAACGAATTTTAGCAAAGGAAAGCAAGAAGCTGCTGATTTTTACACGTGGCTGAAATTGTGCAAAATGTCAAATCGCGGCAAATTTAATCGCGTGCGTCGAGCGTAATTACGGAGGCCCTATAAGGAGTAGCAAGTCGGTTCTAGGAATCTTAGCTTTAAGATGACAGTTAAAACTCGCTCCTACCACAAACGGTTCCGGAGATACGGACGATTTTGTGAAAGCAGTTTTTCGGATTTGAAATTTTAAAGCTCAGAATGACAGATGACAGTTTTCAGTTTTAAAGATGACAGAATGACACGATTCTAGGAGGCAGTTCTAATAGGCTAAAATAATTTGGATTAGATTATTTTAAACTAAGAAATTGGTTTTGGCACAGTGAGTACTCACACTATATTTTGAAATAAGCTGTCAAGGTCTGGTCAGGTTGGACAGGACTTCCGGCGGTGGTTCTGAACAGCGGTCTGGTCTCTGGCTCTGCTCTCAGCACTGCACAGCTCTGGTCTCTCTGGATCTCTGGTCTCTCTGGATCTCTGGTCTCTGGAGGTTGATGGATTTGAAGTCTGGAGTCTCCCGGCAAAGCGTCCCGCAAGAAAGTGGAAAGTGAATCTCCCTACCTGTCCTGCACTGCCTGCTTTTATGTGTTTAGAAATTGGGTGTGTGCGTGGAATTACTGAGCCTGTCCCTCTCTACTTGTCATTGGCCCAATTCTCCCCTCTGCCATGATTGGGGCAAGGAAATGGATTGTCATCATGATGGGATCTGTTGATGGGTCAGAGGATCCTCCCCTGGTCAATTTGCCCACAAATCTATATTTGATTCAAATACATCTTTCCCAGATACGCAAGTGGTTGACATTACATGTACGTATTACAGATGAATTAAGACAGGTCTCTGTTCAAGCCCCATGTTCCTGTGAGCTAGGATTCAGAAATGACATTTTGCGCTTTTTGGTCAGTTTACCAATATCGGACATTTACCAAAAATTACACAAATGAGCGCAAGGAGTATGGACATTAATTGATGAAGTGTCCGATTTTTAACATGCAGACATTTGGAGTAACAACCTTATTTCTGCTACTACTCCCTAGAACATACCACAGGGTCCCAACACCTCTTAAAATGTGCAACGAAAAATCACAAGAATAATGGTATTAATTATATAATTTTGACAGGTCCGTGCTATGAATTATCCATCTTTTTAAAATTATGCTCTGGCCCAGATGGGTGTGGTTTAGGTTCCAAAGCACATGGGGGAAGCTTCTGTCTGTCCCCGCCTCCAGCTCAGGTGGCTCCCAGAGGCACTGCCCCTCCCAGTTTCTCCCAAGAGGAAGCCATTTTACGACCCCCCCCAATATAAAATTTGCCTGAGACCAGGACAGGGCTTTGTTCAACTTTCTGCAGTCCCCAGGTGCCCCTCCCCTAACCCAATCAGAGAGGTGTCATCTCCTTTTGGCAGGGGCAGCAGGATGCAGCTAGGACTGGGAAGAGTGGCTGAGCCGGTTTCTACTGTTGGGGGTAGTTGTCAGGCAGAATTCAGCTAAATGTCACTTTAGTTCCCAGTTTTCTACATTGAAATCCAACTTACATGCAGCTATTTTTTATATATACATTAAATAATTACTTCCTTCAAGTCATTTCAGAATATAGTTTTACATTGTATCCACCTCTTAGCAAGTCTTTCCTTGGCCTGGTTTGGGTTCATATGTTCAGTTTTACACAAAAGTCTGGTGGTTTTAAAACGCCGGCTTTCTGATAGTGGTGAGCACCGGTATTGCATCCATTTTTGACATTAAGAAAATGAATTTCCCACAGTGCTGGGTTGCTTTTGGCAATCAGCATTGCCATTCCCAATGGTTTCAGGCTACTGTGTGTGTAGCCCAATGGTGGTTTTAGGCAGTGCCCTCCTGTGCTCACAACATAGGCAAAAATGGGTGGCAGCCTATTCTTCATGTTTTCCCTGTGCACTCTCTGGGGAGTTCTGGCCATCATGATGTTTTCAATGCCAGTAACGCACAGTTTTATGGTAGGGCTTGGATGCATGGGTAAAAACATCCCACAAGCCCCCCCTCTTGCGATGGCCATTCTGATCTTTCACTGATGGAACTCGCAAGATCTGGGATGTTCGCCTCATCTTCTTCCAATTCCGTAGATGGCACAGTTCAGCATCTTTTCTTCCCTCCAGTCGATCAATCAGTTCTCCTTGCTGGTCATGATGGGAGGATTGGGCGGTACCCCGGGCCCCTCGGATCTTTGCTCCCGGTCCCCGGTCGTCTTCCGTGGTCAGTCTCCGGGTTTTCTTTCTCCTAGGACGACAAAGCAAAGCGGAAATGCACATTCCTAGACCTTTTTCCACCACTATTGATATAGTGGGGCGACATATAAATTTTATAAATTACGAGAATAGATCATAGCATTCTTATTTTGAAAAACAAGATATCATCATGAAACATTTTTTTTTTCCAATCATAATATGTTAGAGACTATATGTGGGATATTTTAGGATGGGAACTGAATTAATCTGGAGCGGTCCCCACTGGTATTGCAGAGGACTCCTCCAGTTGCTGCAGAGTGTGCCTGGGATGGCAACACTTTAGCTGATTTATATGTACCCATTTGTCTTCCCCTTCCGCCAGACTACCTTTGGGGATGCGGATCTTATACGCTACAGCGGAGATCTTGTCTATAATTTCAAACGGTCCCTTCCATGTAGGCAAACATTTTCGCTGTTTGGCCTGGTTCCTTCGGAAATTGTATAGATAGAACCAGTCCCCCACCTCGTATACTTTCCTGGTGGTTTTCAGGTCGTAGTGGGTTTTCATGCTATCAGCTGATCTTTCTAGATTCCGCTGAGCATAGGCAAAAGCATGTTGAAGGTGTTTCCTTAAATTCTCCACATACTCATGAGTTGTGGACGCATTTATCAACGTCTGCTCTTGGGTCCTGTAGAGCAAATGCTGGGGAAGCACCATCTTGCGTCCGGTCATCAACTCAAATGGTGACATTTTAGTTGCAGATGAAGGGGTAGATCTGATGGCCATTAGGACCAGAGGTAGTCGGATATCCTAACTTGGCCCAGAATCTGCCACAAACTTTTTTAAGGTGCTCACAATGGTTTGGTTGTAGCATTCTGCTGCCCCAGAGGAAGCTGGCCGGTAAGCAATATGTAACTTCCTTTTGACCCCAGTATCTCCCACATCTTTGTCATTACCTCGCTGGTGAAATGGCTACCTCTGTCTGACTCAATCCTTTGAGGTAGACCAAAACGGGAAAAGATGTGGTTAATCATCAGGGCAGCTGCTGTTTCTGCCTTGCAGTTTGGGGCCGGGAGACATTCCACCCACTTGGTAAACAAGCATGTAATGGTCAACATTCCTCTAGACGAGCGAATTACAGGGCCTACAAAGTCGATTTGCAAATCTGACCATGGCAGTGTCATCCCCCTCTTTTGGAGAGGCGCACGGTGTGTAAGGGATGCTGGCTGAAATTGTGCACACACAAGACTCCCCTTCAATTATTGGTCGAGGTCCTGCCCCATGTGGGGGAAGTATGCAACCTCTCTTAAGATTTCCAGTGTTGTGTGAAACCCCCTATGTGGCGGTGGCCACATCATGGGCGTGACTTAACATCAGGCTTCGGAATGAGGTAGGGACCACCCACTGATCATGGCCAGCTTGGGATTTCCTTACCAACAAACTGTCTTGGATTCAGAACCTTTGTGAACATTTCATCAACACTCTTAGGTCCTCTGTCCCAATGTAATCGGTATCCGTCAGGGGAAAGTTCTCAGGGTCCTCAATGTGTTGGTAAAACTTACCAATTATTGGACCCCCTTCTGAGCTGTAATTAAATCAGCATCAGGGGTCTCCTTACTCCATTGTGGAGTTGAAAGATCATTGTGAGCATTTGTCTGGGACCTAGTGATAGCAGTGACCTGGATTTACCCCAACAGGGACTCTATTTCTATTAGATCCCCTTGGATGGCCCCGGTTTTGGCCAGCTGATCAGCTAAGTCATTTCCAGTTTTGTCTGGTTCCTCTACTTTGGAATGACCCTTGATCTTTTTCCAGTAGATGGTCATCCCATTCGATGTGACCAGATCATCAATATTTTGGATTAACTTCCCATGTTTCAGGGGTTTGTTATTAGCACATAACATGCCTCTGGTTTTCCAATTAACCAGGTGCTCCACGAACCCGTTCTGTACATAATCCGAATCTGTGATTATGACCAGTTCGTGGAGTTGATGTTGGACAGCAGTGAGGATGGCTTGATGCACAGCCATCAATTCTGCCACCTGACTACTTCGGGGACCAATTTTGTATCCAGCGGAGGGTTCTGGGGACTCATTCACCAATGCGTTCCCTACGCCGGACACAAGTTCTTTTTCCCCGTTGTTGTCAACATGGTAAGAGCATCCATCCACATAGACAGTGGGCATTCCCTCACACTTGTCTTCTTCAAAGACTTTGTGTGGGGAATTAAGGTATGCCTCCATGTTGTCCTTGATTTTTAGACTTTCGTCCTCGAGACAGTTTTCTCTGGCATAATCATGCAAGTCAGCCAGACCTTGCGCGAGGGGACTCTTCTTGTTTTGGCCATATCTGACCTCCACAGGAAAGCCTTCCATTGACAGAATCCAGGAAGTAATTCGGGAATTACTCACATTTCCGGCCCGGATTCTGTCACTTTGGAGATATTGCAGAGGCTGGTGTGGAGTCTTCACTATGATGTGTTCCCCCTGGATAAACGGGTAGTAATTCTTCAATGCCCACAACGTTGCCACGAGAGCCTTCTCACAATCGTTGAATTTTTCCTCCACAGAGGATAAAGTTTTGCTCGCATAGGAGATTACTTTATTGACCTTGTCATGCTTTTGGTACAATACAAGCACGTATTAGAGAACCCTGTCTCCAGGAAGAACTCCTTGTTTCTGACAGGGTAAGCTAGGCAAGGCACTTGTGAGAGGCTTCTCTTGAGTTATCTTACTGCCTCGGATTGTTCTGGACCCCATTCCCACTTGCCCCCCCCCCTTCAAGAGATGAATCAGGGGTCTAGTGATCTCTGTGTAGCCTTCAATGAACTTTCTGCTGTAATTAGTCAGTCCAAGGAGGCTCCTTAGTTCCCGCACAGTTGTGGGATCCTTCAGTTTCTGAAGTGCTTCCACTTTCTTTTCTTGGGGACAGAGACCCTGAGGAGTAATCTCATGCCCCAAGAAATTAACACGGGTTCTACACCACTGTGCTTTCTGAAAGGAAAGTTTTGCTCCAGCGGCCCTCAACTGTGTCAGAACATAACGGATCTCCGCTATGTGTTCCTGAACAGATGAACTTTTGATGAAGACATCATCTACATAAGCCAGGTTACCCCTCGCACCCAGGTCGGGCATGGCCTTATGTAGGAAAATGTTGAATTCATTGCCGGAGTTGAGGTATCCGAAGGGAGTCCGGGTCCATGTGTACTACTGGCCCCCAAAGGTAAAAGCCAGTTTGTATTGGTCCTCCCTACTGACAGGCACGGTCCAGTATCCATTGGTCAGGTCTATTGCAGTGAATACCTGTGACCCCTGGATCTGGGCCAGCCCTTGGTCAATGTAGGGCAGAGGCCATCGGGAAGTATGGACCCGTTTGTTGAGCTCCCTAAGGTCGGCGCAGAGTCTCCACTGGCTGTTTGGCTTCAATATTCCCAGCACCGGATTATTGAAAGTGCTGTGGACTGGACGGATTATTCCCCGGGACTCAAGGTTCTTAATTATTTCAGTAAGGGACTCCATGGATGAGAGAGGCAAACAATATTGCTTCACAAACACTTGAGTCATTCCAGGGTCCGTGGGAATTGTTGTTGTGTGGATGTCGGTGCGACCACAGTCATATGAGTCTACCGCAAAGAGATCTTGGAAATCCAAGAAAACTTGTTTCAACTTTTGCTTCTGTTCCAGAGTCACACAGGCCTCAGCTAGGTTGACTCTCTCTTCCACCATCTGCCTGAAGCCTAGAAAGACTTCTGGTTTGGCTATCTCAGCGGCCTCCTCCAGCTGGGTGGAGAAGTCCCTGGTCAGAGTGCTGATTTGGACTGGAGGCTTCAGGTGGGAAAGGCAGCCCTCATGGACCTGGAAAATCACCTCATCCCTCCTGAAGTCACAAGTCACATCTTCCTTACCATAAGGGCAAGAAGTGTACACCAGGAAGTTCCCCCCATGCCGGGTGAAAATCCTGTTTGGTGTTGTATTGTCATCACTGTCACTGTCAAAACAGTCCTTGGGGATTTGTCCTAACAGTTAATTTCCTAAGTCAATGGAGAAATGTCGGTCATCAACCGCCATTCCAATGATGGTGCCTGCGGCTAGAGTAATAATCTGTAAGTCGCTGTTATCCACCTCTAATGGAATGGTGTCATGTTCTATGTTGACTAATGGTGTTGGGTTTACCCCTAACCCTTGTTGTTGGAGAGAAGCATTTAGATGAATATAAGCATCAGGGTTTTTCAATTTTTGTCCTCTTTTAACTTTCACTTCCAGGGAGAATTGTCGGGTCCTTTCTGGGATGGTGACTTCCTCTTTAAGCTGAATTTCGACCACATAAGGTAGCAATTGAGCTGACCTAAATGCTTTTTCTGGATCATCAAAGCCCATGGGATTATCCGCTAATCGGGACCAAGCTTTGAAGTTTATTAGGTCCAAACTAATGGCGAAGCGATTGAGAATGTCACTGCCTAAGTAAAAGACAGCAGTGACATCTCGCACAACCCAACAATTATGGACTATGCTCTTGTTGCCTATGGAGATTTTGAGCATACACCTGCTTGGCAGGAGATGTTTGGAATTGGGTGCTTCCAGGTCCATTTTCCATTTGTCTATCAGTTTGAATGTGGGAATGGCTGGATCTTTTGGGAGTTGGCGGAACATGGCTTCGCTGATGAAGCTCTTACCGTTGTTCACACACACTCGAGCGAGAACAGAGTCCTTCCCATCATTTAACTGAACAGGGATGAACAACTGATCTCCAATTTGCTGAATATCAGCCAGGCTCTGAGCTGATTTCACATCTTTCTGGACTATAAGAGTGGAATTGTCTGATTGTGGATTGGTAAAGAATTTCAGAGTATTTCCGTCCAGTGTGGAATACCACCTCAAACTGGAAGGAAGGTTGATTTTCAGAAATAGAGCGAACCCCCCATCACCAGTCTGTTATCCTACTGCTATTACTGTCACGTCTGGAATTTGGTTGTTCTGGAAGTGAAATTCTCCTTGGTCAGATTTTTGTTCAACCATGTGGCAGGTGCCATTTAAACGAACATGGTTGACACTCTGTTTTAATTTTATTGGTCGGCTAGTCTGGGTCCAGAGGACCTTGTTTACACAATCTATTAGGGGTGACAACCTTCTCAGGAGGTCATTCCCTAGTAAAGAAGGGGTGCCCTCTGGAGTTACTACTATGACCGGGTGTTTCACCTTGTGTCGCCCAATTTTGATGTCCAAATCTGCAGTCCCCTCGATGGGAATTTCCTTCCCGTCAAAGTTCTGCAGTTGTCCAAGAAGAGAGGTGAGAGGAATACGGTAATTCTCCCCCCTTCCTGCATTTAGTTCATCAAAGGTCCTTTTGGACAGAAGGGTAGCTTGGGATCCAGTGTCCACCAGCGCCAAAATTGTACCCTGCCCCTGTACTTGTACCGGTGCATAGTATCTTCTCTCCTTCTCCTCAAGGGGGCACAGATAATGCACATTTTTGGACAACTGGTGGGCTAATTTTCTGGTTTTGGACATTAAGAGAGAAGAGATTTGGGCAGAATTCTGTGAAGAGCCTGGGGAATCTGAAACAAAAAGTTGACAACTGGAAATGGTTTCGGGTTCGGGCCGCCCCCCCCCCCTTTTTGGAGGCAGTCATCAGGATGTGTTGACCCATGGGATTTTGGTATTGTCAGTTCTGGGATGAGATGATGGGCGGCGGGAGCTCAGTCTCCACATCTCCCCAGTCTGAATTGGCATCCCTTGGGACCCATTTTTCCTTGGGAGGAGTTCCCCCATCTCTGAAGGAGAAGATCCTTTCCCCAGGATCATCTTGGGATCCCTCTGCCTCAAATTGGAAGACCTGTACCTCCTCCACAAAGTGGGTCCGTTTGGGTCGTTTGTTTCTCCTACCCCCCCCTCTGCTCCTTGGGTGGCAGACTTTCAGGGGCAGGAGATTTTGTTTCTAGTTCCTGGTTTGCAGGGGCTGTTTACAAGTTGGGAAGGAAGCTTCCTCCAAGGCTTTACACCCCCCTTCCCCTTGTGCCTCCTCCCTGGGAACCGGTGGGTTATCGGGGTGCTGCCCCCGTCATTGTTCTGGAGCACCAGGTCCAGAGTTTGGGGCATTCTGCGGTGGCATGCTCATCTGAGGGTTATGTTGAGCCCTCAGTATGTATGTGACCCAGATCCCGTGCCATATTTTGGACCTGGCGCTCAAGTTGTGAAACCCGCTCAGGCTGATACGGGGAAGGGTAGCTATCCCTTCCATGGTAATACCCCGGATTGGGAAGATTTGGGTACCCCTCCACCCTTGGCCGCCCCTCTCCCGGATTAGGTTGTCTGGGATCAGGGAATTGGGGAAAGAAGGATGGATGATTTTGGGGCTGGAAGTTGGGTGGATACCTGGGGAAAAAATTCTGCCCAGGGTTTGGTGAATTTCTGCCCTCCTGGGGGAAGTTAGGAGGGAAATTCCCTGGGTTAGGTGCTTGGCTGGACCCCCCCCCTTGGGCTGGAGGAGTCCACACATAACCCAGGATGGGTTGGTTTCCCTTGTAGCAGGGACTTACATAATCAGGGGAGCGGGGGGACCCCATTTGTGGGACTACCTCCTCGACTCCCTGTCTGTGACTGGCCCGAGGGCCTTCTGGGCTGTGAATTATTTGGTGCAGGCAGGTTTTTAGGCCCCCCATCTCTAAATCTAAAACGGGGGCAACCTTTACCTCCGTCACCTTGGCAGCAGCAGGGTGCTGTTGGTTTTGGGGTTTTTCTGCGCATTACTTTTATTTTCTATGGGCTTCTGCACCTCATAGATCCGGGTAGCCTGTTCAATGACCCAGTCTAAAGATCTTTTCTCGTGAAAATCTCTCACTAGCTGGGTCATGATGTATTTGGGCAAGGCATGGAAAAAAGTATTGACAAATTCTCTGCTGTCCGTGCGCACCCTTCTGGTGGTCTGCGCAAAGGCACACTTCAATTCTTGCACAAATTCTTGTGGGGCCTGATCCTCCCCACATTGCAAATTGTAGGCTGCCTTGCGAGCCTCTTGAGGATTTCTATGAACAGATTTTTTTTTCAAGATGGTCGCCCTATATGCGGACCATCTTGAATGGTTTTGGTTCTCCAGCCCTGCAAAGAAACTGGAGTATTCTGGGGAGAATGTCCATTTGACGTACTGGATGCAGCTACTGCTGTCCTTCAAATGGAAAGTCTCCATCATTTGCTCATAGAGCTCCAAGTGTTCCCAAACAGAATACTTGGCGTTCTTATGATAAGGCGTGATGACACTCCTTATTGCCTTTATTTGTTTCAATGGGTCCTTAAGCAAGGCCCTTTTTGCCTTATTGGCCTTTTTGGTTCGGGTAACCCTGGTCCATTCATCCTCCGACTCAGAAGCACTGCTCCCAGAGGTGCCCGTCTGATATTCCAGGTTTTCCCGGATTCTGCGAGCCTGGGAATGGCTGGCAGAATGTGGGAACCTGGTCTCCTGTGTCCTGTGACGCTCAGAGGAGTCTTCAGATCCCTCCTTGCTGCCAGGATTTGATGGGTACCCCCCCACTGACCTAACTGGGCAGAGGCTTTCAGGATGCCCTTAGTGGGCCTACTCTCCTGGGGTTCCCCACTAAATTGCACTGTGCTTGGGTGCCCATACCCGGATGCCCGCCCCTCCATTCCTGGATGGTACTGGCCTATGAGCCCCATACTTTTAGCTGGATAGTAATCTGTCATCCCTGTGGCCTTGTGCTCATGTGCACCAGGGAACATGGGGGTGGCAGAGTCCAGGGACTGGTAGAGATGAAGGCCTCTGGTACTAGGGCTCCTGAGGTTATGCTCAGGCGTTTCCCTTTCCCAGCGAACTTAATTTCTATTAGCCCCTGCTCCCTTTTGCAATGCAAGAGCCTGGGCTTTCAGCTCCTCAACCAAGGCCTTACTCGACTCTATCAATCTCTCCTGCATGGCTGCCTGTTGCTGGAGCCTATCATTGTGCTGGCAGAGAGCCTCATTCTCTCTCTGTGCCTCCGGATTGGTCCTGGAGTACTGGGCCAGTCTTTGCTGCTGGAGGGTTATCTCCTGCGTCCCATCCCTACTGGCCTGCTCCTTTCTTGCCAGAGCCTCTTCCACCCTCCTGGTGTTCTCTAACAGGTTCTGATGCTCTTTTTGGAGGTCACCCAGCCCCTGGAGGGCCAAGTGATTTTCTTCAGTTTTTCTTTTTAAATGGCAGACTTCCTGGCCTAAGGTGTCCCTTTCCTGACTAAGAGTCTGCATCTGTGCGCCAGATCGTCCCTTTGCCTTTGAAGGGCACCAGCTTTCCGGCGCTCCTGATCAAACTCTGCCTGGGCATCCAGGTCTTTCAGGATCAGTTTATTGCTCTGTGCCTTTTCCCTATCTAGGTGCTTTGCAGGGTGACTACCTGCTCAGCACATGCCCTATTGAAATCTAATTGTTGCTCCAGCTTTTTCTGGCTCTGCAGTAGGGAGTCCAAACCTTCTTGGTACTCCTTCTGCAAGGCCAGAAATCTGGTATCCTGGTCAGACTTTTCCTGTTGCAGGATACACATGTCCTCTTTGATTTTAATGAGATACTGTCTGCTCTCATTTTCTGACTCCTGGCTTCTGTGCATCCTCTGCTCAGAAGAGACCAGGTCAGATTGGGCCTTCTCTAACGCGATCTGTTGCCTATTTGCCAGATCTTGGCCTTCAGCACATTTGTGCTGAATGGCTCCCATATATAGATACAAATATGCCGCTATCCTAACAATCTTATTGTGTTCATCTTTGGCTTTAGGGACCATATATAATTCACTCAGGGCCACGTGTAATGGACCCTGATCTCTTTATATATCTGACCCTGTTTCAGTGACCTGTTGCGCGATTGCCTGCAACCAGACCGTTTGGTCCTGATGAATCCACTCACCTCTCACAAATAGCTTATGTAAGAAGTGCTCTCTGGCTATTTTGATGTCTACCAGTGTCGTCATTCTGGAGAGTTGAGTTCCTTCCTGACTTACCGAAGTTTGTATTTTATTTTGCAAAACAGACCTTCTCCTTAGAGCGTTCCTTTGAGGAGTGCTTTACAGCGTACAAAAGCGTGGTGATCCGACCGGATGTATGTATCCCATCAGTTAGCACACTGTATTAAGCTGCACAAGTGGTAATTCTAACCCAGAAGATCCCGGCTACGAGCCCCCACTCTGTAAGTGACTCCAATCAAGCAATCCCACTAAGTCAGTGCCTTGTCAGGGATGCCCAAAGGAAGCCCTTATTTAGGTATTTTTATGGCAAGTTATAATCTGGATGATGAACCCTTGTATAACACCCCTCTCTTAGAATCCACCTTTACCCCACTGAGCCAAGAAGTAGGCTTGTTTTGCAAATTTAAAAGGTTTATTTGAAAAATTAAACAATATATATATATATATATATATCACACTTCTATAAATAAATTGATAATGGATAGCACACTTGTGAATATGAGCAGTAATCAGCAATAGGTAATCCTACAGTAGCACAGTTCTTGGTAACTTATGAATAGGAAAAGAAGAAGAATGTGGCAGAGAATGCTTTATATGTTTCAAGGAAAGGCAAGGTGAGACAGAATACAACACAGAAATAACCTTGAGATGATTTCAACCAAAAGATAATATGATCACTTTTTCTTGAAAAATTCTCTCCCCCTATGCAATGTAAGAAATGGAAGGAGACCACACAGTCTTCAAGAATCCCAACAAAAATGCAATATGAAATGCAGTTCCCCCCCTAGCAAGCTTAGAGAAAAAAGGTATGATTTTAAAACACAGGCCCAAAATGCTTTGAATGTGGTGGCAATGAAGTGAAATGATGCTAAAATTGATTTTAATTCCCTCTAGAGGTTCAGGGTGGGTGATATCTAGTTTATATTAGTTCAGGCTCACTTTCGCAATGCTCTATGAGTAACCAGCAGGTTAAAACGAATTTTAGCAAAGGAAAGCAAGAAGCTGCTGATTTTTACACGTGGCTGAAATTGTGCAAAATGTAAAATCGCTGCAAATTTAATCGTGTGCGTCGAGCATAATTACGGAGGCCCTATAAGGAGTAGCAAATCGTTGGAAAGCTTACAATCCTAGCTTTAAGATGACAGTTAAAACTCGCTCCTAGCACAAACGGTTCCGGAGATACGGACGATTTTGTGAAAGCAGTTTTTCGGATTTTGAAATTTTAAAGCTCAGAATGACAGATGACAGTTTTCAGTTTTAAAGATGACAGAATGACACGATTCTAGGAGGCAGTTCTAATAGGCTAAAATAGTTTGGATTAGATTATTTTAAACTAAGAAATTGGTTTTGGCACAGTGAGTACTCTATACTATATTTTGAAATAAGCCGTCAAGGTCTGGTCAGGTTGGACAGGACTTCCGGCGGGTGGTTCTGAACAGCGGTCTGGTCTCTGGTTCTGCTCTCAGCACTGCACAGTTCTGGTCTCTCTGGATCTCTGGTCTCTCTGGATCTCTGGTCTCTCTGGATCTCTGGTTTCTGGAGGTTGATGGATTTGAATTCTGGAGTCTCCCGGCAAAGCGTCCCGCAAGAAAGTGGAAAGTGAATCGCCCTACCTGTCCTGCACTGTCTGCTTTTATGTGTTTGCAAAGTGGGTGTGTGCGTGGCATAACTGAGCCTGCCCCTCTCTACTTGTCATTGGCCCAATTCTCCCCTCTCCCATGATTGGGGGAAGGAAATGGATTGTCATCATGATGGGGTCTGTTTATGGGTCAGAGGATCCCCCCCATGTCAATTTGCCCACAAATCTATATTTGATTCAAATACATATTTCCCAGATACACAAGTGGTTGACATTACATGTACGTATTACAGATGAATTAAGACAGGTCTCTGTTCAAGCCCCATGTTCCTGCGAGCTGGGATTCAGAAATGACAACATTTTGCGCTTTTTGGTCAGTTTTCCAATATCGGACATTTACCAAAAATTACACAAATGTGCGCAAGGAGTATGGACATTAATTGATGAAGTGTCAGATTTTTAACATGCAGACATTTGGAGTAACAACCTTATTTCTGCTACTACTCCCTAGAACATACCACAGGGTCCCAACACCTCTTAAAATGTGCACCGAAAAATCACAAGAATAATGGTATTAATTATATAATTTTGACAGGTCCGTACTATGAATTATCCATCTTTTTAAAATTATGCTCTGGCCCAGATGGGTGTGGTTTAGGTTCCAAAGCACATGGGGGAAGCTTCTGTCTGTCCCCGCCTCCAGCTCAGGTGGCTCCCAGAGGCACTGCCCCTCCCAGTTTCTCCCAAGAGGAAGCCATTTTACGACCCCCCCAATATAACATTTGCCTGAGTCCAGGACAGGGCTTTGTTCAACTTTCTGCAGTCCCCAGGTGCCCCTCCCCTAACCCAATCAGAGAGGTGTCATCTCATTTTGGCAGGGGCAGCAGGATGCAGCTAGGCCTGGAAAGAGTGGCTGAGCCGGTTTCTCCTGTCGGGGGTAGTTGTCAGGCAGAATTCAGCTAAATGTCACTTTAGTTCCCAGTTTTCTACATTCAAATCCAATTTACATGCAGCTATTTTTCATATATACATTAAATAATTACTTCCTTCAAGTCATTTCAGAATATAGTTTTACATTGTATCCACCTCTTAGCAAGTCTTTCCTTGGCCTGGTTTGGGTTCATCTGTTCAGTTTTACACAAAAGTCTGGTGGTTTTAAAACGCCGGCTTTCTGATAGTGGTGAGCACCGGTATTGCATCCATTTTTGACATTAAGAAAATGAATTCCACACAGTTCTGGGTTGCTTTTGGCAATCAGCATTGCCATTCCCAATGGTTTCAAGGCTATTGTGTGTGTAGCCCAATGGTGGTTTTAGGCAGTGCCCTCCTGTGCTCACAACATTGGCAGAAATGGGTGGCAGCCTATTCTTCATGTTTTCCCTGTGCACTCTCTGGGGAGTTCTGGCCATCATGATGTTTTCAATGCCAGTAACGCACAGTTTTATGGTAGGGCTTGGATGCATGGGTAAAAACATCCCACACCGCATAATAGGGTGTTGCAATAGTCCAGCCGGGGCATGATTATGGCTCGAACCAGGGTTTCGCAGTTCTTTCGTGATACCAAGGGATTGATCTGGTTTAGGATTTTCAGGTGGCTGTGTGCATTTTTAGTCACATAGTTGACATGCGCATCCACATTGAGGGATGTCTGAAATATTGTGCCTAGAGTTTTTACTTTTTCAACCACCTTGACGGTGGAAACGTCTAAAGTTAATTTTGTGTAAGCTTGGTCCAATTTCTTTCTGGCCTGGCTAGTCCTGAAGATCATGAGCTCTGTCTTAGAGCTGTTCAGGCACATCCAGTTTTAAATCATCCACTCTTGGAAGATTGAGTATAAGTGGTTGAGGGATTTTGTGTCTTCTGCATAGTCACCACTAAGGTCCAGGATATGCTGAACGTTGTCTGCGTAGTTGGTGAAATGAAAGCCCATGCTTTCAAATTTGTCACATAAGAGCTTTATGTAGACGTTAAAAAGGATTGGGAAAATACAGGCCCCTTGTGGCACTCCATACTTGATGGAAATGGAGTCTGAACAAGCAGTACCCCAGCATATCTTGGATGTTCTTTCACTCAAGAAAGAGCAAATCCATTTTACAGTGTGGCATGAGCATTTACCGGTATCAGCCAGTGTTTCCAGTAATCTGGCATGGTCTAGGAGATCGAATACTGCAGAGAGATCTCATAAAATGAGCATGCCTATTTTACCCTCCTCTATACTTCTTAGCATTTGTGTCTGCAGGTCTAGTAAAGCACTTTCTGTTCCATAATTTCTACGGAAGCCAGATTGTTTGTGATGAAAATCTGCTGCAGATTCAAAGTTAGCCTGTAGTTGGATGGTTGCTGCCCTGTCCAGTATTTGTAGTAAAAAATGTGTATTGGTTTCTTAACAATGGGTGTAACTGCTACTTCTTTGATAGAAGTGGGAACTTCCCTCTGTAAGAAAGAAGAATTTATGAATTGTATAAAGAAAGGGGCAAAGATTCTGATATTTTTAAGCATGATCTTGGATGGAAGGAGGTCCCCAATGCAGGAAGTAGGCCTAATGTTTTCTAGCATTTGCGTATTATCGACGATAGTAATAGTTTGAAAGCCAAATTTGGGCATGGTATTGTTGTTCTTGTTGTGGGTTTCCATCTCTTGTTCTGAAGGTGTCTTTATTGCTACTTTCTGAGTTTTGGATTTTTTTTGCATGCTAGTAAGACCTTGTTTTGAAATGCCTTTGCACATGTTCACAGTCTTCCTTTTTAGGGTTAATGCCTTGAGTGAGGGCAGTAGGTTTTTCCCAGGATCTGTATAGCTCACAAAGAGTTTTTTGGTATTGTGTCCAGCCTCTTTGATTTTTTGCCCATAAGTGCTCTCCTTGTCTTTTTTCCTGTTTTAGGATTTGTAAGTAAGGGGTGAACCAGTCTTATTGGTTAGGGCGGTCCCTGATGGTCTTTGTTTTAATGGCGCAGTGTTATCTAGTAATTGGGTGATTTGAAGTTTGTAGATTTCTGCAAGTCTGTCTGGAGGATCTAGGTCCGACGATTCTCTCATGATAGCGTGCATACAAGTTTCGAGGTCTCCTGTCTTGAGTTTCTTATAATTCCGATTTATAACTTTCTTTGGTAACTCAAGAAATTATTTCTTGGGTGCAGGTAGACAAATTATGTATTCAACCTTGCAGTGGTCTGACCAAATGCAAGGGTTGGTGTTAAAGTCGTGTACAGTCATATTTCGGGTTGCCACCCCTCCTTTTTTCAATGCTGCATTTGCCAGCTCCATAGATATCTTGGCATGGAGACAAGAGACTGTTTATTAACACATAATATGAGATTCCTGGGAGCCATTTGCACATTTTCAATGGGAGCCCTACCATCTGTCATTAGATTTACATTACCATGAAAATGAGGGTTGTTGGGTCAGAGTGGGAACAATTTACTTACCTGTAACTATTGTTCTCCAGCGTGGGTCTGGCATGGATTCACATGCTCATGAATATTCCCCGTCGTCAGGCTGGGAATCCTCGGTAAAAGAAAATACAGTTTCACTTTCACTTGCAAACTGTATTTCTCCTTACAACCAATCAATGTCATCTGGGTCATCCAATGACAGTCCTCTTTCTAAGCCCCTCCTCTGGCAGCCATCTTCAGATTTGGTAAGCACGGAAAGTGGCAGTATGACCAAGAAGAGCCGCAGAGAGGGTGGAGGGATGGTTCGCATGTGAATACATGCCAGACCCATGTTGGAGAACAATAGTTACAGTTCAGTACCATGTTCTTTCTCCAGCATGGGGGTCTGGCATGGATTCACATGATCATGAATAACGAAAACATAGCAGTACAACAATACACAACCACGGGAGGTGGCAAGGCTCAACAGAAGCAATTAACTCTTACCTCCGGAACAGGCTCACCTCAAGCGAACTGGTTACGTAGAACTGCCTGGCCAACTCTGGACTTCTCCCTGGAATCCCTTTTGACACAGTAGAACTTGGACCTCCACGCAGCAGCCCTGAAGATATCCAGCAGGGGCACACCATCCAGGAACGCCATTGTTGCAGCAATCTCTCTGTCGGTATGGGTTCTAGGACAGCTGGGCAGCAGTCAGTTTGGCAACCAATGACAGTGCATAATACACCCGGAGAGCCACCTTGAGATGGAAGCCTTGATGAAGGCCTTCCCATGGTTCACGGGACCAAAGTTCACGAAAAGTTGTGAAGTCTTCGAAAACTCTTCGTGCGTGCCATGTAGAACTCAGGGCACGAGCAACGTCCAGCGAGTGCAAGGACCTTTCAGCCAGAGACGAAGGCTTCGGGAATAAAACAGGTAACACCAAAGGCTTGTTGGGGTGGATTTCCGATGGAACCTTTGACATGAAAGAGGGGTGCATCTGCAGCACCACACTCGTTTTGTGGAAAGTCAGGTATGGCTGCTTGCAGGATAGGGCCTGTATCTCACCTACCCTCCGGGCAGAGGTGATGGCCACAAGGAAAGCCATCTTCCATGAAAGGAACTTGAGCAGGGCCTGATGCATAGGCTCAAAGGGAGCCCCCATGAGCCTTGTCAGAACCACTGGAGCCTTCACCAGCCGGAAAGATCGAAAAAGTCTTTTGAGGAACTCCTTGATGAGTCTGTGAGAACAAAGTGAAGATCTTCCTGGTGACCTGGTATAACCAGAGATAGCCACCAGATGTACCTTGATAGAGGTGTGTGCCAGTCCAGCCTTGGCCAAGGATAGCAAGTATGGAAGAATTTGCGGGGCCGTGACCCTCAGCGAGGTAATCTTCTGCGACCGGCACCACGTAGCAAGATGCTTCCACTTGGCGAGGACCTCTCTGCAGTCCCCAGGTAACTTATATCCACATCCCGCAGGCTCCTTGGCTGGTGGAACCTGCTGGCAAACCTCTTGCACTTGGAGTTTGTCTCAGTCTCAAACAGATCTATATGGGGCCTGCCCCACTCGGCGAACAGGCAGTCCACCCATGACAGGAGCGCAGTTCCCTGCTGAGGGAGTCTGCGATAGTGTTCTTGACTCCTGCCAGGTGAAGAGGGATGAGAAAATTCCCCTGTCCGACAGTCCATCGCCACAAGTCCTGCGCTTCCTTGGAGAGCGTCAGGGATCGAGTGCCCCCCTGCTTCCTGATGTAAAACATGGTGGTGGTGTTGTCCATGAAGATCCTCACCACCTTGCCTTTCAGAGACGGGAGGAATGACTTGAGGGGCTCAGAACACTTCCAATAGCTCCACTATGTTGATATGAAGATCCTTCCCCTCTGGCAACCACAGGCCACTGGTGGGCAGACATCTGGTGTGCACTCCCTATCCCTCTAGAGAGGCATCTGTGGTGACCGTCTACTGGCATGGTGGGTTCTGTAATCCTGTGCCCTGGGCGATGTTGTAGTGAACGCACACCATACTATTGCCCGCCGTAACTCGTCGTTGAGCAAAATCTTGTCCATGAAGCTTCCGGCCCCCTTTATCCATTGGGCGTCCAAAGAATTCCTGGGGGGGTCGCATTTGCAACCTGCAGAGTCAGACGAGGTAGATGCAGGAGGACATCATGCCCAGCAACAACTTCATGGGTCGCACCGTGGCCGTCGTCGTCAACGACAGCCGCTCCACCTTCTCCAGAATGGCTGCTATCCTCACCTCTGAGGGAGACGCCAGGCAAGACACTGTATTGAGTATGGCTCCTAGGAACAGCACGTTCTGTGATGGCATCATGCAGGACTTTGGATAGTTGATGGAGAATCCCAGATCTGTTAGTAGCCGGACAGTCACATCCATGTGTCCTATGGCCAATTCTCTTGAGCTATTCTCGCGGGCACAAATCAGCCAGTCATCCAGGTGTGGGTATATGTGTATGACCTGTAGGCATAGATAGGCCACCAGTGCTGCCAGGCACTTTATGAACACTCTGGGGGCTGACTTCAAGCCGAAAGGTAGGGCCTTCAACTGGTAGTGCTGTACTTGCACCACAAAGCATAGACATTTCTGATGTTTCGTGTGAATGGAGACATGGAATTAGGCATCCTCCAGGTCCAGTAATGTCTAGAAATGTCCTTTTTCTTTTTGGCCAAGCACCTGCTGCAACGTGACCATCCTGAATTTTTGGGTCTTGAGGTATTTGATCAGATGTCGTAGGTCTAGAATGGGCCTCCAGCCCCCTGTCTTCTTTCTGAACAGAAAGTATCTGGAATAGATTTCGGAGCCCCAGAGTCGCTGGGGAACTAGCACTATCGCCCCTTTTTGCAGCATGGCCCGTACCGCTTCCGGATGTGCTGCTCCTGACGGGCAACCGGAGGGATCCGCAGATACCTATGTTGAAACTGCAGGGTATGTCCTTGGGGTGTTCTGTTGGTGGTGATCTTTCTCCACTCGCTGATGAACCTCATCAGCCGTCCTCCCACTGGGGTGCACAGGTGGGGGCCTGACATCATGGTCAGTTCAGGCTTGCTTCAGCACCGGCATCCTGCCCTGCGGGCGATGGCGACGCTATCCTCCACTACTGTAGGCCTGGGAACGGCCTTTGTACGCTTCCTGAGCTGTGGATCAGGAAAGGCTGATGGTACGATGAGGAGAAATCTTTGGAAGACCTGCTCGACTTTTCCCTGGAGGATCGAAAAGAAGAGAGATGCTGCTGGAGGGTGCCTAGGGAACGGGACGTCTCTGTATCCACCTTAGTGGGCCTGAAGGGACCCATCGATGACCTTCCCAAATAGGTTATCTCTGTTGAAGGGCATGTCCAGCACCTTCGCTTGGACCTCCTGGCGGAAATTCATGGCCTTCATCCAGCTTTGGCGACAAAGGCAGACACCGTTCCCCATTTGCCGGAACCCTGTGTCAGCGATGTCTAATGCCACTGTGATGGTGTGATCAGACGCTACCTCCCCTTCCTGGAAGAAAGCGATTGCCTCCATCTTCCTATCGTCGGGGAGGAACTCAGAACTCCCAAATCGGCCCCATCTTGTACCACAACTCCCTGTCATACCTGGCTAAGATCACCAGTGGGTTGGCCACCTTGATAGTAGATGCTGTGGTGTAAATCACCTTCCTTCCCATAGCGCCCATCCTCTTCCCCTTGTTCTCTGAAGGGACTGAAGACAATGAGGACGGGTTAGCCGACCATTTTATCACGGCTGCCGAAACAACTGAATCGCGCTATGGCTGCAACCTTGGGTACTTGGGTGCGGAGTCCGGTACCGGATACTTCTTTTCCAGCGTATCCCTTTTGACTGGAGATATGCAAGGGTTCTTCATGAGGGCCAGGCCATCTTCCCAAATGTCGTCAAGAAGGGGTACTGCAAAAACCATCTTTCTCTTCGGAGCCCAGAGTCGCTGGGGAACTAGCTCTATCGCCCCTTTTTGCAGCATGGCCATACCGCTTCCGATGTGCTGCTCCTGACGGGCAACCGGAAGGGATCCGCAGATACCTATGTTGAAACTCCAGGGTATGTCCTTGGGCGAGAGCATCCAGCACCCATCTGTTGGTGGTGATCTTTCTCCACTCGCTGATGAACCTCATCAGCCGGCCTCCCACTGGGGTGCACAGGTGGGGGCCTGACGTCATGGTCAGTTCAGGCTTGCTTCAGCACCGGCATCCTGCCTGCGGGCAATGGCGATGCTGTCCTCCACTACCGTAGGCCTGGGAACGGCCTCTGTAAGCTTCATGAGTTGTGGATCAGGAAAGGCTGATGGTACGATGAGGAGAAACCTTTTGAAGACCTGCTCAACTTTCCCCTGGAGAAGCGAAAAGAAGAGCAGTGCTGCTGGCGGATGCCCAGGGAACGGGACGTCTCTGTATCCACCTTGTGGGCCTGAAGGGACTCATCGATGTCCTTCCCAAATAGGTTATCTCTATCGAAGGGCATGTCCAGCATCTTCTCTTGGACCTCCTGGAGGAAATTCATCGCCTTTATTCAGCTTTGGCAACAAAGGCAGACACCATTCCCCATTTGCCGGAAACCCTGTGTCTGCAATGTCTAATGCCACTGTGATGGTGTGATCTGATCAGTTGCTACCTCCCCTTCCTGAAAGAAAGCGATTGCCTCCATCTTCCTATTATTGGGGAGGAACCCCCAAATCGGCCCCATCTTGTACCACAACTCCCTGTCGTACCTGTCTAAGATCTCCAGTGCGTTGGCCACCTTGATAGTGGACGCTGCGGTGTAAATCACCTTCCTTCCCATGACGTTCATGCTCTTCCCCTTGTTGTCTGAAGGGACTGAAGACAACGAGGACGAGTTAGCCAACGGTTTTCTCACAGCCAGCAAAACCACCGAATCTGGCGATGGCTGCAACCTGAGGCCCTTGGGTGTGGAGTCCGGTACCCGAAACTTCTTTTCCAGATTATCCCTTTTGACTTCATGAGGGCCAGGACCTCTTCCTAAATGTCGTCAAGAAGGGGTACCGCAATGACCGTCTTTCTCTTGGCCTCGCCCCTCTGGTACAAGCAGCCCTCCTTTTTAGTTTCATCGGGCACTAACTGGAAAAGCTCGGAGGCTCTTGAGATGATGGAGTGGAACGATCCCACTTCATCCGGTGGAGACACCCTATGTGAAGCATCCAAATGTGGGAATTCGCGGCCCGCTGCAATGATATCCTTGTTGTCATTCTCCATCATCGTGCCCGTATCCGTCTCCATCCCAGTGTCTGGGTTTGCTGGGGTAGAAGGGACCCAACGTGGTGGTGGAGGTTGGAATGGGGGCGCCGGATGATGCCTTCTCTTCTTCGTTGGAGGCTGATCGAGGACCTGGGGAACCACAGGTACGGGAGCCGGAGGCATCCTCAACTGAATCTCTGATACCAAGGTGTGCAGAGTCGACAGAATATCCAAGGGAATATCGCTTGGCTGAGATGGCAGAACAGGAAAACTAGGCCCTGAACCATCGTCGTCGTCCTCCTCTTCCACGTCCTTGTGGACCATTTGTAAGGACTCCTGGTCTTCGTCATCCATGGCTCGAGACCTCCATTGCTTGAGCGACGGCCTGAGATGGCAGATTCGGGCTTCTTCGCCCACCCTTTTTTCCCCCAGAGGGTTTTGACACGGGCCTGAAACAGTTTCCCCCCCTCCTGGCGTGCAGCAGACTTTGCCAAAGTCACTGCGGCAGTGTTGCGCATTGGGGGTAAGGACACCTTCTGAGCTGCGGGTGCTACCTTCGCAGGATCAGCACTCTTATCTGCAACAGTCTCCAACTCTGTCGTCAACAAGGTCCTGGCCTCAGGCGATTGGGCCTGCTTGGGCATCTCAGCCTTCTTCTCCTCTGTCCGTGGCTTCTCGGATTTCTCACAAAGTTTAGCCGGGGTAGATGACTTCCTTTCGAGGTGGAGCTCAATTACCACCTGGTAATGGAGGCAGATGGTGATGTCGATCGCGCCCTATCCACCTTGGGACCCACTTCCGCCGTGAACCCGATGGACTCAGACTTGCAGTTCTCGGCCTTATCTTGGGCCCCCATCGATGAGGTGCCCTCACAGGACTTAGAACACCGCACCTCGGACCGGCCAGTCCTGGTAGAGACATGACCTTGCTTGTTGCAC
Source organism: Ambystoma mexicanum (assembly GCF_040938575.1). Taxonomy (NCBI): domain Eukaryota; kingdom Metazoa; phylum Chordata; class Amphibia; order Caudata; family Ambystomatidae; genus Ambystoma; species Ambystoma mexicanum. Next base: position 348,631,055 of record NC_090935.1, read on the forward strand.
AGGCCAATGGCCTTGGCATTTAGCCACACCACCAGTCTACTGTGCCTGTCCCTTGTCGTCTTCTTGGAGAAACAGAGGCAAATTTCGCACTCCACCTCCTTGTCGTCCAGGTGCAGGCAGGAGAGGCATTGAAGGTGCTTATCCTCCAAAAACACATTCTGCAGCCCGCATTTGGTGCAGGGCCTGAAGAGGGACCTTCCCTCCTTCTTCTCCTCCGTCATGGTCGGAGGGCATGAAATAGGCCTTGAGGGGTGCTGATATTCACTGACAATGGGTCCCCGCTCTACTCAGATGTAGAAGAGAGCACACAGGCTCCTTAGAAACAAAAATAGAAATGGTTTCCCGCAGAAAATGTATAAATAGCTCAGAGAGCAAACTCAAGGACTCCCAAAACTGAAGCGTGCAGTACAAATCTGAAGATGGCTGTCAGAGGAAGGGCTTAGGGAGAGGACTGTCATTGGATGGGAACAGTATAATCCATAGGACAGTGATTGGTTAAAAGGAGAAATAAAGTTTGTAAGTGAAACTGTTTTTTCTTTTACCGAGGATTCCCAGCCTGACGACAGGGAATATTCATGAGCATGTGAATCCATGCCAGACCCATGCTGAAGAAATTTTGAGGTTTGAGTTCACATAACAATGGCCTTACAAAAGACAAACAAATAAAGTTGCACATTCTGGGACTGTATCTACCAATTATCTCATGTTGTGAAAATCACATCTGTAGCTCATAGCTTTACTAAGAATTTAGAGTTTCAAAAATGAGAAATATCCTTTTCAACATAGGCTATGCTTGCAAAAACATTACAGAACCGAAGGATACATTACCTTGTTCATCCATCTCTTTAACTTCCAGTGAGGGCAACGGCATTTGTACGTGCAATCTCGAGATGGTCCCTAGTTACCAAAGCCTTTATATGTTTTGCATTAAATTCTCCAGTGGACTAGGTCTGCACTCTGTCATGAGTACATGTCATCTGTTAGTGTAACCGATTTACTCTTCTAAACTTGTACGATCCAAACATAATTATGTTATTATGTTTAAATGTAACTCCCCAAAAAATGGCATTATTATTTTATATACAATTGTATTAATTTATAGTAATGCACTTAGGTTTTTCTTAGTACAATTAATACATTAGCTGTAAATGAAACATTTTTAAAAAGTCAAGTTTCCCTTTGAGATTCCATAATATACGTCTGTTGATGATAACTCAAAAAATGTCACTACACATTTCGAAAATAAAATCTTCTCCAGAACTGAATTTCATCAACTTCATGTATTTGTTAAAGGAATGGTTCGGTAACATTTTTTTATTGCCGCTACGGGTCGGCCATGTGTTTTTAAGCCTAAATCGCTCGATTTTAGAAAAATTTCCTATGGACCTTACCCGAGTTTTCGTCCATTAAACGAACGCGAAAACAGGCATCAGGGAGCTGCCATTTTGTGATAATCCTATCACTTGCCGCATCGCCCTGGCTGACCTCCTTTTGCGGCACTAAATCATATCCCCCGCCCCTGAGCCTGACATTATGAAAACATTCATATTCCCTGCCGCTCTCCATGACGTTTCTGTGCTGCGTAGGCAAACGCGCCCAGTCGTCTTCTACGCGACTTCACACAGAACCCGGAAACCAACACAGATCAACTCACAACACAGCGCGCCACAATTCGGAATATGAAACTGTACTTTAAAATCAAACAGCAACACGGTACATTTGGTAAAGTACATTTATTTGACATTAGATGTTTATAGAATATTCAGCAATTGCCATATTAACTCGGAATGCCATTTATTTTCTTTTATCTGTATGCGCAAAAACTGTTCCGTTTTATCCTGAGTCACGCGCTGTTCCTTTATGGTACACAGGGTGTTGGTTTTCGTTAAAAGAAGCACTTTGGTCGCACGGTGAACCGCAAGGCTGTTCCATCAAGTAGGCACTAGGCCAGTGTAAAGGTTGATATGTTGCTTCTAGCCGCTAGTACCGCGTAAGGGCATATGAGCCCTTGGCGATTTTCCCATAAGATCGTCAAAGTGGTGTAGTTGTTGACAAGAAGCTGCAGCTGGCGGTTGAAGAAGCCATCTGCCGGGGTCTGAAACTGGTGGCAGTCGCAGTAGGGAAGGATATACCTGTTTTGAAAACATAAAAATTATAATTAGTCTCGCCAGCCGATCTTTATTAATATTATTCATTTTATTTATTACGGCCGAGCTGAAACTATTTGCTTTCAAGGATAGTGCAATGGAGTATGTTCGGCTCTAAAATCATGTCTACATGCGAGTGGAATGTGGACCTGCATGCCCATGTGCCCGCTACAAGGACGATCCCACAAAACGTTTTCCTAGCTCTTCATTCATTCATTTATTTATGCACCCATTCATTAATTCTTCATTCCGGTATAAAAGCGTCTAAAGAGTTACTTAAATTATATTTGCAATTTCCATTGTGTCTCTGCGTAATGCAGTCCGTAAATCCCACTGTGCTCTTGACAACAATTTTTCGTATACTGAACTAACATGAAACTCGGTCTAGTTTCAGAATTTTCTGCCTTATCGTCTCTTACGTTATTGCACCCCCCCTTCAAATGAAGTTCTTTCGGCTTGGTCCCTGTCTCTCAAGGTCAAAAAACAATAGAACCTTATACTGCCAGTGCGAGTTGTGGGCCTCTTCAGGCCGCGAGCTGAAAATCAAAGCTGCTGACCTTCACTAGAAATGAGCACACATTCTTTCTTTGCAACATCCCGTAGTAAAGCCATCTGTGAGAACTTGAAGTTTCGAATCCATCTATGTACTGTGCCTCAATGTGCAAATGCGAACTGGCTTCTCTCCCATCTGAAACGGCTCGCTTGGTGCGTTCTAAGGCCCCCAATTTTGTCCTCGTTGTCTGCTGTAAGCGATATTCAATCAACACTACAGCTAAGTCAATGCCTACTCTGGGATGCTGAGGAAAACCCTAATTGATGTATTTTTATATCCAGTTCAGTACTCTGGATGACAACTCGTGTGTAACACCCGCCTCTTAGAATTCCCCTGACCCCACTGAGCCAAGAAGTAGGTTTGTTTTGCAAATTAAAAGGTTTATTTGAAAATTTAAACAATATATATATCACACTTCTATAAATAAATTGATAATGGATATTACACTTGTGGATATGAGCAGTAATCAGCAAGAGGTAACTATGAATAGGAACAGAAGTACAAGGTGGGAAAGAATGCTTTATATGGTTCAAGGAAACGCAGGGTGGAATAAAATGCAGTACAGAAAAAACTTGTTATGATTTTAGCAAAAGGCAATATGATCACTTTTTCTTTTGACAATTCACTCCCCCCCTATGCAATACCAGAAATGGAAGGAAAGCACACAGTCTTCAAGAATCCCAACAAATCACACTTTATAATGCAATACACAGTTCCAGTTCTCCCAGCAAGCTTAGGGAAAACAGGGATGAGTTTTAAACACAGGCGAATTACTTTAATGTGGTTTGCAAGGAAGTGAAAAGGTGCTAAAATTGCTTTTAATTCCCTCTAGAGGTTCAGGGTAGGTGATGGTTTCTTTATATTAGTTCAGGCTCACTTTAACAATACTCTATGAATGATTAGCAGATTGCAAACGAATTTTAGCAAAGAGAAGCAAAAAGCTGCTGATTTCTACAGATGAAGAAATCAGGCCAAATCGCGAATTGCGGTAAATTTTGCGAGTGCGTGTCTCGCGATTACGGGAAAAGTATAGGTAGTAGTTGGAAAGCCTAGATTCTAAGCTTTCAGATGAAATTTAAATTTCGTTCCTAGCCCAAACGGTTCCAGAGATACGGACGATTAAATAAAGGTAGTTTTTCGAATTTAAAGTAAACTCAAAATGACAGGTGACAGCTTGCAGCTGCAGAATTGACAGGTGACAGTTGTGCAGCTTTAAAAATGACAGATGACACGATTTCTAGGAGGCAGTTCTACTTAGGTTAAAATAGTTTGGATTAGATTATTTTAACTAAGAGATTGGTTCTGCACAGTTCTGCTAGGTACTCACAATATAAATTTGAACTAGGCCTCGTCACGGATCTGGTCAACACGTCCGGCTGCGGTTCTGTCTGCTTGGCGGGTCAATCAGGCACCGGTTCTGCTCACAGCGATCTGGGTCAGCTCTGCTCTGCTGGTCTAGCCTCTCTGGATTCTGGATGTAACACTGCTTTCTGGGTACTGCTACAGGTTCTTGCAAAAATTCTCGGCAAAACTTCAAACAGCTCGCCCGGCTGTTGAATAGTTTGGTTAGTTTTGAGGCCTGCTGAAGAGGATTCAGCTGGTGGATTCAGGCCTCTCTGCTACAAATTCTGGAGTTAATTTCTGCTACAGGTTCTGGAGATTGATGGATTTGAAGTCTGGATCTCTGGATGTGAAGTCGTCGGTCAGCGTGCTCCGCAGCAAATGGAATTGAATGTCTCTACCTGTCCCAGCAGTCTCTTTTTATGTGTTTTGAAAATGGGTGTGTGCCTGGGCCTAGCTAAGCCTGCCCCTCTCTACTTGTCATTGGCCCAATTCTCCCCTCTCCCATGATTGGGGGAAGGAAATGGATTGTCATCATGATGAGGTCTGTTTATGGGTCAGAGGATCCTCCCCTGGTCAGTTTGCCCACAAATCTATATTTGATTCAAATACATCTTTCCCAGATACACAATTTGTTGAAATTACATGTACACATTATATATTCCTTATGGTCCATGCTTGTCCGCCTCTGATCTTCCTGGGGGCTTGCATTAAAAAATGACAACATTTCGCGCTTTTTAACTGGTTTTGCAATATCGGACATTTACCCAAAATTACACACATGTGCGCAAGGAGTATGGACATTAATTGATGAAGTGTCAGATTTTTAACATGCAGACATTTGGGGTTAGACCCTATTTTCTGCTAGCAACCCCCCAGAATACACCACAGGGTCCTAACGCCTCTTAAAATGTGCACTGAAAAATCACAAGAATAATGGTATTACTTATATAATTCTGACAAGTCCGTACTATGAATTATCCATCTTTTTTTAAAATTATGCCCTGGTCAAAAAGGGTTGTGGCTTCCCACATCACATGGTGGAATAACTGGTTTATCCACTTCCCCCAAGCCAGCTTGTTCACAGAGGCACAGCTGCCCCCCAGTTTCTCCCAAGAGGAAGCTATTTTACGACACCCCCAATATAACATTTGCCTGAGTCAAGGAAGTTGCATTGTTCGGTCACTTCCAGTTCCCAGGTGCTCCACCCCTAATCTAATCAGAGAGGTGCTACAGGTTCTTTTGGCAAGGGGCAGCAGGATGTAGCTAGGCCTGGGAAGAGTGGCTGTTGATCCAGTTTCAACTCCTGTCGGGGGTAGTTGTCAGGCAGAATTCAGTTTCATTAAGCCAGGTTTCAGCTAAATGTCACTTTTTGTTCCCAGTTTTCTACATTCAAATCAAACTGACAATTTTTACCTATACATTAAATAATTACTTCCTTCAAGTCATTTCAGAATATAGTTTTACATTGTATCCACCTCTTAGCAAGTCTTTCCTTGGTCTGGTTTTGTTTCATTTGTTCAGTTTTCCACAAAAGTCTGGTGGTTTTAAAACGCCGGCTTTCTGATAGTGGTGAGTACTGGTAATGCAACCATTTTTGGGATTAAGAAAATTAATTCCCCACAGTTCTGAGTTCCTTTTTGGCAACCAGCATTGCCATTCCCAATGATTTCAGGCTACTGTGTGTAGCCCAATGGCGGTTTTAGGCAGTGCCCTCCTGTGCTCACAACATAGGCAAAAATGGGTGGCAGCCTATTCTTCATGTTTTCCCTGTGCACTGTCTGGGGAGTTCTGGCCATCATGATGTTTTCCATGCCAGTACTGGACAGTTTTATGGTAGGGCTTGGATGCATGGGTAAAAAGCATCCCACAATCCCCCCATCTTGCGATGGCCATTCTGTCCTTTCGCTGATGGAACTCGCAAGATCTGGGATGTTCGCCTCCTCTTCTTCCAATTCCATGGATGGCACAGTTCAGCATCTTTTCCTCCCTCCAGTCGATCAATCAGTTCTCCTTGCTGGTCCTGATGGGAGGATTGGGCGGTACCCCGGGCCCCTCGGGTCTCTGCTCCCGGTCCCCGGTCGTCCTCCTTGGTCAGTCTCCATGGTTTCCTCTCTCCTATGATGATAAAGCAACAGCGGCAATACACATACCTAGACATTTTTCCACCACTATTAATGGTGTGGCGAACATGTACATTTTATACATCCGAATGCATTTTGCAGTCTGGTTTTAAAACAATATATAACAGGGAACATTTGCATTACATTACTATATTTTTGATATGTGGAATATTTTAGAGTTTGAACTGATTTACTCTGGAGCGGCCCCCTCTGGTATTGCAGAGGACTCCTCCAGTTGCTGCAGGGTGTGCCTGGGATGGCAACACTTTAACTGATTTATATGTACCCACTTGTCTTCCCCCTCTGCCGAACTGCCTTTGGGGATGTGGATTTTGTACGCTACAGGGGAGATCTTGTCTATAATTTCAAACGGTCCCTTCCATGTAGGCAAACATTTTCGCTGCTTGTCCTGGTTCCTTTGGAAATTGTATAGATAGACCTGGTCTCCCACATCATATTCCTTCCTGGTGGTTTTCAAATCATAGTGCGTTTTCACACTCTCAGCTGATCTTTCTAGATTCCGCTGAGCATAGGCAAAAGCATGCTGAAGGTGTTTCCTTAAATTCTCCACATACTCATGAGTTGTGGAGGCATTTATCAACGTTTGCTCTTGGGTTCTGTAGAGCAAATGCTGGGGAAGCACCATCTTGCGTCCAGTCATCAACTCAAATGGTGACATTTTAGTTGCAGATGAAGGGGTAGATCTGATGGCCATTAGGACCAGAGGTAATCGGATATCCCAACTTGGCCCAGAATCTGCCACAAACTTTTTTAAGATGCTCGCAATGGTTCGGTTGTATCTCTCTACTGCCCCAGAAGAAGCTGGCCGGAAAGAAATATGTAGCTTTCTTTTGACCCCCAGTATCTCCCACATCTTTGTCATTACTTCACTGGTGAAGTGGCTACCTCTGTCTGACTCAATCCCTTGAGGTAGACCAAAACGGGAAAAGATGTGGTTAATCATCAGGGCAGCTGCTGTTTCTGCCTTGCAGTTTGGTGCCGGGAGACATTCCACCCACTTGGTAAACAAGCATGTAGCGGTCAACATGTACTCGTTTCCTCTAGACAAGCGGATTACAGGGCCTACAAAGTCGATTTGCAAATCTGACCATGGCAGTGTCATCCCCCTCTTTTGGAGAGGCGCACGGTGTGTGAGGGATGATGGCTGAAATTGTGCACACACAAGACACCCCTTCAAGTGTTGGTCGAGGTCCTGCCCCATGTGTGGCCAGTATGCAACCTCTCTTAAGATTTCCAGTGCTGTGTGTAACCCCCTATGACCGGCGGTGGCCGTGTCATGGGCGTGACTTAACATCAGGCTTCGGAATGAGGTAGGAACCACCCACTGATCATGGCCAGCTTTGGAATTCCTTACCAGCAAACTGTCTTGGATCCGGAACATTTTTGGACATTTCATCAACACTCTTAGGTCCTCTTTCCCAATGTAATCGGTATCCGCCAGGGGAAAGTTCTCAGGGTCCTCAAGGTGTTGGTAAAACTTACCAATAATTGGATCCCCCTTCTGAGCTGTAATTAAATCAGCATCAGGGGTCTCCTTACTCCATTGTGCAGTTGAAAGATCATTGTGAGCATTTGTCTGGGACCTAGTGATAGCAGTGACCTGGATTTCCCCCAACAGGGACTCTATTTCTATTAGATCCCCTTGGATGGCCCCGGTTTTGGCCAGCTGATCAGCTAAGTCATTTCCAGTTTTGTCTGGTCCCTCTACTTTGGAATGACCCTTGATCTTTTTCCAGTAGATGGTCATCCCATTCGATGTGACCAGATCATCAATATTTTGGATTAACTTCCCATGTTTCAGGGGTTTGTTATTAGCGCATAACATGCCTCTGGTTTTCCAGTTGACCAGGTGCTCCACAAACCCGTTCCGTACATAATCTGAATCTGTGATTATGACCAGTTCGTGGAGTTGATGCTGGACAGCAGTGAGGATGGCCTGATGCACAGCCATCAATTCTGCCACCTGACTACTTCGGGGACCAATTTTGTATTCAGCGGAGGGTTCTGGGAACTCCTTCACCCATGCATTCCCTACGCCAGCAACCAGTTCTTTCTCGCCGTCGTTGTCAACATGGTAAGAGCATCCATCCACATAGACAGTGGGCATTCCCTCACACTTGTCTTTTTCAAAGACTCTGTGTGGGGAATTAAGGTATGACTCCATGTTGTCCTTGATGTTTAGACTTTCGTCCTCGAGACAGTTTTCTCCGGCACAATCATGCAAGTCAGCCAGACCTTGCGCGAGGGGACTCTTCTTGTTTTGGCCATATCTGACCTCCACAGGAAAGCCTTGTATTGACAGAATCCAGTAAGTAATTCGGGAATTACTCACATTTCCGGCCCGTATTCTGTCACTTTGGAGATATTGCAGAGGCTGGTGTGGAGTCTCCACTATGATGTGTTCCCCCTGGATAAACGGGCGGTAATTCTTCAATGCCCACACCGTTGCCAGGAGTGCCTTCTCACAATCGTTGACTTTTTCCTCCACAGAGGATAAAGTTTTGCTCGCATAGGAGATTACTTTATTGACCTTGTCATGCTTTTGGTATAATACTGCCGTCAAGCACGTATTAGAGAACCCTGTCTCCAGGAAGAACTCCTTGTTTCTGACAGGGTAAGCTAGGCAAGGCGCTTGTGAGAGGCTTCTTTTGAGTTGTCTTACTGCCTCGGATTGTTCTGGACCCCATTCCCACTTGACCCCCCCTTCAAGAGATGAATCAGGGGTCTCGTGATCTCTGCATAGCCTTCAATGAACTTTCTGCTGTAATTAGTCAGTCCAAGGAGGCTCCTTAGTTCCCGCAGAGCTGTGGGGTCTTTCAGCTTCTGAAGTGCTTCCACTTTCTTTTCTTGGGGACAGAGCCCCTGAGGAGTAATCTCATGCCCCAAGAAATTAGCACGGGTTCTACACCACTGTGCTTTCTGGAAGGAAAGTTTTGCTCCGGCGCCCTCAACTGTGTCAGAACATAACGGATCTCCGCTATGTGTTCCTCCACAGATGAACTTTTGATGAGGACATCATCTACATAAGCCAGGTTACCCCTCGCACCCAGGTCGGGCATGGCCTTATGTAGGAAAATGTTTAATTCATTGCCGGAGTTGAGGTATACGAAGGGAGTCCGGGTCCAGGTGTACTGCTGGCCCCCAAAGGTAAAAGCCAGTTTGTATTGGTCCTCCCTACTGACAGGCACGGTCCAGTATCCATTGGTCAGGTCTATTGCAGTGAATACTTGTGACCCTTGAATCTGGGCCAGCCCTTGGTCAATGTAGGGCAGAGGCCATCGGGAAGTATGGCCCCGTTTGTTGAGCTCCCTAAGGTCGGTGCAGAGTCTCCACTGGCCGTTTGGCTTCAATATTCCCAGCACCGGATTATTGAAGGTGCTGTGTATTGGACGAATTATTCCCCGGGACTCAAGGTGCTTAATTATTTCAGTAAGGGAATCCATGGATGCGAGAGGCAAACGATATTGCTTCCCAAACACTGGAGTCATTCCAGGGTCCGTGGGAATTGTTGTTGTGTGGATGTCGGTGCGACCACAGTCATATGAGTCTACCGCAAAGAGATATTGGAAATCCAAGAAAACTTGTTTCAACTTTTGCTTCTGTTCCAGAGTCACACAGGCATCAGCTAGGTTGACTCTCTCTTCCACCATCTGCCTGAAGCCTGGAAAGACTTCTGGTTTGGCTATCTCAGCGGCCTCCTCCAGCTGGGTGGAGAAGTCCCTGGTCAGAGTGCTGATTTGGACTGGAGGCTTCAGGTGGGAAAGGCAGCCCTCATGGACCTGGAAAATCACCTCATCTCTCCTGAAGTCACAAGTCACATCTTCCTTACCATAAGGGCAAGAAGTGTACACCAGGAAGTTCCCCCCATGCCGGGTGAAAATCCTGTCTGGTGTTGTGTTGTCATCACTGTCACTGTCAAAACAGTCCTTGGAGATTGGTCCTAACAGTTCATTTCCTAAATCAATGGAGAAATGTCGGTCATCAATCGCCATTCCAATAATGGTGCCTGTGGCTAGAGTAATACTCTTTAAGTCGCTGTTATCCACCTCTATTGGAATGGTGTCATGTTCTATGTTGACTAATGGTGTCGGGTTTACCCCCAACCCTTGCTGTTGGAGAGAAGCATTTAGATGTATGTAAGCATCAGGGTTTTTCAATTTTTGTCCTCTTTTAACTTTCACTTCCAGGGAGAATTGTCGGGTCCTTTCTGGGATGGTGAATTCCTCTTTAATCTGAATTTCAACCGCATAAGGTAGCAATTGAGCTGACCTAAATGCTTTTTCTGAATCATCAAAGCCCATGGGATTATCCGCTAATCGGGACCAAGCTTTGAAGTTTATTAGGTCCAAACGAATGGCAAAGCGATTGAGAATGTCACTGCCTAAGTAAAAGGCGGCAGTGACGTCTCGCACGACCCAACAATTATGGACTATGCTCTTGTTGCCAATGGAGATTTTGAGCATACACCTGCTCGGCAGGAGATGTTTGGAATTGGGTGCTTCCAGGTCCATTTCCCATTTGTCTATCAGTTTAAATGTGGGAATGGCTCGATCTTTTGGGAGTTGGCGGAACATGGCTTCGCTGATGAAGCTCTTACCGTTGTTCACACACACTCGAGCGAGAACAGAGTCCTTCCCATCATTTAACTGAACAGGGTTGAACAACTGCTCTCCAATTTGCTGAATATCAGCCAGGCTCTGAGCTGATTTCACATCTTTCTGGACTATAGGAGTGGGAGTTTCTGATTGTGGATTAGTAAAGAATTTCAGGGTGTTTCATTCCAGTGTGGAATACCACCTTAAACTGGAAGGAAGGTTGATTTTCAGAAATAGAGAGGACCCCCCACCACCAGTCTGTTGTCCTACTGCTATTACTGTCACGTCTGGAATTTGGCTATTCTGGAAGTGAAATTCTACTTGGTCAGATTTTTGTTCAACCATGTGGCAGGTGCCATTTAAACTAACATGGTTGACACTCTGTTTTAATTGTATTGGTCGGCTAGTCTCGGTCCAGAGGACCTTGTTTACACAATCTATTAGGGGTGACAACCTTCTCAGGAGGTCATTCCCTAGTAAACAAGGGGTGCCCTCTGGAGTCACTACTATGACCGAGTGTTTCACCTTGTGTCGCCCAATTTTGATGTCCAAATCTGCAGTCCCCTCGACCGGAATTTCCTTCCCGTCAAAGTTCTGCAGTTGTCCAGGAAGAGAGGTGAGAGGAATACGGTAATTCTCCCCCCTTCCTGCATTTAGTTCATCAAAGGCCCTTTTTGGACAGAAGGGTAGCTTGGGATCCAGTGTCCACCAGTGCCAAAATTGTACCCTGCCCCTGTACTTGTACCGGGCATAATATCTTCCCTCCTTCTCCTCAAGGGGGCACAGATAATGCACATTTTTGGACAACTGGTGGGCTAACATTCTGGTTTTGGACATGGCGAGAGAAGAGATTTGGGCAGAATTCTGTGGAGTGTCTTGGGAATCTGAAAGAAAAAGTTGGCAACTGGAGATCAGAGCCATTGTGAGTTCCCCTGGTTCCGGTTCTGGGCCCCCCCTTTTTGGAGGCAGTCACCAGGATTGGTTTGAACCAGGGGATTTCGGTAGTGTGGGTTCTGGGATGAGATGATGGGCGGCGGTAGCTCAGTCTCCACATCTCCCCAGTCTGAATTGGCATCCCTTGGGACCCATTTTTCTTTGGGAGGAGTTCCCCCATCTCTAAAAGAGAAGATCCTTTTCCCAGGATCCTCTGAGGATTCCTGTCCCTCAAATTGGAAGATCTGTACCTCCTCCACAAACTGGGCCTGTTTGGGTACTTTGTTTCTCCTACCCCCCCTCTGCTCCTTTGGAGGCAGACTTTCAGGAGCAGGAGATTTCATTTCCGGTTCCTGGGTTTGCAGGGGCTGTTTACAAGTTGGGAAGGAAGCTTCCTCCAAGGCTTTACACCCCACTTCCCCTTGTCCCTCCTCCCTGGGAACCGGTGGGTTATCGGGGTGCTGCCCCCGTCATTGTTCTGGAGCACCAGGTCCAGAGTTTGGGGCATTCCGTGGTGGCATGCTCATCTAAGGGTTCTGTTGAGCCCTCAGTATGTGACCCAAATCTCGTGCCGTATTTTGGACTTGGCGCTCAAGTTGTGAAACCCTCTCAGGCTCATACGTGGCTCTATTCTCTCCCCTGGGCTGATCCCGGGAAGGGTAGCTATTCCTTCTCTGGTAATACCCCGGATTGGGAAGATTTGGGTATCCCTCCACCATTGGCCTCCCCTCTCCCGGATTAGGTTGTCTGGGCTCAGGGAATTGGGGAAAGAAGGATGGATGATTTTGGGGCTGGAAATTGGGTGGATACCTGGGATAAAAGTTCTGCCCAGGATTTGGTGAATTTCTGCCCCCCTGGGGGACGTTAGGAGGGAAGTTCCCTGGGTCAGGTGCTTGGCTGGATCCCCCCCTTGGGCTGGAGGAGTCCACACATAACCCAGGATTGGTCGGTTTCCCTTGTAGCGGGGACTTACATAGTCAGGGGAGCGGGGGACCCCATTTGTGGGACTACCTCCTCGACTCCCTGTCTGTGACTGGCCCGAGGGCCTTCTGGGCTGTGAACTATTTGTTGCAGGCAGGTTTTTAGGCCCCCCCATCTCCAAATCTAAAACGGGGGCAACCTTTACCTCTGCCACCTTGGCAGCAGCAGGGGTGCTGTTGGTTTTGGGGTTTTTCGGCACATTATTTTTATTTTCGATGGGCTTCTGCACCTCATAGATCCGGGTAGCCTGTTCAATGACCCAGTCTAAAGATCTTTTCTCATGAAAATCTCTCACGAGCTGGGTCATTATGTATTTGGGTAAGGCATGGAAAAACATATTGATAAATTCTCTGCTATCCGTGCGCACCCTTCTGGTGGTCTGCGCAAAAGCACGCTTTAAGTCTTGCACAAACTCTTGTGGGGCCTGATCCTCCCCACATTGCAAATTGTAGGCTGCCTTGCAAGCCTCTTGAGGATTTATGTGCACAGAAAAATGTTTCAAGATGGCCGCCCTGTATGTGGACCACCTTGAATGGTTTTGATCCTCCAGCCCCGCAAAGAAACTGGAGTATTCTGGTGAGAAGGTCCACTTTACATATTGAATACAGCTTTGGCTGTCCTTCAAATGGAAAGTCTCCATCATTTGCTCATAGAGCTCCAAGTGTTCCCAAACAGAATACTTGGCGTTCTTATGATAAGGCGTGATGACACTCCTTATTGCCTTTATTTGTTTCAATGGGTCCTTAAGCAAGGTCCTTTTTGCCTTATTGGCCTTTTTGGTTCGGGTAACCCTGGTCCATTCATCCTCTGACTCAGAAGCACTGCTCCCAGAGGTGCCCGTCTGATCTTCCAGGTTTTCCCGGATTCTGCGAGCCTGGGAATGGCTGGCTTAATGTGGGGACCTGGTCTCCTGTGTCCTGTAATGCTCAGAGGAGTCTTCAGACCCCTCCTTGCTGCCAGGATTTGATGGGTACCCCCCCACTGACCTAACTGGGCAGAGGTTTTCAGGATGCCCTTAATGGGCCTACTCTCCTGGGGTTCCCCACTAAATTGCACTGTGCTTGGGTGCCCATACCCGGATGCCTGCCCGCCCATCCATTCCTGGGAGGTACTGGCCTATGAGCCCCATACTTCTAGCTGGATAGTAGTCTGCCATCTCCATGGCCCTGGGCTCATGTGCGCGAGGAGACATGGGGGTGGCAGAGTCCAGGGACTGGGAGAGATGAAGGCCTCTGGTACCAGGGCTCCTGAGGTTATACTCAGGCGTTTCCCTTTCCCAGCGCACCTCGTCTCTATCAGCCCCTGCTCCCTGTTGCAATGGAAGAGCCTGCGCTTTCAGTTCCTCAGTTAAGGCCTTACTAGACTCTATCAGTCTCTCCTGCATCGCTACCTGTTGCTGGAGCCTATCATTGTGCTGACAGAGAGCTTCATTTTCTCTCTGTGCCTCCTGATTGGTCCTGGAGTACTGGGCCAGTCTCTGCTGCAGGAGGGTTACCTCCTGAGCTGTGTCCCTATTGGCCTGCTCCTTTCTTGCCAGAGCATCCTCCACCCTCCTGGTGTGCTCTAGCAAGTTCTGGTGTTCTTTTTGGAGGTCACCCAGTCCCTGGAGGGCCAGGTGATTTTCTTCCATTTTCCTTTTTAAGTGGCAGACTTCCTGGCCTAAGGAATCACTTTCCTGACTAAGAGCCTGCATCTGTGCCGCCAGGTCGTCCCTTTGCCTTTGGAAGGCACCAGCTTTCTGGCGCTCCTGGTCAAACTCTGCCTGGGGATCCAGGTCTTTCAAAATCAGTTTATTGCTCTCTGCCTTCTCCCTATCTAGGTGGCTTTGCAGGGTGACTACCTGCTCGGCACATGCCCTATTGAAATCTAATTGTTGCTCCAGCTTTTTCTGGCTCTGCAGTAGGGAGTCCAAACCTTCTTGGTACTCCTTCTGCAAGGCCAGAAATCTGGTATCCTGGTCCGCCTTTTCCTGTTGCAGCACATCCATATCCTCCTTTATTTTAGTGATGTACTGTCTGCTGTCCTTTTCTGACTCCTGGCTCCTGAGCAGGCCCTGCTCAGAAGAGTCCAGATCAGATTGGGCCTTCGCTAACGCCATCTGTTGCCTATTTGCCAGATCTTGACTTCAGCACATTTGTCCTGCATGGCTCCCATATATAGATACAAATATGTCGCTATCCTGGCAATCTTATTATGTTCATCTTTGGCTTTAGGGGCCATATATAGTTCACTCAGGGCCACATGTAGGGGACCCTGATCTCCCCATTTATCTGACCCTGTTTCAGTGACCTGTTGCGCGATTGCCTGCAACCAGACCGTTTGGTCCTGATGAGTCCACTCACCTCTCACAAATAGCTTATGTAAGAAGTGCTCTCTGGCTATTTTCAAATCTACCAAGGTCGTCATTCTGGAATTTAAGTTCCTTCCTGACTTACAGAAGTTTGTATTTTATTTTGCAAAACAGACCGTTTCCTTAGAGCGTTCCTTTGAGGGATGCTTTCACAGTGTAAAACAGCGTGGTGATCTAACCGGATATGTGTATCTGGTCAGTTGGCACACTGTATTAATCTGCACAAGTGGTAAATCTAACCCAGAATATCCCTGCTCTGAGCCCCCACTTTTGTAAGCGATATTCAATCAACACTACAGCTAAGTCAATGCCTAGTCTGGGATGCTGAGGAAAACCCTTATTGATGTATTTTTATATCCAGTTCAGTACTCTGGATGACAACCCTTGTATAACACCCCCCTCTTAGAATCCCCCTGACCCCACTGAGCCAAGAAGTAGGTTTGTTTTGCAAATTAAAAGGTTTATTTGAAAATTTAAACAATATATATATCACACTTCTATAAATAAATTGATAATGGATATTACACTTGTGAATATGAGCAGTAATCAGCAAGAGGTAACTATGAATAGGAACAGAAGAACAAGGTGGGAAAGAATGCTTTATATGGTTCAAGGAAACGCAAGGTGGAGTAAAATGCAGTACAGAAATAACTTGTTATGATTTTAGCAAAAGGCAATATGATCACTTTTTCTTTTGACAATTCACTCCCCCCCTATGCAATACCAGAAATGGAAGGAGAGCACACAGTCTTAGGGAAAACAGGGATGAGTTTTAAACACAGGCGAATTACTTTAATGTGGTTTGCAAGGAAGTGAAAAGGTGCTAAAATTGCTTTTAATTCCCTCTAGAGGTTCAGGGTAGGTTATGGCTACTTTATATTAGTTAAGGCTCACTTTAACAATATTCTATGAATGATCAGCAGATTGCAAACGAATTTTAGCAAAGAGAAGCAAAAAGCTGCTGATTTCTACAGATGAAGAAATCGGGCCAAATCGCAAATCGCCGTAAATTTTGCGAGTGCGTGTCTCGCGATTACGGGAAAAGTATAGGGAGTAGGAAGTCGGTTCTAGGTACGTTGGAAAGCCTAGATTCCTAGCCCAAATGGTTCCAGAGATACGGACAATTAAATAAAGGTCATTTTTTGGATTTAAAGTAAACTCAAAATGACAGGTGACAGCTTGCAGCTGCAGAATTGACAGGTGACAGTTGTGCAGCTTTAAAAATGACAGATGACACGATTTCTAGGAGGCAGTTCTACTTAGGTTAAAATAGTTTGGATTAGATTATTTTAACTAAGAGAATGGTTCTGCACAGTTCTGCTAGGTACTCACAATATAAATTTGAACTAGGCCTCGTCACGGATCTGGTCAACACATCCGGCTGCGGTTCTGTCTGCTCGGCGGGTCAATCAGGCACCGGTTCTGCTCACAGCGATCTGGGTCAGCTCTGCTCTGCTGGTCTAGCCTCTCTGGATTCTGGATTTAACACTGCTTTCTGGGTACTGCTACAGGTTCTTGCAAAAATTCTCGGCAAAACTTCAAACAGCTTGCCCGGCTGTTGAATAGTTTGGTTAGTTTTGAGGCCTGCTCAAGAGGATTCAGCTGGTGGATTCGGGCTTCTCTGCTACAAATTCTGGAGTTAATTTCTGCTACAGGTTCTGGAGATTGATGGATTTGAAGTCTGGATCTCTGGATGTGAAGTCGTCGGTCAGCATGCTCCGCAGCGAATGGAATTGAATGTCTCTACCTGTCCCAGCAGTCTCTTTTTATGTGTTTTGAAAATGGGTGTGTGCCTGGGCCTAGCTAAGCCTGCCCCTCTCTACTTGTCATTGGCCCAATTCTCCCCTCTCCCATGATTGGGGGAAGGAAATGGATTGTCATCATGATGAGGTCTGTTTATGGGTCAGAGGATCCTCCCCTGGTCAGTTTGCCCACAAATCTATATTTGATTCAAATACATCTTTCCCAGATACACAATTTGTTGAAATTACATGTACACATTATAAATTCCTTATGGTCCATGCTTTTCCGCCTCTGATCTTCCTAGGGGCTTGCATTCAAAAATGACAACATTTTGCGCTTCTTAACTGGTTTTGCAATATCGGACATTTACCCAAAATTACACACATGTGCGCAAGGAGTATGGACATTAATTGATGAAGTGTCAGATTTTTAACATGCAGACATTTGGAGTAAGACCCTATTTTCCGCTAGCAACCCCCCAGAATACACCACAGGGTCCTAACGCCTCTAAAAATGTGCACCGAAAAATCACAAGAATAATGGTATTACTTATATAATTCTGACAAGTCCGTACTATGAATTATCCATCTTTTTTTTAAATTATGCCCTGGTCAGAAAGGGTTGTGGCTTCCCACATCAGATGGTGGAATAACTGGTTTATCCACTTCCCCCAAGCCAGCTTGTTCACAGAGGCACAGCTGCCCCCCAGTTTCTCCCAAGAGGAAGCTATTTTACAACACCCCCAATATAACATTTGCCTGAGTCAAGGAAGTTGCATTGTTCGGTCCCTTCCAGTTCCCAGGTGCTCCACCCCTAATCTAATCAGAGAGGTGCTACAGGTTCTTTTGGCAAGGGGCAGCAGGATGCAGCTAGGCCTGGGAAGAGGGGCCTTATGATCCAGTTTCAACTCCTGTCGGGGGTAGTTGTCAGGCAGAATTCAGTTTCATTAAGCAGGTTTCAGCCAAATGTCACTTTTTGTTCCCAGTTTTCTACATTCAAATCAAACTGACAATTTTTACCTATACATTAAACAATTACTTCCTTCAAGTCATTTCAGAATATAGTTTTACATTGTATCCACCTCTTAGGAAGTCTTTCCTTGGTCTGGTTTTGTTTCATTTGTTCAGTTTTACACAAAAGTCTGGTGGTTTTAAAACGCCGGCTTTCTGATAGTGGTGAGTACTGGTAATGCAACCATTTTTGGGATTAAGAAAATGAATTCCCCACAGTTCTGAGTTGCTTTTTGGCAATCAGCATTGCCATTCCCAATGGTTTTAGGCTACTGTGTGTGTAGCCCAATGGTGGTTTTAGGCAGTGCCCTCCTGTGGTCACAACATAGGCAAAAATGGGTGGCAGCCTATTCTTCATGTTTTCCCTGTGCACTCTCTGGGGTGTTCTGGCCATCATGATGTTTTTCCATGCCAGTACTGGGGAAGGTCAGGGAAAGTATAAAGTACCAGAGGAGTTCAGTTGAAAGTGAGATTTATTGTTTGTTTGTTTTATTATTTGCAATACGCAAGCCTCCCCTCGGTTAACAGTGCGCAGCATTTACATGAGATTGCGAAAATTAGTTACATCAACAAAAATATATACATACACATATAGACAAGGTCAGCAATATGAGGTGAATAGAGAGAGAATTCAAAGATGACACCCAGGTTGTTCGCCACCCAGGATGGTGAAGGTAGGGGTTAGGGTTAGCATACTTTGTATGTACACTGTACAATAACATTTATTTACAAAAAGACAATCGTATTACAATTATTTAAACCGGGATTTGTACTTCACAACCAGCTCTCCTTTGGGTGGACATGGCACAGTGGCAATGTTTGGTGGCAATGGATCAGTGCTCTGCACAGAAACGTTCAAAATTCCATATCTGTGCTTCTCTAATACAGCAACAATAAGGCTTTTGACAAAGTCGAACTCCATTTCCTCATAGACTGGTTTGATCACCCATTGCTTACTTCTTTTTGAAAAGGCCTTAGTGTAGCGAGGCATCCTTGCATTACCCGTAGTCCTAGATTGTTCACGGCCGAGATTCTCGTTATGGGCCAAGACGGCAAGTAGAGTCCTATGTCTCATGCCCTGTATGCTGAAATGCAAGCGCTTTGGCCTGTACTTTAGGCACATATTGTGGAACACCTCCAAACCTCCTGTGTGACAGAATTCTGTCAGTGCCCTCAAATCTCTTGATAGAGTTTTATCGAAAACAATCTTCTCAATGGCTTTATGTGTCGGTGAAGATGGAATCAACCACTTCTTCTTCCGTGCCTCCACTGGGGACAAAGGGCCATGTTCACATTGGTGGAAATGTAGGTTTTTTGACCAGCGGTGCACGTTAGTACAGTGGTGCATCAGTGACCGCCATTTTTCAAGTAGTATTTCCACTGACCCTTCACAAGTTTTGGAGCTCCACCAAAGATGGTTGCTGATAGACTGGGACCACTCTGAAATACTTTCCAAACCTTTTTTTTTCCCTGCAGCCGAGATTTTCTTATTGATTGATTTAGCATGATGCCATACGTCAAACTGATGTTTAATATGTGGGAACTGCTCCCTCATTGTCTTGGCAGTTGAAACGTGTCTGTCCGTGGCTATGAGGTCGATGTGCATTCCCCTCGATTGTAGATATTCCACTGATTTTATAAATCCTAGTTTCTCCAAGGCCACTGAGGATGTACATTGTGTTACCTGCACAACCACCGAACTCCCAATTTTCTTACTATCCATGTCCTGAGGTGGTATGTGCAGTACTTGGCAGAAAATCCAGGGCTTTCGCACTGTCCATCGCCGGCTAGCCTGAATCGTTTGCCTTCGAATGTACTTGCTAGAGACAATTTCCAAGCATCACTAATGGTCGGAAACAGATAATCATGTTGGTATTTATAGTACTGCGTTTTTGAAATGAAATGTAGTCCCACAAACTGAAAAAAAGACTCTAACTTTCTAAAACTGGACCCACTAAAAAGTGATGCAGCTGCACACAGTAGATTGCCTGCTGGCAGTTTCCCCAGCATCGGTTGTGCAGACCATGAGAACGTATGATTTAATCTACAGGCGGCATTTGTTTTGACGTTACTGCCTTTTTTTTGACGAGTGACATGAATCAATGGCTTCCCACATACTTTCCCTATAACGGAATGCCCACATTTCAGCATACTTATAATATTCATCAAACAACTGTCGAATACTATATATTTGCCCTCTTTCATTAGACTGTCATCCGGCGTCAAAGTTGTTTCAGCCTGTGACGTTGAGGACATATCACCACATTTGAAAGAAATATCGCTGCTATCAAGTTCTGATGCGTCGGTGAATGCTGCTGCTGGTTTATTCTCAGTCATTTCAACATCTGCTACTTCAACATTGATGGGCGAACACAACAATGTCGACAGCTTTTTTGGTGGCAATTTTTTGGCGGGTGTAGATTTTGTGAATTGATCTGCGACTACTTCAGAGCTATCTTCAATACATCCAGAATCCTGTTGTGGTGGTGGTGCGGTCGCACTGTAGCAATGGTCCAATACAACTTTGCTGGATTCTCCGGACACATTCATTTCATGTTCTGGCCATTGGACATGGGCATCTCGAGTCTCAACACGCCACGTCTGAATTAATAGTTCCTCCATAGTGTAAATGGTCTGGCAAGCAACATCTCTCATTTGCTTCACTGTCTGTGTATGTATAGTTCGGACACCCACGGGTAACTAGAGGATAGATTGGAAAACGGATGTTCAGTTTAAACACAAGATAAAGTATAGTACAATTGACTGGAAAAAAACATTAAAATTGTCCCCAGCACAAAAAAATGTCTAAATGTATTAACTGTTTGTAACTAACCTTATTTTTGTTTCTTTTCTTTGCAACTTTTTTGACTCGACCTTCAACATCTGCACGCTGTTGCTCCAATTAGTATCCGCATGTCTCCCCTTCCTCTTGCGCTGCAACAACTATATTTTCTGTATCCGCATAGACAGCACGGAATGAGGCTCCATCGACTCCCTGAAACATAGTATTTTCATTACTATGTATCAAAATATTGTTAGCATAAAGCACACGTGAGGACGAACACACAGGTACATCTCAATAGCCAAACACGATTTAAACATTGTGTGGAACAATCAAACGACAAGTATTCAAGCTCTGATGACCTAGTTCGATGGAGCTGTCAGTATCCATACCTCTGGCTCGGTATGGACTGCCACGAATGATTGTATTGAAGAGGATGCATCAGCAACTCCCTGAAACACAGTACTTGCGTTAGTATGGTTTTCAATATTGTAAACATACACACACTTGCAGTCGACGGCACAGGTACATCTAAAAAGATAACCATAAATGATGCATTGTCTAAAAGAATCAAGGAATATCTAAATATGATCAGATTTCATCAACTTATTTCTCTGATTTCTTTACATCTGCATCACCTACAAGGGATGTTGTAATTGTAGAGGAAGCTCCGTCCTCTCCCTGAAACACAGTACTTGCGTTAATACGGAAGAAAGTATAGCAAATGGAATCACGTTATATGATCACGCTCGATGGAGCTGTCAGTATCCATACCTCGTGCTGCTGAATAATACCTATGGATGTTGTAAATGTGGTGCGCACATCCTAAAGCTGTTGCGCCGATTCGTATCCGCACGGTCCCACTTCCACTTCCCCTGGAATACTTGAATGTCAGGCTCCGCATTAAGTGCGTGGGTTGATGCTTCAACAACTGCCTGAAACATAGCATTTGCATCATAAGCATTACAATATTCAAAACACAACACACACTTGGGGTCGACCGCACAGGTACATATCAATGGCTAACCACAAATGAAACATGGTGTAGAACAATCAAACGACAAGTGTTCCAGTCCTGATGATCACGGCCGATGGAGCTGTCAGTATCCATACCTCGTGCTGCTGAAGAACATCTAGGGCTGTTGTCAATGTGGTGGACGCTTCAGCATCTCCCTGAAAGACAGTACTTGCATTAGTATGGATAACACTAATTATAACTGAAAACAAACACCAGGGGACGACAACTAAGGTGTATATCAATTGGAAAGCACTAACCAAACAATTGGTAAAATAATCACACGATACATAAAAACTATTACTTGACATGCATAAAAGAAGTCTGTAGCGGAATAGCCAAGTATGATTACCTGATACGCGCTATAAGTGGTTGATAACTGCGGGCACATCACGGATGTAGAATGTTCTTGCTTCAGATTCAGTGGATAGTCAAGCAGTTGTAAAGGTAAATTATTGTTTGATAATGAAATGCAAATATTAAAAAAATGCCATGTAAACCGACAGAATACTTGAGAATAATGCTATTGAAAATGCGCAATATAGTACAGTTCCCTGTGCCCATAAATAGATTTCCTTTGGGGGTTATAAAATCTAAAAATAATTTATTGATAAATGTCATTATTCAAAAAGCTATACACTCATATCAATATCGAAAGTATTACAAGGGAGTATTACAAGGGACACAACACCTAAAACATCAATTAATCCATTTGGCTACCTACACACTACCGCACGGCTGAAAGCTAAATCCAGACACTTGACTCACCAGTGGCGGAATGTGGATGAATAGAGTTGGAATAGCGTTTGCGAGCATTTTTCGTGCCGTTCGCCGTTAATTCTTCTTTGTTTTCCAAGATGTGGCGTACATGTTTGAGGAAAAGTGCCGGCTGCAGATGCGGTATCGATCACCCCTCTTGTCCTCTAAGACTTGTTGGACTCTACTTTCCAGCTCATCCAGTGGATATCCGCAATGTATGACCCATTCTCTTATTCGACTAATAGTTTTCGGGAATACGTGCATTGTAGTGCCTTCAGATTTAGCATGGGTCTTCGAAGGGCAACCGCTAATCGAACAGGCAGGCATTGTTGAAAATTCTGAAAAGTAAATATCAAGATTATGATAAAACCTTGATGAATAAAAATGTCATAAAAAAGTAAATGAACCATACCATGTTGAATGCAAGGTTTGTTTTGGTCGCCGGAACTATACCAGTTCATCATGTGCGGCTTAGTATTTGCATAAGTTACAGACATTTTTTAAATGATATGACTAAACTCTGAACATGTGACTCGTCCCTTGGATGTTCTGTCTTGCACGAAAAGGAAACATGCTTACATTATAGACTGGACCCCCGAAGGATGCAATTCGATGACAATTGACACAGATGAAAATAAATAGATCTATTAATAGCATAACAATTGAAACTCAAGTCAATAGCAATGAGACCAATGACCATAGCTCTATTGGGTACTGTAATCGCAAATAGATAGAAATGTAAAAATGACCGAAATGTGACTTGGATACATGGCCTTACCTTGACCAACAAACAGTTGGATTCAGCAGGCCAAGCAGTATGTTGCAGGAGAACAGATAGATGGCCACATGTAGCACACTGACGAGTTTGCTCGAAGCGGTCACAGATAGCACGACGACGAGCAGATTAGCATAGATCTCAGTGCTTCTCAGGTAGAAGATTCAGGAGTTGACTTGCAAAGCACAAAGATGTTCCCATGAGACATATCAAGTGGTTTATAAAGTATTAGAAACAGGGGTGTGTTTGTGAATGAATGACGTGTGTATGTCGTGGTATTATGTGGTTTGCAGGGGGGCGGCCTGCCTCAGGGGAGGCCTGCCTGGAGACACGGGGTCTGAGGAGCACATTTGAGCGATGGCTCCTGGGCGTGGGATACCTTTTGAAGTGTACATGCTGTTTGGCACCTTGGCCATTTGTGCCCGTGACAGCCCCCCATGCCAGCGCTCATCCCCGGGTGCGAACCACCTTTGATAGAGGGGGGTGGGATGGATGGGCCTGGGGCGTGCAGATAAGGCACAGGAAGACTGCTGAATGGAGACATACTTATGTGGATTGCAGGGGGGCGGCCTGCCTCAGGGGAGGCCTGCCTGGAGACACGGGGTCTGAGGCTGAGGAGGCCATGTGAGCGATGGCCCCTGGGCGTGGGATACTTTTTGAAGTGTACATGCTGTTTGGCACCTTGGCCGTTTGCGCCCGTGACAGCCCCCCATGCCAGCGCTCATCCCCTGGTGCGAACCGCCTTTGATAGAGGGGGGTGGGATGGATGGGCCTGGGGCGTGCTGATAAGGCACAGGAAGACTGCTGAATGGAGACACACTTATGTGGATTGCAGGGGGGCGGCCTGCCTCAGGGGAGGCCTGCCTGGAAACACGGGGTCTGAGGAGGCCATGTGAGCGATGGCCCCTGGACGTGGGATACCTTTTGAAGTGTACATGCTGTTTGGCACCTTGGCCATTTGCACCCGTGACAGCCCCCCATGCCAGCGCTCATCCCCGACTGCGAACCGCCTTTGATAGAGGGGGTGGGATGGATGGGCCGGTAGGCATGCAGGCAAGTGTGTGGGAGCGAGGGGCAATCAGGCCCCTTTCATCCTTTACTTCTCAGTAGAAACTTGGACCAAGTGCCTCCAGTAGTGAGTTCGCCCCTTGCCCTTATGTGATGTTAACTTTGGTTGACATTCGGGTAGATGGTACCACTGAGCAGGACACATGGCATCCATTTTTGTACCCCCTTTCCAATCCATCTTGGTGACCAGGCCTCACTGCGCAGAGCACATGGCTCCCAACCTCGTTCCCACTCTGACTGGAAAACTCCAGAGGTATTTGCAACAGCTTATAAATGTAGCACATAACTCTTCCTCTGAGATCACTGTCCTGCATGTGAACCAGCCTGAACCAAGCACATAGCTGGTTCATCTCCACAAACGTGTCCTTGCCCACGCACTCTCGCCAGAGGAAACTTACTGCCATTCTGACCCTGTGTCCCTGCAAGGTATTCTCTTCATGTGCCAGACCACTGACCACGCCATGATGCCCACCTAGCAAATCCCCAACTAACATTAGACCCCTACTACAGTATATCGTTGCCTATCAATAACAAATGCCACATACCGGAGATTCTTGTGAGTACAGACCCACACTTCAAACAGTGTATTATAGTGGTCAAGACCCTTAACCTAAGGCCTGTATAATCCAATGTTGATTGATAGTATAGATATATGTGTGACTTTTAGAGACATAACCGACTGAAAGACTTTGAACAAGTGTTATTTAGTGCATGCATTATTGAGAATATATTATGTTAGCCTAGGTAGTGACCACCCTGCTTCACAGCGACCTGACCTTCACCCATTCGGAGCACAGATGTCTGACGTCCATCCTTGAATGGAGACACACTTGATTCATTTAAAAAATCGAAACAACCGTTGTTAAAATATATGTGGTGTTTTATTTTGTATCTTATTTTGATGACACAAAAATACAAGACTTTACACATTGTACAGGTCAGGTTGCAGCACAGTGAGAGAAAATCTCCTGTACTGACCGCTGTCACTAGGGAACTTTTCTCTTACGGCAGGAACGGCACAGGCGGGTATTACTCTTCGAACGCGGTGTCCAAGCCTCCCGTGAAGCCACCATGTAAAGGAACGATAGGCCACCAGCCTGTACCACCTGTGAAAATGAATGAAACAAACTGTTTTTTAAATGACCAAGATAAGTTTAATAAACGTTTGTTGTCAATGACAATTCTTCTAACTAATGGCATTCTGCTCGGACAAATGCTATCTAGACACTGCACACTATTGAACGACTTTCATGCGTTACAATGATATGTATATGTAATTTTGGATATAGTAGAAGACCATGAAATAAGAGTGGCATGACAAGCAGAGTATACTTACACGTTACTCGGATTACGAGGACGAACAGTTGCACGAAGTTCGTGCATAATCACCATCATTATCCTCAACACGGACCGTGTGAGGCAGGCTGCCCTGAAGTCTGGCAGCTCGGTGATGCATTGCGGTCATGGCTCGCCTTCTTAAATGTAGGCCACGCATCCCGAGTTTTCACAGCAGCAGCAGTTCTCATCCTCGGTTGGCATTAGCTCGCACCGACTGCATGTGCACCAGGTGGAAACACCGTCCATGCGACTAGGTCCAGACTCTTCAGCTGTTGAATCGTCTTCCCAACTGCCGTCCGAAGACCCATCGTTTTCGCGTGTTTCCCTTTCCAGTAGTTCCTCCTCGGTATACTCGGGCTCGTACATGTCGGGCATTATTGTAGCCATTGTGTGTTAAACAAACTAAAATAATTTATAGCGGTGGTATCTGTTCACACGGGCTACAAGCAACGAAGGTAGCTGACCAGAGCACAGAAACGAGTCACAGAATACTCAAAGTAACACAGAGAGAGGAATGGAATCGAAAATCTGCTGCTGTGTTTTGTGAAATGGTCTGTTTATACTTATTGAGTAAAGAGGCTTCCTGCCGTTTCCATGGCGACCCATCATTAGCTGAAGCGCAGCGAATGTTGACACGAGATGTGCTTTGGCGTTGTGAAATGGGCGGTACGCGTCTGCTGATGACAGGTTCAGGGGTGGGGGATATGATTTGGTGCCGCAAAAGCAAGTCAGCCAGGGCGATGGGGGAAATTAATGGATTATCACAAAATGGCAGCGCCCTGATGCCTGTTTTTGCGTGCGTTTAATGGACGAAAACTCGGGTAAGGTCCATAGGAAATTTTTCTAAAATCGAGCGACTTAGGCTTAAAAACACATGGCCGCCCCATAGGGGCAATAAAACATTTTTACCGAACCATTCCTTTAAATCTGCAATCATATGGAAATATTCTATGTGAGCTCTTCATCCACGTCTTCTTAATTTCTATAGAGCTTTGTGTAATATACAATAATGTTGAACTCACCATATGTTTGAAGTTGTCTTTTACAATCTTCTCTTAACGGTTGATAGTCACGTTATAATACGTATGCAAATTAAAACACAACCATTCTCCGCTGTGGAAATATATCAATACATTACTCAAAATGGATTTGAAATACCTTGGAAATCTGAATTCTAATGATATATCATTAAAATGTATCTTGAATTTTCAGAAAACAGTTGATCTTCATAAAACGATATTGCCCTTCTGTTTTCTCAAATGTTCTCATGTGTTCCCTATATTTTATATCAAAATGATAAACAACATAACAGACCTGTGTATTTATAATGTTACTTCTCATTAATTTGTGTGTTCCCAGAACACACAGATGAAATAGGAACATTGCTGCAAACGTGTTTTCCCATTTAGGAAAATGAACCAGAGCTGTTCAGCTGAAAAACAGAAAATGATGTTCCAAGAACCATTTCTGTAGTCCAGGGAGCCGCGGCATTCATGTAATATCCAGCAATGTGTAATTTTGTAAATATTTATTCTTTGTTCAATCTACTTTTAGTGATAATTGATTTTGAGTTGATACGGAATTATGTATGCTTATCCATAGATCTTTGCTAATATGTTATGTCTATGTTTCTACATAGTTGATGTACTTCCACTGGACATGATTCATCAGCGGAAATATTAACCACATCATTAACCAACGGAACAAAAGGGAAGGCTGCGATAAGCGACCAGTGTAATTTGAGTTTCATGGTAAATTGGTGGAAAAGTTGGGGAAACTTTCTGTTGTGCAGAAATTCAAATCCATTATTGCCGCAGAAGTAACAGGAGTATAAAGGGTCTGATATGTTCCTTTGTGGGTGTCTATGGTGTGTTGCTTTGTTTCGGAACTCTGGCTTTTGGACAGAAGATTTGTTCAGGAAATGTTACAGTGTAAATGATGTGTTTGTTTTGCATACTTTTCTTATTAGTTGTGGATGTTGTTGATGTGCATGACTGGTATGCTTGAGTACAATTGACATATTAGGTTTATGTTTGATTGTTCTATTTAATTTTATGTCAATAGTGGGTAGTTCATTTTTTGTTTTTTGACTTTGCTTTTGATATGATTGTATGATTAATGTTTCATTTTTTATAACTTAAAGGAATATAAAACGTGTTGAATTAATATGACCTAGAAACATTGTTCTGTTCCCTTTCCTATCCATAGGGAAGAGCCAAATATTTGATAGACCACAATGTGTTGGGGCTGGTGAGCCACTGGTTTTACAGAGTTTCTAGGGCTAAAGAGGAGAGCTTAGACATAGTGCGATTAGTGTTCATGTGCTAATGACTAGGCCGTTGGTGATCATCTCTGGGGGAGTTGTGTTTGTAGTGTAAAGTGGTAGGAGATCTTAGAGGGGAGTTGGTTTGTTAGGCAAAGGGGAAAAAGATCTCACAAGACAAAATGACCTGCAACCCTGCACTCCTACTGTACTGGAGCTGTAGCTCCCACTACCTCTACATTGTGCTCTCTCACTGTCTAAGTCCCAAATAAACAAACTGTGTTACATGAGGAACAAAAAAGCATATGCAAGTTAACAGATGATGGGAAGGGGAAGCCTGGAAACATCAACCAAGTTATGGGAGGCAAGAACCTTTGGTTCAGTGGAAGGGCTGCATGAAATTTGAGGGCTGCAGTAGCCCATTTCACCTCCGTTAATATGTTACTAATATGCTTAGGTGCTATGCTCAGTGACCTGTTGGACATTTGCCTATCAAGGGTAGGGCCCATTGAGGCAGGGCAAGGCATTTGTCAGGGGTTTGTCAGTCAATGGTTGGGGCAGGGACCAGAATCCCATGTCGTTTATCACTGAGGTTATCCTGCAGTCGCCTCCAACTCCCAAACTCCTGTCAGTCCAAAATTAAAATCCCACCCTCGTCCTGCCCTCAATGGTCACAACTCACCAGGTTTTGATGCTGCACCAGAACTATGTTATCAGAGTGATGCTGCAACCCTACAGGGGGTTCTTTACTATGAAACTAGGAGCAAGAAAGAAACGTGCACTTTACTCAAAATGTGCATAGGGGGCCAGGTGGGCTGCTGAGAGGAGGTGGTCCAGAAGCACCTGCAAATCCATGTGGAAGGTGCAGACAGGTCTAACAGGTATAGAACATTTGTTTTTTCTTCATTTGGCAATATAAAACACATTGTCTCAGTGTGGTGGGAGTATTAACTTTGTCCTATGTCCTGTAAAAACCTGAGTCAGATGTCATCATGTAGATAGTTATTTCAGAGGCAATCCTGAATTTGATGTGCTACTGGGACTTGGGAAGTTTGGCTGCTTCATGGCGGATGACAAGGGGCCTATACTCCACCGGGGTCAAAAGGTCAAGGTGACTTTTTTTTAAGCCACACTGAAGGTGAATCACATCCCACTTCAAGTTTGTGGGAGAATGTCCTTCAGTAACCATAACATCCCTTTAACAAAGTTTTTTTTACTAAAGTTCATTGGTTTCTAGTAGTGGCACGTAACCATAATGTAAACTAACATCTGACTTCATTGCACACCTTGCGGAGAATGCCACATGACCATATGCTGGCGCACAGCACGGTGACGTGTCCGAGAATCCGTACACACTTAACAATAAGATCTATGCCTCGTGGACAGTGTGGAAATACATTTTTTACTGATGTAGAAACTTCCACCTTCAACATTTCCCTTGCACAGCTCCAACACCTATTCGTAGTCAGCCATTAACAATGTAGTACTCAGTACATACTTTTAGCAAAAGTACTATTTATCTGAAAACGACATGCGCTAAGGCCATCCCTCCTCCCCACCAAGAAACAGCACCACTGCTGTAATGAAGGAGCATGATAAACACTGCCCCTACCTTACAAATAACACACGCACAACATTTTCACCTGTCCACCTACCCCCCATATTACTGTTTGGTGCCTCTTTACTCATTTCCGTCCGCAACTTTCCTTCTTAGCTGTCCTTCCAAAAAAAAAAGCCATCCGTAAACAAAGTAAATGTTCATTTAAGAACCACCTTTCACAGTTTAAAAATAAATCGCATATACATTCCATCTACTTTATATTTCTTAGTAAAGGATATAGACGCAATACAATTTTTCAACATTTCCATTTGCAGTTTGTGTTATGTTAATGGGAATATTGTAGCGTTCATCCTCCATTCCAGGGACTGGAACGGTGAATAAAGGGCCAGCAGGCCAAGTTATCAGGCCAATCGAAGCATGAGTGCATAACGCAATCTCTGGATCATTACCCCCCCCTTGCACCGCTACAATGGGGGATGAATTCCATTAACAATCTAGATTTGCAAAGCAGTAACGTGTGCTGCTAAAAAATAGGATTTGTCGTTCTAACCCGGGACGCCAAGATGGCCACCATAGAAAGGCAAGGCGGTTGTTCCATACAGGGCCCCTCTTTGCTTTCCATGGCAGCCTGCAAAAAGCAAAAAGGAAACACTGTTAACATATTGCCACAAGCACTTTTTTCTTCCCTTTCAAATGTATCCTACAAAACAACTTTACCACAAAGCCAGTCCCAGGTGGACATGGCCACTGTAATCCTATCTTTTCTCCCTTTTGGTCATGGCCAGTAGCCACATTGTGCGGATCATGACCTTATACCATGACCCCGACATTCTGCCACTCCCCATGGCTGCAGCCTACCCCTCAGTCAATAAACGTATAACGCTACGTTTTTTAACTACATTAGGACACTTTTGTAATATGAAAACACTCCCACAACTCGTTACATAACCAACCCTTATGATATTGTACACCTTTTTTGGATGACGTTCCTCTCCAGTGTAGCCAAATGCGCCCATAAGCACCTACGTGCCGTGACGCAGAACCTGAAAATGAACACACAGCGACGTACAACGTAGCATGTTACATTTTGAAATAATAAACTGTTTTTAAAAGAAAACATTAACATTTTAGAATTTGTAAAGTACTTTTATTTCACAATAAACTGTCCGAGACCATCGGACTATTCCCATTTTCAGTCAAATAGTAACTTTGTTTCTTCGGTCATCATCGAAAATGTTAATCGTGAGGCACACGTTGTTCTTTTCGCATACACAAAGGATTCATTTTCAATAAAGCAACCGCTTCGGTCGCACAGTGATTTCCAAGACGTCGGCATGAACTTCAGCCTACACCACCATAAAAGATGTTATGTTACTTCTAATGGCCCCTTCAGTTTATGGACAAATGGGTCCTGGCCGATCGTCCCACAAAACAGTGACGGTTAGGCAGCCGGTCACGAGTACGTGCACCTGGCGTGCAAAGAAGCCATCAATTGGCATCTAGAATCCATGGCAATTACAGTACGGCAAAATGTAGCTGTTCGGAAAACGTAACAGAAAATACCTATCAATACCCAACCTTTTCCAAACAATTTCAAAAAAGACAAAAACAAAAAGAACGTGGAAACTGATACACAAATCGATGTGGTCATACATGACATTTTAAAGAAATATTAGCGTTGAACATGGGTGAATCTAGTGATAGCCTACAAATGCCGAGAATCTACACTCTCCATAACTAAAAAAAAAAAAGGACAACTACACAGAAATATACCACTTCAGTTACATTGCCAAAATTAATGTTCACGTATAAAAACTTAAATCTCGTGATTTCAAAAAAGACAAAAAAACCTGGAAACTGATACACAAATCGATGTGGTCATACATGATATTTTAAAGAAATATTAGTATTGAACATGGGTGAATCAATTGATAGCCTACAAACGCCGAGAATCTGCACTCGCCATAAGTAAAAAAAAATGACAACTACACAGAAAGATAGTACTTCAGTTACAATGTCAAAATTAATGTTCAGGTAATAAAAAATGTAATCTCGTGATTTCAAAAAAGACAAAAAGAACATGGAAAGTGATACACAAATCGATGTGGTCATACATGACATTTTAAAGAAATATTAGCATTGAACATGGGTGAATCTATTGATAGCCTACAAACGCCGAGAATCTGCACTCTCCATAAGTAAAAAAATAAATGACAACTACATAGAAAGATAGTACTTCAGGTACATTGCCAAAATTATTGTTCTGGTAATAAAAAATTAAAACTCGTTCCGGTGTAGAGTCGTCAAAAGTAAACGTACACAATATTTACCGTCTCCATTGTCTTCGTTAAACTCAGACAGCAATGTACTTGCACCAAAGAATCTTCTTGAACTGGTATTACATGTGTCTCACAAACGTTTTGAATATGTAACCTTATCAAATGGTATTTTTTGCAAACTTTCACTCCCTGCATTCTTACTGAATTTTCCCTTTCGCTCAAGGTCAAAAAACAATTGACCATTATGGGTTCAGTCAGATGCGTGGGCCTACTGAGCTCGCAACCAAAAAAACAAAGCAAGTGACCTTCACTCAGAATGAAAATACATTCTGACTTTTCAACAACATATCTGAATGCATTCATGAGAACTGCTACTCACATACACTTGCAGACCCGCTGTTTCCATCAAACAGTGCAGGTGGCTGCCTCAGATTTTAAACTCTAGGATGCCATTCTGACTGCAATATTATTTTAAATACATTGTAACACAGACGCAGTAAGTCTTCGCCTGTACTTAATGGACACTATATGGAGCAGCAACTTCCAATTTACCGTATGACTTTGGTGACAAGAAAACACCACTTTTTGACTTCCTGCTGCCACATCCCATCCCAGTCTCATTAACGCTTAATCATTAACACTTCGGAAACAGTATTTCATAAGTTTAACAAATGCAATGGTGTGTTGTTTTATATGTGTTAGCGGCGATGTCCGCGTACACCAAAACACGAATGATAGATGGCGGGCGCAGTGAAAGAATGTGACGCACTTCACCCTGTTCAACATCCAATCAGTGAACGTGTCACATGACTCTACGGATTAGCCAATTGGTATCTTGTCCGCGGAGCGAACAGGGAAGTGCATCCGCGGAGTGGACATAGATATCACAATTTTTATGAGACATACTTTATGGTCGTTTTAAAGAAAACTACTGGACGGATTGGCACCAAATTTGAAAAAGCACGCTTTCGGGACCAAGCTCCTGCTGCAAATTTGGTGAAGATCCGTCCAGCGGTTTGGGCTGTAGGCGTGCGCACATTTTTTCCCCCATTCAGTCTATGGGAAAAAAGGACATTTTGGGACCCCCCTATTACTTTTCCCCCCCGGACCAAACATCACCAAACTGTGTGGAAAAATTCACAGTGGCCCATATACTTTTTTGCAACGTTTGGTGTGGATTTGTCCAGAGGGAGCGGAGTTATAAGCCACCCAAAAAGTGCTCTTCCTATGGTTAAGTTGGTGTTTCCATAGGAAGAGCACTTTTTGGGTGGCTTATAAATTCGCTCTCCCTGGACGAATCCTCACCAAACTTTGCAAAAAAAGTATTTGGGTCACTCTGCACAGTTTGGTGAGGATTCGTCCAGGGGGGCAAAGTTATAGGGGGGGTCCCAAAACTTTTTTTTTTCCCATAGTCTGAATGGGAAACATTTTTGCTCGCGTCTACAGCCCAAACCGCTGGACGGATTTTCACCAAATTTGGACCAGGAGCAGCGGCTTGGTCCCGAAAGCGTGCTTTTGCAAATTTGGTGAAAATCCGTCCAATATATTTTTTTTAAAATGACCAAAATGTAGGTAAAAAAAATTAGTGATATCTGTGTTCGGTCCGCGGACACACTTCCCTGTTCACTCCGCGGACAGTGTCCTGATTGGCCAATCGGCTTGCGTGGTGTCCGCGGACATGCAACGTGTTCGCTGATTGGACGGCGTGGAGCGTGAAGCGCGTCAGATTTTTGGTAGCGCCCGCCATCTTGGATTCGCGGGCAGCGCAGTGAAATTTTGTTCAAAATTTGTATTTAGTAGAGTGTGTTGGTGTGTAGGAGTGTTTGGGGAGGGTGGGAGTGTATGAGATAGGATGAAAGTTGTATTTTTTATGTGTTAGACATTCTTTTTGTGTTCGATTTGTCTGCGGACATCACGGGTGTTCTGAAATGTTCTAAATAAACTGAATGGGGGTGTTCTGAGGACTCAATATGTGTCTGTTTTGTTCGCAAGCAAGCTGAAACTGTTCTAAGAACACTCGCGGTGTCCTGAAATGTTCGCAAATAAACAAAATGGGGGTGTCCTGAGGACGCTGTACGTATTGTTCGGTGTCAAGTTGAATGTGTTCTAAGAACACTCGCGGTGTCCTGAAATGTTCGCAAATACACAAAATGGGGGTGTTCTGAAGACGTTGTCGAACACTCGCTGTGTCCTGAAATGTTAGCAAGTCTGAATGGGGGGTTGTGGCTGGCAAGTTCAATGTGTTCTAAGAACACTCGCGGTGTCCTGAAATTTTTCGAAATAAACAAAATGGGGGTGTTCTGTGGACGCTGTCTGTATTGTTCTCTGTCACGTTGAATGTGTTCTAAGAACACTCGCAGTGTCCTGAAATGTTCGCAAATAAACAAAATGGGGGTGTTCTGAAGATGCTTCTAAGAACACTCGCGGTGTCCGGGGAATGTTTGTAGGGGGTGTCCTGAGGACGCTGTCCGTATTGTTCTCTGTCAAGTTGAGTGTGTTCTAAGAACACTCGCGGTGTCCTGAAATGTTCGCAAATACACAAAATGGGGGTGTTCTGAAGACGTTGTCGAACACTCGCTGTGTCCTGAAATGTTCGCAAATATGAATGGGGGTTGTGGCTGGCAAGTTGAATGTGTTCTAAGAACCCTTGCGGTGTCCTGAAATGTTCGAAATAAACAAAATGGGGGTGTTCTGTGGACGCTGTCCGCATTGATCTCTGTCACGTTGAATGTGTTCTAAGAACACTCGCGGTGTCCTGAAATGTTCGCAAATACACAAAATGGTGGTGTTCTGAAGACGTCGAACACTCGCTGTGTCCTGAAATGTTCGCAAATATGAATGGGGGTTGTGGCTGGCAAGTTGAATGTGTTCTAAGAACACTTGCGGTGTCCTGAAATGTTCGCAAATAAACAAAATGGGGGTGTCCTGAGGACGCTGTCCGTATTGTTCTCTGTCAAGTTGAATGTGTTCTAAGAACTCTCGCGGTGTTCTGAAATGTTCGTAGGGGGTGTCCTGAAGATGCTGTTCGTATTGTTCTCTGTCAAGTTGAATGTGTTCTTAGAACACTCATGGTGTCCTGAAATGTTCGCAAATAAACGAAATGGGGGTGTTCTGAGGACACTGTCCGTATTGTTTGTTGTCAAGTTGAAAGTATTCTAAGAACTATCGCGTTGTTCTGAAATGTTCATAGGAGGTGTCCTGAAAACGCTGTCCGTATTGTTCGCTGGCAAGTTGAAAGTGTTCTAAGAACACTCATAATGTCCGCGGACATTAAAAGTTTCCATAGACCATAGTTGAAATGTTTGACTCTATGGATGTGATATGCTGCGGTGGTTGTTGCCAGGGCATAGAGTCTTGGGTGCATGGCCAAATGGCCATGCACCCAAGACTCTATGCCCTGGCAACAACAACCACCGCAGCATATCACATTCATATTTGCTTATAACTTTGGGTGAAAAACAAATGTATAAGGAACAAAGGTATTAGATACTATGGATGTGATATGCTGTTATGGTTTTCCTTATTATTGTATACTTACTGTTTGGTCTAGTAACCGGAGTACATGTATTTCTTGTTAATTTCTGTGATAAAAGAAAATAGCATGTTAGTATTAGTATTTTGTAATGCATTATTACATTGTATAATCAACATACTTTTTTTTTTTGGACCCTCATATTTAGTAGATTACCAATCAGAGTACTGTGCAATTTGCTTAGTTTCTGTATTTGTTGCTAAAATCATTGGGTCTGTGGGAGAAAAAAAAATCCATGTTGGATTAAAAAAAAAACTTTTTCTGTTATGCTACAGTTTATTTGTTTGTTTGTTTTCAGTGTTCACTTGTTGTTTCTGGCTAATGCTTTATACTTTGGCTTGTTGCATTTTTTTGGAGCAGTAACATATTATTTATTTGTCTGGATATTATATATGTCTATTTTTTGATATATTTTAGTGGTATTGATTTATCTATTTGGATATTGTTACATTTTGGGACGTTAGATACCAATTGGCGTGTTCTAACTGTATTTTTTGGTCTAATTTAGTGGTATTCATTTATCTGATTAGTTGTTGTAGAATCTTTGAGCAGTTAGATAGCTTTTGGAGTATTCTAACAGTTTATATTTGTTAACACAAGTTTACTTAGGGTTTAAATACAGTTTAGTTATCAAATTTTGGTTTTAAGAACATCAAATAAGCGTTTGTAAGATTTGCTGGTAATCTCTGCTTTAGAGTAATGGTACTATCATTAGATTCAAACCATGTAATGGTACTATCATTAGATTCAAAACATTTCTTTTTTATATATGCAGCGTAGTGCCTTGAATTGGTTGTGGCTCCTGCGTGGTAGATTATACCTATTGTTGTGAAGGTTTTCTTACCAAGTGATATTTGACCATGTGTGAATCCAGTCAGCTTGCAGTTGTTTTTGGTACCATCTGCATTGTAACGTAGAAGCATTAGTATTATGTATTTACCATTTGTTTGTATTACTAACGTGGAGCGATTATCTGAATTGCAGGTAGAGCATAATCTACCATGGTTTGCATTCTGTACAAGTCGCTGAAATGGAATGGATTCACAATTTGGTATTGATCTATATATGAAGCGTTCATTGGGTATTTCTTCTTGTGTCACATTGTTGCAGAGAGTGCATGTATGTTTCCACATGTATGAAATCTGAAAGATTTCATTTATAGGTATGTTTTTGTTTTCCAGTACTTGTAGTAAGTACATTAGAAATTCCTGTGGATCTTCCTGTGAATTTATAGTGAATTTCACCATTCCAGCACAGTAGTCCAATTGTTGTCTTATTCCATAAACACTATACGTGTTGTCAGGATTGTTTGCTGCATTTCTGTGAAGTACTAACATTTGCAAACACAATGGGTCTGTACTGTGTAAGTAAATGTAGTCAACAATTGGTGGTAATTGAAATAGAATAGTCATTGCTACATTTGCGTAGCAACTTACACCAACTATATTTGAGAATTTAAATGGTCCAGGTAGTTCTGTATCTAACTCCTTTTTTTGGAGTTTGTCTTCCTTCTTTAAAGAAGTACCTGGTTTACTTTCCCTAATTGATTTTTTTTTGCTTGTGGTACTTGATGAAGTACTAGTTTCTTTTACTCTCTTTGGAGGATTTGCAGTGACATCCTGTTGCATTTCTGTTTGATTTATTTTTCTTTTATAACGTTTTACTTTTTGTGGAACAGAATATGTATTTAGGTGGGGGGTGTATAGTGAGCGAAGTCTATTGTATTCTAAAATGCAAGGAATATCAGCGTTTATTTTACTTGCATCAAAGTTGATTAGAAATAGACTGTCAAGTGTACGTAAGCGTGATAGTGCTACGTAGCCCATGCCGTCTTTAAAGACTGTGTTACCAATATCTATCATTGCTTTGTCTAGGGTAAGACCTTGTGATTTATGAATCGTGACTGCGTATGCAAGAGTTAGAGAAAATTGTTCTCTGCGTACATACATATCTTTGAAGAGAAGGAATCTAGCTGTTGAGCGTCCTATCCTTTTTACTTCTGAAAGTTTGTCAAAGAGTATATTGACAAACTGATTTTTGTTTTCCTGTTGGTATGTTTGAAAGCCAACAACTGTACCCAGTGCTCCATTAAGTAGTCCTTGGTCCACGCCAAGGTTGCTCTGCAATTTAAGGATAATTTTAATATCTTTTCTAAGCCTGTTGTGTTTGAGATTGATTTTTCTAAACTATTTAGTCTTGTTGTGGCTGGTCACACATGGGTAGTGTCATACCATTTACATCTAGTTTGTCTGTGGCGCTAATTTCCATGATTGGTTGCATTTCTTTACTTAGCATGATTTAATTGAATTTGAAACAGCTTGCAAGAGTTGGCATTAAGGCCATACAATTGACATTTTTGTGGGCTAATTGTTCCATAA
Organism: Ambystoma mexicanum; assembly: GCF_040938575.1. Classification (NCBI taxonomy): domain Eukaryota; kingdom Metazoa; phylum Chordata; class Amphibia; order Caudata; family Ambystomatidae; genus Ambystoma; species Ambystoma mexicanum. The sequence continues at coordinate 348,668,602 of NC_090935.1, forward strand.
CATCTGCAGCACATGCATTATCGCCATAAAGTGCATTAATGTGCCGGGTTTTCAATATTGCTTCTGCTTCTTTAGAAAGTATACCAACTCTGATACTTTTTAAAATGTTGGCATAAGTGAGATCTGCAGATTGCCGCATGTTTTCTGTTAATTCTCTGTATTGGAAATGTTGCCAAAGGTTGACATTTCCAATGCTGCCTACAGTTTTATGGCAGAGTTTGTGTCCTAATGTTTTAAAAATAGGCTCACCTTTTACTGGTGTTAATTGAAGCAGATCTCCAAAAACAATAATGTGTTTTCCTGCAAAGAGCTCTTCATAGTCTGTTTTGAGTACTTCTTGTAATCTGAGGTGAATCAAAGCTAACATCAGGTTGGAGAAAACCACGTATGTTGTAGGCAGCTAAACCTGTGGGGGCAGTGACAACAGCTGACAGTTTGTTGTTTGTCAATTGTTGAAGGAACTTACTAATGATTTTGATTAGGAATGTTTTGCCAGAACCAGCTTCACCACTGACGTACAGTAGTATAGGTTTATAATTATGGCAGGAACATTCTTTATTTTCATGTTTTACACCATGTGTAATTTGTTTTGTTACTTCTTGAAAAATGCTACGTTGCTCATTGTTTAGTTTTGATTGTAGTATAGTTAAGTCTTCTTTATCTGCATACTGACAAATGGTGTTTTCTACTTCTATCATAGCTAATTCTGCCTCATTTATTATTAGTGGTTCTCCCAGTGGTTCTTGGCTTCCTGTAGGAGTGTCCTTATCTAGTTGGGCTTGGAGTTCTTCTTCGTGTTGCTGTTCATTGTGCAACATTGTTTTGTACTGTGTAAAGTTGACATCAGTTATAGTGCTTTCATTTGCTTTGAAAGCATCCTCATATGAGTCATAGTTATCTAGTATTTGTTCTTCTTTTCTCCATGGTTTGAAGAGTTGTAGCAGGGACATGTAATATACTTATTTATGTTGAGGAGTCTTTAATGACAATTTGATATGATTAATTAAATTTGGTTTAGTGAGTTTAACTAAGCTGCCTTCACAGTTTGTCACTCTATATTTACCTTTTTTTTCATCAGGTTTCATATTATTTTTGTATGCGTAGTTTTGGGCTATGTGGTATAGACACATGTTTTCCAAAGTATTACTTCTGTTTGGGTAGTATGTGTCCAATAAATTGTTTTTTAAAATGTCTTGGCTGTTGGGATCACCTTTGTCTATTGTTTCTATATCTTCATATGATTTTAGAACTCTTTTTCTAGATTTAGCTGGACCAAGACTTAGCCATACTATATTTTCAGATTTACCATACAATGCAGTACCAGTTAAATGATCAGCTGCTTCATATGATCTACATTCTCTATGGGTGAGCATTTTTATGCCCAAGCTGTATAATTTCTGAGACACTGTTTTATCTGATGACAGGTCATTCCAGAGGTCTTGGAGCTCTGTCTTTTCTGCTTTAGTTAAGTATGCTGTGACATATCGTGCAACTGCAGTAAAATTGTCTGCAATGTACTGAACATCTATGTTTGCATTCCATAAGTGGGCAATGATTGCATTATAATGGTTGATATATTTTTCTTCTTCTTTTCTTTTTATGTAATATGTACTTTTAGGTGACTTACCTTTAACACTATGGGCCTCATTACAACTCAGGCGGTAAGGGTTTTACGGCGGCGTAAACAGCGCCGACCCTTACCGCCTGAGTACGAGGTCCCTTAGCGCCATGGAGGTTTTAACACCTGCTTTTAACAGGTGTCAAAATCCATGGCGCTAAGGGACCATGGAGTTAATTATGCCACCGTAATTTACGGTGGCGTAATTAACGCCTTCCCCACTCCCATTATGCCCTGTGGGGCAAAATGGGAATGGGGAAGGGTAAATGGGTAAATGGGGATTTACCGCCCCGCCAAGGTTGGAATGGGGCGGTAAATCCACCAACCACCATGGCGTAAACGTAGTTGTCCATTGTGTCCATTGACATTACAATTTCCTATGGGCCTTACCCGACTTTTTGTCCACTAAACAAACGATAAATCAGGCTGCTGTGCGCCGACATTATGTGATAATCCTATCACTTGCTCCATCGACCTGGCTGACCTGCTTTTGCGACACTAAATCATATCTCCCGCCCCCAAGCCTGACATTATCAAAGCATTCATATCCCCCGTCTCTCTCCGTGACGTTACAGGGTGCGTAGCCAAACACGCCCAGTCGTCTCAAGTCCTACGCGACTTTACACAGAACCCGGAAAACAAGACAGATCATCTCACAACACAGCGCTCCACAATTCGGAATAATGAAACTGTGATTTAAAAGCAAACAGCAAGATTGTACATTTCGTAAAGTACTTTTATTTGACATCAAATGTTTAGAGAATATTCAGCGATTTGCATTTGTCTTTGCTGTCGATCCGCAAAAGTTCATCTGGAGTCACGCGCTGTTCCTTTGCGGTACACAGGGTGTTGGTTTATGATAAAAGAAGCACTATGGTCGCACAGTTAATCGGAAGGCTGTTCCAACAACGAGGCATTAGACCACCATAATGGTTGGTATGTTGCTTCTAGCCGCTAGTACCGCGTAAGGCCCAGTCATCTCCAGTTCTACACCACTTTACCCAGAACCCGTAAAACAACACAGATCATCTCACAACACAGCGCGCCACAATTCGGAATATGAAACTGTGATTTAAAAGCAAACAGCAAGATTGTACATTTCGTAAAGTACTTTTATTTGACATCAAATGTTTAGAGAATATTCAGGGATTTGCATTTGTCTTTGCTGTCGATCCGCAAAAGGTCATCTTGAGTCACGCGCTGTTCCTTTGCGGTACACAGGGTGTTGGTTTATTATAAAAGAAGCACTATGGTCGCACTGATAATCGGAAGGCTGTTCCAACAACGAGGCATTAGACCACCATAATGGTTGGTATGTTGCTTCTAGCCGCTAGTACCGCGTAAGGGCATATTGGTCCTTGGCGATTGTCCAATAAAATGGTGAGGGTCATGAAGTTGTTTAGAAGTAGCTGCACCTGGCAGTTAAAAAATCCGTCTGCCGGGGTCTGAAAATCGTGGCATTGACAGTAGGGAAGGATGTACCTGTTTTAAAAACATAAATTAGTCTCACGAGTCAATGTTCAGTAAAAATATTAATTTTATTTATTAGGGCGTGAAACTATTTGCTAGCGAGGATAGTGCAACGGAGTATGTTAACTTATTCCCACTAACCCACCCTCTCTCCTCTGCCTTTTTAAGAGCCGTCTGAGCGCTAGGGGACCACTTTGGCGGTGATAGTGCGCGGTACAAAACAATATGCCACATTGAACGAACAACTACAACTTAACTGGGCTTTAACGCCACGCTATTGTTATTATATTCCGGTATAAAATAATCTAAAGGGTTACTTATATTATATTGGCATTTTCCATTGTCTACTCGTCATGCAGCCCCTAAATACGACTCTGTCTGTGCCAACGATCTTTCTCATAGTGACATGTTATATAAAAGCGGTTTAGTTTCAGAAATGTCATCCTTATCGTCTCTTACGTTTTTGCACCCCTCCTTCAAAAGAAGCCTTTTGGCACGATCCCTGTCTGTCAAGGTCAAAAAACAATAGAACCTTATAGTGCGAGCCATGGGCCACTCCGGCCTGCGAGCAAAAAATGGAAGCAGCTGACCTTCACTGTGAACGAGCATAAATTCTTACTTTGCAACATTCTGTGTAAAGCCATCCCTGAGAAATTGCTTTTTACACTCCATCTTTGTATATTGTCTGCGTGCTAATGAAAAAAGTTTGTTAAAGGGAGTTTATGGTTAACTTGCACTACTAAAAACCTATGAAATCCAGTAAAAAAACGTTAACGGGACGTTATGGTCAAGTTGCGCTACTAAAAACCTATGAAATTCAGTAAAAAAACTTTGTTAATGGTACATTATGGTTAAGTGGTGCAACTAAAAACCTATGAAATTCAGTAAAAAAACTATTAAAGGGACGTTATGGTTCCAAGTAAAACCGAAAAAACCCTGAAATTCACCAGTTATGGTAAGCTAAGCAACCATAACTCGCGCCACCACCGTGCACTGCTAAGCCTAACACCCAGGACATCAAAGATGACATCACAAATGTCATTGATGACATCACTGATGACATCACATGTGCATTTACCTTTCATGAAAAGTCTGTACAAGGGATTCTTAGTGTAATGTTAATAAAAAAGTGTCAAAGATTATTGGAATAAATATCAAGTGCTAATCAGTGCATTAAGCTATGCATTGATATACCTAGCATTCTATTATTAACTTCAATCCAGTATAGTAAGGTACTCATGTAGAAACATAGGCATTGTGTGCAGCATACATGATGGAGGTGCAATATTCATAAGCTTGCCATGTTGAATAGTGAAATGATAACTGTTTTCATATTAGAGTTTTGCGTACAGTGAAACTTGTGATAAGTAGGTAATAAAACCCACTTACTACATAATTGCATTATTATAGACAAATCACAAAGAGACAACACCACATACAAATATGAATATATACAAGGGAATTGAAGTAAGAAAAAGAAACAGCAATAGTTGCAGAAAGTGTTCATAACCTAACTGATTACCTTTATGCAGAGACATTATTGCTCTGTTTCACAGCTGTTACTTACCCTATCTATATATATCACATGATGTGTCTGGACCCTAAGGAAAATAGTGTGAGTACAACATATAAAAATATGAGCATATACAGGGAAAGTACAGTAATAAAAAAAATCAAAAGTATCAGAAAGTGCTGATAACTCTACTGATAATTTTAATGCACAAAAAGGATTGCTGTCTTTCAAGGTTGTGTCTTCCCCTATGTATATGTTTCATATGATATGACTGGACCATAAGGGATTTATTTTAAGAACATACTTGAAGGATGTCTACGAATATAGTAATTTACAATTTTTAGTTCCTGACTGTTACTGAAGAAAATCATGTGGCCTAGATATGTCAGGAAAGGAAAAAAGGGGGAGTCAGACATGTGATGCCATCAGTGATGTCATCAATGACATTTGTGATGTCATCTTTGATGTCCTGGGTGTTAGGCTTAGCAGTGCACGGTGGTGGCGTGAGTTATGGTTGCTTAGCTTACCATAACTGGCGAATTTCAGGGGTTTTTTGGTTTTACTTGGAACCATAACGTCCCTTTAACAAAGTGTTTTTACTGAATTTGGTAGGTTTTTAGTTGCGCAACTTAACCATGACGTCCCGTTAACAAATTTATTTTACTGAATATATATATATATATATGCTAACTTATTTTTGTATCAGTGTATTATGTGTGTATTAAATGTTGTGTAAGGGATAATGTATACCAAAAACAGTAATCATGCATTTGGAACACAATATGCAGATCCTTTCAATTCAATTGGAAGGTCCCTCTCCATTTCTCATGATCCAGTGACCGTATGACTTGTGAGGGTGGTGCTAGACACACGTTGAGGACCAGTGTGTAATCCTGAGGTATGACTAGAGAGCGCATGAGTTGACATCCCTCGAAATGCACATATTTTCCTGAAGATTGTTATGCAGAACTCTTTAGGATGGTGGCCATCGTGGTCTGCCTTCTGTAAATCATCAGCTAAAACCATGCAGGATCTTTTGTAGAAAAGATTAGATATGAAAACATAGTTCCTCCACATGACTTCATGTGGTCAACTGTTGGCTGGACCATAACTACCCATGGTGCTGATCTGTGTCCTAATTGTTGCCTTTGAACACCCTTGCACAGTGCTGGGAGTGAGAAACTCCAATTCCTTTATGGGCTCCATCGCATATGGAAATCAACATCCAGCAGAAGCCAGTCTGCTACAAGTATCATAAGTGTCTGTGTAAATGGTGTTTTTTCACTTAAAAAAATGCATGCAACATAACATCAGTAATTACCAAGTCCCTTTCATAAGTCTGACAAGTGCGCATGGTAAAAGGGTAATGTGCCGCCACTCACATAGACATAATGTCACGATATGCAATGGAGAGTTCATGTGATCCACTAACATAGAAGTCCTTGTTATGATGAATCTTCAGTAGCGTTGGTGTTCTTAGAGCCAAATACAGTGTCATAGTGAATCTTTGTTGCATCTGTGGGAGTGTTACAGCAGTGGCTTTCCTTGGTCCTACAGGGAAGAGGAAAATGGACACACAGGTTTCTATGTTTTACCAGGGTTTTCTATACAGTTCACATTTGTTAAACATGCACGTGAGGCCACTGGGGAATGTCTTCAGATGGCATAGTCGTGTATTGACACAGATATGTAGGTATCTGCCCCTGACACTCCAGAGAGACCATGAGTGCATGAGTGATGTGTTGGCAGTCTCTTTGTTAGCCCAGACTGGGATCGATATAGGATTGATATAGGATGGTGTGGTACTTTCATGCACAATGGTAGGGTAAGCGCCTTACCTCGGTGCAGGCCGCGATTCCACATGGCACAGCCTCCAGGCGTGCCTCGTGCTGCTGAGGGAGAAGCTGATCAGACTCTGATGTAGGTGTAGGGCGCAGCCGAGTGAGGGGGCCCAGGAAGTGGGCCCCTGGAGTGAGGGGGGCGGCTAAAGCCTGCCAGTCCCCAATAGACTGCTAAAATGAAGGAAACAGCCAGTGAGCAGCTCACCATCTGAGCACAACCTCAAGGAGAGGGGAGGCGGCCACCATGAAGTTCCTCGAGCGGTACAAAAGGAAGGAGACAATCACCCCCAGGGCCCCAGGGAGGTCCTTAGGGCAAGAGAAAATGTGGCCAAACAGCGATCATGGTAGAAATAAAAACATGCTTTTTAAACCCCTTCAAAAAGAAAGTGTGACTTTTTTCAGATTTTATTTATTTATTTTTTTTTTTTTTCATCAATCATGCAGACAAGGTGGGTAGATGCTGTACAATGGTAGGGTGAGCTCATTTAGTTAAGCACTCATTTCAGAAATCTATGCTCATATGCAAGATTGCAATACCAAATTCCAGCAAGGTTGACCTAGCCTTTCCTGTGTCGAAAGATGATAAACCTGCACGTATGTTGTATTTTAGCACAACAGAGGCTATTATCAGAACATAGCTTTAGTATAGTGAAGGTCAAGAAAGTGGTTGTTCAGATGGGAAGTAGTAAAACCTATGCTGTGTGCGCCAATGATGGTGCAGGGGAGCCCCAAAGGTGTCTGTGCTCTCTGTCCCAAAAATGTTTAAGATGGCCCAGCAAAGTCTGTCAACAACAGGCTCTCTGTTTTTGTTATAGTGTACCTAATCTCTGTGGGATTGTAGTCTGCATGCTCATTTCAGCAGTTGTCAGACGCATCAGCGCCCGCACGCCAGTGACTTGCAAGTCTGCGCGTGATGCGCCGGCGCTGACAGCTCGCTCTGCTGCTGTACATGACTCTGCTACTAAGTAGGTGTGTACTACATCTATCCTCTAACGCTGGGAACTGTCTTCTAGATAGTATAGTCCTGCTTCAGGTAGGAGTGCTCAGGGTTTCACGTGTCAGTGCCCTCCCGGTCCGTTTGGGGGAGTTCAAAGATGTATGGAGGTAACTGGGGTAGTGCAACACTCACAGGGCTCATGCCTGTGGCTAAATCCACCTCTCCCGGGGTATGGGAAGAGGACTCCACTGCTCCGGTGGTTGGAGAGATGGGTATACAAAGGATGAGTCCAACTGTCCCTATTAAAATAACACTTAACACCAGATCTCTAGATAAGAATGCCTTAAAAGTAGCGGAGTATATTGTAGGCCAACAGATTGATATCATGTGTCTAACAGAGACCTTGATGCACGACTCTAGTGGCCCAAATATCCACCTTGCCACACCGCCAGGATATACCTTTTATGGGCACAACAGAGATTTTGGGATTGGGGGAAGAGTAGCAATAGTGGTTTGGGCAGACCTTCATTTTCTTTAGACACTGATTAGTTGTAACAATTGTGAAATCATTCTTATTAAGGTTGCTCCCACCCCGAATAATTGCATGAATTTTGTTCTGGTCTATCGGCCATCCTTTTCCGATGAATTTTTGGAAATAATAGTGTCTCTTAACAAACCCAATAATGCAACCTTAGTGTTGGGAGACTTTAATAAATGGTATAACAACCATCAAGATCTGGAAGCCACGTGTTTGGCGCAATGCCTTATTACAAGTTGTTTTGAGGTTAATAGCAATGACCCCACTCACAAGTTAGGGAATATCTTGGACTGGGTCATTAGTAAAAATCCTATTTTAACACCACTGATAGTCAGTCCTTGTATCTGGTCTGCCCATTTCTTTGTGTTCTTTAGTCTGAGTATTCCATTTCCCCCCCGAGACTTAAAAAAATCTGTTGAAGAAAGTGGCCAGTCGGAACTAGAACAATGAACTTCGCTCATTAGGACCACTTCAGCCTTAGATCCACCTGACTTGCTGGTAGTGGAATATGATAAGGTGATAACCAATCTTTTGGATCGGGTAGCTCCTGTTAAAACCAAAATTCTTAAAGAGAAATCCAACAATCATAAGTGATATATGACATTAATGGCCAATTTAAAAAAAGAAAAACAAAAGGCAGAAAGATGCTGGGGTAAAAACCCTTCACAGATCAACAAAGATACGTGGAAAGCTCTAGAGAGAACATATCGTACTGAGATTCCTTGGCTAAAATTTTGTACTTTGAATGCCAAATTGCTAACTCTAAAAATAACTCTAGGAAACTGTTTGAAATTCTTAGAGACTTAGAAAAAGCCAAAGCCGCGAAACATAAAATCAAGCCTACCAATGCCGAATGTCAAAACATCCAGAAAGCCTTCTCAGATAAGATATCTAAAGCTCACACTAGCATTGCTCTCAACAAGGAACAGCAAGATGCAAGGGCATGTATAGAGAATAAGAAGGAATCAGAAAAATTAGAGCAACCCAAATTCTCTTTTAAACTCATTCAGGATGGTGAGTTGACAAACACCCTGAAATCCATGACACCATCGACCTGTGCTGGGAAAATTCTACCCTCTAAAAGCATTATCGCAAACAGCAAACCTTTCATACCCTTTCTGACCCGCCTAATTAATTCCACCTTTAGAGAGAGCAAGGTCCCTACTGCTCTTAAAAAAGTAGTAGTGACCCTGATGATAAAAAAAAACCTGGCTTGGACCCCAAGGACTATTTGAATTATAGACCTATTTCAAATGCTCCCTTCCTTTAGTAAAACATTGATAAGATAGCAATGGACCAGCTACAGAAACATCTGGAAAGTGCACAGGTCTTGCATTGGAGAAAATCTGGTTTCAGAGCTCAGCACAGCACTTAAAGGACCCTGGTGGACCTACATACCGAAATAATCCTGCTCATGGACAAAAGCAAGGCAGGGCTGCTGATGCTGTTAGATCTGTCAGCAGCCTTTGACCGTGTGGACCATACGAAGCTTGTGAGTGGATGAAGACGTTAGGAGGCTGCTCTAATGAAGCAGCTTCCTGGATTGCCTCATTCTTGGATAATAGATCTTCGAGGATTGTATGAGGTGGTGCTTGCTCGCCCCTTGAGGTGCTGAAGTGTGGTGTCCTACAGGGGGCGTGCCTCTCGCCATCCCTGTTTAATGTCTGCTGTCAACCACTGTGTACGCTCTTGTAGAATATGGGTGTCTGCTTCACTAATTATGCTGACGACACACAGCTCATTATCGTGCTGTGTGGAGTATACAAGAAAGACGATGAGAGAGTTTCATTAGTTTATAACGTTATACAGAACTGGATGACATGTAATAGTATGTGTCTGAATGCCGCCAAGACAGAGCTGTTACTGTTTGGTTCATCACAGGCCAGAGGGAAATTGGGAAACTCATACATGTGATTCACCATTGATAAACATCTTATTCCTATAGCTACTAAGGTGAAGACTCTGGGAGTTATTCTGGAAGCGTCTCTTACCTCAGAAGCTCACATTCTAAATGTGGTTAACAAAATTAGGTACCACCTAGGATAACTAAGGCATGTGAAACCCTATTTATTTTTAAATGTTTTTATTGGCATTTACATTTAAACATAGAATCATTACAATCATGATGTGGGTCGAGACTTGTGTTGCAAGTCTGTTATGCCATATAGGGCATGAATAACTTTAAACAGTAAACAGGTAAACAAATAACAATGGTAACTTTGACTGTCCTTCTATCCTCTGAGTTACTGTGCTCCTTGCTTCATTGTCGAACCCCAGTCTCTGCTCTATTTGGCTCTGTTCGCTCTTTGTGGAACGTAGTGGGGGAGTGCGTGTGGAGTTAATTCTACAGTTCATGGATTAGGCTGTCATGCAAAGGGCGAGGGGTAGGATTCAGGGGGGTTTGTAGCTTGTTGAAAAAATCATGTCTCTCAGAAGGGTCTTCCAGGCCTCTAGGGTAGTGCTCGAGTCGTCCCCACCCCGGTTGTTCCACTCCTCCCAGGCTCGAGTTTCTGCCGCCGTCCATCTTTCCATCTCCTTGATCCAGGGTTCGTACGTGGGGCCCCGTGGCGATTTCCAGGCCATGGCGATCGTTCTTTTTGTGAGGACACATGCTATGTCCATGAGCTTCACCAGGTGTTTGATTTTACTCAGTCTCGGGTGGGTGCCTAAGAGGCATTCTTTAGGTGTCCAATCATATGCCTCCAGGCCCGCTTTCCTACAGGTCTGTTCAACAGCAAACCAAAGTTTCTGCGACTTAGGGCAGGTCCAAAACATGTGGATCATGTCGGCCTGGTCGGAGGGGCACCATGGGCATGTCGGGCTGGATCTGTCGCTGAATGTGGATATTCTATGTGGGGTCATGTAGGTCCTGTATAGGACATTGAGCTGAATTTGCCTGAATCTAGCGTTCCTAGAGACCTCCTTCGGGTACGATAGGGCTCTCGACCATTCTCCCTCTGTGATTTCAGCCCCCAAGTCGGACTCCCAACTCTCTCTCAGACGTGCACTTCTTGGGTTGGGCCTGTCATTTATTTGGGTGTATAACCTCGATGTCGGTTTCCAGCCATCGCTAACACCGTAGATCTCCTGTACAAGGGCGTGTGTTTCAGTTTCCTCGGGCCACATACTCCATTTCTCTTTGGCGATGTGCTTCACCTTTTGATACCATAAGAATTGGCCCGAGGGGAGTCCGTCTTTCCCCTGCAGTGTTTCAAAGTCTCTGAATAGCCCCTCCTCGAACAAATCTCCCCACGTGTAGAGGCCAAAGTTCTCCCATCTCCTCATTATTGATAAGTCGCCAGGGGCTTTGCATACGTCTGCTAGGATGGGAATCTCAGGTGAATATGAGTGTTGTAGCCCAAGCATAGAGCTGACCTTTTTCCAAACCTGTCGCCCCATCTGGACGATCATGGGCAAGTTAGGAAGCCCCATTTTGGTGTTCCATATTAGTTCTTTTGGATGCATGGGTGAGGTTAATTGGCGAAGAAGGTTCGTTTCGGCTGTGGGTTCGTCACATAGCCACTTAGCGACATGGGACAATTGTGCCGCTAGATAATATCTTTGGAAATCGGGTAGCTGAATACCACCTCTGGCATAGGGTAGTGTAAGAATGTTCAGTGTTAGTCTGTGCCTGGTCCTTCCCCAAAGAAAGTCTCTAATTAAGGATTCCAGCTTCCTGAAGAAGGATGGGGGAATATAGTATGTTATATTAGTGAAATAATAGAGGAATCTAGGTAGTATTATCATTTTGGATATTGCCGCTCTGCCGATCACTGAAAGCGGAAGTTTCGACCAAAATTTAATGGATTTGCGTACCCCAGACATAGCGGCCTCTGTGTTGCACTCGTGGGTGGAGATTGGTGTGTGCTTGATGGTAAGGCCCAGGTAACTAAAGGCCTCCACTTGCCATTGAATCCCGATCTCAGGGAGTTCTTCAGTGCTTTTCCCTTGAGTCCAGCTAAAGGGAAGGCACATGATTTCTGCCGGCTGAACTTTATCCCTGAATATTTCGAAAAATTATCCAAGATGTCTAGGGGTGTAGGGGCATTCTTCTGGGGGTCTCGAAGATATAGTAAAACATTGTCGGCGTACAGGGAGATGATGTTGTCTGTTCCACTGATGTTGATACCCGCGTCAAAAAGCTGTTTCCTAAAATAAATTGCTACTGGCTCCAGACCCAGGATATATAGCATTGGCGAGAGCGGGCACCCCTGTCTGGTCCCTCTCTGAAGAGCCCAGGCCCCTGATACCAAGCCCCCTGTCTTTACTCTTGCCACTGGGTTGTTGTAGAGTACCTTGACCCATCGGATAAAGTGTTCACCCAGTCCAAACTCCCTCAGGGTCTCGATCAGCCACTCCCAGAAAATTGAATCAAAAGCCTTAATGGCATCAAGCGAAAGTACCGCCAGGTTTTCTTTGCATTCCTCTGTCTGTGCCATTATGTGCTGGAGCTTTCTCAGGTTGGCTGTGGTGTTACGCCCTGGGACAAACCCGCTTTGGTCCACGTGTACTAGGGAACCTGGAAAGCCTCACCCTTGAAAGCCTCTTGGCCAATATGGTTGTTAGAATTTTGCTGTCGTAGTTCAGGAGCGCCAGCGGACGATACGAATCACATTTTTTTGGTCCAGTGTAGGTAGGCCAACTTCTGCCAAGGTGTCTCTTATGTCTGCTTCAGGAATTCGGTCACTGTGGGCATATAGTTCCTCATAGAAATCGGAGAACACATCATTTATTGCTTGTTGTGTTCTGTGGACTATGCCATTATCGTCTTCAATCTCATTAAGGGCCAGCGTTGGGTGTTCCCTCCTGCACAGCCAGGATAATATCCTACCCGGTTTATCCACTTCTTTATGAGCTTTCACAGTGCGAGTAGAGAAGTCAAATTTTGAGAGCCTCTCCCATGCGATTCTGCAGTCTTCCCTGTTCTCCCTCAGCTTGATTTCCGTCTCGGTTGTGGGAGAGGGATTGTTTTCGAGTTGCCTGATCTTTTCCTCCTCGACCTCTAGTTCCTTTCTCAGCTGCCTCCTAATCCCACCTGCCTCGGCAATCACCTCACCCCTCGTCCCTACCTTCATTGCTTCCCAAAGAGTGCTCCATTTTTCTACTGTTCCCTTGTTAATCTCTATGTACTCTTCTAGCTTCTCGGCCAGGGTCTCCTTGAATGCGGGGTCGGTTAATGTCTCTACTGGCATCCGCCACATTGGGATAGGAGGTCGGGGGGGACGGTGGCATAGTTGTATCATTAGTGGGGAATGATCCGAGATTGATCTTCCCAAGTAATTCGCGGACTCGACCTGTGGGGTTAGCTCATCATTTATGAAGAGGTAGTCTATCCTGGTGTGCAGGTTGTGAGGGGCCGAATAGTATGAGTAAGATCTGTCAGCAGGGTGAAGGTCTCGCCAGATATCGACCAAGTGCAAGTCCTCAACCGCTCTGTGGAGGGCCTGAGCGGGGAGGTTATTGTGTTTTCATGGTGTGGTGGATCTGTCCATTTCTACATTCATGACACAATTGAAATCACCTCCCCATAGCAAGGTGTAATCCCTGTGGAGCATAACTTTGGCACATAGCTTCTTAAGGTGTGAGGGTATGCCGTGTTGGGGGAAATATGAGTCCATTATGCATATTCGAGTGTTCTCCAGCATGCCCCAAACCAGCAGGTACCTGCCTTCATTATCTGATTCTACCCCCATCTGATGAAATGGTGTGCCTGGACTCACCCATGTGTACACTCCTCTTGCATACTTCGAGTATGATGAACCGTGACCTTGGCCCCCCCAGTAGTTTGATAGTTTATCTGCAGAGTCAGGGGAGAGGTGTGTCTCCTGTAGAAGGGCAAATGATACTTTCTTCCTCTTCAGGTAGGAGTGTATACGGTTTCTCCGGAGATAGGAACCCAACCCTCTGACGTTCCATGTGATCACCCTTATTTTTGATGCCATTGCATGGTTGTATTGATTGCCAAGGGGAGATCTTTGTCTTTTCTGCGGCTTAGCAGCATGTTCTTGTGAGCCTTGTCTAGTTCTGTTCATGTGGAGTGGTCAATTCCAGTGTTTAGTTTCGGGTTCATTTCAGTTTGATTAAGGGTCCTCAGAGTTAGGGCAGTCGAAACAATAACAACTTGTGTAAAACAATTATAACTGGTGCAACCAGCATCTGTCACAAGGGTGGAGTGCTCAGGTGCTCTCGCACTGTCTGCCCCAATCCGGGTGTCTGGCACGAGTAGGTACATGCTGACAACTGGTCTGCATTGGTCTTTCGTGGGGTCGTGGTCTGTGTACATGTGTGGGAGGTCAGGTGAGCCCCGCAGTCATTCAGAATTCTCATTTTGTAGTTTTGCTTCGTTGTTAGTGGTGGTTTCATGAGTCCTCAAATATATCGCGGGGGTTGCTAGTGCCTGTGTCGGTGCGTTCAGCCCTCACCCTTGACTGTCTACGTTAAGTTTCCCATGGGTGGATTCAATAGGGACCTCAGCCAGGTTATTATGTTCCATCCACATGGTATAAATTACCTTCAATCTCGAGGGGTATAGCAGCATATATTTTAGGTTTAGTTTCCTAAGCCTGGCCTTGACTGGGACAAAGGAGTTTCTCGCTCTTTGAACCGACTGAGTATAATCGGGGTATATGGTGATTTTGGAGTTGCCCCGCTCAATTTCTCCACCCTCTCTTGAGACTTTCAGGATAACCTCCCGGTCTCGAAAGTTGAGGACCTTCGCTATGATGGGGCGAGGGTAAGAGCCTGGGGGGGGTTTGTTCTGGAGCGACCTATGAGCTCTCTCTATGGCAAAGCCCTGTGAGAGGTTTGCTACCCCGATCTCTTGTTGTATTAAGGATTCCACGAAGGCCGCCGGGTCCGCAGTCTCCGTCCCTTCTGGTATGCCCAGTATTCTTATGTTACTGCGCCTAGCGCGGCCCTCCGCCTCCTCGGACCTTGCTTCTAGGAGGGACACCTTACTTCTGAGGTCTGCGACTACAGTTTTCAGGGTCGCTGTATCATTTGCCATGTCTTTCTGGGAAGACTCAACAATGGTGACACGTTCCGTTAGGTTGCGGGCATCTTGCCTTATCAACTGGATGTCGGCTTTTACTTCGCCAATCCTTGTGTCTATAAATGATCTTAGGGCCTCAATCGCCCCCATCACCTGATTGTGTCTGGTGTCCGCCTCCGGAGTGTCCCGTGTTGTTGGGTCATTTGGTGTAGACTGGGCGATAGGGTGAGATTTCGAGGTGATGAAGGGGTCCAGAGTGGCATTTTTGGTTTTGTTCCTTGCGGTGGCCATAGTGGATTGTCTCGGTCCCGGTTGATTGCTGAAAGGATCTAGAGTTCCCTACTTAGGCATAAAGTTGTGTACAGTTTTCCGGTCTGATTATGGCGCCATACAGATGTGCGGGGTTACCCGGCTCAATGCAGTCCAGGGTCCGGGCGTTCACAGGATGTGATCACCTTGCGTTTGTGGTACAGGAGAAGTTGTGGGCCATGTCGTTCAGGCTCTGATCCTTTGGTGTATTGTGAAGGGCTGAGGGGATTCGGGGTGCTGTGGAGCAGGTAGGACAAGGGGAGCAGCGCGGCGTGGACCCTTATTGTTGCCCAAGGTAGACAGGAGCGTCCCGTAATTTGGTAATTGATTTGTCAGACCCAGCCTAAGAAATATGGTGGAATCGGACCCAGCGTGGGGAGTATGATGGAATCAAATCCCAGGAGGAGGGGGGTCCCACTTATATGAGGCAGATCCTGCTGAAGCCCCAGTGCGTGCTCCGGGGGGAGGATCACACTGCTCTCAGAATATTAACCCTGACGAGCGCTGCCGCCGGTCCCAGGTCGACCCAGACGATCTGTGTGGGCGGGGAAGCTCCGCTCCCGGAGATGCGGAAAGTTCGTGTGGGGTGCCCCGGGTTGGGGTCGCAGTGGTGAGAGGCTTGCGCTGGTCGCGCACCGGCTTCGTTTGGCGTCGGGGCACCAGCACCAGACACCCAGGGTGTTCAGCACCCGGCGCAGGAGCCCCCGCCTCGTCTTCGCCCGATCCCCAACTGATGCCTCAGCGGGGCCCGCCGATCCGCTCCGGTGGGTGTACTGTGCCTCCGGGCAGCAGTGAGCGACGGGGGAGGTGCGTAGGCGGCCAAGGTCGGGCTCCTCTTGTACACAGTTACGTTGGTCGTTCCAGGACTGTTAGCTGGATATGGCCGCCATCTTGTGTGCCTCCCTCAGGGGGTAGGGGGGGCCGGACCGGAGAGCCCCAGTGGGTCCGCATCCTCCGATTATTGTCGGAACGAGTTGCCGGGCGCAGCCAGTCGCCTGATTCACCACTGCAATAAAGGATGGGTAATGTGGATGTGATTGTAGCACCCAAAACAGGATGAGACTGCACGGCTTGGCTGGGTCTTGAGTGCCTTCCCCAGGGGGCAGGGGGAGTCGGACCGGAGTGTACCAGCTAGTCCCCGTCTTCCGATTTTTGTCGGACCAGGTTGCCAGGTGCAGTCAATCGCCTGATGTACCACTGCACCAAAGGATGGGTGGTGTAGATGGGTTTACGGCACCCGAAACTGGATCTGGCTACACCGCTCGACCGGATCCTGAGTGCCTCCCCCAGGAGCCAGGGGGAGCCGGGCCAGAGTGTCTCAGTAGGTCCCTGACGTCCGATTTTTGTTGGGGCAAGTTGCAGGGTGCTGCTAATCGCTGGTGTGCAACTGCACCAAAGAATGGGTGATGTGGATGAGTTTTCAGCACCCAAAGCAGGATCTGACTGCGCGGCTCGGCCGGAGCTCAAGGGATCGACGTCCTTACACCATGCGCATCAGGCCACGCCCCCAGGCCTGTGAAACCCTATGTATCAAAATCCAATTTCACGACCCTAGCTCGAGCATTAATTATGCCCAGGGTTGACTATTGCAAAGCCCTACACATTGGCACCAGTAGGGCAGCCTTGGTCGCTTGCAGGTCCTGCAAAATTATGCTGCGCGCCTGGTAAAAAATGTGCATAGATACTAGCCTCGGAACATAGGATAAACCTTCACTGGTTCCCAGTGGAGGCCAGGACTCGGTTTAAGGCACTCACTATTGTGAATAAATGCTGCAACGGGCAAACCGCAGGATACTTTAAAAAAAGCACAAAGGTTCTTTTTTTTCCTAATAGAGTCACTAGATCTAACGACGAAATGCGTATAATACTTCCCAGCAAGAAACGAGGCAGAGGGTACGGTGCATCCTTTCCTGTGCAGGCTGTCATGGCCTGGAACAAACTACCGAAAGAACTGGGCGCCGACCAACCTGCTAAATGCTCCTATATTTGACCAGACATAGACCTTCTGTATCCGACTCAGGTTTCCTAATTCTCGTTCCCTTCTCGTCTTCTGCACCCTGATGCCTGTGGGCTCCAGCGCCATATAAATGGACAAATAAACAAAACAACTAAATAAATAAAAATAAAATAAATAAGTGAAAAAGAGAAAATACAATGTCATTCCATATCATACACACGCTGTCATGACACAGAATGGGCTTCGATATGAGTTGGGCAGTGTTGCCAACGGAAATACCACCATACTCATGCACCATTGCAGCCATTCAATCTCGCCACATTGCGAGTGGGGTAACAGCAGTGATAAATGCCTTGTCTGGAGACCATGGGGATTTTGGAGTAATTACTCTGGATGGTCCTTCCGTCCACTGTAATTCCTCCTATTTTTGCAGGTAAAGTGGATGAGATACCTCCGGCCAGTGCTGTGAAACTCGTAGCAAGATCCATAATCCTAATACACATACTTTATTGTGTTTTCTTTTAAGGATTTCTCCTCAACCCAAAGAAAATAGAAGAACACGAAATATGTGACTATGTGGATATCCTCAACTAGCCAACATGACTCATCCTGGATTGAGACTAATAACAATCCAATTGGTTGATGAATTGACCAACTCGGGCCCAAATTATGTTGAGCTAAATGATTCAAATAAATACATCTATATCTATATATACGTTTTGAAACCTCTGTTGACAATGGAAATTGGCAATGTGTTAAAAGTTGTCCTTCGTGACTTTCCTTCTTTTGGGAAAGTTCCACATCTCAGTCCTCCTCATTGGTGAGGGCGGTGTCTGCTGGAGAGTGGGCTCACTCCTGAAGAATGTGTGCCGTTCCTGTAGCCAGTGGCTCTAGTGAATAATATAATTATTGATTCAGTTGAGAGCACCCACTGCAAATACAGCATAAATCAACACAAAATCAGCAGGCGGGTGGAGAGGCGGCAGTGGGATAGACTGGCTGTGGGTGCTTAGTATGGTGATTTGGGTATCAACTTGGTCTTGGATAGGATTTTATTATCTTTTCCAAAACCTTCTGGTAAAGAGACAATATTCGTTGCCATGTCCCCAGCATTTGGATATTGTCAGCATTAAGGGTGTGAGAGTTTGTGCAAGAGTACTTTTGGTTTAAGAATTAATGCTGCACTTTATCTGATGGCTAGTTAATCTTCAATGTGTAAAAATATTGTTGGCCGTTTGTTTTAGCCTATTATCCTATGGTTCATGTATACATATTGCTGAACTTACTAATGCTAGCTTTATAGATGATGCAGCTCACACTGTTGGCTGTATCAAGACCATACAATACTATGGTTCATTTATAGATATCGCTAATCTTACTGATGGCAGTTACATTGATTGATGCAGGTAGTATTGTTGGCAGCATTTAGAGCTTACTATCCCATGGTGTATGAATATATATTGCTGAACTTACTGATGCCGCCTTTGTAGATGAATGCAGCTACTATTGTTGGTGGTATTTGTAGAGTAGTTTTCTATGGTTCATGTATACATATTGTTGAACTTACTGATGCCAGCATTTCATATTTATGCAGGTGGCATTTTTTAGCAGTATTTGGAGGCTAGCATTCAATGGTTCATGTGTAGACATTGCTGAACTTACTGATGCCTGCTATATAGATGAATGCAGCTGATCTGGTATTTGGACCCTAGTATCCTATGGTCCATGTATGTATATTGTTGAACCTACTGATGCCAGCTTTTTAGATTGATGCAGGTGGAATTCTTGGCAGTATTTGGAGGCTAGTATCCTATGTTCAAGTATAGACATTGCTGAACTTACTGATGCCAGCTATATAGATGAATGCAGCTGATCTGGTATTTGGACCCTAGTATCCTATGGTTCATGTATGTATATTGTTGAACCCACTGATGCCAGATTTTTAGATTGATGCAGGTGGCATTCTTGGCAGTATTTGGAGGCTAGTATCCTATGTTCAAGTATAGACATTGCTGAACTTACTGATGCCAGCTATATAGATGAATGCAGCTGATCTGGTATTTGGAGCCTAGCATCCTATGGTTCATGTATGTATATTGTTGAACCTACTGATGCCAGCTTTTTAGATTCATGCGGGTGGAATTCTTGGCAGTATTTGGAGGCTAGTATCCTATGTTCAAGTATAGACATTGCTGAACTTACTGATGCCATCTATATAGATGAATGCAGCTGATCTGGTATTTGGAGCCTAGCATCCTATGGTTCATGTATGTATATAGTTGAACCTACTGATGCCAGCTTTTTAGATTCATGCGGGTGGAATTCCTGGCAGTATTTGGAGGCTAGTATCCTATGTTCAAGTATAGATATTTCTGAACTAACTGATGCTAGCTTTGTAGATGAATCCCTGTGGTATTGTTGCCCTCATTTGGAGTCCAATATCCTATGTTTCATAGTTTGGTGCAGCCGGTGTTGTCTGCCACTTTCCCCTCAGTCTAACTAGGCTTACTTGAATGTTTAATGTTATGAAATATTCAGTCTAGTGGCAAATGGCGATTAACGGTGAGTGACTGAAATCAAAGCAGCCATGGATAGACTTGATACACATGGATTTTGCACGGGCAATCCGAGAGGGTGTTAGCTCTGCCCAATGTCAATGTGCATGTTTCTGTAAAGAATGCATTATAGTTTCCTTGGACGGTTTTGCTTAGTTGTTCTGTGCTTTGCATTCACAGATTGCACACTTTCTGTTCAGGCACAGATTTCTTGAAGTACGGAATCGTGCCGGTGCACATAACTACCGTGCCAGTACATAACTACCATACCAAGCAGTCATCTGTGTGGAGTGCACATTCAGGCAGGCTGGCTTGTTCATCAACAACAGTTTTCATGCTTCGTCTGAAAGTCCCATACTTGCAATAGAAAAGCAGCATCAGAAGTACCAACGTGCAAAGCGCTGTAGGATACCACTAGAACCTGGTGAGGAAGGCCAGTTGTGAATTCAGCTGTTGGGCAGCGATCAGTGTCAACCAAAGGCGTGCCTTTGGTGTCAGGCTTGACTGCTCCGTCAGCAATGTGCTCCACAGCTTCCCTGGGCACAAGAAAGTTCAGCTTGTGAGTGCATCATGTTATGCCAGTGGATAGCTCTGCCAGCTGCAGTTGGCAGAGCGCCGCACATTCTAGAAGCAGTGAAAAGTCCATTAGTTCGAGGTAATAATTCATTAGAGGTCAGTGCAAGCATAGGCACTCTGTCCCTGAGATAGTTGCCTTCTCTCCCTCCAGGTGCCCAGAGTCCCAGAGTGCACACATCTAGGAGAACGGTGGGCAGCACACAGGGGGCTGGAAATGCAGTTTGTGGCTGACAGCCTACGACACCGAAGAAACGGGGCTGCGTCTTTAGCGTGTATGTGTGTTCGCTTTGGGAAAGTGGGTCTGGTGTGGATGGACAGCAGGAAGGACCCGGTCTCTGATAGCTTGTAGCACACAAACACCATTCATGAGGCTTTCTGTCTGTTCGCTGGGCCCCTAGACACCCTGGAGCAAAACTGCTAGTGTTCTACACCTTTCTCATCCATGAACAAGGATGGGCCTGAACATGGCGCCCAAAAAAAACCCACTCTTTTTTAACAGAACTCAATACTGCAAAATACTTTCAAAGCGGTCGCAGATTTTGTAGAGTGGGGAAATTATACACAGGTTTAATCTCTTGGCTATTAAGAAGGGGGCCACCTCTAGTGGTCGAAGTGAGCGGGAGCGGTCGGGAGTGGTGCTCCTATACTTTTTTAAATGACCTTGTACAGCTCCTATACTTTTATTTTAAAAAATAAACCGTTCCGGAATGGTTTTGTTTTAAAATAAAAGTGTAGGAAGAAGTTGAAACCTTCACTTTCAGTGCACTGCACTGAACATTCCCTAAATCAGCAGGTGCAAGTGTTTGTGGGGGGTGTATTGTGTGTGGGAGGGCTTGTGGCAATGGGGTTTGTGGGGAGCAGGGTCAGGCCAGCAGGGAACATAGTTCCACTACTTCTTTTCGTACACTTCGATCACTGGCCACCTCCTATCCTATAAAATCAGAAAACTCCTTGCTTGTATTCTACTTTAAAACCCTGATGACATCACAAGCCTCTAGATAATCACAGGCACAACGGAATAAATGCATAAATAACAGTGTGCACATCGGACATAACATGATGTGATTCTAGACAAAGATGAATATTGCACAGTTAACTTACTGGCAATCTCCATCATATTGAGCTCTACTCCTAGTCCTTCTACTGCAGGGGTCTGCAACCTTTGGTTCTCCATATGATGTAATTGAGATGTGAGAAGCAAAAGAGTGAGGTCCCATTTCCTATATCATACGAGCTCATCCTGAATAAAATCAAAGAGATAAAATCGTCAAGAGCACCGGGACCCAATGGTCTGGCCAACATTGTTATGAAAGCGTACCCTGAGTTTTGGGCGAGTCTCCTAAATATCCTGTTTGAGAAAGTTGTAACAACAGGTAAAATTCCCTGCTCCTGGCAGACGGCAATATTAATTCCCGTTTTTAAAAAGGGTAATAGACTTGATCCAAGCAACTATAGGTTGCTCTCAATGTTAGATGTTACGGGAAAGATATTTGCTTCACTTTTGCTCAATGAACTACAATCTTGGGCCGAGGGTAAAGGAGTACTGTCTAGATTCCAAAGTGGGTTTCGACAAGGTTACTCTACTGCCCATAACATCATGGTAATGGATATCTTGCGATCTAGAGCATTGAGAAGTGGATCTGCCCCTCTCTATGCACTTTACATAGATTTCTCTGCGGCATTTGATTCTATACCTCGTAGCCGTCTGTGGAAAAAACTACAAACAATGGGCTGTCCGGAAGGCTTAATATATTATCTCAGACTTTTGCACTTGAACAACTCAGTTAAATTGAAGTTGGACCAAGAAGGCCACACAACTGAAAATATTGTGCAAAATAGGGGAGTCAAACAAGGCTGTGTAACAGCACCCCTAATCTATAACCTATATGTTTATGATATCCCAGACGCTATAAATGATGTTAGCAATTGTCCGCCGAGAATCGGAAAAACAAGTTGCCCAGTATTAGCTTATGCAGATGACCTGGTGGTATTTGACCATACCATCAGTGGGATGCGTAGATCGGCGGTGGCACTTTGGGAGTATGCAGAAAAGAATGGGCTGAGTATTAACCTAGGTAAAACAAAGATTATGAGATATACTAAAAAGAAGGCCTCACGTGTGCAACTCACAGTAGGGCTAGCGAACATTTCCTATGTCCCCCAGTACCGCTATTTAGGCATAGATTTTGAAGATCGTGGAGATTATGTCGCCTGTAAACAAACACGCCGTATTAAAGCGTCACAATTGACTGCCTTGTTCCATAGATTTACTGTTGGACAAGGCGGTTTTAGCCTGTGGGGGACTCGTCAACTCTATATCCAGGTGTTTGCTCCAGCGGTAACATATGGCTTGGAAGGCCTCCTGGAGTCTGATCTGAAATGGCTACAGGTGCTAGAGGGTAAATTTTGGCGACATGTTCTGGGCCTATCTCCCTCCGTCCCTATGGCCATTATCAGATTAGAATTGGGTCTGACCTCGTTAAAGGCTTTAGTACTGAAAAAGAGGGCCTCGCTTTATCTTAGAATGACCCGAGATGTAAGTAATGGCCTACTAACAGCGGTCCATCAGGAATTAGAAAAGGAAAGTTTGATCTCCACAACCGTCGACCAGATGAATAATCTGTTCCGCGAAATTGGCTGGCAACACAGAGATGGTAAATACTCAGAGGAAGTAAATAGAGCACTAAGCAAACGTGTAGATCTCTGGGATTGGCTGGAGAATTTTGAACATCTTAAGAGCCTGAGCAGTTACCATTTTGTGCAATATAGATTGATCGACTTTAGGAAAGCCCAGAAATATCTGAATATCTGTCCATCTGTCAGACTTAGACGGTTCATATTGTTGCTCAGACTGGAACAACTACCTACGCTTATGACCACAGGGAGAAAAGATATGATTGCTGTTGAGAAGCGCATATGCCGACTATGTAAAATCCAAGAGCAGCTGGAGACGGCAAAGCATCTATTGACTGAATGTCCAGAGATGGCCAGCATATTTTCCCCTCTTTTTGCCAGCTATGTCCATGAAACCACGCATATCGGGGAAGCTTTGTTTTGGCATCGTTGTCTGAACTCTAACAGCATACGTCTGCTGACAGTCCTGTACACTATCTGGCTGCAAATTGAAGTTAGGTTGGGTATAACTCTATAGATGACTATACTCATTATATGCGGGTAAATACCAAATAGATTGTATGAAACATATGTATATAGATTATATATTCTTCTATTTTAACTTTTTCGGTAAAAGATAGGAATTATTTGTATTTAAAATTGTACTTGGATTCTGAATCATTTGTACCTAAAATTGTTTTTGGATCATGTTTTAATACTATATGTTATGTAATGTGAAATTTGTGTAAAGTTTATAACTTAAACTATAACACAATAAATATTATTATTATTAAAGAGAGATTAGTGTCAAGATGAAGGTTGAGATTACGTGCCTTCAGAGAGATAGGCAGATGGGAGGGAGATCATAAGGTGAAGGGTGGAGCAACGTGGAGGGGGATCGTGTTAGCTGGGAAAAAGAGAACTTCAGTTTTTGAAGGATTGAGGACAAGAAAGTGATCAGACATCCAGATTTCGATAGCTGAGAGACAGGCTGAAAGAATTGTATGAATAATAGGCATGAAAGAAGAAAGATGAGACAAATAGGATTGACACCATGCAAGTACAGAGCCAGAAAACCCAAAAGAGGAAAGAGGAAAGAGATGCGACAAGTAGTAAGTGATCCATTGTGATCCATTGTCTCAAAGGCAGCAGATAGATCCAAAAGTATAAGAATAGAGCAGTGTTTAACATAACGTGCAGAGAGCAGAGAGCACAGACAGAAAGAAGACAGAAAGAAGGGTGGTTTCAGAGGAGAGAAGAGGTTGAAAACCAGATTGAAAACAAGGTAAAATAGAGTTAAGGGTGACAAAGGGTTTGATGTACAATATCTTGACTTCTGCTGGGAAGGTCCCTGATGTGAGAGATGAGTTAATAATGGATCTTGCAATGTTGCCGGCACAGGTTGAAGATAGGATTTCTTTAAGAAGAGTGGGAGGACAGGGGTCTACATGGAATACTGAGGGGTGGCTGCTAGAGAGTAGCTGTAGAAATTCAGGGCAGGAGATGGGAGAGAAGGTAGAGAAGAGCGAGCGGATGGTGAGCAGGTCTGAAACTCGGTCGTGAATGCTGCAGAGTGGGGCGTGAGCAAAGTATTTTAGTGACAATGGCAAGTTTTCTTTCAAGGGCTATTCTGTGGTAGTGGTCTGATAGGGATCCACAGAGTCTGAGAGTGGGTGGAGGAAGTGCATACCGGGCCCTTGAATTCAGCAATAAGCTTGTGGAGTTCCCTGCAGATGTTTGGGGCATTGGTCATTGTATTACAGTATTATAATGTTTTACCCTTGCAAATTTCTGCCCTGTAGGCTATGAGCTGCTAGGCATAGGTTATTCTATTCTACAGTCACGGGCATGCCTGCATTTGGAGTTCTAAGATGTGGTTCTGGGATTTGAGAGACGATGTGAACCATCTGGGGGAGAGGCACTGTCTGTTAGAGAAGGATCTGATTGGGGTGAGTGGGCTACCCCAATCAATCCCCCCTCCCCTATTTTAAATATCCCTATACACCAGCCCATCCTGCCCCTCATATGCCCTCTCCTCAACCCCCCATATTTTTTCATGTTTTTACAGCAAAACATTTTCAGCAAAAACTTCTGTGAAATGAAAATGGGGGATGAATGAACGTCGTACTGTCTGGAGTTACTTTGACTTTCTTCCATAGTGGTGAATGGGTAGTGGCCCATGGGCTGTCGGGGAGGATGGAAGGTCTAAAGTCGAGAGAGTGAAGAAAATTGCTGCATGGTCTGTTCAGATTAGCGGACGAAGCTTAAGAGTGGTGATGATTGTGTCTAGTGTATGGCCTGCAGAATGCTTAGGTCCTGATACTAGTGTCAGATGTAGGGTATCCAGATTTTCCAGAAGGGATTATGTCATGGGGTTATGTGGGACATCGAACCATATGTTTAAGTTCTCTAGCAGAGTGATGAAGGAGTGAGAAACCCAGATGGCTGTTACAGAGTCGCTTAGATTGTCTGAAAAGCATCTGTTGTGGCCCGGGGGTCTATACATGAGCAGGAAGTTGTGAGTGTGTGAGGGGGAGAGGAATCATTTTATTAGGAGGGATTTGCAGTCTGATTTGCATGCTTTTTCCTCTGAGTGTGCAATGGAGAGGTAGGAATTGTGCAGGATCGAAATGCCCCCTGCCCTACTGGTTCTGTTATGCACAATAATAGTGTAGCCTGGAGGGAAGGCCTTGTGTGCAATGGGCTGGAAGTCTTGAGATAACCCATTTGAGGCAATGAAGAGGATATTAGGCCCTTCAGATGAAATTAGGTCGTAAATGTTGTTGATCTTTTCCAGCGGATCTGGCATTGATCCGGAGGCAGTTCAGTCCATTAGGATGAGTGTTTGATGTGAAGGGTTGATGATTAAGGGTGGGTGTAGGGAGTGGGTAATGGCAGCTACCAGGAGGAAGGAGAATGGTTGGTATAGAAGTAAGAGTGGGAGAAGCATGTTGCTGTTTTAGTTGCCAAATTCTGGGCGGGGGGTCCACTGGGGGAGGTCCCCTGCATGACTGGGGTGTTCTGTGTAGTAGGGTCTGCGGGAGTGGATGGGTACTGTGGCCGAGAAATGTTAGAAGGTAGGATTTTTCTTTTGGAAGCTAAGATGTTTCTTTGGAGGAAGAGCTAAGGTCTCTGTTCAGGGGAGTGGTGATGGTGGCTGAGTGTGTTGTAGGTGTGTGTGTGAAGAATACTCACGAGGTTGGAGTCCTCTGGTAATGACAGGTGCAGTGGTTATTAGTGGTGGGTGTGTGCATGGGGGTGAGGAGTGGAGACGCTATTCTGAGGAGTGAGGGGGAGTGGATACTGAGGTGAGAAGGGAGAGGGAGGGAATGCAGGGCTGTGGTGGGGAATTCAGTCTTGTTTCCTGTCATAAAGGAGAGGTCTGGTGACAGTCTTCTAGAATCAGTGAAGGAGTCTGACCTTTGGAGCAACAAGGGGAACGGTGCATGGTGTGCTTGCCAGGTGTGTTATTTAGCAGTTTGTAGATACAATTTCACTGGGTATGGTGGCTTTGAAGAAGCTGTGACTGCGTGTGAGTGGTAGTAGGTCATTGGTCTGGAAGAGAGATCAGGTGAGGTGTGTAGCATGGAGCGCGCCCAATGGGGTGAAATGACTATAAAAATTGAAGAATATTTACATTCCAGAGAAGCCATGACAATAGGAATATATACTAATACAAGTATTCATTTAGTGAACATATCACAGAATAGGACATCACCAACATCAAATGTAATCAGATTCTGCCAGTGAAAATGAAAGTGATCAAGAAAGACCCAGTACAAGTTCACCTTTAGGGAACTTAAAAGCATCACATAATACAGATTGTTCTTTTTAGAAGAATTTCGAAGGCATCACAGGAGAATGCCATAAGGCAATGTGACTGAAAAGCAAGTGAGGTATGAAAAACAACATCTAGAAAGGCACGATTTGTCAACTTCTCTCAAAGAAAAGAGGTAAGAGAAGAGGACAAACAAATAACAAAAGAAGCCAGAAAAGACATTCTTATAGGATCCAAGAAGAATATGAATCTAAACTCCAAGAACACATAAATTGCAATTTGTCATGCTTACCTTTGACAATGGCTTTGAAGACGTCATTAAGTAAGGGCTTGCATTTAGCCCTGGCAGTCGTTTCAACTACATGCAAAGAAATACAGACCTTTACAAATTCTGTATAAATCTAAAGCTCAAGAGATTTTTTTGAAACACAGTCAAAATATTAAAACCTCAAAATAACATAATTTCTGAAATGTCAGTCTAATTTGTTGAAGATACATTAACACTAAAAAATTGTGATGATTTAGAAGAAGAATATAACTTACAACTTTTTATGAAAGAACTCAAAATACAAACAGATGCCAGCAAGGGCAGAACATTAAAACATAAATCCAAAAGTATATCATGTTTGCCCTCAAACAGTCCTTAGATATATTTAGCAAGTTAGTGACAAATGATTTGCGTAGGCTGCAATCTAAGCATAAACACACATTGAATTAAATGGAATCTTGAAGAGGAGGCAGATTTGGAAGTATTTCAAGATACCAATGACATCATTATAGGCAATAGGATAGTAATCATGAACCACAACAATGACCTCAGCCGGTCAGGTGGCACAACGAGTAGAGCGCTCGCATTGACATCCATGCAGAGCCTGCTAACGCAGGTTCGAATCCCGGCAGGAGCCAAACTCAGCCTTTCATCCTTCCGAGCTCGTGGAAAATAATAAGCAGCCCTCAGATACCTGAGGGTTCGTAGCACTATATAAGTGCCAAATTATTATTATGTATGTGAACTGAATGATAAAAGCTGCTACCAAAATTAGAATTTAATCCGATAAAACAGATCATGGAAGACTGGGAGCTACAACGAAAAGACTCGAATGATCAAAGGCTTTTAGAAGAGTATTGTTTGTTTAATGTCAAGTCTCCAATTTTGCTCAACATATATTTTATTCCAAAAATGCATACAAAATATTTGATTGTTTCATCATGAGGGGTATAATAAATGGAATGGGATATGTTACTAAATAGACATATACTTGAATCCAATGGTACAAACATTGTCTTCTTACATTAAAGACAACATGGATGTGATGAACAGCCTGGAGCAAATAACCAGGAATCACAACTATTGCTTTTTCACAATGGATGTTACTTCACAATATAACAGCATCAAACATGATCAAGGTATTGAATTAGTAAGTCCCTTTCTCAAACCAAGATCAATCTCTTATTTGGAACTAATCAGATGTTATTGAAAATGCTACGTTTCCCACTGAATCACAACATGTTATCTTTTGATGGTCTTCACTTTAAACATGTTCAGGGAACAGCATGTGGTGCTAAATATGCATCAGGGTGCACCAATCGCTTTCTGGGCCATTTTGAGTTAGAAGATGCATTGACTGACCCTGCATTTGCAACCAATAACAAAATCAGGTACTGGGGAAGGTACTGTGACAAGGCCAATACTCAGACCTTGTCTGGAGGGGAGGGGAACCCCTCTCAGTGGGAGGAGGGAGACCTACCAGTGGGAAAACTACAGCCAGGCCCTCTCCCTTGTTCCAGCATGTGTCTTTGCAGTATGAACTTGTCTCACACCCTGTCTCCTATACCAGATGCATGCCAGTGTCTTTCTATTTGTTTCAGAGACACTGGTCAAAAACTTGATGATGCCTGACTGAGCAGCTCTCTGCCACACAGCATCCACATCGGGAGATCAGAGACCTGGAACCCACTGCATGAATACAACACTCCATCATCCCTCGCTCCATCACCAGAGAGACAGAACCATCAGAGGGAGAGGGTGCCAGTGTTCGCCCTCCCTGAAAAGTGTGCAACAGATGGTCTATACGATGCCATTCCTTTCGCTATTCCTATTGTTGGATGTTTTCCAACCTGGCAGCACCCTCTATTGATGTTAGTCTCAGCATTGCAACTGTGCATTACAACCTGTTCAGCATCTTTGGGTAAAATGCTGTTTTCTTGGTTTGTATTCTCTTTGCTTTTTTCTGCTACCCTGTTCCTGTTTCTGGACTCCCTTTCCTTTTGTCCAGTTCGCTCGCTCTCCGAGTTTCTGTGCTCTCGGCACATTCTCTCTCTTTTCTGAGCAACTGTGTAGCCCTGCCCATTTCCTGTTTCTCCTCTCCCCCATTGGTTTGCTTTGCTGCCCGTTGAGTTCCATAGAGGCCCCCCTCTTATTGCCGATGGTTCTACGTCTACTGAAGAGCTACCCTTCAGTCTTGCTCATACCCTACCGTCTGTGAGGATCCCAAACTCATATCAGCTGCTGGAATTCGAAGATAAGGGTTTTTTCTGCCGTTGCAGCTTTTCCCCTTATTTTTTGGTTCTCACAGGTGGGGAGCCTCTGGCCTTAGCTGTTACCTGGCAGGCATAGTGGTTTCCTCCCGAGAGAGATCTTACCTCTTCAAGGACCAAAAATATCCCAGGAAAAGATAAACCAGCTCTGCGCCAGAAGAATCTACCGACTCCATATACAGCGAGGATTCAGGTGAGGAGGAATCTGAAAAAGTTGGGACCCGGCAACACAAATCCTACAGCACTGCAGGGAAGCCATGTCATGCTGCTCTGGCAGCAAACACCCGCAGCTGCCAGACAACACACAAGACCACCAAGGCCTAAAACACTGGACTTCCTGTAAGTCAACCAACACCCAGCCCCTCTAACATGGACATGGACATTCAGCTTCCAGGGCTGCCATTCCTATACTGCGGTGGCCGTGCACAGAGAAAGTAGGCAGGAGTTAGCACACTATTTGTAAACGTTATTGATTGTACCTCGCTGGTGGGGTAGACAGGTACAGCAAACTAAGCAGAGGATAGGACGAGGGATAAAAGCAACCCAGGAAACAGGAAGTTGTGGGTTTTTCAGGTGAGGTCACAGGAGGAAGATGTTACAGACCAAGAGACCAGCCGGGGAACGGGGAACGGAAGGAGCAATGGATTGTGGAAGCATTTTTTGGAGAAGGTGAGGTATTGAAGAGGCAGCGCAAATGGTACTGCAGTGTGAGTGTTCGTGATCGTGTGGCAAGTGGGGTTAGGAGTCTTAGTATAAGGTGCGATTGCGAGGTGAATGGTACTGAGTGAAATATTGGTGTTTGAGTAGTTGGATGGGAGAAGTGATAGTAGTATGGAAGTGGGAGCAGTAGTGGTGTGGAGGTTTGAGTAATAGTGTGGATGAGGAAGTTGTAGTATGGAAGAGGGAATGATAGTAGTAGAAAGGGGGATTTACATTAAAGGGTGAAGGCCAGACCTAAGAAGAATTCAGTGGGTAGAGAGGAGTGGAGCGATTAAAGGTAGGAGAATTGGAGAGGGAGTGTAGAGAGGAAACACAAGGTAGAGGTCTGCATGAGCAGGAAAGGAAATACTGACTTGTAGAGGGTGCCTGAAAGGCACATTTCGGATAGAGAATATTATTCCTCATAGAGCTACACTATTATCGAAACACATGAAGTGTAGAGGATGTGAGGATTATAATACAAGCCTATAATCAAGACATTGATTCAATAGAGGAAGTAAGGATGATGATACAGGGATACAATCAGAATATTGGGTTGACTGAAAATTAGAGGATAAGGATACAAAGAACACTAAAGAGGATATTATATGGATTACACAATAGAATATGAAGATTGGAAAATGGAAAAACAAAAATACAAAACACACACATTGATATAAAATTCAGCATCACATACATAAACTGGACTACAAAGACCATATTGAACATCTTCTGCTATTAAGGAGGCTATCATGGAGTTAATCAACTATTTAGAAATGTGCCTACATTAATGCCAATAATGCAACAAAACAGCTGTTTCCTGTTTTAATTGTGTCCATTCTTTAGTACAGTTTCAGAACACATTTATATTAAAATATTATTTTCCTTTTTGTTTTTTTGTTCGTTAGCATATTATTTTGTTTCCATACAACAATTTCATATCATACCATATTCTATAGTATAATGTACAACATATTTTATAATGCATAGTGTAGTTTAGAATATAATATATAATTTGTTCAAGTAATACATCACCTACCCATATCAACTTACCCAGTGGTAAACAGTATTTCAAGTATGTTAGCAGTACGAATAGATGACAAAATGGAGTTCAATACAATACCAAACTTGAACTAGCCTGGTGCTACGTCTCTTCACTCTTTCAGTATGCATTTGTAATTGCTGGCCATCTCCTCTTCTGTTTCTCTCCCCCATCGTGCTTCTTTGTCACTAACTTACTCATAGCTCTTTTATGTATTGGTCTAACATGTTTTAACTATTTTAATTCCTGGGGTGTAGTGAATGCTTTCATAATCAGTTAATCCAGTTAAAAATAGTTAAGCATTAACTAGAGTTTTAAGTTACATAGAGTTAAGGGTTTATAGTTTACAGTTGAAATTTAAAAATAGTTTAGAAATACTTTGAAATATAAAGGGGACAAAAGGTTTTATAAAATTAAGAGTTACATGAAATACAGCTTTCACAATGTATTTGCTCTAATTTGGTATGGCATTCTACTGCTGTTTCAGGTTGTTTGGCAGGAAACCCTCATGTTAAGAGAAGCCTGTAAAAAAGCAGCACTATGTGGTGGCACATGAAAGAACACATAACCCCACTTGCAGAATTTTATCACACAAGGACTCCATCAACTTCCAACTCTCATACAGACCACCTCACATTAGTAACTCTTTCATTGATGGCATCTCCAACTTACTCTCCTACCAAATTAACATACACTAATACTGTCTTTCTCAGAGATCCCACGCCGGCAACTACACTTGTGCTCTTCCCCATGCACAGCAAAGGCAACACTCTAGACCTAGTCTTTACATCATCCGTCCATCACCTGAACAGAGCCTATCACACTTGACTGTTCGCACCACACCGCCACACCAATGTTGATCACGCACTGGGCCATGGCACACAAAGGTCAGGCTAAATGCCCCTTCACTCAGCACCACTCATTCAAATCCTTCCCAGTACACAAACCAGAAGCAAATTTTGCAGACTTCCCCACCAGAGGGAATGCCTCAGTCCTCCGAGCATTATTCTGCAACTGTACTATAAAATTGGTGGACACTCATGCCCACCTACTAACCAGCCACACTAAGACCAAACCAGCCACCTCTGCACTCACTTCCAATGCTCAATCAGAGACTTAGGGAAACAGTGGCACAAAAAATATAACCTCAGAGATCTTACCAACCACAAATCTCTACATAGCAACTGGTGCATTCTGATCACTGAGGGCAAAGCTGTTTACCACTCCACCATCATTGTGGCAGCCTCTAATAGGAGAAAAGCCCCATTTGAAGTAGTAAAGCATTGTACCAATCCCTCACCCGAACCTGATGTGCCATCAATTTAGGAAATATGTAACAGAATCAAAAACGTGGAGATTAGTTAAGGAAGAATCGCTGCAATTGATAGAGTTTAACAGGCCAGGCTTGTCCATTAGATGGAATAGATACATCTGCAGGAAACTCATTTTAAAATTAAGGAGGATCCAATATATATATTTATAAATTCTAGTTATGAGTTTACGAAACTAAAAATGGAAGTAAAACTAAATAAAATTATTCAAGCTTTTTTGATTGATATTGTGCATGAACTTAGACCATCTACTTTTTATAGAGATCATCGTCATGCATTTGATCTAAGAATTTACAATCAAAAACTCATAAAAAATTCTAAAATTAGGAAATTAGCCAAATTAAATTTGAGCCCACTAGAGTATGGCTTGGGAAAAAAGCGCATCATTGTCTCTTTCAAGAACCAGATTAGGCTTTACAGACACAAAAGTGCTATTAAGGACAATCAGCGTATGATGTACAATATATTGGCCCACGATACTAGGAACATCTGGGCTCTGATAAGAAATGTGCATGGTCCAAGCATTTTTTGTGAACCTTCCATTTTTGCTGCCACCTGGGAGACATTTATACGTGGTACATTTTCTTTACCTAAATCATTCCAAAGTATTCCTCATACTGATTATGCAGAACTTATCTTAGAACAATGTCCGTGGTCGCTTGAGGATGTGACTGATGCTATCCTTAAGCTGAAAGATACTAAAGCTGCTTGTCCTGATTGCATCCCAGCATGTGTATTTAAATATGATCCGCAATTCTGGGCTTCCATCCTAAAAACTAAATTTGATCTAATTTTCATCTCTAAAAAGATTCCCATCACTTGGTGTTCTGCTATCATAGTTCCCATTTATAAGAGGGGCCCCTCCAATGTTCCTGAGAACTTTAGACCCATTGCTATTACGATTGCTTCGGCTAAGGTATTTTCTCAGCTTATTCTAAAAGATCTTCAGGAATATCTATTTAAGCATGATATTTTGTCAAAATTTCAGACCAGTTTTCGTAAAGATATGGGATGTACATTGAATGCCACCATTCTATCTCTTCTTCAGTGTCACTCTAATAAAAGCGGAACTGGGCCAGTCTATATGGCTGCGTTAGACCTCAGTTCAGCTTTTGACACTGTTATAAGAAGTTTACTATGGAAGATTATGATCCATTTGGGGATCCCAGTACATCTGGTGGCGTTGATAGCGCTTTTACATGCTAACACGAGCTATATGGTTCGTGTAAATAAAATGGGAACCTTAACAGATCAAATTCCAACTGAAATTGGACTGAAACAGGGGTGCTCTATGGCCGCAATACTATTCAACATCTATCTTTCTCAGACTGAAATACTTTGGAAGGATATTGTATGCTACCCGGCCAAACTTGGACATCTCAAATTAAACTGTATTAGTTTTGCAGATGATCTACTACTCCTAGACAGAACCCCCTATGGGCTACAGAATAAGCTGGATGCCTTTCACCTTTTTGCAGAGGACCACAACTTAAAAATAAACTGGGCCAAATCTAAAATCTTGATTTTTGCGGATGGTAAGAAAACACTCAAGTATGATTGGGTCATTGGTATCGAAAAATTGGAGGTGGTTAAAGAGTTGCGATATTTAGGTTTCACCCTTACAGACCAGAATTCCAAGTTATGGTGGTCAAAAATGTTAAGGGAAAAAATGAAACCCCTGATTTCGCAAATGTGTGTATTGTTTAGGAAATACTGTAATTATTCCCTGATTCCAATCATTCAGTTCTATCTGTTAAAGATAGAACCTTGTATATTATACATTCTTGCACTATGGAATAGGTGAATGTGGGGGAATAGTTGTAAGTTGCTTATTAATCTTACCAATTTTTTTAAGGAAATAATGAAAGATATTTCCGTACTAAATGAACTAAGTGAACTGAAGTTTTAGCTTTTTTGTTATTTATGGAAATATGAAAGTGAATCGGAAATGTATATTGTTATTTGTTTTGTTTTGCTTTTAAGAGAAGGAAAATATTGTTATAAATTGTAAAGTTTCATTTTTGAACTATTTGAATTGAAGTTTTAACGTATGTTGTGTAAGGAAAAATGAAAATGAATTGAAACATGTATACTGTAAATTTCTTTTTTGCTTTTAAAGCAAGGAAATTATTGTTATAAATTGTAAAGTTTCATTTTTGAATCAAACACTATAAAAAAAAAACGTTTTCATTGATAAAATAGACAGTTTCAGACAGACCATGGAATTAAACCCCCCCCGCCCCCACACCCAGCATTCGCCCCTACCTGCCTCCCATTACACACACTACCCATCTGGAACAAACACTCTCCTCTTTCTCCCCAAGACCTGATAAAAGTGCCCACATCCTTCAAACCTACTGCCTACTCGCACAATATCATCCTGAGCTCTATCATTAAATAATTAACAGGCCTGGTGCTCAACACACTCCTCGGCATCACTAACGTCTCCCCCACTGAAGGGTCATAACTGGAGACCCTCAAGACTTGTGATTGTATCCGCCCTGCATCCCGCTACTCGGTGACGCAGGGCGTCTAATAAAAGCCCTGCCCCCGCGGACAGGAGGCAGTTCCGGGGCAGTGAAACCAGCAATGTGTGGGTGTGTGTTATTTAGGTCCTGCTGGAGCTGCGCCACTGCAGCCTACACCCGAGGCCTCCAACGTTCTGTCCCCCGGCTGCCGCAGCGCCGGGCCAGAACGTAACACTGGCGACGAGGGACACGAGAACCAGCACACGCGTACGACGCACCGTCAGCTGTTTGCCATAGCGGCAACACACACAATTTTTGGACACCCTGGTGGGGGGGGACACCCAAAACCCCCCACCCCCCAAAAAAAAGAATCTATCCACACCCCCGATTCGCTAAATGGAGATGCAGCTTCCACGTTATGGCCACAGGGAGCTGCCAGATTTGACCACTGACATCTAGGGATCAGATGTAACGTGGCACGACGCTGGAAGGCACCACATGCGGCAAGCACACATAATCACAGCAACCAGGCAATGTGAGCACCTGGGACACGGTAGCAGACCTATCCACGGCAAGCACGTAACTTCACCCGCAGAGGGGACCACAGACTCCTGCAGCCACACACCAAGGTGAGGAGGAAGACCCTATCAAGGGGAAGTGAGGCCCTGCCATGGCGACCGGCACGTCCACCCCCAGGCCCGGCACACCATCTAGACTTGCTGCTAATTTGTCGGTGTCACCACCGCAAGCCCGCCCACAAGGTGACTCTTCTGTAATGATACAGCCGTTTGACCCATTCACTGATCCATCGTCAGTTGGCCCCCGGCGGCAACTATGGATCCAAAAATTTGAAATGGCAATGGAATGTAAAGACATTAGTACCACCAGAAAAATGAGATCGCACCTGTTATTAAATGTGGGGGATGAAGTGCTACATATTTTTAACTCGCTAACCATTGATGATGGCCAGGACATTTACCAGCAAGTGAAGGATGCTTTGACAGCTCATTTTCTCCCAAACTCAATCCTGATTATGAAACCTTTATATTCTGTACCACCATTCAAGCAGAAGAGGAGACCTTAGATGCCTACCACACCCGACTCAGAAAGCTGGCAATATCCTGCGAGTTCACAGACGTTGAGAAAGGAATTCGGAGACAGCTCATCAACGGCATCCAATCTGAGAAGCTGAGAAGGATGGTATTGAGTGAAAAAGGCATCTCCCTAAAACGCATTCTGGAATTGGGTCATCAGAGAGAACTTGCTCACACTAGGGCATCTCACATGGGCACTACACTTCAAAAATTGCAGCCTGCCCTCACAACAGCCATGGTAGCCCAAGTCACCAATAGACAGTCGATGAGGAATGAGACTGTTGGCAATTACACACATGCCAGATGGCAGCCACGAATCCCGGGACCCATGGAGTGCCGATGATGTGGTGGACCGCGACATGGATGGCGGAACTGCTTGGCACAAGGGACAACCTGCGGTGCATGTGGCAGGAAGGACCACTATGCTAAAGTGTGCCGGTCATCGGGTGCCCACCAACCGTCACCACAGAATGCTCAAGAGAAGAGTGGGAGCAAGAAAAAGAAGCAAGCTAGTGCCCAACGAGTGGAAACAATGAACTCTTCGACTGAGGAAGAAGGGGATGACACGACCGGGGCCTGGCAAAGAACAGTGGAAAAAAGGGAGAAAAGTCTACCTGGTGTCAGCCCTTAATCATGGACATGCCACACTGAGAAAAGGGCTCAGGAGGCGCAAGTGCCAGGTCAAAATCCAAAACCAGCAAATATGGATGACCATAGACACGGGAGCATCCGTAAATGTTATGCCCATGAGCACATTTCAGACACTGCGGCCACAACCGAACCTGAAGGACACGGGCACTTTGCTGTTCGCATATGGGTGCAGGAAACCTCTACCCATGGTTGGCAGATTCCGCATTACCCTCAGCCACGGTGAAAACATGTTACCGTCCAAGATCTACTTGGTGAATGCGGGCATCGAATGCCTTTTAAGTGGTGATGCTGTGGAAGACTTGGGGCTAGTAAGCTTCATCTGTCAAGTAAAGGACTCACAAGAAGTTGAGAAGATCCTAGCACAGTATCCTGCAAAAAGAGATAGGATGTTTAAAAGGTAAAGCGATCAGACTCCACATTGACGAGTCGGTCCAGCCAAAAGCCGTAAAACACAGGAGGAGCCCCTTCCACATGCGAGAACAAGTGGAAAAAGAACTCAAAGCGCTGGAGAAAGCTGGCATAATAGAAGAAGTAACAGGACCTACACCATGGGTTTCCCCGATGGTAGTCAAAAAATCATCAAGCGGGAACACCACATCCCGCCTACCCTAGATTAAATTGTGGCCGATCTCACGGGATCAAAGTATTTTTCCAAAGTGGATCTGAAAGCAGGATACCATCAGCTCAAGTTGCACAGGGAATCCCGATATATAACCACCTTTTCGACACACTTGGGTTTGCGAAGATACAAGCGCCTGAGCTTTGGCATCTCTTCAGCTGCCGAGGTTTTTCAACAGACGATTCAAGAGGTCATCCGGGCATACCAGGTGTCCTGAATGTGAGTGAGGACATCCTGATCCATGCTCATGACAGAGAAGAACACATGAAGACGCTGCATATGCATATGCTCCTTGGCAGACTAGAAGGAGCCGGATTAACCATTCACAAAGAAAAATGTGAATTCCTCAAAACGGAAATAGCGTTTTTTGGCTACAAGTTCAGCAGCACTGGCATCTCACAGGACCCCCAAAAAGTTGCAGACATCCAGACTGCAAGTCCACCCACCACACCGAGCAAAGTGCGCAGTTTCTCAGGGATGGCGACACTCTCGGAACCCCTTCGAGAACTTACCAAGATCAATGCAAAGTGGGAATGGGGGCAGGTGTGTCAGGAAGCTTTTGAAAACATCAAAGAATCACTGTTGACGGACACCAAGATAGCGTACTATGACACCACGCTCCCAACTGAACTATATGTGGACGCCAGCCCAGTAGGCCTAAGGGCCATCCTCACGCAGGTGACCAAAGAGGGTGAGCAAAGGCCAATTGCACACGCGTCCAGAGCCCTCACAATGACGGAGCAACGATACTCCCACATTGAGAACAAGGCAATTGCCGTACTATGGGGGTGTCGCCATTTCCACCTCTACCTGTATGGCAGAAGGTTTACAACCTACACAGACCACAAACCCCTGTTGTCTATTTTCGTGGGCACATCCTCCCACCCGCCGGCCAGAATAGCCAAATGGTTATTACATCTCCAACAATACAAGTTTGAGTTGGTCTATCAGCCGGGAAGCGGAAACCCGGCAGACTTCCTCTCAAGGCACCCTCGAGCGGCGACTCCACAGGTAGCCGAGGAGACAGAGGAACACATCTGCCAGGTGGTGCATGCCATGAGACCAAAGGCCGTCAGCATCGACGACATTGCTGAAGAAACACACAAAGACCCGTGTTGTGACCTGGTAAAGAACACCATAATTTCAGGTGATTGGAAGTCATTCATGAAGAACACCCACAATAGGACAACGGAAGCAAAGGCGTTCCTCACGGGGATATTCACCATACGGCAAGATCTATTCATCACGGAACAGGGGCTACTACTAAGGGGAGATCGAATCATCATCCCACCGAGCCTTCAGGACAGAATAGTGGCATTAGCCCACAAAGGCCACCAAGGGATGGCACGGACTAAAGCTCGTGTCCGGCATCGAGTGTGGTTTCCGCAGATAGATGAGAAGCTCGAGAGACTAATTAACACCTGTCTACCATGCCAGATAACCGGAGCTCCACCTGACCCAGAACCGATTCGCTCTGCAGCGCGAGGACTTGGCAGATGGGACGCAATAAGCATCGATTTTTGCAAATTGCGAGAAGGCCTGTACCTCCTAGTGGCCATTGAAGACCACTCCCGATATCCCGAAGTCGAGATTGTAGACTCCACGGCAGCGGAAGTGGTCATCCCTGCGATTGAGAAAATGTTTGCGACGCATGGACTGCCCACAAGACTCAAGAGTGACAATGGCCCCCCATTCCAAGGGGAGGAGTTCAAACAATACCTGCAAGAACTGAACATAGGTTACCACCACATTATGCCAAGGTGGCCACAGGCGAATGGGGATGTGGAACGTTTCATGAGGACACTCAAAAAAGTCCTGAGGTTATAAAGAGCAAATGTGAGTCCTTGGAAAGTGGACCTATATCGATTTCTGCGAAAGTATAGGGTCACACCACACAGCACGACTGGCGTCCCGCCAGCAGACCTGATGTTTGGTACAGTCATAAAGTCATCCATACTACACCATCCCAGCAGAAGCCCGGACAGGATTGACAATGAGCGAACAGAAAGAAGGAGAACGGGAGCCAATGCACACATGAGTGCCAAGAGGAGGTCGAAACCATCCAACCACCTAGTGGGCGACCAGGTAGTCATGCTGCGGAACCGCAACGAAATCCAAGTTGGACTCTCGCTATGAGTCTGTCCCATGGAGACAAGGAACCATGATAACTGCGCAAAGAGGACACCGACAGGTGACACGAAATGCGTCGTGGTTCAAGGCTGTGCCAAGAAATTTATGGACTGATGGGGAATGTCCTCGAGAAGATGACGACCACCTGCCGGACGAGGGAGAACCCAAGCACCCGTATGGAGAATGAACCTGAAATGGGTGAGCCGGACATGGAAGGCGAGACAGCCAATGAGACAGTGGGGCTCAGTTCCAGGGGTGGGGGATATGGTTTGAGAAGCGCCACTAAGCCGCCAGCTCGGCTCAAAAACTATGTGTGGTAGTCAGCCCCACGAGGACTATAAGAAGGGGAGGCACCCTGTTTTGTAGTTGAAGTATTTGCAGATATGTATGACATGTTTTGTCTGATTTCGAGTTAAGTTAAAATAAAGGAGGAATGTTGTATCCGCCCTGCGTCCTGCTACGCAGTGACGCAGGGCTTCTAATAAAAGCCCCGCCCCCGCGGACAGGAGGCAGTTCCGGGGCAGTGAAACCAGCAACATGTGGGTGTGTGTTATTTAGCTCCTGCTGGAGCTGCGCCACTGCGGCCTACTCCCGAGGCCTCCAACGTTCTGTCCCCCGGCTGCCGCAGCGCCGGGCCAGAACGTAACACTGGTCTCATATGACTTTGTTTGTAAAAACAACCATAGTTCTGACAACCTAGACAGCTTCTGGCCCAATTTGAACCTCTCGTTTATTAGCAAAAACTTGAAAAAAGTAGTCGTGACACAGCTACTTACCAGAATCGCACAACTACACGTCCTACAAGACTATCAGTCAGGATTTTGCTCCAAGTGCAGCATCAAGAATGCCAACAATCAGGTGAAAACTCATGTCTTCGCGTCCTCTATGATCTCCCGGTTGCATTCAACACTGGTGACCACCACATCCTCCTCTCCTTGCCCACAGATAGGATGGGATTCACTGACACTGCCCTGAATTGGTTTACCTCTAGGGAAGACACACAGCCATCCAGATGAACAAATTGTACTCTAACCAACACCCAGTCTCCAGTCTCCTACCGAATGCCAAGGCTCCATCCTGAAAATTATCATCTGTAAACTGGGGCTTCTGGAAAGAACCAGAAGACAGCCCTTCTCTGTCTACACCCCCTTGTTTCTACATTTCAAGAAGGAACTCAATACCCTCTTCTTTAATTAATGGCTCCATCCTAACACGTAGGTCCACATACTATTCACTCCCCACCTAACCTAACAATGGGTGATCAGCTCACACTTGTTTCCTCCCCTGGTTGCTGGTAGCTCCTTTGCTGCCAACGTGACTCTCCTCCCCTATTGTTAGCTTCATGCTCCCTTAATTCTCTGCTTCCCTCACCATGTTCTTCCCCATATAACTGTAAAGCACTCTGTTGCTTCCTGGAGCTAGGTCTCTGCTCAATAAATACCCTATATAATAATAATAATAATAATAATAATAATAATAATAATAATAATAATAATACAATAATAATAATATACCATCTAAAAAGGAGTCAGGAGCAGCAGCACAAAAGCGCACTTAGTGGCTTAGCTCCACATATCTAATGGCACATGCTCCTCATATAGATAATCGGCCAACTGGCTCGAGTCACAATTTGCCAACAAAAAGAATACAGACAAAGAATCCTTCATCTATCATGCTCCCACCCTCTGATACTGGGCATCTGTATCAACTTAGAATTCCCCCACGATTCTGCATGTCATAAAGCTTTCAAAAATGTCTTTTTCAACAATACCTGACCAAGGACTTATCCTAATGGACACACAGACCACAATTCACAGTACTGTGCAACTGTTAAAAGATGCCAGCCCAATCCCTGGCTACTCACACCCTGTAAAGAGATTCACTGCTCTCGAGCTAGTTCTGGCCTTTAAAAAAAAATTAACACCAAAGTACATCAGCAGAAAACACAACATCGTAACCATATTTGTTGAAGTTTACTCATGCCTATTAGATATGAAATAGGAAGTAGTAGAAATCACATTCACAACACTTGCTATTCTTAAATTGGCTTGGCTACTCCTGCTCTCCTTCTCTACTGATTGTGTCTCTCAGGGAGTTTCATTTTGTTAAGCATCCCCCTAGGTGCACTACAACTAGTGACACAGTTCTGGCTGGCCTCATACATTGAGTACCAAGATACATGCTCAGAATGCTGGAGTGGGTTGGGAGTATGCTATCTCGGAGTTAGGCAGCCCAAGATAGTCATAGAAATGAAAAGGAGGCAGGTGTGCAACATGTCTCAAAACGCCCCCTCAACACTTAGACAATGGGTTGCTGTGTGAGCCTTCCATTATCATCGTTCTAGGTGTGGCAAGTGCATGGTTGAACACAATCCCTGGTTTAGCTAAATCAGGATACAGATAGACATCCAGTGCGGCTTAGCCAGCCCCAGAGATCAGTGCAGGTTCAGGGGCGATGATGGAGCTTTGGTGTGTTGTGACTTGACTTTTAAACTGTCCAGTCTAGCCTCCTCAGTGTCTCCTGTACTCAATCCCCCCACCCCTCTCCTAACTCCCAGGATGTGGCCTCCCTTACAAGCAGAGGTATTTTTCTTTGAGCCTGTTTGGAGTTGAACAGGTCTTGGTCAGAGGACGTGTCAGATTTGGTTAATTGTGAGAATGCAGGTCTGATTCACCAGCTGCTGGGTGTGGCAAGAATGATCAAGCGTAGGAGATCTGCAGGAGAGAGGAAATCCTGGTTTTGTGCCTGAGATAAAGAAATCCAATTGGCACTATATAATGAAATTCCATCTCTTAGGTTACTTACATCTAAATATATTAAGCTAGTTGATTTTATACAGCTGGGCCGATACGACTATGTTAGATTGGAAATCCCCTCTAGAATGGTTTATGAGAGCTTGCTGAATGAAACAGAAAAACATCTAAAATTAGGTTATGGATAGGCCTTATCCATCAAAAACTGTTCCTAATGGAGCTATGGTCGGAGTTGAAAGGGTTTTGTCCACCAACAATTTGGCTTCGAATGACTGGCCCAGAAGGACGATTGACGAGTGCTAGGTTGGGAATGAGAAAGAGAGCTGGAGGTGGCTTGCCATCTCTTTAAGAGAGTCCATAGCTCGGTTAAATGAAATAAAGTGAAGCTTTAGCGTGAAGTCTGATTTAACAATACTTTCATGGAATGTTAGTTTTTTTTTGCATTGTGTACAATTGATACATCAACTCCGGTAATGAATTTAATATCTTCTTACACAAGGTCATGCCCGACTTGGGTGAAAGGGGTAACCTGGCCTATGTAGATGATGTTTTGATCAAAAGCTCAACTGTGGAGGAACACATAGCGGAAATCCATTACGTTCTGACACAGTTGACACAGTTGAGGGTTGCCGGAGCAACACTATCTTTCCAAAAGGCACAGTGGTGCAGGACCCATGTCAATTTCTTGGGGCATGAGATTACTCCTGAGGCTCTCTGTCCCCAGGAAAAGAAAGTGGAAGTACCCTTGAAACTAAAAGACCCCACAACTCTGCGTGAGCTAAGGAGCCTGATTGGACTGCTGACTAACTACAGTAGAAGGTTCATTGAGGATTACGCAGAGATCACAATACTCCTGATCCATCTGTTGAAGGGGGGGTCAAGTGGGAGTGGGGTCCAGAACAAGTCGAGGCAGTAAAGCAACTCACAAGCGCCTTGTCTAGCTTACCCTATCAAAACAAGTTCTTCTTCTTGGAGACAGGGTTCTCAAATACATGCTTGACTGCAGTATTATACCAAAAGCATGACAAGGTCAATAAAGTCATTTCCTATGCAAGTAAGACTTTATCCTCTGTGGGGGAAAATTTCAACGATTGTGAGAAGGGACTCCCGGCATCGGTGTGGGCATTGAAGAATTATCGCCCGTTCATCCAGGGGGAACGCATAATAGTGGAGACTCCACATC
The DNA here is from genome assembly GCF_040938575.1 of Ambystoma mexicanum. NCBI lineage: Eukaryota > Metazoa > Chordata > Amphibia > Caudata > Ambystomatidae > Ambystoma > Ambystoma mexicanum. The sequence goes on from NC_090935.1 coordinate 348,711,806, forward strand.
AGCCTCTGCAATATCTTCAAAGTGACAGAATCCGGGCCGGAAATGTGAGTTAATCCAGAATTACTTCCTGGATTCTGTCAATGCAAGGCTTTCCTGTGGAGGTCAGATATGGCTAAAACAAGAAGAGCCCCTCGCGCAAGGTCTGGCTGACTTGCATGATTGTGCCAGAGAAAACTGGCTCGAGGACGAAAGTCTTAAAATACAGGACAACATGGAGGTGTACCTGAATTCCCCACACAAAGTCTCTGAAGAAGACAAGTGTGAGGGAATGCCCACTGTCTATGTGGATGGGTGCTCCTACCATGTTGACAAAAACGGTAAAAGGAATTAGTGGCCGGCGTTGGAAATTCCTGGGTGAATGATGCCCCGGAACCCTCCATTGGGTACAAAATCAGCCCCCTAGTAGTCAGGTGGCAGAGCTGATGCCGCTTCACCAAGACATCCTCACTGCTGTCCAACACCAACTCCAAGAACTGGCCATAATCACTGATTCAGATTATGTCCGGAACGGGTTTGTGGAGCACCTGGTTAATTGGAAAACAAGAGGCATGCTATGTGCTAACAACAAACCACTAAAACATGGCAAGCTAATACAAAATATTGATGACCTGGTCACCTCTAGTGGGATAACCATCTACTGGAAAAAGATCAAGGATCATTCCAAAGTAGAGGGACCAGACAAAACTGGAAATGACTTAGCTGATCAGCTGGCCAAAACCAGAGCCATCCAAGGGGATCGCCTTGAGGTTGAGTCCCTGTTGGGGGAAATCCAGATCACTGCTATCACTAGGTCCCAGACAAATGCTCACAATGAACTCTCAACTGCCCAGTGGAGTAATGAGAGCCCAGGTGCTGATTTAATCACAGCTCAAAAAGGGGATCCAATCATTGGTAAGTTTTATCAACACGTTGAGGACCCTGAGAACTTTCCCCTGACGGATAATGATTGCATTGGGAAAGAGGACCTCAGAGTGTTGATGAAATTACCTAAAGTGTTCTGAATCCAAGATGGTTTGTTGGTGAGGAGATCCATACCTGACTGTGACCAGTGGGTGGACCCTACCTCATTCCAAAGCCAGATACTAAGTCACCCCCATCATGCAGCCATATTCGGTCATCGGGGTTTTCATACTACCTTAGAAATCTTGTGAGAGGTTGCATACTGGCCACACATGGGGCAGGACCTCGACCAATACTTGAAGAGGTGTCTTGTGTGTGCACAATTTCAGCCAACATCACTCACACACCATGCTCCCCTCCAAAAGAGGAGGATGACACTGCCTTGGTCAGATTTAAAAGTAGATTTCATCGGGTCCGTGATTCGCTCCTCTAAGGGGAACAAGTACATGTTAACCGTAACATGCTTGTTTACTAAATGGGTGGAATGTCTTCCGGCTCCAACTTGCAAGGCAGAAACAGCAGCTGCCCTGATGATCAATCACATCTTCTCGCGTTTTGGACTAGCCCAAAGGATTGAGTCAGACCGAGGTAGTCACTTCACCAGCGAAGTGATGACAAAGATGTGGGAGATACTTGGGGTAAAAAGGAAATTACACATTGCTTACTGCCGGTCCTCTAGTGGTGGAGTTGAGAGGTACAATAAAACCATTGTGAGCATATTAAAAAAATGTGTGGCAGACTCTGGGCCAAGTTGGGATATTCGATTACCCCTTGTCCTGATGGCCATCAGATCTACCCCTTCTTCTGCAACTAAAATGTCTCCCTTTGAGCTGTTGACTGGACGAAGGATGGTGCTACCCCAGCATATGCTCTATAGAACCCAAGACCAGACATTGATAAATGCCTCCACAACTCATGAGTATGTTGAGAATCTGAGAAAACACCTTCAACATGCTTTTGTGTATGCTCAGCGGAATCTAGAAAGATCTGCAGACAGAATGAAGACCCACTATGCCCTTAAGACAACCAAAAATGAATATCAAGTAGGAGATAGGGTCTACTTGTACAATTTCCAAAGGAATTAAGCCAAGGAGTGCACATTTTTGCCCAGCTGGCTGGGACCTTTAGAAATTGAGGACAAAATCTCACCAGTTGCCTACAGAATCCGCATCCTCAAGGCGAATTGACAGAAGAGAACAAGTGGGTCCACATCAACCAGCTCAAGAGTTGCCACCCCAGGCATACTTTGTGGCAAATAGAAGAGCCTACAGAAAACCCAGAGGGAGATAATGATGAAACCTAGGAAAATTTGAAATTGTCATTAAATACATGAGGGGAATATTGTAAATTGTCACTGAATGCATATGTATATCCCACGGCTGTCATCCCTATTGGAGGCAGTAGTGGGAATATGTTCATAACTGGGCTGTGCTCTCTTTTCTATTATTAAGACTGAGTGCACCTAACAACCAAGGAGGACCTCCTCGGGGACCCGGGAGGAAAAACCAAAGAAATCCGGAGTGTCGCTCCACACCAGAAAAGAAAGCATGACAGAAGACGGGGGTATCGTTCCTATTCCAATCAGAGCCGGCGAAGAGAGCGTGTCACATCATTCACTGAGGGAAGAAGAACTTACACTGGAAGAAACCTGTGTTCTTCATAAGAAGGAAGAAAATTCACATGTGCCCAACTTCCCCACGACTGGAAGTCAAGCTGAAGTCGGGGGGGGTTTCTGTGGGATATTTTGACCCATTCCAATGTGCCCCACTGCATCACTTTACAAATGGTGAAAGAAACAGCCCAAAATGGATGCGCTGATTCCTGTGCATGCCAAACACTGCATTGGGGTCACCACCAGAAAAGGCTGCACACCCTCCACACACAGTCAGGGGGGGTGAAAAACAGAGTTATCACTGCAGGAGCATGCCAGTGGGCTCTGCCACATTCAACATTGAGCAAAACAGCAGAATTGTGCTGAAAACTGGAATTACATTTAAAATGTTAGCTTTGCAACCTTAAAAAGTGCTGTTCTGGCACTAGATCCATTCATTTCCATTCAATCATTGAGAGTAAAAGGGTATTTCAATGCCCAGGATAATCCAGTGTGGCTCAGAGGGGAAGACCTAATACTGAATAAAGTGTGTATGTGGTGCAGAGGAAAATCTGATTTAAAGGACTCAGTTTAATGTGCTTTTTCAGGAGTGAAGGGCAAAATCCTATTTTGAAAGCATGCTTTTGTTTAAAGTTTAATTCTTTAAGAAATGTCAAAGGATTGCTAATGTAAAAAATCCACCTATTAACTGTGTTCATTTTATATGTTTAAATGAAAGATAGGTGAAACTTAAAGTTAAGCCCAGCTTGGAGTTAATTAACTATTTAAAAAAAAACAATTCTGCTTGACAGTCCTCAGCCTGGGAAAGGTTGACACTTCAGGCTGACACTCCACTGCTGGCAGGAAGGCCTAATTGCTGTTGGGAGGCCTTGCATACTCATAACAAAAGACCTCATTAGACTTTTGTCTGACTTGTAATGAGGGCCATAATGTTGCAAGCCAGGATACAAGAGGCGTTAAGGGGTTAACAGCGCGGTCGGCGCCGTTAACCCTTAACGCCTGATTCACACTTTAACGCCTGCTTTTTGCAGGTGTTAAAGTCCAAGGCGCTAAGCGACCTTGGTGCTAATTACGGTGCCGTACTTAGCGCCTTCCCCATCCCCATTATGCCCTAACGGGCAAAAATGGGAATGGGGAAGGGCAAATGGTGAATGGGGAATTACCGCCCCACTCACCTTGGAATGGGGCGGTAATTCCGCCATCCACCATGGCGGAATCCGGCATGGACCATGGTGCTAATAGCACCATGGTCCACCGCCTGACTTGTAATGAGGGCCCATGTGTTACTACTGACTTCTGCAATTGTATTCGCTCTCCCGTCTTGCTTCTCCACTCCTTTTGACTGCTTAATCTCTGTTCTCTCCTCCTCCCCCTTACTCCCTTTGCTAACTCTTCCACTCTTCCTCTTACTTTCTTCTATGCACTTACTCTATCAGAATTGTCCATGGACCTACTATGATAGCAACCTCGTCTGTGTCTTTCCCCTCCAAATACTTGTCCCCCCCTCCAAATACTTGTCCCCCCCCATTCCCCTCCAGCACTATCTAAAATGTCATCAGGCCTAGTACGATAGTCGCTTGTTTTATTCCTCTCCTACCTTTCTGCACTCCTCTCCCTCACCTTTTGTTTTTCTCCGGCTCTAATTTCACATCTGTACTGTTCAATGGCTGTAAGAATGTCATTGTATTTTCCCTTGTTCCCTCCCTTGCCTTGAAGCGCTTTGAAACACATTGTGTATAGGCGCTATATAAATAAACTAATCATATCATTTCATATCAAGTATGTTGTTATGACTACACCAAATGGTTTACTTGGGTCATCCCATAGTTGCTCACCCTTGCAGGGGATTTTATAGGGTGTACCTAAGGAATAAAGCGATACTACTCGCAGCACAAATGGTCAAAGTGAACATTAAGTATGGCTATTTTTCGCATGCTCCGGCTTAGAAGTTCTGCATTACCAAGGTGGTACCTAGGCTATCATATGATCTGGAACTTTTCCCAGAATGGATTCATGGGTAGTTGGATCTTTAGGAGGCTCTAATATGGCGGAAGGGTTTGTTCCATCTACCCCGTTGCGTTACTTTTGCGGCTCTAAGATATGAGCTAGGTTTGCAGTCACTCACTAGTTTGGTGGAGTGGAAGCAGTTGTCGCTTATGAGGAAATCTTGGAAGTATGGGCAGAGAGGCACTGGATAAAAAAGGTTTCATCCAAGGGTTTTGTTATGTTATTTGGCATTTATGTAGCGCTCTAAATATCATTGGTATGACCTCAAAGCGCCGGTAGGATGAACGCCCTTGGGGACTGTAGTCCAGATCAGTTGAGAGAGTAAGGTGTCATAGGGTGCTTGAGTGCACCAGTTATGTGTACAGCTGATGTAATTGCCTGATGATAGCTGCATCCTAGCATTAGGTGTGGAGGTATTGATATCAGTTGAATGTGTGAAGTCTGGAGGGTGGACACCAAGACTGGGTTCTAGCTGCGTTAGGCCTATGTAGGACGCTTATTCATGCAACTATGCCGGTTTTTCTTGGGATATAGCTGCGTTTTATTAGAATGCTAAGGTGTTCAAGTGGTAATGTTGGAATGTGAACAGCTAGGCCAGTTTGATCGAGGGGTATAGCTGCATTCTAATTGTGTGATGGTGTAGAGTAGAGAGCAAGCATAATGATATGGCATGAGAGTGTTTGCATGGATTTATGAACCAATGCAGCAAGAACAATTTCTAGGTTGGTGTTACTGTTAATATTTGCTCTTCTATATACATGTGGCACTTTCCTACCTTCACAACACTGTCTAGATGATGTAGAGGAGGTCCCAGACATGGCTGGCACCCCTCCCCCTCATTTCAAGGTACCAGGAGCGTACCCACCAAGGTATGTGACGTATGAGGAGCAGATGAACCAACAAAGAGCTGCACTGGGGCTCTGCCCAGTGTACATCAGAAGATCCATACCAGTTGAAGCGCCCATAACCAGACAACCCTGGGCAGCACAGTACACTATCAGACAGCCGTACCAGCTGCTGATACGAAACGAAGAGTACCTACAGACGGTCCATGAAGAGACCCAAAGAGCCCTAATGGAAGTCCAGTGGAAATGACACAAGGGCCTGGACAGACTCGTGAATGAACAAAAACGGCTATCGAAGACAAGCACGCCAGTGCGAGTAGCTACGAAAATAAATGTAATGGACACAGGAAAGAGACAATGTTAAAACGTAAGGAAACGTTGCTACGAGACAAGATGGAAGCAACCGACCAGTTAAATGTGTGTAAATAGGCTTGAAACGCAAGAGGCTAAAGAAAACGATACTGCTTGCAATGCTTAGTAGAAGATTAGAGCGGCAAGCGCCAACCATATATCTACCTCAATAAGGCATATTGTACAAGTGCGACTCCATTTTGTAAAGCAGAAATATACCCAGGCTGCCAGAGGCCTAACATGCCAAGTTTCGTAACCCAGCCAGAGGCAAGAGAAGGAGCGTAATCGAAACTCAACAAAGAGCGGCTCATGCCTAGGAAATCGAGGTCAACCAGAGAAATAGAGGAGAGTGTCAGCTAACAAGACTCAAATTTCAGAGCATACCAGCCTGCCCCATGAAGGTCAAGGTAAGGGGGGCCCATGCAGGTGGCGAGGCTGAAACAGAATTAAATACACTAAAGGCTGGAAACTGAAGTGTATTCATGGTGAACTAGCACGTGATCAGCCAGACGCGAAGAGGTACCACCGTCTGATGTCACCCAGAACCCGAGATGCCATAACTTTGCCTGATAAGAGGCTACAGTTTCGAGGCCATACCCAGCCAACTAATTGACACATAGCCCAAGATACTGATTGATGGAAGGGATGCTAGGTGAAACTTGGGACACCAGGCACATGGGTGTCCATTCTGCATGCTGTTAATTAAAAGTGGAGATTTATGTCTAGGGGTGTAACCTGCCCAATCACAATGGACCAAGTTATCTGGGGTCCTATATATCGTAGAACCAATGAGACATTGTACTTGCAGTGACGTCAATCACGTGTGATGTAGAGGGAGGGGTGTAGACGCCCACCTGATAAGAGTTATCCAATCTGCATGTTCTATTATCATATACAGATACAGCACCTATACTTAAGTTACTTTTCCTAACCAATTATATTGCATGACGAGTTTTTGTAGAATTAGATGTCAATGATGACGTGTTTTATGCATAAAGGTTGCTGTTCAACTGAAGTTCGAGGAAGTCGGAGCGAGACAGGTGGTCGCAACAATGCTGATTCCCAACTGCTTCCCTGTTTGATGTACTTGTCATTATTGAGTCGTGTTGGAGTAAGTGAATCCTGCACCAACATCCCTCACATGGTGCAGCTATCTTGTTTTACAAGTACTAGAGGGTGAGCACCGACCTATGGGCCCGTTGGTGGTCATCCCGCCCTCCTGTACAATGCGACGCAGGCCAGTGTCCACAATTCCATCCAGGTGTGGCACATTGCCAACATTGACAATTCCATAAAGAGGCGACGCATGCCTCTGTTCACAACTCTAACCAAGTGCGGCATTGGCCAAAACCCACAACTCCATCTGGGTCCGGTGCAGGCCTTTCTCAACTCTAGCTAAGTGTGACATTTGCCAACATTCACAATTGCACACGAGTACAGCGCAGGTTAATGTTTACAATTCTATCTAAATGTGGTACTTGTTAACATTCACAATCCTATCTAGATGTGACGGAGGCTAATGTTCACAATTCTATCTATGTGTTTTTCAAGTGTGGGCACAGTATGGCACGCTTGTCAGAGTCAAATACACAAAACATTCCAGTGTGCTATAGTATGGACATTGGGCACATCAGACAACAGGTATATGTGCTGTTACTTACATGTTACGCTCACCTGGTATCCACAGGGACGCCACCCAGCTGGGTTACTCACTGGTATGCTTCTCAGCTTTGCCCTGATGTGGTCTGCGGGGAAGGTTCTGTCTTGTGGTAGAATTAGGCGTGCTCTCCGATCTGCCTTCTTTGCAGGGGCACGTTGTCTTTCTTGGGCGAGTGCGGTCCAGTTACTTCTCTGACGCCGGCCCATTTCATATTGTTCAGGTAGGTCTTATTGCTGTTCTTTAGTTTTGTTGCTATCCTGCATGCCTTTCTTTGTTTAAAAATGTCTTGTTTTTCTCCCTTAGGTATGCAGAGCTTCAGCGCGGCGAACTGGCTTGGTTGAGCCCCGCTGGTAAATGATGGCGCATTTAGAGCGCTATGATGCGGTAAGTAAGAGCTATGCGCAGTGCCGCAAAGTCTTGCCTTTGCTAACCTGTGTTTTCCTTCTTTGTAGATCGCAGTGTTCTTCAGCGCGAGTGGAATGTCCGGAGTGGTGCCAGCCGAGAGGCGACCAGCCAGGTAAGCCTTTTGAGCAATTTGTAATTTGTAAATGTCTCTACTGCTTTCTTTATTGTTGCCTCTATCTTCCTCTTTCAAGTCGTTCTGTCCGGGAGGCATGTAGATTCGAGGAGGCTGTTCTCAGTAGCTGCAAGTGTTTAAAGATGAAGTCTACAGGTAATATGCTGCTGCTAATGATGTTCCTTTTGTCTCCTTGCAGGTTCTGCTTCTCCGAGGTTCGAGGGAATAGCTGGACACGGTGAGCGTCACGTTGCAAGCTGCAAAGTAAGGCGAAGCGTGTTGTCTTGCTCGGGTGTGGTTTAAATAGCACCAACAAAATAGTCCATGTAAAGTAGTCCCTAGGCTACCACACCCAAAACACTAGACCGCATAACTTGGTTCTTAGGAACCAAGTTATGTGGATGCCTCCATGTTGGCTGACAATACAATAAAGTAGTTCCCAAGCACATTGTTTTTCATGGTGTATGAACCTGGCGCCAAAGGCGCCAGGACTGGCCCCATGAGGGCTTTTGAAGAGGATGCCAGGCTCTAGAGGCCCGAGTCCTGACTCCACCTGGCCAATGGGTTTGCCAGAGAAGGTTTTGGGCAAGGTTCGTGACAATACAGGAGCGCCACATAGACGCCATTAACCAACAGGGTGGTGACTTGGCCAGCGCACAAATCATTGCTGCACATATACCACTGCACTTATTTGCCACAATCTATGGTCTGCACGGTGACACAATAAACCCTGCTTTCCTAATCAAGATGCCAAGTCACATTTATATTTATTTTTATATTTATATTTTATATTATATTATTTATATTTTATTACATTTGTTATACGCCCAGACCCGGGGGTATCACAGCGTAGTTACAGACAATCGGAGAATGCAATCTTAAAAGCGAACACAGAAGTACACAGGAATAACAGTCAATAATATACAACAATATACAAAATAGTCAGATATGTACAGTTAATTGGAGCGGATTGGTGCTCTGGTTCAGTTAGTACTTGTTGAAAAGCCAAGTCTTCAAAGAGCTTTTGAATTTTGGGAAGGATGTTTCGTTCATAATGTGGGTGGGTAGAGCGTTCCAATGTCTGGGAGCCAGTGTTTTGAAGCTACTACCCCCTGCTTTCTCTCTTTTGTATCTGGGGGTTTCAAGGTATGCGTTTTTATTGGACCTGAGGAGTCTGGTCTGGGGCTTCTTCATGACTATGTTGTTGAGGTATTTGGGTGCTTTGTTGGCCATGCATTTGTGAGTGATGCTCAAGGTTTTAAATAAAATTCTAGCTTGGATAGGGAGCCAGTGGTGGTCTCTTCTGGTGTTCGAGATATGTTCATATTTTTTGATGCCTAGGGCTGCTCTCAGGGCCTTGTTCTGCATGAGTTTAAGTTTGGCTATGTTGGCTTTGGAGGTGCCAAGGAAAAGGATATTACAATAGTCTAGCTTAGACAGTATGAGTGCTCTGGCTAGAGTAATGCAGTTATTGGCTGAGAGGAATTTGCGGCTAAGGGAGATGAGTTTGGAGGTGTAAGAGGTGGACGAGGCTAATGTGTTTACTTGTTTAGACATGGACAGTGTAGCATCTAAGCAAACGCCAAGGGTCTTGACTTGTTTAAGAACAGGGATTATGGTGCCATCGATGGTGAATGATTTGAAAGCGGGCTCAAGGGTATTGATTTTGCTGGAGGAGCCTAGTATGAGGAGCTCAGTTTTGTCGTCGTTGAGACAAAGGCTATTATTAGCCATCTAGTTTTGAATGAGTGAGTAGATTTGGTTAACCAAGAGTGAGTCTTGTTCGTGATTGCCTGAGAGTGGAATGAGGATTTGGGTGTCATCGGCGAACTTAGTATAGATGACACCCATGGCATCCAAAGCTGCGAATAGTAGCTTGGTATAGGCATTATACAGAGTGGGGGATAGGCAGGAGCCTTGCGGCACACCTGCAGGGACAGGCACCGGGTCTGCTGATTCTTTGCCGATGGATACTCTGGAGGTCCTATCTGCCAAGAATGATTTAATCCAGTTGGTGGCGTTCTGAGCTAGGTTGAAATTGTTTGCTAGAGTGTTACAGAGTTTATCGCGGTCAACCAGATCAAAGGCCGCTGAGAGGTCCAGGAGCATCAGTAGACAGAGTTTACCTGCTTCTCTAGTGGCATCCATTTGGATCTTCAGATCAAGGAGGGCTGTCTCTGTGCTATGGTTGGAACGGAATCCTGACTGACGGTCTCCTAATAGTTGATGGTGTTCCAGATGGTTCTGAATTTGGCAGTAGGCTATTTTATCAATTATTTTTAGGAGAAATGGGACCGTTGTAATAGGTCGGTAGTTGGTGGGTATTGACGGGTCCAGGGATGTTTTTTTTAGAAGTGGTGTCACCCATGCTTTTTTGATACTGGTGGGGACTGTGTTTGTGAGGAAAGAGGCATTGATGAATTCGGTGATGATGGGTGTAAGGGTGGGGGCGCAGAGTTTCACTAGGTGGGAAGGGAATTGGTCTTCTTTACAGTTGGAGGCTTTGAGTTTCGTTATGGTGTCAAATACTTCTTTGTTAGAAACTGGTGTGAATTGAAATGGGGGGCCAGTAGTGTTATTTGATGTGGTCATTGATATGGTGGGTGGAGTTTTGTCAGCTAAGAGTGTTTTTTTGCTATTGATTTTATTTTGCAGTAGGAGGATTTTAAATGAGAGGGCGTTTTGTATACTGGTACACCAGTCTTTACTAGAGTTGGTAGGTGCTGAGGTTTGACAGGGGCTTTCAAGCTCTCTAAGGATGGTAAACAGTTCTTTGCTGTCTGAGGACGCATTAGTAATACGGAGGTTAAAGGCATTGGCTTTTTGGGTGATTATTGCTGATTTGTATGTTTTGTTGGCTTCAGCAAAGGCTAATGCTGATTCTGGGGTATTGTTTTTCTTATGAAGGTGTTCATGTGATCTTTTTGTGCGTCTTAAGGCTACAAGTTCCTCATTAAACCAAAAACAGGATCGTTTGTCAGGTCTACGGGTTTTAGTGGTGATGGGAGCAAGTAGATCAATAGTTTGGGTGAGGCATTGTTGGTATTGTTCTGCTAGATAGGAAGGGTTGTTGGTGCCTAGAACCGTATGGGCAAGAGCAGCACTCAAGGCTGGAGTGAGTTTGTCAGATGAGAGCTTTTTGATATTTCTAGTTTTGAAGGTGTCTGGTTTTTTGGGAGTGAGGTGATCTGTACTAACATTGTCTATTGTGAAGTTGATTACATGGTGATCTGACCATTTGACTGGGAGGATGGAGTCAATGGTGACTTGAGAGTTAAGAGTGAGAAGCCATTCCAGGGTTCTTCCTTTGGAGTGGGTGGGTTTGTCTATCAGTTGTACGAAGTTCATTTCTGGCATAGCTGTATAGAAGGTTGATGCATCAGAGTCCAGGGGGTCATTGTACCCTAGGTTGAAGTCACCAAGGACTATGCATTTAGTTTTAGGCTTGATGAGGGGAGTTAGGAGTAGTGGGATGTCCAAATCGGGGTGTGTATTTTTATTGGGTGATCTGTACACCACTAGGAAGTTGGTAGTGGTTTTGGGGTTGGAAGTATACTTTACTAGTAGGAGTTCATAACCTTGTATCTGTTCTATTGGGCAGTCTCTGATTTCCAGGGTGGTTTTGGCTATTATGGCAACTCCACCTCCTTGGGTGTTTGTCCTATCTGTTCTGAAGATGCTAAAACCTGGGGGAATGGCAAGGGCTAGTATTGGTCCTGCCGCTGGGTGAAGCCAAGTTTCAGTGACTACCAGCATATGAAGATGTTGGTTCTCGATAAAGTCATGGATATCTATTGCATGGGCACCTAGTGAACAGGCATTGATGAGTGCAATTTTGAGGGTAGAGGTGGGGGCAGGGCGTGGTGTGTTACCTAGGATGGGGGAAAAATCAGTGGTTTTGGTCTTGATTTGGTGTTTGGGAGGTGAGTTGTGGAGGCTTTTGTGTTGGAAATTAATGGGCGTGGTGTTTAGTCTGGTCAGTCTGTTGGGTGTGGTGGTGAGTGAGGTAGCTAATAGGGACATTTTAGTTCTAGACATAAGTCTATTGAGTCTTTCAATACCCAGGATGGGTGTGGTCCTATCGTTAATGCTAATAGGTTTGGTGTGTTTGTATGTGGGCAGGTTGGGACTGAGGCACGAGATGTCTGAGGTTGCTGCGTTCTTGATAGTGGCAGGTGTAATGTGGGAGTGCGAAGATAGTATGGGTAAAGGGGGGTGTGTGGGGAGGAAGGGGGTAGGGCCGGGGATTGGGAAGTGACGTTGACAACCTAGTCTGGCTAATCCTTCGCCAATCTTGATGAATTGTCCTCTTGTGCATGGTGTGGCATTAGGAACTATACAAAAAGGGAACATGATAGTGGTAAGGAGAGCCAGCATTATATTGGTAGGGGTGAGTGGGCAGAGATAGAGTTCAATAAACCATTTAGGCACATGGGTTAAATTTAATAATCCAGCACGGGTAGGCAATGCACTAATGCAATCACAATGGACATATAGGCTAAATTCAATAATCCAGCGCAGGCAGGTAATGCACTAATTCAATCACAATGGACATATAGGCTAAGTTCAATAATCCAGCGCAGGCAGGTAATGCGCTAATGCAATCACAACATCAAACATAGGTCGCTAGCAGGATGCACAAGCAATGGGTCACCTAAATTCGACTTTTAGCAATCAGGGCAAAAAACATAGGTCGCTAGCAGGATGCACAGGCAATGGGTCACCGAAATTCGACTTTTAGCAATCAGGGCAAAAAACATAGGTCGCTAGCAGGATGCACAGGCAATGGGTCACCTAAATTCGACTTTTAGCAATCAGGGCAAGAAACATAGGTCGCTAGTAGGATGCACAAGCAATGGGTCACCTAAATTCGACTTTTAGCACTCAGCGCAAAAAACATAGGTCGCTAGCAGGATGCCCAGGCAATGGGTCACCTAAATTCGACTTTTAGCAATCAGGGCAAGAAGCATAGGTCACTAGTAGGATGCACAAGCAATGGGTCACCTAAATTCGACTTTTAGCACTTAGGGCTACAGGTGATAGATATGCAGCAAAGAGGCAGTGGTCAAACAGGTTATGGCAGTTTAAATGCAGTTGCTGAGAGGCAGTCTAAAGTCAATTTATCTAGTTATAAAAGCAATAGTTAGTATGGCCAAAAGGCAAACTCAGTAATCTAGATGCAGTTGTGATGCTGCTAGGCAAAGTCATGGTTGCTTGGGATAGAGTTAGTGAAGTGGATGTTAGTTAGGAGGAGGCCATGCTCCACAGCGTTATGCCGCAATGATGATGTTGTGAAGGTTTAGAAGTTACCTGGTATGTGACAGACAGGGTGTCTGGCAGACGGCAGACACAGGCACAAACAGGCATCAAACAGGTGCTGGCCTTGTTACAGTGGGCCTTGGGGAGTGTGGGCCGGCTTCGCCTGCCGGTGGCCAATGGTGGCTCAAGAAGTCCCAGCAGCCTATCGGGGTGGAGGCTGGAGACTCAGTAGGCACTGAGGTCTGCAATAGGAAAGCAGGCGGCCATTTTGATAAGGCAAGTACCTCGTATACTTTAATGGCATTTCCATTAAACATTGAGTTGAGTTGCCATTTGGTGTGCATGCTAGGCAGTGGCTGGCTCTGGCTTGTTTAGAAAATTAAACAACCTTTGGTGCTAAGCTGATGCGTTTAGTCCAAAGCAGACACTAGAATATTTAAGTATGAAAATGTCAGTTAACCTTCCCAGGGATGCGCCATATGTAACTAAAAGGTAATATAGGAATAAAATACGTTTTGGTGTGTCAAATAAAGGCCATACAGCAGGTGAACCCAATCTTTGTTTTCAGTTCAATGTTACTTTTTCTTTTGAAATGCCAGTAAACATTTTCGTTTTGCTCTCCTTCAGGCAGGGTTCTTTAATGATCTGGGAGTTGACAACTCATTGTGAAATTACATAATCTGAACCCCACAAAATGGGCCCTGTGTGACTGGTGGTGACATGTGGCGCAGCCAGTGTTTGTCAATTAATTAAAAGGTACGGTAAACAGTGAAAGATTATTATTTTATTTTTTTTAAATGAAAAGCAGACTGCTGATGCAGCGCCCCCTAGAGGCTGACAGACATCAGGCAGCTGCCTGATCCGCCTGACACAAAGACCAGCCCTGACCTTGAGATCATCTCAGATCTAAATAAGAGTGGTTTTAGTTCCATGAAGCACATGATTGTGCGGGGTTGAGGAGACAGTTGGATTCTACAAAGGAGTTGAGCTGTGAGTATGCAGTCAATGAGTTTCGTGAGAAATCTGGTGTTGGAGATTGGTCTGTAATTCTTGGGGTCAAGTGGGTCAAGGGATGCCTTTTTTAGAAGTGGCTTCACATGCAGTATTTTGAAGGCATCATGGAAGATGCCAGAGGTGAGGTATTCATTTAGAATGGCTCTTGCCTATTCTCCTGCGCAGGTAGATGAGAATATTTCTTTCCGGAAAGAGTCGGGGCAGGGGCCGAGGGGCGATCCAGATTGTTTGCTGGCTGTTAGTAGGTCAAGGAACTTGTTTCTGGAGATGGGTTTAAAGGAGTCGAAGGTAGAGGAATTGGGCATCGGGGCAATGGGATTAGGAGTGGTCGGTGATGGGGGGGAGAGAAAGGACAGTTTGATGTTAAGGAATGTCGTCCTGTCAAGAGCGGCGTTCTAGAAGTGTAGGCAGAGGGAGTCGCCGAGTGATTGTGTGTGAAGGAGCATGTGGGTTTGAAGAATTCTGATATGATCATGTTCTTTGCTTTGGTTGCCACAATTGAGAATTTGTTTATTGTAATAAGCTTTTTTGGCCTGTCGAATTTCAGCTTTTTAATTACGGTGGTGCAGGGAGAACATGGATCTGCTGAGATCGGTTTTGCTTTTTGCCATTCCTCAGGTGAGGCGTGAACCATTTGGGGGACGGTCCAATGTGTGAAGAAGTGGGGCACGAGAGGGTGAGAGGATTTAGTGAGTCATTAAGCAGGAGTCAAAAGAGTAGATGGTTAAGGCTCTATCGGGGTGGGTCTTGCAGGGGGGTGAAGAAGCACCGCTTCGGCTAGGTTGACTTTGTTCCAGCATTTGAGATCCCAAGGGGTGGCTGGGGGAGCTGTAGGAGGAGGGACAGGGGTGTGGATCGAGAAAGGGAAGGCATAGTGATTGGTCCAGATGAGTGGTTTGTGACGGGATATATAAACCAGGTCATGGGAGCGGAAAATTGCATCAAGGTTGTGCCCACATGAGTGGATTGGACCAGTCGTATGATGGGAGAGGTTGAGTGCATCAAGACTGTCAACCAGCGGATGAGTCATGGGGCTGTTGGGTATATCAAACCAGATATTGAAGTCTCCTAGGAGTGTCAGAGATGGGTGAGTTACTTGGATGGTAGCTATTGAATCACAGAGGTTGTTGGCGAAGTGTCTGTTGTATCTAGTGGGTCTGTAAATGAGTAGGAAGCTGTGGGAGAAAGTCGGTGGTAGCGAGAGTTTACTAGAAGGGATTCACAGGAGGGGATGCATGTCTGGGATTCGATGAGTGAGACAGAGAAATGAGGATTGAAGAGGACTGCCACTCCGCCACCTCTGGAGGGACTATTGTGGGCGATGAGCAAGTAGCTAGGGGGGAAGGCTACATGTGCTACAGGTGCACAGTCATCAGAGAACCAGGTTTCAGTGATAAAGATGAGGCTGGGCTTGTCAGAGGGTAGGAGGTCAAAGATTCTATGTCTGTTTCTTGCTACAGAGCAGGCATTAAAAAGGATGCAAGTGACTTTGTGAGGGTATGTGGTTTTCGTGATGCTCATCGAAGTGGGAGCTTGGAGTACGTTGGTGCCCGGTAGGTGGTGGGTGTGGTAGGAACATTCTGGGCGGTTCAGACAGGGTGGGGTGGGGTACAGGAGGGGCTGGGTGTGTGTGGACTTTGAGTGACGGGTGAGAGGTTTACGTTGATGGGGGCGGGAAGAGCAGGTGGGTGGAGGTGGATATGTGAGAGGTGAGGGGTGGGTGAAGGGGGGTTGGGAGGGCGGTGGATGGATCAGTTGGTGTGTGGGGGTTTAGGTGGGTAGATTTTGGAATGAGTCTGGAGGGTGCTGGGCATTAAGGTGTACAGGGGCGAAGTCAACAGAAAGGGGGTGGAAACTGGGCAAGGGGAGAACTGGGCGAGGGGAGAAGGGAGTCTATGGGAGTAGGGGAGCGAGCGGCTGGGAGGTTGGGCTGAAGCAGAAGTGGTGAGGACTAGAGGGTCGAGGGAGAGGACCAGTCATGTTTTCTGCATTTTGTGGGTGTTGGTGCCATAGGGCGTTGAGAGGGGGTTGGAGGGTCAGAAGGGGAGGGCGATGAGGCTACCATTCTAGAAAGGCCGATATGCTCTGTTTTCAGAGGGACATGAAGGGGGTGGTTTATTGGCAGGGGTCGAGTAGGGGTTTCGAAGGAGGGAGAGGGTGGCATGGGAGGTTGGTCAAGAGGTTGGTGAGTTCACCAGTGGGCTGAGGGGGAGGGAATGGGCGGCAAGGGAGTTTGGAAGAGAGGGAGGGGAGTTCCTCAGAGGGCACAAGGATGGAGCGGAAGTAGAAGCGGATTTGACCTGTTTGGAGCGCCAGAGGGCTCCCCTTACTTGGGATTTCGATAAAAGGTGTGGGGTATCAGGGTGTTCTCAATAGATGTCAGAGGGAGAGTGGAAGTCGATGAGTTAGGGTGGGATGAGGATGTGGGATAGGTGCTTGAGGAGGCAGGTGTTTGCCACGCCATAGTGCTCCTCTGATCTTAGAGTTGGACGAGGGATGATTGTAGGAGAGTGGGTGGGCGGTGTCAGGTTGTATTGATGTACGAGGGGAGGAGTCATGGTTTGCGATCTGGTGAGGAATAGAGGGGGGGTCGTGAAGTTGGGTGCTAGAGCACGTGCCATGTGGGGTGAGCAAAGGGGGGTATGGTGTGGGAAGGATTGGAATCAGGACAGGTCGGAGAGGGGTTATATGATGAGCTGGGATCCCCATCCCAGGGGGAGGTCAGGGCGGTACCTAGGGATTGATGAACTAGTAACAGTAGAAGTAGAGGTCCTTGATGTAAAAACTGCATCTATATTCTGGACACCATGGCAGTGGGAGAGGGCCAAAGAGGGTAGCGGTAGGGTGGAGGTCTAGATGAAGTAGAAGCGCCTAAATCGAATGAGTGAGTGCAATTCTAATTGTGCAGCGTAGGCAAGTAAATCACAGTGCCATCTCAGGGGGTACTTTGAATCAATGTGACAAGATACATTCTAAATGAGTGGCACAGGCAGGGAAATCACAGTACTATCACAGTGGGCAGCCTACAGATGTGAATCAATCCAACAAGAACAAATTCTAGGAGAGCGGTACAAGTAAACAAATCACAGTACTGTCTTGGTGGGCACCTTCGAGAAGTGAATCAGACGAGCAAGAGCAATTCCAGGTGTGCGGCACAGGTAGGTAGGTCACAGTACTATCTCAGTGGGGACTTTCGCAGTGAGACTCAATGTAACTTTCTAGGAGAGAGTCAGTCTTAACTAGAACAATTTCTAGTTCACAGAGGATGTAACAGGAACAATTTCTAACAGAATCGGTGTAACAGGAATGAATTCTAAGTGAGCGGCAGAGGCAACTAAATCACAAATATCACTGTGTGCACTTTCTAGAAGTGCATTAATGCAGCAAGAGCAGTTTCTGAGTGTGACCGTTGCAGGCTAGTAAATCACAGGGATATCTCAGTGGGCACCTTCTGGATGTGAATCAGGCTAACAAGAACAAGTTCTAACTTACAGGGACAAAAAAATTACAGTACGGTCTCAGTGGGCAGATTCTAGATGAAATTCAGTGCAGCAAGAACAATTTTCAAAGTGTGTGGTGCAAATAAATCACAGTATTATCTTATTGTATTATCTTAGCGGGCACTTTCGATGCATAACAGGTTAACAGGAACAATTTCAGAGTCACAGCAGCGACTTTCTAAATGTGAATCAATGCAACAAGAACATTTTTCTAAGTCTGTGGTATTAGTAAATCACATTGTTATCACTGTGGTCACTTTTTAGGTGCGAATCAGTGTAACTTTCTAGGAGTCAGTCTAACTAGAAGAATTTCTAAGTCACAGTGGATGTAAAAGGGACGATTCTAGCAGAATCGAAGTAACAGAACAAATTCTAAGAGAACAAGTTCTAGGTGAGCAGGAAAGGCAAATAAATTACAGAACTATCTCAGATGGCACTTTAGATGCGGATCAAGCTAACAAGAACAATTTCTAAGAGTGTGGGACAGGCGAAATATAATTACAGTACTGTCTCAGTTGGAACTTTCTCGATGCAAATCAGTGCAACTAGAGCAATTTTCTAAATGTGTTGTACAATTAAAGTACAGTATTATCTTAGTGGGCACTTTCTAGAAGCAAATTAGGCAAACAGGAACAGTTTCTAAGTGTGCGGGATAGGCAAAATAAATTGCGGTAATATCTTAGAGGGCACTTTCAAGATGTGAATCAATGCAATGAGAACAATTCTCTAAGTGTGTGATACAGATAGATCACAGTCTCATCTCAGTGATGCGAATCAAACTACGGAACAATGGGCCTCATTATGACATCGGCGGTAGCCTTACCTGTGATACAGGCACGGCTGCCGCCGGTGTCATTTTCTTTCCAGCACCCGCAAATGGGCAATTACCGGGTCATTACGGCCCTGCCGGAACCAATAATTGTCCATTTGCGGGCGCCGTAACAAAGATGCTCCCCATTCCCATTCAGCCCTATAGGGCTGAATGGGAATGGGGAGGTCGGATGCACCGGCATGCTGTGCTCGCGGGTGCCGCTCTGCCGTCAGGTCCGACCTGGCGGGCATAAAGACACCAGCGAGCACAACTTGTAGTTTGCCAGTGCGGCAACTACGGTACTGGCAAGCTTACCAGTACCGTAGTTCCCGGACCGGCAAACTTATAATGAGGCCCAATGTCTAAGTAGATAAATCACAGTACTATCTAGGTGGGCAGCTTTCTAGAAAATTATTGTAACTTTCTAGATGTGACTCGACCTAACAACAATACATTTCTAGATGTAACTTTCTAGATGTGACTCAATCTAACAACAATAATTTATAAGTAATTTGGCAGTTAGATTGCAGTACTATCACCATGGGAACTTTCTAGATATGAGTCAATGTAACAGGGACAAATTCTAAGTAATCAGCAGAGGCAACTAAATTGCAGAAATTTCAGTGTGGACTTTGTAGACGAGCATCAATGCAGCAAGAAGAGTTTCTATGTGTGACCGGTGCCTGTAAGTAAAGCACAGAGATATCTCAGTAGCCACCTTCTGGGTGTGAATCATGCTAGCATGAACAAGTTCTAAGAGAGAGGGACAGGCAAATAAAGTACAGTACTGCCTCAGTGGGCACTTTCTATATGTGAATCAAAGTAACAGGAATATATTCTAGGTGAGTTGCCCAGGCAGGTAAATCACTTACAGTAAATCACAGTAATATAACAGTGTGTACTTTCGAGAGGTGGAAGAGTGCAGCCAGAGCAGATGTGATTCAAGTCAAACTGCAATTCCTAAAGGTACGATGCAGGCTAACATTCATAGTGCTGGGATAGTTTGTAAAGTGGTTGGGCTTCCAAGGTAGAATGATTGCTCTACTCCCCATCCCAGCCACTCCTACCTTGTTAGTAGCTGCAATGGTTGATGACAGGCCACTGGCTTCCCCTGCTGACACCTGCATACACAACCTGGAGCCGCCCCTGTTGGAGCCACCCTTTGCCTTGGGGCCCTTAGCCACAGGGGCTGCACAGGCAGAGGGCTGCGCTGGGAGGGTCAGTTATGACCAGAGAATGAGCCAATCACGGTGGAGGGGTGGTTTGGGAGGTGGGAGGGATAGGGAACAAGGAGGAAGTGGATGCAGGAGAGGGGTCTCTCAATCATTGGAAAAATGGGGTCCTCACAGACTGTATTATTAGCTCATCCTAATTTTGTAAAAAAGAACAATCAGTGCTTTGATTGGTCTAAAACTATAGATGCTACTACCAGCTCTAAGTTATATGGACATATCATGTCTTACAAAAAGAAATTGGAACATTAGGACCGTACTTGATCCAATTCACAGTGAAAATGTCAGAAATAACTTCATGCGTTTTTGTTTTTAATGTTTGTTTAACAAATGAAATTTTAAATATAAGGCAGGTAAATGATATACATGACTATGCTTTCTGTAGGTTTTGTCAGAACAATCAAGTGGTTGTATCCTTGAAGCATTTATAGATTTATTGTCCTGCATTAAGATCTCAAAGATTATTGTTTTTTGGGAAATATGTTTCAAATCTTTATTTTGTGTCATTGGATTATTTATGGTTAAATATGCTTCATGGTAAAAATGTTTCCTTAATAATTAGTGTTGCAAGATTCCTAAAGGATGTGTGTAAATTGTTTAGTTAGTTAGTTATGTATCTAGAGCAATTTGTGTTTTCTTTCTCTTCCTATTATGGTTTTCCCCCAAAACATTTTTTGCTCTGATGTACTATTTTCTCTTAATTTATGAAATTGGGAATTTTGCATTATATAATCTTTGTCATTTACTAATCAAAATTAATCTGTACCGTTTTATTCCTTTTAATAACTTGTAGAGGTTTTTTTTCATAAAACCATAAATAAATAAATAAATAAATTATTAGTGTGTCAAGAACATGATTCTGAATACTCATGAAAGTAAATCATGTTTGTAACATGAACCAGGAGAATCTGTGGCCACAATGTGCCATACATTCATCGTGCATCAATGCAGCAATAAAAACAACTTTTTTTTGTATTGATGGGAAAAGCAAATTGTCTGCAATTATTTTGCAGGGAAAAGGGGAAACACTGATGCCACGTTTTAGAAAGCACTGGAAAAACACCACCAGGAGTTACTTTAAAACTGAAAACAGGAAACCATCATCATTTTGCACTGCGGTAAATGTGTTTTTCTTGTGTCAAATGATTGAGAATATAAAATTTGTTTTGGGTGAGAAAATTGACTTCTTTCACGATAGTGCTTACAGACGTTAATATTTCGAGTGGCCTACTTGGGGCCAGTGTCATAAATACAGAACTTGGTTTTAGTTCTTGGTCCATGGATACTGAAAATAATTATGATCTGACTTTCCTGAAGAACACCCACATTTCTTTCTCTCTTTTAAAGGGGACGTGGTAAGTGGTAAAAAAACTGTAAGTGCAAATAAAATCAGATTGAACATCAAAATGCTTGCCTGTAAATGATGTCATCCTCTCTTCTGGTTGCATTCTTAGACCTGTTAATTCAGTAATTCATCTTTTATAACACGCTCAATATGGAGATCAGACTCTAAGCACAAGACAAGGATTCAAACCTGTGTTGCTTTTCATGGTCTTGTTCCAAAACAAACACGTTGTCGCTCAGCTATTCTCCCACCCGTGCCCTCTTTCTCCCCCTCTGAGTTGTTACTACTGAAGACTAAAAATGTTTACTAAAAAAACCCATACACCATTATTTGAACAGGAGGGAAACAGAACAAGAAAAATGGTTGTTATTCAACACGAATTCCATCATAGCCCGACTTATATACATTTCTGTCCTAGATGTTATTAGATAACTTGACATTCCTCAGGGGCAGTCATGTATCTTGTGCTTAACATGTGGTGATTCTTTTCCACTTCTGATTGTAATTCTTACTTCAAGTTTCAACAAGGTACTCCAATATCTGTAGGTACACAAATATAAAGATACATATCACTATGCAGGCGTCAACGGTTTGAAAAACTTCACCTCGCCCTAACCCTCAATACCAAAAGGGGTAAACCAAGTAGGAAAAACAAATAATCTCTACCTGTGGAGCGTCTGGTAAATTAATGGACTATGGAAGATTTTTTGCCGGCCCTACATTGACAGACGGATAATTATACGGTTCTGTTGAGGTGAGGTTCTCTATTGAGTACTTTCTCTCTCACCATGACTTATGCTGGTGGTAGATGTCAAAGTTCACTTTGTGTCAGGTGTGGATTAATAAGGTGATATGTTCCTGTCCTCACGGTTTTCCTTGTGTGTATTTGTTTGTTTGTTTCTCGCACAGATAGACCCAATGGAATATGTGTGATATGATGACCTGTGTGAATCCAACCAAGAATTACAATCGTAATATGGCTTAAGAGATTTATATCCTTTGGCTTCTCGATACAGGTAGAGATTATTTGTTTTTCCTACTTGGTTTACCCCTTTTGGTAAACATTTTTATGCGTTTTGTATATTGTATTGTAACATGTGCATATGCTTTTATGTTTTTTAGAATTGTGTCATGATTTTGTTGCTTTGAATATATTAATAATTAAACTTGATATGAAAGATAGTTACAGAAATAAACCCTAGATTTTTTTCAGAGGGGGTTTTTGTCAAGGTACCCACTCTATTACTGACAGTATATATGAAAATTATGTTGTATACCCTTCCTTTTTTTTAGATTTGAGAATATTATATCCCCACTGAGTAGGAGGTGTCAATACCTTGTGTGTGGGGGCTTAACCTAGTAGAAGAATTTGAAGGTACAGTCTGCCATACAGATTCCACCAGTGAAGGAAGGCCAGTATTTCCAAGAGGTAAGCAAGATCCCTCGCCTAAACATCTCCCAGAGAACAGAGGGAGATACCGAACTCAGAGGAACCGCCCAACAGCTCCAGAACCGGTACCCAGCCACCACACAGCATGACCTGCTAGGTTTTGCCAGCAAGCTTCCTTCCAGAAGTTCCAGAGAGTCTCTGAACAAAGGACAAGGCTGTTGCCTGTAAACACTCTCCTCAGCTTTGGGCAGTCCATCTTAAAGGACGACACCAGCCCAGCGAAGAAGCTATGAGGAGTGCCACGACAAGCATCAACCAGCATCCGGCTTTTAAGGACATTTTTTAGGCAGTCGAGACCTTGAACCGCGACCGGCTGCACCACTGACTGTTTTAACTAAAGCTGTTCGAGACGACTCGCCCAGCTTTCCAGATCCGCCAACCAGCACAGAGACAGCGATTCTTGACCCTGAGCAACCGTGCAGGCCAGCCTGGAGCTGTCTGTCCAGTCTCGCTTGCCGAACTTCCTGCCGCCTGATACCTGGATCTGTCTCCTGTCTTAAACTCTGTCGCAGAAGGTGCAAATCGCCCTGAAACTGACTCGACCCTGTCGAGCACCAAGAACCTATACAAGCACAAGGTACATTCTGGTTCTACCCCCCTAGTCCGTCTACGAAGGCCCCTAATGACATTTTACAACATTTTACGACCCATTGCTCCCTTTGTGCTGAAGCCAAGTATCCTTGAACTATTACGATTTATTACTTTGCTGACTACCCTGTCAATATACAAAGCGCATCCCTTTTCCTTCTTGAAACTGTGGGTTGTATTTTGCAGTGTGCAAGACTGTCTGTTGAATAATAATAAAGTAGATATTTGTATTTGTATACAACCTTGACCGGACAGTCCTTTTTAGCATTGGGTAATAATTGTAGTTTCGCTGTGTTGCAACTAACCAATTATCCTGGACCTTGCGGAAATGGGCCTGCTGTTCCATCCATGTTACCAAAATTGGAAACAGAGGTTTATAATTGACTTGTGCTTCCAATCTGCTCGGGTCCCTTCTGGTGTACTAGAGGTGTGCGGCTGATTGAGGGTTTAGAAACGATATTAATCCCTGGACCACTGGTGCCCCGGATGTTTATACGTCACATTAGTGGCAAGCGGTCGGATCAGTTGGAGCCTTGCACACAGCTTAGTCACCCAACGATAAGGAGTACTGTTGCAGGCAATGTTTAGTCACTGCTAGGTATTAGTCATGGGTCTTGACATGGAGACTGTAGAAGGCATGACCAAGGATGTCCTGCACGTCTTATGTCAAGAGAGGGGACTTCCCCACAGCACTAAGGCTAACATACCTGAGCTGCTGACCAGCCTCCAAGCTTGGGTAGAAGCGAGGGCGGTTGGGGAGAAGACCCCAGGGTGGGCTAGGCCCTGTGTACTCGAACGAACAAGACCTTCTGTAGGGGGAAAATGACAAGAACGACCGAATGAGCAGTGTTTCTCAGCAATCAACCTACTGGGAGGCAAGTTTGGTTTCTCACCACTCAAGTGTCAGTGAGGACAGGGGCTAGTGCGGCATCCTGCAGGTCCCAGGCCTCAGCACAATTTCTAAGTGGCCCAGTATTGTTCTGACTGTTAATGATTTAGCGGCTAGAAAGCTCCTGCTCAAAGAGAGGAGACTAGTGCTAGTGGAACAGAAACTGTGGGTCAAGGTCCCGTATAACTGCACAAGCTGCCACTTGCAGAGAAGAAGGAGGCCAACAGATCCACCTTTAGCAAAAGCAGCAGTGGTGGCTCGAACCAGAGTGCCCAGGATAAGCCCTGGCGACACATCCCCAAAGACTTAGAGCAGGCTTATGAAGTTGAGACGGATATTTATGACTGGTTTGAAGTGCTTGAGCTGGCTTTCCAGCTACAGGAGGGGGATGAGGTACTGTGGGGTGCAGATCTGATGAGTTACTTTCCGACACCAGGGACTAATGCAATTCTTCATTTAATTCCTGAGGAAAGACCCATTTATGAGAGCATGAAGGCAACCTTCCTCAGGAAGTTCTGTAAAACCCTAGAATAGTATCTCAAGAGCTTCAGAGAGCTTGGAATGAAAAATGGGCAGACATTTGAAGTGTTCACACACTTGTCGTTGAAATATCTGAGTGGGTGGGTTACTGGTAACAAAGTTGACACATTTAAAGGGATGTACAACTTGATTGCGTGTGAGCATGTATTGAAAAACTTTGAGATTGAACTAGACCAGCATCTTGAGGCAAAGACTATCACAGACCCTAGGGAGCTTGCAAAGGCTGGGTACTCGAGTCCAGAAAAAGGCTCAGGCGAGCACACCTAAACCAGAAGAGATATAGGCGGTCAAAAAAGTAAACAAGGATGGGAAGGACAAAGGTCCAACCCAATCCTATTCGAAGTCAGGTCTCCAAGAGAATGAAGGGAAATCCCAAAACTCTAGTTCAGCCGTGCACACCAAAAATAGGAGCACAGGCACCCCAAACACTGGTACACCTGCGTTCTCACCACCCAAAGGTTGTTTAGTGTATAAGGTGCTGGGCCACAGGAAAGGGGATCCTGCTTGCAAGGGATTACCCAATCATGCCATAGTGAATGTTGGACTTATGGAAGAGGTTATCATTAGTGTGGGCCTTTTATGGGAGGACCTCACACTAGGCCAAGGAGTGGGCCAATGTGGATTGGTTACACTCAGTGGGAACAGTACCGGGTCTCCAGAAGAGATCCCAGTTCCCAATAACAGTCAACTCTATTTAGAACTTGTGTATATCAATATACACAAAACTCCTGCGGTCCGAGACACCGTGACTAGCCTCACTGCTGTCACCTGGCAGTAGGCACAGCCAGGCCAATATATTGATGGGCCTGATTGTAGCGTCAGTGATTCTGACTAAAAGAGTAAGTGCCCCTTGGCGATAGCAGAGTTCAGCTGGCGAGGTGAAATGACACAGCTTCGTGTAGCAGTGAGCCTAACCCAGCGCCATGTAGCAGTGAAAGGCTCCATCCCTGTCCCATGTCTGTTGGGTAATGATCTTCCTGATCCTGAATTAGTTGCATGCGGCTAACCAATTGAGGGCCAAAGAGACCACCAGATTGAACACTCTCAAAGCCTTAGGGCCTGGAGTGCTTCCAGAGGGCTTGTTGGAAGGAACAGCATGGCCGGTAGCCCCAAGTCCAGTTCCACAGACTGCTGAATCACCAACTCCTGTGGGAGAGAGGCCAGCAGCCACTGAGGGCCCTACTTTGGTAGCAGGGGACTCAGTGACCTCAGAGTTGCCTTGCACAGTGCAGGAACCAGCCAGAGGTGGAGGACCAGGTGAGTGTAGATCTGAAGGGCCTGCCCAAGCTGCATGAGTTTGCCATAGCTGGGGGCCCAGATCAGACTGACTTCTTCACAGCTCAGATGGCAACTCAATGTCACTTGGCACCTTGATTAGGAAATTGGAGTTCATTGTGTGTCACCATGCAGACAGTAGTCCATAGCGAATCAATGCAGTGATGTGTGCAGCAATGATTTGTGTGCTGTACACGTCACCACCCTGTTGGTTAATTGTGTCTATGTGGTGCTCCTTCATGTAATAGCACATATACCTGTTTTTCTCTGATGTGCCCAATATCCATACAAGAGCACACTGGACTGTTTTGTATATGTGACTCTGACGAGCATGACATACTGTGCCCACACTTAAACAATCAAAGAAGTTGCCTCAAATTGTAAATCCACGAGGCCAACCGCCCTTTCTACACTGCCACACCATGGTTTTCACCAGCTGCTGGCCAGCACTAATAAGAGATGCTAATGCCAGCTTGGTTAGATAATGCATGGGCCTGCTCTTTCTTACCGAAATAACCCTTGACGCCTGCGCAATGGTGATGAGCTAGTGGCTGAGGAACTGTGGGCCCTTTACCAAGCATCAGAAACTGGTTTAGTTTAAAACGCGTCATCAGCTTATTACTGGTCAGGCTAAAGTTTGAAAGAGGTACAATCCTTTCTGTGTAGCCTTTCTGTGCATTGTTTATTGGGGCTCTCTTGTGAGGTATCCTGCACTGTCTGTAGATATAATTCCCTAAAGATGTCTCTGTATTGGGATGGGCACGCCCACACTGAGATGCAGCCCTTCCTCCTCTAAAATTCTTCAGAAACAAGAAGCTAAAGAGGCCTTGTGCCCCATTTGAGGGGCTGGTGTTACAGCCATTTTATACTCGCATCCAAAAACGTAAGCTGTCCAAATGAGCATCTATGGTTACAAACATTTTAATTTCAGGGTGAGTATTGTGAACCGTGATGTGAGCAACAAGCCTTGCATCAGTCATGCATTTAGAGATTCACACATACAATCCTTTTATCACAAACTTGCTTATCAAATGTAGAAATCTCTGATCACTGTTATAGTCCTGAAATGCTCTGTGATTTAATGCAAAGTATACAGGAATCCTCATTAGTGCTATGTGTCCCCTTTCCCACTCTCAGAGAGGTATTTTGAAAGAGTACAATAAGAGTGTACTAGATTTTCCATCTTGGGATGATAACCTTCTATCAGAAAGTAACTCATATGGTTAGTCTAGTATTGCCCCATGCGAAATACAAGTGAGGTGGTACAAACAGAAGACCTGCAATATAGGGCCAGGTCCGTGACAGAAAAACCATTTACTTGGGCTGCAACAGCTGTGTTTTCACATTACAATTTTTTCTGTAAAGTACTTGAATTACAATGTAATGAAACCAGCTTCATTTATATAGCAATTAATTATTCATATTGTGGAGGGGTTTTGTCACAAGACAGAGGTGTAGTTTGGGAGTGACGTGTGCCAGTCAGTGTGGGTGGGGGGTGCATTCTGATGTTTTTGATGTTTTGCTCTGAGCACCAAGCTGGCTAGAAACTGCCCTGATTACAGCACACACCTTTTGTGGGGACGACCAGCCCCTCCCATCTGAATGAAGAGCAGGAAATCACTAATGATGGCTCATTAGTGACACACTGCCCTACTTTCAGATGGGAGAGGGTGGTAGGGGGAGCAACTGCCCCCATGTTGACAGTCAGAATTCATTTAGCTCAGCAATGTATTCACTACTTTGTTTTTTGTCCTGGTGCTTAAAATGTACACTTTGCATTACAAGCTGTGCCGCAGACTGCTTCCACTCTAAACGGGGGAGAAATGAGGACTGTGGGGACTTTGTACCAGTGAACAGAACAAAGATCCCATGGTCCTCATTTCTCCTGCTGCAGCAGTGGACAGGGAAGGAGCCAGGGCATTTCATCCTTTTCAAATTAGAGGCGTCAGGGCATTTCAACATTTTCAATGGAGGGGCCTTCACTGTGCCTGATAATCCCAAAATTCTCTTTAATTTTATGTAAAGCTGCATTTTATTTTTACAAGGTTATTTTACTCACTGAATGCTGATTAAGTCATCTAACAAACATTAAGGTCTAGATTAATACTTCGCTGAAGAAAATGCTGGCATTAATGACTGGGTGATGCAGCCTATTCTGGCACAGGAGGTGGTGCATCTTCCATTTGATGTCCAGGATGAGCTGATTGAGGTTCAGTCAGACACTACTCTGCAATCTGATTTTAGGAACATTTCAGTGGGTGACATTTTGGCTGAAGGTAATCCTGGAATATCCTACTTTGGCAAGGTCTGCTATACAGTCTCTTTTACTCTTTGAGTCGTCCTACTCGTGTGAAATAGGCTTTTCAGCATTGGCTGTACTAAAAACGAAATACTGCACAAGGCTGGAAGTGGAGGACAACCTCAGAGTGGCGGTCTCAAAAATAAAGTCACACATTGACTCACTTTCTGCTGAGAGACAGGCCCACCCTTCCCATTAGTACTTGCTCTGTAAAATCAAATTACCTTCTGCTGAATATACTAATAGGAATGTATTTTGAGAAAATAAAAGCCCTGCTGGAGAATGTTGTATTTACTTGCACAGTTTTTGTGTTTCAATCAAAATTATGGCACCAGGCATTCTGCAGCCATCTCTATAAAAAAAATAAAAATAACACCACACAGAGGGGCGGGGGAGGGGGTTCCGGAACAATTTATTATTTGCTCAGAGGGGCCTTGCCATAAAAAGTTTGTGAAGAACGCGGGAAGAAGGGAGTTGAGTCCACATTTACAGCCTGGCCAGCTAATGCTGCCCAGATAAATACAGCGCTGCACTGTAAATTTAATGACCTGATCGGGGCCAGGACACAGGCACCATACTCCCATAAGCTTAGAGGGGAGCATCGGCGAAGTTCCCAGCACGGAGGAGGAACCTGCTCACCCATCCCGTCGCTAAAGCAGCACCCACTCGGGGACCCCGCCGGAGACACTCTGTACTGAGCGGCAGGAGCAGCTGCCAGCCTCTGCCATCGCCTGAGGGAAACAGCAACCAACAGGTGGGACGTCCCGACTCCCCAACACCGTTGGAGCGGGAGCAGCAAGATGATGCACCGAAGCACCTGCAGCTGCAGATCCGAGGCACACACCCTCCACACCTGACGGAATCCACAGGGGCCCCTTGAATATGGCGCACTAGACGCGGGCTTCTGTGCTCTCACATTAATAAATCAATCTCTCCACCCATACAGGGGCACAAGTACACCTCAGCCCTTCAGCAGCCCAGACGCCCAGACGCCCGGCAGGCAGCCAGAGACCCAGTGCGCGCTCTCTAGCAGAGGAAGCAGCCACGTCAAATCAGAGTGGAGGGGGAGAATAAGAGACAAACACCAGCAATCATGGAACCGGGAACCGGAATGTAATCGGTGCCAGCCCCCTGAAGCGATTATTTGCATCAATTACTCACTTCCCGGCAGCAGAACCTGAGACCTCAGCACCACAGCTGGTCCACCGGGAGTCATCTCGACAAGCAGCGGAAAGCAAGTACCCCCACAACCTTCCGGGAACCACGGTCGGAAGGGGAAACGTAACCGTGGCAGACTCCCAACACAGCTCCCACCTGCATAATCCCTTACCACCACACAGTACGCAAAAGATCCAACTACCTCCCACGGGAGCTCTCACACCACCAAAAGAAGCTCCACCAACCTGCCGTAAGCAGAAAGAAGAAGCACCCACCCAGCAGCAGTTGAGTGGCTGGTGGCATCCCAAAAAAGAGCGATCACAATAAGGCGCCCGGCGGGGGAAGTGGGCAGAGGAGCACCGCAGCACCACGGTGCTTATAGCATTGAGGGGCGGCAAGAATAAGGTGACACCTCTCATGCCAGTGTAGCAGCAGAGGTCTGCCCTGAGACAAGGCCAAGGAGTGAGGAGTCCTCACCCCCCCACCACCAACCATTAGAGTTACCGCAGAAGTCATGGCAAAGGGCGGGAAAGCGACAAAACAAACATCATATAGATATCGGAGCCCTAATAAGTCACTCCTCCCAGGAGAAGGCAAAGAAAAATGATCAAACACAGGATGCACCCACCGAAGCAACTAGCACACCAGAGATGCCCGAGCCCGTTCAATCAGTGACTAAATCAGACCTCAAGGACCTACTGTCAATCATAACAAAAGAGATCCAGAAAGGAACTCACAAAATCACAAAGAATATCAACGCTGGACAAAAAGGTGGAAGAGGTAGAAAGCCGCACGGGAGACGTGGAAAACAACGTGTGTGATAATGCCTTTGAGTTGGAAAAGGGCCTGGACCGCATTACAGCCCTGGAAGCAAAATGTGAGCTGCTTGAGGCGAAGCAGGAGGACGCAGAAAATCATTATATGAGGATTAATATCCAACTCTGAGGGATTCTTCAGCAATTGCAGACGCGGAACTCGAAGCCTTTACAAAGGACTTGTTCAGATTTATTCTTACCCTCCTGGACAACTCTCCTCTGGAAATAGACTGAGTCCATCGTACAGCCCCGAGGCAGACATCATCATCACCCCAGATGTGCTGGTGCAGATTCACTTCTTCAAAATGAAAGAAGAAATAATGAGGGAGGCTAGAAAAACTAAACAGATCACCTTCAGAGGGGTAACCATCTCCCTATATCAAGACCTAGCAAGCACTACCCTGCAGAAGCGGAAAGCACTCAAGAACCTCACAGAATGGCTACAGGTCCGAGAAGTCCAATACAGCTGGATCTTTCCAACAGCCTTGAATTCCACGTGGGAAGGTGCCCGAAGGCAAATACGTATCCCTAAAGAGGCGGAAACATTTATGGGAGCTGGGGCAGAAAGTGGAGATTCCGAATCAGAAGCACCCGCCCAAGATCAAACAAGAACACCATCTGCCGGCTGCTGGTCCCAAGCCAACAGGAGGCAAAGGCCTTGCGACCCTCATAAAACCACTAAGCCAGACTGAATCAGAATTCATATCAGCCACTCACAGGTTAGTTGCCCCTCCAGGTGTCTCATCTTCACAGTCTTCTCGTTGGAGCGCTAACCACACTACCATTAGAGGGGTGGGCAGGGGAGGCGGGAGAGTCCCCCCAATATCAAGGGGCAATCCCCAGCACACTTAAACACAATCACTACGTGCAGTTGAAACGCAATATACAGGTCCACTGGGCGCATGATATGTCCACTGCCGTCCCATTGATGGCGGGTAAGCCCTGTTGACCTCAATTGGTTCGATCATGGGGCTCAGCTAGTTGCCCCGTCGGTTGAAGCTGGTCTCACTCCTAGTAGTTGGGGGGGGAGTGGGGTCAGGAGGGAGGGGGGGAAGCTGAAGGTTAGGGAAGCATGTACATTCCAGACTCCCCACACACCCAAGCCTTACGCAACTTAGACATACACAGATAGCACACGCGCACACTCTCATAGGGGGACTCACCACGCCACTAACACTGGACCCAGTCCTAAGGGGCCTATAGCCGAATACATACAGGAGCCTCATGGGGTCGGATGAGGAAAGAGACATTCGCATTATAACGTGGAATATACAAAAATTGACTTACCTCCTTAGCAGGGGATATAATAATTCTACAGGAGACAAATTTATTGGCTGCAGACGA
Source organism: Ambystoma mexicanum (assembly GCF_040938575.1). Lineage (NCBI taxonomy): Eukaryota > Metazoa > Chordata > Amphibia > Caudata > Ambystomatidae > Ambystoma > Ambystoma mexicanum. Next base: position 348,743,217 of record NC_090935.1, read on the forward strand.
ACGACGCATCAGATTTAGGCGATTTAAAAAGACCTATTTCGCCTCCTCAGTGGAGAAAAAAAGGGGAGTAGCGATCTTACTCAGCAATAATTTCCCACTCACAGAACCCACTGTAAAAAGTGGACCCCAAGGGCAGGTACATCTTGCTGAAGGGAAACATATCTGAGAAACCAATTACCATAGCAGGGATTTATTGCCCTAATGCCGGCTAAGATAAGTTCCTGCTGGATCTCCTCTCAACACTACTGACATTTACAACAGGATACCTTCTCATCGGCAAAGACTTTAACATGGCCCCCGACCCTTAACAGACAAAACCCTCCCCCCAATCCCTCCCCCCACCTAGTGCCGACTTCACACAGGTCCTAGCCCTCGCCAGACTCCTGCGGTAAACCGAAGTGGTAGATGCCTGGAGACTGGCAAACATGGGAGCCAGGGACTACACCTTTTATTCCAATGTGCATGAAGGCCATTCACGGATTGACCTACTCGTGATCACTGGGAACCTCTTCCCGTGCATAAGGAGAAAATAAATCCACAACAGGATTATTTCTGATCATGCTGCAGTGTCTGCAGACCTAACAATCAGAGGGTCGCCCACACCCCCTCCAAGATATTGGAAGCTCAATGACTCCATATTATTGGACGATACAATTAGAGCAGAGGTGAGGGACAGGCTGACCAACTATTTCAAAGAAAACACAACCCCTGACACATCTATTGGGACAATTTTGAAAGCCATGAAGTCAGTGGTTAGGGGAACACTTATTGTTACACTCACCTGGTCTCTGCGGAGGCGTTGGGGCACGGTTGCAGCCCTCCCTGAACTTGAATCACCCCCTTCATGCATCTCCCTCAGCAGAAAAGCTGTGAGCGGTGGTACGTGGTGATACTGCTCCTGCATGGAGTTAAGAGTGTGTGAGTGCGCCAATCTGTGATTGCTGTACCTCTCGAACCCTTCACCCCAAAGTACGGTTTCTGTGAGCATACGCCGGCCCATAAAGCTCACCTGTGAATTATGAAAGATAAGCTCTCCATCCTGCTACTTCTGGCAGGGGCGCGTCGAATGGGATCTAGTTCCTTCACTGATCCCTGATAAGGATTAGTCCAGTCCAGCTGCGATTATGCTTCTCCTTATGATTGGGAAGTCTTTCTTGAGCACTTGTGATGCTGTTCGTTCTGTTTAATGTCTTTATATGTTGCTCCTATTTATTCCCCACAATAATGTCTCTCTTCTGTTTTCTTCCCTTAGATGGAAATGCGGCCTCAATGCAGCTGAGAGACGTGGCCGGATTGAAGATGGATGCTACCACAATGTTCAACAGCAGGTAAGTGATGGTTTAAGGAAAAGCGCGAAGTATGGCAAAGCGCAACCTTAAACTGACTGTTTTTTCGATGTCTAACCTTGTCTTCTATTTTAACTTGCAGGCGCTGCTGTCGACGATGGAGTGCTGCGGTGCCAAGATGAAGATTTAGGCGTTCCGGAAAGTGTAAAGATGAATACTTAGTTCGCTGAAGAGATGTACAGGTAAGAACAGCTTCCCCCAGTTGGTAAGTATGCTGGCAGGAAGCAGGATGTCCAGGAAGCAGGATCTTCAAACGTAAGTCTGACCTCAGGCGACGGTGAGCGTTACGCTGCTTGCAAGTGCAGAATAGCGCGAAGCGTCTGCCTTGAGGATCGGGGCAGCTTACATAGCTGAGATCATGGGCACGCCCATTAGGGCCTTCTTACCAGCCACACCCTGCCACTCCTAGAGTTAGCAGCCACACCCGAGAATACATTTTGGGCTGCTTAATGGATGGAATGTTCAAGGTTAATGCATCCTGCTTCATGGATGGAATGTTCAAGGTTAATGCATCTGAAGTGCTATGTCCATAATAAAAGCTTTTTGGTGTTAAATGGATGTTATTGTTTACTTTTGTGCATGAGCCACCCAGGACTCCTGTGCATGCGACCCCTGCATGCCTGTGCACCTGACTTCATGACCATGACACTTATAAGTGCAGCTGCAGAACAATATTGGATCTCCAAGATCCAAGGAAACACTCTAGAGCTAAAAGTATCAACATTGGAGAAGGAGCTAAAGGCACGCCATACGAGGAAGGCAGAGAGGGCACTGAAAAAAGCGAGAACATCCCTAGAAATTCACTGGGCGGACCCTTCTGCTAAATCCCTAGCATACACTAAACAATTTTATTATAACAAAAGCAACAAGGCAAATCGCATATTAGCTTATAAATTGCAGCGGGTGCATAAAAGAAATAATATATCATGCCTCCTCGGTGAGGACGGCAAACCCTGATATTCTAACACAGATAAGATGGATGCCCTACTAGTCCATCACAGAGCGATCATGTCCGGCCTGCCACCCCACTCGAGGAGCCAACCCCAAACTTACAGTACTTACAAACGTATGTAGGTCCAAATATCAAACCCCATCTCGAATCCTTAGAAGTCCCAATATCAGTAGAGGAGGTATCCAACAGCATGAAATCCCTGAAGAACACCGTCCGAGCCCAGAGGGCTAACAATAAAATTATATGAAACATATGCACAAATCCTATCCCCGCAGCTTGCACTCGTTTTCAACTCGTTCCTGGAATCCAGGAGGGTAACCAAATCAATGGTGGAGTCACTCACAATATTAGTGCACAAACCAGGGAAAGACCCTGAGCAGGTGTCCTCATATCGACTTATGAACCTGGATGGGAAGATTTATTTTAAAGTCCTAGCATCGAGACTGGGAAACCTTCTCCCTCACTTGATAGACAGGGACCAGACAGGGTTCATTCTGGGGAGGGGTACACATGATAACATTAGAATAACGCTAGACATTATTGAAAGTGGCAACTGACAGGGGGCGGAACTACTGGTTATCTCCCGGACGCTCACAAAGCGTTCGACCTTGTGAAATGGGAATATATTAGGCTCACGCTTGCCCGCATGGGTCTTGGGCGCAACATCACAAAGAGGATAATGGTGAACTATCAATGCCCTAGCACCCAATTAGCGAGTGAGAGTGAATGGAATGAGATCAGAGAGTATTGCCATAAATAGGGGCACTCGCCAGGGCTGCCTGCTGTCTCCCATGGTATTCGTGTTATCCATGGAGCCCTTCGCGGGAAGGGTCGGACAAAATATAGATATACACAGGCTCACAGGGGGAGGCAGGGAATATAAAGCAGCACTATACGCCGATGACATTCTTTTAACAATAACCCAACCAGGCACATCTCTAGCCCGTTAATAGAGGAGCACAACACATTCGGAATAGCTTCCAGATTTAGGATAAATAACGATAAATCCGCTGCATTAGCAATCAACCTCACCAAAAGACAGAAGGAAGAGCTTGGCCCTAAGCTCTCCATTTCATGGGCAGACACAGCGCTCAGATACCCGGGGATACTGATTCCCAAAAAACACACTCAGATCTATCAGTGCAATTTCCCACAACTGATTAAAGATCTGCGGAGAGATATACAACACTGGGGTACACAGGATATCTCATGGTTGGTTAGAATAGCGGTGATAAAGATGAACCTTGTCCCAAGACTAATCTACCAATGCCTCGCACTCCCCACACATTTCCCAGAGATGGAATTGTGTGCTCTATAGAAAGCCGTACTAAAGTTCATCTAGGGGGGGAAGCCCTGTATAGCAAAGAGAATCATGATATGAGGCCGAGCTTCAGAAGGACTGGGAGCATCAGCAATATCAAGATATAGACAAGCAGCACAGCTATTCCCCGCATTCACATGGACTCGAATATCAGACCCGCCGTACTGGAAGGAGATAGAAGATGCATGGTGCAGACCTCCTCTAGCCGACCTCCCGCACATCCAGGCCCCGCAGACCCAGCCTAACGCTGGTCTCCTACTCTGGGCCCACTCCTCCTACTCTGGCCCCGCTCACGCCTTTATGGGATAACCCAGAGTTCTCACTGGGTCTCCATTCTCAGAGCTTTTCCGCCTGGCAAAACGGGGGCCTCCAAAGGATCTCAGATTTTCTAGAGGGTGGTAACCGCATCACATTCGAAGGCTGCAAGACGAAAATTCAAAATCGCAGAAGGGGAAAGATTCAGATATTCTCAGATCCGTCATTGGATATCCCAGAGGAAAGTTAAGGAGAAGGGCTCCAGGGACCTTACTGCATTGGAACTAACATTAACATCTGCTCCCCCCAAAGGGAAAATATCCGCTATATATCGACTCCTGGACAAATCAGACCCCTCCACAAAAGAAAAATATATGATCATATATAAATATGGGAAAAGGACCTGGGCGAACAATAGACATGGCAGCATGGGGTAAGATCTGGACAAGACTGCACAAAGCCACACAATGTGTCACCAACAGAGAAGGCGGGTATAAGGTTTGTTATAGATACTACCTCACTCCTGTACAGTTACACAAATCGAACTTAAACATCTCACCGAACTGTTGGAGAGGCTGCACGAATGAGGGAAAGCTGTTCCACCTACTACGGACCTGTCCGCACGCTACAAAATACTGCCAAGGGGTACTTCATCAGATAAAGGCAATCACAGGTCTTATGATTCCCTGGGATCCAGGGATCATAATGCTTGGGGCCACCGGTGATGGGGAAGTCCCACTGACAGGACACACAGTGCGCTGGTGCATCCACCTCCTAACAGCAGCCAAAATAGCACTAGTACGGCTCTGGAAAACCCGGTGGGCCCATCACTTCTGCTGTGGTGGTCAAAGTGCTGGGACATCGTAGTGGCTGAAAAGATCACAGCAATCCGATCAGGGAATCTGAACTCCTTTTGTAACACCTGGGCCCCATTTATGGACTATGCAGGAAAGTTCCTAGCCCTCACACGAAGACCTCCACTAACTCGCTGGCTGGAATGAACCAACTAACTATAAGGCAGACTCATGTTGGCTGTCCCGCCCCGGAAAGCCGCATATTTCCACAAACCCAACCCTCCCAATATGGAACTGCGCTGAGAACATGCTAATGTATTTTTACATGCATATATGTATTGTCTGAAGTCTTTGTCATTTCTTGAAATTCTAATAAAATATTGAGTTGAAAAAAAAATGAAGTTTGAAGACCACTGGTCTAGTGAAAGGGGGATGGGAAAGCAAGCCCTCATCCCCTCCATGAGATGTGGTGGACTATGTACTCTGCCTTTGGTCTAGAATGGCAAAGTACATGGAACAGTAGACAAAGAACCTAAAGGTCAGTCAAAAGCTGATGAAGCAGTGGCACAACCAGAAGGCCACCGTAACAGTCTATTCTCAAGGCCAGTGTGTGTGGATTACGGAGCCTGTCAACCCCAGTGATCTTCAGGTCAAGTGAACTGGGCCTTACTGTGTGTGGGAAAAGCCAGTGAGGTGAATTATCTAATTGACATGAAAGGACCTAAACAGATGTGCTGGGTCTTTCACGTCAACCGGCTAAATCCCATTATAGTTGGGATGGCTTGGCCATGGTATTAGTGACTGACGGAGAGACTGAGTAGGAGACCTCCCAGACCTCCTGCACACTGAAACCATAGATGGTCAGTTGAAGGTGTCAACAATGCAACTGACCTGTCAGCACATCAACTGACAGACTCTCGCTGTTTACTGGGACAGTTTGCCTGTCTGTTTTCGCTGACTCCGGGTCACGCAGATTGGCGTACCCATGATGTGGACACTGGAGACAGTAAGCCGGTCAAGAATAGGATTCGCCGGATGTCCGATAAGGTCAGGGACTCCATCAAGGAGAAGGTTCCAAGATAGTGTCCCTTGGAGTGATAGAGCCATCCCACAGCCCCTGAGCTAGCCCAGTGGTACTGGTCCCTAAAAAGACCAGTGGTGAAAAGACTGAAGTTCGCTTTTGTGTGGACTACAGGGGGCTCAATTCAGTCAGGAAGACAGATGCTCTCCCCATTCGTCGGTCAGATGAGCTCAGTGACAAGCTCGGCACAGCCAAGTACATAAGTACCTTTGGCCTAACGGCAGGGTATTGGCATGTCGTCTTGACAGATGGAGCAAAAGAGAGGTCAGCATTCTCAAACCTGGAAGGTCATTATGAGCTCACTTCAATGCCCTTCAGATTGAAGAATTCCCCTGCCACTACTCAGCAGATTGTTAACCAGGTTTTGTAGGGGCTGGAAAACCTCATTGTCGCCAATTTAGACAACACTGCTGTCATCAGCCACACCTGGGAGGATCACTTATCCCACCTGAAACAAGTGCATCAGGTGCTGCTGAATGCAGGTCTGACTATCTAGACCACGGAGTTCCAGATAGAGCAAGCCACAGTGACTTCCCTAGGCCACCTGGTCGGTGGAGGTAAGAAACAACCTCTGAATGCTAAGGTACAGGCTGTGAAGGTTTGGAACATCCCTACCACACAGACACAGGTGAGAGCCTTTCTAGGTCTCACCGGGTACTACCGGTCACTCATCAGAGGGCATGGGACCATTGCCATGGCCCTGAATGATGTAACCTCCAAGAAGATGCTGAAGAAGGTAACTTGGACCCCCGCCGTTCTAACATCCTGTCAGGATTTAAAGGGTGGATTGTGCAGGGCCCCAGTTCTGGAAGTGCCAGACTACAGTTAAGAGTCCATTATCCAGACAGACGCCTGTGAATTTGGGATTGGAGCAGTGTTAGCGCAGCTGAACTCTGAACGGGGGCGCAACCTGTCACCTACATTAGCAGGCGGTTGACGAAAACGGAAAGGAACTGGGCTGTCATAGAAAAAGAGGTGTACACAGTTGTATGGGCTATTAAAGAAGCTGAAAACCTACATCTTTGGTTCTCAATTTACGATCCAGGCAGACCACCGGCATCTACGATGGTTAATGGCCATGCAAGGGGAGAACTCTAAGCTTTTGCTTTGGACCATATCCCTACAGGGATTAGATATGGACATCCAGCACAAGCCAGGCCACCAGCCTGGAAATGCAGATGGCCCCAGCTGGTACTTTTGTCTTGATGATGAACCAGATCCTCAGTAGGATGGTAGTTCACATGCTGAGGCTGGGAGGCATGTGAAGAATTCGGCCATCCGCACAGAGAGTGTGCATTCGCCTAGATTTTTTTGTTGAAATTTTGGAATGAAATTGAATGGCGGGAGGTCAACCTCCAGAAAGTGTGCGGGGCTAATCCGCACACCTTTTCCTATGCTCACCGCACAACAAGCACATAGTCACAACGTGTACTCTGGGTGGACACAGCCTACAAGCGCCGTAATCCTGTCATGTTCGGCTGGAATGTGACAGTCACAGGTACATCAAAGCATCTCAAGAAGGGGAAGACAAAGCCTTCCTCCTGCCATGGCCAGCCTCATTAACTGACAAAGGCTCCATGGAACCTCCCTACCCTTTGTCTGCCCTGCTGGTGGCAGCACATACTGATGAGAAGTTAAATGAAGCAGGCCTGCGAGAGTCCTGGTCACAAGACTGACGAAGGACAGGATACCCAACACCCTTTTGATATGCATCTGTGTCAACCTGAAGTCAGCTCCCCGCTCTTAGTTTGAAGTGCAGTGAAATGTCATGCCTGGGACAACTGTTTACATTGGTAATCCCCGCAGTTGGACCCCTTTTCAGGAAGGTACGAGTGTGTGGTTTGGCGGCGACCATAAGTCTGGTCTGACCGCCGATTCAAGGGAGACCTGCTGCTTTTGATCAGGAACCACAGAGAGCTCAATCAACCAGAGAGACACTTTAATCCACAACAGACAGGAAGATGGGTGGGACTTAGTAGTACATATTGTCACCCCTTTATCTTTCTTGTTGCAAAGCACTCTGGTTATGATGCATAACAGAAGATTCTTGGTGGGAACAAGATTGGTTCACTGAGGTAGGCTTAGCCTGCACCAAACACTAGGGCCCATTTGGCTTTAAAAGAGGGTTGAGCCCCTCTTTTGGCAGATCATCCGATGACCTCGAAAGAAGAAGTACTCATTTGAACCCTGGCTGAAGGTACAGTCTGCCTTACAGCTTCCGCCAGTGAAGGAAGGCCAGGATTTCCAAGAGGGAAGCAAAATCCTTCCCCTAAACATCTCCCAGGGAACAGAGGGAGATACCGAACTCAGAGGCCCCATCCAGAAGTTCAAGAACGGTTACCCAGCCAGAACACAGTGTGCCCTGCTAGGTTCCGCGAGCAAGCTTCCTAGGTGGGAAGTGCCAGAGAGTCTCTAAACAAGGGACAAGCCTGTTACCTGCAAACACTCTACTCGGCTTTGGGCTGTCCACCTTAAAGTATGACACAAGCCCAGAGAAGAAGCCAGGAGTGACACAATAAGCATCAACCAGCATCCATCTTTTAAGGACATTTTCGAGGCAGTCGAGCCATCGAACCGCGACCGGCTGCACCACTGACTGTTTTCACGCTGCAGTCACTAAAGCCATCCGAGATGACTTGACCAGCGTTCCAGATCTGCCAACAAGCACAGAGACAACGATTCTTGGCCTGGTGCCGCCGTGTCTCCTGTCATCTGTCTTGAACTCTGTCGCAGAAGCTGCAAAAAGCCCTGAAACCGACTCGACCCTGTCGAGCATAAAGAACTTTTACATGCACAAGGTACATCCTTCTCCAAAGGCCCCTAATGACATTTTACGACCCATTTCTCCCTTTGTGGAGAAACCACGTATCCTTGAACTATTACGATTTATTTTTTTACCGACTGCCCTCCTGTCAGTATCCAGTGTGCATCCCTTTTCCTTCTTGAAACTGTCTGTCCTCTACATTCCTTTACACGGTGGGTTGTATTTTGTAGTGTGCTAGAACTGTCTGTTGTGCAACCTTGACTGGACAGTCCCTTTTTTCATTGGGTAATAATTGTATTTTCGCTGTGTTGCAACTAACCAACGATCCATGACCTTGCAGCGATAGGCCTGCCATTCCGTGCATGTTACCAAAATTGGACAAGAAGGTTTATAACAGACTTGTGTTTCCAATCTGTTCGGATCACTTCTGGTGCACTAGAGGTGTGGGGCTGATTGTTGGTTTAGAAAGCGAAATTCATCCCTGGGCCACTGGTGCCCCGGAAGTTGATTGTCACAGTTACCCTAGGGAACTTGTCTGGTGTATCATTGACAAAGCCCGTTATACTGTGCCTGGTATGTGAAGCGTTTTATAATGTGTCGATCCCATTGAAAAATGCTCTGTAAATCAGGCCAATTGTCTTTCCCAATATTTGTTCGATATAAATCATCGTGAATTGGCCCCTCTGGATTTTTATTTCAATCTATAGTCATTGAAACTATAGTCAAGTTCTCAACCGCTGACTACACATGATCTTTCGCTCATTTTAACGTCTAGTGGTTCCAAAGGAAATTGAATTAAAATTGCTTTGTACTAGTGAGAACTGAAACCACCTAATGTTGCTCCACTTAAAATACTTTGCAGGGAAGGAGTTTACTGAGTGATGAGTTCCGGGCATTCATCCATGGATTCAGTGCACCACACATGGGTAACCAAAGCTGAGAAGTCTATGGAAAGATCGAGGCCTGCCAAGTGCACCTTCCCTTGGTTGGATCTCATTTTGGGCACGCAGGGTGGCAGGCCTTGTTTCCCGCGCCAGATGTCAGTTGTTTTATGAGAGATGACAGCATGGCTGGCGGCTAGATTGGCACCATTAGGACTGGAAAGTGAGTGGAAGAGACTCTATGCCAATGAAACCCTTTCTTAATCTTTTGCCCAGAGATGCAAGTTAATTACAGGCTTTATTAAATGAGCCTATGTCAGCCAGAAAACATTTCTGTAAAGAGGTGATTTTACCTATTTCACTGAATTAGCAAGTGTGGGCAGGCACCTGCCATTCCTGTGATTGGTGCCACTTTCCCTCTGGGATTTCTAAGAACACTGTCTACCAAGAGAAGCAAACAATGTACAATAGGTGCTGTAGGTTGGCACGTAGCCATTACTACACATATTTAATTCCTTCGTTTTTCAGCAATGACTGTGCACTCTTTTTCTAAGCGATAAGTAGCAATAAATGAGGAATTGCCTACAGTTTAATATGTTAGTGTGGGCATTCTGCTTGAAAAGATTACGACCACGGACCTCAGTACGAATTTAGAGGTGCAGTAAACAATGGTGGACATTTGTTTACTGCCAATTTCCGGCTGCATTGGTGCACCGTCATATTACAAGTTTGGTGGAAAGTGTGAAGATTTGCCTTCATCAAAATCACCATTTGCGGTAAATCTGCAAACAATCTCCAAAGAGGCATATGGATTCCAAAAATGGGGACTAACACCACTGAGTGTGGGTAATGGTAAAGGATTTTGGCACTAAATTGGTTGGTTTAACACCGAACCCATAATGAGACCCCAGGTCTTGCCAATTAACTTACAGCCCCATGACGTTAAAATGACCCGCATCCATGACTCCTATATTACCACACTGATGGTAATTTCACTTGAGTTCCAAGGGCACCCAGAGTACAGAAGCCTCACCACCAGTCAGCCCCCACTTCACGGAGGAAAAAAAACTATTTGGTGCCCTTATTGTTTGAGCTGTACCGTAAATCTAATGCCACAAAGTCTAGCGAAACACTTATTTGTGCATAATTTACTTTACGGCTAATTTTCTGTTGTTTGTATGGCAGAGACGCACAAATCATAAGTCACGATTCCACATTGCTCACCCTCTCCGCCATGCAAAAACTTTACACCAGCAAAAAGCTGGCAGATTCCATAGGAATCCATTGTAAACGCTGCCTACAAGCGCTGCCTGTCATGTGTAAATGGTATGCATTGCTTAATCATTTTGCACAGCGATGTGCAAAAGGGTGGGATAAAAGAGAGTATGCCACCTTTTTAAACTTCCTTCTTGCACTCGGCAATGCAAAAGTTGTAAAGTCTGCATAGAAGACCTGCCTATGCAAAAATTGACAGGTCCCTTCTGCGTAATTTACGCGGAACTCATAAATTACCTCCAAGTGCACTGCCTTAGCATCTGACTCAGGCCTTTTGTCCATCACAGGACCCTGTTAGTAGTTATAGGGTGCCCCTTTTTTCCAATGTAACATTTTTGACAGGTGGGAATGTCCCCTGGTTGTCCTTAGTCCCGCCCCTTTTTGATGTGGGCTTGATTTATTTTTTATATGGAATTTGAAATCAATGAATTTTTTACATCAAAATGTTTCAATGTCAAATTTTATGTCGATTTGATATCCGTTTTATATAAACAGCTACATAAAGTGTGTGTGTGTCTCTTTGATAGGTTTTGATATAAAGTTTATATCAAAATGATATAAAATGTATATTAAAACATGTTTAATATGGGAGACCAAGTGTGCGCTGCTGTTTGATTGAGGGCAAAGTGAGTTGCTAGGAGTTAGACGGCGAGTGTTAGGGTTTGTTGATGCAGCGATGATGAGGGAATGGTTGGTGCTGCATGTGTGAGAGTTTGATAGAGATGGAATATAAAGCTATGCAGATTGGGTGACGTCACGCAGTGCTAAGAGTTTTATGAATATAAATCTAGACGTGCTAAATGACATCACAACTTGATAGGGGTTTTAGAGAGTTTGAATATAATTCTAGGGGGATTGCAGAGATGATTTTATTTGGATTAAATATAAAAAAGAGAGTTTTAGGCATGCCCTTTTTGGGGGTGCGGCGGGCGCCGACATGCTCAGGCATGTATGCTTAAGGACCATGCAACCATTAAAAATAGAAGCTGGCAAAACAAGTGTAATGTTCCAGCGCTGATGGGAAATGGGAATGTATGGACAGCGCGGGTGCAATTGTGCACTTTTTTATTTTTAAAAATGATTAGTAGAACCTTATAGAGCGCTTGCTATAGTTAAATGGGCCTGTAAAACTTGTGTGCTATTTTAAACAAGGACATATTTGTTTATTAGAACAAAATGTGTTTATATTTGAAACAAGGCTGTGTATATGTGTGTGCGTGTGATTTATGTCCTTCTATAAAGTTTGCAGCAGTCTAAACGAATTCAATACATCAAAATAGCCTGCTCTGAACAAATGTTTGCTACACTTGCAAGCAATACAGTCGTATAGCTGGCAGGGGTTACACATACACACACACCGATTAGGAGATTTAAATTAACAAAATGAAAATATGTAATAGTTCCCCATTTCTTCCACACAGCCAAAATCAAAGGCCTCTGTGCGGCTGCCTGCAATGAATTTCCCTCATTTAAAAAAAGCTCCAAGTGTTTTGTAAAAGGATCAATTAAATGTATCTGTGCCAAGCTGCAAGACTGTTCACTGCCCCCTGCAGAGTTTGAGCTTAGAAGACAGGGGACAGCCCATGGATTGAGGTTCTTGTAACGTCTCAGGGTTTGACCAAGTATTTTAATTAGGTGTGACAAAATGACACTGTCAGGAGACACAGGTCTGAGTATCATGGGCTCACACAATTAAAAGAGATAATATCAAACATTTTAAATGACAGGGTAATCATGATAATTCCCCAAGCCCCCCATGTGCACATCTCCTGATAAACCCAGAACTTTAAATAGCTATTAGAATAGGCGGGACACATTGGCAATGTCAAGATATTTAGGGCTGAGAGGACAGCCTGTGAATATGGGTTCTTGTTATGTAAAAGTAAAAGGAAATATCGAGGCTGAGTACCACAAAAGGAAATGTACCAAACACGGGCTTGTAAAGATTCACGGATCTTTATTCTACTGTGCAATTACAAAGAAACAAATTCAGATATCTATCTGGCCCTCAATACATCACAGTGAGTACGAGCCCTTCAGTGTGAGGAGTGAGAGGTACTGGACATCTGGACATTCGTACATTTATACAATTTAGTAATAATGTTCAGCCCCTCTGCAGCTTAATAATCTGTGGTCTAGAGTTTGTGCCGAGTTCACTTATGGCTCATACAACAATATGCACACAGATTACTTTGGTTTACATTTCAGACAAGTTACAATGGTAAAGTGTATTCCAGGATTTAGCAGTAAGCCTTAGCACATATCCCTTCACAATGTGTTTCAGCCAGTGTCCACGCTCAATATTTGCACTACATTGTCTTCGATGTATTTTCGTGGATTAGGCTTGTTGGTGCAGACAATCCTAAAACCACAAGTCATGTATGGGACAAGATCTCAATACCTGGGGCCTCATCACGAGTTGGGCGGTAATGCCGGCCCTACTGCCAAACCCCCCGGTGCAATTAGCTATTAGCGCCGGATCACGGGTTTGGCGGAAGGGTTATTGTCCATTCCCCATTGGGCCCATTCGGGAATTCCTCATTCCCCATTGGGGGAAATCCGCCAAAGCCATGATATGGCGGACACTTAAATACGGCGGTAATAGCGCTACCGCTGCATTTAAGGGTTACCGCCAGACTCGCGATGAGGCCACTAGTCTAGGCATTCAGCTCGCGGACAGTCTAACCATTAAGTTGGTGAAAATGTCGGGAAGGCTTGGTTACAAGTTGGAAACATAGTCCACCATTTTAGACAATATTGACATTTTTGAGTGAAGCTTTGTGTCCATGTTTGGCTAGGTGAATAAGCAACAACACGGTGCCCTCCTTACAGGCACTTTTTGACTCAGCAACTAAAAGAAGATTGTCTACATACTGAAGCAGTGTACAAGTGGTAGGCAACTCGAGTGTATCAAGCTGCTCTTTCAAAGCCCTACTATATATGCTTGGACTTTCTGTGTAAACTTGCGGCGCACGGGTGAATGTAAACGAGCGTCCCCTTAAGGTGAACGTGAACAGATATCTGCTATCCTTGTGTATAGGAATGCTAAAGAAAGCATTCTTAAGGACTACAACACTAAAGTCAGTAGCAGAAGCCAGAATCATGTTTAGTATTGTCGTCACATCAGGCACAATAGGAAATTGTGGAGCAACAATCTTATTGATAGCGCGTAAATCAATGATAAAACGAAAAGGAACTGCATTATCGCCTTTCTTATACACAGGCAAAATCGGACTATTACACAAACTACCTGCAATTTCCTCAAATACCCCACGATGTACAAAATTGGAGACCATGCACTTCAAAGCTTGCTCACCATCAATCGAAATCTTATATTGAGGAATACGTGACAACTTTACTCCGTGTTTTAAAATGATCTTAACAGGCTCAATTTGTAGAACACCGACATCATTGTCATCAATTGCCCATAAACATTCCGGAACATCACTAAATTCCGGTGGCAAAGGTCTAGTCAAGGGGTGAGAGACAGAAAGTTGCTGTGGTGAAATCATCAAACGCACTCCATCCGAAGAACAATGAATTACCGCATCTGCATGAATTACCGCAATCCTTCAACAGATTCAACCCCAACCAATTCTCTCCACAGTTCGTAGTCAAAAGAAATGGACAGTGGTCTGTAAATGGACCCAATGTAATCAGTACCGGCGAAGAAACCGGACAAACTACTGGTGAACCAGAAAACCCTACAGAAACATTGGTTTGCCCTGACAGTGGAATGTTCGGAACCCGTGAATGGTCAATGGAACACTTCTGTGCTCCTGTATCTATCAAGAATAGATGTTTCCTATTTCCCACTATCATTTCAACGTAGGGACCTTTCTGATAAATGGAAATAGGAATCGGTTCCAAACCCTGCTTCGGGCAATCCTAGCAAAACAAAATGTCATCAAAAGGAAGGTCTTCAGAGAGATATGCAGCAGAAGGCTAATCAAAAAATGTTTCTATTATCCACACTCAGAGACTGATTATCCTGTGAAAAAGGTTGTGAATTTTGAGAAAACTGACTTCTACCAGGACCCCTACCCCAGGGCGGCCTCTGGATCGTCTACCCATGGTACCAAATGTGTTATTTGACCTCTGCTGGAGGATCCGGCATTTTGCTCGCAAATGACCCTCTTATCTGCAATAAGCACATTGGTTCGTGTGTATAGGACCCAACGGCACATTACCCAGTGGAGCATACTGTCCCCTAAATTGCGAATTACCCCCTCTAGGGCTTCTAACAATTTGTTACAATATAACTTTAGTTTTCAGGTCTCCCTTTTTCTTTTCGATTCTCTTTTTCTCATTATTGACTCGGGTCTCATAGCATTGAGCCATATGCAACACTTCGGACTGAGACTTAGCTTGCCAAGCGCTCTCAGAAGACATCATTTGCGATTGGATGTCAGGCAACAATCCACGCACAAATTTGTCTACAAATAGTTGTTTTCCAGACTCTGTGCTCAAATGTTGTCCACTGAAATCTGAAAACACTTGTTCGAACCGATTAAAGAATTTGGTAGCACTCTCAGACTTCCCTTGGACACAAGCAGTACGTTTGTCCCAAATAATCCTTCTTTCAGGGATTATGGCTTTTAGTTTCATGACTATTCTATCAGGCAAAGTCAGTATTACCTGTGGCGGTCTCTCACCAGCTGGCCTTTCTCTATCTAGTCTATACTATATCAACCCATGTGTCCCCTAGCCCTGGTACATTGTCTACAGTCCTAATCTGTTTCCACAAATCAATAGGAAGGAGCACGGGAAATAACAAATCTATATCACTCAGAGTAAATACTGACGACTGCAAGACAGATTCTATCTCTTTATAGAACCCTGTCGGATTCTTCCTAATATCGGGAATGGATTGTTTGATGGTGTTCACTTCCTGTAACGGACGTGAACAAACTGTGACACATAATGTGCAGGAATGTCATAGGCAGCAGTACCTGCTGCGGCATTAGCTGGAATCTCAACTTTTGGGACAAATGTCGGCAGAACCTCTCTCATAGGCAACTGATAGATAGGAAACTCTGAATGCTTAATGAGCAACAGAGCTAAATCGAGTGCTAAAGCAGCGGAAGGAGTGTCAGACAAAAAAGCTCTCTTATAGATATTCAATAATTCTGCGGGACAACAAATCTTTCGTTTTATGCATTCATCCTGCAGCTATTCTACCATTACCTTTATCACTTTCCTCTGCATTTCTGGCATATGCTGACTATACGTATCATATACTTCTACGGGAGATATCGACATGTCTGAAATCCATCTAATCGCATCCTTTGTGCAAATTCGTGTTTCCTCACTTATCGACTTACAACAAGGAAGGAATTGTTTCTGTACAAAAGTAGCGTTCAAACTATCACCATCAATTTCTTCATTCTATAACTTTTCCAACTCCCTTCTATACTCAAAAACCCTCTTGACGTGCTCATATAGTTTCTCCGCAGCATCTCTTGAATATGCTAAAACATTCAGATCCCTCAACCCTTGTGGGAGACCTATATCATGCAATCTGTTCCACATTACACATAAATTAATTCCCAACCCGTCAATAAAAACATCTTTCTCAGGAAAACTATCTAGATTAGAGAGTGTGGCAAAAACATCAGCTTGTTCACCCCTCACCATGCACTGTTTGGCCCATGTGGTCAAATCGCACTTTCTCTCTTTAGACACAGTATTACGAGTTACAATCTTTGATTCCGCTCCCTTATCAACTACAAGTGGAACAGAACCACTCGGAAGAGGACGAGTAGACAAATCTTGTACATTCGGTAACAAAGGTGCTATCACTGGTCCGGAAGGCAGATCTACCAGACCCGTAACAGTAGGCAAAGGTGGAGGTGCAGGTGGAGGAGCAACGATAGGGGGAAGAACAATAGCCATAGGAAGAGGAAAAATAGGAGGAACGATAGGAGGAGCAGGAATTACTACGGGAGGAAGAACGACAGCAGAAAGAGGTAAAGCAGCAGGAATAGGTACATACGGAGGTGGCGCAGTGGCACCAGGCCTTCGTTCATTTAGAAGTTTGTCAATCAACTCATCAGACACATGAAAGTCTTTAGACGGATACATTTTCTGAATACCAAGTTGAAAAGCCCTATCCATATTTCTAACTGACTCAGACTATTTATTTTGATCGTACAACAATGCTTTTTTTGGCGTTGGACATGTGACGGCACGCTTGTTTTTCTCTGCTTTTAAGTTGCTGCATAGCTTCTTTTTTCTAATTCTGTAATACATCAAATGCTGCAGGTCTAGCCTTTTTCTTTAATAATATAGACTCTAAATATTCTATATAAGGAATTTCAAAACTACCATTGGTTGGCCACTGAAGTTCGGAAGCATGTCTAGTTTGTCTGTGCCAAATATCATTAAACACTATACTACCAATGCCGTGCTTGCAGTACATAGTACACGCCGGAGACCCCTACTGTGGCGCCGGTAGGCTAAATTCCAAAGATTGTCTGTCACTGCGGAATAACGCCCTGAAGCAGGCAGACAATTTCTCAGGCATATCAGATACCTGCTGTTACCTGGTCAATAATTGTACTTGCAAGAACAATACACCAAAACAAATGATCAGGATACTTAAGAATCGGGTCATGACTCACCTGATCAATGGACAAAAGAGGTCCGATCGGATACCTAAGGACAACAAAGGACCCACGTGGTTGGTGATTTCGGCAAAACTATCTGCCTCGATATATGGACAATTATCTTGGGCTATAAGCCACCAAATAAATACGGAAGAGAACACCAATTGTTAGGTGATCACACAACATTACCAATACATACTTGCCTAATTAAAATGAGCGGAGTTGGTGAGGAGAGTTGAGTCTGCAGGAGTCGCAGTCTCTCTCCCCTGTGTACTACTGAACCAGTGTGTGGGAGGACTCATAAACCCCCACCCAGTGCGGAGCGGTGAGCGGAGTTGGTGAGGAGAGTTGAGTCTGCAGGAGTCTGCGGGCGTCCGCGGAGAAATTGACTCGACTCAGAAATCCTCGAGGCTCCTAGTCCATCAGGAGCGAAAAGGCGCCAGAAACGAGCGAGCTGAAGAGGCAGTCGCAGATCCAGATGCGGAGCAAAGCCGGCGTCGTCTAAGGAGTAATAAAACCCCAGTTAAGAGGTCGAGATCAAAGACTTCCATCAGTGAAGAAGTATTTCAAAAAACCTTTGAAGAGTTCCAAGCTCCCATGACGCAGCCGACCAAAACGAAGCATATGAAGGATGCAGTTAATGTTTCAGCCCTCCCAGATCAAGCTCAAGTTAATGACACACAAGACATGCAAATGGAACCAAGCGGCAAGCTAAACGACTTACCCAACGACGAGGCGTGCAGCGCCGCGCGTACCACCGGCTTGGCGAGTGGGTTTCCAGCAGGGGCAGTCGGAGGGCGGCCACTGACGGACCCTCTGCGGGTGCGCTGCAATGCTGAGGTACGGGAACCAAGAAGTGAAGTAGAGCCGGTAAAGAAAGCTCCCGCCGGCACTCCAGGCTCGCTTGAACTGGAGCAGCACGGAGAGAGCCTGACACGGAAGGAGAGAGAGTGGGGGCTCGTATGCGAGGGAAGCCGAAGTGTGTCGAGGAGTCCCGAAGGACGGGATAGAGTGGAGTTGACAACAAAAATGATAAAGAGCCCGAATTTAGGGCTTGAAAGGGCAGCCGCAGACAGGAGCAAAAGTAGTCCAAGAAAGAGACGGCAGGAACCGGAGTGAAGGTGAGCAAGTGAAGGAAACCGTAACGTCTATTCGGGCTATGGTACACTTGGAGCCAGAGTCAGTAGAGGAGCCAGGCAGAAAAGAAAGCTCTGCACAGGAGGAACAAACCCTTAAAGACAGTAACCCGAACCAGCATACGAACAAGACGGTTACTATACTAGAGAGTGAGGAGAGTGATAAAGATGAAAGTATGAGGGGAAGTGAAAAGTTAATATCAGACTCAGAATTGGACTCTGAGAGAAGGGTATCATCGCCAATAACGAAAAAAAAGAAAAAACATGAGCAAAATAACGAATCAAAGGAAAAATCAAGAAAAGATTTGTTTATTGAAAACAGCAAAGAATAAACAAGAGAATGGCGGCAAAACAGTAAAAGCGAAAGGGGCAGCAGCGAATAGGAGTCTGAAACTACAGAAAAGAAATGAAGCACAGTCAAAAGGGCTGCCACCTCCATCGCTGTCAGGAACCTTAAAAGCATTCTTTTTAAACCATCAGAAACGTAAAGTGGACTCGGACAATGAACTGTCAGATGCAGAACTCCTGGAAGCTGTTCAAGAGAGCACTTCAGCGAATAAACATCAGAAAATGGTCACAGAAGGGGATCAGGAAGGTAATAAAGGCCCCATGGAAGCGGGTCTTTCACAGATCCTATTAGAAAAAAGAAATGCAGCAAAAGCAATCCGACTGCAAAGAGAGGAAATAGAAGAAAGTCGGAGGCTGATCTCCTTGAAAGATCAACAGGATGTGGCTACACAAGGACTAATGAGCCTACAAAGGAATGAAGAAAGCAAACAAAGACAAGCGTAGGTCCTGGTAAAGGGTCCCCCAAAGCAGCTGAATGTGCTACTAACCCAGCAAGAGAAAATACCTCAAGAAGGAACCGGCCATCCAAAACAGATGCCGCAATTAAAAGACCCCCGTCAAAATGTCTCTCGCCTGGACTGAACCCAGACCAACTATTAAGTACTCCAGTCAAAATAAGAGAGCATTATGGTATGAACCAACCAACACAGCGAAGTCTTCAAAGTGCAGTACACGCAATCAATGATAGAGGGGGAGCTACAAGGCACCCGGTTGAGCGACAGCTTGTTTATTGAAGCAATTTCAATGCCAGGTAAAGCAGGGAGCACGCCAAAATCACCGAAAAATAGATGGTTAAGCGAAATAGCCACACCAACGCAAAAAGATTCACAGAGCAAAAAATCTGACTTGCTAACCATCATGTCCGCCATTACGATTGCATTAGCCCCATTCTGTAAACTGTACGAGGCAATAAAAGATGGTATACAAGATAATACATCCCAATACGTCCACAAAAATGACACACATAGAAGGTTATATTACAGCATTGGAAGAAAGGAATAACCTACACCAGAAAGGCTGGGAAAAAGAAGTAGAGGATCTGAAAATGCAAGTTGAGCACCTACAAACAGAGAAGGTGAAGGAGCCCGTGAGAAACAAAAGTAATGAGGCCGGAAGCCAGACTAGTGAAGGTGCGGACATATTAGAGGCTCGGCAAGAGGTAAAGGAAGCGAGTGAGGATTGATTGAAACTCTCCCATCTATACCCAATCAAATCGGGCCTGCTAGACCAACCACCAAAAAAAGCCCCAGTGGTATTAAAATTAACAAAGAAAGATCTGCCTCAAAAATCTACACCAGGGGAGAAAGGGTGTCAGCAGGAATCATCCAGGTCAAAGGAAAAAAAAGTAAAGAAAAATAAGGAAACACAAGAAAACACACGAGATCTAAAAACAGAGAGGAGTTGAGGAGCTCCTCAAGATCCTTAGAAGATTTCATGAGTGACACAAACTTGATGAATCTCTCCCAACACTGGGAGACCGTCTCCATTAATTCAGAGAATGAGGGTTACACGGAGCAACAGATAAAGGAAAAAAAATCACAAGATCAAGTAACAAGCAATACAGAAAAGATAAAATTCCAAAAAAGAACAGAAAATTAGGACCTAAACGAGATCCTAGAGATAGTTTCGCCAGAGGAACAAAAAAAGAAGAGACAGAGGAGTGAGGCAGACATGAACCCAAGTGGGCAAGGATCGAGTTTGCAAGTTATGCCTCAGCGAAAAGAGGACCCTAAAAGGGCAGATGATCACCGAAGCAAAAAAAATACAAACTCAGAGAATGAGGAACGTGTATTCAAAGTTGAACAAATAGACACAAAAACAGGCTATATGATCCTCAATAGGAAGTCGATCCTGAAGCTAATGAGTAAAATGAACTCGCTGAAAAGTATAAAAACAAGAGACATTAATTTAGTGGAATAATATCATATAAGAAAGATTGCAAAAGCCTTATGTTAACGTTAAGCATTCAAGATTGCATGCACCTGGATGAAAGCTCTGTGATAGAAATGGAGCAAAATGGGTTTTGGTTGACTGAAATAAAACGAGAAACTCAAAGGGAGAAGAAAGGAAACGGCCATAATGACCGGGTAGAAAGGCAATATCGGTTCACATCGAGAACAGAAGAGCGCTATCGAGTGAACCGGATAGCTAAAGGACAAGGTGAAAAGACACATGACTGCGAGAGAGAGTACTTTCGATCAGACGACAAAAATCCTAGCCAGAGATAGTCAAGCGACGAGAAGAAAAGAAATAATATGCAAATAAGGAGTGAACGGTAGGAAATAGTCCCAGACAAATACAAGTCGCGACAAGGAGGGGACAACTCGCAAAATATCGGCAATATGGTCCAGAGTTAATCTCACGCAGGCACCGAAACGTGAGGGGTTCCAAGACAGCCCTAGCGCAAACAAAGAACACGCCAGAAGGCAGGGGCCAATGGGCATGGCGAAAATCAACGTTGAATCTTAAAACGGAAAACTAGCAACTAAAACCGAACCCGAAAACTACGCACAGTGAACTCACCAACTTAGGGCACGAAGAAAGCAAGAAAAATCTGGTCTTGGGATCGTGGAATACAAGGGGTCACGCCCATCTAACTAGACCAGGTGATGTCGATCTGGGCTTATTGGACATTATATGTCTACAAGAGACGTGGCTACAAGACAAACCAAGTCTAGACGGCTTTGTTGTCGAAATATCACCAGAATGCAAGGGCCTTTTAGGCCGTCCATCGGCAGGTCTCCTGACAGCAACAAAATGGGGGTAGGCTTGGCTACACCTATAAAGCTACACAAATCATATGAGATGCTGGTCATTCAGACGGCATGGACCGATCAATCTGAATTGATGAAGAAGGCTTGCAGCAAACAAGTCATTATAATAAATACATACTGGAATCCGCAACAAATGACAACTAAAGCATATTGCACAAAAATGGCGGAAATATTAGATCTGATCGACGCTGAGAATGAGAACATTGATGTAATTTTGTGTGGAGATTTGAATGCAGATTGTAACGAAGGGAACGAGGAAATGAAGGGTTGTGGATCACAAGGAGCGACATGGAAATGAGGAAAAGCATGGAGGGCGATGATCAAACCAAGAAATCTGTTTAACATCGCTGCAGTATTCACGCAACAAAGGAATATCCCGACTTGGGAGTATTTGAACTCCAAAGCCACTTTGGATTATATCTATGTGTCTACCGGTCTCTTACCTAGAATCCAAGACTATAAAGTGAAAAGAACCATGCACAGCGACCACAATCTTTTGACATGTTCATGGTGAGGAAAACAAATGCAGAGACAGTCATACAAATACAATGTTGAGTCAAACAATCAACAATCAAGGGTAAGTCTGTCGGAAGCAGACGTCATAATGATAACTGAAAAATACATACTCCCGGACGCGGCCAAGATCCAGGTGCCCGCAAAGTGACCAAATTATCTACCTCTACTTTTCCCCTACAGAAAACCTGTTGTAGGCCAGCCGAGGAAAGAGGCAGGTCCAAGACATGTCTATGACCAAAGAAAAACAGGATAAGATAACATCGTAGGTGGAGGTTGCTAAGGTGGCCGATATTGAAATAGCCATCAACAAATTGAATTCATCAAGGGCCCCGGGCCCAGATGGCTTGACTAATCTGGGTTTGAAACAGTCAGCGAAAGCATGGGCGGAAATAATCAGTAAAATCTTCGCCCATTGTGGCCAAATAAAAATGGTCCCTGAAACATGGTTAAATGCCATAATTGTGCCTGTGTATAAGAAAGGAGGAAGAGAAGATCCAGAAAGTTATAGGCCTATAGCCCTCTTGGACATTGTGGGAAAAATCTATGCAATGCAGTTGTTGGACCACTTTAGAATTTGGGCGAAAAGCGCGCCCTGTTTTGACATCTTCCAGACAGGTTTCCAGAAAAATGGAAGCACGGCAATAAACATCTTGATGATAAATATTCTCAAAGCAAAAGTAAGAGAAGGAGCACCCAGAGTCTACTTGGCGTTTGTCGATTTATCGAAAGCATTCGATAAAATAGACCTGGCAAAACTGTGGTCCAAACTAAGCAATTGGAAGTGCCCAATGTCAATCATGGGACCGATAAAGGCCCTGCACGCCGATACGAGGATCAGGATGAAATTGAGCAAACAAGGTGCACTGTCGGAGGAGATTCCAGTGAAGCGGGGCGTCAAACAAGGGTGCCCCTTAGCCCCAGCCCTTTTCATTGCTTTCCTTGGGGTCTATCAGAATGATGAGGAGAAAATGAGAGCATTTCCACCAAAAATTGGCAAGATTACCATCTCGTTACTCCTCTATGCAGACAACGCCATCATCACTGATCAAACCCAAATTGGCCTTCAACGGAAACTGACAAATTAGGCAAGGTGCACAAAAACATTTTTGGAAATCAACACAGCAAAAACAAAAGTCAAAAGAACCAATCTTGAACTAGTCAACCAGTTTAAATATCTAGGGGTGACCATTGACAGGTCTTCCGTAGATAAAGCAATGCAAGATCAGTTATGGGATATAGTAAAAAGATTAACAGCTCAAACGAGATTGGTAGACAAAATATTTGGGAAATTCTCCATCCTGCCAGCGATTAACTTTTATAAGTCCAAGGTCGTACCGTCCATTATTTATGGCATGGAGGCATCGCTAAACATGCCGAGTGCGATATAGCAGAAACTTGAAGGACATGTTTGGAAATCAGTTTAAGGCCTACCAAAGTCGACATCCATGTCAGCAATTAGACGGGAACTGGGTTTGGTCTCCCTCGCATCTTTGGTAGAACAGAGTAAGAGGAGACTTTATAGAAAGATCCTGATGGCAGACCCCTTGCCAATTTATGCTATCATCGCAGAAGAGCTTAAAAGTAGCACCTGCAAGGCTCTGAATAAATGGGCGAAAACAGTACAAGATAGCCTTAGTGAAGTATCATGCGCGGAAGAAGATCTAAAAACCAATCCTGACCGAGTAAAAAGAAAAATGGAATTCATGGACTGGATCTGGACGATTGATACTGCTAGTGCAAATAAGCTACTCTTGCACCTCCCACCAACTTTTAATAAAGTAAAAACGCCACTGAATTATTGTACAAAATTCCTGAATAAAAACTTGCAAGGAACTTTTTTGAAAGCCAGATTAAATCTGCTGTTGACTCATGAAATCTTATTCGAACACCAAAGATGGACAACAGATGCCGTCTGTGTAAAGACAAAGAGGAAGTGGAAACACTGAAACATCTAGTGCTAAGATGTCCGAAGACTCTGCAAAACAGAGACAAATACCTCGAATCCTGCCTGCATGGGCGGTAACGCTAGATGAAGAGGCTGTGCGGAATAGGCTAATCTCAGGAGAGACAACGAGATGGACTATTACAACGGTGAAGTTAATAGAACTAGCCTTCGAAATGATCTCCAATTCACTGAGTGAACAGGCCGAACTAGGAATATCAGCACCAGAGGGGGTTGAGTCACTGATACCTCTAGAATTTAACCAGGAGAACAATGACCCGGTGATCCAAATACGAGACAAATGATCGAGTTTCTTTCATCGTTCACTTGCTAAATAGTGAACTAGCGATGAAATGATTTTGAAGAAAAAGGCTCTTGTAAAAATCATTAAAATCCTTTCGATTAAAGTCAAGTAAATAAATAAATCTAATTATAAGCACACTATGTCTACCACTTGCTAACTGATATAATCTCCTTTTCCATCTCTTTCCCTTGTGCTGTAAATGTCTCTCGTGTACTATGATGTAATTTTCTATATTGGTATGCAACGCATACACCACTTTCATCATGATCTGTAATGAATTGATTGTAACTGATAATGGGTCAAAGAATATGACTCATGATGTAATAATGTCAAAATACAAAATCTTTTCCTTATGAGCTTATACACGTCACCACACACACCATTCACTTAATCACGCATCACTCATCACTCTGCACAAGTTACACTCATGTTTGGATATGATGATCAATATTCAAATGGACGATGCATGCGTGATAATGACTGCAACCTTGACAAAGACTGTGGTAATTTTCGAAACACATGTCGGCGCTCATGGTGATAATAAATATCTAAATGATATTAAGTTACAACAAGTGGATTATATATCTTTCATTACTATAGGACGCCTATAAACATAGGATTCCTCCAAGAGGTATACCAAATGTATAAAGCGCCAATTGTGTACAAGTCCAATACAAACACACCCAATTCTCATTTGGGGCATAGGAGCACGGCCCTAAAGATTTCTGCAGCCGGTTTCCTTTACCAAACACCATTATCCAAGGATGTTTTAGAATTACTCTGCAGTTTAGACACAACGCTAACATTTTCTCCAATCCAGATGTTCTGGTGATAGAATTTTGTAAGCTATTTAGGGGCTGATTCATGGAATTATGTGCGCCGAAAAACGGGCTATGTGCACTATTCTGCCCACAAATCCCTGTTTCACAAATGGGGATTTGCAAGCAGAATGGCACACAAAGCCCGTTTTTTGGCGTACATAATTCCATGAATCAGCCGCATAGTCGTGCTTTAGCTTGCTGACACATAGAGAGTGTCATGCTGTGCACTTCTAGTTTGTCTGTTTAGCCGATATGCAGTAGAAGTTACATTTCTTTTTTTAACATTGTCTCATTAGATTGAGTACAGCTTACTGGGGTTGGCATTAAACACATGCATTTTATATTTTGTTGAGTTAGTTGTTCCATTACATCACAAGCAGATGTGTGTCACCCATGTAGCTCATGGATTAGTCTACTATTTAAGATGGATATTGCATCTTTCGTAAGCAGACCAGTTCTAATGCTTTTTAAAATGTTAGCATAGGTGAGGTCTGCAGACTGATGCATGTTTTGAGTTAGTTCTTTGTGCTGAAAATGTTACCAGAGATTTACATTCCCTATGCTGCCGAGTGTTTTGCGGCATTGTTTGTGTCCTAATGTTTTAAAAATAGGTTCACCTTTTAATGGTGTTAACTGTTGGAGGTCTCAGAAAACAATAATGTGTTTTCCCCCAAACAGTTGTTTGTAGTCTGTTTTTAGGACTTCTTGCTTTCTGAGCTGAATTATCTGTGTACTTCAGTAGCAGCTTCTGCTGATAATTTGTAGTATTCTAATGTGTTTTGCTGTTCTTCTGGAAGGAGCATTAGTCGGTGTAAAGTAACACCTCCTATGTTGTAGGCAGCTAAACATGTGGGGACTGTTACAACAGCCAAAAGGGTGTTGTTTGTTATGTTTTGTAGAAATGTGCTGATTATTTTAATTAAGAATGTTTTTCCAGAACCAGCTTCACCACTTACATACAGGAGCAGAAGTTTGTACTTTTTACAGGCACATGTTTTAGCATGTTTAAAACCACATTCAATTTCTTCAGTGACTTCTAGATAAATGCTGACTTTTTCATCATTTAGCTGTGATTTTAGCACTGACAATTCTACCTATTTCTTATATTGATACATAGTATTTTCTAATTCAATCATGGAAATTTCTGCTTCATTTAGAATGAGTGGTTCTCCATGTGGTTCCTGTAAGGGAAGGTTGACTTCCCTCTGGATTGTCTTTATCTAGTTGTGCTTCAACTGCTGCTTCTTGTTGGTGTTCATTGGCCAACATTTCTTAGTATTGCTTGAAATTGGCAGTTGCTATACTTCTTTGATTTGCATTGAATGCAGCTTAAAATGAGTCATGGTTGGCTAATAATAATTCTTCTTCTTTTCTCCATGGTTAAAAAAGTTGAAGTAGGGCCATGTAATAAGGTTCCCTATGTATGAGATTTAAATTATAATTTTCTATGATTAATTAGGCTGGGTTTGATAAGTTTGACTGGGCTTCCTTCACAAGTTGAGACAAAATATTTGCCAGTTGTCTCATCTGGTGTGACATTATTTTTGTAGGAGTAGTTATAGGCTATGTGGTACAGGCACATGTTTTACAAAGCAGTACTTCTGTTTGAGTAGTATGTAGTCTCTTGATAGAATTTCAGTGCTCTTTTTCGAGATGAAGCTGAACCAATGTTTAGCCAGACAATGGGCCTCATTATAAGTTTGCCGGTCCGTGAACTACAGTACCAGTAAGCTTGCCGGTACTGTAGTTCCCGGACCGGCAAACTACGAGTTGTGCTTGCAGGTGCCTTTCTGCCTGCCAGTTCGGATCTGGTGGGCAGAGCAGCACCCGCAAGCACAGCATGTCAGATGTACCAGCACCATCATAAACGGTGCCGGTGCATCTGACCTCCCCATTCCCATCCAGCCCTAAGGGCCGAATGGGAATGGGGAGCATCTTTTTTCTGGCACCCACAAATGGGCAATTACCGGGTTCGGCAGGGCCGTAATGACCCAGTAATTGCCCATTCACAGGCGCCGAAGAAAAAATTACATTGGTGGCAACCGTGCCTGTATTACAGGCATGGCTACCGCTGATGTCATAATGAGGCCCAATGTGTTCAGATTTGCCATATAAGGCTGTACCTGTTAAGCGATCTGCAGCTTTGTAGCACCTGCATTCTCTATGGGAGATCATGTTTATAGCAAAGCTGAACAATTTCTGTGAAAGTCTTTTGCCACTTGATAAGTCATCTCTGAGGTCTTTTAACTCTGTTTTCTCATCTTTGGTGAGATAGGCTGTGTCAAATCTTTCAACAGCAGTGGAACTGTCTGCAATATATTATATTTCTATATTTGCATTCCACAAGAGGGCAATGATTGCATTGCAATCATTGATGTACTTTGATGGTTCATCTCTTTTCATATTGTATGTGTTTTTAGGCAATTTGCCTTTTAGACATCAAGCTATTTATTTGTCCTTTTGCCGAAACTGGTCTAGGGAAGCCAAAGCAACATTTGGTATAGTATTTACCTTTGTTTTTATATGTACGTAAACAGTATTTGCCAAAATGTTGTTTTTGGAAGCACAAGATTTTTGTACGTTGGTCAAAATGTGTGGTTTCTGAAGCAATGTCGCAGGTTATGTATTTTTGAATAAACCCTAAAGCGGGCATCACTGTCATTTGGGAGCATCATTTATCCACAAAAGCATGTGGATGTGTGGTGCTCCTCTGGATTGATATTCTTTTTTCCAAAAGAAGTGCTCCACTTCTCTGAGTAGAGGGGTATTTATATTGCAGATGTAGTGCAGCATGGCATTAAAGTGCTGGTGAAAGTACTGTGCTACATTGCCAGGGTCAAGAGAACAGAGTTCTCCTGGTGTTTTTATGTCTGTGCCTTCTTTATTTTGGTTTTCTGTGTGCAAGAAGTTGTGCAAGTCATCCCATGCATATTATGCACAACTTAAAGTAATAAACCATGTGGGTGGCCTAGTTCCTTAGCATACGGCGTACATCAGTGTGACGTCGGAACCAGTATTCTTTTGTACCACAATTGTTTGCCAACAGATTTGTGATACTTGACTTCAAAACTTCAATGTTGTCTTTTATCTTTTGAAGCTGTTGGGTTTGCGAATATGTTTAAACAATTAGAGACTGTTTTAATGTGTGTGAAACTCCATAACTTAGAGTTGCTAGTTCACTTCCGAGCAGGATGTGGAACATTTATTCTGCATTTTGTCTGAATCTGGAGTCTTCAGAATACATTTATAAAGAACGATATTCTGATGCTGTTATTTGTGTGGACCTTTCATCATAACTTCCTCCATTTCCAATAGGAAAGAGTAGAGGAAAGGAATTTGATTCTACACTTTTCTCCCATATGCTCATTTGAGATCCTTTGGCTTTACGTTTTGAATATGTTTGTGATGCATCTTCTATGGTGTCTTTGGAGTTTAGCGGGTGAATTGTATACTGGTCCAAAATGTTGGCTGCAGTAATAGGATTTACACATTCAAATTGGCCAGTTGGCCTGAATTATTTAGGTGGTTTCTCTTAAGTTCTCCTCTGTGTTTACCAATTATTATTATTTATTAATGTGATCTAGTTTTAAACAAACGTAAAAAACTTTACACATAATAACATCAAACCACTGAATTATAAATTATATTCAATATACATGATGTAACAAATCACATACATCTAATAACATCGATACCATCACATCAGATCAATCAATCATTCAAGGCATAATACATGATAAAATAAATAGGATCAAATCTTTGTAAAGTTCATTGTTCTCTTTAAGATATTGTAGGGCTTGTCTAACTTGTTTAAGTCAACTAGTTGTTGCTAAATCATTTTGTTTTTTGTTGGTACACTATTTCAACCTGGAAAAAGATTGATCTATTGGCAGTTATACTCCTAGATTTTCTACATTTTCTTTAGGATCTAATGGCAAATATACTACTGTGTCACGAATACCATTTAATAACTCAGAAGGAGCAAATTTGGCTATGTTGGGTTGAAAGCGTATTATAGCTTGAAATGGGTGAACTGTTTGGATTGTAATGCTCTCATACAAGTTAAGTTTTGGAGAACCTTTGGAGGTGGGAATATTTTAATGTTTTTAGTGATGGCATTTTGTTATTGTCAAGCTTTGTATTGCAGTACGTGCAAACTATTGAGGGTCAGTTATTTTGTATTTATTTTCTGTTAAATATAAAGCTAACTGGAACCATTGAGATTCCTCTTTGTCCTCTGTTTTGTAGGCCATATCTTCTATTTTTTTGCTCTTTTTATAAAAACGTTTGCGACAACAGACACATCCTTGGTCTGGTATTTCAGCAGATGTTTATTGAAACTTTGCTATTTCTTTTTTGTATGCGTTTGTTACGAGGTTGGTGTGTGTAAGGTTTTCACTAATGTTTTCTGAAGGTACTGGATTTTCTAAGTGAACTTCAGTTTCAAAATATTTACTTTGAATGTGATCCATTGCTTGATGGAGTTGTTTGGCTGTTCCATATAGGAGAATGTTATGTACATTTTGAAGTTGTAGAGCACTTATTGCATAGTACAATCTATGCACCAGATTCTGTATAGTGCAATGGTGTGTTGCTAGAATGTTGATGTGGTAGAAGGGGCTTTTGCAAGCAGTTCCTGAAATGCAGGCTAATGAATGTTCTCGCAGTGCAATGTGGCTGCGCACTGGACACGAGTCAATGGTTTGTAAAGCTTTCCTTCTACTTTTGTCTTTTAGTTTTGCATAGGGATTGAGAAATTGTCAAGAATTGAAGGATTGTTGGTGTACGTTACACATTGAGCTGCATATCCATTTGTACACTGGACGGATTGTTTGGGTGAAAGAAACAGTTGGTTGAAAGTTTGTTGGGGATGTTTTACTATAAGGGTTTCTTTGGCCATTTCATACCCTCATCCATTACTGTCTATGTCATTTGTTTTTTTTGTTCTTGTTTATTAGCCTCTTCATTGAAATATGATTCTGTGCTGCTTGTGTGAATCCATTCACCTTCACAGAAGTTTGAAAAGGTATCTACATTGACATTGCGCATGTTCAGAAGTACTTTTTGTAATTTACTGATTAATTTAGTTAGTGGTTTCATTCTGTTTAAAATTAATATAAACAACCTTCTTACTAGTAGAAATGTGCTGTCAATTAGATCTTCGAGGATTAGTCTTCTGCTGTAATTTTTAAGGATAGATCGTGACTTTGCAGCTGTCTTCATAAGATTATTAAGTACTCTACACTGGTGCATTCTTTGTAAAAATAAAACATTTTGTATTCTTTTCTGTGGCTACGTTAACATTGGTATATATTGGATTAGGTTCATTAGAACGTTTGCTTTTGTTTATACATTTTATTTTACTATTACTTTTTAGAAGAGGGGCCTTTTTTAGTGGTTGCTGGTTGAGTTTTGCTGAGCGATGCTACTAGCAGTTTTGTTGTAATGTGTTCTATAAATTGTTTTAGAGGTGGATGACTATATGGATTGCTTTTATTTGTATCTGCTCTATTTTATCTTTGCTATCTATGGAGTTGCTTTTTAGTATGCATTCTGTTGTGTCTGTTGGAAAAAAGAATGTTTGTGTTTAAAAGTCGTGGAATGTATATGGATGTATTGTGAATGGTTGTGTGACTGTGATGGTAGAGATGAATAGAGTGCTATGTGATTGTGCAGTGGGATGATAGTTGTTGGTTGCTGGGAAGGTTGTAAGCGTAAGAGTGTGTAGAGGTGTGAAGGGTTTGGGTTAGTGAGTAAGAGAGTGGCGGTGTGAGTGAATAAGTAGGGCCATTATATGATGTTTTGAGGAGAACAGTGTGTGTTACAATTATGGTGTTTATATGAGAATAGAAAGAGTGGGCATGTTGAAATATAATGAGTAACAGTGAACTAAATGTCGATTTGAAATGACTACTGTAGGCTAATATACAGCGAAACTACATTATTACAATAATAGAGAAATTCAAACTATAGTAATGTACTTACTATGTAGGATATGAAGAATAGTCTTCTTCTGGATGGTGTCTTTGGGAATTTTCTTCTTCGTGTAATTGTAAAAGCAAGTTAGTGGGTATATATGGTAATGATGAAGTACTTTTAGTAAAAGAGGAGTTGTTGGGAAAAGGAGTTAACAAAGTTGTGTTATGGATAGTCTACTAAAGTATGTTAACTATGTTGTTAGAACAATTGGAGCGTGAGTAGTGCTGTTCAGGAGATTAGAATGAACAGGGCAAAAATGTGTGTTAGAAAAAGGTGCATTCGTAGGTTATGATATGATATGATATGATATGATATGATATGGCATTGGTAACGCGCCTATACACAACTGTTTCAAGGCGCGACGAGGCAGGGAGAAGGGGAAGACAGACAACGATCCTACTAGGCCAGGCGTCATTCAGGTTACTTTAGTACTGCTGATTGTAATGAAAGAAGTGCTGCGTTTCTGTGCAATGCATTTGTAAGGTGTTGCACTCTTTTTAAACAATAGGCAAACTGTGGCCTAGTAGTAATGCAATGGAGGGTCCACCAATTAGTGCATTTTAGTCAGGGTTGGAGTAAAACAGGTGAAGTCCTGAAGACGACTGTCGAAGACAAAAGTAGGCACTGATAAAGTGGTGTTTTTTTAAACTGATTCTTATGTTAGAGCTGAAATGGTATATTTTGCAATACATTCATCAAACATATTCCCACTGACCAAAGGAATGGATGCATCCTTCAGAACCAGGAGGAGAGTTCTAGAATATATTCAAGGTATCAGAGTCTTTCTCTCCCCAAGCTTGGGGGTCCTCCTCTCCCCAACGTCTGTCGTATCTATCTCTTTCCCATATCTCTGTTATCTGGCTCCATGACCTCTGAGGTATCTCTCTCCATAACATCTGAGTTGTTTCTCTCTTCAACCCCTAGGGCTATATTCCCACCAACGTTTGGGGTATCTTTCTCCCTGACATCTGAGTTATCCCTCTCCCAAACAGCCTCAGGTTAAAATACAGCAAGTTCAACAGATCAGAGGGTGACATTGTTGGCTCATTTTGGGACCCTTCACTGACATCAATTCCCTATAAATATGGAGTTAAGTGATGTTATATGGAATAGGATTTGCTCTGAGGATAAGATGAGGAATCTTGTTGTTTATCCCATAACAATCTTCCAAGACTCTGAAGCCATCACTCTGCTATATACCTGTGGGAACTGCATTTTTGACCTTCCCGAGTAAGGAGAGAACTGGCCCTTATGCCCCTTGCTTTGGCCAGCTGTGTCGAAGTCTGAATTGTGGAACCGCGCCCCATGAAATTTCAAGGACATGATGATGCTGCTGTGCCTTGAGCCTATAGAGCCAATGCACTGCGAATCTAAATCCTAACAAGCGGACTAGACTACAAATACACCAGGTCATGGTTCTCTGACTTCCTCTGAAATCCAAGGCCACCAATATTACTCAGTACTATATCCCACTGGTGCCTACACCTCCACAAGTAGCTCCAGACCCGCTCTTCATTCTTGGTAGCTGTCTTTGCTTCTCTTCACATCCCATAGTTTCTCCCGACCTGCTCTTCATTGCTGGTAGCTCTTTTTGCTTATCACCCATAAGCCCCCACCTCCCAGTTTCTCCAGACCTGCTCTTCATTTCTGGTAGCTGGGTTTGCTTCTCTACACACCTCTGAGTTTCTCCAGACCTGCTCTTCATTGCTGGTAGCTGCTATTGCTTCTCTACACACCACAGAGTTTCCCCAGACCTGCCCTTCATTGCTGTTAGCTGTTTGTGCTTCTCTGCACACCCCAGACTTTCTACGGACCTGCTCTTCATTACTGGTAGCTGATTCTGCTTCTCTACACACCCCCAGAGTTTCCCCAGACCTGGCCTTCATTGCTGGTAGCTGATTTTGCTTCTCTACACATCCCAGAGTTTCTCCAGACCTGCTCTTCATTGCTTGTAGCTGTTTTTGCTTCTCTACACACCCCAGAGTTTCCCCAGACCAGTCCTTATTTGCTGTTAGCTGTTGTTGCTTCTCTGTACACCCCAGAGTTTCTTCAGACATGCTCTTCATTGCTGGTAGCTGTTTTTGATTCTTTTCACACCGCAGAGCTTCTCCATGCCCGTTCCTTGTTGCTGGTTGCTGTTTTTGCTTATCCCCCCCCTCAAAGTTTCTCCAGACCTGCTCTTCATTGCTGGTAGCTGTTTTTGCTTCTCTACACACCCCAGAGTTTCCTCAGACCTGCTCTTCATTACTGGTAGCTGTCTTTGCTTCTTTATCTTCGGCTGCATTGGAACAAGAGGACCCCAGGAGAACACAGAGATCTCAGTGTGTGTTAACATGTATAGAAAGGCATTGATGATGGAAAAGGAAGCTTCTCTTCCAGGAATCCATGGCACATTTGGCTTTTTCTTTATCATCACTCGAACCATCAGAAATGGAATAAGCTGGGAGCCCAATTTGCTAAACTACACTTTTCTCGGCTCTTAAACGATCATTTCCCTTCCTGGCTTAACCTTTTTGCTTTCTCTGTTATTATGATAACCAAGTCATAAGAGAACATATTGCTCATGTGCATCCTTGCATTCTTGAACTCTGGATCATCAATGAACACCTTTGACACATTTTAAACTGTGTTGACATTTGGTATGATTTCAAATTAAAAAAATTCTAAGATCATCTGTGTTTTTCTGTATAGACACATTTTATTGTGTTGAGTTCTTTGGTCCTATTCGGACTCGAGTAGGGCTGAATTTCATGGTATGATGAACCTAACTAGCAAAATCCATATCAGAATGCTCCTCAATATTGAAGCAACCATATCTTTTTTCAAAACTCTTTGAAGTTTTGATGTTAAAACTAATTAAATGGAGAAACATGAAACACATGAGATTGTATAATTTGACTTATAGCTTTATGTTACCAAATGCTCTAAGGCAACACACTGAGCTGAAATAATTTATAAAACTAAGCATATGCCAGTGAGTCTACTGGAGCCCCACATGAATGATAGCCGGTAAGTGAAGGGTGTATTAAAGGTGCATTCATTACAGTTCTCGAGAATTATGAATGAATTAATAAATAGGTTGGTCTCATTTAGCAAATGTATCACTATGATTTTGAGCACAGATAGTGGACACATATGGTTTTAAATAATTTGTTATACCATTTCACAGTTTCGATATCTCACACATCATTTAATTGTTTTTCTTATTTGGACACAGTTAAGGAGAAAGACATACAGACAAAATAGTCTCAGGTCACCTGGCAAAACAGAAAGGGAAATTAGTCAAGTCTTAAGTGAAGAGCTAGATATTCGAGAATGTGCAGCAGTAGATGATGTTACTAAGGGTAACAGAGCTGTTGCGGAGGAGAATTTCATGTAGAGATGACTCTGTGAGCAAATGTTCAACCTCCTAAAGTAGTGCAATCACTTATTTCTTATTGGTCTTTTGGATCACTCTACATGGAAAATAAAAATGGCCCTCAAGAACCAAAGGATACATTTTTGAAGTGGATGAGGAAAAATGTGAGTATGCAGGTGTTAGGACTCACCACCAGTACCTTCTCACAGTGTGATAGGAGTAACCAGTAACTGTCAGGATATACTAATCGTTTGAAGTAGACGAGTTCTTCCTATCAATGTAGCCCTCAGTTGTGTGATACTGTAAATCAGAGGGATCTATTAGTTGGAAGATGGGGACACACTGCTCTGGCTCCACAAACTAAACCACAACACAGACCGGGCAAAACTAACCTCTCAATAGGTGAACTGTCCCCTATACGTAGTTGGTGGTCTAGTAGACCTGGTAATGTAATGGCATCCCGTAGGATGGGTGTACCTGGAAATACAGAAACCGCCAACTGAGTAAACAGAAAGAGTAGGAAGATAGTAACAGTGGGAAGAGGGAAGTGTCCTTACCAGAAGGGTAATCACTCAAGCAGCGGAATGTCCTGAGAGTTCAAAATCAGAAATGCAACACCAAGGACCTATCCCGACGGCATGAGGATGCCTAGAATAGTAGCTTGGCAGCAAGCGTCTCTAGTCCATGTGCAGAACAGAATCAAAATGCAACCAGGTGTTTCGCTGTACAGTAAGTCCCAAGTGCGTTGAAGATATCAGCAGTTCGGTCTTCATGGAAATGCTAGGAAGGAGTCCGATGGCAGTCCGACATCAAGATGAGGAAGGCAGAAAAGATCCGTACGCATGGCAAAGCAGTCCGTTATGCAGGCAAGGTCTGGTAGGCGAGCGGGCAGCAGATTATCCAAATAACAACACAAAGCAGTTCGTTATGCAGGCTGGGTCGGATTCAATGGAATAGCAGAAAAGGCAGATAAGGGTCGGGCAAAGGCAAGGTTCAGAACAACAAAGCAATGGGTCAGAAGCAGGAAACTCAGCGTTAGTCACAACACGCAAGTCAGATTGCAACTTCAATTAGAAGCACCGGATAGCCGGAGAAGGTGGTCTTTATTCTCGCCGTGGCACGTGACCGGGAGAAAGGCGCTAGCTATGTGATGTGCAAACAGGGGTTTCCACCGTAGCCACGGTAACCGCCACTGCACAAAGAACATCACTTTTCATCTGTGCGAAAACAACCCTCTGAAAGGTCGGGAGCATGGCATCAAGGGTCTGGGGTGATTTATGAC
Organism: Ambystoma mexicanum; assembly: GCF_040938575.1. NCBI lineage: Eukaryota > Metazoa > Chordata > Amphibia > Caudata > Ambystomatidae > Ambystoma > Ambystoma mexicanum. Next base: position 348,778,954 of record NC_090935.1, read on the forward strand.
CTTAGAGTCTGTATCAGTAGAAATATGAGAAATCCTGGGAGTAGGTACACCATCAGCACCTTTAATGTCCATTCAGGGTCTGGCAATCCATGACCTAATAAATAGTTATTACCTTTGTTCAATAATGGATTGAGTTCAACAGTGTTTGATAGAAGACCTAACGTGCAGATATGGGGCTGTTTCAAGGGTTTTTCAGAATTTGAAGTAGTCTTCCTAGGGTAGTGGTGGGGAACATGTGGCCCTCCAGATGTGTTCCTCTTTGACTCGCAGGATCCCTCACCATTGACTATGCAGGTTAGCACTGATTGTAGGCAAAAACATCTGGGGGGCCACGTTACCCACCACTGCCCTAATGTCTCATGTCTCCATCCAGATTATTCCATGATTGTAGGTCGACCTCAGTGAAATGTTAACTTGCATTTCCTCTGGGAGTATACTGGGTGAATTCTTTCTGAGTATGCTGGCTGGCTGTCATCCAATTGTAGTTCTAAATGCATATTGATAGTTGTGGAATAGAGAATGGACTTTCCTTCAATAATCTAGTACCATTCACGCAAAATAATTTCAGTAAAAGCTCATCCAAAGCCTTAAAGGAGGATGTTGTTATATCCATTGGCAAGACCTGAAGAAAATAAAAGATTTTAGGAAGTATGGCCAAACAGAAATCTTGCTCATTAAGTAGAACAGTGGGTTAGACCAAGTATTTACCAGGCTGTTTAAATTCTTTAGCGTGTTTCCTAAATGATCTTAATATACACTACTGAAATTGGCATTGGTCATCTAGGTATTAGAGATAATATGCGTTAACTTTCAAAAGTATCTTGTCAAGTCCCACATCCTGGGAGATGGAAATAGAGTACCTACTTGGACTAGTTAATTAAGAGGACAGACACCATATTGTTCAATTACATACAGCATAATTAGCAAGGTAGTACTGGAATCTTTTAATATATAAAAATAATATAATCTGTCTAAAGTGATATAACATGCATAAACGCAGTCACTGATATACCACTATTGGAAAAGTCAGACCTAATTTTGCAGGCCAAGGGTTCTATAATGGGAGCAAATAATATAAGTGACAACGGGCAGCCCTACCTAGTTCCTCTGCTTATATTTTGTTTGTCTGAAATAGTGGCGTTGGTTTTAACTCTAGTAGTATGTTCATTGAACAATAAGGCAGTTCATTGTTGAAACTTCATTCCAAACCTCAAACCGTTGAATAGTTGAATGGATGAACCCCCAGTTAACAGGATCGAAGGTCTTTTTGGCAACTAAACTGGCCATAGCAAAATCACCAGGATTGGAATTGCCCGAGTCCACTATCAGAAAACAGCCTTTGCATACTAAGAGAAGAAGATCTTCAAGTGAGAGGTTCCTCTTTGTCCTCTGGCTTGATCTACTGTGATTATTGAGGGCATAATTCTTGAGAGCCTACCAGCTTGAATTTTATTAGAATGTTCAAGTCCGTGTTGATGAGTAATAGTGGTCTGCATGACGTGCACTTGGCTTCTGATTTACGTGGTTTCGATATAAGTATTATCACAGCTTTCCTGAGGGAGGATGTCTCTTTCAAATTATGTAAATGTGGGAATAACAGGTCACTAAAGTGCAGTTGGTCTAATTTCTCACATTTATTGCATTTATTGCATTGAATTGGTTTGCTTCCAATTAGAATGTCTTATTTTTATGATGCAAATACTTTCTCCATTTATTCTATGTGTTGCAATTGTACTTGGTGCCCCTTAATTCAATTGGTTTAGTCTGTGTGCTTTCTATGCACCTTTTTCATTCCTATGCCTTTACTGGTTCTTGTGATGATATGAGGGCTATGGCTTTGCCCAATTGCATTTGGCGCCTGTGTTTTCCCAACACGTGTTTCCCCATCTATGTGCTGACGGTTCTTCAGGGGATAATGGTGGTTTGAAATTGGTTATGATGCTCACTTGGTTGTATGTCTAAAAGAAGAACTATGGAAGAGAATCTAGTAGTCAATCTCACCAAACAGGAATTACCCTCAGACTTAGGGGCCGAATCATGGAACAAACGTGCGCCGAAAATCTACGCGCAAGCCGGCGCAAGCAGGCGCAAGCAGGCGCAAGCGGAAAAAAAGAGGCGCACGCGCACGCGTGCGATTCATGGAAGTCCCTGCGCGTGTCTTCCTCGGGATGTGCGCCAAACCCGTGCATGGCGCACACGTCACTGCAACATCGCGAAAGGCGTGCGCGACGCGCACAGTGAAAGCGCACAACCTCAGCGCACACACCAGAAAGTGGGCGGGACATGGGGCGTAACGCGCGGAATGGGGAACAACACGTGAAAATAAGGGCGTAACTGGGGATGTACTGCAGGGAAGCAGACGGAACGCCCACACGCACTCGAACCACACGTATTCATGGAATCGAATAGGGCAAAGCCACGCACAGCCAAAGACACGCACAAGCTGAAACATGGCCGCCACACGAAGGCAGGCGGTAGAGTCCCAGCGCATCAAAAAAGTGGCGCGCGGGAAGTTAAATACGCGATTGAGCGGGGTACGTGGATTTCAGGGGTGCGCAAGAAATTCTACACGCGATTGGCCTGGGTACGTGTATTACAGGGGTGCGCGAGAAAATCTACACGCGATTGGCCTGGGTACGTGTATTACAGGGATGCGCGAGAAAATCTACACGCGATTGGCCTGGGTACGTGGATTTCAGGGGTGCGCGAGAAATGCTACACGCGATTGGCCTGGGTACGTGGATTTCAGGGGTGCGCGAGAAAATCTACACGCGATTGGCCTGGGTACGTGTATTACAGGGGTGTACGAGAAATCCTACACGCGATTGGGCCTGTGCGAGTGGGGCAGTGTATTACGTGGGTGTGCGGGAAGTTGAAGAGGTGAATTGCCAGTGTGGGTCCTCCCAGGTCTCCCCTCTACCCCCTCCACGACCTCTGCAGGCAGCCCACACCACAGGGGACTACCCTGCACCCCTGGTCATGTCCCGCAGGCAGCCCATCCACCATGGGCATGCCCCCCAGCCAAGCCACATGTCCCCTTGCACCCCCACCCCCCAGCACCGTGGGGCACCTACCAGCAGGCCCCCAACCATGTCCCACTCATGTCCTCTTGCACCCCCACCCCCCAGTCACCAGGGGCAGCCTCCACCAGGCCCCCACTCATGTCCCCCTTTACCCCCACCCCCCAGCACTGTGGGGCACCTGCCAGCAGGCCCCCAACCATGTCCCCTTGCACCCCCACCCCCCAGCAGGCCCCCACTCATGTCCCCCTGCACCCCCACCCCCCAGCACTGTGGGGCACCTGCCAGCAGGCCCCCAACCATGTCTCCCACCACCCCCACCCCTCCAGTCACCAGGGGCAGCCTCCACCAGGCCCCCACCCATGTCTCCCACCACCCCCACCCCTCCAGTCACCAGGGGCAGCCGCCACCAGGCCCCCACTCATGTCCCCCTGCACCCCCACCCCCCAGCACTGTGGGGCACCTGCCAGCAGGCCCCCAACCATGTCCCCTTGCACCCCCACCCCCCAGCAGGCCCCCACTCATGTCCCCCTGCACCCCCACCCCCCAGCACTGTGGGGCACCTGCCAGCAGGCCCACAACCATGTCTCCCACCACCCCCACCCCTCCAGTCACCAGGGGCAGCCTCCACCAGGCCCCCACCCATGTCTCCCACCACCCCCACCCCTCCAGTCACCAGGGGCAGCCTCCACCAGGCCCCCAACCATGTCTCCCACCACCCCCACCCCCCAGCAGGCCCCCACTCATGTCCCCTTGCACCCCCACCCCCCAGCACTGTGGGGCACCTGCCAGCAGGCCCCCAACCATGTCCCACTCATGTCCCCTTGCACCCCCACCCCCCAGCACTGTGGGGCACCTGCCAGCAGGCCCCCAACCATGTCCCCTTGCACCCCCACCCCGCAGCAGGCCCCCACTCATGTCCCCCTGCACCCCCACCCCCCAGCACTGTGGGGCACCTGCCAGCAGGCCCCCAACCATGTCCCCTTGCACCCCCACCCCCCAGCAGGCCCCCACTCATGTCCCCCTGCACCCCCACCCCCCAGCACTATGGGGCACCTGCCAGCAGGCCCCCAACCATGTCCCCTTGCACCCCCACCCCCCAGCAGGCCCCCAACCATGTCCCCTTGCACCCCCACCCCCCAGCAGGCCCCCAACCATGTCTCCCACCACCCCCACCCCTCCAGTCACCAGGGGCAGCCTCCACAAGGCCCCCACCCATGTCTCACACCACCCCCACCCCTCCAGTCACCAGGGGCAGCCTCCACCAGGCCCCCACCCATGTCTCCCACCACCCCCACCCCTCCAGTCACCAGGGGCAGCCTCCACAAGGCCCCCACCCATGTCTCCCACCACCCCCACCACCCAGTCACCAGGGGCAGCCTCCACCAGGCCCCCAACCATGTCTCCCACCACCCCCACCCCCCAGCAGGCCCCCACTCATGTCCCCCTGCACCCCCACCCCCCAGCACTATGGGGCACCTGCCAGCAGGCCCCCAACCATGTCCCCTTGCACCCCCACCCCCCAGCAGGCCCCCAACCATGTCCCCTTGCACCCCCACCCCCCAGCAGGCCCCCACCCATGTCTCCCACCACCCCCACCCCCCAGTCACCAGGGGCAGCCTCCACAAGGCCCCCACCCATGTCTCACACCACCCCCACCCCTCCAGTCACCAGGGGCAGCCTCCACCAGGCCTCCACCCATGTCTCCCACCACCCCCACCCCTCCAGTCACCAGGGGCAGCCTCCACAAGGCCCCCACCCATGTCTCCCACCACCCCCACCACCCAGTCACCAGGGGCAGCCTCCACCAGGCCCCCAACCATGTCTCCCACCACCCCCACCCCCCAGCAGGCCCCCACTCATGTCCCCTTGCACCCCCACCCCCAGCACTGTGGGGCACCTGCCAGCAGGCCCCCAACCATGTCCCACTCATGTCCCCTTGCACCCCCACCCCTCCAGTCACCAGGGGCAGCCTCCACAAGGCCCCCACCCATGTCTCACACCACCCCCACCACCCAGTCACCAGGGGCAGCCTCCACAAGGCCCCCACCCATGTCTCCCACCACCCCCACCCCTCCAGTCACCAGGGGCAGCCTCCACAAGGCCCCCACCCATGTCTCCCACAACCCCCACCCCTCCAGTCACCAGGGGCAGCCTCCACCAGGCCCCCACCCATGTCTCCCACCACCCCCACCCCTCCAGTCACCAGGGGCAGCCTCCACAAGGCCCCCACCCATGTCTCCCACCACCCCCACCCCTCCAGTCACCAGGGGCAGCCTCCACAAGGCCCCCACCCATGTCTCCCACCACCCCCACCCCTCCAGTCACCAGGGGCAGCCTCCACCAGGCCCCCACCCATGTCTCCCACCACCCCCACCCCTCCAGTCACCAGGGGCAGCCTCCACAAGGCCCCCACCCATGTCTCCCACCACCCCCACCCCTCCAGTCACCAGGGGCAGCCTCCACCAGGCCCCCACCCATGTCTCCCACCACCCCCACCCCTCCAGTCACCAGGGGCAGCCTCCACAAGGCCCCCACCCATGTCTCCCACCACCCCCACCCCTCCAGTCACCAGGGGCAGCCTCCACCAGGCCCCCAACCATGTCTCCCACCACCCCCACCCCTCCAGTCACCAGGGGCAGCCTCCACCAGGCCCCCAACCATGTCTCCCACCACCCCCACCCCCCAGCAGGCCCCCACTCATGTCCCCTTGCACCCCCACCCCCCAGCACTGTGGGGCACCTGCCAGCAGGCCCCCAACCATGTCCCACTCATGTCCCCTTGCACCCCCACCCCTCCAGTCACCAGGGGCAGCCTCCACAAGGCCCCCACCCATGTCTCACACCACCCCCACCACCCAGTCACCAGGGGCAGCCTCCACCAGGCCCCCAACTATGTCTCCCACCACCCCCACCCCACAGCAGGCCCCCACTCATGTCCCCTTGCACCCCCACCCCCCAGCACTGTGGGGCACCTGCCAGCAGGCCCCCAACCATGTCCCACTCATGTCCCCTTGCACCCCCACCCCTCCAGTCACCAGGGGCAGCCTCCACAAGGCCCCCACCCATGTCTCACACCACCCCCACCACCCAGTCACCAGGGGCAGCCTCCACAAGGCCCCCACCCATGTCTCCCACCACCCCCACCCCTCCAGTCACCAGGGGCAGCCTCCACAAGGCCCCCACCCATGTCTCCCTCCACCCCCACCCCTCCAGTCACCAGGGGCAGCCTCCACCAGGCCCCCACCCATGTCTCCCACCACCCCCACCCCTCCAGTCACCAGGGGCAGCCTCCACAAGGCCCCCACCCATGTCCCCTTGCACCCCCACCCCCCAGCGGGCCCCCACTCATGTCCCCTTGCACCCCCACCCCCCAGCACTGTGGGGCACCTGCCAGCAGGCCCCCAACCATGTCCCACTCATGTCCCCTTGCACCCCCACCCCTCCAGTCACCAGGGGCAGCCTCCACCAGGCCCCCACCCATGTCTCCCACCACCCCCACCCCTCCAGTCACCAGGGGCAGCCTCCACAAGGCCCACACCCATGTCTCACACCACCCCCACCCCCCAGTCACCAGGGGCAGCCTCCACAAGGCCCCCACGCATGTCTCCCACCACCCCCACCCCTCCAGTCACCAGGGGCAGCCTCCACCAGGCCCCCACCCATGTCTCACACCACCCCACCCCTCCAGTCACCAGGGGCAGCCTCCACCAGGCCCCCAACCATGTCTCCCACCCCCCCACCCCCCAGCAGGCCCCCACTCATGTCCCCTTGCACCCCCACCCCCCTGCAGGCCCCCACTCATGTCCCCCTGCCCCCAGGTCCTGACGAAACGCAATCATGGCAGTAATGGGCAGCATACCCAGCACAAACACCCAGCCAAGGATTGCATCCACCCACTTAGTAGATGCAATTACATGATACAACCCCAATGGCAAGTATGTAAATGAACACATGTCCGTCACACACACATACACAATGGGTGCAAGTGAATGTCAAAACCCATATCATGACATGCATGAAACCAATGAGAAAATACCACAAATGTAAGTAATAAATATATGTATTAAAGATGAAAATGAAGTAAAGAAATAAAACACACAACAATGGGGATGACAAAACAAATGGTCCATGTCCGAGAACCAATAGAAAAAATCAAAAAACAAAGGAATCCAAAAACTAATGTAGTCCAAAGCAAAATAATGGGGGGAAAAAATAAGGAAAAACCATTGCCTCATGGTGAACACAAATATAAATCCAACAAATGTTTTCCAAACATCAAACTATGTACAAGAATATCCCAGGGTCCATGAGCCCAACACCATAAATGAAACCTACTACTACTAACTAATAAAAATATATATACAGAAAAGTGGCCATTGTCCGAGCGGTCCAAAAAAAACTTAAAAAATAAAGGAAACCTAACACTAACTAACTAAAGAACTATATACAATGGCAGCGGGCAAGTCCTGCGGCTCACTCTGTGATGTTGCCGGCCAGGGCATCATCGAACTCCATGTCGATGTCCCGGAGGCGGGACTCTGTCCTGGCCCCGAGGTCTCGCAGGGACAACCCCGTGTCCACCTCAAACTCCCTGCGAGCTTCCTCGAGGCACTCAGCCCGCCTCAACGCCCGACGCATGGAGAACTCCGCCCTGACCATGGTGAGCGGCTCCTCTTCCGCCCGCTGCCGCTCCGCACCTATCTGCTGGACCAACTGCTCCCACACAGAAGACACTGCCATCCCAGGGTTCTCCTGCCCTCCGGCCGATGCCTGCCCCTCTGATCTTGATGGCCCCGAGCCATGATGCCTCCCACGTCGAGCCTGCTGCTGCCTCCGACGCCACTGCCTCTGCCAGCACGACGGCATCCAGGCTGATGGAATCCACCGATGCCGTCGTGCACGTGCCCTGCCAGATGATGCCGGCACATCCTCCATCTGCAGGGGGACAGTTGCTGGTGTGTCCACCCCTGCTGGACCTTCGACTCCCGACTGTGGCAGGGATGGGGTCCCCACCGAGCTGGCTGCGTTGGTCGGGGCACGTCCACAGGGGGCCCTGGTGGCATCTGGGCCGGAAGACGGCATGGAGCACGACTGGCGCATAGCCTCCACAGAGGAGGAGAGGGTCGCCAGAAGGCCACACACATGTAGGAAACCCCCGACCATGGCGGCTCCCAAATGGTTCACGTACGCACGGTGCTCTTCGTGATGATGTGCATGCTCCTCCCGGGAAGCATGCACCTCATCACGAATGCCAGCCGTGCGCAACGCGACACCAATCAGGACCCTCTCCACACGGCCAGGTGTCCCCTCGTCCGCAGGTAGAGGAGTGTCAGATGACATGGACATCTCCCCTACCTGCGGACGGGCCAGGGATGGGGCATCCCTGCTGGTGCATGGTGGTGCAGTCACAGTGTCAGGGACAGTGACATGCACAGGCACCTCCACGGTGACCTGTGCTGCCTCCTGCCCCTGGCCCTGGACTGCACCACTTGCACCAGCGGGGATGCCCCCACCAGGCCCCATGTGTGGCTCAGTAGCGGCCTCCTCCCCCTCTATGGAAACCACCAACCTGGATGTCTCCACGCCGTCTTCCGCCGGTGCAAGCCCCTGTGTGGGCTCACCCACCCCTTCCGCTGCAGCCGTGGCGGCATCCCCGCCGCTCTGCTCCTCAGCGCCTTCTCCGCCCTCTTCTTCACTTGCCACTGTGTAGAGGGAGACATAGAACACAAGCATCAGGGTACTGTACAATGGTCCCCTAGACAGGAAGCAACAGCAGATGAGTGGCACTGTCATACATCACTTCCATCATGTCCCTCCACAACACATGGGTCAGTGCAGGCAAAACACATACAGTAACAGGCATGGCGCATGCCATGGACATTGGCATACATGACCAAGGGACTCATGATTCATGCAATGTTGGTTTTAAACTCACATGCATCATGGGTCTTGCCATCACATGCACACACCTCACCGTAGTTCCATCCATCTGGCCTCGTACACCACAGACGCAGTGGATACAAGGACGACTAGGCTGCATCAGTGAATCTGAACATTGTCACAGACATGTGTCATGCATCCATGGCAGTTACAAGTCACAGACACGCAGGTCAGACATACACACATGGACACCATACGTGTACATGGGACCAGCACCCATCCCTCACCCCCACCCATGTCCAGGAACAGAGACTGCCATGCTTCCATGTGTCCATTCCGCACAGAGCCCCCCATGTTGCAATAGAACACATGCACCAACCATGTGGTTCACACATCACTGTACTCACATGCCTGACCATGATGTCCCTGCACACACACATACGTACATGGCCTATGTCACACATACAGGCAGGTATCAGACAACCAGCACACTGCAACATGCCCTGTCTCACACAGTAATGTTTGGCCACTTACCGGCCAACTCCAGATGGGTCTGCCTCTGAAGGATCTGGGCGTGGAGCGCTGGGTCTACGCGTTCCAGGACCCTCATCTGGATGTCACTCAGGCGTGCCCGGCCCCCCTCCGTGAGGCGCCGGGCCTTATTGAGGGTCCTGGACCTCAAGTCCTCCCAGCGCTTCTTGATGTGCTTGATATCGCGGGTTGCCACCCCCTCCGCGTTGATGGCAACCACTACATCGTCCCAGATCCTCTCCCGTCCTTCCTTGTTGGCGCGTGGTCTTCCGAAGAGGGCATCATAATGCCCCAGGACATGCTCCACCAGGACACCAACTTCCTTCTCACTGAAGCTGGTGGCCTTCTGCCTCTCTGGCTGGGGGTCGCCACTGGTCTCAGATGGTGCTTGCCCCGACATGGTGACCCCCGAGGCAGGCGTGGGTGGGCAACTGGGTCCTGGGGCTGGGCTGTGGAGCGATGGTATCCCAGTCGGGAGTCTACTGTTCCAGCAGGGGTGGACACAGCAACTGGACCCCTGCAGATGGCTGATGTGCAGGCACCAAATGGCAGGGCACGGTGGCAGCAGGCAGGCAGGCAGGCAAGCAGGCAGCAGCAGATGGCACGTGGGAGGCTGCTCGGGGCACTGGGGGGCAGTGATTCGGCCTTCTGGGCAGGAGCGTGGTCTTCCGGGTGTATTCGCGTGGCCAGCTTGATACGGAGTGATTTGGCACGTGAAAAATCTGCACGTCAGCGTGTAATTCGAGGAAAGGCCCTTAGCGCGTAAGCGCGTCTGCACGCATACGCATTTTCATTGGACCAAAGGCCCTCAGCGCGTGAGCGCGTCTGTGACGTGTCGTGCGAGGGTGTATCCCTCATTGCACGTGATGACAGAACACACGTGGATTTCAACCAATCGCGTGTGAAAGTTCACGGCACCTCGGAACACGCGTACCCAGGCCAATCGCATGTAGATTTTCTCGCGCACCCCTGTAATACACGTACCCAGGCCAATCGCGTGTGGAACTACCCGCGCACCCGGAAACACACATACCCAGGCTAATCGCGTGTGGAAAACTGCACGTCCGCGTGTAATGCGCATAATCGCGCGTGAAAAACTGCACGTCCGCGTGTAATGCGCGTAAACGCGCGTGAAAAACTGCACGTCCGCATGTGACGTGACGCGCGCATGCGTTTCCCTCAGCACGGGTTAAAGGTGAGCGGGCCCAGCAGTTCGCTGTACGTGCCTTCCGTGGAGACCGACGTGTGTTGCTGCTTCCAGTTGTTTCGCGCGCCATCTACTTCACAGCTCTCAAGGACGTATCTCTTCTTTTGGCGGGGGTATTGGCTACGCGTGTTTTTCTGCATCGCGCTAGTCAGACGGTGAGTCGCAAACGCTCCTTTTCCCACTGCGGGTGCCCCTGTGTATTGCACCCATTTTCGATGTCATCGTAGCCTGCGTGTCCCACGTGTACGCGTTATTCGTGTTACTGGGTGCCACCGCGTACTGCGGGAGGTTAAATCCACGCACATAGGCTGCAGGGTTGCATGCACGGTTTTACTGCAGTTTTGGGGTGCCTGAGCGTTGCGTGACCCGTCACCACATTACCGGGGTCACATACAGCCTTGCAGGTGCAGGGGGGCTGTTAACATCTTGCTTCCCACCCCCTTCACCCCAATTGCCCAGGTCAATTGTGCTGTACACCTCCCATTGGCACCACTCCATCTGTGCCAGCACTATTACATCTGTGCCATGGTTGGGAGGCCACCAAAGGTGAGGGGCGCCTCAGCTGGGCGTACTCCTCGTGGCGGGCGTGGTCGGGGACGTGGCCGTGGTGACCAGGGAGTAGGGGGACTCCAGGGTGTCCAGGGCAGCCACAGAGGGGGAAGAGGCAGGGGTGCGCCACTTGAGCAGAATGTTGTGCCATGTGTTGGTGCAGCCATGCCACCACCCCCTGTGGTTCCGGGGGATGCAGCTCCTGCATCTGGCACTGGCACCCGTATGACCCGGCAGTCCGTTCCATCGACTGCCACGGGCCCAAGGGTAGCGGTAGCTGCAGGTGCAGCTGTGGACACCGCCACCCAGGCTCAGGGTCTGCCAGCGCAGGCTGCGTTGGCACTTGAAGAGCCCTTGGTAGATCTCCAACAGGCCAGGGGGGAAACCATAGGGGCACGCCGGGCTGCTCAGACCAAGACACGTGTCCCTGGGGCAGTCATGTCATCTGCTGCCCGAACAGCCGGGTGTTGGCAAGTGCAGGGGCAGATGCACCCAACAGCACCCCGGTTGTGAGTCTGCCAACCAGGACCGTTGCGGTCAATGACCCTGCCACAGCTGATGTTGCTGCGCAGGGTCCATTAGTGGGCACCCAGCTGCCACTGACACAAGTCAGGCCTTTGGTCATCCCTCCACCTGCCACTCCCTCGGCTCAATCCACCGAACCCACTGGCCATACTGGTCAGGGCGGCATTAGCCAGCCAGGGTCTGCGCCACAGTCCAAGAGGAGGAAGGTTGCACCTGCAGCACAGTCTGGGACCCCACACACAGCCACGACCTCCTGCACGTCGAGGAAGAAGCCTTTCTGTAAGCAGGAACTGGACTTCCTCGTGGACTACGTGCGGGGACACAGCCGTGACATGCTAGTGGGTGCCAATAGTCAGACTACGGCTGCCCAACGTGACACCCACTGGAAGCATGTTGCGGAACATGTCAGTTCATTCGGCCATGAGGTGCGCACGGCGCAGGAGTGCAAAAAGCGCTGGAATGACATCAAGCGCAGCACTAAGGCTAAGCGTGCCTCAAATTACAACTTGACTCTGGTGACTGGCGGTGGGCCTGCACCAGAGGAGGAAGAACTCACTCCGCATGAGGCTCTCGTTGCGGAGTTCATACCACCAGAATTGGTCGAAGGTGTGGGAGAGATGCTGGACTTTGATGCCTAGTCCAGTGAGTGTTCATGCGTAGTTGTTGAGGACGTGTGTGTTTCACTTGTGGGATGTGTTGTGCATGATTGCTGCTACATGTGACGTGTACATGGTTCTGATGTGTAAGTAATGCAATGCTACCGTCATGCATGTCTCCTCTGCCTGCATGCGGGACTCCATGTGGGCATGCTCCCTTGCCCCTCCTCCGCCACTCTGCACCCCAGTTCCACCTTTGCACTGGTCTGCTACATTCTTGCCAATGTGTAGTTTCTTGTTCATGTGTCCTGTGTAGATGCTAACTTCCAGCTTAGAAACTGCCAGACATATGCCGTGTGGTACAGCCTTAGTACTCGATGCAGGGTATCCCACTTGTACTGTGCATGGGTCAGATGTCCCGCAGGGACATGAGTGCCCATTCATGCTCCATGTGCATTGCACGCATGCCCCTATGTGTCCTTGACTGGATGATCACTGTAATATGAGTCCTTGGTTACATACATTGCCTGCCATATTATCGGCCTCCCCATGTCAACTGTGGCTCAGTCCTGCGTTGCACACATGTTTAGGCTCTGACAATCTGTGTGGCTCACAGGCCTCAGCCTGTTCAATGGCCAATGACTCTGTCCAACTCTTGTCGTGTCTTCTTCACACGTGGCTGGCCTCCGGATCTTCCATCATGTGTCCTGCCCACTGTCCCAGCATCATTTGCAGTGTTGTAATTTGAATCACATTAAGCTGTTGATGCCAGTCAACACTGCTTGTCAATACACAGGTGTATGGGCAGCCTTTTGATACCATGCTAGGCATCCCTGCTTTGGTACTGGGGTGGAGGGGTGCTTGGCTGCTAGACATGGTACACATTGAATACACAATGCACGTGATGTCTGAATTTGACATTGCACTGCCTTCACATTTCCTGGCACACACCATGGAGTGCTTGTATATGTAGGTAGTGAGTGGCGTACACATTTTCAGCACTGCATAGACCCACTTCCATGCAAACTGCCACCTTTCAACAGGTCTGATCACAGTAGCTATTCAAAGTAGACCCAGCATGCATGCCGGGTCATATGTTGTGTGTCACATGTCTGCCGGATGCCTTTGCTGTCGGTGTGTGTGTGTGTTGTGTGCTTCTGACATGTGTAGTGACCTTTTCCTCTCTATTTTTCAGGTGATGACGCAATGGATGCAGAGGATGGTGTTGTCATGCCAGACACAGGGTTGGTAAGACCACATCAACCCGGCACTAGTGGGGGTCGTGGGGTGGTAGGCCACGAAAACCCCCAAGTGCTGCAGTCCATCCTGTCTCTGGCTGCCTATGAGTCCAGCCTTGATGACGACTCTGACGTCCATGTTGAGTTGGATGAGCATCAAGTCCATGTGTCAGGGGTGAGTGATTCTGATGTGGACACTCCTCTGTCTGCGACACCTGCACTGAGGGATCAGACAGTCTTGGTTCCTCCGCCCGTGGTGGATCGGGACGCAGGGTCACCCTCCACACCAGTCACTGATGTGCCTGGGACATCACGTCGACGGGGGTATGTAGTCGTGCAGCCGCAGGCGGTGCCAACACAGCGAGGACCTCCGGTCCTTGGGTCCCGCAGGGGTCAAGCCCGGCAACGCGGTCGCCGTGCGCAACCGCTGTATACTGAGTGGGAGCAAGACATGACTGCCAATTCCGAACGGCAGGGGGCAGCAATGGAGAACATCGCTGACACCATGGAGCGTGTGGCCCGGTCTGTGCTCCCCCCTGCTAGGCAGGTGCTTCTCCAGCAGCAGGCGGCACGGTCCACGGCCCGCTCGCTCAGGCTGGGCATGGCGGCCTCAGACAGGGCACGCCAGGCTGAAATGTCGTCTCTGCGTCAAGCAATTGCTGCTCACGCAGAGGCGCACATGGATGCCCTGAGTGAGGAGTATGCCTCCCTCAGATCCACTCTGGGTGTCCTTATGATGTCCCAGAGGCAGCAGGCAGAGGAGAGGTTTGCACAGCTTGAGCGCACCATCTCGGCTGAGCTACAGGCTTGCCGGGAGGTGCAGCGGTTGTCCAGCCAGGCCTTGCAGGAGGAACTCCGTGTTACACGTGCTACCTTGCAAGAGGAAGCACGTGTATCACGTGAGGTTCTGCATGCAGACCTATGTAACATCGCCACACAGAACCAGGCTCACCTGTCCGGCAGACTTGCTGCCGACGAGGGGCAAGCTGCGGCTAGGCGTGGCCAGGCTACTGTGCCACGTCCTCCTTTCCGGGATGAGCCAGACTCGGACGACCATCTATCTCCCACAAAGGTCGTGCTGTGCAGGCGTTGAGCCCATGGAGGTATTTTTTTTTGGCTCAGCATCATCGCATGTGGATGTTGAGCAGCACCCTGTACCTCCCCCCTCCTGGGTGCCTCCCCTCCCCCCGGGTCGTATGTGGCCATTTTTGATTTTTCGTTTAGTTTAGTTAGTTAAGTTTCTGTTTGATAGTTAGTTTAAATAGGTAATGTAGGTTTTCCATAGTTAGTGTAATTAGTTAATAGTTGAGTTAGTTTAAAATTTGTAGTCTATTGTGCTTTCATGTGACAGTGCGGTGCCTTGTGGTTTTTGAAGGCATCCACTGTCTGTTCCAGCTGGGCCCTTCATGGTTGTCTTGTGTATGTGTTTGCTGCTTGGGTTCCTTGACTCACATATGCCACTCCTGCCTCCCTTATCCATGGGCTCGCAAGGATGGTTCGGTGTTACAGAATTTTACACAAGGGCTTTGGACTGTCATATCTGTGGCATGTCTGGTGCTTTGTGACTTGTGTTGACACCCCTAGTGGGGATGATTTAGGTGTAATTGTCCACTGTTCAGCTTTTGCTAGATGGGGTGTGTCATGATTAATGTGGACATTGATTGCTATGCATTGTGTATTATGTCTCATTTCTTTCCTGTACACGTGACTGTTGCAATTCATGCTGTAGATAGTGTTCCACACTTTGGAAGTCAAAGACGGACTGATGGTGTGATTTGTGATGTGACTCTCTGACATGGTCAAGTAATGAGATGCCTGATGAGACACACACAGATCACTTTGATGCATTAATCATTTGTTTCATGCACTTTCTGCAGGGGGATGAGGCACCAGAGCACCTTTGCCAGCAGACATGGCCCATTGGACGACGGAATTCCTGACCCGTTTGTTGGTGCCCACATGCACATGTGTGCACGAGCAGAGCCACAGTGATTGCAGACCCACATCCTAGAACTGCTGACATGTTCCAAGGAACTCCAGGCAAGGTGAGCATCACAGGGGGGCCACGACACAGCAAAGCTTGCACCAGGCGAGTTGCACATGCAGGCTTAGTCACAGCACTGAGGGTGAGCTTAGACGAATATTGGTGTTGAAGCACACAATGCAGCTCAGGTGTGTTTGTGGACTGATGGCTGTTGATAGTAGGGTTGTCTGGGACACATGCAGGGGCAGTGGCACATACCCTGCGGTACACCAAGGTTCATTGAGGCACTTGTATCAACCATGTAGCCTTCCGAGACATGGAAAGGGGCAGCTCACAGGGACATACAGCAAGGGACATACTTGGGTGCAGTGCATGTCTATTCCACGTACTTCATGATAAATGCACTGCCAACTTTGTTTTGGTCATGGTGGTACGCAACTTGCTCTGTAGTCATGGCTTGCCATATGGGTCTGTCTGCTTACCCAGGGAACATTGCATGTTGTGTGAATTGTGACACATTGGTGTTCCATTTGCCACGCACCCACCAGCGCCTGACTTACTGCATTGACTGTGTATGACCCGTCACAGGGGTGATGTTATATATGGGTACGAAGCATCGAGCACTGATTGTCTGTTTGTAGAGTAGTTTGTTGCTATGGGGCATGTTTTGTGTTGTGTTTTCGTGTAATTGGCAAATACAGGTTGTTGACTGTGTCTCTCTTTGCAGCATTGGAGTGCTTCTGTAACCGGCCCTAAGAGTGCGCAGGCAGGAGGCCAGCACTCAAAACCAGAGCTAAGTGTCTTGTTGTTTTCCTTACAAACTGCCCTGCATAGGCTTGCTGGGGAGTGTACTGATGCATGGATGTATGTGTGGTCCTATTTGGTATGTTTTTTCCCTAATCACCTGTGAAACTATGCAATTATGAAACCTGTACCCTCTACCCGGTGTTCCTGCTTCCCGTGCCTATCCAAGCAACGTTCCCTGACCCTCTTTCCCCACTGGGGTTGCGGATGCCTGTGTAAGCCCCGAACTTGCAGGCGCCAAAACCCTAGAGGGGGTGGTTGGTTCGTACCACTCCTGAGCCTGGACTACAGAAGGCCATGACAATGATGTCCAAGTTTGTTTGGATTGTGTATGTGTTCATGCAGGTTGTACATTTTCGTGCATTCCCTAGTTTCATGTGTCATTCCTCCTCCCCTCACCTGCCACTCATTCCAGTCATCCAGTGTGTCTACACCTGTCCCGACTGCATATCCCTGAACCTCATTCCCCACCATGATCTCAGGGGCCTGTGTGAGTTTGACCTTGCAGGCACCCAGGACATGGTGTGGGTGGTTGTTTCATGAGACTCCCGCGCCTGTACAGGGGACCTGTGACAGTACACATCCATTCATGGTGCATCATCCTATGTCATGTACCACACATGTCTCACATCCTGTCGTGACATTGTTCTGCTGTGCTACCTTGGTTGTTGCATCATTGTGGTAGTACTTGGCGTTTGTGAGGTACTGCTACGTCAAGTCATCTATTGGAGGGTGTTTGGGTTCGTTTTCATGCCTTGGATTTTGTGATTTTGGAAATGAGTGTGATTCTGAGGGTTCAGGCATCTTTTTACACACAAGGTGGGAGATGGACACGAAGGGTAAAGGTGATCCTGTTGCCAGGTGGAAATGAGGGTTGGAGGCTCCATGACCCAGGTGCAGTTGTTCAGTGGGTCATGGTCATTTGCGTGGGAGGGGGGGGTTGTTGTTGATAGTTGCATTGCCCTGCAGTGTGATGGGAACTCTGACATTGGGCCTCATTACGACCCTGGCGCTAAGTGAAAAACGATGGCGGTAAATGCTTACCGCCATCGTTTTCCGCCAGGTCCGATCATGACTCCTGACCGTAAACTACGATGCCAATAGCGGCATCGTAGTTAACGCTGCCGCTAACTGCGCTAAGGGTGCGCGCACGCGACCGCCCACACCGTACTTAGCGCCATGGCGGAAAGGCACGCAAATGCCGACCCAAGCGGACATGCACCTAACGCCATCACCGAGGCCGCTAAGTACCTTACCGCCATGGTGCAAATAACGCCATCGCGAACCAACCGTAAAGGGCCAATTCAAGTGCATTCAGCTGCCACAGGTGCACAGAAACAGCACAGGTGAAGGCAATACAGACTCAGGGGAGTACAAAAAGAGCACACCCCACCCCTACCCACACCCAGTCACACTCCACAATGATGCCAATACGACTAGCAATGTTGGGGCTGGAGGACCTGATAGCAATGCATGTGCTACTACAACAGCAACAACAACAACAACAACAGGCAGCACAGAGGAGACGCAGGAGGAGAAGGAGGGCAAGGCAGGCCCAGCAAGCCCCACCAGCACAGCCAGTGCCACCACGCAGGCAGCCCCCAATCCCACGCATCAGAGCCAATCCAAACAACCTCACTGCTGAGCAGATCCACACCCTGTACCGTTTGGACCGGGACACCATCACCGCCATCGTAGACATGACACACGACGACATCGTCAGCATGATAGAAAGTCCAACCGCCATCCCCCCCCTACTGAAGGTAGTGGCTGTACTCCACTTCCTGGCCACAGGCACCTACCAGCACACAGTGGGGCACCTGCATGGCATTTCACAACCATTATTCTCACGAACACTCATCCAAGTGCTCGATGCCCTCCTCAAGCACACAGACGACCACATCTCATTACCACGGACTGCCCAGGAGATTGCAAACACCAAAGTGGGTTTCCATGCACTAGCCAGCATACCCGGTTGCATTGGTGCCATCGACTGCACCCATGTGGAATTGGTGGTTCCACGTGCCATGGAGGTACCGTACCGCAACCGGAAACAGTTCCACTCTATCAACGTGCAAATGGTCTGTGACTCCAACAAGATCATCACACATTGTTGTGCCCGATTCCCCGGATCAACCCATGATTCCATGGTCCTGAGGAACTCCACAATACCACGCTACATGGAGCGACATGCAGGCCCAAGATCCTGGCTACTCGGTGAGTGCAATGTCATGGAAGTGGGCATGGGAATGACGTACCAGTGCATACTCCACCTGGCAGAAAGGGGGGGGGGGATGATGCATACTCCACCTGGCAGAAAGGGGGGGGGGGGATGATGCATACTCCACCTGGCAGAAAGGGGGGGGGATGATGCATACTCCACCTGGCAGAAAGGGGGGGGGATGATGCATACTCCACCTGGCAGAAAGGGGGGGGGGATGATGCATACTCCACCTGGCAGAAAGGGGGGGGGGGTGATGCATACTCCACCTGGCTGTGAGTAACACAGAGAACGGATACAGAGGAAGGCCACTCACAATGCACAAAACCCCTCTGCATACATAGGGTGATGGCATGCAAAACAGGCCATGGCAGCAATGAGCATATACTGGTTGCATAGTGTGAATCAATGAGTGCATGTAGAAGTGAGCCAAGGTAACAGTTCCATGCCAGCCATGGTGGAACATCATGTTCTTGATCAGACAACATGACTGACACATACATTCTCGCCTACATACAGGTGATGCAGCCTACCCCCTGAAGAGGTGGCTCCTCACGCCAGTCCGGAACCCGCAGAACCAGCACGAGGAGGACTTCAACCGTGCACATACACGTACTCGTGTGGTCATAGAGCAGACATTCGGCCTCCTGAAGGCACGGTTCCGAAGCCTCAGCAGGTCTGGTGGGGCACTCCTGTATGGCCATGAGAAGGTGGCAAAGATCGTCATGGCATGTGTCATGCTGCACAATATGTGCGTCAGACGGAATGTGCCCCTGCCCCCTGACGCAGAACTGCAACCACCTGACGATGAGGATGAGGATGAGGAGGGTGCAGATGGGGCGCCACCACATGGAGGAGGCGATGCACAGGAGGGGCGTGCCATGCGCCAAAGTATCATCAACCACTGCTTCTAGCACACACGGCTGGTGTTCATCGCATGGAGACTGCACTTGGGGCACTGTGTGTCTCTGGGACATGCACACTGTGGACTGTACACCAATAAAGCACACATACGCAATGAAAATGTCCACACATTTCCTTTTTTTGAAAGAAAAAAGTGTATTGGAACTATGAACTGTCGTGTCACACCCCCTCCCACCTCCCCCCTGCACACCCCAACACACCCCCTCCCACCTCCCACCTCCCCCCTGCACACCCCAACACACCCCCTCCCACCTCCCACCACCCCCCTGCACACCCCAACACACCCCCTCCCACCTCCCACCTCCCCCCTGCACACCCCAACACACCCCCTCCCACCTCCCACCACACCCCTGCACACCCCAACACACCCCATGTAGCTGTCAACAGATGCCTGTGACAGTGTCCACAGGCCGTCACAAGCCCCCTCTCCCGGCACCCGGGGCACCCCTGGCTGTGGAGCGCAGGTTGCGTCCGGAACGGCGCACGGGGCTGCTCTGCGCAGAACTGGCAGTGGAGGATGTCCCTGGCTGCTCCTGTGCATGCACGTCCTGTCGTGTGTGGGTGAGGCCAGTGACCGCACGACGCAAGGCCGCAAGTTCTGCACAGATGTCCCTGGACATGGCCTGCATGGCATCCCTCAGGGTGGCAGTGCTCTGCGCCACTTCCGCCCTTAGTGTCTCTGTGGCCTGTTCAATGCTAAACCTAGCCCCCACACATTCCGCGGCATGCTCATCCAGCATTGCGGACAGTTGATGCTGCCGTTGAGTGATTTCCTCGAGGGACGGCTGGCCGTGCTGGCCCATGGCCAGTGCAGGTGGAGTGATGGAGGGGCTGGTCCCCTCCTGTGGAGTCTGGACAGGGCATGGGGTGGAAGGCCACTCCTCTGCCTCAGTGTGCCCCTGTGTGTCGCCCTCATGGGGGCTGGCGTCTGAGAAACAGGGGGAATGTAGTTGGTCAGTGGGGCTTCTGACCTCCTGCTCCATGTCCGAGTCAGAACATGCAGCTGTTGCAGCTGTCTCCCCGATGTTGCTGCTGGCCGCTGACCCCCTGCCTTCTGTGGCAGGCAATGTCGGTGGAGGTGGAGCAGCTGCTGCTGGCCTGCTGCCAACAGGGGTGCTTGCCGGTGGGACCTCCGGTATGCCTGCAGTGGGACCTGCTTGTCGTGGGGACTGCCTCACTGCAGCTGAGGTTGAGGGTGCAGGGAGGTTGTTGTTGGACTTCGCCCTCTTTGGCGCAGGGGTGTCCTGGTCCTCTGGGTGTGATTCTGTGCCTGTGGTGGAGCAAAGGTGGGAGGGCGTTATTGATGGGTATACGGACTTTTGAATGACAATGGTTGACATTATTTTGGCCAGTGGATGAGGCAGATTTCAGGCAGTGCCATGCAGGTTGTCTCCTTTTGGTGTGGTATGTGGATGCAGGTATGCGGGTGCCAGCAGTGTATGCAGGGTGGTGCTCGCATGTGGCTATGGGCAGTATTGATTTGTGTTGCATTTACACTCTAGGGCAACCTTGTGCTACACATGATTGGACTGCTGTGACTATGGCATGTCTTGTATGAGGCACCTACCTTCATCGCCTGATGTCGGGGCTCCCCTTTCCATCCCTCCAACGCCTTCGATGGATTCCATGCCGATGGTGGTAGCACAGATCTCCTCCCACGGTTGGAGTTTCAGGGGGGATTCCGACCCTCCACCGGTTCCCTGGGCAAGGTTGCGGTTTGCCGAGATGACGGCTCTGACCCGTATGCGCAGGTCATCCCAGCGCTTCCGGCACTGCTGTGGGGTGCGGGGTACGGTCCCCACCGCGCTGACGCGCTCAGCCACCAGGGCCCAGATGGCCTTCTTCTTCCCGATTGCTGTCCTGGTCATTTCAGGGGAGAAAACAACACCTGCGTTGTCCTGCAGGGTCTCCGCTAGCATGCAGAGTTCCTCCCGGCTGAATCGCTCCTGGCGCTGGCGGTCACATGCCTTTTTCACGGATTTTGGCATTTCCGGGAACTTGGATGGGTGGGTGTTTGGTTGGGACAGGTGTCAGGGTTGGGTCTGGTGTTGTTTGGTAGGATGGCGATGGATTGTGTTTTTAAAGATGGCCGACGGGCTGCTTCCCGTTCCGGCGCGATGACGCTATTTCCGGTTTGGCCTTTTACGGCCGCCGCTAATTACGGTGGCCGTAAATTACGGTGGCCGCTACTTACGCTGGCGGAAGGGCACCTTGCTCGCTTAGCGATGCCGGTAGGGGCCTTTTCCGCCATGGCGTTATTTGCATTACCGCCATGGCGTAATGCTCGTGCGCGATGGGTCGTGATGTGGCGCTCTTTACGCCATCGTCCCACGGCGTAAACGCTCATTACGCCATGGCGGTAATGACGGGCGATTACCGCCAGGGTCGTAATGAGGCCCATTGTAATGTTGTTGTCCTATGTACATGTTGTGTTCTGCTGATCAATGCCTGTTCATGTGTTGTGTTTTCCTTTCAGGTGCGAGGGGATAGTTGTGGTTTGACATGCTGGGGTGTACACATGGTGGATGTTCACATGTGATGTGTAGGGAACACTAATGGTCACTTGAGTGCACATGCATATGTGGAGTGCATGTCCCTGCAGAACCACACACTTGCACTCGGATGCACTCCATGTACTCCCACCCTTGCATATCCACGTGTACACTGTTTGCCTTCTGGTGCCCACTGTGTCCCGGCAGCACATGTTCTGTGACCGATTATGGTTCCAGTACATGCCAAATTTGATGTTTGATGTAGTCTGTCACTTAGATGTGATGCTCAGGGTGTGCATCACACGCAATGGCTGTTCACTGTGCTGTGCGCTGAGCAGTGTGATGCAGGAGTGGGACACTGCACACATGAGCTGCAGTGTTGATTTTGCAATGCATAATGTGCATATAGACAGGCATTCATTGTGATGTTACGTCTACGACTGTTGCAATGCATTTGGAAACAACTTATTTTGGGTGGGACATTTTGTTGGTCTGTCATTTCATCTGATTCCGGGTCAGGCATCATTGTCCGATGCCACTGTACATTTAGGACATGGCAATGTGTACCTTATTGTTACTGCGGCAGTGTATGGGTATTGCTTGCCATGTCATGTTGATGTTTGGGAGGGTTTGACTGACATGACAGTGATGGCCATGGCCTGTTTTGCAGGTGTGTGTGATGCACACCTTGCATGTCCAGGTCATCCGCTTCTCAGAGCAACTAGCTGGGGGTAGGTTTCTCTCCGCAGCAGGGCCCTCCCCCTGGAACAGACTTCCTGCCTGACTTGAACTTGAGGGGAACCATCTCCAGTTCTGGAAGCACCTCAAGACCTTCCTCTTTGTTTCTGCTTACTCTCTGCCTCTCCCTTGCAGAATTCTTCACTGGAACTGCACAGGAGCTGCTACTGGGACACTCTCACCAACCTCGGTCCCTGGCCCAGCCACTGTCCACTTGCACTGCCACCCTGGCAACCCCTGCACTGCAGTACTGTCTCTCTATCCCTACAGCCCTCCCTTCCCAGCACTTGTCTGCACTTACCTTTGCAGTTGCCACCAGGCGACCTATGTATTATTCTTTTGGCCTACTTCCCCTGTACTGGACTCCTCCCCACCCTTCCCCTTTTCGCTTCCCCCTACCCCTGCACTTGCACAATCTCAATGACACCTGGCCTAGTAGTACCGTTCTCTGTGTTCCCTTATTCCCCCCCCCTGCCTCATTGCGCCTTGGAATACTTGTGTATGGCCCATGTCATGTCACATGTCATATGTGTGCATTTTGGTTGTACAGGATAGCTTGTGTTTAAGTAGCTAGGGATGCAGACGATGTGGCACTTCCATGGCAACTATCTCAGGGTGGTAGGGTTGTGACAGTTGACTGTCACTTTGTCATCATCGATTGTCACCTGGTATGTGCCAGGCCTGTGTGCACTCCGCAGGGGTGGGAGTTTAGGTGAAAAATGTGGCCACAAGCTGGGTCCGGGCTTCCTCGCCACGTGCCCTGTCCCCTCCCATGGGCAGCGCCTGTGCCTGTGGTTGGGGATGTGGGGGCACCACCATGTCCACCGGGACGCCCTGCCGTGTTGCAACATTGTGCAGGACACATGCTGCCACAATGATCCTGCACACTACTGGTGGTGCATAGAGTAGTTGCCCACCAGAGCGGTCAAGGGAGCGGAAACGTGACTTGAGCACTCCGAATGTGCGCTCCACTATGCCCCTGGTGTGGTGGGGTTCCGGATTGGCGTCATCATGTGGTTGCTCAGAGGGTAGGCACTGTCCCCTGGGGAGGCGATAATAATTGAGATTATTAGGGTTGGGATGTTTGTCTGTGTGTGACTTGCATGCATGTGCAAGGGCATTTGTACTGACCTAGGAGCCATGTGTCGCCATGCTGCCCAGCTTCCAGGGCCCGGCTCAGGGCGGACATTCTGTATATGAAACTGTCATGGGTGGAGCAAGGGTAGTTTGCATAGACAGAGGTGATGATTCCCTTTGCATCGCATACCACCTGTACAATGATGGAATGCCAGTGCTTGCGGTTTCGGTAGATGTGCTCAGTGGCCCTAGGTGGACGTAGGGCCACATGGGTGCAATCTATGGCACCGAGCACTTTGGGGAAGTGTGCCACCCTGAAAAAATCCAGGACAACGGCCTGCCTTTCTGCGGGTGTTCTGGGCATGTATATGTGCCTGCGGACTGAGGGGCGCGCTGTCATGATTGCCAGTACCTGGTGTAGGCAGCGTGACTGCGTGGCCTGTGAGACCCCCCCCACTATGGCAGTGGTCCGCTGAAACGACCCAGTGGCCAAAAAATGCAAGACATTGAGCAGCTTCTCCAAGGGGCTCAATGCTTGGGAGCAAAGGGTGGGGGATGTGAGGTCATCTTCCCACTCCCTGACCAGGTCTAGGATGATATGGGGTGGAAACCTATACCTGCCGTAGACCTGGTCGTCAGGCATCCCAAAAAGGCTTGTCCGTGGTGCAAAAATGCGTGCCCTGGCTATTCTCCTCCTCCTGCGGTGTCCCACGATCAGTGCAGCAACAAATGGGGCATTCATCATCGCTGTATATACGCGTTTGTTGTTTGCGTGCACTTTTATGCTGTCCGCGCTCCGTGTGGGCGGACTCGTTGACGCCTGTGCACGTCTTTTGCCGTGCACGTGTTTCCCGTATTCGGGTGTCATCGCGTGTGATCGGAGGGGAGCGAGCGTACACGCGATTGGCCTGGGTACGTGTGTTTCCGGGTGCGCGGGTAGTTCCACACGCGATTGGCCTGGGTACGTGTATTACAGGGGTGCGCGAGAAATGCTACACGCGATTGGCCTGGGTACGTGTATTACAGGGGTGCGCGAGAAAATCTACACGCGATTGGCCTGGGTACGTGTATTACAGGGGTGCGCGAGAAATGCTACACGCGATTGGCCTGGGTACGTGGATTTCAGGGGTGCGCGAGAAAATCTACACGCGATTGGCCTGGGTACGTGTGTTCCGGGGTACCGTGAACTTTCACACGCGATTGGTTGAAATCCACGTGTGTTCTGTCATCACGTGCAATGAGGGATACACCCTCGCACGACACGTCACAGACGCGCTCACGCGCTGAGGGCCTTTGGTCCAATGAAAATGCGTATGCGTGCAGACGCGTTTACGCGCTATGGGCCTTTCCTCGAATTACACGCTGACGTGCAGATTTTTCACGTGCCAAATCACTCTGTATCAAGCTGGCCACGCGAATACACACGGAAGACCACGCTCCTGCCCAGAAGGCCGAATCACTGCCCCCCAGTGCCCCGAGCAGCCTCCCACGTGCCATCTGCTGCTGCCTGCCTGCCTGCCTGCCTGCCTGCTGCCACCGTGCCCTGCCATTTGGTGCCTGCACATCAGCCATCTGCAGGGGTCCAGTTGCTGTGTCCACCCCTGCTGGAACAGTAGACTCCCGACTGGGATACCATCGCTCCACAGCCAAGCCCCAGGACCCAGTTGCCCACCCACGCCTGCCTCGGGGGTCGCCATGTCGGGGCAAGCACCATCTGAGACCAGTGGCGACCCCCAGCCAGAGAGGCAGAGGGCCACCAGCTTCAGTGAGAAGGAAGTTGGTGTCCTGGTGGAGCATGTCCTGGGGCATTATGATGCCCTCTTCGGAAGACCACGCGCCAACAAGGAAGGACGGGAGAGGATCTGGGACGATGTAGTGGTTGCCATCAACGCGGAGGGGGTGGCAACCCGCGACATCAAGCACATCAAGAAGCGCTGGGAGGACTTGAGGTCCAGGACCCTCAATAAGGCCCGGCGCCTCGCGGAGGGGGGCCGGGCATGCCTGAGTGACATCCAGATGAGGGTCCTGGAACGCGTAGACCCAGCGCTCCACGCCCAGATCCTTCGGAGGCAGACCCATCTGGAGTTGGCCGGTAAGTGGCCAAGCATTACTGTGTGAGACAGGGCATGTTGCAGTGTGCTGGTTGTCTGATACCTGCCTGTATGTGTGACATAGGCCATGTACGTATGTGTGTGTGCAGGGACATCATGGTCAGGCATGTGAGTACAGTGATGTGTGAACCACATGGTTGGTGCATGTGTTCTATTGCAACATGGGGGGCTCTGTGCGGAATGGACACATGGAAGCATGGCAGTCTCTGTTCCTGGACATGGGTGGGGGTGAGGGATGGGTGCTGGTCCCATGTACACGTATGGTGTCCATGTGTGTGTGTCTGACCTGCGTGTCTGTGACTTGTAACTGCCATGGATGCATGACACATGTCTGTGACAATGTTCAGATTCACTGATGCAGCCTAGTCATCCTTGTATCCACTGCGTCTGTGGTGTACGAGGCCAGATGGATGGAACTATGGTGAGGTGTGTGCATGTGATGGCAAGACCCATGATGCATGTGAGTTTAAAACCAACATTGCATGAATCATGAGTCCCTTGGTCATGTATGCCAATGTCCATGGCATGCGCCATGCCTGTTACTGTATGTGTTTTGCCTGCACTGACCCATGTGTTGTGGAGGGACATGATGGAAGTGATGTATGACAGTGCCACTCATCTACTGTTGCTTCCTGTCTAGGGGACCATTGTACAGTACCCTGATGCTTGTGTTCTATGTCTCCCTCTACACAGTGGCAAGTGAAGAAGAGGGCGGAGAAGGCGCTGTGGAGCAGAGCGGCGGGGATGCCGCCACGGCTGCAGCGGAGGGGGTGGGTGAGCCCCCACAGGGGCTTGCACCGGCGGAAGACGGCGTGGAGACATCCAGGTTGGTGGTTTCCACAGAGGGGGAGGAGGCCGCTACTGAGCCACACATGGGGCCTGGTGGGGGCATCCCCGCTGGTGCAAGTGGTGCAGTCCAGGGCCAGGGGCAGGAGGCAGCACAGGTCGCCGTGGAGGTGCCTGTGCATGTCACTGTCCCTGACACTGTGACTGCACCACCATGCACCAGCAGGGATGCCCCATCCCAGGCCCGTCCGCAGGTAGGGGAGATGTCCATGTCATCTGACACTCCTCTACCTGCGGACGAGGGGACCCCTGGCCGTGTGGAGAGGGTCCTGATTGGTGTCGCGTTGCGCACGGCTGGCATTCGTGATGAGGTGCATGCTTCCCGGGAGGAGCATGCACATCATCACGAAGAGCACCGTGCGTACGTGAACCATTTGGGAGCCGCCATGGTCGGGGGTTTCCTACATGTGTGTGGCCTTCTGGCGACCCTCTCCTCCTCTGTGGAGGCTATGCGCCAGTCGTGCTCCATGCCGTCTTCCGGCCCAGATGCCACCAGGGCCCCCTGTGGATCTGCCCCGACCAACGCAGCCAGCTCGGTGGGGACCCCATCCCTGCCACAGTCGGGAGTCGAAGGTCCAGCAGGGGTGGACACACCAGCAACTGTCCCCCTGCAGATGGAGGATGTGCCGGCATCATCTGGCAGGGCATGTGCACGACGGCATCGGTGGATTCCATCAGCCTGGATGCCGTCGTGCTGGCAGAGGCAGTGGCGTCGGAGGCAGCAGCAGGCTCGACGTGGGAGGCATCATGGCTCGGGGCCATCAAGATCAGAGGGGCAGGCATCGGCCGGAGGGCAGGAGAACCCTGGGATGGCAGTGTCTTCCGTGTGGGAGCAGTTGGTCCAGCGGATAGGTGCGGAGCGGCAGCGGGCGGAAGAGGAGCGGCTCACCATGGTCAGGGCGGAGTTCTCCATGCGTCGGGCGTTGAGGCGGGCTGAGTGCCTCGAGGAAGCTCGCAGGGAGTTTGAGGTGGACACAGGGTTGTCCCTGCGAGACCTCGGGGCCAGGACAGAGTCCCGCCTCCGGGACATCAACATGGAGTTCGATGATGCCCTGGCCGGCAACATCACAGAGTGAGCCGCAGGACTTGCCCGCTGCCATTGTATATAGTTCTTTAGTTAGTTAGTGTTAGGTTTCCTTTATTTTTTAAGTTTTTTTTGGACCGCTCGGACAATGGCCACTTTTCTGTATATATATTTTTTATTAGTTAGTAGTAGTAGGTTTCATTTATGGTGTTGGGCTCATGGACCCTGGGTTATTCTTGTACATAGTTTGATGTTTGGAAAACATTTGTTGGATTTATATTTGTGTTCACCATGAGGCAATGGTTTTTCCTTATTTTTTCCCCCCATTATTTTGCTTTGGATTACATTAGTTTTTGGATTCCTTTGTTTTTTGATTTTTTCTATTAGTTCTCGGACATGGACCATTTGTTTTGTCATCCCCATTGTTGTGTGTTTTATTTCTTTACTTCATTTTCATCTTTAATACATATATTTATTACTTACATTTGTGGTATTTTCTCATTGGTTTCATGCATGTCATGATATGGGTTTTGACATTCACTTGCACCCATTGTGTATGTGTGTGTGACGGACATGTGTTCATTTACATACTTGCCATTGGGGTTGTATCATGTAATTGCATCTACTATGTGGGTGGATGCAATCCTTGGCTGGGTGTTTGTGCTGGGTATGCTGCCCATTACTGCCATGATTGCGTTTCGTCAGGACCTGGGGGCAGGGGGACATGAGTGGGGGCCTGCAGGGGGGTGGGGGTGCAAGGGGACATGAGTGGGGGCCTGCTGGGGGGTGGGGGTGGTGGGAGACATGGTTGGGGGCCTGGTGGCAGGTGCCCCACAGTGCTGGGGGGTGGGGGTGCAGGGGGACATGAGTGGGGGCCTGCTGGGGTGTGGGGGTGCAAGGGGACATGAGTGGGGGCCTGCTGGGGGGTGGGGGTGCAAGGGGACATGGTTGGGGGCCTGCTGGCAGGTGCCCCACAGTGCTGGGGGGTGGGGGTGCAAGGGGACATGAGTGGGGGCCTGCTGGGGGGTGGGGGTGCAAGGGGACATGAGTGGGGGCCTGCTGGGGGGTGGGGGTGGTGGGAGACATGGGTGGGGGCCTTGTGGAGGCTGCCCCTGGTGACTGGGGGGTGGGGGTGGTGGGAGACATGGGTGGGGGCCTTGTGGAGGCTGCCCCTGGTGACTGGGTGGTGGGGGTGGTGGGAGACATGGGTGGGGGCCTTGTGGAGGCTGCCCCTGGTGACTGGAGGGGTGCGGTGGTGGGAGACATGGGTGGGGGCCTTGTGGAGGCTGCCCCTGGTGACTGGAGGGGCGGGGGTGGTGGGAGACATGGGTGGGGGCCTTGTGGAGGCTGCCCCTGGTGACTGGAGGGGCGGGGGTGGTGGGACACATGGGTGGGGGCCTGGTGGAGGCTGCCCCTGGTGACTGGAGGGGTGGGGGTGGTGGGAGACATGGGTGGGGGCCTGGTGGAGGCTGCCCCTGGTGACTGGAGGGGTGGGGGTGGTGGGAGACATGGGTGGGGGCCTGGTGGAGGCTGCCCCTGGTGACTGGAGGGGTGAGGGTGGTGGGAGACATGGGTGGGGGCCTGGTGGAGGCTGCCCCTGGTGACTGGAGGGGTGGGGGTGGTGGGAGACATGGGTGGGGGCCTTGTGGAGGCTGCCCCTGGTGACTGGAGGGGTGGGGGTGGTGGGAGACATGGGTGGGGGCCTTGTGGAGGCTGCCCCCTGGTGACTGGGTGGTGGGGGTGGTGGGAGACATGGGTGGGGGCCTTGTGGAGG
Organism: Ambystoma mexicanum; assembly: GCF_040938575.1. Taxonomy (NCBI): domain Eukaryota; kingdom Metazoa; phylum Chordata; class Amphibia; order Caudata; family Ambystomatidae; genus Ambystoma; species Ambystoma mexicanum. The sequence goes on from NC_090935.1 coordinate 348,808,497, forward strand.
CTGCCCCTGGTTACTGGAGGGGTGGGGGTGGTGGGAGACATGGGTGAGGGCCTGGTGGAGGCTGCCCCTGGTGACTGGAGGGGTGGGGGTGGTGGGAGACATGGGTGGGGGCCTTGTGGAGGCTGCCCCTGGTGACTGGAGGGGTGGGGGTGGTGGGAGACATGGGTGGGGGCCTTGTGGAGGCTGCCCCTGGTGACTGGATGGTGGGGGTGGTGGGAGACATGGGTGGGGGCCTTGTGGAGGCTGCCCCTGGTGACTGGAGGGGTGGGGGTGGTGGGAGACATGGGTGGGGGCCTGGTGGAGGCTGCCCCTGGTGACTGGAGGGGTGGGGGTGGTGGGAGACATGGGTGGGGGCCTTGTGGAGGCTGCCCCTGGTGACTGGAGGGGTGGGGGTGGTGGGAGACATGGTTGGGGGCATGCTGGCAGGTGCCCCACAGTGCTGAGGGGTGGGGGTGCAGGGGACATGAGTGGGGGCCTGCTGGGGGGTGGGGGTGCAAGGGGAAATGGTTGGGGGCCTGCTGGCAAGTGCCCCACCGTGCTGGGGGGTGGGGGTGCAGGGGGACATGAGTGGGGGCCTGCCGGGGGGTGGGGGTGCAAGGGGACATGGTTGGGGGCCTGCTGGCAGGTGCCCCACAGTGCTGGGGGGTGGGGGTGCAAGGGGACATGAGTGGGACATGGTTGGGGGCCTGCTGGCAGGTGCCCCACAGTGCTGGTGGGTGGGAGTGCAAGGGGACATGAGTGGGGGCCTGCTGGGGGGTGGGGGTGCAAGGGGACATGAGTGGGGGCCTGCTGGGGGGTGGGGGTGGTGGGAGACATGGTTGGGGGCCTGGTGGAGGCTGCCCCTGGTGACTGGAGGGGTGGGGGTGGTATGAGACATGGGTGGGGGCCTTGTGGAGGCTGCCCCTGGTGACTGGGTGGTGGGGGTGGTGGGAGACATGGGTGGGGGCCTTGTGGAGGCTGCCCCTGGTGACTGGAGGGGTGGGGGTGGTGGGAGACATGGGTGGGGGCCTTGTGGAGGCTGCCCCGGGTGACTGGAGGGGCGGGGGTGGTGGGAGACATGGGTGGGGGCCTTGTGGAGGCTGCCCCTGGTGACTGGAGGGGCGGGGGTGGTGGGAGACATGGGTGGGGGCCTGGTGGAGGCTGCCCCTGGTGACTGGAGGGGCGGGGGTGGTGGGAGACATGGGTGGGGGCCTGGTGGAGGCTGCCCCTGGTGACTGGAGGGGCGGGGGTGGTGGGAGACATGGGTGGGGGCCTGGTGGAGGCTGCCCCTGGTGACTGGAGGGGCGGGGGTGGTGGGAGACATGGGTGGGGGCCTGGTGGAGGCTGCCCCTGGTGACTGGAGGGGTGGGGGTGGTGGGAGACATGGGTGGGGGCCTTGTGGAGGCTGCCCCTGGTGACTGGAGGGGTGGGGGTGGTGGGAGACATGGGTGGGGGCCTTGTGGAGGCTGCCCCTGGTGACTGGGTGGTGGCGGTGGTGGGAGACATGGGTGGGGGCCTGGTGGAGGCTGCCCCTGGTGACTGGAGGGGTGGGGGTGGTGGGAGACATGGGTGGGGGCCTGGTGGAGGCTGCCCCTGGTGACTGGAGCGGTGGGGGTGGTGGGAGACATGGGTGGGGGCCTGGTGGAGGCTGCCCCTGGTGACTGGAGGGGTGGGGGTGGTGGGAGACATGGGTGGGGGCCCGGTGGAGGCTGCCCCTGGTGACTGGAGGGGTGGGGGTGGTGTGAGACATGGGTGGGGGCCTGGTGGAGGCTGCCCCTGGTGACTGGGGGGTGGGGGTGGTGGGAGACATGGGTGGGGGCCTTGTGGAGGCTGCCCCTGGTGACTGGAGGGGTGGGGGTGGTGGGAGACATGGGTGGGGGCATGGTGGAGGCTGCCCCTGGTGACTGGAGGGGTGGGGGTGGTGGGAGACATGGGTGGGGGCCTGGTGGAGGCTGCCCCTGGTGACTGGGGGGTGGGGGTGCAAGGGGACATGTGTGGGACATGGTTGGGGGCCTGCTGGCAGGTGCCCCACGGTGCTGGGGGGTGGGGGTGCAAGGGGACATGTGGCTTGGCTGGGGGGCATGCCCATGGTGGATGGGCTGCCTGCGGGACATGACCAGGGGTGCAGGGTAGTCCCCTGTGGTGTGGGCTGCCTGCAGAGGTCGTGGAGGGGGTAGAGGGGAGACCTGGGAGGACCCACACTGGCAATTCACCTCTTCAACTTCCCGCACACCCACGTAATACACTGCCCCACTCGCACAGGCCCAATCGCGTGTAGGATTTCTCGCGCACCCCTGTAATACACGTACCCAGGCCAATCGCGTGTAGATTTTCTCGCGCACCCCTGAAATCCACGTACCCAGGCCAATCGCATGTAGAATTTCTCGCGCACCCCTGAAATCCACGTACCCAGCCCAATCGCGTGTAGATTTTCTCGCGCACCCCTGAAATCCACCTACCCAGGCCAATCGCGTGTAGAATTTCTCGCGCACCCCTGAAATCCACGTACCCAGCCCAATCGCGTGTAGATTTTCTCGCGCACCCCTGAAATCCACGTACCCAGGCCAATCGCGTGTAGAATTTCTCGCGCACCCCTGAAATCCACGTACCCAGCCCAATCGCGTGTAGATTTTCTCGCGCACCCCTGAAATCCACGTACCCAGGCCAATCGCGTGTAGAATTTCTCGCGCACCCCTGAAATCCACGTACCCAGCCCAATCGCGTGTAGATTTTCTTGCGCACCCCTGAAATCCACGTACCCAGGCCAATCGCGTGTAGAATTTCTCGCGCACCCTGAAATCCACGTACCCAGCCCAATCGCGTGTAGATTTTCTCGCGCACCCCTGTAGTACACGTACCCAGGCCAATCGCGTGTAGAATTTCTCGCGCACCCCTGAAATCCACGTACCCAGGCCAATCGCGTGTAGATTTTCTTGCGCACCCCTGTACTACACGTACCCAGGCCAATCGCGTGTAGATTTTCTCGCGCACCCCTGAAATCCACGTACCCAGGCCAATCGCGTGTAGATTTTCTCACGCACCCCTGTAATACACGTACCCATGCCAATCGCGTGTAGAATTTCTCGCGCACCCCTGTAATCCACGTACCCAGGCCAATCGCGTGTAGAATTTCTCGCGCACCCCAGAAATCCACATACCCAGGCCAATCGCATGTAGATTTTCTCGCGCACCCCTGTAATACACGTACCCAGGCCTATCGCGTGTGGGGACACCCGCACACCCCTGAAATACACGCTCCCCGCTCTGCGTTTGCTGCTGCCCTTTGCGCTGGATTGGGGATTTTGATGGCTTTTCCCTGCGCGAGGGGCGTTCTTGGGGGCGTAACTGACGCTGCTGCAGGGTCGCTGCGCCACTCTGCGCCACGGCTGGTTGTGGATGTTGGAATCCATGAATACGCTGTGCGCCTGAATGTGTTTCGGCGCACGCGGCTGGCGCAGACTACCGCACGCGCACACTGTGCGCCAGCCGCGTGCTCCACTTGTGCGCCGAATTCTATGAATTGGCCCCTTAATCTCAGCATTTAACAAAAATGTGACGTTCTGTCCGACTAACACCTATGATTACTTTGAAACAATCACTGATCTATGCCGTTTCTGTAGAAATATCAAATAAAAAAAATATTTTCTTAACAACACAATACGAAAAAGACAAAGCATTCAAGAACCTAGCTCTGACTTATCAACACATGCAGAGAATACCATCAGTCTACTAAACATATCTGAAGAAAGTGATCTACACACCATAGAAACATATGTAGAAGAACAACAAATCTAATTGGAACTCTCAGAACCGACCAAATTGAAACCCACATCACATTTTACCCCAACTCTGGCTGCAGACAATGCAATTGATATGTTGTTTAGGGCCGTCCACCAAGAACTAAGACAACTTTACCTATGGAACAAAAAACCTAGGATCAAACAAAACTTAAGTTATAAACAAAAACAAGCCATACAAAAACTTAAGGAAGACAATGACATTATTGTGAAAATTGCACACAAAGGAGGCAACATAGTTCTACTCCAAACAGAAGACTACATTAGCATAACGAAGCAACAACTGAACAAGAAAAACTGCTACCAACCTCTTGCCACAAATCCAATCACAGAACTACAGAAAGATTGGAAACTCATGAGCACACATTGGAAATATCTATGTCTAATTACAGAAGAAGAACATATTTACATAAGTGTAACCCATCCGATACTCCCAACCATATACTTTGTACCGAAGATACATACACCCTTCATGGACCTACCCCAATGTAGACTGATCATAAACAGTATCGGCTCATTAACAGAGCGAAACCACACCAATTCAACGCAAAGAATGTGAGAAATTAGACCAACTGTACTGAATGGTATGTAATTCAAGTATGGGATTGAATCTATGCATGTTTGAAAAGAATACACTGTTAAGATATGTATCTTTGTGAACTTTATCAATAAACTGTTGCTGCAAAATACAGCACATACTCAAGAAGAGAGGCCTTTTCCTTCAGAACAGTGCTTCAGGACAGTGCTTAGCGCAAGAATATATGGTTCAAAACCCCCCTCTATCTTTTGCAATTGTTGACGTATTTTCCTGCACAGCCTCAGTAAGGGAACCATACTCACAGCAAGCACTACCCCAAACTCCACAATACATAATATAAAGAGAGTAGCGCCAGATCCTGTACAGGCTGAAAACTCAGACTTTTTCAAACTGTTAAAATTTATGGCCACGCTGGAACGAAGAAGTCGAGAGGGAAGGGCGAAAATCAGTTGTTTTGCCATGTACATAGCGGTAGTGGATGTCAAGCCCTTGTAGGCTAATGATAAAATCTTATGGGTGATCCTGTGTTTGACAGGTAAACAGTGCAATGCCTTTCTAGAGTCTGTAACATGATCCTGTCTACACAGTCCAAAAACTGCATGCACCGCACGATTCTGGGCTGTCTGCAGGGACTGGTGATTAGCCTGTGTCATCCCTGACAGAAGGCTACTACAATAGTTAAGCCTCGAGTTCACCAAGGCCAAGTCAAGAATGTTTCTGTTCTCAAGCGAGACGTAAGGCCTGATTTGCTCAGAAGCCTAACCACAGGATAAGCAGGTATGGGATACATGGGCCTTCATATTCAGTTCCAAGTCAAGATGAATGCCCTGCCTATTTGCAATGTTGAAACTCTTGTAAGAGGTGCCAAGATTATTAAGTCACTGGCCAGTAGCCACAATAAGGAGCTCCATTTTATTATCATTTAGAGACAAAGAATTAGAAATCATCCATGACTGTATTGCTGCGTACACGCCATTAAGGGCTTCAGAATCTTGAACATAGTTGCCAGGCAGCTCAAAGACCACCTGGGTGTCGTCCTCATAGTTGGTATATCGGACACCCAGATGATCCAAAAAGTCAAGCAAAAGTCTTATATAGATGTTGAAAAGCGAGGGTGAAATACAAGATCCCTGTGGGACTCCAGCCTTGATATAGTTTAAAGAACATTGAATATCTTCCACTGCTACTCTTGACACCCTAGGGTCAAGAAAGGATGCTATCCAGCCTTAGGCCTTGTTGGAGCAACCCACCATGAACTTCAGCCTTTTCGACAAGAAAAGTGTAAGGCCTCAGAGAGATCCAAGAGCATCAGCAATGCCCTTTTTCTACTATACTGGATTAGGTGGTTTTAAGGTCCATGAGGACTGTTTCCGTCCTGTGTTGTGTTCTAAATTCCAGACTGATGGATGACTAAGATGTTTTTTTTCAAGGAAATCCTGGAATTGAAAATAGGCCACCATGGATGGATAAAGAGAACTCTTTTTTTTCTTGCTAGCCTCCTATCAGGTCACGCACCAGGCTAATGCTTTGCCTGGCTTATCTGCAAATTAATTCTAAGAATATTTTATTTCAGCTAGATGGCCCTAAAATCAGCAAATAATAACAATCAAAATAAAAAGAAAATCCACCAATACACCTATTTTGTTAAATAACAATTAAAATCCACAAATTCATACATTTCGTTATAATTCAATATAAAAATCACAGAATGTTCAGATTTTCAGACTTGCGAAATCACTCCCGGACCACATTCCAAGCAACTCATGTCTCAATCCGGATGTCCACTGATATGGTCATGGTGAATAAATCCTACGGCCGAAAAGACTGTTTTAATTTGCACTTTTTGAATGCATTTATGTGTGGGGGGTGGGTTAGGGTAAACATTTACAGGCCGATTCATGGAATAAATGTGCGCCGAAAATTCCGGCGCAGAGGGGCCAATACGTGCGCTGCGCCGAAAATTAGCGAAAAGCGCAGGGAAACCAGCGCACGTCGATTCATGGAAGTCCGTGCGCAAGAAAAGCAGAGGACGTGCGCTGAAAAAGCGCGCGGCGCAGGCCGGCGCACAGGTCAACCAACGTCGTGCGCCACGGCCACTGCGCTATCACTCCGAGCGCAGCGCACAGCTCTAAAGTAGGCGGAACACAGGGCGGGACACTCGGAATGGGGAATAAAATGGGGCACAACACTCGGAATGGGGAAGAATGTGGGCGGCACGGGGAAAGTATAGGAGGCAAGTGCGCGGAACGCCCACACGCTCGCATACAACACGTATTCATGGAATAGAATAGGGCAAAAAAGCGCACGCTCAAAACAGCGCACAGGCACAAACAGGCACAAACACGACCGCCACAAGAAAGCAGGCGGTAGCGTCTCTGCGCCTGCAAGAAATGTGCGCTAAAAGGAGCGCCAACAAATAGCACCTATATACAGACATGATCAATGTCCAATACTGTGGCCCTCCAGGACAAATGACGTACAAAGGGGTACCCACAAACACAGACACGCGCTGAGAGAAAAAATAAACGTGTGCGTGCATACCGGGGTGCGCGGGAAGTTCCACACGCGATATGGCCGGGTACGTGGATTTCAGGGGTGCGCGGGAAGTTCCACACGCGATATGGCCGGGTACGTGGATTGCAGGGGTGCGCGGGAAGTTCCACACGCGATTAGTCAGGGTACGTGGATTTCAGGGGTGTGCGGGAAGTACCACACGCGATATGGCAGGGTACGTGGATTTCAGGGGTGCGCGGGAAGTCCCACACGCGATATGGCCGGGTACGTTGATTTCAGGGGTGCGCGGGAAGTCCCACACGCGATATGGCCGGGTACGTGGATTTCAGGGGTGCGCGGGAAGTTCCACACGCGATATGGCCGTGTACGTGGATTTCAGGGGTGCGCGGGAAGTTCCACACGTGATATGGCCGGGTACGTGGATTGCAGGGGTGCGCGGGAAGTTCCACACGCGATTAGTCAGGGTACGTGGATTTCAGGGGTGCGCGGGAAGTCCCACACGCGATATGGCCGGGTACGTGGATTTCAGGGGTGCGCGGGAAGTTCCACACGCGATATGGCCGTGTATGTGGATTTCAGGGGTGCGCGGGAAGTTCCACACGCGATATGGCCGGGTACGTGGATTGCAGGGGTGCGCGGGAAGTTCCACACGCGATTAGTCAGGGTACGTGGATTTCAGGGGTGCGCGGGAAGTCCCACACGCGATATGGCCGGGTACGTGGATTGCAGGGGTGCGCGGGAAGTCCCACACGCGATATGGCCGTGTACGTGGATTTCAGGGGTGCGCGGGAAGTTCCACACGCGATATGGCCGGGTACGTGGATTTCAGGGGTGCGTGGGAAGTTCCACACGCGATATGGCCGTGTACGTGGATTTCAGGGGTGCGCGGGAAGTTCCACACGCGATATGGCCGGGTACGTGGATTGCAGGGGTGCGCGGGAAGTTCCACACGCGATTAGTCAGGGTACGTGGATTTCAGGGGTGCGCGGGAAGTCCCACACGCGATATGGCCGGGTACGTGGATTTCAGGGGTGCGCGGGAAGTTCCACACGCGATATGGCCGTGTACGTGGATTTCAGGGGTGCGCGGGAAGTTCCACACGCGATATGGCCGGGTACGTGGATTGCAGGGGTGCGCGGGAAGTTCCACACGCGATTAGTCAGGGTACGTGGATTTCAGGGGTGCGCGGGAAGTCCCACACGCGATATGGCCGGGTACGTGGATTGCAGGGGTGCGCGGGAAGTCCCACACGCAATATGGCCGTGTACGTGGATTTCAGGGGTGCGCGGGAAGTTCCACACGCGATATGGCCGGGTACGTGGATTTCAGGGGTGCGTGGGAAGTTCCACACGCGATATGGCCGTGTACGTGGATTTCAGGGGTGCGCGGGAAGTTCCACACGCGATATGGCCGGGTACGTGGATTGCAGGGGTGCGCGGGAAGTTCCACACGCGATTAGTCAGGGTACGTGGATTTCAGGGGTGCGCAGGAAGTACCACACGCGATATGGCAGGGTACGTGGATTTCAGGGGTGCGCGGGAAGTCCCACACGCGACATGGCCGGGTACGTGGATTTCAGGGGTGCGCGGGAAGTTCCACACGCGATATGGCTGTGTGCTCCCAGGCATCACCTGTACACCCTCCACGGCCCCTGCAGGCAGCACACACCACAGGGAACTACCCTGCACACCTGCTCATGTCTCCCACCACCCCCACCCCCCATCCACCAGGGACACCCTCCACCAGGCCCCCACCCATGTCTCCCACCACCCCCACCCCCCATCCACCAGGGACACCCTCCACCAGGCCCCCACCCATGTCTCCCACCACCCCCAGCACTGTGGGGAACCTGCCAGCAGGCCCCCACCCATGTCCAACCCATGTCTCCCACCACCCCCACCCCCATCCACCAGGGACACCCTCCACCAGGCCCCCACCCATGTCTCCCACCACCCCCAGCACTGTGGGGAACCTGCCAGCAGGCCCCCACCCATGTCCAACCCATGTCTCCCACCACCCCCACCCCCAGCACTGTGGGGAACCTGCCAGCAGGCCCCCACCCATGTCCAACCCATGTCTCCCACCACCCCCACCCCCCATCCACCAGGGACACCCTCCACCAGGCCCCCACCCATGTCTCCCACCACCCCCAGCACTGTGGGGAACCTGCCAGCAGGCCCCCACCCATGTCCCCCTGGCCCCAGGTCCTGACGATACACAATCATGGCAGTAATGGCCAGCATACCCAGCACAAACACCCAGGCAAGGATTGCACACACCCACATAGTGAATGCAATCACATGACACAACCCCAAAGGCAAGTATGCAAAAGAACACATGTCTGTCACACACACATACACAATGGGTGCAAGTGAATGTCAAAACCCATATCATGACATGTAAGAAACCAAAGAGAAAATAACACAAGTGTAAGATAATATAAAAATGTATTAAAAACACAAATCAAGTAAACCAATAAAACATACAACTATGTGGCAAAGTAAATAAAAGGTCCATGTCCGAGAACAAAAATGATAAACCAAAAAACAAAGGATTAAAAAATCAATATAATTTGTCCAAAGCAAAACCATGTAGTAGGAAATCAAAGAAAAACCATTACGTCATGGTGTAAACAATAAAAAAATTAAAAAATGTATCTCCCAAAATATAACTATATATACAGGAATGTTCCAGGGTCCATGAGCCCAACAGCACAAATGAAACCTAATACTAACTAATAAAATAAATATGTACAAAAAAGTGGCCATTGTCCGAGCGGTCCAAAATAATAAAAATAAATAAAGGAAACCTAGCACTAACTAACTAAAAAACTATATACAAAGGCAGCGGGCTAGTCCTGCGGCTCACTTGGTGATGCTGGCCAGGGCATCCTCGAACTCCATGTCAATGTCCTGGAGGCGGGACTCTGTCCTGGCCCCGAGGTCTCGCAGGGACAACCCCATGTGCTCACCAAAATCCCTGCGAGCCTCCTCGAGGCACTCAGCCCGCCTCAATGCCCGATGCATGGAGATCTCCGCCCTGGCCATGGCGAGCCGCTCCTCTTCCGCCCGCTGCCGCTCCGCACCTATCCGCTGGCCAAACTCCTCCCACACGGAACACACCGCCATGCCAGGGTTGCCCTGCCCTCCGGCCGATGCCTGCCCCTCTGATCTTGATGGCCCTGAGCCATGATGCCTCCCACGTCGAGCCCGCTGCTGCCTCCGACGCCACTGCCTCTGCCAGCACGACGGCATCCAGGCTGATGGTAACCACCGACGCCGTCGTGCACGTGCCCTGCCCGATGATGCCGGCACATCTTCCATCTGCTGGGGTCCACTTGCTGTGTCGTCCACCCCTGCTGGACCTCCGACTCCCAACTGTGGCAGGGATGGGATCCCCACCGAGCTGGCTGCATTGGTCGGGGCAGGTCCACAGGGGGCCATGGTGGCATCTGGGCCGGAAGACGGCAAGGAGAACGACCGTTGGATAGCCTGCACAGAGGAGGAGAGGGCCGTCAGATTGGCCAACACATGCAGGAACCCCCCGAACATGGCCGATCCCAATTGGGCCACGTCGGCACGGTGCACTTCGTGATGACGTGCGTGCTCCTCCCGGGAAGCACGCACGTCATCACGAATCACAGCCGTGCGCATCGCGACCCCAATCAGGACCTGCTCCACGCGGCCAGGGGTTCCCACGGCCGCAGGTGGAGGGGAGTCAGTTGACATGGACATCCCCACTACCTGCGGACGGGCCTGGGACGGGGCATCCCTGCTGGTGCATGGTGGTGCACTCACAGGGTCAGGGACAGCGACATGCACAGGCACCTCCACGGTGACCTGTGCTGCCTCCTGCCCCTGGCCCTGGACTGCACCACTTGCACCAGCAGGGATGCTCCCACCAGGCCCCATGTGTGCACCAGTGTCGGCCTCCTCCTCCTCTGTGCAAACCACCAACCTGGATGGCTCCTCACCGTCTCCCGCCGTAGCAGGCCCCTGTGGGGGCTCACCCACCCCTTCCGCAGCAGCCGTGGGGGCATCCCCGCCGCCTTGCTCCACAGCGCCGTCTCCGCCCTCTTCTTCACTAGCCGCTGCGTAGAGGGAGACAAAGGACACAAGCATCAGGCTACTGTAAAATGGTCCCCTAGACAGGAAGCAATAGCAGATGAGCACCCCTGTCAAAGTACACTTCCATCATGTCCCTCCACAACACATGGGTCAGTCCAGGCAAAACACACACAGTAACAGGCATGGTGCATGCCATGCACATTTCCATGCATGTCCAATTGACTCTTGAAACATTCAATGATATGTGACTCACATGCATCATGGCTCATGCATATCACATGCACACACTTCACCTCAGTCACATCCATCTGGCCCCAAACACAACGAACACAGGCGAAACAAGGGTTAGTTGGGTGCGTCACAGAATCTGTGCATTGTCACACACATGTGTCATGCATCCATGGCATGCACAAGTCACAGACACGCAGGTCAGGCACACAGACATGGCTACCATATATGTACCTGGCATCAGCACCCATCCTTCACCCCCATCCATGTCCAGGTACAGAGACTGGCATGCTCTCATGTCCTAAATCTGCATAGGGCTCCCCATGCCACATTTCAACACATGCAACAACCATGTGGGTCACACATCACTGGTCGCACATGCATTACCATGATGTCCCTGCACACATACATGCATACATGGCCCATGGCACACATACAGGCAAGTATCATAGAACCAGCACACCGCAACATGCCCTGTCTCACACAGTAATGCTTGCACACTTACCGCTCAACTCCAGACGGGCCTCCCTCTCAAGGACCTGGGCGTGGAGCACTGGGCGTACGCGTTCCAGGACCCTCTTCTGGATGGAACTCATGCGGCCCCGGCCCCCCTCCACGAGGCGCCGGGCCTTCACAAGGGTCCTGGACCTCAAGTCCTCCCAGCGCTTCTTGATCTTCTGGACGTTGCGGGTTGCCACCCCCTCCGCGTTGATGGCAACCACACAGTCGGCCCAGATCCTCTCCCGTCCTTCCTTGCTGGCGCGGGACGATCCAAAGAGGGCATCATACTGCCCCAGGACATGCTCCACCAGGACACCAACTTCGGTGGCAGTGAAGCTGGTGCCCCTCTGCCCCTCTGGCCTGGGGTTGCCACTGGTGCCAGATGTCGAAGTGCCCGACATGGCAACCCCAGAGGCAGGTGTGGGTGGGCAACTGGGTCCTGGGGCTGGGCTGTGGAGCGATGTAATCCCAGTTGGGAGTCTTCAGTTCCAGCAGGGGTGGACACAGCAACTGGACCCCTGCAGATGGCTGATGTGCAGGCACCAAATGGCAGGGCACGGTGGCAGCAGGCAGGCAGGCAGGCAGGCAGCAGCAGATAGCACGTGGGAGGCTGCTCAGGGCACTGGGGGGCAGTAACTCGGCCTTCTGGGCAGGAGCGTGGTGTTCCGTGTGTTTTCGGGTGGCCAGCTTGATACGGAGTGATTTGGCACGTGAAATTCCTGCACGTCAGCGTGAAATCCGAGGAAAGGGCCTTAGCGCGTAAGTGCATCAGCACGCATACGCGATTCTATTGGACCAGAGTCCCTCACCGCGTAAGCGCGTCTGACGTGATCCGCACGGGCGTTCCCCACTCAGCACGTGATGACGGAGCACACGTGGAAATACTGCACGTCAGAGTGTCATCGCGTGTAATTGGCCAAAAGTGCGCGTACACGCGATTGGCCAATGTACGTGTATTACATCGCGTGTAATTGGCCAAAAGTGCGCGTACACCCGATTGGCCAATGTACGTGTATTACATCGCGTGTAATTGTCCAAAAGTGCGCGTACACGCGATTGGCCAATGTACGTGTATTACATCGCGTGTAATTGGCCAAAAGTGCGCGTACACGCCATTGGCCTATGTACGTGTATTACAGGGGTGCGCGGGCACTTACACACGCAAGTACGTCAGCGCACCTGTATGCCTGCTGCGTGGGAATTTCCACACGCTATTGGAGTGGGAACTAGATTCCAGGGGTGCGAGGGTCACACGCTCGCCTAGAACACGCGCAAGGCATTAATTTGCGCACTTATCAATAAACAAGCCAGATGCCAGGATGAACATACCGTTCCTAGCAGCAGTGGCAGTGGGCTACCAAAGGAGGAGGAGGAGGAGAGTCAGGGCCAGAATATTCACACCCAGAACCAGCCTATTCGGGATGCCTGATGACCAGGTGTATGGGAGGTACAGGTTTCCAGCACACATCATACTGGACCTGGTCAGTGAGTGGGAGGATGACCTCACATCACCCACCCTGTGCTCCCAAGCACTCAGCCCCCTGCAGAAGGTCCTGAATGTACTGCACTTCTTGGCCACTGGATCCTTTCAGCGGACAAGTGCCATAGTGGGTGGTGTGTCACAGGCCACGCAGTCACGCTGCCTACACCAGGTCTTGAACATCATCACTGCACGGCCATCAGTCCGCAGGCACATATATCTCCCCAGGACTCATGCAGAAAGGCGGACGTGCATCCAGGAATTCTATGGTGTGGCTCAATTCCCCAAAGTGCTTGGTGCAATTGACTGCACACATGTGGCTCTACGTCCACCCAGGGCAACAGAGCACATCTATAGAAACCGCAAGCACTGGCATTCCATCAACGTGCAAGTTGTATGCAATGCCAAGGGAATAATCACATCAGTATATGCCAACTATCCCGGGTCCACCCACGACAGCTTCATCTACAGAATGTCTACACTATGCCGGGACCTGGAGGCTGGCCAGCATGGAGATACATGGCTGCTTGGTGAGCATGAATGCCACTGCACATGCATGCATGTCAGATACTGGGTCATGACACAACACCACTAATGATACCCATCACCACCTCCGCAGGGGACAGTGCCTACCCTATCAGCCCCCACATGATGACCCCAATCCGGAACCCCACCACGCCACCCGAGGTAAGGTACAACACAGCCCACATTGCAACACGGGGCATAGTGGAGCGCACATTCGGAGTGCTGAAGTCACGCTTTCGCTCCCTTGACCGTTCTGGCGGGCAGCTGTTATATGCTCCCCGAATAGTGTGCAGGATCATAGTGGCAGCATGTGTCCTGCACAACGTTGCAACACGCCGGGGCCTGCCCGTGGACATGGTGGTGCCCCCACATCCACAACCACATGCACGCCCGCTGCGCATGGGAGGGGAAAGGGCACGGGGGGTGGCAGCCCGTACGCAACTGGTGGCCAACTTCTTCACCTAGGAATCACAGTGCTGGCTAGTGCACACTGCTCTGGCACATACCATCTGACAATCAATGATGACACTACCTGACAATGTCACAAAATTACTTGACAATAAACTGTCAGATACACATCAGCCTGAGATTGTTAACATGGAAGTGTCACTATGTGTGCACCCCTACCTACACATACACCAGCAATGCATCACAACGAGAAGACACAACTCCATCAATCAAATATGCATTGCCACAGGCGATTCACTACATGACAACATTGCCATGTCACCCATTCCCTTCACAGTCCCGCCACTGAGGACACCATGTCATGGTATGTGAGAGCAAACAAACTGGCCATCACAACATGACACCGGTGTCACAAATAGCAGTGCCCCAAATGGAACATAGCCGCACTTGAACAGCTAACCGCGCTGGAGCCACTACTACACACCTGTGTAAGAGTAATTTGAATCAAATTACACACCAACCCACCCTGAAGCCCACCCAAACAAGACACAATGCATGTAATCAATGGTAGTCTCATTACCTGATTCTGCTGGTATGTCCTCACCGTCCAGATGTACAGTGATGGCGCCACGCAAAAGTGTCAGTGCACATCTACCGACATGTAGTCTGACTCCAGAGAGTATGCCCGTGTGAAGAACTGTGTGAAATACCTGCAATACATGAGCAACATATGTAAGTAGAGGCACATATCAAACCATCATGCATAGTTAGGTGCAACAACAATGTACACCATGAATGTCTACACAGTATTGACTATGGACTGGCCAACAGCTCATGGGAGTCCAATGTCACCGTGTAATTTGCTGTCACTTGGGCACACCCTTTGCAAGCCCATAGAAACGGAAGCAGGAGGGGTGTGGATGTCTGCTACCCAAGCATCTAAACCAAACTCAGGACAAGCCTGCATGTGCCCAGCCACAATACAGTGTATGCCCAGGTACCCACACAAGGCAACACTCTTGGAAAAGAAAAAAGAAAATTGAGAAAAAATGGCCATGAAAGGGCCGGCGGGGGGGGGGGGGGCACCTATGAGGTCCGAGGACAGGATGCACGCCACAATCCACCTGTGTGGATCATGGGAAACTAAAACACCCCATAGGCTCGTGGCCCACACGGCTACTCTGTTGTGGGAGATGAGTCGCTATCGCTCTGGCCAGACCCTGCAGCTGACTCAGGAGGTGGGGGAGCTGCCTCAGAAGATGGTGTGACAATGGGAGGCAGCCCACGCAAAGCACGAGTTTGCTCCTCCATGGCTGCAAGCAGGCGGGTCTGGTAGTTCTGGTTCTGGGTTATAATCATGCGGAGGTCCCCATGCAGTAACTCCCGGGATGACCTGACCTCCGCACGAGTTGCCTGCATCTCGGCCGAGAGCGTCCGTGTCAGACGCTCCAGCTGCTCCTCTGTCCTTCTATGGGATGAAGCCTCAAGCTCTAACAGGGTCGACCTGAGGTGATGGAATTCTTCCCTCAGGCCTTCCCTGTGGCGCTGGGACTCCATGGAAAGTGATTCCCGCAGAGTCGCCAGTGCCGCCCGCCTGTCCTTGTTGGACGCCAACATATCCTCCCTGTGTGCCTGGCAGATGGACTCTGTAGCCTGCTCCAGTCGCTCCATCAGCCTTTCTGGGGGGACAATGGAAGTGGCCACCCTATCCATGGCCTGTGCAATCATCTCGGATGATGCTGCCTGTTGGTTGGCCATACCGTAGATGGATTGCTCCCAAGCGGTATTGCCAGGTGGCATACGGCCACCACGTTGACGGGCACCACACCTGCCTGGGGCAAGGCGGACTGCGCCTTGCTGTGCCGGCAAGGCCTCAGGCTGCAGGACTGCATTCGCTCTCTGATCTGCAGCCCCAGGAACAGGATCAGAGATTGTGTGGTGTGGCCCTGCATCCGTAACCACCGGAGGCTGAGCTGCCGACACTGACATCCCCATTGAGGGCAATGGCCCGGCTGCAGGTGGGTCGGACAGAGGAGATTCTCTCCCAAGAACACTCACCTGCGACTGCACATAGGTGTCATCCTCCGAGTCTACACCTGAATACTGCTCGGGGGAGGAACCCCCAGAGACACCCCTCGACAGCACGACCTGCAGCACTTGTGGGTTTTCACCCACAAACACACCACGTCCCTCACTTGTGGAAGGTCGGCCCGGGTTGCCCTCCTGGGACGGCTCAACCACCACATCCCCAGCATCAACAAGTGCTTCGTCCCCTGCAAAGACATGAAAGAGAAAAATGGAAACAGGCATTAGCACCATGGCATGCAACAAGGGCTGATGAACAACAGAGGCAGTAGTTCTACGACACATGTCCCACATGACTGGGAGACCTCCTATGCATTCACCATCACTGGGTCTGTAGGGGAGGCTCAGGGCATACAATGTACAGATTGGAGAGCAACGCCTGCTCACCATGCTGCCTAGCACTGCCATCACACATTGGCCGGTGATTGCCATGTCAAAGGCACATGCCATCACACACATGGCATGTGACATAGCCACCAAGTGAAGAGGGAGAGGAGGGCAACTTTTTAGGATTTCTACCACTCTGGTCCTGACATTGCATCATCACATCAATAAGTTGACATGTTGTACATGGATCTGCTAGTCCAAATTGGCCACGATGCACAGTGCCTTGTCTACATCAACTAAATGCAGTAAACAATGAGATTCCACCTCCCCATCACCTGTAAAGGAATCATATAGCATTCGTGAAGCACCGGTCCAGAAATGTATGAAGGTACAGCGGAGCACTGAGGGGTGGTGGGGCAGTAGGGGATGCCAGTCAACAATCCTACTGGTGCTGGTGTCATTCATGTCACGCAAGTGCAGGGGTGGGTGGCACAATTAAGTGCAAGGGGAAGTGGCGGCTGGGAGTGCTGTACAAGGTAAGTAGGACTTAACGTCAAGGGCAGATGGTGTTAGGCGCAGACAAGTGCTGGGGGGGGTGGCCTATAGGGGTACAGAGACAATCATGCAGTGCTGTGGGCTCGGAGGGGACAGGGGAGGTACACACTGCATCTGGCTCGGCAAGGTCCTTGCAGATTTCTATGTGTCCTGCAGAGTTGTCACATGCCGCAGATATGTGCCCTTGGATTGGGGATCTCATCTTGGTGAAAAGGGTGAGGCGCTATTGCCTTTGGAGCATGTGGCAGGCCAGTTTGCCAGAGGATGAGCATGATGCAGGACATTCCCTCTCTGCCACCCGGCACCTGTGGTCTGGGTTCACAAGATCCGAGTCATGCCAGGACTCTGCATTGGCATGGGGCTTCAGACAGGTGGTCATGACCGTGGCAAAGACATCCAGTGTACCTGACATAGAGTGGAGCATGGAGTGGGCCCTGTCAGGATGGGAGTGAGCCTAAGGGGGAGCTGGATGGGGGGGAGATTTTGGCAGCATGAGCCTCGACTGACACACACTTCATGGGTTGGAATACCAAGAAGGTGTGTGACAGTGGTGAGGGTGGCTTTGCCTGTGGTGTGGTGAGGGTGAGCTGGGAGGAGAGGAGAATGTGATCACTCCAGGAGAGAGGAGTGCAGAGATGGACGGAGAGGGGAAAGTCAGATGAGATCAGAGCATCAAGAGTGTGCCCTGCAGAATGAGTAGGGACAGACGGGAGTCTAGAGGGTGAGAGGGAGTTGCTGAGGTCACAGAAAGGTCACGTGGGGGGGTCAACAAGCATGCAGGTGGATGCGTACAGCAACAAGGAAGAGGATTTCTGTGTCTGGGGACATGAGTGAGGAGGAGAGGTGAGGACACTCAGAAAGGAAGTAGTACATTTGACCAGTTTTCCCAGACACAGTACGCACAGTTTGTGAATGTCAAGGTGTGGTAGAGAGAGACGTCACACAAGCCATTCCAGAGTGGAGTAGGTCTAAGTAGGAGTGACAGTGGCAGGAATACCCTCAGGGAAGCCAAGGGCACACCCCCCCTGCACAGTAGTGGCGGGCCAAGGAGAGGGTCTCCTGAACATCAGGTAGGAGTGTGTGAAGGATGCAGACAGAGCTGGCCGTCAGACATGTTTCCATGAGACCAAGGATGTCAAGGTGCATAACCTCATGTAAGTGACAGATATCGGAGGAATGCCTGATGCAGCCGCAGTGAAAGGAGTGTAATTGTGGAGGAGGTTGACAGCCTTGGAGGACTTACGGGGAGTGCTAGAGATCAGAGGTGCAGCATGTGTAGGAGTTGGAGTGGGAGGCGGAGAAGGATCATGGGAGGGTGCAGGGAGGCAGTGCAGGATTGATGAGGAGAGAGGAGGGGGGACAGCAGGAGAGGAAAGGAAGTTGATGAGATGTGGCTAGCATTTCTCAAGGAGAATGAGGTTGGCCTAAGGGCCTTGGACTGAGATGCTCCCATTACCATGCACATCAATTGTGGCCTCTGAGGATTGGAAGGAGGCCAGGAGTACACCCCAACGGGTCCCACCATTGATGGTGGAAGAGGAGCAAGGAGAGAGGACAGGGACCATGTGAAGGGTCTATGGGACAGGCAAAGGCATGTATGAGCAGATGTCAGTGAGAGTTGGCTTTGAGTAGGCTCAGATGCACTTGTCAGCAATAGGGTGGGTCGCATTGGAGGGCAGGGTGCCCTCATTTGACTGTTAGCAAGCAGGTGTCGTGAGTAGGGCACGATGGTCTGAACTGTAGAAGTCAGGGAAGATAGACCATGAAGAGCAGCATGGAGTGTGAGGGAATGGGGCTCGAAACCAGACGGTACCAAAGCACACAGGTAGGAGGTGGATGTCAAGGCAACATCCACAGTATGACAGCATGTTGGTTGGCATTTATATACAGAGGACGCATTAGCATGTGGTATCATTGCATGTCAGGCATGTGAAGATGAAACTTGATTGGCTGGGGGAAAGTATAGGAATGGTATGTAAGACATCAGATGAATAGACAGGGGAGTATGAGCAACAATGTAGTGACAAAATGACAATTCAAGGGCAACTTCCATGGTGTAGGGCCATATGTGCACTGTTGCCAGTTGGGATAGTGCTGTGGGCAGATGGTGTTGCACTGAACATACTGGATGAGGCACATGGGTGCCACTATCTACTCTGCCACACACCCCCTTGACAGGCACCCAACATGAATGCTTCACACACACACCATGCACATGGATAATACACACATGCATGTGCACTCACCGGATGATGCCTCGTAATCAGGGAGATCTCCCACACCTTGGAGTTGTCCCTCGGTGACGTAGGATCCAGCTACGGACTCGTGTGGTGTGAGTTCTATTTCCTGTGCTGGGGACCCACCTCCAGTCACCAAGGTTGCGGCATGACTTGAGGCCAGCTTATCCTTTGCCCTGCGCTTAAGGTCATTCCAGCGCTTCTGGCAATCACTAGCTGTGCGCCTCACTACTCCAAGGGCACTTATTCTGTCAGCAATGGTCTGCCAGTGTGCCTGGCGTCTGGCATGTGTGGTCTTGGACCCTGCAACGATGACCATTTCCCTATCATGATCTGACACATACTGAACAAGTGCATTCAGTTCGGCGTCTGTGAAGCTTGGCTTCCTTGATGGGCCGGACTGTGCAGCCGTGCCTGGGGAATCAGCCTGTGCCGGACGTGCACTCTTCCTCTTGCGCTTGGAAGGGGGTGGGGATCCAGAGTGTCCTACGCTGCTGTGGACACTAGGGGCAGGAGCCGTGGTGGACTCAGTACTGGGTGTGTGGGATTGCACACTCAGCATGGGAGTAGGTGCAGGCATTGGGGGTAGTGGGATGGGGTCAGGCCTGATCTGAGGTGCATGAACTAGGACCGACACAGTCTTGGCAGGGTGTATGAGAGGTGGGGTGGATGGAGCCACACCCTGGCTACGGGGGCCAGCAGATGACCTATCTGGCATAGATGCGCGTGCCCTGATGACACCAATGTGCACCGGTGCACGTGCAGTGGACCTGCTGACCTGGATGTCAGCGATGGGATCACCCTCGGACAGGTCTGCTGCCACAATGGGCTGGTCCAACAAGGGCTGATCAGGGTTGGTATCAGCCACATGACCCTCAACTGGGGGGGGGCATGGGTGTCCCTGACTGGTCCTCCAGACTGGGGGGGACAGGGGCACCCTGCAAGTCACAACCACGTCCCCTAGTGGATCCTCCACGGCCACCACGTGTGGCTCGGCCACCTTTGCCACCCTTACGGCTTGCACGCCTCCCAACCATGGCACTGATGTTATTGTGCGTATGGGAGTCGGTGTGCACAATTGTCCTGGGCAATTGGGTGTCAAAGGGGTTGGGTACCAGATGGTATTCGTACCCTAGTGCAGTGGCAAGGCTATATGACACCCCTGGGGAAAGATGACGGGTCACGCAACGCACAGGCACCCCAGAAAAGTTAAGGAACGTGCACAATACCCCTCCTAGACCACGTGTGCTGATGGAAAACCCTGCACTACGCTGTGGCATCCAGTAACACAATGAACGTATGCGTGTCACACGCAGCCTAGAATGACCTCTGAAGGGGTAGGCTACACACGGGGCAAGCACAGAAGTTAGATACGTGCGTGACTCACCGTCTGCCAGGTAAAAGAGCGTGAAAAATGAGCGCGTTTGGTTGGCAACACCCCCGCCAAAAGAAGATGTGTACGCTGTCTGAGGAGACAGGACAACAGTAGAAGGGGACACTGTTTGAGGGAACAGGCCCAGGTAAACCAGTACAAGAGGAAAAAGAGAAAAAGCTGTCAGAGGTAACAGGGAGTACGAACTGGAAACGCCGTGAAGTAAATCGCGTGTGAAACGACAAGAAGTACAGAATTCACCCACTCGCTCTCCACGAAAAGCACGTACAAGGAAATGGTGTTCAACACTACCTTATATACAGGCCCACACGTACAGCGTCACTTACGGCGTGTACGTGCTTGGCCCATGTTCACCAATCACACGCTTTGTCACTTCTGCGTGTGGATCCTTTTTCACCAATCACACGCTTTGACACTTCTGCGTGTAGCTCACTTTTCACCAATCACACGCTTTGTCACTCCTGCGTGTAGATCCATTTTCACCAATCACACGCTTTGTCACTCCTGCGTGTAGATCCATTTTCACCAATCACACGCTTTGACACTGCACGTGCAGGTAACTATAGACGCACATATGCTGGTGACGGGTTTTCGCGCGATTCGCTGAGTGTGGGGTTTTCACGTGCAGAATCACTCCCTATCAGGCTGTCCACGCGTTCAAACACGAAAGACCACGCTCCTGGCCAGGAGGCCAAATTACAGTCCCCCAGAGCCCTGAGCACGCTCCCACCTGCCATCTGCTGCTGCCTGACTGCCTGCTGGCCACGTGCCCCACAGTGCTGGTGGGTGGGGGGGGTGGGAGACATGGGTGGGGGCCTGGTGGAGGGTGCCCCTGGTGGATGGGGGGTGGGGGTGGTGGGAGACATGGGTGGGGGCCTGATGGCAGGTGCCCCTGCACTGCTGGGGGGTGGGGGTGGTGGGAGACATGGGTGGGGGCCTGGTGGAGGGTGCCCCTGGTGGATGGGGGTGCAGGAGGACATGATCAGGTGTGCAGGGTAGTCCCCTGTTTTGTGGGCTGCCTGCAGGGGCCGTGGAGGGTGTACAGGGTACACCTGTGAGGGCCCACCCAGCCTAATCGCGTGTGTAACTTCCCACGCACCCCTGTAATACACGTACCAAGCCAATTCGCGTGTGAGAATTCCCACGCACCCCTGAAATACACGTACCCTGCTGAAGTCGCGTGTAAAACTTCCCGCGCACCCCTGTAATACACGCGCCCAGCCTATTCGCGTGTGGAAATTCCCGCGCACCCCTGAAATACACGCGCCCAGGCTATTCGCGTGTGATAATTCCCGCGCACCCCTGAAATACACGCGCCCAGGCTATTCGCGTGTGGAAATTCCCGCGCACCCCTGAAATACACGCGCCCAGGCTATTCGCGTGTGGAACTTCCCGCGCACCCCTGAAATACAAGTACCCTGCTGTAATCGCGTGTGGGACTTCCCGCGCACCCCTGAAATACACGCGCCCAGGCTATTCGCGTGTGGGACTTCCCACGCACCCCTGAAATACACGCGGCCAGGCTATTCGCGTGTGGAACTTCCCGCGCACCCCTGAAATACACGTACCCTGCTGTAATCGCGTGTGGGACTTCCCGCGCACCCCTGAAATACACGCGGACAGGCTATTCGCGTGTGGAACTTCCCGCGCACCCCTGAAATACAAGTACCCTGCTGTAATCGCGTGTGGGACTTCCGCGCACCCCTGAAATACACGCGGACAGGCTATTCGCGTGTGGAACTTCCCGCGCACCCCTGAAATACACGTACCCTGCTGTAATCGCGTGTGGGACTTCCCGCGCACCCCTGAAATACACGCGCCCAGGCTATTCGCGTGTGGGACTTCCCGCGCACCCCTGCAATTCCCGTAGCCTAGCTTTTCGCGTGTGAAACTTCCCGCGCACCCCTGAAATGGACGTAGCCTGGGATTTGACGTGTGAAACTTCCCGCGCACCCTTGAAAATCGCATGGGCCGCTTGCCGTGATGGTCCAGTGTTAGCGCAGCCCCTTGCGCTGGTTTGTGATTTTTATGAGATTTCCCAGCGCAAGGGGCGTTCCTGGGGGCGTAACTGGCGCTGCAGCGAGTCGCTGCGCCACTGTGCGCCACGGCTGCCTGGGGAAGCTAAAATCCATGAATACGCTGTGCGCCGGATTCGGTTTTGGCGCACGCGGCTGGCGCAGACTATCGCAGGCGCAAGCTGTGCGCCAGCCGCGTGCGCTACTTGTGCGCTGGATTCTATGAATTACCCTGTGTGTGTAAGGGGAATGTGGGAGAGATGGGGGTCTCCCACGCATATAATTATGTTGCAAAGTGCACACACAAAAAAACAGTCTTTTCGGCCACAGGATAGTTCCCGCGATCATATCAGTTATTTTGTCAATGTAGGTTCTATACTGTGTGGCCTATCAAAGTTTTAAACTTGGCGCTCTAAATCGGTGATCTTTCTGTTTCAGTTGCAATGTTCTCCCTAAGTCATGGCCATCGATATACCCTGAATAGTAACTATAAATGATTCTCATAAAACGCAGATGCAAGAAAATAAAGAAATCTGTATTTCAGCAATCACCATTTGCACATAAGCGATAGATATCATTCAAAGAAGAAGGTTGCAGCCTCCAGCATGGCCTAGGAGTGTAGCCCGATCTAATTAGAGCCACACCCGAAGTGGTGAGCAGTTAGATAATGATCAGTCTAGATACTCAGTGTGCAGTAGTTTGAGCATATGTGGTGTGCTCACCATGACCATGGGCCTCATTACGACCCAGGCAGTCCAGAAATAACGGTGACGGTAAACCCGCCGCCACCTTTGTTTCCGGACCGCCTGATCCCGACCCCTGCAGGCGGGAGGTGATGTTCCCGGCAGGTCTGACCTGGCGGGTTTAACACCTCCCGCACGCAGGCGGACGAGGAAGCACCGGCAGCATTACGAGATGCTGCCGGTGTTTCCATGATCCCGATTCCCATTGAGTCCCATCGGACTCAATGGGATGGGGATTTACACCATTCTGCCTCCGTGATGCCCGGTAAACCGGGGTTGTAATGCCCAGGTAATTCCGGGAATCACAGAGGCAGAATGGTAATACGAGTCCGGCGGTAACCAGGCGGTTTTACCACCGCGGTTACCGCCGGACTCGTAATGAGGCCCCATATCTTTTTTGTGAAAAAGCATTATGTACTTGGCACCAGTATCAGAGGCCTATACTATATATCTGTTCTCTTGTTATCTCTGAAAAGTGCTCAGTTATGTATCTGTATTGTTGTATACCTGTGTAAAGCGCTCCAATGCTTCTTGAAGCTAGGTAATGTGTGACCACAGTAGAGCACGGTAACTGTGATGCCGCATGACCTGTTTGACTGAGAACATATAATCTGATTCTTGACTGAGAACGCAAATGATATAGACCCACACTGCTTTTAACAATGATTATGCAGTTTATTTTTACCGGTTCATGGAATTAATATGCCGCAAGCATCTAGGTATCATGTCAGGTGAGATTTTAAGTTGTTCCTGTTAGGAGACTAGATTGGGAGGGTAACATGGATACATTCAGAAAAGAGTCCATAGGCGCCCCTCTGCGAGAACAAACACGGCCCATTGACCTGTTCTTTGGGAAGGTATCCACTCGAGAGTCCCCAGCCACACTTTAGCTCAGAACTAATTTTTAACATAGATACATAGTAACCCGAATTCTCACGTTAGGAGATTAATCACTACAATGAACCAGCTCAAGCATGCAAGTCAGTGATTATGCTCACTGCCCTTGCTATATCGTAAGTTAGGATCGGGAGGGCAACATACATATATAACTTACCCACGGCATAGTTACAAGCTAATAGGTAATATATTTTCTTCATAAACAGGTACCATTCATTTAAAAAAAAAAAAAAAGTGTTGTAACAATTATAACGTTATTCGCTGGTTGGATTATATTTACTATCGGCCTTATCCAAGAATAACTTTTCATCCACAGAATCAACATTTTTGAGTCAATGTTTGACATTAGAAACTCATGCTGCTCAGCATGAACCCAGATCGGTAACTGACATAGCGTTTTAAATAATCTTATGTATATAAATTAGGAGATATTGATCTCCTAAACTGCATTTGGGGATAGTCTATTTTTAAAAATGTATTTACGTTACTGTGATGGGCGAACCCGTGCCTCGGGCCACCCTGTACTAACACACGCACGCATACACTCACTGAGCCAATGATGCACACGTCTGTGTCTTCCAGGGTCCCGGTGGCAACTGCCGCACGGACTGTCTTTATTGCTTCCGTGCATGCGCGGCCCGAAACGAGGCTCGCGCATGCTCACCTTTAGTTAAAGACGTCACATCCCTCCTTTCCTTTAAACAGAAGAACAACTTATACAGAACATGAACATAACAACTGTAAACGGACCCAACGGGGGTCGCTGACCTGACTCGGGTGTCGGCTCAGTCTCCTGAGTCCAGGACGTAGTCCTTGAGACGAACAGGTAGTTTGCGACCAAGCCTCGGGCCGCCCTGTACTAACACACGTACGCATACACTCACTGAGCAAATGATGCACACGTCTGTGTCTTCCAGGGTCCCAGCGGCAATTGCCGCATGGACCATCTTTATTGCTTCCGCGCATGCACGGCCCGAAACGAGGCTCACGCATGCACGCCTTTAGTTAAAGATGTCACAGTTACTTGAGTAACTTAGTTAAAGATGTCACAGTTACTTGAATAACGTGCCGCACATTGAGGGGTCGCTTACTTTCACATTTCAGTAATGGGCGAATACCAGCGCAATAGATGCGTGAAGTGCTTCCTAGTAGCAAAAGTAAACAATGATGGAGCACTAGGACGTCAGACGCAGGATCTCATTAATTAGATTTAAACACAAAACAAAATGGCGGCCACAATTTAACCTCCAGACCGCAGTGTTTACAAGGCCTTGAACAATATGGTCAGTTTATTTTTCTCTACAGGAACAGGTGAGACCTTTTCAATTCCAATAATTGACATAGGAGTTTAGATCAGTGAGATTAAATTCTCCAAAACAAAACAATCGGTATAACGGATTTTGAATGGATTATTTTTGTTCAGTGATTTTGCTGACACAGTAGAAACTGCACATATCCACTCATTATGCTAAAGGATATAATAAGCGAGATCGGTGAGTATTCACACCAGCACCAATACATTTAAGTGTTCATGGGTTATAAGAAGCTAACTAACTCGGTATTTAATCATTATTTACGATTTTTATAGGATTCACTATCAAACTCGTATCGCCTGAATACATAAATTGGAGATGGAGTATATAAATTCTCATCAGGTGAACATCTATATTACCTTTAGTATGACAGAGTCCTGCCGATAGACAGCCAGAATTAAGTACAGTAATAGTTTTCTTGATATTGGGGGTCATTCCGAGTTGGGCGGTAAGGGATACCGGGCACCGGTAAGGAGCCCGGTGCCAGTAATCCTTTACCGCCCAATTCCGAGGTCCCTTAGCGGGAACTGTAAAGTACGTGTGGTCTGACCACATGTCCTTTATGGGTCCCGCTAAGGGACCATGAGCGCTAATAACAGGCTTGCTATTCACAGGCCCGTTATTAGCACCTTCCCCATGCCCATTGAGCACTATAGGGGCTCAGTGGGAATTGAGAATGGTTGGTTGAATGGGGACTTACCAGGTTCTCTAGGGTCGGAATGACCCGGTAAGTCCCCATTCAACCAGACCGGACCCGGTATGGGAGGCAGCCATGGTGCTAGTAGCACCATGGCTACCGCCCAACTCGGAATGACCCCCATTGTCTTATTTTGTTTCACAGAACTCTAACTGTATAAACTGGATTATTATTTCGAGTTTAATCGGAGTATCAAGAAATTCACCATAGTAAGGTGAATAGTTCATGAGAGATAAGCACCAATATTAGCCCCTAGTGGACATCTCATTAATAATATGTCTCTCTAGAGACTATTTCCAAAGAATAATAATTGATTCAGCGTGTGATATAGCTTAATGAATCAAGATGGGCACTTTGGCATGATCTCTGTTGAATGGAGACTCAAACAACAGAGAAAAAATGTAATAGAAAGACTATTGGTGTGAGGTAGTGGAAAAATTCACTCACCAGAGGTGGTTCATCTAAACCTTGCTCTCAGTGCACAGATGGAATGTTAATGGGACAAACTGAGGAATTCTCCATGTTTGCTTTGGGTTAACACCAAGATCAACCTGACAAGTGGGGATGCAAGATGACTGTATGTACCTAACTAGGCTATCAGCCTAGTCTGATCCCCTACCTAATATGCAAACTTCATTTTTTAAACCTTGTATTTTTCTTTTTCAGGAGACCGTGTTTCTATATGATATTGACCAAATATTGTAATCATCCACATTTTGAGTGCATTATTTGTATGTTAACTGGCCCAGTCTTGAAAAAGATCCTTAGTACGGTCAAAATACGTGTTGGCACAAGAGCAATGTTTCCAATGTTGACATTAGATGTATTGTGACTGACACAAAGGAACTATGCTGCGAGTTAAGTCATTTATTTTTTTAATTTAAAACCTACAATCTGTGCATATGGTACAAGGGCTCTGTTTTGAATGATAAGGCACTTTGAAGAGGAAGTGGCAGGCATCATCCGCACTGCAGCCACCCCCTTCGAAGTGCCAGGAATGTTCACGCCAAAATATGTGACGTATGAAAAACAGATAAACCAGCAGAGAGCTGCAGTTAGGCCCTGCCCAGTGCCTATCAGAATAACAGCACCTATTGAAGTACCGACACCTCAGCAAACCTGAACAATAAGGTACCCCCTGAGAAATCATATCTACAGACACGACAAAAGGACGTTTGTCAGAATGGAATACCCGAAGAAGCCAAGAATATACTAAAAGAAGACGACTGGTGACGTCATGAGAGATTGGATTGACGCACATAAAAAGTATAGAATGACCTAAGAATGCTGATAAAGAGACGAAATACCATGGATAAGTGACACCTTGAGCTGAGGTGAAACAGTTGATTTCAAGATGAAGAAACTTATGCCATATGCAAGATGAAGACATTAAGCCAGTTTAAACGTGTACATACGCAAGAAACCGAGAGAAGCAAAGAAATCATGAAGCTTGCTTATGCTTAGTAGTAAAATAGATTGCAGCAAGGGCCAACTATACACATATCTACCTCAAAAGCACTTTATAGATGAGTGAAAATCCAATACGCACATGAGCAGAATTGAATAGAGGTTACTAAAGGTCTCAAGAGGACAAGGCCGCAGCAAACAAATAAAGAATTAAAGACAGAGAAACCCAACTGAAGGTAACCATGCAAAGAAGCCAAGGTCGTATCAGGCTGGAATAGGCTAGCAATGCCTACAATTAAAGAGAAAAAATAACAGAGTCTCCTGTTCAGCAAGGTCAAGATAAGCCGCAGATGGTAAACGACTGGCAGAATTGAATCAAATACACAAAATAGCACGAAGAAGAGGACGATTTCACGGTGTCCTAGTCATGTGGCAAGGCAGGCAGAAAGGGATGAGACTTTCACACCTACACATCGAGCCTTGCCGTATCCATACTCCTTAACTTTCTCAGACCAAGAAGCAGACTCAAGGCAAAACTACAAAGCAGTAATTGACACACGGCCACTGAGGTGATGAATGGTTGTAACATAAATTGGAGGGAAGCTGGGGTGCAGACTTACTCCGTGCACTTGGCTAATTATTCTGCATGCTGCTAAGCAAAGTGGAAAAGTATGTGTGGGATCGATGCCAACCCAATCATAGTGGACCATGTAAACTAGGGTCCTATAGAGAGTAGAGCCACTGAGACGTCGTACTTTTAGTGACGTTTACAGTCGCCAGTTTGAAGGAAGGGCTTAGTTGCCCCACCTGACATTATAATCCAATCCCCTCTCCCTGTTACCATATACAATATAGTACCTATGTTAAAGTTACCTTCCTATAACCAATCAAGTTGCATGTTAGGTTTTGAAGATTACACGTCAATGATGATGAGTTTTTGGTATAAATGTTGTGTTTCTTCTGAAATTAATTGGAGATTTAAGCGAGAAGGAAGATTGAGCGGTTGCTGATGTTCATTGAACTCCCCGTTTTCTGTACTTGTCATTAAAAGGACTCCCTTTGCCAAACTATTGAGTTGTCATTATTATTTTGATGCAAGAGTACAAATCTGCATCCCCATCTATCTCGAGGGTGATGCTGCTCATCTTAAAGGACTGTTTGGAGACCCTGAGTCTCATGGGCCGGCTGGGGTCCATCCAGTTCACTTGGAAGCAGAGATTAGATGGTTAAGATTAGATAAGACACCCATTGACCGCCGACATAAGTAACTTCGGGTCCTCGGCAATATCACAAGTCCTTTGCCATCCGGCTGATAGAATGAGGAGCTCCCTGTGGATAGTGGCTAGTTTAATTAAAAACCCTGTAGATTAGGTCTGAAGGAACCTTTGCTTTCCCCCAAAAATCCCTTCCCACTTCTACAAGCAGCCGATCGGACGAGCAGCACGGAAAGGCGGTAACCAAGGCGGTGATCCCAAGCATCCAGAGAGGAAAAACATGCGAACAGTGAGTCAAAAAGACTGAATGCTTTGGAAAAATGTTGAAGGCGTCGAAACAGGAAAAGGGAAGGTAACGGAGGGAGGTGGGACAAAAAATAACGTCAGAGTAAGAGTATATTGTATGTATAAGGGGAAAATATTGACTAGAAGTGTGACTAAAAGCGTCTCTGTGCAAAACTTGGATTAAGAAGTGTGCCTGAATATCCCCTCTGCCCAAAGTTGAATTTGAAGTGTCCCTAAATATCCTCTCAGTGCAAAGCTAAATTGAGAAGTGGACCCAATAGTGCACCTTGCCCGAATTTAGAAGTGTGCATAATAATCTGCCCTAGCTGGATTCAGAAGTAACCCTAAAACTCTCTTTGTGCAAATTGAACTTGGAAGTGTACCTAATATACTCTCTGTGTACGTTGAACTCGGAAGTATGCCTAATACCCTCTCAGTGTACATAATATCCCTCTCTCTCCAATAGTGTGCCCAGTAGCGTTGAGTTATTAGCTGAATATAGAAGCATCCCTAATATCCTATCTGTACAAAACTCAAATTTAGAAGTGGGCCTAATAGCGCCCCTTGCTCGAATCTAGAAGTGTGGCTAATAGCGTGCCCCCATTGAATTTAGAACTACCGTTTGAAAGCCTTCCTAAACAGCACCTAAAAATCCACCTAAACCATACCTGTGGTGTTGCTGCATTCAATTTTGCCCTAATAAGTTACCTGTATTCCAGTTTACTAGAAGAAAGCCTACCCAACAGAGCAACTGTTCTATAGTTGCAACTAAATAGGCCACCTAATCAGCATATCATAAGGTCTAGCTACACTTCAAAACGGCCTAATATCTGCAACCTAGTACAACTAATACACTAAAACCTAGAATAAATGAATAATATCTCCAGGCTTAGTCGAACCCTGTAACCAAAACTAATCTCACCCAGTGATATAGCCGAACTTATAAAGTCCAATAAAGTGTAAGTTGCACCTAAAACTACACCTAACAGCTCATACTAACCATGAGTGCACCCACTCCACCAGGGTTTGCCGGAAACAACAACCGTGGACCGCCTCCACTCTCCGGTCTGCCTTGCCTCCCATCACCCCCTTCCCAAATCATCCCACCCTCCTTCACATCCCCTACCCTTCCCCTTTCCAAACACCAAGCCAGATGCGCACAATGGCGAGCCAACCACCCTAAGACCACTGCTCTCCCGATGCCCACCATCGACCAGCCTACGTTGATCATGCCCGCTCCCCTCACTATCATACTGGGCACTCCCCGCACTGCAATCATCCAACCCCCGCCTTTCCCACAAAACCCCACCATCTTCCCCCCTCGACCACACCCTTTCCCCTCCCTAAAAACTGCACGCCTAGCCCTAGCAAGAACAGAAGCCTCATCCCTCTCCCCCTCTGACCCCCTAAACTCTCTCACACACCAATCGCAACAAAGACACTAAAGAGGAAACTTACCTGGTCCCCCTCATTCTCTCTGCACTCCTCGCCTCCCCTGTCTTGACCCACCACCTCTTTCCCCCAATCACCACCTTCCCCCCTCTTTTCACCCTTCCTGAAACCCCTCTCCCTCGATTTCTCACTAACTGCAACTGAAACTCCTAACCGCCCACCCCCCGGGCCAAAGCCAATCATCCTAACACACGCATCCACCCACTCCCACCCGAAACCCGCCAACTTTTCTGCTCGCCCACGTTTCCCATTGATCATCAACCACCCTACCCCTCTCCCTCTCCAGTTTCCACTCTCTCCCCCCACTCCCTTCTGCTCCAGCTCCGACACCAACCTCACCTACCGAAGAGAACTGCATCCTATTTAATGCCCGATCTGTAGCAAAAAACAGACACTGCATCTTTGACCCCCTCGCCTCTGACAAACCAGAACTGGTTTTCATCACTGAAACTTGATTCTCTGATGACTTCGCCCCAACCGCCAATGAAGCTTTCCCCCCTGGCTACTCCCTCATCCCACTGAACCATCCATCTAGAGGTGGGGGAATAGCATTCGTCTTCAAGTCCCACTTCCACGCCTCAATCATCAACAACCAACCTTCCATTCCTTCCTGCGAATCACTCCTTGTTAAACTATCCCTCTCCCCGTCGTTCTCGCACAGCTTCCTAATAATCTACAGACCCCCTGGCTACCATAGACAATTCTCAAACAACCTCTGCGACGCTATTGCCACCCTTCAACTAAACCATCCCAACCTCACCCTCCTTGGAGACTTCAACATATGGCTCGACATCCCCACCAACCCTATGACACACTCTCTGGTTGATGGTCTAGACGCAATTAACCTCCAACCCCACATAAACGGCCTGACTCACTATAAAGGACACACTCTTGATGCCATCTTTAGCTCCCACAACCGGATACATCTAAACCCCCCCACCCCTATCATCTGGTCCGATCACTTCATTGTTTCTTTCACCATTTGCTCACCTGACCCCCTTCCCGTACTCGAATATGATCCTCCGATGCTTTGCAAAAGCTGGAAAAAACTAATAATTGTTTCTGACCTAGCTGACGCACTCCTCCAGTCTACACCTCCTACCTGCCAACTCAATAAACAACTAACCCCCGAGGCCTTTGACTCATGGCTCAACACCTCACTAATGCGACTCATACCCTCTTGCAAACCATCAGTCCACCATGGCCTGTTCCCTAGATGGTTCACACCTGAGCTGAAGACCACTAAACAACTATATAAATACCTAGAACGCAAATGGCAGAAAGACAAAACCCAGGAGAGTAGAGGCAACTTGGCCCGACACCTGCATCAGTACAAGGCCGAAATCCAGAAAGCAAAAAAAACCTACTACAACTCCCGAATCCTAAACTGCAAAAACCCCAGCAAAGAACTACGACCGTCCCGACCCCCTCACAATCACTGTGCAACTCTCTCTCTCTCTCCACTTTTACGCCACGGCTCTCGAGAGAAAAAATGCTCTAACCACCAAACTGGCTCTCTTACATCCACCAGGCAACCCTCCCCCATACTGACCAACCCACCGCCTGTGACCTCTATTCAACCAACGTTAGAATCCTTTAGTCCAATATCACCAGACCAATTTCTAAAACTTCTATCTGCCCGCAAACCATCCGGCTCTCCGCTAGACCCTTGCCCGGCCACAACCCTCAAAGAAATGTTTGCTTCCACCTGCGCAGGAGAACACGCAAGATCCATCATAATTGCCTCCCTTTCCTCGGGTATCTTTCCCGACGCATTCAAAACGGTTCATGTCAAACCTC
Organism: Ambystoma mexicanum; assembly: GCF_040938575.1. NCBI lineage: Eukaryota > Metazoa > Chordata > Amphibia > Caudata > Ambystomatidae > Ambystoma > Ambystoma mexicanum. The sequence continues at coordinate 348,840,954 of NC_090935.1, forward strand.
TAATAAAAAAATCCTCCCTCGACCCTCTCAAGCCCAAAAACTACCAGCCCATCTCAAACACCAGATTCCTTGCCAAACTCATTGACTGAACCGCCTACTCCCAACTAAATGCCTTTGTCGAAGCCAGCAATCTCCTAGACCCTGCACAATCAAGTTTCAGGGCCCGTCACGGAACTGAAACCACCCTAACCTCAATCTGGAACGACTTTAAAATGACGGCTGACTCCGCGGGATGCACCGCATTAATCCTTCTTGACCTATCCACCGCCTTCGACACAATCAATCACTCAATCCTACTTGACCGCCTCCACTCCCTAGGAATTCTTGGAACCGCTCTTAAATGGAAAGCCTCATTCCTCAAAGATAGGTACCAAATAACGATACTCTGCACCTATTACTCCCAAGCCCGACCAGTCGACATGGGAGTCCCACAAGGAGCATGCCTATCTGCCCTCCTGTTCAATCTCTACCTGATCACCCTCCCACCAATAATTTTTTCACACAACATCCTGTGTTACAACTACGCTGATGACACTCAACTAATTCTAAAACTCCTGAACTCCAAACCCAACTGCCGACCTGACCTCGCCTCCTGCCTCCTTGACATAGAGCTCTGGATGACCCAAAGCCACCTCTTGTTAAACCCCTCGAAAACTGAAATCATGGTATGTGGCAACTCCGAACTTCTTCCACACCCACTACCCTGGCCATCCGCCATGGGCAACTCACCGACCCCCTCTAACTCAGTGAAAAACCTTGTATGCACCCTTGACTCGACCTAACACTCTTGCGCCAAGTCAACAACATCTCAAAGTCCTGGCACTACCACCTTAAAACACTTAGGCACATTTTTCCATATCTTTCCTTTCCCAACATACTCTCCGCGCTCCAATCAATTGTTATATCAAGACTGGACTATGCAAACCCCCTCTACCTCGGAGTCCACGCTTACCAACTGAATAAACTTCAAAGGGCACAAAACGCTGCAGGCAAACTGATACTTGCGCTCGGACCAAGAGACCACATCTCCCCAGCCCTTAAGACTCTGCACTGGCTTCCAGTGCCACGAAGGGTGACTTTCAAAACCTTATGCATCTCCCATCGAGTGTTGCATAAAACCGGACCTCAATATCTACAAGACAAGCTAAAACCCTATCACCCTCCACGCACTCTAAGATCAAGCTCAGTCGGCCTCCTAGTCATACCTAAGACAAACTCAGTCAGGTTAGGCGGATCATCATTCTCAGCCTTGGCCCCCACGCTGTGGAACACACTCCCACCCCACATCTGCCTAGCTGAAGATCTAATGTCTTTCAGCACACTACTGAAAACCTGGCTCTTCCCCTAAAACCAACCCATACGCAAACTAACCCAAACAGAATAACAGCATCTGAATGACACCAATCCAACAAACTACTAGATGCGAGAAATTGACATCTAATAACCACTAATACAAAATAAAAGGACAAACAGAATAGAACAAGTAAAGTAGATCAAAGCAGTGAAGTGGACAATAAGAATAAATCGTACAAAAACAGTAACGAAATTTAACTGAATGAAATGGATGTAATGCACGATGAATGAACGAAGTGGATGGAGTGGATGAAATCTTTAGAATGGAAGAAGCGTGTGGAACGGATGAATGCGCTGAGCGGATGAATGCGTTGAGCAGATGAGTGTGTAGATCGGATGAGTGTGTAGATCAGATGAGTGTGTAGATCGGATGAGTATGTTGAGCAGATGACTGTGTTGAGCGTCTGGATATGTAGAGCGGACAATAGTGTAGAGCGGATATGTGCGTAAGTGCACAGAAGTGTGTAGAACGCAAGAGTGTGTAGAGCAGATGAATGTGCAGAATGGATGAGTGCAGAATGGATGAGTGTGTAGAGCGGATGAGTGTGTAGAGCGGATGAGTGCGGAACTGCGAAAGAGTCTGTAGAAGGCTGGAGCAGATGAATGTGCAGACCGGATGAGTATATAGAGCGGATGAGCGTATAGAGCGGATGAGTATACAGAGCAGATGAGTGTATAGAGCGGATGAGTATTTAGAGCGGATGAGTACATAGAGCGGATGAGTACATAGAGCGGATGAGTGTATAGAGCGGATGAGGGCATAGAGCGGATGACTGCATATGAGCAAACGACATTGTAGAGCTGATGAATGCATATACTAAAAGAATGTGTGGAAAGAACGAATGCATAGAGCGGATGAGTGTGTGGAGTGGATCAGTGTGTGCAGCGGATGAGTGCGTGGAGCGGATGGGTGAGCGGAGCGGATGGTTGCGCAGAGCGGATGCTTGCACAGAGCGGATGCTTGCGCTGAGCGGAAGAGTGCGCCGAGCGGAGGAGTGCATAAGAATGGAGGAGTGTGTGGAGCAGATGATTGCGTAGAACAGACTAGTGGGTAGAGCCGACGAGTGTATGGAACAAACGAGTGCATATGAGCGAATGGGTGCGTAAGAAAGGAGGGGTGCGCAAGAGCGAGTGCGTGCGTAGAGCGGGGGAATGTGTAGAACAGGTGAGTGCCTAGAGCGGACGAGTGCCTAGACCGGATGACTGGCGTAGAGTGGATGACTGGCGTAGAGCGGATGAGTTGCATAGTACAGATGAGTTGCGTAGAGCGGATGAGTTGCGTAGAGCGGATGAGTGCGTAGAGCATGTAGATCGGATGAGTGCCTAGAACAAAAGAATGCGTAGAGCGAATGAGTACGTAGAGCCACTGAATGTGTAGTGCGGACGGAACGGGTGAAATATGTGGATGGAATGGGTGACATATATGTATAGAACGAGTGATGTATGTGAATAGAATGGATGACGTAGGTGGATAGAACGTATAATGTGTGTGATAGAACGCATAACGTGTGTGGATGAAACGGGTGACGTATGTAGACAGATGACGTCTGTGGATGGAATGGGTAACGTATGTGGATGGACGGGCAACGTATGTGGATGGAACAGGCGACGTATGCGGATGAAACGGTCGACGTATGTGGATGGAGCGTGTGAAATATGTGGATGGAACGGATGAAGTATGTAGATGGTATGGGTGAAATATGTGGATGAAGTGCATAAAACAACTTAGAATACACAGAATGCAATAATATTTTGAACATACATTTGTATTTAGGAACATGCCACACTGTTGAGTCTGACTATGTCATTGAGCCTGGGTATCCTGTTTTAGAAAGTATAAATGTGTCTTCTAGTCATGAAAAAACAATGTATCACATGTATTGCCAGTGTCCATCAATAGGTATCAGCAGCCTGTAGATTATTGGATTTTTGTGTTTATACTTGAGATTGAAATTGAAAAAGTGCTTTTTTTCCTTTTTGTCTTCATTTTTGAACAGTCTTATTTATGGGAAGGAAAATAATATGATTGCACAATGCTGAACTTCTTTTGAAAGATACAGTACCAATATGAATAAATAGTACATTAGACACCATTTTAGGACATTGAAAATATGAGCAGAGAGATCACGGGCCATATTCAGATGCCTCTCCTTCTTTTTTCCTTTCTTCTTTTTCCTCCCCCCCTCTTACTCCCCCCCCTTCCCCTCCCTTCCCCCACCCCCCCTTCTCCCCCCCCTGCTTTAGTAATAACGGCGCACATAACATCATGCTGATGTAGTAGTTTTTCAGCACGATATGCCACCAGCGGTGAGAGCGCTTAAATTCAAAAAGTTAAATTTTTACTAAAATTTTTACTTATATAGTAATATATTAATACATTAATTCATTGTTTTACAACAATGGACTTGTATCCATTTGTTTCACTTGTAAAAATCATAGCGATTGCCATTAGAAGGAACCTCTTATACTGGGAGGCCCTCGGACACATACATCTCTGAAGCCCGACTCAATATGGCCTCTTCGTTTTTCCTGCACTAAAATGGCCGACCGGGCATAGAGTTTTCCATGGCCCGAAGAGCGTCGTTTTCCTATATAGGTACTAGCTTGGCAGGTGCAGAGTGTAAAAGCAATTTCCAGCCCACGATTTTTGGTGCAGTTGCATTAAAGCACTGATACAGACACTCAACAGAGCTAGCAAGGTAAGAGACAGCATTTTATAAGTCTTGCATTGTCTTTTTAAAAAAACGGCCGTTTTTCGAGTGGAAATTTCGTAAATAAAAGCATCATGTATTTTTATAGGGTGTACATGAGTCTACTCTATAACCTTAGAGCATGACATCGAGTACTTCCACGTCAGGAAGCGTTTAGTCCCTAGACACCCAAGAGCAGTGACGCTCTTCAGCTAAGTGCGGTAAGTTAACGCACAGATTGATATGGGCTATAAGGTCATTTCACCACGGGGAGCCCCCCCTTTTCTCACCTCCATTCACAACCAAATGATTAGAATGTGGAGATGTTCCCGTGCATGTTTGTACACAACCAACCCCCACCTACCCCTTCCCCTTCTCCCCCCCCACCCCCCCTCTTCCCTTTGATGTTAAATGTAATAATAGGCACATGTCTTGGACACAATCATTTGTCCAATAGTAAGAAAGCCTAATGATATTCTTGAATACAATTTAAAAGCAATATATGCATAGCAGTATAGACTCGTAGAAGTTTGAATGGCACATATTAAGACCATCCCCCTTTTTTTGTTTCCTTTGAACTATAATCTATAGGAATAGAAACACACACGGAGGGGTGCAAGACAGCGACCCTAGACAGGCAGTCAAGACCTTCTTAATTAAAAGTCCTGATGAAGATGACCACAATAAGTTACGGTTATGAAACCGGTCGACCCTGATTTAGCATGAGCAGGTCTCATGTTTTTTTAGATCTATGCAATAAATTGCTGACATAGACTGTGTTATACATAGTTGACATCATATTGTGTATGTTGTCTATATAATAGGTTTTAGGTGTTAAACAGGACCCCTCTTGTGAGGCGCCTGTGGTACTTTAATATTGTGTGATAATAGTACGTTTGGGTTTTTTTTTTCTATATGCTGGCACTATAGTGGCCATTAAAATACTTATACACTGGTGCACAGATACAGCACTAGAACAATCCATTGAAAAGGCATTATCTAATGTAAAATGCCTTATGTATTCACTCGTTTGTGATTTATACACTTGGTACTGTATTTTAACTTTTAGAAATGATTTAATGGACACTTTTTTTGATGTTGAAAAGAATCATTTATACACTGAAGAATTGTCTTTACTGCTTCAATAGCCAGATGAAATGTTTGTGCATATTAAACTATGTTTTGTAAAACCACTTCCTCTATAGACCGTGATTGAGTGTGACAATAATCTTGTAATTCTCGGTAAGAATTGAAATTTAACCTTGATTAAGGTAGAAGTAAAATTAACCCTTGGTGTTCTAGTATTTTCCGCACAACCTCAGGGTTGTTGGGTTTGATTGATTCATTCCTAGGACCCAGGTGATACACACCTGGGAGTCCATAATTGTAGGAAGCATAAAAAGAAATTGCTTCATTGTCCTTTGTTTGTCCGTACTACATGTGGGGAACACTCCATTTATCTACCAAAACTGGTAGTCTTTTTCTGCTGTCACTGGACAGACAAGTTATTAGGTTGAGCCCTAACCATACACATAAGAATGGCTGAAAACAACTACCTTGCCTATGCGGAAGAACTAGTTGAAGGTATTTTATCTAACCCTTCCCTATTGAGTGCCGATCTAGCCAGTCATGTCATTCCTAATTCAGATGAATGGAACGAAATGGAAATCATCAGAAAGAAAATCATCCGCACAGAACTACATGGGGCTATGATGATTGAATATCTCAGAGCACACGCAGCCCCGAATGGTTTTATAATACACATAGAACCCAGGATTTTCTTGGACAATATAGCATTCAGAAAAGATTGGTCATATATAGCGAACAAATGTACCAGAGACTGGCTAATTCTTATAATCAATACGGCCAAAAAAGTCACAGAACAACTGATGAAAGAACTTAACGATAAAAGTGACGCTTTGAAACTCAAGATCTCACTGGACATTTATAATGCCAAATTACTGACGTTAGAAACATCTTTGAAAGAATTCAAAGACCTGAATCTGAATAAAAAATTGACCAAATTGAAAAAAGACCTGGCAGCTTTTTCCCATGAAAAAATATATCCATATGTGGGAGTTGATTACTTCTCAGATGACGCAATACAGGCTAGACGTGATGCAGCACAACTTAGATTTCAGAATATGCAGAGAGGAAACAACAGGAATAGATCAGGCTCTTCATCTGGATCATCTAATGGTTCTGGCATCTCAAGAGTAAGATTTAACTCCAATCAGGCCTTGGGAGCTCCCACTAATGCCCCTTTTTTAGGACAACGAGGAGGCAACAGAGGCAACCAGCGGTGGCAAGGACACCCCACGATAGTCACTCGCAGCAGAGGGAGAGGCCTCCAACAACCGATGACTCGCTAGTGGTGAATTTATCTACATACATACTCACAAAAGCAGAGGATGAGGTGTTACAAAAAGGTTTGTCTTTTGTGCCAACAGCATACTATGATCCTTTTCAAACAAGAATAGAAGTCAGTCAGTTGATGAGAAAAATCAGGTTAAAACAATTTTTTGATGATAATACGCCGGGCATACTAGACGCTACCGGCTTGAAACCACCGTCTCAATTTTACCCCCCTTATTCTTCCAACACAGTTGAATCTACGACCTTTGAGCAAGCTTTGCTCAAGAGAATTAGCGAATTAGAAGAGAACATCCCTTTCATACACTCCAACTGCACAAAACAACAAACAGCTGCATTAAAAACCTTGGCAGATAATGAATCAATTGTGATTAAGCCAGCGGACAAAGGGGGAGCAACTGTTGTGATGGATAAGGCTGACTATGATAATATGGTCCAGACGCTCTTACAAGATCGCACTAGTTATCGCATACTTCCGAGCAATCCGACCAAGCAACTGCAAAGTCAAATTAACATCATAATTGAAGAAGCAGAAGCAGAGGGATATATAAGCGCAAAAGAAGCAGCTTTTCTTACACCGCCTAACCCTCGTATACCAGCCTTTTACGCTACTCCAAAAATTCACAAAGGAATAATTCCACCTCCCGGTAGACCTATAGTATCGGGCATCCAGTCAGTTCTAGAACCTCTTTCTCAATTCGTTGACTTTTTCATCAAAGACGAAGTTTAAAAAATGCGTGCATATGTGAAGGACTCTACAGCAATGCTACATCTCCTGGATTCCATTACTTACAATCAAGAGACAGAATGGCTAGTTACCATGGACATAGAGTCGTTGTATACGAAAATACCACAACAAGCTACACTTTCCATGGTACAACGCCTACTGGAATCTGGCATCGACCTACATAATACTCCTTCAGGGTTGATAATACAACTTGCTGAAATAGCTCTTACCAGAAATTATTTCATCTGCAATGAAACTTTTTATCAGCAGATCTCTGGAACTGCTATGGGGGCCACTTTTGCGCCAAGCCTGGCTAATCTCTTTGTTAATGCCTTTGAATGTGATGTCATCTATCCTCCCACTAATCCTTACTTGGATCAAATAATCCTATGGAAGAGGTACATAGATGACGTGTTTATGATCTTCAGAGGCACAGAAGCGGAACTACACAGATTTCACACGTGGCTTAATTCACTTAATCCGTTTCTCAAGTTCACTATAGAATTTGATAAAAACACTATACATTTTTTGGATCTTGATATTATGGTGGTACAAGACAAACTATGCTCAAGAGTATATAAGAAGGCCACAGACAGGAATTCACTCTTGACCTACTCAAGCTATCACCCACAGGCATTAAAAGATAACCTTCCATTTGGACAATTTCTCCGACATAGAAGAATCTGTACTCAGATTTCAGACTATGAAGAACAAGGAAAAGGCCTCAAAAAACAACTGGCCCATAGAGGGTATCCCAAGAGGATTATCGACTCTACATACAAGAGAGCCCGAAACATTCCAAGGAGTGTCACTCTTCAACAACATCCAAAACCACTGGCTAAAAATAACATCATGGCAGTCATGAGTTACTCCCCTATGCTGAACAGACTAAAAAAGGAAATCAAGAACCTATGGCCAATTCTGAACACAGGCCAACACCATCTGGAAGAGCCTAAATTTGCCATTAAAAGGAGGAGTAATATCCGGGATAAGTTAGTTAAGACCTTCAGAGACAAAAGAGATAACAACCCTGTAACAATATGGCAAAGTACAGCTCCTACAGGACACTCCCCATGTGGCTCTTGTTCAATGTGCTCACAAACTGAGCGCACAAAAGAAATAGATGTGGGGCTCCGCACTCCTTGGATACAACGACAACTTACCAATTGTAACACCGCAGGAGTGATCTACCTCATCAAATGCCCCTGCAATCTTAAATATGTAGGGATGACTATGAGACCCATTAAGAAGCGCATGATTGAACATCGCTCGTGCCTAAGGACTAAAAAGTTGACAGCGCCCATGGTAAATCATTTTATCACAAAAGGACATAGCCCGGAATCATTTAAATGGACAATAATTGAAAAAATCAATATTCCCAAACGGGGTGGTAATTTCCAGAATATACTCTTTAGGAGAGAGCAAAACTGGATATTTAGGCTCAATACCCATAAGAAAGGACTCAATGAATTCATCCAGTGGAATGAGCTAGCTGTCCTTTCCACCTAAAAGCATTATACATCACAGAGCCCTTATTACGGCAAAACTAAGGATTGAATGCATTTAGTTCTATCCATCTTGTAGACAGCACCCATAACTATCTGGAAGTCAAAAATATAGGAAACCTGTGAGACATGATCTCAATTAATGTATGATGTAGAAAATAATATTTTGAACATACATTTGTATTTAGGAACATGCCACACTGTTGAGTCTGACTATGTCATTGAGCCTGGGTATCCTGTTTTAGAAAGTATAAATGTGTCTGCTAGTCATGAAAAAACAATGTATCACATGTATTGCCAGTGTCCATCAATAGGTATCAGCAGCCTGTAGATTATTGGATTTTTGTGTTTATACTTGAGATTGAAATTGAAAAAGTGCTTTTTTTCCTTTTTGTCTTCATTTTTGAACAGTCTTATTTATGGGTAGGAAAATAATATGATTGCACAATGCTGAACTTCTTTTGAAAGATACAGTACCAATATGAATAAATAGTACATTAGACACCATTTTAGGACATTGAAAATATGAGCAGAGAGATCACGGGCCATATTCAGATGCCTCTCCTTCTTTTTTCCTTTCTTCTTTTTCCTCCCCCCCCCTTCCTCCCCCCCTTCTCCCCCCCCCCCTGCTTTAGTAATAACGGCGCACATAACATCATGCTGATGTAGTAGTTTTTCAGCACGATATGCCACCAGCGGTGAGAGCGCTTAAATTCAAAAAGTTACATTTTTACTAAAATTTTTACTTATATAGTAATATATTAATACATTAATTCATTGTTTTACAACAATGGACTTGTATCCATTTGTTTCACTTGTAAAAATCATAGCGATTGCCATTAGAAGGAACCTCTTATACTGGGAGGCCCTCGGACACATACATCTCTGAAGCCCGACTCAATATGGCCTCTTCGTTTTTCCTGCACTAAAATGGCCGACCGGGCATAGAGTTTTCCATGGCCCGAAGAGCGTCGTTTTCCTATGTAAGTACTAGCTTGGCAGGTGCAGAGTGTAAAAGCAATTTCCAGCCCACGATTTTTGGTGCAGTTGCATTAAAGCACTGATACAGACACTCAACAGAGCTAGCAAGGTAAGAGACAGCATTTTATAAGTCTTGCATTGTCTTTTTAAAAAAACGGCCGTTTTTTTAAAAAAACGGCCGTTTTTCGAGTGGAAATTTCGTAAATAAAAGCATCATGTATTTTTATAGGGTGTACATGAGTCTACTCTATAACCTTAGAGCATGATATCGAGTACTTCCACGTCAGGAAGCGTTTAGTCCCTAGACACCCAAGAGCAGTGACGCTCTTCAGCTAAGTGCGGTAAGTTAACGCACAGATTGATATGGGCTATAAGGTCATTTCACCACGGGGAGCCCCCCCCTTTTCTCACCTCCATTCACAACGAAATGATTAGAATGTGGAGATGTTCCCGTGCATGTTTGTACACAACCAACCCCCACCTACCCCTTCCCCTTCTCCCCCCCCCTTCCCTTTGATGTTAAATGTAATAATAGGCACATGTCTTGGACACAATCATTTGTCCAATAGTAAGAAAGCCTAATGATATTCTTGAATACAATTTAAAAGCAATATATGCAAAGCAGTATAGACTCGTAGAAGTTTGAATGGCACATATTAAGACCATCCCCCTTTTTTTGTTTCCTTTGAACTATAATCTATAGGAATAGAAACACACACGGAGGGGTGCAAGACAGCGACCCTAGACAGGCAGTCAAGACCTTCTTAATTAAAAGTCCTGATGAAGATGACCACAATAAGTTACGGTTATGAAACCGGTCGACCCTGATTTAGCATGAGCAGGTCTCATGTTTTTTTAGATCTATGCAATAAATTGCTGACATAGACTGTGTTATACATAGTTGACATCATATTGTGTATGTTGTCTATATAATAGGTTTTAGGTGTTAAACAGGACCCCTCTTGTGAGGCGCCTGTGGTACTTTAATATTGTGTGATAATAGTACAAGTGTTTGGGTTTTTTTTTTCTATATGCTGGCACTATAGTGGCCATTAAAATACTTATACACTGGTGCACAGATACAGCACTAGAACAATCCATTGAAAAGGCATTATCTAATGTAAAATGCCTTATGTATTCACTTGTTTGTGATTTATACACTTGGTACTGTATTTTAACTTTTAGAAATGATTTAATGGACACTTTTTTTGATGTTGAAAAGAATCATTTATACACTGAAGAATTGTCTTTACTGCTTCAATAGCCAGATGAAATGTTTGTGCATATTAAACTATGTTTTGTAAAACCACTTCCAAGGTAGAGAGTATACACCCATTTTCCTAGGTTTTAAAAGAGTGCTAGAAGAAGCCTTCATTTAAGGTCCTGAATTGATAGAACGACGTAGAAGACCAGAATCGATTAAAGACGATCTGAAAGAAATGGGCTTAAATTCCATGTCGGAATACAATTAGGGGCAGATTGCATCTGAGGAAGCAGATGGCATGAGATTTGTGTAGCTGGCCGGAGTCTGTCTTGTCTGTTTCACGTTTTTGTCTATGACATCAGAAGGTAAAAAACATTTAAAAATAGCATGAAAATTGCACGATTGTGATAATATGATGTTGCATGGCATGTATTGATGGTTGTAGTTAACAAAAGTAAAAGTGACATTTTTGTCGGAAAATGAAACTAGATTGGAGCTTGCAACTATTGGTGCTCGCTCATATTGTTGATCTTGGTCGTGAAACGTAAAGCATAATAAAGTGTTATACAAAGATAAGATAAACATGTTAAGCATGGAAGACATGACCCCATTGACGCACATGTGCAAACAGCTGCCGAAGCATGCACCTAAGCTTAAACAGTACAGTGCAGAATGGGTTAAAGGGCCGTAAACAAAATGTTTATTCCATGGCCCCAGGGACGATCGCTATCTAAAACGGTCCTACAGCACATGATGACATATTTTCACGCCACATACACGGGCAAAAAGTTAGACAAACGCCTAGCTAGTTTAGAACTTTGGAAAATGTACCAACAAGAAAAGGAGGAGGAGCCACCGTTAGATTGGATACTGAATATATGCAAAGAAGGGGGTAAAGACCCTTCTGCGCCACCCGCCCCATCTGAAACAAAAAAGCGAAGCTAGTAAGGACGGAGGATTATACCCGTTGAGGGAACTTAAAGCAGCCACAGGATATAGCAACCCAGCATATGAGTTACCTATGCAAAGTAGTGACGAAAGCCCAGAGAAAGCCAGAGGGCCTCATTACGATTTTGGCGGTAGCCATGTCGCTATTGGCGGCATGGCTGCCGCCAAAATCGGGTCCTGGTTCCCAGAATGGGGAATTACCGGGCCATTCTGAGTTCGGAGGGCCCGGTAATTCCTCCCTCCAGGAACCCGGGCCTGGACCTTCCCCATTCCCATTTCGGCCCCCATAGGGCTGAATGGGAATGGGGGAGGGAGCAAACAACGGGCCGATTACGAGCGGCCTGTTGTTTGCTCCCTCTTCCCCTCGCGGGTCCCGGTAAGCACGCATGGTAACCAGACGTTACTTACCGGGTCCCGCGAGGGGAGCTTGTAATGAGGCAGAATGGGTTTAATGGGTCCGCCTCCTTTAGCGGGTCCCATTAACCCGTTCCGCCTCACTTGTAATGAGTCCCAGAGACAGAGATATTGGACCTCATTACGAGGTAGGAGGTAGTCATGGTGCTACTAGCACCATGGCTACCCCCTTACCGCATACCGGGTCCGGGTTCTCGGAATGGGTACTTACCGGGTCATTCCAACCTTGGAGGACCCGGTAAGTCCCCATTCTGAGAACCATTCCCCATTCCCATTTGAGCCCCCATAGGACCCATAGGGCTCAATGGGAATGGGGAAGTGGCTAATAACGGTACCGCAATTTGCGGTACCGTTATTAGCTCTGAAGTCCCTTAGCAGGTCCCGTCCTTAACGCCTGGTCAGACCAGGCGTTAAGGAAGGGAACCGCTAAGGGACCTCGGAATATGGAAGTAAGGGATTAGCAGCACTGGCACCCTTACCGGTGCCGCTAATCCGTTACCTCCTACCTCGTAATGAGGCCCATTATCTCCAAAGTCCTGAAAGACAAGGAGAAGCGCGAAAAGGAAAAAGGAGACCAAACATAAGCAAATACATCTCCAGATACGGGAAGAGAGGAAAAGAGATGGAAAGGAGATGAGGATAGGACAGAGGAGATGGCATTCACACAGAACTAATGGATGGGAGGTCAGATTTTATTGAAGCTCAATGGTTAAGGCATTGAGAATATGAGACAAAAAGGAGAACGGGATGAATTAGAGAGGAAGGAAAAAGAAAACAGATCAAGAGACGAAGGGGCTAAGAAAAGGATAGACAGAAACGAAAGCAGGTATATCGTGGGGAACAGGTCAGAAAACAGGAAAAGGCAGAAGAGCAGAGAAAACACGATCATAAGCAAAGAAAAGCTGCTGATCGAGATAGAATAGAACAAAGGAGGATAGAAGAACAAAAGATACGGGAGAAGAGAATAAAAAGACAAAAGGATGAGGAAATGCAAAGGGCAAACGAATGAAGAGATGCGAGGAAACAAGAAGAAGATAGGGTCAGAGAGGATGCGAGGAAACGTAGAGAGTTTGATGACAACATAGAACATAAGCGGAGACAGAGAGCGCGGGATCTAGAATATCTGAAAAACCCGATCCAGTAGTAGGCTGGGAAGAGATGGAAGAATTCTTCCCTGAGTACGATTCAGTACCAGGCACGTCTAGGGCAAATATCGAAGATGACTTCGACACCAGAAGCATCGGAGAGACGATCAATAGAATATATGATGAGATGGGGCTGGAAAGAGTATCCCAAAGGGAAGGAGAGGAGGAGCGTTTGGAGAGCACTCAGTTGTACGATACTGAGGATGCCTCAAGAAGTAGCAGAAATTGATAGCTGTCATTAGATAGGCTGACCATAACCAGAAATGAGGAGGATGCGAGAAGTTGCACAAGTTGGGCACAGACAATATCGGACGCAGAAAGTAATGTGAAGAAAGAGAAGATGAGAGAAGACACGAAAAATGATTCTCTAGGGGAAAGGGAGTAAGATGGTCAGATTCTAGTGGGTCTGCACCTAAGACATCAGAGTCAGCCACACCATCAAATTGGCATGAAGGAGTATCATATGGTCAGAGGGGGGTGTCTCCACCACCCTATGTGAGCAGACTAAGGACATTGCGAGGTAGACGGCGATGCAGGAATATTACCGCTGCGGTAGACAGGAAAATAATGAGAGAGGAGAAAGAGTTTCATGTGTCACAGTTCCCTTTATTAGAAAAAGGAGGAGCAAGGCCACAATATGTACCCTGGCCTCACATGGACAGAGCGAACCTGAAAAATAAGCTCCCAATGCTGACATCGAGAGCTGGAAAATGGATACATGAATTAGAAAAAATGACAGGAGGGAACACATTAAATATAGGGGATATTAAGGGTCTTTTCATCGCCATACATGGTGATAGAGCTGACGATGTGTGGGCATGAACAGGTTACCCTGGAGTGACTACATTTAATACCGCGCATGACGCAGCGCTGTTTAACAATTGCAGAACCGCGTTATGGAAAGTGCTTTGAGGTCTATACCCAGACACTTCTGATATGGGAGCTTTAATGACATGCAAGATGAAGGAGTCCGATGATCCTTTGCTTTACATTCAGAATTTCCAAGACGCCTGGGTGCTGGAAACTCATGAATCTTGGGGGAAATCTATACCTGTGTTTTACCATATATTATGGCAAGTCCTGCCAGAACAGGTACAGAAGCAGCTCAAGAAATTGATGGGTATTGAGGCTAAGCCATGGACTGAAATACAGTTGACCATTGTGCACTATTGTAGGCTGCTGCAGGAGATAAATCACAAAAAGGATGCTGCACGAAAAGGTGAAGCGGCTAAATTGGTGCATAAAAAATTATCAATGTATGCAATTGAGGGGCCAATGATAATAAATAGAGATGGGTCAAACATGCAGCAGGCCTATAGCCAAAGAAAGTTTGATCAAAGCAATAATGGGCTTTACCCAAGGGGAAGTGGCTTTCGAGGACGAGGATGGCAGAGTAATCAGGGAGGGTTTTAGAACAATCAAGGAGGTTTTCAAAATATGCAAAACGGAATCCAGGGTATGAAAAATGGGCAAATAATCAGACCACCACCAACATGTTGGACGTGTGGAATGACAGGGCATCTAGCACGCACATGCAGAAGTCAAGGCATGGTACAAACCGACCAGTTCACAAGAGGAGAGATGGTGAATCCATCTGCGTTCTCTCAGCAGGGTGGAAATGGAGTTGCGCAGAATCACATTGTGCAACAGCAAGCACCGGGAGTTCAGCAAAGTTTGCAACCCCAGAATGTGACACATTTTCCACAGGGACAGTCTCAACAGTCGCCAATACAACTGTCGCAAACAACAGGTGCAGGACAGATACTGAATTCAGGAATGAGAAATGCCACAAGTGACAGGGAAATCTGTTTACTCAGAATGGGACAAGATTATATATAGACTAGGACAGCTCACTGGGAGACCTTATGTGTTCTATCCTATCAGTGACACCAAACCCTCACGAGGAACCAAGGGTAGATGTCTGTATAGGGGATAAAGAATATTCTTTCTTAGTTGACACAGGTGCGACACGCTTGTGTATACGTGAAGTCAAGTTTTCTTTATCCGGTGATGACATAAATACTCAGGGCTTCACAGGAGCAACAAGTCATGTTCCTTTTACCAAAGAACTTCCAGTCTCCATAGGAGAATGTGACATTAATGTGCCACTGCTATATTCAAGACAAGCCCCGGTGAATATACTGGGACGAGACCTAATGACAAAACTAAACATGACAATCTTGTACACGGAGAAGGGCATAGCATGTTCAACTCCTGGAATGCATTATTTGAACGTATGCAAAATGATTAGAACATACGCAGGACAAATGGCTATGAGAGCTATTCCATTCAAACCAGAAATATTCGCTTAAGGAGTGCGCATATTAATGTCATGGCTGCCAGGCCTTGCAGACAAAACCATGATAACCCCAGATGAGTTTTTATTCAGACCAAGAATACCTATGCATGAGGAAAAGCGACAAGTGTTTCCCTTGACAATACAAGCAGCCATAGTGTGAAGAGAAATGGCTCTGATTGACAGTTGTGATGATGAAGGCAGACAATGGTGTGCAGTAATCGCCATTGGGGAAGGTTACAGATTGACTGACGTCACTGATGACGATCTGTTTGAAGAACAAACAAGTGAAGAGATGACAGTTGAGGTTAATCTCATCTATTTGGTAAAAATGATCAAAAGGGAAGTGCCTCAGTGAAAGATGCTGTCACAAAAATGTCCTGAATATTTTGAGGACGACATGGCAAAGGTGCCTGTCTCAGTATGGACTACAGGCCCCTGTGAGGTAGGCTTACTGAAAGGAGTCGGAGAAGTGAAGATTAAGTTGAAACCAGGAGCAATTTTACCAAAAGCACAACAGTATCCCATGTGTAGGGAAGCAGACAAAGGGATTTTTAAGACAATTTCTACCATGATGGAGCAGGGCGTCTTAGTGATGTCAGAGTCGTCATGTAATACTTTGATTTACCCAGTGAAAAAAGTGAAAGGGGGCTCTTGGAGGCTTGTGCAAGATTTACGACCGATAAACCAGATAGTCGAGGCCAAGTTCCATCTAGTCCCAAACCCGTCCATGATCCTATGTAATATACCCGTTGAAGCAAGGTATTTCACAGTGATTGACTTGAAAAATGTATTTTTCTCAATCCCATTGCACAAAGATTCACATGATCTGACATTGTTTACGTTCAGACAAGTTCATCTGAAAAGCACAAGGCTGCCCCAAGGGACTGTGAGTCTCCTTCGATTTTTAACAGAGTTCTGCAGATGGACTTGAGCAATATCGCATTAGTGTAGTCTTGCAATAGGTGGATGACATTCTAATTTGTACCACAACAGAGGAAAGGTGCAGACACGATTCTATTCAGCTATTGACTATACTGGCTGAGAAAGGATATAAAGTTGACAAAGAGAAGTTACAATATTGATAACCAGAAGTGCTGTATATAGGCCATCTAATCTCACATGAGGGGTAAAAGGTTAACCCTGAAAGAGCTGAAGCCATTTCAAAGACAGCCAAACCACACTTGATAAAACAAATGCAGTTTTCTCGGATTATGCAATTATGTCAGGGCGTGGGTCTTTGACTACAGTTCCTATACCAGACCCTTGTTACAAGCCTTGAAGAAAGCACAGGCAATGAAAGAAAAAATTGTGTGGACCGAAACCATGGAAGAAGGGTTTATTGAATTGAAAAAGGCCATTTGCACTGCATCAGTTTTAAGGATTCCCAACTATGCAGAGGAATTCTACCTGTTTTTACACACAAATGGCAGTGTTATGAGAGCAGTACCCACACAGAGAACCACGTTGGGGTACAAGCCCCTTGCATACAACAGTGGGAATTTAGACCCAGTGATGAGGGGTCACTTCCTGTGCGAACAAAGTTTAGCTGCCGCAGTGTTCGCAATAGAGAAGGCTACAACCATTGTAATGGGATTCCCAATGACGTTGTTCGTCGGGCACGCACTATTTGCCATTTTAGAGAAACCAAAAGGCACACTGACATCTCAGAGAGCTTCTGCTTATGAAGTGATCATATCAAATCCAACGATTAAAATAGTTTGATGCAAAATACTGAACCCAGCTATGTTTATAGTAGAGCCAGTCACTGAAGGAGAGCCAATACATGATTGCGCCAACTATGAAGAATTCTATAATGAGATTCCCAGAGTGAAAGAAAAGGCATTGCGAGGAGGAGAAATCATCTACGTTCATGGTTCTTCGAGGATCGATCAAAATGATGGACAAAGATATACAGACGCCGCTGTGATGAAGCACACGGCAAATGGGGAATTTCAAGTACTCATTAGTGCATGATTAACCTCACATTATTCAGCACAAGCTGCAGAATGATTGGTGTTGATATTCACACTCGAGAATCAGGCAGACCAGGAAGTGACAGTGTACAGTGACTTTGCCTTTGTGACGTCAACAGTGCATGCATGCCTAGCATGCTGGAAAAGGAGGGGCTACCTCTGAGCGGACAGCACGCCAGTGCAACACGCAGCCTTACTGGACAGGCTCAGTAAGGCACTAGAGCTCCCAATGGGCATAGCGGTTGTGAAATGCGCTTTCCACATGAAAGGGACAGATTTTATCTCACATGGAAACCAAACAGCAGACACTGAAGCCAAGCGTGTGGCAACTAAAGACGAAATAATCATGAGTGTGGAAATAACTGATGTACATGAGAGAATGACTGTTACACGGAGCGAGCTTGAAGGCTGTAGCAATTTGGCAAGAACTCAGTTACTGGAGCTCCATGGGGAAGCACCACAGGAAGAGAAGAACTTATGGAAACGACGAGGGTGTTCTTTAAACCCCTCTGAGAGCTTGTGGTGACAAGACAGCACTGGTAAACCGGTGATGCCTATAGCCTTATTGAAGATAACACTGGAACAGTTACACCATCCAGCGCACATGACAAAGGAGAATCTAGCTGCAACGATTGGTGAAGATTGGTTCATACCGAACTTGGCAGAACACGTTGCATTTTTTATGGTGAACTGTATAACATGCCAGCAGCTCACGGCTGGGCATACACTACATGTAATTAGAGGAGTTATCCCAACGCCTAATGGGCCTTTTCAGCATTTGCATATCGACTACGTTGACAAGATTCAAGTATGGAACGGGTACAGGTATCTAATTCTTGTGGTGTGTCCATTCTCTAGATGGATAGAAGCAGGGCCATGTACATACCCAGACTCTACCTGTGCGGCCAAATTCTTGGTGAGGGAGGTGTTTCCCAGATGGGCAGTGTGTGAAATCATGAGGTCAGACAATGGTCCTCATTTTGTTAATGCAGTATTTGAACAGATTAGCTTGTTGCTTGGTATAAAACACAAGTTTTCTTTGGCATATCATCCTCAAGGGAACGGCATATGCAAGAAGCTCAAAGGAAAGGATAGCCAAGTTGAAGCTTACTCTGAATAAGGTATGGCTACACTGTCTTCCACTGGCACTGTATGCACTCAGAAACCAGCCTGGTTCTGTCCATCATCTCACGCCACACAAAATCGTGACAGGCAGAAGGATGCGCACGCCATTGCCACCTCAAAATAGAGCTAGATGTGATGCCCAGCCAACAGGAAAAGTGTTAGGTTTGGAAATGCAAAACTACTTGAATTGTATGACATCTTGTCTTACTGTAATTTCAGGACAGCTGCAGCGACGACAAGAAGGGTGCAGGGCAGCACAGAACACAGAAGGAGATACTACAACAGACCCAGTTCCGAAATTACATGTTCCTCCCATATTCCCTGGGGACACAGTCCTGTTGAGAAACCACAGAATAAAAAAGTGGGACGAGCCGAGGTTCAGACGTTACACCCTTCTGCATTCAAGCTACAGGGAAGAAGAGCTTGGATCTTTCTGGGCGACATCAAGCCATGCATCGGAGAAGACCCTCTGCCTGCACCCCTCTGCATAGAAACTACAGACAATGGGGAAGAACCACAGCACGGGCAGACAAGATCCATGACGAGGAAGAAGGACGCATGACCAGCAAAGCAGAACCAAGGAACAATTTGTGCAAATTATGGCTTAATTCTGGACACTTCCTTTGAGTAAAATAAGGGGAAAAAAGGGGACATAAAAACACGGACACTCTGTGCATCCCACTTGCAGGGTGAAGAAGAAATGCACGTGTAAGAAAACAAAAGAATAGCTTGTTGATTTTAGACTTTGGACTGAGGAAGCCGTGAAAAGAAAGATATGCCAGATTTCAATCGAGGATATGTAAATTGTAAGAGAGTACAGTATGCTGACTCTTTCAATACAGAAGCCTTATTTCGACTTCCTCGCAATAGTGACCTCACCAAAGACATTCTGATCTATTTCGAGTTAGTATTGAGGTCATACCCGTTGTTGGTGGGAAGAATCACAAGCATAACAGAGTTTCTTCAAGATCCTGAAAACGAAAAGACAATAAGGAGGCTGCTCACAGTGATTGCAGTGCAGTTTCTTTTGCTTCCGGAATACAGCGAGGGCAAGACAAATGTCCCTGTCACGAGAAGATAGCAGACTAGCTAGTAACATTTTCTTTCGCTTAATTGAAGACTTTCCAGAACTTGTGGGGAGACATACCAGTGTTGATGTCCTCATTTTCATTAAAGACGCAGCGAGCTCTGTACAGATGAGTATGCTCCTACATGGTATCATAATGCAGGTCAAACTTTATAAACATCAGCAGAATTACCGGAGAAGATTGTAAAACTTTCCTTCGAGGGACAGATCATGAATGTGTTGCCAAGGACTTCGCTTTTGTTTATGCTGACAAAAAGGAACAATATGTCATCTGGAGCGAAACAGATAAGCGACATTGACTGGGAACTGGTATATTTTGAACATGGGAATTAAAAGACTTGCTGAACCTATTGCCTCATTTGGAACTTTCGTTTTTAGAAAAAGAACTGTTTCCAGAGACAAGAGACAGCCCAAATATTCAGACAAGGAGGATAAGCAGTCCAGCTTTTGTAACCTGCAAACAGAGACAGTAGAATCCAGATAAAAATGGCAAATGTTAGCATGTATTAAAAGTTAGTTTTGCTTCCTTAAATGATCGAGATGGGAAACCAGAGCAGTAACATTGTCCTCCCTCATGAGGAGAGACGTACATATTGGCCAAGGAACAAATGCTGTAAGCTTACTTACATATTTATTACTTACATATGCATAGTATTCATCATCATATTACTGTCGTTGACGATTAGAACTGCATTTTTCATTGGTACACAGAGCGTTGAGGTTCCTGTGCACCCACCTAATGATGTATGCATGCAACCTACAAAGGTACCCAGACCTTACATAATCATTCCAGTTCCTAGAAAGAATGACAGAGTGATTGAACTTGAGATGGATGTGATAAATAATGACACACGCACGAAACTTGGGGTAACACATGAATTGCAATGCCAGAGACAGGGTCGGCAAAGTAAACCCATGAAGGGGTTGAGGGAAGGTACACATACACAAATAATGAGTACATACACACCAGGTCTAGTGTCAATAAGTTCAGAATCACATTCCAAAGAATGGGGGAAGCTTGGAAAAACAACAATGAGAGGTTTCACACAAAGAGAAGTTGAGAGGCAGATGGAGAAAGTTGAACATTTGAAGAGACAAAAGACTCTAGAGAATGAACTAACAGAGACAGCACCGACGAGCATGCCTGATCCAGTGATGAAGAGGTTAAGCTTAAATCCTGCAATACAATCAAGTGCTGGGATAATGGTAGAATCAATATGGACGTTCACAAAACAGAGCCAAAAAGAGAGAGGAAGACAAGGAAAGACTTACCAGACTCCCCCCTACTCAAATGGTACAGATGAAAATGTCAGGATCATTGATGAAGATACCCGAGAATCCTCCAGCAAGAAGAAGCTACACAGATGTGTTTAAGGAAGTGGTTATAGCAAACTACAGGAAGATCCTAGGAATTAGAAGGAGCACACAAGAAGACAATAACAAATTGAACAATTACTTGGACAGCACAGCACACTTGGGAACAAAATATGGTACCAACACATGAAGGAAGTTGGAAGACAAACTTCAGAGGAAGAATGCTTCGTGTGTGCACTCCTACCTTACAGCATGGGGAAGCCAAAAATCTTTGTAACTGTTGAAGTAGATGTTTAGACAGCACACTGTCTGTCACACATAGCAATGTGCAAGACCAGAGGTCAGTTCATGGGAAGTGATGCTTCACTCAAATGGGCAACTGAAGTGACTGATCCAGACGAAGATGATTATGTACAAGACATTAAGACAAGAAACAATGGCAAAACAAAGAACATTGTGATAAGATATGAAAAGCCTGGAGTTAAAGGAGCAGAAATTAGAAGAGAAACAAACAAAAAACTGAACTTCAAAGGAAAATCTCCAGAAGAATTGCGAAGATGGAAGAAAAGAGGTCAAATGCAAATCTGGGGAACAGTGCTTTCACCAGACGGATGGGAGAAGTGAGTAGTGATCTGCAGAGCATGGATGATCATTAGACACTATAAGGAAACCATTGAAAATGTACAGATAGTATACAAACCATTATGGCCGAGACTGGCAAGGCTGCTAACATGGGTCGAAGACAAAGGAGGACCCCTACAGATAGTGCCATTGGAGAATTCCAAACTGTGCTACAGAAACAATGGTACAATAAAAATGAGAGAAAATCAGAACTGTGGATGAATTTTCGATGCTACAGTAATGGCACATGGTACTGCAGTGATCATGGATCATTATTGGGCATGTGGATCCAAAGCATATATTAGGTTGCCGAAGAATTGGGGAGGTATATGCACATTGGTGAATGTCCATATTCCAGCATTGGTGATTCCAAATGGTGACCTGAATATTGACAGTTTCCCGAAAGTAGATGCTCACATGAGAAAGAAGAGATACAAGGAACTGATGAGCCGAATGAAGAGAGAGAATTACTTCTCTGCCAAATCAGAAGAAGCCTTTCATGACAATGGGGATGTCACCACTTTCATTGCCGGGCACCTGCAGCCTTGTTGGGGCTTCTGCCCTGCCCCCTCAGCAATGCGTTGCCGGGCTCCATGGGGCCCAGACAACAGAAGCATCTTTAAATTGATTATTTTTGATGAATCCAGAAATGAAATCATTGATACTCTCAAAGAAATCTTTGTCTGTTAGTAGAGCAAAATTATATGACATGATATGATAGGATATGGCATTTAAGAAGCGCCTATACACAAGTGTTTCAAGGCGCGATGAGGCCAGGGAGGGGAACAGAGGGAAGACAGAGACAGCAATCTTACTAGGCCAGGAGACATTGAGATCGTGCAAATGCAGGGGACGGGGAGAGGGGAAAAGTGCGAGATGAAAGGGGAGGGGAAGTGCAGTACATGGGATACACAGAAAATATATAAAAACAATAAATAACAATAAATAAGAAGTGCAGGCAGCTGGTGGTAAGTGCAAGGGTAAGTGCAGACATCAGGTGTCAAGTACTGATAGGAGGCAATAGATGTACAGAAACAGCCCCAGAGTGCAAGGATTGCCAGGGTGGCAGTGCAGGTCTGCAACTGGCGCGGAGGGGAGCTGGGCCCAAGAACAGAGGGTAGCCAGGTGACCAGTGCAGTTTCAGTGTCAGCCAGGAGTTCAGCAGGGGAGAGGAGGAGAGAAAGCAGAAGCAAAGATGCACAAGATGAGCATTACATATTGGATCAGGACAGAAAGACATGAGGTTCCACAGAAAATGTTTGATCATGCGGCAGCGTCCCACATTTTTCAATGAAGATATAGCGGAAGTGCAAGTTTCTTTATGGACTACGGGCCCCTATGGCGTAGGCCTGTTAAAGGGGGTTGGAGAAGTTAAGATTAGATTGAAGCCAGGAGCAATTTTACCTTGAGCAAGGCAGAATCCCATGTCTCGAGAGGCAGACAAGGGTATTTTCAAGACGATATCAGACATGATGTATCAGGGCATCTTAGTGATGTCAGAGTCACCATGCAATTCTGCAGTGTACCTTATCAAAAAATCTAAGGGGGGGTGTGGTGTTTAATCCAGGACATGAGACCAATTAACCAGATTGTTGAGGCAGAGTTTTTTCTAGTTCCTAATCCGGCAACGATCCTATGTATTATTCCAGTTGAGGCGTGATATTTTACTGTAACTGACTTGAAAATGCGTTTTTCTCAATCCCGTTGCATAAAGATTCTCAAGATCTGACGTCATTGACGTCCCGTCAGACTAGGCTGTAAAGCACAAGATTAACTCAAGGGTATTGTGAGTCTCCATCGATTTTCAATAGGGTACGGCAGATGGACCTAAGCATTGTTGATTTGCCAAATGTCATGCTGCAATACATAGATGATATTTGGTATGCAGCACATCAGAAGAAGTGTGCAGACGTGACTCAGTTCAGCTAATGATTATTCTAGCAGAGAAGGGATATAAGGTAGACAAAGAGAAATTTCAGTACTGCCAAGAAGAGGTGTTATACATAGGACAGTCAATCTTGCATGAAGGAAAGAAAGTTACACCTGAAAGAGATGAGGCGATTTTGCTGAGGCGATTTTGAAAACATCAAAACCGCACACGATTAAGCAAATGCAACCATTTTTAGGATTGTGCAATTATGTCGGAGCATGGGTATTCGATTATAGTTCATACACAAGACCCTTGTGCAGGCCCTGAAAAAGGCCCAAGTGAATCAGGAAAAAATTGAATGGACTGATGAAATGGAGGAGGGGTTTGATGAGTTGAAAAAGGCAATTTGCACAGCTCCAGTTTTAGGGATTCCTAATTATTCTGAGGAATTAATTTTATTTTTGCACACGAATGGAACAGTCATGACAGCAGTACTCACGCATAGAAACTACGTTGGGGTACAATCCCTTAGCGTGTTACAGTGGGATTTTGGATCCAGTAATGAGTGATCACTTCCCTTGCGAACAATCATTGGCAGCAGCCGTGTTCGCTATTGAGAAGTTTGCCAGCATAGTAATGGGGTGTTCCATGACGTTGAACATGCTTTATTTGCTGTTTTCGAGAAACTCAAAAGTACACTGACATCTCAAAAAGCTTCTGCTTTTAGGGTGGTTATATCAAATCCAGCGATTAAAATATTCAGATGTAAGACGATGAACCCTGCCACGTTTGTAGAAAAACCGCTGGCAGAGGACAAGCAAGTACATGATTGCTCGGTTTATGAAAAATTCTATGACGATATCCCAAGGGTGAAAGAAAATACTTCAGCAGCTGGGGAGAGTCTCTTTATTGTTGGTTCTTCAAAAATTGATCAAACTGATGGAGAAAAGCATTCAGGTGCTGCTGTGGTAAATCACAGGGCTAATGGGGAATTTGAAGTAATGTCAAGTGCATGACTACCATCTCCCTTTTCAGCACAGGCTGCAGAATTAGTGGCGCTGATAGTCGTGCTCGAGAAACACGCAGACCAGGAAATAACAGCGTACAGTGACTCTGCCTATGTGACGTGAACCGTGCACACAGGGTTAACACATTGGAAAAGGACGGGCTACCTCCGAGCGGACAGCACTCCAGTGCAACACACCGCATTATTGGACAGACTTATTAAAGCACTACAATTTCCCAGTAGCCATTACGATAGTTAAGTGTGAAGCGAAGAGAACAGACTTTATTTCACGCAGAAACTAAGCCACAGACGAAGAGGCCAAAAGAGGTGCATATTCACCTAACATAAAGAGTTTTAATACGCCTGATGTGAAAGAGAAAATGGTGGTGATGATGATTGTGAATGAAAGCTTTAACCATGCATCGCAAACGCAATTTATGGAAGTCCAAGGTGAAGCCCCACAGGAAGAGAAAGACCTGCGGACACAGAGGGGGTGTTCTCTATCCCCTTTCGAGGCACTCTGGTGACAAGACAGCACTGGTAAACCGGTGATGCCTGTAGCCTTATTAAGGGTGGTGTTAGAACAGCTACACTACCCTGCACATGTCATTAGGGAGACCCTCGCAGCAACAATTGCAGAGGACTGCAATTGCAACTTTGTACCGAACCTGTTAGAACATGTTGCTTTTTATGTAGTAAATTCTATCGTAAGTCACATATTTACTGCAGAGTTATTCCTTGACCAAATGGTCCTTTTCAGCATTTACATATCGACTATGTTGATATGCTGCAGGTCTGTAATGGATACAGGTATATGATAGTGGAGGTGTGCCCCTCCGCTAGGTGGCTCGGGGCGGGTCCATGCACACACCCTGAAGCCACTTGCGCTGCAAAGTTTTTAGTATGAGAAGTATTTACTAGATGGAGAATATGTGAGGTGTGAGTATCTCTGTCATTTTCAGACCATGTCAAGCGGATGGGGTGTCAGTCTCAGAAAACAGATGAGGACCATACAGCAACCAGACCTGAAGAGTTACGTGTACCAAGACGTTTTACTGGAGATACAATTTTAATTAAAAATGTTACCCGAAAGTGGCACGAGCCCAGATTTAACCCCCCTTTCATAGTGGAGGTCATTACTCCATCAGCAGTCAAGGTCCTAGGTAGACACGCTTGGATCCACATGGGAGATGTGAAAGTCTACGCTGGAGAGGCCACCACACCCCCACCCCATTCGGAAGCAAGTCAAGCAGAAGAAGTTCAGCACGTGCAGACTAGATCGATGATGAGGAAGAAGGATGCAGAGACTGTCCAGTAGACAGACTAAAGTGCCCACATGGACTGGGGCTCCCGTGAGACACTCTTTGTAGCTGCTAAGCAAGGAGTGAAAAAAGCTATTGTTCTTGAGCCACAGGAGGTTGCTTACATTGGAATGTGAAATATTGAAGTTATGAAGAAGAAAAATGCCAGATCTTCGTGTGTTTTTGCAAGAACCTAAAAATGTTCCCAACATGAGGAGATTGCTCTCAGCTATCATTGAGCAAATCCTTCAATTGCCTGAGTATTGTACAGAAAGTACAGATGCCCACAAACTACTTGGTATGATCTTTTATCAGCTGCTCCACCAACACCCTTATCTTGTCGGATGGAAGACCAATACTTATGTATTTCTGAGAGATCCCAGGAATTGACCTGCAATAAATTGGCTGCTACACAAGATCATTAAACTGATTTGTCTACTGCTCGAGCATGTGATAACCTTGCCTGATTAAAATCACTTTTTCCTTCCTCAAAAGTAATCACAGGCAAGATGTTGGGTATTGATAGTAATAATAACATAGCAACCAATGAGAGAGATCAGCGACGTGCGAGAAACCACCGATGTTGAAGTACGATGTATTGGTATACAATATATACATGCATTATATTCATTGTTATTCTTTTGTTTCTCACGGTACACACTGTTTAATATATTGGTCCAAAGAAAGCAGTGCTTCCCTTGTATCTTCGTAGGCAGAAGGAAGGTACAGCTACAGCAGTTTTTCAAAAGCCAAGGCCCTATGTAATTGTTCCAATACCAGTAGCACATGCAAAGTCACCTAGCTCTGTAACGAACAGCTCTATAAATCCTTTTCGAGGATGGTCTGGTATTGATATATTTCACGAGCTACTAGCACATTCTCTTCTTGTGAAGAAGAGATCTAGGAGAAGTGCAAGGGAGGATGATTATGAATTAAATGATTACCTAGACAGTACAGCACACTTGGGGAACAACATGTGGTATCAGCACATGAAAGAGGTGGGAATGAGTCTTCAGAGGAGGACTTCTATGTATGTGCACTCTTGCTTTATACTTTGGGAAAGTCAAAAATATTCATAGCCATTGAAATAGATGTGCAGACAGATCACTGCCTGACTCACCTTGCACTCTGCCTTAAAAAAGGTCAATTCCAGGGTCAGACAACATCCTTGATATGGGTGACAGAATGGTCAGCACCTGATAAAGATGATTATGTTCAAGATATAAAGACAATGGGCCTCATTACGACCCTGCCTCCAAAATCTTACCGATTCTGCCATGGTGAATGGAGCAATTACCGCCCCATTCCAAGGTTGGCGGGGGCGGTAATTCCCCATTTACCATGGCCCTTCGCCATTCCCATTTGAGCCCCCATAGGGCTCAATGGGAATGGGGAAGGCGCTAATAACGGTACTGCTAATTGCAGTACCGTTATTAGCTCCAAAGTCCCTTTGCGGGCCCTGTCCTTAACGCCTGGTAAAACCAGGCATTAAGGGAGGACCCGCAAAGTGACCTCGGAATAGGGCGGTAAGGGATTACCGGCACCAGTGCCCTTACCGGTACCAGTATTCCCTTACCGCCCGGGTCGTAATGAGGCCCAATAACAAGAGCATACACCAGAAATCATGTGATAAAATATGAACAGCCTGGTATGAAGGGATCAGGAATCAAATGGGAAATAAACCAAAGATTCAATTGTCAAGGGAGAATTGATGAAGAGGTTTGAAACTGCAAGGAAAGAGGCCAAATGCAGATCTGGGGAACAGTGCTTTCTCCAAATGGATGAGAAGAAGGTGTGGTCATATGCAAAGCATATGCGGCAAAAGAATCGCACAAAGCAGCTGTAGAAAATGCAAAACGATTGTGCAAACCTTTATGGCCAAAGCTTGCAAAACATTTGACGTGGGTCAAAGACAAAGGAGGCCCGTTGCAGATAGTGCCTTTAGCTAGAGCAGAGCTCTGTTTCAGAAATAATGGCACAAGAAAAGTTGGAGAAAATCAACAGTATGGACAAAACTTTGATGTGCCAGGAATGAAAGATGGGACAGCAGTGATAATGGATCACTACTGGGCCTGTGGCTCCAGAGTTTATATGAAGCTGCCCAGAGATTGGGAAGGACTGTGTTCTATAGTGATCATTCATGTTCCAGCATTGGTGATTCCAAAAAGTGACTTGAACATTGGCGAATTTCAAAAAGCAGATGCTCACCAGATGAAGAAAAGATCCAATGAGCTCCTGAATCGAATGAAGACGGAGTACTTTTTTTCAGCCAAGTCAATAGAAGTTTTTGATTCCATACCGTATGAACACAGATTGTTCAGTCAGACTTCATCAATCTTTACGACGATCTTTATGACCAGAATCCAGATGGCAGCAAATACCAAATGGTTGCAAATAACCAGATGGGAGCTGTTGCAGACGATTAACACTACCATAAAAGGATTCAATGCTATCAAGGAGGAGCTGAGAGCCATACAACTGATGATTCTACAGAACAGATATGTTCTGGACATGATCACAGCTTTGGATGGAGGTGTTTGTGCCAAAATCGGAGAATCATGTTGCTCGTTCATACCTTCTCACAAAGACAAGAATGGCACCTTAGCAGAGACCATAACGTTTCTGACAAACTCGCACACCAAGATGCAAGATGAAGTTGAAGACATTGCTGATGACAGCTGGTTTGGATCAATCTTTTCGTGGGTTCCACAATGGAGGGTGAACATTTTCAAATTTTTGGGAGCCCTGTTGGTGATGATCATGTTTGGATTTTGTGTGATCAGGATAACAATCACACAATGCAAGAGGACTGCAAAGAAGGTAGTAGGAATGAAGATTGTGATTGATGTTGAATCAGGATGTGAACCTAAAGAGCTGACAGACGAAGAGATCAGAGACTATGTAAAGGCCAGCATCCATGCACCTGAGGGAACAAAATTCCTGTACCCAAAGAACCACAAAAAGTATGTTGGGAAATGGATCTACTGCAGTCCAAATGGACAATGCATGCGAACATGTGAAATCAGCAGTATGTCTGAAAAGAGTCATAAAGATATGGGTCCCAAAGAAGCACTTCTTCAGACAAGGATGTCTGGATATGAAGACTTATGAGAGAGTGGTCGATGAATCACCCAGAGGGAGGAGTGTAGAAAAGGAGCCAAGTACCCCCATCATAAGCTCCGCCCCCATGTTGCCTATATGTTGTGATTCAGAAATTGAGACATGTGCAGTACCAGTAAAGATACTGTACCACAGAAAAGCATGGAAATAAGGTATCCACTAAGGAAACAATATATGCATTCACGAAGATATGATGGCTGTCTGAATAAAATCCCAGAGGAAGTGTGAAAATGACTGAAAAGAAGTCTGGTGACGTCATGCAAAGCAGAGCTGACACACCCAGAGAAGATGCAGAGGCAAAAGAACATATACATTCTATGAGATTTGAAGACGAGGTGTTAAAAGAAAATCAACATTTCGGGCTTGAGATGAAGATGCTCATGCTACAGAAACGATGAATAAAATGCAAAGTCATTTTACAATTGTACAGACACAGTAACGCAAACAAACAAAGTATTCTCAAGGCTGGCTATGTAGTGAATAGATTGCGGCAATGTGCCAAACATATATACATAGGAATGTATGGAATATGGATAGTCCACAACACAATTTAGCAGAGTTTGGACCCGTGCCTAGAAAGGCTTTTTCAGTGTGGCACAGTTGGAAATCAGCTAATGGTGTAGGAGAACTCAAGAAAGGCTTGGCCGGCCCAATACCAAGAAGTCGAGGCCACTGTGAGCCTGGGTGTTCATTCAGTAGTTACAAACGTGAGAAAAGAACAAAACCCTGTCTGAGGTGGGATGGAAGAACATTGAAGACATCAGAGGTTCATCATTTAATAGAATTAAATGTAGCAGAAAGCACAGAAACATGGTCTCCAGTCCGATGGTCAGATGAAAATAGACATTGGGTCGAGCTACACCGAAACTGGGAGACAAACTATGACTATACTCCCTTTTATTCTCAGGCACCGAGTACCAGTACAAACCCAAGTTCTAAGCTTAATTGACTGGCAGACTGAGTGATGATGGAAGTCAGACTAATTGGGTGGGAAGCTATGGTCAAGACCAGCCCATGAGCACCTGGGGTACCAGCCTGCATGCTGCTAGAGTGTGTGGAATAGTTCAGGGGGTATGAGGGTGCCAACCAATTATAGTGGGCCACGTAACAGAGAGCCTTATAGTTTGAGTAACCAATGTATCGTTGTGTCATTTATGACGATGTAGATGCCCACCATTTATGACGATGGCTTAGTTGCCCACCTGATGTTAGAGACCCAATCACTATCCCTGTCAAGTATGGAACGTATACTTAGATGTTCCCTCTAAGCCTATCACTTTCCCAAGTAGGTTTTTGCTGTTTACCACATAGAATGACATCATTGATGACAGGTTTTGACTATATAAGCTGTGTTTTTTATTGACTGCTTTGAGCGAAATCGAGCGAATGTCCTGTAATGACCATTGTAACTCCCTGTTTTAGACAATTGCAAATAAAACAAACTAACTTTTGCCAACTTCCCGAGTCGATTTGATTATTGATGTTTAAGTAAATTCTGCATCCCCATCCATCTCAAAGTATTGCTACCTCATCTTAATGGGCTCTGTAGGTACACAAGAGAAATACCAACAGAATTGCTGAGGGAGAGGAGGTTTCCAAAAGGGGCGGGTGTTTGGACCCCTATCACATCAACCTACAGGGGGGTTCCATGGATACACACAAATGTCACAGGGACCAGGAGAAGGAGGGAGCCAGCCCAGTGCTGGACGTGAGGGCAGTTAAGACACATTTACTGTGCATGCAGAAATAGGGGGGTGCAACAAGGGTGGGGGAGCAGGGCTACCAGGGAGGGCAGAATGACTACTACACTCCAGACATGCAGCAACAAGAACAGGTGTAGAGTGCACAACGACAGGCGTTTCTGCCCCCACAGACACAGCGCCAACATGCACAACCCTCGAGAGCGCAACCCCAAACGACAGTACCTCAATTGCCAGCGTCACCACTCCAATACTTGCCAGTAGCACAACAGCTAACACACATACAGGACCAATCCCCAGAACCCATGGACACGATGGAAAAGGTACCAGTATGAAGGATGGGAGGAGTTACCATAGTGGGGAACAACCCTTACACAGGGAACATATCTTTTTCCTCAATAGGACAGGCCACAGACGAACTTGCTGTGTCCCATCCTGTCGGTCACACCCAATCCTGCGGAGGAACCTTGCATAAGGGTGGCGATAGGTGACAAAAAGTGTTCCTTTCTTGTTGACACTGGGACGACTAGGTCATGCATCTGGGAAGGGACATTTGAGTTGTCAGGCGATGCCATGAACACTCAAGGATTCTCTGAGGCGCGAGTTGTGGTTCCCTTTACTGATAACATCTCCTTATCTGAAGGAGATCATGACTTATCTTTACCCTTACTTTACTCCAAACAAGCACCTGTAAACATATTGAGAAGCAACATAATCAGCAGACTAAACATGACCATCGCATTCACAGACAAGGGCATAGTATGCTCCAGACCAGGAATACATATGCTCACTGTAAGACAAATCGTCAGGCATATTTTGGAAACACAGTAGAGAGGGGAGAGCCAACTGACCCTGAGATGTTCCAGTATGGGACAGACATGGCCCTTGCATGGTTGCCAGGAATTGAAGGGAAGGTATGCAGGAGACCAGGTGAGTACCTATTCCGACCAGAGACCCCATTGGATGAGACAGAAGGAACAGTTGCATCTATAGACATTGAGGGGGTTGTGTCCAGAGAGAATTGGGTTGCACTAGAAGCAATTGATGACTAGGGGAAGGCGTGGAGGGCAATAATTACAGTGGCAGAAGGATGCAGGTTGACACAGGTAACTGATTAGGAGCTGTTTTCAGAAGAAAGAAGGGAGACAGAGATGATGTTGGAAATGAGGGTGCGCTTTTGGTTGCACATCACATACAGAGAAGTAACAAAATTTTTTCCTTTCTTCTTGACACTGGGGCAACTAGGTCATGTATTCGGGAAGTGACATTTGCGTTGTCAGGCGATGCCATGAACACTCAAGGATTCTATGGGGCTTGAGAAGTGGTTCCCTTTACTGATAACATCTCCTTATCTGTAGGAGATCACGACTTAACTTTACCCTTACTTTACTCCAAACAAGCACCTGTAAACATATTGGGAAGCAACATAATCAGCAGACTAAACATGACCATCGCATTCACAGACAAGGGCACAGTATGCTCCAGACCAGGAATACATATGCTAACTGTAAGACAAATCGTTCAGGCATATTGTGGCAACATAGTACAGAGGGGGGAGCCAACTGACCCTGAGATGTTCCAGTATGGGACAGATATGGCCCTTGTATGGTTGCCAGGAATTGGAGTGAAGGTATGGAAGAGACCAGGTGAGTACCTATTCAGACCAGAGACACCACTGGTGAGACAGAAGGAACAGTTGTATCTATAGACATCGAGGGGGCTGTGGCCAAAGAGGATTGGGTAGCAGTAGATGCAATTGATGACCAGGGGAAGGCGTGGAGGGCAATAATTGCAGTGGCAGAAGGATGCAGGTTGACACAGGTAATTGATGAGGAGCTGTTTTCAGAAGAAAGAGGGGAGAGAGAGATGATGTTGGAAATGAGTGTGCGCTTTTGGTTGCACATCACATACAGAGAGGTTGCACAGAAAATGGCAATGGCACTGGAGGCGGCACCACCATTTTGGGAACAGGATCTGGCCAAGGTACCCGACAACTTATGGACCACAAGTCCCTATAATGTGGGGTGCATAAAAAGCATAAGGGGAGTGAAGATAAAATTGAAACCTGGAGCAATCCTGCCATGATGAAGCAATACCCCCCAACAAAAGAGGCAGATGAGGGCATTTATAAAACAATCAATGCCCTCATTGAAAGAGGCATTTTGGTAACATCAGAATCTCCATGTAACTCTGCATTGTGCTAAGCAAACGGTGGGTCATGGCGTTTTATTCAGGATTTATGCCCTCTTAACCACATTGTAGAAGCAGAGCATCCTGTTGCAGTAAACCCTGCAACGATCTTATGTGGCATCCCAGCAGAAGCTACCTCTTTCACAGTTATTGATCTCAAAAATGCCTTTTTCTCAGTACTGTTACATCCAGATTTACAAGATTTAAGCAGCTTTATGTACCGCAACAAGGAGTGGAAATACACTAGATTGCCACAAGGGTACTGCGAGTCACCATCCATCTTTAACAGAATAATACAGATAAATCTAGGAAATGTTCAGAAAGACAGCACAGTTTTGCGGTATGTAGATGACATACTCATCTGTAGCAAAACAGAGGAAGAATACAGAAAAGACTCAGTACGCACGTTCACGGTACTAGTAGAAAAGGGGCACAAGGTAGACAAGGCCAAAATCTAGTACTGTTAAAAAGAAGTGCTGTACATTGGACAGTTGATATCCAAAAACGGCAGACACATTGCCACAAAAAGAGCTCAGATGATACAGAACACACCACAACCTAAAACAGTGAGGGAACTGCAGCAGTTCCTCAGACTGTGCAACTATTGCAGAGCATGGGGTTTAGACTACAGCACCTACACATGTCCACTTCTAACTACCCTCAAGGAAGCACAGAGAGGTGCAAAGCAACTGGGGTGGACAAGAGAAATGACTGAGGCATTCAACAAGCTGAAAGAAGCGATATGCACAGCTCCAGGATTAGGGACCCCAGACTACAAAAAGGAATTCTTCCTGTTCTACACGTCGACGGTGTTGTTATGAAAGCAGTACTGACCCAAAAAACAAGAATGAGCCATAAGCCAATTGCTTATTACAGTCGACAACTTGACCCGATAATGAGAGGACATTATCCGTGCGAACAATCATTGACTTCTGCAGCCTACACAGTAGAAAGGGCTTCAACAGTAACAATGGGGTGCACAACCACCCTTTACGTGGAAAACGCCCTCTTTGCGATACTGCATAATCGAAAGAGCACACTGACAACACAAAGAGCAGCAGGTTACGAGATGATACTATCAAAAGCCGAACTGAACATAGTAAGATGCAAAAATGTAAACCAGCACTATTAATGGCAGATGTTTAGCAACCAGGAGAATGGGGTCATCACTGTACCAAAAACAAGATAGAGTTCTTCACTGAGACACACATCGTAGAGGAAGAAGCACTTGAGGGGGCAGAGGTACTGTACATTGATGGGTCTCCAACTATCAATCAAAGTGATGGGATCAGGAGAACTGGAGCTGCTATAGTGAGATTGAAGGAAGATTGGACAAGCGAGGTAGTGCTTGATTACCCCCTCATTATTCAGCACAAGCAGCAGAACTAGTGGCACTAATATTGGCACTACAATAATGTGAAGGAAAGAAGGTGACAATGTACTCAGATAGTCCCTATTTTACTTCAACTGTACATTCAGGATTGGCAAAGTGGCTCAGGCGACAATACACAAGAGGGTGGATGGGACTCCAGTACAGCATGCCCTGTTGTTAGAAGAACTAATTGATATGATAACATGACCAGAGGAGCTAGCATTGGTGAAGTGCCAAGCACACACCAGAGGGGAGGACGCTATCTCAAGGGGGAATGAAGCAGCTGACTATGAGACAAACTGTGCAAAATATTTCAGAGACATGTGGGACTTGAAGGAGAAGCAAAAGGAGAGGGACGGGGTGAGGCAAATGTTGCTAAAAGACGGATATAATTACCTTCCAGAAACTCAGATAATGGAGTTGCAGGGAGATGCATCAAGAGATGAGAAAGAACTTTGGGTAAAGAGAGGATGTTCAATGTCCCCTACAGATGCCTTATGGTGATAAAACAACACAGGAAAAGTGGTCATGCCACTTGCGTTACTGAAAACAGCAAACGCCACTGCATCATCCCATGCACACAGGGAAAGAGGTCATTGCAGCACGCATTGGAGAATCATGGTTCTGTCCCAATCTAAACGAACATGTAATTGTTTGATGTGCCAGCAATTCACCGCTGAGCACACCCTGAGAATTGTGAGAGGAGCCATATCCAGACCCGAAGTCCCATTCCTGCACCTCCATGTCGACTATGTGGACATGATCCAAGTATGTCAAGGGTACAGCTACATGATAGTGGTTGTCTGTCCTTTCTCAAGATGGGTAGAAGCCGGACCCTGTTCGCATGCTGATGCCCTCAGAGCTGCAAAGTTTCTGGTCAGGGAAGTATTCCCAAGATGGGGTGTTTGTGAGGTCCTGCGTTCTGACAACGGCCCTCATTTCACCAATGAAATGTTCCAACACATAACCACTCTGCTAGGAATAAAACACAAATTCGCATGTGCGTACCACTCGCAAGCAAATGGGGTGTGTGAACGCCTCAATGGCCTCCTGAAGGAGCACATAGCAAAAACTCAGAAAAACACCAAGAAGAATTGGCTCCACTGCTTGCCCTTGGCCTTATTCGAGTTGTAATAAACTAGGGTCTGACCACTATTTAACCCCCCAAGAGGTGGTGACAGGATGACACATGCACCTCCCACTGGCTCCTCCAACTAGAGCATTGAAGGATTGTGAGAATATGGCTGAAGTACTGGCTCAGGAAATGGACGAATACGTAACTTCACTTGTTTCTAGTGCTTCTTTTATCTCTCACCAGATACAGCAAACACAGGGGAGGTCAGAAGACAACATGCGAGAAGATACCAACAACCAGGAAAAGGAAGTACACAAAGAACCACCTGTGCAATTTGGGGACCTAGTTCTCCTTAAAAACTTTATCAGGTGCTGGATTGCGCCCCGCTTCACTGGCCCCCACCTTGTCGAGGCGGTAACAGAGAGAGCAGTAAAACTGCAAGGAAGAGCATCTGGAATCACCTGCAGGACGTCAAGCCCTACAAAACATCGGCCTTGCCCCAACACGCAACTGCAGAGACAGACAGGGCCAATGCTGCATCAACCAACGGTCCACGAGAAAGCACAAACATCCCAAACACCCCTGAACTGGAGACTACTGGCCACCCAATGGTCAGGGGCTCTCAAGTCCCTGAAATTCCCACAGCAACACTGGTGCAAATTGAAAAGTGATGAATACTGCCCCTGTAGTAACAAACCTACACTAATTATGCAGATGACACCCAGATACTCATCCCCATAACTGGCTACTACGTATCTGACTCAAGAGTACTCAATGACATTTACCTCATAATACAGGCATGGATGGCCAAACACGCACTCTGTTTTAATGATGATAAGACAGAGGTTCTTCTCTTAGGCTCCCAACCCAATTTAACAGACTCGACAAACTGTTTGACTCGTTCAATATAGACAGTAACACCATCAGGGTCACCAAGGAGGTGAAAACACTTGGCATCTATATTGACTCCACTCTAAATTTATCAACTCGATTGCCTCCACCACTGCTTACATGTGTAAATTAATTACAGTCTGCAGACCGTTCCTCACCACTCCCAACTGCATTTCAATAGCCAGAGCGCTAGTAATGTCAAAAATAGACTACTGCAATGCTCTATACCTTGGAACCAAACAACGGAACTTAAAAAAGATGCAAGTTATTCAAAATAACGCCAATAGGGCAGCACTGAATATCCCCAGATCACAACACATCTCAGAATGTAGACATAACCTGAACTGGCTATCAGTCAAGCAAAGGATTGCCTTCAAATCCTTATCTCTCACACATAAATGCCTTACAAATCTAACGCCTACATATCTGACCCACAAGTTCTCACGTAGCACCTCCAACCGCCCCACCAGATCTGCGCAGGCACATTGCCTCAAAATCCAGAATTTCAAGTTACAGAAGGCAGGAGGAAGTAGCTTTCCCGTCCTAGCAGCAAAATTGTAGAATACACTACCTATACATTTAAGAAAAGAACCCTCTTACCATGTATTCAGGAGAGAGGTAAAAATGTGGCTCATCACCCAAGAGACTTAGATTTTAAAGCCAAAACTTATGGTATTTCCCTCTAATTGACAAAATATGTAACTATGCAACTATGCAACTATGTACAGTATGTAACCTATGTAACCTATGTCTATGTAAGAAATGCTCCTAGATGCCTTCACACATACAAATACAAAATAACATGATTTAACTTGTCCTTTTCGCACACACACATGCATGTCGTGTACCGACTACAGCTGTACCGCTGTTTTAACATTCTTCTTCCTTGCACATGCAGGGTTCTGCGACTGTTGATGTAAAGTGTTAGGAAAGTTGCAAGTGTTAGGAAAATTACTTGATGTTGCCTCCTATTGACTGCCCTGAATCATTTTCAAATCAATTTGTCCTATAAGAAGACCCAGACATTTTAGAGCATGATCACCCAAAATGTACTTCCTAGTGTTTATAGAGTACTTGGCTCAAGCATACCCACAACTTGAGCACAGCGCATACCCCGTCCTGCCCACGCTCCGAAATGTATCTATACAGAAGATTTGGGAAGAGATATTTGCATGGGCACTTAGTGATTATTTAGTTAACGCTTTTCTCGTGATTTTCAGGCGGGCAACTTTATCATCTCATCAGCTGCTCAAAAGCAGCGTAAGTAACTATGGTACAATTAATAAAATTGTCATGACTACTGTGTGGTTACTGCTATCCACGGGGCTCTTAGCCATTGCCCTCTGGCAGCTAAATCTTGCTTTGCATGTTTCCGCTGTATCCCACACTAACAGTCCCCAAATTCAAGCTGCAAAGATTCTGTGTGATGTGGTACAGAAGACACTGCTGATAAGGTAAAGAGGGGTAAGCGCAGTGTTAGCACGGACATGAAGGGAGTTGACACGTGTCTCACAGACACAACACACATAATGAACAACATGTGGTACAAACACGTGTCCAAAATTGGTAGTGATACCACAGGGGAGAGCTGATCTGTCTGCTCGCTGTTCCCCTTGCTATGAGTGCTTCCCGAACCTTTGTAGCAACAGGAATAGCTGTAGCAACAGCACAATGCCTGATGTATCTCGCAATGTTCCAAACACAAGGAAGATTTCAAGGGCAACCCTAAAATGGATGTCCAAAGCGACCTTTCCATAGGAAGACAACTATATAAAGACGCTACCTATGATGAACAATTACTGGCAACACAGTGAGAGGTTGCAGTACATAACAGAATGACCTGAGAAGGGAGAAACAAAGAAAATGACACTGGAATACATGCCATGTAAGTGGAGAGCGAGAGAAATAGGAGGAGAGCCGGGATGCTGAGAGAGGCCACAAATATTGATCTACAGACAAGTATATACAAACGAGAGCTGGGAAGAAGGAGTGGTGGGAAGTAAGGCACTAACGTTAGCAAAGGCAACAGTCAACAAGGTACAAGAAGAAAATGGCAATTGCCTCAAGGAATGGGGCAGAAGCGCAAAAATTAGTAACATGGGTGGACAACGAAGCCAGACCTATACCAATAATTCCACTCACAACACCAACATTGTGTTATAAACACAACAGTAATGAAGAAGTAGGAGAAAACGTTGGGTGCAAACAAATAGAAACAATACCGGAAAGGGGAGTAGGAACAGCAATACCGATGCACCACTATTGGGATTGCGGCTCAAAGGCATATGACAAGCTGCCACCAAACTGGGGAGGTATATGCTCCCTAGCACACATCAACATGCCCTCGCTGGCTGGTGGTACCAAGGAAGGATGTCAAACTCGATGATTTCCTGAAAATGCAACCTAACAACAGGAAGAAAAGATTGCTAGACATTGCAACCACTGATCGACCTAACAACGCCGACCAGAGTAGAACACTCAGCAGGGTGAAAAGAGAGGGGAATTACTTATGGGGAAGATCAGAAGCAGCACTGGATGAAGTACCGGCATCTCACAGACTATTTAGCAGAACACAAATGTTCTTTGCATCACTACTGCCCTAGAGTACAGACATATGCAAATGCCAAATGATTGCAGATCACTCGCTCGGAGTTGAAGGTAACCATGCACTCAACGGTAAACGGATTCAACGCTATAAAAGAAGAGCTCAGAGCGCTAAGGTTGGTGGCACTCCAGAATAGATATGTTCTGGATCTCCTCACAGCTGTGGAAGAAGACGTTTGCACAAAGATAGGGAGTTCCTGTTGCACCTTCATACTTAGCAACGACAAAGATAATGGAACTCTCTCAGATGCAGTAGCCCAACTAGCCTAGATGCACGCATAAATGGAAGAAGAAGCGAAGGGAACGGGGAAGGACAAAAGCTGGTTTGCCTATCTCTGGTCATGGATGCCTTCCTCGCTGGATGATGGATTGAAAGTGATTGTTGGAGAAGTAGCACTGGTAGTAGCATCTCTGTTTGGGATCAAGACAGGTATTGGCAGGTACAAGAAAATGGAGGAAGAAGTGGCTGGGATACAATTAATAATGGAGATGGATAATGGAGAAGCAATGGATAGCATTGTGAGAGAAAGAGAGAGACTAAGACAGAAGATAGCAGAATCCAACATATTCCCACCAGGAATGAATGTAGAGAACCCATGCAACCCAAAGACGTATGTGGGGAAGTGGGTGTACTGCAAACCTGAAGGTGGATGCGTCTACATGCACTGGTCATCTGAAGATCATGTCAGCTACTATGGACGCCTGGCCGGGATAACAAAGGTGTGGCATTTGGTAGACGATGGTAGGAACAATGGTGGTGTGGTCGACAAGTCACCAGAGGGGGGACTCAAGAGGGATGGTCGGAATATGCCCCTCGTCCCAGAAGACCATCCAACCGGAAGAAACACCAAAGACAAAATGACTGCTGATCATACAAGCTCACGTCATTTTCTACTGCTCCCATGATGGTTAACTACCATGAGAGATACCCTCTGAGCAGGCCCTACAACCCTGGAGCTGTACGGACATTACCCAAAGTAGGTGAGGATACAGGCAAAGGAGATGGAGATAGCTTCATGGACAAAATTGACTAAAACACTGAGAAGCCATTCCTCAAGTCGTTAGATTAGAGACACCATGATGACCTAGCAGCATGATGCACGAAGCACACGTGCCATCAGCACATCCATCCGAAACACTCAAGCACCCAACTACACAAAGAACACATGTGTACAGTTCTATGAGCTAGAGGACAGTGACACAGACATGCTGTCTGCGCATCTATTATTTTGCCACTAGCTTGCAGCAGCCATGCAGGAACACAAGAAGCAAGAAGACCACATGTAAATGCTTACATACAAATAGCCCTATGGAATGACAGGCGCACTCGAGGGACTTGACAAGCCATGAAGCACTAACCTATGGATGCTATGCAAAG
Source organism: Ambystoma mexicanum (assembly GCF_040938575.1). Taxonomy (NCBI): domain Eukaryota; kingdom Metazoa; phylum Chordata; class Amphibia; order Caudata; family Ambystomatidae; genus Ambystoma; species Ambystoma mexicanum. The sequence goes on from NC_090935.1 coordinate 348,881,220, forward strand.
ATATGTACAGTAGAAGCCAGACCATGGCTTAGGAGATCATAATAGGCCATGTTCATTTTAGAAAGACAAGAAGCCACAGAGTGCTGTACAAGCAGAACTAACGCATCGGGAGCAAAGCTATTGACAATGTCACAATGTTGCAAGCGACATTCTCCAGCCTGAGCCAAAGTAACACGGCCTGCAGAAGAGGCCATTCTTCATCAAATATAGAATAATTCAGAGCTAATTAACTCACAACTATGGTTTCCAAACATGTGACCCGGCTGAGGTGTCAAGGGGCCAAAATCTCATGGCTGGGAAGAGCAGCCGTCTCACGAACCAGACAATGGTTGCAGCAAAGTCGTTAGACTCCAGCTACAGTTGTACGCTGGGAAAGGACTGCACTCATGGCAATAATGGATTACACACAGAGTTTGACGCTGACACATAGTTGAACCTCATGGACAAATAATTGCACATGCACCATGAACAGGTGTCTTGCGGGTTGGGAATTGACTTTGTCCCAGGCATGAGTGCCCACCGTTCGACCAATGAACATCCATGTCCCTAGGGGTGGGTAGCTGGGGTCACTGACCAATTACTAGGTCTGCATACTGTAACAATTAGTTAGTATCAGTTTATGGGGATGGTCCAAGCCTTACACCTGACGCAGCCTGATCCAATAAACTAACTTCTATATGGGCTCCTATATCCACTTGTCACCAAAACCAGCCCGCGATACAGAATGCAGCGGGATGTGCCTGGACTTCCCCCTGTGCATGTAATCCCTGTTGTTTGTTGGCTGTAATAAACCCCAGTTGTACCTTGCTACTTGGGTGGGCCTTGCGTTCTCTTGGACAAGGGAAAGAGTTAGGCCTTCCATGAGTTCGGCATCCGCAGATTCATAGCAAGGCTCTGCCTGCCTGGGGGTTCACAAATTATACTAAGGTTTACGTGCAGAGTTCATATCGGTATCGCCTGATCACCTTCCGCCCTGACACGACGTCCATCCCCTACCCGGGATACTATGAACTGTGTACGTTTTTGTGCATAACGTATTACATCTCTGCTCTCTAATGCTCTAACGTATGCATATTGTAACTAAGTCTACTGCAAGTAACAGCGCCACAATGCCCCTGTGCTGTCTGTGCGCTATATAAATGTAAAACATAAAATGAATAAATAAATAAGTTGGGAAAATTCCTCAATAAAGTGTCACTTCCTAGGCAATTTCCCATTCCATGAAGGATGTTCAATCATTAAAGGGACACTGACCAGGCAGTTGCCTAGTGCTAAGAGCACAGAGGAGGGCAGATCCTGCAGGTACTGCGTGAAGAGCAAAGTAGCCGCTCTATGCAAAACAAAAACCATGGCACAGCTTTCTAGACCCAAATGGCTTAAATGGAAACAGGTGGCGATGGATGTCTTGTGGTGGCCAAGTAGAGATGCCTACTTGGCAGGCAGAAGACAAGTGTACTAATGAGAATTGGATGTCCACAGCAGGAGAGAACAATGGACTAAGCATCGAGTACATACAATCATGCGTTTCTTCACCAGAATCTAGACAAACCTGTTCAGAATGAGGGTGAAGTGTACTTCTAAAGGCATCAGAATCCTAGCAGCGGCATATTGGAGATGGTATACATAATTCATTCATTTTGCAGGGACGCCCACATAAGTGCTGTTTGCATGACTGATTCAGAGTAACAAAGGCTTATGTATGTTCAGGAAAAATCCAGATAGTGAAAAAGACATTTCAAAGTTTTTAAGCAGAAGAAACCTGTCTTGATGACATCTTTAATCCTGGGCTCCTTTGAAAGGCACAAAGGTATTTGGCCAAAAAGGAGATATTAGGGTGGATGTACGGTCCAGAGATCTTTTTTTGTTGAGCCTTAAGAAATAATTCCTGCTCATCCAGTCATTAAGCGTAATCATATATTCTGCTTGCACATTTTCCGGGGCTGGCAGAGGTCGGTGTTTAGTTCAGTCATTTGCTGGTATCATCGTCATAGTTTTAAAAAACGAAATAAACAAAAAATATTGAATTAAAAGCAGGCACTGATACACATAAAATAAATGAGAGGCGATGGAAAGCCTTTAGAAGATCACATCAAGGTCTGAAGCAATACCGTTTTTCTTATTTCAAAAAAAATAAGTTAAACATTCTTCTATATCAATGTCCTGCCGTCGATCTATCGGGATATTAGTGACGGTATGAGTTGCTACTAAAAGGTTATAATCCTCACAGTCGCTCTCTCTCTATCAAACAAGAGTACAAAGTCATCTAGGGCTGACGTTAAAACACTCTTTGGACCCCTGCCAGGTCCAAAACAGCTAAAAATCCAGCCAGGAAGGAATTCCCATCGATGAAATGTGTCACTTGTTTAACTCCAGAGGATGTGCGAGAAAGGCAGAATGGGTATGGGTAGATATTTTAACATTTCTAAAGGGTCGAGAGAAGGGTGTTCAGAAGCGGTTTGGCTATTTTCGGCTGGTCCAGTACTCGTCAAGAGTTAAGGGAGTTGTGAAACATTTTCTTGTGGCGTCTACTGGAGTGGTGTCGGAGCCTTAATAAGGCTCCAGGATAGATAGTCCCTAGGAGAACCCAACATCTTGCTGCTAGCTGACACTTCTGACATCTGCGATGACGTGATAGCTGCCAAGGACGGTTCTTCAAAGGATTTCTAAGTCCAGCCAGTAAGGTGCCTGCCAAATAGGCAGCTGATTTGCTGATTTAATGGGGCAAGTGGTAAGTTACCTTTAGAACTGCATTTTTGTGTGTGAAGGCCGTGGAAATCTTAAAGACTGCCGCATAGGGGGATCCATGTCTAGGGATGCTGGGAAGCAAGATTTATCTAGAATTTATAAAGGTTCTTTTGAGGAGTTGGTGCCCTATGAGGTCTGCCAATTTAGTACTTTATTTTCCCAGTTTGAGCCAATAAATCCAACAATCCTCATGATCAGACGGTTTGTCTGCTGCAATGTGTGCTCCACCCACTGCTTTCCAGATCTGGTAGACTCGAGGCTTGGAGTAAACCATGGTTTGCATAGATAAGGAATGTGAATCGGGAAGTTTGTCTCAGGAATTAGCTGGTCCAGAATGGAGATAACAACTTGAAAAAATGAATCAAGAAAGTGTCCATCTGCCTGATACCAGGTGGTGCTTGAACTGGCAACATGTCCTGATGATGCACAAAATAAAGGCATTGCCAGTTCTTTCCCAAGGAATCGGCCCTGATGACTTAGCCAGTGCTGGAATGTTTTAAATGGAAGAAATGAGCCGTAGTTCCAAGTGATGTAGGGTGATCGGACAAGTCGGGAGTAATAGGGATGTCTATGTGAAGTCAGGTATATGAGGAGAAAGTCAAATCCAGGGACTGCCCCAAGTGTGTGTGTCAGACCTTTCACTAATTGGGAAACATTCAATCCTTCCATAGTGAATATGATTCTGGTGGCAAGTGAGTCAGATGCCTCATACAGATGGAGCTGCAGTCGCCTATAACCACCAGGGTGCGGCACGAGATAGGCAAGAGTCTCACATACCTACACAAGGGATCAATAAATAAACTGCTTGCCATAGTTGGTGCGCCCAGCATACCACCGAGGGAGGAGTGTGTATGTGCAGAGGGTGAGGGAGCAGCAAACAGTGATACACAGTCAAGAATCACAACAGATGTCAGATGTGATCATGTTTCCAGTCAGATTACTCGTATAGATGCAGCACCACCTTCGTTATTACATCTTTCATAATGGGCATAGGGCTTAATTACGACCCATGAGCTAATGGGTTAACGGTGCCGTAAAAGGCTGTGGTGCCGTTAACCTATTAGCGCCTAATTACGAGGCCTCTTTGCGGGACCCGACCTTAACAGCTGGTGTAGACCAGCTGTTAAAGTAGGGACCCGCAAAGGGACCTTGGTGCTAATTACGGTGCCGCAATTTGCGGCACCATACTTAGCACCTTCCCCATTTCCATTGAGCCCTACGGGGCAAAAATGGGAATGGGGAAGGGCCATGGGGGAAGGGGGAATTACCGCCCGCCAACCTTGCAATGGGGTGGTAATTCCCCCTTTCTCCTTGGCGGAGTCGGTAACTTACCGGCATCGACCATGGTGCTAATAGCACCATGGTCTTCCGCCAGGGTCGTAATGAGGCCCATAGTCTCTTTGGTCAATGAGGATTCATCAATAAAGGTAAAAACCACAATCTTATTACTAGAAGCCACTCAAGGTAGACCCTAAAATGAAACATTCCAATGGTACCTGGGGAAACAAGCTCTACTTCAAACACCAACAGCCAAATACGTGGGTGTGACTATCAACCTAAGTAAAAATGACACCCCTCAACATGGAGTGATAAAAGCAAAACTACAGGTCCTGACAATACAAGGCAAAATCATACATTGAAAATTCGGAAAATTCTCCTTAATACCCGTACTTAAGTTTTATAAACAGAAAGTTTGCCCGACAGTCACCGACTGTGCACAAACTGCCCTTTGCCTACCTTGTGAAATCTGGCCCTCCATCGAAGGGCACTTTTGGAAACAAACCTTGAATTTACCTCAAAGTTTACCAGTACATCTTATTCAGCATGGGTTGGGGCTACGATCACTAGCCACAATAACTGAGTGGAACGCCCTGTCACTCTATCGAAAAAACTCTAGCTAACTACGGCACTATGCAACACAACACCTTAAAGAGCAAACATCCTGATGGAAGTGATCCTGTAATTCAGGAATGGACCAAATGTTGTAAAGAAATTGCTTTCTGAAGCAAACATTACAGAGGAACTACTTGTCACCAATCCAAATGCATCAAAAAGAAAATTCGGGATTTTTGATTGGATGAGAACTGATGATCGAGCAAAAATTAAGCTGCAATGTCATATCCGTTCGGAAGTTAAAGCTCAGAACACAATTCATACCTACCTTGTCAAGATTCCTTGCCCTGTGTATCGAGCGAGCAACGCACATGCGCTTTAGGCTTAATCTCCTTAACACAAGGCGATATTGACCCAAAGCAGACAGATTGGCAAGGACGATCTCTTATGTCGACTATGTCATGGAGAAAGTGAAACTTCAAAACAACACGTGCGTGTATGCCACCAGCCATCTGCCACACGACAAAATACCTAGCTGCTTTCATAAATAACAGCTATTTAAGAGACGATGATACCTGTTGGTACAGGTTGTGTGAAACGGAAAATGTAAAACTGATATTTGCCTTAGGGAAATTACTGCACAAAGTTTTCCAAAGGGGCACATGGGGCACTGGGGCACTATTCTCGTTATTAAATCTCCCACCTGAATATGGACTAGAAAGCATAAACACACTGTCCATCATGTGGTTGGCAAAGGTTTTTAATGAAGCACAAAATAAAAAAAAAATAAAATAGAGGTGTTGTCGTGGCTGGTATCTTCGAGGAGATCAGCAAAGTCTACCGCAGCAGGTTGTGTATTTAACAAGGAGCGATCGGCATGCGTTTCTCGAGAGCAGAGGCCGATGTGAGCTCTTTAATGGTGGGGGCGCTAAGCAAGTTTTTTTGCACAGCACAAGGGGAATATCTGCAAGTTCCTTGTTAATGGCACACTTTTATAACCACAACACACTCTGCATTCCACACTAAAACCTTGGGAACCATTCATGGACATTTTAGTGTGGTGCAAACTGCCAACAAACACCCTGATTCACCGAACGGTACACAATGTATCTTTGCAGTGCAAATTGACTTTGCACAGCAAAAATACACTTTGCATTGAAGCAAATTGACTTTGCACTGCCAACAAACACCCTAATTCACAAAAAATATACATCCCACATGGCACGTTATTTGTCGTGCCCACAGGCCACATGTTTTCTGTTTAATCAATGTATTTGCATATAACAAAGAAGTCGTAACGTTAGGTGGGACACTGGGTCGTTTTTATAATCAGCTGTGTGCTGTGACATGAAGCAGGCAGCCTGGTGTTTCCGAGCAGTGGGCAATGCAGGCACCCTCCCTGCACTCTTGTTCCATTTTACTTTGAAGTTTTGCCAACTGCTGGGAGAATGCAGGCCCGTAATCTGACGGTATAACGTGTCTATGCATTGCATGAGTCGGTCGAAAAATAATACCTTGTCATTTACTGCACTTGCAACGCAGATGTTTCCATTCCTGGGGCAATGGTATGGGATATATTCTGGACCTGGGTGTTTATGTGGCTGTGAAAGATACAGGATGATCGTCAGAAGGTGCAGCGCTCTCTGCAGCCTGTTTTGGGTTTCCTTTGACGTCCTAGCTGTTTATACGCTCTCCTGTTGGGTTCATTCCAGTGCTGATATGCATAAACCCAGGCAGGCTTCAAAGCTGCCCTTTCCATCATATCCTTGCTTCAACATGGAGCGGCTGATGCTGCTGTCACAGACAGGTCCATGTGCATTATGATATTTTTCCTACTGATTGCAGTCCGCTGGCAAGTCTGATCTAAGATGAAAACTGAGGTGATTTAAAAGCTTTTCTATTTCTATAATAATCATACACAATGAAGTGGGAGAATGGAACAAAAGGCTCCCACCAATCCCCTCACACCCCTGGCCTAGAGGATCGCGGCCCAGACACCCGCCACGAGAGGAGTTTGCCCATCTACCAGATGACCAGATACCCTGGTACAGGAACATACGGATGTGCCCACCAGCCTGCCCACCAGCCTGCCCTGCCCATGCCGACACCTGCGGCATGGATGAACTCGACTGAACCATTCAACAGTAAATGAACACATCGTTTGAGATGCCATGACGACCTAGCCAACGGTCAGCAAACCCGTGCAAACATAACATGCACACTGGACACTCCCACACAAAGAACATATTCAGTGCTATGACGTAGGTGACGGACACACCCACTAACGCGCATCTTTATTATTTTTCACATAGGTTTTTCAAAATGCAGAAACGCAAGATGCACAATGAACTCATCTAAGATGCTTGCTCACACTTCTTCTAAACCCATGCATTGCATTAAGAAGTATAACGAAGACATGATACTGGGGATAAAGCAATATCATAACATAACCTAAAGCGCCGTGCATCAAACCTCTCTACCTATGCATCAGGCCCAAGTAGGCCGCAAGCAAGAGCTTCCATGAACAATGAACGAGCAAGAGTACAGTTGCTGACCCTGCAGAATGAGCCCGGCGAGAGCCAAGGTCACACCTGCAAATTAAGCCAGGCACACAGTGGAAAATGCAATATTAAATGTGCAGAATTCTGCCTCAACCACGGTCTCACCTCACGTGACCAAGCCGAACCTGACAGGGTGCCAGGCCCAGGAGGAGGGAGGCGCCTGGATCCCACGTTTCAAGACACAGGCAGATACAATTAAGTGACTCAATGGACATCTGCGGCGGTGGGAGTAGTCTGCCTTCCAGCCTATGAATAAATCCTCACATTGTCTGCACATACCCATAGTGATATATTGTTGCAAATGACAGGTGCACCGCGAGCTGGGAACAGCGATGGTCCCAGACTGGGGGGCTCGCGAGTGGACCAATCAGAACATGGGGCTCTTATCACTGACACCATTAACATTAGCCAATCCTCAGGGGTCTTCATGTAACAATTTTCATGTATCAAATTGAAGGGACAACCCAAGTATACCACCTGACTGAGCCTCAACCACTAACAACGCTCTCTATACGTATGCTATACTAACCCTACCACTCGAGGAACCAATCCAGAGTGGCAATAGGTTTTTTGCTAACTTTTCCCAGGTGACGCAATTAGCGCGTCAGACTAAGTTAAAAAGGGCCTGCGAGCCCCACGATAGAAGAGAGAGTGTCAGGACGGACGCGTACGATCCTTGACACATCCCTGCCGTTTTGTTTAATAAACAGCAGAATCACCTTGCTTCTTGCGTGTGCCTCATACTCATTTTTTGGGATATATGGGAGGAGTCTGCCGCTGCCCCCTTTTGAGGACTACAGGACCATCGCGGAACTGCGAGAAGACCGGACAGCGCAATCCGGATATTGGCCTTCGGGAGCCGGTTGAGAAGTATCCCGCCCGCGGTTGGCGAGTGTCCAGACGTGGTCCAGACGAGGGGAGGTGGCGAGCCGCTTGGAGAGGTGCACACAGTCGAGCGGCCCCGCATCAAGAGAACTTGGTGAGTATGCCACGCCCAACAAGCAATGTGAAATTGTGAGGGAGGGGGGAGGAATAGAATATGGGAGGCGGGAGGTGTTACACAGGTGCGCGGCGAAGGTTTGATAAATTAGCGTTGACGGTGAAGTGAATGGTAGCTGGACAAGTGCGAGAGCAGTCCGCTACGTTACGGAGGAGGAGGGGGCGGAGCACGAAAAACATCACTTGCGGCCGCTCGTAGACACTGATTGGCCTAGGTCGCGACCACGTGTAAGGGTGTGTGTGTGTGTGCGGTTTCCTACGATTTGGTGATTATTGATCAATGAGTAGATGAGGATCCCTATTGATCGAGCAGGTAACTCGATAGATAGATGACGTTTCCCTGTAGGCGGTAGCTAGCTGGTTGCCTAATACGGAAGATAATTGGCTGGTTAAGCCCTCCTGTCGAGGGGCATATCACACGCGAGGCGACACAGTGTGCGCAGTCCGATTAGATTGTTGATTACCTTATTCCAGGCGTGACAAGAAGACACCTGTGGGGTTAACGGGGGTAGATTGCAAGCGTATATTGAACTTTAAAAAAAAAAAAAAACATGTGAAGAACTTACCAGTAGTTTTGAAGAGATCGGTGACGTCACCAGTAGGGCTTTTTCATAGGTTATCTCGAACACAAGGCATTTTTCTTACAGAGAGTGGTGGGCAAGAGAATTATGGTAAGGGAGTGGAGACGGAGATAAACGGTAACGAGTTGATCGGGGGGAAGGTGAAAAGGGGGACGTGGCTGCGCACGGAGAACGCCGGCCAGTGCAAGTGAAGAAAGAGGAGGAGGGGTAAGTGAAAGTGGGACGGCTGTATAAGAGCATCACAAAGGGCACGCAGCCGCAGGGGGCTACGTGCGCATCGGCCGCATGGGGCCGTAAAGGTGTTCGGTAAAGGAAGAAAAGAAAGAAAAAAATATACAAATGCAAATGCCATATTTTACTATTTTTCCTTAGCGGACAATCGCAAGTCCCCAAAATTACGGGGCCAGGTAAAGATCTAAGACTGTATAGTGTACACTGTTCGCAAGATAACCGCTACCAAATAGGGGAAGGATAACAAGTGAAGCGCTACTATGTCATACGGGACAGGATCGGGAGGGTGGGGGAACACCCGCACTACCCCGCTACAGCAGATATGTAAAACACTGTCACCCCATAGGGAGAAACTTATCAAGTATAGCATAGAATGGAAACAGGGGACGGACAACAAAATGACGACACCATGGCTGCCTAATGGCAGTTTCGATCCATATACCCAACACTCGCTATTAACCCATCTGCATAACACATACAAGGGGAAGAAGTTGATACACCACGTGGGGGTGTTTAACTTATGGAGGATGTTCCAAGGGTCCCGACCAGGACCAAACTGAATGTTCATTATGGGGGAAACAACGGAAGAGGAGAAGATTAAGGAGGAAGGAGAGAATGGGGAAAAAGAGAGTGAAGGCACACAGAACACGGGGAACGGACAAGAGGGAGGAAAGAAGAGTAACAACATAAACGAAAAGGAAATAAAAAAGGAACAGAGCGACGATATACCCCTAGCGAAGGTAGTGAAAAAGGAGGAAGGGGGGCTATATCCTTTAGCAGAACTACGAGACATGGTTCAATTAAGGGCGGCTGAGGGGTACTCGAACCCGGCATACAGCCCGCCACCATATACAGCCACAGGTAGCCACATGGGAAGGGAGCAGACTAACACGACAGGATCAGCTCGTATGAAAATACCTGCAGGGGAAGAGCAGATCGCAGGAATAGGACAGGATGAGTGGGTAGCTGCGCAGGTATTATTAAAATTACGAGGTTCATTAACAGAAGAAGAGGAGGATGTAGTAAGGAAAATGGACGAGGATAACACCAGGAAGAATGAAAGGAGAGGGGAAGAGAGGAAAAGAAAGGGGGAAGAGCTGTTACGACAAAAGGAAGAGATTTTGGAGGAACGATTAGCAGAATTAAGGGATGAGCAGAATGCACTGATCAAGCAGCTTGAGTGAGAGGAAAGAGAGAGAGCACGGGAAAGGAAAGAAAGCAAGAATGAGTTGGAAAAAATGAGGGAACGAACTGAGGAGCAAAAGAGAGAAGCAGAAAGGGTGAAGGCAGTAGCAGAAAGGGTATCCAGAGCAGCACTGCGTGACAAGAAAAGAGAGGAAGAAGAGAAAGAAAAGGAAATGGAAATATGGAAAAGGAGATTACTGTCAGAAACGACAAGGAAATACGAAGAAGGGAGGATGATAGAGGGTATATTAGAGCGGGAAAGAGCGAGATGGGAAAGGAAGAAAGAAGAAGAAAGGATAATGGAAAAGATGAGTAGTGAAGTAATGGAGGAATTGAAAAAGAAAAGAGAGGAAATTGGCAGAGAAATAGAGGAGAAAAATGAAGGGGAAAGAGAAGATAGGAGAGGGGAGAGTGAAGTAAGGAGGTATGTATACAGAGACACAGAAGTAGCAACAACATCAGCACAAAGGGGAGCAATTGGCAAAGAAGACAAGGGAGGAACGGATCTAATAGACTTAAAAACAGTAACGATTAGGGGGAAAAAGACAGATTGGGGGTTGCCATTAATGGAGGACTTTTGCAGTGAGGAAGGGGAAGGAGTGGAGAAGGAAGGAAGAAACAGTGAAAGGGAAAGCTTAGATAAATTATACATCACCCGGACAAATGGAGAATCACCATGGATCTGCAGGAGAAAGAAAGAACTGGAGGGAGATGAGGAGGAAGAGCAATGAATGGCAGAAAGGCAGACACGTGCAGCTACACCCTCACCATCCCGTCCAACATGCTCCACTACCTCACGCTCATTACGTGTAACATGCCCACCTAAACTCGCACCCTTCCCCCACAAACTGACACCCTATGCGGGCAGGCTTAGAGACCTCCCTGGACGCAGGCAGGGAGAACGAATACACACGCCCACATTAAATAAAGGAAATGATAAAAGAAGGGGAAGAAATGGAGGAGAAGAAGTTACGAGCAGGGGAAATATGGACCCCATTGACGATGTAGAAGACAGGGAAGAAGAGGAGGGGTGTACGGATTTGATTCTGTGGAACCCAAGGGGCCAACCAGGACACAACTTAATGCCACTTCGGGAGAGGGGAGGGGTTAGACCACAATACGTCCCCTGGAAGCATGCAGACAAGGAAAATATAAAGTGCAGGCTCCCATCATTAAGTGGAGGTGCGGGAAAATGGATATATGAAATGGAAAAACACACCGCAGGACAGAAGCTGGCAGTGGGGGATGTAAAGGGCCTTCTAATATCAATATTGGGGGATGCAGCAGATGACATCTGGAAGAGAACAGGCTTCACCTGGGTAACTATAACAAACACATCACACGATGGGGCACCATTCGCAAACTGCAGACATGCATTATGGCAAGCGCTGAGGGTACAGTACCCAGACACATCAGACATAGGAGCAATTACCTCACGCAAGATCCTGTTGATTATATCCAGGAAATTCAAGAGAAGTGGCGTATGAAAACTAGAGAACAATGGGACAAAACACCAGCAATATTTTATCATATACTAGTACAAGGGCTCCCAGAAGCAGTTCAGAAACAACTGAAGAAAGTAGTGGGGATAGAAGCAAAAGCATGGCCAGAAATACAACTGACGATAGTGCATCATTGTAGGACATGGCAAGAGAAAATGAAACAAAAGGAAGAGGATAGAAAAACGGAAGAGGCTAAATTGGTACAGAAAAAACTTACTAAATACACGATGGAAGGTGCACTAATAACTACACCTGCAACAATGACTCAAAACCCCACGCAAGTAGTGGCTGCACAAGACCCCTCCCAAATCCAATCATCACAGATTGTAACACAACAGCTGCCGCCACTCCAACCATACACGACTAACATGGGAGGAGGATACTCAATGCCAGGAGCTGGATATTATAATTACAACAGGGGAAGGGGAAGAATGATGAGTGGGAGGGGATACGGATATAACACACAACAGCAAGGGGGAGGATTTAGAAATTTCTACCCCACCGGGCAATACCAGGACAACTCAGGAAGCTTTCCATGGCAGAGCAGGGAACCACCGGTGTGTTGGATTTGTGAATTAGTAGGGCACATGTCACGCACGTGTAGAGTGAGACCATGCACACCATCATGGGGTGAACAGGGACAACAAGGCGTACACAGGAACAGCAGGGCATCCAGCAACAGCAGGCATTGCAACATGGAAATGGGCAGCAACAACTAGTAACACAACAACAGCCACAGACATATTCACTGCCACAACAACAGGTAGCGAAAACACAACAACCCCAAGTACAGCAAGTACAGCAACCTGCCCAAATTCAAGACCATAACATAACCTCTACCAATACACAACTACAGCAAACGCAACTGGGAAGGGTGACGGTCCTAGGACACAACACTTACACAGGAAGTGGTCAATCATTATACCCACAATAGGACAGCCCACAGACGGCCTTGGTGTGTCCCATCCTGTCGGTAACACCTAATAGTGTGGAGGAACCACGCATAGAGGTAACGATAGGTGACAAAAAATGTTCATTCCTTGTTGACACCGGGGCGACCCGGTCTTGCATAAGGGAAGGTAAATTTAAGATGCCAGGTGAAGCCATGAACACCCAAGGATTCTCTGGGGCTAGGCGGTTGGTTCCCTTTACTGATAACATTCCCTTATAAATAGGGGATTATGACATGTCAGTCCTGCTTTTATATTCTAGGGCCTCACCAGTAAACATACTGGGAAGAGACATAATGAGCAGGTTGAATATGACGATCTCCTTTACGGAGGACAGCATAATTTGCTCCACTCCAGGAATTAACATGCTCACTGCACAACAAATTATGCAAGCATACTGTGGACAGACAGTGATTAGGGCTGAGCCAGTAGATGGTGAACTGTTCCAGTACGGGACAGACATGGCATTTGCATGGATGCCGGGAATAGAAGGAAAAATCTGGAGGAGGCCAGCATCCTATTTGTTTAGACCAGAAACACCAGCCAATGAACCAGAAGGAAAGGTGATTTCAGTGAACATAGAGAGCATTATAGCAACTGCTGATTACATCGCAGTACATGCCCAAGACAGAGAAGGAAGAGCATGGAGGGCAGTGATAGCCCTAGCAGAGGGATGTAGGCTCACCCAGGTGTCAGACGAGGAGCTCTTCTCAAAAGAAAAGGAAGAAGGTGAAATGGTATTTATGATGAGTGTAGAAATATGGCTAAGAGTGACATACAAACAAGTAGCACAGAAGATTGCAATGGCACTTGAAGCACCCACATCCACCCCAGTTCCCTTCTTTGAGGAGGATATGGCAAGGGTACCAACATCATTATGGACTACTAGTCCTTATGACGTGGGGTGCATAAAAAGTATAGGGGGAGTAAGAATAAAATTGAAAAAAGGTGCAATACTCCCCAGAGTGAAGCAGTACCCACTATCAAAAGAGGCAGATGAGGGCATATATGAAACAATATCGGCCCTTATAAATAATGGCATATTGGTACCATCAGAATCACCATGTAACACAGCTGTATACCCAGTGCGCAAAGCTAAAGGGGGGTCTTGGCGCTTCATCCAGGACCTCAGGCCGTTGAACAACATAGTGGAAGCAGAATACCCCATAGCAGCAAACCCGGCCACAATATTGTGTGGCATTCCAGCAGAGGCATCACGATTTACAGTGATAGACCTAACAAATGCCTTTTTCTCAATACCCCTGCACCCAGACTCACAAGATCTGACAAGCTTCACGTACAGAAACACAAAATGGAAACACACCAGGTTGCCACAAGGGTACTGCGAGTCACCCTCAATTTTCAACAGAGTAATACAGATGGACTTGGGTAACATTGAAGTGGAAAGCACAGTGTTGCAGTATGTTGATGACATAATAATTTGCAGCACAAGCGAAAAAAGATGCAGAGAGGACTCATTGAAGATGCTGACAATATTGGCTGAAAAGGGTTACAAGGTAGACAAGGAAAAGTTACAGTACTGTCAGGAACAGGTACTTTACATTGGTCAGCTCATATCCCAATACGGAAGAAAGATTGCACCACAAAGAGCACAGGCCATTTCAAAAACGCTGTTGCCTCAAACAGTGAGGGAACTGCAGCAGTTCCTGGGACTGTGCAACTACTGTAGAGCATGGGTATTTGATTACAGCTCATACATAGGACCCCTACTTGAGGCACTAAAAGAAGCTAACAAAGGGGAGAAAAAATTGGGGTGGGCAATGGAAATGAAAGAGGCCTTTGATGAACTGAAAGATGCAATATCAACTGCTCCGGAACTGGCAACCCCAGATTCTGAATGACAATTCGTTATATTTTCACATTGCGACTCAGCAGTAATGAAAGCAGTGTTGGCTCAAAAAACAAGCATGGGTTACAAACCAGTAGCGTTTTACAGTGGCCACTTGGATCCTGTGATGTTAGGACACTTCCCTTGTGAACAAGGTCTCGCCGCAGCTGCCTTTGCGGTAGAGAAAGCATCATCAATCACAATGGGGTGCCCAACCACACTATTTGTGGAACATGCACTATTTGCAATATTGAACAAGCCTAAGTCCACACTAACCACACAGAGGGCGTCAGGTTATGAGATCATCTTATCTAGACCAGAATTATCAATTGTGAGATGCAGCACAGTTAACCCCGCAAGGTTTATAGCAGAAGTAATTGAGGAAGGAGACTATGCACACGATTGTACGCAGACTACTGAAATGTACTCATGTACTAGAAAAGTTGAAGAGAACGCACTGGATGGAGGAGAGCTCTTGTTCATTGATGGGTCATCAACAATAGGCCAAAGTGATGGGATAAGGAGAACTGGGGCAGCAGTGGTAAAAATGACAGAGGAACCGGTGTGTGTGGCGGTGAAATGCGTTCAATTACCACAGCATTACTCAGCTCAAGCAGCTGAATTGGTTGCACTGATCTTGGCATTGAAGGAAAGCTTTGACAAAAGAGTGACTATATATTCTGACAGCGCATATGTCACGTCTACTGTCCACTCAGGATTGTCCAAATGGAGGAGAAGAGGGTTTAGGAGAGCTGACGGCACCCCAGTGCAACATGCTCTCTTATTAGCTGAACTAATTGAAGTAATAAACGACCCCCAAGAATTAGCTTTGGTCAAATGTACCGCACACACTAATGGAGAAGATCATATCTCAAAAGGAAATGCAGCAGCAGACGCACATGCGAAGTATGCTGCATATTTTGGTGAGATATGGAACCCCCCAAAGCTAGAGAGAGGGAGAGGGAGGGGGATAGCTAAAGAGATGTTGATAAGAGAGGGGTACACCCATCTCCCAGCCACACAGATAATGGAGTTACAAGCGGCTGCACCAATGGCAGAAAAAGAAATATGGGTAAAAAGAGGATGTACAATGTCACCAACTGACGCACTATGGCGCCAGGGTAACACTGAAAAGATGGTAATGCCATTGCCACTATTGAACACCGCCCTGAGCCAACTGCACCACCCAGCCCACACAGGCAAGGAAGTTATTGCAGCACGAATTAGGGAAGATTGGTTCTGTCCCGAGTTAAATTCCCATGTGACAAATTTCATCAGCAATTGCCTCACATGTCAACTGTTCACGGCCGGTCACATGCTGAAAGTGATAAAAGGTACTATACCCCGGCCAGAGGGACCCTTCCTGCACATCCATATTGACTATGTTGACATGATCAACGTATGTCAAGGAAATAGGTATATGATTGTAATAGTATGCCCATTCTCCAGGTGGTTTGAGGCAGGACCCTGCTCACACCCAGATGCATTTAGAGAAGCTAAATTTCTAGTGAGGGAGGTTTTCCCCAGGTGGGGAGTGTGCGAGGTACTGCGGTCGGATAATGGCCCGCATTTCGCTAATGAAATGTTCCAGCACATCACATCCTTACTGAACATCAAGCATAAATTTGCATGTGCATATCACCCGGAGGCCAACGGTGTATGCGAACGCCTGAATGGCCTACTGAAGGAGGCAATTGCAAAGATACAGCAAACAACAAAGAAGAGTTGGTTGTATTGCCTTCCGCTAGCTCTATTTGAGCTGAGAAATAGACCAGGCTCCGACCACCACCTCACTCCTCACGAGGTGGTGACCGGACGTCAAATGCACCTTCCTCTAACGCCAACATCAAGAGCATTAACAGATTATGAAAACACTGCAACTGTTCTTGGTGATGAAATGTACCAATATGTGCCTTCTTTGATTACTAGTGTGGTGTTTGTGTCTCAACAGCTCGAGCGCACGTGGGTTGGGTCTAAGAGTGATCAACCAGAAGACGCGGATAAGGAATTGGAAAAGGAAAAACTGTGCAAAATTGCTAAAGGAGACCACGTGCTACTCCGCAATTTCAACAGAAAGTGGAACAGCCCACGCTTCACTGGCCCCCACCTGGTAGAGGAGGTATCTACGAGAGCAGTAAAGTTGCAGGACAAACGTGCTTGGAATCACCTACACGACGTAAAGATCTGCAAACTCCAGACCCGCCCTAGCATCACCGACAGGGCCATTGGAAGAACAGCAACAGCGTCACCCACGGAGGAAAAGACTTCTACCACAGCTGACGACCTAAGTGTCTCCATACCCTACCACCCCCCAGATTCCCCAGAGACAACTACTGGCATAGAAAGGGGTAATTCCCGTACCGCCCACCCCATGGTCACACGATCAAAGAGTAAAGAGACTTCCGCCAGTTGAGCCCCTAACCCTCTGCCTTTCAACCCCTTACCCGCTGCAGTCATCACCCAAATGAAGGACATTGTTTGCACATATACACATGTAAACACTTGAATGTTCTCTTTTTTTTTTTTTCTCGCACATGCAGGTACCGCATATTATTGTATTGCTAAAAAAAAACAGATAACTAACAAAGTTCATTGCCCAGGAGTAGATGCTACCCCAGACGATAACTACCCTGAAGAGCTATCACACCAATTTGTCTACCACATAAAAAGGCCAAAGTACCTGAAAAGAAGGAGGGTGCGTGTCTACTACACAGCATTTCTCTTGGCCATTGAACAATCAATGCCCCATCTTCACCAACACCTGCCTGCCCTAAGAGATAGATCGCTTAGATTGGCATGGGAACAGCTCTTCGCCTGGACACTGAACGACTACTTGATAGGGAGAGCTTGAAAACAACAACTAACACTAATAACAAGCGTATTGAGAATTTTCAGGCGGGCAACTTTAACGTCGCAAGAATAAGCTGCCGGACTGCAGCAAAGTAAGAGCAAAATGCCGGTGAGAATAGCATCTGTAATAAAGATGATAGGGATTTTGATGATCACCCAGTTTCTGGCTGCCTCTGTATGGCAGAAAAGTTATACTATCAATATTTTGGCTGCACCCAAACCTAATATACCCCCACCCACGGCTGCAACAGGTGTTACATCAGGTGGTTCTAGCAAAATTCCACACAAGGGAAATAGAGTTAAACGCAGCACATACTCAGATAATAAAGGTATTGACAACTACATACAAGGTTCAGCACACGTCTCGAACAACATGTGGTACCAACACATGACCCAAATAGGTAAGCAGACAACAGAAGACAGCTGCTACGTCTGCTCATTGATCCCATACGCCATGAGCGCTTCTCGAACTTTCGTTGCCACGGAAATAGATGAAAAGATGTATAGTATACTTGCCACTGTTCCAAACGAGAGGGAGATTTCAAGGGACGGTGGTGCACCTGGTATGGAAAACACGAGACACATATCCATACGAAAACAACTTCCTCAAGACTTATTTGAGTTACCACAAGACCAGTTTGCATGCTGAAGCATTCAGATACATGACAAGTGTCCCTGAAAAAGGAGAAACAAAGAAAGTAACACTTCAATACCTACCATGTGATTGGTATGCCACTGAAGTTCCTGGTAAACAAGGATGTTGGGAAAGACCACTGATAACCATAACAGGGAAGGTGTACCTGGGCAACAAATGGGACACAGGAGTGGTTGGCAGCAACATGGTAACGAGAGAAACTATTACAAATATTGCTGAACACAATGACAAATGTTGGATGACTTGGGTCAAGTACGTACCCATGCTAACGTGGATAGAGAAGGATGAAGACCCAATAACAATACTGCCGTTGTCTGCACCTAAAGTATGCTACCAACATAGAGGAGAAGTGGACGTGGGATACAACACCAACTGTGCAAGCGTGGTGGAGTTACCTGATGGGGGAGCAGGAACAGCAGTATTAATGGACCATTACTGGGCCTGCAGAGACAAGGCATACCACACACTGCCCCCTCTGTGGAATGGTGTTTGCACAATGGTACACGTTAATGTACCATCACTAGTGGTGCCCCAGAAACATGTGAACGTGGCGAACGTCCCTAAAATGGATGAAGGAAACAAGAGGAAGGAGAGATCTGTACAACCTCAGAAGGGGCCAGAGAACCAAAACAACAGCAACAACACTGTCCTGAATAGAAAGAAAAGACAAGGAGAACCTCTGACAGGAAATTACCTATGGGGAAGGTCGGAAACAGCACTCACTTCAATCCCACCAGAACACAGACTATTCAGCAGAGCAGCAATGTTCTTCTCCTCAATAATACATCCAGGACTACAAGCTTACGCAAACACAAAATGGCACCAGATAACTCGATGGGAACTAATGATGACAATTAATTCTACAGTAAATGGATTCAACGCAATAAAAGAGGAACTGCGAGCAGTGAGGATGGTAGCACTACAGAACAGATATGTACTGGACCTCCTCACAGCAATGGAAGGAGGAGTTTGCGCAAAGATAGGACAATCATGCTGCACATTCATTCCTGCTAACGATGCTGACAATGGTACACTGACAGAAGCAGTATCACAACTGGCCCAGATGCACTCCAAAATGATGGATGAAAGTAAAGGTGTGGAAAAAGATCACAGCTGGTTTTCACTATTATGGTCATTGATGCCATCTTGGCTGTCGGACGGACTGAAGATTATAGTTGGATGCATAATACTGGCTGGAGCTGCACTGATCATAATTAGATTTTGGAAGGCCGGGAAGGCATGCACCACAGATGAAATGATCGAAATGGTTGGTATGCACCGCTTGATGCCGGCAGATGATGGCCAGCACACAGGCACAATAATAAAAGAGAGAGAAAAACTGTGCAAACAGATCATCACCAACCACCTGGACCCACCATCTGTGAAGCTCGAAAACCCAAGAAACCCAAGGAGCTACATAGGGAAATGGGTATACTGCACACCTGGAGGAACCTGTGTATATATGTATTGGTCATTTGAAGACCATGTCAACCACTATGGACATTTGGGAGGAGTAACTAAAATATGGAGAGTGAGAGGAGATAAGGAAAAGGATATGTTTGTGGTCGACAAGTCGACCAGAGGGGGGACTCAAGTGGGAGAATGGAACAAAAGGCTCCCACCCGCCACGAGAGGAGTTTGCCCATCTACCAGATGACCAGATACCCTGGTACAGGAACATACGGATGTGCCCACCAGCCTGCCCACCAGGCTGCCCTGCCCATGCCGACACCTGCGGCATGGATGAACTCGACTGAACCATTCAACAGTAAATGAACACATCGTTAGAGATGCCATGACGACCTAGCCAACGGTCAGCACACCCGTGCAAACATGCACACTGGACACTCCCACACCAATCCACACGAAGAACATATTCAGTGCTATGACGGACACACCCACTGATGCGCATCTTTATTATTTCTCACATAGGTTTTTCAAAATGCAGAAACGCAAGACGCACAATGAACTCATCTAAGATGCTTGCTCACACTTCTTCTAAACCCATGCATTGCAATAAGAAGTATAACGAAGACATGATACTGGGGATAAAGCAATATCATACCATAACCTAAAGCGCTGTGCATCAAACGTCTCTACCTATGCACCAGGCCCAAGTAGGCCGCAAGCAAGAGCTTCCATGAACATTGAACGAGCAAGAGTACAGTTGCTGACCCTGCAGAATGAGCCCGGCGAGAGCAGACAGTCAAGGGCACAATGTTGCAAACTAGCATGCCGTAAGCCGACGCCAAGGTCACACCTGCAAATTAAGCCAGGCACACAGTGGAAAATGCAATATTAAATGTGCAGAATTCTGCCTCAACCACTGTCTCACCTCATGTGACCAAGCCGAACCTGACAGGGTGCCAAGCCCAGGAGGGGGGAGGCGCCTGGATCCCACGTTTCAAGACACAGGCAGATACAATTAAGCGACTCAATGGACATCTGCGGTGGTGGGAGTAGTCTGCCTTCCAGCCTATGAATAAATCCTCACAATGTCTGCACATACCCATAGTGTTACATTGTTACAAATGACAGGTGCACCGCGAGCTGGGAACAGCGATGGTCCCAGACTGGGGGGCTCGCGAGTGGACGAATCAGAACATGGGGCTCTTATCACTGACGCCATTAACATAAGCCAATACTCAGGGGTCTTCATGTAACAATTTTCATGTATCAAATTGAAGGGACAACCCAAGTATACCACCTGACTGACCCTCAACCACTAACAACGCTCTCTATACCTATGCTATACTTACCCTACCACTCGAGGAACCAATCCAGAGTGGCGATAGGTTTTTTGCTAACTTTTCCCAGGTGACGCAATTAGCACGTCAGACTAAGGTAAAAAGGGCCTGCGAGCCCCACGATAGAAGAGAGAGTGTCAGGACGGACGCATACGATCCTTGACACATCCCTGCCGTTTTGTTTAATAAACAGCAGAATCACCTTGCTTCTTGCGTGTGCCTCATACTCATTTTTTGGGATATACGGGAGGAGTTGGGGCCTCCCTGCCCGGAGGTCCGCGGACGGCCCAGCTGACCCCGGGAGAATTTCCCCCCGACAACAATGTTCTGCGCATGTGTGGTAACTGGTGGGTTAAGTTATTTTTTATATTTATTTTGTATCAGTATTTATTGAACGTTGTATATGCACCGAGCCGTAGTTGACATTTGTCACTGTGCAAAACGTGTGTGAAAATGTATAATAAATACGATGAAAACGCTATGACTAAATAATCCTGTACTGGGTGAATGCATATTAGAGGCGCGATTCATGGGATATTTTCCCGGTTCAAAGTGAGTTTGCACTGCTGAAAAGTGACTTTGCACTGCCAACACAAACCCTGATTCATGGAACCGTTCAAAGTGTATTTTTGCGTGCAAAGCCATTTTGTATTGCATAAATGACTATGCGCTGACTTTGCCTGGACTTTGCACGGTTCCATGAATCAGGGTTTGGGTCAGCCGTGCAAAGTCACTTTTCAGCAGTGCAAATTCATTTTGAACTGGGCAAATATTCCATGAATCGTGAATAGGTGCGCAGACTGAGCTACTGAGAAATAGAGATCGGCCAAGTCTACCTGGGGTACTAGTGGCTGGATGTTTGGTAGATTGCGTGAACCTAAGGCTTTCATTATTCACAGGAGACAAAGTGCACTATTCAAAACAATCCAAGAGATCAGAGGTGGAATGTCCATAAAAAAGCCATAAAAAGTGCACTTCAAACTTAACAACAATTTAACAAGGACCTACTTTCAGTGACACATGCAAAAATAGCCTCACAGGGTTACAATATTGTTAACAATACATTAGGAAATGCAGAAAAAGGTTTACACTTACAGTTTACAGTAATCGCACGTTATATGAACATCACGCTTGTATGTGTGTAAGGGATTTGTAAAGCACACACCTAGCTGGGAAGCACCAGAGGTCTATACATAACACTCGCAACAGGGAGTAACAAGTAAGAGTTAAATGTAGCGGAGACGCTGGGATGGATGAGGGCGGGCATGGGAGAATCTCCAGAGGGAAGGAATTAGGGTTCTGTGGAGCGATCAACGGTTGGCAAGATGGTCTCTGAAGATTTGGGTCTTTCCTGAAGTGTAGGATCGAGGGGCCAGTCTTACAGTACTCAGTCCCTTGTTCCAGAGACCAGGTGCATGCCAGTGAAACGCCTGTTTCCTGTTTGCTTCCCTCTTGCAGTGCTTTGTTTGAAGTTGGGCAACCTTGCGGCTTCTGGAGATGTTTTGGCCTCCGGAGATGAGGTGTTGGTTGGCCAGGTAGAGTGGTGTTTTCATTGTGACCAGAGACTTCTTTATGGGAGGCTGCCAGGGCATGTGCGCTTGCTCCCCACCATGGGAGGGGGCCCCCAAATGTCTGCCTTATGCAAAGAAGTCTTTGCCATTTATTTTAAAAGGTATAAATAACACATTACACTGTTGTGGTGTGCTGTTGAGGCCATCCACCTGCAGCCTGGCTGTGTTGACAAGTACATTCCATTCAGATAAATGAATGCTGTCATCATTCCTGTGTTCCACTTTTTGTTGGCAATATGTTGATCACTTGCAGTAACCAAAGCTGAAATGCATATTGATAGATTTGAGTGCCATTATATTTCAGAAGATTCCTCATCATGTTAAGAATTTGTTACAGGGATCTCTCTTGTAATCTCACTCTATGTCCTGATATATGTGCCTTCTTGGTAGCTTATAATCGGTATCCACTACCTAGGCTACAGTGGGATAGAACACAGTTACCCTGGTTGTGAACTGCTAATTTTGCTCTTGAAATGCCACTTGCCTATTATTCAGATTCCAGTAATGATGAAGAAGGCAAGGGCTCATTATGGGAACAGCCATGTTTACTGTGTGACATGAAATTCTGCATTCCTTAATTTCTTTGGTTTAAGATAAGCCTCAAAGGTCTCTATGGTCCTTACGGGGACCCTGATTGTGACTGTTTTGCTGTTGCTTCAGACTGTCTGGGCGTGGTGCATGCTCGCATCGGCAACCAAAGTAGCTCCTTATGGATGGAGGTGGTGTTGTCAGGTTTAATTGTTTCTGTGATGAGGCGTGCTGCAGCATTCAGGGCAGCTTTTAGGTGGACCGAGATGGCATCTGCAAGTAGGACATTTCCAGCCTCCAGGTGGGAGACAACCAGGGCTTGGACAGCTGTCCTGGCATTTTGAGTCGGGCTGAAAGACTTGATTTTGAGGAGGTGTTTTGAATGAGAGGTCATAGTCAATGGTTAAATGGACTGGGAAAGAGTTGAGGAGCGCATCCATTGAGCGTTATGGCAGACAGCCCATTCTGAACTTGGGCATGCTTGGTAGGGTTTTGTCAGGGCCAGTCTTAGCTCAGGCAGCGCCCCAGGATGAGGAAACAATATTTTGCACCCCTTCCCGGTCCCTGCGGTGGGAGAGGGTGGTTGGACACCAGATTTGCAGTTGCTCTGCTAAATAGAACACCACTGCCAAACCAGCAAGTGGGGCTCTATTTAATCAAGGGATTAACTTCCCGCTCCCCTACTGGAGCGGGAAGTTAATCACTTCAATAGAGTGCCACTGCCAAACCAGTAGGGTGCAGCCTACTTGTTTGCTAGTTTGCTAGTTAAGCTGTGGCGGCCCATTGTAATGAAAAGCACACCACTCCTCTGCTGGAGCGCCCGGCACCGGCATAAGAGCGGACCAAGCCCTTTGAAAAACTCCCCCGAGCTGGCGTGGCATTGGGGGTTAATGTGGCACTTCGGGTGGCTGCCCAGTTGGCCCGTTCCTAAAGCCGGCTCCTGGTTTTGTAGGAGAATGAATATCATTTTTGTAGGATACAGCTTTGGATCTGGGTTGTTTGGCCTAAAAAAACGTGACCTACTGCCTATTTCACCTACATATTTTGACTTCATTTATTTTACCTACTGCAGACAGAGACTCCCCGCAACCCCGCCTATTGCAGGGGGAGACCCACGCGTGCCACGACTTTCCCCCACCTCAACCTATTCCCTTACCCCAACCCACAACTAATTTTTTTATTAAAGCGTACCTTTCGACCTACTGAATTAGGTCAAAAAGATTCAGTCAAATGGGAGTAGGTCAAGTTGGCATTAGGTCAATTATGCCAATACCTGCAGCTTCAGATACATGCTTGACATCAAGGCTTGGCTATGGGGCAGACATTACATTATGCAATATATAGTTAGGTAAATCTGTCTGCAGGGCTGGAATGGGCCATAAAATTCTCTCGGGCACCAATGAAAAAGTGTTCCACAGTTTGAAATGACTAGTCATTCCTTTTGTGATACTGTTTGAATAGTACCCAAGGGGGAAT
This sequence comes from Ambystoma mexicanum, assembly GCF_040938575.1. NCBI lineage: Eukaryota > Metazoa > Chordata > Amphibia > Caudata > Ambystomatidae > Ambystoma > Ambystoma mexicanum. The sequence continues at coordinate 348,905,483 of NC_090935.1, forward strand.
TTTTTGATCAAATGTGACGCAAATTGTACATTGTAAAGAATATGTATTCAGCAACACTGGCCAAAACTATTAACTGCATAGTGAAGTAACTCATCAAACTGGCCCACATTGACCAAAATAACTGGCCCACACCAGCGTTTTCAGTTCGGTCATTGCCCGAGCCTGGCTGCCTGCCTTCTGCATATTGGTGTGTATTAATGTCAATGTTGGCAAGGAGAACCCCCAAGTCTTCTATGTAAAGATTGAAGAAGATGGGACAGGATCGAGGCTTATGGGACCCCTCGGGTTACTGGTAGTCGCTTTGATCTGTTGGGGCCAGATGGCACATTACAATGGATAGCATTAAAAAGTATACAGGGACATACTTTAGTATTTTAGAGTGAATTAAAGTATTTTTCAGGAAAAAACTCTGGGGCCAAACCAAATTTAGTGGGGATCTCATCAGTGAGACGCAGATATTAGTACTGTAGGGAAAAGATGAAGTGGCAGTGTTTTCTGTTCCATCTATATTGTTATTCAATGCAAAGCTCAGTCAAGCAAATGCTGTTCACAGATGGAGTTTGATAAGGTGTTAGAATCTTCCAATGGGGTCCATGGGTGGCCATGTGAGGTTTGAGCTCAGTTATGATGCCCAAGGTGGGAGCAGGCACTGGCAGAGTCCAAAGAAATCTAAAAGCTCCTTAGAGCAGAGGTTGCTCCATGGATCTTCCTTTGTGAGCACAGAAAGTCCTCACTGGCGAAGGTGGATCCGAAAGGTGCGTTACCGCCTGGAAGTACATGGCTGGATTTCACAAGGTGCTCTTGATCAGAGTCTTGTTCTTGCAGAACTGGATTCTCACACTTGGGCAAAGTATTGTTCATCATTTCCTATTGTGTAAAAGGTTTTATAAAGCAGCTGACCAGCCGCTTTTTTTGCTTCTAGAAGACTCAGGACAAGATCGTTGACTGCCCCCCTCTACATAGACAACTCCCTTTGCTAATCCCCATAATTACGCTCTGTTTTGTTTCACAAATTGACAAATTCTCGCACTGCAGATAGCCTTTCACTAGTAACAGTAGCTGCCAAGAGAAACCCATTTTAGTTCCTGGGTCAGTGGTGGAAGCTACTAGGCCCAGGGCTTTGAGTAGCTGTGAGGAAGGGCCCCTCCTCCTTATTCTGCGTCTTAGTCCCTCTTCACGCAGTAGAGGTGCTGGGGTCACAAAGAGAGTTTGGGACAAATAATTGCACTTAGAGCTGAGCAGGTATAAAGGAGTTACAGCTACCAGCAACATATAAGGTAGCTCAGAATGTGCTAGTCGGCCCGCAGTAAAGACAGGCCTGTGTTGATGAAGCACTAAAGGACACAGTACTTGTCCTAGGGCCTAACACCTTGATGCCACGACTCTCTTATTACATACACAGCTCTTAATTTGGCAAAACAGCATACAAGGTTGTCACAGCACATTCTTCAAATGAAACAGGCAAGGCAGAAATATGGTTTAGTTTTGCCAATACATTCACATTTTTGTATTTCACGTATCAAAATAATAATGCTGATTCTTGTCATTCTGAACATCCAATCATGACGTGATGTCACACATTTGATCTTTAAAGGTATATCTAAAAGAGCCATGAGTTGTGTTTAATTTTCAACTTGCTTCTCTATAATACTTTAATATTTTATATCCATATTCAAAGTACGTATCCCCAAAAATCTCCCCACGTGTTTTGACGCCGTCCATGCAGCTTCTATCATGAACATAATAAAGTATGCGGAATTATTGTTTAAAAATAAGAAAAAAATAAAGAAAATTAGAAAAGGAGGCATTTTCATCGAATATTATTATCTCTGACCCTTAAAACATCCTCTAAACAGTGTTGAAGGGAAGAGGTATTTGCGGATATTTTGACTGAATACGCTAAATTAACTTCTCTGTGCTGCTAGAAGAATGTCTATTCTGGAGCGAGTGCCTATGCAGATTAATGTGGGCTTTCATGGGCTTTAATGCAATAACGCCTGGATTTGGGAAGGGTTTGTGAGGGATTTACATGCTGAGGTCTTCCCAGTTGCCCATTTATATTGCCACCGGTGAGGTACCCAGTGTGATGCTGCCCTTTTAAGGGCTGCACGCATGCGGCAGAGTGACGCTGCACTCCGCCGTGTACAGTATAAATAAAAGGGGCGTTCCAGCCACGCAGAGCGACCGGGGAGCCCGAACCATACAGATGTGTCCTTGTGAGGTATGTAGCGGAAGGGGGCTGACGGGCTTCGGTGTGTGCGTAGGGCACACCACAACAGTGGCGATGAGGCGGGACTGCATCCCAGGCAGGCAGTGACATCAACAGTGATTTTTGTTAACTTTGCAACATCCGCACCTTTCAATCATGCCGCAGGGCAGGAGGCAGTCCACACGGTCGGCAGCCATTTTGTAACTGGTCCCAGGAAGGCTGCAGCAGTGTTTTCCCAAACATCTAAAGGCCATCTAGGGCCAATTTTTGGAACGCTTGGCAGCGGAGAGCTGCTAATACCATGTGCAGTGGTTTTGGATGAAAATTATACACATTTTTGACGTTTTATACCGAGTGAATGGTAGATCCTGGGGAGGCCTGCTAAGCCAGTAGGACAGTCTCTGGGCCCACCTAGCTCAATTTTTGGGACTACCACCCACATGGTGGAACAGAATTGGTGACAACATTCCCCTGGCAACATTGTTGGTGCACCACAGGATCAAGCTGGTGAAAGGGCTGAATCATCATCTTCCTGCCTGCAAGAAGAAGGAGCCTGAGTTGGGTCTCACACAAAGGTGCCTGTGTGCTCAAGACAATGGATGGCGGTAGACCAGCAGCACCTCAACAACAACCAGATCAAGGTCAGCCTCAAGCGCTGGCTCCTTAGGTGCCTGTCCAACCTCCAGCACAACCTCCTGTAGCGCCTGTCCAACCTCCAGTACAACCTCCAGCAGCAGCTGTTCAACCTCCAGCGCAGCTCCCTGCAATGGCTGCACCAAAACTACCAGGTGCAAGACCCTCAGGTACTTTACCACCATTGCCTGAGTTTGATATCTCAGGGGCACCTTCAAGCCTGGGGCCATGTTGGAAGATGTGGATGGACATACTGGAGATGTATTTCCGCACCACAATGGAGACTAATGATAACAGCAAGCTAGCAACCTTGCTGTATTGTGCAGGTCCAGCTGTGCATTAGGTATGTTTGTCACTCCAGCCACGTGATGTCTCATGTGCAGTAGCGAAGGATGCTCTCCATGACTATTTCCTACCTCTTGCTAACGCAGACTATGAGAGATTCCTCATGGGGGCAGCACGCCAAAAAGATGACGAGACACAACATGTTCTATAGTAGGCTGAGAAGGTTAGCAGTGACATGTGCATGGGTGGATCAAGAGTCAATGATCAGAAACAAGCTGATCCAGGGATGCACATCTGACAAACTAAGAGGACAAGTCCTGAGGGAACCCGGCATCACCCACTCACGAATTCTGGAACTACGGAGGTGCCATGAGGTTTCCGATCTGCGAGCTTCCCGAATGGAGGCAGGGGTACACCCCAGCAAGGCTGAAGAGATCTGTGCAGTGGGACGTGGCAGGGGAGCCAGACGCGAGAGAGGGGGGTCAGCTCCTGTCAACTCGTGCTCCAAGTGCGGATATGACATTCCCCACCCAGCAGAATGCCCGGCGATTGGGAAGACATGTGGCAGGTGTGGTGGTGCCGACCATTATGCAAGGATGTGCAGGGCCACTACTCCGGTGGTGGTTTCCAGAGGCCCGGTGAAGGCTGGGTTCTTCTGGCAGCAGCGATCCTTGAACGTTGCTCAGCTTGACCAAGCAGAGGACAATCCGGCCCCGGAAGAGGAAGAGGAGGAAGACGAAGAGAACGTGTTCTTTGTATTTAGCATAGGCGTGTCGAAGGCGAAGACAAGGAGGCAGCCTTGATGTCTGGTGCTGGTGAATGAATCCTCCATCCCTGTACTGGTAGACATGGGGGATTCAGTGAACGTTATGGCCCGTGAATACTATGACGCCATGATATGCCCTCCTTCCCTGACCGAGCCTAAGGCTCGCATTTTCACCTTTGGAGGAGCGGACCCAATCCATCTAGACGGTGCATTTGTTGCAGATGTTAAACATGGTCGGTCGGCGATAAGGGTCTGATTCTATGTGACACCGGTCAGAAGCAACATCTTGCTGAGCTGTGCAGCGTCAGAGTCACTGGGCATCATTACATTTGCATACTCTGTGTATGTAGATGACATTCAGGGCCTCCTGGAGAAACACACTGCTCTGTTTGAAGGAATTGGACAGATGGCCAGTGACCCGGTGAAACTACACCTAGATGACTCGGTTCAGCCTACTGCCCTCAAGCATCAACGAGTCCCATTTCACCTAAGAGAACTGGTGAATAAAGAACTGGCCAACTTGGTCAAATTGGACATCATAGAGAAGGTCGAGGGCCCGACACCATGGGTGTCTCCAATTGTAGTGGCTTGGAAACCGAAACAACTGGACTCTGTTCACATTTGCGTGGACATGCCCATACCCAGCAAGGCTATTAAGAGGGAGCGGTACCTCATGCCCACTATTGATGACATCATCACTGAACTACAGGGTGCCCGGTTCTTTTCAAAGCTGGACCTCCGGGCAGGGTACCATCAGGTGGTGCTACACCCCGAGTCAAGGTACATAACAACTTTTACCACTCAAAGGGGTCTCTACAGATACAAGAGACTGAGCTTCGGGGTGTCATCTGCATCTGAAGTATTTCAGAATATCATTTGTGGGGCGCTGGCAGATCTTGAGGGCGTCCTAAACATTAGTGATGACATCCTTGTATTTGCCAAATAGGAGTCGGACCACCTGGTGAAATTGGCTAAGACTTTTGAACGCCTGCAGTCTCTAGGCCTGACCCTGCACCAAGAGAAGTGTGAGTTCCTCCGCACCACCATTAAGTTCTTTGGTTTTGTATTCAGGGCCAGTGGGATGTCGCCCGATCCACGCAAGGTAAAGGACATCATGGAGGCTCTGGCCCCCGAAAATGTCTCAGAGGTGAGGAGTTTCCTCGGAATGGTCACATATTCTGGCAGTTTCACCTGCAACCTGGCAGCAAGATCTGAGCCCCTCAGGGCCCTTACGAAAAAAGACATGGCCTGACAGTGGGGCCCTCTCGAGCAAGCGGCTTTTGAGGACATTAAGGGTGCCCTCACGGCAGAAGACACCATGGCCTTTTTCGACCCTGCACTGGAATCGGAAATTGTGGTGGATGCCAGCCCGTTTGGCCTGGGGGCAGTGCTGACGCAGATAGATGCCAATCAACAGATCCGTCCCATTGCGTATGCTAGCAAAGCACTATCGGAGACGGAGCAACGATACTCCCAGATCGAGCGGGTGGCCGTGGCTGTCCTGTGGGGCTGCAGCCACTTCCGACTGTAAGAACCCTCATGTTGTACCACTATTGTTTTGCTTCTCATGTACTTAAATATATCTTCTCCCTTCCTTGATGTCGATATTACTGCACCCTCCATACTCTGCTGCCCTCTATTAACAGACAAGGTAACTGGAGCACACTTCAGAAGGAGGAGGCGGGATTACAGAGATTAACTCCCCCAAGAGTTCAGACTCAGGCTAAGAGAAGACCAATTCCCCACACTACTGTATCATCCCCATAAGGTTAACCTCAAGAATCTACTGGATACCTCGTTCATTTCCTTGCTTCCATTGAGAACACAGGCCAAAAGTCACTCTCATTTAAGAGTGCACGTGGATTCCTGTCCATCCTTTCTCTCGGGTTGGGGCCCTTCGGGGGCCTAGGGAGCAAGTGGAAGAGTGTGTGCTTTCCTACTCCTTTGGGTGTGACTTCAAAACACCTGTGCACTGAAGGAAGGGACGTTTGCACTTCCAGAGTATTGCTCTGTATGTAATTATCCCCTTTGACACAGCTGACTTGCCTTACACATTTGTACAGCCTTACCTCTAATTTAATTCTCTCTCACTGTTGTCAAGTGGCTTACTTGTCAATTAACTACATACAAGGACAACTCTATTCTCCACCCAAGGCTATTCTGGCATGGCTCAGATGAGGAAGATCCTTTTCTGTCAAACTCTTCTTTTGTGTCCCCCGTACTCATTCTGCACACAGAATGTTCCTGCCTCTTACACCTCCGCTAGTGGGCCTGATTTCACCAGAACCCTCTCTGCACATCAGCACAAGGGTAACCCAATTGAATGCCTGGTTAGTTGCCCTATCAACTTGAGCAATCCCACCATTAAGCATTCACATTACTTAATGTAATACCACCACCACACTAGTAAAAAGACTGCCACGAAAGTTCTGCCAGTCAAAAAGGGAAGCTTTAGTCCATTTTTATGATATAACATTCTATTTGGTATGAGTCAAATCTGTACGTTTTTGTCTCCCTAACTTTTCTCTCTTTTCCCCTTTCCAGTTCTCCTTGGCCCCCTTTCCTTTTAAACCCCACACACCACAGTCAGTCTGCATTTTATCCTGTATGGGGTTACAATTTGCCTGTTCACAGACAAGGTGAGATGCTTTTAGACCACTATAGCAGAGATGCGCGCAATATAGAAACGGATAACATTACATAATATAGCTTGTACTGATATTACGTACTAGAGGCAGATACGTGCTTGACATGGCAGAACAGTATACAGCTAGTAAAGGTAATCTAAAGGGGACAATTTTAAGAAAATGTGTAAATTAGTCAAGTGGCATATTCAAACTGTGTCCCACCATGGCACGTGCAGACATTTCTTTGTAAATAAATAGAACACAACACGTATTAATGTCCCCGTGTGTACTAACCTTCATTGGATGTGTCTATTCATCAATCAAGGTTAACAGAATGTTTCTTCACCCAATTTCAGTATTTAATGGATGATTGCCATTTCAAGGGAATTTTTTCAGTGCATGAGTGCAGAGAATCATAAAGAGATAATGAGGTCTTTGCTTCAATGCATTTTATTTAATAGGCCATATGTTTTTAACATTTTTTTTTATTTAGGTTGGTTCGGCTGATTTAGTTTCAACCTTTCAACCTTACATAAACAAAACGTTCACATAAAATATAATCCCATTTTTACATTTAAAAAAAAACAGTATCATTATTGCAATATTAAAATCAAATTTCACTCAAAACAAAAAAAATAAAGAAAAGAAAATATATCCACTTATATACAACGCTAATATAATATTAATACATCAGTTAAACCTTACCCTGATTCCAATTTACACTCAATGCTGAACATAATGCATAAGGCTAGCTTGCAGAAAGCAAATTCCAATTTTACTGCCTCAGGGTTTCCACCTTACTTGTTTACGTATTCAGTACATGATTACTGCATTAATAACTGATTTCCTGGTGGCATGAAATAAAGAATTCCACAACTGTTGCGGAGTCATGTCTCTATGGTCAACAAAATAATGCCTTAAAAAATAAAATCTTCGTGGGGCTTAATGCTACACAAGTTATTAACAAATGAAAGAGTGTTTCTTTTTCTTGGTTACAAAATCGGAAAGACAGCTCTGACATCATAATTAATTTGCGTCTTAACAAGACCTCTTTTGTAGGCCATAAATTAAGCCTGAAGAGCAAAAATCTGAGCGCTGCTGGGGGCTTGTGGATTTTATTAGATATGCTGCTGTTACTCCATGTTTTTTAATTGCGAGTGGATGCTGTGTTTAATTTTTATACATCAAACAGCTGTTAAGGATTTCAATCAGGCGATGCACACCTTAGTCTTAGCCCAGTATGCAGCGTGCAATTGAAATGCTTAGGTTAGATTAGATTAAATATTGAGATGATACACCACTCATATCACACCCCCTTTTCAAATACCCTCGGTCACAATGGACCAGGAACCAGGCTGGTTGATAAAATATAATCTTAATTTATTTATTTGAAAATTAAAAGAAATCATACAATTTATAATATGGGGGAGCAATCACCAATGGGACGATAAGAACAATATGAATGTAAGCAATGCAATTAGTTTAACCTTCTATTGACACAACTACAAAACAAAAGGGAATTGGAGCATTTTTTGATTTCAGGTAAGATAGCACTTGAGTTAGAATTTCCCCCTGCAATGTTACCTCAACCCACAAATAATCAATTTTAAGTAGATAAACAGAATCAGCAGGTAATCAGGAATGACAGACAAGAAACAGAATTTAAATCTGACCTACCTTCCCCAAACAAGAGAAAAAAACGGATTTCAAACACTGGCAATGCTTAACTGACACTCGGAAATGGATGAATACATCAATGAATGGGTATAACTCTTGAAACAAAAAACAATTCTTTACTGGAGCAACACTGGAAAGATACTGGCAATCACAACAAATGGATCGAGCACAAGCATACAATTTGAAATTGAATGGAAGATTGAAAACAGTCTATAATCAAAATGACAAGTTGTAAAATTACCACACTTTTGAAAATCCCGCCTGAATTTACCAAAACAGTTTTTAATAAAAACGGGTGAAATATGGTAAATGCGGTTTTTGTGTTGGGGTGTAGCTATGGATCCTAGGTACAATATGAACGTTAAATGAAGTCTCTAGCTGTGAAATTGAATGAGTTATGCAAGATCTAGTGAGGCGCGAAAAAGGAAAATAAATCAATTTTGACAACGACAGTTTTAATCTACACTAGGGCATTCAGGCTATGCTACCAGATTGAGACAGAGTAAGCCCCAGGGTTTACTCGCGAGTTCAACCCCAGCACACCCGCGCCCGCCCTGGCGGACCCAGTCCGATCACTCCAAACAGGATTAATAGGTCAGGATTTTACAAGACAAAATTATTAAAGATATTGGCACTAGCACAAGGAATAAAAGGCAGGGTTTCAAGAATGATTTTGACAATATTACAATGATCATGATAAGGATAGGAGGACTTAGAGATTGGGATGGAACAAAGCAAGGCAAGGTATACTATGGTTTCCATTTATACTGACAGTCCACTTTAGTTAGTTAGGATTTTGGATAGTCAGCGGTTCTGGTCGCCACATGGATCTGGTCTAACACAGGACAGCCGGACAAAATCAACGGGACAGGGTCAGTTGGGCAGGGACTGGATACCAAAGGATAGTTCTTCTGGACTGGCAATTCTGGTTACTGGATAAGATAGGGCATAGGGCATGGATAGCAGCAGCATGCAGTGAGTGGCAAGCCAGGTTAGTTCAGGATGCTTCCCAAAACACCACTGCGTTTCCCTTGGTTATGGAGATTATTTTAGAATTGATGCCTAGCTGAAGCAAGATCAGCAAGGTTTGGCCTTGTGGTTGGGATCTGGAGTCTAGATGAATAAATGTAAGATGAAGACAGGAACAGGACAGGACGCCGGGTCGGAAATCAGGAATCGGTCAGGAATCCGGTGTGTGTCCTTGTCTGTTGTCAGGGTCCCTTATTTATAAGGCCTAATGACATCATCACAGTATATGACAGGGGCAGGCTTCACTACACATGCCCCTAACAATAGGATTGGACAAGGGCATAGTTTCCGCCTTGCTCACAGCTGGTTGGATATCAGAAAGTGATGTCAAGTTTATGAGGTGATTTTTACAGTGTCTAGAAACCTCCCATAGTTACAGGAACTGCAATCTAATTTTTCCACAAACAGATATGTGTGTACAACCTCTTAGTAAATCAGATGCACAGGTTACATGTTTTGTGCCTACCATTTCAATCCAAACCTCTAGTCCGTGAGGCTTGGTTTTGTTCCTCAGCCAGTTTTTTGCGCTTTTCAATGGGATTCATATTACTTGAAGTTCTGCAACTTTATACATGGGTGGGGATTGTCATGAGGAATGGATGTACAAAAGCTTACATGTATGACATGGATGCTTTTCTTGTTATTCAACATACATCACCATTTCTGTCCCCTTGGTGTCATCACATTCTACCAAGTTTCAAAATACAGCCACAATTTCACTTTTACGCTGTTAAAATTCAAAACTTTTACCAATTTTGGCAACTAAGATATAAGTCTTTTAAAGTTCTTTATAAAATAGTCTTTAGAACAAATGGAAGTCACTGTTTGTCATTTTTTTCTTTCCAGCTGACACCAACTGGCATTACCTTTCAAGCAGGATGGGGGATTCCTTCAGCCTGATTGAAGTTTTATGGTCTTTGACACCTCCGATGTCCTTCCCTGGGAACTGCATTGTCCCAGCCTGGAGTACAGACGAATGTCTGACGAGCTTGGGAATTTTCTTTGTCCTGGAAGTTTATGGTGTGCCTCCCTTCCTATGGGAAGTTACAGGGCTGTGACTTGAATAACTGGTTATTCTTGGGAGCTTGCAAACTCAGCCCATGAGTTTTAATCTTTATTTTCTCATTCTAAGTCTTGAATTAAAACCTGTGGAATCAAAATAGCCTATGTCCGTATTTATCCCCAGCCACAAACCTTTTCACATTGCTGGGTAATGGCAGGCTTTCCATTAACAGTTTACTTTTTAAATGGGCAATTTTCCTCCTTCAGCTTTGCAAAAGCTCATTTTACACGTGCTGAAAACTGCTAGCATTTCTTTCATTAAATTCGGTTTGGCAGCCCCATCTGCCTTTGCAATACTTTCTTGCAGCCAAAGTGATTTTCCTGGAAGCATGAGTTTTATCTGAACACTGATACATGAAACTGACCAGGCTCAGATAATTGAAGTTCTTTTGAAGACAGCTGGTGTTTGATACATTGCGGAGAAATACGCGCGCTTTCCCGTGCGAGTAAAAGCAGAGTTCTTGGTTACTTTTTCCAAAGTTACTTTTGACAGGGCCTGTCATTCAGAATAAGGTCCGGTTTTGCTAAGACACAATGGGCCTCCAAAACCGGGTCTGGGTTCCCTGAATGGGGAATTACCGGGCCATTCCGAGTTAGGAGGGCCGGGTAATTCCTCCCTCAGGGAACCTGGACCCAGACCTTCCCATTCGAGCCCCCATGGGCTCAATGGAAATGGGTGCAGGGAGCTAACAACGGGCCGATTACGACCGGCCCATTGTTAGCTCCCTGGTCCCCTAGCGGACCCCGTTAACCCATTCCACCTGACTCGTAATGAGAACCAATGACCTCTCCTGGGCCTGGCAGGACCTTTTCAATCACAGCAGTTTCTTAGTAAATGGATGGATTTAGCAATAAAGAGTGAAAAAGGTTTCATTGTTAAAGGAAATTTTGGGGTTGACAGCAAAGCAATGCTGCCTATTTACTTAATTCCATGTATACATTTCAGAGGCACACTGGCATGCTCCTGCAGTGTGTCCCCTTGTTTCACCCCACTTGAAATGTGTGTGGCAGGGTGATGCAGCCATTTTTTTGGTTGTTGTAAAAACGCAATTTCAAGATCCTGGTGCGCACAGGAGCCAGCGCAGCCGTTTTGCTGTTTCTTGCACCAATGTAGCAAAGTGATGTGGTAAAGCACAGATGAGCGGGTCAATATATCCCACCCAGCATGCCTTAGTATATATCCAATTACAATTGCATAATTTGCCCTTGGCCTTGTCTGGGTTAGTAGTCAATAAAGTAATGGATATATCAGCATTGCTCAAAATTGTTAGCACTTCAGACCGCCATGCTTTAGGGAATTTGTCATCAGATGTCACCATATAAGAGGACAATATATGGAGAAGGCCATTTGCAACATTGTTCAAGATAAGTTTCCTATATAGCGCACATTATTTCCAATTATACATGGCGTTCATAGATATAAACCCTAATTCAAATCGAATCACAGATATGGGCTCTGACATTAGAAGATGCAATGCTTTCTTCCAGTAAATGCTCTCTAATCTTGTCCAATAACTAGAGGGTTTCCATGCTTTTGTCTCTGCTGCCTATAACAAAACCGGGGTCACCTTCATCTTATAATAAGATATCAGCGGCGCGATCGAAAACTTACAGTACATACGGTCTATAAGCTTGATTTGAGAAATAGCAGAATGTAATTTATTTTTTATACTCTCATCGTATAACTTATCATTTGGGTGATTATTCACCAATACACCTAGGTACATATATTGGGTGACTGTCTGTAATGTACTATTCCGGTCATAATTAATAAAAAAAGTAAAGGTAAAATAAAATTGCAATCGAAACCAGTACAGGACAGGAAGAGATGATAAAATATGTAGGTGGATACAGTAATGATGTAAAAGACACTACTTCCCCCAAATGCTAAAAGCAAATATAGAACATATAAGAATCTTGTGGGTGCCTTGTGAGTTTGTCTCACCTCACGGGCCGGTGGGTATCCATCCCATTTGGAAGGTTGCTGTCCACGCGCTTGTTTTTTTATAGTGCACCCTCGTTTTGTAAAAGGTGCCTTGTAAGTTGAAAAGGGGGGCCATCTTCTAACAGTGTGAACTTCTCTTTAATAGTCTACCCTGTTTGTGTGGCAAATGCTTTCTCTCAGTTAGTGCGATAGTCCGTCTTTTATTTCTTTGCATATAAAAGTCTACTTAGCATTCAGTGCCTCTCATAAAATATAAAGGGGGAGGAAAAGGTTATAACCACCAATGCCGAATGTATGAGAACCATTGTTTACAGTGTGCCCACGTTTAGAGAACATTCTTTACATAATCATGGTAAAAGTCTGCGTGCCTGATTCACAGAAGTGTTTTATAATGGCACAGTCTCATAGGAAAACATTCTGTGAATCAGCACTTGTGTGTCTGTGTCAAAATATATTCATCAGTTAGTCTTTCTTGTACTCTGTATGTCAATAAGTTATTTATCAAACATTGCTTGCATAGAAGGATAGCTACATTATTAAACATTCATGTGGTCCGAACAATCTGTTTCCCATTTGAATTTGTCAGAGTTATTGGCTACATTATGGTATGAGACAAATACTAACATTATTGATACAGGACATAGTATGAAAAAACAAAGTTGTGGTTTGCAATATACACACACATTTACATAAATGTATTTATTTATTTGCGTCTTACAGTTTAACAAACACACTTTTCACACATTTAAGAAAAAAGAAAAGAAAAAAACTTAGTACAGAATCCACTTCCACAAAACAATACACATCTCTAAAAACCATCTCAAATAGTAAGACAACATTTTTAAATTAATCACAACTATTCTACTCCGAAAACAAAAGAAAAAAAGATAAGAAAGGAAAAAGTATTTTCCAAAAGATTGAAAACATCAGGGGGCTGATTCATGGAATTTGTGCGCCAAAAAATAGGGATTTGTGCGCCATTCTGCCTGCAAATCCCTGTTTAACAAATTCCATGAATAAGCCCCTATATTTCAAATCAATATTTCATAAACATTCAGTAGAAAATAGTAGATTCAGAAAACGTTGCTAGTATACAAAAACACCTAAAACAAAGGATATACATTCTAACATCTTTAAAAAAAGATGTCTTTCAATTTTAAACCCATTCTTCATTAGGAGTCCACCCCCAAATATCAACTCCAAAAACCTAATCGCAGTTATTAATAGGGCAGGGTTTGTCTCACAAAGCAGAGCATGCCAAAGTCTCACCTCACCAGATATCTCTAGAGAAAGGTCAAATTTACCAAATAGTGTGTCCCGAACATTCCTAAGGGAGCAACATATCATTAATAAATGGTACAATCGTTCTATTACCATCTTACAAAAGGGCAAATTCGTTTAGCTCTTGGGATTTTCTCTCTTGCCCCCGTAACTTCAAGTGTAGGAAATAAATGTATTTTTACACGCAGCTAGACTTGCCTGAACCTTTTGGACAGGTATTTCTGCAGAACAGTTTGGAGGGAGTTGCAGGATTTTATCTCTTAAATAAAGTGATTAGAAATCCTGTGATTTAACAACCTAGTTCTATCCTCTATCCATTCAGTTTCATATAAAGGTTTTTTCACCTCGTCTGGTCTCTTTCAGCTCATACCTCTAGACGGGCCAAGATCTTAACCGCATTTATATATCCATACAGAGAGAGGTTTACAGTTCCCAAGAAGCATCACCGTTTGTAATTTTGTCCACAGTGTACCAGAAGGAGGGTCTAAACAGCCTTTGTAAATCTGCAAATATTTCCAGTCAATTATAGCTTGCAGCAATGTAAGGCCCAGCCAATGTTTTATTGCATTCAAAGGGACCCCATTGGGTAATGAAAGGACCTTTTGCCACCTCTTCCAGTACCTCAGTGCAATGGATTATTTTGGGAACAATTTTCTGTTCAATTGTCTGTGTTGGTGCCAAGATACTTAAAATATTGTACCTGTTCAAGTTGATTGCCATTAATAGTCCACTTAAATGTTTTCCTTTTTTTTTTCTTGAGGCATTTAAAACCAATATTTTTAAGTTACACACTGTGAGCTCTAGACCCAGGTTCCAAAAGTAGTCATTCACTGCTATCAGTGCCTTTTGTATCCCCAATTGTGAATAATCAAATAGCACCAGATCATCAGCATGTAGCAAAGCTGGTGTATTTGTATTAGCATGTTCAAAACAGCTCATATTTAATTATGTCAAAAACATGAAGTAGTTGTGGACAATTGCTACCATGTTGAGACCCTAAGATTATCGTCTTAAAAATACAAGCAGTTTATGATCCATGTTAAGGCTTTTTGGCAAATGTCCATGGCATTAATTCAATATGCTTTTCTCAGACGGCAAAAACCATGCTCTAATGGATCAAAATACACTCCTTACCACATGGATAAGACTAATAGTATATATAGCAAAAAAGGAATGTAAACACCGTACAATATACCCACAGAGATGACAAACACTAGGAATCAAATATTCCCAAATATACTTATTCATACATAAATTTATTTAATTATAACACTCGTTAAAATGATCACATTACATAAAATTCATAGATTGAACACACAATATATAAAAAACATCAAAAGACTGTACTTTACAACACACATGAAAATCCCAAAAATGGGTTGATTCTGTTAATTTTAACTTGACTCCGTGTGAAACTCCACACTGGAGTGATTTCTCTTTTAACTCGGTTTTATTGGTACTTGCTCAGTAACTCAACCCTACTTGTACAAGTTTCTGTCCTGAAAACACAGATTAATGTGGGACATTCATCAGGGGTAAAGTGATATGTGTTTTTTCCAAAAGGTGATGGTGTTTCCTCCTATCACTTTCTTGCAGCCATAAGATTTCTAAAATTAACTCCCTGTGGAATAAAAACAAAATATATTACTAAATTTGTACGACTGTTTCGTGTCTTATAATTTAGACTACAAAACTCAGCACCCTGATCCAAAAAAGGGTGTTAGGATATATATATATAATTACATACCTTATAAATTGTGGTAATAACTTCCACTACAATGCCAAATCTTTGGTATTGATAAAAGCGGCTTCCAATTAGTTTAAAGAAGGTCGCTCCAAAACTTCCTCTCAAGTTCTACAAAAAACACATAAGGAAAAAAACTTTTTTCTAAGAAAAGCTTTTTCAGGGGTAGGTTTCAGAATGGTAAAGGAACTTTACATGATCCTATATTTCTGTATGAAATACTCAAATCTTACTTACCGATCCTATTACATAGATCGGTGCTCGGGATAAGAATTGGCCTCCATCTTGAAAGGTGGTGAATCAATGGACGGCAAAGAAAGGGACTTCCTGTAGAGTTTAAAATTAAAAACACAGGAAAAACGCTTACTTCTGAAATTTTTATTTCAAAGTTTAATTTCAAAATTTTAGATTTCAAAAAAAGGGGGGGGGGAGTTTTTTACATTTCCCAGTATATACTAATATACTTTATGTAATAGGAAAAAGGGTTTAAAACTAACACCCGAGGTTCTGAAGGTAAAGATAAATAGTCTTCCTGCTGTTTATTTTCTGATGGCAGTTTCTCATCACATCAAAGAGTATCCACTCCCTCTTACCTTAAAATGGAAAAAGGATGAGCGAGAAAAAATTCAGGCCGCAGAACAGGTTCCTGGTATGTCTGTGCCGTTTTCAAAAGGAAAACTGGACCGCCTTTTAAATCCCTTAATTCAATGCGGGTGTGTTTCACGTGACGCGATGAAGCCATGCGCAAATAGGCACGCGCGATGACGTCATCACGCACGCGCGATGACATCATCACGCGACGCGCAAAAGCGTCATCACGTTCCGCGTGACGCCAAACTGGCGTATGCCCAATTGGTTGGGGCAAGGAAACAAAGATAACTAGGGAACACATGAAGTTAAGTACTACCTCGTTTCCCTAGGTCTACTGGGAAATGTAGTACAAAGGAGCCTGGTCATGGCAGACTAAAAAACGACCAGAGACGGGACACAACCAGATTCATAGTAGAAAAATACAGGAACACAGGACCTGGTGGCGCGATGTCGTCACGCGTAACATGACACGCGCGATACCGTCATTACGCAAGGTGCAAAAACGTCATAACGCTCCGTACGACGCCATATTGGCGTACGCCCAAATTGTTAGGGCAAAACACCAAAGATAAATGGAAAAACAAACAGACTCAAGTGCTACCTCATTTCCCTGGGTCTACTGGGAAATATAGAGGGAAAAAGCCTAGTCGTGGAAAGGTACAAGGGAAAAAGGAAGAAGACCAGAGACTGGACACAATCTACTTCATAATGGCCAAATAGTACAGGTAAAAAAATACCATTGCAGAGTTTTGTGAAAAAAACCACAACCTGTTTGGAAAAAATACATATTTATTTGGGAAATTTCTAGAAGGTCGCTATTAACTCAGGCCCACAACAGGAGGGGGGATTGGACAACAAAATTAGTCAACCAAGGGCTAAATATGTCAAATATAGATGTAAATGAACAACCCTACAGATATAGGAACATAGTCACCTCATGATTTTAACAAAAAACTATGTAACAAGAATGACTGCAGAAAACAGGAGAAACATTAAGCATTATGCCACTCTATATTTTCGTTCAAACCCCAAATATGACTTTTTGTTTGGAAAATTAGTTTTTGTTCCAGGCTCAAAAGTTTCCTATTGATCAAATTTTGTGTTTTACCTTTTATATGTTTTAAAATTGTCCAATTAAAATCTGTACATTTATGATTTTTTTCTAAAAAGTGCTTAACGAGTGGTGCTTGTTCTACCTTGTTCCTGATACAACTTTTATGCTCAGTCATTCTTATTTTACACTTGCGACTAGTTTTTCCAATATAAATGCATTGGCACGGGCATTTGATGACATATATAACATTCTCTGTATCACAATTAGTATGTTCAGTAATGTTCCATTCTTTTTTAAGGCCTAAGTCCACCTTAACAGTTTTTTTGGTCTGTGTACACATGATACATTTTCCACATGGGTGGTGTCCTACTACTGGAGGTAAGTTCCACAATCTTTTCTGCTGAAACCCTTTATTTACATTATTGCCAATGTCATTCCTCATCACCAGATTACGTATGGTGGTACTTTTCTTGAATGCTACTAGCGGTTTCATATTCTCCTTTGGCATCACCTTTTTCCAGTTTTTATTGATGATACCTTTGATTTTATAGGATAAATTGCTAAAAGTGTTCACAAACACTAAAGGGCTCTCCTTGCGAGTCCTGTTCTGGTGTAATTGGTGATCAAGTAGGGCTTCTCTGTTATTGTTAAACGCCCTCTTCGCAGCGTCTTTGACCAAACGTTTTGGGTATCCTCGAGCTGTGAGTTTTGTAATCAATTTATTAGCACCTTCCTCGTATGACTCTCTAGTACTGCTGTTTTTCTTAATGCGAAGAAATTGACCAAAAGGTAAATTATTTTTCACATGTTGGGCATGATGACTAGTGAAATGAAGGAGGGCATTTCTATCTGTCTCTTTATTGTAAGGTTTAACCAAAAGGGTGCCTTGGTGATGATATATAGAGATGTCTAAAAAATTCACCATATCATTACTCATATTCATTGTAAATTTTAGGTACCTATTTTGTTCATTCAGCCATATGTTGAATTGATTGGCCTCTTCTGTGGTACCCTTCCAGATAACAAAAATGACGTCTATATACCGTAGCCAACATATTATGTTGTCTTGAAAAGGGTTGAGACTACGATATATGATTGTTTCCTCAAACATGTTAACGTATAAATTCGCTAGATTGGGTGCCATGGCAGCCCCCATGGCAGTCCCTTCAATTTGTACGTAAAACTGGCCCATGAATTGAAAAAAATTGTTTGTCAAAGCCATCTCCGTACACCATTTTATAAAAGAATTGGAGACAGGGTGATCATCTTCTCTCTTGAGGAGGGTTTCTTCTACAACTTCGAGGGTAGCTCGTTGAGGTATGTTGGTATATAGAGCTTGTATGTCCAGACATAGTAATGGATTAATATCTGGGTTGAAATAATTACCCTCAATTCTAGTTATAGCATCGGTAGTGTCTTTCACGTAACTTTTCATGCTGGATACAAACGGGCGAAGATAGTAATCCACATACTTGGATAAAGGTTCCAATAAAGAATTAATCCCAGAGACTATAGGTCTCCCGGGAGGATTCCTTAAGTTTTTATGGATTTTAGGGAGTATATAAAAGATTGGAATTCTGCCATTCTCTCTCACAAGATATTCTCCTTCTTGTTTATTGATAAGTTTTAAATCCACTGCTTTGGTCACTTTATCTCTAATGATTTTAAGTAATTCATTGCTAGGATCACTATCTATTTTCTTATAGTGGTTAGTGTTGGACAGTAAATTCAAGCATTCCTCCACATACTGAGTTCTATCCAGAACTACTATCGCACCCCCTTTATCAGCTTGTCGAATGATGATATTGGGATTTGACCCTAAAGATTTTAAGGTACTTTGTTCATTTTTGCTTAGGTTTGAGTGGCTAGGGATGCCCCTCAATTCCAGAACACTTAAATCTTCCAATACTTTCCTTTCAAAAACAATGGATTCAGGAGAGTAAGAGGAAGGGGGGGCACAAAAAATTGAAGGATTTCTTAAGCCACTACAGTTTCCTGAACCATTAAAGGTGTTGTTTTCAAAAAATTCTTTTAGGTGGACTTTTCTCATAAATTTTTGAAACTCCACTCTAAACTCAAAAGGATTATGGTATTTGGATATAACATAATTCAAACCTTTATTCAACACAAATTTTTCATGTTCAGTTAGTGTGGTAGCAGAAAGATTCACTACCAACCCCTGTGGCTCCGGGTCTGCATCCGGTCTGGGGCCCATTGTCTTTGTCCATTGCCTCTTTCTAAAAAAGGCTGCCTTTGGCCATTTCTACCCCGATTGTTACCTCTTGCACCTCTTCCTCTATTAGGTCTGTTCTCACCTTCATTACTATTCCCACTCGATCCTGTTCTACTGTATTCATCATTATCATCAGATCCTGTACTGGAGCTATATGAGGTATTCCTAAAACGCACTCTACGATTATGTTGTTGGTTGGAATTTTGCCCGGATTTCGGATTTCCAAATTTATAGTCTTTGTTAGTATAGATGAACGCTTTCTCATGAGAAAAATTCTGTACATCTTTCTTCATGCGTTTCACTCGTTCTGTAATTGTTTCTGTTTTAAACTCCTGCATCTCTTTCAAATGTTTGTCTAGACTGGTTTTAAAAGCCTCAACTTCAAACTTTTTCTTAATCTCTTCTTCCAATGATTTTAAGTCCACTTCTATTTTTTTAGCAGTTTCTTGTGCTGTTTCAATTATTAAGATAAGCCAATCTCGGCCACATTTGTTGGAAATGTAACTCCATTTCAATTTAAAATCGGGGCTGTCCAAAAATAATCTAGGTTCATTCTTGACAATCAAACCTTGTGGTAACGCCTGATTCTTGTCGTATTCTAGCATGATGATAGCGTGTAGCTCGGTTCTTATGAGTCTTTTTCTTAATTGTGCGAGTTCGTCCCATTGATCATCTTTAGTAAGAATATCTAGGTCTTTGTCCAGACCCATTATTGGTAAGGATTCTATCAATTTCCGCACATATTCATCATTATATGCCAGACATTTTTCTGATTGTGACGCCATCCTATAATATTGTTTTACTTGATTCAAGTTTTAGCCTATGGTTCCTAAAAAACTTAGAGAGGTATACTGGCTCAACACGCCACCGAGACCAAATGGTCTCTCAATATGTTTTTCTCAGACGGCAAAAACCATGCTCTAATGGATCAAAATACACTCCTTACCACATGGATAAGACTAATAGTATATATAGCAAAAAAGGAATGTAAACACCGTACAATATACCCACAGAGATGACAAACACTAGGAATCAAATATTCCCAAATATACTTATTCATACATAAATTTATTTAATTATAACACTCGTTAAAATGATCACATTACATAAAATTCATAGATTGAACACACAATATATAAAAAACATCAAAAGACTGTACTTTACAACACACATGAAAATCCCAAAAATGGGTTGATTCTGTTAATTTTAACTTGACTCCGTGTGAAACTCCACACTGGAGTGATTTCTCTTTTAACTCGGTTTTATTGGTACTTGCTCAGTAACTCAACCCTACCTGTACAAGTTTCTGTCCTGAAAACACAGATTAATGTGGGACATTCATCAGGGGTAAAGTGATATGTGTTTTTTCCAAAAGGTGATGGTGTTTCCTCCTATCACTTTCTTGCAGCCATAAGTTTTCTAAAATTAACTCCCTGTGGAATAAAAACAAAATCTATTACTAAATTTGTACGACTGTTTCGTGTCTTATAATTTAGACTACAAAACTCAGCACCCTGATCCAAAAAAGGGTGTTAGGATATATATATATATAATTACATACCTTATAAATTGTGGTAATAACTTCCACTACAACGCCAAATCTTTGGTATTGATAAAAGCGGCTTCCAATTAGTTTAAAGAAGGTCGCTCCAAAACTTCCTCTCAAGTTCTACAAAAAACACATAAGGAAAACAACTTTTTTCTAAGAAAAGCTTTTTCAGGGGTAGGTTTCAGAATGGTAAAGGAACTTTACATGATCCTATATTTCTGTATGAAATACTCAAATCTTACTTACCGATCCTATTACATAGATCGGTGCTCGGGATAAGAATTGGCCTCCATCTTGAAAGGTGGTGAATCAATGGACGGCAAAGAAAGGGACTTCCTGTAGAGTTTAAAATTAAAAACACAGGAAAAACGCTTACTTCTGAAATTTTTATTTCAAAGTTTAATTTCAAAATTTTAGATTTCAAAAAAAAGGGGGGGGGGAAGTTTTTTACATTTCCCAGTATATACTAATATACTTTATGTAATAGGAAAAAGGGTTTAAAACTAACACCCGAGGTTCTGAAGGTAAAGATAAATAGTCTGCCTGCTGTTTATTTTCTGATGGCAGTTTCTCATCACATCAAAGAGTATCCACTCCCTCTTACCTTAAAATGGAAAAAGGATGAGCGAGAAAAAATTCAGGCCGCAGAACAGGTTCCTGGTACGTCTGTGGCGTTTTCAAAAGGAAAACTGGACCGCCTTTTAAATCCCTTAATTCAATGCGGGTGTGTTTCACGTGACGCGATGACGCCATGCGCAAATAGGCACGCGCGATGACGTCATCACGCACGCGCGATGACGTCATCACGCGACGCGCAAAAGCGTCATCACGTTCCGCGCGACGCCAAACTGGCGTATGCCCAATTGGTTGGGGCAAGGGAACAAAGATAACTAGGGAACACATGAAGTTAAGTACTACCTCGTTTCCCTAGGTCTACTGGGAAATGTAGTACGAAGGAGCCTGGTCATGGCAGACTAAAAAACGACCAGAGACGGGACACAACCAGATTCATAGTAGAAAAATACAGGAACACAGGACCTCGTGGCGCGATGTCGTCACGCGTAACATGACACGCGCGATACCGTCATTACGCAAGGTGCAAAAACGTCATAACGCTCCGTACGACGCCATATTGGCGTACGCCCAAATTGTTAGGGCAAAACACCAAAGATAAATGGAAAAACAAACAGACTCAAGTGCTACCTCATTTCCCTGGGTCTACTGGGAAATATAGAGGGAAAAAGCCTAGTCGTGGAAAGGTAAAAGGGAAAAAGGAAGAAGACCAGAGACTGGACACAATCTACTTCATAATGGCCAAATAGTACAGGTAAAAAAATACCATTGCAGAGTTTTGTGAAAAAAACCACAACCTGTTTGGAAAAAATACATATTTATTTGGGAAATTTCTAGAAGGTCGCTATTAACTCAGGCCCACAACAGGAGGGGGGATTGGACAACAAAATTAGTCAACCAAGGGCTAAATATGTCAAATATAGATGTAAATGAACAACCCTACAGATATAGGAACATAGTCACCTCATGATTTTAACAAAAAACTATGTAACAAGAATGACTGCAGAAAACAGGAGAAACATTAAGCATTATGCCACTCTATATTTTCGTTCAAACCCCAAATATGACTTTTTGTTTGGAAAATTAGTTTTTGTTCCAGGCTCAAAAGTTTCCTATTGATCAAATTTTGTGTTTTACCTTTTATGTGTTTTAAAATTGTCCAATTAAAATCTGTACATTTATGATTTTTTTCTAAAAAGTGCTTAACGAGTGGTGCTTGTTCTACCTTGTTCCTGATACAACTTTTATGCTCAGTCATTCTTATTTTACACTTGCGACTAGTTTTTCCAATATAAATGCATTGGCACGGGCATTTGATGACATATATAACATTCTCTGTATCACAATTAGTATGTTCAGTAATGTTCCATTCTTTTTTAAGGCCTAAGTCCACCTTAACAGTTTTTTTGGTCTGTGTACACATGATACATTTTCCACATGGGTGGTGTCCTACTACTGGAGGTAAGTTCCACAATCTTTTCTGCTGAAACCCTTTATTTACATTATTGCCAATGTCATTCCTCATCACCAGATTACGTATGGTGGTACTTTTCTTGAATGCTACTAGCGGTTTCATATTCTCCTTTGGCATCACCTTTTTCCAGTTTTTATTGATGATACCTTTGATTTTATAGGATAAATTGCTAAAAGTGTTCACAAACACTAAAGGGCTCTCCTTGCGAGTCCTGTTCTGGTGTAATTGGTGATCAAGTAGGGCTTCTCTGTTATTGTTAAACGCCCTCTTCGCAGCGTCTTTGACCAAACGTTTTGGGTATCCTCGAGCTGTGAGTTTTGTAATCAATTTATTAGCACCTTCCTCGTATGACTCTCTAGTACTGCTGTTTTTCTTAATGCGAAGAAATTGACCAAAAGGTAAATTATTTTTCACATGTTGGGCATGATGACTAGTGAAATGAAGGAGGGCATTTCTATCTGTCTCTTTATTGTAAGGTTTAAACAAAAGGGTGCCTTGGTGATGATATATAGAGATGTCTAAAAAATTCACCATATCATTACTCATATTCATTGTAAATTTTAGGTACCTATTTTGTTCATTCAGCCATATGTTGAATTGATTGGCCTCTTCTGTGGTACCCTTCCAGATAACAAAAATGTCGTCTATATACCGTAGCCAACATATTATGTTGTCTTGAAAAGGGTTGAGACTACGATATATGATTGTTTCCTCAAACATGTTAACGTATAAATTCGCTAGATTGGGTGCCATGGCAGCCCCCATGGCAGTCCCTTCAATTTGTACGTAAAACTGGCCCATGAATTGAAAAAAATTGTTTGTCAAAGCCATCTCCGTACACCATTTTATAAAAGAATTGGAGACAGGGTGATCATCTTCTCTCTTGAGGAGGGTTTCTTCTACAACTTCGAGGGTAGCTCGTTGAGGTATGTTGGTATATAGAGCTTGTATGTCCAGACATAGTAATAGATTAATATCTGGGTTGAAATAATTACCCTCAATTCTAGTTATAGCATTGGTAGTGTCTTTCACGTAACTTTTCATGCTGGATACAAACGGGCAAAGATAGTAATCCACATACTTGGATAAAGGTTCCAATAAAGAATTAATCCCAGAGACTATAGGTCTCCCGGGAGGATTCCTTAAGTTTTTATGGATTTTAGGGAGTATATAAAAGATTGGAATTCTGCCATTCTCTCTCACAAGGTATTCTCCTTCTTGTTTATTGATAAGTTTTAAATCCACTGCTTTGGTTACTTTATCTCTAATGATTTTAAGTAATTCATTGCTAGGATCACTATCTATTTTCTTATAGTGGTTAGTGTTGGACAGTAAATTCAAGCATTCCTCCACATACTGAGTTCTATCCAGAACTACTATCGCACCCCCTTTATCAGCTTGTCGAATGATGATATTGGGATTTGACCCTAAAGATTTTAAGGTACTTTGTTCATTTTTGCTTAGGTTTGAGTGGCTAGGGATGCCCCTCGATTCCAGAACACTTAAATCTTCCAATACTTTCCTTTCAAAAACAATGGATTCAGGAGAGTAAGAGGAAGGGGGGGCACAAAAAGTTGAAGGATTTCTTAAGCCACTACAGTTTCCTGAACCATTAAAGGTGTTGTTTTCAAAAAATTCTTTTAGGTGGACTTTTCTCATAAATTTTTGAAACTCCACTCTAAACTCAAAAGGATTATGGTATTTGGATATAACATAATTCAAACCTTTATTCAACACAAATTTTTCATGTTCAGTTAGTGTGGTAGCAGAAAGATTCACTACCAACCCCTGTGGCTCCGGGTCTGCATCCGGTCTGGGGCCCATTGTCTTTGTCCATTGCCTCTTTCTAAAAAAGGCTGCCTTTGGCCATTTCTACCCCGATTGTTACCTCTTGCACCTCTTCCTCTATTAGGTCTGTTCTCACCTTCATTACTATTCCCACTCGATCCTGTTCTACTGTATTCATCATTATCATCAGATCCTGTACTGGAGCTATATGAGGTATTCCTAAAACGCACTCTACGATTATGTTGTTGGTTGGAATTTTGCCCGGATTTCGGATTTCCAAATTTATAGTCTTTGTTAGTATAGATGAACGCTTTCTCATGAGAAAAATTCTGTACATCTTTCTTCATGCGTTTCACTCGTTCTGTAATTGTTTCTGTTTTAAACTCCTGCATCTCTTTCAAATGTTTGTCTAGACTGGTTTTAAAAGCCTCAACTTCAAACTTTTTCTTAATCTCTTCTTCCAATGATTTTAAGTCCACTTCTATTTTTTAGCAGTTTCTTGTGCTGTTTCAATTATTAAGATAAGCCAATCTCGGCCACATTTGTTGGAAATGTAACTCCATTTCAATTTAAAATCGGGGTTGTCCAAAAATAGTTCATGTAAAGTTCCTTTACCATTCTGAAACCTACCCCTGAAAAAGCTTTTCTTAGAAAAAAGTTTTTTTCCTTATGTGTTTTTTGTAGAACTTGAGAGGAAGTTTTGGAGCGACCTTCTTTAAACTAATTGGAAGCCGCTTTTATCAATACCAAAGATTTGGCGTTGTAGTGGAAGTTATTACCACAATTTATAAGGTATGTAATATATATATATATCCTAACACCCTTTTTTGGATCAGGGTGCTGAGTTTTGTAGTCTAAATTATAAGACACGAAACAGTCGTACAAATTTAGTAATAGATTTTGTTTTTATTCCACAGGGAGTTAATTTTAGAAATCTTATGGCTGCAAGAAAGTGATAGGAGGAAACACCATCACCTTTTGGAAAAAACACATATCACTTTACCCCTGATGAATGTCCCACATTAATCTGTGTTTTCAGGACAGAAACTTGTACAAGTAGGGTTGAGTTACTGAGCAAGTACCAATAAAACCGAGTTAAAAGAGAAATCACTCCAGTGTGGAGTTTCACACGGAGTCAAGTTAAAATTAACAGAATCAACCCATTTTTGGGATTTTCATGTGTGTTGTAAAGTACAGTCTTTTGATGTTTTTTATATATTGTGTGTTCAATCTATGAATTTTATGTAATGTGATCATTTTAACGAGTGTTATAATTAAATAAATTTATGTATGAATAAGTATATTTGGGAATATTTGATTCCTAGTGTTTGTCATCTCTGTGGGTATATTGTACGGTGTTTACATTCCTTTTTTGCTATATATACTATTAATTCAATTTGCTTCTCGTCTTCTTATGAGCAATTGGTGGTATCACTCTTTGACAGAAGATTCACTTCCTCAGGTTAAAAATATTTGATATCTCTGATGAGGTCGCCAGTAAGGTAGCCCAGTGGGTTGAGCGTTCGCAGCTGCGATCAGTGTTTGATCTTCAGGATGCAATTTTGAATTCCGGCAAAGCTGACTCAGCCTTTCATTCTTCCAAGGTTGATAAATGAGTACCAACTTCGTTTGGGTGATGAAGTATGTAAATATATTCTATGTAAAGCGCTTCCTATGTATACTTTATTCCACATAGACTACATAGGTACTAATACAGCGGATCATTGTTCTTATTTTACATTTCTGTCCATTTGGTTTTGTAATTTGTCCTGTTTTATTGAATGCATGTTGGCAAATTGTGCAAATATCCAGTCTGTTCCTGAAGTTTTTGTTTTTGTAATTTATGTCTGGTTTTGAAAAACTATGGCTAACCAATTTCTTAATGGTAGAAAATAAAAACTAATATTACTGACAAGATTGTTCCTAGCTTCGATTTGATTAGTGGTTTAGTAAAGCCCGAAAAATATATGCACATTTATTTATTTATTTGGATTTGTATAGCGCACATCTGCCCAGGGGCATCTTGGCGCTGAAAGCAATCTTACTTGTTACAGGCATACATGGTATATATATATAGATACAATGCAGAACATATTTGCAAATATACATACAGTTGTGCTTATTTACATACAGTTGTGAAAATACAGTAGGATAGGTAAGGTGGGGTGGAGTTAGTTAAACAGCGTGGTTTTGAGTAGTCTGCGGAAGACATGGTATGAGTTTTCGTTCCTAAGCACGGTGGGGAGCGCGTTCCAGTTTTTGGGTGCTAGGTGTTGAAAGCTAGACCCCCCGGCTTTGCTTCTTTTGAATGTGGGTACGTAGGTCTGGTTGGTCACGTGTGACCTTGTGGGTCTAGTGGATGTGTTAAGGGTGATTCTTTCAGAAAGATAGGGCGGAGCCTTGGCGGAAAGGAATCTGTGGGTGATGGCCATGGATTTGAATAGTATCCATTCTTTTATTGGTAACCAGTGGGCTTCTTTTCTGGCTTGGGAGATGTGCTCCCTTTTAGGGATGCTTAGGGCTGCTCTTACAGCATTGTTTTGTATGACTTGCTTTTTTTTTAGGTTTTGTGCAGACGTGCCCAAGAAGAGAGCATTGCAATAGTCCAATTTGGTACCTACTGCGGCTGTAGCTATGGCCAGGCAGTTTTTAGTGCATAGGAAGGGTTTAACGGCGTTGATTATCTTAGTGGTGAGTGCGGCAGAGGAGGCTATGGCATTGACTTACCGTGTCATGGAGAGAGTGGAGTCAAGGTATACTCCTAGCGTTTTTACTGCAATGGAGACTGTGATGGTGGAGTTATCTATGTTAAAGGATTTGTACTGCGGTGGGAGTTTGTTTAGTGTTTCTTTGGTGCCAACTAGTAGGATCTCTGTTTTTTCCCCGTTTAGGCAGAGGCCATTGGCTGCCATCCAGGTTTGGATGGCTGTATAGATCTTGGTTAATGCCGCTGCGTCTTGTTCATAGACCCCTGTGAGATGGAGCAGGACTTGCGTGTCGTCAGCATAATTGGTGTATGCTATGTGATGACGGTCCAAGTCATTGAACAGTGAGAGGGTGAAGAGGTTGTATAGAGTGGGCGCAGTGCAGGACCCTTGCGGGACGCCACAGTGGATAGTGGTGGGGGTAGCGCTTGCAGAGTCTGAAAAGACTTTCATAAGTCGACCCTCGAGGAAAGATTTGACCCAGGAGATGGCTTCTGGCAAGAAGTGGGCTTCATTTTTGAGTTGCATGCTAAAATATCGTGATTGACCAGGTCAAAGGTGGCAGATAGGTCTAGCAGGAGCAGGAGTGCAGGTTTGACTTTGTCCATGATGTCATTTAATTGGATTTTGGATGTTGGATGTTGGATTTAGTTGGATTTTGAGATCTAGTAGGGCCGATTCGGTCCCATGTCCCGGGCGGAAACACATTGAGACAGGATAATAATTTTGATGTTGTTTACACATCCCAAAAATAATAACGGTAAGCAGGTTATCTGCGTAAGTCTATCCAGTTATTACTATAGCACCTTATCTATGATATACTATCCTTGAATTACTCGGTCAAATGTTAAGGATGACTCCTAAGTAAACAGAACTTTCAGTTTTGACCCTGTCATATTTATTCATGTTCCAGTTTGAGTTTGATCCCCGTGTTTAACTCTCAATTCTGAATTCTTCAGTCACTTCTGTTATGTATGACTGTATAGGGATTTACAGGATTATCCATCCTTATGAGGCTGTCACCGGTTTAAACCAACAATGAGGGAGAGATTTACTTCCCTACAATGGTTTCATCTAGCTTTTCATGGCTCAATGTAGAGAGCAAACAGTAATGGATAATGAGCGCAGCAATGCTTAGGCCCTCTGTGTACGGTGAATTCCTGAGAGCTTCATTTACTAAATATAACTTTGAGTCTAGGCTTGGCATATAAAGCTTTAACAGCAAAGATATAGGACAGAGTAACATTAACATGTTCAAGCAGGCCCTATAGAAAAAGCCTGCTAACCCTATGAATTTCCTTTTGGACATTAAGGGGTATATCTAGTTCTGCGTCAGTATTAGTGGTGGCATCTATTGCTACTACAATGGTGTTAGTATGTTCTGTGGTGCCTCGGCTGTGAGGAAAAAACAGTGCTGTTCACCATCTACTAAATTAAGCATATATGCTACGAGCCTATTCGAAATAAACTAAAAAAAAAGTTTAACTTTCATTATGAAGGGCAATACGCTGATATGACCTGCATGATTTAGCATCCTTTCCAGGTCTCTGGAATTGGCTTCCCTGACAATATTCCCGAAAATCAAATCATTAGAATTTTGAGATTATGTAAGAAAGTGTTTGCATTCCATCAATCGGTATATCATGTTTTTATAGCTGCTTTTCTGAATAAAATACCAATTTTTTCTTTATTTTACAATGCATGTAGTTGCTTACATTAGGGCAAAGATTATAGATAAAGAGGAGTTAAATAAGATTCAAGTAACTTAGTTTAGTATTTCCTCATACGGATTAAACTGGTGAAATATTTTCATAATTTCCTTTGGGTCATTTATTATATCCCCATTTGAATTTGTAAATTATGTAATTGCATTTCAAATCTGAATGAACCTTCTGTTTTTGGTTCTACAGGAATTGGTTTAGTTTGCTGTCGTTAGCAGTTTCCAGCTCTGTACTTAAGTCTATCAGTGTGGCTTGAAATTGCTCTTCTGGTTGTTTATACCTAGTTCTCCCAGCATAGCCCCCAATAGATCTACTGAGGTGATCCATATATTCAAGGAAATCCGGAGGGCCTTACGTTCAACCATTCACCTTAACCATCCCTGACTTTCACAGACAAAGGAACAACCTTTTTTAGCTCAAGGAAAGTAAGGATATTAAAACCCGATCCAAGCTAATCACTCACACCCTTGGCAGAAAGTTTCTGTCACCCACCTCACACTTAACTCTATCCATCCAGGATGTCCTCAGGGTGGCTACCAAACCGAAAGCTTCAGGCCCTAAACTTGACCCATGATCAGCCATGTTCCAGAAACAACAAATGAACCCTATGCCTCATTTACTAGAGGGCACTTCCCATCAGACCTACACATAGTCTCTATCACTAACACCTCGAAGAAGGCTAAGGCTGTCCCAACATAACCTGCAAACTACTGCCAACCTCCCTGATGATGCTAAAAGTTAAAGCTTAGAAAATGTGACTGGCAAGCAAGTCCAAAAATACAAAGAAGAAGCAAAGTTGTTTCATTACTGACAATCAGGATTTATAACAGTAGACTACTGAAACATCAGGATAGCAGTTTCTCTTAAATTCTTAATTAACAGTCAGTAGGACTTTGAAACCACCTCTCTGCTAGCTTGGACTCCTTGAACTAGCTCCAAAATTGGCCGGAAATCACCCACAAGATTCTATACATAACCCTAATCCTCTACATAAAAAATCCCACAATACCTGATTGAGTGATTGAACTTTTGTGACCCTGGAAGAGCTTTGCTATCCTACAACAAATTGCTTATTGGGAGCAAATACTTCATGAAAATCTGTGCTGGAGAAAAGAGACCTACCAGCGTAGCCTTTGAACTTTGGAATATCCTCCTGCTATATCTGAGGCAGCAAAAGAATTAACTCAAAACAAAAAAGACCCACATTTCTGTTTTCTTGGAAAATCCCTACTCAAGTTACCCAGCACCAACAAGAACTGACTTCGACATTAATAAGAGTGTTTACCTCTCGCTGTCACATGTCACCTGGAAGGTTTTATTTGCCTGTTTAAGTCTTATATCCCTGAAAGGCATGTATGAATGTCAGGATTGTTATAATGCACACTCTCCATCCTTATGATTTGGAGTGGTGACTCACAATGTAGCCCAGTATAAAACTCCAATTAAGATTTAAAAAAATAACTCTAACTCAATATTGCCTGATTTATTTGTCTCATATTCTTGAAATTCTTATAGAAGAAGATTTTACAAGACTACTAAATACTACTTTCAATGAGTCAGAAAATGACATAATCAGCACTAACCTTACTGATATCACAAATAAATATATAACTTTGTCCATATATTCTAATCGATCAGTAGAGTTGAATCGTTTTCCTCAGGAGACCACTGACAGGTCTTGCAAAGAACCTGTGGCAACTGAATGCAAATAATTACCGGAGAATGGTCAGACCAAACTTTACAGCCTTATTTAACATCGAGAGCCAAACTCCAAATGCTAGAGCCATAAATCAATCCACAGTGGATATGTATCTTTGAGAGATGCAAATGTAGTCTCCTCTCACTTTGTCATTCCGCTCGTAAAATGGTTATTGTTGACCCTGCTCTATTGATAAATATTGTTTCTTGCAGCTTTACAATATCCATAATGCTTGGATCTTTCTGACGTTTCATGTGACAAAACTCCTCATTTCTATTCTTATATTTTCTCAGCTTGACTACTGCTAGATTCTTCTTTTTGATTTACCTTCCTATCAACTTTCGCCCTTGCGTTCCATTTTCAACACTACTATCTGAAATCTCTATCTGCTCTTCAGGCCTCTGTTTTATCCTCTCACCGTTCTCTCTCTTCCTCTCACCGTTCTCTCTGTTGACTTAGCTTTGACAATCACATTCTATTGCACTTTCTTACCATTCTCTACAAAAACACCTATGGTCTCGCTCCTCTGTAACGTTCTTCTCTACTGAAGAGGGATGAGGAATACTACCACCCCCCCTACGAAATTCATGACACGAAAGAAGGCCTGGAAACACTGCAATCACCTATTCTATATCAGATGAATCCCCAACGGATGGATGGTTGACAAGTATGTCAAGAGGTACCCCCTCAGCCAGCCCTACAGACCTGGTGCGGTACAAATTTACCCCAGAGTGGACGCGGATCCCCAGGCTGCAACTAAAGACACCTCAATTGACAGTCTTGATGAAAGCACCAAGAAGCCATGTGGCTGACGTCGGTAGAGACACCCCGGTTTAGCAGTGTTAGACATGAAGCACACGTGCCACCCACACTCCAGGACTTAAACACACACTGAAATACATGAAGCACACAAGTGTGCAGGTCTATAGTTAGAGGACAGACAAATATACATACTGTCATTGCTTTTATTATTTTTACCATTAGCTAAATGCAGCAACGCAGAAACCACAAGAAGCAAGAGATCCTGAACGAAGCTTGCAGATGCTTACATGCAAATAACCCTCTAGAACCCCAGGAGAATCTACAGACCTGACAGAACAAAGTGTGACTAACCTATGGAGAATATAGCATAGCATGAACACTGTATAATCTGCATTACAATGTTTCATGAAAATTACAGCAGGCCAAAAGGCTCTCAGCAAGATGAGCTACGCTGAATTCAGGCTGGACAGAGAGCAAGATTTGTGGACAGGACCCGCTGCCAAGGCCACAAGATATGGACAATATTTCATTCCCAAGACGACAAAGGCACCAGCTGCAGTAAAAACAAATAACTCCTCGTAATTCAGAGCTGCATAACGTGGCCTCTTAACATGTGATCCGGCTGGCGCAGACAATGGACTGTTACCAGCATTGGGAAAGGGAGACACTCTCAGACTACCAGCCAGAAGACTGCAACCAAGATGCTACAATGTGAGACAAATTTTGCACCGAGGAAAAGAGCACTCTCGTAGACTAAGGTGGTACACTCAAGTTACAATGCAGACACATAGGCCCTCATTACAAGTTCGACGGTCCGGAATCTGGTTTTACCGTGAAGGTGGTGACATCGTTTCTGTGACCACAAGTATGCGGAAGTAACGTGTGATTACGGTTTGTCGGTCGAAGAAACGGTGTCACTGCCCTAACGCAAACACCCACAGAGACAGATGTACCGGGTACAATGGTAGTGGTACATCTGTTTCCACCACGTTTATGCTGGCCACGGAAATACTGGTGCCGGAAACACCATGATCACGAAAACCGGAAAGAGAGCCGCAGCCATTACTTAAAGCACAATCCACTGCAATCCTCAGTAACCACAAGGCCTACAGCTCCTGTGACTGCTGACTAACAACATCTGAGATGACATCAAGGGTTCCAGTCACCCGCCAGCGCAAACCATGCTTCAGCAGGGCGGAACTGACAGTGCTCGTAGAGCACATTGTGGACAATGCAGCGCTGCTGTTCAATGCAGATCAGAGGCGCAGCACACAGTAGAAGCGAAAGGGGATCTGTTCAGCAGCCGCACAGAAGTTCACAGCTGTTGGTGTCACAGTGCGCACAGTGAAGGACTGCCACAAGCGGTGGGAGGATCTGCGGCTGCGGGTCAGGAACCTGCTGACAGCACACAGGCAGCACTTCAATGCCACAGGAGGGGGACCGCATTCTCCACTGAAAATGCAGACATGGGAGGAGAGGTGCAGCAGCATCATGGACCTCGAAGGATTTGTGGGTGTCGGAGGAGCTGAGGTGTGAGTGCCCACACCCGGCGGTGCAGGCAAGTACACAGAGTGCAAAGACATGAGAGTGAATGAAGGAAGACCAGCAAGGCCCCCCAGCCAGGTCCACATAGGCACACAACACAACCACCAGTGAGCCCACCACACCCAGCACACCCTCACCTCCACAGCCAGGACCATATAGGCCCACAACACAACCACTATTGAGCACACCACTCCCAGCACGCCCTCACCCCCTCCCCCAGCCAGGTCCACATAGGTACACAGCACAACCACCATTGAGCCCAGAACACCCTCACCCCCCCAGCCAGGTCCACATAGGCACACAACATAACCACCATTGAGCCCACCACACCCAGCACACCCTCAGCCCCCCTCAGCCTGATGCACATAGGCACATAACACAACCACCATTGAGCCCACCACACCCAGCACCCCCATGTGACAACACCACCTGGAGATCCAGATGCCGTGCAACTCAGTGCAATCCCTGATCCATATACCTCAGTGCAGCACCCATCAATGAGTGTATTTGCAAGTGGATGAAGCATGAGGCGTGCGAGGCATGTGACTGGCCCATACACATCCTGTCACACCACTAATGTCATGCCCTACAATCCACCACAGGTACATCGACCGACAGTGATGGTGAAGAACAGCTGGCGTCAAGGGGGACAGCACGAGGTCGTCGCACGACGCAACTCCAACAAACCACAGCCAGCACCTCCGTCAGCCATGCTTCCACCACGGTGCAGGTGCATGACACCACAGACACCACTATCCCTGCTGCGCCTGCATAACACCATGCGGCACCATCCAAACCCCCGGCAGCCACTTCCAGTTCAGCCACAATTGCCTGTACCCCGATAAGCGACAATGAGAGTGGCAGCCTACAAAGTGCGCATGTACAGCATGGCGCTGATGAGCCCACAAATGGCAATGAGGGGGGCAACACCACGCCCGATCAGCAGGGTGCTGATGAGCCCACAAATGGCAATGAGGGGGGCAACACCATGCCTGATCAGCTGGGCGCATTCAGCCCCAGCCCCATTGGACTTCACAGTCCGATGCACTCCCCCACACCATCCCTCCAAGATATCACCACCCAGCTAGAGTGCATAGAACAGTGCCAGGATACCCTCACGCAACTTGTGGACCAACAGCTGCAGGAGGCAAGGCTCCAACGGGAGGAAGCAGTGAGAGAACACTGCCACCTCCGTGCGTCGCCTCTCACAAGCTATTTGGCGATTTGCAACAACTAACATGATGTCGTCATGGAGGGTCAGGGAGGGAAACAACATCATGTCGAACATTGCCGAGACAATGTTGGTTGCCCAGCAGGCCTACCTGGGCTGTGTGCCACCACCTAACCCCACTGTGCCCTCCACCAGCAGCACTACAACAAGCTCTGTGGCCAGCAGCCCCCGGATTCGGTTCTCAAGGCTTGCAGGATCGACAGGGAAGGACGACTATGGGCCCAAACGTGACAGGAAATAGCGGTACATTGTGTGACTTGAACTCACACAAGTCGTGATGGTGTTCGGGTTGTCGGGTGGGTACTTTGGGGAGGTGGGGGTGGGCCTTGAAGGGGTTAGCTAGTTGGGGCCTGGTCGGGGGTTGGGGAAGTTGGGGAGGTGGGGTGGGCATGTGTGGACTTCATTCATATAAACAATCTTTTTGACCTGTAAATTAGAAAATACACTGGTGTGCAAATGTGAAAGACGAGTGGACATTCTTATTTTGTGTCTGAATAATTCATTTACTGTAGTGTTACGACATGAAGTGCTGAAATGTGTGCATTTAGTATATCAGAAGAAATTGCATATGAGTGCTTCACGTGCATGTTGTCCATCTAT
This sequence comes from Ambystoma mexicanum, assembly GCF_040938575.1. Taxonomy (NCBI): domain Eukaryota; kingdom Metazoa; phylum Chordata; class Amphibia; order Caudata; family Ambystomatidae; genus Ambystoma; species Ambystoma mexicanum. The sequence continues at coordinate 348,940,266 of NC_090935.1, forward strand.
GTTACCCCGGCCTGGTAGTGCCCCAATCCCATCATCATCATCATCATCTTCATCCTCATCTGCTGGCTCGATATCCTGGGGCAGTGCAATGTTCCTGCGTATGCACAGATTGTGCAGCATCGCACATGCAATAACTATTTTTCGGACCTTCACCGGGCGGTACTGCAATGCACTACTTGATCTGCTCAGGCAGCGGAACCTGGCCTTCATCAGTCCAAAGGTTCGCTCTATCATGCCACGTGTCCCTATGTGTGCCTGGTTGTAGGCGTCCTCATGCCTGCTCCATGGCCGTCGTATGGGCGTCATCAGCCATGGCGTGAGTGCATATACAGCATCACCTGCATGAGGTCCCATGCAATGTAAGGTAAGGGGCACATCTGCATCAAGCACACACAGAAAACAGAGGAGTTGTGACCACTGCACATGGCACAAGATGCACCCATCGTGTACATGGGAGTGGCACATGTGAGTTGGGGGTGGGAAGTACACACATCCTCATGTTGACATTGCATGTTGTGCCACCCCATGGCTGGGGTACACATGAAGATGGCAGGGCATGTTTGGCCCTCACATGCCATGGTGCAATTTTCAAGTTGCATTGGTGAGCTGTGTGGTATATGGTGCTCATCCCCCCCCAATTACACAGAGATCATGCATTGCCAGGTATACTCACCCAACTGCCTGGGACACTGTGGCCCTTGAATGTCCCCCCAATTACACAGGGCTCATGCATTGCCAGGTCTACCCACCCAACTGCATGGGACACAGTGGCTCTTGACTGCCCCCCCCCCCCATTACACAGGGCTCATGCATTGCCAGGTCTACTCACCCAACTGCATGGGACACAGTGGCCCTTGACTGCCCCCCCATTACACAGGGCTCATGCATTGCCAGGTCTACTCATCCAACTGACTGGGACACTGTGGCCCTTGACTGTCCCCCCCTCCCCCTTCCCAATTAGACAGGGCTCATGCATTGCCAGGTCTACTCACCCAACTGCATGGGATGGGACACTGTGACCCTTGACTGTCCCCCCCAATTACACAGGCCTCATGCATTGCCAGGTCTACTCACCCAGCAGCCATGTGCCTTGTCCAGCATGACGTTCCATGTACCGTGGCAATGTGGAATTCCGCAATACCATTGAGTCGTGTGTGGACCCCGGGAATCGTGCACACCAATGCGTGAAGATTTGTTGGGCATCACAGACCATCTGGACGTTCAGTGAGTGGACTTGCTTCTGATTGCGATACACCGCCTCAATTGCATGTCTGACAGTCAACTCCACGTGCATGCAATCTAATGTGCCTATGCAATGGGGCATTCCGGCAATGGCATGGAAGGCCACTTTGATGGCAATGACCTGGGCAGGGGTACAGGGTAGGGGAATGTTTTCTGATGCATGGCGCAGCAGCGCATCCAGTACCTGGATGAGTATCTTTGAAGAACAGGGTTGTGACAGCCCGTGCAACTCCCCAACAGTGTGCTGATAGGTTCTAGTGGCAAGGAAATGCAGTACGGAGACTATCTTCAGCAGGATGGGGATTGCAGTACAGATGCCGATGCGGCTGCTGATGTCCTCTTCAATGAGGGTGACGATTGACATGATGGAGGCCCTGTCAAGCCAGTACAATGTATGGATTTGTCCTGGGGTCAGGTTCCAGGGTTAGACCTTCATGCGGGGAATTGCTGGCTGCCTGTGAGGTGGCACCTGCTGCACATTGATGTTTGGGATGGCCACCGGGTTCCTGATTTGCCTCATGCGCCTACGCCGCCTTCTCCTCAGCCTCATTGCTGCTTCAATCTCCACTGCTGCTTGCAGGTTCCGTAGGCCAACTGCTGCTAGGTTGGCTGAGAGCATGGTTGTGTTGGAAGTTGGCTTGGGTGTGGGCCTTTTGTAGGCTCCCAGTGGCCTATGATGTGCAGCTGGCCTGATTGTGCACACCTGGGGCTTGTTGCAGCTCACCTGCCACTGTTTAACGTCATGACCGTGGTGCCGGTGGTACCGGCACGGTGTACACAGTGTTACCGCTATGATTGAGTGCTATTCTTTGCACCTCCACGATTTGAGGTCCCTCAACACCGTGAACCCCCCGAGGACCCAGGCCGTCGGCAAGCTCCTGTTTTTGGGGTTAACAACCATTCGCCGCCATTAACACCAATGCGGTCAATGGCCGCCACAAGATTCACTTACTTCAGCAAGCACAAATGCTGAGCTCACCCCCCCCGTATTCGCTGCATCAGATTTGCTGCTGATCCTCTCTTCAAGGTCCCGCCTCAACCGGTAGGCGGAAGCCAGACGTGGAAGCTCAAGTCAGAAGGGACATCAAAAGGGCCTGTCTGCGCTTGTTCGCACAGGGACGCGGCCGGCGGAGGTGCACCCACACCCGCCTACGAGCTCTGTAAGTACTCCAATAATTTGCCCTAATCGCTGTACCTACTCATCCATGCACCGTACCATGAAGTCTATGACCAAAGCCTGCATATCAGGTGTATTCTCCCTCGATCTCGCTCAGTGCCGTCTGAACCACCAACTCAAGCCCGCAAGCGGCATCTCGCCGGCTCCTTTGGGTCTAACCCATGAATAACCTGATCCACATACCCAGCACACAGACTCTCCAGAACTTTGAAGTACCCGACAAGTGGCTACACATCATGTGCCTAACATGAACACAACCTGCTACTTACTCACCCCTGTCCCAAACCAATCCACAACATATGTGCAAATCACATGCCTAGCCATAATTGTGTATAACCTGCTCCCAGTCACCGAATTAGCCTATAATCGTCTGACCTCCTATGCCTAGCCTACAACTAGTCTAAAGTGTTTTTGATCCATGTTTTGCCTGCATATTCCTTGATCTATTATGACTTTGGTCTAGCTTCCTACTTGTGTATTTCCTGTGACTAGCTCACAAATGATATTGATCCACCTGCCATCATAACTGTAAACCTCAAACTAGCCTACAATTTTGTCATGCGGCCTATGCCTAGCCTACAACTAGCCTAAAAGTGTTTTTGACCCATCTTGCCTGCATATTCCTGATCTACTGTGATTTCGGATTAGACTACAATTTTGTCATGTGGCCTATGCCTAGCCTATGACTAGCCTAAAAGTGTTTTTGACACATCTTGCCTGCATATTCCTGATCTACTGTGATTTCAGATTAGCCTTCAATCTGCTTCATGCTTCCTATTCCTAGCTTGTGACTAGGTTACTACTCACCACAGAAACATGTCACCCCCGCTCCCGTGCTCCCACACGGTACCACCCACATCTTTCCTAGCACCACTGGCCATAAGTACAACCTACCCAAGTCACTCTGACTCTCTGCCCACAGCACCACACCACCAACCCCACCAAGCCACCCCCAGTACACAAACCAACACCAACCCCTTGCCTCCCCACCTGGGAAATCAGAGGCTAGACTGCCGTGCTACCCACCTGTCTGCTTCTTCCATTACTGGCATCACTAAGCTCTCCCAACACTCACCATCACCAACCATCACTCCAACCCCTAAACCATCCAGCAGAACCAACACAGCCAACATCACCCCTACTACAACTAAACATAAAAACAACCAGAACACACAGCTTCAATGTGCACCCATCAACGCTCGCTCTCTCCCAGCGCACGCCATAGAGATTCATGTTCTCATCACAGATCTAGACCTAGTCCTACTAGCCATCACTGAGACTTGGTTACATGAAGCCTCCGGACCAGCCATTTGGCAGACATTACCACCTGAATACATCATCATACGCCAAGACAGAACATCCAGTAAAGGAGGAGGGGTCACTCTAATTCTCAGGGAAACCCTCAGCACTAGGCAGCTAAAAACCTCTGAGGCTGACAACTTTGACTCGCCATCAGTAAAAATATCTCCTTCACCAAATGACACCCTAACAATACACATTGTCTACCAACCACCAGGCCCAACTCTCGATTTCTAGTCCAACATCACCCACATCTTAGGTGACAACCTTAAAACAACTCAAGAGCCATCCTCCTAGCGTACCTCAACCTGGGCTTCCAAGATCCAAAAGATTAGAAAAGTAAAGCCCTCGCCAAAGCTCTCCTTGACCTAGGATTCTCCCAATGAGTTAACGAACCGACTCATAATAAAGGTTGCATCCTGGACTGAATTGCAGACCACAACTGTGCAGCTGACATGAGCTCCAGCACCCCTCACCCTTGGACTGACCACCACTTACTACATTTCTTCATACCCTCAAAAACAGAAGGGAGCCCAAACCTACCCGGACCTGCCACCTTGGCCAGATCAAAAAAACTGCTCACTGCGGATAGGCCTTATCCCTCTCCTGGAAACTTCGGCGCTGGTGCATCCCACATCCAACGACCCCACAACACTAGTGCAGATCTACAACACCACTCTTAAAGATGTTGTAGCCCCACTAGAAATGAAAAAAGTGAAACACAGACTCCATGCTAACTCCTGGTTCACCCAAGAACTCCAAGTCACACGAACCGCTAAGCGAACAATACTAACCTCATTGCAAACAAATCCCTCCACAATCACAAGAGACACCTACCTCATAACCGCTAAACTATACAAAAAAGCTATCTCTAAAGCTAAAGCTGCCACCTACAACTTCAGAATCGAGAACGCTAACTCTCAATCTAAAGAGCTTTTCGCCATAATAATAATAATAATAATAATTAATAATAATTAGGCTTTATATAGCGCTACAAACCCTCAGGTATCCGAGCGCTGCTTATTATTACCCACGGTGTGTGGTGCTCATTTATCGACCTCGGAAGGATGAAAGGCTGAGTTTGGCCCCGCCGGGATTCGAACCTGCGTTAACAGGCTCTGCACGGGTGTCAAAGCGAGCGCTCTACTCGCTGTGCCACTTGACCGGCCATCTATAACGAACTGAGAATCCCACCCAAATCCGCACAACCTACTAAGAAAGACGCACCGTGGTGTAACAACATCCAACACGCCATGCCAGATAAAATCACAAAACTCCAGAACAAAATCAAAGCCCAATTCGACAAATTGCCCAAAACCAATCCACCACCACCATCCAAGCCTCCCACCATCAAACCAAATGATAACTCTGCGCCCAGAACAAAATCTACAGTGCCCGTCTCATTTAGGGAAGCCACAGTCCCTGAAGTCTTACTAACCATGAAGCAGACCAAGCCATCCTTATGCAAAGGAGACATCTGCCCAGCCAACATAATCCAAGACTTTGCCACAGGCTTAGCTCCTTTTATAACCACCTTCATCAATACTTCATTCGCCACCAGCACCGTCCCACTCACCCTTAAGGAAGCTGTTAAAGACACCTACCCTGGACCCCGACTCCCCTAACAACTACCGTCCTATTACCACTGTGCCATTCTTGCTGAAGATCCTACATAAGGTTGCTTATCTTCAGATCCAGTCATACCTTGAAACGCACAACATTCTTGGAAAAAGGCAATCAGGATTCCGCCCTCGCCATGGCACTGAGTCAGCCCTACTTGACTTCAAGAACCAACTACTTGAAGCAATGGACGAAGGCAAGACCTCACTCCTCCTACTCCTAGATCTCTCAGTGGCCTTTGACCTGGTTGACCATAAGATCTTGTGTAAACACCTCACTAACACAGCCCACTTCTCCCAAGAAACCACCACCTTGATCACTTCCTTCCTCGATGGTCAAGCGATGAGAGTCTTCTCAGACCAAGAATCCACCTTGCCATCATCCATCAGCTTTGGAGTCCCAGAAGGCTCATGCAGCTCCCCCACACTCTACAACTTCTTCAGTCTCCCCCTATTCAGTGACCTAGAAGTCTTCGGCATATCCTTTACAAACTATGCCGATGACTCCCAAATTCTCTTACCTTTTACAGGCAACTATGAACAAGACCTCAAGACCCTCCAAGACACATATGCACGCATCCAGGCCTGGATAGCGGCACATGGTCTATGCCTTAACAGCAAAAAAATTGAAGAAAAGCTCTAGAGACTATGCTGTTCAACTAGACTGCTTTACATCTTGCACTGCCTCCAACATTGTTCCTCTATAACCTCGGATCACGTCTTAACATATGTCATCCAATGTCATTACATTTCTATTCTTTTCTGTAACCAATGTATAACCTGCAATAAGTGAATATCCTGTAACAGCGCCACAATGCCTCCAGGCCTCTGGGTGCTTTATAAATCCAAAATAAATAAATAAATCATGCCGGTGTTTCCATTTCCGTGCTACACGTAATGTGCACGTCAACACACGTTGCCGGTGATTGGGGGAATGCCGCCGACTAGTCCCGCTGGTTCTGTGCATGGTGATACTGGGTGCGTTGTGGCCGTGGGGTCGGTTTTGCAGTGATGGTGTTTCCACCATTGCGGCTCTTAATGAGCCGTTCCAGTAAACGGTGCCGGTATGGTTTTACCAACACCATTAAATCCAGACTGGCTAACTTGTAATGAGGGTGATAGTCCTTATTATTACCTTGAAAAGGTACACTGAGAGCTGAGAATCTTTGCAAATCCCAGGCCTAGGGATGTCAACTCTAGCCAATCAGAGTTCAGTATCCTAGTGGTGGGTGGCAATGGGTCAGAACCAAAGGTAAGCCCACCATACTGCAACATTGTTATAGATAGTGATTTAGGGACGGACCAGGCCAGCCACCTGACATGTGAGAGCCAGTAGAATAACACATATTGGTGACCATATAGGTTATTAGGCTCCTGATGTCCAATCCCTCATATCAATAGGTTTTTGGAGAACAGCCCAAGTAAAGATGAAACAGTGACATAATTCTGCATCAAAACTGGCCTGCGAGCCAGGAAAAGTTGAGACATTCATGGAATTATCCTTTCCCTGTGCTGATCTCTGTTGGTTTTGTCTGTAATAAACCACAGTTTGAACTTGCAGTTCACTGAGTCCCCCTGTTTATTCTGTTGGAGGTGTTGGGCCTTCCGAGAGTCCTTCAGAGAGTTGCTGTGCATGTTATGTTTCTGGCTGTATTGTGGTTTGGTGGGAGGCTTGGGTGGAGGAGTCTTGGGTGGGGACAGAGGTGCCTGAGAGATGGGGGTTTGGGCAGAAAAACACCAGATTTCAGAGAAATCATGCGCGAGAGGGTGTGGGCCTGGGAAGAACAATGGTGGGGGCGTCAGGGGTGAAACACCATGAATATTAAAAGAAAACAAAAAAAACCTCATTTTGGAGAACAAGACATTTGCAATGCTGGTTTTCCGATCAATAGAAAAGCGGTCATTGTAAATCAGTCTTTTTCTCTTGAGAGCTTCAAAATTAGGTATTTTCACAAAGAAACCTTACAAATACCTGCTTGTAGTTGTGTGTCCATTCTCACATTGACTTGAGGCAGGTCCCTGTGCCCATAATGATGCCTGCTCTGCAGCTTAATTTCTTGTGAGGGAGATGTTCCCGAGGTGGGGGATTGCAGATGAAATTCATTCTGACAGCACTTTGCTTCTGACTTAACAAGGGAAATAACAACTCTCCTTGGGATAAAGCATAAACTATGTACGGTTTACCATCCAAAAGCCAATGGGTTGGTAGAAAATACGAATGGTCTGCTCAAGATGCGATTGGCAAAGCTTACGCAAATGCTTGAAAAATCATGGGTGCACTGCTTGCCTCTTGCTTTGTTTGTGCTGAGAAATAGGCCTGCATGAGATCACCACATGGCTCTTCATGAGATTGTTATAGGGCGGAGAATGCATGCACCTGTTCCGCTGTTTCATACAATCTCTGATGCAAACTATTCTTCTATTCTAAATGGGGAAATTTGATATGTCTATCAAATAACTCACTTTCCACAGGCAACACTTCTTTATCCGGGGGACCAAGTCCTTGTAAGAAATCACATGAGAAAGTGGAAAGAGAAGCACTTCACTGGCCCACACACCATCATCTATTCAGCACCAACTGCTGTCAAGCTTGAAGGTCGGCAAGGATGGGTTCATATCACTGACATTTGCAAAGACAAGAGCACTGTTTCCCAAGGCACAACATAATGGGAAGTATAGACAAACCTTCTTTCAATTTCTTTTACAGCAATACGATTTTTTTTAAAAACAGCATAGGAGGGTGATGAAGAATGTTTTCATAGAAAAAGTGTAGCAAAGAAAAAGACTATTTCAGTTTTTTGAAGCTTGATGATGCTAATATGTTTTAGTATCACATTAATATGTTTGCTTTGTTTGACTTTTAAAGAAAAAAGTGAAACATAAATAATTCAAAATAGAAACAGGGGAAAACGAAGTGTGATGAATGGGGAGGGCTGCCCACCATGGCACTGAGGAGGAGCATTAATTGGAAATGTTTGGTACGATGAGATGATGCGTGTGGGAAGAGAGAGAGTAAATGGAATATGCTACTTCTGCTTCTCTCATTCCACACGTAGTAGGAGCACCCAAGGTTTTCTTGCCCCACGCAGTGTCCTATGAGGAAACAGGATGCCTAATGCACTCTACAGAACTAGAAGTTTATTTCAAGGAAAAAAGGTAGTAGTTCTGTTGGTGGATGAAGGGGAGGAGGCATATGAAGATCATTTTGTGAAATTAACAAAAAGTATGAAAAAATAGGAAATACAGCACACGGTAATAGAATTTGTGACAGAAGGTCCTGAAAAGGAAGGATTGCAGATAACAGGCCAGAAAAGATTGCAGTGTACAATTAAAGAAGGGCAAAGCATTCCCTGGTGTCATACTAGGCCACCGATGTGATTAGAAGGAGCAGTATGGTATGGAGACAAGTGGGGGGAATAATGCAGTGTCATGCTGAAGGATTGGTAGGTTTTGAACATAATCGAGGCAGCCAAGGTGAATGATAGCTGGTGAACAATTTGGGGAAAATATGTGCAAGCCTTAATCTGGCTACATGAAAAACATCAACCAGTTGACATAAGGAGCTTTACATGATTCCCTTTGTGTTTCAGGTCAAGTGGGTCAATTTACCTGGGAACTAATTTGGGATGCACCAAGGCGGTGAAGAATGCAGCGATGATGCAGGAAGCAGCAGCAGTGATGGATATCTGGTGGGCCTGTGGATCCAAAGCATATGCCCAGCTTCCACCTGTGCTCTTGTGTCACTTTTCACAGCCCTGCATTAGTGGTGCCTCGAAACAGCACTGCCATGAAAAATGGTGCAGCAAATGAGCAGCAGAAAATAATGAGGAGAAGGAAATGAGAGACTAATAACTTTTCAAAAAGAGTACAAAGAACCTGGCTGCTATCCCGGATGAGTTTTGTTTGTTCTCCATGACTGCTATCTTTTTACTTCATTGTTGCTTCCAGGAGTACAGGCTGCAGAAAATTCAAAACGGTTGCAGCTAACCCTACTGCTGCTGACAAATTCAACAACAAGAAGCTTGAATGCAATTAAAGAGGAGATGAGGACTTTACGCTTAGTGGCCCCTTCAAAATCGTTCGTGTTGAATCTCCTATCAGCTATCGAAAGATTTGTTTGTGTCAAACCTTGGACCAGTTGCTGCACAGCCATTCCTGATGGTGATGCCTCAAATGGAACATTAACAGTGGCCATACATGAGATACAGACTCTCCAGGAACAAATGAGCAAAGTTAGTGGAGTGCAAGCAAAATACTTGCTGGACAGCATCTTCACATGGGTACCCACCTGGCTTTCTGGATTGTTTCGACTGACTATCCCCATTTTGGTTCTCATTATCATTACCTCTGCATTATCAAGAACACTCTAAAAGTATATTTTAACAAGCAAAAAGGACAGTTGATTTTACCCTTGAGTATTGACAAAAAAGGTTTTGAAATGAAGAGTAGGAACACAATAATGGGGGAGAATGAAAAGGAGGATCCTGATGGATGGGTCTTTATACAGCCTGCTGAAGTAGAAACAATTATAAAGAGTTTTGGATTCAATGTCTAAAGGATGGGACAGGGTGTGTATGGGTGAAGGAAGATTTGAATGGTTGGGACAAGATTGGGGGAGACATGACAATATTGGAAAGAATTTGGATAGATAAAGATGAACTTGCTAAAAAGAAATGGGAGGCCCAACAAGATTTAGTTATTAATACATTTATAAAAGGGAAGATTATTGTAATAAAGATGCAAGTTCAACATGATATAAAGGAACACACTTATCAGCTGTGAGAGTAGCACTGTACACGGGGAGGGGAATCATTCTAATGATTGTGAAATAAAATCCCAAATAAAATGAATTCATAAATACAGGGGTACAAGTAAGTATATTTAAATTTAGTGGTAGGACAAAACACACTGAACACACACGAAAAACACGCTTTTGTAGAAAACCTGTGTTATCCTTTTGTGTGTGGAAAAAGCTGCTGTAGCTGGTGACTTAGTACAGCATCTGCGATTTTGAGGTCCTACATTAGAGCTTACTGTTTCCGCCAACAAGTAATGAATGCAGGGCCATTTTTATAATTCTAAAATCACCTGTAAAATATGATTTTCTAATGGAACCGAAAAGAACCACATCGGTTTCCAATTGCCCTGTAGTACATTTTCCCTGGGAAAAAGGTTCGAGTGTCCCTAATATGTGTAACGCTCACCTGATTCTCGCAGAGGCGCCGGTCTTGACTGGGCGACTACCGTATCTTCAAAGGTGATGTGTAGCACCCGGTTGGCTCTTTGGGCTGGACCTCTGTGCACTGTATGCCTGACGTGTAGAGTAAGATGTCTTAGGTAAGTGAATGCCGAGCTCTCCATCTGCCTCGGGGCAGGGTGCTGTAACCAGTTTCTTCACTGGATAGGTAGCGCAGGCCTCTTGACTTCAGAGGACTGCTGTCCGTCGTTTACTGCACGAACGGTAAGTTTCGAGCCATTCAAATGTCTTTGAAGTCTTTAGTAATGATGTCTCTTGTTTTGCAGGGTTCCGACGATGGCGGATGACGGGCTGAAGTGAGTTGAAGATGGAGCCCGTGTGATGAATAGAAGCGCCTGGAAGCACGTAAGTAAGCGCTTGTTGCCTGCTTCACTATGCGCTCTAACTGTCTTTTTATTTTGCAGGTACGAGTTCGGAGCGGCTGCAGGGTGCCGGAATACCCACTGGATTAGATGTGGAAAGGAGTCATGGCACGTGAGTATTAAAGTTCCCCAATGTCTTTAAACGCACCTTGTTTTGTCTTTCAGATGCGGGATGCAGCGCCGAAGAGTAGGTAAGCCTTTGCCTTTCAGATGCCGGAATGCTAACCTGTTCTTTCTTGTCTTTATAGGTGTTGCTGAAGACTGGATTCAGGATGGTAAGCCTTTGCCTTTCAGATGCCGGAATGCTAACCTTTTCTTTCTTGTCTTTATAGGTGTTGCTGAAGACTGGATTCAGGATGGTAAGCCTTTTTCCTTAGGCCCAGGACCGGATGCAGAAGACACGATGAGCGTTCTGCTGCAGAGGTTGCAGAATAACACAAAGCAAGATTCATCCACCGGGTGTGGTTTAAATAGCCTCCTGTAGTGCTTAGGTGTCTCCTTCCACAGCCACGCCTAAGTAAGAAAAGAGTTCCTGGTAAGAAAATAGTTCCTGCCTTCCAGAAGAGTTCCAGTGTTCTGAATCTAGGGAGTGGCTCCAGCCCCACCCAACAGGAAAAGTAGTTCCAAACAGAAGAGGATCAGAGGCTCAACTGGCAGGCAAGTAAGCAGCATGGTCTGCTGAAGGTAAGTCCACCCAAGCATTATGAGCCCGGCGCTTCCAGCGCTGGGACTGGGCATATTTATGAGCCCGGTGCCACTGGCGCCAGGACTGGGTCCAAAAGGTCCCAATTGGGACTGGTTGGCACTCGGAACCTGGGTTATGGATCTGCTTCCAAGGGAGTTGGGAAAACCCTGACCTTTTGGAAGCAGAGATCATGACAGTACCCCCCCTCAAGGCCCCTCCCAAACCGGGCTTCTCCGGGGGTTTTGGCTTGTCAGGAAATGTTCGGTGAAATCTTTTGATTAGGCGAGGAGCGTGGACATATTCAGCAGGTTCCCAGGATCTCTCTTGGGGGCCGTAGCCTTTCCAGTCAATTAGGTAGAATAGTTTAGATTTGGAGATCTTGGAGTCCAGAATGCTTTTGACTTCAAACTCGAGTTCTCCATCCACTAGGATAGGTTTTGGAGATTTGGTTAGTCGGGTTTGAGGTTGCACGGGTTTTAATAGAGAGACGTGGAAGACCGGATGTATCTTCATGTGCGGGGGCAAGTCCAACTTGACCGCTACTGGGTTTACTATGGTAGTGATGGAATAGGGACCAAGGTATCTTGGGTTGAATGTGCGTGGCCCTTTTAGAGATAGATATTTGGTGGATAACCAGACTTGATCCCCTACTTGAGAGTGAGGGGCTTCCTTCCGATGTTGATTTGCTCCTTTCTTGTATTGTTCTTTAGCCCTTTGAAGGTGAGAAACAGCTTCCTTAAAGGCTTGGGTGATTGTAGAATGCAGGTAGTCTACTGCTGGTGTTTCAAGATCTTGGAGGGGATCCAACTCTGAGGTTCGAGGGTGACTGCCGTACAAAAGAAAAAACGGGGTCTTCCCAGTTCCCGAATGGACAGAGTTATTGTAGGCATACTCGGCTATCCAAAGGATATCTTTCCAAGTTTTTTCAGTTTGTTGCAGCATGCAGCGTAAATACTGTTCCAGAGTTTGATTGGTCCTCTCGGTTTGTCCGTCGGTCTGAGGGTGGTGACTGGTCGATAGTCTCACATCAATTTGAGCCGACCGACAGCAACTTCGCCAAAAATGAGAAATAAATTGACTACCTCGATCCGAAATTAGAACCGAAGGAAAACCGTGCAGTCGGACGATGTTTTCGAGAAATTCCCGGGCCAGAGTTGCTGCTGTTGGCAAGCCTTTGAGCGGAATGAAATGCGCCATCTTGGAGAATAAGTCCACGATTACTAGAATCGTATTGTATTCGGAGCATGGAGGTAGATCAGTGATGAAGTCCATAGAAAGCGTATGCCAAGGGCGAGGTGGGATGTCAATAGGGCGTAAGAGGCATGCTGGTCTTTCCTTTTGACTCTTGTTTTGGGCGCATACTCCACAGGACATTATAAAGTCTCTGATATCTTTTTTCCAAGACGGCCACCAGAAGTAGCGCTTGATCTTTTCTGAGGTCTTGGCTATACCGGGATGACCTTCCATTAAAGAGTCGTGATAACAAGAGATTACTTTTTTCTGTAAATCTGTGCTGGGTAGGTATAATCGTTCTTGGAAATACAATAAGTTGTCCTTTACTGCAAAGTCCTTTCCCTGCAGATGCCAATTCTGTATGTCTGCTGGAGTTACAAGTTGCCTGGCTTTATCCTTAACTTCCTCTATGGATTCTGTGGCGATTACACCCAGAATTCTTTGTTCGGGAATGATTGGTACAGGTTTAGGGTTGACCAAGTGTTCTTCCACTCCCATCCGAGAAAGGGCATCGGCTTTACCGTTCTTTGTACCAGGTCGATAGGTAATTATGAAGTCAAACTCGGCAAAGAATAATGCCCAACGGAGTTGTCTAGAGGATTGGGCTTTTGCGGTCTTCAAATATTGCAGGTTTCGGTGATCCGTAATCACAGTAACGGTGTGTCGGGCCCCCAGCAGATAATGCCGCCAAGCCTTAAAGGCAGACTTGATAGCCAGAAGTTCCTTGTCAGTAATCGTGTAATTGATTTCAGGAGGCGAGAATTTGCGGGACCAAAATGCCACGGGATGCAACTGATTGGTTACCGGGTCCTTTTGTGATAGAACTGCCCCCATGGCAAGGCTTGAAGCATCAGTTTCCACGATGTAGGGGAGTTCGGGGCGAGGGTGTTTTAAGATTGGTGCAGAGATAAATTTAGTCTTCAAATCCTGGAAAGCTTGTTCCGCCTCGGTAGACCATTCAAAACGTTTGTTTTTCTTTAACAAGGCAGTGATGGGCTGGACTATTCGAGAGAATTCGGGGATAAACCTGCGGTAAAAGTTAGCGAAGCCTAACATGCTTTGCACACCTTTTACGGAGGATGGTGATGGCCATTTGAGAACTGCATCGACCTTCTTTGAATCCATACGCACTCTGCCAGGTGATAATATGAATCCCAAGAATTCAACTTCAGTCACGTTGAAAACACATTTTTCCAACTTAGCGAAAAGTTTGTGTTGACGCAATCTTTCGAGGACCATTTTCACGTGTTTCCGATGTTCAGATTCCGATGAAGAATAAACGAGGATGTCGTCAATGTAAACAACAACACATACATCTATGAGCTCTCTGAGGACATCGTTCATAAAATATTGAAAGGCGGCCGGGGCATTGCAAAGTCCGAAGGGCATGACCTGATATTCAAATAGCCCATACTTGGTGCGGAAGGCCGTCTTCCATTCATCGCCCTCTTTTACTCGTACCAAGTGGTAAGCTCCTCTAAGATCCAGCTTTGTATATATGCATGCTTTTCTGACTTGGTCCAGGAGTTCAGGGATCAAAGGTAACGGATATCTATTCTTAACGGTGATCTGGTTCAGGGAGCGATAATCGATACAAGTTCTAAGGTCTCCTTCCTTTTTTGGAACGAAGAACAAAGCTGAAGAAGCAGGGGACTTGGAAGGACGAATAAACCCATTTGCCAGGTATTGATCCAGGTATTGTCGAAGGTGAAGGTTCTCAGGCTCGGTGAGGGCATAAATTCTACTACAAGGAGGAGTAGATCCAGGTATCAGGTCTATCTGGAAGTCATAAGACCTATGAGGAGGTAGAGAGTTAGCCTGATCCTTTCGGAAAACATCTTGGTATTCTAGGTATTCGGGAGGTAACTGGGGAGTCTCTGAAGAAATTGCGGCCAGTGCAACACCAGGTGGAGGGTGACAAGTAGAGACACATTCTGGAAACTCGACCGTTCTTGCTCGCCAATCGATCAGAGGATTGTGTTTCTCTAACCAAGGTATTCCTAGAATAATCTGAAACTGAGGGGCCTTGATCACATCGAACACGATCTTCTCATGGTGTCCATCTTGACTTACTAGCGTCACCTCTTGAGTGGTATGCGTTACTGGCCCGGAGGCTATCTCCGTACCATCCACCGTAGTAATGACGTCCTTTACAGCCTTGGGACAAAGAGTTAGATTCATCCTCAAAACCATTTCATGATCCACATAATTGCCGATGGCACCGCTGTCGACGTAAGCTTCAATTGCATGTAATCGATCCGGATTATCAGGGCTAATGAGGACCATAGGTATCACGAAATGCGAGGTCACGGAACTGGTTTTCACGCTCGGCAAGAGGACCTCTATTCTTGTCGGGCGAGGTCGTTTCCCTGCTCAGAGTTTGTAACTTTGGTAACTGCAGCTCCTACTGCCTTCTTGGCAGGTTTCACCGGACAGTCTCGAAGAAAGTGCCCTGAGTTTCCTCAATATAGGCATAATTGCAACTGTTTCCTCCTTTCCCGCTCCCTTTGTGTTAGAGGACCTTTCAGACCCCCTATTTGCATGGGTTCCCCGGAGTCTACTCCTTTGGAAGGAGTTGGCGGTTTGGAAAATACTCGAGCATCAAACTTGGAACGATTGGCCTTCCTGTTCTGCAGCCTGTGATCTATTTGAACGACCAAGTCTATATAATCCGAACAGTCTTGTGGGGGATTCACTACTTGGGCTAAAACGTCTTTGAGCTCTCCACGTAGACCTCTATAAAACAGCGTAATCCTTTTGTCCTCAGGCCATTGAGTTTCCACTATTAGCCTATTGAAAGATGCAATATAAGCCAAAAGGTCTTGATTACCCTGTCGCAATGAAAGAAGCTCATTGTCCAAGGCCTGCCCCTGTGAATGTCTTGCGAACAGTTTTTCCATACTAAGCTGAAAGACTTGAAAATCATGGAGAACCGGATCATCTTGATTAACTAGAGGGATCGACCAGTCTGCCGCATTGCCACTAAGGTACGAAAGTACAAAAGCTACTTTTGCTTGATCAGTTGGAAAGGCTGCTGGCCGGCATAAGAAGTGCAACCGGCACTGATTGATAAATACTGCAAACCTCTTTGGGTCACCAGAAAATCGTTCGGGCGGAGCCAGAGGTACATTCCCAGGTAGGTTGATCTGCACTGGATTCATAGAGGATGTTGAAGGAAGATTTGCCCCTGATGCGGGTAACGGGGTCTGTCCGGCTTGTGACTGTAGCACTTGTCTAGCAAGATTGTCTGTTCTCTCCTTGGAAATAATTAGTTCCCTTCTTAGAGCATTCGTTTCCTGACGAGCTGCATGCACTTCTGCCCTTAGTTCCCCAAGTAACCGGGCTAGGGGGTCAGTATCCGAGGTTTCCATAGCGCCTGGGCGAGAGTTTTGCGGTAGGCTTTGTGTTCTGTAACGCTCACCTGATTCTCGCAGAGGCGCCGGTCTTGACTGGGCGACTACCGTATCTTCAAAGGTGATGTGTAGCACCCGGTTGGCTCTTTGGGCTGGACCTCTGTGCACTGTATGCCTGACGTGTAGAGTAAGATGTCTTAGGTAAGTGAATGCCGAGCTCTCCATCTGCCTCGGGGCAGGGTGCTGTAACCAGTTTCTTCACTGGATAGGTAGCGCAGGCCTCTTGACTTCAGAGGACTGCTGTCCGTCGTTAACTGCACGAACGGTAAGTTTCGAGCCATTCAAATGTCTTTGAAGTCTTTAGTAATGATGTCTCTTGTTTTGCAGGGTTCCGGCGATGGCGGATGACGGGCTGAAGTGAGTTGAAGATGGAGCCCGTGTGATGAATAGAAGCGCCTGGAAGCACGTAAGTAAGCGCTTGTTGCCTGCTTCACTATGCGCTCTAACTGTCTTTTTATTTTGCAGGTACGAGTTCGGAGCGGCTGCAGGGTGCGGGAATACCCACTGGATTAGATGTGGAAAGGAGTCATGGCACGTGAGTATTAAAGTTCCCCAATGTCTTTAAACGCACCTTGTTTTGTCTTTCAGATGCGGGATGCAGCGCCGAAGAGTAGGTAAGCCTTTGCCTTTCAGATGCCGGAATGCTAACCTGTTCTTTCTTGTCTTTATAGGTGTTGCTGAAGACTGGATTCAGGATGGTAAGCCTTTGCCTTTCAGATGCCGGAATGCTAACCTGTTCTTTCTTGTCTTTATAGGTGTTGCTGAAGACTGGATTCAGGATGGTAAGCCTTTTTCCTTAGGCCCAGGACCGGATGCAGAAGACACGATGAGCGTTCTGCTGCAGAGGTTGCAGAATAACACAAAGCAAGATTCATCCACCGGGTGTGGTTTAAATAGCCTCCTGTAGTGCTTAGGTGTCTCCTTCCACAGCCACGCCTAAGTAAGAAAAGAGTTCCTGGTAAGAAAAGAGTTCCTGCCTTCCAGAAGAGTTCCAGTGTTCTGAATCTAGGGAGTGGCTCCAGCCCCACCCAACAGGAAAAGTAGTTCCAAACAGAAGAGGATCAGAGGCTCAACTGGCAGGCAAGTAAGCAGCATGGTCTGCTGAAGGTAAGTCCACCCAAGCATTATGAGCCCGGCGCTTCCAGCGCTGGGACTGGGCATATTTATGAGCCTGGTGCCACTGGCGCCAGGACTGGGTCCAAAAGGTCCCAATTGGGACTGGTTGGCACTCGGAACCTGGGTTATGGATCTGCTTCCAAGGGAGTTGGGAAAACCCTGACCTTTTGGAAGCAGAGATCATGACAATATGTAACATTTGTATAGCAGTACATTTGTGGTTTTAGGCGATGACCTGGTGGTAAGCGCTTCTTATGAGATGAGGCAACCAGGGCAGTTGATTAAAGGTCCGCTGGTTGTCTCAAATGTTTCAGTGCATGAACTTTGTGCCCTGGGAATTGGAGGTGGATTGTGATGTCACATATTGTAATTGAAAGGGAGGGGAGTTTTGTGGACCCAATTATTATTATTATTATTTGTTTATTAAGCACCAAAAGCCCGCAGGCATCGTTGAACATAATGTTTGCTTTTCTATAAGGGTTCAAAGTGCAAACACCAATCAACTCTGTGTGGAGATGTTTTTTCATGTTGCATAATCACAAATGCTAATTATTTTCCAATGTATGAAAGTTCTAGATTTAGGGGCAGTTCTTTGACAGTGCCTTTTCACGCAGTTCTGTTCCACAATGTGTTTGAACTTGCTGTCCCAGCTGCATCTTGGGCCCTGAATAAAACTGTGTTACTTCTTGCACCAGCGTACACTCCTTTTTGACTACTTTAGTAATTGCTCGGTGAGTTTTCGAGGAGACCCCCGGCACAATGGTATGTCTCAACGAATATCAAATGGGTCACCTCTGTAAGGGATTTCAATCAGGCACAACCCCAGGTCTCGCTAGCATGTAGTGCGCAATGAAACCCTTTTTTTATTTTTGTCTATAAGTTCAATATTCTGAATGATATACCACTCATATCACACCTGTCTCCAAATACCCCCTAGGTCCCACTAAACCAGGACTCAGGCCAGTTTGTAAAGGTAAAGGTTTATTTATGTATTTAATATTCAAATCACACATAAGTTTAATATATATATTCAGTGAAAAAACGTTGTTAAAAGGGACGTTATGGTTAAGTTGCGCTACTAAAAACCTGCAAAGTTCGGTGAGGATTCGTCCAGAGGGAGCGAAGTTATAAGCCACCCAAAAAATGCTCTTCCTATGGAAACACAAATTTAACCATAACTACATGGACGCTACAGCGTCCATGTAATATTTATATATATATAAATATATATATATATATGTATATATATATGTATATATATATATATACATATATATATATACATATATATATATATAAATATACATGTCCAAAAGACTGTTTTTTCTGCAGTCCGTGGAAAGCACTCCCCAATCAAACAATGTTACTTCAGGAAACCTGTGTCCGGTATCAAAAAGTAGTCTTTATTAGATAAAAGCGCGCAACATATGGCTCATAAAATCCACTGGCATCATGGTTCTCCCAAAACATATGGCCCTCGCATAGCAGAGTTTACGCGTTTCGAGGTTTCCTCACCGCTTGATCACAACCTATATATATATATATGGGACAGCAATCACCGAACGGTGACAATACAATTCAGAAAATAAGCAAAGCCATTGAATTCGCTAATAATGATGCAGAGTAGAAAGCACCGGAAAAAGAACAGTTTTGTTTTGTGCACAGATAGCGTTTAGGTTAATAGTTCCCCCTGCAAAGTACTGAAGTACAAATGAGCAAACCTACACAAATGTGAGTAATCAGCAGGTATTCAGGACTGAAAGACAAGTTCTAGAGTTTAGATGCAATCTTCCCTTCCCCAACAAGAGAGAAAACCATTTCTGGCAAATGACACTTTTAAACTGACAGATGTAAATTGCTTTGTAAAATAATGCAAAAGGGTGCAAAAAGGCTTAAATGGATAGAAATTCTGAGGAAAGCAACACTAAACAGGTCCTAACACACATGAGCTATAATATAAACAACAGTACACACTTTAGATCAGGATGGGATGGAAGAAGCACTTTGAAATGGGGAAAAGACACGTGTAAACTGAGAACTGCAAATTTGCGGCAAACTTTTACTATGCGATATTGGAGAAAAAGTGGTCAAATACACTGTTCCGCGATGCAGTCTTTAGTTGTGGATGTTGCTAAGGGTCTTAGGTATCAGTGAGAGTTGAAATGTCGTTTCTATCTTTAAAATTAAAGAAGTTATATAGGTTTTAGTGAGAGGCGTTTTTGCAAAATAGGCATGAAAATGGAACAGGATTTCGGTTTTAAAATGACAGGTAGGTTTTATTATACTATATTAATGACTATGAAAAAGAGAATGCCACACATGAATCAGTTATTCACGGCCGCTCATAACTCTTCATGTGTGATGCTCTAGTTTCCACTCACTAATGAGTTATGGTTTTGTAACACAGATGAGAAAAATCAGCGCAAGAAGGATTCTAATGATACTAGGGTTCTGAATTTAAAAATGGCATGGATTGAGATTGGGATGATACAATGCAGATATACTATGGGTCACTGTTATTCCTATTCATACTTGCAGTCCTTTGTAATTAAATTGGACCATCAGCTCTGGTGATTGGATTGGATCAGGTCGACCGGCAGCAGGGCACCTATGGAGGGATTGGATCATCGGCGCAGTTCTGGTCAATTTTGGACTGCACCTCAGGCTGGATTAGGATGGGTCCTTCTGGTCGCTGGACACGGCAGATTACAGGATGCACATTTCAGCGGGCAAACCTTAATGGTAGCAAGCCAAGCTGAATCAGAATTATTCTTTCAAGGTTTGAATGTTTTGAAATTGGGTCTAGCTAGCAAGAGTTCTGCAATGCTAAAGTCTGGATTCTGCAACAAGATGAAGAGTTCTGGAACAAGGTGTTGTGCTGAAATCTGGATGGGTTCTGGAAGCAGTGTTCCCTATGTGTTGTGAAGTTCTTATATTTATACTGTCAAATGCCATCCCCCAGTTTATGGTGTGGGCAGAATTTCAAAAACCCACCCCCACGGCTGTGAGTGGCTGCAGGCACTTGCTTTGTCCTGGTTGGTGGTCCGAACAGAGCTGTCATCTTTATGATGCGATTTAGGAACTTCCACAATGATTTTGACCACAATTTAGCTTTCCCATAAATACACATTTTTACAATTGTGCTCTCTATTAAAATCAGACACATGCATTACATTTTATATGGTTTATCCTGGCGTCCAATTCCCATCTCTGTAAGAGCTGTCTTTCTCATTCTATGGGATTTCATCAATTTTAATCATAACAGTTTGATTAATAATTTCTAATTCGGTACACCTCTGGGCGTTTATCAGTGGATCATGTACATACAATCTTAGCCTTGCAACCTTAATAGTTCTGCTACCATAAGGATTTTTTCTTAACTTTGGGTCCTTTAAATGTACAGATTTCCTCAATGTCTTAAAAGCAAAAGCCTAAAATTAGGTTAACATCTACCAATTTTTAGATTTATACTCCTTCAGGTTGCACAGTTAAAGAGTTGCAAACTTAATCCCAAATACAGATTTAAACACCAAGAAGTTCAGAGTTTTGTGCTTTTTCTCCTTTCAACAAACAACAGCTGTCAGATCCCTTTGATCAGTATGGGGTGTAGAGGTAAGCATCCTGTCTCTCCCCTTCCTGGAGAGGGAAGCTCCCCTGTAGAGATCATTTGGGCAGCTTGCCATTGTTATGGGCTCAGCCAGAGACAAATGTCTGAGGCTCTCTTTGTTTTCATTATGCAGGAACCATCAAGCAGCCATTAGCCTTCCCGTAGAAATTGAGTGTCAAGCTGAAATGTGAATCTTTCCCAGGCTGGACTGTCAGATCAGAATTAAATTGTTGATTAGCTTCAGACTGGGTTCCTTTCAATTAAAGTCTTTTCATTTCACATATAAAATACATGCACAGTTTATAAGGGATTTGGACATTTTAAAAGAATTAGCCTTTCACAAACATACTTTAAATAGGCGGATCTTGCAATTTTAATCAGGAAACAGAAACACTTTTAAACTGGGTTTGACAGCTAATTTTCTGATGCAACTGCAGCCAGTGAGGCCTAGATTCCTCTGACTCCACTGGAGAATCTATGATTTCAGCACTTTTCATTTCTTCGATAATTCACTGGGAAAATGACTGAATTTAGCACCAAAACAGCACTTTGAAGGTTGCCATTGTTTAGGAAGCTGTATTTAAAGGCATATTCGGATTTTAAGCCCACATTTGTGGCATTGATTCATGTAACTGGTTACAGCACTCACTGGCCTTCTCCTGCAGGGAGTTCTGTTTTGACAATCAACTTTGCCTTTGTGTTGCAGTCTCTTTGTGATTTTTCAACCATGCACATTTTTTGCAGATTTAGCACACACAGTGGTTAGCACCTCCATTTTTGGCAGTTTTCTTTCCCCCATTGACAAAGGGGTATAGTAGGGTGCATTGGCATGGGTTGCAACATCCCACACCTCGA
Source organism: Ambystoma mexicanum (assembly GCF_040938575.1). Lineage (NCBI taxonomy): Eukaryota > Metazoa > Chordata > Amphibia > Caudata > Ambystomatidae > Ambystoma > Ambystoma mexicanum. The sequence continues at coordinate 348,962,131 of NC_090935.1, forward strand.
TACAAGGTTCTGACTTTTCTATAGAGTTCATCCCGAGTAAAGAAAACATAATATCCGATTATTTGTCCTGCAATTAGAGAGTTATCTCTCAAGTGGAAGAGACAGAAGGATGAGTCTTCTCATGAGGATTTTGCTGTGTGTGAAGATGCTTTCGCTCATGATGAATGGGAAGCTGCAAGCAGGGAAGCTGCAGACTTGAGCAAGGTAAGAGAGTTTGTACTAGACAATTGGATTGGGTGGAGTAGTGAATGAGTTTTAGTTGCATTTCACAGAGTAAAAGACAAGTCAAGTGTGGAGAGAAGACATGTTTTGAGGTTGCGACAAATTATTATGCCTCAGGGTATCAGGAGGGAAACCTTTGGAGGCTACTCATAATGGACATCTTGGTTTGATGAAGACAGAATCTCATCTCGGATGTAATTACTGATGGCCAGGATTAGATGAAGAGGTGGAGGGACTCATCAAGGATTGTCTTGATTGCTCGGCATCAGACAAAGTTCTTAAGACATATGTCCAGCCTCCTAAACCATTAGATTTTCCTGTGTTGCAGTGGGACTATGTGGAGCTATACATATTGGCCTGTGAAGTCAAAAACCAGGGGTAAAAAAGTATGTGTTTGTGCTTGTGGACCGCTACTCTAAATGAATCGAAACCAAAATAGTTCTTGGAACAGATTTGAGGGCTGTCGTGGCATTACTGCATTGTGTGTTTCAAAGAGAATGCTTAGCCAGCAAAATGTTGACTGGCAATGGGGTACAATATATTTAAAAGACTAAAAAGGCATTTCTGCAAATCATTGGAGTGCAACAGCATAGATCTTTGCTGTTCCATTCTACCACTAACCGTTTTTTGGAAAGGTTCAGTAGAACTTTAATGCAGAGTATTCGTTTGGCAATTCAGGAAGGGAGAGACTGTGAGGAAAGCATAAACCACACTGTGTATGCGTACAGGTTGGCTCCACATGCCAGTCCAGGGCTTGTGCCTTTTGTAGGTGCTGAGGAGGAGGAAAACTGCAACTTCGGTTTGTCCACGTTGGCTGGGCAGGATGAGGTTTGTTGATTGGGATGAAGGACCTCTCAGAGAGAGAATGTGGAGAAAATGTGAGAACATGAAAGATAGGTAGGATTCTGAGAAAAAAAGCTAGCTGGACCAGAGTGGAAAAAGGAGATAGAGTTTGGTACGAAGGTGGTGCAGAGTTACTAAAGGAAACAGTAGGTGTCCTGGTCCACTGAGAGTGAGAAGGGTTTTGGATAATGCAGTGCAGATGGAGGATGGCAGGACATCTTATAGATAGAGCATTACACTGTGGCTTCCATCAGCCCTACATTCTTTCTCATTGCTGATCATTTCTGCGTGAGGTGTATGTTGTGTAGAGAGACGGTGGTGTGTTAGGTGTTTACTTTCAATGTACATAGTTAGCATTCAGATTGTGCTGTATATATTTGTATAACTTGTTTCCCTTCAACCCTTTTACTGCAGCACACTTGTGCAGCGTTCTAACGTGTTTGTTTACTGTAGCTCCTAAGGGATGCCTTAAGATTCCAGATTCCAGATTCCAGGGTGGGGTATAAGTGACTCTGCTGAGAGTTCTTGAGAAGACTGTTGATGGATTCGCGGGAGGAGGAGGGTCTCTTGTATTTATTCTTTAATAAATACTTATAACTGATATCACCTGACCCTGGGTGATTCCTCTGACATCACAGTCTGCTATGTGCTCCACCTGCCTACTCATTGCTGCCCCTAGCAGAGTAGCTCTATTCCCAATGGCCACCCTTCCACCCGTTCTCCTGCTGTTCCCCAATAAAGGAAGCTGTATCGAATACAGCACCCTTCCAACCTGCTTCCATCTTCACTTCCCCACACTTCACTGCTAATTATAAAAAAAAACTGAAAAAAGGTGAAAAATAATATGCGAAAGAAAGTGGAGAAAAAAACTGCTTCCCCAACCACAGAGACCTGCAAATCTGGACTACATTTCATTAAATCTATTATCACCTGTTTTCTGGAGAAATAAAGCCTTTTCAATAGCATATGTGTTGCTGAAATCGATAAACCATTTTCTATAGTTGGGCATTTGGCAGATTTCCACAACATTTATTTCAGCTTCTTTGCCAGCCTCATCTTCCTCTTGAAGGAGACTACTACAGTAGGGGACATCCCCAAGATCATCTTGAGCCCCCAGCAAAAACTTGTTACATCTACTTGACATCTGCATGCTCAGAACCTCCCTGATGCACTGTTACCCTTCATTCACATGTAAGCTTATTATCACATATGAATTCCAGCATAATTTTGTTAATTTTCTTGAAATCCTGACTGGGCACAGCTATGGGCAGCACAGAGAGCAGATAATTCACCGTTGGTGCAATAATCATTTTGATTGCGTGAACTTCACCCTTCTTTCAGTGCCTTTCACTAGTCAATAATCCCTCATTGGAGCGTTGATAACTGACGAGACCCACACACCAAGGTATTTCATTTTTTTTGGACACAATGCACATCACAACCTGTCCAGCAGATCTCTGACTTTTCCGAATGTACTGCAGCATGCACAGACAGATGCTACATTTTCCTTTATTTTGCCGAAAACTGATTTTTATATGGCTCAGTGACAGGATCAGTCTCCCTAGTGTGAAGGAACCTTCAAACATTACATGGCATAGTTAAGTTGCAGATTCCTCTAGAAGCTTGTTAAATTCTGTCAGAAACCTGGCCTGGTGTTTTCCTACCATTCAATGAGTTAATGGCTGCCCGTACCTCTTTCTCTCAGATTGATTTCTCCAAGAGCCACCTCCCCTTTTCAGCCAGTGGCTCCATCACTCAACCTCCTATAAAAATGTCAAGCACTTCTTTTAAAGCATTCCTTTCAGGATCATACATATTTGCAGAGAATGTTCATCCCTCTTGCAATGCGCGTAATCCTGCTATCACAGTTGGGTCTCAGCAATCTCATTTTACTCTTCATCCACACATATCCGTGGCTTAGCAATCTTGGACTTCATTCACCCTGTTCAAAATAGTAGGTCTTCAATCTGAAAAGGGCATCTTCCATCCTCTCTGGAAGAATATTATTTCGCAAGAATGTCAGAGTTTTAAGATCAAGGAGAACTGTGGAGAGACTATATGTGCCACTTAGATCTCTATTGCAATGTACTCATTAGATAATACTAGAAGCAATGACATCAGAAAGTCCACAAGTAACCCCTGATGATTGTTTCTTTCTCGGTGTTCTTTCATGACAATCAGTCTCAAATTCTCGCGATGGTAATATTTTATGAGGACACCAGTCTTCCATTTAAGGATCCCATTCATGCTTATAGTTCCTTTAACCAAACATCCCATTGTGTAATTTGATCTTCTCTTGTGCTCAGCCTTTCTTTTAATTTGGAAAGTTGCACTCTTATTTATATCAGATAAAGTAATCTTACGGAATACATCTGCAAAGTTCCATTCAGATGAATGCTGCATGTGCTTTATTTCAGTGGGGATCTTCTCCATTCCCATTGCTAGTTATGACAATGATGCAGGCACAGGAGTTTGAAGCAGCTTGCTCTTTAGCTGCCTAATCTGCCATTTGCTTCATTTCATATTTTTGGTTGATCCAAAGCAGTATTTAGGACGGGGGTGAAGCCAGAGGAGTCTAAACTGCACTAGTTTTGTCCAACATCGATTATCTTCTCAAATACTCCATAAAGTCCTTTTGTGGATCGCTTGCTTCCTGATTTACAATTGACTACTCCTCCATCAATGTCAATTTTTGCTGATTGCCATCTTCCCCAAGACTTTGTATAGGGGAGTGTGGCGGCATACCTTGAGTACTTTCACAATAATGTTGTGCTTTTAGTCATACTTCGCCTGTTTGTGATTTCATCAGCCGGAATGGACTTTCCTGCTCCCCCTCCAAAATCACCCACTCATTATTCCTAGTATTTCTCCTAATCCCACAGCTAACCTTGTCGCATTAGACCTACAATCTGTTAAGGATTTCAATCAGGCAATACACCCTGGTCTCAGCCTAGTATGCATTGCGCAAATTAAATACTTATTTTATTGTGTCTATAGGTTCAATATTCTGAGTGATATACCACTCATATCACACCCCTTCTCAAAATACCCCCAGGTCACAATGGACCAGGAATCAGGCTGGTTGGTAAAGGTAATATTTATTTATTCAAATCAAACATTTTTTTACGATATATGTGCCAGCAATCACCAATGTGGTGACTACACAAATTAAAAAGTAGGTAATGCAGTTGAATTCACTTTTAGCAATACAGAATATAAAACACAGAGAAAAGAACAGTTTTGACTTGTTTGAAAGATAGCACTTCAGTTATGATCCCCCCTGAAAATTTCTCAACTCACATATAAGCAATTCTACACAGATGTAAGGGAGCAGCAGGTATTCAGGAATAAAGAACAGTGTACAGGTTTTGAATACAATCTCCCTCCGCAAATCAGAGAAAAAAATGGTTTGGAAATCTGACACTTTTAAAATGACATTCGAAAAATGGCTGTGTGAAACAATGAAAAATGTGTAAAAGTCCTTAAATCAATGTAAATCTACATGGGAGCAACGTGGGAAAGATGCCAACAATCATAAGCTATACCATGAGCAAAATTACACAGTTTGAATCTTTGTAGAAGTTTGGAAATAATTGAAATTGAAAATCACATGTGTAAAACTTTGTTTTTGGATGCAGTTGGGATGTAGCTACAGGTCTTATGTTTAAGTCAGAGTTGAAATGAAGTCCCTAGCGATTAAATTGATAAAGTTATGCAAGGTTAAATGAGAGGCGGTTTTAGAAAAATCGAGCAGTGAAAACAGAAAAGAATTCAGGTTGGACAAGAAAATATTTACTATAGTTTACTCAATGACTAGAGCATTCCAGCTACAATACCAAGAAGGGATAAAGTAAGCTTTGGATTTGATTCATGACGTCAACAGCAAATCCCCAGTGTCCTCTCCTGGCGGAACCAGTCAAATCACTCAAAGTAGGATGGATGGGTTAAGATTTACACAAGATTAAAATGGCTAAAGAAATTACGCTTAGTAAGGTAGATAAAAGACAGGATTGCAAAAGGATTCTGACAATATTATAGCTTCTTAAGGTAAAGACAGGATGGATTATAGAGTGGGATAGGAAAAGGCAAGATATGCTATGGTTTACTATGATTCCTATTTATACTTACAGTCCACTTTAATTTAAGGTTTTGGACGTCAAGGGTTCTGGTCATCATTCGGGTCGAGTCTAACAATGGACAGCAGGGCAACTCTGGTGGGATAAGTCAGCTGGGCGGTTCTGGTCAGCTGGACTGGCACCTTCGACTAGACTGCACTGGACTGCACTGGTTACTGGAGACTGGGCATCAGTGGGATGGCGAGTTTGGAGCAGGCAAGCATTTATGGTAGCAAGCCAGACTGGATCAAAATTGCTTCCCTTAAGTTTTGGGATTGCTTCAGAATTTGGGCCTAGCTAAAAAAAAAGAGGCCTTGGCTTTGCAAAGAAATCTGGAATCAGGAACAAAGATGGAGAATTCAGGAACTGGGCACCACGCGGAAATCAGGATGGAGTCAGGAATCAGTGTGTGTCTGTGTGTTGTGAGGTTCCCTTATTCATACTGCCAAATGACATCACTAAGTTTATGGTAGGGGCAGACCTACTACCCACACCCACAAGGCTGTGATTGGGCAAGAGCACAGTTCCAGCCTTGCTCTTTGCTGGTTGGATGACAGAAAGGTGTGTCATGTTTTATGAGATGACTTGGAAACCTCCCATAGTTATTGGGAACAAAATCTACTTTCCCACAAATACATATTTATGTAGTTATGCCCTCTAAGAAAATCGAGTACATAAATTACATATTTCGTGGGTCACATTCTAATCCAACTCCCAAGTTGGTGGGATCTGGTTGAGTGTTTCTATTGAATTCTGGCAATTTTGACCATGAAAGCTTCAGCCTAACATTTCCTAATTCTGTACATATATGCACCATTACCCCTAGTACATGGGTACACAATATTACATTTGTAACATTAATAGTTTTGGCGTAATTGGGCCTTCTTCATAACTCCAGTTCCTTACGCAGTAAGAACTTCTACCAAGTTTTCAAATGATTAGCAGAAATTCAGATTTAGATGTATATACTTTTCACTCTTTTTCTTATTCTTGCTGCCAAGTTAAATGTCTTGAAGTTCAGTGGCAAAATAGCATTTTAAACCCAAAAATCACATGTCAGTTTGTGTCTTTCTTCCTAAATGTGAGCACATGGCAAGTCTTTTGAATTTGAATAAGGGGCCTCTCCCTGGAGAGTGGAGCTTCCTGCCCCTCCCCTGGAAGGGTGAGTGTCCAGGCCTGCCATTGTCTTCACCTGGGGCACAGACACATGTCTAATGAGGTCCTTTGTCATGAGTATTCAAGGCCTCCCAGCAACCATTCGCCTTTTCTGCCAGTAGTGGAGGTGTCAACCTTTCTCAGGCTCAGAACAGGTTTTTTTTTTAATATATGGTCAGACCAGGCTTAGCTTTAAGTTTCACCTAAATCTTTCATTTAAACATATAAAATGAACACAGTTTATAGGTGGATTTTTTTTTAACATTAGCAATCCTTTGACATTCTTAAATAATTAAGCCTTTAAACAAGAAAATACTTTACAAAAGACGATTTTGCCTTTCATTCACGTAAAAACACATTAAACTGATTGCTTTAAATCCAATTTTCCTCTGCAGCAAATACACATTTTAGTCAGCATTAGTTCTTCCATTGAGTGTTGGAATGGTTTGCAGCATGGATACATGTATCATGCCTTTGTTTAGACTTTCTCACTTCACAGCTGATTCTGACACTTGTTGCAAAGTTTAGCCGCATTTCCCCCCTCTCCCTCCCCCCCGTGAAAAACAAAAACAAGGGTTCCTGGGTTGCTTTTATAAAGATACATTTTGGAGCAGCTGTCATTAAATAAGGCCTGGTTCCTCTGAGCCACACTGCATGGTCCTAAGCATTGCAGGTCCCTTTTAATCTCAATGATTCAGTAAAATGAATGGATATGGTGCCAAAAACAGCACTTATTAAGGTTGAAAAGCTAACATTTTAAAAGGCATTTTCGGTTTTCTTTTTTAAAATGTAATTTACTTTATTATTAATGTATTATAGCTTAACATAAGCTTTTCACATATGACATAAAAAGAAAATATTCTTATTACATTTACAGAAATTATGCAATGGAAAAAGAAAGATAACATTTTGTAGTAATATCAAAAAGAGCAAGAAGAAAAGAGGAAAAAAGAAAATGTTGATGAACACATCATAACCAGAAGTAAAAGATGGAAATATCTGAAAAGTGTAAAATTAATACCTTACAATCAATAATTGATTATATTATATCTATTACATGTTCTAGGGAGAAAAGGATTCTAAAAAGCAGTCGCTAATAGAAAAACGTATTAGTTCATAGCTAAAACTCTAGCAAAAAATGTGCGTTTCTCAGCACAATTCATTCACTTTGCTCCATGTTGACTGTGGCAGAGCACACTGGCATGCTCCTGCAGTGAGAACTCGGTTTTCACCCCCTCTGACTGTGTGTGGCAGGGTGTGCATCTTTCTTATGGTTGTGACCCAAACGCAGTTTCAGATGTTGGCGCGCACAGGAGTCAGCGCATCCATTCTGGGCTGTTTCCTTCACCATTTCATTACAGTGATGTAGTGGGGCGCATTGGAATGGGTCAAAATATCCCTCAATATAGATCTAGTGGTAAGTCACACTTTAGTTCTAAGTGATAGAGGACTGCGGATTGACTGGAGAAAACCTTTGGGCAGTTTTCAATTGTGTTTTATTTGAACATTTACTCAAGGTTGCTGCTTTAATGCTTAATCAGTGTCTACAGATGGAAGAAAACACTTCCAAACCTGCTTTTGCACCTTCATTCACAATGTTTTAGGCCTGTCTATTTCCTGGTACAAATATGCAAACACAGACTATGTTCTATCGTGAGCTAAAAAGATACCAGTACAGATAATAAAGGATCAAAATAGGGCTTGCTGACATTCTCTTTTATAATTGTATATGCCACTTTGCCATCTTCAAAAACGAACTTGGAGTATGTGAAATTTGTTAAGTCATTACAGCAGCAGTAGTAGCAGAATTGTCAGTATTTATAGAGTTTGTACACAGCTCTGGGGCCACCGGGGCTCAGCTAGGCATGCACTTTTTACTAATAAGGAAGGGTCTGTTGGGGTCAGGAACACACTGCCCCTTCTTCCAAACGTGTCACTACTGTCTACCCGGTTCCCAATGCACTGAGCTTGCTTGCCCTCACCTACATAAAATAATTGCTGACCTTGAGGAGCAGTTTGGTCAGACTGTATCCCCTTGAGGAGTGTAGGGGTTGCCTCTTGAACAAGTGGAAGAGCCATCCTCATTCCAGGGTGTACTGTACTCGAGATCACACAGCCAAACACAGCACCCAGTGGTGGATGTACCATTGTTTGTGCTGCTAGTGACAACCTCCTCCCTGGTTCTGACTCTTCTGACCTCGAATGTCCTTAAGGGGACAGCCCCAAAGGGAATGGGATCACTAAATATGGTTTCCTGAAGTTGAAATATGTATCAAGTAATGTTGTTGTACATTATACTAGTGCTGCGGTGCTCTATTAACACAGTTGATTAGTTTGCTGCTTTGGTAGCTGTCTTATTGACTTGTTCTGCTCTTTGCTTGGAGCCAATTTTAGATCCAGCGACAGAGGTGAATCCGTGTCATCCATGCACAGGCCAGGCTGGTGGAGATCAGCCACGTATCACCCGCAGACTTTGGGTTTCTCTGTAAACATGGGCGGGGGTGCTGGGAGGCCAGAGGACACTAGGAATAACACAGGGTACAGCAGCATGGAGGGAATGGAAGTGCCACCTAAGTAGTCCGTGCACTTGGCACTATAGTTTCAGTTCTGCTGTAATCTTTCTTGAAGTAGCCCTCCTGTGCCCCCTGCCCATGATTGCTTAGGTCCTTAAATGTGACATGAATTTTCCTAAAAGTGTAGCTGCGGCTCTGACGTCTTTGGGTCCTATGGTAGTCTGGATTTATGTTTGGGGCTCGAGCTTAGACCTTTTTGGGCTTTTGCAGTCATTTTACCACATGATAGATGAACCACAAACTTGGCCTTTGATACTAAAAGTCTGTGATGTAGCCAGCATTCCCTGCCAGTGTGGGGCAGCACATTATACGTGCACATTGGAGAGGCTTGTGCAGCTAAAAGAGATGTACATGTATTTTATTTTGGCGTTTCATTTCTCATGCTTCCGAAGACAAGGTCAAAGTTTGTAGCTACGCTGACCCATTACTATCAACTACTTGGAAGGCACAATCCACAATACAAGAACATAAAGTAGCGAGAGCCCCCTAATTAATCTTCCATGAGGTTTGAAATGGTATTTTCAAGACACAACAAAAGAAACTGTCTGATAAGTGGAACTGTTTGCAGTCATTGTTTGACCATGGCATGCAGCTTGCTACTAGTGAGTGATATGAAAGTACAGAAAAAAGCAAAGGGGGTTAACCTTGCGATTCAATTTGTTATTTGGAAACGTGATTGCTATATTGGGTGGATGAACACTTTCAGATCAGATGCACCTGTTACAATCCGAATGCCTCAAACAGCCGCACTTGCCAGAAAGAATGTCACAAGCAAATGGGTAAAATGCACTGCATAATAGTGAGTACCAGTCATTTCACAACACGTGAACATTTTAATAACACCCAATGAATGCCAAGGTACTTGTTTTATCTGCTTCTGAAAGGACGAGTTGGTTGCCAGAATCCAAGCGCGTGCATGTTTTCAGTTAATGTGCAGAATAGTAAAATGCATTCAAAGTAACTGCTGAATATGAAAGCTCAAGAGCCTGCAACACGTTGATATGCAATAAAAACACAATCCACTTTTCTCACATATCATCTTTCCTTCATGCAGACTCCTGTTCCTCAAACATATGGTAAACAAGAGCACTCGATTATGATCTATACGTCCTGCTTTTTGCATCCATTTTGTAACCCTATGCACAGCATGGATGCTGGCTCTGCGTACCAGAATGAAATACGAAGTGAAGCTAAATTCCAGAAATGGTGCCTTATTTCACACCTGACATTGAACAATGTTTGATCTCTGCAAAACGTAACATGTATGGCTGTACACAGCTGAGGAGAGTGTGTGAAAGCTGCTTCCGCTTGGGTTGGAGTGGGGGCTTTCCCAGGCAGATGCGTTGGTGGGGGGCGGGCTGAGGGGTCCATAGCCCCTGGTCTTTTGGTTGTAGCCCTGTATAGGGAGCTACACCCTAAAGGCCAGCTAGCCCCAGTCCCAACAGCCCCGACTTTAGCATAGCCCCAGATCTCTTCCAGACCTAGCAACGGCCCTGTTCCCAGGCATTACTGGGCTTTATTTGAGTTTGTTTTGCAAGAGAGTCTTTCTGCAGAGGATCCCAGAGCTTTCATTTATGGCTCCGGGCTCAATGTGGGAAAGAGCTCTTAATATTCATATTATTTTGTATTTATTTATAGTGCGCCGGCCAGGTCCGTAGGCCTAAGTGCGCAAACACAGAAAGAAACAAAGACAGCAAGACAAACAAAAACAACCCCCGTACACAAAGATGCAGCAAGATGGCGGAAGGCGATGCTCTGGGACGGCCTTTAGGCAAAAAGATGTGTCTTCACAATAGCCATGGAGGTTATCATTCTGAGGTCTGGGGGCAAAGCATTCCAATGCTTGAGAGCAGCCGTCGAAAAAAAGCACCTTTGCCTACCAGGGATAGAGTGACCCTCGGAACGACCAGTACAATGGCACCATTAGACCTCAAGGTCCTCTGAATGAGATTTGAAATGCTTTCCCTCAAATATTCCGGGCTTCTAATAAAGAGGCACGTGTGAGTGATACTGAGGACCCTGTGATGGATTATAATCCATAGGTAGCCAGTGATGTTTTTTTCTGGCTTGCTTGACATGTTCCCTCTTATTCAGCCCCTTGACTGCTCGAACTGCACTTTTCTGAATGACCTGTGATCTTGAACATTCTCTTGTGCTGATGCCCTGATGCAAGCTGCTGCAATAATCCAGCTTTGTCCCATTAATGGACCTTACCACCATGGCACTATTAGCCTTGGTTAGAAAAGGACAATTCTACATAAGCAATTTAATATAATATGCAGAGGGCGAAACCAAGCTTCTGACCTCGGCACTCTTGTCCCTGTATTGGTCAAATAATACCCCTAACGTCTTGACCTTGGGCTGAGTAGCTAATTCACAGCCAGCAATCACAAAGGGCTGATACTAGTGATCTTCCATGTCTCTTTCATAATCCCCTGACAAGGGAATCAAGCACTGTATATCGTCAGCATAGTAGGTAAATGTAATTCCCCTGTCTTCCAGCAATTGTAATAGTGGTAGGGTAAAGATATTATATTAAGAGGGCGATAAGCAGGACCCTTGTGGAAGTCCATACCGGATTTGAACCAAACCCACTGCCGCCATGCATACTCTTGCTGCACAATTCTTTAGAAAGGAGTGGACCAAGCCTACTGCTGAGATTGAGAAACTGGCAACCCACTGCAGTCTCTCAGCATGAAGGAAATAGATCAAAGGCTAGAGAGCAGTCCAATAGCATTAACAGTTTGGATTGACCCGTATCAATGGTTTTAAGATGTTACACTTAAGATCTAATAGACCTGTTTCTGTTCCTTGTGACGGTCTAGAACCCGATTGCCTCTTGCTCAAGATTTTGTGAATGGACAAATAATCCAATACTTGCAGATAAACTGTTCGATCTAAAATCGTGAACAAGACCGACACATTTATAACGCTTCGATAATTAGAAGGGATACGAGGGTCCAACCCAGGTGTGTATGGATGTATAGCTCCGGCACACACTTATACATTGTTGAATGAAAAGCCAACATCCTGTAGTTAGGAAGGATAAATTCTTCACAATTATATAGTTATATGCTTCATTTCCATCAGTATTTGGTGAAATTATGTTATCTTATCTAATGGAGTAAACCAAACTCTAGACAGAGACCTGGTGCTGATCTGGATGCCAGTGTTTATTTCTTGTCGGTATTGTCTTCTGTTGCCTGTGATATTGTGTCTGACGCTTTTAAGTTGGGGGCATTTTAATATATTTTGGGGCACAGGGCACAGATAACTTTGACGTTGATAGAAACAAAAAAATGAAGGAACACCCAAGACTCTCTGGTCGCATGACCCCTCACCTCAATGTCTCAATAACAACCAATAGACTGTTATAATTCCCTGCTAGAGATTAACATCAGCATGGGAACTTCTTCAATGTTGTCCATGCTAAAATGAGAATAATTAACAAGTGGCATTTCAAGGGAAACATTAGTTTTCCATGATGAGGGACAACTCTTGCTGACACCTCTTTGCTGACACGGCTTTGCTGACGATACTAAAATCTTTTTCTCCTATCCCTTCATCACCTCAGCCATCTCGAAACAAAATACAACCTGTCAATGGATTGCTCTCTGCTGCCTCGTACTGAACTCTTCAAAAATTGACATTGATTCCCAGCTTTCAATGCCATCCTTACCCTGACCACTCTCATCTCCTTCCCTCCTAACCCTCCTACTCTCACAGCCCAGGTACATAACCTCAGGGAACTCTTTGACAGCAACCTCTGACTGCAACAATTCATTGCTACCACTGCTTCTACTGCTCACAGTAACCTTTTTAACATTTGGGAACTATGCCCACTTTTAATTACCACTCTATGAACACTGTAGTCCTCAGCCTCACGCTCAGCAAATTTGACTCCTGCCCATGTCTATTCCTTGGCCTTCCTTTCTACTCCTTCCTTTCTCTATAACAAGTCCTCAAATGTGCTACCCCTAGTCTTCACAGTTTAGACAGATCCTTACCCATTAATACCTACATGTTCCTGCTTGTTGGCTCACTGTGCACAACTGCTCTCCTTTCAAGTTCTTTCTCCTTGTCTGTAAAGATAATGGTTTTAGTTTGGAGTACCTGTCTGATTGTATCTCTGCTCACGATCACGTTCCCTCTGCCCCTCCCCCCCTGTACTCAATGTCACTGTTGCATGATGCCCTGTCCCTCCTCTTGGTCTTGCTCTTCCTACTGGCCCTGGCCATTGAATCCACTGCCCATCCGAAGGAAAGCCAGCCCAATTGCGGATTTCTTCAAAGCTCTATTTAAACTTCCCCTACTGGTCAAAGATCTTGCTCCACTACCAACTTAATCTTCCCTATCTGACGCCTCCACTCACCCCAGTGCCACCTAATATTGTCATGTGTATTTGTGTATAGTACTCCTGTTCAGTTTGCAGCCTTATAGGTCACTTGTTACATTTTTGTTTTTGTTTTTTCCTTTGTCCTTGCTCTATGTCCCACTTAGTTTACAGCCTCATAAACTGGCTCATCACTTGCTCTCATCTTTGTGGTTTTGTACAGGTACCTCTCACAGAATGCCTCCGCCATCTCTTAATATGTTATTGTAAGTCATTTCTGAACTAAAGTGACTTCTCTATTCTTCAAATAAATAGAAATATTCAAATACACATTGTGTTGCACAATAGGTACATGGCCCGTTTTAGCACTAGCAAAGGGGTTTTTAAATCAGTTCTGTCTATTGCAGGACCTAAACATGAAATACAACTTTGGGCAGCATTGTTTCATAGAGGGAATACCAAAGCCCTAGGTTTGTGTCTAGTTTGTAGTGGTTTCTGTGACATTAAGTGGAGCAAAAACATTATACATGACTGTATAAAGGACTGTTTACTCGTTATGATACTTAAACCACTTGTCAATAATTATTTATTGTAAATGTTACTTCATAAACCTGTCTAAATAAGTCACTTAAATGTGACATTACTGGTTGTGAGAAAAATATGTGAGTTGAATTGTAATTCTGATGAGTTGCTACCATCGTCATTATTGAGAGAGCAGAGCGCATACCTTTTCATTTTTTGAGTTAAATCAAGATCTGTGTGATATCTAAAGGCCCATGTTTGTAGGGTCCTGGAGTTAAATGTTTCTCATTAATGAGAAGTTGTTTGTTTCCCCATTTTTGGCGAGGGAATTTTTTAAGGCCTTATTCGATAGAATATGTACAGCCATGAGGGACAGTGTTTTTTACGGTTCCTCAGGGCTGATCTAATGGGTATAGGTGGCGCCCTTTATCGCTTGAGGGTGGTTATGATCCCTCTGGTCATTCTGCTCATCTTGCTGGAATCTGAGACACCGTGGATGGGTTAAGACAAGAAGTAAGAGGGAGGTGAAGTTTTTCTATGAAAACCCATATCCAGACGATTTGGGGGAACTAGAAAGGTTAGGAGAATGGACATATATGAAATTGAATTAGCTGCCGCCACATTCCCTTGCAAGGATGAAGATACTTAAAATGCATGTTCTTCTTCTGTTTGACTTTTACCACTCCAAGTTTAAGCCATGCATTGACTCCAGTAATGCTTTTCTCGTTGGGGTCAGTCTTTTTTGGCCAGGTGGGATGTCAGCCAGCACGTTGATACGCTTTGTAGATCATAGGAAATCTGCAAGGCAGTTCAGGGAATGACAGGCAGTTAGTCCCCTGGCACGATGGATTGATTGCTGACTTATATAAGACGTATGTTGATGCTCTACTTCACCATCCGCACAGTATCCTTGAAGTATCGATTGGTCGATTCAGCAGGGTGCTGTTCTGGCAACAACGAGAGAGGCCCTCATAACTCTACTGTTGAGACCAAATACGTCTTGACAACACATTATTTATGCAAGTTATTGTTTATAAACTCCTCTTATTATTTCCCCCCTTAGTTTGGCTAGATCACTCAGCCTTCATCCGAGGAGATCTACTTTGTCAATCTATGATGGCTTTTTAGCCTTCTTAATCAGCTGAATCCAGGAATGCCAACTGCTGCCTTGACTCTAGATACTGAAAGGGATTTTGAGTCCAATAAATGGCCCTTTCCTTTTGCAGTGCTTAGTAGGTGGAATTCGAGGTGCATTTTTTAACATACACCTGTCTGTTATATTATATTCCTATAGTCGAGGGATGCAACATGGCACACAGCAGCGATCTGCACTATCTCTGCAGCTTTCTTCATTGCCTGTAGAGCCCGGATTGATGAAATGTGTGACTATCACAAAAGACAGGGGGATTCGCATATATACTCTCATAAGTTAATTTCTTTTCCTGCAGTTTACATTACTTTGTAATACATCTAGAGCCTGATTTAGCCTCCATCATGCAAGATGTTCAAGACTTCAGGAAGCCAGCTGGCCTTAGGATCAATTGCATTAAATTATATATTTTTCCATTGACAGCTGAAATAGGCGCATTGACAAAATGACAAGGTCTTATTATGGTCGTGCACATTCGCGTTTTGAATTTTCCATTGCAAGATGGATTAAATAAAATAATTAAGATATTGGTTCTGCCAAGTTTTCTGTAATTCTCTGTGTTCCAATTCTGCTCTCTAAGCACTTTTTTCACAAAGTCTGAATCCTTTGTATTAGATTTGTGTGGGTAAACCAGAGTGTTAGAGCCAAGTGGAAAGTTCTCACTAAGCAGAAAAGCTTGGCGGTTCCAGATTTGGAGATATACTACTTGGTAGTGAGGTTCGTGTATTGTCCTTTTTCCTTAGAATTAGCCCTCCACATGTAATAATAAGAGGCTTCTCCTCTGCGGGTGATGCCTCCAGTCTCCTCATAGATGTATTCACCTACTCTCTGTCTCCAACATATTCAAAGGATCCCCATTTCCTGAACTAGGAGTTTTGCGGTCCGTGTCAAAAAAAGGTCTGAAGTATTTTGGAAATCTTTTCCCACAAGGGTCCTTTATCCCCCTTTAGTAGTTAAAGGGGCAAGGAGGCACTTGTGGAGTTGATATGTATTACTGGCTGCTCATAGCTGTACATGAGCGTTTTTCTTGGCTCCCGGGGCAGCCTCCTGTTTTCTGTTCCCAAGCACAAGCAATTGAAGGCCAGGGTGTAGGGAGGTTAGTGTCTGTGCTTCATTCTTCTTCGCTTTTCCCAATTCTCCACTGATACCGCTATCAGAATTTCCAACTGTCTCTCGGCCAATAAATATTGGATGGCTTTGAACTCTCTGGTGTTAAACTCTACCAAAAGAGAGGTGCTTTTCTTCCCTATCAAAAGCTCTTTCTCATCACTTCCTCTGGCTACCCAATTCCCACCTGACACTCTCCCCTACTATTCTTCAGCTGAAAACCTTAGTACCATCTATGACCCTTCACACACCTTCTCTACTTTCATCTTCAAAAACTAGAACAGCAGCTCACTTCAATCTCCAAAATATTAGGAAAACCAGGCACCTCTTCCCTTTCAACACTGCCAGGCATCTCCTAATCAGTCTTGCCTTCTGTACATTGGACTACTGTGCCAGCATCCTCTTTGGTCTCCGCAACTATGCTCTCTGTCCTCTCAACACGATCATTAACTTTGCTACCAGCACTCTCTTTGGACTCCCTCACTTCACACCTACTTCCTCTTACCGTCACCAGGCTGGATGGCGGACTATGCAAAAACAGGCCAGATTTAAATTTCATCTCCTGGTTTTGTAAATCTGTCGTCGGTAAGGCACCACTGTCTCAGTCCTACTCTCGCCAACTCATCAAGCCTTCTAGTAATCTCTGATCTGCCTCCTCGACTACCCTTGCAGCACCTCACCCTCCCTGTGCTTCCTCCTGTTTTTGCTCTTCTCTCTTCTTGACATCTGAGAAACAGCCCACAGGGATTTGTTCAAAGTCAAAATAAAAGCCTACCTCCTTGCCTCTGATTTACCGTCTTGACCTACCTCTCATCTGCCTGCTACCTAAAAAATGTCCTCGCTTCTTACCTGCCTCTGTCCCTCACTTCATCTGCCTCCACTCTAGCACTTCATCCATCATGGTCACATCCCGAGCACAGCTGGCCGTATTGCTTGCCTGCACTTAAAACTGTCCATTGTTGATTGTCCTTAATCTACGCATGTCCACTTATGTATTGTCATCAGTGACTGTTACATTAAATCCCCTCCACAACCTGGTTAGAATGTCCCGCAAACTCACCCCATCTTAAGAAGCTCACTGCTTCCCGTCAAATATGATTTCTTATCTATATTATACAAAATGGGAGACTTTTTTGGCCTCACTCTTAGACCTCCGCGACTCAAAATGATTTTCCATCTTTTGTGTGTCGCAATGGTGTGCGCAGGGAACGAAGACACAGAGTCCCGCCACTTCGTTTGTCAAAAATGAGGAAAAGATGTGTGTAGAATTCATTTTCCTGATTTCTTATCTAATGTATTTTTTTTTGTGATCAAAAGAGGTGTTCCTCCTTTAAATAAATACATAAATGAATCCCATTATTTCTGATGTCATGTGGCTTTTTATATGTGACAAATAAAGCTAAACTCTTTTAACTATGAATTTATATGACTGCACTTATAAATTCATTTACCAAAATTACACGCATAGTAGGTTGCAAAGGTTTAACCTGCATGTCGCAGATTCTTCTTATAGCTGCAGGACTAGAGGTGATGGATTCGTTTATTGGCTGTGAGACGGCTCTTCAGTATCAGCTCTTGGGGGGAGGGGTATTCGAGGCTATGGGAAATACGATTGAGATGTCTATGATATCTTCTCACCTGTTGGCTCTTTTGGGAGGCTGTTTGCACAAACCTAAGTCTAGCAGGAGATTTGTGGATCTATTTCTTCCACTTGCTCACTGGTGTGTTAATAGGGCATGGATGCTGAGCCTTCAGTCTATGACCTAAAGATTGCTGAGGCACATAGCCCCTGCCTTGCACAGGAGGAAGTATATAGTTGTAGCACATGCAAGGTACACCTTTAGCTTCAAAACACAGGTGTATTACTGTTAATTTACAATATGCATCTCAAACTTTTACATGATTCAATGGTTTCTTATATGGGATATGCAAAAAAAGGGCAAAAGTTAAGAGAAGCTCATTATGCCACTGAAGTTAATTAATTCCGGGTGAAGGGGTTTGCTTCTGGCTTACTTGTATTATTTGCTTCCACATCATCTGTCACTTCTTTTTTGTTCTTGCAGGGGTCTTCAAGGCTGTGCCACTAAACAGGACCTGGTAGCAGGCCAGTGAAGCAGTTCATCAGTGGCTCCCAACAGCTCCCACTATGAGTTTGAGTGCCGTGGCACGTAACCTGCAGCGAGTCATATAGGACATATTATAACTGCAGGATGTTGGACCTTTTCGGTCAACTTCAGTTTCCTTGATGATTAGTGATTTTTATGCTTGAGATTACCCTAAAAAAGTCAAAGGTTCAGCGTTTATTCTATTTAAAAAAAATATCCAGGTTCAGCTTTTTTTGGGCTGCTGAGCTACAACTAAGGTGTGCATCTTCTCATCAGCGCCCTCTGCAGGTGCTCTGGGGGCTTACATCACTGTGGGGTGCTGGGTGTGAGCTACAGGACCTAGAGACATTTGGGGTCCTTACAAGGCTTAGAGTTCATTCTTCGTCCACAGGGGAGTCCTTTTGACATGTTTCATGTTGAGGAGGAGGCTGGCCTACCTGTACCTACACGCAAGCCCTGATATGCGTATTTAAGTATAGAACATGTTTTTTGTAGGGGGGAAGGCTTGTGGTCACATATTCCAATGTGTTTCAAAATGTAGGTTCTCTGTGTAGCATACTGTCAGAATTTTATTTAATTTTTTTATTTAAAATGATATAGTTTATATATAAACTTTTCATTTTTTGATTAACATTTCTCGTTATTTACAAATTACAGCATACATAGCGCCACAAAGCAATAAGTGAAAGAAAGAATTAAAAAAAAAGGCGCACTTTAGGTAGCTTGGGTAAGTTCCAAAATATTATCTAGAAATTGTGCGACTGTATATATCAACTTATTATTTTGATCGTGTAGAAGTTTTAGCCATCTGGAATCACCATGTTCTGGATTTTGAGAGACCTTAAATAAGGCTCCAAAGAGGAGTCTTTTGTCAGTTAGTGCAGGGTAAATCATGATGAGAGGTTTGAGAGACTCCAGTGTTTCTTTGTTGTTGCAAAAACGGTAACAATTTTCCTCTTTTGGTATGGATCGAATTTGAGAGAGTCTTTTTTTGGTGGGTAAAATATTCAGTCGAATTTTAAAAAAGATTCTTCGTATATTTGGTTCCGGAAAACGTTCCAGATAATGCGGGAGTTCATTCAAGGCTCATATGTCCATCGGGCATTGTAGCTTCATTTGGTAGGATGCTTTCTCCGTGATTGTTTTGGACCAATCATTCAGCTATAGCTTGATCTTGGCCCGTTGTGGGCGATTTATGAGCATTTCTTCCGTAATGTGTTCCTTTGCCATTAGATTCAGCAGTTCAATTCTCCATGTTTTTAAGATGGTATTATGCATTGTATGTGGCCTTACTTTAAGGATTTGCATGGCTGGGATTGGGTCTTCATTTTTGACCTTACGCAGGAGGTCCAACTGCTTCCACCGCACTATTGAGGCTAGTGACTGAAGGGCTAGCTCAAAATGTATTCTGGGCATAGGAAAGCTCTTTGGGAGCTGCAGGATTTTCCGCCAGAATTGTGCTTCCAGCTTTTGCCAGTTTATGTTGGTTGCAATAATCATCACTTCCATAAGTAATGATGGGAATTACCTTTTGGTGGTAAAATGCTATGATCGGTTTCATTGAAGATTTTCCATAACGTCTGTGCAGCATCACACCTTGTCGTGCCAGCATTTGAATTTTACCTTCCAGCCTGGTCACCCATGCTGTTTCTTATTTTTGTTGATTTAATAATACACCAAGGTATTTGAGGGAGGCAACTTCATCCAGCGTTATTTTGTCTAAAATGAAATTTGTTGGTTTGTATCGCTTAGAAGCCTTGTGGTGGTTTGTTAATTCCATAATTTTGTTTTTTTTGTTGTTAATCTTAAGTTCATTCTTGCTAATATATGATTCTGTCATGTGTAAATTCTCCTGTAATCCAGATGGCGTTTTATATAGAAGTACAATGTCGTCGGCATACATGAGGTATGGAACCTTAAGTGAATTTATCTTCGGCGGATTCAGATTCGCAAGATCGATGTTCATGGAATAATCAGCAGTATACAAATTATACAGGGTCGCTGCTAGTGCTGTTTTAGGCCATTCCAAGTTCTTATGGGTTCCGTTGTAGTTCCGTCTTTTGAAAGCCTGATCGACACTGTTGTGTTGGAATATAGGGGTCTGATCGGTTCCCTAATTTCTGCAGGGCAGTTCCATTTGGCAAGTTTTTCCCACAGGATTGATCTATTTATGGCGTCAAACGCCAAATGTAAGTCTATAAACACTGCATAAACGGGCACATTGTTTCGTATGGCTTCATGTTTAATCAGGTTTAGAATTAGGAGATTTACGTTGGTTCCTACATTCTTGGTGAAGCCAGTTTGCCGAGTATCAAAACGATTTGAGGCTTTGGCCGATATGGTCAATTTCTGGAGCAGGTATGAGGCAAATAGTTTTCCCAATGGATCTAGCAGGGCTATTGGTCTAAATTTGGCAGGGTTATCTCTATCGCCCTGTTTGTAAATTGGGATCAATACCGCTTTGGTCCATGTTGTTGGTAGTACCTTTAGTGTGTTAATTAAAGTTAGTAAATGGTCCATGAGAGTCGCCCATGTTTCTGGGTCACTTTTCAGGGCAGCATTCGATAGTCCATCCGACCCGGGGGCTCTAGAGGAGTTTAGGTTGCAAATCATTTCTACAAAGATGTGCTTCTCCCAGGTGATGGACCATTGATTTGAAGCTGGTAATATCTCAATGTTTTTGGTGAGGTACCGTGGTTTGTAAAGATTAGAGAAATGTGTGACCCAATGGTCTTGGGTGACGTTGGATACCATCAATTGTTGCTGCTGGGCATTGTTATTTAGCAGGTACCATAGAGATCTTAGGTTCTTATTTCTGAGCGTGTTTAGCATTGCTTTGGCATCTGTTTGCTGCACTTCCATTGTATTTGATTTGTTCCAATTTCTATATCCTTGTTTTGCTTTTCGGATATTTTCCAAATTTACTGGAGATGGATCTTTTCTCCATTTTCGCAGTTTTTGCTGCACAAGTTTTCTTTTTTTAACTATGTCCTGGTTATAGTTATGTTGATGAATCAGTTTCTCTGTAGCAGGCTTGTTTTTTTTTTAAAAGGGAGTAATACCCAATCATAGATTATTTTCTGTTCATTTGGCAGCAGTGTTTGTTGGAAAATCTGTGGGATAGTAGCTAGCTGGTTTTTGCTAATTCTTAATCTGGTGTTGCCTCCAACGATATCAAGCCGCGCGGGGGGGCGGTAAGGGCGTAAGATCTCTAGCTCCTGCAACAGAGATCATAAGCATCGAATGATCGCTTTCAGTTGTAGGTTTTATTTGGAAGTCCAGTAGCATATTGGTTACGGCTGGTGATAAGTATATATAATCTATGATGGTAGAAGAGTTACGGCATGACCATGTCGGGATCGGCAGTTTCTGATCATCCAGAGGTTGATTTAATAATTTCAAATTTCTCGCAGAGATCTCCTATGACCAGCGCAGGGCTCTGATAGAAAGGTCATTTGGATGATTAAGGAGACCGTTTTTGTCATATAGGTGAATATTGAGAGCTCCACAAATAATGAAATTTATATCATGGTATTTGGCACTAATTCTGTCCATTGTTAGAAATACGCCATCCAAGAAGTTATTATCGTTGATTGCCACTGGGTTCCAGTCTGTATTGATTGATAATCAGTTGAGTCCAGGAATCTATATTTTCTGTTTCGACGAGGTTCCAAAATGGAGATATCTTTATCAACGTCAAAAGGCCTGCAGTCGCCCAGCCCCTGGTCCCTTTTGCAGCCGGATTGAGGACAGTGATAAACCCGTCGCAGGCCGGCGTATTGGTCATCCAAGTCTCTTGGCGGCATATAATGTGGCAAGATTCTAGTGCGAGGTCCAAGGGTTGAAGAGATGGGATGATCCTCTCGTATTCCAAGAGCAAAGTTTCCATTTATTGCTCTTTGGAATGGTTGGTGGTTATGATCGAGTTTCTGACTCTATCATTAGTTGTGATGCGACTTCCTCATAGTCTCTCCAAAAAGGTTGATTATCTTGAAATTGTATATCAGTGTCGGTTTGATTAACAGGTAACGGAGTGAGATGTCTGGACGGATTAAGGTGAGGACTCATATGTCTTTCTGGCCTATCATCTCGCTGCTTGTTATAGTTGTGACATGAGTACACTTGCAGGCCGATTCATGGAATTAATGTGCGCTGAAATTTTCAGCGCAAGCGTGCAAAAGCGTGAGAATCGCAGTGCAAGTACGAAAATCGCAGTGAAACCGCGCACAGCAATTCATGGAAGTCTGCGTGCGTGTAAATCCCTGGATGTGCGCTAAAGTAGGCGGAACGGGGCGTAACACACGGAATGAGGAACAATGCGTGAAAATGTGGGCGTCATGGGGGAAGTACAGGAGGCAAATGCACAGAACGCCCACACGCGCGTCTACAACACCTATTCATGGAATCGAACGGGGCTAATGCGTGCACCAAAAAAGACGCGCTAATCCAGAAACACGTACGCCAGCAGGAAGCAGCCGTACGTGGACCTGCGCAGCATAAAAGGGCGCGCAAACAACAAACAAGCTCAGACGCCAAGATGAATATACCATTCCTAGCAGCAGTGGTCGTGGGATACCGCAGGAGGAGGATAGTCAGGCCCATAATTTTTACACCCAGAACCAGCCTTTTTGGGATGCCTGATGACCAGGTGTATGGGAGGTACAGGTTTCCACCTCACATAATACTCGACCTGGTGAGTGAGTGGGAGGATGACCTCACATCACCCACCCTGTGCTCCCAAGCACTCAGCCCCATGGAGAAGGTCCTCAATGTACAGCACTTCTTGGCCACCGGATCATTTCAGTGCACAAGTGCTATTGTGGGGGGGTATCACAGGCCACGCAGTCACGCTGCCTACACCAGGTGTTGGCCATCATAACTGCACGCCCATCAGTCCGCAGGCACATATACCTGCCCAGAAAACCTGCAGAAAGGCAGGCTGCCGTCCAGGATTTCTATGGGGTGGCACAATTCCCCAAAGTGCTAGGTGCCATTGACTGTACCCATGTGGCTCTACGTCCCCCCAGGGCATCTGAGCACATCTATAGAAACCGTAAGCACTGGCATTCCATCAACGTGCAGGTAGTATGTGATGCCAAGGGAATCATCACCTCAGTATATGCCAACTATCCAGGGTCCACCCACGACAGTTTCATTTACAGAATGTCAAACCTAAACCGGGACCTAGAAGCTGGGTGGCATGGCGATACATGGCTGCTTGGTGAGTATAAATACCACTGCACATGCATGCATGTCAGATACTGAGTAATATCACAACCCCACTAATGATACCCATCACCACCTCCCCAAGGGACAGTGCCTACCCTCTGAGCACCCACATGATGACGCCAATTCAGAGCCCCACGATGCCACCCGAGGTAAGATACAACCCAGCCCATATTGCAACCCGGGGCATAGTGGAGCGCACATTCGGAGTGCTCAAGTCACGCTTTCGCTCCCTTGACCGCTCTGGTGGGCAGCTGTTATACGCTCCCCCAGTAGTGTGCAGGATCATAGTGGCAGCATGTGTCTGGCACAACGTTGCAACACGCCCGCTGTGCATGGGAGGGGAAGGGGCACATGGTGAGGCAGCCCGTACGCAGCTGGTGGCTAATTACTTCACCTAAAATCATACCCCTGTGGAGTGCACACAGCCCTGGCACATACCAGCAGCCAATCAATGATGATGACATAAGGGACACTCAACTGTCACAACCATACCATCCTGAGATTGGTCACCTGGAAGTGTTACATTGTGTGCATCCCTACCTACCCAAACTCCACCATGCTGCGTCATCAAAAGACATACATCTATGCTGTGAAATTCATTACCCCCTTGCTAAATACAACATGAGAACAACGCCATGTCACCCAACCCCTCCCCAGCTCCACCACCAAACACACCATTGCATGTCATGCAATGTGAAAGCAAGCAAAGTCATGCACAAGACCTGACACAAGCCTCACAAAGTACACTGTCCCTAATGGAAACTTCCCACACACAATATGCTCCCAGTAATGTATAATTAACAGCACACATTACCAAATACTTACCACCTACACAATGCTGCAACACACCATGGAAAAATGCAAAAACATGACAGTACTAAGTTCAAGTACTGGTTGTCTTACAGCCTGAATACGCCAGCACATAGACTCCTTACAACTGTATAGTGTTGCTGCCACGCAAATGTCTCAGTGTACTGCATACGACATGAACTGCATCTGCAAAGTAGATGGCCTTGTGATGACATGAGGAAGGAACCTGCAGATTAGGAGGAAAACATGGATGCACAAGCACATATCAATACACCATGCAGTGTACAATACAACAACAATATCCACTAGGGATGTCTACACAGTATTGACTACAGACTGCCCACACAGCTCATGGGAGCCCAACGTCACTGTGTAATTCACTGTCACTTGGTCACACCCTTTGCAAGCCCATGGAAAGGGGAAGCAGGAGGGATGTGTGTCTCACAAACCCAAACATCTAACCCAAACTCAGGACAAGTCTGCATGTGCCCATCCGGAATACAGTGGATGCCCACGGGAGCCACACAAGGCAACACACTGTAAAAAAAAAATCAAAAATCAAAAATGGCCATGTGGGGGTAAGAGGTGGGTGGGGGAGGCCACCCAGGAGGTTCGAGGACAGGGTACACACCAACACCCACCTGCGTGGATGTTGCGGAAAAATAATATCCTCCTTGGGCTCATGGCGTGCACGGCTATGCCATTGTGGGAGAACTGCTGTCGCTCTGCTCATCCTCTGCTGCTGCATCAGGAGGCGGTGGCACTATGGGAGGCAGCCCACGCAAAGCCCTGGTATGGTCCTCCATGGCAGCAAGAATGCGGGTCTGGAAGGTCTGACTCTGGAGGATTAAAGTGCGGAGATCCCCATGCAGCACATCACGGGTTGCCTGCATTTCTCCACGCATGGCCTCGTGTGATGCCCAGATCTCCTCACGTGTTGTATGCAGCTCAGCTGAGAGCGAACGTGTGAGCTGCTCCAGCTGCTTTTCTGCCCTAACATTTCGGGAAGCCTCAAGTTCAAGCAGACGCTGCCTGAGGTTATGGAGTTCTACCCTCAGGGCTTCCCTGTGGCCCTGGGACTCTATTGATATGGATTCGCACAGAGTCTCCAGTGCCGCCCATCGGTCCCTGTTGGAAGCCAACATGTCTTTCCTGTGTGATTGGCAAATGGAGTCTGTTGCCTGCTGTTGTTGCTCCATCTGCCTTTCAAGGGGGATAATGGAAGTGGCCACCCTCTCCATTGCCTGAGCCATCATTTCTACTGATGCTGCCTGTTGGGTTGCCATACTGTACATGGAGTTTTCCCATACAGTATTGCCTGGTGGCACACGGCCACCGCGTCGACGGGCACCACACCTGTTTGGGGCAAGGCGATCTGCATCTGGCTGTGCTGGCACTGCCTGAGGCTGCAGGACGGCATTCCCCCTATGATCTGCTGGCCCAGGAACAGGATCAGATGCTGTGGAGTGTGACCCTGCATCCATAACCGCCAAAGGCGGACCTACCAACACTGACATCCCCATAGAGGGTTCTGCCCCTGGTCCAGGTGAGTTGGAAAGAACAGAATCCCTGCCAGAAACACTTACCTGCGACTGCACATAAGTCTCATCATCCGACTCAGCACCTGAATAGAGGTCTGGGGAGGTGCACCCAGAGGCACCCCTGGACAGTATGGTCTGCAGTAACATTGGGTTTTCACCCACCACCACACCACGTCCCCCACTGGTGCCCGGTCGTGCCTGAGATTCCTCCTGGGTCTGCACCATCTCCTCAACCTCAACAGCACCAAGTGCGTCATCACCTGCAAAAACATGAAAGACAACAAATGGAAACAGACATGAGCACCATAGCACACACATATGCCGTGACAAGCCAGAGATCCAGTAAATGAATTACACATGTCCCACATGACTATAACCCTGCCATGCATGCACTGTCAAAGAGTTGGAAGTGGAGTCAAAAAGGCAGACACTGGGGAGAGCAAGATGGATATGCAACACATTTGCAGCATGTTGGGTAGCACTGGCATCACACATCAGGCTGTGAGTGGCATGTCCAATACACATACATGACACATGCCACCACACAGATGTCATGTAGCATAGCCACAGTAAATTACAAAACTACAGCAATATGTCAGTGAATGAGTACTGTCACACATCCATGTCACATCGACATGATGCGGAGATTGATGCTGAATAGTGCTGAAAAATATGCATGTGCCACACACTGAAACACATCCAGTGTCCAATAACACAGTCATTGTGGGCTGATCAATGGTTGGTCACTTTCACATTACAGGAAACACCTGTCATCTTCCACATGCAAACAGACCGTAATAAAACATTTCTGCAGCCCAATACTCCATCGGCCTGAATGGTGTAATCATTAACATAACCAGGTAAAAGTAGTGGCCCAGTGTGGGCTCCAAACAATGACCGAAGCATATCACATATGTTGCAATAGGGCAGAATAATGTGTACTAAAAATGGGAGAGTGGAAACAATCAGCCTGAATGAACACTTACAAAATCTGACCAATGTAGTTGCAAGATGACAGTTCAAGGTAAAGTGCACGAATCTGGGCGTAATTGGCAACTGTGGGCAGAAGGGATACAGTCATACCCAAATCCAAGGCACGTGAATGTATGGGAGGAAGCAAATGGGTGACCCATAACACTCAGGAGTACACACCCTCACCTAGCGCTCAATCAGAACCCGTCACCCAAACAACATACACATGGATTACACACACACGCATGGGCACTCACCGGACAATGCCTCGTAATCAGGTAGTTCTCCCACACCTTGGATCTGTTCCTCTGTGACGAAGGTCCCAGCAACAGACTCATGTTCAGTGAGTTTGTTGTCCTCTTGTGGAGACCCACCGCCAGTCACCAGAGTAGCGCCATGATTTGAGGCCAGCTTGTTCTTTGCTCTGCCTTTCAGGTCATTCCACCGCTTGTAGCAATCATGAGCTGTGCGCCTCACAAATCCAAGGGCACTTATGCGGTCCGCGATGGTCTGCCAGTGTCCCCTACGTTGACCAGGTGTGGTCTTGCACCCTGCAGTCACAAACATTTCGTGGCTATGTGCCGACACATAGGTCACAAGTGCATCAAGTTCCGGGTCATTAAAGCTAGGCTTCCTTGATGTGCCAGAGTGTGTAGCCGTGTCTAGTACCCTTCTTCCTCTTTTTCAAATGCAGAGCGGAGCCTGAGTGCCTGAGTGCCTTACGCCGCTCTGGTAACAGGGGGCAGAAGCACCAGTGGACTGGGTAGCAAATGCACAATGACCATAGGCCTTGGTAAAGGCATTGGCAGAAGTGTGATGTTGGCAGGGGGAACGTCAGTTTGATGGACCTGGACCGACACGAGCTGGGGTGGATGGAGCTGCAGCTGCCCCTGCAGCCTCCCCACCCTGCCTACTTGGGACAGCAGATGACATAGCTGCCCCAGATCCACGTGGCTTGGTGACACCAACTTGCACCGCTACACGTGGCCTAGACTTGCTGACCTGGAAGTCAGCCTGGGAGTCATCCTGTGCCAGGGCAGTTGCCACAATGGGCTGGTCCAACAAGGGCTGAGCTGGGATGGTGTCAGCCACATTTCCCTCAACCACGGGGGGGGGGCATCGGTGTCCCTGATTGGTCCTCCACACATGGAGGTCTAGGGGCACCCTGCAAATCCCGGCCACGTCCCCTACCACGCCCACCATGCCCACCTTTTGAAGGTCGGCCACCTTTGCCTCCCTTACCGCTTGGTCGTCTCTCAACCATGGCACTGATGTTGCTGTGCGTATGGGAGTAGCAGTAAACTATTGCCCTGGGCAATTGGGGGTGAAAGGGGTAGGGTACTAGATGGAATTCGTACCCTAGCGCTCTAACAAGGCTGTCGGATCAAGCAACGCACAGGCAGCCCAAAAAAAAAAAATAACGTGCACGCAACCCCTCGTAGACCACGTGCGTGAAAAAATGAACCCGCACTACGCTGTGGCACCTAGAAACACAAAAATAAGCATACGCGTAATACACGCAGCCTACAATGACCTCTGAAGGGGTACGCGACACACGGGGCAAGCACAGTAGGTAAATACGTGCGCGACTCACCGCCTGCCTGGAAAAAGAACGTGAAAAATACGCGCCAGGACAAGAGAAGAAGTGAACGCTGTTTGCGGAAACAGGCCCAAAAAGAATAAAGAACGCTGTCAGAGGTAACAGGGTGTACAAACTTGAAACGCTGTGAAGTAATCGCGTGTGACCCAACAAGAATTACAGAATTCCCCCACTCGCTCTCCACGAAAAGCACATAAAAGGGAATGGGGTCCTACACGTACCTTTTAAAGTGGCCCACACGTACAACGTCACTTACGCGTGTACGCGCTAAGGCCC
The DNA here is from genome assembly GCF_040938575.1 of Ambystoma mexicanum. Classification (NCBI taxonomy): domain Eukaryota; kingdom Metazoa; phylum Chordata; class Amphibia; order Caudata; family Ambystomatidae; genus Ambystoma; species Ambystoma mexicanum. The sequence goes on from NC_090935.1 coordinate 348,990,684, forward strand.
TTTTCTCCAATTACACGAGCTGACACTCGGACGTGCAGTTTTTGGACGTGTACGATGAACATGCATCCGTGTTGATGGAAACGCCTGCGCGCGTCACGTCACTTACGCGCGTAGGCCCTTTCCGTGGATTACACGCATCCACATGTGGACGTGCAGTTTTTCCACGCGTGCTGCCATGTCACGAGGGAAACGCCCACGCGAGTCACATCACAGAAGCGCTTACGCGCTAAGGGCCTTTGGTCCAATGAAACCGCGTACGTGTGCTGACGCGTTTACATGCAAAGGGCCTTTCCTTGAATTACACGCTGACGTGCAAGATTTTCACGTGCCAAATCACTCTGTATCAAGCTGGCCACGCAACAACACGCGCCTGCCCAGAAGGCCGAATTACTGCCCCCCAAGCCCCGAGCACGCTCCCACCTGCCATCTGCTGCTTCCTGACTGCCTTCTGCCCACGTGCCCTGCTATTTGCCCTGCTATTTGCTGCCTGCACGTCAGCCAGGGGTGCAGTTGCTGTGACCACCCCTGCTGAAACTGAAGACTCCTGACTGGGATACCAATATTCCACAGCCCAGACCCAGGACCCAGTTGCCCACCCACTCTTGCCTCTGGGATTGCCATGTCGGGCACAACACCATCTGGCACCACTGGCAACCCCCAGCCAGAGAGGCAGAGGGCCACCAGCTTCAGTGCCTTGGGCAGTATGATGCCCTCTTTGGAAGTTTGCGTGCCGACATTGAAGGACGGACCGGGATCTGGATGGACATTGTGATTGCCATCAATGCGGAGGGGGTGGCAGTCCGTGAGTTACAACATGTCAAGAAGCGCTGGGAGGACTTCAGGTCCAGGACCCTCAACAAGGCCCGGCACCTCGTGAAGGCAGCGGATGCCAAGGGGCGCCGGGGCCACCTGTCCGACCACCAGATGAGGGTCCTGGAACACATATGCCCAGCGCTCCACGTCCAGGTCCTTGAGAGGCAGACCCGTCTGGAGTCGAGCGGTAAGTGTGCATGCATACTGATTGGATGCTGTGCGTGTGGTGGTGTGCTAGTAGTGTGCAGGTTGCACATGTGTTTTCGTAGGGCCATGTAGGGATGTGTATGAACAGGGGCGTGAGGCTGCCACATGTGAGTCCTCTTAGGTGTGAAACACATCGATGGTGTATGTGTTGGTAGGCATGCTGTGCAAATGCAGGTGTGGTAGCACACATGTTTGAATTTTGTGTATGTACATTGGCATGGTTGTGGTGTCACACATGGATGGTGGTTCCTGCGGCATGTATCAGCACTGTGTACATGTGCATGTGTGTGTATTTGACAAGTGTGCAACTGTGATGCAACATGGATGCATGTGACACTGATATGTAGAAGGCTGAATGCCAGATGTGACATGTATGGCGATCACATCACTGCGACAGTTGGAGGAGATGTAGACATGTATGTAAGTGTGGTGGCGTGTGTGCGTGTCTAGTGCACTCCCTGTGTTTCATGTGATGTCAGGCTCACCTTCGGCTGTTCATGCTGTTGTATGTGTTTGGATGTTGCTGCCTGGTGCATTATTGCTGTGGAAATGCTCATGTGTGTGAGTTGAAATTACATGTGTGTCGTGGAGTGTGATGCCATGTCTGAAGTTTGACACTGCCACTCAAGTGCAACTGTCATGTGTGTATCAGTCCATTGTACAATGCCCTGATGTCTGTGTTTTATCTCTCCCTGTCTGCAGCATCAACTGATGAAGAGGGCGGAGAGGTTGCTGTGGAGCACTGCAGCAGGGATCGCACCACCAGCCGGAGACACAAGGCCTGGCTCCCCTCCCAGATTGTAATCTCGTCGGGGAGTGAGGAGTCTGGTGCCGCATCCTAGGCCGCAACTGCCGAGGGTAGGTCCAAGAGGCAGAGGTTGGCGGTGGACTCCTCGGCAGCAGAAGAGGCAGCTGAGACCCCACAGGGTCCAACGGAGGAAGATGGCACTGAGTCATCCAGGTTGGTGGGGGGTTTGGTGGAGGAGGAGGCCGCAGAAGGGACAAACACGGGGTCTAGAGGTGGGGTTTCCACTGGTGCTAGGGGTGCAGTGCTCCTGTCACTGCATCATTTGGCACCAGCAGGGAGTAGGGATGCCTACGTCCAGACCCGTTTTCAGGGAGGGGATGAGCGCACAACAACTGGCCTTCCTCTCCCTGCAGACGTAGCTATCCGGGAACGTGTTGAGCCTATCCTGAGTGGGATAGCGTTGCGTCAACAGGGCATGTGAGGTGACCTGCAGTCTTTTTGTGGAGAGACTGCACGTCGTCTCGCATGCCTCTTTGACCACGTTGACCTACTGGGGTGGGTCACTGGTGCTGGATTCCTCCGTGTGCTGGACCTTCTTGCGACCCCCTCCTCACCTGAACCCCCTACGCGCCAGTCGTCCTCCTTGCCATCTTCCCACCCATGTGTCACCTGGGTACCCTGTGGAGCTGCCCCTGACCCAGCGGCCAGTCTGGTGGAGGACACATCCCTGCCACAGTCGGGAGTCGGACGTCCAGCAGGGGTGGCCACCACGACAACTGCACCCCAGCCGGAGGAGGACGTGCAGGCAGCAAGAGCCAGGGCGCAGGCACAGGCACAGCAGCAGCAACATGGTGGGAGCAATGATGGCTCGGGGCCTTCAACATTGGAGGGGCAGGCATCGGCCATAGGGCAGGTGGACCCCGGATTTCAAGTGTCTTCCGTGTGGCAGCGGTTCGGCCACGCCATAGATGCGGAGCGGCAGCAGGCAGAAGAGGCACTGCTCATAATGGTCAGGGCGGAGAACTCCATGCGGAGGGCCCTGAAGCGGGCCGAGTGCCTCGAGGCAATTCACAGGGAGTTGGAGGTGAACATGTCGTCGTCCCTGCGAACCCTTGGGGCCATGGAAGAGGACCGCGGGAGTTCGATGATGCCCTGGCCCGGGACATCAATAAGTGAGCTGTCGGACTAGCCCGCTGCCATTGTAAATAGTTAGATAGTGTTAGGTTTCCTTTCTTTTTTTGTTTATTTTGGGGCGATTGGACAATGAACCACGTTTTTGTATATAGTTCTTTATTAGGTAGTCTTTTTTGTAGGTATCATTTCATTTGTTGGGCTCATGGACCCTAGATTTGTGATTTGTATATAGTTGAACAGCGGATTTTCTTTTTTTTCTTTTCATTTCACCATGGAGCAATGGATTTCACTTATGTTTTTCCCTTGGATTTGCTTTGTTGGACTGAGACTTTGGACACATTTTCATTTGGATTTCTTTGGATTCTGATTTCATATTTTTGATTATTTTCTGGACATGCTGCGTTTTATTTCTTCTTCACATTATTGTGTGTTTTCTTTTCATTACATTCATTTTTGATTCAATACATTTTTGTTTCATACTTTGGTGTGTATTCTCTCATTGATTTCATGCATGTCATGATGTGGGTTTTCACATTCACTTGCACCCATTGTGTGTTTGTGATGGACATGTGTTCATTTACATACTTGCCATTCGGGTTGTATCATATAATGGGCATTTCTATGTGGATGGATGCAATACTTGGTTGGGTCTTTGGGCTGGGGTGGCATGGGGTGTGATGTGGCTGGCCATTAGGCCCATGATTGAGGATCGTCATGACGTGGGGGCAGGGGGACATGAGTGGGACATGAGTGGGGGCCTGCTGGCAGGTGCCCCTGACTGCTGGGGGTGGGGGTGCTGGGGCACATGAGTGGGACATGAGTGGGGGCCTGCTGGCAGGTGCTCCTGACTGCTGGGGGGTGGGGGTGCTGGGGGACATGAGTGGGACATGAGTGGGGGCCTGCTGGCAGGTGCCCCTGACTGCTGGGAGGTGGGGGTGCTGGGGGACATGTGTGGGAGCCTGCTGGCAGGTGACCCTGACTGCTGGGGCGTGGGGGTGCTGGGGGACATAAGTGGGGGCCTGCTGGCAGGTGCCCCTGACTGCTGGGGGGTGGGGGTGCTGGGGGACATGAGTGGGGGCCTGCTGGCAGGTGACCCTGACTGCTGGGGGGTGGGGGTGCTGGGGGACATGTGTGGGACATGAGTGGGGGCCTGTTGGCAGGTGACCCTGACTGCTGGGGGGTGGGGGTGCTGGGGGACATGAGTGGGGGGCCTGCTGGCAGGTGCCCCTGACTGCTGGGGGGTGGGGGTGCTGGGGGACATGTGTGGGGGCCTGCTGGCAGGTGACCCTGACTGCTGGGGGGTGGGGGTGCTGGGGGACATGAGCGGGGGCCTGCTGGCAGGTGACCCTGACTGCTGGGTGGTGGGGGTGCTGAGGGACATGAGTGGGACATGAGTGGGGGCCTGCTGGCAGGTGACCCTGGCTGCTGCGGTGTGGGGGTGCTGTGGGACATGAGTGGGGGCCTGCTGGCAGGTGCCCCTGACTGCTGGGGGGTGGGGTGTTGGGGGACATGAGTGGGGGCCTGCTGGCAGGTGCCCCTGACTGCTGGGGGGTGGGTGTGCTGGGGGACATGTGTGGTATATGAGTGGGGGCCTGCTGGCAGGTGCCCCTGACTGCTGGGGGGTAGGGGTGCTGGGGGACATGAGTGGGACATGAGTGGGGGCCTGCTGGCAGGTGACCCTGACTGCTGGGGGATGGGGGTGCTGGGAGGCATGTGTGGGACATGAGTGGGGGCCTGCTGGCAGGTGACCCTGACTGCTGGGGGGTGGGGGTGCTGGGGGACATGAGTGGGGGCCTGCTGGCAGGTGCCCCTGACTGCTGGGGGCTGGGGGTGCTGGGGGACATGAGTGGGGGACTGCTGGCAGGTGACCCTGACTGCTGGGGCGTGGGGGTGGGGGTGCTGGGGGACATGAGTGGCAGCCTGCTGGCAGGTGACCCTGACTACTATGGGGTGGGGGTGCTGGTTGACATGTGTGGGAGCCTGCTGGCAGGTGCCCCTGACTGCTGGGGGGTGGGGGTGCTGGGGGACTTGAGTGGGGGCCTGCTGACAGGTGACCCTGACTGCTGGGGGTTGGGGGTGCTCGGGGAAATGAGTGGGACATGAGTGGGGGCCTGCTGGCAGGTGACCCTGACTGCTGGGGGGTGGGGGTGCTAGGGGACATGTGTGGGACATGAGTGGGGGCCTGCTGGCAGGTGACCCTGACTGCTGGGGGGTGGGGGTGCTGGGGACATGAGTGGGGGCCTGCTGGCAGGTTCCCCTGACTGCTGGGGGGGTGGGGGTGCCGGGGGACATGAGTGGGGGCCTGCTGACAGGTGATCCTGACTGTTGGGGGGTGGGGGTGCTGGGGGACATGTGTGGGGCATGAGTGGGGGCCTGCTGGCAGGTGACCCTGACTGCTGGGAGATGGGGGTGCTGGGGGACATGAGTTGGTGATCAGTAGTGCAAGGTGACATGTGGCTTGGCTGGGGGGCATGCCCATGGTGGATGGGCTGCCTGCGGGACATGACCAGGGGTGCAGGGTAGTCCCCTGTGGTGTGGGCTGCCTGCAGGGGCCGTGGAGGGTGTAGAGGGAACACCTGGGAGGACCCACACTGCCAATTCACGGGTAGGACTCCCCGCGCACCCCCGAAATTCACGTACCCCGCTCTGACAGCAAAATTGCGTGTGAAACTTCCCACGCACCCCCGAATTACACGTACCCCACTCGAACAGGGCCAATCGCATGTGAAACTTCCCACGCACCCCAGGAATACATGCACCCCACTCGCACAGGGCCTATCGCGTGTGAAACTTCCCGCGCACTCCAGGAATACACTACCCCACTCGCACAGGGCCTATCGCGTGTGAAACTTCCCGCTCACCCCAGGAATACACGTATCCCACTCGCACAGGGCCAATCGTGTGTGGAACTTCCCGCGCACCCCCAATTTACACGTACCCCACCCGGATCGCGTGTGAAACCTCCCGCTCACCCCAGGAATACAAATACCCCACTCGCACAGGGCCAATCGCGTGTGGAACTTCCCGCGCACTCCCGATTTACACGTACACCACTCTGAACGCGTGTGAATCCTCCCGCGCACCGCAGTAATACACATACCCCACTCGCACAGGCCCTATCGCATGTGAAACCTCCCGCGCACCCCAGGAATACACCTACCCCACTCGCACAGGGCCAATCGCGTGTGAAACTTCCCGCGCACCCCCAAATTACATGTACCCCACTCTGATCGCATGTGAAACTTCCCGCGCACCCCAGGAATACACGCACCCCACTCGCACAGGGCCTATCGCGTGTGAAACTTCCCGCGCACCCCAGGAATACACGTACCCCACTCGCACAGGGCCTATCGCGTGTGAGACTTCCTGCGAACCCCAGTAATACACGTTTCCCGCTTGCCGTGTGCTGTGTGGCGGCCCTGTATACTGGTACAGGGTTAGCGCAGCCCTTTGCGCTGGATTGGGGATTTTGATGGCTTTTTCTTGCGCAAGGGGCGTTCTTGGGGGCGTAACTGGCGCTGCTGCAGGGTCGCTGCGCCACTGTGCACCACGGCTGGTTTTGGTAGCTAAAATCCATGAATACGCTGTGCGCGGAAATGGATTTTAGCGCACGCGGCTGGCGCAGAGGTTCGCACGCGCACACTGTGCGCCAGCCGCGTACGCCACTTGTGTACTGAATTCTATGAATTACCCCCTTGATGATTGCGGCGGGACTTTGATTGTCATCATCTCTTGGTTCATCCGAAATTGGCATGAGTGCAAATCCTAATGTGAGGAGGGGGATGGTCATGTCTAGTACTCGATTCATGGTCTCAGACGTATACAATTAGATATGAACTTTATCTAGATAATGGTCATCTTCGAAGCTCACCGTTTTTACATCCTGTGAGTTGATTGATCTGAGTTATGGAAGCACATGAAATAGTCTTAATAAATTAGCCCTGTTTAGTGTAACTGATGTGCATGACTCGTTGATACAGGCTATTCGAAGAATGTATTTTTCTTTTTTCTTCCAAGGATCAGTGAATTGTGGAAGAGTATAGCTATTAGCATTTTGAGGGTTCCCTGTGTCTTTTGGGTGGGTTTCTGGAGAGTCAATTGCTGAGGCTGTTGATGACGCCTTTGTAGAGATTGAATTATCAGTCGAATAGCTTGTGTCATTCGAATAGGTTGATGGAGCATCTGATATATCCTCCAGGTCTCCCATGTGGAGCAAGGAAACGTCTGAAATGGTTTTGCAAGATAGATTCGAGTCATTGTTGCAGGTGGTTGCATCTGAGATAGATTCCCAGGACAAGTGTGAATCATTACAACCTTCGATTGAATTGATGGCATACTCATCTAATATTAAGAGTATCGATTCGTTGATAGTTGATGTCTGATGGTTAAACTCCGGGCAAGCTGAGTGCGTAGTGAGGTTAAGGAGATCGTCTGTTTCGACATCAGGGGTGTTAGAAAGGATTTGTATGGGTCGTGGCATGGGCTCGCCCTTTTGATCTGGTTTCGTTGCTGTATCTTTCTTACAGTTTCCACAGATATGTTTCGTCTGTTTATTTGATTCAGCTGCTCTTGTAATATTCCTCAACAAGGCTCGGGAGCCAGTTTGTTTTTTCCCCTTGGTTTGATTAGTATGGGGTTTTGAGGTCTGTTTTGCCAGAGGCAAATCCTTAGGGAGATTTGTTTTTGAGAATATTTGGAAGGATTCGAGTGGTTTCATTAGCTTTAAGTTATCTGTCGGATTCATGTTATCCGACTGTGGACAAGCTGAAGAGATTGCCATGAGGGCAGTTGGAAGCTGTGTGTTCTGCGAAATAACAGGTGGTACCTGGGTAGTTGCAAGTGCAGTTTGACAATCTTGGGGAGCTTTAGGAGTAGGCAACAAAGGTGCCTTCAACAAGGTAATCATAGTGGTGGATAGTATGGCTTTTTCGGCTCGATCTGCTCCAGCAATTTCGAACAGTCTTGTTTGCCATTGATGGGAGAGCTCCGCTTCTCTATCTAATCGTTGTTCTACGTTGGTAATGAAAGCATCTAGGTGTAATTGCTTCATATGGATTAGCGCTAAGAGCATGGCTTGGTCTTTAGTGCTTTCATTGATCGTTTCATATAGCTTACAGAATGGGATCATGGCTTGCGTTGTGATCGCTGTCAACATATTTTGTAAATCGAGCATTGTGGTCGGGATCCTTTGCAGTTGCTGTTCTTCAGGAGTCCGCGGAGGGGATTTGCTAGATACATCTTGGCCTCCTGCAAAGGTGAGAGGGCTGTTGCTCTTCTTCTGAGTGCCAGATCCAAAGGGGGGGCAGGCATCCATTTCATCGTATTTGAGTTTAAGGTTCTTTACCATTCGCTCATTTTGATTTGAAGATTTTTTTGGTAGCAGGATCACTGGCCGAGATGTTATCCTCAGAGTCAGAGTTGATGTAGTAGGTAAGTCGTTTAAACAGTTAGAACGTGTGGCTCCAAAGACTTCTTTTCTTTTTTCAATATTGGTTATCAGTGACTCAAATCAGTAATATCTAAGGACAAGCGAGCTGCTTTTGCTCTGGATTGCTGAATATCTTTAGACTGAGCAGCGTTCGAGTGGCTCTGAGCCGTGTAGGATTGGAGCCATCTCAGTTTGGCTTGTCTAGCTTTTTCTTATTTCGATGTTTCAGGCATTTCCTTGTTCTGTAGCTGCTCTTGGGTAGGGGTGCCAGGAGGGGCTGTAAATGTCTTTGATAAAAGGGCCAGATTAGTCTCAATAGCTTTATCTGTTTTACAAGTTCCTTGAATAAGCATAGTAGTTGAATCTGTTATAATTTCTCCTCCATCTGTACTGGCTTTCGCAGATTACTGTGGGGTATGTTCCACAGGTGTTATAGGTTGGGGAAGTTTTGTTTGAGGTTGCAGATTCTTGTCTAGTGAGGCTTCGATCTCAGTGGCTGGATCAAGGGGATTCTTCGAGGTCAGGATGGGGGAGTTAGTATCGCGTAGGGAGGAGAGCATGGGCGGCTCTCCTGCAGTTGGTTGAGGGGCCAGAGATCTCGCTGTTGCTTGTAGGTTATTTTCTGCTAATAGCAAGGCTTCGCGTCGAGGTGAAGTCAGGATATGAACTTCTGGTTCTTGTTTGATGTCTGATGTCAGATTTGGGCAGGCAGAGTGATAGCTCCCTCATGCATGTCTCTACTTGGGATCTGGTATGAGAGTGTAGGGGTCATTCTTTTTGTTATTTCATGTTTCCGAAATGCTTCTTTTATTGAGGGTTGGACGGAAGCATTTAGAGTATTTGTTGTTTCTTATCACGCTTTCCTCGTAGCCCCGTCTGTGGACCAGATTTCATTGTCGATCGGTCTACTGCCACAAAGGACAAGGTTATTCTTGAAGTCATTTCCGAGGATTTTTAGCGAACGCTCTCTGTTAGAATTATCAGATTGTGGCCAATAATATCTGCGTGTTTGTTCGGTGGTGCCAATGACAGACATACAGATCCTGCCGTGTTCCAAACACAGTATACAAGTTGTGACTGTTAATTTGGAACAAGTCAATTGGACGAGGGGGTTATCCAGACAAAATGATAATTTAAACTGTTTGTCTTCTGTTATAGCGGAGAGGTGTGGTTCCAATAGCTCGGGTTACATGTGGAAGAGCACCACCACCTATGTGAGAAAGCTCAGGATCAAAGGGGCATGCCCCTGCAGTCTCCTGAAGTAGCGGTGTATTCGCTAAAGTAAGCAGTTTTACACTGAAGAATAATTATGTAGCCGGGTTTTTAAAAGGCGTTTACCAGGATCAAAGGGGCGCACCCCCGCAGTTTCCTGGTGGCGGTAATCTCCCGGAAAGATGGTCATGAAAAATGAAGAGTTCGAGGGGAGAGAAAAAACAAAAAAAAAAATAAATAAATAAAATTCACCTACCGTAAGTTCAACCGACGGCGGCACCGTGCGGCGGGTCGTGGATATAGGTAGTTCACCAGATCACAATCTTTTGGGCGCTGCCCTGTGGTTGGGGCAGAAGATAGAGAGTTTGTCCGTGCTGCCGCAGCCCCACAGACCCAAAGACCACAACACTCTGCTGCTTGAGTTCGCGGCCCGCTCCGCGGTGTGTGTCTCCTTTTGTAGCACAAACAAAGAAAGGGGACTAGGAGTCCTCGTTGCACGCCGCCCAAAGTGTCTTGTAGGTACTGCAGTCACAAGACTCTGCTGCTCGACTCCGCTGTCCGCTTCGCGGTGTGTTTGTCCTTTTGTAGCACAAACAAAGAAAGGGGACTAGGAGTCCTCGTTGCACACCGCCCAAAGTGTCTTGTAGGTACTGCAGCCACAAGACTCTGCTGTTCGACTCTGTGGCCCACTCCGCGGTGTGTGTCTCCTTTTGTAGCACAAACAAAGAAAGGGGACTAGGAGTCCTCGTTGCACGCCGCCCAAAGTGTCTTGCAGGTACTGCAGCCACAAGACTCTGCTGCTCGACTCCGCGGCCCGCTCCGCGGTGTGTGTCTCCTTTTGTAGCACAAACAAAGAAAGGGGACTAGGAGTCCTCGTTGCACGCTGCCCAAAGTGTCTTGCAGGTACTGCAGCCACAAGACTCTGCTGCTCGATTCCGCGGCCCACTCCGTGGTGTGTGTCTCCTTTTGTAGCACAAAGAAAGAAAGGGGACTAGGAGTCCTCGTTGCAGGCCGTCCAAAGTGTCTTGCAGGTACTGCAGCCACAAGACTCTGCTGCTCGACTCCGCCTGTCAGAAATTTAGCATTACGATTGACCACGTTGAAGCATTGCTTTTTAGGTTTTTTAGGTTTTTCGTCTGCTTTTTTTTACTCCTGCACATAAGTTCCAAATGCAACAAAAAATAAATAAATAAAACATCATTCTGCCAAGCATTGGAACAAGCATTGCCAAGCCATTACGTCTGGCTTTGTAAATACGGTGAGCACGATTTTTCTTTAAAGCCCCCTCAAAACAAAAAGCTTGCTGTCTACATTTGCAAAGACAGACCTGTTTGTTTTGCAATGTTAACTTTTTTCCCTTGACATTTCTCACCAGTCTGGTGCTTCTTAACATGTGACATATGTTGAGTTGCAATATCTATGACCAGAACCTATCTTGCCCAGTCCATAAATCCACCAGTTCTCATTGGCAGATCCACAAATCCCTGTTTGGATTAGCACGGCTGCTTTCCTTCCCGTAAATGATGTTATATTTCCACATAGGATGGCTTATAAAGGGGTGAGTGGAAAGCAGTGAGTGGATGGATATTGTCCAGAGAGTAAACATGATCCTACTAACTTACACATTTTTCAGAACTAGTGCATCTTCTTCTTTATCAAAAGTGATGCATGCCTTCCTCTTCCTCCCCTCCTCTTACTCCTCACCCTTGCGGCAGCTGTCTAAAACTTAATGGAACGGTGGGGGTGTGGAGGCTACTATTGAGTGCTGGCCTATCCAAGGAGAGGTACAGCAGGCTTTCTTTTCAGAATACTTTTTTTTTTTTAACTAGAACATCTTCAGCAATACATACTAACTTTATTTCTTTAATTTTAACTTTAATGTGTTCACATTTGATGAACAATGTAGTATTGTCTGAGAAAAATGGACAATATTTCATTAAGACACAATGAAAACATTACATCATTTTGTTTATGTAAGAGCACTGGAGGCATGTGTTCAACTTAAACAAAGATGTTGCCATGATTCACTAACGTAGTAATCAGATGGCATGATTCAAGGAATATGTTGCACGGTGCAAATTACTTTTCACTGGTGCAAAGTGACTTTGCACTGCAAACAAACACCCTGATTCACTGAACAGTGCAAAGTGTCTTTTTACCGTGTAAGGTCACTTTGCATGCCAAAAATACACTTTGCACTGTTCCATGAATCAGGGTGGAGCAGTGCAAAGTGTATTTTTGCAATGCAAAGTGACTTTGCGGGGCAAAAAGACACTTTTCACTGCTCCATGAATCAGGGTGATGGCAGTGCACAGTCAGTTTGTACCAGTGAAAAGTACATTTCGCCGTGCAAAATATTCATGACTTAGGCCCTCTGAATTTACGACTTTTCCGATTTGGATGCTTTTTGTATGTAAGGAAGCGGTCGGGGTCCCTGAAAACCGCAAGAATGCATTCTTATTGCATGTTCTGTTCAATTAAAACAATGCCTACCTTGGGCCTCATCATAGCTTCAGTGGATTGTGTGCCCCACTACCACCAGCAGTGATTACCATTACTGCCAGTGGTAAGCCAAGTGGTTCCTGTTCATTCCTGGTCTACCACCTGTATGGTGGCAGCGGAAGCCCATTTTAAAAGAAATCTATGTTTTTACCATTTCCATTGTGTGCTTGAGGCTGGAAATTCATTATATAAGTAGTGAATCACTATTGCAGAGAACGGTATTATTGACCCTTCTCTCCATTAGATTGCACGGGGGGAAGGTTGGCATTACAGATGCCTCCTGCATTGAATGGGCGTGTGTGCGCTTCTCTTTGTTAGTGGAAAAAAAAACTCATTAATAGACCTTTTACAATTTGTATCTCCTGGCCTTAAGTAGAGGTAAAAATCAAAGCAGTTTTATGGTTGCTATTAACCTTATAATCAGGTGGCATTTCCCACCTGTGGTGTCCGTTGAAATACATAGGGCAGTAAATACCCCGGCAATACTGCCTTCTGTACCATTACTGCTGCAGCTGTAAAAAGGTTCTTTAAAGGGAACATTTTGAACTATTGATTAGTGGTTGTGTTTCTCTATTATGCATGAAAATAAGCATGTGTAGAAGGATGATGATCAAACAACTCGAACTCATTGTGAAACAGGAGTTACCTACATCACGGCGTGAAGGGCTGCATCTGGCTCTTTGGGACATATGCCCGCACCACTGAATTACAATCTGTAAGCAAAGCCATTGTATTCTATAATATAGTGCAGAGATGGATTTACTATAATGTACAGTTATGTCACATATCAATGTTAAAACACACACAGGAGCATGTTCTCTCACAGTAGAAGGCCGTTCGTCATTCACTATATCAATAATATGTAAGTGCTGCAACTGACATTTTGACTATACTCTCCCCAACTTAATCAGTTCCAGTTGCATTTACCGAAATGACTGCAACTGTAGCATACATTTCACCATGATGCAGTCCATGTAGCTTCAAGTACTTTGGCAGAGAGATACAGTTCAAGCTCTCTCTACCCACAACTGAAATGGACGGCAACTGCACATGGGATGCCTAATTAAAACTGCAGACCATAAAGCATGGCTTTTTAATATGATTCTATGCTCTGGGTACAGACTCCCTAGAATCAGACCTTCATGCAAAGAATACATGAATATTTATCAATTCAATTCAATTAGCTTTATTTTGGCAGGTGCCTTAAAAGCATAAAAAACACATATACACATTTTAAATCCAGTTAAAATACGTATAATATCCAATTTAAATAACATCTGATACAGTCATTACACGGCCACGCTTATGGTTAAGTTGCTGTTTCCATAGGAAGAGCACTTTTTGGGCGGATTATAACTTTGCTCTCCCTGGACGAATCCTCACCAAACTTTGCAATATGGCCCACTCTGAATTTTTGCAAAGGTTTGGTGAGGTTTGGTCTAGGGGGGGCAAAGTTATAGGCAGGGTCCCTAAATTTATTTTTCTCCCATAGACTGAATGGGGAAAAAACTTTGCTCACACATACAGCCCAAACCGCTGGACGGATTTTCCCAAATTTGCAGCAGGAGCAGCGGCTTGGTCCCGAAAGCGTGCTTTTGTAAATTTGGTAAAAATCCGTCCAGTAGTTTTTTTTTTAAAAGTGACCAAAAAGTAGGTATAAAAAAATTGTGATTTCTATGTTCGGTCCGCGGACACACTTCACTTTTCGCTCCGCGGACAGTGTCCTGATTGACTAATCGACTTGCGTCATATCCGCAGACATGCGGCGTGTTCACCAATTGAATGGTGAGAGCGTGGCGTGCATCAGATTTTTGGAACCGCCCACCATCTTGTATCCGCGGACTGCGCGGTGACAAATGGTGGGGAAATACAATTTTGGCAAGTGTGTTGGTCTGTAAGACTGTTTGGGGATGGTGGGGGGTATCTATTTAGGTGGTAGGCACCGCTGTTGTGTTTGTTGTGTCCGCGGACAGCCACGCTGTCCTTGATGTCCGCAATCGACCCAGATGGGTATGTCCTAATGACACTGTACCTGTCCTTACTGTTCGCAGGCAAGGTGATACTGTTCTACGAACACAGACGGTGTTTGGGATGTTCGTAATTAAATGAAAATGGAGGTGTCCTAAGGACAATATACCTGTCTGTACTGTTTGCAGGCAAGGTGAAACTGTTCTAAGAACACACATGGTGTTGGTAATTAAACAAAAATGGAGGTGTCCTAAGGACACCATACCTGTCCGTACTGTTCGCAGGCAAGTTGAAACTCTTCTAAGAACACACATGGTGTCCGGGATGTCCATAAAAAAAAACAAATATGGAGGTGTCCTAAGGACACTGTACCTGTCTGTACTGTTCGCAGGCAAGTTGAAACTGTTCTAAGAACACACATGGTGTCCGCAGACATTAAAAAGCCTATACGGCATGGTTAATATGTTTGATTCTATGGGTGTGATCTATGGGTGTGATATGCTGGGGTGGTTGTGGCAAGGCCTAGAGTCTTGGGTGCATTTGGTGGTTGTGGTGAGGGCCTAGGGTCTTGGGTGCATATGGTGGTTGTGGTGTGGGCCTAGAGTTTTGGGTGCATGTGGTGGTTGTGGTCAGGGCCTAGAGTCTTGGGTGTATGTGGTGGTTGTGGCCAGGGCCTATGCAAGACCAAAGTTATAAGTACTGAAGTTATAAGCATTCATGGGTGTGATATGCTGCAGTGGATGTGGCCAGGTTCTAGAGTCTTGGGTGCATGGGCCATGCATTCAAGACTGAAGTTATATGCACTGTTTGTTTCAGTTGTTGTGTTATGGAGCAGTATTTATGAGTTGTACTTATTGTAATATACTTACTGTTTGGTTTGGTAACTGCAGTACATATATTCTTTGTCAATTTATGTGATAAAAGAAAAGATTATGTTAGTATTGGTAGTTTGTAAGGACTTATAGCATTGAATAATATACATTGTTTATTCATTTTGACCCTCATATTTAGTAGATTACAAACCAGTGTACTATGCTATTTGCTCAGTTTCTGTGTTTGTTTTTCAAATCATTGGGTCTGTGGGAAAAAAATAATCCATGGCAGATTAAAAAAACCCTTTTTTTGTTATGCACCAGTCTATTTGTTTGTTTGTTTTCAGAGTTCACTTGTTGTTTCTGGCTAATGTTCTATCTGTTGGTTTGTTACATATTTTTGGATCAGTTAGATACCTGTTGGCGCATTCTAACTGTTTGTTTCATGTTATAATTCAGTGGTATTTATTTATCGGTATGGTTGTTATAGAATCTTGGGGCAGTTAAATACCTGTTGGCTTATTCTAACACTTTATAGTATTTTAATTGAAGTTTTGTTAATGTTTAAGTACAGATTAGTTATAAAATGTTGGTTTTAAGAAGATTAAAGAAGTGTTTGTAAGATTTGCTGGTAATCTCTGCTTTAGAATAATGGTACTATTATTACATTCAAACCATCCACATTTCTTTTTAATATATGCAGTGTAGTGACCTGCATCGGTTGTGCCTCCTGTGTGGTAGATAAAAAAACCTTTTTTGTTATGCTACAGTCTATTTGTTTGTTTGTTTTTACTGTTTGTTACTAATGTTCTATCTGTTGACCTGGTGCACATTTTTGGAGCAGTTAGATATCTGTTGGCATATTCTAACTGTCTATTTTTTGTTATAATTTAGTGGTATTGATTTATTTGTTTGGTTGTTGTAAAATATTGGGGCAGTTAGATACCGGTTGGTGTTTTTTACTTGTTTATTTCTTGTTATGATTTAGTGGTATTCGTTTATCTGTTTGGTTGTTGTAGAACCTTGGGGCAGTTAGTTATTAAATTTTGGTTTTAAGAAAATTAAATAAGCGTTTGTAAGATTTGCTGGTAATCTTCGCTTGAGAGTAGTGGTACTGTCATTACATTCGAACCAACCACATTTCTTTTTAATATATGCAGTGTAGTGACCTGCATTGGTTGTGGCTCCTGCGTGGTAGATTATACCTATTGTTGTGAAGGTTTTCTTACCAAATGATACTTGACCATGTGTGAATCCAGTTTGCAGTTGTTTTTGGTACCATCTGCATTGTAACGTAGAAGCATTAGTATTATGTATTTACTATGTGTTTGTATTAGTATGGTGGAGGGATTATCTGAATTGCAGGTAGTGCATAATCTACATGGTTTGCATTTTGTACAAGTTGCTGAAATGGAACGGATTCACAATTAGGTATGGATACATACACAAAGCGCTCATTAGGGATTTGTTCCTGTGTCACATTGTTGCAGAGAGTGCATGTATGTTTCCACATGTATGAAATCTGGAAGATTTCATTTATAGGTATGTTTTTGTTTTCCAGTAATTGTAGTAAGTACATTAGAAATTCTTGTGGATCTTCTTGTGAGTTTATAGTGAATTTCACCATTCCAGCACAGTAGTCTAATTTGTCTTATTCCATGAATACTGTTGTCAGGATTGTTTGTTGTGTTTCTATGAAGTACTAACATTTGCAAACACAATTGGTCTGTACTGTGTAAGTAAATGTTCTGAACAATTGGTGGTAATTGAAATAGAACATTCATTGCTACATTTGCATAGCAACTTACACCAGTTATATTTGAAAATTTGAATGGACCAGGTAGGTCTGTGTCCAAGTCATTTTTTCGGAGTGTTTGTTGCTTCTTTGAAAAAGTACCTGAGTAATAGGTTCTTCTTTGGTTGTGGTAATTGATGAAGTATTTGTTTCTTTTTGTCTCTTTGGAGGATTTGCAGTGAGATCCTGTTGCATTTCTGTTTGAATTATTTTTCTTTTACGTTTTGTTTTCTTTTTTGTGGAACAGGATATGTTTTTAAATGGGGGTGTATAGAGAAAGTAGTCTATTGTATTCTAAAATGGAAGGAATATCAGCGTTTACTTTATTTGCATCAAAGTTGATTAGAAATAGACTGTCAACTGTACGTAAGTGTAATAGTGCTATGTAGCTCATGCCTTCTTTAAAGACTGTGTTACCAATATCTATCAATGCTTTGTCTAGGGTAAGACCTTGTGATTTATGAATGGTGACTGCGTATGCTAGAGTTAGAGAAAATTGTTCTCTGCGTACATACATGTCTTTGAAGAGAAGGAATCGAGCTGTTGAACAGCCTATCCTTTTTATTTATGAAAGTTTGTCAAAGAAAATATTGACAGACTGAATGTTATTGTCACGTGGGTATGTTTGAAAGCCAACAACTGTACCCAGTGCTCCATTAACGAGTCCTTGCTCCACGTCAAGGTTACGTTTAAGCATTACTCTACAATTTAAGGATAATTTTAATATTTTTTCCAAACCAGCTATGATGGAGATAGAATTTTCTAAGGTATTTAGTCTTGTTGTGGCTTGTTCACACATGGGTAGTGTCATACCATGTACGTCCAGTTTGTCTGTTGCGGAAATTTCAATTACTGGTTGCATTTTTTTTCAACATTGTTTCATTGAATTTGGAACAGCTTGCAAGAGTTAGCATTAAGGCCATACAATTGATATTATTGTGTGCTAACTGTTCCATAACATCAGTAGCACATGAGCTATGCCCATAAAGTGCATGCATGTGCCGGGTTGTTAATATTGCTTGTGCTTCTTGAGATAGTACACCAACTCTAATACTTTTTAAAATGTTGGCATAGGTGAGGTCTGTAGACTGTCGCATGTTTTCTGTTAATTCTCTGTATTGGAAATGTTGCCAAGGGTTGACATTTCCTATGCTACCAATAGTTTTCCAGCAGAGTTTGTGTCCTAAGGTTATAAAAATTGGTTCATCTTTCACTGGTGTCAATTGAAGAAGATCTCTGAAAACAATAATGTGTTTTCCTCCAAAGAGCTCTTCATAGTTTGTTTTAAGTACTTCTTGTAATCTGAGGTGAATCAAAGCCAACATTAGGTTGGAGACCATGCTCACTTCATCTATTAGTAGCATTTTCATTTGTTTTAACACTCTGCGTAGTTCCATTGCAGCTTCTGTAGAAAGTTTGTAATATTCTAATTTGTTTTAGTGTTTTACTGGTAGGAGTAGTAATCAATGTAAAGTTACACCCCCTATGTTGTAGGCAGCTAAACCTGTGGGGGCAGTTACAACAGCTGACATTTTGTTGTTTATCAATTGTTGAAGGAACTTGCTGATGATTAAGAATGTTTTGCCTGAACCAGCTTCACCACTGACGTATAATAGTATAGGTTTGTAATTTTGGCAGGTACAGTCTATATTTTCATGTTGTACACCATGTGCAATTT
The DNA here is from genome assembly GCF_040938575.1 of Ambystoma mexicanum. NCBI lineage: Eukaryota > Metazoa > Chordata > Amphibia > Caudata > Ambystomatidae > Ambystoma > Ambystoma mexicanum. Next base: position 349,008,981 of record NC_090935.1, read on the forward strand.
AATTGTTACTTCTTGAAAAATGCTATGCTGCTCATTGTTTAGTTTTGATTGTAGTGTACTTAAGTCTTCTGTATCTTCATACTGGCAGATGGCGTTTTCTACTTCTGTCAAAACTAATTCTGCCTCATTTGCTATTAGTGGCTGTCCCAGTGGTTCTTGGCTTCCTGTTACAGAAGGTTGACTACTGTCAGGAGTGTCCTTATCTAGTTGAGCATGGAGTTCTTCTTCTTGTTGCTGTTCCTTGTGCACCATTGTTTTGTACTGTGTAAAGTTTACATCGCTGATAGTGCTTTCATTTGTTTTGAAAGTGTCTTCATAGGAGTCAGAGTTATCTAGTATTTCTTCTTCTTTTCTCCATGGTTTAAAGAGTTGTAGCAGGGACATGTAATATAGTTCTTTATGTTGAGGAGTTTTTAATGACAATTTGATATGATATATGATATTAAATTTTGTTTGGTAAGTTTTACTGTGCTGCCTTCACAATTTGTCACTCTGTATTTAACTGTTGTTCATCAGGTTTTATAGTATTTTTGTATGTGAAGTTTTGGGCTATGTGGTATAGACACATGGTTTCCAAAGTGGTACTTCTGTTTGGGTAGTATGTGTCTATTCTTTTTTTTTTTAAATGTCTTGGCTGTTCGGATCATTTTTGGCTATTGTTTCTATGTCATCGTATGATTTGAGAACTCTTTTTCAAGATTTAGCAGGACCAAGACTTAGCCATACTATATTTTCAGATTTTCCATACAAAGCAGTACCAGTTAAATGATCTGCAGCTTCATAGCAGCCACATTCTCTATGGGAGAGCATTTTTTTGCCCAAGCTGTACAATTTCTGAGACAGTGTTTTGTCTGATGACAGGTCATTCCAGAGGTCTTGAAGCTCTGTTTTTTCTGCTTTTGTTAAGTAGGCTGTAACATATCGTGCAACTGCAGTGGAATTGTCTGCAATGTACTGCACATCTATTTTTGCATTCCACAATAGGGCAATGATTGCATTGTAATCATTGATATATTTTGCTTCTTCTGTTCTTTTTATATAATATGTATTTTTAGGTGATTTAGCTTTAACACTATGTCTAACTGAAGACATGAAGTTGTTCACTTCACCTGTTTCTGTAACTGGTCTAGGAAAACCAAAATGGCATTTGGTGTAGTATTTCCCTTTGTTTTTGTATTTGCGGTGACAATATTTGCCAAATTTGTGTCTTTGAAATTGTAATATTTGTGCATGAAGATCACTATTTGTTGCTTCTGATGGAATTTCACCAGTGACATATTTTTCGATAAACTGTAACACAGTGGCATCACTGTCTTGACCAAATTTAGGAGAATCTTTAATCCATAAAAGGAAGTGGATATGTGGTGCTCCTCTGGCTTGGTATTCTTTTCTCCAAAAGAAGTGTTGCACTTCTCCGCGAGGAGGACCAGTTTCATTACAAATAAAGTGTAACATAGCAATGAAGCGGTGATGGAAATATCTTAAAAAATTAACAGGATCTAGAGAGCAAAGTTCTCCAGGTGTTAGTATATCTATGTTTGTTTTGTTTTTGTTTGATATGCGTAGGAAATCATGTAAATCTTCCCATTCTGCACAACTTAAAGTAACAAACCAAGTGTATGGGCTAAGGTTTCTTATCCTGCAACATACATCTCTGTGACGTCGGAACCAGTACTCTTTCGTACCACACATCTTTGCTAACAGATTTGTAATGCTTGATTGTAAAACTTCATCTTTTTCTTGCACTTTTTGTAGTAATTGCATAGCTGACATATTTTGAAAGTGGGTTCCTGATTTTAATGTGTGTGCAACCCCGTAACATAGAGTTGCTGGTTCACTTTCAAAGAGTAGGTGGAATATGTATTTCACATTTTGTCTAAATCTGGGATCTTCAGAATACATTCGTAATGAGCGGTATTCTGATGCTGCTATCTGAGTGGGTCTATCATCGTACCTTCCTCCTATGCCAGTAGGAAAGAGTCAAGAAAAAGCATGTGCTTCTACACTTTTTTCCCAGATGCTGATTGGTGCATCATCTATGGTGTCTTTAGAGTATAACGGATGCATTGTATGTTGGACTAACATATTGGATATTGTAGCTGGATCTAGAAGTTGAAATTGACCAGTTTCTGGTGACTCTTGTATTATTTCAGTTGTTTCTCCTAAGTTTTCTTCAATATTTCGTTGTAGTATCCATTATTGTCTTTTAGATATTACAAGGCTTGTCTAACTTTATGTAAATCTACCAGTTGTTGCCAAATTATTTTGTCTTTTGTAGGTGCACCATTTACTAAGACAATTAAAGATTGTTCTATTGGATGTTGCACTCCCAGAGTGTGCACATTTTCTTTTAGATCTAATGGTAAATATACTACTTTGCCACAGATGCCTTTCACCAATTCAGAGGGAGGTAATTTTGCTGTTTTTGGTTGAAGGCGTATTATTGCTTGGAATGGGTATACTGTTTGAATTATGATGCTCTCATATACATTGAGTTGTTGCAGGGGATTTGGTAGAGGGAATGATTCCAAATTATTTGTGATAGCACATGAAGGAGTTTGATTGTTGTCAGGTTTTGTAGTGCAGTAACTGCAAACTGTTAACGGGTCAGTTATTTCATATTTGTTTTCTGCTATTAGGTAGAGAGCTAATTCAAACCATTTGGAATCTTCATTGTCTTCTATTTTGTATGTTATGTCTATAGTTTTTGTGTTACTTTTATAAAAAGTTCTGCGGCAACACACACATGGTTTGGTATTTCAGCAGATGTACTTTTGAATTTTATTATTTCATTTTTGTATGTGTGTAGTAGAAGGTTGCCATGTGCATAATTGTTGCTAGTCTGTTGTAAAGCTATTGCATTTTATAAGTGGTTTTCACTTCCAAAATATTTACTCTGGATATGGTTGCGGTTGATTTCTTCGAGTAGGTCTTTGGCTGTACCATGTAGAAGAGTGTTATTTAAATTGGATAGTGCTACAGCAGGACTAGGCATAGTATAGTTTATAGACTAGATTTCTTATAGTTGAATGATGTGTTGATATTATTTTGATATGATGGAAGTTGCTTTTGCAAATAGGTCCTGAAATGCAGGCCAATAAATATCCTTGCAGTCCTGTGTATTTGCGTACTGGACAAGTATCCATATTTTGCAGCAGTTTTATTTTGATTTTGTCTTTGCCTTTCAAATATTGATTGAGGAACTGGCATAAAGATTTGAAAGATTTTTTGGCAATGTTACACATTGGCGTGCATGACCATTTGTATACTGGACGTTCTGGTTCAGTCATTTGGAGAATATTTCTGAGTTGTTTGGGGATATTTTTGTAAGCAGTATTTCCAGTTTCATTATGGTATTATTAAGTTTTTCATAACCTGGCCCACTGCTATGGATGGCAATTGTGTTTGTTTGATTTTGTTTGTATGCTTCTTCATTGAAATATGGTTCTGTGCGTGTGGTGTGACTCCATTCACCTCCACAGATATTTAAGAAGTTATTTTTGTTGACATTCCGTTTATTGAGAAGCTTTTTTTGCAATTTAGTACTTAGTTTCGTTAGTGGTTTCATTCTGTTTAACACTAAAATAAATAACTTTCTTTTGAGAAGGATTGCACTGTCTATCAAAGCTTTTAAGATTAATTTTCTATGGTAGTTTTTATGGGTTGTGCATGATTTGTCTCCTGATTTTATAAGATAATGAAGGACTCTGTGGCGAAACATTTTTGTTAATATACTTTTTTTGGTATGGTTACTTCCTGCTATATCAAGATTTATAGGAGCAGATTTAGCAGTAGTGGTACCTGCATTTCTGTTGATCTTTCTCTGTTTTCTTTTACATTTTGATAGAGGAGGCAAAATTTCTGTACTGGACGATTGTTTAGTTTTGCTAAATGACTGTATTAGCTGTTTTGTTTGAACTTTTTGTACACACTCTGCTAGAAATGGATGCTTATTTTGGACATTTTTATTTTCATTTGCTCTATTTCTGCGTTGCTTTCTACAGACTTGCTTTCTGGTAGGCATTCTGTGGGGTCTGTTGAAACAAAAAAATAGAAGGCATGGGTTGGGCTGCTGTGCAATGTATGTGTGCTGTATGCATGAGTGTTTAAGTATGATTGTAAAGATGTATCTGGTGGTGTGTATTGTGTATTGGGCAGCTACAATTAGTTGGGAAGGCTACTCTTCTATTTATGTGTTACTATACTGTGGTTCAGATGACAGTAAAAAGTGAGCTAGTGTTGAGGATAAGCACTAATAGTAAATAAAATGGTATAAAATATTCTAGGGGCTGAGTTATGTTATTTGTGCTCTGTAAAACGGGGATTTGTGTGCCATTCTGCTTGCTAATCCCTGTTTAATAAATGGGGATTTGTGGGTAGAATGGTACACAAATCTTCATTTTTTTGGTGCACAAATTACATGATTCACCCGCACAGTGTGTTTGAGTAGTATATTTTAATAACAAGATGATAAATATAACCAGTACAATTATACCAGTAACAGTGGAAACAATTTAAAATTGAGAATCAGACCAAGAAAACAGTAAGTAGACCAATTAAAGTGAAGGGAAGAAGGTGAGTAGTGCAGTAGAAGTGAGAGAGAAGGGCGGGGAAGAGGAGGAGGAGGGAAATGGATGGGGTTAAAGGTGAGAATGGGGAGAGGGAAGGGGATGGAGATGATTAAGGAGATAAGGCAAGGGAGAGGGGGCAAGAAGGTGGGAGGGGTTTCATGTTGGGGAATGGAGAAGGAGAGATTTGAGGAAAAGGTAGAAATAGAGCGGAGTGAGAGAGGTAAGGAGTTCCAGTGCAGGGGGCTAGAAGATGAAAGGAGCGGAAATGGGGTGTGGTATAAGGGGAAGGAGGAACAGTGAGAAGAAAGTGGCCCGAAGAGTGAAGGGAGTGGGAGGGAGTGTAGAAGGAGAGGAGAGATAAGGGGGAGCAAGATTGTGGAGAGATTTAAAGATTAGGCAGAGAAAGTATGGTAGTATTGTACTTACTCTTTTTTTGTGGAATGAGCAGGTTTCTTTGTAGTTGGTGTTTGTAGTTCAGATGTTGCTGTTTTCCAGGAGAGTGGTCTTCACTGCAATTGTAAAAGAACAAAGTTAGTAATGTTGTGTGTTTATAGCAGTGATGTTAATTGAGAGATTCATGTTTATGTTTTTGTAGTAGTATTCTTGTTTGATATCTGAATATAGTGTATGCATGCAGTTTCATTTGACTATATGCAGCCTTTATATTTCATTTACAATATGTTAGTTCAACATGCTTTGCAAATGAGTAGAATATTAAGTGCATGAAACTCACTCAGTCTTTTAAAGCTGTGTTATAGGATGTTAGGAGAAAGAAGAAATAATGATATATTTATTTTGCAATTTTTATAAGGTACATGGCAGAAACTGTATAGAAAAGCATGGAATGTATGCATTTGTGAAGGTGTGGGTAATAAAGCAGAAGGATGTGATTTACAGGTATTGGTGTTATTGCAGCTGGGAGCTTTTCAATTATAGTGTCTATGTGTGAGAGTTTATGAAGATGCATGACCTTTTACTGGCTGTACACTACTAAGTGTTTTTCCACTATTATATTGTTATTTCTCCCATCTTTAATACTATAATTTTTTAGATAGGTGTGTGTGTAAAAATTAGATAGCAGACAGGTTTGGAAGTGACTGTTGATTATATCAGATGGGAAAAATGACAGTAAGTTAATTTTATAGGTTATACAGTTTAAGTGGCAGTTACTCTGTTCATATGCATTTATAAGAGTTGTACATGTACTTTGCAGAAAATATGCATACCTGTAGTTTGTATTCTTCCATGTGGACATGCCTGCAGCTGCAAGCAGAAATCTTGGAGACTTGTAGAGCAGTTTTTGTAGTAGGTGCTTTCCAATGATATGAGACTTGTACTCAGAGTGATCAACAGTACATTTGAAGTGTTGAACTCTGATGATGGGGTTAGATGTAGAGGTCGTGGATGTGATTTGTGGATGATAGTGTGACTGGTTAGCTGTGTCCAATGAAGGAATGCACAGAGAGTGAAGTGGAAATGGTAGAAGGGCTGTCCAAGTTACGATATGTCTGCGGACATGGGGGTAGTCCGCGGACATCGCGTAATACATACAGAGATTTTGGGGTGGAGAGGCAGGTAAATGAGAGCGAACAGAGCAATTGATTGGTCAGTAAAGTTTAGTGGGTGTGTTGTGTAAGGAGAGAGTTTGTCAGAAAGTCTTTTTCCTGAGAGAAGAACAGTTAGCTATGGCTGTGTGTTTCAGAAAACAGATTGTGTGGATTTTGGGAGACTCATGGATACATTGGTTGGAGGTGCATGCACAACACTGTGGAGTAGCTGCAAATCTTGGATTCTCTCATGTGGAAGTGCACTGGCATGGAGTGCGTGGAATGAAGTGGCTAGACTTGCTACCTCTCTGTGCTAGTTTGAAGACAGAGATTCATCCAGGTATAATTATAATTCATTTATAGAGGGAACAGGTTGGGACATGTGTCAGGAATTTCTTTGCAATTTGCGATGAAAGAAGGACTTGGGAAGGTAATGGATATGTTTCCAATTTCCCAAATAATATTTTCTGGTATTGCGCAGAGACAAATGTGGCTGCGTTCTTCTTCATTTGGTCCACAAATGGAGAAAGCGAGGCGCAATGTCAATAAGGCTGTGCATTTCTAAGAGATGTTAGCATGTCCTCTTTTCACAATGAAAATATTATGTTTCGTAGCACATACATTTTTCGTAGAGATGGAGTCCATCTTACTTATGCTGGTAATCAGACTTTTCTGAGAAATGTACAAAATACATTGCGTCCTTTTGTAGAATTGCAGCCATCATTTTTGCAGTAAGTGTTGACTATTTCAAGTTTTTCAAATACAAAAAAACACCACCAAAAGACACTTTTCAGAGCCACCACTTCCTCCCAGAGAAAAGTGCAATGATTTTGATATGGCAGCACCCCAAAATTTTTGATGTTCGCAAACTGTCCGCAGACTTCTAAAAAATATTGCACAGGGCCCTGCTCCATTTATTAGTCACTATTATTTTTAGACTATGAAGGGCGGCTCTGAAAAGAGCCTTTTTTATATTTTTCTTGGTTTTTTACACATGACACATTAGGAGAGGATGGGAAAGGTGGGAAAGGGGGGACACCAACCACAGGGATAAGAAAAGGCGGGTGGAGAGAGGAAGATGTAGGGTGGGCCATACTTAGGTAGTGGGCAGGTCTTCTCGTGCTCCCAGACCGTAGTCTTGAAAGCACTTTGAAGTCTCCCCCCCGCAGAGTACTTGAAAGGTAAGGATCATCAGCATTGTGAATGGCCTGAGAGGCAGATGGAGGGATGCACTCTCCCACAGGAGTGTCTCTTGTGGTGAGAGGAGTGGAAACAGAGGATGAAGTAGAGGAACTCAACCTACTACGCTACTCACAAGGTACAACCCGGTGAACGGCCCCACCATGGAACGACCTTAAGGTGGTGGAGGGGGTGAGGGTGGTGTTGAGGCAGATGTAGCACCAGGTGGCAGTAGAGGAGCCAGGGATGCCATCAGGTTTCAGAAAAATCTGGAAGATTGGCAGCAAAATACCAGCCAAAGTAGACAATGCTTTGTCAAATAGCCAAAAGCACAATGAGGATGAGCTCTGGGGTGTGACCTTTTATAGGGGTCCCGGTGTGTGGTTCGCGGACACCCTCCCTGTCCGTGGACAGATCTAACATCCCTAAAAGGCTCAAAAAGTTCAAAAAAGTATGTAGAGAGTCAGGGTGATTGTCTGGGACATGTGCTATGGTGAATGTTTACTATAAAATACTGTGCATAGCCTGCACTTTAAAAATGTACAGGGACCCGGACACTGTCCGCAATACAGAACACACACTCAGCGTGGGTGCAGTCACATGATGGCGTCGCGAACATGTCCGCGAAGGGAATTGGTGTCCACAGGACATCAAATGACCGGGAACGGTTGTGCGCAAGTGCGCGGGTGTTCTACGGACAGTTTTCGGGTCCTGAAATTAATTAAAAGTGCAACACAAGTGACGCAAACAGTTACGGACAGGCGCAATGTTCGAAAAAGTTACGGGTGTGGAGCGCATGTGCGTAGATGTTCTTTAGGCAGTACGGACAGGTATAGTGTCCTTAGAACACCCCCATTTTACATATATGCGGACAACCCGGACACCGATTGTGTTCTTAGAACAGTTCTCATTTGCCTACGAACAATACGGACAGGTATAGTGTCCTTAGGACACCTCCATTTTGGTCAATTGTGGACATCCCGGACACCGTGTGTGTTCGAAGAACGGTTCCATTTTGCTTGCGAACAGTACGGACAGGTATAGTGTCCTTAGGACACCTCCATTTTGGTTTTTACGGACATACCGGACACCGATTGTGTTCTTAGAACAGTTTCAACTTGCCTACGAACAGTACGGACAGGTCTAGTGTCCTTAGGACACCTCCATTTTGGGTTTTATGGACATCCCAGACACCGATTGTGTTCTTAGAACAGTTTCAACTTGCCTGAGAACAGTACGGACAGGTCTAGTGTCCTTAGGACACCTCCATTTTGGGTTTTACGGAGATCCCGGACACCGAGTGTGTTCTTAGAACAGTTTCAACTTGCCAGCGAACAGTACGGACAGGTATAGTGTCCTTAGCACACCTCCATTTTGAGTTTTATGGACATCACGGACACCGAGTGTGTTGTTAGAACAGTTTCAACTTGCCTGCAAACAGTACGGACAGGTATAGTGTCCTTAGGACACCTTCATTTTGGGTTTTACGGACATCCCGGACACCGAGTGTGTTCTTAGAACAGTTTCAACTTGCCTACGAACAGTACGAACAGGTCTAGTGTCCTTAGGACACCTCCATTTTGGGTTTTATGGACATCCCAGACACCGATTGTGTTCTTAGAACAGTTTCAACTTGCTTGCGACCAGTACGGACAGGTATAGTGTCCTTAGGATACCTCCATTTTGGGTTTTATGGACATCCCGGACACAGAGTGTGTTCTTAGAACAGTTGTAACTTGCCTGCGAACAGTACGGACAGGTTAGGACACCCCCATTTTGGTTAATTGCAGACATTCCAGACACCCGCACTGTCCGCGGATATCCTAACTGCCTTTTTTTAAACGCAAAAAAGAACTGAATTAAGACACATAATATTTTTGTTTTATTATATATAGATGTACAATTTATGAAAGAGAAGGGGAAGCAGAAACTGGTACAAACAGAGGGGAATTGGGGCTTTCAAGAGGATGGATAGGAGGAACGCACTAAGCACTTAGTAATGCACTAAGTAGCCCATGATATTTATTCCAATGATCCTTGACACTTTTTTGTCAACATTATAATAAGAATCCCTTGTACAAACTTTTCATGACAAGTAAATGAAAATGTGATGTCATCAGTGATATCATCAATGACATTTGTGATGTCATCTTTGATGTCCTGGGTGTTAGTCTTAGCAGTGCACAGTGGTAGCCTGAGTTATGGTTGCTTAGTTTACAGTAACTTATGAATTTCAGGGGTTTTCCGGTTTTACTTGGAACCATTTTTCCCTTTAACCAAGTTTTTTTTACTGAATTTCATAGGTTTTTAGTAGTGCAACTTAACCATAACGTCCCTTTAACAAAGTTTTTACTGAATCTTAGATATATATAATTACAAATGGTAGAGCATATTCCAAATTATGTTGCTCACCAAATTGTAAATACATACACTTTTATGTCAGGTCACAGCCAGTTAACTATTATAGAAATTCATTCTTACAAGCCAATGCTTTCATTAGGAAAGCAGCAATAGCATCAAATACTGGAATAGAGCCACTGGCTTTAAATAAAACACTGGCATCTTTCTGCACCTGAAGCCAACTGTGCTCAATATTGGTTGAGGTCACGTAATTCGACAATTGCCATAGAGCAGGCAAGAAAACAAAAAATTACATTTGTCTTCATCAGTATGCATCACTATGAGCATTAAGATGACCAATGTTCCAATGACTTGTAAACTTAGAGAGTGGCAAAATGCACAAGGAAAACTATGCTAAAATATTTTCTAGAATTCCTCGTAGGAAACAATGTACCTCTCAGGACCAATATAGTGGTTTATGGATAGAACTTTTGCATATTTTCAGGAATCATGCCAAAAAAGGGAAGGCCTAATGTAATAAACATCTTTTAAACAAATGTAAACCATAATAGCAACTTACCTCCCTGTGTATTTAAAACTAATTTAATAGTTTATAATTTGAGAACCATCTGTCTCACTGTGAAACTGTTTATAGATCTGCACTCAGTACAACAACATGAACCATAGGCATTTAACATGATATATTAAAATGTAAGATTTATGCATAATTTGATATTTTGCAAATGCTAACAGCTCCTTCATGCATGAAGTGAAAGGAACCTAAATGATATCAACAGATTCAGAATATGTGTACACATCTGAAAATAACATATTTACCAACATCACATGCCCATGTAGATAATTACCTGAAAAATGAATAGACTAATGAATGGAAAAAGGAACAATATTGGTTTCCCTCCAGGGCAGCGTGCTGATGTGTACCCAGTGATCCTGGGGGGGAGGGGGCTAGAAAGTTTAGGGAACCTATTACAGGCTTAGTCCAATCCAAAATGGAGTGTCAAATTAGTATGGGCGTAGTTAGCTCAAACAAATGGAAAGGAGGAAGAGTTTTGGAAAAACCGAGAAGCATGGTAAATCTGCTTTATGATCTACAATTACAAATGAGACAAGTCCTTTTGACTGATGATTTCATTGCCATCTGTCACAGTCAATAATGTAAATGAAATCTATTAATCTATTCCTTAATGCACACTTGAAACTAAGGTGTTGTGAGAGTACAACCAGAGTCTTTAAACATAGTGAGTTAGGCCCTGCTGTCCCAACATTCGAAAGGAAACATAAACCTAAGCCTTTCCAATTATTTACAATCAGTCCAGCACACACAAAATACATCAAACACTATCTGTGCCAGAGCTAGAAACTAATAGTTTACCACAGATAATGTCCAACATTCTAGATTTAAATGACTTCTGAAATGGAGAAATATATCAGGGCAACACATTTCTCCGATGCCAATACTTGTTAATGTTCTCAGAGAAAACTAACTAAACAGTGTTGTTTCAAACTTCTTTCAGAGAACGTCATTCATATCCCCTTTTCTATGAATGGAGCTAGTGTGATTATGAAGAAGTTGGCTGTTTTTTTAGAATGAAAACGTTATCAAGGCTCCAGTAAGCACATTGCAGTTGTTCTTTTGTGGACAAGCTGCCTGCATTAATTAGTAGTAGAGTGTGCTTCCCCAGAATTTGAAGTTAGGGCAGCACCGTTTAAGTTCTTGATTTATTATTTATTATTTTTAATTCAAATGAAATTTTCAGAGTAAAACAGATTATTCTTTGTGCCAGACTATGGGATGGAATAGATGTGCTGAGGGTAGGAGGACAGTGCCATTCCTCTGTCCTAAACCAATAAAAGTAAGTATACATACATAAATATCCCAATAACATAATATCACATGTGTGAACAGAATGTCAGTTTCATACTAGAATATGCATCCATCAGTAACGGGTGGCTTCCTGGATTTTGGATGAAGAAAGCAGATCTCCCCAGGTCTCAGTTACTAGCTCCCAGGTCTCAGTTACTAGCTCTAGTACCAGTCGGGACATGGGGAGCCACGCGTAGTTCACTGTTCATTAAACAGTATGGTAGTAAAAAAAACATGTTGGGTGGTACAAAAGAAACTACATGGGCCAGAATGGAGAAAAATTCACACTTTTATTCACTGTTCATTTTAGAGTGGCAAACACCTCCGCAAGTCCCTATTCATTGTGTGCAGCACCATTCATTTCAAAGACTGGGAGAACAAAATGCTCAAAACAAGGAGAATAAATGCATTTTCCAAAATGAAAATGAAGAAAGCATTTTCTTTGGACGAGAATGAAAAATCTCCAGCCACGTCTGCCAAACAATCGTAAAAAAATGTAACTGCTGAAAAGCCACTCTTACTAAGAACCCCCCAGATCGCTCATCCAACAAGATAACAATCATGTGATTGTGTAGTGGCTAAACCAAGGACCCTTGAAGGGGACCCATCTCCCTGTTAACACATAGAAATCCATGCCTCCCTTGTTGAAACAGAGGCTTCCATGAGTTGAAGTGTTCTTACTACAACATGGCCATGGGGTAGAATAATTGACTTGAACAGGGCTGTAAAAACACTGAAGCCGTGATGGCCGGTGCGTCTTCCACATAGTAGGGTGTAACGCGTTGATGATGAGTCCTTTTTCTAAGGGAGCAGTCCTGCAAATGTATGTGATTACGTTGAAAAGAGTTGGATATAAATAGCTGCTGTGAATACAATTCAGAGTGGCACTACACAAAATGGTGAATCAGTTCAGCAGGTTTTTAGATTCCCAAAAAGCTCACAAAGCATGCTCTGCTGACAGTGCGGCGGGCCCTCAGCCTTCTATTCTATATAGACCTCAGCTAAGCCAGATCATCACAAAGCATGCTCTGCTGACAGTGCGGAGGGCCTTCAGCCCTCTATTCTATATAGACCTCAGCTAAGCCAGATCATCGCAAAGCATGCTCTGCTGACAGTGCGGAGGGCCCTCAGCCCTCTATTCTATATAGACCTCAGCTAAGCCAGATCATCGCAAAGCATGCTCTGCTGACAGTGCGGAAGGGGCCTCAGCCCACTGTTCTATATAGACCTTAGCTAAGCCAGATCATCGCAAAGCATGCTCTGCTGACAGTGCGGAGGGCCCTCAGCCCACTGTTCTATATAGACCTTAGCTAAGCCAGATCATCGCAAAGCATGCTCTGCTGACAGTGCAGAGTTCCTTCAGCCCTCTATTCTATATAGACCTCAGCTAAGCCAGATCATCGCAAAGCATGCTCTGCTGACAGTGCAGAGGGCCCTCAGCCCACTGTTCTATATAGACCTTAGCTAAGCCAGATCATCGCAAAGCATGCTCTGATGACAGTGCGGCGGGCCCTCAGCCTTCTATTCTATATAGACCTCAGCTAAGCCAGATCATCGCAAAGCATGCTCTGCTGACAGTGCGGAGGGCCTTCAGCCCTCTATTCTATATAGACCTCAGCTAAGCCAGATCATCGCAAAGCATGCTCTGCTGACAGTGCGGAGGGCCCTCAGCCCTCTATTCTATATAGACCTCAGCTAAGCCAGATCATCGCAAAGCATGCTCTGCTGACAGTGCGGAGGGCCCTCAGCCCACTGTTCTATATAGACCTCAGCTAAGCCAGATCATCGCAAAGCATGCTCTGCTGACATTGCGGAGGGCCCTCAGCCCACTGTTCTATATAGACCTCAGCTAAGCCAGATCATCGCAAAGCATGCTCTGCTGACAGTGCGGAGGGCCTTCAGCCCTCTATTCTATATAGACCTCAGCTAAGCCAGATCATCGCAAAGCATGCTCTGCTGACAGTGCGGAGGGCCCTCAGCCCTCTATTCTATATAGACCTCAGCTAAGCCAGATCATCGCAAAGCATGCTCTGCTGACAGTGTGGAGGGCCCTCAGCCCTCTATTCTTTATAGACCTTAGCTAAGCTATATCCTGTTAAAATCATAGCCAAGTGTGTTTTTCTGTTCCAGCGACAATTCACAGCTTTTTTTTCTGGAAAGGCGACATATTTCCCGAAACATACTATAACAAAGGGGTGTATATTTGACCAATAATCGGTCAATTACTCTTTAAGTAGTAATACTGTTGTGACCACTGATGCTTTTTCAGGTCACAGTGAAAATATCATTATTCAATTAAACCTTTGTTACTTAGAACCTTTTTAACTGACATTCAGTTAACATGTTTTCTTAATTATCCAACACCATTGGGTTCCCATTGGTGCCGGATAATCGAGATTCTATTGAATATAAATATTAATTTAGGTGCTACCTTCTCTGCAAATGTTCTCTAAAAATTCTACTGCCATTTGAAGGCCACCAGAGGATTTCTTTGTGCCTAAATTGACAATCACACATCTAATCTCGATTTGACTCTATTGGTGCCCCCAAATGACTACTTATCATTTTCAGGTAAATTAAGGATTTGGTGGGGAGGGCTGGTGGGTGGTGTCAGGCCATGAAGGGGATGACAGGGTTTCTGGTGGTGGTGGGGAGGGCTGGTGGGTGGTGGCAGGACTTGAGGGGTCTGCCTGGCGGGGTGGCAGAGGTGGAGACGTTTGATGGTTGGTGTCAGGACACCACCCCTGGTTCTTGCCTGTGTTTTGTCCATTGTCTATTGCTAAATGTCTGCAACATCTTTATCCGTGAACTTGACTCTCCTTGGACAACCAATTGTTGAGGATCCTTGTTATACTGCAATTTAGTTGCGATTGCTCTATTATTCACTGACTTTTGTCCTATTTCTTTCTTTATATCATTTAGTGACCTGTCAGTGGCTTCCCGAGACAGAGCTTTAAAGCAATGTAGGGATTCAAATAGTTTGTATGAGAGTTTAGGGAAGCCATCTGCACGTGTGAAAAGTTCCTTTAATATTATGTATGGTATTTCCAGCTTGTGAGAAGAACACCATGCGTTTTACATGACTATAGCTGCCATTTTGTTCCTAACCATCCATTGCTCGCATGCTAGTGCAATATGCTGCATACTGGGACATTGCTTCTGTGCAATGTCTTAACTAGATTGGTATATTCTGTGGGCATGTGCACAAAGTGCTCTCTGCGCACATTTCATTAATGCCATATGGACTGTGCCATACAGAGCATGTCTTCCGTGTGTGCGCACTCTCTCTACATTTCAATATTTTGCGCTCTTTGCTTCAGACTAATGAGTGCTGTTGTGTCAGGGGTCCTCCACGAGCACGTGGTCAATAGGACATCAAATGTAATCCAAGAAGGAGCATACACCAGGCAAGAAGTAACTCTGTTTATTACAGCTAGGGAAGCACAAATCAAACAGCACAGTGGAACAGAACTGGTTGATAGGAGCTGACAACACGAGTGCCCAAGAGCTTTGCTCGCTGACCTTGTATGTATCTGCTGGTTCCTGTTCCCAGTGACTACTGTCTCCTGGAAACATGCAGCTGGCATTGTTCTTCTTGCACCCCATTATCTCGGAGTGCCCATGCAATGTTTATGTTTGCCCACCATGCAGGTTCTGTCAGTGTTAATTTCACATTATAGACTTACCTGTGGCTCTCACCTTATACTGGTGGCTAGGTGGTTTCCACTTACAATAGATTACCCTGGTTATCTCGCTCTCCTGCCTCACCCTCCCGAAAGCTCTCTGATGTCCCCACCTTGAACACCCCCTTGTACCTGGACTTCTGCAGCTGTATGTGTGCCTTAGACACCTTTATGACAGCTTTCAATGATATCGTGTCCCACCTAGGAGAGCCCCGTCCCACTCACATCATTCCCACGGTTAGCAGGTATGCCCCTTTGGCAGTGCTGAGTGAGCACTTTCACTGCACTGTCATAGAAATCAAATGACTAAATCAAATTTTGGGTGAGGTTAGTTTGGTAAATCTTTCAAAGCAGCCCTGCAGGGTGAACACAAGAACTGAGAGCTCATAATACTTTTGCAATCTGGAAATTGTTACCCCACCTTTATCAGCAAAGTTTATAGATTCTCAGTACATTGGCTTCAATACAACGAATGCAAGATCCGATGACCTCACTAAGGGGGAATTTAGTCCTCCCAAGTGCACAATTGTCTTCTATTTGGTAACAAGCAAGCCAATGCAATTTATTTGGGTTTACCCAAAGCATAGATCTGTATACTCCACAAGGTTCAAAGTGTAGCCGAAAAGAGTTTTGCTAAGTCTGTGTCGTAGTGATCACCTCTCCCCAGCACTGCGTGAGTTACATTAAAGCATTCCGAATAACTCATAGAGCATTTTACAATGTGATAACCAGCTTCATAGGCTGTAAACTGCAACATTACTTACCCTGTAGAGTGTTTTGGAGAGTGGTGGGCAGGACGCCCGAACAACAACGCCACTACTTATGCAGCCAGAAGCTTGACTAGTGTTGTTGGCTTGATTCGAACAAGAAGCACCCGCATTGTTCAAACCGCTCTTCTAATGGCTATTGTCTTTATTGCCAATCTTCATCGACAGTCGACCAGACCCTCAGGGACCCATGAAAACTGCAACCTTTGAACACTGCATTGTACCACCTATCTCAAACTGCGCATCCAGTCACCAGCATCTTCGCTGTCACCCTGACTTTTGAACTGACCCTGGTGACCCTAACAACCCACACTTCGTTGAGCATCTCTTAAGTGAGCAGTGAGCCTCATTTTAACATGTCACATCCCAAGCAGAGCCTGTCACCTGCTGGCTCAAACCAACTGATCATTGCCAGACCTCATCTTGAACCACTGTAAGCATTGCGTCATTCATCCTCCCGACCCAGCAGTTACTAAACTATTCAAACCAGCTTGACATAAAGCTTCTGCCTTGTCAAATCTCACCTCAGATCATCAGGATCACAGTTGCAATCCACCACCAGACATCCACTTGAACCACTGGAGTGTGACACACTGACATTAACCAATGGTTACCACATATCAAACCGGACTCGATATTCAAACCAACCCTGATGAGCCATAATAACTACATTGCTCGAATGCTGCCCCTTTCAACCTAACTCGACCCCGTTGCACTGCAGAAGTAAATTTCTCAATTTGTGAAGAAAAGCTGCACCTGGACATGCTTGTTGAGCTTGCACAGAATCCAGATGCCTAGTTCAATGCAGTCGAACCACCAAGAACCGTTTAAATGTATCATTGATTTATAACTGCCCGCTTGGTCCAGTTTTATTCAGCATAGTCTTTAAGATACAAGGGTTTTCCGCACACATGTATGAGGCGAGCTCTCAGTCCTCTCTGCTTTGACAGATCCTTCTCTTTGTGAACACTACAATGCTGCCTTAACACAGTTTGTGAACATTGTCGAAACTCAGCCCTCTCCTGATCTGCAAATCCATAGGACCTTCAACACACCTGCGCACTCTGTTGACATTCCACACTTGCCTATCTGCCACCTTTACAGCACCATGTAGTCCTTTTATAACTTCAAAGTTAAACCTCCTTTCACTCTGCTGTGTGGGAATTTTATACTATTCTGTTGACTGCACATTTCTTGTGGCTTTTCTAACATTGAAGCAAACTTTATTGCACATCTGCTTCTTGCTAATATTCTCCTTGACCAGATCCAAGTCAGTGTCCTTCAGGTATGCTCTGCCTAACCACCCTGGACAAACCCTAGTATTGGGTTTCCCCCCTTAACTTTTGAAAAGGGGACACTGCAGTGGCAGCATGACGGGTAGACATATAAGCCACCACTGTGTCTTTAGTGGCTTTTCTCCAATCACCCCCTCACTGATGCTGTCCTTAATCACTCTGTTAAATCTTTCAACCATACCATTGGCTTCTAGGTGATATATCGAGCTGGTTTTATGTTCTATGCCATTCTTTTTCAAAAATCCCTCCATTACATCAGAAACAAGTTGAACAACATTGTCTGTTAAAATGGTAGAATGATAGCCTTCCCTTCTAAAAAATGGCACCCAGAAATGTAATGATATCCCTAGTACACACATTCTGCACCCAAGAAATGTCTACCCGATGTGAAAGCATATCTACCAACACAATACAATATTTAAATGTTCCCTGAGTTCTTACTGGTCCCACAATATCTAGGCCTACTCGTTCCCAAGGCACAGACAGGATGGACATCAAATTCATTGGTTCCACTCTCATGACACAACCCTTGGTATTGTCCTCACACACTGCACAATCTCTGATGACCATCTCAATTTGCAAATCCATACCTGGGCACAACATTCCTGCCTTATCAATTGCTTTGTTTTGGTCATTCCCTGATGACCATCATGTGCCATTTCTAGTTTTTACCCAAAGTTTGTCAAAGATGTGTCGGACACCATCAGGAATTACCCCAGTTCTAATCTCATTACCCTACCCTGTTTCAAACCTTTTGATGCCATCAACCAGCACTGCATACACTAGCATAACTTCAAGCCGTTCACTCCCCATCACTAACTCTTGGCTGGCATTCAGAACTTGATCCTGCTCATCCTCTTCATCTTCAATCGCATTTGTCAATCTTGAGAGACAATCCACCGCCATGTTTTTTACACCCGTCACATACTCCCAATTGTAATCCTGCAAACTTGCAACCCACTAACAAATCCTAGATGATACTTTATCCAACCCCTTCATGATAAGAATCTCTTTAAAGGTTTGTGATCTGACTGGGCAGTACATTTCACACCCCACAGAAAGGGACGGAACTGTTCAATTTCCCATTTGATTGTTAACAATTCCTTTTCAATTGTGGAGTTGGTTTCTCCTGCTTTCCTCAATACCCTAAATGCAAAAGCAATCATGCAATCACCCGCTTCACTTTTTGGGGCAGTACAGCACCTAATCCATGATTACTAGCATCAGTTGTTACAACACTTTTCCTGCTGGGATCATAATTGCTCAGTGTGGGAGCTTTGGTCAATGTCAATTTATCCTCTTGAAACTCTTATTCACAAGGTTCACTCCATTGAAATTGCATACTCTTTTTAACCAAATTCCTCATGTGAATAGATTTGCTTGCTAGACCTGGGACACATTTAGCATAATATTCAGTCATGCCAAGGAATGAAACTATCTTTTCCTTGTCCGTGGGGCTGTAAAAGTTCACAATACTGTTCACTTAATTGGGCTTATATATCTCATGTCCTAAATATTGAATGGCAGTGTTACTAAATTTACATTTATCCCTACTGTACGTTAAACCTGCATTTATAAAAATATCTAAAACCTTCCTTAATCTCATATCATGCTGTTGACAGCTCTCTCCATACACCAAAACGTCACCCTGAAAACACAGGACTCCTTTTATGTCATAAAAGAATTGATACATAATGTGCTGAAACACAGCCAGAGCAGTCACCAAACCAAAGGACATACATCTGCATTGAAACAGACCTTCTGGAGTAATAAGTGTTGTGATATTTATGGAAGGCGGGTGCAGAACAATTTGGTAATATTGGCCAAGTTCCAAGTCAAGAGTTTTGCACCCTTGATGGTTCCTAGCATCTCAGTTATATTGGGCAAAGGGTGCCTGTCGGGAATCACATATCGATTCACAGATCTCTGTAAAGGATCCCAATCAGGCATCACACACTGGACCAGGAATCTTGTCCTTAGCCGAGGAGGTAGCGCTCAATTGGAATATGTTTTCTTTATTTTCTACGAATTAGAATTGAGCTGGCACCCAACCCGTCTCACACCCTCTTTTACAAATACCCCAAGTCAGAATGGACCATGAACCAGGCCAGTGGGTGGTAATACAATATTTTTTTATTTTAAAGTTAGAGAAAATCACACAGTTTGAATATTGGGCAGCATTCACCGATGGGGTGATAGTTACAATGTAAACTAATGAAATACATTTTTAAAACCCTTTGTTACTGCATAAAATGACACTCAGAATTGGCAAATAATGTTAAACATGCGGTTGAATAAACGAAGTAAAAATTATTTATCACAGTATCAGGGATGTAATATCACTACAAGGAAAGGTATCAACAAAGGGCATACAGTTCAAAAAGCAACTTGAAAGTAAAAACACTGTGCAGCCAAAATCACACCTTGAAAAGTTGCATTTTTCTCTTTTGCAGTTCTAAATGTCAAAACGTTTTTTTTTTTAAACAGGAGAAATAGACAGAATTGGAATGCGGTTTTTAGTCTGGGGTAGATGCACATCACAGGCATAATATAGAAGTGAACGAGTGACTCTAGCTAAAGAATTGGATGAGATTTTCAATATGGAAGGAAATTCGGTTTTTGAAAAATAAAGCAGTTAAAAGAGAAAAGCGGTTGGGAAAGGAAAAGACAAGTTTTACTTATACTAGGTTATCAAGACTAGATTGTTAAAGAAAGACACGGTACGCTCCAAGGTTAATTTGCAACTTAACATTTTCACCCCGCAGCTCTATGTGGGAATTTCTTCAATTATTCAAAATATGACTAATGATCTATGCAGGACAAAAATGAATGGAAGAATTACGCTAACACTAGGAAATCAAGGACAGGTGCACAGAAAATTCAGACTTATCTTAACCAAGTTATCAGGGTATGGATGGGATTAATTAGAGAATAGGACAAAGATAAGGCATCAAGATAGGATAGGCTATGTGTTGTTGTGGGATGGGGAAATACTCACAATCAGTGCTTAAATTGGGGATTTGGGACAGCCAACCGGGTTGTGGATTCAAAGGCTCTGGTCACCGCACAGCGGACTCTCCTGGCAAGAGACAGCTGGGCAAAGGTCTGGTCACAGCACAGCAATGCCTCAGCTGGATGGAGTGGGGTAAGCAGGGCAAGCAGGCAGCACTGGAGAATCCCAAAGCGGGCTCAGCCACATTTCCCTTTCTCCCTGAAGTTAGTGGGATTTTGTTATAGGGTTTAGTGCTGAAGGGTGGTTCTGCCTGGATAGGAAGGCCTGGATCAACTATCCCTTTTCTGGCAGTGGGGTCTGGAATCTTGCAGAGTGAAGGTGGAATATCTGGATACGCAGGCGCTGGAAAGAAGAGAATGTGTCCTCCTGTGATCTTCCCCCTTATTTATAAGATGGGTGACATCACAGGGTTTATTGTTGGGCAGAACTAAGCTAGACCTACTCCTCAGAAGTGGATAGATCAGCCCATGTTGGTCGCCTCCTCAAGGAGAGGACTCAGTTTATGGGGTTGTGTTTTTATGAGGTGCAAAGCCATCCCACAGTCATTTTTGCCAAAAATCAATTTAGACATGAATCGCTCTTTTTTTTTTACAGTTGTGGCACTTTTGCAAATGACATAGCCAGATTGCATATTTCAGACAGAACATGGTAGTCCAACTCCTAAGTTTGTAGGACTTTGTTTCACCCTTCTAATAATTGTTTGTACTTTTTAGTGGGAACCGCTTTACCCAGAATCCCACAATTTAAGGTATGTGTACATATCATCATAGAGCATATTTCCATTAATTTTTAACTTTCCACCATATGTCCTTTTCCCATGATTCACATTTTCCTGGCATTTCCATCCCATACATGCTATGGACAGCCACAATATCTTGTTTTAAAGCTACAAAAATGACCTTTAAATTGTAGAGAGTTTACATTACTGTGTTGCCCGGGTATAAAAATAACAGTCTTACAGTTTATTAATAAAACCAGTTTTTCAAGCCAGATGGGCTGGCCCTTTGTCCTCCAAATATTGTCTTGTCTTTCCACCAAATGTCAGTTTAGCCCAGAGCTGCCATGGAGTTTCTCAGTTTGAGTGAATGGTAGGTGTCACTTCCAAAAGTAACACTTAGGTGTTCCAGAATCTATTGTCTCAAGCTGGAGCACTGACACAAGTCTTATGAGCGTATGAGATGCATCCTCTTGGCCATTCAAAGTTTCCAAAGGCAGAAAGTAACGCATAGATGTCCCAGAAATGTATTGTGGCTCCTTTTGGGGGGAAGCCACTCCTGTTGCCAGCACACAATTGTCTTTTGAAGCCATGCAGGAAACCTGTTTGGCTGGTTCCCCAGTACAGCCAATGCATTTATTGACTTATTTATTTATTCAGCTTTCCTGTGCCTAAAAGGCAAGGCTGTTAAAATAAAACATCATATTATATTTTAACTAAACCCCCCTTACATTTCTAGGCAAGGATAGGGCCTTATACAACATTACACTTTAAAAAAGATATTTTTCTTGTTTGCAAAAGCCCATTTTGACACATGGTAAATTCTGCTCGGATGTCCCTTTCAAACTCGGTTTTCTCTTCCCTCTGGATTCCAAACATTGTTTGCAGCCCCAGTCAGTTTCTCTTACATAACAATCTGTTCAAGGCACAGGCCCACTGAAATTGACAAATGCACAGAGAGCTAGGGTTTCTTTTGAAGCATTTATTTTTGACACTTTGTAGCAAAAAGTCAAACGTTTTTTGGTACGGCTGAGGGTAAAGTTTCTGGTGATTTCCCAGATCATGCCTGACACAGCCTGTCATTCAGTGAGAGATACTTTCTTTTGCTAAAGCACAACTGGAATATGGATGGGCATAGTTGGGCCTTACTGGATCAGAACTATATATTGTTTAAAAGATGAAAAGAGCATCAGGGCGCCATCATTTTAAATGTAAAATATTTCCTTTTTCAAAGGGAAATTTTTAGCTACCAGCAAAGCAGCGCTGCTTTTCGATTCTCTTCTTTGGTGTGCATAATGAAACATACTGCCAGCCTTTCTCGGTGTGTTCCCTGTTTCCAATTGCCCAATAGGTGCTTGGCAAGAGAGTGCAGCCATCATTTAGTAGCTGCAAAATGATGCATTTTTGATGCAAGGCAATGGTGCTCAAAGGAGCCAGCACAGTGGGTAAATGTATCCCACATCTCAAATCAATACAAAGCCTTAACTTACTGTTGGGCTTATGCATGACCATTAAAGGAGAGACCCATTTGGAAGACTCAATTCTCTCTATCACCCCTTGCCTTTCCATAATTTCTAATTCTTCCTTTACAGCGGTCCTAATAGCTCCAGGTACAACTCTCAGCTTTTGTAAAGCTGAAACAGAGTTGGTCTTCATTCTAATCTTGTGAACAAAATGTAACAAACTGTCACATCAGAAACACCTCTTCCTGTCATCATATCCTTTTTCTCTCTTTGTACTTCTCAAATCTCCTTTTCACACTTTCTTTCTTGACACCTTGTTTCTTTTTGTCAGATCTCCTTGGCTGTCCTACTGAAATCTCCATGACTTGTGCATCTACAGTTCTCTTCAAATCAGACTTGGCTCTTTATTCTAATTCCTTCATGCATTTGTGTGTATGTTCTACCACTTTTGCTACTCTGATGACCTCATCAATAGAAGGATTACTTTTGGACCAAAAGGCTTCTCCTACTTTTTCATTACTACACTCCAGCATAAACTGGTCCCGTAGTCTCTCATTTAAAGTACTACCAAATTCACATGAAGCTGCCACTCCCCTGAGAGTCGTAATATACTGTTCCACAGATTTTACATTGTGTTGCTTCCTTTTGCAAAAGTGGTACCTTTCTAAGATAATGCTTACCGATTTCTCATAATGTTTGTCAAGCATTTTTGCGCACTTCTCATATTCCGAAAGACTTGCCGACTCAGCCTCTGATAGTGGTGGCAAATTCCCAAATTGTTCTTGACCATAGTTCCCAAAGGAAGGCATCAAAAGACACTTTTTTCTTTCGCTATAGAAATTCAAGCCATGCACTGCAAGTACATATTGGTCTAAAAATGTTTTCCACCTTTTCCAGGGTATATTGGGTTTCCCTTGAAGATACAAGACATAGTTAGGAAGAGACACCCCTTGCATAGCCATTCCACTATGGTAAAGCTGAGAATTATGGCCATATTGCAACAAATATAATCTCACTTTAATTGCATGAAATTGTTGGTGTGGCTGTGTGGCGGTTGATTCTACCCATGATCCTGTTTTCGACCATTTTGTGCTGCTGTGACTTTAAGGATTGAAGTCCACATCCACTTCTACAAACTTAAAAACATTGCCTGGTGCGAAGTGCCAGCGCAAGAGTTCAGTGAAGGAGTTTGTTGGTGTGGTTGTGTGGCGGTTGATTCTACCCGTGTTCCTGTTTTGGACCGTTTTGTGCTGCTGTGACTTTAAGGATTCAAGTCCGCACCCACTTCTACAATCTTAAAAACACTCCTTGAGTTTGGCGCAGGAGTTTGTTGGTGTTTGGCAGAGGTTGGTGGAGGTCACCCTAATGGTGCCAACGGACGAGACATCAAACTTAGAAGGGCCTTTCACCGGATGCCTCGAATACTGTTTTGAATTCAGTGGAACTCATTCCTGAGCCTGAGACATAACACCTCGGCATGAAAGCTTTGTGTCTGGAAATGAAGATGAAAACGATGTGCCACTGGACAACCAGGGGAGTGAGCTGAGGAGTTATAACTTTAACTCCACAGAAATATCTGATGCATTGGGGACCTTTGTGAATGACACACACTGTGAAAATGAATAGCTTGTTCCAACATTTCATTGCCATAACTTGGAAAAAAGCCAATCTAATGTTATCAGCAACTGCTCTAGGGAGGTTATGGGGAAGGAGCAGGAATCGGAGACAGAACTCGGCATGAACACTGCAGCAGATTTAGCCTCAGAAGTTTTCGATGAAATGGAACCACACCCAGGGACTCTTTTGGCTACAAAGCTTGACTCCGCCCTTAAGGACACTCAATCGCCATTAAATGATCATGAGTGCTGTCAGCATGAAATAGGTGAGACGTCCCAGGCGGGTAACAATATAGGGAATGCCGGGGGTGTGCACCTTGAAACTGTGAAGAAAAAAAGAGGCCAGATGGTGCAAACCATACATCAACACCAACCTTAAGGGATAGAGCAGCGCCGGCCAAACACTTATGTAAAAAAATATTCCCTCTTCACATACTGTGACAATGAATGCCAATACGGTTCGACCTTCTGAAAACCACTGTGTGGCCCGGCTGTCTTTGGACATTATGGAAATATAATCATTATTGTCAAATCATGAGAAGAGGATTGCAGTATTTGGCCCTTTGACTCAAGGAAACAAGAGAAATGATTTGACTTCAACACTGTCACATCCAGTGATGACTGCAGCAGTGGGAAACATGGCAGGGCCCACGGCTTGGAAGACCAGGCAGGAGATCCAGTCTAGAGAAGTGGAGAAAACACCTATAAACAAACACTTGTCATTATCACTGAATGCCAAAAGTGAAAAAATGAAAGAGATTTTTGAGGGGCAACATGCCTCCGAGGATCTGCTGGAAAACAGAGCATTTACTAAGGAGGCAGATGCGCAATGCCAATGTCAAACAAGGTCCCAAGAAGAATATCCATCGATTCCTACCACAATGTTGAACTTCTCTAATGGCAGCAACTACAATCGCCTTAGCGCCTTTTTTGAAACTGTATGGACCAAGCTACATTGCTGGCGCTTATTCATATGAAACAAATTCATATGGAAGCTAAACTAAAATTCCTTATTCATATGAAACAAATTCACACTGAAGCTAAACAAAAATTCAACTAAAATTGAAGCAAGATTGGATTTCGAAATGGAATGCTCAGCGCAGTGGCAGGCCCATCTATTTCATATAGCAAGAAGTGACCACATTGATAAGAACACCATGATGACACCTTTGACTGATATACGTAAAAAATTCATCGCGAAACAAGACTTGATGTTGAGCGGCTCATGTGGCCCTCCAGTATGAAACCAAATGAAGAACCAAAAGTTCTAAATGGAAGGTTGGATAATATTAACATACAGATGAATGCCACCTCTAAAGCGTTTGACCTGGCAACGTCTTCTATGAAAAGCCGAATAAAAAAAAGTACTGCCAATAACATCACAAGGAATGATCTAGTGAAACAACCTATAACTGCACTCCAAGATAGGGTGATCCAGGAAGATAATCAAAGCACTCAGGACAGAATTGATTTTACCATGCTGGATAATGATATGTAGCAGAACAAATAGATGACTGGGTCTCTTCTGGCTCTAAATGCGGAGCAAACGAGACCAAATACGGAAAAGACCAAAAATGAATCTCGACAAAAAGATGACAACGAACACAATTTTGCCATCTTTGAAACTTCACAAAAAATCTTGTCGTCTAAGGCTACTGCGAGTAAAAAGAAGCAACAATAAAAATTGAAAAATCAACCAGGCAGAGCCAAATCGAACTGCAGAGGCTCGCGGACAGGCCAGAAGGCACACCAACAAACGTTTAAAAAAATGAATTATTGCCATCTGACTCTGGCAAAGTCCCGGAAAGAAGCAGCAAGTCCCGGTCGAAAGAATAACAAGAACAAAGAGAAATCCTGTTGAATCTATCAGTGTACATATCCGATGATGAAGAGGGAGAACATGCAACACATAAAGAGGAATTTGACCTATCATGTGAAGATATTTCAGATAATGAACTGGAAATCTCGGTTTATGGTCTTTCCGTCTAAATACATGCACTGAAATACCACAGCATTGAAAAAAAAGCATTGTCTGCCAAAGCAACGACAGGCTGTCTATTACATGTAAAAGTGCTTACAGTTCATCAAAAATATAAATGGACTGGTTTCAATGGAAATGCACTTTTAAATGTAAAAAGTAGCATTTCAATGCATTTTTTGGTATTAAAACATTACATGGAGCTGTCCAGTGCTGAAATTTCGGCACTGGCCAGCTCCTTGAAACGTTTAAATCTTTTTTTGTATATTGGGGGGATCCCCCTACAAGCCCCCCTATCTCCCATGCTCACCCCCAACCCTAACCATAACCCTAATGTAACCCTTAATCTAACCTTAGCCCCATCCCTAACCCTATCCCTAATGTAACCCTTAATCTCTTCCTAGCCCCAACCCTAACCCTAAGCCTAACCCTAATATAACCCTTAATCTAACCCTAGCCCCAACCCTAACCCGAACCCCAACCCTATCCCTAATGTAACCCTTAATCTAACCGTAGCCCCAACCCTAACCCTAGCCCCAATCAGCCCCAATCCCAACCCTAACCCTAATGTAACCCTTAATCTAATCCTAACCCCAACCCTAACCTAACCCCTAACCCTAATCTAACCCTAGCCCCTATCCTAACCCCTTGTTAAACGGGAAATCATATTGTGCCTCCTTTTGATTTATATTGGCCTAAGCCTAGTCGCTCTGCGAAGAAAACCGCGTTGCAAAGTTCTGATTTTAGATCGACTTCAACGTCATTTTGGAATCATCCACCATTTGGATTTCTGTTTGTATGATTCTCTGTTCTAAAATGGTGGACTGTGTTTCTAGCTTGCAACCAAGCCTTCCCGACCTTTGAGTTCTGTTAATGGTTAGACTGCCCAAGGGCCGACTGTTTAGACTAGGTAATGAGACCTGGTACTGAGAATGACTTGTTGTCCTAGGACTGTCTGCACTAACAAGCCTCATTCACGAATACACATCGAGGACAATGTTATATAAATGTCGAGTGTGGACACTGGCAGAACTACATTGTGAAGGGATATGTGCTAAGACACATTGCTGAATCCAATAGCACACTTCGCCATTGTAACTTGAGGGAAATACAAACTCATGTAATCCATGTGCATATTATTGTATGAGCTGTATGTGAACTCGGTACAAACTCTAGACAGCAGATTATTAACATGCAGAGGGGCTGGACAATATTGTTGGAAATGTATATAAACCCAAATATTTAGATGTCCATTACTCTCCCTCCCCACTCTGATGGGCTGGTACTCATTGCCGGGTGTCGAGAGCCAGATAGCTATCTGTATCACATCTGTGTTTCTTTGCAACTGCGCAGTATTAAAGATCTGTGAATCTTTATAGCCCGTGTTTGGTGTATTTCCTTTTGTGGTACTCAGTCTTAATATTTCCTTGTTTTTACACCCTAACCCTCACCCCTAATCCCAGTTTCGATTATACCATCGAATTATAGTCAATAGAAAGGCATTTTGATGGAAATGCTTTTCAATGCCTATAATTCGATGGTATGTCATTCAATGCTATGGTTTTAGATTAATTGACTAGATACCGAAATCTCAGCTACGACCTCTTGCTCTACTACAAGCATTTCAGATCAACACAACGTATTAGCAGCTTCACTAGGAGGCGTTTCACAACTTTGGCTAAAAAACACAACTTTGTGATGAAAGCCAAGACACAGCAACAAGAAGTTGAGCAGCAAAAAGAACAAAAACAAGTACATCTGTTACCTAACTTTGATGATACACGGAAATAAAATAAAGGTTTCTCTATTGCAATCGAGAGATTGCTGGAGGGAGAAGATGAAAGATGACCTTATTTTAAACAGAACAAATGTCCTTAGATTGCTACATGTCCTTCCAAAACTACAGTTCATTAAAGAATCACAACATTCAAATAATGGAATTTGTGAAGGAATCAAGAACTGAGTGGGTAGTAGTGCACCTTGACTCAAGTAGAATACATTTGAAGATCTTAGAGCAGAAGACCATATTTCTGCCACTTGGATTTGATCTAAGTGATGCTGCCTTGAAATATAGCAACAACCATGGGGAGCCGCACAATAGAAACATCCATAATCAAAGATATGCGCATGGGAAATTACCAAAGTTTAACTAAAGAACAGAAAGATCTGCACTAGAGGAAAAAGAAACACAGATCAAACAGTTACAAATAAACTTTCAACCATGTGATGGAACATGAACTATCGAATTTAAGGCTGCAAGGAGTTTAATGAGAAGAAAAAGATTCTCTACGCCTTCCTCTAACCACTTCAAACTTAAATCAAAGAATCCATAACTTCCACGCTTAGCAGACCACCTTCCCTGGAAACTATGTGCTTGGAATATGCAAGGGTTCACCCATCTTTTTAAAGGAGGAAATCCTGATCTACATAAATTTGACATAATCTGCCTACAGGAGACATGGATTAGTAAATTAGACCGGTTTGTGATGGATACACGATCCATATCAAGCCAGCTATCACAAGAAAGATGGGACGCCCGTCCCCTGGGCTC
The DNA here is from genome assembly GCF_040938575.1 of Ambystoma mexicanum. Classification (NCBI taxonomy): domain Eukaryota; kingdom Metazoa; phylum Chordata; class Amphibia; order Caudata; family Ambystomatidae; genus Ambystoma; species Ambystoma mexicanum. The sequence continues at coordinate 349,037,584 of NC_090935.1, forward strand.
CTCACTCTGATAAAATCGGCAGTCAATTTGTTTGCTATTGAGATGAGGAATCCAAACCCATTTATCCAGGTGATTATAATAGAAGCCTCTGGCTGCCTTAAAAAAATGAAGTTGTAGATAAGGAGGTAAGGAAGGTGAAGATGCTCAGGATTTGCAATGCATATTGGAACCCAGCTGCAATAAATGATTACATCTACATAGATGCGCTACTCTCAATATCGATGATTTACAGAGACTCTTCAAATCTATAGATGTGATCCTATGTGGAGATTTGAACATTCACCTCTTCAATAGTGCTGGACTCTTAGTTCCTCATGAAGATCTGCCAGTGAAAGCCCAAATATTGATGAAGGAACTAACACAAAGAAATATTGTGCAAATAAATGGTCAGCTGAAAAAAGATATAACCCCGGTACCAACATGGAACAAAGGGAATTCTCTTGCATACCTTAATTATATATTCACCTCCCAAGTTCTTTGATCTAGCCTTGAATCTATGAAAATTATTCCCACTACAAATAGTGATCACCATAAGTTAACGCTAACATGGCAAGGTCAACAAGAAAGAATACTGATCGCTATTCCACCATGGTTGGAATTGAACAATGGGAAAAATAGACTGCGTATCAGGCGAGACCAAATAAGTGACATAAAAGATAGGTTTGCTGACACCAACCTATAAAGAGAGGAAAAACTCGAATATGAATGGCTCCTACGCCTTTACAGAAGATCAGATTGAAAATCATCAAATCAAGTGCACAGTCAAGCCCATGCGTATAGTAAGGAAATTGCTTACAGAGAGAAACAACTGTGAGCACAATTGAAATCTCTACGACCACTAAATTTGGAAGAACACTGGAGTCACATGAAAATATACCAACAAATCTATCGAAATTGGCTCTGCAATATTCGAGCAATACGCTGTCAAAAAGATGCAGAACAGATGCTATCTGCTCTGTCCCGACGTAATACTCAGGACCTGTGAAATCTTCTAAATGAGAATGCACAGCAGTCCGACCTGTTAACTGCGATTGTGTCGGAAGAGGCATGGGTGATTTACTTCTCCCAACTCTTTGCAAAGACCGAAGGAGTGATTGAGCGGGAGTGCAATGAGGTTCTGACACATATAACACATCTAAATTCATCTTGTGCACTTGGCCGTGATGGTCTAACGAATGAAATCTTAAAAGCTAATCTGCAAGCTTGGACAGATCTTTGCCACATGCTTTTCAAGCTAATAATGGAGCTGTAGACTTACAACTCACTTGTGATAGTGTAAACCGGCAAAAATTATGGAAGAAACTAGACTCCTGGAACTGTCCAGCGCATCTCTTGGCGGGGATTCAGGCATTGTATTCTAATACCTCGATACGAGTAAGGCTATCTGCAAAAGAGGCAACCACTAAAGACATAATAACGTGAAATGGTCTGAAACAGGGATTTCCGCTAGCAGCCACGCTCTTTAATCTATACATCTAGGACCTAGCGGCCTGCCAAAATTTGATAACAACAAATCCACCAATTCTTAATCGGAGCCCGGTGCCCTGGATCGCATACGCGGATTACCTTGTTTTACTCGACAAAACACAAATGGGTCTCCAAAGACGTATCAATGCCCAAGCAAAATATATAAAAGAAAATGACCTTATTATCAACATAAGGAAATGCCAGACTATGGCACTAACCCATCAACGAGGGAAAAAGAAGAACAATATTGCCATCTACTTAAATGCAAGCAAATTACAGCATATAAAAAAGATGAAATATCCTGGAGTATGTATGAACCCATGGGTATGCATACAGGATTGTGAAAATTATCTGAGGGCCAAAAATTAATCACTCGCTCGTCAAAGCCTATGTATACAAAAATAATAAATGGGAAATTCTCCTTATGACCACTTATTGCGCTCTACCAACAAAAGGTTGTACCCATACTGACCTATGGCGGTGAAGTGTCCCTGAATCTGTCTTGGCAGAGCTGGGACCTTCTCGACGGTATCTTCTGGAGAAAAACCCTATCTCTTCCTAGGGCATATCCAGTACAACGGATATGCTTTGAACTAGCCCTTCAATCCATGCGTTCAATTATAGTATGTAAATCATTTGATTTCTTCAGAAAGACCATAGTGGATGATAACCTGTCACCAATCGACATATTAAGAACAAGAACAAAGACCTTGTATAATACAGTACATGGAAAGCAGCTTGTGTACAATTGATTGCCTCACTGGAATGCAATTTGGAAATACTACAGCAGCGGCCATTGCAAATAAAAACAAAGATACAGAGAAATGACTGTATAGAGACTATAGAGACAAAAAGCCAGTATAAACTGGCATTAAACTGCATCCAGTAGTGCAGAGCTCTGAATGAACTACCCCCGTATCTGAAACTTTTTCCATGCCAGCAGACACAAGATCTATTTCTCCAAATGTGACTTAACCTAATGCCGACAAGGGAAGTCCTGGTACAATCCAAACAAATTATGGAGATCTCTAATACATGTCGTTTTTGCCAAGACCCCTGTCAACCTGAATCTCTTTGCCATCTGATTATGGATTGTTAAGAGGTCATCAAGGAAATAATAAAATATAGCGCTGTGGTACGAGTAGAAGCTATTCGTTTTTCTTCTGGGATCGTTGGCCCATTATGATGATGGGAGGTCATAAAAACCTCATCTTCAGAGTTGTCCAATTTTGGAGAGAAGTGATTGGAAAGCCATGGACAGATGCAAACTGATATTTATCTCAGTTGCTAAAGGGAACAGGCGATCCCACTATGAAGAAAGACTCTTTCATAAATGGCTATTTTTTAGAATACCTTTGCAGCCTTGAAAATAGGATTTCAATGTTTTTTTTTTTTTTTAAATGGAGAGTGCAACACCTTTGTGTTTGAGTATGGAGATCTCAGTTTTCAATTCGCTTGCACCTTCAGAGAAAAAATATGTAAACATATTTTTGATTATCATTAGGTGATGCTTTCATCAATGTGCTTTTACTCTACTCCGCAGTCTTGCATGAGTTGCTGAACATAAAGCAGGTTGTGCGAACTGAATAATGCAAAGCAGCTTCCTAATGCAAGTAAAAAAAACACACATGTACAATGGTACACCTCCACACCTCTTCTGAATCAGGACCGTTGTTGTTGTTGGTTACCATGGTAACCAAAATGGCAGCACGTATTCTCACGCAGGTGGGTCCCTTCTTCAGTAGTTCTGAGCGCTCTGGTCGGCTGGCTGCTACTCTCGCTTGTTGCCACTTTGCCCAAAGTGCTTGTGTCCACCAGAGCTGTCCACAAACTGGTGTCCTTCTCACTGGCTATCTGGTTTTCAACACCACTCTGAAGAAAATTTGACCAGTATGGAGATGGTTTCCAGGTGGCTTGCGAGTTGGTTGTTCCCACCAGCTCAAGGGAAGAATTCATCCTGGAAGGGATTTCTCTGTCAAGTGAGTTTCAGGTAAGTCGGACCTGCAGCAGGGCTTCACCGGGCAAACCAACGGTCCAGGAGTTGCAGCAGTCGTCTTCCTTCAGCTCGTCTTTGGTGCTTTCGTTCCAGTGGTCGACTCTGCCGTCCAAGTCCCAGAGACCTGCTTTTAAACAGTTTTCTCCCATTCATTCCAGCCTAGCTGTCACTCACCCAGCAGGGTGGCTGTTCTTGCCGTACAGTCAGCCAGCCAATCATGCCAGAGTGTATTCAGGTCTCCTAGGAGACTAAGCACAGGGAGTTTTGGGCACCTCCCTCACATCCTGTCCACCCCAGACACTCAGATGCCAGAGGGGGGCTTCAGTACTGAAGCCCGCCAAGGCAAAACGAACAAAAGGACCAAACCGGGTTTGGCACGCAGAGACAAACACTAGAAGGACCTTTCCAAAAAGAAATGGCAAAAAAGTTGATCAGAACCTGTTTTTACAGAGGGGGCTCAGACGCCATCTTGAAAAACATGGCTCTGGTGGATTTCAGCTACCGGAGCATTTAAACAGGTCACGGTTGGGGAAATCATGGCAATACCACTGCCACCAGCCATTCTGAGAGGAAAGGATAGCTTTTGAGGGCTACATGAATTTTCTAGGCATAGGGAACACTAGGCATTGCCTCCAGCAGTCTGCTGTAAGGCAGTGTGTGCTGGGTCTAGCAATGTAAAAAGACTAGCAAAGTCAATTCAACTTTACATTCACTGGGAGACAGTAGTCAGTCCCAGCAAGGTATTTAAACCTTGGGAAGTCTAAAAGACATCCATGTGCCACTGCACTGATAGTGCTGTGTGACACACAAGAAAAAGATGATGCCCAGGGTGTTGTCTAAAACTTCATACCCAAAGAACACAAAAGTAAAACACACATCAAAATACATGAAAGAATGTGAAAAAAGGCTCACACTCTTTCCAGGTAAAAATGTATGTCCTAGAAATCCAGCAAAGTTGCTGGGGATCTCAAAAGGTAAGGGAAATTAGCACATTTATGAGAATTCTCCCTAACACTCCTGCCCTCTGTTTAGCAAATATGCTTTACACACAATGAGTTGGTGCCAGAGGACTGAAATGGTCTAGAGGGAGAGTATTTAGTAAGATAGAGCTGGAGATAGTGTGGTCCCCGGGCCCAGAAAGCATTGTGGATGATGCAGAGGGATTTGAACTTAATCCGTGCAGTAACCATGAGCCAGTGAAGACTTTACTTTTTAGTGCAGGAGAGATGCAGTCCCTGGGCTTAATGCCAAGGATAAGTCTTGCGTTTCTGGTCTGGATAAGCTGCAGGGGACGCAGAGTGGAAGAAGAAAGATTCAGGAGAAGATTACAGTAGTCAAGTCTAGAGAGAACCAGAGCTTGAATCACATTGAGCCTCTGAGCGAAAGTGAGAAAGGGTAGAATTCCTTTGAGAAGGCAGAGCTGATAGTTTCACTTCTTAGCAATGTCCTGAGTGTGAGGGAGGAAGGAAAGAGAGGAGTCGAAGATGACTCCAAAGTTTCTGGCTTCAGTTGAAGGTGCAGGGGGATTGCCCAAGGAGGAATGCCAGAGTGAAGGGAAGAAGGAGGGTGCAGGGGTCCCAATGGGAAGGATCTCAGTTTTACAGGTGTTGAGGCAGAGATAATTTGAGACACACCAGGACTGCATAGTAGATAGGCAGTCAGCGATGATGGAGGGTGCAAGAGGGTTAGCAGGGAGTCTGAAGATGGGCTGTGTGTCATCTGCATAGCACTGGAAGTTGGAAGAGAAAGAGGAGATGAGGTGTGCATGGAGAGCAAGGTAAATGTTAAAGAGCCAGGGGGGGAGTATAGAGCCCTGGGGGAGATGGAAGTAGGAGAGGTGAAGGGGTCTAGGATGACTTTTGTATGAGGATGGTATGGTTAACTGTGTCAAATGCAGAGGAGAGATCGAGAAGGATAAGGACAGATGGGGAGTTGGAGTCCAGAGATGCGAGCAGTACTTCACAGGTGTTCAGAAGAGCAGTTTCCATGCCTCTGGAGGCTCAGGATCCCGATAAACCTGAAGAAATGCAGCTGAGTTTCTGTTAATAAATATAAAAGTATTAAAAGACAAGTGCACAGTCGAATCCTCAAGGGTTGCTCTGAAACCCATAGCAACTCCATAACAATGGGTTTCTGATAAATATCAGCTTAGTATTTTGTATCTGTATTTGATTTTATATAGTGTGAACATAGATAGTATGTGAATGAGAGCTGTACAAGTAATGGGGGGCTAACAAAGCTCGATGGAAGGGTTTAAAGTAAATGGCCCAATTTGCTAATTTAGCAAGACTGCTCAATTTCACTTGAACATAAAACCTGTATTTGTTTTTATCAGGTAGAACACAATACACATCACAAATTCTATATATTTCATGGTGGCCATTCATAAAGAGAGACATCAGTAAGCAAAGTAATTACAGCAGTATTAGTGGTGTTGCACATTCTCAAACTTTGTACCACTGCTGGATTTCCCCAAATGCCTGTTTGACGGCTAATCCTACATTGTTGCTGCTAGTGTAAGATGCTCACTCTGTAGTCATTGTTTCAGTTTCAGTCATTTGCCGAGCCTTTGCTGAACTTGTTTTTTTGTCAGGTAGTTCAGTGTTGTAATGGGACTGTCTCCCCTGCAATGGCTGAATCTCACGTGGAATGTTACTCTGAGGGTTTCAGGTCGAAGAGGTCCGCTCAGATTCATGATTCGTAGTCTTGTGATCTTCACATGCATTACTTTTTCTGGTGCTGAGGTGAATGCATGTTGTAGCACTTCTGCACTGAATCAATACCGCCCACCACCCCTGGTCTTGCTAGTCTTTTGTCCATTGTCTATTGCTAAATGTCTGCAACATCTTTATCAATGAACTTGACTCTCCTTGGACTAGCAGTGCTGGACTGAGTAGGCGGGATACCAGGAGTTTTCACGGTAGGCCTCTTAACTTGGGGGCCTCATTTTTTATGTGGAAGAATACCCGAGTTAACCCTACTTCACCTGCAGTGCATGCAGTAATTATTACTTTAAAAACAAATATGTGATTGTGTGCATTCCTGCGTGATTACGATTAGCAAAATGTTTTGATTTGCCTTTTCCACCAGGCCCAGCCCAAAACAGTTTGAGCTGTGACTTTCAGTCACTTACTCCATTTCTCATGCTTAATAGCCTCATTCAGGCCGATATGAAAACAGGGCCAGGAGTAGGACAGGGTGAGTTTCTGCCTGAACCTGTGCATTGCATTGAAACACGGGCACTGACGTGTGCTGGCTGTTGTAGCAATACACAGACGCTGTGTCTGCCTTTGGCGCATGCCATCGCCTTCTCTGCCAGGACCACAGGAACGGTGAAAAGCTGATGCAGAGAGGAGTAAGCTGAGTTGGAGGAGGGTCGGGTGGGGGAGCAGGCCCACGAGTAACCAGCGCCCCCACCAGGGCCACCACTAGAGAAAGGTCGAGGGTAGGTAAGGAGATCGGGTGTCTGTCTCGCCTGAACAATTTTAATATTTCCCCTTCATCAGGCTTTCCTCATACCCCCACCAACTCTCTCTATCCCACCTAAGCTGAAAGTTGCAACCATGCACCTGAACAGCTGCTCTAGATTCGAATAATAATTTTCTATTCCACTCTGCCAAGCTGACCCTGGTAGTTAAGCCATTCCCTTTGATGTGCACTCTTGGTGTATTTACATACTGCCTTTCTTGGACCCTCAGCGCAGGAGCACCTGCACGTGTGAAATGTAGCACCCTGGATTTCTTCAATCTCCTGGATCTTGACGGATGTAAATCGAGTGGGGAATTGGGAGGAGAGAGGGTCTGAAGGGCACTGCAGGGGACAAGTTGACATCTTGGGATAAATAAGTACTGCATTGTGCCGAATACGCATACATAACAAGGAGCATGACTGTCTTTTATATTGTTGCACGCACACTGTTGTATACACACACAAACACAGACATATACAGATGTATACACAGTGAGAAGAGAGTGCAGCTTGTAGAAGTAGAGATATGGTGATAGAGAGAAAGGAAGATGGATAGGTAGGCAGATGGCTAGATAGGTGGATAGATAGGTTGCTTGAAAGGTAGTAAAATAGATTGATAGATAGCTATGAGGATAGTTGATAGGTAGACAGATAGGTAGATAGGCTTAAGTATGATAAGAGATATGGTGATAGAGAGAAAGGAAGATGGATAGGTAGGCAGATGGCTAGATAGGTGGATAGATAGGTTGCTTGAAAGGTAGTAAGATAGATTGATAGATAGCTAGGAGGATAGTTGATAGGTAGCCAGATAGGTAGATAGACTTAAGTATGATTAGAGATATGGTGATAGACAGGTAGACAGAGTTGCTAGATAGGAGGATAGGTAGAAAAATGGCTAGATAGGTAGGTAAACCTATACATATAAATAGCGATATGATGATAGATGGACAGGTAGATAGCTAGGAAGATGGACAGGTAGAGAGATATGCCCATGTCTATCTACCTATCTTTCTAAGTCGAGATATGTTGATAGGCAGATAGGTAGATAGGCAATTATGTAGGCAAATAGGTAAGTAGATATATGGGCAGATAGGTTGATACATTGGATGATAGAAATATTGATAGGTAGATAAATAAGTAGGTGAATACAAAGGCAGATAGCTAGTCAGAAGGTAGTTAGGAAGATAGAGATGTAGACAGGTAGGTATATAGAAGGAAAGATGGGTACACAGACAAACATAGTATAAGTACAAATCCGGTGATAGATATGTAGCTAGGAGGATCAATACACATATTTATAGACATAAAGATATAAGTAGAGATATGGTGAGAAATAGACAGATGGGTAGATAGGTAATAGGATGTTCAAAATTATTTACAGTGATCCTTGATCAACAGCATTTTCCTGACTAATGCCTTTTCTTTCTTGCTACTAGAAGTGAACCAAATTAAATCAGACCAAGGTGTATATAGCCTCAAAAATACTCACTAGGCTTTTGCCAAACTTCAGCAGTTTCCAAGGGCCTGATTCATGGAATTGTGTGCGTGCTGAAATGTGACTTTTCAGCGCATAAAACTGCTTTTCCCAATTCATGGATCGGACTCTGCATGTTTTTCCAGGATTGTGCGAGGGTCCGTCACATGTTTGTGTGCAGTCGAGCGCTTTGCCCGACACTCCACGCAAAGTGTGGGATGGGCTACGCAAAGAAATAAATAGGGGACAGAGCATGCATATTCACCATTCTCCCAGCAAAATGAGGAAGAGGGTGGGTGTATTGAGGGACGGGCCATGCAAAGTAATCTCATGCACAGGCAAGCGCAAACCCAACTGCATTAATGTATTTCAACACGCAACTTCATACTGTGTAAAGTCACACGCAAACCTTGTGAACTCACCGCCACATGAACGGAGGCGCAAAGCACTATGCGCATAGGCTCCAACGCGCAAAGGCAACATATACATGGCAATTTAGGGGTGACGGCATGTAGTTGAGGTAACAGTTGGATTTAGGGGTGATTGGATGCAGATTAATGGGTGCAGACTTGAATTACGGGGGTTCGCACGCAGGTTTACCAACCGCTGCCTTGAGTTACGTGAAATGGTACGCAGGTTATCGGGATGCAGTTTTATGTTATGGGGGTTCGTACACAGTGCTGCTGGGGTGCTGCCTTGGTTGCAGGGAGCTGGCCCACAGTATTGTCAGGGTGCTTGATGGTGGGAATAAAGTAGGCACAAAAGTTGGTATATTTCGCTGGTTTTAGTTTGTGTGGGGGCGTGTCGTGGGTGTTCCAGGCGCTACTCTATTTTCTTTGAGCCTAGGGTTACTTTGCGGTTATAATTCCATGAATACGTGCAGCGCACAAAACCTACTTTTGCGTGCGGGTACATGCAACAAGTTGCTTTACTCAGAGTACTTTGCTGGGAATTTGGCCTTTTTCTATGAATCAGGCACTAAGGGCCTCATTACACGGTAGGCGGTAAGGGTTTACCGGTACCGGTATTTTACCGGTACCGGTAAACCCTTACCACCTTACTACGAGGTCCCTTTACGGGTTGGGGAATTTAACGCCTGCTTTTTGCAGGTGGAAAAAAACAACCCGCAAATGGACCAGGGAGCTAATTACGGTACCGCAATTTGCGGTACCGTAATTAGCGCCTTCCCCATTCCCATAGAGCCCTATGGGGCAAAAATGGGAATGGGGAAGGGCAATAGGGGAAGGGGGAATTACCGCCCCGCCAACCTTGGAATAGGGCGGTAATTCCCCTTTCCACCAAGGCGGTGCCGGTATTTTACCGGCATGAACCATGGCGCTAATAGCGCCATGGTTCACCACCATCCGTGGCCCTAAGTCTTCAAAAATAATTTCTCCACTTTCAGTGATTTATGCATAGTTTATTTGCAAACTAGCTCTGCTTTCAATTGGCACATCTTTTACAAACATGCTTCTAAAGCAGATTCAACAAACTTGATTGTAATATTGGTTTGTAATTGATAACCACAAGTTAAAAGTTTTTAATCTTGCATATTTTTTTTTACATTAGTTTTTACCATGGATAAAAAGTGTCATGATGATCGGAAGAGAAAACAATCTAAAGGAGATTTTGAATGCATTTAAAACTTGACCTTTTAATCCATATATGTTGAAAAATATTCTTTAATCAGGGGGCATAAATTATTGTTTTAAGAAAGTCACTCGCCACCTCCATTCTGTACGTACACGCAGCACACCATGTCTTACTCGCCATTAGTCAAATACCACTTGCCAGTGGTTAGTGGTGAGTATATATTTAGTTCCTTTCTTTAAATGCACCATTTTGACACATTTTATTTAACAATTCAACATTTCCTTGGGGCAAACAACCAGTCCCCCATTAGAAGGGTTGGGCTCTTGCTCTTCGTGTAAAATATAGTGCCACTTTGAAAACAAATCTCCTGGGCCACTTTCGACTCCCAGACCAGCCCTGTGGACAAGCAATTGTTGAGCATCCTTGTCCTACTGCAATTTAGTTGCGAATGCTCTATTATTCACTGACTTTTGTCCTATTACTTTCTTTATATCATTTAGTGACCTGTCAGTGGCTTCCCGAGACAGAGCTTTAAAGCAATGTAGGGATTCAAATAGGTTGTATGAGAGTTTAGGGAAGCCATCTGCGCATGTGAAAAGTTCCTTTAAAATTAAGTATGGTATTTCAAGCTTGTGGGAAGAGCACCATGCGTTTTACATGACTATAGCTGCTATTTTGTTCCTTACTATCCATTGCTGGCATGCTAGTGCATTAGGCCGCACACTGGCCCATTGCTTCCGAACAATGTCTAAACTAAATTGGTATATCCTGTGGGCATGTGCACAAAGTGCTCTATGTGCACATTTCACTAATGCCATTAGGACACTGCCAGCTAGAGCATGTCTTCAGTGTGTGCGCACTCTCTCTACATTTCAATATCTTGTGCTCTTTGCTTCAGACTAATGAGTGCTGTTGTGTCAGGGGTCCTCCACGGGCACGTAGTCAATAGGACATAAAGTAATCCAAGAAGGAGCGTAGACTAGGCAAGAAGTAACGCTGTTTATTACAGCTGGGTAAGCACAAATCAAACAGCACAGTGGAACAAAACTGGTTGATAGGAGCTAACAACACCGCCCACTGCAGTTGAACGTTTTATACCATTAAAGGTTCGTGAAAAAGAGATGCGATTAATGTTGCAAAATATTAGACAGCGTTCGAGGCTATACTGCTAAACATATGTTAATCAAAAATGATTGGAGCAAACACTCTTTCGAACTCTGTCCATCAACTCCCCTGTGGCGCCACATTTTCTTGCCACCCTGGCCCAAAAGTTACTTGATTATTTATTTGTGCTACGTTTTGTGCTGACCTCCGAGACATTATTATTCGGCCTAAGCTTGTTGAAAGTGCAACTTTCACACAGCATCGGACTAATGAGGTGCCTCACGGCCATGTGCGAAAGCACAATATCCTTGTTAACTTTCAGGGACACCAAAACTCACCTTCCGATTGGCTCCTTCCCGTATCACTCCCTCGTCCCACACCTTTCTTCAAAGATCCAGGCCCATCTGCCAAGGGGATATTTTAAACCTCTGACAACACCGTGGCTTAGCCTCACAGAACATGCTTTTAGGGGTTTAATGTTCCCAGGTCCCAGCAATTGCCCAAGAGCCTTGCTCACTGACCTTGTATGTATCTGCTGGTTCCTGTTCCCCGTGACTACTGTCTCCTAGAAACATCCAGCCGGCATTGGTCTTCTAGCACCCCGTTACCTCAGAGTATCCATGAAATGTTTATGTGTGCCCACCATGCAGGGTCTGTCAGTGTTAATCTCACATTATATACTTACCTGTGGCACTCACCTTATACTGGTGGCTAGGTGGTATCCCCTCGCAATAGGTTACCCTGGTTATCTCACTCTACTGCTTCACACGCCCAAAAGCCCTCTCATGTCCCCCCTTCAAAACTGGTTGTGTCTGGACTTCTGCAGCTGTATGTGTGCCTTAGACACCTATATGACAGATTTCAATGATATCCTGACCCACATAGGAGAGTCTCGTCTCTCACTTTCACTGCATTGTCATGGAAATGAAATGACTAAATCAAATCTTGGGTGAGGTAAATTTGGAAAATCTTTCAAAGCAGCACTGCAGGGTGAACACAGGAACTGAGAGCCCATAATACTTTTGCAATCTGGAAACTTTTACCCCACCTTTATCAGCAACATTTATAGATTTTCAGTACATTGGCTTCAATACAACAAATGGAAGATTCGATGACCTCACTAAGGGGGAACTCAGTCCTCCCAAGTGCACTATTGTCTTCTATATGTAAACAAGCAAGCCAATGCAATTTATATGGGTTTACCCAAAGCATCGATGTGTATAGTCCACAAGGCTCAAAATGCAGCCGCAAGAGTTCTGCTAAATCTGTGTCATAGTGATCAGCTCTTCCCAGCACTGCGTGAGTTAAATTGGCTCCCAGTGAAGGAATGAATAGAATTTAAATTTAAAGCACTCTGGTTTACTCATAGAGCCTTTTACAATGTCATACCCAGCTACATAGGTTGTCAACTGCAACATTACTTACCCCCTAGAATGCTCTGTAGAGTGGTGGGCAGGACGCCCGAACAACGACGCCAGTACTTCTGCTGCCAGAATAGTGTTGTTGTCTCGATTCGACCAAGAAGAACCCGCACTTTTTGAATCGCTCTTCTAATGGTTATTGCCTTTGTTGCCAATCTTCATAGACAGTCGACCAGACCCTGGGGCACTCATCGAAACTGCGACCTTTGAACATTGCATTGAACCACCAAACTCAAACTGTGCATCCAGTCACCAGCATCTTCGCCGTCACCCTGACTTTCGAACTGACCCTGGTCACCCTCACGATCCACACTTCGTTGAGCATCTCTAAAGTGAGCAGTGAGCCTAATTTCGACAAGTCACATCGCAAGCAGAGCTTGTCACCTGCTGGCTTGAACCAACCGCTCATTGCCAGACCTCATTTTGAACCACTGGAAGCATTGCGTCATGCATCCTCCTGACCCAGTGTTTATTGAACAATTAAAACCGGCTTGACATAGAGCTTCTGCCTTGTGTAATCTCACCTCAAATCAACAGCGTCACAGTTGCAATTCATCACCAGACATCCACTCGATACACTGACCTTAACCAATGGCTACCACGTCTCAAACCAGACTCGATCTTAGAACCTAACCTGATGAGCCATAATAATTGCATTGGTCGAATGCTGCCCCTTTCAACCTAGCTCGACACCTGTTCTAATGCAGAGGTCAATATCTCAATTTATCAAGAACAGCTGCACCTGAACATGGCTCATTCGGCTTGCACAGAATCCAGATGCCTGGTTCAATGCAGTCGAACCACCAAGAACAGCAGAAATCTATTATTGATTTATAACTGCCCCCTTGGTCCAGTTTTGGACCCTAAAGACTTGTTAGGTCACTTATATTCCTTTTTGCACCCAAACATATTCTTTTGTGGTTATTATTTCCTTTCACCCCGATTCATCATTACCCACAAGGCTGCAGCTTGCTATCTTTGCACATTCTGTATTCTTTCCTCAGGGGTGGGTGGGTATTGTGTAGTGCTTTTCTGTTTAGTTATTTTTACAGTTACTGTTTTTAATTAAAGTATAAACAAATTTTAAAACTTAATTGGACATTCCTTTATGTTGTACTGTTACACTTCGCTGCTGGGTTGATACTGAATCACACTCACACCCTTCTTGAGGGTGTAGCCTTCCGTTGGCCCACCTTACGACAAAAAGCAAAGGAGGTGTAGCTCTTAACCATGCATGTTTTACCTTTATGACTGGGTTCACTCTTGGTTTGTAGAAATGTGAGGGCTGAGTAGGGGAGCATCTCCTCATTCTTGTACTCCTGCACGGCAGAAGTACATTTTTCACAGGGCTTCAGGTTCTTCGTCCTTGCACTCATATAACTGGGGCATAAGAACTATACATAGGGGGGTGTATCAAGTGTCTTCCCAGACGGTCATTCCCACTCATAATGGCCAGGGAGAGATTTCCAATGTAGAACAGGTAGGTCATCGCATCCAATTAGGTCCTGCATCCTCATTCTTCTTTCAAATGCAACTACAAGGCCTAACTCTGGTTTCAACAAGCCCTCTATAGAATGGCTTTTAGTGTATTTGTATTTGCATTTATTTTATTTTTAAAGCGTGACCTTGCCAAGAGGCATCTGGGCGCATAGTTACATGAAAATGGTTACAAGCAAGGCATAATATGTTCCCCAAGGGGATTTACAGGACAGTAGTTACAAACAAGCATGGTATGATCCCCGTAGAGGGCATGCTTAGCAAGGAAGGTACAGGAAACATAAGTCAGTTACAAAAAATCTGTGCAAAAAATCCAAATCTGCCTAAGGATGAAAGGCCGGGCATGGGAGACACTGCGGCGAAGACAGAGAGGAGCAAGCATGATGAAGAAGAGTGTGGAAGTGCTCGAGTATTAGTGAAAGTGACCTATAATCCAAGAGTGGAGGGTTCATCCAGCTTGTGAAGCCAAAGTTTGGTTTTGGTTTTGAAGGAGTAGAACGTGGGATCTGATCTCAGTGTGGGTGGTATGGTGTACCAAAGTTTAGCTGCAAGGTCAGGGAAGCTAGATCCCCATGCAGACTGTAGTTTGAATCTCGGTATGGAGAGTGTGTTGACATAGGCTGTTCGGAGTGGTCTAACCGCGGCATGCTGTGTGAAGCGGTTGGCCAGGTAAGCTGGTGCCAAATTGTTCTGTGCCTTGTAAGACAAGGCTAGGGTTTTTAGCGAAATCCTCAGCGTGACGGGAAGCCAATGTAGGTTGCGCCTAGTGTCTGATATGTGAGATCTTCTGGGGATATTAAGGGCAGCCCTGATGGCATTGCTTTGTGTGACTTGAAGCTTGTCAATGTTTTTTTTTGTTAATTGGATTGTTCAAAATGTGCCGCTAGCGATAAGGTTGAATCTATCACTCCACTTATGAAGGCCTGCAGTGTCGGGATTACCATTCTAAGTGGGTTCTTTCCATCCTGTCAGGACTGTTACCTCCCTGGTAACAATCTATTTGGAGGGTGTACACTTTTGCATAGGTATCTGAAGCAAAATAGTCGTTGACAATAGTGTGCAACTCCCATCAGCTGACGTGGTAAATACACCTCATCACAAGTTGGGTAGAGTGATAAAAATGTGGTGGTAAACCTATTACCGCCACATTACAGCTCCACCCAACTAGAAGTTGGGCGGAAAGTTGCGGATTCACCTCCAGCTCTGAGCTGGGGGTACATCCACAGACTTCCCACCTAGATTTGGTGTAATTACTGCCGCGCTATTAGCACCTCGTTAATTGCACCCAAAACGCCCCATTGTGTCCAATGGACCCAATATAAATGGGGACTTACCGCTGTACCACAACTCAAGATCCAGCAGTAATAGCACCAGACCGAGTTGCGGTAAAGCTATTTGCGTTGGGCGGCATCCTGGCGGATACGGCCCTCTCATCATGAGGCCCATTGTTTCATCCCTGTGGTACTGGCTTGGTAGTGCGAATGGGACTTGTCATCAAAGTTGGTATGCATCCGGTTCTAGTACACATTTAGCCTGGCTGGAGGTCCTCTAGCCAGGCTAAATGTACGCATTGTATGTTAAAAAAAAGGAGAAAAGGGGACTCTTCTACATGGAAGTGCTGTCAGTCACTGTAGACAGGTGGGTCATAGAATCTACTGTACACGTAAAGGTATTAACGTACTTTCATCAGCACACAAAGTCCTCAGAAATAAGTTTCGGGTGTGCGGGTTTGAGTGGTCACCAAGAATACCTGTAATGTGTAACCTACTTCTTTCTCTGAAGCCCTCCTCTGACACCTTGCCTTCCAACACCACACTGCACGCGTCGAGTGCCACTCCTACCTTCGTCACAAGGCGCATGCGCTTTCGAAAGCATCATGCAAACGCAAACCACCAGGAAGTGCGGTACCTATTTCACGTCCAGTTCCCACCTTTTTCTAATAGTTTCTCCTTGTTGTCTGTCACAAGTTGCAACCTTTCTCTGCGATGAACACCAACCTCCACAAATTCTCTCAGCTCTGGCTGTTTGGATCTTTTGCAACTTCCCACACTTTTCAGCCAAACCTGTACACAAATTGTTAGCATTATGTGAATTAATTAAAAAGGCTAAAAGTTGTATGTTTCTGAATCCAGGTCCGCCAAGCTTCTCATCCCCATACAACAATGCCCGGTGGGACTAAGTAGTGCTTCAGTAGCAAGGCGATGAATGCACAGTGTTTGCTTACTGCCATGTGTTAAAATGAGGGCAGAATATTTGAGGGCACCAGGTGTCACATAAACATTAGAGCCTGGGAGTTTGTGATGCATGAAGCGGCACAGGTGCGCACCGTGTTCTGTTTTTCTCTTGTACATGCCAAATTTGAAAACGCACCATGTGGACTTTTGACAGCTAGAACATCCAAAAATAGAAGGGGCATTGTGACCCATTTAATGTAAGATTTGCTTGGAGTGCTAGCATTTTGTGTTCAGGATCTGTGCCCACAGATGCCGGTCTGCCTCTTGCCGTTCTAACGCTGTTGGTTTTCTGAAGCAGCTTTGATGTAGTGAGAGCCCAAATTTAGATGACAGGATTAAAAACTATTTTTTAAGTTCAAAGAGACAAAAATAAGGTTTGTGATCACTTTAGTTGCAAGTAAGCTTGTCTTAGTAAACGCATTCACACATTGGAGAATACAGACAAAAGTATTGAACCATATATCAATTTGGTAGTTGGGCTTCATGTTAATATAATATATTGCCACCCTATAATTAAGGTGAGTCAGAGTAACATAGGAAATCTAAAAAATGAATCGCTAACAACTTTTGACTCGTGTGATGGATTTGCCTGATATTTTGCAGACAATTTTGCATGTCGTAATCCCCCGCCCCACCCCACCACGCACACCCGACTGGAAAGTTTGGGAAAGATTCTTTCGGCCTAGTCCCCATTAACTTTCCCATAGACTAAAACGGTTACATGTTTGCTCGACCACACATTGAAAACCTCTGGACCACTAGCCACTACCGGTTGGGTGTGGCAAGCGGACACCAAGTGAAATTTGGGAGTTGGAGAGGGTTTAGGGACTGAGTGTGAGACACAAAGCTTTCTTGTGGCCTCGGCTATGGACAAAATAGCTGTGAATAGCTGACATTTGAAAGCCTTACGGGGCCTACCCTTCCTCGCTTTGAAGCAAAGCAGGGTCGGCCCCGGTTACTGCATGTATGGGAGACAGCCCACAGTCCCGGATTCTGTGTGTTTTCTTAGTTTTAAATATCTCATAACACACTATGAAAACACACAGCATCCACATTATTATTTTTTTTTTAACCTGCTTCTGTCCATTCTTGAAAGTATTGCGCTCAGAGACCATTTTATTGCCTTTTTCTGAATTGCATTCTGGTATTTGTAGTCTCTCAGTCAAGATGGGGGGAATAATGGGAATAATGCCACAATTGTACACTTTTTGTTCTATAAGGATTTATATATGTGAGTGTCACTATGGTATGTGTACATTTCAAGTTATCTTTATGAAGCAGAGTACTGTTGAAAACCAGACATGGGATGAGGAGAGGAATTAATGAGATGGCAAGTAAGTTATGAGAGGCAAGAGAGTTTGAAAAGCTGGACAATGGTGAAGTTATTTTCCCCGGATTGTGGCTGCTTTTCCGGGCACAAGTAGAAGACACATGTCGGTGGGTGGCGTATCTTTTTTTAAGTGGGCGGACGCAACCCCTTGGCTTTTTTGGGAGTTTGGCAAACTTTCTCAAGTATTTGGCTACCAGGATTTTATTTGAGTTGTCATTTTCCCAGTGCAGATGCTTACCCACAAGACCACAGGCACTTGTTTCATATTGGGATTTTGTTTTCCAGGGAATATTGGAGAACCGATTGCTGGGTTAAAAGTGAACACCTTTTAAACCATCCTCCTCAGGCGGCTTAGCAGCACCTAACTTTGAACTATATTATTATGTTTCCCAGGCCCAATTCTCGAAATATTGGTATTCCAAAGACGAGGGTCCCCCCCATGTGGAGGTAGAGGAGCTCACCACTTCCCCCACGAACATACAGTCCGTACTTTTTGATGCACACTACATGGACACATGCGACTTCAACCCGGTGAGCTGTACGATTGGTGAATGGAAAGCTATATTCAAAAGACTGGGAGTAATGGCCCCATATAATCCTGAGGTCTCCCTTTGGAATTACCCTAACATGCCACCAACACACGACGCCAGCCTAAGTGAGGCCTGGTATCCCAATGGAGAGATGAGACTGGGAGATATGTTTATTGATGGGAAGTTTGCAACCCTTCAGCTGATCATGGGGGCGTGTGGCAGGGGCCCACTTAGGACACTGCAGTACTATCGTATGAGATCGGCCTTCCAGAGGTGCTGGGCGTCCTTCCCCGATGAACCCCCTACGCACCCCTGCATGCAGATGATAACGGCTGGCGACCGGTTGGGGGTGTCCAGTCTGTACACTGTAATACAGGCACACTCACCCTCGACTAACCTGATCAAAGATAAATGGGAAAATGATCTCCGAATCCCTATAGACGACAAGACCTGGGACAGGTACTGTTCCCTTACCAAGAGGGTTTCCCTGAACGCTGGACTACGCCTAATACAGTTTAAAATTATAAACAGACTGCACTACACCCCGGCCAAAATAGCCAAGTTTATACCAGATAGTCCAGGCAAATGTCCCAAATTCAAGGCGAATCAGGCTGGTTCGTTCCACATGTACTGGAGTTGTCCGATGGTGGCTGGCTTCTGGAGGGAGGTGGCGGATATCCTTGAAGAAATTACACAAATCTCCCCGGCATTGACCCCACAGAAATATTTATTCGGAGATATAGGCAAGTGCTCCGAAAAAACCAGAAGGCTGTTTAATGTGTCCTGCGCAGTTGCCAAAAAATGTATTCTACAACAATGGAAGAATGCTGCGCTACCCACTGTAAAGCAGTTCCTCCGGGAATTGACATACGTAAATGAGGCTGAAGAACAGTTTGTCCTCACCCGCCCATCGGTGAGCAGACCTAAAGATATTTGGGGGCCCTTCAGAATGTTTTTGCGTGATATGATCTCCGACGAAGATGAAGCTATGTAAACTTACCACCTTGATGAGATGTATGATATGTGTACCGATCTTCTATTTTGTCATGTTTATTTCTAGCTGTAAGGTAAAGCTGTAACTGTGTTATGTATCTTCTGGACCACTAATAAAAAAAAATGTTAAAAAAAAGTGAACACCTTTTATAGCATATTTATTGGAACATTTCCTCTCTCAGGTTATTTTTCTGGTGTTCATTACTTTTTTATGAGTCCATTGCAATTTTGTCTTGCACACTTTGTTCTAAGGAGAAGGCCAATTGAACGACATTTTTATATTTTACTTTAAGAAATATGTTGACTTACTGCGCGTACATTCATGGATTCCAGCTTTTCATTTTCACTATCTATGGGGGCATATGTTATTCTTGGCATATGTACATGGGCATATGTTATTCTTGAAGCCAGTGATTTGTTTCCTTTTCTGTGCTTCTTAAATGTGGTTAGTTGGCATTGTGCGATGTATCAGAACGGTCACCGACCATAAAAAAAGGGGCTTGTAGCACGCTGCTTAACCGAAGTTTGTGATCCTTGGCAAATAATGTAATCTCAATGTGCATTGCCTGAAAACATTTGCAGTTCTCAAAGCCTGCAATCTTTTATACATAACAATACCACTGTCAAAACAGTCAAAATCAGTTTGAGATTGATGAATGTCTTTGAGTGATGTGGTGCAAGTGTTTTAAAATATAGAGTGGCCAGGCCCGCTGGCCATGGCCAAAGGCCATGGCTACTGGTCTGGTAGTGTCTGTTAGT
Source organism: Ambystoma mexicanum (assembly GCF_040938575.1). Taxonomy (NCBI): domain Eukaryota; kingdom Metazoa; phylum Chordata; class Amphibia; order Caudata; family Ambystomatidae; genus Ambystoma; species Ambystoma mexicanum. The sequence continues at coordinate 349,057,450 of NC_090935.1, forward strand.
GTTTTAAATAGACAGTGGGCATGGCCAAAGGTTGTGGCCACTGGCCATGTGCGGAAAATAGCTATTGAATAAAAAAAAACCTCCAAATTCAAGGAACAAACTTTAGTTGAAGCGACGTTAATGTGAGAACCTAATACAACAAAGCCATGGAAATTCAGTAAAAGCCACCTTAACGTCACACTCCATATTGCGGAGCCTATGACCACAATGATGGTATCACAGATGAGATCACTGATGAAATTACTATTATTTCCATACTAAATGCCGAAAATGATCTAAAGCTCCCCTTAATATCCAATGTTTTCAACATTATTGAATGCTGCCAAATCAGTCTATGCTCTATGCAGAGCCAAGGTTAATAGTGCCTGCCTCACCATCCTAGCTGATTTCTGGGAGTGCAGACAGAGCAGGACGTTCCATGGATATAGAGTGAAACCCGGCAGGACATGTACAAAGTTTAGAAAATGTGTAAGGGACTTCTGTGAAGAGATTTGAAAATATGTGTTAATTGAGAAATGCACAGCAGATCTGGATCTTATTCAGTAACTATAGCAGAGTATGTGATCTTTTGGACAGATGAAGAACAGCTCACGATGATGGTATTACTGAGAGACAAGTATTGGGGTGCCACTAACATGACACCCACCGAGCTTGGTACAGCTACCCAAAGCTATATCGATGATAGAAAATGGTTCTGAGTGAGTAAATATCAGCAATTGTGGGTCTATTAATCCCAAAGAAATGTCAGAAAAAGGAAATTCTATCACTTTTCCACTTTTAATTTAGCCTAAATATATTTCAATAACACTCATCTCCCACACCATTACTCACCTTGCTACAGGAAAATCAACAAGCCCCTAATAAATGATCCAATTGCCCATACTATCATTTATTTGTTTTAATTTAGAAAGTGATTTTGCCAAATCAGTGTCCAGAGAAATGAAATCAATGCTAACCAAGTAATTTGTGACAAATACAGGCAATCGACATGGTGCTAGAGTTTGTACGGTTTGGAGTAGCTAAAAGATGCGCTCGATAAAAAGGTGTAGATAGGAAAGGTTGAGGACAGAACATAAAAAGAGAAGGAGGGTGCTCCAAGAGACGAACAGTATCAAAAGCAGGACTGAGCTCTAGGAGAATGGGGGATAACCAATGTCAGGAGAAAGGAGGGATGAAGAGTTCAACTAGGAGATTGCATGGAAGGGACGGAGAAGAGATAGAGAGCTGCAAGGCCAAGCACATATTTAAGATCAATACATAATATCAACACTGAAGACAGACAGGCTAGGAAGCCCATCAGAGAGTAGCAAGAAAGAGGGAAATATGGGAAGGGGAGGGGGAAAGCAGAGAAGATGAATGGCAGCATTACAAGAATAATAAATAGAGAGATCCAAAAGAAGTGAAGAACAATAGTCCAGTCGTGAAAGAAATCAGTGTGAGAATGAGAGTTGTCATAGAAGAGAGGGTGATTAAAAGACATGTTATGGATGTTATATGGCTGATAATGACAAGAATGAGTACAAGAAGAAATGTGATGACACAAAGATTTTCGGACATATGGAAAGAAAATAGGGGAAATAGGTGGAAAAATATAGGGGAGGTGGAAGGCCATCGAGAGGGAAGGGAGGGAATAAACAATGATCTAAGTTTTAGGAGAGCTGAGAAGAAGATCGAGGCATCCAAGTTTTGATGATGAAAAGATAGTCAGAAAAAGGAGAGTGACATTGTTCATAAAAGGTAGAGAGAAAAAGGACGATTTGGGAATCATTAGTATAAAAACAGCATTGTAAGCCAAAAGAAAGAATGACAGAAGAGAGAGAGGGGTGGTGTAGCGAGAGACTTATTGAGGGTCATGGACTCAGTCTTGGGGTACCCCTAATTGCAAGGGAAGAGAACGAGAGGAGTTGCTTGCCTGACAACCGGAATATGAGCATTTAAAGATATATGAAGAGAACCGGGAAGATTTGCCAAGCGGAGTACGGGCGGAGCACAGAACAGAATAAACTGTGTCAAAAGCAGCGACAAGTCAAGTGTACACAAAGAGAGGAGTGTTTGGACTGATGGAGGAAGGGTGGAAACCAGTAACATTCAGAGGAAGTGTTTCCATATCGTGAGCAGGATGGCTGCCAGATTGTAATGGAGGCAACAGGTAGTTAGAATGAAGTTAGAGAGATTATTGAGAGCAGACAGAAAGCAAAAGTAGTTTAGATACGGAAGTAAGAAGAGTGATAAGAAAAGTACTTAGTGGGGAGATCAGGGTCAAGTGAGTGCTGTTTAAGAATCATGTAGAATTAGAATATTGGCATGCTAACAGGACGAAGAGATGGAATCAGTGCAGAGAGAAGAGTCAAAGAGAGAAGCAAGGTAGAGAAGAACATTAGGCTACACTGAAGGAATAAGGGCTGGTGGAAGAGGATCTATTGGGGCAGCAATATGGTATGCATGTTGGAATAGAAAAGTGATTTCAGTACTGGAAAAGGCGGATCGGTTGGAGGAAAATGGAGAAGGGGACCAAGGAGGAGAAGCAGGAGAGAATGAAGAGTGAAACATATTAATTTTAGAAATAACATAAGAGGCAAAGCAACAACCCAAACATCAAGAGTTAACATTAGGGTTAGTGGAACGATGGTCAAGAAGATTAGGGCAATGAGCATGAGATGAGAGTTGATAAGCAATTGTTAGTGCCTATTTTCATGTGGATTAAAGCAAAGATCATAGGAAGTGTGAAAGGTGGAAAGTGCAGCTAGATCTGAGGGGTGGATGGGTTTCTTACAGCACTGCTCCACTTTACGTAAAGAGTTACGAGGAGACTAGAAGGAGGAGGTCCAACATTGTTGAGGAGTTTTGCAGGAGGATTGAAAGAAGGGAGAGGGTGTGGAAAATCAAGGGAAGGTTACATAGCAGACGACAGAAGAGCAAAGAAAGAATCAGGATGGAGAACAGCGATATAAGGGATAGCTGCACGTCAGCACAGTATAACAGTGCTTCAAAGCAGCAGAGGTCACAAAGGGGAAGGAGACGAGGGTAGAGATGTATGGAAATTGAGATTTTAGGAAAAGGGCAATAACAAATGATATGAAATGATATGATATGGCATTTATAACGTGCCTATACACAAGTTTTTCAAGGCGCGATGCGGCAGGGAGGGGGGGGACAAAGGGAAGACAGACAACGATCTTACTAGGCCATGTGTCATTCAGATCGCGCAAGTGCATGGGAAGAGGGGAAGGGAAAGTGCAAGGGGAAAGGGAGAGGGGAAAGTGCAGTACAGGGGTAGTAGCATAACAAGATAAATAAAAGGGCCAGCTGGTGGCAAGTGCAAGGTAAGTGCAGACAAGTGCTGGGTGAGGGGCTGTAGGGATACAGAGACAGTCCCGCAGTGCAGGGGTTGCCAAGGAGGCAGAGCAGGGGGCAAGTGGCTGGGCCAGGGACCGAGAACAGTGAGAGTGGCCCAGTGCAGATTCAATGCAGTTTCAATCAGGAATTTAGCAGGGGAGAAGGGGTGAGAAAGCAGAAGCAAAGAGGACGGTTTTGAGGTGCTTCCAGAACAGGAGATGGTTCTCCTCAAGTTTCAGGGAGGCAGGAAGACTGTTCCAGAAGGAGGCACCAGCCGAGGAGAGAGATCTACCCCTAACTCATTGCTTAGAGAAGTGGCTGACCCTGAGGGAGTTGCAGGTGGATGAGCGAAGAGCTCGAGAAGGAAGATATTTAGGAAGAGAGAGTTGAAGGTATTTCAGCCCCAAGCCCCAGAAGGCCTTGTGGACAATGCAGAGGGTTTTGAACTTAATCCTCCCAGCCACTGGGAGCCAGTGCAGAGATTTCAGTCCGGGAGAGATATGGTCCCTGGGCTTGAGGCCAAGGACAAATCTCGCAGTCCTATTCTGGATGAGTTGCAGAGGGCGGGGAGCAGAGGCAGGCAGATTTAGATAGAGGCTGTTACAGGACCCAGTTTAGAGAGAACCAGGGCTCTGGAGACAGTGAGCTTCTGGGGGAAGGAGAGGAAAGAAAGAATACCTCTGAGGAGGTGCAGCTGGTAGTGTGACTTCTTTGAGACGTCAGAAATGTGAGGAGAGAAGGAGAGTGTGGAGTCGAAGATGACCCCGAGGTTTTTTGCCTTGTAGGTAGGAGCAGGAAGAAGGCCAAGAGAGGCCGGCCAGAGAGCTGCAGGGAAGGAGGGAATGGGTGTGCCGAGGAGTAGAATCTTGGTCTTACTGGCATTAAGGCAGAGGTCATTGGCGGCACACCATTCCTGGATAGCAGACAGACAGTCAGAGATGAGGGAGGGAGAGGAGGAGGCCGAGGGTAGCCTGAAAATAAGCTGGGTATCATCCGCATAGCACTGAAAGTTGGGGCAGAGAGCGGCGATGCGGTGGGCAAGGAGTGCCAGATATTGGTTGAACAGCCAGGGAGAGAGGTTAGATCCCTGGGGGACACCACAGGTAGAGAAAATGATGTCAGAGAGGAAGGACCCAAGTTGGACCTGGGAGGGTCGATTGGAGAGGAAAGAAGTCAGCCACGCCAGAGCCTGACCAGTGATAGCCAGGTTATCATGGAGACGGTTGAGCAGGATGGCATGGTTGACAGAATCAAAGGCAGAAGAGAGATCAAGCAAGATGAGAACACATGGAATGTTAGAGTCAAGGTTGGAGAGCAGGTCTTCACAGATGTTCAGGAGAGCAGTTTCCGTGCTTCTGGCAGCTCTGAAGCCAGACTGATGGTCATGAAGACAACCCACAGATTCAGCATGGAGATTAAGCCGGGAGATGGCCAGTTTCTCCAGGAGCTTGCCCAGGAAGGGAGTGATGGAGATTGGGCGATAGTTAGCTGGGCAGGAGGGGTCGGAAGAGTGTTTCTTAAGAAGAGGGTGCACAAGGGAGTGCTTAAGGGGGGAAGGGAAGACTCCAGTGGCGAATGAGTGATTGCAGAAGTCAGCCAGGGCAGGAGCCAGGGAGTCAATGTGGACCTTGATAGTTTTGGAGGAACAGGGGTGAACCTGTTTTGGTGAGACTTTCATAGATTGGACTTGTCTGGAAACCTTGTCAGCAGAGAAAAGGGGAAAGTCAGAGAAGGAGGGAGGAGGGGTGGCTGCAAAAGGGCCAGAGGAAGAGCAGGGAATAGAGGGAGGGAGGTGATAGGAGGAGAGTGAGGACAGGATGTCCTGAGTTTTTGAAATGAAGTGAGAAGCCAGTGCCGTGCAGAGGGCCTAGGAGGGGACAGGAGAGGTAGAGACTGCGGCAGGATTGGCCAGTTCCTTGCAGATTTTAAAGAGTTCAGCCAAGCTGGTAGATGCCGCAGAGATGCGGACTTGGATATGGGCTCTCTTCTTGGTGAGAATGGAGAGCCGGTATTGCCTTTGCAGCAGGCGGCAGGCCAGATAAGCAGAGAGAAGAAGAAATAGAGGAATCAGGTGGCTACTTAGAGAAAATAACATCAGGGGACAGTGCAGAGATGTGAGAGGGTGGAGTACACAGTTGAGACGGGTGAAATCAGTCAATAATAGGAAAGAAGGGGCATGATGAATGAGTAGAATGAAGATGGAGGTTGAGGTCTCCTAGGAGAATGATGGGGAAATAGAGGGAGAGGATGGGCCAGTAGAAAGTCAATATAAATACCGAAAGATGATAGAGGGTTTGAAGGAGGACCATAGACAATTACAAAGGAAAGACACTGAAGAGAAGGAAATATAATGGTTTTAGATGGAGGGGGAAATATGCGAGAGAAGAAGGGGGGAGCGAGTGATTCAGGGGGAATAAAAACAAATAGATTTGCGACCACCAGTATTTGATGGATGGGGAGATTAGAATGAAGATGTATGAGACGTAGTTAAAGCAGCAGGGGTAGGATGGTTGATTGATAACATCTAAGTTTCAGTTAAACTGGGAAATTGTTAGTTAAGTAGGCGCAAGAGATCAAAAGAAAAGGTTTTGTTGCACAAAGAATGTGCATTCCGTGGAAATTTGAGGATACTTTCTGTGAATAACACAATCTATTTGTCCCGGGAGGATAGCTCAGCGGCAACGTGCTTGCCTTGGAAGCAAGACGACACAAAGCAACACTGCTTCGATCCCTGGGTCCGTGCTTAGAAACCTCTGGGTGTTTAAGCGCATTATAAATATGCAATTAAGACACAAAATAACTATTATGCAACGAAAAAAACAATCAATTCCGGTAACAGCGCCTCAATGCCCACGGGCTGTGTGAGCACTGAAAGGAAGCGCCCCCAATTTCAGCACGATCCTCCCCGCAATGAGAGACAATAAGGGACTCTCCCGTAGTGGGAATAAGACCAAGACAGAGTGCGGGTGAGCGTAAGTGGGAGTTTATCCAAAGAATAGGGCATGCAAAGAACTCTGCAACCTCCGAGAGCGCTCTGTCTGACAATAGCAAAGACAGGCGTATTTCTAATACAAAAAACGTCATCAGAACCTACACACTATAGGGGGCACAAGTTAATTGGGATTGGGTGGCGTCGACTAACTATAGGTGTTGCTGCAGCGTGGTTGGTCTTGGCGTGAGGACGTCACTGGTCAGCCTCGTGGGTTGGGTTGGGCCTGGCAGGCCAGCTTGAGGTCATCCGAGCGGTGTTGGTATGCTGGGGCAGCCTGTGACAAAGATGAATACCTTTCCTGACTCGTTTGCCCTAGGCCATGCACACTGCAGTTATTCAAGAAACGACATCTAAGTTCATCAATAAATCGCTCGGCAGTTTGTCTTATAAAATAAACGCAACACATGAGGAATGCACCTCTTGAGAGGTCCGGTGATTGTCGGTTGGGGTGAGATTTACCTGTGTCCTATTGACCGGTATTTTAGGTCGAGGGGCTGAGTTCTGGGGCCTGAGCCGACTGGTACATGCCTGTCTGCCGCGTTAGAAGTTATTATATAAATGGGTCTCTGTGTCTTGTCCCAGTGATGGGGGTCGTTCTTGGGGTGGTCTAGGGGGAGGGTTGTGGACTTTACGAGAGGGTGCTGGTAGATCAGTGGATTCAAAACGTGGGTTTATTACCGTGCTGTAAATAACACAGGTGGTGGGCTGTGGCCTTGGGTGCGGTACCGGGGCCTCTGACTCTCTGAAGCGGCTCCAGCTTGGTTGGGGGAGGTGAGGGAGCGCGGCACAGGCCTTAGCTTCCTTATCTGGCAGGCTTGGTAGGGTGGGAGGGAGAATGGCCTTGCATATACTCACAAAGGTTTTTTCCTCGTGCGTTGCTAACTTTTGAATGCAGAACTTTTATAATGTTCCGCCTTATTTTGATGTTATTTAAACACACATATATATTTCCATTTCGTTACACATTTCTTTAATACAGTCGGTCCGAGTACCTTTTCGTTACCTAACATTATATTTACTACATGATGTGATTATTTTATGTACATTAAACGTTACACGAGGTCGTTCTAGGTTATGGCCTACAGAAATTGATGCTCGCTGCTTTAGGTGATTAAGAAAACATATATGAGTAAATAAAGGCTATACATTTGGTCTACATCTTTCTCTGTGGTTGTAGCAGCACTAGTCCAGACCTGGGGTGGTATCATGTAACGTTACATCTTTATGGTTTATTCACAGTTTACAGGACCTGTTTAAACCAAGGTAGTTCGTTAATACCAATACTTGAATTATTTTCTACTTTCTTCAGATAGTGATGCTTCAGCTTTTTTTTTCCCGTCACCCCGGCCTCGCGGACCAGGTCATGCAGGGTGCAATATTACATTGTGGATGATAAAAATGTTACAGTGTTAGCATCTCGGGTTAGCTCATATCCGACTTTCTCATGGGAACGCGCTCGCAGCGGATCTACCAGGGCTACTGCGGCGGCAGAGATGCATGAAAGGCCCTCCAAAGGTGGGGGCCTCGTTACAGTGTGCTGAACTCACGCCATGTTTGCTAAACAAGATGGCTTCTAGGCCTAACTGAATTTTGGTATATGCAGGGAACGGATATGTGTGGGCAATGTCGTCGGCGGGTGACCCCTCCTCCACCTGGGCCCGGGTGGCATGAGGGGATGGCCACCGAGTCATGGTCCTCACCTGGGGAGAAGGCTGCAGGTGAGGAGGGCCTCGCGGCCAGTCCTTCCCTACATTTCCCCCCTTTCGTTACTAAAGTAACGAATTCTTTAGCTCTTCTAATCTTCTACATTCTTGCTCCTCTATCACTGCGTCATCCCATGCAGGTGTTCCTTTTCTAGGCATCCAGGCTCTGCATACCCCCCTCAAGTTCTCACCTCTTCTAGCATACTCATCTGGGGTACATGTTAAATATATACAGTCACCCGTCCCTTCCAAGTCTACCCAGACCTCCTCATACCATTCCAGTTCCACATCTCGGGGTTCTTTGATAGTGGTGTGCCATAGTTTATCTACTATGTACTTATCACGGCACATAGGCACTAACTGGTATCTGGGAGTGTTATTTGGTCCTGTCTGTACATGTACTTCTTGTGTCGCCTTAATTGTACCACCAGAGTTGCCCATTGTCACCATCATCATCGCACCGTTAGGGACTGCGTTAGCACAACATCGAAGGCCCACCTGGCACAGGCAGAACACCACGAGGAGGACCACCGCAACTGGTATCAATAATTTCATCGTCATTCCAAGCCAGGAGGGAACCCAGGAGAAGATATTGTCGAACCATGAGCTGTCTTTAGCCCCACCTTCCAGCTTCATTTTCTCTCCCAGGTTATGGACTGCTTCAATGACGTGGGACAGGGACCCATTTTCTGCGTCTTCAGAAGGTACGAACGTGCAGCACGCACTTCCTATTTTTCGGACACCTCTCAGTGCTTCCGCTTTGCACAGTACTTCTTCATCTTTCCATTTGTTTTCTGAAAACAGCGTCCCTTGTATTGCAAAGAAAGGTTCTTTAGGACAGACCACTCCAGACGCTTTTGAATAGCACGTTTTGTTGTCCTGTATTATTTTGAAAGAGACATCGTGTGCTTGAAAGGTGTTCTTTATTCTACACAGTGTGAGATGAAGGAGACATTGGGCATCCACAATGGGCAATTCTCTTGGCAACAACACTTTGGGTGTACCTGATGCATGGGGGATGAGCGAACAGACATAGCAGCTTTCATTAGTTGTCTGTTTAGCTGTTGTACTCATATCTGCATACCATTTATTTGCTTGGTGGGGGTGTCGTGGGTCCTCCATCTTGTCTAATCCTAACCCATAATACTCATCATACCCCCTCCTGCTTGTCTCTCTTCTTCGCCTACTTCTCTCCCCCCTCCTATACCTTATAGTTTCGATAGGTGAAAGAATAGGCCCCCCTTTCTCATTCCCTCCCCCCTTTTCCAATTCTTCATATAGGGACTTGTGTTCTGTCATTGTAATTACTTTTCCATTTTCCTCAATAAACAACAGGTCGCTGTTTTGTATCGGGGCGGGAAGGGTAGTGGGGCTGTTATATATTTCAGGTAGGGACATTGTGTCATTTTCCATATCTTTATCTTTTGATCGTGACGGGGCAGCAGTGGGTGGTGCAGTGTAGTAACCCCATACAAGGCGGGATCCATCCCAGATCAAAAAATCACCTTCTTTAATATTCATATTTGTAATTGAATTCGTGCCAGGGGCAAGGGTGGTGTTACTCCCCCCTCCCCCCTCGTTCATCTCAGCAGAGATGAACGCTATGACCCAATGTGTCATTAGGCAAAATATTGAGATGAAGAACACAATAACACACATTGATAAACCGCATTCGTATGAATATGTCAATCTATCTACTAACATTTCTCTAAATCTAACAAATCTATTAGTTGCAGGCTGCCCATCCGATGCCATAGTAAATCCTGTTTGAGACATAAAAGTGCATTAAGTACAAGCATGTAAACATTTAGAACGTTGTGAAATTTTTTCGGCAAAGTATGGGAGTGGGTGAAGGAGGGGGTATGTCCACAGACAAGGTAACTTTACAAATATTACTATCAGTACATTATTTCATACATAAAGAGAAAAGTCGAGAGAGAGAGAGAGAGAGAGAAAAAAGAAAACTTCTCCAAAACCCAAAAAGGACCACAAAAACCTTCAAAAGTTGTAAAAAATTATATATATATGTATATACACAGGTTTATTTCAGTACACATGTCGTGCGCCATTCGTGTTCAGTGTTCAACACTTAATGCACACAAAATTCCCATCATCCATTCTGCACAACTTCATTGTCCGCAGTTGTCTGTGCCTCGTCCTGTACCTCACCTTCCGCGGCGCTATAAGCTCTGCGTACGTCTGTCAAATGCACCCAGTATCGTAGGCCCTTTACCTTTACTGCTGTGGGTGTGCAAAACACTACCTCATAAGGGCCATGGAAACGTGGTGCATTCCACCTTCGCACAAAACTTCGGACATATATAAGGTCACCAGGCATTAGTTGTAATGGTTTTTCAGGCATTGTCTCTGTTTCTGTTGTGTTCCCCTCCTCTCTTGTAGAGGGGGGGGCTAGTTGCTTTGCAATTACGCGCGCTGCCCGTGTCAGTTTTCTCAAGTACTCTGTGAACTCCTCTCCTAATATCGCTGCACTTCTGTGTGCATCAGAACGTTCACGGAGAGGTGAATGCGCTGTGTGCATTCTCCTTCCCGTGACGATCTCATGCGGGGACAAGTGGTGGTCTTTACTTGGCTGATTTCGTAACTCGAACAAGGCCAAAGGCAGGCAGTACATCCAGGTCTTTTTAAGGGAAAAACACAGTTTTGACAATCTGCTTTTTAACAGACCGTTCATCTTTTCCACTACGCCATTACTTTGAGGATGATAAATTGAACATAATTTGTGCTTTATTCCCAATAGGGTAGTCACTTCCTTGAATAGTTCATTAACAAAATGCGTGCCGTTATCTGAGCGAATAACTTCGCAAATCCCCCAGCGCGGGAACACTTCCCGCACTAGGAACTTCGCGGCGCCCTTCGCATCAGGGCGCGCACAGGGGCCTGCCTCCACCCATCTCGAAAATGGACATACAACCACAATCATGTAGCGAGCCCCGTTACATCTTTCTCCCATGTCTACATAATCAATGTGGAGCTCTCTGAATGGGCCATTTGGTTTGGGTATCGTTCCTCTCAGTGTGCGCAATGTCATACCTGAGTTGTAAATCTGACATGTCGTGCATTCTAAAGCCAGTCTTGTGACGTGTTCATGGAGGCAAGGTGCAAACCAATCTTCTTGTATCTCTGCCATTATGTGTTGCTTTGCGTTATGTGCGGGAAAGTGTAGTTGTTGAAATGCTATTTCTAACAATGTGACTGGCATTACCGCTTTTCCTGAACTTTTTTGTCGCCATAACAAATCAGTCGGCGATTTGCTGCATCCCCTTTTAGTCCACAGCAATTTTTCTTCTGCACTAGCTCCCTCTTGCAGCTCTATTATTTCCTGTGTGGGCATCATGTTGTATCCTGTGGGGACCTCTTGGCTTGCTGTGTGGTGCAACATGTATTCTCCTACTACACCTTTCTGTAAATACGAAGCTTCTTTGGCAGCGGCGTCTGCTGCCGCGTTCCCCAAAGATATAAAATCTGTATTTGTGGTGTGGGCTTGGCATTTTACAATGGCCACTGCCGTGGGGTCTTGCAGAGCCTCAATCAGTTCTTTCAATAGTTCTGCATGCTGAACTGGTGTTCCATCTGCTCGTCGGAACCCTCTCCGCCCCCACCGTGCCAACCCGCCGTCTACTGTCGTTGTCATGTATGCTGAGTCGGTATATATTGTCACTGCGCACCCCTTGGCGGCATGCAATGCTTCTATTAGCGCAATTAGTTCTGCTGCTTGGGCTGAATAGTGGGATGGGAGGCGGTGTTGCACTAGTGTCTCGTATTCATCTTCCTCTAATCGTACAACTGCCATACCCACATGTTTCTCTCCTGTCTCCATATCTATTGATGCTGACCCGTCCACGAAATACACCTCTCCCTCGTTCAGGGCATTCTCAAAAATCACTTGATCCTGACCTTCGTCACCTGTGAACGTAGCGCAGTTGTGGTTTTGCATGTCTTCTACGGTGCACGCCTCTGTGATGAATGTGGCTGGGTTCACTGTTTTACATCTTACTATGTGGATGTTTGCGCTGGACAGTATTATTTCATATGCTGTGGCGCGTTGTGTTGTCAATGTGCTCTTTGATCGCTTTAATATTGCAAAGAGTGAGTGTTCCACAAACAGTGTCACAGGACAGCCCATCACTATCGTGGCACTTTTCTCAATCGCGAACGCGGCTGCAGCTAGAGATTGCTCGCACGCGAAATGACCTTGCATTACTGCGTCTAGGGTGCCACTATAGTAAGCCAGTGGTTTGTGCCCTAACGATGTCTTTTGTGTCAATACTGCTGTCATCAGTGTTCCTTTGCAGTGTGAAAATAAGAAGAATTCGCGCCCATAATCTGGATTTGCCAGTACTGGAGCGCTTGATATCAGCTCTTTTAGTGAGTCAAATGCTGTGTTCATCTCTTCTGTCCATTCTATGTGTTTGTTTTCCTGCTGTGCCTCTTTTAGTGCCTGTAACAAGGGCCTCGTGTATGCTGCATAATCCAATATCCATGCTCGGCAATAGTTGCACATACCCAGAAATTTCTGCATCTCTTTTACTGTTTTGGGCTCCCCAACTGCTCTAATCGCCTGTGCCCTGTCTGGTATGATCCGCTTGCCATCCTTTGATATCAGCTGTCCCAAGTATAGGACCTCGGTCAGACAGTATTGTAACTTCCCCTTGTCCACCTTGTACCCTTTATTGGCCAATAATGTCAGGAGTGTTATTGAGTCCTTTCTACACTCTTCCTCAGTTTGTGCACAGATCAATAAATCATCAACGTACTGAATCACTGTGCTTTCTACACACAAATTCCCCAGATCTTCATGTAGTACCCTGTTGAATATGCTTGGGCTCTCGCAATATCCTTGTGGTAGTCTGCAGTGTTCGAACCTCCTCCCCCCTAGTGTAAACGCTGTTAAGTACCTGCTCTCCTCTGCTAAGGGAATCGAGAAAAATGCATTTTTTAAGTCAATAACTGTGAAGTGGGATGCCGTTTTCGGAATGTTGCACAGTATTGTTGATGGGTTCGGGACTAAAGGGAACTCCTTCTGAATCACATCATTGAGTGGGCGTAAATCCTGTATCATCCTCCATGAACCTCCCTTCGCCTTTTTAATCGGGTAAATGCATGTGTTGCATGGGGAGTTTGAGGGCACTATTATTCCTTGTGCTAGCAGTGCATCTAGTGTCTCTCTGATCCCTTCTTCTGCTTCGCGTGACAATGGATATTGTTTTACCCGGGGTATAATTGCTCCCGGTTTCAGTTTTATTACCACAGGCTGAACCTCATGTAATAACCCCACGTCATGGGGGCCATTTGTCCATATGTTAGTGGGTACTAACCTCATGTCGTCATCAAAAAATGCATGTGGTGCTCCTACTACTGCCATTAATTCAACTTGAGTTTTTCTGGCTGTAACTACAATGTCACACGGCATTGCTAGTTCCATCACTATTTCGCCATCTCTCTCAGTGTCTGAAAATAGCTCCTCGTCCGAGAGCTCCCTCAGTGGGATATTTGCATTTGTACACAGTACTGTCCGCCACTCACATCCTTCCATGTCAACGCCAATCACACATATTCTGTTTGCTGACACGTGTACTGCGTGTAAATCCAACGATACCACTGACCCGAGAGCAGTGTCGGGGCTTGCTATGGGGCGGAAGAGGAATTCGGCTGGAATCCTCCAATCCATCCTTTTTAGTTCTGGTACTATGAGAGCCAATGTTCTCATGCCCTCAACAAACATCTCCTCGTTTCTTGGTAACCCTCTGATCTCTTGCATAATTGTGTGGCCGTGTATTACTGCTAATATGCGGAGGGGGCATATGCCTGGCGTCGAACATACGATACCGCTCCCTGTGAATGATATTGTCATATTTAGTTTGCTTAAGAGATCTCTCCCCAGCAAATTAATGGGAGAGTGTTCATAGTACAGTAAGGGTGCTTTCACTGTTTTACCCCCCACTGTCACATCCAATGCTTCTGTGTAAGGAACTTCAATTACAGCCCCAGAGAACCCCTGCGTCTCTAACGTTCTATTAGATAACGGGAACCGGCCCTCTCTAATGCATGATTTCTCCGCTCCCGAATCCACCATGAATATGAACTGCTTGTCTCCTATCTGCGCTCCTATCAATGGTTCCTCTGATGCATTGTGGGTCGTAGATAGTACTGGACACGCAAGTGCTCTCTGTGGGCTGTCCTATGCGGGGTGTCTCATTGCCCCCCCTTGATCAAAAATGTTCCCCGAAACTACTGACACCCCGCTGTAAGGTGCGGGAGCAGGTGCTCCGTTAGCTACTGTGGCGAAAGTGTTACCTGGCGTGTATTGCATATTGTCATTATTCTGTGGGTGGTTTTGTGTCCTGTACTGATGTCCGTGTAGTTGTGCGTTACTTCTTTGTCCTACATTTTCTGGTTGTTGGTATTGTCCCATGGGGAGGCCGTAGGGGCTTCCTGGGTGGGGGTGACCGTACTGTTCTGTCTCCTGGAACCCGTTGTTTTGTCTGCTCCTGCACTCTCTTGAGTAGTGCCCCCATCTCCCACAATTCCAGCAGCTCCCCTGTGGACCTCTGGGACCCTGCCACCCATTACCTCCCATTCCTCCATACCCTTGTCCTCCTCTTCGGCCCCGGTACCCACCTCTTCCCCCTCTTGGGGCCCACTCTTGCCACGTTGGACCTCCGTTCTGCTCCTGCTCAGTCCACTGTCGTTGTCCTTGTCCTGCCCAATTTGCTGCTATTCTTCCTTGTATTGCTATTTGCCCCTCCTCTCCTTCCTCTCCCTCCCTCATGAGTGGGAGCCCTGCTACCGCTGCTGCAACCTTCACTAGTTTTGATTGTACCAACTTTGCCTCGTCTGCCAACCTTTTCTGTGCTACTTCCCTCTCTCTCTCTTTGATCCTTTTGCAATGGTGCACTATTATACTTTGGATCTCTGGCCACCCCTTCGCCTCAACGCCCGCTATCTTATCGAGTGCCTTCTGCACCTCTTTTGGGAGCCCTCTCTTAATGATAAAATAAAATAGAGATGTGGATTGGTGCCAGGGCGTGCCCGTTTCCGCTCTCCACATCTCCTGCACCCGGAGAATGTAATCCATAGCATCCTCCCCGTCATTCATTGTACATTGCATTACTGACTGTAAATCAGGGGTATCTGGGAATGTCTCCCGCAGCGCGTCCCACACCCTTGCTCGTACTGTATTAAAGGAAGCCCCATCATGACGATCACAATCTAACGTCACGGCCGGGAAACCAGCCTTAGCCCATACTCTGTCCGCTTGATCTCCTACTGCGGTTACTAGTAGGCTTTTCACATCGCCTACTGCCAACGGTATGCCGGCGGTATGTTTCTCAAATGCATATATCCACTTGCTCGCCCCTCCTGACAGCTGGGGCAATAATTTCATTAAATTAGCCTTATCCATCTGAGCCCATGGTATATAGTTTGGTCTCCCCCCCCCTCTGTGTATCAATGGAAGTTGTAACTTCCCTTTTGCAGTTGCACCCTCCCTTTCCTTGGTCGCTGCTGACTCCAATGACGCCATCTTCCCCACCCTATTTCTTAGTCGTCCCATCCATTCGTCGTCTATAGTCCCTAGCGAACATGCACCGTCCACTTCCTCGCTTTCCCCTCCCACTGCCATACTCAACCTATCACTGTCATCCAACCCTCCTCTGACATCACATAACAAGTCCTCTCTGATCCCTCTCTCTCGTGATACATCACCAATGCTCCCTTCTACTGCTCCTACCTCTATTATTCGTGTCGGCTCTTCCTCAATCCTGAACAGTATTTCCCCCTTTTTCCATCCTTCCTCAATCTGTCTACCTTCGCTCGACGCTCTAGACGTGCGTCCTGATTGTGTGGGGGCACACGCTGTGCGCTCACATATGTCTTTTATTCTTGAGAGTTCATCCCTTGCCACAGTAAGCCTCGACTCTAAGTCACTCGTTAGCTTCTCTATATCCACCCTCTGTGTGCTTCCCTGGGCGCGCTCTCTGGTGCTTTCGTATGGCGGGGGGGCTGTTGGTCTTTGTGGTGTACCAGTTGTGGGGGGAGGCACATACGTAGGGTCGCTGTATCCTGCTGCGGGGGCTGGTTTAGGTAATATCGGGTACAAACTAATCACCTCCGCAGGTTGTGCTGTACTTAGCTGTTCCTTTTCCTCTCTTGGAATCATCAATGGATTATCTGTGGTGGAAGGTAGATCAATATTTGGTGCCGGAGCTTTGGGTGGGGGTACCTCCTCAAACAATCTCCAGAGGTCTAATATCTCCTTCCTATTTTGCCATTGTTTCCCCTTATACTTGAGGCTAATGCATGTTCGCACCATATCAAGAACGCTTTTGTCAAAAGACCCTCCCTCGGGCCAAATCTGGGGCAGACCCTCCCCCTTCAATTCTGTTACCCATTGATCGTGATATTTATTTATTCGTTCAGCGTATCCCGGTAAGCTCTTACAAATATGTGACAAGGGAGTTTCGGCCCCCATCCTCTAAATCACTCACACAGCCGTGTCCACCTTCTTTACTTTTAGTTAGGTGTAGATATGTGTATGTATACCTTTATGGCACAGACAAGAGCGGACGTCTCAAATATTATCACCCAAGTTTATTCACTGCGCAAATCCTTTCGCACTCACCATAGCTCATCTCCTTCCCATTCCCATACACTCTCATGTGATTCCGCTTGCAACTGATCAAGTACTAGTTATGGTCAACACTCTCTGGCGCCACCTCGCGGTCAACCGATCGTCTCCAACACTCACACGGTGCGCGCACCCATCACAATGCCTTTCCACTCACACCTCGTCTTATTTCCTCCCTTTCCTCCCTGGCCAGCTGTCCCTGTTTTTCTGCTAAGGTTGCTATGTTCACGTCTGTACGTGCCACTACTTAGTCCCCACTCCTCAAAATGTGCTCCCTATTTTATAGTTCTTCTACAAGTATATTTATCTTATACCCTTTTCGCTTTCTTCCCCTGCCCCGTGGAATGGAAAAAAGAAATAGAGAGAGTAGCAATCACTAAAAAATATTCCCGGTGTCTCCTTTTGCCAGACACCAATAACTTATTTCTTACTTCTTCATATATTCCCAGTACTAGTTTAGATAGCACTATGCGGCGCCGCCTTCCACCCCCTTTCGGAGCTAGGTTTCCGTCACTTCTACCACTTCACTTATTTCTTACTCCTAATGGCCATATGCAAAGAAAAGATAAAGAAAGTTTCAAGACCCGTCTTTAGTAGACCCCCGTTATTCTTCTCCTCTACCTGTCCCCGTTCTCCTGTTCACCGTTTCCCCTCCCTTCCCCTTTACGATCGCTCGCACTCAGTACTCACGTGCCCGTCTTGAACCGATAGTCTCCGAAACTGGGTCCGTCCAGGCGGTGTCACCGGTAACTCAACGGTCAGCCCCTGGCTCCGGCGAGCGGCACTCAAAGGGGATTTTTTTCCAATCGGGATCCCGTACCCTTTCTCATTGAGTGCGCACTTCTTATTGTGCCGGTCGCCGTTGGCGGGCAGCCTCCCGGAGCCGGCTCACCGTGCGTATCCCTTCTCGACCGGAGATTCTCGTGCCACAAGGGGGTCGTTAGAAAGGAGTTAGGAAAAATAATTTGGAAATATCACGCTATCGGGGTCACCACTGAAAGGAAGCGCCCCCAATTTCAGCACGATCCTCCCCGCAATGAGAGACAATAAGGGACTCTCCCGTAGTGGGAATAAGACCAAGACAGAGTGCGGGTGAGCGTAAGTGGGAGTTTATCCAAAGAATAGGGCATGCAAAGAACTCTGCAACCTCCGAGAGCGCTCTGTCTGACAATAGCAAAGACAGGCGTATTTCTAATACAAAAAACGTCATCAGAACCTACACACTATAGGGGGCACAAGTTAATTGGGATTGGGTGGCGTCGACTAACTATAGGTGTTGCTGCAGCGTGGTTGGTCTTGGCGTGAGGACGTCACTGGTCAGCCTCGTGGGTTGGGTTGGGCCTGGCAGGCCAGCTTGAGGTCATCCGAGCGGTGTTGGTATGCTGGGGCAGCCTGTGACAAAGATGAATACCTTTCCTGACTCGTTTGCCCTAGGCCATGCACACTGCAGTTATTCAAGAAACGACATCTAAGTTCATCAATAAATCGCTCGGCAGTTTGTCTTATAAAATAAACGCAACACATGAGGAATGCACCTCTTGAGAGGTCCGGTGATTGTCGGTTGGGGTGAGATTTACCTGTGTCCTATTGACCGGTATTTTAGGTCGAGGGGCTGAGTTCTGGGGCCTGAGCCGACTGGTACATGCCTGTCTGCCGCGTTAGAAGTTATTATATAAATGGGTCTCTGTGTCTTGTCCCAGTGATGGGGGTCGTTCTTGGGGTGGTCTAGGGGGAGGGTTGTGGACTTTACGAGAGGGTGCTGGTAGATCAGTGGATTCAAAACGTGGGTTTATTACCGTGCTGTAAATAACACAGGTGGTGGGCTGTGGCCTTG
The DNA here is from genome assembly GCF_040938575.1 of Ambystoma mexicanum. Classification (NCBI taxonomy): domain Eukaryota; kingdom Metazoa; phylum Chordata; class Amphibia; order Caudata; family Ambystomatidae; genus Ambystoma; species Ambystoma mexicanum. The sequence goes on from NC_090935.1 coordinate 349,075,962, forward strand.
GGTGCGGTACCGGGGCCTCTGACTCTCTGAAGCGGCTCCAGCTTGGTTGGGGGAGGTGAGGGAGCGCGGCACAGGCCTTAGCTTCCTTATCTGGCAGGCTTGGTAGGGTGGGAGGGAGAATGGCCTTGCATATACTCACAAAGGTTTTTTCCTCGTGCGTTGCTAACTTTTGAACGCAGAACTTTTATAATGTTCCGCCTTATTTTGATGTTATTTAAACACACATATATATTTCCATTTCGTTACACATTTCTTTAATACAGTCGGTCCGAGTACCTTTTCGTTACCTAACATTATATTTACTACATGATGTGATTATTTTATGTACATTAAACGTTACACGAGGTCGTTCTAGGTTATGGCCTACAGAAATTGATGCTCGCTGCTTTAGGTGATTAAGAAAACATATATGAGTAAATAAAGGCTATACATTTGGTCTACATCTTTCTCTGTGGTTGTAGCAGCACTAGTCCAGACCTGGGGTGGTATCATGTAACGTTACATCTTTATGGTTTATTCACAGTTTACAGGATCTGTTTAAACCGAGGTAGTTCGTTAATACCAATACTTGAATTATTTTCTACTTTCTTCAGATAGTGATGCTTCAGCTTTTTTTTTCCCGTCACCCCGGCCTCGCGGACCAGGTCATGCAGGGTGCAATATTACATTGTGGATGATAAAAATGTTACAGTGTTAGCATCTCGGGTTAGCTCATATCCGACTTTCTCATGGGAACGCGCTCGCAGCGGATCTACCAGGGCTACTGCGGCGGCAGAGATGCATGAAAGGCCCTCCAAAGGTGGGGGCCTCGTTACAGTGTGCTGAACTCACGCCATGTTTGCTAAACAAGATGGCTTCTAGGCCTAACTGAATTTTGGTATATGCAGGGAACGGATATGTGTGGGCAATGTCGTCGGCGGGTGACCCCTCCTCCACCTGGGCCCGGGTGGCATGAGGGGATGGCCACCGAGTCATGGTCCTCACCTGGGGAGAAGGCTGCAGGTGAGGAGGGCCTCGCGGCCAGTCCTTCCCTACAGCACTTTAAAAATACAATAAATAAATATTGCACACCTGGTGCATAGGCTAATCAGACCAGGTAACAAGTGTCAGAACGCTCCGAGCCTGGAGGTAATTCTTGGTTACCCACCACTGTTACTCTAATAAGAAAATAGCTCACTAATAAATTCCTCAATAAGGTTAACGAAGAAGGCAGGCCAGGGGGAAATGTGTATTAAGTCAATGGGGGTAGTTTGCATAGGTAATGTAAATGAGGGAAGTAGCCTGAGTCGTAGTTCCCATAGGTTGCAAATGTGATGATACTTAATAGCAAAGGCATGTCAAACTTGCCTAAGCAGAAGTGTTTTTTGCAAGTACCCAACAAACCAAAGAAATAGAATGCAGGATCTGAAAAGAAGAATTGTAAGAAAAGACCACAATGCTGTGCGGTAACCAACAACACAATCCAGCTAAGCCATAGCACACCAGGATTATATGACATGCCATGGAAATTCCATAATCTTAAAAGTGTGAGTGCTAGGAAGGCCATGCCCTGTAGCCCTCTAAAGTCCATGGAGGAAATTTGATTACCGACATATACCCTTCATTTCAAGAAGCACTGGAACAGAAGACAGGAGAAAACAACAACAGTTCAAGTCTCTAAACCCACCGACCCTGGCTCCTGAAAAAAGGTGCCACACTCTGTGATGATCATTGCATTGAACGCGCTTTATCCAGGAGGGATTGTCTCCTTTTGTCCGAAGAATGGAGCGGAATCTCAGACTAATGTTGTTCAATATTCTAATGCTCTTCAACCTCATGCATTTATTCTTTTCTCACCCTCATAACCCGTTCATTATTGGCTGCGTCATAGCTATCTCAATGAATATCCACCAGGATGTTTGTCTGCAGAGCGTTTGATGACTCAATATGGAGTAGCTACCTAAAGTTCTTAAGTGGATTAAAGCTTGTGGCATAACATGTAACATGTAATATGTGTCAGCCTATACATCTTTCATTGGCGTATAGTAGCGATATCCCTACTGAACTGTAATAAGAAAAGGATATCACTACCACAAGCGTAATACTTTATTAGAGTTTGTTGTGACCTCACAATGCCTGATTCTTGAGCCTATAAAGAGCAGAATTCCAGTAGCCACTTCTGCACTTAATTAAAGCTGTGCCAGCCCTCTAGTTTATTTTCTTCCTAATTACCCTTCTGTGACTCTTTGAAGCCATTAATTGATTAAAAAACCTTTTTGTGGTATTGAGTTAATTGTGTGGACTGCTGGCATTTAGTACAAGAGCTTTAAACCATAAAACAGTTTTTAAATGCATTGCATGAACGGCTTAAAATATTTGTTTGCAGCAACTCCTAACATGCACAGCACTGTTTCTTATTCAGAGTCTACAAAGATTGATTATACATTTCATTAATTTGAGATGTCTTGCATTAGAGGCAACATGAGACGAATTCGCAAGGGGTGGGTGTGGATGACAGCGCAGCCACCTATTTGGAGAAATACAATTCCCACCCACATGTAAAAAGTATATGCCAAGTCACTTGGAGTTCCATGATGTAGAGAGTCAAGATCTCGGCCTCCCTTTCGCCAGAACTCCAAATTAAAGCTTGATGTAGCTTGTGTGAACTTAAGCTCAAAGGTGCTTGCGTTTCTCTCTGCTGAGCTTCTGGGGCCGGTTGTTTCTGCTTGCGCAACATAAACATCATGTTAAGAGGCTTAAAGTTCTGCAAAATTCTGCCGCTCTCTCGTGCCTAGATTCTCTCGTATCTCTCTGGTGTTGGTGGGACCTTCTTTGGTTGCCCATTGATATCAGAATAAAATGTAACTCCCTTTGCATTGTCCACCGAGCAGTGTATGGATTGGGGGCTTCTTACCTGAAGGGTACATTCAACCTCTATGTCCCTTCTAGGAATCTCTGGCCTGCAAACCTGGTTCCTAGGTTTCGCAGGATCACCTTTGGGGTAGAGCTTTTTCGGTGGGGGCCACATTGTGGAACTCTCTTCCCCTAGGACTTTGCAGGAGTGAGGATCATCTCCTCTTTAGGAAAGTTTTAAAAATGTACCCCGGCCTAGTTCTGGCTCCTCTGCTCTGGCAGTCCTCGCCTCCTTCCCATGCTCCCCATCCGGGTTCCAACTGTGCCAGGATAACTTTGGGTGATAATGTGTATGTTACAAGAACCCATAACATAACATAACATAACCTCCTCTCTTAACGTGTGTCAGGTGGTACGTTAGCCCATATATCTGCTAAACACCTTGGCAACTATCTCTTCAGCTTACATGGTGTGTCGCGTTGAGCTGCTTAGGGGGAAATCTACGTCCATGTAACAAGATTTACTGGTGTAGTCGCCAGTTAAGTCACTTTATTAAGCAGGTACTTAACATAAGTCTGAAGGACCAGGATAGAGCAGCTTCCAGGACCCAGGCAAGTTAGCCCCATCACTCATCAAGGATGGCACATCACACACCACTCAAACAGACAGGGGCAGGGAGACCCAGGCAGATGTTACTCATTTCACCGGAAACAGGGAGAGCCATGCAGATGTCACTCATTTCACTGGAAACACAGGGAGAGCCATGCAGATGTCACTCATCTCACTGCAAACACGGAGAGAACCAGGCAGATGTCACTCATCTCAACGCAAACACAGGAAGAGCCAGGCAGATGTCACTCATCTCACCGGAAACACAGGGAGAGCCAGGCAGATGTCACTCATCTCAACGCAAACACAGGAAGAGCCAGGCAGATGTCACTCATCTCACCGGAAACACAGGGAGAGCCAGGCAGATGTCACTCATCTCACTGCAAACACAGGGAGAGCCAGGCAGATGTCACTCATCTCACCGGAAACACAGGGAGAGCCAGGCAGATGTCACTCATCTCACCGGAAACACAGGGAAAGCCATGCAGATGTCACTCATCTCACTGCAAACACAGGGAGAGCCAGGCAGATGTCACTCATCTCACCGGAAACACAGGGAGAGCCATGCAGATGTCACTCATCTCACTGCAAACACAGGGAGAGCCATGCAGATGTCACTCATCCCACCGGAAACACAGGGAGAGCCATGCAGATGTCACTCATCTCACTGCAAACACAGGGAGAGCCAGCAGATGTCACTCATCTCACCAGAAACACAGGGAGAACCAGGCAGATGTCACACATCTCCCTGCAAACACAGGGAGAGCCAGGCAGATGTCACTCATCTCACTGCAAATACACGGAGAGCCAGTCAGATGTCACTCATCTCACCGGAAACACAGGGAGAGCAAGTCAGATGTCACTCATCTCACCGGAAACACAGGGAGAACCAGGCAGATGTCACTCATCTCACCGGAACTACACAGAGAGCCAGTCAGATGTCACTCATCTCACCGGGAACACAGGGAGAGCCAGGCAGATGTCACTCATCTCACCACAAACGCTTTCTTACTGCTCTTGTCTCGTTCTTAATAATTTGAATATCGAACTTTAGATGTAAATACCATCACACCGCTTCTAGGTTATTATTATTATCGTCACTTTCTCAGTGTTATTGTCAGCAGTCACTTCCAGACCCTCGTTAAGAAAGTTCAGGTATCAAGTATGTTCTGCATGGTCACCCAGGATCTACCACAAACTACCGCAATATCTGACGCTGGCAAAAAAAACGTCCTATTCAAAAGGTTTCTCTTGCATCAGTATTTTATTTTAGCTGTCCGGTTTTTAGTAATGGTGTAGTTAGCTTAATGGGCTTGGAGTTTGTTTTGTAATTACACTATATTCCAACGGTTTGTTGGTTTTGAATTGTTTTATTTTAGATATTGTTCTGTGCTGCGAAATCCAAAAGGTCTGGGGTTTGCTTCATTAACACATTTGTACCTATAATAATTAAATGGTGGGAATGATGCCGAACGCTCCTGGAGCGTGTGGTTTAGAAGCGGCTCCGGCGACGGGGGTGTTGACTTTACCCTGCCCTGCAGTGAGATGGGCGCCTTCGGTAATGAGTTTACAGGCAGAATCTTCTTAAAGAGCTGGACACTTAACTCCACGTGCGGTGCGCGCGCCCCATCTCCTTATGACGCAGAAACGCTCAGCGACAGCAGCAATTAACATCACGTCACGCCTACGTGCCTGATTGGGTCTCACAGGGGCTCCTCTGCCCTGATGGACGTTCACCGAATTGCTGGGCTCATCACGCCCATGCAAAAGACTTCTTCTGCTCACTATTGATTCTGCGATTTCTTCTTTAATTGGGTGAAAAACAATAAAGGCGCATATGTATTTCATTCAGTTACACACAGACTTTATTCGTCATTTATTTCGTCAATATCATTATTATTATTTTGACACAACCCTAGCCAGGAAGTACCAGGGCGCTGTACAGCAGAGTCAGGGTTACATTAAAAGGCAAGAGTGATGAGGGCAAGACAGTAACGCATCATTTTCTGATGAGCGTTATTGATAAGGACCATATTGATTAGTGATGCAAAAACGTTTGCAACAAAAAGGAAGACCTATCGCCCAATTCCATCTTAATCGAGCTTGCCCTGTTTATATCCCACTGCTCCAGTTGGCAAAGGTTTCAGTATGATTAGTGAACTCTCAATCCGCCCTATAGAACGAGCCCATGGCATCACACATACTCCTTTCTCAGAGAAGAATGGCTTGAGGGCATACGCTTTTCTTATTGCTGTTTTGATAGACTGGTTGAAACATCTGGTTCTTTGAGTGCACATAGTTTATTGAGAGCCGCGGTTTGCAGCTGTGCACCAAACTGGTGCCCGATTTCAGTCGCTGTTGTATATTTTGCTCTGAGTTCTGTCTATGACCCATGTTGGATTTGTCTAGCAGACCTTTGTCAAGCCATGTGTTTCTGATGTGTCCTGGTGGGCATGGATGGCAGTCCAGACACACACCAGCTGTGAGCCACTAAGTTATGAAGACCTAGGGCCTCATTAGGACCCTGCTGGTCCCGAAACAAGGGTGCTGGTAAGCTTACCGGCACCTTTGTTTCCAGACTGGCATATTACAGGTCTGCCTGCCGGAGCCACCGTGCCAAACAGGTCTGACACTGCCGGGCTCAGCGGCCACAGTAGTCAGACCAGTCACGTAAGCACTGGCACCGTTAGCAACGGTGCCGGTGCTTGCCGTGTCCCTACTCCCAATGTGGACTTACATTTTACCGGCGCCTGACTTTCTGGGCCCCCAGGGTTGTAGTCTCCCAGTGGCACTGAGAAGTCAGGCAATTGTAACTATTTACGGGTCCGCAGCAACCCACCAGTAGCACTTGCACGGTTACCACCGGACTCGTAATGAGGCCCAGGTATGCTTTATTATAAATATGTACATCTGCTGTATTGTTCCAGTTACTCTTCAGTATTTACATTATGAGACCTCCCACTGGCCATCCTCTTGCCCCGACTGACCCATTCAGAACACTCGCAGGCAAACACTTATCAACAATCTCCTGTGCTGTCAATCACTCCATGCGCCAGCATTCAGAGAAGGCCAGCAGGACCGGACAACATGTAAACTACATAACATCTCCCTTCCTACAAAACAACACACAACCATTCAGTCCAATCATAACATTTCCTTTCACCAACATACAGTGGGCAAGGCCCCATACACCAGTAGACGCTGGGCAAAGATCTTTCCAAAAACAAATAGAACAGGTGGGGAAACACAGGTTGTCAACCACCTGGACTAGGATGCACTCATATTTCTGGGTGTAGAACCCAGGCCTGTCAATCCTGACCGCCCACGTCCAACAAATCTCACATTCCGCAAAGTGGTGTTACACAGCCTCCAGTGCGAAAAAACAATGTGTGTCACGTAGATCAGCACCACCGAGGATAGCAGTGATAAACCAATGGCACTGATCTTCTACAATACAAAGGACCATGGCCCATAAAATATACTCTCAGTCTGAAATCACACTCTACACGTTACACTCACTCAGCATACAAACACTCTACAACTACTCACTCACTCACCTTAATACATACATAGAATATCTCGCAATGTAATTCACACTAGCCTACAGCATACATATATAAACAAACATCCACCACTCCACACTTTTGACAGTGGGTCACACCAACATGTGGTACCTCCTGGAGCAGTGCACTTCTATTTCTAACATTTTCAAATTAAATATCCTAAACCTAATGGATGCAACAACTAAATCTTATTCTTTTTGGTCACTTTTAGCTGCAGCTTTTATAGTTCGGACTGTTCTCATTTCTCTTTAGAGATAATTTTCCTCTTCCTATTGACGCTTCTACCATAGTCTGATATTTTAATTCATACTTCCCTTCTTAGGCTTGACCAACATAACTCCCTGTGTCATTTTCCAATGTAATGCTGTCTGTTAGGGAGAATTCTCATTCATGGCTAATTTCCCTTACCTAGTGAGTCCCTCAGCAGCTTTGCTGGATATCTGGAGTTGTTTCTTTTCCACTTGGTAAGAGTGTGAGCTTTTCACCACTATTACTTGTATTTTGCTATGTGTTTTTACCTGTTTTTGGGATTGTGGGATCTGGAGTACACCACTTCAGTAGCCCCCTCCTTGTGTGTGTCAAACAGCACCTTCAGTGCCGTGGCACAGGGTTGTCTTTGAAACTTCCCCCGACTCCATTTCTGAGGCTGACTACAGTCCCGCAGAAAAGGCTAAAGTTGCCATTAACTTTACTTAGTCAATCTACCACAGATCCAGTACACCCCATCTTCCATGGAGTTCTGGAAAGGGTTTATTTGTATCCCTTTTTATCTGTACCTCCTAGAGCATTGTTTCGCTCTTTTAACATTTAGACTTAGCTGGTGGCAGTGGTATCTACCCTAACTTTTCTACCGCGATTATATTAGATAAACGTGGTATTGTTCTTGGCTATTATATTAGCCTCGAACATAAAACCTGCTTGACCAAATTGTCTTTCTTTTGGCTCCGGTTGGGTTTATTCACCATTTCTTTTTGTTAAAGTCCTTCTTGTGTTTTACTAGGCTCGCCTTCTTTGTTCACTGTTTTTTGGCGGGCTTCTACCTAGAAGCCCTCCTCAAGGTTCCTGGGTGTCTAGGTGGTCTGGATGTGAGGGAGGGGTGTAGTCACCCCCTGCACAGGGTATCCTAGGAAACCCAAGTCACACTTTGTCATGATTGGCCAGGGTAGTTGTCCGGGCTGGACAACCCCCCTGCTGGGTGATTGACAGCCAGGCTGCGTGAATGGGTTTTTTTTCGCATAAAAGGCTGGTCTCTTGGGCTGGAAGTCAGGGTCGCCACTGGAACTGCAAGGAACCGAAGAGAAGCGGAGAGAATGACGGCTGCTGCAACTACCCCATCCCGGTGACGCCCTGCTGCAGTCCTGAGCTATCTGCCCTTCAACGACTAAGAGGAGATCCAGTCTGGAGTCTTCTTCCCTTGAGCCTGGTGGGGATAACCAGCTCATCTTCCACAGCCAGAGGATCCTCTTCCTTGGTCGAAATCACTTCACACAGCTGTAGTGGTCCGGATAGTCATTTGAAGAGCCTCTCGTGTGTTTTTAAGGAGCGCACCTTTTATTTGTTGTCGCTGCTGCCGGCTTCATCCCTGTGTGGTGCAGACCCCCATCAGACGTCCTCCTTCACAATGAAGCTCCAGGAATTGTGGGTCTGCGGGAAACCAACAGGAACAACTGCCAGGCCACCAGCTGCATCATTGGAATAAGGTACTGTGTTCTGCTTGAGGAAACTGGGTGAACCCCTTTTCATCATTTCCAAGGCTTGCCCTTGTCTTCCCTCCTTCTTATAACTTATGCTTCAGAACATTGACAATATCGAAGTACTCTTGGCTACATTGAATCGTGACCATCTGACTGTGTGATCTTCGGCAACAGGCTCCGGTGTCACTTGACCCTGGCTCCGGCCCTTTGACTTTTGAACTCTTGTCTATGAGTGTTTCTCGATTCTGTCTACCTAACAAAAATATTGCCTGTGATTTTTGCCTCCAACTCCCTATGAGTATCTCAAGTGCTAAGTGTGTTTTTTCCCCAGTAGCATTTCATGTCACAAATACGCGTTTAGTTAGTAGACCGAACTGTCAAAAAGTGATCGCAATCGTATTTGCGGTAATATGTTTTGTGCATAACACTGGTTCATTCAAACACGGGGTACTTACCTTGAGACATACTGTACAAAGTGAATTGGTTAGTTGTAGTATATTTAACGTGTGGTTTTTGTTTAAGTTTAATAGAAGTGTTGTGTTTATAACGAATGGTTTAAAAATAAATGTATTTATATTTGTCTACCTGAAACCTTGAGTCAGTGTTTGCGTGAATCACAGTAATTGTGGTCCCTATGTGTAATCTATGCTACTGCTCATATTCTCTTGTGATAAGCCTGGCTGCTCCGCCACTGCTACCACTCTGACATAGTAGTACAGGCTTGTACCAAAGGTAAAACTTGTATTGCCACCTATGGTCTTAATTGTGTGTAGTGGTCCCTAAGGGCACTGCACAGGATTCTGCCTAACACTGTCTTTAAGTGATATTTCTGAAAATACATCCTAATCCTGTATAGCATCTAATAACTCTATACACTTAAGCACACTTTCTAAATGTCTGAATCCTAGACCCTAGATATATATATTCTCTCAAAAAGGGTTATCCTCAATTACACTTTGGCTAATAAACCTGTAACCAAACAATGCATTCCTCAAAACAATGGAGAGCTTTACTTATTACCTTTTAAAACCTATCATTCGCGCTCTGAATCACTTGTGTACGACCGCGATAGAAATGCAATATCAATATCAATATCAATTCATCACACAAGACAATGGCCTTTGAACACCTTTAGTAATGGTAACCTAACTAATATTGCTAAAGATAACATTTCTGACATTTTCTAACATGGGGCATCAGGCATACATTTAGCATACCATGGCCACCAGTATCTAGATATATAGGCTCATACCTAGACATAGGGCCTCATTATGGGTCCGCGGTCACCCTGCCAGTGCTACCGCCAGGTTGCTGTCAGATCTGTAACAAATTACCAACACCAAGTGCCACCGGGCTATTCTGAGTCCGGTGGCAGGGAAGTCAGGCGTCAGTAATTTTGTTAGTCCCCATTCTCCATGGGAATGGGGACAGGGGAACACCGGCACCATAAACAACAGTGCTGGTGCTCCTGTGAGAACTCTGTGAGCGGGTGCTGTTCCGCCCGAAAGGTCTGACCTTGGCAGGTGGGACGGCATAGACCCCCCCCCCCCGGAGAGTTGTAGCATATGCAAGTCCAGAAAACAACAGTGCTGCACTGTTGTTTCTGGACCAGCACAATTGTAACGAGGCTCATATACTTAAAATCTCTATAACACAAATAACATTCTCATTGTCGCTTACAGAGGGCATCACGTATTTTACTAACCTACTGCCCCTCTGGTGTCATCTTTGTACAATGATGTTGTGGCCAAATCCAGCATTTAACACCAAAATAAACATGACAGTACTTTGCAGTGAATAGCCAATAAAACATCTGTTGTAGACGTAACTCACTTCTTCCTTCCTTCCTCCTTGTTGGCATCCTTACTAGTGCACACTTTTCTCTTTTCTTGACATACTCTGCCCGGCATATAGATTTCCCTTTATTCTCCTTTTCAGAGGAAACTGAAAATAATTTTTTTAACCTACAATTTTGAAAACAAATCTCATTCCATCATAGAAACTTAGCACTTCTTTATGCTTTCGTCATACAGGGAAGTACATTGAACAGGCACAGAAGGTTCTGGTGACGTCATCATTTGTGAGCAGACACCAGGCCGAGCAGAGCTCCCAGTCTCTCTGGTGGCTCCAGGACTTCCTCCATACCGACCACTGATCAGGAGAAACTGGACATGCTCAGCACTCTCTCTCATTGTCGGGACATCCCGCAGCTGCCCACTGCAAGCGCACTACTCAATGACAGCTATGCCACATTGCCCACTCTAAGGTGAGGGCCTTCTTTATTTTTTTAACAACGTTTGCTCCACTTTTCCAAACCGGTGCTAGCTTGCCCTTTTGATGTGCAATAGAACCTTCACTGCTCCCTTCTCAATGCGCGCTGTGGCCATTCACGCTCCCCTTAAGGGCTACCCTGTTGTCTTGCCCAGATGTCCTGGTCATATTGCCACAATACGCTGTAGATACTGCTGCAATTTTGTAAGATCTAGGTGCACTAGAACCTTAAACATCCATCACTAAATCTGCCATGTGTCTCAAAGTCATAATGGTTTATGGCACGCGTACTTAAGTCATCAACACTTGAAACCTGACTGCGCTGCTTAAAATAGGATGAGGTAACCATTCGTTTTGCTCATATACATTTTTATTAGACAAACAATTGATTCAGGAATTACTAAAACACATTTGTATCCTAAAATTCAGCAAAAGAGCAGGATCAAATTTCACTTAGACCACGTAAAAAACAATATATGCTTACAACCAATAACCTAAAATTAATCCTAAAAAGCAATGTGCTACGATGTTAATATTTTTATTCCTGACACATCCTCATTCATATGTATTACAAATGTTATCACAATAAAGATTTTTCAGAATAATTTATCAGAAAGTCTTAATTCTATTAAAGACACAGAGGCTCACATCATGCTTCTCTTTCTTTATTAACCCAAAGAGAAAGCGCTCAGCAGCAAGTTTTTTAATGCACCCAGACACAGATACTGTATAACTATGAACAAGGGTGCAGAAAAATATCCCATAAATAACGTTAACGTGAAGAAAATACTTTCAGTCCACAGTCCCTCCAAATATGAGCCCACAGTGTATCACTTCCTCTTTCTTTGCTGCTCAGCATAAGATAAGTACAAATTTCGTTTTACTACATTGTTGTTATATCTCTTGCAGATAATGCTGTATATTTAATATTGTTACCTTTAAAACGCTGGGAGTGCTGCTCGCACTCGCCCGCACCGTTTCTTTCAGTTTTTTCCTCTTCCTCATGGAGAGTTGATACAGCAGCCACGTCTCCAGCGGTTCCCCCTTTTTCCTGATTGCCTTTTATTTCTTTCCTCCGAACCCAGCTCCTTTCCCGCTGGTGTCGGAGGAAGGTTATTTTATCCCAAAACCTTGCTGTTAATCAAGGACTTACCCGCTTACCTCCTGATTGTGTGTATTTTGCTTGCGCACACCTTAGCTCACACTTATTTGTATTTTGTATTGTATTTTGTATTGACTTGCTTGTGTGGAGGGGGAGGCCGTGTGGAACTCTCTTGGAGTGTGGTGCATCCCGCAACCAGCAGAGGGAGCTTTCCATGCTCCAGGTTCTTTTTTCTGTCATCCGGCACTTGCACAACGTATTTCCTTTGATTTTCAAGGGATTTTGCGAGTGCCGGAGACACCGTTGGCAGTCCACGTTCATGCATTCTCTGCATTTGAAAAAAGAAGAAAGAAAAGAGAGATTATTGCTTATAAGGAATTTGTAGAAAAGAGATAATAATTGCTTTCCTATAAGGAAGCTGTGGGACTAAGAGAGAAGGCTCAGATCGAGTATGTAAAGACTGGTAGGGGGTGTCTGTACTTCCGCTCTCTATATGATAGAGGAGAGGCACAGAGGACCCCAGCCAAGATTCTCTATTATTGGTAACGTAGTCGAGCAATCAAGGCCTAGCTTCTCAGGAGGTGATGCAGGCTGGTTCTTAAGTACAGTGTAGTCCCCGAACCCCCACAAAGGAATGTCCACACACTGTATTACTGAAAACACAGTCTTTATATAATTAATATTCAAAGGTATGTACACGATCACAATAACGCACTTTGTACTTGGAAGTCAATAATGATAAATATATACAATTCTAAAGTGGTACCACCAATGTTATCAAATCTCATTAAAGTGCATCAACTGTACGGTTAAAATGTCACACAGATCAATAACGAGGAAACCAGCAATAGAGATAGGAAGGAACGTAAGATGGTTGAAACAATAGGCAGAATGCTGACCCCTACCAATAGGCACAGTTCTGTGTGGAGATCCCCCCACCTGAGCAACCTGTAAATAAAGATATATAGCACAAGCCCAGTCCATATATTGTTCAATAGTCTTATTTCCTCCTATTAAGGTTTTACCCCCCCATGTACCTGGTGGAGTAGAGTTCTCCGAAGATGCGTCAACCGATCCTTCTTGAGTGACTTCCTTTAAAGCAGGAGCCACGGATCGTTGAGAGGCGTTGAGGAACTCGGCGTTCGGTGTCGGGGGAATCAACGGCCCTTCTTGAGTGCCCTCCCTTTAAGGCAGGAGTCACGGGTCATCGAACGTCCGACGGCGAACAGGTTGAACTACGGCAGTGAAGTGGCAACTTCGTTCCTAACGGTGCTCGTCGACGAGAGAGCGTTGGCGTCCTGCAAGGAAGAGGCATGCGGGGCACCTCGGTGACGATAGTTCTGGACCGCAAAGAGATGATGAAGAACTGTGACCCAGCCACGGCGTCGAGTCATCGGCGTCTCTGTGGTCTTTAGGTGGCGGGAAACCCACCGGCGGATGCTCCTTGGCGCGTCGACGGTCAGGCCTTCTCCAGCGGGATAATGCAGGCGACGATGCAGATGAGAGCGTCCGATGATCAAATGAAGTTCTTAGGCAAACGGGAGCACGGCAGCTCCGGTCGGCGATGGTGGTCGTCGACAGTGGCAGACAACAGTCCAAGTGCTTCTCTTTGAGATTCCGCGGCAGGCCCCGTCTCGGGTCGGCAGCCTGTCGAAGGTCTGTCTACCAGGGAGCTTTGGCAAAGATCAGCTGTGCACGATGGTGTCTCATAGCTCGGGAAGAGGGCGCCTTACCAGGTCCTCTCTGCGTCAGTCCTTGGAGGCACAGCAGCTTTCAGATTGTGAAGGAGAGCAACAGCAATTCTTCTCATCCAGCAGGGCTTCAAGGTCAAGCTACAGTTACTCCAGTTACTCGTCGTAGTGGACTTCAGCTTCTGAACACGATTCCTAGCAGTGAGAGGTCCCCAGATATACTGTTGATCTCCCATTCATTCAGCTATTTGCTGCAGCATTTTACGTCTAATGCGGCGCTTAACTATTGCAGGTTTGTGCTCTGCACAAACATAAATTGTTCAATACAGAGCCAGGGAAGTCCGCAATTAGCCACCAACAAGGTTCAAACAGGAAGCACCAAGGTAATACTTGCCCTACCTTATATGTTTTCCCGTCCAGCAACATCCTACCAGCGAACTCAACACACACGATAAAATTTGCACTTCTACAAAGCAGGATTACAGCAGGATTACAGACTTGCCCCTTTCTTCCAATTTACATGACTCCTTGCAAGCACCATTTCATAGAAGCTCCTATGGACTTGTGACACTAATACCATGAGTCAATGGCTGCCCATACCTCAGGGAGCCAACTAGAGAAACACAGACAAGGTCAGTGAAGCACTGGTCGTACTCCAACGAGAATCACTATTTCGCAAACTATTTTTAACCCTTTTTATATAGTTGTTTTTACATGCAGCAAAGATGAGATTTTCACTAATTTCACACATTTGTATGTTCCTCCTATAGGGAGACCTTTTCTATGGCCCAGAAGAATGCAGTCCCATCCAACAGCCGAAACATCAAAGGACGCTGCACGTTAGGTGCCCTGCAGTCCCAACAAGATCAAGCGACTCATTCCCTGACTTAGACCTAAGGTTAGGTCACCCTTCTGTCCAGCATTCAACTTTGGAGAGGTCAAGAGAGAGGAGCTATAAACTGAGCACACCCCTATTAGCAGGACATGAAGTGGTTGTTCCTAAAAATGTAGGCACTCCCATCCCCTGCACACTGCCTAGTATCTGCGGAGCAGATCAATAACTTTCTTTTATTTTGTATTACTAAAATTCATAACACATTTTTTTACAATAAACAATTAGAAAGGTGGAGCATTCAGAGTGAATAATAAGTTCACAAAACGTATATAGACAACAAACAAAAAATGTATTGTACAATATCTCTGAGCCCGACACATTTCGAGTAAAAACTCTTCTTCAGGGGCAAAATCATATTTCACAATCAATTTCTAGAAAAAGATAGAAAGAGGTACAACTTAATATCTTTTTTTAACATTTTTAGCAAGTTCAGTTGTTAGTGAAAACATTCAAAAACATTCAATCATAAATATCATTAGAATATTAGTCAAGAGGAGGCTGGGATAGTCCCTAGTAGCTCAGTTTGTTTGTAAAAGTAAACCTAGGTCCAGTCAGATCAATAGTCATGTGATTACTAATAAATATGGAGAATAGAAAAGATTACAATCATAGAGTCATTTTTCAACAGAGCCAGTTGTCCTAAAGTCTAATTAAGAGTGGAAAAAATTGAAGTTTTTGTATAGAAATATAAAGCATAGCAATTTAAAGCAATTAAAACAAGTAACTTGCCACTTACCAACTATGTAGTAAGCATAGTTGCAACATACACGATGTCCAAAAGGTAGTGAGTGCTTTAGAGAGGAAACGTATTCGTCCACACTGTGTAAATTATGCGAAAAGTAAATAATACACTCCAGATGTCAGTGTAGAGAAAAGTGACGATGCTAGATCAACACTTACATTCAATTCTAAGCGAGTTCTGGCGAGCGGTGTATTGACTGAGTCAAAGAAAGCATGCGGTTCGTGTTAGTAAACAATTCTGCATAAAAGAAAAGAGAGTGAAGGAGGAAATGAGTAGTAGTTAAAAAAGTCCGGATGACACGGGTATCATTAGACCAATAAAACACTTACTGAGTATGGTGTGAGCACTTCAACAAGTGGATAATGGCGAGCCTCATCCCAAGAGAGGAGGATGTGGTTCGTTCATGATGATGCTCTTAAATACTGCAAGGGATGCTGACGTGCGAACGGGCATGCGTGGTAGCCGGTAGGTATCGACGCATGCGTTCTCAAGAAGTAGATAATTGGTGCGCGTCATGGGTCTGACGACACGGAAAGTCGGCGTCAGACACACATGTAAACAACAGAAGTCGCGCATGCGCGAGATTTCACGGCCAAATGCCTGAAGGTTGAAGAGCATCGTTATCAATTCGGTAGTCGGTAAAGAATATATAGACATCACTTGTTAAGAGCAATGGAGAGAAATATATATATAAATAGTAGAATGATAAAGAATAGAATAAAGGGCCGCGAACCAGATAGGTGATGGATAGGTCACGTGATGAAACAGGTCATACCGTCCTCTGTCCAATAGTCTCTCAGTAAAAAACAATGCTGTTCGCCATAAACATTTTAACAATTTTGCAAAGGAAATATCCAACGTCAGGTGTATTACAGTCATTAGTGTGATGTTCATATAGCGCAACTTCTTGTTCAGTTTAACATACACAATATTTTTTTAGAAAAAAGAAATAATTCGACCATTTTGAGCACCCAACCATGGGGTACAATATCTATTGAATCACTATTAACATATAATTTCCCAACAATTGCATTTCAATCCTATGTACATATGTAAATGTGATACAACCAAGATGACTAATTTAAAGGTAACTGGGTACATTGAAAAATGGGGGTTGTGGTCTACACAGATGTAATCGATGTGAACTGGTGTAATTACAATATTAATTAGGTGGTCTGGTCTTCACAAATAAGGGCCAAGATAGTAGTCCTCGTTCATGCCAAGAGGGGCAAGTGAGTCGAGGCAGTGTATCCAATAGAGTTCTTGCTGTGATTGTAGTTTTTGCAAATCCCCACCTCTGGGGAGTGGATATATTACTTCGAGTATTACCATTCTCATTTGTGCTACTGTGCGTTGATGATCTCTGAAATGTCTATACACAGGAGATTTAGTATTCTTAGTACGGATATTGAACTTGTGCTCAGTCCAACGTTCTTTGGCTTTGCTGGTGGATTTCCCTACGTAGCATTTCCCGCAGGGACACCGTAGAGCATAGATGACGTTTTTAGAATCACAGGTAGTAAATTGTTTCAGTGGAATTTTCTTGCCAGTGTTGCCATGTCAGATATAGTCTCCTTCTATCACATTTGAACAGTGTTGGCAATTAAGGCACGAGTAGGTGCCCTTTTTAGGTTTAGACAAGAAGGTTTGGTTGTCGGTTTTCCGTTTTTCTGCTCTGATCAATTTGTCACGAAAGTTTTTACCCCTTTTGTACGCCAGCATTGGAGGTTCAGGGAAGAGTCGATTCAGTTGTGTCTTTGTTTTAATTATGTCCCAGTTTTTGTGGATTATACGTTTGACCTGAAAACTCTCGCTAGAGTACTTTAGTGAATGAATCACACTCCTTTTTCCATTTTTGATCTTTGGGCCCAGTAGGTCTTCGCAACTTTGTATTTTCGTTCTGCGTATTGCTTTATTGATTACATCATCTGGGAAGTGTCTGTCTTTGAACCTGGATTTCATAATGGAATATTCTTCTTGTAGTCTGTCACCTTCTGATGTTATTCACTTGACTCCTCAGGACCAAGGCAAATTCGAGGCATGCATTGGGACCTCACCTATTATAGATATGCATAATGAATGTGATGTACCAACGTTGCTAGCCTAACCCTTTTCCTAGCACAGGAACTGTACTGAGTATCCAGAGACAACCGTTGTCACTCACATGAGGGGGGACATTTGGAGAAGCACTTGTCACTTTAATAGTAAAGTACTCTCGAACTACGAGACCAGAGCAAGAGAAGGAATAAATAACTGACTATGAACTCATTCGAAATGGGGGCCCAGAACAGTAACTTGGTTTTACCCCCAACAGAAAGGCACCCCCACTTCCCTGGAAGAAAATGCTGCAAATTGTCATTCCGAACGATTATGTGTATATGTATAGTTATTATTATTGTTTTTCTGTCGTTAACAATCAGAACTGCTTTCTTTATTAGTGCATGAAGTGTCCCAATCACAGTGCACCCACCAGATAATGAACATCTGGGGCCTACGAAAGCACCCAGACCCTATATAGTCATCCCAGTCCCAAGAAAACCTGATGATAAAAGTAGTGAACTAAATTTAAATGTAATGAGCAATGATTTAGACACATATGAGGTAACAAATGAAGAGAAAAGTTGGAGACAGGATCAGCACGGAATGAATGAAAACACTGAATTGACCACTGCACGCACTCACACACAGGATGCACAGAGACAAGGGAAAGTGTAAATGGCTACAGGGCCTCCAACAAAGGCAGCAGAGAAGGGGAGACTGCCTACCGAACAATAAGTTCCAGAAAACAGTGGAAGTACCCAAGAGGACCCAAGTGAACCACTAGAGAGAGAGGGCATAGCAAAATCCCTCAAAAGAACAGAAGTAGCCACAAAGGAATTCACAGAGAAAACACAAATGCTGATAGACTATTTGTTCCATTCATAGTCAGAGCAAAGAAACTGCACGAGGAGCTGAAAGGCAGGACTATAGAGACTATAACAGCAAGCACACCTGCTCCAACGCAAGGAACTAGCCTCAGGCCTACAACACGACCACGCGCTGGGAAATTTGGGGAGTCAATGGTGGTTAGAGGAAGTCTATGACAACATACAAAAGGGAAGGAAAGGAAACACAAACCCTTCTCCTACCACAGCGATGCAGTCGAGGCAGCCTGGTCCACTGAGACACCCAGAGAGGAAAAGCAGCACAGATGCATTTAGAGACCTAGTCATAGCAAACTACAGGAGAACGCTGAGAATCAAGAGAAGCATGAAGATAACAATTAACTTAATGATTACCTGGACAGCACAGCCCATCTCGGAAACAACATATGGTACCAGCACATGAAGGAAGTAGGACGAAGGCAGTCGGAAGGAGAATGCTTTGTCTGTGCTCTCCTACCATACAGCATGGGAAAATCCAAGATCTTCATGGCTGTAGAAATTTATGTCCCTACAGCACACTGTATGTCACATGTAGCAATGTGTTACACCAGAGGACAAATTATGGGAAAAGACACCTCGTTGATATGGGCCAATGAAAAGGATTACCCGGATGAAGATGGCTATATCCAGGACATTAAAACAAGAAACCGAGCCCACACCAGAAATCATGTGATCAGGTACGAGAACCCTGGCATTAAAGGATCAGGGATAAAATGGGAAGTTAACCCGAGACTGAACGTTCAAGGAAAGACTGCAGAAGAGGCTAAAATCTGGAAGAACAGAGGCCAAATGCAGATCTGGGGGTCAGTGGTCTACCCAGATGGATGGGAGGACGGAGTAGTGATCTGCTGAGCGTGGATGGTCCTTGGAGCCTGCAAGGAAGCAATAGAGAATTTGCAGAGGTTATGCAAAACTCTGTGGCCAAAGCTAATAAAGCTACTAACATGGGTCGAAGATAGAGGGGGACCCCTGCAGATAGTGCCACTGGACAGCCCGAAACTATGTTTCAGAAACAATGGCACAAGGAAGATGGGAGAGAATCAAAACTGCGGACGAATCTTTGAAGCTCCAGGAATGACACAAGGAACTGCAGTTATTATGGACCATTACTGGGCGTGTGGATCCAAGGCATACATAAGGCTGCCGAAAAACTGAGGAGGCATATGCACACTAGTGAACATTCACATTCCCACGCTAGTGATCCCTAAGAATGATCTGAAGTTGGACAGTTTCCCGAAAGCAGATGCTCACCTAAGAAGAAGGAGATCTGTGGAACTGGTATCCAGGATGAAGAGAGAAAATTACTTTTCTCCCAAATCAGAAGAGGCATTCCATGCAATCCCGTACGAACACAGGCTGTTCAGCCTCACCTCAACAGCATTCACAACACTGCTCTTGCCCCATATCCAAGTTGGAGTGAATACTAAATGGTTGCAGATGGGAGTTATTGCAGACCATCAACACCACTGTAAAATGATTCAATGCGATCAAAGAAGAGCTGATAGCAATCAGACTGATGACCCACCAAAACAGATATGTGCTTGACATGATCAATGCGATGGATGGAGGTGTTTGTGCAAAAATCGGAGAATCATGTTGCATATTTGTACCATCACACGATGAAGAAAACGGAACCCTAACAGAGGCCATAAGCATGTTGACAAGCCTGAAAAACTAGATGATCGATGAAAGTGATGAAGTGGATGATGACAGCTGGTTTGGAGACCTATTCTTGTGGGTCCCACAATGTATGGCAGATATATTCAAGTTTATGGGAGCTCTACTAGCAATGGTATTGCTAGGATTCTGTGTTGTCAAGATAATCATTACACAGTGCCAGAAAACTGCGAGGAAAGCCATAGGGATGAAAATAATGGTTGATGTCGAGCTAGTGTGGAAGCCCTGAGAGCTGACTGATGAAGAAATAAGAGACTTTTTGAAAGCCAGCAAATTTGCGCCAGAGGTAACAATGTTCACATACCCTAAGAAATGAAGAAGGTATGAAGGAAAATGGATCTACTGCAGCCCAAATGGACAATGTCAGCTAATGACACGGAACAAAGACGAACATGTGAAAACAGCAGGGAGTTTGAAGGGAGTGATAAAAATATGGAATCCAAAGGCTCACACATTCACACCATCATGTACAAACGCTGAAGACGATGAGCATGACACCGAAAAATCAAAAGAAATGAATGCAAAGGAGTTTGCAGAAGTGGTCGATGAACCGACCAGAGGGGGGAGTATAGAGGAGGTCCCAGACATGGCCTGCACCCCTTCCCCTCATTTCAAGGTACCAGGAGCATACTCGCCAAGGTATGTGATGTATGAAGAGCAAATGAACCTACAAAGAGCTGCACTGGGACTCTGCCCAGTATACATCAGAAGATCCATACCGGTTGAAGCACCCATAACCAGACAACCCTGGGCAGCACGGCACCCTATCAGGCAGCCATACCAGCCGCTGATACGAAACGAAGAGTACCTACAGACGGTCCATGAAGAGACCCAAAGAGCCCTAATGGAAGGCCAGTGGAAATGACTTAAGGGCATGTACAGACTCGTGAATGAACAAAAGCGGCTATCAAAGACAAGCACTCCAGTGCGAGTAACTACGAAAATAAATGTAATGGACACAGAGAAGAGACAATGTTAAAACGTAAGGAAACAGTGCTACGAGACAAGATGGAAGCAACCAAAATGTTAAACGTGTGTAAATAGGCTTGAAACGCAAGATGCTAAGAAATCGATACTGCTTGCAATGCTTAGTAGAAGATAGAGTGGCAAGCACTTATATCTACCTCAATAAGGCACATTATACAATTGTGACTCCATTTTGTAAAAGCAGAAATGTACCCAGGCTGCCAGAGGCCTGACAGGCCAAGTTTCGTAACCCAGCCAAAGGCAAGAGAAGGAGCGGAATCGAAACTCAACAAAGACCGGCTCATGCCTAGGAAATCGAGGTCAACCAGAGAAGGGGAGGAGAGCGTCAGCTAACAAGACTCAAACTTCAGAGCATACCAGCCTGCCTCATGAAGGTCAAGATAAGGGGGGCCCGTGCCGGTAGCGAGGCTGAAACAGAATTAAATGCACTAAAAGCTGGAAACTGGAGCAGATTCATGGTGAACTAACATGTGACCAGCCAGGCGTGAAGAAGTACCACCGCCTGATATCATCCAGGACCCGAGGATGCCATAACTTTTCCCGATAAGAGACTACAGTTTCAAGGCCATCCTTAGCCAACTAATTGACACATCGCCCTAAAACACTGATTGATGGAAGGGAGGCAGGGTGAAACTTGGGACACCAGGCACATGGTGTCCATTCTGCATGCTGCTAATTAAAACAGGGATTTATGTCTAGGGGTGTAACCTGCTGTCATGATCTCTGCTTCCAAAAGGTCAGGGTTTTCCCAACTCCCTTGGAAGCAGATCCATAACCCAGGTTCCGAGTGCCAACCAGTCCCAATTGGGACCTTTTGGACCCAGTCCTGGCGCCAGTGGCACCAGGCTCATAAATATGCCCAGTCCCAGCGCTGGAAGTGCCGGGCTCATAATGCTTGGGTGGACTTACCTGCAGCAGACCATGCTGCTTACTTGCCTGCCAGTTGAGCCTCTGATCCTCTTCTGTTTGGAACTACTTTTCCTGTTGGGTGGGGCAGGAGCCACTCCCTAGGTTCAGAACACTGGAACTCTTCTGGAAAGCAGGAACTATTTTCTTACCTAGGCGTGGCTGTGGAAGGAGACACCTAAGCACTACCGGAGGCTATTTAAAGCACACCCGATGGATGAATCTTGCTTTGCGTTATTCTGCATCCTCTGCAGCAGAACGCTCATCGTGTCTTCTGCATCTGATCCTGGGCTTAAGGAAAAAGGCTTACCATCCTGAATCCAGTCTTCAGCAACACCTATAAAGACAAGAAAGAACAGGTTAGCATTACAGTCTTCAGTGACAGCGCTTCACTTACCTGGTCCATCGGCTGTCACCAACGCCTCGCGCTGCATTCCGGCATCTGAAAGACAAAGGCTTACCTACTCTTCGTGCGCTCCGGAGGTCTTCGCACTGCATTCCGGCATCTGAAAGACAAAAGCTTACCAACTCTTTGCACGCTCTGGAGGCCTTCGGCGCTGCATCCCGCACCTGAAAGACAAAACAAGGTGCGTTTAAAGACATTGGGCAACTTTAATACTCACGTGCCATTACTCCTTTCCACATCTAACCCAGTGGGTATTCCGGCACCCTGCAGCCGCTCCGAACTTGTACCTGCAAAATAAAAAGAAAGTTAGAGCGCATCGTGAAGCAGGCAACAAGCGCTTACTTACGTGCTTCCAGGCGCTTCTATTCATCACACGGGCTCCATCTTCAACTCACTTCAGCCCGTCATCCGCCATCGCCGGAACCCTGCAAAACAAGAGACATCATTACTAAAGAATTTTAAAGACATTAGAATTACTCGAAACTTACCGTTCGTGCAGTAAACGACGGACAGCAGTCCTCTGAAGTCAAGAGGCCTGCTCCCCTTATCCAGTGAAGAAACTGGTTACAGCACCCTGCCCCGAGGCAGATGGAGAGCACGGCGTTCACTTACCTAAGGTGAGAGCGTTAACCTTTGGGGTTCTACAGGAGAAGAGAAAGGGAAGAAGAGAGAGACATTCAATAACCCAGTTCATTAATCCCATATTTTCTATCTGCAGACATCTTACCCTTCGAGTCAGACATACAGTGCACAGAGGTCCAGCCCAAAGAGCCAGCCGTGTGTTACACATCACCTTTGAAGATACGGTATACGCCCAGTCAAGACCGGCGCCTGTACGGGAATCAGGTGAGCGTTACAGAACGCAAAGCCTACCGCAAAACTCCCGTCCAGGTGCTATGGAAACCTCGGATACCGACCAGCTAGCCCAGTTACTTGGGGAACTAAGGGCAGAAGTGCATGCAGCCCGTCAGGAAACGAACGCTCTAAGAAGGGAACTGATTATTTCCAAGGAGCGAACAGATGATCTCGCTAGACAATTGCTACAGTCACAAGCCGGACAGACCCCGTTACCCGCATCTGGGGGAAATCTTCCTTCTACATCCTCTATGAATCCAGTGCAGATCAACCTACCTGGGAATGTACCTCTGGCTCCGCCCGAACGATTTTCTGGTGACCCAAAGAGGTTTGCAGTATTTATCAATCAGTGCCGGTTGCATTTCTTATGCCGGCCAGCAGCCTTTCCAACTGATCAAGCTAAAGTAGCTTTCGTGCTTTCGTACGTTAGTGGCAATGCGGCAGACTGGTCGATCCCTCTAGTAAATCAAGATGATCCGGTCCTCCATGATTTTCAAGCTTTTCAGCTCAGTATGGAAAAACTGTTCGCAAGACATTCACAGGGGCAGGCCTTGGACAATGAGCTTCTTTTGTTGCGACAAGGTAATCAAGACCTTTTGGCTTATATTGCGTCTTTCAACAGACTGATAGTGGAAACTCAATGGCCTGAGGACAAAAGGATTACGCTGTTTTATAGAGGTCTACGTGGAGAGCTCAAAGATGTGTTAGCCCAAGTAGTGAATCCCCCACAAGATTGTTCGGACTATATAGACTTAGTCGTTCAAATAGATCACAGACTGCAGAACAGGAAGGCTGATCGTTCCAAGTTTGATGCTCGAGTATTTTCCAAACCGCCAACTCCTTCCAAAGGAGTAGACTCCGGGGAACCCATGCAAATAGGGGGCCTGAAAGGTCCTCTAACACAAAAGGAGCGGGAAAGGAGAAAACAGTTGCAATTATGCCTCTATTGCGGAAACTCAGGGCACTTTCTTCAAGACTGTCCGGTGAAACCTGCCAAGAAGGCAGTAGGAGCTGCAGTTACCAAAGTTACAAACTCTGAGCAGGGAAACGACCTCGCCTGACAAGAATAGAGGTCCTCTTGCCGAGCGTGAAAACCAGTTCCGTGACCTCGCATTTCGTGATACCTATGGTCCTCATTAGCCCTGATAATCCGGATCGATTACATGCAATTGAAGCTTACGTCGACAGCGGTGCCATCGGCAATTATGTGGATCATGAAATGGTTTTGAGGATGAATCTAACTCTTTGTCCCAAGGCTGTAAAGGACGTCATTACTACGGTGGATGGAACGGAGATAGCCTCCGGACCAGTAACGCATACCACTCAAGAACTGACGCTAGTAAGTCAAGATGGACACCATGAGAAGATCGTGTTCGATGTGATCAAGGCTCCTCAGTTTCAGATTATTCTAGGAATACCTTGGTTAGAGAAACACAATCCTCTGATCGACTGGCGAGCAAGAACGGTCCAGTTTCCAGAATGTGTCTCTACTTGTCACCCTCCACCTGGTGTTGCACTGGCAGCAATTTCTTCAGAGACTCCCCAGTTACCTCCCGAATACCTAGAATACCAAGATGTTTTCCGGAAGGATCAGGCTAACTCTCTACCTCCTCATAGGTCTTATGACTGCCAGATAGACCTGATACCTGGATCTACTCCTCC
Source organism: Ambystoma mexicanum (assembly GCF_040938575.1). Taxonomy (NCBI): domain Eukaryota; kingdom Metazoa; phylum Chordata; class Amphibia; order Caudata; family Ambystomatidae; genus Ambystoma; species Ambystoma mexicanum. Next base: position 349,100,778 of record NC_090935.1, read on the forward strand.
TTGTAGTAGAATTTATGCCCTCACCGAGCCTGAGAACCTTCACCTTCGACAATACCTGGATCAATACCTGGCAAATGGGTTTATTCGTCCTTCCAAGTCCCCTGCTTCTTCAGCTTTGTTCTTCGTTCCAAAAAAGGAAGGAGACCTTAGAACTTGTATAGATTATCGCTCCCTGAACCAGATCACCGTCAAGAATAGATATCCGTTACCTTTGATCCCTGAACTCCTGGACCAAGTCAGAAAAGCATGCATATATACAAAGCTGGATCTTAGAGGAGCCTACCACTTGGTACGAGTAAAAGAGGGAGGCGAATGGAAGACGGCCTTCCGCACCAAATATGGGCTATTTGAATATCAGGTCATGCCCTTCGGACTTTGCAATGCCCCGGCCGCCTTTCAATATTTTATGAACGATGTCCTCAGAGAGCTCATAGATGTGTGTGTTGTTGTTTACATTGACGACATCCTCGTTTATTCTTATCGGAATCTGAACATCGGAAACACGTGAAAATGGTCCTCGAAAGATTGCGCCAACACAAACTTTTCGCTAAGTTGGAAAAATGTGTTTTCAACGTGACTGAAGTTGAATTCTTGGGATTCATATTATCACCTAGCGGAGTGCGTATGGATTCAAAGAAGGTCGATGCAGTTCTCAAATGGCCATTACCATCCTCCGTAAAAGGTGTGCAAAGCATGTTAGGCTTCGCTAACTTTTACCGCAGGTTTATTCCCGAATTTTCTCGAATAGTCCAGCCCATCACTGCCTTGTTAAAGAAAAACAAACGTTTTGAATGGTCTACCAAAGCAGAACAAGCTTTCCAGGATTTGAAGACTAAATTTATCTCTGCCCCAATCTTAAAACACCCTCGCCCCAAACTCCCCTACATCGTGGAAACTGATGCTTCAAGCCTTGCCATGGGGGCAGTTCTATCACAAAAGGACCCGGTAACCAATCAGTTGCATCCTGTGGCATTTTGGTCCCGCAAATTCTCGCCTCCTGAAATCAATTACACGATTACTGACAAGGAACTTCTGGCTATCAAGTCTGCCTTTAAGGCTTGGCGGCATTATCTGCTGGGGGCCCGACACACCGTTACTGTGATTACGGATCACCGAAACCTGCAATATTTGAAAACCGCAAAAGCCCAATCCTCTAGACAACTCCGTTGGGCATTATTCTTTGCCGAGTTTGTCTTCATAATTACCTATCGACCTGGTACAAAAAACGGTAAAGCTGATGCCCTTTCTCGGATGGGAGTGGAAGAACACTTGATCAACCCTAAACCTGTACCAATCATTCCCGAACAAAGAATTCTGGGTGTAATCGCCACACAATCCATAGAGGAAGTTAAGGATAAAGCCAGGCAACTTGTAACTCCAGCAGACATACAGAATTGGCATCTGCAGGGAAAGGACTTTGCAGTAAAGGACAACTTATTGTATTTCCAAGAACGATTATACCTGCCCAGCACAGATTTACAGAAAAAAGTAATCTCTTGTTATCACGATTCTTTAATGGAAGGACATCCCGGTATGGCCAAGACCTCAGAAAAGATCAAGCGCTACTTCTGGTGGCCGTCTTGGAAAAAAGATATCAGAGACTTTATAATGTCCTGTGGAGTATGCGCCCAAAACAAGAGTCAAAAGGAAAGACCAGCAGGCCTCTTATGCCCTATTGACATTCCACCTCGCCCTTGGCATACGCTTTCTATGGACTTCATCACCGATCTACCTCCATGCTCCGGATACAATACGATTCTAGTAATCGTGGACTTATTCTCCAAGATGGCGCATTTCATTCCGCTCAAAGGCTTGCCAACAGCAGCAACTCTGGCCCGAGAATTTCTCGAAAACATCGTCCGACTGCACGGTTTTCCTTCGGTTCTAATTTCGGATCGAGGTAGTCAATTTATTTCTCATTTTTGGCGAAGTTGCTGTCGGTCGGCTCAAATTGATGTGAGACTATCGACCAGTCACCACCCTCAGACCGACGGACAAACCGAGAGGACCAATCAAACTCTGGAACAGTATTTACGCTGCATGCTGCAACAAACTGAAAAAACTTGGAAAGACATCCTTTGGATAGCCGAATATGCCTACAATAACTCTGTCCATTCGGGAACTGGGAAAACCCCGTTTTTTCTTTTATACAGCAGTCACCCTCGAAGCTCGGAGTTGGATACCCTCCAAGATCTTGAAACACCAGCAGTAGACTACCTGCATTCTACAATCACCCAAGCCTTTAAGGAAGCTGTTTCTCACCTTCAAAGGGCTAAAGAACAATACAAGAAAGGAGCAGATCAACATTGGAAGGAAGCCCCTCAATATCAAGTAGGGGATCAAGTCTGGTTATCCACCAAATATCTACCTCTAAAAGGGCCACGCACATTCAACCCAAGATACCTTGGTCCCTATTCCATCACTACCATAGTAAACCCAGTAGCGGTCAAGTTGGACTTGCCCCCGCACATGAAGATACATCCGGTCTTCCACGTCTCTCTATTAAAACCCGTGCAACCTCAAACCCGACTAACTAAATCTCCAAAACCCATCCTAGTTGATGGAGAACTCGAGTTTGAAGTCAAAAGCATTCTGGACTCCAAGATCTCCAAATCTAAACTATTTTACCTCATTGACTGGAAAGGCTACGGCCCCCAAGAGAGATCCTGGGAACCTGCTGAATATGTCCATGCTCCTCGCCTAATCAAAAGATTTCACCGAACATTTCCTGACAAGCCAAAACCCCCGGAGAAGACCGGTTTGGGAGGGGCCTTGAGAGGGGGTACTGTCATGATCTCTGCTTCCAAAAGGTCAGGGTTTTCCCTACTCCCTTGGAAGCAGATCCATAACCCAGGTTCCGAGTGCCAACCAGTCCCAATTGGGACCTTTTGGACCCAGTCCTGGCGCCAGTGGCACCAGGCTCATAAATATGCCCAGTCCCAGCGCTGGAAGTGCCGGGCTCATAATGCTTGGGTGGACTTACCTGCAGCAGACCATGCTGCTTACTTGCTGCCAGTTGAGCCTCTGATCCTCTTCTGTTTGGAACTACTTTTCCTGTTGGGTGGGGCAGGAGCCACTCCCTAGGTTCAGAACACTAGAACTCTTCTGGAAAGCAGGAACTCTTTTCTTACCTAGGCGTGGCTGTGGAAGGAGACACCTAAGCACTACAGGAGGCTATTTAAAGCACACCCGATGGATGAATCTTGCTTTGCGTTATTCTGCATCCTCTGCAGCAGAACGCTCATCGTGTCTTCTGCATCTGATCCTGGGCCTAAGGAAAAAGGCTTACCATCCTGAATCCAGTCTTCAGCAACACCTATAAAGACAAGAAAGAACAGGTTAGCATTACAGTCTTCAGTGACAGCGCTTCACTTACCTGGTCCATCGGCTGTCACCAACGCCTCGCGCTGCATTCCGGCATCTGAAAGACAAAGGCTTACCTACTCTTCGTGCGCTCCGGAGGTCTTCGCACTGCATTCCGGCATCTGAAAGACAAAAGCTTACCAACTCTTTGCACGCTCCGGAGGCCTTCGGCGCTGCATCCCGCACCTGAAAGACAAAACAAGGTGCGTTTAAAGACATTGGGGAACTTTAATACTCACGTGCCATTACTCCTTTCCACATCTAACCCAGTGGGTATTCCGGCACCCTGCAGCCGCTCCGAACTTGTACCTGCAAAATAAAAAGACAGTTAGAGCGCATCGTGAAGCAGGCAACAAGCGCTTACTTACGTGCTTCCAGGCGCTTCTATTCATCACACGGGCTCCATCTTCAACTCACTTCAGCCCGTCATCCGCCATCGCCGGAACCCTGCAAAACAAGAGACATCATTACTAAAGACTTTTAAAGACATTAGAATTACTCGAAACTTACCGTTCGTGCAGTAAACGACGGACAGCAGTCCTCTGAAGTCAAGAGGCCTGCTCCCCTTATCCAGTGAAGAAACTGGTTACAGCACCCTGCCCCGAGGCAGATGGAGAGTACGGCGTTCACTTACCTAAGGTGAGAGCGTTAACCTTTGGGGTTCTACAGGAGATGAGAAAGGGAAGAAGAGAGAGACATTCAATAACCCAGTTCATTAATCCCATATTTTCTATCTGCAGACATCTTACCCTTCGAGTCAGACATGCAGTGCACAGAGGTCCAGCCCAAAGAGCCAGCCGTGTGTTACACATCACCTTTGAAGATACGGTATACGCCCAGTCAAGACCGGCACCTCTACGGGAATCAGGTGAGCGTTACACCTGCCCAATCACAATGGCCCAAGTTATCTGGAGTCCTATAGATACTGTAACCAATAAGACGTCGTAGTTGTAGTGACGTCTATCACGCGTGATTTAGAGGGATGGGCATAGACGCCCACCCGATAAGAGTTATCCAATCCACATGGCCTATTATCATATACAGATATAACACCTATACTTAAGTTACCTTTCCTAACCAATTATATTGCATGATGATTTTTTATAGAATTAGACGTCAGTGATGACGAGTTTTGCCTATAACAATGAATGTTCGACTGAAGTTCGAGGAAGTTGGAGCGAGACAGATGATCGCAATGCTGCTGATTTCCATTTGTTTCTCTGATGTACTTGTCATTAAACGGACTGCCCTTTGCCAACATACTGAGTCCTCATTATTGAGTCATGCTGGAGTAAGTGAATCCTGCACCCCCTTTCCTCACATGGTGCAGCTATCTTGTCTTACAAGTTCTAGAGAGTGAGCGCTGACCTATGGGCCCGTCAGTGATTTCCTCTCCTCCGGAACAAGTGGACCACGTGCCCTGCTCTCCTGCATTACATTGTGGCTGCCATATTGTTGTTCCCCACTGCAAAACTCCTGGCTATGTCTCCCTTCTCCCACATCTGTCCAGCTGGTGAGTGTTTTCCTGCAGGTGGGTAATGGGGGTCGCTTAGCTGCCAGCATTCATAACAAGGGATACCACCCTCCTTTCCTTGCTAATTCTTCTTAGTGTGCCCCTCTGCTGATCTGGTCAAGCCTGTGGCGATCTTTCCGGCAGCCATGCAACTGGGAATCTCTATGCATCTGCCCATCATCTCTGTATCCTTCCCAGGGCCCATACACCACCCATGCCCCCTCATTGTCCCAAACCCATCCAGTTTTCCTCCACATAAGGCACCCAGCTCTTCGCCACTTCTGTTGGCCAACCTGGCTGGTAACAACCCTTTTCTCAAGCGGCATGCATTTTCAGTGATTAAGTCCTTATTGGTGGTGTTCTAGCTTGTAGCACTCTCTCACAGTTCTATAGGCATGGTGCAGAAGACAAAGGCTCATCATGACCAGGAGAGATTCAGGAGCCTGTTAGAAAGAAAGCTGCAATCTCTAGAAATCCATGGCCACCTTTGTATTTGGAGCAGTTACTATTTGCTTTAAATCTACATTGTTTACATTGTACCTGCAGATGCCCAGAGCATGTCTGAGAGTGTACAGAGTTTGTCAGAAAGCATGCATAGCAATGGTGAAGGGGAGCAAAACATGGCATGGGTTGTGCAGATCCCTTTTTACGGTGAGTGTAATATGGAAGGAATTTCAATAAAACGGTGGCCTTTCCATTACAGATGCTGCTATGGTGGCTTCATAATAGTTGGTCCCACTGGCCATGATTGACTTTCTGACGCTAACCAGAGGTTGCAATATTTTGGGGGAATGAGTGTTCCACACATCAGATGATGACATTGAACAAGCAAGGAAACACGAAATATTTCTAAATATTTCAGGCTGGCTATTATGAGTGTGATGTAAAATCAGAATTTACGAAGAGGCAATATTTTTGATAATGAACTGCAATAATGAGGATTTTATTCTTAACCTTTGCAAGTATGTACGAGAAGCTTTTATCATTAGGGATCTTTTAATGGAGACTGTACATAGCCATTTTATCTGGTTGCAGGTTGTTGTTTTATTGGGAATGTCTTATACTACCTTATGTTGTGATTATTGGAATGTTGGGATAATTGGACCAATTTTAAAACTGTAATATAATTATTGTTTTTGTTTTACTGGAGAAGTCTAAATAAAGATATTTGAATTTAATAATAATTATTTGTTCACTCAAACACCCTGGGTGGTGCGGTCTGAAAATAAGACTTAATTAATTTGTTTGATGTTTCATATAGTGCTGCATCGGCTGGGAATCCAGTTTCACAGCACTTGATAACCAATGTTACTAATTACCCTCATTATTGCCCGCATTGTGGTACTCAATTTCTTGAGTTTGGTGGGAAGAAGGGCTGAGTTGACTTGGGCAGGGGCATAACACATAGAATCGTCTTGTTCCCAGGGCTTTCATGTTCTGCTTGAGCTATCCTCCCGACTAAGACAAAGCAAGCGCAGGAAACAAAGGCATCTAGCACTCTATTAATAGCTGGAGTTAAGGTTAACAAATTAAAGCTATTGCACTTCAGTTTCCTGCATAATACCATCAGTTATCTTGCCGACAAACCTACCAGGTAACATTAGAAGGCAGGTAAGCGCCAGACTGCACAGAGAACTGCAAAAGGGATAAGATCAGGAAGTAAACCCTCTCCGACTAGGAACCGTGAATATGGACATCATTGCGCGTGGCGTCAGTCTGGCACCTTCTATTCTGCATTTCAGAAAACGGCGGGAGACGCCTCTCTTCACAGTACATCTCGCAGACTGATACTCTGTTAAACCTCCCTGACCCCAACTGGGGCAGTCTTTCCCTCCCTAACATTTCTCCCCAGCCCCATCTCTCTACACCCTGAAAGTACCCACAGTATTCCAGCCTTCTAATTGTGCACATATTTTTGGATGCTACCGTTGTTTCCCAGCTAGGTGTCTGCCCTAAAAAAAAAAACATTGCTTGCATGCCTACATAAATACTTACACACGTACACAAATACTTACACACTTAATGCCAGACGACCTACCTGGTCGGCTTCTGAGACAGTATTTTTGTCATACCATGTAAATATGGTGGCCTAAACAATGAAGATCGGTCTCTAAAATGTATGGACGGAGCACAATGAAGCCTCGATGAATAGCACTGGGCCAGTTGCTGGCACACGTGTAGTAAGTGAGGTTGCACTGTCGAATGAGAAAACAACTGAAAGATAGAGCTAGATGCATGTATGTGGCAGAGCACCCTCCCACCTATCACACACATGCGCAGTGTGCATATGCATGTTTTATTTATTTTTTAAACCTGTTTCTTATTGATTTGGCAGCACCAATGAAGCCACACATACCCCCCTACTCCATCCAGCACCCCCATTATTTAAATCTATCCATTCACATCTTGAAGGTATATTATTTTAAAAATGCAAAACACCCACGAAGGCGTTATTTTCTTTATGTTTTGATTATTTCTTTATAATTAAATGTTAAAGTAGAGATTGTTTGATTTCTTCCTTTTAACTTTGCTATTTTCAGTAGACATGTTTACTACTTCATTTTCAGTAAGCTTTATTTCAGTAATGTTTATTTTTTGTAATTAAATTATGCAAATATTCTTATCTTGTGATGCTTGTCGTTCTAATCTTTTTTTATATTTAATCAGTAATAACGTATACTGGTGGTAGGCAGACAAAAAACAACAGTGCGGCTTTCTACTACTTAATTACTAAAAGTACTTATATCTAATGCAGGGCACCTGACAGAGTCTATTCCTACTTCCATCGGTGTCAAACAAGGGTGTAACCTTGCCGCAGTACTTTTCAATCTGTACCTAGCGGACATCGAGGGAATTTGGGACAATACCAAATCTTTTGCAGTGCGCCTTGGTAAGTTACATCTGTCATGGCTAGTTTATGCTGATGATGTCCTCCTCTTGGATAGTACACACTCAGGTATCCAAAATAAACTGGAATGTTTTTCTCACTATTGCAAAGTAAATAACTTACCTGTGAATTTGTTGAAATCCAACATTATTATTCTTTCATCTCGTAAAAAATTACGTAAATTCTGTTGGCATATCGATTCACAAGAAATTCAGTTGGTTGATCATTTAACATACTTAGGTTATCATCTGGCAAATAACTCCTCTTCGACATTCTGGCAGAAAGCATTAGCGGAGAAAGTAATTCCATTATTTGGGCAAATGAAAATAATTTTTCATAAATATTGTACATTTTCTTTGATACCCCTATTTGAATTTTATTTAAAGAAGGTAGAGGCGATCATTCTTTATGGATTGGATCTTTGTTTGTTAGACCTAGATTTCTTCCTTAACAAACTTCAAGCAAAGATCTGGAAGTCAATCTTGGGTCTACCAAATTATTTACCCAGCTCACTACTTCACCATGAGTTGGGACTAAACTCCCTTGCTTCATGCCATAAATGGCGTATTCTCAACTCATATATAAAAATGCGCTTTCCTCAACCAAATTCATTGAATGAGGATTTACTAATTATGTTAAATCAGTCTCAACCAATGTCTATAGTTCGATTCAAGAAACGTTTATTTGCAATGTTGTCTGAGATCAATATTCTCCCTGAAGAATTACAAGTAAAATGGAGATTGGCATAGAAGTGTTTTTTCCTAAATGATTGGGCTGCAACTTCTGATCGAATTGCTTCTTACTCCTCTTGTCAGAATATGTTGATTTTAGGCACAAGCAAGTTCCCCACTTGCAATACCTAAATCAATGCCCCTGTGCCGAGTCTCGTGCACTGTATATGCGTTTCCGTTTGGATCTATTCCACACCAAATCTAGAACCAAGCATTGGCTTACTTATAGTCGTCCTTTGCAAAATTTAGCCTCCAGATTTTGTAATAACAAAGAGTGTATAGAAACTTTAAAACATCTTTTACTTTTTTGTCCCTAATTTGAAATGCATAGGTTAAACATTCTGAAGACCTTTTGTTCTACATACACAGAGTTAGGACGTGAACTCATATGGGCTAGATGTATGTGGGGAACAAATAATTCCATAATCCTTGCAACAGCACGTTTTCTTCGGATTATTGATTCCGCCCTCATTTCCCAAGGTGACTTGTAATGTTAATATATTAGGAAAAATATTGTCTTTCCGTTCTGAAGGTCATCTATTTTGCTTTGTCTGTTAGGTCTGTAAGTGCATTTGATGTTTATTCTGTTTATTTCCAAATTGTGGTCAACAATGTTTTAATTTGTGTTAAATTTTAGTTCATGTGTTAATCCTATCTCATCTATTCTTGTTGTTATAAAGATGTTTTATATTGTAAAAATGATGTTATTTTTAAAGTTGTTACGATGGTATTAATTCTCTGGTATATTTTTGTAAAGGTGCGTTAGCATCAAAAACAAAATAAAAAATAAAAAAAATAAAAAAACAGTGCGGCTTTCTTCCGTTTCAATAGAAGAAAGCTGATCTCGATTGCAGTTGCCTTTAATATAAACGCAATGGCTTATATTGGGGTTGGGGGTGGGGGTTGGCAAGTAGAAAAGGGCATGCTGTGAGCGGGGTGTGGTGCCTCGTTATTTACCTTTCCAGTGCTGTGTGACACTGCACACCGTGCTAGAATTTCCAGAAGGGTTGTGGCATCAGGGATTTTAGACACTGCACTATAAAGACCATGTGAACAAACATGATCAATTGAACTAGCTATGCAATTTCTTTTAAATGAAAACAATCCCGCCCATAAGTAACCAATTCCAAGAAGAAGGAAGTAAAATTGTTTGCACAGTAGATGCTCAAAGGTCCATGTGCCTGCAACTGGATCCAGCAGAATTATTATTATTTTTTTTTTTACCTCGACGAGAACAATGAATTACGGGACATTTTGCTTCCCCTTCTCAAAAGCAACCATTGAGGGATTATGAGGAGAACATCAAGCACCAGAGTAGTAGAATAAACCCCCAAGCAGTCCTACAGCTGGAGTACAATAACAAGAGATTGTTTCCTCCAAGAGGTCTTCATCTCTAATATTTTGGAAAGGGTATTTTCCTTCCAAGTAGCTGCTGCAGAATGTGCAGATGTGTTCAAGGGGCTCAGCTGCTGACATTGAAACCTCAAACCAAGGCCCTATTCCCTCACCAGAGTTCAACCATCATTGCTCAATTTTGGCTAAATTACTGTACCACGCTTTGACTCAAAACGTCAATATGTGCTTTTATTTTGTATTTGCATTTCATTTGTAATTTATATAGTGCTTTACACCAAAGCTCTGAACAAAAGACACTGTCAGTTCAATCAAAGGAAAATCACAGACTTTGCAAAATGTCGTTTTAAGACTGGAGAAGGTTATTTTTAAGAGAAGTACAAAATGAAGAATAATGAGTAAATAAGCAACGAGAACGAGCAAGAGAGTTTCAGTGATATGGGGCAAGAACGAAACCGTGACTGAGCACAAGGGGGGTCAAGGAACTGATAATAAAAATTGAATCTGCAAACGTAAAGCACGAGAAGAGACATACAAGGAGACGAGAGATGAAAGATACAGAGGCACAAGTATAAGAGGGGTCTTTAAATAAAATACAAAGAAAATTAAATTTAAGGCATCAGTAAAAAGATAGCCATCCAACAGAAGATAGTGACAGTGAAATAGAATCACGAGGAGTAAGTAAATATAACAAACAAACAGAAGCATTAAAGACAGAATTTAATGGAGCCAAATGAGAGACAAGGAGACCAAAGAGTAAGGAAGAGTAATAAAATAGACATGAGAAGGAATTAGAAGTTAAACGTAAGAAAAGGACAAGCTTTCAGAATTTTGAAAAGGTGATTTTGACAGGAATGACATATAGTCAGGATATGATTAGAAAAAAATAAATCAGTATCAAGAGAAAGACCAAGATTACGAGAAGAACCAGAGATAGGAAGTAGAGAACCAAGGAAAGAAAAAGATTGAATAGGAGAAGCAGGAGTAAAAGTGTTAGCCAGAAAAAAGAGAACTTCCGTTTTGGTAGTGTTCAGAACGGGAAAGTGATCAGACATGCACATTTTGATGGCTGAAAGGCAAGAAGCAAGATTGTTATGAACAGAAGACGTGAAGGAAGAGAAAACAGAAAGAGCTTGGTATCATCCTCAAAATAAATGATGCGATTTACTGGTATAAAGAGAAAAGAGAAACAGTCTAAGAACAGAGCCCTGGGGAACACCATGAAGAAGAGGTGAAATATTATAAGAGGTCCCAGCCCAAGTAACTGCTTATGTGCGGTTATATGTAAACATAAGACAATTGCACAGTATACTGTCTAATACAGTTGCAAAGACATATTGCTTCCTCCAAGGGCCTGTGCAACGATTTATGGCACATCCGGCAAAGTGAAATCTTGCCTTGATGGCTTGCTTTAAATGCAGAATTAGTCAATGTTTTCAGGCACAATGGGCCTCATTACGACCCAGGCGGTAAGTTACCGCCTGGGCCGTGACTTTACCACCATGGCGTAAACTACGTTTACGCCATGGTGGTTGGCGGATTTACCGCCCCATTCCAACCTTGGCGGGGCGGTAAATCCCCATTTACCCATTTTCCCTTCCCCATTTTGCCCCATAGGGCATAATGGGAGTGGGGAAGGCGTTAATTACGGCACCGTAAATTACGGTGGCGTAATTAACTCCATGGTCCCTTAGCGCCATGGATTTTAACACCTGCTAAAAGCAGGTGTTAAAACCTCCATGGCGCTAAGGGACCTCGTAATCAGGCGGTAAGGGTCGGCGCTGTTTACGCCGCCGTAAAACCCTTACCGCCTGAGTTGTAATGAGGCCCAATGAGGTATACTCTTTTTTTTTACTTAAACCTAGCTTTGGGAGCAAGCAGAAAGCTGCTCATTGGCAGGGTTTACTGGCGTACACTAGATGGTTACAGAAGGTAGGGGGAATAAGTCTTTACAACATAGCATGCCATATAGAGGTGTTGGGAATAGTTAACTCTTACCGTTAGTGGGGATCATGTAAAAGTGCTGCGATGACACCTGGGATGGAACGACGACTGAGCTGTAAAGGGTGGTCACAAAGGGCGGTCATTACTAAGCTGGGTGGAACACAAGGGGGAGACATAGGGGTCGCATCTTATAGGTGAGAAGTAGGCTCTCCTTCAACAGAGCTTTTTGATTTTTCATCTGCAATGCATGAGGGAGGGGTGCATCAGTTGTTGGAAAGTATTAGTTCCCAGAGTCTTGGGGCATATTTCAGGAAAGGGTCTATAGGATTCCATTAGTATTGATTAATGCTGGTAGTTGGGTGGCTACAGCACTTTTAAGGATCTTGTCTAGGAAAGGATGGGGCACGATGTGGCGGTAGTTGTTGGGGGCATCGGGGTTCAGTGTTGGTTATTTGAATAGTGGTGGATAGGTCAAATTTTGAGTGTGGTGGGGAAGTTACATTGAGTGAGGGATGTGTTGATAATTGTCAAAATGGGTTTGATTGGGACTGGTAAGATGTCATCTGGGTAGGATGTGGAATGGCGGGTCTGTGGTCTTGCACGTAGTGTTATGTTATGTTATTTTGTATTTATATAGCGCTTTATGTACCATTGGTATGATCTCAAGGCGCTGGTAGGTTGAATGCCCTCAGGAACCGAAGTTCAAGTCAGCAGAGTGTAGAGAGAGAGAGAGAGAAAGAGAGAGAGAGAGAGAGAGAGAGAGAGAGAGAGAGAGAGTCATAAGGTGCGTGTGAGCACCGGATATGTGTGCAGCTGATGTTGCATTCCTGTGATAGCTGCTTCTTAGCGGTAGGTGTGGTGGTTGGGATATCAAGAGTATGTGTTAATTCTGGCAGGTTGTTATCCAGGCTGAATCTGGCCGCGTTAAGCCTGAGGAGAACGCCTAGGCTGGAGGGTGTGTAACCAGCTTTGTTTAGTTAAGATGATGGGGAGTATGAGGCAAGTGATGGTATGAGAACAGCTATACCGAATGCTGTCATAGTATCGCTGTGTTCTAGTTGAGTGGTGGCGTATAGAAGAAAGTAAGCGTGGTGATGTGATATGGTGGTTTACCTTAGGTGCTCGAGATCGAGCACACTCTAACCGTTCCATGCACTCCAAACCGTTCCATGCACTCCGACCGTTCCATGCACTCCGACCGTTCCATGCACTCCAAACCGTTCCATGCACTCCAACCATTCTATGCACTCCAACCATTCTATGCACTCCAACTATTCTATGCACTCCAACCATTTTATGTAGTTTGGTCGTTTTATGCACCCCAGATCGCTCCATGCTCTCCAATCATTTTTGTAAGTGTCCATTACATGCTCTCTATCTGTTCCATGCCTTCCATCCGATGTATGTACTCGCTCAGTTCTATGCACACTATCAGCTCGATCTGTTCTATGTATTCCTTCTGATCAATGCATTTCATCCGTTTTGTAGTGTAGTGTGTTTCAAAGGTAGTTCATGTCAGTGTTTTGCATGGTGGGATGAGCGGGCTGTTACCTGCATTAGCATCCATGTTTTGGCAGATGTTGCTGATCTTACCAACTGAGACGTTTGTGATGAGGTGGATTTCTCATTGGAGTGTCATATAGGAATGCCTTCAAGGGGTTGATGCACTGTTTGACTGCCCTGAAGAGACCCTTACTTTCACCGTTGGCTTCGGCAGTGTTCTGATAGCAGGACACTTTTCGGTAGTTATCATTTATCTGCAGGAAGTTTAATGACCTTAAACTAGGGTTAGATCCATTTCTATTGTTGTATTTGATCTTCTCATCTCATTTGCAATGCAGATATGATTCATGTTTTTTCTGCTCAATTTGGCATTCCCTGGTTTCCCCTGCTGGAGGCACCCTAAAAAAGAACAGGCCCTGCTCTCTGCATCATATTCTAGTTTTCTGTAATGTTATCTCAGGCAGACCTAACGTACAGTTGTAGGTACAGTATCTTATGATCAAGGTGCACCTGGTTCAACACCTGTTCTTCACAAAGGGCTATGATGCTGCTTGAGGCTGGGCTTGCGCTTGTTCAATACTTAAATGAAGATCCGGCAAAGGTCTTGGGGTGAATGATGTTTTCAATCAAAACCGTTGTGTCCACGAAACTATTAGCTCCTGTACATTTGTATGCCACATCATTCCAACCTGCATTTTTACAAATGTAAATATGGGCAATGATCTACCCCCTCGTCCTGTCCTACATGGTGGGGCTCCCACCCAATACCCCCATTTTGTCCACTGCCTTCAACTGCCCTACCCCACACCCACCTACACTTTTATTCCACAAAGCCGTGCATATTTTGGACCCACATGTGTTCAAAGTAACACATTGCATTATCAGTGATATGTGCCTGAAAACGAATTTCCCTGGAACTTTGGCTTGGAAAATGCAACAAACCCTTCTGCACACGGAGAAGAGTGAGCACAAGGCCGAGACTTGTACCACATAGAAATGGCGCCAAAACGTTGCATCTGTTCACCCCTATGAGGCTCGAGAAAGGACTGCGTTGTTGAACACAGCATGAAAGAGGCTGGTTGACTAATATTAGCTGCTCAAATTTCCAGAGGAAATCTTCCTTTTTTGAAAATGTACAGCTCAAGATGTTTCCAATTACAGCCCTTGAAATTCATTTGTAATTCCCTCTGGTAGAACATCCCGCCCTAATATCAGCCGTTTCGCACAACATGAAAACAACTCACTCCAGTTCCTTCATTAATGAATAAGAGATATTGTGCCGCGCTCAGGAACAACATGTTTTTCTGACACTCGTTATAGGGAATGATGAGATGGAAACAAAAAGACAATGTGCCCACACGGCTAAAAAAAACACACTCTGCAGGCATCCAGTGGTAACATGACCAGTCTGGTTCCCACCGAGCTGCGCGCGCCAGGGGACCGTTCACATTGCGCAGGTTCTGTGAGAGAAAGGGAACCTGAGGGTGTGCAGTGAAATTCAAGAATATGCGAGAAGCCACCGTGTGCAGACGGCTCTGCCCTGAACATGTATCAAGTGATAGCGCGTTTAGTAAATATGATACAGTAAATACATTTGGCACATAGTATGAACAGCGGCGCGCCGCTGCATATGCCCGCCATTTCCTCTGCTGCATTTACAGCAATGCTGCTTATTTTTCAGGGAAGTTGCAAAACAGATATGAAAGAGGGTAAGGGAGTTAGAAAACAGAGCAAGGTAAGGGCGTACGGAAGCCCTTATAATTAAAAGAATTATAGAATACTAATTAAAAGATACAATTACATGCATGAAAATTCAGTAAAAGCAAATGGACAGAGGTGTAACTGTAGTAGAGCTAAAGACATGGAACCAGGAAAGCATCATGAAATAGACATGCGTCTGCCAAGCTAATGAGATGATAAGGGTGGTCGAGCACCTCTGCTGCACACGCCCACTGTGCACACACTCACATGATATCCTCCCAGTGACATGGACCTCAGTCATTGAATGGTTGAATTGATGTTTCAGGTATTTTTCTGAATCAAAGCACCTGCCTCATCTAATGAGGCGCCATGTTTAAATCCAGACGTGCTAAACCGCTGCTCTGCCTTAGTGTCCTGGCATGTTGTTCAATTTCCGTGCATGGTTCAGCTGTGTTTCTATCTTTTGTCAAACAGTAGAGCTCGTTACTGGTCATCAGGGCCGTGTTCACGCGACCAGCAGGACACAGGGATCACCCTGCCTGCCCCGGATCACCGGATCTCCCCAAGTGGGCTGGGGGCACCAAGCTAGCACCAGCCTTGGCTCTTGGGGCACCCAGGCCGAGGATGGTGAACAGGCCATGCTCACATGGAGGGGGTATTTACAGAGAGGACGGTGTTGCCCACCAGGGGCACCGTCCTAGGGCCGGGCCGCGTGACTAGGCCCATGGCAAGCACCAGCATGTTGCACCAAAGGAGACGCAGGACTCAGAGTAGGATCGACTGACGAGCCGGAAGTGGCTTGTCCCTTTTATTTACTGGGTCACATGGTTACTCCATGTGATCATGCTGCACAAACTGGGAGGTACCATGTCCCCCAGAAGGGGTGACATGCAACACTCCTCCTTTTCCATAACAACAAAACAAACTCCCAAAATCACAGCACAACACACACTACAACTAATACAACATGCCCTACTAGTTTTCACACCCTTTCCTGGCACCCCATACTACAACACTCCACCAACACATGGAACACAGTTCCACTCTATACTTGTCCTGGCCCAATTTCGGCCTGCAGACTCCCACCTATTGCGTGTGGGTACTCCCATCCACCTCCACTGAGGTGTCTCCCGGGCCGTCCAGAGTCCAGGGGCCGGAAAAGCTGCACCTGGGGTCACCAGGGGCCACATCAACCCAGTCCTTTGCTAGTGTTAGCCGGATGACAGGCAAGCCCACAGTTTGGGGAGGGCCCCATACATCTGGAAACACCATGGGCCACGATGGCCACATTCAAAAGAAGGGGTAGGCTCACTGCTGCGGGGTGCTGGCAGTCGACTTCTAAATCATTCATTTCGCTTCCCCTCCTTTCCGGGGCTGCTGGCAGGAGGCATTGTTGATGGGGTTAGGCCAGTGCACCTCTTCCACTTCTGAGCCAGCAGTCTCTCTGGCAGGGGAGGGCGACAAAAACACTCGTAAGAGCTGCAACCTTCCGATTACTGGACCTCAGATCACGTTGGTTCCCCCAGCTTTATAGCCCCAAACACATGGGCTGATGGTTATGCCGTTCCTGCCCCTGCAGCCAGGGCGCCGCCGCAGTTCACTGGCCCCTTATTATCTCCTTTTTTTTCTCCACGTCTCCAACCTGGAGTACACAGACCATCAATCCCCCCATGGGTCTTTGGTCGTCACTGAATGTAGTTGCCCCGTCCTTCCTTGATGGTGAGCCCCGCAACTTTGCGCCTGATGGGCCCTTAGGGCAATGTGTTACCCAGGCCAGTCCTTGGGCTGCAGCAATACCGCCCTGTTTGCTCCCTTTGTTACTCTGGGAGCAGATTGGGCACTCTGATCTTCCTTTCCTGTGGGGAGGTCCTTGGGTTTGTTTGTTTGTTTGTTTATTTATTTGTTGTGCGCGCCGGACCCTCGAGTAGCAGGGCGCATAAGACAAGGAAGTTTACAACTTGGATTCAGAAAAGGTTACAGTTACAACATATGACAGAAAACAGGAAATTCTTGGCTCCACAGGGTGAGGCATTTACAATACAGGAAAAACACAGCTACGCATTCAATATATAGCTAACGTTTTCTAGTAACAGGTCAGTCTATGACAGGTGAAATGCATGTAGTGGTGGGTGGGAGAGTACCCGTTATATGGAATTTTCGGTAAGCCATTTTATAGTGTTTGTTCTGAATTTGTTGAATGTTAGGTCAGATCTAAGTGCCTGGGATAGGGAGTTCCACAATAGAGCTGCCTTGACAGGGAAGCTGGAACCTCCGTAAGTGGTTAGCTTAAATCTACGCACTAAAAGGGAGTTGGGGCTGACGTTTTTTTTTCTAGTAAATCGTTCTATGAGGTAGTAGGGGGCTTTGTTGTTAAGGCACTTATGGATGAGGGATGCAGCTTTAAGGTTGATTTTTTCTTGGGTAGAGAGCCATTTGTGTTTGCGTCTTATTTCAGAAATATGTGCTCTTCTCGGGATGCTTAGGGCCGCTCTAAGTGCATTGTTTTGGAGCACTTGTATTCTGTTGATTATTTGTTTGGAAGTCCCTATAAAGAGGGAGTTGCAATAGCCTAATTTTGATAATATGAGGGCTCTAGCCGGCTCGTATTAATTTGCATGTATAGGCCGTGGATGAGGCCAGTGAATTCACCCGTTTGGTAAAGGAGAGAGTCAAGTCAAGGTAAAAACCTAGCGTTTTTACTTCTTCAGCGACCTTAATAGTGTTCCCATCGATGATGAATGCAGAATAGTTTCGGTTGAGTTTAGAGATGCGGGCTGCAGAGCCCAGGATGATAAACTCTGTTTTGTCATTGTTCAAGCAGAGACCGTGGTTGGCCATCCATGCTTGAATGATGCTATAGACTCTGTTCACCAAAGCCAGATCTTCCCCATAATCCCTGGTAAGTGGTAGGAGAATCTGGGTATCATCCGGATAGTTAGTGTAGGTGATACCCAGATTGTCAAGATTGTCAAAGAGTGGCTTGGTGAAGATGTTGTAAAGTGTTGGCGAGAAGCAGGATCCCTGGGGCACTCCGCAGGTGATGGGTATTTGGTCTGCTGCCGCTGAAGGGGAGATCACCCTCATGGTCCTGTCACTGAGGAATGATTGTATCCAGACTATGGCCTCCCCTGAGAAGTGGGCCGCCGAGTCCAGGTGATTGCACAGGACTTTGTGGTCCACCAGGTCGAAGGCGACTGAGAGGTCTAGAAAGAGGAGGAGAGCTACTTTGCCCTTGTCTCTGAGTGAGTCTATTTGGGCCTTCAAATCAATAAGGGTAGTCTCTGTGCCATGTAAAGGTCGGAAGCAGAATTGGCGGACGCCAAGGAGCTGGTTCACCTGAAGGAAATTCTGAATTTGGGTGTAAGCTACCTTGTCTAGTATTTTTAGTAAGAAGGGCACCGTGGTGATAGGCCTGTAGTTTGTCGGAATGCTGGGGTCCAGTGTTTGTTTTTTCAAAAGGGGGAGTACCCAGGATTCCTTTAGGTTACGTGGAATGATGCCTGAGGTAAAGGAGGCATTGATGAGTTTTGTGATAAAGGGAGCTAGATCTCTAGCAGCGTCCTTGATCAATTGTGCTGGGCATTGGTCTCCTTTGCAATTGGATGGTTTGAGAGCCAGAATAGTTTTCTCTACTTCAGTTACTGAGACCTTAGAGAAGCTGAATTGGGTACATTCATTGGGTTTGCGTGTAAGGATTTTGTCCCGGGGGTTTGGGTTTTGGCTGGTAATGAGGCTTTCTTTAGGGCAATTTTGGATTGGAGGTTGGATACTTTGGTGGTGAGAGCCAGCTGTATGTCTGTGCACCAGGTTTTGTCTTTGATAGAGTCATCCTGTACAGCAATAGGCGTTTCCAGTTCTTTTAGGATGGAGAAGAGCTCCTTCATGCTGGAATTGGCTTGGGTAATCCTATTGTTAGATGTTTCTTGTTTGGCCAAGATGATGTCCTTTTTGTATTGGTTACAGATGTTTGTTAGAATGGATTTGTTTTCAGCGGTAGGATGAATTTTCTTTTTTGTAGTCTTAGGTTTTTTAGGTGGGGAGTAAACCAGACGTTTAGGTGCTTTCTAGGTTTACTATTCCTAAGTTTAAGCAGAGCAACGCTGTCAAGAGCGATGGTCATGGCATTATTGAATTCCTCCACTAGAAGGTTTGGATCAATGCATTCTGGTAAAGAGTTGAGTTTAGATAGGATATGGGGCAAGATATTCTCTGCCGTGATATTTTTCTAGTTAGAGTGTGCGTGACTGGGGGGGTGTAGGAGCTATGGGTCTTTTAGTGTTGATAGGGAAAGAGATTAGTTGGTGGACCGTCCATATTTGGGGGGTAATGGCTATTATGGAGGGGTTACAATTGTGACTGGCGATCCAATCAAGAGTTCTCCCTTTGGCATGGGTGGGAGTATTCACCTTCTGCGTGAAACCTAGTTCAGCTAAGGTGTTGGCTACGGCGGTGGCCTGGTGATCATTGATATCATTGTAACCTAGGTTGCAGTCTCCTAGCACTAACGTTTGTGAGGAGTTTTTTAGCTTTTCAGAGATAACAGTTGTGATATCTTCGTTAAAGGAGCTGATAGGGCCCGGGGGTCTGTAGAGGAGATGGATGTTTAATGTTTGCAAATTGGCAATGGGTCATTTGATGGAAAGAAACTCACAAGATTTAAGGTTGGTTGTGGTGATGATTCTCATGGATAGATTAGTTTTGGCGATAATCGCTATTCCTCCACCACGTGCATCTGGTCTGTCAGCTCTGAGGATCGTATAATTGTCTGGGACTGCTAGAGTAAGTGCAGGACCTGCTGCATCGTGGAGCCACGATTCCGTAATGGCGATGAAGTCAAGGTCATTTTCCCGGATAACGTCCGCTATATCTCTGGCATGAGCGACTAACGATCTCGCATTAATTAGGGCAGCTTTTAGGTCGGGTTCTGGTGGTACTATAGGCGGCAGTTTGGCAGTAGGCTTATTTCTTTTAGGATGAGGTTTATGGCTGGGGGGGCCAGTAGTTTTAGAGGTAGAGGTAGTTTTGGACGAAGCAAAGGTGGTCCAGGTTGATGTTGTATTTCTTAAAAGGTTCGAATATTTTGGGAAGTCGAGCCCGGAGACTATGGTTCCACTGTGCTAAGATGCAAGGGGTTGTGGGTATTGACTGTATGTGGACTCCTGGGTCCTCGAAAGGCTGGAAGGTTAGCATGGTGATGTAGGCAGTGGTAATGAGTATAATTATCAGATTTGAGAGTGATACTCGGAGGGCTAGGTTAGGCATGTAAGAGTACATAGTGTTACTACTTGTTAGGCTGGGGCCTGTTGTTCTCTGCATTGATCGAGTATTAGCAATGGCAGGGTAGGCTATGTGTAGGGAGGATGGACTGGATGCAGCAATTAGATGCTAGGCAAAATAGGCTAGGAACAACCATCAAGTAGTAAGCTCAGATAATAGGGTAGATGCAGCAATCAAATATTAGGCTAAGTACAATAACCAAATACTGGGCTAGATGCAGCAATCACATATTAAGCTAAATGCAGCAATCAAATATTAGGCTAAGTACAATAATCAAATACTGGGCTAAATGCAGCAATCAAATATTAGGCTAAATGCAGCAATCAAATATTAGGCTAAAGGCAGCAATCAAATACTGGGCTAAATGCAGCAATCAAATACTGGGCTAAATGCAGCAATCAAATATTAGGCTAAATGCAGCAATCAAATATGAGGCTAAGTACAATAATCAAATACTGGGCTAAATGCAGCAATCAAATACTGGGCTAAATGCAGCAATCAAATATTGGGCTGACTACAGTGATCAGGAGTATGGCTGTGTTAGTGGGGTGCTAGTGGGGGAGACTAGGGCCCTTCAGAGGGCGAGGATTATCATTGTGGGAAGTTAGAAGAAGGTCAGCAAATATACTGGGCTAGCATCCAGTGTAGACTGGGCAAGTGGGGAGTGGGCATCCTGAGTAAGGCTCAGTACATGAGGGTTGGAAGCCGCAGGATGCATGTAACATAGCGCGTGTGGTCATGCCATGGCTAAGTGATAGGCAAACATTAAGCACAATTGTGCAGTGATGGCAGGGCTGAGAACAAGAGCCGGAGGAGGTCAGGCAGGGTATGCATAGCCTCACGTCCTGAAACTCAGTGAGCGAGCCACTGTTGCCTACTCTTTCTCCCTCTTGGGGCCTGCCAGATGCTTATCAGGATGCTGCACACCCATGCCGGTACTGGGTTGTGTGCTGGTGTGATGCTGGAAATGCATCGGAGGGGCAGGGCCTCCGTATCCTTGTCCTTTACTGCTTTTTATCATTGTTCTGTCGTGTTTTCCGTGCAGGAGTTCATGTGGGACTCCTGGTGGTGCAGCTCCCTCTTTTGGTTTGGTGAACAGACCCATGGTATACCCTTATGCCACCCATGGGTAGAGGTGCAACCCTGTGCCCCTAGTGTATGTTTTTGGGCACCTGTGTGTGACCCACAGAGCAGGATATGGGCTGGTGGCAGCTCTGTGCTGAAATGACTGGTGCCCTGAGCGTCCTCCATTTTGGGATGCCCCGGCCCTGTCATTGGAATCGGTAGATTCCTGATGGAAACAAAATGGCCCCCATGGCCTCTTGCCTTCCATCACCTGTTACCTTGATGCTCCCGAAGTCCCGGGAAGCACTGCCTCTCTCCCTTCCCCCTGACTGGCTGTTGGGTGGAAGTTCCATATATGGTAGTGTGGGGAAGTGCCGACCAGACTGGCTGGAGCCTTCTCAATGATCGTATGTTATGGGTACGCCTGTGGGTGGGACCTGGGTGAATGGAGTGTGTGACGATTACGCATTCTATGTTGTGGGTGTCTAGTATCTGGTGTTTAACACAATGGCTGAGACTGACCGATATGAATGCAGTATGGAGTGTTGAATAGCTTGGTACTTGCCCCAACATACATAACTTGTTGTGAGTGTCTGGAGAGAAGTGAATGGCCTGAATGCACTGTGTGCCTGATTGGCTGCCTGCCTGCCTGAATGCCCTTAGTCGTGATTGGATGCTTCAGTGTGACCCAGCGGAATGAATGGGAGATCAACAGTATATCTGGGGACCTCTCTAGGAATCATGTTCAGAAGCTGAAGTCCACTATGACGAGTAACTGGAGTAAGTGAAGCTTGACCTTGAAGACCTGCTGGACGAGAACAATTGCTGTTGCTCTCCTTCACAATCTGAAAGCTGCTGTGCCTCCAAGGACTGACCCAGAGAGGACCTGGTAAGGCGCCCTCTTCCCGAGCTACGAGGGACCATCGTGCACCAGCTGATCTTTGCCAAAGTTCCCTGGAAGACAGACCTCCGACAGGCTGCCGACCCGATATGGGGTCTGCTGCGGAACTCCAAGGAGAAGCGCCCGGACTGTTGTCCGCCACTGTCGACGACCGCCATCGCCGATCAGAGCCGCCGTGCTCCCGTTTGCCTAAGAACTTTTGAATCCAAGGACGCTCTCATCCACATCGCTGCCGCTGAATCCTGCTGGAGAAGGCCGGATCGTTGACTCGCCGAAGATCATCCACCGGTGGGTTTCCCGCCACCCAAAGACCACAGAGACAGCGAAGACTTGACGCCCTTCCTGGGCCACAGTTCTTCCAACTCTTTGCGGCCCAGAACTATCGACACCGAGGTGTCCCACACGCCTCTTCCTGACAGGACATTTATGCCTCCCCGTCAACGAGCACTGCTAGGAACGACGCGGCCACTTCAACGTTGTAGCTCGACCTGTTCTCCGTCGGACGTTCGACGACCCGTGACTCCTGCCTGAAAGGGAGGACACTCAAGAAGGGCCGTTGATTCCCCGACGAGGAACGCTACAACGCCAGGTACTTTGGGGTTGCAGAACTATTGGGAAGTCTAGGGTGAACAATATATGGACTGGGCTTGTCATACATCTTTGCTTTACAGGTTGTCCAGGTGGGGGGATATCCACACAGAACTGTGTCTAGGTATCAGGGCCAGTATTCTGCCAATTGTTCCAACCCACTGCTTTCCTTCCTCTCTCTACTGTTGGTTTCCTTTATTTGATCTGTGTGTCATTCTGACCGTATGCACTTTGATTAGACCTGATAACGTTAGTGGTACCACTTTAGAACTGTATATATTTACCATTGTTCATTTCTGAGAACAAAGTGAGTTATCATGATAGTGTACATTACCTCGAATATTAATTATATAAAGACTCTGTTTTAACCGATACAGTGTGTGGACATTTCTTTGTGGGTGCTTGGGGACTACAATGTATTTAAGAACCAGCCTGCATCACCTCCTGAGAAGCTAGGCCTTGATTGCTCGACCACGCACCAATAATAGAGAATCTTGTGCCTCTCCTATACCATATAGAGAGCGGAAGTACAGAACCCCCTCCGGTCTTTACAGCTGGCTGCTGCCTCCTTGGGCCGCTGCGGCATCAGTGACCTTCACTCCTTTTTTTCTTCCTTCCAGCTGGCTGATTATTGGCAGGCCACAATCCTTGCCACAGCCAGCCGTGCGGGTCAATAGAGGCCCGAGTGTCCTTTGTTGCAGCCCACCAGAGAGACACAGGACTGGATGGGAATACACCCCTCTGCTCCGCCTCGGGCGGATGCTTGCACATGTCACTGCCGAGGCTCGGCAGCCATATGGAGGCACCAGCTGTTCATTGCGGGCCCAGGCATGCCTTGGACCCGCCCACTCCTCCGTTCACCGTGCAGTCCTGCAGCTGCAGGTACACTGTTGCCTGGAGGCCACCCCCCTCCTTTCAGGCTGCCATACAGTTCGGGGCTTTTTTTTCCCACTCTCAACCGGAGCACATTTCTTTTGTCGCGGGCCCAGGTGATGATGGGCCCGCCTCGTATGGGGGGCCACCTCAGCTGTTGTGTGGCCCCTGCACCACTTCTGTGCCGCAGCTGACGCCGCTCTTCTCATTGTACGGCGGCAGCCAACGCTGCCACCACTTTCTCTTCTTCTTGCGGCCAACACGGAGGGCCATGCGCACACCGTCCCTGGCCACATGAGCACTCCCAATGATGATGACCGCGGCTGGGGTGGCGCGAGCACCCCTCCCTCCGCACCCTGTGTGGAGCTTACAGCTGCCTTCCACGTGGTGGGCCCGATCAATTGTGGCCATGCCTCCCTTGCAGCATGGCCAGGGCTGCTCCAGCCATCCATCCACAAATATGGCAACTCTGCCGCCACATCCACCAGTGGCCGACACCACTCACCTCCCTGCGGGCACCAGGTGGCCCGTGCCTATGGGCAGCATGGGGCCCTGGGCCACCCACAGAGCCGCCTCCTCTCATATGTGGCTCCTTCATCACGCGGCAACGGCCGCCTCCTGAATGGGCTAGCAGCAGCCTGCACATTTTCACGCACAGGGCCCAGACTGCCCTCATCGCCATTGTTGGTGACCCGCCCCCGGGTCACCGGAGCGGGCCAACCCGATTTCGGGATCACCCAACATGGTCATCAGGGCCGTGTTCACGTGACCAGCAGGAGACAGGGATCACCCTGCCTGGCCCGGATCACTGGATCTCCCCAAGTGGGCTGGGGGCACCCAGCTATCACCAGCCTCGGATTTGGGGGCACCAAGGACGAGGATGGTGAACAGGCCATGCTCACATGGCGGGGGTATTGACAGAGAGGACGGTATTGCCCAGCAAGGGCACCATCCTAGGGCCGGGCTACGTGGCTAGGCCCATGGCAAGCTGCGCAGCACCAGCATGGTGCACCAAAGGAGACGCAGGAGTCAGAGTAGGATCGACTGACGAGCCGAAAGTGGCTTGTCCCTTTTATTTACTTGGTCACATGGTTACCCCATGTGACCATGCTGCATAAACTGGGAGGTACCATGTCCCCCAGAAGGGGTGCCATGCAACAGTTACGGATACAACCCTCTGATCACATGTACCGAGGGTAGGAATTCACATTGTTTTTCTCACCCGTGAGTGACTAGGTTAATCGGCAGGTTCTTCCAAGAAGTAACTCCCAGCTGCCCTCCACCTGCGTAGGGTGGACAAAATTACTGTGGGCCAAGCAAAAGTGGTGTATTTTGCCTTACATTTTGCTTGAAGCTTTGTGCAAAGAAAGTGATTGCGTGCTCTAAAACTGTGATGCAGGAGTTCCCCAAAAAGTGGACTTTCCTCGCGAATTATTCCTGATTTCTCAATTTTTCACTATTTTCACCTGCACAACTTAAAATTCATGTATGCGGGAAGTGGGCATTTTGGACAGAGTTCACCAAACCGGCCACGTTTTCTGAGAAGTAAACTGAAATTCACCAAAGTGGTCGCATTCTTTCAGAATGATCCAGACATTTTCAGAAGGCAGATTTACAAGAATATGGGCACTGCTTTTCCTTAGGAGAATCAGTGACGTCATTTGAGGTCGCCAGGCTTCACAACTGCGACCCGTGAGATCTCCCTTGCTACTCTTAAAAATGTTTTTTTTAATTTTTATTTTAATTAAAAATGTTAGCTCCTGGACTGTGGCGAGTGTCAGGTGGATCCTTGTTTCTGGAGTGGCCAGCTTTCTTGCTCAGGCATCTTAAAATGAGGTTCCAAAAGTGTAGCAATTGAGTAGTGACCCTAAATAAGAAAGAATAGGAGTAACAAATAATGTGTCTTTCTGGAATTCTATACAATAATTACTAGACTCTTTAAAGGTTTGTTTCAGGCACACTTCACGGGGTGAGTCACTGATTTAGTCTGTTCTTAAGCACCTCAACTCAGGCTTTCAATCTTCTGAGGTCGCTAAATGAGTACCAACACAGTTTGGGTGATGTTGTATGTATATTTGTTCTATATAAAGCGCTTAAGCATAAGTGCTATATAATAACACATCCTTATCATTTGGCCTTGTACGTCTGCTTGCATTCACAGTAATTTGGTAATATGGGCCTATACACACTGATATTAATGATACATATGGCGATCCATTCTTGTATTAAATGTATATCACATTATGGTGATATCATAAGCATATTTTTAGTAGAGTACTTAGGAACATAGCTTAGGAACAATGCTATGTGATGCTACTTCCTGTTTTGTCAAGGGGTGAAAGGTTGTGTTCCATCGCTTCCCATGATGTCACTTCGGGGTGGGGATCAAATGACATCACTTCCTGTGATGTCATCAGAGGGCATGGGTTCCGCTACCCCTGGCATTTTGATGTAATGATGTCCCTGGGGAGAATCTGCCAGCTCCATCTCTACAATGCGGTCCAGAAATGAGTCTTAAGGAAAGTGTGAGCGCCAAAACAATGCCACCATATAAGGTAATGGCCTACCAGGCTGGGACCTGCAGACAAAGCGCTAGACAAGACCAGGGATTACAGTAAGTACCAGCCCACCAATAGCTAGAATGTTATGCTTAATGAATGTTATGCATAATATATCGACTAGAACAAAAAGTACCAGGATTCTGTCCAGCAAAGGAAAGGTTTAGGTCCAGTAAGAATGGCCGAGGTGAGTTGATGGACTTGTTGGGGCCCCCAGGAGATTCTCAACGGTAGGTTGTTCACTGGGGCTGTGTATGGATGAACCTGAAATGAATACCAATTCTATTAGGTTAGTGCTGATAGTTGATAGAAAGAAATGTCCAATGCAGTGGGTGTGGCAAGTGCTACCTAGGAAAGATGACTGATTCTAGGATGTTATATATCATAATGAAACAGGAGTATTGCAGACTGTTCAATACTGGACTTCAGCTGACAGATACATGGGATGCGTTCATGTCACAGCTGTGTACTCACAACCTGCTAAATGGCCCAAGGGATGGAGTGATTGCCTACAGTGTCAAGACTTTACTTCCAGCGTTCTGTCATTTACTGCCCGGTTTGGCTGTTTGTTACAATGTAGGACAACACTTGAAGATTTGGTGAACCTTTAGGGGTGTGCAGAGGCATTGTTAGGGGGGAGGCTGGAAGGCTATAACCCTGGATCTTTTGGTTGTAACCCCGGATAGAAGCTCAGAGGCTACAACCAAAAGGTTAGCTAGCCCCGAGTCCCAACAACTGCAACATTAGCATAGCTCCAGATCTTTTCCAGCCCTAGCAACACCAGTGCAGGTTCACTAAGCAGAAATTAATACAAATTATCACAAAACCCTTCGAAACCTGTTTCCTTAATGGACAGGTGTGCCCTGACAAGATCCATCCCGAAAAAGGATCAAGATATGTGCCTTCCCAAAACATCTCTGGCTCTGCTCAAGTGTAATGTCATGGTGAGCTTAATGGGGAACATACAGGAGAAATGCATCACGGACCCAACACAGTCCAGAAAGACTGGGTGCCTCACAAGAAAGAGGGGCGCCTGCGAGTGAGGGTCTGAGGTGGAAAAGGGCAGCAGTCCACACTCCCTTCATCCGGACATTTCCCAGACTTTCTTCCATCTTTGGAAGAAGTGAGCAGAGCAAACAGGCTAGCTTGAAGAATATTTAGCAACTTGTCAAGCAATGCTGAACATAGTTGCCTCTAAAGTACTGAACCCCCAGTTGATTTGTAGTAGTGTTTGATCTCAGTCTGAAGTGTATTCTTACAGATTCAAAACTGGATATGTATAGAGCACACAGTGTAGTGTCTTGCTTTCAATCCTTTAAAATTAAAGAGTGAATGTATGCATCTAAGCATTGTACAGCGCGTAGTGGAACGTTATTGACAAATGTTACCCAGATCATTTGAAAACTTAATCAAATATTTTGTGATACATATTCAAGTATCCCAGAAGATGGATGATATTAAATAATTACTACTGTGGGAGGAGCGACACGTGAAAGCAGTGGAATCTTTCAGGCTGCAAGGGAGCCAGCACCAACTCTGTACCTGTTCTTTGCAATGGACCACTGACCCTGTCCATGTTGTGTCCACAACAGTGTGCCTGTCAGAGAATCTTGCACGGGCTCCGTCATTTGTGAACGCTTGCAATACCCCGAGCTTCGTGTACCTGTAACTGTTTTTTTTGGAAATGTATTTATGAAACCATAGACCACATTCAACTTTAAAGTTGCAGTTTGTTGTGCTACGGGAACCTTGCACCTGCAGCAGTTTGTGAATGGAACCGGGATTGGCTTTACCTATGCTGTACTTGTACCCATGTATAATGGTATGATGAATCAATTTACGGGGCACCAGTGGTCCAGGGATGAATATCGGTTCCTAAACCTTTAATCAGCCCCACACCTCTTGTACACCAGAAGGGAAACGGACAGATTGAAAACACAAGTAAATTATAAACCTCCTTGTCCAATTTTGGTAACGTGGACGAAACAGCAGGCTTATCTCCTCAAGGTCGTGGATCATTGATTAGTTGCAACACATCGAAAATATCATTATTACCCAATGATAAAAGGAACTGTCCAGTCATGGTTGTACACACTATTTACTTTATTTCTATTATAACAGACATTTCTAGCACACTAAACAATATCACCCACTCTGTAAAGGAGCACAGAGGACAGACATTTTCACGAAGGAAATGGTTACTGACGGGACGGTAGTCAGTAAAGCAATCACTCCTAACTGTTCAAGGTTATTTCTTTCCAGTTTTCATGACCAAGGCGTCATAAATGTCACAAGGGGCCTTCGCAGAAGGACCAGGGGGACAGAACCACAATGTACCTGGTGCTTGGGATGATCTTGATGCTTGACATGGTCAAGTCGGTTCCAGGACACTTTGCAGCTCGTGCAACAGAGTTCAAGACAGGAAACAGGTGAGGGTATCAGGCGGCAGACAGGTCAGTAAGCAAGGCTGGACGGGAGGCTGCAGGCTGGCCTCTACGGAGGCTCAGGGTCAATAATCGTTGTCTCTGTGCTGGTTGGTGGATCTGAAACGCTGGTCGTGTCATCTCGGACAGCTTTTGTGACTGCAGTGTGACAACAGTCAGTGCTGCAGCCGGTCGCAGTTCCAGGGCTCGATTGCCTCGAAAATGTCTTAAAATATGGACGATGGTTGATGCATGTCATGGCACTTCTCCTAGATTCTTCTCTGGGCTTGTGTCATCTTTTAAGGCAGACAGCCCAAAGCTGAGGAGAGTGTTTGCAGGCAACGGCCTTGTCCTTTGTTCAACGACTCTCTGGCACTTCCCACCTAGGAAGCTTGCTGGCAGAATCTAGCAGGGCACGCTGTGAGCTGGCTGTGTACCGGTTCTGGAGCAGCTGGATGGGTCCCTCTGTTCTCTTTGAGAGGTTAAGGGGAATCCTGGCCTTCCTTCTCTGGTGGAAGCTGTAAGGGACCGTACCTTCAGCCAGCGTCCAAATGAGTTCTTAATTTCTGCTTCTGCTGGAGCCTTCAGATGAGTCCGACCCATCTTCCTGTCTCTTGTGGATCAAAGGATCTCTCCGGTTAATTGAGCTCTCTATGATTCCTGATCAAAGCAAAGGTCTCCCTTGAAGTTGTGGCAAGAACAGACGTTCTGTCTCCATCAAATCACATACTTCCACCCTCTGAAAGGAGGTCCCTCTGCGGAGGTTGCCTACTGTAAACAGTTGTTCCAGACCTGACAGTTCACCGCCCTTGATACTAAGGTGCGGGAGCTGACTTCAGTTTGACACATATGCATATCAGGTATCCTGTGCTTTGTCAGCCTTGCTACCTGGCCTCTCGCAGGCCTGCTTCAAGTAACTTCTCATCAGTATGCACCTCCACCAGACAGGCGGACAAAGGATAGGGCGGATCCATGGAGCCTTTGTCAGTTGATTACTTTGGCCATGGTAGGAGGAATGTTTTGCCTTCCCCCTTGTTCGGATGCTTTGATATACCTGTGGCTGTCACATTCCATCCTGAACATGACAGGAGGACTGCGCCTGTAGGCTGTGTCCACCCAGAGTACATGTGACTATGTGTTTGTTGTGCAGCGAGCAAAGGAAAATGTGTGCAGATTAGCCACGCACATTTTTCGGCGGTTGATTGCTCATCATTTCATTTATTCACAACATTTCAAAAAGCCCAGGCGAGCACACACTCCCCGTGCAGATGATTGAATTCCTCACATGCCCCCAAGCCTCAATATGTGAACCTCCACCCTACTGAGGATCTGGTTCATCATCAATGCAAAATTACCAGCTGATGCCATCTACAGTTCCATGCTGGGAGCCTGGCTTATGCTGGATGTCCATATCTAATCCCTGTAGGGATATGGACCAATGTAAAAGCTTAGGGTTCTCCCCTTGCATGGCCATTAAACACTGAAGAGGTCCGTCTGGATTGTAAAGTGTGGGGTAAAGGTGTAGGATTTCAGCTTTTTTATGGCCCACACGACCGCATAAGCCTCTTTTTCAATGACAGCCCAGTTCCTTTCCCTTTTTGTCAACCACCTGTTACTGAAGGCAATAGGGTGCTCTACCCCTTCAGAGTTCAGATGCACTAACACTGCTCCAATCCCAAAATCACAGGTGTCTGTCTGGATAATGAACTCCTGACCCTAGTCTGACACTTTCAGAATTGGGGCCCTGCACAATCCATCCTTTAAATCCTGAAAGGAGGTTTGACAGGCGGGGCTCCAAGTTACCGTCTTCGGCATGTTCTTGGAAGTCGTATCATTCAGGTGCATGGCAATGGTCCCATACCCTCTGATGAACGATTGGTAGTACCCGGTGAGACCTAGAAAGAATCTTACCTGCGTCTGTGTGGTGGGGATGCCCCAATCCTTCACATCCTGTACCTTGGCTTTAAGAGGTTGTTTCTTACCTCCACCAACTAGGTGACCAAGGTAAGTCATCTGGAACTTCGTGGTCTTGCTAGTCAGACCTACATTATGCAGCACTTGCTTCAGGTAGGATAAGTGATCTTCACAGGTGTGGCTGAAGACAGCAATGTCATCTAAATAGGCGACACTTAAGTTTTCCACACCCGACAAAACCTGATTCACAGAAGGTTTTTTATAATGGCAGAATCCCATTGAAAAAGAATCTGTGAATCAGGCCACAAGTGTTTGTAAGATGGAGTATGGTAGAAGTGCTCTCTGCAAGGTGAGAGGAGAGGACATAAAAGTGCATCAGGTGTGTGAGGAAGTCTTTGGTCAGCGTCGGCATGGGAACGCTATGGAGGTCCTGCTATGGAAATCAGAGTTTGTAGCATCTCTAGCTGTGCGTTTTAAGAACAGAAGAGACACAGCCAGTGGTGAGAGAAAAGGTGTCAGTGCTAGCTCCATAGCTAGATGGGATGCGTCAGCGGCATCATGAAAGTGTCTAGGCATCTTTTAGAACATCTGGAAATGGGTTGGATTGCTTGGAAAGGAACATTTTATTTTTTTTCCGTTCCTGGTGGTAATCAGGGAAGCTATAATGCTGTAGCGTGTATAATAAATATGCTTTAATTAAGATGGTCATACATAACTGCAATTATCCGTGTACAAGTGCAAACCCTCCAACCATTAACAATTCAATTAATGTGTAAAAATGCCTCATAATCCCTTTCAAAAAAAAACCCTACTTAAAGGATATGCATTCTAAACAAAGGACAGTGTATTTGTTGAAGTTAATTTATTTTAGTCATCAACATATGTTGATTACCACATTTCTCTGTACAAACCCAAGTTAGAGCCAACTCCTGTGGATTGGGATCTATGATTATGTCTACTCGAGTTTCGAGTTTCAGGCACCTAGACAGATTTGTGCAATTTCCATCTAGTGCATATCATCAGGACAAATACATTAAAAAAGACAGTTTTATAACACTGATTCTGGTTGGTGTATATTAAATCTTGTCCAATGTTCAATGTGTAAATTCTTCCAGTTTACAGATTCCAATGCTTCTGTAAGTCAGATGTGTTACTGAAGAAGCTAAATGAACCAAAAAGAAGGGAGAGAGAAAAGGAAAACAGAATATTTACAGTTATTCTCTACAACATCCTCCATATTCTAAACATAATAATTTCTTAGAAAACATAACAGTGTGCTTTGTCTTGACAATGCCCCTCGTTAATTAAGATGGTGACAGTAAAATACGTAGGAAAGGTTATTGTGTGACATGGAATCGTGCTGGAAATACC
This sequence comes from Ambystoma mexicanum, assembly GCF_040938575.1. Lineage (NCBI taxonomy): Eukaryota > Metazoa > Chordata > Amphibia > Caudata > Ambystomatidae > Ambystoma > Ambystoma mexicanum. Next base: position 349,132,743 of record NC_090935.1, read on the forward strand.
ATTGTAACGTATAAGTACAAAACCTGTATTTGGAATTACTGTTAACTATCTGGAGAATTGACAGGTTTCGAGCTGCTTCATTGCAGCAAGGACTTTTAGGAAAATATAACAAGTTGTAATTTTCTTGGTTTTATGTGACCATGAGTAATGGTAAAACAAAGTATGGGACTACAGTGTGTATAGTCATTGGTGAACAGTATGGGACTGCTGTAGCTGGCAGTCATCAGTAAAAAAAAGTATGGGACTATCCTCTCTTGCGTGAGAGAAAGTCATTGGTAAAAGTGTGTGGGGCTTCTGTGAGTGTAGTCATCGACAACTCGACTGAGATCTTTAAAAAGGTGTGCAAAACGTATGGGTCTATGCTCTCTTGTGTTGGAGGTAGTCAAAGGTAAAAAGGTGTGGGACTATGTTTTGGTGCCTGAGAGGTAGACCTTTGGGAAAGGTGTGGGACTGCTGTTAGTGTAGTCATCCACAGTGTGCCACCTCTCTTTAAAATATGGGACATAATTGGTAAAATGGGCACATGCCCTTATGCAGTTTCAGAGTTACACCGCTCGTAAAAAGAGCAAAATTAAGAGCAGACCAAATAAAATGACGAAGTCACTTTCATTAAAACATAAAGCAGTGGCTTATATATTACAAAAAGTATACTGAAAATATATTGGAATCTTATCGAGGCAGATGATACCATTAACAAATATCTGAAAAATCATGCAACTTTTATTTTTCAGAAAGCACCTACCTTAAAACAACAAGTAAGCCCAAGCTTTCTAAAACCTATACCCACAAGCACATTGGGTAGCTTTCTGAATGTACCATCACCTACAGGAACGTTTCAATGTGGTAACTGCATAATCTGTCTACAGGCACAGAATGGAATGAACAAACTAACCCTACCAAATGGTAAGAATAAAATCATCAAACAGTTTATCAAATGCAATACTAAATTTGTAATTTACAGCATAATATGTGTGTGCAACAGAATGTACATTGGAAATACAATAAGACCCCTAAGAACCAGACTGATGGAACACATGTGAGTTATGAAAAATGGAGAGCTCAGATATCCGATGGCCACACATTCTTGTTCAGAACACCAAATAATTCAGATGAAACATATTAAGGTTTTGGGACTGGAGAAAGTCAAACACCCATACAGGGGAGGCAACAGAGAACTATTGCTAGGCAAAAGAGAAGAGAAGTGGATTTGCCTTATGGACAATTGCCAGACAGGTTTGAACACAGGACATGAGGTGGCATACTGGCTATGATTCAACACAATAACAAAACTGTGTACATAACCTGAACCCAATCAAAGAAGAAGAGAGTGTGTCACAGGTTTTACCTCACTTGTCCATTTAGAGACTCTGCATATAATGTTTTGTTTGCCTTTTGTTATTCATTTATTGTGCTTGCTATTAGTCAATATACAGTATAATGTGAAATCTACATAATGAATGCTTCAATGTCATTCTGAAATGTTTGCCGCTTATTAGAAGTTCAGTATATCATTTTTTTGGGTCATGATTGTCTTCCAAAACTCTTTTCTCTCTTATCTTCCTTTGTCCTTCTTTTTGTCTTTCTTATATTAGCCCACAAAAATAAAATACCTATAGCAATGGGAACATAAAATCAACAACAAATGCAGCAACTTTAGAATGGCCGCATTTTGCTTCCAAACGGCATTAAAACGTGCGTGATGACGTCACTGTGTAGACGCACATGATGACGTCATTGCATAGACGAATGAGATGACATCACTCCGCTGATGCATAAAAGCAGATGTGCAATAGCATGGGAATCACAACGTGGATCGGGTGCTGTGACAGGAGACAATTGTATTTCCTTCCACTCAGAAACACAAGGTAAAAAATAACTATTTTTTTGTTTTTTCTTCCATTTTCTTTTTCCAAGAGGAGGTTTATTTTTGATTAATGTAAAGCAGAACCTCTTGTTAGTTAGTTTAGCTTGAAAACTGGTAGTAACCAAATGTTACCTTGGGAGATCTTTTACCATTGTAAACAAAATGGAGATTTTTTTTTGATCTGTGAGCACATCCATCCTCTTTAAAGGTCTTTAAAGCATGCAGGAAGTTTTAATCATGTGGGGCAATTAGTAATTGCTATAAGCAGGACACTTATATGAACATATATCCACCCTATAGGTAATTGACCAATGAAGTCCTAATTGTACCCATAAATAAGAAATATTGGAGATATAAACCCACACCCCCATCTTTTTGATCACTAAAGGAACCACAACTAGGCGTGAGTACCTTAAATAACTGTAGATTTGATCATTTCAGGATTTTTGAATAAGTGATACTTTCACAACACGTATGTAACCTTCCTTTCTTCTTATCTTTTTTTCTCTCTATTCTGTTTGTTGATGTCCACTACTCTAAAAATAGACCCTCTCCTGATGAACCACGGGAAAACCTGTGAAGAAACACATGTTGAGAGATATATATTGAGAATTGTATAACAGAAAATACGAGAGATGCATATTGAGAATTGTATGACAGAAAATACAATGAGAGATGCATATTGAGAACTTTATGACAAAAAATGCAATACAGACAAAAGGAATTACCATTTGTATGACTTCATACAATATGGACTAAGCAAATAATTGTGAAATACAGAATAAACTAGAGCTGTATCAAACTCAAGCAAATGTGTATGCGATTACTTAAGACAAATTAAGAGCAACAGTTAGCGCACAGTCTATATGCACAACTTGTAAGCAAACACCAAATATTGTCACGGTTGCAATATAAGTGCAAGACGTGCTCATAACGGTGGAACCAGAACAAGTGGACTCGCCCAATAGGAGACAATAAGCCGATCGTGACCAGAAATCAGTTATCCAAATCTATCATTTAAAGAGTGCAAGTGTGAGGGAGGAGTGGTGAGTGTGCATGTATGTGTGAGTGCTGGGTAAGGAAGTAAAGGCATGCCCCTGCACGCTCACACCAGAATAAATACAGGCCGCTAGGGGAAAAGGCCCAAGACACGCTTGTAAGGATAACAAGTGTTTATTTCTACAAAATAGAAATGCATCTGCAAAGAACTCTGCTGCCCCCGAACGTTCTGGGTTCTGTAAGCATGTGTGGCACATTATAAGCACAAACCATGTTACTAATGATGCAATTACATATAGTACAATTTTACAATACGGTTTGCAGGAGTCCTATACATGTAGGGCCTGCTCTATATCGGATGCCAGGCCATTGATCCATCTTCATCGGTCCATCTTCATCCACGTAGGTGTCACTGGGCTCGCCATCCATGGTGAAGCTGGCCTAACAATTACCTACTTGCACACACAATGTTATTTTATTGTTGTAACAATGCACCTGGCAGATACAGGGATGGGTTCGAGGTGAGAGTCCAGGTCACCTTCCCTCACATGCTTTACTTGCTCCCAGACAGATCAAAAACTCCTAAGGTCCTCCAACTTAGTTTTAGACTATAATTTTGATGCTACCCTGCACCTTACTGTACAAATCACCTGACCCATTTCTGAAGGTGCATTCGCCTTGCCTTCTGATCTTTGTGATCGATCGAGGGGTGTAAAGTTTTTATGGTCGATGGTCTGGGTTTGGAGGGTGCTGTGGCATGTGGGGTTCATAGGATGAAAGCATGGCAAAGCTGCATTTCTCATGTGGGGATCGTTGGAGGGCCTTGCTCTCTGTTCCATGGGATGGTACTTCCAAGAGACTCTCTTCTCCCTTCTAATGACATTGCAGGGTGCATTCTTTCAAGGGTGTGAGGGCCTGTAACTTTCTGGACAATGGAGGATGTTGTGGAACTCTGAAACCTGACCAGGGTGGGGGTGGTGTTGTCGCTCATGCAAGGGGTCTAATACTAACACACAAAATGGTGTTTGCCGCGCTTGAGCCTAAATTCTACGATGGCTGTCGCTTGTCGAGATGGCGTTCACACCCACATATACCATGTAGCGTGCAATGCATGCACTAAGGTGATCATGCACCCTCCTCTATGTGCACACCCCCCTGCACCCTGGATGTGCTGTTTTAGCACTTATTTCTCATTTGGTATCGCCTAGGGGGGTGGGAAGACTATATCTCCTTCCAACATTCCCCCCTTTTGTTAATCCTAAATTAACAACTCGCGTGCAGTGTCATTGGCAGCTAAGTTCCAATATATATTCTCCTCCCCCCTCTCTACCCTCTCTACAATTTCAGCTTCCAGGTATGGTGGCCACCCGTCCTTTGGAACCCATGGTCTGTAAACAACTTGTAAACTTGCTCCAGACTGAGCATATTCCTGACATGTTATGTCATGCAAATACAACCCTCATCCCCTGCTAAATTAACCCAGTGCTCTGTATAATTTTCGGGGACTCATGGCGGTGTGGTGATTGTGGCCCAGGAGTGTAATGGATGATAAATCTCTATCATACGGGGTTTGTTTGGGTCATCTATCTGGGTGCCGCTGTCTGTGGTACTATAAGGTGCTTTGGGTGTTTCCCTAATTGAGACCATCATCATTGCGCTACTGGGCACTGCTTTGGCACAACATTGGAGTCCCATTTGGCACATGCAAAAGATCAAGATGAAGACAATGATGGGCACTAGCATTTTCACATTCGCCCCCAGCCAGAATGGAGCCCAAGAAAAAGTTACTTCAAACCAATCTTTACTCTGTATTCCAGATTCTTTCTTCATGCGCATTCCCAGGTTGTGTACGGCTTCAATTATGTGTGAAAGAGAGCCATTTTGATGGAGTGGTTTGTTATACATACCTGATGGAATTCAGTGGTGATTTGCTGTTTGTGCACCTGCTCAGGTAATTGGCTTCTTCTGACGATTCTTGCAGCTGCGATAAAATGGTAAGTGACAGTCTACGCTCCATGTATTTGCAACAAGGAGGCTGGGTTGTACTTCAAGGTTCTTCTAGACCGATAACACAGTGAGTCTATCCAGCTATCGAGTGATTATAGCATCTATTCAGTTTTTACCTTTACCGTGGGTGGCCATCTTCTAATTCATACATGCAGAATACCTGCCGAATCTCCCTTCCTTCCACAGTGATTCTGTGCCGGTTCTTGATTGCCCTCCTCTACTATTGCACTAGGCACATCCACCTCGCCCACTGGTGCGGGACATGGCCATGGCCATGGCAGATGTTCTCTCCTGTAAATTCACTGCAGTGCTTCCCAAACAGTCCGATTGCGATGGCTGTGATTCTATCAGAACCACTGTGAGTTCAATTTGCCTGTTTTACTGTATTTGCCAGGTGGCATTTCATGTATGAAGGGCTGTGGTTCAGCTAGTGGTGCTTGAGGGAAGCCAGGTCATGATTGGTGTAAGCTAGTGTGTGTAGTCCGGGGTCAACCTCAAAAGCGGCTGGCGTCGCCCAGTGCTGAAAGGTTTGGGTTGCTGTGAATGCGACCGGCGCTGCCTGTTGTTGAGTGTTTCTGAGTAATGATTGGGAACGGGGAGTTTTACGGAGTGGTTTCAGAATTATACTACAAAAGCTAGGTTTTGAGGCCTTTTTTGAAGTAAAGATAGTTGTGGTGCGGCGGATGTTAAGAGGAAGAGTGTGCCAGATGGTGGGAGCTATGATAGAGAAAGCCAAGCCACCAACTCTGGTGGAGTGATAGGGGGAAGGTCCTGTATTGGGCTTGGTGTGTGATGCCTATGTCTTTAAATGTTGTTCTTAGGCTAACAGTTGCTTGTTCTTAGGAGCCAGTGCAATATTCTAAGTGCAGGGGTGATGTATTCTCTGGGCGAGAGGGCAAGGAGCAGTCTTGTGCCACGTTTTGGATTCATTGAAGTGCTCAGATCGGAAAAGATAGAGCTCTAGTTATTTTTTGTGGCATGTGGAGCAGCGGTTAATATGCTCTCTATATTGCTATGGTAATAGAGTGACTGTCTTTGGTGTTTGTCAGAGCTGTGCTTAAGGAGTATGGATTGTTATGTTGGCTTGTCTGTGGTGGGTTAGTGTGGCGTTTAGGAACATTAAGTGCACCTTCCGGTGGTGTACATTCCATCGTTTAACCTGTGTTGTTTCAATGCAGGAGTTGTATGTTGAGATGCTTTGTTGATTAGGGTGGGAGGTTGAATGATTTTAACATGGTTATAGTATGGCGGTAAGGCAACAATGGAGCCGGTATTGCTATTGGCACCATTGCTACCGTACCGCCATACTAAGAGTTCTGCTCGCGGGTGCCTGCCCTTGCAGCCACCAGGTCTGACACGGCACCCGCGAGCAGAACACGATGGTAGCACCGGTACCGTTATTAACGGTAACAGTGTTACCACCCTCCCCATTCCCATTGAGCCCTACGGGGCTCAAATGGAAATGGGGATGTACCGGGCTTGTAAGGGCAATTACTGGGTCTGGCTGGGCTAGAATAGCCCAGTAATTGCCCATTCGCGGGTGCCGGACCCGAATGCGAGTTTGGAGGTAGCCTTGCTGGTAAAACTGGCAAGGCTACCTCCAACCTCGTAATGAGGCCCTATGTCTTCCTCCAATCAGTGCCAAATTCCATTGCATGGACACACCAGACAAGCATGGGAATTCAGGGCTTTCAAAGTGCACTTTAGGCAGCAACAGCACACAGAAAAAGGAAGTGGTTTTGTTCTATTTTTTTTAATCTGTAACTCACCAGGGAGCCCGGAACCAGAGGGTGATGTGCAAAAGCTACCAAGGAACAGAGGAGCAACTGATCAGAGCAGTGAAGGACCAGAAGGACAATATCCTAGAGGAGAATAACTCACCAGGAAGTGAAGGGCCAAATGGGCAATGGACTAGAGGACCATTTCACAAGGGAGTAGGGTCCATAATTATAATTATTATAATTATTGTCATGAGGGATACCATACTCCACTCCTGGGCTTTGCTTTTACCTTAGTTTTACTTCAGTCCATTTTATTGAACTGAAGTGACTGCAGCCAGATGATTTCTGACAGCTCCAAAGTGTAATGAGTTGCCGGTATGGGCATGGGCCAAAGTATTGCATTTCTGTTTTGCTCAATTAGTGTTACTTATGCATCAAATTATTTAATTAGAGAAATTATAGAGTAATAATATAAACTTAATATAAAAGTGTCACCTGCTATGGATTGACATCCTATACTGTGCAGGTAGGAATGCATCATGTTTACCTACTGATTTAGAGCTCTCTACCAGTTTAATATAATGCCAATCATAATATGTTTATGGTATATTTGAAATTGTGTGTTTAGTTTGAATAATGTCTCACAGATAAATTAAAAAGTACTTTAAAGAGACCTCTATTATTTAACATAGTGTTTGAATATTTGTTATGTAAGATGAATCTAGTGCCATTATGTTATCCTTCCAGGCATTGTGTAGTCAAGCCCCATGCCAACAAAAGCCAATTAGGATTGCCCACCAAAGTCCAAGCCTCGTCCTGACCAATCCTTTCCCAGCCCCGCCCCACCCCCTCTTTCTGGGATGCAGCCACAATACCACTAGTTTATTTTCTCCACTTCCACCACTGCTAGCCAAAGGAATAAACATAGGGGGCTTTTTGAAGCAATTAACACGTGTTTTACGTGTCATGCCTTCTTCCCATGTCTTCATAAGGTTAGGCGCGCGCAGATTCCTCCCTGCCCTCTAACTCTAACTTCCGGCTGTATTAGTCACCCTGTGATGAGTGCACGTGTCTGCCACCTGCCATTCATCCGTAGATTCATCGCGCGTGCTCTTAGCTTGTCAAAACAGTCACCTGACAGATGCGGAGCACTTAATGGCTGTAGCTTCCCTCTTTCCTGCATGCTGGCTGCGGATTCAATTGTTTAAGCGCATATCACGAATTGCCAGCCAGGATTTTGAGTGATACATTCAATGCACCCTAACGGGGGAGCTTGGGCAGTTAAGACTGGTATTTATAGGTGCATCTTAATAAATGTGACGTCACCTCAATCGAAAACCCAGGCGTGTAGTATGGCCACCATGAAATCTAGTCTCGCTGACTCTTTAGGAGTGGCAATTATGCAGTCGAGAGCATTATGTTTTTCTTCATGTTCGACGCACAATTTCAATTCGTGTGACATCACATTTCGCCTCGCTCCCTGCATGACTTCAAAACAGCTCTCTGGGCTTGGCGTAGATCTGGCGTGCGAGCATCTCTTTCCCAAACCAGTGCCTTTTCTGGAATATTCACTGAGGACGTTTCGTTCACTCGTCCAGCCCATGTCACAGTTTGCTCTGCGCGAATGACGGGCACTCTGACTTGAAGGGAGACATCTTAATAAGTATTATGTCAGTAATATTTGGAGAACCACTAAGTGTCCAGGGATCCTGCTTCAAAAGCTTGCACATGTGAAGACTTGGCATGCATCACGTTCCCAGGCAAGGAGGGACGGCAACGAACTGCCACCATTTCTCTTTTCGAAGAGGCCCCTATATTTCACAGCAGAGTTGTGTTTCTCAACTCGCCTACTGGAGTCCAGCTGAGTTCTTCCTGTTTCCTTCTGATGAAAGCATGCTTAGTATTAGTTATTTTAAATGTAGTGTATAATAGACAGGGATGTGAGGCTAGGGGCAAATAATTTGGAGAGGACATTTGGGGCCTGATTCACAGAAGCGTTTGATAATGGCTCAATCCCATTGAAACATCCTCGGTGAATTAGGCCCTATTCTTTGCACCGAGCCAGCACTGGCGCAGTACTAAGATGGATTTCTAAACTCTGACCTGGTGGACAGAAGTTTAGGAGGCCACCCTAGTTTAGTGGAACAAGGGAACCTTCTGGACAAACCAGACTAATCTATGGTATCTTGGTAGTCGGTCAAGAGTAAGTCTCAGGAGAGGTGGGAGTGATCGGAAGTCTGCAGTGAGCACAAACAGTAAAACTCCAAAGATTACTCTTAGGCAGATGTATATCAAAAAAACATTTATTATTGACCTTTTTAACAAAACACAAATAAACCACAGTAATAATAAAGCAGTTACCACACATGATTTTCACTATGTAACATATATACAAAATGTGTTTAGCCTAATGCTGATGAAAGGGGAGAAAATAACCAAAACCTGCACAGAAGAGGTAAGTTCAACACAGATATCGAATTTAGGCAGTTGTTCAAAGTCAATCCCTATCTTATGCAGTCCAACCCTACGAAGTGTGGAACCTTATGCTGAAATGTACAACAGTGAGTTAACAACGCGCAATCATGCATAAAGCGAAAAGTTAATTGTCTTGAAGGAGCTGTAGGGTTCAGGAAGGGAGTTGAGGGATTCTCGTGCAAAAACAGATGGATGTGCCAGGGGGCCACCGATAAGTGATGCAAGTACTCACTGACCCTCGACACAGTTTGGGCCAAACTTTGCCAGTCTAATTCAATTTGCTAGTAGGTTTCACCCCTGCAGTTACAGGACGCTCCACCTCTCAGCGGCTGCAGGATGAGACAATAGTCTGTGGTGGGACAGTAGCTTTTCTCATCTCTCGAACAAAGAAGGATCGTTCTGGTGCAGCACGTTTCAGGACACAGTGGGGCAGGTCTGCTGACACTTACAGTGACAGTCACCTCAGCGGGGTGACACAGGGACGGCAAATGCTCGCAGCATGGCACACTCTCATAAATCACGACCCAGAGGAGCTAGGTGGGAGAGGGCCCAGGACCACAAGTAAGCGATTCCCAAAGTCTTGAGTCTCAACTCGGGATGGCAGCGCTCGTATACGATACCCCGGGTTCTAGCTGGTCAGTTCACTGTGTGGCCTAGGAGCACTTTCAACTAGGCTCTTTGCGAGGGTAAGCGGAGGTGGCGTGAGTAGTTGGTCCCACTACTCCAAAGGGTTGAAGTGCCCTTGCAGGTCTTCTTGGTGCGAAGCAAAAAACAGGGGTCCGACGGGACAACAGCGGGGTCAGGGTGCCAAACCTTCTAGCACGTCTCCGGCAGTTCCACAAGCCTGCTCTTTCGTTCAGGATACTTGGCTCCTTCTGTAGTTCGGTGTGATTGACCTGGAATGGATGCCATGGTGGTTCCAGTCATTCAGGCCTGCCAGACAAACATCAAATAAATCGTTAGAGGGTGGCTAGGGCCATAAAACCAAAGGACCCCTATGTGTGGTACTTTAAGGTATTTGGCACATAGATAAAAAGTTATTTGTTTATTTGTCTTGGTTTATAATAAACCTTTACAAAAAGGAGAAATTTAAAAGAACAACAGTATACACATTTACGGAATATGAGACAGAACAGCAAAATACAAAAAAAAAAGAAAACACATTAACTTAAATGGATTAAAACACGAATGATTCTAGATCAGAACAAAAACCATACAAATTGAAAACGAATAACCAAATCAATTATTTCTTAAAATATGAGTCATAATTGATTATAAAAGATCTTTTAAAAAAAAACAAAGAGTAAGATAGTAAAGCCAAATAAATAATGAGGTAACAACTAATGGGGTTGACTCAATTCATATTCATAATCTCAATGAAATTTACCCCATATATATATATATATATATATATATATTTAAAATTTAACAGCTTTCTTTATCGTAACATTGACCCTAAAAGCATTTCACAATAGATCCATAAAAAATAGCAGCAAACAATAAAAAAAGAAAAAACAAGTTAACAACCTTTCTCCACACTAACACAAATCACTAATGTTTCTCAAAAAAGAAGTAACCCGAATGTTTAGTATCACTGAATTCTCGTGTAACATTCTATGCCATATAAATTCTCTATTTACCTCATGGGTTGATCATACGAATTGTGCAAAGTAATTTATCCTATAGGACATAAGTCCAGGACATACCAAAAGGATATGTTGTAACGTTTCTACGACTCCCTCCTTTTTACAAAATCTACACCATTTCCAATCCACTATGTTACAGTTTCTAATGCATTTGAATTGATTAGTTTGAATTACATTAAATCTAAAACGCATAAAATCATTCCGCATTTGCTTACTGGGATATTTCTTAAGATAGCCTTCCATAGCCGAAAACCATTTCCAAATGGAACATGCATATTTGTATAGTTTGGTTTCCATAATTTTATTCTTGGTTAATTGCCAACCAAAACCCACAAGGCTAGCTTTCACTTTTTTAGGTTTGTTACGAAGAGAGACTGTAGAGAAACCGATCTTAACCAAGCAGTCCATTGTCTCCTCATGAAATGTATTAAAAAAAGGGTTTGCAGTATCTCTAGCAGCACATACGTACAAAGTATCCTCAGCCGCCATATAATATTTCCTTCAAAAGTACCTTTGTTTCCAAGTAACATAAGTGGCAAGAGATGTTAAACCGAATTCGTATTTAATCAATTCCAGTGGCAGACATTTTGGTAAAAAAAAGAGTACAGACCTCCAAATGATGCCTTCTATGTAAGTCAAATATGCATGTAGATCATTAGAAAACAATTCCAAACCGGTGGTAAGACGAGGTGTGATTTTTTTAATATAACACTCCCTCAACGGAGTCGCAGAGAATTTCCCAAATTTTGTTTCGATGGCCCGCATTTGCCTAATTGCAATCTCTGCTTTTAATTTAAGCTGACTTTTAATTAAGGTATTCTACCCTAACCCAGAAAAGTGGAAGCCCAGATACTTGAATGCGGATTGGGCCTTAATCGTTTTGTTACCACATGACCATGTAAACGCATTTTCCTTCTTATTAGGTCTACCAAAGCGCACACTTACTGTCTTAGATGGATTGATTTTAAGGCGTAAGTCAAGTATAAACCTCTCAAAGGCCTTGAGCAGTCGTTGAAGGCCGACCTTAGTGTTATCCACCAAAAGGAAGTCATCAGCATATGCCATCCAGGACAAACAGATATTATTCAATTTAGGACTAACCAAACCCTTGTTGTTCAGTGCTCTGTTGGCACCGCTCACATAGAGATTAAAAATAGTGGGTGCCAACATGTACCTTGTCAGAGACCATTGGGGATAATAAGTTCTTTTGAGAGGAGACCTTCGGAGTTCAGTGGTACTCTTAGCCTAGTATCAGAATAAAGGGCCATGATGATTTCGAGCAAATTTATAGGGATATCAAGATCTTTAAGTAGTAGCCATAGAATGTTCCTATCAACAAGATCAAAGGCAGAGCTCAGATCCATTGATGCCACAAAAATGGGATTTTTACCACCTTTTATAGATCTGGTCGTTAAAGATTTTAATATTAAGCCACCACAGTCGGTACCAATATTTATTTTGAAACCAAGCTGTTTGGGGTCTAGAATATTCTTTTCTGCAATCCATTTATTCAGATCCAGTAAAATCTAGGAGGCAAACAATTTAGATTCAGGATCTGCAATTGCGATCGGTCTATAACTGGAGGGAGCCAACCGAAATCCCTTTTTAAACACAGGGATTACTATAGAAACTCTCCAGGATGTTGGGATTTATTTACATAAGAGAATATTTTCAAACAGCAAGAACAGAATGTTGGCCCAGTTAACAGGGTCGAGCTTCAACAGTTTATTAGGGAGGTTATTCGGGCCAGGAGCACCCAAATTTTGGGATTTTATAATAAGGCCCACAATATCTTCTTTAGTAAATTTTAGGGTCCAATTTGGCCTCCAATTTACCTCAGTAAGTTCTGTATTGTTATTAAGGGTGTACAGTTTGGCAAAATACCCTAGCCATACTTCTTCATTAATTACATTCATATTGGCCAACTTTTGAGGTTTTTCCAATTCATTAATTAAGAACCAAAAGTTGGTACAGTTAGAACCCTTCAGAGCTCTTAACATTCCTTCACCATCCATTTGAGAGCGTTTGCCTCTATGGTGGATTAACCAATTTGTATAGCTTTGTTTAATTTTCTTTGTCATTAGAGTAATGTCTAATTGCGGAGACCAGTCTTTTTAAGATGTCTTAGTTGGTTCCTGTATTCACTTCTGCGTACATGGACTTTGCTATCTGTACAATGATTCTGATTTTTTTTTATTTTAAGTTTTTACCTAGATGTTTCTCTATTTTATTAGAAGTGAGATTGATATATGAAGTAAAGTTTGCGGCAGAATAACAGTCAGCCCGTTGGTGAGGAGTCATGGTTTCAAAATCTTTCACCATAGTAGAGGTGAACTTGACGTTTTTACAATGAGTCCACTTAATTCTATTACCATTTACATTGGAAAGTAGATCTTGCTTATACACATATACCATTAAACTTTGAACATTGACAGTTGTCTCAAACAACAGAAAATAGTGATCAGTACAACTTGTCTCTTTCATCTCAAACTTGCGCATACATTTTGACAGACCACTAGATAAAAATATGTAATCAATAGTCGAAGTAAGACCTCTGGCTTTCCATGTGAAGTGATCATTTTGCAAAATATCAAGAGCCCACAACTCAGCTAAATGTGTCCACATTCTACCCCACAATTTGTGGTTACCCCCAATTCTAGCCTAGTTACATGAATTGGCTAAAATAATGTCACCAAGCATACAATAACTATAACAGTCGGCAGAGAGGTCCCCGGCAATGACAAGTTGACCACCAATGTTGTTTTGCAACCATAGTTCAATGGTAGAACTCAAATTGGTTAATTCATTGGCAAGTTGCAAGTCAGATAATTCATTCGGGTTCCAAAACATGTTTACTACAAGTATGGCTAAACAATCTCGTTTAACCCCCAACTGAAAGGAACCCTCAAGAAAATGGTGAAGAAAGCGCCATTCACCCATTTTTATCAAATTATTTGTCTTTTTGGCCGCTATAATGAGGCCCCCTTTGGGACGACCCTTGTTGACACCATGTGCACAAGTAGATATCACCGTAAATCCATCCCAGCACAATTCGGTTCTACACCATGTCTCCTGAAGTAGAATAAAATCAAACTGAACCAAAAAGCACATCAGATCTTCATTATGCAAGAGGTTAAAGCAACCTCTCGAGTTCCAACTCAAGAAATTTGGGATGCGCTCAGAGCTAGAGTGGTTTTCCCAGCTGTTTAAGTGAGTCAATCGACTCACACAAGGACAAAGCTAGCCATCTCCTATCTTGTTTGTCCAGTTCAGAATTAGTTTTTAGAATTAGCCCTATCTATGTTGGGCATAGAGTAGCCCATGTCATATTTCACTTGCTTTTTCACCGGTGATAAATTAACCTTATGTTCGTATATGTCGAACCCTCGAGATTGCAGTTGTTCAGCCTCTTTCAAGAGTAGCGATCTCACCAGAGGTGAGGGAATGACGAGACAAACATAATCATACCTGAATATATGTAAAAAATCTACCAAAAAAATGTCAGTAGATGATATAAGACTGAGTTCCGGAATGGCCGCAAACAAAGATAGTATGTATGATCTGTTCAGTGCTGTGTTGCCACTATCATTAAATAGCATTTTAAGAATTAACCCTGCCAGTTCAGGCCTCGCTGGTTGTCTTAGGTCTGTGTCTTGTTGGGCTAAGGTTGGAATTCTATGTTCGTAACCTTCGCTAAGTCCGGTCAAATACACTTGATCTCCAACACCCGTGATCACACGGTAATCATTCTCTTTGATTTTATCATGTGGTAATTCAGTGATTTTAGTTGAGACTGGGGAGCCAGCGGAATATGCTCAGGTTGCAATAATAGATTATCTTTGAGCACCTTCAAAATGAGGTGGTGCATTTCCTCCTCCCTATTGTCACATACAGACCCGTCCACCCCTTTACCAGCAGCATTGGTAACCAATGATGGCTCAAGAATGTTGCTGCCATAGTGCCAGGATTACAATCATTCACCTTTGTTTGCTGCATAGGACATTTTGATACTTTCCAATCAGTTGTACCGATGCCGGTATTGACAGTGATATCACGATTCTTCACAGGTATGCCCAGGGATCCAGTTGTTCTGGCCTGTTCATCTGGTTTCATAACAGTCATAACATTGTTTACAAAGGGTCCTACTTGGTCCTTCCGCCCCCAGACCGAATTAGAGTTAAATGACTCTGTATAGTTTCCTGGAAAAGGAGCTGATTTAAAAATCTCAAACATAGCTTCCCTTTTCTTTTTCATAGCATCGCACAAAGATAGTTCCCCCTCAGAGACAATACCTTGAGTGCTTGGGGGCATTCACTTCATGTAAATCGGCAGGGTTATACTGCGTGTTCATATTTATTTTTTGGTTTTTCTACTTTATCTTCAGGGACAGAAATGACATCTACTTCATCAAGCATTGCTTGTTTAACTTCAGGAGCCCTCATAAATTTCCGAGATGAATTTTTTAGAGCTTCATTGCTGTTTTTTTCCTAATCTTAGCCAGTTTCTTACCCAGTCTTTTTGACATTTTTACTTCAAAGTCGTCATTAGAGTTAGGATGCTCTTTATCAATAATTGCCACATTGCCTTCCTCACCTTTTACCTTTGTCAATTCACCACTGGCTTCCTCCTGAGTCGGAGGTAGGATTATTGTTTCTTCAATAGGTGCAGGGTTAGTCCCCACACTTTGAACCTTTATGCCGTTTTCATTCCTCAATTCCTTCACCAAAATTGATGTATTGGCTCTCAGTACCACAGCGATTGACTCACCCAGCCTCATAGGTAATTTTCCTATTTCCGAGGCTAAGATCGTAATCACGTCAGTCTGATTTCTCAACTCTGACAGCATCAGACGATTGAAGATACCCATCATTGTCATTAGGTCAGGATTCGCTACGGAATGGCTGGGGTCAGACAAATTCCCCATGCCAGGGACAACGGAATTATCTTCCCCTGATGGGAGAGAGGATGGAAAGTCAACAAAATTTTCATAATCAAAATTACTAGATTTGCATGATTATTGCGTGATAGAAATCACTTCTTTATCAGAGGAGGCTTTCATTTTAGATTGAGTGTCATCAGGAGACTCAAGCTCTAAAAAGGGTGGGTGGGAGGGATCAATTTGGTCTTCAATGGATTCACCCGCATTAGAACAATCCTGAGCACATTGCAACAGTGCTTCCTCATCATCATTAATATCAGGTAAGGGAAGAGCAGCAGCACGGGCAAGGCTAGCACGTCTAGTGCTAACAGCAGCAAAAAAGTCAGCTCTAACATCATTTTTCATGACCGACAGTTCGTTTTTCCTCATGTTGAAAGTGGAATGGAAATGCCAGTAAGAATAAATAATCAATGCAGAAAATGGAAAGGCACTTTCAATAAAACATTTACCGCCTCAATGTCTTACCCACCGACCACCGCCAGCCGAACAGCCTAACAGCGCACACTTACGCACACTTCCGGATGCACGCGCTGGATGTGCATGCACCGGAGTGTAAAAGTGGCGCTGAACCAATCACAGGCTGCAGGCAGAAAACCAATCACCAATTACAAGGGTGTTACAGCAGGTGGGTCTAGGAAAAAGAATGTGAGAAATTGAGGTTATTACACTGTGGGAAAGATGCATATGAAGACAGAGAGCAAGGTGGCGCACCACCAAAGGTGGTGCGCACCTAGATAAAAGTTATTTACTTAAATGTCAAGGTACACAAGTCCACGTGTTTCCGCGGCAGCACGGCTTCACCTTGCCGACTAGTACTTCATGAGAATGACCGCTTGGAAAGTGCCAGCATTCGAGTTCCAAAAGCAGATTCAAGTCGGCAGCACACAATGGCAGGATAGAACAGTCCAGGACAGCCTAACAGCGCACACTTATGCACACTTCCGGATGCGCGCGCTGGATGCGCATGCACCGGAGTGTAAAAGTGGCGCTGAACCAATCACAGGCTGCAGGCAGAAAACCTATCACCAGTTACAAGGGCGTTACAATAGGCGGGTTTAAATGTCAAGGTACACAAGTCCACGTGTTTCTGCCGCAGCACCGCTTCACCTTGCCGACTAGTATTTCATGAGAATGACTGCTTGCAAAGTGGCGGCATTCAAGTTCCAAAAGCAGATTCAAGTCGGCGGCACACAATGGCAGGATAGAACATAGTTTCCCAGTGCTGACAGCCTGACGGACGTGCCAGTTTCCAATAACAATTGAGCGATAGCCCAGAGGAGTGCAGCTGAAGGCTGTTCTCCACTGGACAAAATCAGGTAAGGTAATCAAAACAAAAAGCAACATGTTTGAGGGGGTCCATAAATGGAGAGAAAATTGCACCTAAGAGAAATCTTTCCTAACACGTGGCAAACAGGAGAAGCAAGAAATCTCCATTTGAGTTTATGTAAGGTGTAAACCGAAGATGGTTTATTATTATGACTGCAAATCAACTAAAGCAAAGTTATGTGTCTCTTCTGTAGAAAGGTTTATTCCAGACTATGTTTTCAATCATATTGGCACCAAGGAACCCATTTAACATCATTTGACTGTCTATTAACACATCCCACCTTTTTAATCCAGTACTAAAGGAAGAATGGTGTGGAATTACAAAGAGTCTGCTAACGTTACAACTTTAGCTGCAATGGGGAGACACCTTCAGAAGTTTCTGGTTGCCAAATCTGCTACAAAGGAAGTAGAAGTCGGCACTTCTGAAGGAACATTCAAAACTACTTCGGGAGCTTTCCAGCCAAAGGATCTGTTGCTGGCATGTCTATAACTAAAGCTATTCTACACTTTGCATTGGCCGTTCATGAATTAAAACGGGAATCCCTCCCCCTGAAAATAAACAGTTCAATTGTTAACTGTGTATCACGGATGCCTGGTGACAGAGTGATAAATGCATTTTATATAGTGGCTTTTGGGCTACATTTATAAATGATCAAACCGCATTGTGTGTCATTTTAGTGTCAAACCTGTTTCTAGTGACTTATGCAACTATCAGAATTTTGTATATCAAAGTCTGGGGCTGTGTTTCACCCCAAAATGTTGTTGGGTGCAGTTCTGGATACTCCCTTTTTTCTTGCTACCTTCTCAGATGGACAGGATTTGCCCACAGGAGGTAAGTAGGGGACCAGTGTGCTTTGAAGGACACCCTATCAGGATAATGGGGAATCACAACAGGGAGGTAATTACAACAGTCACTTTGATGTACGGCAGACATGGGAGTTGGAAGTTTAGGGTCATCTAGGAGAGAAGTTACAATCAAGTGAGTGGTTCCAATATCCTGTGGTCTTTAAGGCCACCAGCACCTCCTGTGTCCCCTCCCTACCTTCTGCAGACAAAGCACTCTTAGACTGACATCAGCATGCAATGTTTCCGGTGACAGCAACTAGGACTGAACCATTACAGAAGTCTTCAAATGAACCAATCTTCTGTGGCACAACTACACAAGTACTATATAAGGGGATGGGACCCCTGCCAACTTCATTGAATTATCTTTTGACTTATGAGACTTACAAAGAATAAACACACTTCTGGTTGGTCTAATCTGATACAGAGGGAGTAGTAGTCAGCAATTCCGACGGAACATTCATGTCTACATCGGGAAGTTGCCAGCTGAAGGACGCATTGCTGGCATGTCTATGACTAAAGCTACTCTCCATTCAGCATTGGTATTTTATTGATTGTAAGTAAATGAACACTTCACATTTTAAACTGTGTAGCCCTAAGGCCTGGTGGCAGATTAATAAATAAATGTTAACCTATATCTGGGTTGATTTGGTGGCCACTCGGCTACAGTTATAATTTCCCAAAACCCATAGAATGTAATTTTATTGTCAAACTGGTTTCTAGTGAGTTATACAACTATCAGAGTTTTGTGTATCAAAGTCTGAGACTGTGTTTCACACAACCAATCTGTTGGGGTCAGCTTTAGAAGCTACCTTTTTTCTCTGCTGGAAAGGATTGCTACCTTCTCAGGAGGACAACTTTTTCCCACAGGTGGTAGCAAGGGGACCAGTGCTTCAAAGGAAACACCACTAGGACAGTGGCAAATCAAACCAGGGAGATGATTACCAGAGTCTCTTTGATGTAAAGCGAGACATGGGAATGGGATGTTTAGGGTATCCCAGGAGAGAAGTTACAATCATGGGAGGGGTTCCAACATTTTGCAATCTCTAAGGTGACCCACATTTTCGGGTCCCCTCCCCACTTTCTGCATACAGAACACTTTTGGACTGACATCATCAGGCAACGTTTCTTGTCAGAGCAACCTGGATTGCACCCTTACAGAAGTCTTGAAGTGAACCAATCTGCTGTAGCACAATTACACAATTACTACATACTATATTACGGTTTATAGTCATAATGTCGAAAAAAAAATGTCGACAGACAAAAATTTCGAAAAAAAAATGTCGAAAATAATAATGTCGACATCCTATACTTATAATGTAAAAAGTCATTTTTTCGAAAAAAAAATGTCGACTTTTTTTTTTTGACATTATGACTATAAACCCTTAAAACTATCAACACCTCACCCAACACCCCCCTGCCACCCCCCCCCACACCCCCCAACCACCCTTTCACCCCTCATACTCAACACATACCAATTATTTATTTTATTTATTTATTCAATAAATAACCTAAAAAAGGATCATTTACTATGGGGGGGGTCCCCCCCAACCCCCCCTCACCCAACACCCCCCTGCCACCCCCCCCCCCAACCACCCTTTCACCCCTCATACTCAACACATACCAATTATTTATTTATTTATTTATTTATTCAATAAATAAATAACCTAAAAAAGGATCATTTACTATGGGGGGGGTCCCCCCAACCCCCCCTCACCCAACACCCCCCTGCCACCCCCCCCACACCCGCCCAACCACCCCTCATACTCAACACATCATATATATATATATTTATTTATGTATTCATACAATAAATAAAATTTCGAAAAAATATCGAAAAATGTCGACATTTTTGTTTGTCTACATTATTGTTTTTCGACATTAATTTGTCGACATTTTGACTGTCGACATTATTGATGTCGACATTATGACTGCACACCCTATATTACTATATGCTCGAATTATCTTTGAACTCAGATTGCAGGATTTTGCTGGAACATCATTGTGGTTAGCAAATCCCTGAGTCATTGAGGTGAAGATAAAGCTTTTCAAGGAGGGAGTCAGACCCTCAGCTCAACCTCTTCATAGGAACATTTGAAGTAACTTGCTGTTGTACAAGGCCTCCTTGCTGCTGAAGCACTGGTGCCCAGGAACCTGCCTACAAGAAGTAGCAGTCCTGCAAACCTTCTCTGGCAACCTCTCTGGGGGGACAGCCTCGTTATTCCTAGGAGATCGAGTGCAGGGTTTCACATAACACGAAGGACCTGCTATTGGAAAGCCTGCCGTTGTACAGCCTGATGTTGCTGGAATACTGGTACCAAGGATTCAGCGTCCTGAAATAACAAACCCACAAGTGTCCCTGGCAAACTTCATGGCTGGGAAGGGCAGAAGACGGACTCAACTTTTCTCAGAGACGCAGTGCAAGATCTCACAGTGCATGAAGGACCTCATGTGCGAACAGGCCTACCTACTGCTGGAACACTGGCATAAAGGACTCTGGCTGCTGATGTGGCACACCTACAAATGATTCTGGCAACCTACATGGCTGGGAAGGGCAGGAAACAGACTCATCTCTCCTCAGAGACCTAGAAAAGGGTCTCATAGTCCTCTAAGAAAATACTAAGGTATCGAACAGTGGTTCTGTCCGACTGGCCCTATCGGCCCTACTGACAATGAGGACCCAACTAAATACCTTTAAAGAGATCATCATCTTAAAACTTCAACATTGCTTTAATGATAATTGCCTGCATTCCCCTGAAACAAGAGGCCCCTTCCAAGCAAAGGTCTGCATATTCTGTGCATATGGTTGGTTGTTAGTGTTTTTATGTTTGCCCCTTCCTTTTAGTTTGGTTAAAGCATTGTATTCTTGCAGAACCTTGATCTATGTATCTTTTATTTTATTACCATATTACTATTGTTGATTTGGAGACTCCCTTGCTGGCTCAAATCTCCCTCGAAGAATATATAGCGTGTCCTTGCCCCATGCTACCTTAAAGAGGCGAAGGAGATGTACTATTCACCTAGTGCTTATTTAATCTTTGTAACATATGATGATCAGATGATCAGCGCAGGCGTAGTAGTAGTGTGGAGCTGAGTAAGAGTTTAGAAACCACTACTCATTCCTGTACTCCTGCAGAGCACTAGGCATTTCACCACTATCTGGTGAATGACATTTCAGCTGGTTTTATATGCACACTGCATAGGCCAGTCTGTCAGTAAAGTGGACTATGTTGTCTACTGTGCATTCCGTTTTTCTATAATGCTCAAAACTTTCCAATGTGCTGGAGCATGATTTTCTGCAGGCAGCATCCCCCATCTACTGTTGCAGACATTACCTAATGGCCTTCATGTGTTCCAATTCAGGACTGCCTATTAAACCTATGCCTTTTAAACCAATTGAGCTTTCACGATTATGATTTTTTTTAAAACATTTTCTTGGGCCAAGAACCTACCTGAATCCTGCTGAGATTGTTAGTATGCTAATATTATTCAGATGGGTAATTATGCCCCACTTATCTGAAAGTTCACTACTACAGTCCATTTCAGGACTAGGCTGTTCAGCTGCACCTGCTTACAGTAAAGGTTCTATTATAAGAAAGCAGTTATTGGTCAGGATCTGGGACCTTACTTTCAGGGGAGGACAATCATAGACAATCCATTGCATCTGAGCGGTGAAATCAGTCAGTGCATTCTTTAACACACATATGTAATATTTGGGAGGAAGAGTTCTTGAGAACGCTGTATATGGGATACATACAGAGACAAAATCCCTTTCTTTTGATTGTCTGGCTTAGGCAGCAAGGTTGAGCATACCCCTGAACCCTGTTCATGTGGTCTTGGTTCTCAAAGACAGTCCTGAACAGCTCGCAAGCTTAATGTTTCAAAAGAAGTAATACATATTCAGGTGAACCTCATTTGATGTCCATTTTATGTGTATCTATATCATGGGAATTTATTGTGGACTTCCGGGTTGGACAGATGGATTGGGCCACTAGGTTTGTCAAATTGGAAAAACAAATGAAAACACGCATTGGAAAGGCCACAAGGTCTGGTTTTGCAAATATAAATGATAACAACCTTTTGTAAATCCCGCACAGGACAAAATCACTTGCTACAATTACAAAACCATACATATTGATTTTGTCAATGCTTGTTCCTCTTCATAATTTCTGCCAGAATGGCAAGGTCCCTGTTTACCCTGCAGCCTTATATGCATGTTAATTTACTTGGCCAACATCTAACATACATGCTGCAGAAGTCAGCCAGTTTTCAAAAGAAAACACACACAGCCCTGTTGTGTGCATTAGACACTGCTACCTCCTTTCTGTAATCATCACATATATGTATTCTCTGTGCAGATTACAACACATTGAATGGAGAGAGTTGCGAATTGGGCAGTGGCGTGAGACTAAAAATGCACGCCCTTTATATCACAAGATGAATGCAAGCCAGACACTCATAGCCCCTACTCACTTTCCAGCTGCTTTGCAATTACAACTTGGTGGAATTATTGACACTATCTTGCAACATCTCTAAAATGTAAAAAGAAAATGTTCTCCTATGAAATAACAGAGAGTATTTCATTATAATATAACGGTAGACTACATAGAACTGCCCAATGTTTTCACACACAAGTAAAATACACACTCAATGCAAACATTAGCATGGAGCTGACTCGAATGAGTAAAAGATATTATTGTCATACATGTCCTACCATTTCAATATTGCGACCATGAAACTATTGTTTTTGTTTAAATGCAGTAGCCAATGAAATGGACTCTGAAGCAGTTGATTTTAATGAACAACATGTTTTTCTGACACTCGTTATAGGGAATGATGAGATGGAAACAAAAAGACAATGTGTCCACATGGCTAAAAAAAAACTCTGCAGGCATCCAGTGGTAACTTGACCAGCCTGGTTCCCACCGAGCTGCGCGCGCCAGGGGACTGTTCACATTGGGCAGGTTCTGTGAGAGAAAGGGAACCTGAGGGTGTGCAGTGAAATTCAAGAATATGCGAGAAGCCACCGTGTGCAGACGGCTCTGCCCTGAACATGTATCAAGTGATAGCGCGTTTAGTAAATATGATACAGTAAATACATTTGGCACACAGTATAAACGGCGGCGCGCCGCTGTATCTGCCCGCCATTTCCTCTGCTGCATTTACGGCAATGCTGCTTATTTTTCAGGGAAGTTGCAAAACAGATATGAAAGAGGGTAAGGGAGTTAGAAAACAGAGCAAGGTAAGGGAGTAAGGAAGCGTACACCCTTTTCAGAATACTAATTAAAAGATACAATTACATGCATGAAAATTCAGTAAAAGCAAATGGACAGAGGTGTAACTGTAGTAGAGCTAAAGACATGGAACCAGGAAAGCATCATGAAATAGACATGCGTCTGCCAAGCTAATGAGATGACAATGGTGGTCGAGCACCTCTGCTGCACACGCCCACTGTGCACACACTCACATGATATCCTCCCAGTGACATGGACCTCAGTCATTGAATGGTTGAATTGATGTTTCAGGTATTTTTCTGAATGAAAGCACCTGCCTCATCTAATGAGGCGCCATGTTTAAATCCAGACGTGCTAAACCGCTGCTCTGCCTTAGTGTCCTGGCATGTTGTTCAATTTCCGTACATGGTTCAGCTGTGTTTCTATCTTTTGTCAAACAGGAGAGCTCGTTACTGGTCATCAGGGCCGCGTTCAGGCGAAAAGCAGGAGACAGGGATCACCCTGCCTGCCCCGGATCACCAGAGCTTCCCAAGTGGGCTGGGGGAACCAAGCTAGCACCAGCCTTGGCTCTGGGGGCACCCAGGCCGAGGATGGTGAACAGGCCATGCTCACATGGAGGGGTTATTTACAGAGAGGACGCTGTTGCCCAGCAGGGGCACGTCCTAGGGCCGGCCCGCGTGACTAGGCCCATGGCAAGCACCAGCATGTTGCACCAAAGGAGACGCAGGACTCAGAGTAGGATCGATTGACGAGCCGGAAGTGGCTTGTCCCTTTTATTTACTTGGTCACATGGTTACTCCATGTGACCATGCTGCACAAACTGGGAGGTACCATGGCCCCCAGAAGGGGTGACATGCAACACTCCTCCTTTTCCATAACAATAAAACAAACTCCCAAAATCACAGCACAACACACACCACAACTAATACAACATGCCCTACTAGTTTTCACACCCTTTCCTGGCACCCCATACTACAACACCCCACCAACACATGGAACACAGTTCCACTCTGTACTTGGCCTGGGCCAATTTCGGCCTGCAGACTCCCACCCATTGCGAGTGGGTACTCCCATCCGACCTCCACTGAGGTGTCTCCCGGTCCGTCCAGAGTCCAGGGGCCGGAAAAGCTGCACCTGGGTTCGCCAGGGGCCACATCGATCCAGTCCTTTGCTAGTGTTAGCCGGATGACAGGCAAGCCCACAGTTTGGGGTGGGCCGCATACGTCTGGAAACACCATGGGCCACGATGGCCACATTCAAAAGAAGGGGTAGGCTCACTGCTGCGGGGTGCTGGCAGTCGACTTCTAAATCACTCATTTCTCTTCCCCTCCTTTCCGGGGCTGCTGGCAGGAGGCACTGTTGACGGGGTGCTTAGGCCAGTGCACCT
Organism: Ambystoma mexicanum; assembly: GCF_040938575.1. Classification (NCBI taxonomy): domain Eukaryota; kingdom Metazoa; phylum Chordata; class Amphibia; order Caudata; family Ambystomatidae; genus Ambystoma; species Ambystoma mexicanum. Next base: position 349,157,184 of record NC_090935.1, read on the forward strand.
CTTCCACTTCTGAGCCAGCAGTCTCTCTGGCAGGGGAGGGCGCACAAACACTCGTAAGAGCTGCAACCCTCCGATTACTGGACCTCAGATCACGTTGGTTCCCCCAGCTGTATAGCCCCGAACACGTGGGCTGATGGTTATGCCGTTCCTGCCCCTGCAGCCAGGGCGCCGGCCCAGTTCACTGGCCCCTTATTATCTCCTTTTTTTTCTCCACGTCCCCAACCTGGAGTACACAGACCATCAATCCCCCCTTGGGTCTTTGGTCGTCACTGAATGTAGTTGCCTCGTCCTTCCTTGATGGTGAGCCCCGCAACTTTGCGCCTGATGGGCCCTTAGGGCAATGTGCTACCCAGGCCAGTCGTTAGCTGCGGCACCACCGCCCTGTTTGCTCCCTTTGTTACTCTGGGAGCAGATTGGGCACTCTGATCTTCCTTTCCTGTGGGGAGATCCTAGGGTTTGTTTGTTTGTTTGTTTATTGATTTGTTGTGCGCGCCGGACCCTCGAGTAGCAGGGTGCATAAGACAAGGCAGTTTACAACTTGGATGCAGAAAAGGTTACGGTTACAACATATGACAGAAAACAGGAAATTCTTGGCTCCACAGGGTGAGGCATGTACAATACAGGAAAAACACAGCCACGCATTCAATATATAGCTAACGTTGCCTAGTAACAGGTCAGTCTATGACAGGTGAAATGCATGTAGTGGTGGGTGGGAGAGTACCCGTTATATGGCATTTTCGGTAAGCCATTTTATAGTGTTTGTTCTGAATTTGTTGAATGTTAGGTCAGATCTAAGTGCCTGGGGTAGGGAGTTCCACAATAGAGCTGCCTTGACAGGGAAGCTGGAACCTCCGATAGTGGTTAGCTTAAATATGGGCACTAAAAGTGAGTTGGGGCTGACTGTTCTAGTGAGTCTAGTAGGGTTTTCTCTAGTAAATCATTCTATGAGGTAGTAGGGAGCTTTGTTGTTAAGGCACTTATGGATGAGGGATGCAGCTTTAAGGTTGATTTTTTCTTGGGTAGAGAGCCATTTGTGTTTGTGTCTTATTTCAGAAATATGTGCTCTTCTCGGGATGCTTAGGGCCACTCTAAGTGCATTGTTTTGGAGCACTTGTATTCTGTTGATTATTTGTTTGGAAGTCCCTATAAAGAGGGAGTTGCAATAGTCTAATTTTGATAATATGAGGGCTCTAGCCGGCTCGTATTAATTTGCATGTATAGGCCGTGGATGAGGCCAGTGAATTCACCTGTTTGGTAAAGGAGAGAGTCGAGTCAAGGTAAAAACCTAGCGTTTTTACTTCTTTAGCGACCTTAATAGTGTTCCCATCGATGATGAATGCAGAATAATTTCGATTGAGTTTAGAGATGCGGGCTGCAGAGCCCAGGATGATAAACTCTGTTTTGTCATCGTTCAAGCAGAGACCGTGGTTGGCCATCCATGCTTGAACGATGCTATAGACTCTGTTCACCAAAGCCAGATCTTCCACATAATCCCTGGTAAGTGGTAGGAGAATCTGGGTATCATCCGCATAGTTAGTGTAGGTGATACCCAGATTGTCAAGATCGTCAAAGAGTGGCGTGGTGAAGATGTTGTAAAGTCTTGGCGAGACGCAGGAACCCTGGGGCACTCCTCAGGTGATGGGTATTGGGTCTGCTGCCGCTGTAGGCGAGAACACCCTCATGGTCCTGTCACTGAGGAATGATTGTATCCAGACTATGGCCTCCCCTGAGAAGTGGGCCGCTGAGTCCAGGTGATTGTACTAGACTTTGTGGTCCACCAGGTCGAAGGCGACTGAGAGGTCTAGTAAGAGGAGGAGAGCTACTTTGCCCTCGTCTCTGAGTGTGTCTATCTGGGCCTTCAAATCAAAAAAGGGCAGTCTCTGTTCCATGTAAAGGTCGGAAGCCGGATTGGCGGATGCCAAGGAGCTGGTTCACCTCAAGGAAATTCTGAATTTGGGTGTAAGCTACATTGCCTAGTATTTTTAGTAAGAAGGGCACCGTGGTGATGGGCCTGTAGTTTGTGGGAATGTTGGGGTCCAGTGTTTGTTTTTTCAAAAGGGGGAGTACCCAGGATTCCTTTAGGTTACGTGGAATGATGCCTGAGGTAAAGGAGGCATTGATGAGTTTTGTGATAAAGGGAGCTAGATCTCTAGCAGCGTCCTTGATCAATTGTGCTGGGCATTGGTCTCCTTTGCAATTGGATGGTTTGAGAGCCAGAATAGTTTTCTCTACTTCAGTTACTGAGACCTTAGAGAAGCTGAATTGGATACATTCATTGGGTTTGGGTGTAAGGATTTTGTCCCCGGGGGTTTAGGTTTTGGCGGGTAATGAGGCTTTCTTTAGGGCAATTTTGGATTGGAGGTTGGATACTTTGGTGGTGAGAGCCAGCTGTTGTCTGTGCACCAGGTTTTGTCTTTGATAGAGTCATCCTGTACAGCAATAGGCGTTTCCAGTTCTTTTAGGATGGAGAAGAGCTCCTTCATGCTGGAATTGGCTTGGGTAATCCTATTGTTATATGTTTCTTGTTTGGCCAAGATGATGTCCTTTTTGAATTGCTTAGAGATGTTTGATAGATTGGATTTGTTTTCAGCGGTAGGATGCAAGTTCCATATTGTTTGGCATCATTTTCTTTTTTGTACTCTTAGGTTTTTTAGGTGGGGAGTAAACCAGACGTTTAGGTGCTTTCTATGTTTACTATTCCTAAGTTTAAGCAGAGCAACGCTGTCAAGAGCGATGGTCATGGCATTATTGAATTCCTCCACTAGAAAGTTTGGATCAATGTATTCTGGTAAAGAGTTGAGTTTAGGTAGGATATGGGGCAAGATATTAACTGCTGTGATATTTTTCTTATTTCTAGTTAGAGTGGGTATGGCTTGGGGGGTGTAGGAACTATGGGTCTTTTAGTGTTGATAGTGAAATAGATTAGATGGTTGGCCGTCCATATTTGGGGGGTAATGGCTATTATGGAGGGGTTACAATTGTGACTGGTGATCCTATCAAGAGTTCTCCCATTGGCATGGGTGGGAGTATTCACCTTCTGCGTGAAACCTAGTTCAGCTAAGGTGTTGGCTACGGCAGTGGCCTGGTGATCATTGATATCATTGTAACCTAGGTTGAAGTCTCCTAGCACTAACATTTGTGAGGAGTTTTTTAGCTTCTCAGAGATAACAGTTGTGATATCTTCGTTAAAGGAGCTCATAGGGCCTGGGGGTCTGTAGGGGAGATGGATGTTTAATGTTTGCGAATTGGCAATGGGTAATTTGATGGAAAGAAACTCACAAGATTTAAGGTTGGGTGTGGTGGTGATTGTCATGGATAGATTCGTTTTGGCGATAATCGCTATTCCTCCACCACGTGCATCTGGTCTGTCAGCTCTTAGGATCGTATAATTGTCTGGGACTGCTAGAGTAAGTGCAGGACCTGCTGCATCGTGGAGCCACAATTCCGTAATGGCGATGAAGTCAAGGTAATTTTCCCGGATAACGTCCGCTATATCTGTGGCATGAGTGACTAACGATCTCGCATTAATTAGGGCAGCTTTTAGGTCGGGTTCTGGTGGTACCATAGGCGGCAGTTTGGCAGTAGGCTTATTTCTTTTAGGATGAGGTTTATGGCTGGGGGGCCGGTAGTTTCTAGAGGTAGAGGTAGTTTTGGATGAAGGTGGTCCAGATTGATGTTGTATTTCTTAAAAGGTTTGAATATTTTGGGAAGTCGAGCCCGGAGTCTATGGTTCCACTGTGCTAAGATGCAAGGGGTTGTGAGTATTGACTGTATCTGGACTCCTGGGTCCTCGAAAGGCTGGAAGGTTAGCATGGTGATGTAGGCAGTGGTAATGAGTATAATTATCAGATTTGAGAGTGATACTCGGAGGGCTAGGTTAGGCATGTAAGAGTACATAGTGTTACTCCTGGTTAGGCTGGGGCCTGTTGTTCCCTGCATTGATCGAGTATTAGCAATGGCAGGGTAGGCTATGTGTAGGGAGGATGGACTGGATGCAGCAATTAGATGCTAGGCAAAGTAGGCTAGGAACAACCATCAAGTAGTAAGCTCAGATAATAGGGTAGATGCAGCAATCAAATATTAGGCTAAATGCAGCAATCGAATATTAGTCTAAGTACAATAATCAAATACTGGGCTAAATACAGCAATCTAATATTAGGCTAAATGCAGCAATCAAATATTAGGCTAAATGCAGCAAACAAATACTGGGCTAAATGCAGCAATCAAATACTGGGCTAAATGCAGCAATCAAATATTAGGCTAAATGCAGCAATCAAATATGATGCTGAGTACAATAATCAAATACTGGGCTAAATGCAGCAATCACATACTGGGTTAAATGCAGCAATCAAATATTGGGCTGACTACAGTGATCAGGAGTATGGCTCTGTTAGTGGAGTGCTAGTGGGGGAGACTAGGGCTCTTCAGAGGGCAAGGATTATCATCGTGGGAAGTTGGAAGAAGGTCAGCAAATATACTGTGCTAGCATCCAGTGTAGACTGGGCAAGTGGGGAGTGGGCGTCCTGAGTAAGGCTCAGTACATGAGGGTTGGAAGCCGCAGGATGCATGTAACATAGCGCGTGTGGTCATGCCATGGCTAAGTGATAGGCAGACATTAAGCGCAATTGTGCAGTGATGGCAGGGCTGAGAACAAGAGCCGGAGGAGGTCAGGCAGGGTATGCACAGCCTCACGTCCTGAAACTCAGTGAGCGAGCCACTGTTGCCTACTCTTCCTCCCTCTTGGGGCCTGCCAGCTGCTTATCAGGATGCTGCACACCCATGCCTGTACTGGGTTGTTTGCTGGTGTGATGCTGGAAATGCATCGGAAGGGCAGGGCCTCCGTATCCGTGTGCTTTACTGTTTTTTTTCATGTGTTCTGTCGTGTTTTCCGTGCAGGAGTTCATGTGGGACTTCTGTCGGTGCAGCTCTCTCTTTTGGTTTGGTGAACAGACCCATGGGATACCCTTATGGCACCCATGGGTAGAGGTGCAACCCTGTGCCCCTAGTGTATGTTTTTGAGCACCTGTGTGTGACCCACAGAGCAGGATATGGGCTGGTGGCAGCTCTGTGCTGAAATGACTGGTGCCCTGAGCGTCCTCCATTTTGGGATGTCCAGGCCCTGTTATTGGAATCAGTAGATTCCTAATGGAGACAAAATGGCCCCCATGGCCTCTTGCCTTCCATCACCTGTTACCTTGATCTTCCCGAAGTCCCGGGAAGCCCTGCCTCTGTCCCTTCCCCCTGACTGGCTGTTGGGTGGAAGTTCCATATATGGTAGTGTGGGGAAGTGCCGACCAGACTGGCTGGAGCCTTCTCAACGATCGTATGTTGTTGGTACGCCTATGGGTGGGACCTGGGTGAATGTAGTGTGTGACGAATACGCATTCTATGTTGTGGGTGTCTAGTATCTGGTGTTTAACACAATGGCTGAGACTGACCGATATGAATGCAGTATGGAGTGTTGAATAGCTCCGTACTTGCCCCAATATACATAACTTGTTGTGAGTGTCTGGTGAGAAGTGAATGGCCTGAATGCACTGTGTGCCTGATTGGCTGCCTGCCTGCTGTGGGATGTTTTTATCCATGCATCCAAGCCCTACCAAAAACTGTGCAGTACTGGCATGGAAAACATCATGATGGCTAGAACTCCCCATAGAGTGCACAGGGAAAAAATGAAGAATAGGCTGCCACCCATTTTTGCCTATGTTGTGAGCACAGGAGGGCACTGCCTAAAGCCACCATTGGGCTACACACACAGTAGCCTGAAACCATTGGGAATGGCAATGCTGATTGCCAAAAAAGCAACTCAGAACTGTGGGGAATTCATTTTCTTAATCCCAAAAATGGTTGCATTACCAGTACTCACCACTATCAGAAAGCCGGCGTTTTAAAACCACCAGACTTTTGTGTAAAACTGAACAAATGAAACAAAACCAAACCAAGGAAAGACTTGCTAAGAGGTGGATACAATGTAAAACTATATTCTGAAATGACTTGAAGGAAGTAATTATTTAATGTATAGGTAAAAATTGTCCGTTTGATTTGAATGTAGAAAACTGGGAACAAAAAGTGACATTTAGCTGAAACCTGGCTTAATGAAACTGGATTCTGCCTGACAACTACCCCCGACAGGAGAAACCTGTTCAGCCACTCTTCCCAGGCCTAGCTGCATCCTGCTGCCCCTTGCCAAAAGGAGTTGTCACCTCTCTGATTAGATTAGGGGTGGAGCAGCTGGGGACTACAGGGAGTTGAACAAAGGCCTGTCCTGGACTCAGGCAAATGTTATATTGGGGTGGGGGGCGTAAAGTGGCTTCCTCTTAGGGGAAACTGGGAGGGGCAGTGCCTCTGCAAGCCAGCTGAGCTTGGGCAAAGTGGTTAAACCAGTTATTCCACCATGTGATGTGGGAAGCCACACCCCTGTTTGACCAGGGCATAATTTTAAAAAGATGGATAATTCATAGTACGGACATGTCAGAATTATATAAGTAATATCATTATTTTTGGGATTTTTCTGTGTACATTTTAAGAGGCGTTAGGACCCTGTGGTGTATTCTGGGGGGTTGCTAGTGGAAAACACGGTCTCACTCCAAATGTATGCATGTTAAAAATCTGACACTTTATCGCCTGTAACCCATATCCCTGGTGCACATTTGTGTAAAATCTGGAAAGGTTTAGAGGTCGTTATCTGGATGAAAAGAGGAGAATTCTGTCATCAGTGGGCACGACATCGTACAAAGACAGGGATCGGAAGGTTTGGTGCTACAGAAAATATGTTAACTGGACCTATAATATTAGAAAAATGGTACATAGATAAATATGTATTTGGGTCAGAAATAGATTTGTGTGCAATCTGACAAGGGGAGGTTCCTCTGACCATAACAACCTACAGCATCACTCTGACTCACATTTCCTTCCCCCAATCAAGGGAGAGAGGAAAGCTGGGCCATTGACAAGTAGAGAGGGGCAGGCTTAGCTAGGCCCAGGCACACACCCATTTTCGAAACACATAAAAAGAGACTGCTGGAAGAGGTAGAGAGATTCAATTCCATTTGCTGTGGAGCATGCTGACCGACGACTTCACATCCAGAGATCCAGACTTCAAATCCATCAATCTCCAGAACCTGTAGCAGAAATTAACTCCAGAATTTGTAGCAGAGAGGCCTGAATTCACCAGCTGAATCCTCTTCAGCAGGCCTCAAAATTAACCAAACGATTCAACAGCCGGGCGAGCTGTTTGAAGTTTTGCCGAGAATTTTCACAAGAACCTGTAGCAGTACCCAGAAAGCAATGTTACATCCAGAATCCAGAGAGGCTAGACCAGCAGAGCAGAGCTGACCCAGATCGCTGTGAGCAGAACCGGTGCCTGATTGACCCGCCGAGCAGACAGAACCGCAGCCGGACGTGTTGACCAGATCCATGACGAGGCCTAGTTCAAATGAATATTGTGAGTACCTAGCAGAACTGTGCAGAACCCATCTCTTAGTTAAAATAATCTAATCCAAACTATTTTAACCTAAGTAGAACTGCCTCCTAGAAATCGTGTCATCTGTCATTTTTAAAGCTGCACAACTGTCACCTGTCAATTCTGCAGCTGCAAGCTGTCACCTGTCATTTTGAGTTTACTTTAAATCCAAAAAACTACCTTTATTTAATCGTCCGTATCTCTGAAACCGTTTGGGCTAGGAACGAGATTTAACTTTCCTCTGAAAGCTTAGAATCTACGCTTTCCAACAAGCCTAGAACCGACTTCCTACTCCTTATATCACAATTTACGCAATCGCGATTTGCGATTTTGGCTCAATTTCTCCACTTGTCAAAATAGCAGCTCCATTCTTTCTTTTGTTAAAATCCATTGCAACTTGGCAATAACTCAAAGAGCATTGCTAAAGTGAGCCTGAACTAATACCAACATGCATCTCCCACTCACCCTGAATCTCTAGAGGGAATTAAAATCAGTTGGCACATTTTCCCATCCATTGCCATCACATTTAAAAAGCATTTTGGGCCTGTGTTTCAAACTCCTACCTGTTTCCTCTAAGCTTGCTGGGGGGGAACTGAATTTCGTATTGTATTTGATTGCATTCCTGAGAACTGTGTGCTCCTATTTGCATCTCCTTCCATTTCTTACATTGCATAGGGTAGGGGGGTGAATTGCCAGAGAAAAAGTGATTATCTTATCTTTTGCGAAAATCATATCAAGTATTTCTGTTCTGCATTTTATTCCTCATTGCTTTTCCCTTGAAATCATAAAAGTATTTTTGCTACTTTATCCATCCTATACTAACTCCTCATTGATTGTAAAGAAGTGTGCTAGTGCCAGATTACCCATTGTTGATCAACATCATATGTCTAAGTGTACTATCAGATATTAATTTATTATAAAGTGTGATATATATATATATATTGTTTACATTCTCAAATAAACCTTTTAATTTGCAAAACAAACCTACTTCTTGGCTCAGTGGGGACAGGGGGATTCTAAGAGGGGGGTGCTATGCAAGGGAGGTCATCCAGAGTACTGAACTAGACATAAAAATACATTAATAAGGGTTTTCCTCAGCATCTAGTCAGCAGACTAGGCATTGACTTGGCTGTAGTGTTGATTGAATATCGCTTACAAAAGTGGGGGCACATCCGGGATATTCAGGGTTAGATTTACCACTTGGGCAGATTAATACAGTGTGCCAACTGACCAGATACACATATCCGGTTAGATCACCACGCTGTTTTACACTGTGAAAAACGCTCTAAGGAAACGGTCTGTTTTGCAAAATAAAATACAAATTTCTGTAAGTCACGAAGGAACCCAAATTCCAGAATGACGACCTTGGTAGATATGAAAATAGCCAGAGAGCACTTCTTACATAAGCTATTTGTGAGAGGTGAGTGGAATCATCAGGACCAAATGGTCTGGTTGCAGGCAATCGCGCAACAGGTCACTGAAACAGGGTCAGATAAATGGGGAGATCAGGGCCCTACATGTGGCCCTGAGTGAACTATATATGGCCCCTAAAGCCAAAGATGAACATAATAAGATTGCCAGGATAGCGGCATATTTGTATCTATATATGGGAGCCATGCAGGACAAATGTGCTGAAGGCCAAGATCTGGCAAATAGGCAACCGATGGCGTTAGAGAAGGCCCAATCTGATCTGGACTCTTCTGAGCAGAGGCTGCTCAGGAGCCAGGAGTCAGAAAAGGACAGCAGGCAGTACATCACTAAAACAAAGGAGGATATGGATGTGCTGCAACAGGAAAAGGCGGACCAGGATACCAGATTTCTGGCCTTGCAGAAGGAGTACCAAGAAGGTTTGGACTCCCTACTGCAGAGCCAGAAAAAGCTGGAGCAACAGATCAATTTCAACAGGGCATGCACAGAGCAGGAAGCAACCCTGCAAATCCAAATAGACAGAGAGAAAGAGGAAAGCAATAAATTGATTTTGAAAGACCTGGATACCCAGGCAGAGTTTGTTGAAGAATGCCAGAAAGCCGGTGCCTTTCAAAGGCAGAGGGACGACCTGGCGTCACAAATGCAGGCTCTTGGTCAGGAAAGGGATACCTTAGGCCAGGAAGTCTGCCATTTAAAAAGAAACATTGAAGAAAATCACTTGGCCCTCCAGGAGCTGGGTGACCACCAAAAAGAGCATCAGGGCTTGCTAGATCACACCAGAAGGGTGGAGGAGGCTATGGCAAGAAAGGAGCAGGCCAGTAGGGATGGGACTGAGGAGGTAACCCTCCTGCAGCAGAGTCTGGCCCAGTACTCCAGGACCAATCAGGAGGCACAGAGAGAAAATGAGGCTCTATGTCAGCACAATGATAGGCTCCAGCAACAGGTAGCCATGCAGGAGAGACTGATAGAGTCTAGTAAGGCCTTAACTGAGGAACTGAAAGCGCAGGCTCTTGCATTGCAACAGGAAGCAGGGGCGGATAGAGGTTCGCTGGGAAAGAGAAACTCCTGAGCATAACCTCAGGAGCCCTAGTACCAGAGGCCTTCATCTCTCCCAGTCCCGGGACTCAGCCACCCCCATGTCCCCTCGCGCCCATGAGCCCAGGGCCACGGGGATGGCAGATTTCTATCCAGCTAAAAGTATGGGGCTCATAGGCCAGTACCACCCAGGAATGGAGGGGCTGGCATCCGGTTATGGGCACCCAAGCACAGTGCAATTTAGTGCGGAACCCCAGGAGAGTAGGCACACTAAGGGCATCCTGAAAACCTCTGCCCAGTTAGGTCAGTGGGGAGGATACCCAGCAAATCCTGGTAGCAAGGAGGGATCTGAAGACTCCTCTGAGCGTCACAGGACACAGGAGACCAGATCCCCACATTCTGCCAGCCATTCCCAGGCTCGCAGAATCCGGGAAAACCTGGAAGGTCAGACGGGCACCTCTGGGAGCAGTGCTTCTGAGTCGGAGGATGAATGGACCAGGGTTACCCGAACCAAAAAGGCCAATAAGGCAAAAAGGGCCTTGCTTAAGGACCCCTTAAAGCAGATCAAGGCAATCAGGAGTGTCATCCCTCCTTATCATAAGAACGCCAAGTATTCCGTTTGGGAACACTTGGAGCTCTATGAGCAAATGATGGAGACTTTCCATTTGAAGGACAGTAGTAGCTGCATCCAGTACATCAAATGGACATTCTCCCCAGAATACTCCAGTTTCCTATAAGGCGGCCATCTTGAAACATTTTTCCATTTGAAGGACAGTAGTAGCTGCATCCAGTACATCAAATGGACATTCTCCCCAGAATACTCCAGTTTCCTATAAGGCGGCCATCTTGAAACATTTTTCTGTTCACAGAAATCCTCAAGAGGCTCGCAAGGCAGCCTACAATTTGCAATGTGGGGAGGATCAGGCCCCACAAGAGTTTGTGCAAGAATTAAAGCGTGCTTTTGCGCAGACTACCAGAAGGGTGCGCACGGATAGCAGAGAATTTATCAATACATTTTTCCATACCTTACCCAAATACATAATGACCCAGCTCGTGAGAGATTTTCATGAGAAAAGATCTTTAGACTGGGTCATTGAACAGGCTACCTGGATCTATGAGGTGCAGAAGCCCATCGAAAATAAAAATAACGCACCGAAAAACCCCAAAACCAACAGCACCCCTGCTGCTGCCAAGGTGGCAGAGGTAAAGGTTGTCCCCGTTTTAGATTTGGAGATGGGGGGGGCCTAAAAACCTGCCTGCACCAAATAATTCACAGCCCAGAAGGCCCTCGGGCCAGTCACAGACAGGGAGTCGAGGAGGTAGTCCCACAAATGGGGTTCCCCGCTCCCCTGACTATGTAAGTCCCCGCTACAAGGGAAACCGACCCATCCTGGGTTATGTGTGGACTCCTCCAGCCCAAGGGGGGGATCTAGCCAAGTGCCCAACCCGGGGAACTTCCCTCCTAACTTCCCCCAGGAGGGCAGAAATTCACCAAATCCTGGGCAGAACTTTTTTCCCAGGTATCCACCCAATTTCCAACGCCAAAACCATCCATCCTTCTTTCCCTAATTCCCTGAGCCCAGACAACCTAATCCGGGAGAGCGGAGGCCAAGGGTGGAGGGGTACCCAAATCTTCACAATCCGGGGTATTACCAGAGAAGGGATAGCTACCCTTCCCAGGATCAGCCCAGGGGAGAAAATAGAGCCCCGTATCAGCCTGAGCGGGTTTCACAACTTGAGCGCCCTCAGATGAGTATGCCACCGCAGAATGCCCCAAACTCTGGACCTGGTGCTCCAGAACAATGACGGGGGCAGCACCCCGATAACCCACCGGTTCCCAGGGAGGAGGCACAAGGGGAAGGGGGGTGTGAAGCCTTGGAGGAAGTTTCCTTCCCAACTTGTAAACAGCCTCTGGAAAACCAGGAACCGGAAACAAAATCTCCTGCCCCTGAAAGCCTGCCTCCCAAGGAGCAGAGGGGGGTAGGAGAAACAAAGGACCCAAAGAGACCCACTTTGTGGAGGAGGTACAGGTCTTCCAATTTGAGGGGGAGGGATCGTCAGAAGATCGTGGGAAAAGGATCTTCTCCTTCAGAGATGGGGGAACTCCTCCCAAGGAAAAATGGGTCCCAAGGGATTCCAAACCAGACTGGGGAGATGTGGAGACTGAGCTACCGCCGCCCATCATCTCATCCCAGAACCGACAATACCAAAATCCCAAGGGTCAAACCCATCCTGATGACTGCCTCCAAAAAGGGCAGGGTGGCCCAGAACCAGAACCAGGGGAACCCACAATGGCTCTGATCTCCAGTTGCCAACTTTTTCTTTCAGATTCCCAAGGCTCTCCACAGAATTCTGCCCAAATCTCTTCGCTAGCAATGTCCAAAACCAGAAAGTTATCCCACCAGTTGTCCAAAAATGTGCATTATCTGTGCCCCCTTGAGGAGAAGGAGGGAAGATACTATGTCCCGGTACAAGTACAGGGGCAGGGTACAATTTTGGCACTGGTGGACACTGGATCCCAAGCTACCCTTCTGTCCAAAAGGGCCTTTGAGGAACTAAATGCAGGAAGGGGGGAGAATTACCGTATTCCTCTCACCTCTCTTCCTGGACAACTACAGAAGGAAATTCCCGTTGAGGGGACTGCAGACTTGGACATTAAAATTGGGCGACACAAGGTGAAACACCCGGTCATAGTAGTGACTCCAGAGGGCACCCCTTGTTTACTAGGGAATGACCTCCTGAGAAGGTTGTCACCCCTAATAGATTGCGTAAACAAGTGTAACGCTCACCTGGCTCCCATGGAGGCGCTGGTCTGGTCTGGGTTGCTGTGGCCTCTTCAAGCGTGATGCGCAGAATTCGGACCACCGATTGAACAGGACCCCCAAATCTTGCGTGTCTGGCCCGTAGGAATATCCTTCTGCAGATGAGAAAGGGGATTAACTTTCTGCTGAATAGTGTGCTTGCTCCCCCCTTTCTCCCTTCGTTCTTCTCTGACTTCCTCCAAAACCCCCGGTTTAAGCTCACCTTATGGTTTGGAATGATGAACTCTCCATCCTGCTTCTGGTGCAGGGGCGCGCGTTCGTCCAGTTACTTCACTGGTTTTCAGAATGGCGCTGGCAAATCCACTTGACTTTTGTGAGCGATACGCCGTAAGTATGAAGATGCAAATGTTCAAGTGTGAGCCTCCTTTTATTTTGTTTTTCCTAACCTGTGATCTGTCCTTTATTTCAGGTGCAGAACAAAGGTGATGCGTTGAGGGGTTAAATTGCCGGTGGTAAAATCAGGTGAGTTAGTGATGAGGGCAACCCCTCTAAATGTCTTTATAATTCCCCAGTAATGTCTTTTGTCCTTTCCCCATAGGGGCCGGGGTGCGGTACCTGCCAAAGATGCGGCGCCGACCCAAAATGTGGAATGGTTCACCAAGAAAAGCTGGTTAGTAATATGGCTGAAAATTCGGCTTTCCTCTTGTGTTCCCTTGCTCACCTTTTGTCTCTTCTTCTCTCTCCTAGTTGCAGAGATGTGGCGACCAGTGCTGAGAGCCGCGATGGAGCCGGGCGGCGTCTCGGGAACAGGTGAGTGAAGTGCGGCGCTGCAGCGAGCAACGCGGTGCTTTTAAATGGAAGTCTTCCTTCAGGAATGCTGGCGTGAAGATTCCGGATGCAGGTAAGAAGGTTGAATAAGTTCTTGGTTTTCACCTTTCTCTTCTCTTCTTTCCTTACAGGTGTTCCAGGTTCGAGGCGGGCGTGGCTGGAGTCCAGGTGCAGGAGCAGACACGGTGAGCGTTCAGCTGCTGGGATGCAGAACAACGCGAAGCACGTGTGGCTGTTCGGGCGTGGCTTAAATAGCCTTGGAAAAAGTTCCAGGTGAGTATTCTTCCACAGTCCCACCCAAGTAACAAAATAGTTCCTTCAGAAAAATAGTCCCTCCTAAGAATCATTTGGCTTGGTTCTTCATGCAGCATGGTCTGTATCAGGTGAGTGTGCAGCATGGTCTGCTTCAGGTAAGTGCACCAAACACTTCCCCTTATGAGCCTGGTGCCTATGGCGCCAGGACTGATGTCCAACATGAGCCTGGCGCCAAAGGCGCCAGGACAGAGTCCAAAGAGCCCCTATAAAGGGCCGCTGGGCTTTTACCTGGGGGTGTGATGCCTGCTCTCGGGGGTGCTGGGCCTGGCCTGGTGCTCCGGGGGTAGGCATCATGACAACAAGGTCCTCTGGACCTAGACTAGCCGACCAATTAAATGAAAACAGAGTGTCAACCATGTTAGTTTAAACGGCACCTGCCACATGGTTGAACAAAAATCTGACCAAGTAGAATTTCACTTCCAGAACAACCAAATTCCAGACGTGACGGTAATAGCAGTAGGAGAACAGACTGGTGATGGGGGGTCCTCTCTATTTCTGAAAATCAACCTTCCTTCCAGTTTAAGGTGGTATTCCACACTGGAAGGAAACACCCTGAAATTCTTTACTAATCCACAATCAGAAACTCCCACTCTTATAGTCTAGAAAGATGTGAAATCAGCTCAGAGCCTGGCTGATATTCAGCAAATTGGAGAGCAGTTGTTCATCCCTGTTCGGTTAAATGATGGGAAGGACTCTGTTCTCGCTCGAGTGTGTGTGAACACCGGTAAGAGCTTCATCAGCAAAGCCATGTTCCGTCAACTCCCAAAAGATCCAGCCATTCCCACATTCAAACTGATAGACAAATGGGAAATGGACCTGGAAGCACCCAATTCCAAACATCTCCTGCCAAGCAGGTGTATTCTCAAAATCTCCATTGGCAACAAGAGCATAGTCCATAATTGTTGGGTCGTGCGAGACGTCACTGCCGCCTTTTACTTAGGCAGTGACATTCTCAATCGCTTTGCCATTAGTTTGGACCTAATAAACTTCAAAGCTTGTTCCCGATTAGCGGATAATCCCATGGGCTTTGATGATCCAGAAAAAGCATTTAGGTCAGCTCAATTGCTACCTTATGCAGTTGAAATTCAGATCAAAGAGGAAGTCACCATCCCAGAAAGGACCCGACAATTCTCCCTGGAAGTGAAAGTTAAAAGAGGACAACATTGAAAAACCCTGATGCTTATATCCATCTAAATGCTTCTCTCCAACAGCAAGGGTTAGGGGTAAACCCAACACCATTAGTCAACATAGAACATGACACCATTCCAATAGAGGTGGATAACAGCGACTTAAAGAGTATTACTCTAGCTGCAGGTACCATTATTGGAATGGCGATTGATGACCGACATTTCTCCATTGATTTAGGAAATTAACTGTTAGGACCAATCCCCAAGGACTGTTTTGACAGTGACAGTGAGGACAATACAACACCAGACAGGATTTTCACCTGGCATGGTGGGAACTTCCTGGTGTACACTTCTTGTGACTTGTGACTTCAAGAGGGATGAGGTGATTTTCTAGGCCCATGAGGGCTGCCTTTCCCACCTGAAGCCTCCAGTCCAAATCAGCACTCTGACCAGGGACTTCTCCACCCAGCTGGAGGAGGCCGCTGAGATAGCCAAACCAGAAGTCTTTCCAGGCTTCAGGCAGATGGTGGAAGAGAGAGTCAACCTAGCTGATGCCTGTGTGACTCTGGAACAGAAGCAAAAGTTGAAACAAGTTTTCTTGGATTTCCAAGATCTCTTTGCGGTAGACTCATATGACTGTGGTCGCACCGACATCCACACCACAACAATTCCCACGGACCCTGGAATGACTCCAGTGTTTGTGAAGCAATATCGCTTGCCACTCGCATCCATGGAGTCCCTTACTGAAATAATTAAGAACCTTGAGTCCCGGGGAATAATTTGTCCAGTACACAGCACCTTCAATAATCCGGTGCTGGGAATATTGAAGCCAAACGGCCAGTGGAGACTCTGCACCGACCTTAGCGAGCTCAACAAACGGGTCCATACTTCCTGATGGCCTCTGCCCTACATTGACCAAGGGCTGGCCCAGATTCAAGGGTCACAAGTATTCACTGGAATAGACCTGACCAATGGATACTGGACCGTGCCTGTCAGTAGAGAGGACCAATACAAACTGGCTTTTACCTTTGGGGGCCAGCAGTACACATGGACCCGGACTCCCTTCAGATAACTCAACTCCGGCAATGAATTCAACATTTTCCTACATAAGGCCTTGCCCGACCTGGGTGCGAGGGGTAACCTGGGTTATGTAGATGATGTCCTCATGAAAAGTTAATCTGTGGAGGAACACATAGCGGAGATCCGTTATGTTCTGACACAGTTGAGGGCCGCCGGAGCAAAACTTTCCTTTCAGAAAGCACAGTGGAGTAGAACCCGTGTTAATTTCTTGGGGCATGAGATTACTCCTCAGGGTCTCTGTCCCCAAGAAAAGAAAGTGGAAGCACTTCAGAAACTGAAAGACCCCACAACTCTGTGGGAACTAAGGAGCCTCCTTGGACTGACTAATTACAGCAGAAAGTTCATTGAAGGCTATGCAGAGATCACTAGACCCCTGTTTCATCTCTTGAAGGGGGGGTCAAGTGGGAATGGGGTCCAGAACAATCCGAGGCGGTAAGACAACTCAAAAGAAGCCTCTCACAAGCGCCTTGCCTAGCTTACCCTGTCAGAAACAAGGAGTTCTTCCTGGAGACGGGGTTCTCTAATACGTGCTTGATGGCAGTATTATACCAAAAGCATGACAAGGTCAATAAATTAATCTTCTATGCGAGCAAAACTTTATCCTCTGTGGAGGAAAAATTCAACGATTGTGAGAAGGCACTCCTGGCAACGGTGTGGGCATTGAAGAATTACGGCCCGTTTATCCAGGGGGAACACATCATAGTGGAGAATCCACACCAGCCTCTGCAATATCTCCAAAGTGACAGAATCCGGGCCGGAAATGTGAGTAATTCCCGAATTACTTCCTGGATTCTGTCAATGCAAGGCTTTCCTGTGGAGGTCAGATATGGCCAAAACAAGAAGAGTCCCCTCGCGCAAGGTCTGGCTGACTTGCATGATTGTGCCAGAGAAAACTGTCTCGAGGACGAAAGTCTAAAAATCAAGGACAACATGGAGCAATACCTTAATTCCCCACACAAAGTCTTTGAAGAAGACAAGTGTGAGGGAATGCCCACTGTCTATGTGGATGGATGCTCTTACCATGTTGACAACAACAGGGAGAAAGAACTGGTGGCCGGCATAGGGAATGCATGGGTGAAGGAGTTTCCAGAACCCTCCGCTGGATACAAAATTGGTCCCCGAAGTAGTCAGGTGGCAGAGTTGATGGCTGTGCATCAGGCCATCCTCACTGCTGTCCAACATCAACTCCACGAACTGGTCATAATCACAGATTCGGATTATGTACGGAACGGGTTCGTGGAGCACCTGGATAATTGGAAAACCAGAGGCATGTTATGTGCTAATAACAAACCCCTGAAACATGGGAAGTTAATCCAAAATATTGATGATCTGGTCACATCGAATGGGATGATCATCTACTGGAAAAAGATCAAGGGTCATTCCAAAGTAGAGGGACCAGACAAAACTGGAAATGACTTAGCTGATCAGCTGGCCAAAACCGGGGCCATCCAAGGGGATCTAATCGAAATAGAGTCCCTGTTGGGGGAAATCCAGGTCACTGCTATCCCAGACAAATGCTCACAATGATCTTTCAACTGCACAACGGAGTATGGAGACCCCTGATGCTGATTTAATTACAGCTCAGAAGGGGGATCCAATTATTGGTAAGTTTTACCAACACCTTCAGGACCCTGAGAACTTCCCCCTGACGGATACTGATTACATTGGGAAAGAGGACCTAAGAGTGTTGATGAAATGTCCAAAGATGTTCCGAATCCAAGACGGTTTATTGGTAAGGAAATCCCAAGCTGGCCATGATCAGTGGGTGGTTCCTACCTCATTCCGAAGCCTGATGTTAAGTCACGCCCATGATGCGGCCACCGCCGGTCATAGGGGGTTTCACACAACACTGGAAATCTTAAGAGAGGTTGCATACTGGCCACACATGGGGCAGGACCCCGACCAATACTTGAAGGGGTGTCTTGTGTGTGCACAATTTCAGCCATCATCTCTCACACACCATGCGCCTCTCCAAAAGAGGGGGATGACACTGCCATGGTCAGATTTGCAAATCGACTTTGTAGGCCCTGTGATTCGCTCGTCTAGAGGAAACAAGTACATGTTGACTGTTACATGCTTGTTTACCAAGTGGGTGGAATGTCTCCCAGCCCCAAACTGCAAGGCAGAAACAGCAGCTGCCCTGATGATTAACCACATCTTTTCACGTTTTGGTCTACCTCAAAGGATTGAGTCAGACGGGTTAGCCACTTCACCAGTGAAGTAATGACAAAGATGTGGGAGATATTGGGGGTTAAAAGGAAGCTACATATTGCTTACAGGCCAGCTTCTTCTGGAGCAGTGGAGAGATACAACCGAACCATTGTGAGCATATTAAAAAAGTTTGTGGCAGATTCTGGGCCAAGTTGGGATATCCGATTACCTCTGGTCCTAATGGCCATCAGATCTACCCCTTCATCTGCAACTAAAATGTCACCATTTGAGTTGATGACGGGATGCAAGATGGTGCTTCCCCAGCATTTGCTCTGCAGGACTCAAGAGCAGACACTGATAAATGCCTCCACAACTCATGAGTTTGTAGAGAATTTAAGGAAACACCTCCAGCATGCTTTTGCCTATGCTCAGCAGAATCTGGAAAGATCAGCCGAGAGCATGAAGACCCACCATGATTTAAAAACTACCCGAAAGGAATATAAGGTGGGTGATCGGGTCTATCTACACAATTTCCAAAGGAACCAGGCCAAACAGCGAAAATTCTTACCTACATGGAAGTGACCGTTTGAAATTATAGACAAGATCTCCCCTGTTGCCTATAAGATCTGCATCCCCAAAGGCAGTCTGGCGGAAGGGGAAGACAAGTGGGTACATATAAATCAGCTAAAGTGTTGCCATCCCAGGCACACTCTGCAACAACTGGAGGAATCCACTGGAATCCCAGAGGGGGGCCGCTCCAGAGTAATTCAGTTCCAACCCTAAAATATTCCACATATAGCATATAAAATTCTGTGATCCTTGTATATATATGTTCTTGTCTCCTAATTTAAAAAAGAAAATGTATATGTTCATATCTTCTGATTCATAAAATGTATATGTTCGCCACACCATTAATAGTGGTTAAGAAATGTCTATGAAAAGGCATTGCCGCTTTGCTTTATCATCCTAGGAGAGATGAAACCATGGAGACTGACAAAGGAGGACGACCGGGGTACCACCCAATCCTCCCATCAGGACCAGCAAGGAGAACTGATTGATCGACTGGAGGGAGGAAAAGATGCTGAACTGTGCCATCCATGGAATTGGAAGTGGAGGAGGCGAACATCACAGATCTTGCGAGTTCCATCAGCGAAAGGACAGAATGGCCATCACAAGAGGGGGGCTTGTGGGATGTTTTTACCCATGCATCCAAGCCCTACCAAAAAACTGTGCAGTACTGGCATGGAAAACATAATGATGGCCAGAACTCCCCAGAGAGTGCACAGGGGAAAAATGAAGAATAGGCTGCTACCCATTTTTGCATATGTTGTGAGCACAGGAGGGCACTGCCTAAAACCACCATTGGGCAACACACACAGTAGCCTGAAACCATTGGGAATGGCAATGCTGATTGCCAAAAAAGCAACTTAGAACTGTGGGGAATTCATTTTCTTAATCCCAAAAATGGTTGCATTACCAGTACTCACCACTATCAGAAAGCCGGCGTTTTAAAACCACCAGACTTTTGTGTAAAACTGAACAAATGAAACAAAACCAGACCAAGGAAAGACTTGCTAAGATGTGGATACAATGTAAAACTATATTCTGAAATGACTTGAAGGAAGTAATTATTTAATGTATAGGTAAAAATTGTCCGTTTGATTTGAATGTAGAAAACTGGGAACAAAAAGTGACATTTAGCTGAAACCTGGCTTAATGAAACTGGATTCTGCCTGAAAACTACCCCCGACAGGAGAAACCTGTTCAGCCACTCTTCCCAGGCCTAGCTGTATCCTGCTGACCCTTGCCAAAAGGAGTTGTCACCTCTCTGATTAGATTAGGGGTGGAGCAGCTGGGGACTACAGGGAGTTGAACAAAAGCCTGTCCTGGACTCAGGCAAATGTTATATTGGGGGGGGGCCGTAAAGTGGCTTCCTCTTAGTGGAAACTGGGAGGGGTAGTGCCTCTGCAAGCCAGCTGAGCTTGGGGGAAGTGGATAAACCAGTTATTCCACCGTGTGATGTGGGAAGCCACACCCCTGTTTGACCAGGGCATAATTTGAAAAAGATGGATAATTCATAGTACGGACTTGTCAGAATTATATAAGTAATATCATTATTTTTGGGATTTTTCTGTGTACATTTTAAGAGGCGTTAGGACCCTGTGGTGTATTCTGGGGGTTGCTAGCAGAAAACAGGTTCTCACTCCAAATGTATGCATGTTAAAAATCTGACACTTTATCACCTTTAACCCATATCCCTGGTGCACATTTGTGTAAAATCTGGAAAGGTTTAGAGGTCGTTATCTGGATGAAAAGGGGAGAATTCTGTCATCAGTGGGCACGACATCGTACAAAGACAGGGATCGGATGGTTTTGTGCTACAGAAAATATGTTAACTGGACCTATAATATTAGAAAAATGGTACATAGATAAATATGTATTTGGGTCAGAAACAGATTTGTGTGCAATCTGACAAGGGGAGGTTCCTCTGACCATAAAACCTACAGCATCACTCTGACTCACATTTCCTTCTCCCAATCAAGGGAGAGAGGAAAGCTGGGCCAATGACAAGTAGAGAGGGGCAGGCTTAGTTAGGCCCAGGCACACACCCATTTTCAAAACAAATAAAAAGAGACTGCTGGGACAGGTAGAGAGATTCAATTCCATTTGCTGCGGAGCATGCTGACCGACGACTTCACATCCAGAGATCCAGACTTCAAATCCATCAATCTCCAGAACCTGTAGCAGAAATTAACTCCAGAATTTGTAGCAGAGAGGCCTGAATCTACCAGCTGAATCCTCTTCAGCAGGCTTCAAAATTAACCAAACTATTCAACAACCGGGCGAGCTGTTTGAAGTTTTGCCGAGAATTTTCATAAGAACCTGTAGCAGTACCCAGAAAGCAATGTTACATCCAGAATCCAGAGAGGCTAGACCAGCAGAGCAGAGCTGACCCAGATCGCTGTGAGCAGAACCGGTGCCTGATTGACCCGCCGAGCTGACAGAACCGCAGCCGGACGTGTTGACCAGATCCGTGACAAGGCCTAGTTCAAATGTATATTGTGAGTACCTAGCAGAACTGTGCAGAACCAATCTCTTAGTTAAAATAATCTAATCTAATCCAAACTATTTTAACCTAAGTAGAACTGCCTCCTAGAAATCGCGTCATCTGTCATTTTTAAAGCTGCACAACTGTCACCTGTCAATTCTGCAGCTGCAAGCTGTCACCTGTAATTTTGAGTTTACTTTAAATCCGAAAAACTACCTTTATTTAAACGTCCGTATCTCTGAAACTGTTTGGGCTAGGAACGAGATTTAACTTTCCTCTCCTACTCCTTATACCACGATTTACGCACTCACGAAATTTACAGCGATTTGCGATTTGCGATTTTGGCTCAATTTCTCCACTTGTCAAAATAGCAGCTCCATTCTTTCTTTTGTTAAAATCCGTTGCAACTTGGTAATAACTCATAGAGCATTGCTAAAGTGAGCCTGAACTAATACCAACACGCATCTCCCACTCACCCTGAATCTCTAGAGGGAATTCAAATCAGTTGGCACATTTTCCCATCCATTGCCATCACATTTAAAAAGCATTTTGGGCCTGTGTTTCAAACTCCTACCTGTTTCCTCTAAGCTTGCTGGGGGGGAACTGAATTTCATATTGTATTTGATTGCATTCCTGAGAACTGTGTGCTCCTCTTTCCATCTCCTTCCATTTCTTACATTGCATAGGGGAGGGGGGTGAATTGCCAGAGAAAAAGTGATTATCTTATCTTTTGCTAAAATCATATCAAGTATTTCTGTACTGCATTTTATTCCTCATTGCTTTTCCCTTGAAATCATAAAAGTATTTTTACTACTTTATCCATCCTATACTAACTCCTCATTGATTGTAAAGAAGTGTGCTAGTGCCAGATTACCCATTGTTGATCAACATCATATGTCTAAGTGTACTATCAGATATTAATTTATTATAAAGTGTGATATATATATATTGTTTAAATTCTCAAAAAAACCTTTTTATTTGCAAAACAAACCTACTTCTTGGCTCAGTGGGGTCAGGGGGATTCTAAGAGGGGGGTGTTATACAAGGGTCGTCATCCAGAGTACTGAACTAGACATAAAAATACATTAATAAGGGATTTCCTCAGCATCCCAGACTAGGCATTGACTTAGCTGTAGTGTTGATTGAATATCGCTTACACTGCCTGAATGCCCTTTGTCGTGATTGGATGCTTGAGTGCGACCCAGCGGAATGCATGGTAGATCAACAGTATGTCTGGGCACCTCCCACCACTAGGAATCATGTTCAGAAGCTGAAGTCCACTATGACGAGTAACTGGAGTAACTGAAGCTTGACCTTGAAGACCTGCTGGACGAGAAAAATTGCTGTTGCTCTCCTTCACAATCTGAAAGCTGCTGTGCCTCCAAGGACTGTCCCAGAGAGGACCTGGTAAGGTGCCCTCTTCCCGAGCTACGAGGGACTATCATGCACTAGCTGATCTTTGCCAAAGTTCCCTGGTAGACAGACCTCTGACAGGCTGCCGACCCGATATGGGGACTGCTGCGGAACTCCAAGGAGAAGCGTCCGGACTGGTGTCCGCCACTGTCGACGAGCGCCATCGCCGACCAGAGCCGCTGTGCTCCCGTTTGCCTAAGAACTTTTGAATCCAAGGACGCTCTCATCCACATCGCTGCCGCTGAATCCTGCTGTAGAAGGCCTGATCGTTGACTAGCCGAGGATCATCCACCGGTGGGTTTCCCGCCACCCAAAGATCACAGAGACACCGAAGACTCGATGCCCTTCCTGGGCCACAGTTCTTCCAACTCTTTGCGGTCCAGAACTATCGACACCGAGGTGCCCCGCACGCCTCTTCCTGACAGGACATTTATGCCTCTCTGTCAACGAGCACTGCTAGGAACGACGCGGCCACTTCAACGTCGTAGCTCGACCTGTTCTCCATCGGACGTTCGACGACCCGTGACTCCTGCCTGAAAGGGAGGACACTCAAGAAGGGCCGTCGATTCCCCGACGAGGAACGCACAACACCAGGTACTTTGGGGTTGCAGAACTATTGGGAAGTCTAGGGTGAACAATATATGGACTGGGCTTGTCATACATCTTTGCTTTACAGGTTGCCGAGGTGGGGGGATATCCACACAGAACTGTGTCTAGGTATCGGGGCCAGTATTCTGCCAATTGTTCCAACCAACTGCTTTCCTTCCTCTCTCTACTGTTGATTTTCTTTATTTGATCTGTGTGTCATTCTGACCGTATGCACTTTAATTAGATCTGATAACGTTAGTGGTACCACTTTAGAACTGTATATATTTACCATTGTTGATTTCTGAGAACAAAGTGAGTTATCATGATAGTGTACATCGCCTCGAATATTAATTATATAAAGACTGTGTTTTAACCGATACAGGGTGTGGACATTCCTTTGTGGGTGCTTGGGGACTACACTGTACTTAAGAACCAGCCTGCATCACTTCCTGAGAAGCTAGGCCTTGATTGCTCGACCACGCACCAATAATAGAGAATCTTGGCAGGGGTCCTCTGTGCCTCTCCTCTACCATATAGAGAGCGGAAGTACAGAACCCGCTTCGGTCTTTACAGCTGGCCGCTGCCTCCTTGGGCCGCTGCGGCATCAGTGACCTTCACTCCTTTTTTTTCTTCCTTCCAGCTGGCTGATTATTGGCAGGCCACGATCCCTGCCACAAGCAGCCGTGCGGGTCAATAGAGGCCCCAGTGTCCTTTGTTGCAGCCCACCAGAGAGACACAGGACTGGATGGGCATACACCCATCTGCTCCACCTCGGGCGGATGCTTGCACATGTCACTGCCGAGGCCCGGCAGCCATATGGAGGCACCAGCTGTTCATTGCAGGCCCAGGCATGCCTTGGACCCACCCACTCCCCCGTTCACCGTGCAGTCCTGCAGCTGCAGGTACACTGTTGCCTGGAGCCCACCCCCCTCCTTTCAGGCTGCCACACAGTTTGGGGCTTTTTTTTGTTCCCGCTCCCAACCGGAGCACATTTCTTTTGTCGCGGGCCCAGGTGATGATGGGCCCGCCTCATATGGGGGGCCACCTCAGCTATTGAGCGGCCCCTGCACCACTTCTATGCCGCGGCTGACGCCACTCTTCTCATTGTACAGCGGCCGCCAACGCTGCCACCACTTTCTCTTCTTCTTGCAGCCAACATGGAGGGGCATGCTCACACCGTCCCCGGCCGCATGAGCACTCCCAATGATGATGACCACGGCTGGGGTGGCGCGAGCACCCCTCCCTCCGCACCCTGTGTGGAGCTTACATCTGCTTTCCACGTGGTGGGCCTGATCAATTGTGGCCATGCCTTCCTTGCAGCATGGCCAGGGCCGCTCCAGCCATCCATCCACAAATACGACACCTCTGCTGCCACATCCACCAGTGGCCGACGCCGCTCACCTCTCTGCGGGCACCAGGTGGCCCGTGCCTATGGGCAGCATGGGGCCCTGGGCCACCCGCAGAGCCGCCTACTCTCATATGTGGCTCCTTCATCATGCGGCAACTGCCGCCTACTGAATGGGCTAGCAGCAGCCTGCACGTTTTCTTGCACGGGGTCCAGACAGCCCTCATTGCCATTGTTGGTGGCCCGCCCCCGGGTCACCGGAGCGGGCCACCCCGAATTCGGGATCACCCAACATGGTCATCAGGGCCGTGTTCACGCGACCAGCAGGAGACAGGGATCACCCTGCCTGGCCCGGATCACCGGATCTCCCCAAGTGGGCTGGGGGCACCCAGCTATCACCAGCCTCGGATTTGGGGGCATCAAGGACGAGGATGGTGAACAGGCCATGCTCACATGGCGGGGGTATTTACAGAGAGGATGGTGTTGCCCAGCAGGGGCACCATGCTAGGGCCGGGCTGCATGGCTAGGCCCATGGCAAGCTGCGTAGCACCAGCATGGTGCACCAAAGGAGACGCAGGAGTCAGAGTAGGATCGACTGACGAGCCGAAAGTGGCTCGTCCCTTTTATTTACTTGGTCACATGGTTAACCCATGTGACCATGCTGCACAAACTGGGAGGTACCATGTCCCCCAGAAGGGGTGACATGCAACAGTTACAGATACAACCCTCTGATCACATGTACCGAGGGTAGGAATTCACATTGTTTTTCTCAGACGTGAGTGACTAGGTTAATCGGCAGGTTCTTCCAAGAAGTACCGCCCACCTGCCCTCCACCTGCGTAGGGTGGACGAAATTACTGTGGGCAAAGCAAAAGTGGTTTATTTTGCCTTACATTTTGCTTGAAGCTTTGTGCAAAGAAAGTGATTGCGTGCTCTAAAACTGTGATGCAGGAGTTCCCCAAAAAGAGGACTTTCCTCACGAATTATTCCTGATTTCTCAATTTTTCACTATTTTCACCTGCACAACTTAAAATTCATGTATGCGGGAAGTGGGCAATTTGGACAGAGTTCACCAAACTGCCCACGTTTTCTGAGAAGTAAACTGAAATTCACCAAAGTGGTCGCATTCTTTCAGAATGATCCAGACATTTTCAGAAGGCAGACTTACAAGAATATGGGCACTGCTTTTCCTTAGGAGAATCAGTGACGTCATTTGAGGGTCGCCAGGGGTCACAACTGCGACCCGTGAGATCTCCCTTTCTACTCTTAAAAATGTTTATTTTTTATTTTTATTTTAATTAAAAATGTTAGCTCCTGGACTGTGGCGAGTGTCAGGTGGCTCTTTGTTTCTGGAGTGGCCAGCTTTCTTGCTCAGGCATCTTAAAATGAGGTTCCAAAAGTGTAACAATTGAGTAGTGACCCTAAATAAGAAAGAATAGGAGTAACAAATAATGTGTCTTTCTGGAATTCTATATAATAATTACTAGACTCTTTAAAGGTTTGTTTCAGGCACACTTCACGGGGTGAGTCACTGCTTTAGTCTGTTCTTAAGCACCTCAACTCAGCCTTTCAATCTTCTGAGGTCGCTAAATGAGTACCAACACAGTTTGGGTGATGTTGTATGTATATTTGTTCTATATAAAGCGCTTAAGAATAAGTGCTATATAATAATACATCCTTATCATTTGGCCTTGTATGTCTGCTTGCATTCACAGTAATTTGGTAATATGGGCCTATACACACTGATATTAATGATACATATGGCGATCCATTCTTGTATTAAATGTATATCACCTTATAGTGATATCATAACCATATTTTAGTAGAGTACTTAGGAACATAGCTTAGGAACAATGCTATGTGATGCTACTTCCTGTTTTGTCAAGGGGTGAAAGGTTGTGTTCCATCGCTTCCTGTGATGTCACTTTGGGGTGGGGATCAAATGACATCACTTCCTGTGATGTCATCAGAGGGCATGGGTTCCGCTACCCCTGGCATTTTGGTGAAATGATGTCCCTGGGGAGAATCTGCCAGCTCCATCTCTACAATGCGGTCCAGAAATAAGTCTTAAGGAAAGTGTGAGCGCCAAAAAAATGCCACCATATAAGGTAATGCCCTACCAGGCTGGGACCTGCAGACAAAGCGCTAGACAAGACCAGGGATTACAGTAAGTACCAGCCCACCAATAGCTAGAATGTTATGCTTAATGAATGTTATGCTTAATGTATCGACTAGAACAAAAAGTACCAGGATTCTGTCCAGCAAAGGAAAGGTTTAGGTCCAGTAAGAATGGCCGAGGTGAGTTGATGGACTTGTTGGGGCCCCCAGGAGATTCTCAACGGTAGGTTGTTCACTGGGGCTGTGTATGGATGAACCTGAAATTAATACCAATTCTATTAGGTTAATGCTGATAGTTGATAGAAAGAAAAGTCCAATGCAGTGGGTGTGGCAAGTGCTACCTAGGAAAGATGACTGATTCTAGGATGTTATATATCATGATGAAACAGGAGTATTGCAGACTGTTCAATACTGGACTTCAGCTGACAGATACATGGGATGCGTTCATGTCACAGCTGTATACTCACAACCTGCTAAATGTCCCAAGGGATGGAATGATTGCCTACAGTGTCAAGACTTTACTTCCAGCGTTCTGTCATTTACTGCCCGGTTTGGCTGTTTGTTAAAATGTGGGACAACACTTGAAGATTTGGTGAACCTTTAGGGGTGTGCAGAGGCATTGTTAGGGGGGAGGCTGGAAGGCTACAGCCCTGGATCTTTTGGTTGTAACCCCGGATAGAAGCTCAGAGGCTACAACCAAAAGGTTAGCTAGCCCCGAGTCCCAACAACTGCAACATTAGCATAGCTCCAGATCTTTTCCAGCCCTAGCAACACCAGTGCAGGTTCACTAAGCAGAAATTAATACAAATTATCACAAAACCCTTCGAAACCTGTTTCCTTAATGGACAGGTGTGCCCTGACATGATCCATACCAAAAAAGGATCAAGATCTGTGCCTTCCCAAAACATCTCTGGCTCTGCTCAAGTGTAATGTCATGGTGAGCTTAATTGGGAACATACAGGAGAAATGCATCACGGACCCAACACAGTCCAGAAAGACTGGGTGCCCCACAAGAAAGAGGGGCGCCTGCGAGTGAGGGTCTGAGGTGGAAAAGGGCAGCAATCCACACTCCCTTCATCCGGACATTTCCCAGACTTTCTTCCATCTTTGGAAGAAGTGAGCAGAGCAAATAGGCTAGCTTGAAGAATATTTAGCAACTTGTCAAGCAATGCTGAACAAAGTTGCCTCTAAATTACTGAACCCCCAGTTGATTTGCAGTAGTGTTTGATCTCAGTCTGAAGTGTATTCTTCCAGTTTCAAAACTGGATATCTCTAGAGCACACAGTGTAGTGTCTTGCTTTCAATCCTTTAAAATTAAAGAGTGAACGTATGCATCTAAGCATTGTACAGCACTTAGTGGAACGTTATTGCCAAATGTAACCCAGATCATTTGAAAACGTAATCAAATATTTTGTGATACATATTCAAGTATCCCAGAAGATGGATGATATTAAATAATTACTGCTGTGGGAGGAGTGACACGTGAAAGCAGTGAAATCTTTCAGGCTGCAAGGGAGCCAGCACCAACTCTGTACCTGTTCTTTGCAATGGACCACTGACCCTGTCCATGTTGTGTCCACAACAGTGTGCCTGTCAGAGAATCTTGCATGGGCTCCGTCATTTGTGAACGCTTGCAATACCCTGAGCTTCGTGTACCTGTAACTGTTTTTTTGGAAATTTATTTATGAAACCATAGACCACATTCAACTTTAAAGTTGCAGTTTGTTGTGCTACGGGAACCTTGCACCTGCAGCAGTTTGTGAATGGAACCGGGATTGGCTTTACCCATGCTGTACTTGTACCCATGTCTAATGGTATGATGAATCAACTTACGGGGCACCAGTGGTCCAGGGATGAATATCGGCTCCTAAACCATTAATCAGCCCCACACCTCTAGTACACCAGAAGGGATCCGGACCGATTGGAAACACCAGTAAATTATAAACCTTCTTGTCCAATTTTGGTAACGTGGATGAAAAAGCAGGCTTATCTCCTCAAGGTCGTGGATCATTGATTAGTTGCAACACATCGAAAATATCATTATTACCCAATGATGAAAGGAACTGTCCAGTCATGGTTGTACACAATATTTACTTTATTTCTATTACAACAGACAGTTCTAGCACACTAAACAATATAACCCACTCTGTAAAGGAGCACAGAGGACAGACATTTTCACGAAGGAAATGGATACTGACAGGAGGGTAGTCAGTAAAGCAATCAGTCCTAACTGTTCAAGGTTATTTCTTTCCAGTTTTCATTACCAAGGCGTCATAAATGTCACAAGGGTCCTTCGCAGAAGGACCAGGGGGACAGAACCACAATGTACCTGGTGCTTGGGATGATCCTGATGCTTGACATGGTCAAGTCGGTTCCAGGACACTTTGCAGCTCCTACAACAGAGTTCAAGACAAGAAACAGGTGAGGGTATCAGGCGGCAGACAGGTCAGTAAGCAAGGCTGGACAGGAGGCTGCAGGCTGGCCTCTACGGAGGCTCAGGGCCAAGAATTGTTGTCTCTGTGCTGGTTGGCGGATCTGAAATGCTGGTGGTGTCATCTCGGACAGCTTTTGTGACTGCAGTGTGACAACAGTCAGTGCCGCAGCCGGTCGCAGTTCCAGGGCTCGATTGCCTCGAAAATGTCTTAAAATATGGACGATGGTTGATGCTTGTCGTGGCACTTCTCCTAGATTCTTCGCTAGGCTTGTGTCATCTTTTAAGGCAGACAGCCCAAAGCTGAGGAGAGTGTTTGCAGGCAACGGCCTTGTCCTTTGTTCAACGACTCTCTGGCACTTCCCACCGAAGAAGCTTGCTGGCAGAATCTAGCAGGGAACGCTGTGATCTGGCTGTGTACCGGTTCTGGAGCAGCTGGATGGGTCCCTCTGTTCTCTGTGAGAGGTTTAGGGGAGGCATCTTGCATCTTTCTTGGGATCCCTGGCCTTATTTCACTGGTGGAAGCTGTAAGGGAGACTGTACCTTCAGCCAGGGTCCAAATGAGTTCTTAATTGCTGCTTCTGCTGGAGCCTTCAGATGAGTCTGACCCATATTCCTGTCTGTTGTGGATCAAAGGATATCTCCGGTTAATCGAGCTCTCTATGATTCCTGATCAAAGCAAAGGTCTCCCTTGAAGTTGTGGCAAGAACAGACGTTCTGTCTCCATCAAATCAAATACTTCCACCCTCTGAAAGGAGGTCCCTCTGCGGAGGTTGCCTACTGTAAACAGTTGTTCCAGACCTGACAGTTCACTGCCATTGATACTAAGGTGCGGCAGCTGACTTCAGTTTGACACATATGCATATCAAATGAGTATTGGGTATCCTGTGCTTTGTCAGCCCTGCGACCTGGCCTCTTGCAGGCCTGCTTCAAGTAACTTCTCATCAGTATGCACCTCCATCAGACAGGCGGACAAAGGATAGGGCAGATCCATGGAGCCTTTGTCAGTTAATGACTTTGGCCATGGCAGGAGGAATGTTTTGCCTTCCCCCTTCTTGGGATGCTTTGATATACCTGTGGCTGTCACATTCCATCCTGAACATGACAGGAGGACTGTGCCTGTATGCTGTGTCCACCCAGAGTACATGTGACTATGTGTTTGTTGTGCAGCGAGCATAGGAAAATGTGTGCAGATTAGCCACGCACATTTTTCGGCGGTTGATTGCTCATCATTTAATTTATTTACAACATTTCAAAAAGCCCAGGCGAGCGCACACTCCCCGTGCAGATGGTTGAATTCCTCACATGCCCCCAAGCCTCAATATGTGAACCTCCACCATACTGAGGATCTGGTTCATCATCAAGGCAAAATTACCAGCTGAGGCCATCTGCGGTTCCATGCTGGGTGTCTGGCTTGTGCTGGATGTCCATATCTAATCCCTGTAGGGATATGGACCAATGTAAAAGCTTAGGGTTCTCCCCTTGCATGGCCATTAAACACTGAAGAGGTCTGTCTGGATTGTAAAGTGTGGGGCAAAGGTGTAGGATTTCAGCTTTTTATGGCCCACACGACCGCATAAGCCTCTTTTTCAATGACAGCCCAGTTCCTTTCCCTTTTTGTCAACCACCTGTTACTGAAGGCAATAGTTTGCTCTACCCCTTCAGAGTTCAGATGCACTAACACTGCTCCAATCCCAAAATCACAGGTGTCTGTCTGGATAATGAACTCCTGACCATAGTCTGGCACTTTCAGAATTGGGGCCCTGCACAATCCATCCTTTAAATCCTGAAAGGAGGTTTGACAGGCGGGGCTCCAAGTTACCGTCTTCGGCATGTTCTTGGAAGTCGTATCATTCGGGTGCACGGCAATGGTCCCATACCCTCTGATGAACGATTGGTAGTACCCGGTGAGACCTAGAAAGAATCTTACCTGCGTCTGTGTGGTGGGGATGCCCCAATCCTTCACATCCTGTACCTTGGCTTAAAGAGGTTGTTTCTTACCTCCACCAACTAGGTGACCAAGGTAAGTCACTGTGCCCTGCACTATCTGGAACTTCGTGGTCTTGCTAGTCAGACCTACATTATGCAGCACCTGAAGCACTTGCTTCAGGTAGGATAAGTGATCTTCACAGGTGTGGCTGAAGACAGCAATGTCATCTAAATAGGCGACACTTAAGTTTTCCACACCCGACAAAACCTGATTCACAGAAGGTTTTTATGATGGCAGAATCCCATTGAAAAAGACTCTGTGAATCAGGCCACAAGTGTTTGTAAGATGGAGTATGGTAGAAGTGCTCTCTGCAAGGTTAGAGGAGAGGACATAAAAGTGCATCAGGTGTGTGAGGAAGTCTTTGGTCAGCGTCGGCATGGGAACGCTATGGGGGTCCTGCTATGGAAATCAGAGTTTGTAGCATCTCTAGCTGTGCGTTTTAAGAACAGAAGAGACACAGCCAGTGGTGAGAGAAAAGGTGTCAGTGCTAGCTCCATAGCTAGATGGGATGCGTCAGCGGCATCATGAAAGTGTCTAGGCATCTTTTAGAACATCTGGAAATGGGTTGGATTGCTTGGAAAGGAACATTTTATTTTTTTTCCGTTCCTGGTGGTAATCAGGGAAGCTATAATGCTGTAGCGTGTATAATAAATATGCTTTAATTAAGATGGTCATACATAACTGCAATTATCCGTGTACAAGTGCAAACCCTCCAACCATTAACAATTCAATTAATGTGTAAAAATGCCTCATAATCCCTTTTAAAAAAAAACCCTACTTAAAGGATATTCATTCTAAACAAAGGACAGTGTATTTGTTGAAGTTAATTTATTTTAGTCATCAACATATGTTGATTACCACATTTCTCTGTACAAACCCAAGTTAGAGCCAACTCCTATGGATTGGGATCTATGATTATGTCTACTCGAGTTTCGAGTTTCAGGCACCTAGACAGATTTGTGCAATTGCCATCTAGTGCATATCATCAGGACAAATACATTAAAAAAAAGACAGTTTTATAACACTGATTCTGGTTGGTGTATATTAAGGGCCTCATTAGGACCCAGGCGGTAAGGGGTTTACGGCGGCGTAAACAGAGCCGACCCTTACCGCCTGATTCCGAGGTCCCTTAGCGCCATGGATGTTTTAACACCTGTGTTAAAATCCATGGCGCTAAGGGACCTTGTTGTTAATTACGCCACCGTAATTTACGGTGGCGTAATTAACGCCTTCCCCACTCCCATTATGCCCTATGGGGCAAAAATGGGAATGGGGAAGGGTAAATGGGTTAATGGGGACTTACCGCCCCACTCACCTCGGAATGGGGCGGTAAGTCCGCCAACCACCATGGCGTAAACGTAGTTTACGCCATGGTGGTAAAGGTACGACCCAGGCAGTAACTTACCGCCTGGGTCGTAATGAGGCCCTAAATCTTGTCCAATGTCCAATGTGTAAATTCTTCCAGTTTACAGATTCCAATGCTTCTGTAAATCAGATGTGTTACTGAAGAAGCTAAATGAACCAAAAAGAAGGGAAATAGAAAAGGAAAACAGAATATTTACAGTTATTCTCTACAACATCCTCCATATTCTAAACATAATCATCGCTTAAAAAACATAACAATGTGCTTTGTCTAGACAATGCCCCTCGTTAATTAAGATGGTAACAGTAAAATACGTAGGAAAGTTTATGGTGTGACATGGAATCGTGCTGGAAATACCACTGTAAAGTATACGTACAAAACCTGTATTTGGAATTACAGTTAACTATCTTGAGCATTGACAGGTTTCGAGCTGCTTCATTGCAGCAAGGACTTTTAGGAAAATATAACAAGTTGTAATTTTCTTGGTTTGATGTGACCATGAGTAATGGTAAAAAAAAGGATGGGACTACAGTGTGTATAGTCATTGGTGAACAGTATGGGACTGCTGTAGGTGGCAGTCATCAGTAAAAAAAAGTATGGGACTACCCTCTCTTGCGTGAAAGAAAGTCATTGGTAAAAGTGCGGGGGACTTCTGTGAGTGTAGTCATCCGCAAAGCGACTGCAATCTTTAAAAAGGTGTGCAAAACGAATGGGTGTATGCTCTCTTGTGTTGGAGGTAGTCAAAGGTAAAAAGGTGTGGGACTATGTTCTGGTGCCTGAGAGGTAGACCTTGGGGAAAGGTGTGGGACTGCTGTTAGTGTAGTCATCCACAGTGTGCCACCTCTCTTTAAAAAGGTGTGTGAAAAATATGGGACATAATTGGTAAAATGGGCACATGCCCTTACGCAGTTTCAGAGTTACACCTCTCGTTAAAAGAGCAAAATTAAGAGCAGACCAAATAACATGACCAAAGTCAACTTCATTAAAACATTCAGCAGTGGCTCATATATTACAAAAAGCATATTGAAAAAAAAACTGGAATATTATCATCAAGGCAGGTGATACCATTAACAAATATCTGAAAAATCATGCAACTTTTATTTTTCAGAAAGCACCTACCTTAAAACAACAAGTAAGCCCAAGCTTTCTAAAACCTGTACCCACAAGCACATTGGGTAGCTTTCTGAATGTACCATCACCTACAGGAACGTTTCAATGTGGTAACTGCATAATCTGTCTACATGCACAGAATGGAATGAACAAACTAACCCTACCAAATGGTAAGAATAAAATCATCAAACAGTTTATCAAATGCAATACTAAATTTGTAATTTACAGCATAATATGTGTATGCAACAGAATGTACATTGGAAATACAATAAGACCCCTAAAAACCAGACTGATGGAACACATGCGAGCTATGAAAAATGGAGAGCTCAGATATCCGATGGCCACACATTTGTGTTCAGAACACCAAATAATTCAGATGAAAGATATTAATGTTTTGGGACTGGAGAAAGTCAAACACCCATATAGGGGAGGCAACAGAGAACTATTGCTAGGCAAAAGAGAAGGGAAGTGGATTTGCCTTATGGACACATGCCAGACAGGTTTGAACACAGGACATGAGGTGGCATACTGGCTATGATTCAACACAATAACAAAACTGTGTACATAACCTGAACCCAATACAAGAAGAAGAGAGTGTGTCACAGGTTTTACCACACTTGGCCCATTTAGATACTCTACATATAATGTTTTGTTTGCCTTTTGTTATTCATTTATTTTGCTTGCTATTAGTCAATATACAGTATATTGTGAAATCTACATAATGAATGCTTCAATATCACTCTGAAATGTTTGCCGCTTATTAGAAGTTCAGTATATCTTTTTTTTGGGTCATGATTGTCTTTCAAAACTCTTTTCTCTCTTATCTTCTTTTGTCCTTCTTTTTTTCTTTCTTATATTGGCCCACAAAAATAAAATACCTATAGCAATGGGAACTTAAAATCAACAACAAATGCAGCAACTTTAGAATGGCCGCATTTTGCTTCCAAACAGCATTAAAACGTCATCACGCCAACATGCGAGATGACGTCATCGCGTAGACGAACAGGATGACATCATTGCATAGACGAATGAGATGACATCACTCCGCTGATGTATAAAAGCAGATGTGCAATAGCATGGGAATCACAACGTGGATCGGGCGCTGTGACAGGAGACAATCGTATCTCCTTCCACTCAGAAACACAAGGTAAAAAATAACTATTTTTTTGTTTTTTCTTCCATTTTCTTTTTCCAAGAGGAGGTTTATTTTTGATTAATGTAAAGCAGAACCTCTTGTTAGTTAGTTTAGCTTGGAAACTGGTAGTAACCAAATGTTACCTTGGGAGATCTTTTAGCATTGTAAACAAAATGGAGATTTTTTTTTTGATCTGTGAGCACATCCATCCTCTTTAAATGTGGGGCAATTAGTAATTGCTATAAGCAGGGCACTTATATGAACATATATCCACCCTATAGGTAATTGATCAAAGACGTCCTAATTGTACCCATAAATAAGAAATATTGGAGATATAAACCCACACCCCATCTTTTTGATAACTAAAGGAACCACAACTGGGCGTGAGTACCTTAAATAACTGTAGATTTGATCATTTCAGGATCTTTGAATAAGTGAGCCTTTCACAACACGTATGTAAACTTCCTTTTTTCTTATCTTTTTTTCTTTCTATTCTGTTTGTTGATGTCCACTACTCTATAAAAATAGACCCTCTCCTGATGAACCACGGGAAAACCTGTGAAGAAACACATGTTGAGAGATGCATACTGAGAATTGTATAACAGAAAATACAATGAGAGATGCATATTGAGAAATCTATGACAAAAAATACAATACATACCAAAGAAATTACCATTTGTATGATTTAATACAATATGGACTAAGCAAATAATTGTGAAATACAGAATAAACTAGAGCTGTATCATAATCAAGCAAATGTGTATGCGATCACTTAAGACAAATTAAGAGCTACAGTTAGCGCACAGTCTATATGCACAACTTGTAAGTAAACACCAAATATTGTCACGGTTGCAATATAAGTGAAAGACGTGCTCATAACGGTGGAACCAGAACAAGTGGAGTCGCCCAATAGGAGACAATAAGCCGATCGTGACCAGAAATCAGTTATCGAAATCTCTCGTTAAAAGGGTGCAAGTTTGAGGGAGGAGTGGTGAATGTGCATGTATGTGTGATTGCTGGGTAAGGAAGTAAAGGCATGCCCCTGCACGCTCACACCAAAATAAATACAGGCCGCTAGGGAAAAAGCCCAAGACACGCTTGCAAGGATAACAAGTCTTTATTTCTACAAAATAGAAATGCATCTGCAAAGGACTCCACTGCCCCCAAACGTTCTGAGTTCTGTAAGCATGTGTGGCACATTATAAGCATAAACCATGTTACTAATGATGCAATTACATATAGTACAATTTTACAATACGGTTTGCAGGAGTCCTATACATGTAGGGCCTGCTCTATATCGGATGCCAGGCCATTGATCCATCTTCATCGGTCCATCTTCATCCACGTAGGTGTCACTGGGCTCGCCATCCATGGTGAAGATGGCCTAACAATTACCTACTTGCACACACAATGTTATTTTATTGTTGTAACAATGCACCTGGCAGATACAGGGATGGGTTCGAGGGGAGAGCCCAGGTCACCCTACCTCACATGCTTCACTTGCTCCCAGACAGATCAAAAACTCTTAAGGTCCTCCAACTTAGTTTTAGAGTATAATTTTGATGCTACCCTACACCTCGCTGTACAAATCACCTGACCCATTTCTGAAGGTGCAATCACCTTGCCGTCTGATCTTAGTGATTGATCGAGGGGTGTAAAGGTTTTATGGTCGGTGGTCTGGGTTTGGAGGGTGCTGTGGCATGTGGGGGTCATAGGATGAAAGCATGGCAAAGCTGCATTTCTCATGTGGGGATTTTTTGAGGGCCTTGCTCTCTGTTCCATGGGATGGTACCTCCAAGAAATGCTCTGCTCCCTTCTAATGACCTGGCAGGGTGCATTCTTTCCAGGGCGTGAGGGCCTGTAACTTTCTGGAAAATGGAGGACGTTGTGGAACTCTGAAACCTGACCAGGGTGGGGGTAGTGTTGGCGCTCATGCAAGGGGTCTAATACTAACACACAAAACGCTGTTTGCCACGCTTGGGCCTAAATTCTACAATGGCTGCCGCTTGTCAAGATGGCGTTCACATCTACCATATAGCTTGCAATGCATGCACTAAGGTGATCATGCACCCTCCTCTATGTGCATGCCCCCCTGCTCCCTGGATGTGTTGTTTTAGCACTTATTTCTCATTCGGTATTGCCTAGGGGGGTGGGAAGACTATCTCTCCTTCCCAACATTCCCCCCTTTTGTTAATCCTAAATTAACAAACTCCCCGGCAGTGTCAATGGCAGCTAAGTTCCAATATATATTCTCCTCCCCCCTCTCCACCCCCTCTACCCTTTCAGCTTCCAGGTATGGTGGCCAACCGTCCTTTGGAACCCATGGTCTGTAAACATCTTGTAAACTTGCTCCAGACTGAACATATTTCTGACATGTTATGTCATGCAAATACAACCTTCATCCCCTGCTAAATTAACCCAGCGCTCTGTATAATTTTCAGGGTCTCATGGTGGTGTGGTGATTGTGGCCCAGGGGTGTAATGGATGATAAATCTCTATCATACGGGGTTTGTTTGGGTCATCTATCTGGGTGCGGCTGTCTGTGATACTATAAGGTGCTTTGGGTGTTCCCCTAATTGAGACCATCATCATTGCGCTATTGGGCACTGCTTTGGCACAACATTGGAGTCCCATTTGGCACATGCAAAAGATCAAGATGAAGACAATGATGGGCACTAGCATTTTCACATTCACCCCCAGCCAGAATGGAGCCAGAAAGGAGCACAAGAAAAAGTTACTTCAAACCAATCTTTACTCTGTATTCCAGATTGTTTCTTCATGCGCACTCCCAGGTTGTGTACCGCTTCAATTATGTGTGAAAGAGAGCCATTTTGATGGAGTGGTACATTATACATACATGATGGAATTCGGTGGTGCGCCTGCTCAGGTAATTGGCTTCTTCTGACGATTCTTGCAGCTGCGATAAAATGGTAAGTGACAGTCTATGCTCCATGTATTTGCAACAAGGAGGCCGGGTTGTACTTCAAGGTTCTTCTAGACTGATAATGCAGTGAGTCTATCCAGCTATCAAGCGATTACAGCACCTTTCAGTTTTGGCCATTACCATGGGTGGCCATCATATAATTCATACATGCAGAATACCTGCCCAATCTCCCTTCCTTCAGCAGTGATTCTGTGCCGGTTCTTGATTGCCCTCCTCTACTATTGCAATAGGCACAATCACCTCGCCCACTGGTGCGGGACATGGCCATGGCAGATGTCCTCCCCTGAAAATTCACTGCAGTGCTTCCCAAACAGTCCGATTGCGATGGCTGTGATTCTATCAGAACCACTGTGAGTACAATTTGCCTGTTTTACTGTATTTGCCAGATGCAGTGATTCATCAGTCCTGTGGCATTTCATATATGAAGCGCTGTGGTTCAGCTAGTGGTGCTTGAGGGAACCCAGGTCATGATCGGTGTAAGCTAGTGTGTGTAGTCCAGGGTCAACCTCAAAAGCGGCTGGCGTTGCCCAGTGCTGAGGGGTTTGGGTTGCTGTGAATGCGACCGGCGCTGCCTGTTGTTGAGTGTTTCTGAGAAACGATTGGGAACGGGGAGTTTATGGAGAGGTTCCAGAATTATGCAACAAAAGCTAGGTTTTGAGGCCTTTTTTGAAGTAAAGATAGTTGTTGGTGCGGCGGATGTTAAGAGGAAGAGTGTGCCAGATGGTGGGAGCTACGATAGAGAAAGCCGAACCACCAACTCTGGTGGAGTGGTAGGGGGAAGTTCCTGTGTTGGGCTTGGTGTGTGATGGCTATGTCTTTGAACGTTGTTCTTAGGCTAACATTGAGCCAGTGCAATATTCTAAGTGCATGGGTGATGTATTCTCTGGGCGAGAGGGCAAGGAGCAGTCTTTGTGCCACGTTTTGGATTCTTTGAAGTGTTCAGATCGGAAAAGATAGAGCTCTAGATATTTTTTGTGCCATGTGGAGCAGCGGTTAATATGCTCTCTATATTGCTAAGGTAATAGTGTGACTGTCTTTGGTGTTTGTCAGAGCTGTGCTTAAGGAGTGTGGATAGTTATGTTGGCGTGTCTGTGGTGGGTTAGTGTGGCGTTTAGGGACATTTA
Source organism: Ambystoma mexicanum (assembly GCF_040938575.1). Lineage (NCBI taxonomy): Eukaryota > Metazoa > Chordata > Amphibia > Caudata > Ambystomatidae > Ambystoma > Ambystoma mexicanum. The sequence continues at coordinate 349,195,981 of NC_090935.1, forward strand.
GTGCACCTTCCGGTGGTGTACATTCCATCGTGTAACCTGTGTTGTTTCAATGCAGGAGTTGTATGTTGAGATGCTTTGTTGATTAGGGTGGGAGGTTGAATGATTTTAACATGGTTATAGTATGGCGGTAAGGCAACAATGGAGCCGGTATCGCTACCGGCACCATTGCTACTGTACCACCATACTAAGAGTTCTGCTTGCGGGTGCCCTTGCAGCCACCAGGTCTGACATGGCACACGCGAGCATAACATGATGGTAGCACCGGTACCGTTACTAACGGTACCGGTGCTACCACGCTCCCCATTCCCATTGAACCCTACGGGGCTCAAATGGGAATGGGGATGTACCAGGTTTGCCACCCGCGAAAGGGCAATTACTGGGTCTGGCTGGGCTGGAATAGCCCGGCAATTGCCCATTCGGCGGTGCCGGACCCGGATGCGATTTTGGAGGTAGCCTTGCTGGTAAAACCGGCAAGGCTACCTCCAACCTCCTAATGAGGCCCTATGTCTTCCTCCAATCAGTGCCAAATTCTGTTGCATGGACACAACAGACAAGCATGGGAATTCAGGGCTTTCAAAGTGCACTTTAGGCAGCAACAGCACACAGAAAAAGGAAGTGCTTTTCTTCTATTTTTTTTAATCTGTAACTCACCAGGGAGCCCTGAACCAGAAGGTGATGTGCAAAAGCTACCAAGGAACAGAGGAGCAACTGATCAGAGCAGTGAAGGACCAGAAGGACAATATCCTAGAGGAGAATAACTCACCAGGAAGTGAAGGGCCAAACGGGCAATGGCCTAGAGGAGCATTTCACAAGGGAGTAGGGTCCATAATTATATTTATTATAATTATTGTCATGAGGTATACCATACTCCACTCCTGGGCTTTGCTTTTACCTTTGTTTTACTTCAGTCCATTTTATTGAACTGAAGTGACTGCAGCCAGATGATTTCTGACAACTCCAAAGTGTAATGAGTTGCCAGTATGGGCATGGGTCAAAGTATTGCATTTCTGTTTTGCTCAATTAGTGTTACTTATACATTAAATTATTTAATTAGAGAAATTATAGAGTAGTAATATAAACTTAATATAAAAGTGTCACCTGCTATGGATTGACATCCTATACTGTGCAGGTAGGAATGCATCATGTTTGACTACTGATTTAGAGCTCTCTACTAGTTTAATATAATGCCAATCATAATATGTTTATGGTATATTTGAAATTGTGTGTTTAGTTTGAATAATGTCTCACAGATAAATTAAAAAGTACTATAAAGAGACCTCTATTATTTAACATAGTGTTTGAATATTTGTTACTTAAGATGAATCTAGTGCCACTGTGTTATCCTTCCAGACATTGTCTAGTCAAGCCCCATACCAACAAAAGCCAATTAGGATTGCCCACCTAAGGCCAAGCCTCGTCCTGACCAATCCTTTCCCACCCCCGTCCCACCCCCTCTTTCTGGGATGCAGCCAGAATACCACTAGTTCCTTTTCTCCACTTCCACCACTGCTAGCCGAAGGAATAAACATAGGGGGCTTTTTGAGGCAATTAACACATGTGTTTTACGTGTCATGCCTTCTTCCCTTCTCTTCATAAGGTTAGGCGCGCGCAGATTCCTCCCTGCCCTCTAACTTCCGGCTGTATTAGTCACCCTGTGATGAGTGCACGTGTCTGCCACCTGCCATTCATCCGTAGATTCATCGCGCGTGCTCTTAGCTTGTCAAAACAGTCACCTGACAGAGGCGGAGCACTTAATGGCGGGTTCCATTTGTCTGTAGCTTCCCTCTTTCCTGCATGCTGGCTGCGGATTCAATTGTTTAAGCGCATATCACGAATTGCCAGCCAGGATTTTGAGTGATACATTCAATGCACCCTAACGGGGGAGCTTGGGCAGTTAAGACTGGTATTTATAGGTGCAGCTTAATAAATGTGACGTCACCTCAATCGAAAACCCAGGCGTGTAGTATGGCCACCATGAAATCTAGTCTCGCTGACTCTTTAGGAGTGGCAATTAGGCAGCCGAGAGCATTATGTTTTTCTTCATGTTCGACATAGCCATTAGAATGGTTTAATTACGCGCAATTTCAATTCGTGTGACATCACATTTCGCCTCGCTCCCTGCATGACTTCAAAACAGCTCTCTGGGCTTGGCGTGGATCTGGCGTGCGAGCATCTCTTTCCCACACTAGTGCCTTTTCTGGAATGTTCACTGAGGACGTTGCGTTCACTCGTCCAGCCCATGTCACAGTTTGCTCTGCGCGATAGACGGGCACACTGACTTGAAGGGAGACATCTTAATAAGTATTATATATCAGTAATATCTGGAGAACCACTAAGTGTCCAGGGATCCTGCTTCAAAAGCTTGCACATGTGAAGACTTGGCATGCATCACGTTCCCAGGCAAGGAGGGACGACAATGAACTGCCACTATTTCCCTTTTCGAAGAGGCCCCTATATTTCACAGCAAAGTTGGGTTTCTCAACTCGCCTACTAGTCCAGCTGAGTTATTCCTGTTTCCTTCTGATGAAAGCATGCTTAGTATTAGTTGTTTTAAATGAAGTGTATAATAGACAGGGACGTGAGGCCAGGGGCAAATAATTTGGAGAGGACATTTGGGGCCTGATTCACAGAAGCGTTTGATAATGGCGCAATCCCATTGAAACATCCTCGGTGAATTAGGCCCTATTTTTTGCACCGAGCCAGCACTGGCGCAGTACTAAGATGGATTTCTAAACTCTGACCTGGTGGACAGAGGTTTAGGAGGCCACCCTAGTTTAGTGGAACAGGGGAACCTTCTGGACAAACCGGACCAATATATGGTAGCTCGGTAGGCGGTCAAGAGTAAGTCTCAGGAGAGGTGGGAGTGATCGGAAGCCTGCAGTGAGTACAAACAGTAAAACTCCACAGATTACACTTAGGCAGATGTATATCAAAAATACATTTATTATTGACCTTTTTAACAAAACACAAATAAACCACAGTAATAATAAAACAGTTACCACACATGATTTTCACTATGTAACATATATACAAAATGTGTTTAGCCTAATGCTGATGAAAGGGGAGAAAATAACCACAACCTGCACAGAAGAGGTAAATTCAACACAGATATCGAATTTAGGCAGTTGTTCAATGTCAATCCCTATCTTATGCAGTCCAACCCTACGAAGTGTGGAACCTTATGCTGAAATGTACAGCAGTGCGTTAACAATGCACGATCATGCATAAAGCGAACAGTTAAATGTCTTGAGGGAGCTGTACGGTTCAGGAAGGGAGTTGAGGGATTCTCGTGCAAAAACAAATGGATGTGCCAGGGGGCCACCGATAAGTGATGCAAGTACTCACTGACCCTCGACACAGTCTGGGCCAAACTTTGCCAGTCTAATTCAATTTGCTAGTAGGTTTCACCCCTGCAGTTAGAGGACGCTCCGCCTCTCAGCGGCTGCAGGATGGGACGATCGTCTGTGGTGGGACAGTAGCTTTTCTCATCTCTCGAAGAAAGAAGGATAGTTCTGGTGCAGCACGTTTCAGGACACAGTGGGGCAGGTCTGCAGACACCTACAATGACAGTCACCACAGCGGGATGACACAGGGACCGCAAATGCTCGCAGCATGGCACACTCTCATAAATCACGACCCAGAAGAGCTAGGTGGGAGAGGGCCCACGACCACAAGTAAGCAATTCCCAAAGTCTTGAGTCTCAACTCGGGATGGCAGCGCTCGTATATGATACCCCGGGTTCTAGCTGGTCAGTTCACTGGGTGGCCCAGGAGCAATTTCAACTAGGCTCTTTCCGAGGGTAAGCAGGAGGTGCCGAGAGTAGTTGGTCCCACTACTCCAAAGGGTCGAAGTGCCCTTGCAGGTCTTCTTAGTACGATGCAAAAAACAGGGGTCCGACGGGACAACAGCGGGGTCAGGGTGCCAAACCTTCCAGCACGTCTCCGACAGTTCCACAAGTCTGCTATTTTGTTCAAGATACTTGGCTCCTTCTGTAGTTCTTAAAAGTACTTTTAAGAACTACTATACTTAAAAGTAAACTACTGCCACCAGTTCGTCCTAGGCACACTTGTACAAACACCAAATAAATCGTTAGAGGGTGGCTAGGGACATAAAACCAAAGGACCCCTATGTGTGGTACTGAAAGGTATTTGGCACATAGATTAAAAGATACCAAGAAATGGCAACATAGTCATTCTTTTTTTTTCTATTTGTTTATTTGTCTTGGTTTATAATAAACCTTTACAAAAGGGAGAAAATGAAAAGAACAACAGTATACAAATTTACGGAATATGAAACCGAACAGCAAAATACAAAAAAAAAGAAAACACATTAATTTAAAAGGATTAAAACAGGATTGATTCTAGATCAGAACAAAAAGCATACAAATCGAAAACTAATAACCAAAACAATTCTTCCTTAAAATATCAGTCATAATTGATTATAAAAGATCTTTTTAAAAAACCACAGAGTAAGATAGTAAAGCCAAATAAACAATGAGGTAACAACTAATGGGATTGACTCAATTCATATACATAATCTCAATGAGATATATATTTAAAATTTAACAGCTTTCTTTATCTATGGAATTCTATGTTCGCATCCTTCGCTAAATTTGTTCAAATACACTTGATCTCCAACACGCTTGATCATACGGTAATCATTCTCTTTGATTTTATCATGTGGTAATTCAGTGATTTTAGTTGAGGCTGGGGGGACAGACGGGATATGCTCAGGTTGCAATAACAGATTATCTTTGAGCACCTTCAAAATGAGGTGGTGCATTTCTTCCTCCCTATTGTCACATACAGACCTGTCCACCCCTTTACCAGCAGCACTGGTAACCAATGATGGCTCAAGAATGTTGCTGGCCATAGTGCCAGGATTACAATAGTTCACCTACATTTGCTGCATAGGACATTTTGATACTTTCCAATCAGTAGTACCCGTGCCGGTATTGACAGTGATATCACTATTCTTCACAGGTATGCCCAGGGATCCAGTTGTTCTGGCCTGTTCATCTGGTTTCATAACCGTCATAACATTGTTTACAAAGGGTCCCACTTGGTCCTTCCGCCCCCAGAGCGAATTAGAGTTAAATGGCTTTGTATAGTTTTCTGGAAAAGGAGCTGATTTAAAAATCTCAAAAATAGCTTCCCTTTTCTTTTTCATAGCATTGCACAAAGATAGTTCCCCCTCAGAGAAAATACCTTGAGTGCTTGGGGCATTCAGTTCATAAAAATCGGCGGGGTTATACTGGGTGTTCATATTTTTTTTTGGTTTTTCTACTTTATCTTCAGGGACAGAAATGACATCTACTTCATCAAGCATTGCTTGTTTAACTTCAGGAGACCTCATAAATTTCCGAGATGATTTTTTTAGAGCTTCATTGCTGTTTTTTTCCTAATTTTAGCCAGTTTCTTACTTTGTCTTTTTGATATTTTTACTTCAAAGTCGTCATTAGAGTTAGGATGCTCTTTATCAATAATTGCCACATTTCCTTTCTCACCTTTTACCTTTGTCAATTCACCACTGGCTTCCTCCTGAGTCGGAGGTAGGATTATTGTTTCTTGAATAGGTGCAGAGTTAGTTTCACACTCTGAACCTTTATGCCCTTTTCATCCCTCAATTCCTTCACCATAATTGATGTATCGGCTCTCAGTACCACAGCGATTGACTCACCCAGCCTCATAGGTAATTTCCCTATTTCCAAGGCTAAGATCGTAATCGCGTCAGTCTGCTCTCTCATCTCTGACAGCATCAGATGATTGAAGATACTCATCATTGTCATTAGGTCAGGATTTGCTGCGGAATGGCTGGGGTCAGACAAATTCCCCATGCCAGGGACAACTGAATTATCTTCCCCTGATGGGAGAGAGGATGGAAAGTCAGCAAAATTTTCATAATCAAAATCACTAGATTTGCATGATTCTTGCGTGATAGAAATCACTTCTTTATCAGAGGAGGCTTTCTTTTTAGATTGAATGTCATCAGGAGACTCAAGCTCTAAAAAGAGTGGGTGGGAGGGATCAATTTGGTCTTCAATTGATTCACCCGCATTAGAACAATCGTGAGCACATTGCAACAGTGCTTCCTCATCATCATTAATATCAGGTAAGGGAAGAGCAGCAGCACGGGCAAGGCTAGCACGTCTAGTGCTAACGGCAGCAAAAAAGTCAGCTCTAACATCATTTTTCATGACCGACAGTTTGTTTTTCCTCATGTTGAAAGTGGAATGGAAATGCCAATAAGAATAAATCATCAATTGCAGAAAATGGAACTAACTACAAAGGCGCTTTCAATGAAACATTTACCGCCTCAATGTCTCACCCACCGACCACCGCCATCCGAGCAGCCTAACAGCGCACAATACGCACACTTCCGGATGCGCGCGCTGGGTGCGCATGCACCGGAGTGTAAAAGTGGCGCTGAACCAATCACAGGCTGCAGGCAGAAAACCAATCACCAGTTACAAGGGCGTTACAGTAGGCGGGTTTAAATGTCAAGGTACACAAGTCCACGTGTTTCTGCGGCAGCACCGCTTCACCTTGCCGACTAGTACTTCATGAGAATGACCGCTTGCAAAGTGCCAGCATTCAAGTTCCAAAAGCAGATTCAAGTCGGTGGCATACACTGGCAGGATAGAACATAGTTTCCCAGTACTGACAGCCTGACGGACGTGCCAGTTTCCCATAAAAATTGAGCAATAGCCCAGAGGAGTGCAGCTGAAGGCTGTTCTCCACTGGACAAAATCAGGTTAGGTAATCAATACAAAAAGCAAAATGTTTTGGGGGTCCATAAATGGATGGAAAATTGCACCCAAGAGAAATCTTTCCTAACATGTGGCAAACAGGAGAAGCAAGAAATCTCCATTTGAGTTTATGTAAGGTGGAAACCGAAGATGGTTTATTATTATGACTGCAAATCAACTAAAGTTATGTGTCTCTTCTGAAAAAAGGTTTATTCCAGACTAGGTTTTCAATCATATTGGCACTAAGGAACCCCTTTAACATCATCTGACTGTCTATTAACACATCCCACCTTTTTAATCCAGTACTAATGGAAGAATGGTGTGGAATTACAAAGCGTCTGCTAACGTTACAACTTTAGCTGCAATGGGGAGATACTTTCAGAAGCTTCTGGTTGCCAAATCTATTACAAAGGAAGTAGAAGTCGGCACTTCTGAAGGAACATTCAAAACTACCTCGGGAGGTTGCCAGCCAAAGGATCTGTTTCTGGCATGTCTATAACTAAAGCTAGTCTACACTTTGCATTGGCCGTTCATGAGTTAAAACGGGAATCCCTCCCTCTGAAAGTAAACAGTTCAATTGTTAACTGCATATCACTGATGCCTGGTGACAGAGTGATAAATGCATTTTATATAGTGGCTTTTGGGCTACATTTATAAATGGCCAAACCGCATTGAGTGTCATTTTAGTGTCAAACTTGTTTCTAGTGACTTATACAACCATCAGAATTTTGTATGTCAAAGTCTGGGGCTGTGTTTCACCCCAAAATGTTGTTGGGTGCGGGTCCGGAAACTCCCTTTTTTCTCTGATGGAAAGGCTTGCTACCTTCTCAGATGGACAGGATTTGCCCACAGGAGGTAAGTAGGGGACCAGTGTGCTTTGAAGGACACCCTATCAGGATAATGGGGAATCACAACAGGGAGGTAATTACAACAGTCACTTTGATGTACGGCAGACATGGGAGTTGGAAGTTTAGGGTCATCTAGGAGAGAAGTTACAATCAAGTGAGTGGTTCCAATATCCTGTGGTCTTTAAGGCCACCAGCACCTCATGTCCCCTCCCTACCTTCTGCAGACAAAGCACTCTTAGACTGACATCAGCATGCAATGTTTCCGGTGACAGCAACCAGGACTGAACCATTACAGAAGTCTTCAAATGAACCAATCTTCTGTGGCACAACTACACAAGTACTATATAAGGGGATGGGACCCCTGCCAACTTCATTGAATTATCTTTTGACTTATGAGACTTACAAAGAATAAACACACTTCTGGTTGGTCTAATCTGATACAGAGGGAGTAGTAGTCAGCAATTCCGACGGAACATTCATGTCTACATCGGGAAGTTGCCAGCTGAAGGACGCATTGCTGGCATGTCTATGACTAAAGCTACTCTCCATTCAGCATTGGTATTTTATTGATTGTAAGTAAATGAACACTTCACATTTTAAACTGTGTATCCCTAAGGCCTGGTGGCAGATTAATAAATAAATGTTAACCTATATCTGGCTTGATTTGGTGGCCACTCGGCTACAGTTATAAATTCCCAAAACCCATAGAATGTCATTATATTGTCAAACTGGTTTCCAGTGAGTTATACAACTATCAGAGTTTTGTGTATCAAAGTATGGGACTGTGTTTCACACAAACAATCTGTTGGGGTCAGCACTAGAAGCTCCCTTTTTCCTCTGCTGAAAAGGATTGCTACCTTCTCAGGAGTACATCTTTTTCCCACAGGTGGTAGCAAGGGGACCAGTGCTTCAAAGGAAACCCCACCAGGACAGTGGAGAATCAAACCAGGGAGATGATTACCAGAGTCTCTTTGATGTAAAGCGAGACATGGGAATGGGATGTTTAGGGTATCCCAGGAGATAAGTCACAATCATGGGAGGGGTTCCAACATTTTGCAATCTCTAAGGTGACCCACATGTTTGGGTCCCCTCCCCACTTTCTGCATACAGAACACTCTTGGACTGACATCATCAGGCAACGTTTCCTGTCAGAGCAACCTGGATTGGACCCTTACAGAAGTCTTGAAGTGAACCAATCTGCTTTAGCACAATTACACAATTACTACATACTATATTACTATATACTCTAATTATCTTTGAACTCACGATGCAGGATTTTGCTGGAACATCATTGTGGTTAGCAAATCCCTGAGTCATTGAGGTGAAGATAAAGCTTTTCAAGGAGGGAGTCAGACCCTCAGCTCAACCTCTTCATAGGAACATTTGAAGTAACTTGCTGTTGTACAAGGCCTCCTTGCCGCTGAAGCACTGGTGCCCAGGAACCTGCCTACAAGAAGGAGCAGTCCTGCAAAACTTCTCTGGCAACCTCTCTGGGGAGACAGCCTCGTTATTCCTAGGGGATCGAGTGCAGGGTTTCACATAACACGAAGGACCTGCTATTGGAAAGCCAGCCGTTGAACAGCCTGATGTTGCTGGAATACTGGTATCAAGGATTCTGCGTCCTGAAGTAAGAAACCCACAAGTGTCCCTGGCAACCTTCATGGCTGGGAAGGGCAGAAGATGGACTCAACTTTTCCCAGAGATGCAGTGCTAGATCTCACAGTGCATGAAGGACCTCATGTGCGAACAGGCCTACCTACTGCTGGAATACTGGCATAAATGACTCTGGCTGCTGATGTGGCAAACCTACAAATGATTCTGGCAACCTACATGGCTGGGAAGGGCAGAAAACAGGCTCATCTCTCCTCAGAGACCTAGAAAAGGGTCTCAAAGCCCGCTAAGGAAATACTAAGGTACTAAGGTACTAAGGCCTATGGGCCCTACTGACAATGACGACCCAACTAAGTACCTTTAAAGAGATCATCATCTTAAAACTTGAACATTGCTTTAATAATAATTGCCTGCATTCCCCTGTAACAAGAGGCCCCTTCCAAGCAAAGGTCTGCATATTCTGTGCATATGGTTGGTTGTTAGTGTTTTTATGTTTGCCTGTCCTTTTAGTTTGGCTAAAGCATTGTATTCTTGCAGAACCTTGATCTATGTATCTTTTATTTTATTACCACATTACTATTGTTGATTTGGAGACTCCCTTGCTGGCTCAAATCTCCCTCGAAGAATATATAGCGTGTCCTTGGCCCATGCTACCTTAAAGAGGCGAAGGAGATGTACTATTCACCTAGTGCTTATTTCATCTTTGTAACATATGATGATCAGATGATCAGCGCAGGCGTAGTAGTAGTGTGGAGCTGAGTAAGAGTTTAGAAACCACTACTCATTCCTGTACTCCTGCAGAGCACTAGTCATTTCACCACTATCTGGTGATTGACATTTCAGCTGGTTTTATATGCACACTGCATAGGCCAGTCTGTCAGTAAAGTGGACTATGTTTTGTACTCTGCATTCCGTTTTTCTATAATGCTCACAACTTTCCAATGTGCTGGAGCATGATTTTCTGCAGGCAGCATCCCCCATCTACTGTGGCAGACATTACCTAATGGCCTTCATGTGTTCCAATCCAGGACTGCCCATTAAACCTATGCCTTTTAAACCGATTGAGCTTTCACGATTATGATTTTTTTAAAAACATTTTCTTGGGCCAAGAACCTACCTGAATCCTGCTGAGATTGTTAGTATGCTAATATTATTCAGATGGGTAATTATGCCCCACTTATCTGAAAGTTCACTACTAAAGTCCATTTCAGGACTAGGCTGTTCAGCTGCACCTGCTTACAGTAAAGGTTCTATCATAAGAAAGCAGTTATTGGTCAGGATCTGGGACCTTACTTTCAGGGGAGGACAATCCTAGACAATCCATTGCATCTGAGCGGTGAAATCAGTCAGTGCATTCTTTAACACACATATGTAATATTTGGGAGGAAGAGTTCTTGAGAACGCTGTATATGGGATACATACAGAGACAAAATCCCTTTCTTTTGATTGTCTGGCTTAGGCAGCAAGGTTGAGCATACCCCTGTACCCTGTTCATGTGGTCTTGGTTCTCAAAGACAGTCCTGAACAGCTCGCAAGCTTAATGTTTCAAAAGAAGTAATACATATTCAGGTGAACCTCATTTGATGTCCATTTTATGTATATCTATATCATGGGAATTTATTGTGGACTTCCGGGTTGGACAGATGGATTGGGCCACTAGGTTTGTCAAATTGGAAAAACAAATGAAAACACGCATTGGAAAGGCCACAAGGTCTGGTTTTGCAAATATAAATGATAACAACCTTTTGTAAATCCCGCACAGGACAAAATCACTTGCTACAATTACAAAACCATACGTATTGATTTTGTCAATGCTTGTTCCTCTTCATAATTTCTGCCAGAATGGCAAGGTCCCTGTTTACCCTGCAGCCTTATATGCATGTTAATTTACTTGGCCAACATCTAACATACATGCTGCAGAAGTCAGCCAGTTTTCAAAAGAAAACACACACAGCCCTGTTGTGTGCATTAGACACTGCTACCTCCTTTCTGTAATCATCACATATATGTATTCTCTGTGCAGATTACAACACATTGAATGGAGAGAGTTGCGAATTGGGCAGTGGTGTGAGACTAAAAATGCACGCCCTTTATATCACAAGATGAATGCAAGCCAGACACTCATAGCCCCTACTCACTTTCCAGCTGCTTTGCAATTACAACTTGGTGGAATTATTGACACTATCTTGCAACATCTCTAAAATGTAAAAAGAAAATGTTCTCCTATGAAATAACAGAGAGTATTTCATTATAATATAACGGTAGACTACATAGAACTGCCCAATGTTTTCACACACAAGTAAAATACACACTCAATGCAAACATTAGCATGGAGCTGACTCGAATGAATAAAAGATATTATTGTCATACATGTCCTACCATTTCAATATTGCGACCATGAAAATATTGTTTTCGTTTAAATGCAGTAGCCAATGAAATGGACTCTGAAGCAGCTGATTTTAATGAACTGTAAGCCTTGTGATTATATATACTTTAGCCACACTAACAGTAGCAGCCTTTGACAAATAAAAAGCAAGTTGCAATAACAGCAGTAAGAAAAAAATGTAATGCACCACAAAAGTGAAACATTTCCTGAGCAGCATGGAAACAATTTTAAAACACATTTGACAACTCTCTCCCATAATAAATGAATAGCACAATCGTTTACAAAATGGCTGACAGACACAATAACAGAGCATTCACCATGATGCAGTCTTTCCTGGAGCAGCTTGATTGGCACCAGGGCTCTGCTTCTATACTGCTGTAAGAGCTCTGGCAGAAAGCGTCAGCTCTCCTAGTAACAGGGAAACAAAAAAGCATACAAAAAGTCTTCCCTACTCAAGCCTCAATCCTTGTGTATGCTTAGTTTTCAGAAAATATACATATAAATGTTTTCACAAAAGCCAGCAAAATATTAAGTTTTTTAATCGTTTTGCAATTGAAACTAATAGAACATTCTTTACCACAAACAGAAGCATTGAATATTTTCCTAATGTTCATTCACATTTTCATTCCAATCAAGTTTCACATATTCATCTAACAAGGTATCAACGTGCATTACTTGTGTGTAAGCAGGAATTGATCCTTTATTAATTTGTTCTTGTAATCCGCCAAAATCCTTTGTAATAAGAAATGCCTCCTCTTTTATCCTTGCATGGCTGTGTGCATTATGTAAAGGCTGCTGCTAGCTTTGAGTTGCCATATACTTGAGAAAATAACAACAAAAGCTCATATCCTCTGATTAACATAAGAATGTTCCACTTATGTTTGCCAAGTGCGCGTGCAAGTAAATAAAGTCACTGCAGCTTATGGCAGGATGATCCACAGAACTAAAACTGCATGCTCTTTTGCTTTTGTGCATGTCATTTTTCACCGGAACGAAATATCACTGCAAGACAAGGTTCATGGCTCTCCTCGCCTGGAAATCGAATGAGGGGAACAATGGAAGAGAAAAGAAATGCATAGAGAATGTGTTTGCATATGATATTTACAAGCAGTTTCATTCCCATTTGTAAATTCACTTTGAGGGTGGAACTGTTGACTGCATCTCAATGACACAAACCCAGAAATAGATCGTAGAGTGAAGCCTGATGAAAAATACACAACAAAGAGGACAAAAGTTGACATATGTGTTGATGTGTTGACCTAGCAAACCCCGATTTTATATTCCCTGGTCTATAATCCAGACCACAATTGTGGGGCAAGAAACAAGCTGGGTGTAACATTGAAACCCAAATGTATTCAATAAAAGAAAAGGAAAATCAAAGGTGGTCCCATTACGTAATGCTGGGGAAGTCACCACAACCAGATACATGAAGTTTGAGAACTTTATATACATTTGGAGATGACCTGCCTAGAACAGTCTCACTAAATGTGATGTACACATTGAGTCGATCTACTCCTCATTATTGTGGAAATAAGACCGGAGGTGGCGGGCCAATTCCACCCCAGGTAATGCCCCCGGGGCCGTAGTTACAGGGGTGAGCATAGCGAGGGCCTTAACGAAGCCCCTGGGGCATTACCGTGGGCGGTATTGGCCCGACGCCGAGGGTCTTATAGCCATTAGTACCCCGGCCCGTTAGACCACGTTTCAGAACAGAAAAAAAAAAAGTTGGAAAAAAATGGCCACCGGGAAAGGTAAAACATAGTCCGTTTTCCCTTTCCATGGCAGCCATCGTGAGCGGACGCGCTGGGAACAGAAGTGTTTCCACTACGTTCACTCCACTCCAAGAAAAGAAGAAAAAAGAAGGTAAGTGGGGTTGGGAGGGTGGAGAGGGGATAGTTTGCGGGGAAGGGAGGTGGAGGAAAAAAAAACGTACCTGAGTCCCCGGAGGGGGACGAAGGCAGCCTCCAGCCATGGGGAGGCTCAGAGCGGGGATTGCCCTGTTTTGAGCCTCCTCATTGGCTAAGGGTCTGCCACGCCCCTCGCCGGGAACAGAGTACCCGGCATGCACAGCGTACACGGGAATACCGTGTGTGTATTCCCGGCGCGCAGAGCGTGCCGGGTACTAATTCTTAATATCAATCTTCAATATTACAAAATACAATCTACACCATACACAATGTTTCAGTGATGGCATTGCCGCTTACGTGTTCTAATATGTATACACCACATAATCAATCACCAAGTTTATAACATTATACCTTCTTGAGTATCAAAAACACTTATTGGTACAGAGAAATGGTGAATGTGGGGTTGTGGTTTTCTTGTATGTGCAACCAATATGATTGCTGGCTATAATCAATTTCATCTAATTCTGCAGGTTTGGGTGATGAAAGCAGGGTTATCAATTCGGAATGCACCGGATATTGGTTCATCCCTATACAGGAAAATGGTTTTATGATTTCCTAATGCAAAGATGAGTACCCCTCCTACTTCACTTTGCAAATCGGGTCCCACACATGTAGAGCCCTTCCCCTACTGTGTAGAATGTCAAGAGAGAGGAGAGGATGCTTTTATATTGGTGTAATTTTTCATGAACATGATATCAGGACGGTTAAAACCCCTATCACCTCCCTATTCACATTTAAAATAGCTATAGCTTTCGCAAGTAGCAAATTATCAAGCAATTCTCTATTTAGGCTATGAAGCGTGGCCACCAATTTGCAGCCCAAAGTGTTATACTATACATATGAATACTGCAGGATTCAGTTTATATTAGTCATCATTTACAAAAAGGTGCATTGTCGGTGATGGAAATTGTTCCCTGTTTTACACAGCACACCCGGCACAGAAAAAACAGTTTTGTTCTTATTTAAATGAAATCTCCCTCAGTCTTAGTACAGTGAAAGCAGGATAAGATTCAAACTAGAAAGTTACAATATGCTATTCTCATTCTGTTAATAACACTTTATCAGCCACTACTACTTGTGCGCAGAATAATATTATGTTTTCTACAAGAAGACATATCTCACTTCGCTTCCAATATAGTGGGGAAGCATTGCTGCATTTCACACAAAAATATCAAGATATTCTATTTGGAATGATGTCCCTGTAGTGGAAAGCATCTCACAATCCAAGGATGTACTAGGACCATGTTCCTATGGGACTTATCTATCTACATTTGAGGGAGCGGATGTTTAAATAATTCTTTAAAGTGAGAGGCAGAAGCAACCCTCAAGTGCTCCCAGCCAGCAGGTCTGTCCCGGTCACTTCATCTCTTTTTCAGGAAGGCAGATATGCCTAAAGTTAATCTGGTACATACTCCCTCATGGGCAAACCTTGCCATCTCAAAACATTATCCCAGATCGGCACTCATCCATTTCAAACAAGTGTTCTCCTTCCCCGCAGCTTTTGGTTCCAAAATAAGATCCCAGTCCCTGTGTGTTTCTACTTTTATAGTTTGAATTATTCCCACGCTTTGGTATGGATGACATCAAACTTTTGATTGGCCAAATCTTTCCATTGGTTTGCTTAATAGTCAGTTACTGCCAGAAAATATGTCCCCCAATCTCCATAAGCTGATCATAATTTCTATACATAAAAAAGAAAGAGAAGATGGGGGGTGCTTGCTCTCATTTTGGAATGCAAATTATAGTCTGGGAGTATAGACCAGGGAATACAAAATAGGGGTTTGCTAGGTCAACATACCAACACATATGTCAACTTTTGTCCTCTTTGTTGTGTATTTTTCATCAGGCTTCACTCTACGATCTATTTCTGGGTTTGTGTCACTGAAATGCAGTGAACAGTTCCACCCTCAAAGTGAATTTGCAAATGGGAATGAAACTGCTTGTAAATATCATATGCAAACACATTCTCTATGCATTTATTTTCTCTTCCATTGTTCCCCTCATTCGATTTCCAGGCGAGGAGAGCCATGAACCTTGTCTTGCAGTGATATTTCGTTCCGGTGAAAAATGACATGCACAAAAGCAAATGAGCATGCAGTTGTAGTTCTGTGGATAATCCTGCCATAAACTGCAGTGACTTTATTTGCTTGCACGTGCACTTGGCAAACATAAGTGGAACATTCTTATGTTAATCAGAGGATATGAGCTTTTGTTGTTATTTTCTCAAGTATATGGCAACTCAAAGCTAGCCGCAGCCTTTACATAATGCACACAGCCATGCAAGGATAACAGAGGAGGCATTTCTTATTACAAAGGATTTTGGCGGATTACAAGAACAAATTAATAAAGGATCAATTCCTGCTTACACACAAGTAATGCACGTTGATACCTTGTTAGCTGAATATGTGAAACTTGATTGGAATGAAAATGTGAATGAACATTAGGAAAATATTCAATGCTTCAGTTTGTGGTAAAGAATGTTCTATTAGTTTCAATTGCAAAATGATTCAAAAACTTCATTTCATATTTCTTCCTAGCAACATGCCAGACTGATGAAATGTGGATTTTTGGATCCCTCAGCCTAGACAGATGTCTGAATATGCAACCTGAGTTTGTATGATACTTTTTGATATAGTTATTCATATTAACAATTTTAACAGATATCAAAAACCGTGGGCAATTTGGTTTTATATGATAGTGGAGATGGTCATAAAGCACTTTTCCTTTTGTAAGTCATATGGTTGTTATTTTATAAAGACAAATCAGTTTTAATGCATGAGCAATGTTGATTGAAATGGTCATTTATTTCTGAAGCAGGGTTCCAGCCTTAACTTTAGTTCTTTTGGATTGTGAAACCCTGATGCTACTATAATGAGTCATGCAAACACATTTGCAGTTGGTGAGCAAGTTCAAGGGGATATTGTTCATGTGACCTAAACCCCACCCACTTGCCAATCACTGCTAATCTTTTGGTGCCTTCTTGTTTTGTCGCCCTTTTGCCCTACTTAAGCCGCCCTCTAGATTCTTTTAATTTGCGGTTGCTTAGCAAGTGGATCTTGAACACATGACCTAAGCTCCACCCATCTGACAGTCACTGCTAATCATTTGGTGCCTTCTTGTTTTGGCACCCTTTCTTCCTTAGTTAAGCGGCCCCCCAGCCTCTTTTCCTTTCCAGTTTGTGATCAGGCTTAAGTGGAGGTTCGTCACGTGGCCTAAACCCCAAATACCTGCTTAGCTCTGCCCCTTTCATTCCTTTATTAACTCTTAGATCAAGGACGTCTCTCGTCCCTGCCTACAAAGTGAAGGGCAGGGGCTATTCCTGTTTGGACCTGTTCAGATCAGAAGGTCCCAGGACCACAAACCCTTCTTCTCTAACATCGGGTAAATTCCCTTGAATATATGTTTCAACCCTCTCACCTAACAGCCCAACCATACCATTACCACTTATCACCAGCCATGCCGCTCACCAGCAACCTCATGACTCATCAGTACTCCATCATCTACCACTATATGAAAACTGATGCTTGCCAGTGTCTGCTTAGCAATCAATGCAGCATAAATTGCAAACGTCATCACCACAGATGACTCGGATGCCATCTTCATTACACAGATCTGGATGACATCGACCTCCACCCACATCCTTTTTCCCAATGGCTCGAGGATTCTACAACAAGACCATACAAACACGATCGGCAGAGGCCTCGCCGTCATTCACAAGGCATCATGGCCATACACCAGACGGGACGTCACCAACATTGGCTCTTTCGAACATCTTTGCCACATCCCACTTTCCCTAATGGATGCAGCCACATTTCACCTCATTTACAGACCACCCAAACCCAACACCTCCCTCTTCGAAGACTTCACAGACTTTTTCACCACCATGTCTCTCATGCATGCCAAAAGGATCTTCTTCTGTGACTTAACATCCCAGGAATACTGGATAACAAAGGCAATAAAGTAAGATCTTCACTGACTACCTGACTCTCTGAACCTCACAAAGCACATGAAAGATCCAACTAACAGGACAGGTAAAATCCACAACCTCATCATCACCACCCTGCACACCCTTATCGCTCAACTGGTCAGACCATCTGGCAATCCACTTTGGAATTACTAACACAACATTAGTTAAGCAAACCCACCGGATAACTAGCAAGCACATTTTGAGATAATTCAAGAACTTCAGAGTGAAGGCTCTCAGAAAAGATCTTACCAAACCTAATCTCACATGGACTGATCAACCTATGAAAATCAGGATGTTGACTCACTTCTCCAGGAACTCAACTCCACCCTCACAACCACTATCAACTGCCATGCACCATTGAAACAACGCAATTGCAAGCCTAAGCCTTCATCACCATAGTACACTTAAGAGCTCAACTTAAACAAATGAAAATTAGAAAACAAGAGAAGACATGAAAATAATCCTGCAGCGTGTCTAACCTCACCCTGCTCAAGGAACTCCATCCTGCATGCATATGACTGATCACCACTACCAAGGCCAACAACTACCAAAACACCATAGCAAAGGCCAATAATGAAAGCAGAGCCCTCACCAAAGCAATGAAGCACTGCATCAAACCTCTGCCCGATCCACCCATACTACACTCCACTGAATGATTCACTGCCATCAACTCTTTCTTCATCAACAAGATTATCAGAACCCAACAATGAATAGACACTGCCACAACTGACAGCACACTGCATATCTGATCCCATAAAACCACTACCTAGACAACACTCAAGACACTCACTACGGACGAGCTCACTGCCACCCTAGTATCCCTCAAGATCACAATGTACGCAGGTAACATCCTCCCTGCCTACGTACCTGGCAATCACCAGCAGCTCCCTAACTCGAGGCACCTTCCCCTAGACCGTAATGACCATACAAATCCTCCTGCTTCACAAGTAACCAACACTGTATCCTAACAACCTCAGCAACTACTGCCACATCACTGTCAGACCTTGCCTCCAGTCCCCAAGAGGTTACCCAAGGCCTCAGGGCTGCAGGCAGTTAGTTGAACCCGTAATGTAGTAGACAAGTTCCCCCTACCAATGTACCCCTCTGATTTTAGAAAAGAACAAACAGAGGGATCTATTAATCGGAAGTTGCGAGGGACGCACCGCAGGACACCACCGACTGCAAGAGAAGGACACAATTAAATGACCAGTCTAGAATGGCTGTACATGTGCAATGCAGAGAGACAAACAATGAAGGCTGACCTATATGTGGCATAGTGAAAAGAATTATAGCCAGGGTGTTCCTTGAATCAACTTGAAGGCAGTGTAACCTGCAACAGACAGGCATAGGTTAGTGAGGAAGAACTAGAGAGCAATGGCTAACATGAGATAAGGAATGCACTGGGTTCTTACTGAAAATGTGGCATCCAGGCAAAGTTCACGAAGGGAAGACCAGAAGATCCTCTGTGAAGGTTCTTTAATCCAGAAGGGGAAGCTATCCCACCGGTACGAGGACGCCTAGTTGAAATGGTCTGTCCGTAGAAGTCTCTTATACGTAATCCAGGAGTGGAAAACTATCCCGCCAGTACTAGGACGCCTAAAAGGTCCGGGAAGTTCACTCATAGGAAGTCTCTAGTCTCTGCACGAAGTGAGAGGATGAAGTCTGGAGGAGAAGCAGGCAGTGGGAAGGCAAAGGAGTTCAAAAAGGTAAGCAAGGTCATCAACGAGTGAGCAAAAACCAGGGGCCAAGGAAAAGCACGGGAAATCCACGGGACAGTTCCGTGTCGGCTTTACACAGGCGGCAAGGTACAGAACGTGAGGCAAGAAGCCCAGGAAGCAAACTGAGTCAAAAGCTGGGGAATCAAAACAGGGCCAAAGGAGCAGGCAAGGCAAGGTCCAGAAAACAGGCAACATGTCAAGAAAGAGGAAACGTAGATGAAAAGCAATGAGTTTCAGAGCAAGCTGCTGAGAGAATCAGAAGCACTGGGGCAACGCGTGGGTGGGGTTTATGAGGAAAACATCACATAACTAAACGGGCTGCGGCTCCTCAGTCGGAGCGTGTGATGTAGTGTGTGCACAGGGTACCAGCGTTTCCATGGTAACCGCCAGCGCGCACGGAAGGACGTACTGTGTCCGCAGGGCATAATGTTTTGGCGGATGCAGGATTGTAGATCACGGGGCTTTGGATGATTCTTATATTGGCGTCCCGTTTGGCCATGGGGAGGCCTAACTGTGGATAAGGATGGCAAACTGGAAACGCTTGTGTGACGTGAACTGGGTGTGACACTCAGCGGTTTCCTGACAGTCACCCATCTTCCATTCCTAGGAATGATCCTTGAGAAAGCAGCAGTCCACAACTCCTCCAATATATCGTAGCCAACAAACTACTCCTGTCCCACCAATATGGCTTCAGACCTAGATGCAGCAAAGAAATAGCTACCATCAAGTTGATGGATGATCTCATTAAAGTCCTCGATGGTGGCCATCCTTGCCACCTGATTCTCCTTGATCTCTCATCAACATTTAGCACAGTAGATCAGCAGACACTCACTGACACTCTGCATCACTTCATAGGGATCACCAAGATCATCCCCAGTTAGTTCAAATCCTACCTTGCAAATCACCACCAGTTCGTACAAATTGATTCCTCCAGATCACCAACTGTACCCATCATCTGTGGAGCCCTGCAAGGATCCATCCTCTCTCCTGTGATCTTCATTCTTTACATGGACCTACTTGGAACGCTTCTCTGTCCACAAAACATCCATATCCACCATTACACAGATGACACACAGCTCTGCCTCAAGATATCCTCCATCAAACAATTCCACAGGCTCAAGGCCTGCCTCTCATTGATCCCGTCGTGGATGTCCAATGCTTACCAGAAGCTCAACCCCCACAATACTGAATTCCTACTGCTGATCAACAACACTGAACAATGTGACATCCAGACCTGTCTCACTGCTATGCACCTCCACAGCTTCATACCCCAGCTGGCCACTTGCACCAAGTCCCTTGGGTTTGACATGACTGACACCTCTCCTTCAAATGGCCCATATCAAGGAAGTCACAAATTACTTCTTAACAATTTTCTCTTCTGTGGGAAATCAAGCCCTTCATCCCAGAAAACAACTTCAGATGTGCTGTCTAGGCCTTGGTGCTTTCCCTCCAGAATCATGACTCACCAAAGAATTCTATACATTTGACCACATCACCTCCACCCTCATTGAATTGCACTGACTCCCGCTATAACCCTGTATCATCTTCCTACCACTCATGTTGAGCCCCTTCTACAGCTAGATTGCATTTTCAACTGAAACACAGATGTTTTTGGATGTGTGAGAATACATTAAATTGTATTTTTACACATCATGTCTCTCATCCTTAGTTCCTTCTCCCCCTGAAAGAGCGCAACACTTATTCTGTAGTATGCACCCCCTACTCATGTTTTTTGCCAGTACCCGACCTGTCCTGCCCCAGGCACAGGGTGAATTAACTGCAGTACAAAGTGAAGCCCTTTAGATCCTTGCATGCTATTCCCCAGAATAGAAATGCTAATGTAGAATGCAAATGAAAAATTTAACAGACTCATGCAGTTATGTTCCAGTGACTGCTCAGCAATTGGTGGTCTAAAAACAAAAGGCTGCCTGGCATGTACTTTGCCCTGCACCTGCCCTGCCCCTGATCAGTGCAGGCACGGGGAGACCTTTCACCGGAGACAACCTTCATGAGTACACCAGTCGGTGAGTCAGTGATGTATTCATGCTCCCGCACACATTTGAACAGAGAATTTGGGAGTGAAGCAAAGAGAATGCACAAAGTGCACTGCAAGAGCAAATTGTACAGTTGTGTCAACTTGCATCAGCACTTGGCTAATGCCTCTTGGAAAAATGCTTTGCGAACAATGACATCATCTGTATTTAGCCTCCCGTATTCCTTAACCGATCATTTATAACCTTCAAAACTATATTTTAAATATGACTGGTTGTCACTACAGCAAGAGATATTTTCTGAGGTCCTCTGTTGAGAAGTGAGCAACGCCCTTATTTTCTGCCTCTGTGCAGCTGTTCCTCCTTGGTCACCATGGCACTCAGCACTTACCTGTGACTTTGGAGGCAGTTTTATCCGGGGTTTTATTGAGGACACGGCTATTTTCTTTTGGTGGAAGGTGCTCGGTTTGGTGGACGTGGCATGGTACAGTGTCAATTGAAATAATGCAGAAGCTGAGACTCGGGTTCATTCTTTCAACTTGCAAACACTAGTTCAGACGTGTGCAGAGACACACAAGTTCCAATTCTGGAGAACGGGTGGTACATTCTGAGAAAACTCTTAATGCTAGGCGTTTTGCATTAAGCTCTAAAGGGTCAGACCAAGGAAGCTTCTCCACAGCACTCTATACTGGGAGCATGCCAACATTGTGGTGGAGTTTTGCACTTTGTGTTTCAGAGCTCCTTTGAGCCAGGCATCATATACGCCTCCTTTCCTGAAGACCTTTGACTACTAAGGCTGTAATTTATCTCTAAATCTCTGGATCACCTTCGACCGAAAGGTCCTCTGGAAACCACCATTCTTCCTAGTCGCAAACCCCTCCTTATAAGAAATAAGACCACCACCAACCGACTTGCCACCACTAACCGGAGTCCTACACCACAGCAAGAGCCCGATTTGAAAGGTGCATTGATCAATGCTAGATCTATAGTCGCTCATGCTACAGACATAGCGAACACTATCCTGAACAACGACCTCGACTTCATCGCCATTACTGAATCCTGGCTCCACGAGGGAGCAGGTCCAGCACTAATGCTAGCAGTCCCGGACAACTATACTATCCTTAGAGCTGATAGACTAAATGCACGAGGCGGAGGAATAGCGATCATCGCCAAAACTAATCTTTCCATGAGAGTCACCTCTACACACAACCTCAAATCCAGCGCGTCTCTCTCCATTAAACTACCCACTGCCAACTCTCAAACATTAAATATCCATCTCCTCTATAGACCCCCAGGCCCTATCAGCACCTTCAATGAAGATATTACCACTGTTATTGCTGAGAAGTTAAAAAACTCCTCACAAACCTTAGTGCTAGGAGACTTAAACCTAGGGTACAATGATATCAATGATCACCAGGCCACCGCCGTAGCCAACATCCTGACAGTACTAGGTTTCTCGCAGAAAGTGAACATGTCCACCCACACCAAAGGGAGAACTCTTGACTGGATTGCCAGTCACAACTGCAACCTCTTCATTACATCGATCGCCCCCCAAATATGGACTGACCACCACCTAATCTCCTTTACTCTCAATACTAAAAGACCCACTGCTCTAATACCCCCCTTCGCCGCACCTACACTAACCAGAAACAAGAGAAATATTACAGCAGACAATATTTTGCCCCATATCCTACCGAATCTTAACTTTCTACCAGACCATACTGACCCAGGCCTTCTAGTGGACGAATTCAATAATGCTATGACCACGGCCCTCGACAGCATTGCCCCACTTAAACTTAGGAACACCAAACCAAAAAAGCATATTAACTCTTGGTTTACACCCCACCTAAAAATCATAAGATTACAGAAAAGAAAATGCGAAACGGTATGGAATCTACATCCAACCATAGAAAATAAAACTAAGCTAATAAATATCTCAACGCAATACAAACAGGATATCAACCTGGTCATACAAGAAACGTATAACAATAGGATTACCCAGGCCAACTCCAGTATGAAGGAGCTCTTCTGTATCTTAAAAGAATTGAAATCCCCCATTGCAGTGCAGGACAACTCCATAAAAGATAAAACTTGGTGCACAGATATACAGCTGGCACTAACCAACAAAGTAGCCAACCTCCAAACAAAAATTGCTCTAAAGAAAGCCTCATTATCATCCCAAACCCAAATTCCCCTGATCAAAACACCAATACCTAAACCCAAAGAATTCACTCAATTCAACTTTTCTAAGGTCTCAGTGATCGAGGTAGAG
Source organism: Ambystoma mexicanum (assembly GCF_040938575.1). Classification (NCBI taxonomy): domain Eukaryota; kingdom Metazoa; phylum Chordata; class Amphibia; order Caudata; family Ambystomatidae; genus Ambystoma; species Ambystoma mexicanum. The sequence continues at coordinate 349,219,429 of NC_090935.1, forward strand.
AAAACCATTCTTGGACTGAAACCATCCAATTGCAAAGGTGACCAATGCCCAGCACAACTGATCAAGGACGCTGCTAGAGATCTAGCTCCCTTCACCACCAAACTTATTAATGCCTCCTTCACCACTGGCACTATCCCACGCAACCTAAAGGAATCCTGGGTACTCCACCTTCTGAAAAAACAAACATTGGACCCCAACATTCCCACAAACTACAGGCCCATCACCACGGTGCCTTTCTTACTAAAAATACTAGATAAGGTAGCATACACCCAAATTCAGAACTTCCTTGAGGTTAACCACCTCCTTGGCGCCCGCCAATCTGGTGTCCGCCCTCAACATGGCACGGAGACTGCCCTTATCGATTTAAAGGCCCAAATAGACTCACTTAGAGACGAGGGTAAATTAGCACTTCTCCTCCTACTAGACCTCTCAGCCGCCTTTGACCTGGTGGACCATAGAGTCCTGTGTAATCACCTGGACTCTGCAGCCCACTTTTCAGGGGAGGCTATAGTCTGGATACAGTCATTCCTCGGTGACAGGACCATGAGGGAGTTCTCCCCCTTAGCGGCAGCAGACCCGATACCCATTACTTGTGGAATGCCCCAGCGATCCTGTGTCTCGCCAACACTCTACAATATCTTCACCAAGCCACTCTTTGATGATTTTGACAATCTGGTTATCACCTATACTAATTACGCAGACGATACCCAGATTCTCCTACCTCTTTCCAAGGATTACGGGGAAGATCTGGCTTTGGTGAACAGAATCTATAGCATCGTTCAGGCATGGATGGCCAACCATGGCCTTTGCCTGAACAATGACAAAACGGAGCTCATCATCTTGGGCACCGCTGCTCGCATTTCTAAACTCAACCCAAATTACTCAGCATTTATCATCGATGGTAACATTATCAAAGTCGTCAGAGAAGTAAAAACGCGAGGTTTCTACCTCGACTCGACCCTATCCCTCACCAAACAGGTAAACTCACTGGTTTCATCCACGCCCTATGCATGTAAATTAATACGCGCCGGGAAACAATTCCTATCAGATGACAGCTGCCTAATCCTATCTAGAGCCCTTATCTTATCAAAATTAGACTATTGTAATTCCCTCTACATAGGGGCAACTAAACAAACCATCAACATAATACAAGTGCTCCAAAATAATGCACTCAGAGCGGCCTTAAGCAACCCGAGAAGAGCACATATCTCTGAAATAAAACGGAAACACAAATGGCTCTCTACCCAGGAAAAAAATTCAACCTCAAAGCTGCCTCCCTCATCCACAAATGCTTAAATAACAAAGCCCCTCGTTACGTAACAGAACGTTTTACTAGAAAAATCTCCACTAGACCAACAAGAACATCCAGTCCCAATTGCCTGCTAGTGCCCAGATTTAAACTTACCACTATTGGAGGGTCCAGCTTCCCAGTCAGGGCAGCTCAACTTTGGAACTCCCTACCTCATGCTCTTAGATCCGACCAAACGTTCAACAAATTCAGAAAGAACACAATAAAATGGCTCACCGAGAATGCTATGTAACCCGCATTCGCCCCACGTATCCTCTGCATGTACTGTACTTATATAGATTTGCTATCATGTAAAACGTCAGCTATATGGTGACTTGCTGTCTGCACACCGTATTGTATATGCACTGTACTGCCTTACCTTCACCCTGTGGAGCCAAGAAAACTGTTTTGACCATGCTCTGTATATTTGTAACTTCTGTAACTAAGCTGTAAATCCTCTTGTCTTATGCGCCCTGCTACCACAGGGTCCGGTGCGCACAATAAATAAACAAACAAACAAACAAACAATTTCAAAACACACAAATGTTTTGTGGCTCCTTCTAGGAGGCTCTCCCTTTCCAATACCTTTCATTACTTCCCCCATATCCCCATGTTCTGAGCCTAAGTAGCCTTTTCTCTTATAGTGCTTTGGGTCAGGGAACTGAGGCACCACGGTGAACATGGCTCAAGTATGCCTGTTTCTCATCATGCCCAGGTCTGCCTCACATTAAAGTGAACAAACTCGCCATATGCACGTATAGGTGGCTTAGTGCACAACAGTCTTCTCCAAGACTTTGGTTCCAAGTTCTTGTCCAAGGAAAATCTCTGGAATACATGAAGTTCAATTGGAATAAAAACACGTTTAGTTTGCATGCATTAAATGCATTCAATAAAACGGTTTACTAGACATAGTTTAATTAACACCAGTCAGAGACAAGAGGTCAAATCTTAAGAAAGAGAGAGCGCTCAACTGCATGTGTGTGTGTGCGCTCAACTGCATGTGTGTTTGTCTTTTTTTAGTTGGTTTAGAGCCAGTGCTTCCAAGTTTCAGAAGTCTGTGTCTTTGTAGTGTCCTCCACACACAGATTGATATCCCTTAAGTTAGAAATCTCTTCTAGGAATGACTGGATGTAAGACAGTGAACAGGTATGCTACTAACACAAACTGGATTAAATGAACATACTATGAATATGCTTCTTTGGCTGTTTTGGAGGAGTACAGCCCCAACTCCATCCTAATGTCAGCAATTGCGATGGTTTAGCCATTCCTAGGCAATTCAGTGGACACATTCCCACCAGTTGCTGGAGGACAGCAACGCGTGTATCCACCAGAACAAATAATGAAACCTCGGGCACGTGCTTTAGGCAACACTCCCAGGAACATAAACAAAAAGAATCTAACTTTTGAAAAATGTCAGACGAAGAACCTGAACCACACCAACTTATTTCCAGCCCAATCTCTAAGGGTGGCACATATCCATCTTTTCTGAATGCACAGAGTTTTAACCCAGTATTGTATAGCCTCACAATCACCCAACCATGTATACCCAGAAGAGTTGGGGTGAGTAGGTGTATCAACTGCTTTTCAAAGACGTTTTTACTTTTTTCGAAAACCCCAATGCCACTGCATGGCAACCATTCTGATTTTACCAATATAACAGTAATCTATTAACAGGAAGAAAGCATTCCGCCTTTGCTGGTTTTTCAGCTGACTGTAAGTGAATGTTGGCAATTACTGTTTATCAAGCATCATTATTCAATGCTATCCCTGAATATACCCTTCACCATGTCAACTCATATTCTAGTATTATGGTCTGATCTGGTCACACCAAATACAAACACATACCCGAAATAGAGATGACAATTGTCAATGTAAATTACACGTGCAAACCCTGAGGAAAGTTGAGAAAGATCTGACTTTCCTCCTGTCAAGGAATTAGGGGGTTACTCCTCCTTTATGAATGTTCCTTCATATCGCACGCTAACACCGTGAAACATAATGAAAGTTACCACTGTACAGGTAACAGACTAAAGTGAGCCTCATGGCCTCTTTCATGATGACCATTCTGGTTACTATTAGGAACACTGTGTCAGCCCTTACGGCCATCAAAGAAATAAAAACTACAATCCCTTGATGCTAACATCCTTACTTGTCCTACCCTGCTGGCCCTCTCAGCGGAGTGTGATATGATAAACCATCATCGATTGCTAAGAAGGTTGCAGTCATCCCTGGGTACCAAGAGTGTGGCACTTTCTCAGTGCTCCTCATTCGACAAAGAATGCTCAGCTCAAGTTTGATTCGGGGAGTTTAAATCACCTTCCTTTGAACTCAGTAAAGGGGTGCATCAAGGTTCCATATTCTTACCATGGCTTTTTAATGGTTATATTAAACCATTGGCTTCATTAGTTGAAGGGGTAGACCCCAGGTTTCAAATGTATGCAGATAATTCACAGATCTCCTTCAACCTAGGAGCTAATTTAACATCTAACCGAGTCATTTCAAATTTCGTCCATTGGGTGCATGTCTGGAGGATGGACAACAACCAATGCTTGAAAGACAGTAAAAAAACAGTATTTGTCTTTGGTTCCCAAAGCCCTACTATGTCACCATGCTGATTGCCCCACTGGTTAGGGACCTCCACCTCACCTTACAGTAAGGTAAACCATATAAAGATTACCATGGACCCTACAATGCCACCTATGCCACAAATCAGTCAATTAACATGTAAACCCCACTTCCAGCTTCATATGTTGTGGAAAAGTATTCCATACCTCCATACCTGCTAATGGTCCAAAAGATGGAAATGACCAGAGTCTGCTCTCACTTAGCTTATACATTGGTACTAACAAGTCATCAACGCACCATCACCAACCTTTTGGAAATAAGGCTGTGGGAATGATCCATGTGACCCAGTCTCCCTGATCCTCCCTGGTCTCCAGTTGTATCCAGAATCCGTTTTAAATTACTTTGCGTTACACATCGCATCCTCTCTGCTTCAGGCCCTAAGCACCTTGCATCCTATCTAAAGAATGTCCAAACTTGAAGAAACCTCAGATCATCTGGGGAAAAGCTCATTCTTGCTAAATACTAGAGAAGGCGACATTGAGGAAGAACCTACGCAGTAATTGCATCGCACAATTGGAATTAGATTGCAAAGAACTTTAGAAGTGAAAAGAACTACGGCAAATCTAAGTCATAGCTGAAGCAATTCCTTTTCCAAAAAGCATTCCCAGATCGTTGCCAATGTATTGTATGGAATGGGGGAAGCTACTGTACTCATCCCTCCCTAATCATGATATAGTAACCCTCCACCCTTTTGTTGGATCCTGACACAGGGCTGCACTGCTACCTGTTAGCACATCATTCATGGGGTGCATGTGGAATATTTCGCTCAATGCACTATGTACCACATGATGTAATATACCATGTCATCCCAACACAGAATTAGGTGGTATTTAAAGGAAATTTGGTATTTAATGTACTCATGATTTCACTGTTAACACCATACTAAGAATGCAGCCTAGTCCTATTTGCTTGACTCTTTTGGCACTCACAAGCTTGCAGCCCCTCTGAAACATTATGACAAAAGTGAGCATGTCTGCTAGAGCCAATTTCAATGCTCCTATTAGTAGAGGTCAGTCTGAGTAGATTTCCTTCCATTTGCGCATTCATTTGTGTTACAGTTGAATATTGTCCCAATTGACTCGGGAGGATAGCTCAGGGGCAACATGCTCACCTTGGAAGCAAGACTACACGGAGCAACACAGGCTCGATCTGCGGGTCAGTGCTTACAAACCTCTGGGTATTACGCGCGTTATAAATAACCTTTCATATCATGTATGAACTGAAATCCCTTTTGCAAGGTATTCTTAAAAGCCTTCCACTGAAAGCCCTTAATACAAGAAAAAGTTACTTTCTCATATGTAAATGTCTACTTGGAAACCGTGCAATTTGATAATTCTGAAAAGCCACATGGATTCAAATGTATTCCAACGTTTGAGATATTTCTAGTTAGTTTTAGATATTAGTTGGCATTTAAGTGCTACCTATATGTTGCAAATATTGTATTGGCGTACAACTAGGAGGAAATGAGCTGAGGAGGGGCACACAGCTTGTGGGTATTGTTTGCGTTTTATACTAATCCACTTTAGGCTGCCCATGGCCATGTTACCCCATCTGGTCATTCCCAACCTCTAACTGCCCCTGCATGGCCAAAACACACCCTTCTGGGATTTTATTGAGCACGCTCTATCAAGCAGTATGATTAATCCGTGGTCTGCAGCTGGCCTAACCTTGACTAGGCCAGATTCAGTGAAAGCTTGTTAGTCCCCAGCTTCCCGGAAGTGCCACAAATAAAAACACTCATGTCCAGCATGGTCGTTTCTATTATATTTTACTCTTTCACACCTGAAATAAGGGTGTAAATGTAAAATGTCAATTTCTATGAAAACTGCTACTGGCATAATAAAACATTTCTTCACTAAATATGTATCCAACTACTACATTTATATATGTTCCTTGCACTGAAGTCCTGTTAAAATTAAGCATTTACAAACCCAACCACTTTGGTTTGTGTACAGGTACTAGATAGGCATTTGGCGGGCATTACTATCTTCTGCCCAGGTAATCACACAATGTTTCAACCGTTGCCATCTTGTGTCCAAGTAGTACTGTCACGGCAGTTCCTGGTGGCAATTGCCTATCTCATACCTACACAAAAGCCGAAACTGTTGGCTTTGACAATGCTTGATTTAAACATTTTGGGGAGCTTTGCAGCTGTGACAACGCATCCAACATTCACAAAGGGATGCTCTACCATTACACACACTTGAAAAAAGGTTTCACTAGCACTATGTGAAATGTAGCACATCTAAGGGCAGATTCTCAAAAACGAACGCAAATGAAATGAGTGCGAGGAAGCATGTTTTTCATTTGCATTTTTTCAATGCGGGGGGCACCTTATTCTCATTTCAGGAGGTCTCGACAGCTGCTCCAAAGATAGCATGGCCATAACCCCTTGCATGCAAGAGTTTCGGAAGCACAATCGCAACACAAATGTAGGACAGGCTCCTAACACCCATAGTGAATTTTATAGTGATAGGCCCTTAAAAAGCCTGTCACTGTGAAATGCCAAAAAACGAAGTTATTTCTATCCCTGTTTGATGGATAGAAATGCATATGGGACAGCAATCGATGCCACCACTGCTTTTCCACTGGCAAAATGCATGCCAAGGTCAGGGGTTCAATGTTATTGTTAAAATAATGCCTAAAGTATACGTGCAATTCTATGTTAAAGCGCCCAGATACCTCTGGGTTTGGTGCGCCAAATACATCAATAAACAAATATACAAACAAAATCAACATTTTCACAACTCTCATTGTGCTGATGGTATCACACAGCGGGAGTTATGAAAAGGATGATTCACGAGTTGGGCTGTAGTCCTTAAATGCGTTGGTAAAGCTATTACCGCCCAATATAAGGGCCAGCCCAATCATGAGTTGGGCAGAAAGTTTGGAGTTATACCTCCAGATTTGTGCTGGGGGTAAAAGACCCACTTTCCACCCATTTTGGGCGCTATTAGCGCAGAGCTAATTACGCCAGCGCTAATAGCGCCATGAAACCCTCATTGGGTCCAATGGGGAATGCAAGGTTGCAGATTTACTGCAACTCGGGATCTGGCACAAATTGCGCCCGACCGAGTTATGGTAATGCTAATAGCATTGAGCGTTATCCTGGCACAATAAGAGACGGGAAACCGCCCAACGTGTGATGAGGTCGACCTCCTCTTTCCCAGCTGCCTCTGTGGGGGACATCCTTGGGAACCCTGCCCATTCTCTCGATCCCATCCCCTCGCTCTCCTTTTCTGGGGGACACCCATACTACGCCCTGCTCCCCTCTTTCTCCAGTCCGCCTAACCCCACCACCACCTACCGCTCTACTCTCTGCTGGTCCGGCCCATCCTGTCTCTTGCGATCACGGTGCATTGCGCAGAGCATGCTTCACGCTGATTTTTGTGCCAGACATGCTCTGTGCAATACATGGGGTCCGCCAGGTCTGGATTGTGGCTTTCATGCAATGTGCAACCCTCTGCATACCTTCAAAAAAGCAGAGGGGAATGTCTTTGTTATTTTGCACATTTTAAAGTATATCCTTTTTTTGAATATGATATGATCTAAAAAAAGTGCAGAAACATGTCCTGATTTGAGGAAATGCAAAAAAGGGAATAAACGAAAGTATTTAAATGTGCGCATCTATAATGCACCCATTAAAATTGGGCACATTCATGTTTCTTTGGCAACAAAACAAGTTTTGATATTCTGTCCCTGAATGGCTCAGTGTCCAAAAGTAGCGCATCTTCGATGTACTCTGTCACCAGCCCTTTGACAGGAGTGTTATGAAAGACCCCGGTAGGCCCTTAAATCATGAGGATTATAGCCAGGTAACGCCAATCCTAAAGAGTCAGGGTCTCATTAAGAGTTAGGTAAAAATTCGGCTGTAAATCTGACAAAAAATTGCCTTAAGTAATTACTGTCACCACCGCCTGGTCAGGCGGAATTTCCGCCTGATTACAAGTGCTGGTGGCGGTGTAATTCACCATTTTTTTCGGGTCCATTGGACCCAATAGGGGTTATTTTGCAGAATTCCTGCTGCGGCATTACTGCAGCAGTAATTCTGCCAATTCTTTGCTGTTGAGTGGGCAGATTTACCTTCAGGGTTTTCCTGGAGGTAAATCCTCCGCTCAAGACCCAAACTCATAATTTGGCATAGTGGTAAAATTGGTGGTGCCTAACTCGTAATGAGGCTGTCTCGACTGCCTTGTGACATGGATGAATATTGCCACCAGCTGGACCCTTTCTTTCTGTCACAATGCAGCACCTATTTCCAATGAATGTGCAAGAGATCGATGCTAGCCAATTCTAGATCATGATTGACATGGGCTTCCCTGGTTGATAGGTCACATTGCATGCAGCTTCTGGACTCTCCAGGAGGCTTTCACTGAACATTACACTCAACTGGCGCCTAGCCAACATGCTGGCAAGCATCTGCTGAGCCAGCAATCATGCAGAAGCTGGAAGGAACTGTCGTTCATTTCCCTTCTTGTTTAGAGCAGCTCGATCTCACCAGTGAACACCTATTGCGTCTTCTCACGCGTTGGTGTTGTGGTTACGTCTTCAAGTACTTCTTGAGTTGGGAAAGTACCATCCACGCCGAGCTCTGAAACTGCATAATAAAGTGTGGTTCCCAGCAAAGTAGTGCTGCTGGGAGTGCACCAATCCAGGCCATCTGGAACTTGAGGGATCTCTCTGATTAGCCCGCAATGGCTATGTTTTTGACAATGACCTCTAGGGTCACACAGGCCAAGAGATGCAAAATATTTATAGTTTAGGTATTTTAGGACCCTGGTTAGAAACCGGAATGCATCGCAGATCCATGGCCTTTCAACATAACAGGATGCAGGTTGGCGAGTTTCTGATGGCAGGGACATGTATGATCCTCTTCATAAGAATGTAAGCCCTCACAAAAGTCACACGTGAACAATGTCCTGAGTGAACCAGATCATTGCAACAGGTCTCCCTGATCTCAAGTGAAGAGATGAGTTTTCATATACATTCAAGAAACTCATATAGACATTCCTGCCGGGACCCTACCTTTCTTTATTTAAGAAATATCTGTGAAAACATAGTATATACATTCCCGACGTTATATAACATTGCCCAACATAATATATGAGTTCAGAATATTGAGGATTGCAATGGAAATATATTGCCCTCTAACATTGCAAATGCCTAGCAGAGGTCACAGTGTATGTAGAGAAAGGCGCCATCTCTAAGATTGCCAACGTGGGCGCATGGTGACCCACCGGACTCTAGACGAGGAATTTGAACATTCAATTGGAGAAAAAATGATTTATAGCAGAAGGATTTAAATCTTTGAATTACAACTACCTTGTCATCAATAGTCACAACTTTCAAAGATAGGTTAACCTTGTGATCACTTTATTTCCAGATCTATCCAACCTGAGATCCGATGATGTCACAGACTTTGGATTTCACACCTTACCTTCGTTAAGATTGATAGGCAGTGTGTGTACTGTGGGAGTTTTTCATCACGTTAAATGTGTCTATTGAAAAGTGATGCCTAACTGGCTGTGAGCTCCAAGCTACAACTCCTAACAATCCCACTAGCAAAGTGTGCATGGCATCCTCTAGTTCAAAGCACGTGGAGAATCCTTTCCCTGGTACAGTGCAAGCTTTGCAATGCCCTTTTTAGGGCCTTGCACGTGAGGCAATTATTTCAGGGTTGACGTCAAAGTTCAGCCTTCGATCTATGGTTGTCTTAGCATGGTGGTGCCAGTGGAGCCTTCAATTGCAGTCTTCTCCAATTCCTTCAACCCTGGAACCTCAACATGTATGAAGTATTTCTGCAACTTTTATCTTAATTCATCGGGCAAAGTCACACAGTCTAAGAAAGAAAAAAAGAACACATATTCAAGTGTTATCCATTTTAAATGGAAATCAGTTCACACACAGCTTACTTTGCGCACATGCTTGGCTCCAAACTTAGAATTTGTGTTTTTAGGTATGCCTATGCATGTATAGGGTAGTTCCCTGATTGTACCCCTGATGCATGGACGAATGTGATCAAGAATGAATGCTGCTTGTGGGAAGCTTCCCTTCACCTGGCCTAACCCCGGCTCAAGGGAAGCTTGTCACTCTCCGGGCTTCCTAAAGTGCCACAAATAAAATCCTGCATGTACCGCATAGGCCTTCCTATTATATGTAACTTTTTCACAGCTGAAAAAGGGGTGTGCATTTAAAGTGACCATTTCAGACTATGGGACCTTTAATGACCATCACCTGAAATGTGTTAGTCCTGGAGGTCATGCTGATGGCAGCCGGCCCAATGTCAGTAATGGAGGCAAATATAGCTGAGTGTTGAGCACCCATGGACCCTAATATATTGATGGGGACTGAACTGCATAGAAGTTGAGCCCATGAGCCTGCCATCCCCAGTGACGCTGGGTTGGGCTTGCTGGTCGCAGGATGTCACATGTGAGCTGCTTATTGCATCCTTTAAACAGCAGGTTTAAAGAGTCATGCCCTTAATATTTATGTATATCTGAGCCTACTGTTACTCACAATTATATCTCCATTTTTTATGCAGCATCTTTTTGAACTGATGATGTTGTTAAAGAGCCGGAACCCTTTGGGGATCATTATAAGTTTGGCAGTTCAGTCAAATCTGGTGCTAAAGTAACAGTAGTTATGCGTCTACCACTGACAACTACTTCTTTGTACCAGTGAATAATGGCCCTTGGCTAGAGGTCTCCCCTCCACCTTACCAGAAAAAAACTGGAGGAATTACTGTGGAAAGAATTATCACCTGTGATTAGTTCTACAAATCCCCAAGTAGTCAATTGGACTCCAGGAATGGGGATTAACTCTGCCATACTGCCACTCCTAATCTGTACATTATTCCACCGACTGCACTGGCGCTACCAGAAGAGTAGTGTGGCTATTATTATTAACACCCATTATCATTTATTATAAACAAACATTTATTCCGGTCATTACGTATGGAACCGAGGCATTTGTGAGTAAACCATATGATTACTGGGCAACCATAGAGGGGTGTTACTGGAAGCGTGTCTTAAATTTGCCATTATCCGATCCTATATGTATACTTAGGCATGAATTGGGTCTGCATAACTCTTCACGCCTCCTACAAATGGAAAATATGTTCACTTTATCAGGAAATGTGTATTGGCCTCTAACAACACTGGTTTATTAAGCATTGTCGCAAATTACCTCTTAACTTCAACAGGCGCTTTTCCAACGGCTTGGAGAAAAAAAGCACAGAAAATGATCAATGACATAGGTATATCATTAACCCTATTACTTGAAAATTCAGATAAAGCTAAAAAACATTTATGGAAATACGATAGGATACAAACAAGGAGCGCATGCTCCAAATATCGTACATTTGTTGACAATCCCTTTGCTTTGAAATGCTATGGCTTAGCTGAAAACTATCTAACCATGTTTCCTAACCCATGTCAGAGAGATGATTTTCTGCGCTTTCGCCTAAACATTTGGCCAACACATGAAGTTTTATTCAGACGCAGAATGTTTTCAGTGAATGATCGTTGCCATGTCGACTTTGTAAGACTACTACCGAAACATTGAAACATCTCTGCACTTAATGTACAGTATTGCTTCCTCAGAGAATTATGTTTTTTGAACCTTTGTTTCAGGGCTAGCGCAACGTAACCAGTGCAAAACTGTGGGAGCTATTATATCATTGTACAAGGAAGTCGATTAGATATGACATTCTACATTTTCTATATGGTTTAGGATTGTTGGAATAAATTGTAATTCAGAGCAAATTGTGATCTCTAGAATAAGAGTCTCACTGTTAAACATGAACATCATATGTTCTACCCAAATGATGCACATTTTATGATGATATGTGATATGTTCTATATTTGAATTATGTTTTATATGAATTGTATATTATTTGTTTATTTTTAATTGAATTGTAACAAGCTATGTGAAATGTATTTTATATTACTTTTCGATAAGTTGAAAAATCAAGTTTTACTTGATTAAAACAACTAATAAAAAAAAAATTGCAATAGTAATTATTTCTCGATAACATCCTTAGGCAGGTATTAGTATGTTTGAAATATGTTGTGTATTTTTAGTGTTACTCGCTGCTACTTCAGATTGTTGCTGCTGATTGCTGCTTTTTGTTGATAATTGTTGCCTAATTTGAATGCAGCTAGGTGTGTTGCCTATTCTCTCCAGTCTGCCTTCTGGCAGCTCAGATTTCAGCTTCTTTAGCTAAACCTCCCATTATTCTTGACTTGTTCCAGTGTGATCTCTCCCGCCTACCCCCACCGCCCCCATACGTCTGTTGCCCTGAAGGCGCTTGTATTGTGTTTTCCTAGCATGCTGCGTCCATGCTTGTGTGATTTCTGTGGATCTGTTTGCTTCAGACAGGCTTTTGCACCTCTTGTATCAGCTCCCATAAATCCTCAGACATTGGGCCTCATTACGAATGTGGTGTTACAGTGACAGTGGCACTGGTAGTGCTACAGGTACCGTTGTTACCATACCGCCACATTACGAGTTCTGCTTGCAAGTGCCACTCTGCACGCCTGGTCAGACCAGGCGTGCAGAGCGGCACCTGCAAACAGAACTCGTGATTGCACCAGCACCGTTATCAACAGTGCCGGTGCAACCATGCTCCCCACCCTCATTCTGCCCTATGGGGCAGAAAGGGGATCGGGAGCCCGGCCACACCGGCACCCGCGAATGGTCAATTAACGGCCCATTGAACTCGTAATGGGCCGGTAATGGCCCATTCGCAGGTGCCGGTAGCGAATTCGGCAGTAAACATGCCCATAATATGGGCACGGTTACCGCAGAACTTGTAATGAGGCCCATAGACTCAAATGCAACTGGGTGGGTTCTATTGGGGGCCGGGCATTAACAGTGAAAGGCTAATCATGTTAAATAATGTCAAGTTCAAGTGTTCATCCATGGTGAGGGATTATGTCGCGTGTTTCATGTCTGTCTGCTACTTTGCTTAACGTTTTTCCATGTGACTGTTATGTTCCTGGCCTGCTGCTTGCTGAAGTTGTGAGCCCTGCTCTCCCGTTATTAACCTTAATGTAGGAACCCACTTTTCAGACTTTGTGCATTACATTTTCATTCATCACTTTAGCCAGACAATGCTTCCACTCTGCCAATGTGCAGGTGATGTAGCCATCTTGGACACTCTGAATGATCTTGGCAATAGTCCCAAGAGGAAGCAATATACATGCTTAAAATAATTCTTGCTGTTGAGCGAGTACAGTGTAAATCCAGCTACAGAACTCTAATCAATAGGGCAGGCAACACCCGTGCACTTGACTAAGTATGTTGCCAAGCATTGCTCTCTTATGTAGCTGCTGAATTTCCATAATATATTTACTATTTAAGCAATATAACCCTCAGAGTGAGGCATTACTGGTCAGATAATGTCCCGGGGTGTCAATTACTAGGGCTTTAAAGTAAGCCCTGGGGCATTACCTGACTGGTAATACCCATCCCCCTTGAGGGTTATAACGCTATTAGTACCCCGACACGTTGTACCAGGGTACTAAGTGTATTTTTCTCAAGTTGAGAAACGGCATGTTAACCGTTTCTCAACTCGAGATGCACTGGAAATACTCATGTTCGAGGCGCCTGTGAGGAAGACGAAAGCACAAGGTAAGTGGGGAGGGGGCAGTGTGGCTTAAATATGTGAAAAAGAGGGCTGGGGTGGGAGGATGGTACGCAGGGTCAGAGGGAAGCGCAGGGGAGAGCACGTAGCTGATTCCCGGTGAGGGGAGATGTTGGTTCCATTTCTGAGGACACTCAGAATGGGGGGTAAACCGCGTGGCTAAGACCCCGTTCTGAGCCTCCCCATTGGCTGGGAGGCCGCCCCCAACCCCCTCGCTGAGAACTAATTACAAAAAAGGCTTTTTGCTTTCCGTTTTTCTGTTCTTGCTTATTTCACACACATATATACAAGCAGAAATGACACTGGCGCCTGTCTGTTTTTATTGGTAAAAATGTGAAAGAGCAGAACATTAGGCCTCTTCTTTTTCTCCATTTGCTGTCAGTCATGCATTGCAGACCAATGGCTCTGATAACAGAGAGCATGCAAAGTGTACATAGTCTTTTATTTTATTGTTTGAAGTGCGGACCTAGTTCGAGAGTAGCAGAGCGCAGTACAGAGTGTGGGTATCCAGCATTTCGGCTGGCGTCTTTTAACAAAACTGCAGTACTGTGAGGTCTGTGCATTGGTATGTGAGTTATTGCAATTATTACATGTTTAAAGAGGGGATTTCTCGTTAAGGTAATTTAAATGCCTGCAGAAATGTCCCTCAGGGCTGAAATAATTACAGGTTCAATTTTCAAGACTATTAGTTGTTTTTTAGATTAAAATGGAGTTCGATTTCTTTTTCTTGCTTTTACAAATTCTTTGAACCTTTTGCTTATTCCCTCATGTGCAGTCCTCTTTGTTCGTATCTCGAATCTATTTGAAGATTGTGTTGTTCTTTTTTCCTGAATATCTGGTTTTCCTTTCAATTATTTTAATGATTATATTAACACCTTTCTTTGTATTTCATAGTGACCAAATTCAAAGAGATAATACCACACTGTTTCTTCATTTTTGAAATATGGACCCTCTTCAGCACCCAATTCTTTTCATCATTCTGATCAGTCCCATGGATCCAGTTCGTAATTTGTTAAGTAATTTTTCCTGTTGCCTGTGTAACTTTCTGTTTCATCTTGATGTGCAAGTTCGGATGCCAGCATGTGTGTGTTAGGTTTTAGTAAATGTGTGTGTGTTAATGTGTCTGTTTTTTGTAGAGGAAAACATTAAGATTGATATAATCGTTTGTAGTCCAGCTCCAGGAGGTCCCCATTTTGCAAGAAAACTAAACCAAACCTAATGCTCTATGTTTGAAAATGTTGCCATTTGTAGTAAAGGTGTGAATGAAACCTTCTTTGATATGGAGGTGACCAGGTTTATCTGTTTCCTGTTTGATTTAAGCAAATAGAAACCCAGTTGTATTAAAGGGGAACATGTAATTGTCAAGGTCTATAATAGCCCTGCTCTGTTCTTCTCACATAACAGGTATTCAAGTGCTGTGACAATTTCTATTTTTCTTAAAGCGGAAGTTCGTTCAGAAATGTTATTGTCCCAATCGACCAGGCATGTACTTTTGAGCATACTGCGATCGATCTTAAAAAAAGTTCCTATGCAGCTTACCTTACTTTTCCTCACATTTACACATGCAAAAACAACGGATGAGGTTCTCCTAATGTTATCTGTTGATCCATCGCCCTATGATCACCCGCCCTTCATGCTGACATCACTAGACGCTTATGCCCCTTTTCACAACACCAATGCACATCTAATTTCAACGTCCTCTGTGCGCAATCTATTGACGTGTCTCCATGGAAATGCCAATACGCCTCTTTCCTTGACAATTGTAAACAAACCCTATTCAATCGCACAACATTGGAGTTTCTTTTTCCTTTGTGTCAGTGTATTTCATTTCAAGCTTTCCTGACTTCCTGACTTGTTTCTGCTCTGTTCAACTATCTTCAAAGTGCAACACACTGAGAACAGGTATTTACACTGCCACAAATTAATTAACTCAGTAGTTGCTTTTTATTTAAACATTTCTTATATTATGTACAAATGTCTTTACACATGTGTAATTGTGCCTGTTATTCTTGTCTTTGCACTATGGGTTTTTGTAACATGGCTGTTTCCTCTCTTGTCTTTCTTTACGTTGAATTTTAAGGTAAAACCTCAGTTGATTACAACCGTTGTTTTTTGTTCAATAGAGGAAATGATTGAAAGATAAATAAGCCGAAACAATGGGGAATTGGATGAAAGTCATGACGATCAATCACCGGACCCTTTTTCCAAATGCATGGAGGATGTTTCCACCTGGTGTACCTGCCAACGTTGTGAGGTTATGCATACTATGTTGAGAACTGCTGTTGCACATAAAACTCTGGCTGCTTGGACTATATTGCCGAAGAAGACACACCACCGCTATGCGTTACCCAGCTGCATGACTTCAGGGCAGCCTGCCATACAAGATCCGTGTTGCGAAAGATGATGGTCCGTATTCACGAACTTTGAGCTACAGTTTGCCCTCATAATATATGTAACAAGTACGTTATATATGTTGTATGTTTGACAACCGAGACTACTAACATTTTATGCTGCTCTCACACATCATTTTAGATTCGATCGATCACTGAAGATAGGTCTTTTCTGTAATTGAATACATTTACCGTAATAATCGCAAACCAAATTATTCATCACCAGATTTAACATCCAAACAAAGTTTATATCACTGTATTTTCCTTGGTTCAAACCTGTTCTTGCTTGAATGGGTGCTCACATTTGTAATTGATCACTACTTCAAATCATAAGTACTTTGCTCGGAAAGGTACTTTTGTAAGCATAACAAGGCCTTTGAATTTATAAGGCTATGCGAGCAAAATAAAAAAAATATCGGGTTAATTCAACAACACTATTTCGAATTCTTCTACAATGGTGGTGCAGGCTTGTGGCCTATCGTGCGTTTACATGATAGATTCATGGAAGACTGGGATTCCGCGTTCAACGAGTAATACCTGCCTCTGTCGTTTGAGCCATTGATGAAAAATTCCCCACTAACAATGGACAATACAATGGATTTTTACAGACAGTACCTCAACCGTATCAGTACAATTTGTAGTTTGTTTATGCCATCCACATTACCAAACTAAAATAAAAAGTTTAAAAATAAGTTAATATGAATAGTTGTTAGAATTTTTCAGAATGCAAAAAACACCTCAAATCCATCTAAGAGATTCATGAAACATTGGTGTGCTTTAACAAGTTTAATGGGATATTGCTCTTTCCTCATCCGCGTCCAATCCTCCTCCAGTATCAATGGCAATTTGCACCTGTAACCTTGCGCTCACGAGGGGCTGAGTGGATGGGAAAGCTGAAGGTGCCGACCACCATATACACCTGAAAGGGCTCTTTCACACGGGGACCATTGTCCAAATGACCACCCCAGGCCTGGTGTCTCCAGACTCCCCTTTGAAGACCCAGTCTCTATAAACAACATATGTATGAGTCCTTTGTCTATGTTTTGGGCCTATAGCGGTCGCCTCATTGACATCCATCCCCCTCTGGTATCGATGGCAGTTTGCACCTGTGACCATGCACTCGCAAAGGGGCTGGATGGATGGGAACGCTTGCCTAGTCCACATGCGTGCCCCCTTTGGTATCAATGGCATTTTGCGCCTGTAGTCATTCCTTTGTGTGGGTGTAGATGAATGGGAATGCTCAAGGTGCCGAACACCATGTACACTGCAAAGGGCTCTTTCGCATAGGGTCCACATGGCCACCCCAGACCCGGAGTCTCCAGACTCCGCTTTGAAGATCCGGTCCCTGCAATCAACATATTTATGTGTCCTTTGTCTATGTTCTGGGCCTATTGAGTTTGCCTCATTCACATCCATCCCCCTCCGGTATCGATGGCAATTCACACCTGTGACCATGCGTTCGCAATGGGGCTGGATGGATGGGAACGCTTGCCTCATCCACATCCATGCCCCCTCTAGTATCAATGGTAGTTCGCGCCCGTAGTCATGGGCTTGTGTGGGTGTAGGTGAATGGGAAATGCTGAAGGTGCCAAATACCATGTACACTGCAAAGGGCTCTTCCACACGGGGACCATTGTCCACATGGCCATCCCAGACCCTGTGTCTCCAGTCTCCCCTTTGGAGACCCAGTCCCTGCAATCGACATATGTATGTGTCCTTTGTCTATGTTGCGGGCCTATTGCGGTCGGCTCATTCACATCCATCCCCCTCCAGTATCGATGGCAGTTTGCCCCTGTGACCGTGCGCTTGCAATGGGGCTGGATGGATGGGAACGCTCGCCTCATCCACATCCATGCCCCCTCTGGTATCAATGGTAGTTCGCACCTGCAACTCTGCGCTCGTGTGGGTGTAGGTGGATGGGAACGCTCAAGGTGCCGAACACCATGTACACCTCAAAGGGCTCTTTCACACAGGGTCCATTGTCCACATGGCCACCCCAGGCCCTGTGTCTCCCGACTCACCTTTGAAGACCTGGTCCCTGCAATCAACATATGTATGTGTCCTTTGTCTATGTTCTGGGTCTATTGCGTTTGTCTCATTCACATCCATCCCCCTCTGGTATCAATGGCAGTTTGCACCTGTGACTGTGCCCTTGCAATGGCGCTGGATGGATGGTAACGCTTAAGGTGCTGAACTCCATGTCCACCTCAAAGTGCTCTTTTGCATGGGGACCATTGTCCAAGTGGCCACCTCAGATCCAATGTCTCCAGACCCCCCTTTGAAGACCCGTTCCCTGCAATCAATATATGAAGCGTCCAATGAACATTGTTCAGGGCCTATTACACTTGCCTTATACACATCCATCCCCCCTTCAGTATCAATGGCAGTTCGCACCCAGGACTGTGCGCTCGAGAGGGGGCTTGATGGAGGAAATGAGAACATCAAACATTGGAATCGATGCTGTGTGGTTGTGAATGAACATGCCAGACATTCACATACAACCACTTTTGTAAGCGTTTATAAACCATTTCCATAAAGCCTCTTGTTCAATGGCTTAGTAATATGTTTCAGTTTGTGGCTGAACATTGAGTTCTGACTAATTTGATTGCTGCGTTGATTAGACCAAGGTATAGGGCTATTTCTTACCTTTTTTAAAGGTTTACAGACAAATGTATGTGATGGTTCCTTTACTCACAGTGATACTTTATAAATTGTCATGTTTATTTATATTTTTCAACAGATTTTACCGACAATCCAACAATGCCTTCATGTATCATTTTGGGTTGCCCTCATGTCAGCCATGTCAAAACCCCTGGCACAGTCCTGCATGTATTCCAAAAGGATTTCGATTTAATAAGAAGATGGCTTTTGAATTGTGGATTTCCAGTGTCCGCGATTGAAAGCAGTGCCAAGGATGTCTTGGAATACGTGAGGGGCAATTGATTTCAAGACTGCGGCATGCACTTCTCTGACAATATGTACGAATCATCAAAGTACACTAGAAAGTGTCATCCCAGACTCCTTCGCATATTAATTCCCAATGCAGTTCCAACTGTTTTTCAACACACACTGGCACTGGTGAGTAGTGGACGATGAATTTGTTATGTATGTAAAAAATGGCTTCTCATACATATGTCTTATAAACGATCACTCAATTGATATAAATAGTGTAGTGTTTGAAAAGGAAACATGATTAACAGTTTTGAGTTTTTGCTGATTATTTCCATTGATGGTATATTACACATTTTGCCTTTGCTACACAATGTACTGTATTTTATACATTTTTCAATTTAGACTACTTTGGGTATGCCTACTATGGGGATACTGTAATGGTTCAGTGCAATGGGAGTCTTGCTAAACACTTTCATAGTGTCCTTTAAAAATAAGTCATTTTGTAAATCTGTTCATTACCATGTCTTTCTTTACGTAGACCACACTGATGGAAGTACAGACCGTTACTACGGAGGAAACCACAGACACATCAGATATCCTAAACTGTGAGGCTAAGTGACATGCACGTAAAATTGCTCTACAAATTTTAATGTGGTTTAAATGATAATACTAATGTACATTTTCTTTTGAACACCGTTATGAATATATACATTGAATAAAGGACCGAGATTCAACATTGACCACTATTCTTGTGTCAACAGCAACCTCACTCACTTATAAGTAATTTTGCTATACTAATCCTTCATAGGCGACTACACAATACATGTACATGGTCAAGTTCCACTTTAAAATTATTTATCACAGTTAAGTATAATATTAGATATTGATAAAAAGTGACATGTAAGATTGTATCTCAATATCAACCATCTTTTGCATGTAAAGCTTTTTTATATTTTCTTTAACATCCTTATTAAAACAATTACTTTGATATAGGGGGGTGCTGAAACTTCAAAAAGTACACTTATATTATTGCAACCAGTCTGGAGAATGATGTATGAGAAGTGAGAATTTTGATGAGTTATATTACCAGTTGTTGGTTAATTATATCTTTTGTGAAATTAAGATAAGTGTTAATTGTTGGACAATTTAAAATACTTTCAGCAAATTGCAAAAAATTCAGTCAACAAACTTGTTGTAATTATCACCCATAGACATGCAACAATTAAAGTAAACCATCTAAAAAACGTTTTTAACTGAAATGCATGTGACCTTTCACTATATGAAAGAATTATGTTTTTGTTAATGACCTTTACCTGCCTGCACTAAGCTGAAATGATTAAAAATAAAACATTACAATGCAAACTAATTTGGGTGGCAAAAATGTATTTTGCAGGATGATCTCACACCAACTCCATGTCACATCTCAGAAGGTTATCAGGTACAATTAAACATATATATTTTTAAAACGTCAAACATAGCCAGTGTTCCACTTTAGCTGGATAAGAATGTACATATTGTTTTAATATGTTTTAATTTTTTTTATTATTATTTGTATTTAATCTATTTAGATTTTTACAAAGACGTTTTGGTCTTGAAGAGGTGAGTTTGGTGTTTTTACTATGCGTTCTCAACGTTCTCGACGTAGACCAAGAAAGACAGGATTTTGCAAAAGAAAAGACTTCAGGCAGAGGAATAGTAATGGTATCATCCTCGTCTTTTGGCTGAAATGGGTATTTCTGTATGCTACTCCTGTTGGATTTGGGAGGCCTTCTCCAAGGCGATGGTTAGAAGTTTGGTCGCTGCTATTAGCCATCTAGTTTGGGCTCCTGTAATAAGGCGATTCCACCAAATGTTTTCGTCGACTACGTAACAAGGGGCCGAGGAAAGCTTTTCTTTCTTGGCCTAATGTCGGGCAAACCATCAAGAGGCGCCTGATTGATTCTGTAGATTGTGGATCTTTACAAAGTCTACATGATTTTTCTTCGAACGCTGTATGAATTGCTAAGATTTCTTGGGTCTGTAGGAGGTTTAAGCGGGCTTTCAGTAGGGTTTTCATTAGCCATTTACAGGGGTATTTTGTGCAGTATCCCATTGGCTCTTTGATTTTGTTGAAGACTGGTGGTAGGTGGGCTAGAAGTTTATTCGAAACTGCTTTCTCGTTGGTTTTTATCCAGTCAAGCCATTCCATTTTCGCTTTTATTCTTAATGGAGTTTGGATTATTTCTTCTTTAGAACACGATTTCTCTTGTAGTGTGAGCTTTTGTGTATTGGCCCAGTCATTTAGAAATTTGTTGGTCCCTTTAGCGATTTCCACAGCAATCATGTGGTATATTTCTAGGCTCTATGGATTCTGGGTTTTTCTGAAGAGTTGGATGGTACTCTGGGCCACCACTGCCTCTAGGGAGAGTAGACCTAGTTCATTTCTTATTGCTGCAACGGGTGTGGATTTAGGTAGGCCTAAAACTGCTCTCCAAATGAAGCCTTCCAATTTAGTCCATAAAGTGGATGGGATTGCAGGGGTTGCGTCCATGCCATACGTTAGTGATGGAATTACTTTTGACTTGTAGAACTGAATGGCCGGCAGTATGTTATATTTTCCGTATTTTCTGTTGACTGCACGCAGTTGAGCAGTTAGGTTTTTGGTCTTTGTCCACAGGGTTTCCTGCATGCTCACACCTCTCTTCGAGCTGTCAATTTCAACTCCAAAGTATTTGAACGTTGACACGATTTCAATTTTGGACTGGTCAAGGTACCATTTTAGGGTCTCTTTCTTTTTGTTCCCCTGCTTCTGGAGAATCAGTATTTTTGTTTTCGATTTATTAATCTCAAAATTATTCTCCTTAGTGTAGTGGGCTAGGTTGTGGAGTTGACGTTGAAGGCCCACCTGTGTGTGATCCAAGATGATTAGGTCGTCGCCGTATAAAAGTCTGATGACCCTTGTATTTCCGATTTTCAGTGGAAATGATCTGATCGACTCTTGCGAGTCTTTGAAATCACCAAGGAAAGAGATGAAGAGTGCTGGAGCCAATGGACACCCTTGTTTAACTCAGCGATGAGATGGTATGTGGTTAGAGAGTAACCGTTGGTGGTTCAATCGAACTGACACACTGGTGTTGGAGTGAAGGGCAATAATCGGATCGAGAATTTCATTGGGGCAGTTCCACTTCTTCAGTTTGTTCCACAATTTTTGCCTATCAACTCTGTCGAAGGCCTGGGATAGATCCACAAAGGCAAGGAAGATGACGTACAGCAATGCTATGGGTCGATAGTTGTAGGGATCTTCTCTGATGCCTTTTTTGAAGATTGAGACACTGACTGCTTGAGTCCAAGAGGTGGGGATTATCTTGCAGTCTTTGAATATCATGCTCAGGACGGTTGACCAGGCGTCAGGATGTTGCTTTAGGACAGAATTTGCTAGACCATCAGGACCAGGTTCTCGTGACAATTTCAGTTTTGAGATGACTTTTTTTATATCTTCTTTGTCTGAGAGGTCAACGCAGTACGCATCAGTAAATCATTTTGTTCTCTCAGTGGGGGGCACAGGGGACTCAAACCGTTGCGAGAAGTGGGTGGTCCAGCTATCTTCAGAGACCAAGTTTATCATTTGAGAATTGGGGTGATGGTTTGTGTTGTTAACGAGTGTCTGAAATTCTCGAGTTTTTTTGTTTGTTAGGACCTTGATCATGTTTTCTGCGTCTGATTGGTACAGGGCAGCTCTGGTGTTTCTTAGCCACTGCTTATAGAGTCTCAGCTCAGTGCGATAGGTTTCCCATAACGTAGGAGTGTTCCAGGTCGCTGCTTCTTTTTTTAGTTTTCTTAAGTAGCGTTATCTGATCACCAGTTTCCGTTTGTATGTGTGATTATGGTTAAGTGCAGGCTTGTAAAGGCCTTTCTAAGGTTTTTTGCAGGCAAGTAGCAGGGGAATGTAGCTGGCCCTGAAGGTTGACTCATTAGCTTCGATGTCAGAGGTTAACATTTTGTATTCATCTGACAGAGTTTTGATGTCGTTTGTGGTCATGCGCAAGCGAGTTAGATGAGAGTTTGTCTCGATCGAAGCTTTGTAAAATTGCTGGTCTCGACCTCGGATGTTGCAAGTAAGGTGTAGTAAATTGTGATCGCTTGCTTCAGTTTTAATTACTTCGAAAGAGTCTATGCTCGAGTAGATTTTTTCAGATACAAAGATGTAATCGAGAGTCGCAGAAGATTGGTCGCGCTCCCATGTGGGTATCGTGATTAGCTTACTACATGCGTTTGCTGCGTTTCAGAGATTTTTGGAGTTCATTAGCGTTACTCCGTCAGAGTACGCGCAGATTAGTTCAGGCAGTTTGCGTTTAGGTCTCCACAAATTAAGATGTTCGAGGTCTGATATCTGATCATTATCTCGTCAATGATGTTGGAAGCTTCATCGCAGAAGTTTGCTCAAGATGTTTTTTGGGGATTCCAGTAGACATTGATTATGGCAAAGGCTTCCTTGGGAAATTAAGCTTCTGTAGGGATTTCGTCGTTCCTTGTGAATTTACATATTGTATTACAACGATTAACCTTATCATTCTTTTCCACATTTAACTTTTATTGCAAGGTCGACAATCAATTCAATCTTTTTCAAGAAGTACTATGTTAGATCAAAGATTGTAACATTGCATTTATTTAACAATTGAACTTTTTCTGATGAATGGTATGTTTCAGGTATACATAGCATATTGTAAAATATCAGTAATCATCCTATTTGATTTTCATGTTAGTTTGCATATGTTTTAATGCTTTACATATGGAAAGTAGTTTCTTTTTGTGAATATGTATATATGGTTATATATGTTTCTTGGAAGACTAAAATGCTTGGTGTATACATTTTAAAACTGCTGTTTTTCAGCTTGCTCTTGTGGTCGGCAAATCAAAATTGACTGTTTCAAAGCAAATCAAGAAAACAAGGATAAATAACAAACCCGTTTGTTTCAAAGAATTTGTTTAGCAGTTCTTTGATTGATATTACATTTTGAGGTTGTAATTCATATATTTGGTATTTGTGCAACAAATTGAGCATTTCCTTTGATCGACCTAGGAAGTGGAGGATCATGAAGACTCTGACAGCAACACTAACTAATGACGTTGCTTGCCAAACCAATGTCACTTTAGAGCAACTACATTTTGAGGTGTGATGGAGATGTCCAGTGGCTGGAGTCTGAATGGAATGTCACCACTAACCCGTGGAAAGTAACCATGGATCATTGTTATAGCACAGAACGTCGCCCAGAAGAGACAGACAACACAGAAGATGTTTCAGTATTGCTTACAGACCTGCTCACAAAATCCACACCATCTAAATAATGTAAATCGAAGACAGAGACAATTTCCCCTGTTTCTCCAATACATGTGGTGAATCCAGAAATATGGCAGACTCCAATAACAGAAGCATCTTTGCAATTGATAGACGAATATGATCATGATCTTGATTATCAATATTCCTAGTGTAGGGAACTTGTCCACCACCATTGAATCACAAACCACTGTACTGCTGGATGATTGCCAAAAATACATTGTATGCGACTGCTGCCGGCTAGAGATTATACAAATGACTAAATGTGATCATAAATTACATAGGAGAATATGTGGGTACCTATTGGCGGATTTTAATCATATAGTCAAATGCACCAACCTGAAGATCAAGGTTTGCTGTGCCCACCATCATAACACATTTTCATGGTCAGCACAAGCTATCCTTGAAAAAGGGCCTGCTGGAAATTGGAAATTTACTTTTTTCATCTGCTTTGTTGTTCAGCGGATCAATGTTCAGTAACATTTCTGTCTTGTTGCCCGCTATTAGCCAGGCCTGGAAAATCGAACAGATATCAATTGACAGTACACTTGCTGGCAAAAGGGTCAGGCTTGCTGGCGAGGCACAGTGTGACAGTCCTGATTTTTCTGCTAAATGCTGCACTTACCACTTTCAAAACATGGAAGGCAAAGAAATAGTGAGTTCAGTCATCGTGCAGCTGTCTGAATGTACATCATTTGTTGCCATGGAGAAGTACGGTTTCATTAAATCCATCAAACCTCTGGAATCCAGCGAAATGCAAATAGACCTGATAGTCACTGACAGGCACGTTGGAATAGCAACGGCCATTGGAGAACAGTCCCCACACATATAGCATCAATTTGATGTATGGCATGCTGCAAAATCGATTTCTTAATAAATACAGCTGCTGGTAAAAAAAGAAAAGGGTACCGAAAACATTTTAAAGTGGTCATAGTCTATCAGTGACCATTTTTGGTGGAGCACGAACACTTGTGATGGATCCGTAGAAATTCTGCTTCAAAAATGACGTTCAATGCTGCACCATTGTTCAAACATACACTCTTGGGTAGAAAACAAACATTTTCACAAATGTGGACATGGAACTTTAAGTAAGGAGTAGGAGCATAAGAAAAAGTGGTTGGTGTCAGGTTCCCCTCCTCACACAGGACAATAATATGTATGTTTTTGTTGTGCACAAGCTTTCCTTCTAAACTAAAACTTTTCAGAAAAGGCTAGGCAAATTGGTGAAAAAGATGGCATTGCAGAGGCGCACATTCCAATTGCAAAGTACCAACGGCTTATGGGCAACATTGTTTGGCAGCTTTCAAATACAGGGTGACAGAA
Source organism: Ambystoma mexicanum (assembly GCF_040938575.1). Lineage (NCBI taxonomy): Eukaryota > Metazoa > Chordata > Amphibia > Caudata > Ambystomatidae > Ambystoma > Ambystoma mexicanum. The sequence goes on from NC_090935.1 coordinate 349,244,907, forward strand.
TAGGTCATCCGAAAGCATACTTTGAAGATGTGTGCACTGAATATGGACCGGTGGACTTTGTTCAACTTGATCACTCTGTGGAGGCCCACTCCCACACCAACTGAGCAGGGATTTTCCCCTTTGCCCACCAGGCTTAACCATCTCTATATGTTACATATGTTTTTGGAAATGTGTTTGTAGGTCTTTATTCCGCACTGAAGGTGAATAGTGAATGGGTAATTATTTACTATGACATTTATAGCAGTGCACAAAGGCCATGGGCATCAAGGCATGATACAGCATGTGCAGAGCACAGTAAAAAGCAAAGTGCAAGAACCTGTTCACATCATTACAGCATAATAGTGGACTGTGTTAACATGCTCTGGAGAGCCTCACCTCATGGTGCAGGGGGCTACCTCAGGTGTGCAAACAGGCAATAGGCACAATAAGTATGAGTTCCAGTCTTGCAAAGCCTCACCTCGTGGTGCGGGTGGTTACTTGAGATGAGCATACACATACATGAGATAAAGTTAGTGTGAGCATGCAATCTGAGCCAGTCTTGCCTCATGGCACAGCCATAACAGTATGTAGCTGGAAGGTAGGTCGGACATGCAGATATTCTTGTAAGAGGAGTAAAATATATGCCAGGAATGTGGTTAGTGAACAAGGCCTTAGTAAGGTGCACTACTAACAATCTCTGCCTTAATACCAGCAAGAATGAGATTCTTCTCATTTGGCCACAGCTCCCTACTTCCCTCCTACACTCTGGCCACCCTCCATGGAGCCCCTGCCCTCAACCTCCAGTGAGGCAAAAAACCTTGGTGACATCTTTGATGCCTCTCTCTCCTTCTCTCCTCACATCACGGAGCTTGCCAAGAAGGCCCACTTTCAGCTGCACCTCCTAAGAGTCATGCTCCCTTTCCCACAGAAAATCAATATTTCCAGAGCTCTGGTGCTCTCTAGGCTGGACTACTGCAACAGCCTCTTCCTCAATCTGCTAAATTCCTCCCTTCGCCCCCTCCAACTAATCCAGAATAGGACTGCAAGACTTATCCTTGTCCTCAAATCCAGGGATTGCATCTCTCCCGCCCTAAAATCTCTCCACTGGCTCATGGTCACTGTGAGGGTCCGTTCAAGACCTTCTGCATCATTCACAAGGATTTCTTGGGCCTGGGAGCCTGGGAGCTTGCTACACCCAACTTTCCCTAAATACCTCCCTGCTAGAGCCCTTTGGTCTTCTTCTAGCTCCAATTCTCTTCAGATCAGATAATTTTCCAAGCAGAGAGTGGGGGGTAGATTTCTCTCCCACAGGAGCCTCCCTCAGCAATGGTCTCACTGCCCCTATCAGACTTGAGCCAGATCTCCTTAAGTACCAGAAACTTCTCAAGATCCTTCTTTTCGCTTCTTTCTTTCCTTCTCCCTTTCCAATGCTAATGTCCCCCTCTGCCACATTTGACTGCCTGTCTGGTTCCTTCCTATTTTTACAGGGCACCAGGTCCTCCTTGCCCAGTCTTCACCAGCACTTAGGTCTCCCTGACCCCACCAACCCCACCCATCCTGCACTTGCCCTAGCAGGCTCCCTCCCCATGCACCAGCCTGGCTGAGCCTGCACTCCTTTTGAGCCCTTACAGCCCCGCCCTTCCTCTGCGCTCTCTGCATTCCCCTGGTAGTTGTCCACCATAGCACTTACCTAGCCCAGGGACCCTCTTCTCCCCCTTAATCCCCCCAAGCACTTGTACTTTCTCTGCGACCTGCACTTCCTTCCGGCCTTAGCATTAGCACATTCCGATCTGACCGGACTCCTCCCCTCAACCCCACTACCCTGCACTTCTTGTTATAGCACTTGCACGATCCAAATGTCACAAGGCCTGGTAGGCCCGTGTTTCATTATTCTCCTTCTGCCCCCCCTCACTAATCTTTTTGTGCCTTGAAACACCATTTGCATTATAGGCACATTATGAATACCCAATAAATAAATAAAATAAGGAAGGTTGGTAGGTTTGTAGGAGACTACGAGGAGGGGTATGCTTTTGCCAATGAACGAATGCAGGACGAGTAAGAAGGCGGTATGGATCTTCTAATCTTTCAGCGCAGAGATAGCCCCAGAGCTAACAACAATACAATATTTTCAGGTGTTGGCAAGTCGATGCATTGAGTAATATTGCAATAGATTGTTGCGTGTCAAGGGTGAAATAATGTAACGGATGGGCATAGTTTCAGAAGTCGTTGTATTGGAACAGAGGTGGAAAAGCCTTTTAACAATCACCAATTAGCCTGTTCTGAACCAATGGGCAGGTAGATCTGTGCTGTAACCACACTTAGTATTGTTCGGAATCTATCCCGCCTGCTACCCAGTGCCAGTGTATGCGCTCATTCAAAAACTTTGTTCATAGCATAACTCCCATGTTCAAACCCGCGAACAGCCATGGGATTCATTTACCTGCTTTACTGCTCCACTTTTGGACCAAACTACTTTCATGTTCCATTCCTGGTTTAGGGTTAAACCAGCTGATGCATTAATGTTGATATATGCTGTCCAAAGATTCACTATATTGAAAATGGACATAAGAACTTTAGTTTCTAATTGTGAGAACTGTTGTTCGAAGTGGTTGATCACGTCACATATAGAGAATGGAAAATTGTGATATAATGTTAGCCTAATTATACATACTATTTAGGCGCTTGAAGATGGAGTGTGTGCTGTGTGCTTGATGACTAACCATGTGACAGACAAATGTTTGATTGCATGAAAAGAATGCACATCGTATGTGTAAATTATAATGTAAATTGTTAGTTAACATATTTATTTACTGTGTACATTCTATTGCAAACTGGGTACGGAAACATATGTTTATATTCTTTCATTTACATAGCTTTGTTCTACCGTTCTGTGCATACCATGATTTCAAGCTTCCATGTGATGGATTCTTCTATCAAAATTGCACGATAATCATCAATGGCGCTTCTTTGTTGACCATTATGTGGGATGATCTTCAGGGACCAATCTGTCCTTTAGTGGTAACAGTGATAAGGAGCAACTGAAACCAGCAAATGTAAAAGCGGGGCACTTGAAAGTGAACTGACTCAGTTCTTCTGCCTAATGGAACACCATGTGCATTGAAAAAACATCGGTGATGTAACATAAGGGCATTACATACATAAAAGAACTGAAAAACTGGGATTAATCATAGCGCTGAACGCAATCTGCATTGCATGATGAACTTATAGAAAACATGCAAGCATACAATGTTTGCTAGCTATTACTTCTATTGACAAAAGTTATCAATGTTTTTGTGGACATAATCTTCTATTTTGAGCGTTATGTCAAAAATAAAAGTACTTGTTACACTCCCGACTATTGCTCTTTTCTTCAAAATATATGTTTATTTCTCCTTTTTGTGAAAAGCAACAAAACGTTTGTGCTGTGTGTGAATGTGTGTGTTATCTTCCGGGTTCTGATTTAGGTAACGTCATGGCGTGGATGTTGCTTAGACTCGCCGTGAACATAATGAAAATAGATAGGTCATATTGAAGCGTTTAGTGATGTCAGATTGAGGGGCAGGTGATCTGAATTACTGCCACAAGGGCACTTGAATTTAAAGCAATGGATCAACGGATAAGATGAGCACAGGATGGCAGTACCCTACACTTTGTTTTTGCATGTTTAAATCAGAGAAAAACTAAGGTGCACAGGAATTCTCTTTTTAAGATCGATCGCAGTATGCTCAAAAAATACATGCCCGATCGAGTGGGACAATAACATTTCTGAGGGAACTTCCCCTTTAATGTGAAAAACATACTAGTTGCAACCCATTTGTTATATAGAGCAACGCATAAATGCAGTTACATACAGATAAAATGACAAGAAAATAGAAATGGTTAAATACAGATGAAAATATGGAAAAAACAAATACCATAAATACTGGCAGCTATATTTATTACTATGCTTTAATCTATTGCCAGTACCCCTTTGTAATGCATCTTGGTACTGTGTTGTGATGTGTTGTGTTCAGTCCAAGGAGTGTAAGACATGGGTGAAGCAGTGGTGGAAAAGGCATAGTTTGATGATTCTGAATGCTTGAGTAAGTTAGACTATGAAACATGAGCTACATGTAGAAGGCACCGAAGATCGTCAATCCAAGCTGAGAAGTAAATGGTAAAAGAAATGTTGAAACATTCTTAGATTACAGCAAAAAAAGTAATTGGAAAAACAATAAGTCAGCAGGTAAGACTCTGATCATCGACTGCATAGGATAATCCTGCCAGGTTTTCACGCCATCTATGTGTAAGAAAAAACTGAATTCTAGCACATATTAATTACAGGTTTGTTGATCAATCTAAAAATCCTGAGTAAATTCTACTAGGGGGGTGCGTTGAAATGACAACAGTGGCTTTGATATATCTGGAAAAAATGACAAGCTGCAATAAACAAAGCTGAAAAGGGCAATGACAGCGAGAGACATGGAATAAGTCTTAGGACATAATGGAATTGAACTAGACCAGGGTGAAAGCAAAGATAGACTATCATATAAGAGGAATCTTCTGAAATGAATGCACTTAGTGCATATATCACTGAATTCCTATGATAGGACAATGCAAATTAAATATTATTTAGTTGCATGACAAATGAACCCACAAATGATTGTATGGGTATAATGGTTGTGGCCTCTTAAGAGTTTTGTTAATTCTTGTGTGGTGCTTTTCAGAAATCCACCTATCAGATTTCAAAGACCCACACCTCAAATTCAAGCTTAATTTCCAGGTGAAGGAATTTGTACTAAGCACCAGACAGTTAGATATTTTGAAAAATATACTCTGCATGTAAAGCCTACAATATATGAACAATTGTCAAGAAGCACAGCACAACCAATAGGCATTTCATCACACAACTAGGTCATCGGATACTGACTACACCCAATACATCCAGGGAACGCTTCAACTCGGGAAATCTCTTCCCACCAAACAGGAAACAAAGCAGTTTTTCATGGTGACTTCTGGCTGCAACTATGAAGAAAGAAATTCACCCAGTTTTCTTCATCGCGAAGCAAACATTAAAGAGGGACACATTTGCATTTTCAGTGATAGATATATTTAGTCATGTTTATCTCTGTATATAAAAAAAATAAAAAAACGTTTTCCTAAAAATAAAACCAGGCAATCAAAGAATTCCATTGTCTGCACTGAGTTAAAATGAATGACTTCCAATTGTGGAGTCTCAGATGCCTTTTTTAACATGCCAGTAGGATTTAAATTTGCCTTGTTCCTTTCCCAGAGTTCCACTCACTATTCCCTGAAGCCAGATTTCCTCTTCTACAAATTACATTTCTACTTTGTCTTGTGTGCAGTTCTCAGACTTTAAAACCAGGAGACGGATAAATTCAACCTATAGTCTTTTATAACTATTGACTTACATGTTTTTGTCACTGAATACATCAGCCAAGGTTTTAGGCATGGAAGCATTTTGACATTTTAGGAATGGATGTCCACAAGTGATTTCTACACTGAAGAATGTAGTTTTCCACATAGCATTTGAAAGTGACGACAACCCCACGGTTTGGGGTAAGTTTCATGTGGCACCATTAACATATTGATAAGTTTCCAAATGTATATAAGATCCCGAAACATTGATACCCTAACTACCAATATTATCCTTTATTACATTTTACATAACTTTTTTTACAGATGCTATATGGGATGTCATATTCACCCACAAGTTATTTCTACACTGAAGAAAGAGGTACTCATGTTTTTACTCAATATACAGTGGATATAGTACTACCCCCATCCTCTAATTATCAACGTTGCCTTATTGATATAATTATATTGTTTTCTTTTAGACACTACTGTAAGTGAAATACTTATCTATAACAGATTCCCATTCATAAGAAAGAGAGGGGATTCGACTCCCTAAAAAAAATCCATCAGGTACCTATTGTTAAATTTCTATGAGGTTAATTTTCTATGTTTGATAAACTATTATATATGTGAAATTATTTTTTCCCAAAATGTATGACTATACAATTTGAATCTGGCTATCTGCTATGATTCTTATTAATTACTGTTATCTGTTTGCCATTTAACAGATTAAGAAAAAATGCTCTTGATGAAGGGAATATATCAATCCCATTGAGCTGATCATCTTCTACATTAAATTTATGGACTATTCAAATCTGATATTTTTATTGACTTTTCTGCAAGTTGGCTCATTGCTCTCTAAATGGTTTTTTGAACATTAATACTAATCTAATATGGAAAATTCCAAGTATTGTATAAGGGCACTAGAATTCATTTCACATTATAACTACAAACACGTTTTACAATCACACTAGAGCATTTCGAATAATACTGTTTAAGTATTCCAGTGGTTTAATTTTAATTGTGTGCAGGGGACAGGAGTGTCTTCAGTTTAAGGAGACTCGATTGTATCACATGTGTTATGCATCCCATGTGCCAGGGATGATATTACTTCCCCATCTACCCTAGATCATTTTAATAATTATAATATGATTGTTTACATTTCTCTTTTGATCTTCCTTACCCTTGGTGTGCATTGGAGATTTCGGTAACCTTATGTCCCGGAGTTCAGAATCTGTGAGTGATACAGCTGCTAACTATCAGATACCCGTGCACATTAGACTGGGCAGCTGGCCACATTCATTTTTAGAACCAATGAGGAATTCTTACCTCAGTGCATCTGCATGGCCCCACCGCTGCTGTTGGTAAGGTTGTCTCTGTGCACATCAGTCCTCCACATGGCTCCAAATTTCTCATAGACAACCAGGGGCTCCTTTGGGTCACTTGATATCAATGACTATATTACTGTGGTCTCTTCCTGAACATTAGACCTGAGCCTGAGAGGAAGAGACTGAGTAATAGACTTAGGGAAAGAGTTATGCGCTGATCTACTTACCTCAATGGGAAAAAGGCAGGGAGACCTGGGAAACCCACTGTGTACTTCTGCTGGGCCCAGCGTCCAGAGATTGTGGCCTTTCATACAAGGTCTCAGGCCCACTCCCAGGTACCTGGGCTTCCACCTGACCAACAGCCACACATACCACTCTCTGCCCACTTTCTGTAGTTCCTATCTATTGTCCTCTGCATGGGTCTGAGGCTTGCCCATTATCGAAATTGATCTAACCAACCCTGGAAGGGGGGTACACCTGTTCAGATAAATGGATCTTTGGGAGACCTTACATGACCACCCCTTTAATGGGAATAGCATTATCATGGATCTGGATTTCTTCCTTTCATTTGGGATATCGTTATTGATACCCATTTATTCCTGTAATTGGTAATCATCTTCATGAAATCAGACCTTTTTTTAAAAGGCACTGCCTCTGACAACTGCTTTTTGACTTTTAGAGTTTAGAAGAGTAGTAAACAGTTGTCCATAGGAAGTGATGTCGCACAATCTTTCACCACTTCACAAAACAGGAAGTGGCATCACATAGCATTGTTCCTCAGTACACTAAGAAAGATGCGGTTACGATATCACTGTAATATGATATACATTTCATACAAGAACGGTTCACCATTAAGTAGCGTTAATATCAGTGTGTATAGGATCATATTACCAAATTACTGTGAATGCAAGCAAACGTACAAGGCCAAATGATGCTGTATAAAGGAAAGGAAATACATGTGGCTGTTCCATGAAATGAAAGAAAGTGTGTCAACACATTAAAACCTTAGAAACTGAGCCAGAACAAAGCAAATATGCAATCATCCCCTCCTTGGGATATGCACAAAAAAATAGATTGTAGCAGGTTATGTATATTTACATGTGCGCGAGGTTTTCTGAACCATTTTAATTTGTTAGACAGTTCTCACATATTGAGTGTGGCAAGAAACACATAGAGGGATACCCTCATTAATTGGGTCTCCATCAGCTCTGTGCAGTCTCAACATGAGTATCAGTGGCGGTTCCCAGCCGTTCCGGCTGCAAGCCCATGCATGGATCCTATATTAAATATGGTACTTTCTGCCATATGGGGGGAATAGGAATACATAGCACACAAGTAGGAAGGTGGCACAATGTAGATCCCAAAATCCACACGGTCGCACCATTCCTCACTCTGCACATGCAAGCACGCGCCTTTCTACTCACCCTACAGTAAGTGCACACACTCACGACATGATATATACACACACATATATTACTTAACTCTCTCTCTCACACTCACACACACTCACACACACACTTTTACATGTAAAACATATGCTTACCATTCATAATTCTGAATCCGTTGCTGTAGCTCCTCCTCTGCAGGCATGACTCTGGCTCCCATCATGGGACGTCAGGGACGTCATTTAGGGGTTGCCAGGGGTTGCAACTGCGACCGATGAGATATCCCTTGGTACCCCTAAAAAGAAAATACTACAAAAAGTGTATTTTATTTGTTGATGGAAGCTCCTGGGCTGTGGCCAGCACCATGTGGCTCTTTGCTTCTGGAGTGACTGGCTTTCTTGTTTGGCCTCTTCAACAAAAAATAAAAGAACAGGGGTTCCACAAGTCTAACATTTTCCGCAGTCACCCTAAATAAGAAAGAATACCAAATAATGTGTCTCTCTTGAAATCTATACAATAATTTCTAGGCTCATTAAAAGTTTATTTCAGGCACACTTCAGGGTGTGAGTCACCGATTTATCCTGTTCTTTAACACCCCAAACTCAGCTTTTCATCCTTCTGAGTTTGATAAATGAGTATCAACACAGGTTGGGTGATACTGTATGTATATTTTATTTAAGCATTGGCGCTATACAATAAAACATCATTCTCATTTGGCCATGGACTTCTGCTTGCATTCACAGCAATTTGGTAATATGGGCCTATACACAATGATCTTAACGATACATATGGCGATCCATTCTTGTATGAAATGTAGATCACATTATAGTGATATTGTAACCATATTTTTCGTAGTGTACTTAGGAACAATGGTTTGTGATGCTACTTCCTGTTTTGTCAAGGGGTGAAAGGTCATGTTCCATCGCTTCCCGCGATATCATTTCGGAGTGGGATCAAATGACAACACTTCTTGTGATGTCTTCAACGGTCACGGGTCGTGTGATGTCATGTCCGCTACCCCTGGCATTTTGGTCAACTGATGTCCCTGGCTCCCATGCTCCAGCAGCACGAAAAGAAACATGCTCAGGTTCCTGTCATGCGCAGAAGAGCACAGGAGCCAGAGTCATCCATGTCCTGGGGTTGGGGGGTCATTTCTTTTTGAAGTCACTTGCACTAACTTCAAAAACAAATTATTTCTGTTTTGCAAAACCAAAACAGAAATAATTTCTTTTTGAAGTCAGGGTGATTTCAAAAAGGAATTATTCATTTTTGCAATATGAGCCCCACTAGGTATTTAGAGCAGGAGGCTAGCTCTATTGTGTGGAATATATTTCTGACAAGCCAGGATTTATATCTCGCCTCGTGGAGAGAGAAGGCAAGCCTCTGAGAGGTGCCACGAGAGAGGAAAGAGAGAAGCTGACTTTTGGTGTCCCTACACTAGATACCTGGTCCAAGAGCATAAAAAATAGAGGTGAGTACCACGCAATGCGTGACAATGGACAAAGAGAGCGCAAGGGTAGAACCTTAATTTAAGTAGCTGTTCTCCCCTTTTTCAGGCACCTCCTTGACTTTGACGGGTGGCATAATTAACTGCACAAGAGACACGGAACAGCAGTGATCTGTCTACACACTGGGCTAATTTGAGCAGCAGCAATGTGTAAGTAATTTTAGCCACAATAGGACAGGTCACGATTTTCAGCAATCTGTTCTTGTTTGTACAGGGAGAAATACAGGCATTTGAGCATTTCCTTTTCTGTTCTCTGTATTCCTGCGCCATTAGGCAGGTTACTTTTCAAGTGAAGCAGTCACCTGAGCATGACAAATCACAGAATCCGAGGTCCAGAGCTCAAGGGTTCAGGTATGCACCTTGATTTTTCATTTATATGAGATTTAAAGCGTGTAGTGATTCATTCTAGAAGTAAATTGGTAAGTGAAGAAGGAACTTGTTTTTTAATGTTAGCAATTTGGTTTGGTTTGTAGATAGCCACGATACAAATGATTTTACGCAGCGGGGCACCGTACAGCAGCCACTCATGTCCTGGATCATCAAAGGGCCACAGTGAAGGGCTCATATATTCTGGCTGAAACTCGTGTCGACGACTTTTGTTGCTAAGAAATAGACACACTGTTAAATAGCAATTAGGTTTAGTGTGATATGGTAATCAAATTGTTAGTGTAAAGCCCTTATCAACTTAAAGGGCCTGTATATATCTTGTTTGTAACTGGTTGTGGTAGGGTGATTGTAAATGGTGATGTATGATCAGTTTGATGTGTATGTACTCGTGCAAGAGTTGAGTAAAGGTTGCAGTGACATGAAGATGTTATTCTAATGTTTCATATCACGGAAAGGTTGTAATTTATATTGTACAAATAAAAATATGTATTCTTTAAAGAGTGAAGTTGTGTGATTAGAAGTTAATCTAATCAGTTCTGTCTATCACTTGTTGGTCTTGATCTTTTGTGTTATAGTACAGTTATTACCTGGGAGATCAGACCATACCAGGTACCCTTATATAGTAGAGATCGTTCTGACCAATACATGTTTCACGGCCATGATGGCTACAAGATCCTCTCAAAGCCCAGAATAAACTGACCTGGAGATGGAGTAGCTCTGACCTTTCTGGAGTGGGTCCCTGCTTCTGTCATTCCTTTCAAGCCTAGAAACACATGTGTGCAGGCGCATTATAAATGACTTATCATATCATATCATATACTCCTTTGAATGCCTGGTATGCAGCCTCTTTATCTCTCCTGGCCTCTTTTTGACTGTGGGCACCATATACAGGTCTCCCTCTTCCTCTCAGAGTGAACTGACCTCTCCTCCTCTCTCCTTGCCTCTATATATCAACCTCTCCTCCTCTGAGATCTCAACATCCACCTGGATGCTTCCAATCCCTCCTCTGGGCTCTTCCGCAACCTCTGCAACACTTTCTTTATATTCAATCATCTGGTGTGACACACTAGGTTGGCACACCTTGGCTGTTCTTATCTCTCCTGACATCCCCCTCTCTAACCTTCTCACCACACCTCTCTCTCTCTTGGCCTGAGCACTTGCTGCTTGCCTCTCACCTGAAACTCTCTGTCCCTCAGGCAAAGCCCGCCGTAGCACTGCCACCTACCTTCTCAGTCCTTCGGCCCATGAAGCGTTTGTCAGTGGATACCTTTGCCTCTACTTTCTCTGCTTCTCCTACTCCTGCGGCGGACTCACACTCAGACACAGCCCTCTCTAACCTGCATCCTTCTATCTTAAACTCTCTGGATATCCTTGCCCCTGTCATGAGAATCCGTCTGAAGTGTACCTCCAAGTGCAACGGTTAGTATGACTCCGACCTTGTTGCCCTGATACGCAAGTGCAGAATGGCTGAGAGGAAGTGGAGGGCTTCGGCTGCATCCTCTGAAAAACTGGCCTGACATATGTTACAAAGGCAACACAGACTCTCTGCCCTGTCTAAGAAGAGAGTCCACATCCAAGCCTGTGTCACTGTGGCCTCTAACAACACGGTCAAGCTCTTTCAAATCTGAAAGGTGGTGGCCAATCCTTCTGCAGTCTGTAACTCTCATGTTCCCTCCCAGGCCCTCTGTGTGGCTCTGGATTCTCATTTCACCTCTAAAACCCAGGACGTCCTGTTCTCGATCACTTTGTCCTCTCCCTCTCACTCTCTGGGACCCCCTCTGACCGCTTCCCACTCTCCTCCTCCATTCTCCTCTTTCTCTCTGACAACACCCGATGATGTTTCTAGACAAGTCTGATCTATGAAAGTATCATCCAAACACCCTCAATCCAGGGTGGCCGATTTCTGCAATCACTCTTTCGGCACTGGATCCATGTCCTCTTCCACAAGCACTTCGTTGTACATCCCCTCCTTAAAAAGCCTTCTGTCAACCCTAATTGTCCTGCAAACTATAACCCGATCTCTATCACTCCTTTCCGGGGCAAACTCCTGGAAAGGCTTGCCATCTCCCAGCTTACTCTCCACAATGAATCTGTTAGTTGTCTTCATGGCCATCAGTATGGTTTCAGAGGAGCCAGAGGCACAGAAACTGCTCTCCTGAACACCCGTGAAGATCTGATCTCTAATCTTGATTGCAGCCTTCCTTCTGCCCTCATTCTCCTTGACCTTTCCTCTGCTTTTGACACAATCATGTCACCCTGATTAATCGACCCAGCAACAACCTGGCATCACAGATCAGGCCTGGAGTGGTTGACCTACTTTCTCCTAGACCGACCCTCCCAGGTCCAACTTGGGTCCTTCCTCTCCACCACCTCTCTCGACATGTGGTGTTCCCCAGAGCTCTAACCTCTCACCCTGTCTCTTCAATGTCTACCTGGCCCCTTTGGCCCACCTGATCTCTACCTTCTCCTTTAACTTTCAGTGTTATGCGGATGACACTGCACTCTCTTTCAGATTCCCCTCAGCCTCCTCCCCTTTCAAGCTTATTCCGGACTGTACGTCCGTGATTCAGGATCGGTGCGCCTCCAACGATCGTTGCCTTAAAGCCAGTAAGAGGGAGATACTTCTCAATGGGACCACTGCTCCCGCTTTCACTCTCTCACTCTAGCCACTTTCCTTGGGCCCTCTTCCTTCACCTTCATGTGAGGCAAAAAACCTTTGTATGGTGTCATCTTCGATTCCATTCTCTCCTTCTCTCCTCGCATTGCGGACCTTTCCAAGAAGGCCCACTACCAGCTGCACCTCCTTCTTTTCTTACTTTCCCCCAGAAGCTCACTGTCTCCAGAGCACTGGTTCGCTCAAGGTTGGACTATTGCACCAGCCTCTTTCTCAATCTGCCTTCCTCTACTCTCCGCCCTCTGCAAGTTATCCTGAACAGGACTGTAAGACTTATCCTTGGCCTCAAGCCCAGGGACTGTATCTCTACAGCCCTGAACACCCTCCACTGGCTTCTGGTGGCTGCAAGGATCAAGTTCAAGACCATCTGCATCGTCCACAAGGCCTTCAGGGCCCTGGAGCCCGCATTATATCCAACGCTCTCTTCCAAAATACCTTCATTTCCGAGGGTTATACATTCCTCCTGGCAGAGAGTGTGGTGTAGATCTCTCTCCTCTGCAGATGCCTCCCTCTGGGTTGGCCTCCCTGCCCCTCTCAAACCTGAGTTGGACCACCTGAAGTTCCGGAAGCTGCTCAAGACCTTCCCTTTCTACTCTGCTTTCTCTATCTCTCTCCCTTGCTGACCTACCTGCCTTGTTGTCTGGCTATCCCCAAAGTCTCACTGGGTACCAGGTTCCTCCATGATCAGTTTTCCCTGCACTGCCTCGTGGCCTACCCTGCACTTAGGGGCTGTAACTGTAACCTCTACAGCCCCCTGCCTCCTTGCACCTACCCAGAGCCGCACTGCCCAGGCTGCACTTGCTCAGAGCATTGCTGCCCTGATTGCACTTCCTCTTCCCTCTCCCTGGCACTTCTGCTCTCACTTCCCCCTTTATTTTTGCGCTGTCTCACTTGCACGATCTGAATGACACAAGGCCTTGTAAAATCGCTTGTCTTGTCCTCTCTCTGTCTCCCCCCTTGTCTTGTCGCGCCTAGAAACACTTGTGTACATGCACGTTATAAATGACATAACATATATCATATGGACTTACAAATGCTGGAGACTCTGTTGTATTTTTGAAGGCATGCCACTAGGTTGGATGATATTCTGACATTTTTTGATTTTATAAATGCTGCCTGTTGCAAATGTGATATTTTTAAGCCAATGACACCATACACTACTTATTTTAATGTTTTCCTTTCGAAATTGATTGTGTTTTTACTGAATTCATATTATGGCTTATTTATGATGATTGTGCTTTGATGGTTAAGAATTCTATCCGAATACAGCTAATATGTAAGAATCGTATATACAAATTGGTAATCTTACTTCTTTGGATTCAGATAAAATATTAATAAACCCAGATAACATTTTTGATGCAGTGTTTCATCCCTGCCTGTCATGTGAGGGATGATATCACTGCTTTTCGGCTTCAACTAAAGGATGGCACATGCCTGTAATCCCAGCTTTGAGGCGGGAAAAGGAGACTGTGGATAGCGGTGCTGTGTGCTGTAATTTGAAATGACTTAAAGACAGCAGCACTGAGATGGGCTAGTGAGACACAACCTTTTTGGTATATCCTGAGGAAGGCAGAGGGTATGATGTGATATGAGATGGCATTTATAACGCACCTATACACAAGTGGTTCAAGGCGCGACGAGGCAAAGGAGGGGGAACAGGGAAGACAGACACAACAATCTTACTAGGTCAGGTGACATTGAGATTGCGCAAGTGCAGGGGAGGGTGGAAAGGGAAAGGTGCAATGGAAAAGGGGAAGGGGCAATGCAGTACATAGGATAACAGTAAAATAAAATGAAATTAAAAATTACAAAAACCAATACATACAAAAAATAAGAAGTTGAGCCAATTGGTGGCAAGTGCAGGGGTAAGTTCAGACATCAGGTGTCAGGTGCAGGTATGTGGCTGTAGGGATACGGAAATGGCCCCTGAGTGCAGAGGGTTTCCGGGGGGACAGTGCAGGTGTGCAACTGGCGGGGAGGGGACCTGGACCAAGAACAGAGGGTAGCCAGGTGACCAGTGCAAATTCAGTTTCAGCCAGGAGTTCAGCAGGGGAGAGGAGGAGAGAAAGCAGACGCAAAGAGGAAGGTCTTGAAGTGCTTCCAGAACAAGAGATAGTTCTCCTCAAGTTTCAGTGAGGCAGGAAGGCTGCTCCAGAGGGAGGCCCCAACCGAAGAAAGAGATCTACCACCAACTCGGAGAAGCGACTGACTCTGAGGGAGTTGCAAACAGATGAGCGAAGGGCTCAAGAAGGAAGATATTTAGGAAGAGAGTTGAATGCATTGAGGCCCCAGGCCCCAGAAGGCCTTATGGACAATGCAGAGGGTTTTGAACTTAATCCTTGCAACCACTGGGAGCCAGTGCAGAAATGTCAGTCCTGCAGAGATATGATCCCTGGGGTTGAGGGCAAGGACAAGTCTCGCAGTCCTGTTTTGGATGAGTTGCAGAGGGATGGAGAGTAGAGCCAGGCAGATTTACAAAGAGGCGGTTGCAGTAATCCAGCCTAGAGAGAACAAGAGCTCTGGTGGAGACAGTGAGTTTCTGGGGGAAGGAGAGGAAAGGAAGAATATCTCTGAGGAGGTGCAGCTGGTAGTGTGACATCTTAGAGATGTCAGAAATGTGAGTAGAGAAGGAGAGTGTGGAGTCGAAGATGACTCTGAGGTTTTTAGCCTCACAGGTGGGAGCAGGAAGAGGGTCAAGAGAGGCCGGCCAGAGAGTGACAGGAAAGGAGAGAGCAGGTGTGCTGATGAAGATAATCTCTGTCTTACTGGCATTAATGCAGAGATCATTGCCCGCAAACCACTCCTGGATAGCAGACAGACAGTCAGAGATGAGAGAAGGAGAAGAGGTGGTGGAAGGGAGCCTGAAAATGAGTTCAGTGTCATCTGCATAGCACTGAAAGTTGGGGCAAAGAGCTGCAATGCGGTGGGGAAGAAGTGCCAGATATTGGTTGAACAGCCAGGGAGAGAGGTTAGACCCAGGGGGAACACCACAGGTAGAGGCAGAGATAGAGGAGAGGGAGGACTCAAGCTGGACCTATGAGGATGGATCGGACAGGAAAGAAGTCAGCCACGCCAGAGCCTGATCAGTGATACCCAGGTTCTCACAGAGATGGTTGACTGTGTCAAAGGCAGAAGAGAGATCAAGTAAGATGAGGACACAGGGGTTGTTAGAATCAAGGTTGGATAGCAGGCCTTCACAGATGTTCAGGAGAGCAGTTTCCATGATTCTGGCAGCTCTGAAGGCAGACTGATTGTCATGGAGACAGCCAACAGATTCAGTGTGAAGATTAAGTTGGGAGATGGGCAGCTTTTCCAGGAGTTTGGCCAGGAAAGGAGTGATGGAGATTGGGCGATAGTTAGCTGGGCAGGAAGGGTTGGCAGAGGGTTTCTTTAGAAGAGGGCGCACAAGGGAGTGCTTCAGGGGGGAAGGGAAGACGCCCATGGCGAAGGAATGGTTGCAGAAGTCAGCCAGAGCAGGAGCCTGGGTGTCAATGTTGTCCTTGATGGTGTTGGAGGAACAGGGGTGAACCTGTTTTGACTAGACTTTCATAGATCAGACTTGTCTAGAAAGCTCATCTGGGGAGAAGAGGGGAAAGGCAGAGAAGGAGGGGGGAGAGGTGGCCGAAGAAGGGCCAGGGGAAGAGCATGGAATAGAGGGAGGAGAGGGGGAAGGGAGAGAGGACAGGATGTCCTGAGTTTTAGAGATTAAATGAGAAACCAGGGCCGTGCAGAGGGAATGGGAGGGGACAGGAGAGGAAGAGACTGCAGCATGATTAACCAGCTCCATGCAGATTTTAAAGAGTTTGGCTGAGTTGTTAGATGCTGCAGAGACGCAGGCTTGGATGAGGGCCCTCTTCTTGGTGCAGACAGAGAGCCGGTATTGCCTTTGGAGCAGGCGGCAGTCCAGTTTGTCAGAGGATGTACCAGAAGCATGCAATTTCCTCTCAGCCAGCCTGCACTTGCGTTTAAGGGTGACGAGGTTTGAGTCGTACCAAGAGTTTCACTTGGTTTTGGGCTTCAAGCGGATCCTCATGACAGGGGCAAGAACATCATGAGCATCAGATATAACAGAGTGGAGCATGGAAAGTGCTGTGTCAGGGTGTTAGTCAGCCAAGGGGGGAGGCTTTCTCAGAGCCAAACTGTGCTTCAATCGCACGTTCAATAATATTACTGAGGTTTGACATCTGCAATACCTCACTAATAGGGGCAAATAAAAAGAACATGCATAAGCACCAGGTGATTCAAAATGACGCTGTTCGTATCATCAACTAAAAAAGCACGAAAGAGCATATATCCAGCTGCTGTCAAGATATGTGCTGGTTATCGATTCCCGCACAGGTGCAGTTCAAATCAGCTATGCTGGTGCATAGATGCCTGTATGGCACATAACCACATACTTAAAAAAAATGATATGCCTGTATGAAGTTACAAAACTGCGATCATCGACATTATCACTGATCAGGAAATCAGATTTCAAACGGCCAATGGCCTGGGGAGATCATTCACTGTCACTTCGGCTACGTTGTAGAAAACCGTACCGCTAGGGCTAAGACAACAAAATGACTGCAAAAAATTCCGGAAACAATTAAAAACTCGACTACTTAAATAGGTCCCTCTAGGATTTCTTTTTTTTCTAACAGCTCTGTCCCGTTTTCCCTTTGTTGTCTCCTGTGTTCATGTTATGGGGCCCTGATGTCCGTGGGCTCTGGCGCCCTATAAATAAACAAATACATATATAAAAAAGGGCTGATGCTGGAAGGCAGGATAGCATGTCGATCATTATTGAGGATCTAGCCTCTTAATAGGAGGTCTTCAGTGCAGTCCACGTGTCCATAGGACATCCTCACCCTGTTGACCATTGGTCCCTTTGTGGGGGCTGGGGGTCCAGGGTCTTGGCAGCTGAAGCCTATTTTTTCAGCCTATTTTGAGAGGTTCCTGCTATGGTGCTCATTCATTGCACCAGGCCCTGGCAACCTTTTTGAAGTTCTATTTGTTTCTGCTTCTCCATAGACTGGACGCCCCCACACTTGGACTACTGCAGGCTAGTAGTTGGTAGGGATATTCTTGGATAAGAGGTCTTTCTGGAGGCCTCCTCTTGATTATCTGGCTCTGGGGAATAGAGTTCCTGGCAGTGCCCTTTTGTGTTGAAGGGAGGACTGTGCCACCATTTTGCTTAGTTTGGGGCCCTCGACGTGGAAGTTGGCTTGGGCATACCTTCTTCTCTGATCTGTTCCCTGGAACTTATCTAATTCTCAGGTGGTCTCTTGGTTGGATTGTTCAGGGAAGGGTCTCCTGAAGAAATCCTGTCAAATGGCCTGGATTTGTGACTATGAATAGCACCTGAGTGTTTGTCCCTCTCCTATTGGCCTCTCTGGAGGAAGTCCTGCACACCTCCCTTTCTCTCCTTGGGATGGTTGCTTGGGACTCTGCATGGAATGGCTGCTGCACCTGTTTGCAGAGGTGAAGTTACTACTTTCCGTATGTGCGGGTCCTATTTTTGGGTCTTTGGTATTCTTCATAGAGTAGGTACTGGGAGGGATATGGAGGTAATGCTCTGATTACTTACCAGTAATCTTTATTTCTCCTAGTCATACTCTTCATCGTCACAGTACTGACAGCCACCACTGCCTCTGTGGTTGTTAGAGTGTCTTGGTTCCTTTGGCATAGACAGGAGGATTATGGTACAGGTCACATGCATTGCAGCCCAGGTTATGAGGTGTAGGTTCTACACAAAAGGGAAACATATATATTTTGGAAAAGGGTTCTATCAGAAGGCAGAGCATCTTCTAAGTGTAATTATTGTGATGAGGGAGAGTAGAAAAAGGAGTCATGAAGATTACCGATGAGTAATCAGAGCATTCCCCGAAATGCCACTTTGGTGGTTTGGAAAAATGAAATGGTAC
The DNA here is from genome assembly GCF_040938575.1 of Ambystoma mexicanum. Taxonomy (NCBI): domain Eukaryota; kingdom Metazoa; phylum Chordata; class Amphibia; order Caudata; family Ambystomatidae; genus Ambystoma; species Ambystoma mexicanum. The sequence goes on from NC_090935.1 coordinate 349,263,425, forward strand.
CATGAACAAATTACGATTTTCATAATGGACACTGGATTTTAATTTGACCTTCCAGCTTTTGTTGTTTTTAATGAATTCAGCTTGTAATATGGAACATGACATGAACAGCATAGGACATGTCACTATAACCTTCATTTGTCTGCAATGCATTCGAGATTTGATTACATAACGTTTCGTTTCATTGTTTGAATAAAGTGTTTTATAAGGTAAAGAAATCGTGTCCAAACACATGCATGCATGCTAGTATATTGGCCTGGATTTTTACTTTGTGTGTAGGCCCATGTTGATGTGTTGGGTTTTAAGAGGCTCCAATGGCACCCTCACATCATATCTATTTGCACAACAAATCTGTCAAATATTTCTCTATCGCCCTTACTCTTTTGACATGTGCAGTTAAGCAAAGCTTCTGCACAGACTTAAGTCTGTCTTCCTCCGTCATCCTTTAATAGCTGCACAAAAATAACACACATGGCACAAGGCTTAAACAGCTCCGCTGAAAGCCATCTAAAGCTACAGAAGACTAGAAAAAGCACGAGCTCCTACAGCAGCGCTACTAATTAGGAGAGGCTCGTCTTATGCAACAGCATTCATGCGATTGCAAGATCGGCGCACGTGAACCCTGCTTGACCCAGGCTAGCATGTCAAGGCCGTTTAGGATTGACGCGGGCCCCAGTGCATGTCCCCCTACGTCACTGAAACTGGATTCAGGGGTCGTAAATCACGTCTCTGCTATGCCAGCCTGTGACTAGAACAACTCAGTTGATCACTGCTGTTTTCAAACACAGGTTAAAGATGGTTAAAGATGGGCCAGTGAGAGTAACAATTATGACAACTGTGTCAAATGTCAGTGCTTGTTCAATGTTCCTTTGATCGCAGGTTTGAATTAGAATGGCTGCAAGAAGACTACCGTCATAATAGTCTATTTAAATAAATATACAATTACTTTGTTATAATGCAGAATATCAGTAGTCCTTGCTGTGGAATAAATTGACTCAGCGGTTATCCCGGCATTTAGTTGGTGGCATTGCACACAGAATGCTGGAAAATACAGAAATAACAAGAGCACATTGATAAAGTCTTGATGCTAAAGATAGTTTCATGCTAAAATGAATCCCTTTGTTGTCTTGAAGGTTTTTGATATGAACTGTAGCAGTTGGTCAGCTGGTGCCAGTGCATCTGGGACACATGACCTCTTGCCAACCCACTTGCCAATCCCTGATAATATTTTGGGGAACTTTTTGCTGTCCCTACCCCTTCTTTTCCCGGCCTAACGCACATATCCCACTGCAGCAAAGGACAGACAAAGAAAAGGGCAATTCCTGTTTCATTCTGTATTGACCTTGAAAGGCCTAAACTCCTGTTCTACGCATCCCAGGTAAGCCAGCAGCAACTGCATTTCACCCCCCCCATCCTTATCTCACACACACACTGAAATCCATATCCCATTCATCACCACCACCACACCACCTCCAAAACACACACAGTCTCATGCTCAATCTACAGTACTACACGCAACTGTCTTTTCGGACCTCATCACCACTCACAATCTAGTCACACTCTTAATCACAGAGACATGGCTCCCCTTCACGCCCTGGATGTCCTCATTGCCACAGTCTATGGCACCCAACGCTAAGACTAAAAAGGGAAACTGGCACAGGGCTCCATTTTCATCTAGAAGATCTTATGGACAGGCACTCTCCAGGAGCACACCATACTTGCATTTTGGGACTCACTTGCCACTTCATGATCACCCAATGCCCAGACTCCTTTTTTCACCTGATCTACCCAACAACCCAATCCAATAAGGCCTTTCTCGATTAAATCACAGGCCTAATCACAACAGCATCCATAAAGAACACAACTAACATCTTCCTCATATTCCCTAAACTGCCAAGGAGCCAAGTCTCCAACCTGTATTGCCCAACTCGCTAGCCCTTTAATGTCCTTCCCACTGCTGTTGGACTAGACAGACCACACAGCCATTCCAATCCTGCACCATCACAATATGCTCCCCGCTAGTGAGAACCCAAACCAACCAAGGCATCCCATTGCTTCTTCAAGAACTTCCCCTGTGGGTGCACTGGAAGGAATCTGTATCAGCTTAGCCTTCATGTCAATTCCCCACTCAACTGCACTCTAACTGAGATCACCAATGCCATTGCACTACTGAAACTTCGAACCAACAATGTCAGTCCTGCAAATCTTGGTCCACACAGGAGGATTTGACAGCCGGCGTGCCATCCACAGACAAAACGTGGTCTGGAGAGAATCCCAACAACAAGAACAAATCATCACCCTGAAAACCCTCTGTTCAGCATGTGACACTCATCACCACAGCCAAAGCAAACTACTATACTACAATCACCATAGAAACATGCAACAAGATCAGAGAGATCCATGGAGCACTGCATACATTCCATGGCTGGCCTGCAATACTGCAATTCACTTGTACAAATGCAAAGCCCTCGATGACTGCTTCACAGACAAGTTACACAAGTGTAGACATCACATTGACAGTGCTAAACACACCACAGATATCCCAGTCTTCAATATGTCCAGTTTTACTAAATTCAAAATAATGAGTCCTGGAGACATAACAAACACTCTTGCAGCCCTAAACCATAAAGATGAAATCCCTTCTCCTCTTTTCGTGAAGGTCATCACAGGTCAAGCACTCTCACCATTTCCCCATGTCATCACTGCGTCTCTCACCCAAAGTACCTTCCCAGATGCACTAAAAAGAGGATAGAACCTTGCCTTGCTGAAGAAACCCACATTCAACCCTGAGGACCTTGCTAATGATCACCCCATCTTGCATCCATGCTTTTTCAGCAAAGTGATTTAGGAGACCATCAACATACAGTTGTATGAAATGATCACTCAGCACAATCTCATAAAGGACTACGAGTCTGTTTTCAGACCATGATGCAGCACAGATACCACCACCATCCAAGTTACTGGTGTCGCACTACACATCTTGAATAAAGGAGACTCCTGTTTATGTGTCCTACTTGACTTCTCTACCACCTTCTATATTGCTGACCAAGAAATCTTCCTCAACATTCTTGTCACATGCATAGGCATCAATGGGAGGGACCAGCAGTGGCTCTTCTCCTGCCTCTCCAACAGAGACTCATCTGGAAGGGCCCCAACTGATCCAAGCACAATCCAGTAACCTGTGGTGTGCCACAAGTCTCCATCCTGGCCCTGCCATCTCTTTACCTCGACATGGGACCTCTTGTGAAACCTCTTGGCAACACCAATATCAAGATACGCCAATATGCAAATGGCATGCAGCTTCACCTTAAGATCAATTGCATCAATGACATCCATCACCTCAAGCTCTGTCACTCATCCAAGCTTGGATGTCAAGTACCTCCCTTCATTCTCCTTGGAAACCCCACCAAGCATGTCAGAGCTCTGAACTGTCTGACTTACATGAAGCTCAATAGATTCACACCTCAAGGCTCACCCATTGCAATATCTCTCAGCTTTACCATCGACTGTAAGCTCTCACATTACCAAGATGACCCAAATAGCATGAACTTGCGCTCCCCGCAAAATTCAGATCTTTTGTTCACCCCTCACCAAGTTTCAGAACAATTGTCCAAGCCCTGGTTATCTCCCACCGGTCGGTGGCAATGTCCTACCCACTAAAGTCTCAGATGCCGCCCTGGTCCCTCTGAAAGCTGCCCAGCATGCCGCAGCAAGCCTCAGCATACCTCAGCACAAATAATTGACCTCATTAAACCCCAATCCTCAAGCAGCTGCACAGGTTACCACTTCAAGCATGAATGATGTTCAAGACAGCCTGCATCACCTATAAATCAGTCACAACCAAAATTCCACTGGCCGAGAAACTCACCATCTTTGGAGGCAATTTCACCACCAGAAACCTTGATATTGAAAGATTAGAAAATAACTGAAAGCATGAAAACACCAGGAAAGCAGGCCTTTTCCTGCTGCGTACCCTGTATCTGGAATGAGTTGGCAATGGAGAAAGGACTAACCCCCTCCCTCCATCCTACACTTCTGGAACGACTTGATGAGCCTACTCTTTAAAGAACATGTTGCTAATTGCTGATCGCTCCACTCAGCTCTTTGTCATTCCCCACAAGAGCTACCACCTTCCCTGTTGCTCCTAGCTATCTTAGCTCCTCTGCTTTCCCCACGTCCTACTTATAACCCTCTGGTTTCTTCCCCTATGCATAGCGATCCGTTTTTTGCCAGCTAAGTTTACGTTTTAGAAATGTGCTTGTACCATAGTGATAGAATGATTAATCTGCTTGAGGGGAGCCTCTATGATGGTGTTACAAACGTACAACCTATCAAAAACCTCACCATACCGCATTAGCACCAGGGACTGTGGGAGCAGCTGATTAGAGTGCTTAGGATGCAGGCTTTACTTAATGGTGTATGCCTGTGCTCCAAGCAGCCAGTTTTCTGCAACATATCTCCTTGTGCCCACTCCACCTTTCAACTTCTTGCACCTACCACCCACACCCAACTACCCAAACCAAACACTGCAACTAACTTCCCAATCAGCAATTTACAGCATGCCAAGCCACAGATGTAATTGAAATGGAAAAACTGGTTCTCCTGAAGCCTCTGTTTGTCATTACCTGACTCCCATCCTATTCATTGTTGAGGAAAAGAAAGCATTCCATGCTCTGCCCTCCCAACTTTCTCCCTACAAAACGGACCGTAGTGCCCTGGTCGGTGTCATGGCTGACCTGGTGCATTTCAGCCAATCCCCTAATGCGAACTGGTGAAAGCCAGCCCCCAAACAAAGGCCACTGAATTGATGCTCCTGTCCGAGCCTCAGCTGGATCAGAATTAGCCTTCCCAGGAGCAGGAGCTCACTGCGCGCTGCAGGAGTAGCGCTGTCATCAAAGCCAGTATATTATCTGGCCCGAAGGTAAGCCCCTGGGCTTTACGAAGTGCTTAGCTTGATCAGCTGCTTTAAAAACTTTGCCTCGATTGGAAAGCAAAGTTCCATCATTTATTTGAAAAAGATCTCATATGCTGCAACGTGTAATTGGAAAGCTACAATTTCTACAATTGCACCACCAGCATCGGAAATATTCTCATAGTTAACCACAGGGGTTAACATAAGCTAAAATGGCTGCTGCCTAATACTGGCACCTCCTTTCACTACCTACCCGACTACCAGATGCAGATTGGCTGACCTGGTGCATTTCATCCAATCTTGTAAATCCGGCAGGCGAAAGCCGGCCCCCAAACAAAGGCCACCGAACTAAGGCTCCTGTCCGAGTCTGTCGGAGCTGCAAAGACTGAGAGAACAAGGCCCGGTCCCTAACCTCGTACTCTTCCGGATAGTATCCCTGGTAACTGTTTGCCAACTATGCTCTAAAGTTTGTCTGTTTTCGCTATCTGTGCATGCCTGTCTCACACAAGTACTTTGCAGGTCCACGACAGACCGCATACCCTGGCCCAATAACCGCATCACCTTCACTACGTCATCCTGTGCCTTTCGCTCAGCCTAAAGTAGTTATGGCCTCCCCAATCTATGTGCACTGTTCTTCTTTCTAAAAATAAGAGTAGGCACTGGAACTGTTTCAATAGTCACATGTGCCACGACAACTACAGTCTTTCAAATCCATTGTTGCGACCGCTTGCCTATCCCTAGGGTATGGCGATGCCCTACCACCACTAACCTGACTTCTAGGTGTGCATAACATGGCGACTGGTCTACCTGCCCTTCTATATCCCAGACCATACTGCAGCACCCACTACTAACTGTATCTAGCCTACACGTGCCATTTGCCAGTCTAGCCTGCCCTTTAACTAGCACTGCATCTTCAGAGACTAATCACTATTGCCTCGCACGGATAGCCCACTGTCCCTAAGCAGCCTCTAGCATCTATACCATTAGACAATCTGCCTCTGACAGACAGCCTTCTCCAAGCGCTCTCAATGAACAGCGCTCCCAACTAATACGCACTCAGCCACAGCTTGCCATGGCTAATCTGCCTTTTAGCTTCAGTAGCAACGACTTGTGCTAAAAACCATCTAGTCACAACTCACCTTTATGGGCCACTGTTGCTACTGTTTCTGCTAAAAATTGTCCATCTGCATTCTGCCATTGTTGCCACTGATGCCAGTGTTTGTGCTAAAAGCTATTTATGTACAATTTGCCATTGCCACCACTATTGCCATTGCCTTAGCCTTTTTGGGCCATTGTTTTTGCTGAAAATGGTCTACTTGCATTCTGCCATCGCCGCCACTCCTGCCACTGCCTTTGCTATATATTGTCTACTTGCATCCTGCCATTGCTACCATTGCCACCATTGCTTTTAATAGACATTGTGTACCTGCTATCTGCCATAGTTGCTATGGTTTGTCGGGGTGATTTCCCGGGGGTCGGCAGGGCCATCCGCGGACTCCCGGGGTTGGGGAGGCCGCAACTCCTCCCACGTCCAAAAGGAGTATGAGGCACACACAAGAGCAACGAGTTACTGCTGTTTAATGCACAAAACAGACAGGGACAGGTTCTTGGAGCGTAGGTACCCAAGGAACATCTCACCCGTGATGGGCTTGCAGGCCCTTTTTCTAACCGGATGATGCTACGACGTGCGTCACTTGGGAAAGCTTGCCCCTAAACCTAATGCTACCTCGGTTTGGCTCCTCGGGTGGTAGGGTCAGTATGGATCAGTATAGGAGAAAATATTAGTGGTGGAGAAGACGTCAGGTGGTACGCTTGGGTCATCCCTAAAAATGGCTACATAGAAAGTGTTACATGGAGAAAGTTACTGATTGGTTGAATTATAGTGTCGTCAGTGATTAGCCCCTAGTATTCTGATTGGTTCATCCGTGAGACCCCAAGCCTGGGATCACTGTCGTTCCCAGCTCGCGATGTACCTGGTGTTGGCAACAATGTATGACTATGTGTCAGTGGCGAACAATGGACAGGTCTTACTACTGGGTGTTGGGTGCTCATTTCCCATTGCCGGTGGTGTCCCATTTGTAACTTTGTTGCTGCAATCTGGGTCCCAGACGTGAGACCCTAGAGCTTCTCTTGTCCTTGGAGCTTGGCATTGTATCAGGTCGGCCTGGTCACGTTTTGAGAGACCGTGGCTGAAGCAAATTACAGGGATTTGATTTGTATTTCTGCTCTGAGGAGTGTTTAGCATTGGCAGGTGTAACCTTGGAGCTGGGAGCGCGGCGTGTAGATTGCAACTCCGTGTCTTTGGCTGTGGGGATCCCCGTCAGGGTGTGTTCTGCATGATCAGCACTTTGCAGCTCGGTATGAGCTGCTCCGGGCCTAGGGACTCTGGTTTGCAGCCTACCTTGGCCTAGTCTATGGGTGGCGGCATACAGTCCATAACACAAGGGTCGTGAGGTGCGACTTGGGTCCTTATATATTAGTCCAACTACAGGGTGACATCTTCAGGGTTTTTAGTAGGAAAAAGCATCTGCAAGCATGTACACAAGCTCTTTTGGTGTCTTGCGTGTATGCGGTGCATTCGTTAGCCTATGTGATAAAATAACAACGATGCATGTGTGAGAGTGTGAGCGTTCCTCTACGTCATAGCACTGTCGTCATGTCATCTCTAACGATGGCGATATTGGTGGGTGACATCTAATGGAGTCTCAGCTCCACCCGAGGTCCCACCTTGTGCTTTGGATGACGCGCAGCTGGCCTGGGTGTGCAGGGCATGGCCACGGTGGATCTTGACATCTGGGGCAGCAGTCAGAGGGCTGAACTCATCCCGCAGTGGGTGATTAGGTCGTGACATCTTAAGCCATGGTCTTGATGAGAATCGGGGGAACGGATCGTCCCATTTTCCCTCTTCAGTCCCCCCTCTGGTCGACTTATTGACCACAAAATGATCCACTCTTTTATCTCCTCTTACTCGCCATACCTTCGTTATTCCTGCCAGGTGTCCGTATCGGTCCACGTGATCTTCAAATGACCAATACTTACACACACATCCACCACCAGGCTTGCACTAAACCCATTTTCCAACATAGCTCTTTGGGTTTCGTGGATTTTTAACTTTTATCGATGGCGGGCACAGGTCTGCTTCCATTATTTGTTGCTACAGCAGTTTGCGTTCCTTGATGATTATATCTGCATGTTTGTCGTCTTCAGCGGGCATTACCACGTGCATGCCTATCATTTCCTCTGTGGTACGCTTTGACCTTGTCATCCTTGGGTTTATCACCATCAGGGAAGCCATTCCAAGGATCATGGATCCTGCCACAACCCTGAGGCCATCTAACAGCCACGACAGCATCCAGGACCAGATATACGAAAACCAGCTACCATCCTTCTTTATCCCCTTTGCTTCTTCTTCCATCTTGGTATGCATCTTGGCCAGCTGTGATACTGCTGCAGATAGGGTGCCGTTGTCTTCGTCTTTTGCAGGAATGAACGTGCAGCATGAACTTCCAATTTTTGCACAAACACCTCCTTCCATTGCTGTTAGAAGGTCTAGCACAAACCTATTCTGTAGGGCCACCATACTTATTGCCCTCAGTTCCTCTTTGATTGTGTTGAATCCATTAACGGTGGAGTTAATCGTCATCATTAGCTCCCATCTTGTTATCTGTAGCCATTTTGGATTCGCATACGCCTGTACTCCTGGATGGATCACAGAGGAAAAGAACATTGTTGTTCTGCTAAATAGTCTGTATGCTGGTGGAATCTCACTCAGTGCTGTTTTTGACCTCCCCCATAGGTAATTTCCAGTGAGTGGTTCTCCTTGTCTTTTTACTCTGGATACTTTATTGTCTTTAGTAGCATCACTCCTTGAGGTGCTCCGTGCTTCTTCCAGGGACTGTTTCTTCCTTTTGTTTCCTTCGTCCATCTTAGGAAAATTCTGCAGGTTGATGTGTTTTTGCAGTACTACCAGGGATGGCAAGTTGACATGTACCATGGTACATATCCCATTCCATAATTGTGGTAAGCTGTTGTAAGCTTTTGTTCCGCAGGCCCAATACCGGTCCATCAGTACGGCTGTTCCTGCACCCCCACATGGATCTTTATTGTTCTTTTACATCCTTTCTTTATTCCAACATCAACTTCACCATCGTGCTGGTAACATACTGCACTCTTTGTCCATTCCTTGTAGCACTTGTTGTTTTCTTCTTGTACTGTCATTACTGATGATTTTGCCAATGTCACTACCTTGCTTCCTACAACTCCATCCACCCATTCGTTCTTTGTATATACTTTGCCATATATTAATATTAGTGGTCTTTCCCAGCACCCAGGTTCATCGCCAACCTCTCTTGCATTACACTTACATGGCAGGTAGTTCAATGTCACTTCTTTTGTGTCCCCCTTGTTGGGTCCGTCTGTTGTGTATTGAAGTCCTTCAGTCAGCTGCCAATAATTGTCATACATCAGGAGTGTCTTGATGAAGTTGTCTTCGTAGGGGTATGTTGACCTTTACTTCCACCTTAATGTTGCCTGTTTACCTTGAAATCACCCTTGTGTTTGAAATAATGCTAAATATAAAAGGCATTCTGCTGTTGCTGCTGGTACTTCAGTAGCCACAAATGTTCTCGAGGCGCTCATGGCGTATGGGATCAACAAGCACACATAGCAATTGTCCTTTGTCGTGTCCTTACCAATTTTGCACATGTGTTTATACCACATGATGTTGGAGACGTGTGCGGATTCTGTAAGATATGTGTCCACCCCATGTACATCTATATAAACACTACATTTACCTCTGTTTACGTTAGATCCTGTGCTACTTGTACTACCTGACACAGTTCTTCTTGCAGCCGTGGTAGGGGTAATGTTAGTATTGGGAATTGCAGTCATGTGAAAAGCATAATAGGCCTGCCAGACAGTGGCAGTTATCAGACCAGTGGTGAAAAATATCCACAACATCTTTATTACAGTTGCTATATCCACTGGCATTTTTATCTTACCTGTGCTGCCGTCCTGCAGCTACTTTACTTTAGATGATATAGGTGCCCACCTGAAAATCTCTAAAAAGTTGCATTATTTCTGTTAGTGTTTGTTATTCAAACTCTGCGCATCAAGGGTCATTTAATGCCCAGGTAAAAAAAGCTCCTCCCACGCCTTCCTTACCGTCCTATCTCTCAAGGCATGTAATGCTGCGTGAAGGTGTGGAAAAGAATGTACTATTAGCATGAGAAACGCATTATAATAGATGCATATTCTCCTGGGCCTTAGTACTTTGGCCTTTTTATAATGTATACCAATTGGTGTGACAGTGCTTCTGGGTTATCGTCTGTAGGTAGCATTTGCCCCTGGGCAGTGGCAAATATTTTTTGTCAGATATTTGCATATAACAATAACAATGCGCAATACCTGCATGTGCGAGACAAAAGAGAAGAGAGCATCCACGTGTTTACACAGTGTGGTGTATATTACAGATCTCTTCGACAATTTTTTTTTTGTTGTTGTTGGCAGGTGAAGCTTATTTTTCCAGTTTCTATTGGCAGTTTCTTAACGATAATAATTTTGTTGTTCTGGAATGGGGGCATATTTGGACTGCGACCTCGTAACCATGGGGTGGGCTATGGGTGGTTGGTCGTTTGTGTCTTTTGGGGTATCTGGCGCTTTGGCTGTGTCGTTGTTGTTAGTTGTAGTTGCTGAAGCGTTGGCCTTGTTGCTATAGGGATGGGGGCAGGTCAGTGCTTTGTAGGGCTTGATGTCGTGAATGTGTGTCCAAACATCCTTATCGGACAATTTGACAGCCCTAGGGGCCACTTTCTGGACTGTGGGTGGCCCCGTCAATCTAGGAGCGTTCCAATTTCTCCGATAATTTTTAAGGAGTACCGCCTCTCCTACTTTCACTATCCACTGTCCAGTCAGCTCTTGTTCCTTGTTGTTTGCTCTTTCCCATTGGTTGTGCTCTGACCCGCCCTGCGTCTGTTGAATCTGTTGAGAGATAAAAGCAGCACTAGTAACCAGGGAAGAGACATAGGGCCTCATTACACGGTAGGCGGTAAACCATGGCGCCATTAGCGCCATGGTTCATGCTGGTAATTTACCGGTACCGCTTTGGAGGAAAGGGAAATTACCGCCCTATTCCAAGGTTGGGAAGGCGGTAATTCCTTCTTCCTCCATTGCCCTTCCCCATTCCCATTTTTGCTCCATAGGGCATAATGGAAATGGGGAACGTGCTAAATTGCGGTACCGTAATGAGCTCCCTGGTCCCTTTGCGGGTTGGATTTTTAACGCCTGCAAAAAGCAGGCGTTAAATTCCCCAAACCGCAAAGGGACCTCGTAGTAAGGTGATAAGGATTTACCGGTACTGGTAAAATACTGGTACCGGTAAACCCTTACCGCCTACCGTGTAATAAGGCCCATACTCATGCATTTCTACACCAAAAACAGTACTTGCTGTATGACAATCAGTCATAGCCCTTGATGGTGATGTGAGGGGAAGGTGCATTTGGCGTCCGGTCACCACCACATGTGGTGTGAGGTGGTGGTCCGAACCTGGTTTATTCCTCAATTCAAACAGAGCCAGAGGAAGGCAATAGAGCCAGCTCTTTTTGGTTGTTTGTTGGATTTTAGCTATCACTTCTTCCAGGAGGCCATTGAGGCGTTCACAGATACCATTGGCTTGTGGTGATAAGCACAGGCAAATGTATGCTTTATCCCCAAAAGGGCAGTTACGTGCTGAAATAATTCATTGGCGAAGTGGGAACTGTTGTCTGACCTTAATACTTCGCAAACCCCTCACCTTGGGAAGACCTCCGTTACTAAAAATTCAGCTGCTCTAAATGAATCTGCATGAGAGAACGGGCTGGCCTCAATCCACCTTGAAAATGGGCATACTACTACAATCATGTATTTGTATCCTTGACATACATTGATCATGTCGACGTAGTCGGTGTGTAGGTGCATAAAGGGTCCTTCGTGCCGTGGTATTGTCACTTGCAGCGTGTGACCGGCCATAAATTGTTGGTAGGTGAGGCAATTGCTAATGAAATTTGCAACGTGTGAGTTTAGCGCAGGGCAGAACCATGATTCTTTTATTCGTGCTGCAATTACTTCTTTCCCTGTATGAGTGGGGTGGTGTAGCTGCGCCAGAGCTATTTATTGTAGGGCCAGGGGCATCACAACTTTCCCTGTGTTATTCTGTCTACATAGTGCATCTGTGGGGGACATAGTGCATCCTCTTTTAACCCACAGTTCCTTTTCTTCCATTGGAGCTGGCGTCTGCAGTTCCATAATCTATGTCTCTGGAATGTGTGTGTACCCATCCTTCGTTATCACCTGTCTTACCTTCCCTTTATCTTTTTGTTTTTCTTGGAGGTCCCATGTCTCGCCAAAGTACACAGCATATTTTACCTGTGCGTCTGCTGTTTCGTTTTCTCTTGATACTGGATCTTACCCACTAGTGTATGCCTGACACTTCACCAGTACAACCTCTGCTGGATATGCTATTACTTCTATTAGTTGACCCAGGAGGAGAGCATTCTGGAGTACCATCTCCTCACCCAAACCCTCTTCTGAGCCACTTTATCAATCCTGAATGTACCGTTGAGGTGGCATATGCACTATCAGAATATATTGTTAATCTTTAACCGTTGCTTTCTTCCAGAGCTATGATCAGTGCTACTAACTCTGCTGCTTGTGCTAAGTATTGTTGGGGTAATCTAACATATTTTATTGGAACGTATGTCCAATCTTCTCTCAATCGCACTACAGCTGCTCCAGGCCTCCTCACACCATCACTTTGGTCAATTGTTGATGACCCATCAATGTATAACACCTCACCCCCCTCTAGGACATTTTCTTCTACTTTTCTAGTGGATGAGAAAAATTCAATTGCATGTGTACAGTCGTATACATATTCTCCTTCGGCCACTTCCTCTGCTATGAACTGCGCCGGATTGACATTGCTACATCTTACTATTTTCAATTCAGGCCTAGAGAGAATAATCTCATACCCTGTTGCTCTCTGGGTAGTCAGTGTGGATTTTGGTTTGTTTAATATTGCATAGAGAGAGTGTTCCACGTATAGTGTGTTGAAGCAACCCATAGTAATGGATGATGATTTTTCTACTGCAAAAGCTGCTGCAGCCAAGTGTTGTTCGCACGGGAAGTGTCCCATCATTACTGGATCCAAATGGCTGCTGTAAAATGCTATTGGTTTGTGACCCATGCTCGTCTTTTGTGTCAGCACTGCCTTCATTACTGCACCATCGCAATGTGAGAATATGTAGAACTCATCATCATATTTAGGGGTACCTAGAACTTGTGCTGTTGAAATGGCCTCTTTGGGTTCATTAAATGCATCAGTCATCTCTATTGTCCATCCCAACTTTCTTATCCCCCTTTGTGCCTCTTTGAGAGCCTCTAATAGGGGTCCTATGTATGTGCTGTAGTCAAAAACCCATGCTCTGCAATAGTTGCACAGGCCAAGAAATTGTTGCAGTTCCCTTATCGTTTGTGGATGCGGTGTGTTCTTTATTGCTTGCGCTCTTTGTGGTGCAATGTTTCTTCCCTTTTGTGAGATGATCTGCCCTATGTATAGTACTTGCTCCTGACAGTACTGCAGTTTTTCCTTGTCAACCTTGTATCCTTTCTCGGCCAGCACTGTGAGCATCTTTACAGAGTTCCTTCCGCACTTTCCCTCAGTGGTGCGGCAGATGATGATATCATCCACATACTGCAGCACTGTGCTCTCCAGGTCGATGTTCCCTATGTCCATTTGTATTACTCTGTTAAAGATGGATGGTGACGCGCAGTGCCTCGGGGTATCCTAGTGTGTTTCCATGTTGTGTTGCGGTATGTGAAACTTGTTAAATCTTGTAAGTCAGGGTGCAGTGGTATTGAGAAGAATGCATTTTTCAGGTCGATCACGGTGAACCGCGATGCCTCTGCTGGTATTCCGCACAGTATTGTGGCTGGGTTAGCTGCTATTGGGTACTGCTTCCATAATGTGGTTAAGAGGTCTGAAATCTTGTATGAAACACCAAGACCCTCCTTTCGCCTTGCGCACTGGGTATACCGCAGTGTTGCAATGGTGATTCTGATGGTACCAATATTCCTCTTTCCACTAGTGCACTTATTGTTTCATAAATTCCTTCATCAGATTCTTTGGACAGTGGAAACTGCTTCACTCCGGGCAGCATTGCTCCCTTTTATAGCTTTATTTTCACTCCTCCAATGCTCATTATGCATCCCACATCATAGGGACTAGTAGTCCATAGTGAGGTGGGTACAGCTGCTAAGTCTTCCTCGTACAAGTCTGATTGTGTGGGGATGGGTGTTTCTAGTGCCATTGCCATTATCTGTGCCACCTCCTTGTAGGTCACTCTAAACTAAACATAGACGTTCATCTGGAACACCATCTCTCCATCTCCTACTTTGTCCGAGAACAGTTACTCGTCCGACACTTGCATCAGTCTGCATCCTTCAGCCACTGTTATTACTGCCCCCCCATGCTTTCCCTTCCCCATCCTGAGCGTGAACTGCAATGTAGTCTTCTGTTGCCACAATACTCTCGATATCCACTGATATTATTGCCCCTTCCTCCTCGCTAGTGGGCGTTTCTGGTCTGAAATGGCATGCTGCGGCCACCTCCACACCTTAACCTCAATTCCTGGTAGCCATGCTATGACCATGTCTGTTCCCTTGCTACTGTCTTACCACAGTAAGCTTGAAGTATGTGTCGTGTGGTGAGCATGTGTATGCCTGGTGTTGAGCATACTATTCCCTTGTCAGTGAAGGATATGGTCATGTTCAATCTGCTCATGATGTCTCTACCTAGTATATTTACTGGTGAATGTTTTGAGTATAGCAGTGGCAAAGATAGGTTGTGATCTCCAACAGATAAGGAAATGTTATCCGTAAAAGGAACCAGCCCTTAAGCCCCAGAGAATCCTTGAGTGTGCATGGCATCACCTGACAAGTTGAACGTCCCTTCCCTAATACAGCATCTAGTGGCCCCTGTGTCAACTAGGAAAGAAAATGTTTTGTCACCTATCGCCACCTTTATGCGTTGTTCCTCCGCAGGGTTAGGTGTTACCGACAGGATGGGACACAGCAGGTACGTCTGCCGGCTGTCCTATTGGGGGTATAATGAATGTCCGTTCCCTGTGTATGGGTTGTGACCCAGTATCGTCACTTTCCCTATTTGCATCTGTGGCATTGGCGTTTCCGTAGGTAGTTGTGTATTGTCTTGTATTTGTGTGAGCTGTTGTACCGTTTGGATGTGCTGTTGTTGTGCCGTCGTCATTTGTTGTTATGCTTGGTGTTGGGCTGGCTGGTGCTGTATTTGTTGTGTGGTGGGCATCACATATGTTTGATGTTGTGGTTGTTGTGACACTTGTTGTGCCCCTCCCTCTTGCTGCTCCATGTGTGTTTCACCCATTTGTTGTTGCTATGGTTGTTGGTAGTAATTGTGTCCCCCGTTGTAACCCTGTTGCCCTTGCTCTCCCCATCCCGCTTGTGTCAGTCTTGCCCTGCATGTGCATGATACGTGTTCTACTAGTCCGCAAGTCCAGCACTTTGGCGGCTCCCGTGCTTGCCACGGGTATCCTCCAGTGTTGTCTAAATACATCTGCTGTCCGCATTGGTTAAACCCTCTGAACCCTCCCCCTGTATGGTGTGCTGCTGGACCAAATCCCCTCCCTCTTGTTAACCCACCCCTCCCTCTGTAGTTGGTGGTGTAGCCGTTACCCATTGGTGTGTATCCACCCCCTATTGGTGGTTGGTATATGTTTTGTGCTGTGTTTGGGGGTGGGAGTGGCAATTGCTGGGTCATAATTGGTACTTGCTGTGACAGTGTGGCTGGTGGTCGTGCCTGTGGTTGTGGCTGTTGTGCAGCTGCTGGTGTCGGTGGGGCAGGGCTTATTATCAGTGCACCTTCCATAGCATATTTTGACAGTTTCTTATGGACCAGTTTTGCCTCATCTGCCTTCCTATTTTCCTCTTTCTGTTTCATCTTTTCTTGCCTAACCTACAATGGTGTACTATGGTTAACTGTATTTCTGGCTATGCTTTTGCTTCCATCCCTACCAATTTCTTCAACTGGCTCTGTACTGGTTCTGGGAGTCCCTGTATCAGTATGTGGTAAAAAATTGCTAATGTTTTGTCCCATGGCTCCCGCGTTTCCAGGCGCCACTTCTCCTGAATTTTCTGGATGTAATTAACAGGGTCCTCGTTCTCGCGCGTTTTGCGTGATGTTATTGCCCCTATGTCTGAGGTGTCTGGATATTGTACCCTCAGCGCTTGCCATAGTGCGTGTCTGCAATTTGCAAATGGTACCCCATCATGCGAGGTGTTACTGATGGTCACCCCGGGGAATACCGCCCTCTTCCAAATGTCATCTGCTGCGTCACCCAATATTGAAATTAATAACCTCTTGACATCTCCAACCGCTAACTTGTGCCCTGCAGTTAGCTTCTCCATTTCATCTATCCATTTTCCCGCCCCCCCGATCAAAGATGGTAGTCTACATTTAATATTCTCTTTGTCTGCATGCTTCCATGGGACGTATTGTGGCCTTGTCCCCCCTCTCTCTAATAATGGCAAATGTGTGTATTCTGTTATTTCCTCTGGCGTGCGTCTGCGTGGTGATGTGTGTGTGTATTCACTCTCTGTTTCCATGTCGGAAAATTCTTTGATAAAGCCAGTAAGATGTTGTGCATGCCGTGTGTCCCGTATGCCTTTATGACCTCTCCGTTGACCCGTTTGGTCCTTGTTTTGTGTGGTTGCTGATCCCTCCTGGGAGGTCTCTAAGCCTGTTGACATATGGCGTGTGCTGGGCTGGTGGCATCTTTGGTCGTAGTGCCCCTTCCCTTTGTGATATTTTACCGTCCCTTCCTGTCTTTTCTTCTTCTTGTGTCCTGCACTCCCATGATGACCCGCAGCCTGTGCGTGTGATGTATAGTTTACTTAGTCCTTCTCCACTCCTATCACTCTGTCCTCCGCAAGATCCCTCCTCCTCCTCATCACTACAGAAGTCATCTGAGAATGTCAATTTTGAGCGTGGGCGGCATGTTCCTCCCACTGTTACAGTTTCCAAATCTATATCTGTGTAGTCACCTGTCCCCTCCATATCTCCCCGTACTTGTGGTATCACTACCTCTTTACTACTACATGCATTGATCTTACTCCTAGGTGCTTGGCTGGTTCCTCTTAGCCCTTGATTACTTCTTTTGTCTCCTTCATTCTGTAACACCGTCCTTGCCCTGCAAAGTTCGTTCATTATCGATTCACCTGTCCTAGCACCCTCGTGTCTCTATCCTTGTCGCTCCACGTGCCGCCCTCTTTTGCCAATATACTCTCTATTATTCTCCCTTCCTCATACTTCCGTGCGCTCTCTGATATAATCTTCTTCTTCCATAGTGTCATCTCCTTGTCGTTCTCTTCCCATTCCTCTTCTTTCCTCCTGATCTCCTGTTGGTCCATATATGCTATGCTTTCTGCAATCCCCCTTGTGCGGTCCTCTTCCCTTTTCCTTCTCTCTTCCTCTTGCTGGTTTAAGCCCGCTCATGCCTTCATTCCTTCTCGTATCTTCGCCTTCCTCTCCTGCTCTTTTTGCTCAAGCTGTCTAATCAATACGCTTTGCACCACTCTTAGCTCTGCTAGTTTTGCCTCTAACACCTCCTACTCTTCCTTCGCCATGTTTCCCTCTTCCCTGGTATTTACCTCGCTCCCTTTCTGAGTGTGTCCTACCTCTTCCTTATCTGCCTTTTTTATCACCTTCTCCTCTTCTCCTGTTACCGTCCCCCGAATCTTCAATAACACCTGTGCTGCTATCCACTCGTCTGGTCCTATATTCGCCAAATCTATTTGGGTTTTGTTTGGGCCTCGCAATATCACCCATGTCTGTGTGGTTTCTTTTGTATTCTCTGCACCCAACCCCTTTTGATGGTTGTCTTCTGGAGCGTATATGGCGGTGGGCTGTATGCATGGTTTGAGTATCCCTCAGCAGCTGTTAACTGTGGTTGTGTTGCTTCTCTTAATTCCCTCATTGGAAACAAACCTTCCATTTCTTTATTCACCTCTTTAATTGGGGGTGTCTCTCCCTCACTTTCCTTTTTTATTTCTGCAATGTGTATGCCTCTTCCTCGCTCTTCTCAGCACTGGGACGAGCTTGGGGTGCGCTGCACCCTTCCCCCTCAATTTCCTCCTCCTTCTTCACCTCCTGCATGCTCAACATCCCCGGTGTATACCCATGAAACATTTTCCAGAGGTTAAAAACCTCTAGGTGGCTTGCTAACTTCTTACCCTTATAGGTGTTATGTAGGTATGCTAGCAGTGAATGTTGAGTGGTCATGTCAAAGCTGCCGTTGGGCGACCACGGTATCCTAATCCTGTCATCTGTCCCTTGAGTCCATTCAATACTGTACTTTACTATTTTATCTCTGTGCGGTATTAGTGTTGTGATGTGCTGGAGTGGTGTTGTTAATGTGCTGGCTGTTTATCCTGTCCCTATCCTGTAATACACAGACATTTTGAAATGAGCAAATTATTACTGCCGTTACCTGGCCCCGTAGTTTGGGGACTTCCGACTGCAAGGAAAAGCAATGTTGTTATTACAGTACTTTCGTGCTGGCCACCACCGCCCTCCTGTAATTCACAACGCTATGGCCACCTTGACACCCCTCCTTTCAGAGCTAGGGCCCCCTTCGACCTGTGGCGTGCAAGGCCTCCTGCGTCCTCGCGTGCAGTGAGGCAAGCTTTTGAGCTGCCCCTCCTTCTCACTTCTGCCGCTACTTGGCGCGCCAGTGATATTCTTCTAACCCCCTCCTCCTCTCTTTCTGTCTGTGCGCAGTGTATGCGTGTCTCTACCCTCTCCCACAGATCGCACAGATCGCACCGCTGCTCAGCGTGACCCCTTTGGTCGAGGACATGCTGGCGTTCTCCGTGCGCGGCCGCCTCTCCCCCTTCACCCCTCCTTAGCCATGTGCTGTTGGTCCAATTACGCTGAAGAAGACCGCAGTGTCCTATGCAACCCTATGGGTGATGTCATCATCTAGTACAACGGGTTACCGGTACGTGCAGTTGCAACATAAAAATGCGTGCCAATTTTGACAATGTTATTTCCCACAATCCCGACAGCTTTCTCTCCTATCGCACCCGGAGTGGAGTATTCATTAATCACCTTCGTTATTATAATTGTGCTGCAACCGCTGCATCGTCTCATGTGTGATACGCCCCCTCCCTAGGGGGGATTAACCAGCCAACTATCTTCCGCACTGAGAAATAATCTATCTACCTCTTGCAGGAATATGCCATCTATTCTCCGAGCTAAAACACTCAATTAATAGAATCCTCATCTATTCATCGGACTACAATGCCAACTCATAGGAATGCCGCATGCCCTGTACAGCTGTCCGTGATCCAGACCAATCAGTACGATCCACCAGTCAACACGTGGGAGCTCGAAGCCTCACCCAGCACGCTCTGTAACACCAGAAGGGAAGGCCTTCCTTCCGTTCCCCACTACAACTTACATATCGATCACCGCTAAATGACCAAAATCTTTTCTTAACACACTGTAAAACCACCCACCACCCTGTTCACAATCCCTCCCGCCACCCGCACAACATTACACTGCTGGTTGCATGTGCCATACTCACATCGGGCTCTCGCCTGCCGGTGCCGCTCAGCTGCGGGCACCCCTCCCAATCAGCTCGCCGGCCTCCCCTCATTTGGACCACGCCTGGACACTCACCAACCGCGGGCAGGACATTTCTGAAGTCACCTCCCGACAGCCAATCTCTGGATTGCCCTGTCCGGTCGTCTCGCAGTTCCGCAATGGTCCTGCAGTCCTCCAAAGGGGGCCACATTGCAGGGCCACATTGACGCAAGCGGTCGCGCTGTGATCTACCTCTATCTCAGCAGTGCCTCCAACTTGTCGGGGTGATTTCCGGGGGGTCGGCAGGGCCGTCCACGGACCACTGGGGTTGGTGAAGCAGCAACTCCTCCCGCGTCCCAAAGGAGAATGAGGCCCACACAAGAACAATGAGTTTCGGCTGTTTATTGCACAAAACAGACAGGGGCAGGTTCTCGGAGCGTAGGTACCCAAGGAACATCTCAGCGGTGATGGCCTCGCAGGCCCTTTTTCTAACCGGATGACGCTACGATGTGTGTCACCTGGGAAAGCTTGCTCCTAAACCTTACGCTCCCCCGGGTTGGCTCTCCGGGTGGTAGGGTCAGTATGGATCAGTATAGGAGAAAATATTAGTGGTGGAGAAGAGGTCAGGTGGTACAATTGGGTCGTCCCTAAAAATGGATACATAGAAAGTGTTACATGAAGAAAGTTAATGATTGGTTGAATTATAGTGTCATCAGTGATGGTGCTGGCAACAATGTATGACTGTGTGTCAGTGGTGGACAATGGACAGGTCTTACTACTGGCTGTTGTGTGCTCATTTCCCATTGCCGCTGGTGTCCCATTTGTAACTTCGTTGCTGTAGTCCGGGTCCCAGACGTGAGACCCCAGAGCTTCTCTGGTCCTTGGAGCGTGGCATTGTATCAGGTCGCCTTGGTCACGTGTTGAGAGACCGTGGCTAAAGCAGAATTACAGGGATTTGATTTGTATTTCTGCTCCGAGGAGTGTTTAGCAGTCAGGGTTTGTTCTGCATGATCAGCACCTTGCAGCTCTGTTTGAGCTGCTCCGTGCCTGGGGACTCTGGTTTGCGGCCTACCTTGGCCTAGTCTATGGGTGGTGGCATACAGTCCATAACAAGAGGGTCATGAGGTGTGACTTGAGTCCTTATACATTAGTCCAACTACAGGGTGACATCTTCAGGGTTTTTAGTAGCAAAAAGCGTCTGCAAGTATATACACAAGCTCTTCTGGCGTCTTGCGTTTCTGCGGTGCATTAGTTAGACTATGTGATAAAATAACAACGATGCATGTGTGAGAGTGTGAGCGGTCCTCTACGTCATAGCACTGAGTATGTTCTTCGTGTGGGTTGGTGTGTGTCTGATCCAGGTGCTTGGTGGCACGTGTGTATTTGTCCGTTGGCTATGTCGTCATGTCATCTCTAACGATGGGGATATTGGTGGGTGCCGTCTAATCGAGTTGGTCCATATGGTCGGTCTCAGCTCCACCCGAGGTCCCACCACGTGCTTTGGATGACGTGCAGCTGGCCTGGGTGTGCGGGCGTGGCCACAGTGGATCTTGACTTCCGGGGCAGCAGTCAGAGGAATGAACTCATCCCGCGGTGGGTGCTTAGGTCGTGATGTCATAGGCCATGGTCTGGACGACAATCGGGGGAAGGGATTGTCCCATTTTCCCTCTTCAAGTTGCCATTGTTTATGGCATTGACTGTCAACCTGCCACCAGGTACCATCAGTAACGGCCAGTGCTAATAACTGATTAGGCTTAGCTCACCTTTGTGTGCCACTGCCAGCACTGTTCTGTTCAACAATTGTCTACCCTCAGTCTGCAACTACAGGACACTGCTACTATGGTCTTTCCTAAACCGAACTAGCCACAAGCTTGCCATTACTAACCTACTGTTGCTAAGCTAATTTATTTAATCCCAGTCCAACACTTATAACCCACTGACTCCTACTCTATCCGAATAACTATGCTTGCTAAAAACGTGCCAATCTTAGTCTCTTCCGTAGAGCTGCCGAACCCCTAGTGTTAGCTAAGCTACTATCATGCCCCATCTACCCTACTTAACAAATTCAGTATTAGGCAACACCTAGATCCCTTATGGACCCATCAAGTCTAGGCAATCGGCCCTGTTCAGCAGGTTTATTCAACCAGGTAGGGAACGGCCTCGCTTGTCTAAGATGAATCCGATGCCACCCCCTCCCATGCCCAAGCATCCCCCTTCCCTGCACCAGCGCTCCTACTCCATACTGCCATACTAACCTTTACCCAGGGCAGTGAGACTGCAAGTATTATCACCTCGGATAGCCCCCTCCTCACGTGCCCCATTGTAGGATCCACAAGGAGATCTAGACTCTCTTCTCGGACTGGCCCCCATTACAACCGAGGATATACCATGGCCCCATCTCCATCTGTCCACTCCTCCACTCAGCATAGACCTCAGCAACCTTCGATACCCAACACACCCATACCTCACCACTACCCAAAAGGTCTACTCCTCCTATTCTAGCACACCAAGCTTCACCCACAACTGACAAGGAAAAAAGAAATTGGATCACACCAACACCTCTTTACACCGGAAAGGTGCCTTTATCAGCGCAAGATCAATCACAGCCCACACCCTTGACATTGCAGACCTCATCAAAGCTAATTATTTAGACATCCTTGCAGTCACGGAAACCTGGCTCCACACGGCCTCAGGCCCCACCCTCTCATTAGCCATCCCAGAGGGATACCCAATCTATAGGAAGGACAGAACAACTGCCAAAGGAGGTGGAGTAGCTCTCCTGGCCAAAAACATCTTTGATATAAGACTATCAGCAGAATTCCCCTTCCCCTCCAGCGAAGTAATCACCTTGAAAATTGCCCTTGCGCTTACTTGCACCCTGACCCTTCATATTGTCTGCAGACCCCCAGGTCCTAAATCCACTTTTGGAGATTACATCACCTCTCTTTTGGCATAAATATGAAACCTCATTCCAAAGCCATCATCCTAGGTGACTTCAACCTCAGCTTGAATTATCCCCTTGACACCCATGCAGGCTTCCTGCCCAACTCTGTGAAAGCCCAAGGGTTCATACATTGCATCTCCTCCCCGACTCATGAAAAAGGACGTACCTTAGATTGGCTTGCCAACAATAATTGTGCCACCGACAACCTAATTAACACTGCATCTCTTTGGTCAGACCATAACACCGTTATCTTCTCTACTACTATAATGACTAAACCCATCAAACATACCCTTCTCACATCTACTCTACGGTCTATAAGTAAAAAAAATATTAATCATGACAACATGCTACCCCCCCTTGTCACCAGTAACAAATACTACCCAGTCCTCCAGATAAGATTTTGAGGTGGGAGTATTTTATTCCCTATTTTTAAACTTTGAGAGTAAATGTGATTTTAAGAGAGTAAAAATTACTTTTCTCCCTTGCAAAACTGTATTGAAATCATTACTATGCGTCTGCTTTCTGCATTGTGACAGAATACATATTTCATTATTTCTGTAAGGTCTGGCCATTTGATCTCTCTCTGTATATATTTAAATGTTGAAATCACAAAAAGCTAGCCAATTACATAGTAAAGCAAAGAAGAATTGAATTGTGTGTTTTGAGGTACGATAACAGAATTGTCTTTTGATGTTTAATGAAAGTCCTAATTTCCTAGAGCTATTACTACCTAATGATATGCCAATGTTATGATGCAACAGTGCAGAGAGGCAAGGACTCCATGCTAAATTCTATATCTAATCTAATGGTCAAATAGTTATTTATATAACACTTTAGGCAAAGCACTGTACATGGAACATATTTATCACAATTATCAACAAACCAAAGTCAATACTCCTTTATCGACCTTGAAAGGATGAAAGGCTGAGTTGGCCTTGCAGGGATTCGAACCTGCAACCTACAGATCACGCACGGAATGCAGCAACGAGTGGTGCTCATCCTGCTGAGCTATATTTGCTAACATCCTTCAGAGGTCGGTTAACTTAGTATCGACTGAGGTATAATAATCACAGTACTTCGATGTTGGAAGAACCATTTATGAAGCACTACATAACGTTGATTGGATTATCACAGGGACAGGTTTTGCTGAGTTTCTATTTCAATTACCAATTAAACTTGAATTTGTTTGTGTGTGAACACCGCTTGCATTTCCTGGAGGGTCAGGTTTTGGATGTTTTAATTGTAGTCTTGAAGATTTGAGAGACTAGAACACCTGCGATTGTCATTACACCAATCACTCACCCTTGAGCAAAGACTCAGCAGCCACTGACCATTTATAGTAATGCACCCCATTGACTGCAAGGCTGAATGGATGTAAACTGGACTGTGCCTAGTCAACTTTTTACACACTATTTTTATAATTAGAGTGTAAATTAAATTAGAAGTGTAAAAATGATGTGCCTCCGCATGATTATGCACACAGCACCGGAACTCTGAAAAATACAATTGTGCAATACTGGTTTGCTTTCACTGGAAAAAAAATATAATTTGTTACAAAATATTGATTCTCAATTGGAACTTAGTTTTCCATCTTATTAATTATGCAATCCTAACATTATAGTAAAACAAATATGCACAGTGCTTCTGTTTGCTCCATGAGCATCTACACACAGCACAGCAGAAGCTGAATGGAAATAAACCATTCCTTTTATCACAGTGTGCAGTTTCTTTTTTTGAAAGTCTTCAGAGAAATACATTCTGTTTCAGAGGTGGCTTCAATTACATCCATGTAGATCAAAATCAAAAGCAGCCTTCTGGTTTCTGTCAGGTAACCTGACCTTTGCACTGCCCTCTGCTCTAAACCTGTGTGTAAATGTACACAGCAAAATAATAAAGCTGCCATATTTACAAGATTTTCATGCTTAAAAAGGACTAGTACGCACCTTACCTGGAGGCCTGACTACCCACCCCTACATTTATCCATCATTATTAGTGACCCGTTTCAATAAAACTATGTTAGCAGCCCTTGACAAAGTTGCCCCACTGAAATCTAAAAAAGCTAAACCAATAGCGCATGTTAACCCTTGGTTCACCTCAGACCTGCATACCCTGCGAGCGACCAAAGGTTCTGCCGAAGTAGCCGGTTAAAATCACCAACATCTGCAAACAAAGCCCTCTTTCAAGCACTAGCAAATGACTATAAGGAAGCAATCATTAAAGCTAAAAGTGACTCCTACAACCAGAGAGTCCAGAATGCTCAATCAAGCTCTAGAGAATTATTTGCCATTCTCCGTGAGCTGGAATCACCAGCCCCCACGACCAGCCATGCTATCAAAAATCAGCAATGGTGCACCAATGTGCAAAATGCCCTTGTGGATAAAATCCATCTTCTGCAAAACAAAATTGAAATTAAGGAAACAAAACTCAACATTGACTCCTGCCCTCGCACCATCACCCCAACTATAGCACCACAAGTTGCCCATAAATTTTTGTTCACACCCGTGTCCACACCTGAACCATCAATATTATGAAATGATTAAAACCATTGAGATGTAAAGGTGGCACCTGTCCCACTACCTTTATCAAAGAATGTGCCAACGAGCTGGCACCCTTCATCACCACACTCATCAAGTGTTCATTTGCCTACAGCTCAGTACCTGATGACCTAAAAGAAGCTTGGGTACTACCCTTGCTAAAATAAATCACATTGAACCCTAACATACCAACCAATTTCAGCCCTATCACTACAATACCATTCTGACAAAATAAATCCTTGACTGTGTAGTCTATTTACAGATCCAAAAATTCCTGCAATCTATCAATCTACTAGGCCTGAGACAATCCGGTTTCAGACCTGGTGTTGGCATGGAAATGGCACTTCTGGACTTAAAAACACATATGGACCAATTTAAGGACAGAGGAGACTTCTGTATCCTCCTCCTGCTAGATCTATCCGCAGGTTTTGACTTGGTTAACCATAATATTGTGCCTCCATCTAGAAACACCTGTTTATTTCTCGCCTGAAGCCATCAAATGGATTGAATCCTTTCTTTCCAATCGTACCATGAGGTTCTTCTCTGCCTCATTAGCAGCCCCACCAGCCCCAGTAACATGTGTGTCGCCTACATTATATAATGCTCTCACAAATCTCCTATTTGACAAGTTCGAAAAAATGGTGTCACGTATACAAATTATGCGGACGACACCCAAATACTCGTTCCCATCACAGGGTATTACGACACCAATTCAAACAATCTTAACAAAATCTACCTCGCTATCCAGGCTTGGATGGACCAAAATGAGTTATGCCTTAATGATGACAAGACTGAGTTCATCTTAATTGGGAGCAAGTCTAAGTTAAACAACCTATCACAACAATACAAATCCTTTAACATTGATGGCAATACTATCAACATTGTTAATGAAATACAAACTCTTGGGGTCTACAATTACTCTTCACTCACCTTAACAAGACAGGTCAATGCCATTGTCTCATCTTCTGCCTATACGTCTAAACTAATTAGAGCCAGCAGACCCTTCCTTTCGGCAGACAATAGCAGTACCTTGGCAAGAGCACTGATCCTTTCTAGGATCAATTGCTCTAATTCTCTTGTTGCGGGATCCAATACTAGAAACATCAGAAAACTCAAAATATTACATTATAATGCTATTAGAGCTGCCTTGAATATACCTAAAAATGAACATATATTGTCAACCAGACAACACATTCACTGGCTCCAGTCTAAAACAGGATCAAATTTAAAATCTTTTCTCTCACCCACAAATGTCTCTCCAACAACGCACCAGCATACCTGAGCAACCAAATTGCCAAAACCCATTCTAATAGACCTACACAGGCCTCATACTCTAATCTCATTGTTACACCAAGATTTAGGAGACAGAAAGCAGGTGGTTCTAGCTTCCCTGTGGTAGCGGCTAAACTGGGGAACTCTCTGCCCCTATAACTGAGAAATGACACCTCCCCGTGGTCATTCCAAAAAAACCTAAAAACTCGGCTCTTCAGTTTAGATTCCCAGCAATATACAATGGTCCCAGCCAAAATAGCCTATTCCATACTTAGTGCCAACTCTCATAGAGACGATAAATATGTAATTCCAATATCGTACTAGAGCCCGTAACCCTAAGTACCATATGCTATGCCTGTCACACATTCATGATGTGCCATAACTGCTCATTTTGCAATGTTTGTCGGATATGTAGATATGTATACTTGTATGATGTGAATACATGACGTAACACACTTGTATATAAAGAACCTCACCGCTGTAACCAATTTCTTAAGTTCAGCGCCTAGATGCCTCTGGGCTACGTGCACTTTATAAATGTTCAAATAAATAAATAAATTAAAGAATCCCACTACACCTTGATATATTAACTTCACATTGGGCCATTAACTCCTGGTGTCGCCTGCCAGGGAAAGAGATATTGAATAAAAAGATAAAAATAAGTAGGGCACACCTCATGGTGGTCCATCTGGAAATGACAAGTAAAGTGTTGAAACATGGTCAAACAGGGAGTACCAGTAGAGCCATAACCTTTCTATCTATAGGTATTATTGTGCGAATTGGCCCATTGCTCTGCATCTTTACAATGTGTGCATCCACAGGCACAGTGCCCTTTTTTTTATCAGGAGAGCATGCCTTCCTTGACCATTTTATTTATTTAATTTATATAGCTTGCAAACAGCCCAAGGGCATTGAGGCGCTGTTCCTTGCAAGAGCTTAGTTACAGGATTACAGAAGTGGTAGCACTAGTAGGCCGCATTACAAATCAGTACAGAGCTACAAATTAGTACATAATTCCATCAGTACAGCTTGTGCGATGGGTCAGAGGTTGGTGTTCAAGTCTGATAGAATGGGCCTTATGTGAAGAGGATGGTTTTCATCTCTTTATGGAAAGAGATGAGGGAAGCCTCACCTCGCAGCGTGGGAGGGAGGGCATTCCAGTGTGTGGGTGCAAGATACAGGAAGCTGGATCCGCCTGTGCAGGGTCTTTTTACTAGGGGAACACAGGGCATGTTGGTATAGGGTGATCTGGTTGGTCTTGTGGAGGATACGGGGTGGATCCTTTGTGAGAGGTAATCAGGAGCAGTGAGGTGAATGCACTTGTGGGTCAGTGTAAGGGCTTTGAAGATGATTCTTTCCTTTATTGGGAGCCAGTGAGCTAGTGTCCTGTCCTCAGAGATGTGTTCTCTTTCAGCAATGCCTTGGGCTGCACAGAGAGCACTATTCTGTATGACTTGGAGCCTCTCCAGGTTTTTAGTGGAAGTACCTAGAAAGAGTCTGTTGCAATAGTCTAGCCTAGAGCCAGTAACGAAAAGTAAAGGCACTATGGCATGATGTATAGTTTTCCCATCAGAAATTAGAATATCTATCACAAGCAGCCACAGAGTTTTCTCTCAGCACAATTATGCACATGGAATACACATAAGAAAGTTGTATTTTGTTTTTTCACACAAAGAAGACATGTAGTAGAGTTTAAAAAGAGATAATATTCTGTTAGAAAATGTACCCATTTTATTAATTTATTTATTTTTAATTGAAACAACTATGGAAGAGAAGAGAGCTTAAAAGCTGGAGGACAGAAGTAAGAAGGGGGCTGGCAAGAGAAAGAATGGGTGGAAGAAGGGTGAGAGGAGAAGAGGAAATGTAATGAGTTTTGGTGCTGGCTGGCTGTGTGCTGTAAAACCACAGTCTGGTTCAGGAGCCGGAGACAGTGGAGAAAGGACAGAGATGTGGGAGATTATCGGAGCTGACAGTGGGAGAGAGATTGCCTGCGTCTCTGCCGGCCATGCAGACAAAGTGGTGCTAAAATCTTGGTAAGCATAAGTGACAAAACAAAGAGAGAAATATCTTATAAGAAATAACATTATCATAATAAGTGAAGAGTCAAATTAGGCACAAAGGGGGAAAACCCATGTCTTCTTCATACACCAGAGAACTGAGGTATTTTCCTGTGTGCGGTTAGTCTCTTATTGGAAAGTAGGAGTTTGCAGCTCTGCTAAAGTAACAGTTCTATTTAAAGGTTGCATGTAAAAATGCATGTGCTCTGCCAGTCTTGCTAAAAGGGAAGCCAATTTTACTGGGCGTAAAAAAGGGCTCATTGTTTTGGGGGGGGGGGTTAAAAAAAGTATTGGCCAATGTACTATGGATTTACTATGGATTTAAACTGCATTTTGCTAAGCTGTATGTAAGCTGTATGTAGACATTTGCTCCTATTTCTGGAACATGTTATGAGATCCAACGCTGATGTTTCATCTGTGTTTGTTTTGTTCTGTTTTGCTAAATGAAGATAGATGAAGATAAATGCCAGAGAGCATTATTGTGAGCCATGTGTGGCCTGTTGTTGTGCGGTCTGTTTGTTTCATGATACATAGAGTGTGGAGCCTGGTGTGTTTGTACTGTCAGTGGCAACATATTGGGTGCTTAGCACAGCACTAGGTATGGGATTGTCCTAGCCAAAGCATCCCATTAAAAAGGGTATAATAGCGAGCTAATTTCCCATGCTTTAGCAAACATAAATTAGAGAAACACATTGTTGCACATTGTTGCACACTCCTGCTTACAGATGAAAGGGGCCTAAAGATAAAATTCCCTGCAGATTCTGGTGGAGAATGCGGGCAAGATTTTGGCTAGGTGCAATTGATAGGTGTTGCCTTTTATAGTGTGTTCATACTGTGTTGTGCTGGGTGCACTTTAATTATTATTTTAATTATTCTGTTTGAATTGCTTCAGTGGCATTATGCTTAAAATAGCGATTGTGTAGGGGGACTTTGAATATTTCTCAATTGTTTTAGTGGTATTGTGTGAACATAAGCGCACTGCAAGCATGACAGAAGTTCAAATTGCTGACCTTTGCACAAATGCAGAAATGAAGCTTTATGCGCTGGCAACACGGATCTCTTACACAATCTTGGGTTGGAGATAAAGGCTAGCTCTGGACTAGATAAGGATCTCCTGAGGAGCTAGTTGCAGAGGGAAGTGTGTTACAAACCTGCCTATTAAGACATTTCCATTCCGAGAACAGCCAAAGGCAAACAGATTGCATAATACGTCTGAGAGCAAAGGTGTGGCTTGCTTTACATAGGCTAGTTACATAGGCTAGTTGAACTGAGAACAAAGGATAATGCAGCATTACGAAGTGACTTGGTAACTATGCGTGAGGAAATGTTATAATTAGAAGAGAGCTCAAAACAGGGAGAACCCAGTGTGCAGTTACAGACCAAATATGACAATTTGAACGGGCAATTTAAACAGAATGAGAGGCCGTTGTTGGAATGTGGGAGAGAGATTGATCATCACAATATACTGGAAGCTGTTAAAAATAGACAGAGATTTTGCCTTATCAGAAGTGCAGGCATTGCTCAAATGTAGTAATCGGTCTTCTAGGGAATTGCATGAGTTGGAGGATGAGAGTTTTAGACTAATGTTTGAAAATGACAAAAAGCTGGAAGTGATCAATAGTTGCAAGATGCAGATTACTGAGATGGATGAGTTAATAGTCAATTTGAGAAAAGAAAACTCTGCATTCTATAAAGAGACACAAGAGCTCCATGCACAGCGTAAAGAGATGAGATGACATATTTTCAGATGTTAGAAGCCCAGAACTGTTCTAAAAATCCCAAGGGCAGAACAGCATTGCTTTCACTGGATTTTCATTCAGCAAGAGTTGTATATACTCCATGTAATGCATTAAAAATCATATACAATATCAAGGGTTTGATCAGACCATTCAAGAAAGATTCAAGTATAAACATTGGGGAACACCTTGAAGCTGTTATTGAGCTATTCCAGGCATTGGGCATCCCCAAAGCTCAGTATACCATATTCATTCTACTCATCATGGACCCCAGCTCTGCTAGCTTTATACAGAGCATAAATGAACGGGGGAATTTACCATGGGATGACTATGAAAGAGAAATTAGGAAACAATTCTAACCATATCACTCCATCTAAAATGCCTAAAAAGGCAGCAAATACCTGACAGCTCTGTTAGATGATTCGCCATGCCAGTTCTTGCAGAACATGAAAAGAGCCTTTTCACGTTTTGATGTGGCCTATGACATTCATTCAGCAAAATTCAAAACCACTTTTCCCTGAGGTAGTGTCCCAGCTAGCTTGTTAGTTCAATAGAGAACGAAGGATTCTCGAGAAAGCTACTAAGATCTATGAGGTAATTTCTCATGAGAAGAATGAGGATAAAAAGAAAGAATCCAAACCACAAAAAGCTAAGAATCTACCCCTGCAGTGTTAGAGATGAAGTCTGGTAAAATGCATTTGAAGACTGCTCAAATAAAGAATGACACACCACATAATCAGATTGGCATGGCCATGCAAGGGAAGGCAGCACCATCACAGGTCACTGTGTTTCAATCTCCAGACCCCAGAGACAGAAGCTTGTTTATTAGTCTTAGGTACCTTGGTAATTCACCAAAGGTCGGATTTTTCTATGATATGCTGGGGCATATTAACACCCAGAATTAGATGTATAATGGGCCATACCAGACATTGGGGACCCAGAGTAGATTTGACCCTGCCACAGTGGTATATCACAATCAGGTAAGACCAACGTATGTAGATAGGTTACATTTGTTGATTTCCATTTTCAATGAACCTATGTCCCTCACAGTTATGTTCAGTCCTCTCCACAGGTAGACCATGGACAGAGGATGGTCACCCCACAGACCCCGCCTACTCTGTCCTGTGAATTCAGGGGAAACACAACCAGAAATCAATCTTCTGAAAGGAGACAAAACAGGCCTGATCAATTTGAATTCAACCAGTATGGACCTAGAGCATAGCGGGATGAGTTTAGAGCTATGAGCAGTTTCCTGTGCTTAGAGGCACAAGTGAAAATGCTGGCTGAGCTGATAGGAAAACTGCAAAGAAGAGGAGAAAGATCAGTTCAGGAAAATATTCATGGAATTCAAAGAGGTATTTGCCAAAGACGCCTATGATTGTGGGCACACTGATTTTCATGTTGCTACACTGCCAGAAGGGAATGGTAGGGAGCCTGTATTTGTGCAACAATATAGTCTACCTTTGGCTTGTTAAGAGTCCTCTGCAGAAATAATCAAACATTAGAACCCAGAGGAATCACTAGACCTATCCATAGTACCTCAAGCACCCCTTTATTAGGTGTGTGCAAGCCCAGCAGTCAATGGTGTTTGTGTGCAGACTTGAGAGAACAAAATAAGAGGGTACCTGTGTCAAGGTGGCCACTTCCATTTATTGATGAGGGCCTTACGCAGATTCATGGGTCAAAGGTATTAACCACTTAGGATTTTACAGCAGGGTATTGGTGTGTGCTTCTAGCCGAAGATATACCAACTGTATTTGACTTTTCGTTTAATTGATTACAGTATGCATGGATTTGTACTCCTTTCGGGTATGTCAATAGTGGAAGTGAGTTTGTGATCTTCCTGAATAAAGCAACCCCAGATGCAGCTGAGTGAGGAAGTGTAATCTATGTGGATGATGTCCTGAACAAAAATAAAGACATAAACAGCCACTTCAATGAAATTAGGCATGTGCTCAGCCAGTTGCAAAAGGGTGGGGAAAAGGTGTCATTGCAGAAAGCACAGTGGTGTAGAAGAAGTGTATATTTTTTGGGACATGAAGTGACAGAACAAGGGTTAAACCCACAGAAGAAAAAGGTTTAGCTATCCAAAAATTAAAAGATCCCACAAATCTGAAGGGTCTGAAGAGTTTCTTAGGGCTACAACAGGAAATGTATTGAAGATTATGTAGTAATCACACAACCATTCACTAAATTGCTGAAGCAGGGAGTGCCTGGAAATGTGGAAAGGAGCAATGTGAGGCAGTGGCCAAGTTAATAAAAGCCCCATGTTGAGCTTATCCAAAGAAGAACCAATATTTCTTTCTAGAGATAGAGTTCACAGATCCTTGCATGTCAGCAATTTTATATCAAACGCATGAGTCAAATAACAAAACCATTGCATATGCAAGCAAAGCACTGTCACAGGTAGAAACACAATTTAGTGAATGTAAAGGGGCGCTGTTGACCACTGTGTTGGTACTGAAACATTTCCGCCCGATTATTCCGAGGCAGCGGGTGATTGTTGAAACTAATCATCAGACTCTGCAATTCTTGCAGAGTAAAAAGATCACCTATGGGAACTTAGCTAAGTCAAAAATCATATAATGGACATTGGCATTGCAGGGATTCCCAGTGGAAGTTACACATGGACAAAATAAAAAGAGCCCAGCGGCCCTGGGCTGGCAGACTTACATGAGTGCGCAGTTGTGAGTGCTACAGATGACGCAGAGTTAGAAACAAATCTGTCTAATTTGAGCAATCCTCACACAAGGCGTGCGATGAAGAAGCATGCAAGGATCTCCCAAATGTGTATGTGGATGGATATATATATCACATGTGGGGTGATTCTGAAAATGAATTGGTGGCAGGAATACGGAATGTGTGGGTCAAATGTAATGGCATCCCAAGAGTAAGCATGCAGCTATTTTCAAAAAGCAGTCAAGTTACAGAATCAGCTGCCATCTAGAAGGCAATATCCACAGCAGTAGAAAATAAATGTAAAGAAATAGTTACTGATTCTGACTATTCCACAGTTTTGTGGAATACTTACAAGGGTGGAAATTGAAAGGAATGGTCACATGTAACAAAAAGCCACTCAAATATGGAAAATGTATTCAGGTACTCGATAATCTGGTTTCAGAGAATGACATACACTGCAGATGGATACAAGCCCATTTAAAAATACCTGGGGAAGACAAAGAGGGGAATGACAAAGCAGTTTGCTAACATCGTGGCAGTTATGGGGGAGTTATTTCCTATTGAGCATCTGCTTGGTGAAATCCAAGTGGATGTGGTTACATGCTCCAAATCTCAGGGAACAGTTGATCAGCCTGTGGTGTAGTGGAGTTTTGATAACCCTGACCAGGACTTGGTCAAGGCACAAAGAGAAGACCCCATCTTAGGTCTTCTCTACAACCATTTGATAGATGCCAAGCAGCATCCTTTGACATAGGAGGACTGGAAAGGGAGAGGAGAGTTGAGGGTGCTGTTAAAAGAGAATTCGATTACAAGATGGATTGATGGTTCGGGAATTCATTTCAGGTCAAACCCAGTGGGTGGTTACTTTGTCATTTAGGGGTTTGATGTTACATCATGCTCATGATGCTATAACAGCATGGCACAGAGGTTCAAAGAAAACATTGGAAATATGAAAGGAATATGCCTATTCGCCACAAATGTCCCCAGATGTGGAGCTGTCTACTCAGGGATGTCTAGTGTTTGTGAAATTTCCACCTGCCTCTCCAACACACAGAGCAGCATCAATGAGAAGAGGTCTGACCCTACCCTGTTCAGAAATAACAGATTGATTTTATTGGTCCAATCCAAAGATCAGCACAGGGAAACAGATATATGCTGACAGTGACCTGTTTAATGTCGAACTGGTTGGAGTGCATTCCAGCGCCTGACTGCAGAGTACAAACAGCGGCCACATTGCTTGTGAATCATATTTTCTCTAGGTTTGGTTCACCTCAAAGAAAATAATCAGACCGTGGAAGTCATTTTACTAGTGCAGTGATGACCAAGATGTGGCAGATTTTGGGAGTGAAAAGGGAACAGACTGAAGAAACCAGTAGGAAATGAAAGGTGCAACCGTCCCATGAAGATCAAGATGAATACATCAGTAAATGGCAGTGAAGTAAGAAGCTCACACCAGGAATGAAATTAATTTATCGGAGTAGGTAGGTAGGTGTGGAGGGCTTGGTTTATACAGGTGTGAACAAAGTTGTATGTATATATAAAAATGTAGGAAATGTATGATGCTAGGTTTATTATTGTTAGGAATGTAATATGTCAATCTTTGCTTTTTAGGTAATCGGAAGGGGAGTTAAAAAAAAAATATATATATTATTTTGCTTAATACCTGTCTTTTTTTCTTCTGATTTAGATTGCTAACTTGTTTCCTTCACCAGCAGCCCTGGAGCCATATGTTGACGGAGGAGGCCCTTGGAGAATCCACCGGACCAGAAAGAGGGGGAGAAGACAGAGAAACTGGTAAGCGTAAAGAAGGGAGCAGATGTTGGAGGTGCAAACCTGCACCCATGTTGTGAGAATACAACCTGTCTTTGTTAGCCAGGTGCAGGAACACAGTAAGCCAATAGACTCCATGGAGGATAGCTCAAGGGTGTCACTGGAAGCAGCAGAACATACAACACACATGTTAAGAAGAGCTAAAATCTCAATAAATAGGAGGTAATTCCATTCCATACATGGTCTTGTAGCACGTGACCAGTAATTGGAGAACACTGACTGTTTTTTAAAAGCCAGCATAGATAATACACCTGCAGTACTCCCTATATGCACACATAGATGAGGTGCCGCACATGGTCAAATACAAAGAGACTGACCATTCTCATGGCCTAAGAATGAGGGATGCTAATTTCTTTAATTGAACAAAGGACAGCTCATGGTCCTCTATCCATTACTATCTGTCTGGCTCATAGCTTGACAACCTGTCAAGTGTGCAAGGTTGGGTAGCAGAGAACCAACCTATCAGAATCCTTAATGCCATGCTGCCCATCAAGTAATATGCCAACCAATCCCTTGTCATTGAAGTGATATCATTTTACTTTTATCAGCGTGGGGGGATATGTCTAACCCAATTAAATGTTTTAACCGATATAGAAGCCGTATGTAGCCAAGCTCACTAACCTATCCCCAGTCCCTGTAGGTTTTTGTATACTGAGATTATGTTATGATATAATTGATGACATAGTTGGAGTATTTAAGCTGATGTTTTTAATGGATACTTCGAGAGAAACACGTTTTGAATGAATGTATGCTGTTCCTGCTTTATTTGTATGTTAATCAAGCTGTGATTTGCTGCACACTTTGCCTACATCTTCATATGAGCCTGGTTTGGATTGGCTCCAGGTCCTCTGGGCTGGTTTCTGACTTTTTGGGCCGCCTTAAAGATGGTATCAGAGACGTTTCGATTGTCAAGGTGTCCCACCTGTGGCCCTGAAGACTGCAGAGGCGACCTGTAGAGAGCGGGAGCACGCGTAACATAGAAGGGTTGACAGGATCTCCCTTTGAAGAAATGTCCTGTCCGGTCTCCGCAGGTCACCCCCGTAGGGAAAGGACAGTCGTAGGCTAATAGGGAAGACTTGACACTGAAGATCTTTCGCAAATCTGTGGATGTAAGTATGACAGAGACGAGGAAAGATCATGTGGTAAGCCTTCTTACAGGGCAGTAATGAAAGGACGGATACCTCACAGAGACTGGGAAGACAGCTGTATTGTATTTTGTTGTTTAATAATTGCTGGCACCACTCATGTAATAAGATAAGATAGTCCTTGTAGAAGACGTAAAGTGGTGATGTGGACCAAGCGTGAGTGTCGTTATTGGTGCCGCTCAGAAGGGTTCTGTGATTCAGGAGGCGTGGTCTCAGAGAGAGACCCAGAGGTGTTTATTTGAGGGGAAACATTGTTGTGGAAGGGTGTGTAAAGGAAATAAAAAATGTGAGTGAAAATTGTAGTACAATTTCAGATAATTCGTAAGAGTAGTTCTGAAACTTTTACTATGGGGGACACCTTCACTATTCACTCATGTAAGTCATTGCACTGATATAAGGACAACATAATTAAGTACCACACACAATGGGCTAGAGACAAGGTGGGCAAAATGTTTATGACCTGGCCACAAGAAGGTACTCATTCGAAGACAGTACTGCAATATATGTGCACCTATTTACATGCTGCATAGAAAGGAAAACAGTTACAGAATAGGTTAGGTATAATGGAATTATGCATTTCTTTGGGAGAAGACATAGTAGAGTCAGATACAGAAGAATGGATGCTTAATCAGCATGATGAGGGCGATATGACACCTTTGGCTCCTCCTCCTCTTTCTCCGAATGAGGAGCAGTCCTCAACTGCACAGGGATTACACACATTACACGTATTAAAAATAGCAGCAGGATATACTAATCCCACATATGCACCTCCCGCATATAGTAGTGAAGACATTATAAGTGGAGAGAAAACAAATAAACAAAGTCCAGAGTCCACTCATGTAGAATATGGCAAGTGTCGCGACTTACAAGTTAGGTTAACAGATGTGGAGGAAGAGGTTCAGAGAGAGAGGAACAGACAAAACAACAGGAGTAAGACAGCAATAGTACCCAATGAATGTGTGGGAGGACGAATCATGCTTGAGTTGGATGGAAAGAGCATGGAGAATTCTAAAGAGAGGGCAAATGAAGTTAGAGAAAGGCAGGAGAAAGAAGAAGGGGAAAAGAATGGAGGATGACAGAGAATGGGAACGAATAACGGAAGATAGAGGGAAGGAAAAAAGGAATGATGAAGAAATAGAGAGGGAAAAGAAACGATAAGCCAGAAGAGAGAGGGAGAGGTGACTAGTAGAAGAAAGGAAAAAGGAGGAAGAGAGTTAGAGAGAGAGACAGCAATATGCACAAAGAAGCAGAGAGAGATGACGAAAATAAATTCATGCCAATATTAAGGGGCATACACTCAGACAGAGAAAGGGAAAGAAATGTGAAGAGAAAGAAAGAGACATGGCAAAGTGAAGAAAGAGAAAGTGAGAGGAGCTTAGAGAGACACAGCAAGGAAGTTGATAACATTATGAGCAGACATGTGCTATCCGAGAACGAGGAAGAAGATGTTATGAGAAGGAGAAGTTACAGTTTAGACAGGAACAGACAGAAACAGAAAGGGTGACATTAGTGCAATAGACAGTTGGAGAATCGACAAGCCAGGGGATGGCAGGGACATAATGGAAGAGGTGATGACAGGCACATATAGGAGACATCCTCTGGAACACATAGATTTTGAGGTTAGAGAGAATGAGTGGACGAAGACAGCAAAGATACAATGGGGGTCATTACGAGGTTGGAGGTAATGGAAAAATGATGCCGGTAAACGATTACCGGCATCGCATACCGCTCCAGGCTATTCCGACCTAAGAACCCAGTAGTAGATGCACCGCTAATAACGGTGCCGCTAATAGCGGCAAGGGCGCGGGCATGCAGGCCTACAGGCAGGCAATATCGGGATGCCGCTAACAGGAGGACATCACAAGTCAGGCGGACATGTAAATACCGGCATCATGAAGGCGCTAATAGGGGATACCGCCATGCTGGCAATACCGGAATCGCGAAGCACCCATAAACTGCCATGTGCAGTGTTCCCAACTGCCACAGGTGCACACAATCAGCACAGGTGGAGGCAATGGAGTCTGGGCCAGCACAAAAGGAGCACACCCACACACCACACCCCTTCTCACACCAAAATGATTCCACTAGTAGCAGCAATACTGGGGCTGGCTGACATGCTTGCATTGCTACACCAGCAACAACAACAGCAAACACCACAGAAGAGACGCAGGAGGAGAAGGAGGGTGAGACAAGCCCAGCATGCCCCACCAGTGCAGCCAGTGATACCACGCAGGCAGCCCCCAATCCCTCGCATCACAGCCAGTCCATTCAACCTAACCCCTGAGCAGATCCACACCTTGTACCGTCTGGACCGGGACACCATCACCACCATCGTGGACATGATACATGACGACATTGTCAGCCTCATTGAAATACGCACCACCATCCCCCCTCTGCTGAAGGTAGTGTCGCTGCTCCACTTCCTGGCCACAGGCACCTACCAGCACACAGTGAGGCACATGCAAAGCATATCACAACCCTTATTTTCTTGCATGCTGAGCCAAGTGCTGGATGCCCTCTTGAAACACAGAAGGGACTACATATCCCTACCACGGACTCCCCAGGAGATTATTGACACAAAAGTTGGCTTCCATGCACTGTCAGGCATGCCAAATTGTATAGGTGCCCTCGACTGCACCCACGTGGAGTTGGTGGTCCCGCATGCCATGGAGGTAGTGTACCGCAACCGCAAGCAATACCATTCGATCAATGTGCAGATGGTATGTGACGCCAGCAAGATCATCACACATTGTTGTGCCCGATATCTCGGATCAACGGAACTCCATGCTACCACGCTACATGGTGCGACATGCAGGATGACGTGCCTGGCTTCTTGGTAAGTTGCATGACAGGCACATGGCAGTGAAATGGGGGGATAGATGCACACACCACCATGGTGTCATTGTTGATGTGACAGTACGATGTGCACATTCCAAAACACTGTGCCACAAAGCATCCCAAACTGAACATGACAACCAAATCCCATAGCAATGAAGTAAGCTGGACACCTATCACAACATACTGAACATGACAACCAAATCCCATAGCAATGAAGTAAGCTGGGCACCTATCACAACATGCCAAATTTAAAACCACCCCACATCCCACAACACATGCACCACCCATCATCGTACCTCACCCTCCGTAACACAATCCAGCAACATGCTGTGACTATTCACTATATAAATGTCTGCAGCAAATCACTACACAGGACAAGCATCCATGGGACTGCACTGAACAAAATCACCAAGGGAATCCACTGCTTGTCACAGGGCCGCCACCACCACCAAAGTTCTGCATGTCACCATCATAATAATCAGCACTGAATGCCAAATATTGCAGAGCTTACTGCCAATGCTGCCAGTTAGAAAATCATACAGAACACTACACATCACAAATTTGACACAAACACAGCGGTATGCGTCCACAATGCATGAGCAACATCAAGACAGTGTACACCGTGTATCATCTTGGAGATGCAACCCACATGATAAGTCCCCGGCACAGAACACACTGAGGGCATGAAAATTGGGTGCATACAACCAGGGACATGTACATGTGACCAACGATAATCTGCAGGCATGTGGGACTAGTACAGCTGTCCATCATGAATCTACTATAATATATCTTTTATTGCCTCTTATGCAGGTGATAGTGGCTATGCCTTGAAGCCGTGGCTCCTCACCCCTGTCCGAAACCCACAGAACAGGCATGAGGAGGACTACAATCGTTCCCATACCCGTACCCGTGTGGTCATCGAGCAGACCTTTGGCCTGTTGAAGGCACGGTTTCACTGCCTTAGCCGGTCGGGTGGGGCACTCCTCTACAGGCATGAGAAGGTGGCATGTGTCATGCTGCACAACATGTGTATCCGACGGAATGTGCGCTTGCCCCCTGACATTGAACTGCAACCACCTGGTGATGATGAAGGAGATGAAGAAGATGTGGGTGCACAAAATCGCGGTGCCGATGCACATGAGGGATGTGCTGTGCGTCAGTCAATGATTGCACAATATTTCTAACACACATGGGTGCAGAGGCTGATATGAAAGTTGGACAGAGGGCATTGGGTGTGGGAGTACATGTACACTATGCACTGTACATCAATAAATGACAAATATGCAATAAGGAATGTCCACACAAGATTTTTTTTTCACACCACGGGTGTATTTAACTGTCCAAAAAAGATTTGTGCTCAAACTCCCCCACACATCCTCCCCTCTCCCCCACAACTCCCCCACACACCCTCTTCCCCTTCCTATCCCCCCACAACTCCCCCACACAAGTGTCCAAGAAAACTCTTCAGGTGTCAGTGTCTATTGCCTTAATCAGGCTGCCCCGTCTACATCTTTCCACTTCCTGCACCTGGTGGCGGCATGTCCGAGTGGCGCAGGGTGTGCGCTGCCCTGCGTAGGGGGTTGGTTTGGGTGGAGCTGGATGAAGAAGGGGTGGCCGCTTGCTCCAGTCTGAGGGTTGGACACTCAGCCTCCATGGAATCCGCAATGCGGGTGAGGACCTGCCTCAGGGCAGACACCTCCTTGCATAATCTTGTGGTGCTTTCCACAATGACCTGCCTCAGGAATGCAGTGTTGTCACACCCCTCCTACCTTGTTTGGGCACTGTCTGTGACAAACTGCCTCACTAGAGCAGTGAGCTCCTCCTGGCGCTGCGCTGCGTTTCCTGTCTGCTGCACCTCCGCCTGTACACCAGTGGAGGTGGAGGGTGCATGTGTGACATGGCCAAATCCATGTGGGTCCTCTGTGGGACTCATGCTTACTTGTACGGCCTCCCCTCCAGACTGCTCTGGTGTGGTGTCGTGGTAGGAGTCGACAGGTGTGACCTGGGAGGATGGGGCGGTACTTGGTGTTGCAGGTAGGTCTGAGGAGTCATCCTCGACAGGCACACACACCTGGCCCTGCACATCATCATCTGTCTGGGGTGCCATAGCTGCCGCCTCCCCAACAGAGCTGTTGTCTGCAGATTGTGCCCCATCGCCCACTGTCTCCTGTGCACGTGTCACAGGTGTTGTGGGGACTGCGGTAATGGGCCTTAGCAGCACCAGTGCCGTGGCATCTGGCCTGTTTTTGTCTTCAGTGCCTGTCGTGGCTTGTCTGGGCCTTTTGAAGTGGAAGGCCTGTTGCCTTCATCCCTGGACCTCTTCCGGGGTGTAGTCGCCTGTGGGGGTGAGTCCCGGGCCTTGCTGTCAGGATCTGAGCCAGTGGGGGACCAAGAGAGGGACGGCATGAGTGATGGTTTGACAATCATCATGCATACATTTGTATTATTGCTCTTCTACACATTAGAGGGGATTAGGCAGTGGAGTTTTGATGATCACGTTGCTTGCTATATGGGTGGAGCATGCAGGCATCTGTCTGGGTCACGCATGTTGGGGCGGGCGTATGCAATCTGACATGCATTTCTGTTGTGGCCTTCATGCAGTGTGACTTATGCTATTTTCATATTTGTGTGGTGTGTGTCAAGTATGGCATTGCAATGCTGCATGCATGTGCATGTGTCTGTGCTGCGGACGACATCTAGGCAGGGAATGTGTATGTATTGGGCCATACATTGCCTCTTTGGACAGACAAATTGGTGGACTATCATCATACTTAGCATTACAGGGTTTTCTTAGGACACTCACCGCCTTCTGCCGATGAAGTAGCGCCACACTCCATCTCACCCACACCTTCTACGGCCTCTATGCCAATCATGCTGGCGCAGATCACCTCTCACCAACTTAGCTTTATTGGTGAGCTAGGTCCTCCACCAGTAACCATGGCCTGGCTCCGTTTTGCGGACAGGATGTTCCTGACTCGAAGGCACAGGTCATCCCATCTCTTCCGAACGTCCTTTATTGTGCAGGGGGTGTTGCCTAACGCGCTGACTCTTTGGGAAACAAGTTGCTAGATTTCATTTTTCTTTATCACTGCCTCCCTCTTGAGGCTGTTTGTGAAAACAACCTCGGCATTGTCAGCCAGGGTCTCAGCCAGCGTTGTTAGTTCATCCTCATTAAATCGCTCTTTGCGCTGACGGGAGGTGCCTTTTTTTACTGCCTTGGGTAT
Organism: Ambystoma mexicanum; assembly: GCF_040938575.1. NCBI lineage: Eukaryota > Metazoa > Chordata > Amphibia > Caudata > Ambystomatidae > Ambystoma > Ambystoma mexicanum. Next base: position 349,305,243 of record NC_090935.1, read on the forward strand.
GATTTTGTTGTGGAAGGTTGATGTCTGTAGTCAGCAATATGCTCCAGGTCCTGTGTGCTGAGGATGGCAATGGATTATGTTTTTCAAGATGGCCGCTCTGCTCTTTCCCGTTCCTGTCCGATGACTCTACTTCTGGTTCTGCTTATTTAAGGGCACCACTAATGCCGTTTCCATTGATGCCGGTAGTGCTGTCTGTGCTTTCCATGATGCCGCTAAGGGCCATTTTTTGTGGGCTTTTTACTACACGGACACAGTATTTGCTCCATGCCGGTAAGGACTGTTACTTACCTCCAACCTCGTAATGACCCCCAATGTTTGAAAAGAAGACAGGGAGAGCGAGGAGGAGGCGGCACAAGCCCCATCCACGTATAACCAGATGGGGAGAGAGGGGGCATGGACAGTGATAGAGGAACCAGAGATAAGGGCAAAACCTGATCAAAATCCAAACCGCCCGAAGGTGCGGTCAAACAGTTCAGAAGAGAAAATGCCATCTGTGATACAGGCTGAGAAATCTACCAGGACTGAAAAGATTAGCATGACGGACGCAGTGGCAAAAACAAAGGGTGCTGCCGCGGTTGGATGGGGCACAGGGATAAACAATTCCACTTATTACACTAAGGGGAGGACTAGCACAATAAATACCATTGTAACAGACAGATTCAAATAACTTGATTAATAAATTGCCACCACTCAAGCCAGCATCATCAGAAGGTAAGACCCTCCTCAGGTCAGAAGATCACTGTGCTACGTCCCCCAAAACAACTGATTTAATTTAATTCAATTTCTTTAAAAAATGTTCTTGGTATAAAAAGAAATTGCAGAGTGGGTGCTTTCTATGGCTATGGGGTTATGAGATCTCCCCTCCCTCATGAGGAATCAGGACTGGAACGATATATCGAATACAGTTTGAACTTTAGGGATGCACATTATGCTTTTGGCCTTTCCAAGATGGCCGCCCGCATTTAGGGCCTGGAACCACCCTCGTGGCCTCAGCCTTTGTGCCCCTCGATTGGCTGCCAGATTATTCATCTGCCAATCGCTTTGAACAGGAGGTGGGAGCCAGCCTAGCATATCAAAGGCCCACATCTAAGGCCCAGTCTGTTCCCTCTGCATTTCCTGGATGGGACCTCCACCCACCACCTCACCAACATGAACATATAGAGGCTTAGGAGTCAATCAAGCCTTTCAAGCCCACTGAAAACAATGGGCCAATCGTAGTACCTTCCTGAAGGTTAGCCCCAAGAACTATGCACACTCTTCCCCTTCCTCCACTCCTTTAACTGTCCCACCCCTCACACCGTCTCACCTGGATTTCCACTCTCAATAATTCTTTAAAATAAAAATTAAAAAATCGATCTTAACTGTGCCCATTTGCTGCACTGTGTTGATGTCTGTCAGGCCAAAATCGAACTTAGCAGTGCCCACATGCTGCATTGTGTTTTTATTCTGGCTGCCCAAAATCGAACTTAGCTGTGCCCATATGTTTTAGTGTGCAGTTATTCTGTCTGACCAAAATTGAATTTAGCTATGCCCTTTTGCTGCACTGTGCTTTTATTCTGCCTGGCCAAAATCGAATTTAGCGGTGCCCACATGATGCATTGTGTTTTGATTCTGACTGGCCAAAATCGAACTTAGCTGTGCCCATATGCTGTACTGTGCTGTTATTCTGCCTGGCTAAAATCGAATTTAGCTGTTCCCATTTGCTGCATTGTGTTTTTATTCTGTCTGACTAAAATCGAACTTAGCTGTGCTCATTTTCCGCATTGTGGTTTTATTCTGACTGGCCAAAATCGAACTTACCTGTGTACACTACACTTTGTACCCCACCCTTGTGCTACCTCTCCTCTCCCCAGCCCTCATCCTCCTTGTGCCACAGTACACCAGCTTGGTAAGTGTCCTCCTCACCACTGCAGCTAGCTATGTCGCTATCTATCCCTCCTATCTTCTCTAACTGCTACTCTATTTCCTATCCCTCTCCTATCACTAAATCTGGCCGGAAGAAACTTAAGAAGGTCAAACTGGGCTCCAACCCAGGCCTTTCTATTGCAGACACCTATCTCATGGCTTCCGCCAGAGTAACTCTCACAGACATCCTCTTTCTCTTTACCTCACCCTACCTATGGACACGTTACATGGTCAGCTTTCTCTCTCCTAGCGCCTCTTCTCCCATAAATGGTGGCACCCGCTGGGAGGTTCTCCTTGACCTCTTCGCCATTTCCAAGATCATCATTAATGTTTATTGGACTACTCTTTGACAGGCTCGTCCCTCGCCTCTCTAACCTTACCTCTCCTTCTGCACAAGCTCCCTTGCCCACTGTGTCCACTACCTCCTCTGCACTGGTTCCCTTGCCCTCTGTGCCTGACTCCTCCTCTGCACAGTCTCCCTTGCCTACTATTCCTACCTCCTCTGCAGAGGCTCCCTTGTTGTGCCTCACTGTCCTGGCTCCCTTGTCGGCCTTGGCTCCTCTGCCACCCACCACTATCCCTCTGGCTCTCTTGCCACCCACGGGTGGGACCACCATCCCCTGCGCCCCCCACGGAAGAACCTCAAAGATGGCAAGCTGCTCCATATAGCCACACTTAACTCTCGCTCTGCTGTTAAGCATTCGTCTGACATCTGCAACCAACTGACAAATGCTCAATTGCAAAACTCTGCCTAAAATTCTCGCTATATTTCTTGTATTTACCCAGGTGGCTAACATTTGCGTTTCGATCCCATATGTTGGCTGTCCTTATCAGGATTGAAACAAATCTCTTCAAAAAACTGTAAAACATCATCCCTCCATTGTTTCAATATAAAATCTTTATTTTCTCTCTGTAGTATATTTTTAAAATTTGAATATATGCTGGTCGTCACTTCTATTTCTTATTCTGATATATGCAATACCCATCATTATCCTCTTCTGTGTAGCTAATGATACCAGCCCCATTTCACAATCCAATCCTTCTACCGGCATGTTCCTGGACAAACCTAAGGCTTTCTTCCAGATTCTACCTTCTATTTTTTTCAAGAAGCTGTTTTCTTTGGCAGTAAATACTTCCATGCCATAATATGCACATGAGACAAGAAAGGTTGTATACAATTTGATTAGGCCTTCAATCGAGTAGCCACTGTTATTTGTTACAAAATTAAGTACTGCCATACATCTTTTTTCTAATTTTTCTCATACATAGCCCTCTAATGATTTCCAATTTAGCGAGTCCGATATAAGCATTCCCAGATATATGTATGAATGTAACATCTCAATCTTATTTGAGTCAATCGACCATGTGAATATACTAGTCTTTTTTTCTTTTATTACCAATCACCATGATCTTAGTTTTATTGAAATTCACTATAAGATTATTCTTTTTGGAGTATTTTAACAGTCCATCCATACTACGCTGTAGTCCAAAAGGGGTTTTGTCCAACAGTAGCGTATCATCTGCATAGGCAAGCCAAGTCAGGTGCTCACCCCCAATTTTATCGGGGAAGTTCCTGCATCTGTCTATATTCTTGCCCATGTCCGACACATACAAATTATAGAGCGTTGAAGCTAGCAAACAACCTTGTTTCAACCCTACATTAGTCACAGATGACATGCTCAGATGTCCGTCCTGATTCAGATGGATTTGAGCCACAATATCTCTATAAAATTCTCTCATAAAGTAAAGGACCATTGGATTCAAATTCCATTCCTGTAATTTACCCCATAGGCGTTCTCTATCCAATATCCCTTATTAAGTATAGAAGTCAACATATGTTATGTAAAGTTGACATTCCTTTGTGAAATCCAGACTGTTGCTTGGATAATATGTTGTTTTTAGTTATCCATTTGTTCATCTCTTTCAACAATATTTGCGCAAATACCTTAGAACAAGCGTCAATCCGGACCAATAGTCTGTAGTTGTAAGGATCATCCTGTACATCTTAGTTGTATATTGGAATTAATATAGTCGCCTTACAGCTTGTAGGTAGAAAAAACAGTACTTGTAATGGTCTGAAAATTTCAGAGAATATATTAGCCCAGTAACCGGGGTTACTTTTAAATATCAAATTAGGGATCCCATCCGGGCTTGGTGCCCTGGATGCTTTAGTTTTCTTAATTATACATTCAATATCCTGTGTTAAATATGATATCTTTAGTTTGACCAATTTCTTGTTTCCGGTATTTATATTTTGTATGTCCTTGTAATATACCTCTTTAATATGCTTAACCCATGTTGCCTCACTTATACCATTTATTTCCTGCTTTCTTTGCTCATTCCCTGTATTATATGAGTTATACATATACCAGACTTTACAACTGTCTGTTTGTTTTAACATATAACACATTTGTGACTGCTTCTTCGAAAGCTCGGAAGTCTTATGTCGACGGACACAATTTTTGTAAGATGTTTTTAGATGAGCTATATGTTTTCTCTTATCATCTTCATCTACAGTATATCTTTTGAATTTTTGTATCTCTTTTGCAATTTGCTTCTCTCATTTTTTATCATAACATCAAAGTATTTATTATATTGCAGAATTGTATTAGATTGCCTTGAACTTTTGGCCTGCATCTGCTCTTTAGAAGCCAGCCAGGAGATTTCATAAGCGTGCAAATCAATGTTTACATCTTGACAAGTCCTCCGTAGCATTCCGTCAAATAATTCAACATATTTTTGTATGTAGTTCAATGTCCAATAGATTCTAGTGCCTGTTACATTTATTTTATAGAGGCCAAGCGGGCAGTTTAGTTTAGTTTAGTTTATTTATTTATATAGCGCACCTGATCCCTGAGGTTTCTGGTTGCTTAAACTTGAGCAGAGGTTACAGAGACAAAACAGATAACAGTTGACTTATGTTACATATCAAGTCAGCATACCAGGTAGAAGGAACCTATACAAAGTGAACTAAGGAAACAGGTAAGATAAAATAAATCAGGTCATCATGCCAGACAGTGGCCAAATATACAAAGTGAAATATCGATACAGTTAAGGATACAGAAAGCAAAAAACATGCAAAGTCACAAAAGGCTTTCAATCAATCAATACAGATAAGCAGAACTGGAGTGAGTTGTAAGATTTAGTTTAGCTGGGTGAAAAGCCACGCTTTTACTCTATTTCTGAAGGACCAAAAGGATGGTTCGGCTCTAAGTGCTGTGGGCAAGGCAGTCCCTCTCTAGACCCAATGCTCTAATTGCAAATGTTCGAACAACGTGGTCACTAATATCAGTAGGTATAAGGCAAAGTTGCCCAACACAATCCAGCTGTCCTTCCCAGATCAACACATAGTCTATCCATGATTGTTTCTTCCCTACAAACCAAGTATATGGGATGTCTTCTACGCAATGTATCAACAGTGCTATCATCTGTGTTGTATTATCGTCAACCCTAGTCTGTCATACCTAGTTTATAAAGTAACATCCTTTCCTCAAGAAGATTTGGCACATGTGCCGAGCACACTGTGGACAAGCAGTCCATATGACATTGGTCTATTAAAAGGAGTACGGGATGTCAAAATTAAGCTAGAGAAAGGAGCCTTTTTACCATGATTAGAACAGTATCGAATGTGAAAGGAAGTAGATGAGGGAATCTATGAAACAATTGTTGCCTTGATGCTACAGGATATATTGGTGCCTTCAGAATCAATAAGGCGTCAGGGAGCCATTGAGATTTAAAAGGGTTTACGCCGCTGGAATAGTATTGTTGAGGCAGAATTCTCATTAGTGCCAAACCCAGCCACGCTATTATGCAACATCCCATCCCAAGCTAAATATTTTGTGGTGATTGATTTAAGCAACACCTTCTTTTCAATTCCCTTGCAGATATATGTTCAGTTCTTGACCGTATTCACTTACCACAGAATTCAATTGCAACATACTCGATTACCCCAGGGGTATTGTGAATCACCCTCGGTCTTCAGCTGAGTGTTACAGATGGACTTAGGAAATGTACAACTTGACAGTGCAGTCATCTGATATGTGGATGACATATTGGCGTGTACCAAAAAGAGGAAGAGTGCACGAGAGGCTCAGTGAAACTGATGAAAGTATTGGCTGAGAAGGGGTACAAAGTGGACAAAGGGAAAATGCAATATTTCCAAGAAGAGTTCCGATAAATAGGTCAGCGGAAATCAAAAGAAGGGAGAAAGATGACACCTGAAAGAACAGAAGTAATCATAAAAACATGCAGGCCAGAGACAGTGAATGAATTACAGAAATTCCTAGGCCTTCGCAACCTCTATAGGGAATGGGTCTTTGACTACAGCACGCATGCTAGGCCACTTTTAAAAGGATTCATAGAAATGCAGAAGAATAAATGTGACATAGCCTGGACAGGTGAAATGATAGAAGCCTTTGGCGAGTTGAAGCTAATAATAGGTATGGCTCCAGCTTTGGGTATCCCTTATTACAATGAAGACTTCTTTCTGCTTTCCCATTCAAATAGAGTAGTGATGATGGCTGTCCTCGCACAGAAAAATACCAATGGACAAAAACTATTCACATTTTCAAGTGGAGTCTAAGATCTAGTAATGAGAGAACATTACCTGTGTGAACAGGCATTGGCTGCCAGTATAACTATGGGTTGTGCAATTACGTTATATGTGGAGCATGCTCTATTCACCATCCTTGAAAAGCACACAAGTACATTGACTACACAGAGAGCATCAGGTTACAAAGGAATCATATTAAATCCATCGATCAAAACTGTCAGGTTCTGAGTGGTAAACCCAAACAGATTTAAAGCAGAACCAGTGAAAGAGGGAGATTATGTGCACAATTGAAAAAACTACACTGAGTATCATGATGAGGTACCCCATGCCAAAGAAAATACCCTAGGAGGGGGGATAATTGTCTTCATTGACCGGTCATCATCAATAAATCTGAGAACAGGCGAGAGGCAGAGTAGAACAGCAGTGTTGGAGGCAAGAGAAAATTACAGCTTTAAAATAGAATCTAGTGATGAGCGCGTGATTGCCAGCGCATTTTTCAGCACCAGAGGCAGAGTTGATAGCGTTGATCTTAGCACTTAAAGCGTATGGAGATGAGGCAGTAACCGTGTATTCCGACTCTGCCTAGGTGATTTAGGTTGGATGCAAAGACGTATATTAGCACCGATGTGTCTAAGTACGCTACTGGAGAATTGTTGAGACAGAATTGATTATGCCTCCATGTTCTTGTCTAATGTTGAACAAAGGAATGCAGTGGTTGAGCTGGAGTCACTGGGCCTCATTACGAGTTTGGAGGAAGCCATGCCCTTCAGAAGGGCATGGCTACCCCCACACTCGGGTCCGTGTCCCGCAAAAGGGGACTTACCGGGCCATTCCGACCTTGGAGGGCCCGGTAATTCCCTTTCGTGGAACACGGGCCCGGTACGTCCCCATTCCCATTTGAGCCCTCATAGAGCTTAGTGGGAATGGTGAGGATGGTAACAACGGTCCCGTTAATACCAGGACTGTTGCTACCATTCGGTACTGCTCGCAGGTGCTGCTCTCACGTCTAGTCTGACCAGGCATGCAGAGCGGCCCCCGCGAACAAACTCGGAATGTTGCGGCGAGGTAACAACATCGCTGGTAGCATTACCGGCGCCGTTGTTGCCTTACCGCAACTCCTAAGGAGGCCCACTGTCTGTTATTGGGCATTATTTTAGAAAGTTCATCTGGACTATGCCTTCCCCTCTGAGATAAGACTACAAGCCTTTGGTACATTTATTCATGATGAGGAGTTCCAGAATGTCTTCTCTGCACATTCCAAGGTAGATGGCACACTTGCAGGAGCATCACTCGATTTGGAAGTTTGTCCCTGGGAGGAGGAATAGCATAGCTAATTTCCTGTCCTTTAGGCCTTGTGAGACTTGAGTTAGAGAAAATGCTGACAGGGCTCAGGCATGAGTGTCCACTGTGTGTAGCAAGTGTAGAGAAGTGCCTCAACACTCACACCAGAAGAAATACCTACCCACTAGGGAAAAAGGCCCAGCACACCTCTTGCAAGGGAAACAAGTTGTATTCTCATAAAAAGACAAATACGCGCCAGCAAAGGTATTTGATGATATGATGGGTTATTTATAACACGCTTAACACCCAGAGGTTTCTAAGTGCGGACCCGGGGATCGAACCTGTGTTGTTCCATGTCGTCTTGTTTCCAAGGCGAGCATGTTGCCGCTGAGCTATCTGGCGGAGATCTTTCAGAGACATTTGTGAGCTAACAGTTCTATCGTCTGTGGTCTGGGGCTGGCTGGTACCCTGGAATGCAGGGGTCTTGGGACAGAGGCATCTGGGCCCTATAACTTAGGGCTAGGACTGGTGAAGGTCTGAGGCTTGTGCCCTCCTTGTCGTGGGATAACTGTTAACAGGGAGCTCTCGGCTCCCTCATGGCCTTGCAGGGCGCATTCCTTCTTGGATACGATTGCTAGTAGTATGAGACATTGAAAGGTTTATGTCTGTCCACGGGCTTGGTTTTTCTCGCTGCTGTCTATACTGAAACCCGACCCTGCATGCACATGTCTATCTCTATGTTCTCAGCCTGGGCCTACTGCCCTGGCTGCAGCACAGCACTAGGCCTCGATTTCAAAATGGCAGCTAGTTTCTAACATGGCGTTTCACTCTCAGCACCTAAGCAGATAATATCTATCCATAAGGCAGCTTTTGTGGACATCTCCCTCCCGCTATATCCTTCCCCAGTACCTATAACATGCTCACAGGTCTCCATTTCATCCGGAACCTCTTGGGGGCCTGGGACGATCATCCCCGCTTCCCAACACAAGAATGTGGCTGAGAATAGAGTACAACATTCGGTGGTTGCTATGAGGAGTGGAGTTCAATCTGTGATATGTGAAGGCAATTGAAGTCTTGAGGTACAGCTTGATGAGCAGTTGTTGAGGATAAAGGCACAACCTCAGGAATGAGTGGCCAATGCAGCCCGAATGCGACAAGAGTATCAGTAAGTTCAGGGATGAGCTAGTGCAAGGTGATTTTGATGTTGTCAGGGGAGGAAGAATTTCTGTCTATGAGGGGCATCAGGACGAGGCTGATAGCGTTGGCCTACAAGTGTGCATGGATAGGAGTATCATCCAAATGTCTGAGGGAATCTTATTAGTGATCTGCCATGGATGCTGAAGGTGTTTTTGAGCCTGAGACAAATTAAATACTGTGCCAGTTCATCCTGAATGCAAACATGTAACATGCAGCATGTAACATGTAATAAGAACACATGTTCTTATTAGCAATTTCTTTCATAATGACTTCCGCTTCCGCTGCAAAACGTTATGCCTTAGAAGCCAACAACCAGTTTCTATATTGCTGTTTGTGCTTCCTTTTTAGAAAGGCTTTGTTGCCCATCTTGAGATGATCTATATTTCGCAAATCAGCTCTTAAAAAATGTTGGCCCTTTTTCAATTCTTCTTTAGGGTTATGGAGCCTCTTGAAGTTGGGTTTGCCTCCAATCGTGGAATTAACTTGAAAGCTTAAGAGGATGCAAGGATAGTCAATGCCCAGGGATCTTGAAGAGAGGGTATTTTTATATGAAGCTGTGATCTTTGGTACCTCCTCAGAGCGTATTCGCAAACTGTTCCTCTCCTGGTTTATTTGGACAGCTTCCCCCACTCTCTCATTCGTGCCCTGTTCCTGCCCTTTAAATCGAAGACATAGTAGGCTGTGATCACAGTTAGCCATAGGCGTGACATTCATGGAGTGCAGATATTTAAAAAGGCCACTTGTTACAAAATAATAGTCCAAGTGGGCTTTCTGGGGACCACTAAACCATGTTGCTCTACCTGGAATGTCACCTCTAAGAATGCTGATCGCCATGCAAACATCTCTCTCCTTAAGGTCAGATATCCATAGGGCCGCATTTCTCTGCAGGGAACCCCACAGCAGTTTAACTCCCAATTTGTCCAGGCATCTTTCATTAAGATCGCCACAGATGAAAAATAGGGGGGATTTTATATCCACCCAAAAGTGTCCATAAGTCGGTGACTAGCTCCACAAAGTCCTCATCACCAATCCCAGCCGGATTCCAATATACATTCCAATTTTACTAGGGTCAGTAGACCAGCAGACAGTCTTCCCACATTTCTTCTTTGGGCTGGATTGAAGCATACTTCAAAACATTCACAGATCAGCTTAGAGGATAGCCAAGTTTCCTGCAGGTATGGAATGTCATAGTTTAAAGTGGCTAAGTCTCCTTCATCAAACAGGTACCCAAAACCTCTGGTGTTCCATGAGGCCCTACATAAGGAATAAGTAGGTTTGCAATTGGGGAGTTAACGGTTCTGTTTCTGTGCCAAAGCACCAGTTAACCATGACCAGTACGTAGATGGCCTTGAGATTCCACTTTGATCTTAACTCACCCTGACCATCCTTTCAGTTGAGTTCTTGCTCGCAAATGATACTTGTATGGATATTGATGTAGCCCTTTCCCTGTTTCTGCCGGGAGAATCCAGTTCTCTTCTAGCTCTTAGAGATGACATTTTTGGATCTTGGTCCGGGCTGGGTATAAAGACATCTGGAGTAGGCGGATTTGTTCCATGAACCTCTTGATCATAAATTGGCTTTCCAAGAGTGTTGGACTTTGGTAGATCCCCATCAGTGAGTTCAAATCCCAAGTGGAGAAAATCCAGGGATGCATCCAAGATGCCTTTCTTCAAAAGCATTGAATGAAGATGCAACACCACCCAGTCCAAACGTTTTTCGCTCACAAAAACTACAATCTCAACATCGTTTTGATTAATGAATCTGAGTTTGGGCGAGCAGTGTAGGAGTTTTAGCACATTTATCCTATTCTTGATAAGGCAATCTTTCTCTGTAATTAGCCTCTCAATCACTACAAACGTCTTGAGGGGAGCCTGTTGGTTGCCCCGATTTCTCATATGACCTTCGTCCCTCTGCCTCAATTGGGCCAGACTGCAGTCTACTGGCTTATTCTGACTGCCTTCATACGAGCTCCCTTCTTTGCACCAAATTGCGGAATGGTAGGAACCCACATTCCCTGCTCAATTGCTGCTCTCTCATTGGAGAGGTCAGACCGTGAGGGGGGCTGCAGTCTAGCTGAGGTGCCCCTTTAGATGGCCCAGATTTCTCAACCTCAAAGGTCAAAGATCAAAGTAGACAAGTTCATCAGCAGAAGCATGTTTTCGTCTTCTGAATCCAGAACTTCAATAACTTTTGGCACTGCACCCCGGGACCCAGTCCTTTTTATATAGGCTTTAGAGGTGCATGTCTCCATAGGTGCAGAATTTGTGAGTGTTAGCTTACACAAGAAAGCTCTGGAGCCATTTGATATGGCCCTTTTAGGCATTGGGAGGTGTTTAGATTTTTTTTGTTTTAGTTGGTTGGGCGTCTGTGTGCAACCACCCTCAGTTCTGCCTGGTTGTCCAAATACAGAGTATAGTTTTCCAGAGACTGATCCTGGGGTTTCTGTGGTTACACAGCTCTGTCTCTGCTCTACTCTTCAATTTCTGATACTCTTGATGCTCTTGCCCCTGTCATGAGGATCCGTTTGAAGTCCAAAGCCAAGTGCAATTCCTGGTGTAACTCCGACCTAGCTACACTTAAACGTAAGTGTAGGGCGGCTAAGAGGAAATGGAGGGCTTCTTGTTCATCCTCTGACAAAATGGCCTGTCGCCTGCTACAAAGGCAATACCGACTCTCTGTCCTCACCAAGAACAGAGTCCACATTCAAGCTCGGGTCTCTGTGGCATCTAAAAACTCGGCCGAACTCTTTAAAATCTGCAAGGAGCTGCCCAACCCTCCTGCAGTCTCTGCCCTCCTGTTGCCTCCCAGGCTCTTTGCAATGCCCTTGCCTCTCACTTTATCACAAAAACCCAGGGCATCCTTTACAGCATCTCCACCCCCACCTCTCCTCTTCCCTCTGCATCTGTGCTTGCTGACTCTCCGTTAGCCACCCCCCTCCACCATCCTTCTCGTCCTTTCCTCTTTTCTCCCCTGACGAGGTCGCTAGACAAGTCTGATATATGAAAGCCTTGTCAAAACAGGTTCATCCCTGTTCCTCTAAAACCATCAAGAACCACATTGACACCCTTTCTCCGGCCCTTGCTGATTTTTGCAACCACTCATTTGCCTCAGGATCCTTCCCCTCCCCTCTGAAGCACTCCCTTGTGCATCCTCTTCTCAATAAACCCACATCTGATCCATCTTGTCTAGCTAACTATCGCCCAATTTCCATTACTCCCTTTCTGGGCAAACTCCAGGAAAAGTTGGCCATCTCTCAGCTTAACCTTCATTCCAATTCTGTTGGCTGTCTCCATGACCACCAGTCTGGGTTCAGAGCTGCCAGAAGCACGAAAACCGCTCTCCTGAACATCTGTGAAGATCTGCTCTCCAACTCTAACATTCCCTATGTCCTCATCGTCCTCAATCTCTCTTCTTCCTTTGACACGGTCAACCATACCATCCTGCTCAACCATCTCTGTGAAAACCTGGGTATCACTGATCAGGCTCTGGCCTGGCCTCTCTGATCGACCCTCCCAGGTCCAACTTGGGTACTTCCTATCATCTATCTTCCTCTCTACCTGTGGTGTTCCCCAGGGGTCTAACCTCTGGCCCTGGCTTTTCAAACAATACCTGGCAACTTTCTTGTATTGCCATTTTCTGCTCAAATTTCCAGTGCTACGCTGACAAAACTCAATTCATTTTCAGGCTGCCCTCGGCCACCTCCTCTCCCTATCTCATCTCTGATTGCCTAACTGCCATTCAAGATTGGTGTGCCGCCAATGATCTTTGTCTGAATGCCAGCAAGATGGAGATCCTCCTCATCGGCACACCTTCACTATCCTTTTCCCTCACTCTCTGGCTGGCCTCCCTTGGCTCTCCTCCTTACCCCACCTGCGAGGCCAAGAACCTCTGGGTCATCTTTGACTCCACACTTTCCTGCTCCGCTCACATCTCTGATGTCTCTAAAAAGTCAAACTTCCTACTGCACCTCCTCAGAGGTACTCTGCCTTTCCGCTACTTCCCTCAGAAGCTCATGGTCTCCCAAGCTTTGGTTCTCTCTAGGTTGGACTATTATTGTAACAGCCTCTTAATCTACCTGCCTCTACTCTCTGCCCTCTGCAACTAATCCAGAACAGGACTGCAAGACTTGTCCTTGGCCTCAAGCCCTGGGATCGTATCTCTCCAGCTCTGAAAACCCTCCATGGCTCCCAGTGGATGCAAGGATTAAATTCAAAACCCTATGCATTGTCCACAAGCCTTTCTGGGGTCTGGGTCCAAAATGCCTTCAGCTAACCCTCCGCAAATACCTCCCCTCTCGAACTCTTCACTCCTCTACCTCTAACTCCCTCAGGATCAGTAGTTTTTCAAAGAAACGAGCTGGTAGTATATCTCTGTCTTTGGCTGGGGCCTCCCTCTGGAACAGCCTCCTTGCCACCCTAAAACTTGAGGAGAATCACTTCTGGTTCCGGAAGCACCTCAAGACCTTCCTCTTTTCTTCTGCCTTCGCTCCCCCTCTTCCCTGTTGATCTGTTCTCTCTTGGCACTGTGCACCTGGCCACCCTCTGTCCTCCTGGCCCAGGTACCTGCTCACCCTACCACCCTCCCACACTGCCTCCGGGTCCCCCCTTGCACTGGGGTCTGTATCTGTACCCATACAGCCCCCCTTTTTCTTCCTGCACTTATCAGACCTACCCTGTCTGCTGCCTTAAACCTAGCACTTGCCAATTGCTGGCTGCACTAGCACTGTTTGTTGCCTTTATTATTGATTTATTGTTTATTATTTATCTATTTCTCCTTTGCTTCACACTTTCCACTTCTCCCTCCTTCCATGCACTTTTCCCCTCCCCCTCTCCCATGCACTTGCACGTTCTCAATGTCACTGGGCCTAGTAAGATTGTTGTTTTGTTCTCCCCTGTTCCCCTCCCTTGCCTTGTCGCGCTCTGACTCACTTGTGTACAAGCGTGATAGAAATAAAATATCAAGATCAATATCAATATGCTTGGAGGTGTTGAATATGGCTTTTCAAGTCCCTTTAGCTTCTTCACTGGATCCAGTTGAAGCAATATAGATTCAGTGCTAGTCAGACCTACTGAACTTAATGCCTGACTCGATCTTGACCCAGATCCGTGTGTTAAAACCCGTGAAGCAGACTCAAAGATTTCATTATGCAAGATTGTCGTGGTTTCTTCTCTCTGCGCCCTTGCAGATGGGATAGACTTTGGGGCAACAGTTAAAGGGCTTTTAGGACAAGTTCCTATGCCTTCTGGTCCACGAGTGCTCTTGTGGCACCCAGTCCATTGCAGTAGGTCTAGAATTCCAGTCATGTTTTCTCCCACTCCTCCCCTCTTGCCAAGTCAAAGAGCCAAGACTGCCATTGCGCAGAAAGTTCAGCTTCCTTATCTAGCCTTGACTGGACTGATCCAACAAAGGATTCCAGGAAAATAAATCTGCTATGCACCATCACTAGAAGCATAGCCTGGTCCTTTCAAGTCTCATTAGGAGATTCACACAGCTCCATGAAGAGATTGATGGCAATATTCAATGCCGCCATCATCATGTTCTGCAAGTGAACCTGGACAATTCCACCAGAGGAAGTACGAGGAGGCAGATAATCCTCTCTGTGCCTCCTCAAAGAGGTGCTAGCTCCAGAGTCTGACGAGGAAACAGAGGATGCACTTCAATCCTCATTCAGGATGCAAGTGGAAGGGAGGGGGGCACCAGGTGCTCTGAGCACCAATTCCTGGATGGTTGCTTTAGGAGGGCTAGAGTTGCCGTTAGGATGGGGTAAAGTTACTGATGTTGAGGCAGCCAGGTTCTGGATTGGTGCCATCAATGAACAGAGGATCTCCCACTCCGTTTTACCGCTGAACAGTTCCATAGTTAGCATATTCCTTTGCGTCAAGAGATTCGTTCCCACTACTGCAGGCTTTGAGATATCCAAAGATTTAGTGTAGAGCAGCATGTGCTGGCTAGGTCGCTCAGCCTGCACTGCGTTTGTTTGGTAAAGCTCAAGTCAGCGATGTCCGCAGCTAATCTAGCAGCCAGGGCCACATGTTGACTACCCAATGACTCCACTAAAGCGAACCGGATGCCCAGAGGCAGCGGTTTTGATGTTATTCCCGAGAGCCCCAGTACCGCCGATTCCGTTGAGTCAGGTTGATTGAAGACCATTTCCAGGTATTCGACATCTTCTTCATATTCCCAGCCTTCATTGCCCTTCTCTGTCGCTAGCAGACCCAATATCATGGAGAGGGGACTGGAGGAAGAGGTCTGCCGAGTGTGGGGGGCCCAAACTCTCAGAACCAGGAGTGAGAGGAGGAGCTGGAACCACGTCAGGAGCAAGTGTAGGAGCAGGTGAGGAATTCGTTAAAGGGTCCTTCTCCCTCTCACTCACCTCCACCGTCCTTCAGGAGTAGGGTCCCCACCTCCCCTTTTTCAGTCGTAAGATTGGAGAACGAAGGCGGGGTATCGGGCCGAGGGGGTTCTCTCCTGATCACTATTCATCCCCATATCAAGGGGCATAGTTACGGATCCTTTAGGGGCTGCTGCAAGTTTGATACAAGGAAAAGGTATTATATCATCTCACAGCTTTCCCTTGCAGCTGGTACATGGGTCGCTCAGGAGAATATGTATGTGTCACTTCTCTGCACCACTACAAAATGGACCAGACATAGACATATGCAAATATATCTTGGTCCTGTAAGCAACAGTAGCAGATGAAAATGATAGACCATTCCATCTCTACACAACGAAACAAGCCACTTCCGCCATGTTTCAGACTCGTTATCTAGCAATTTGAATTAACTGCTCACACTTGGGGCAAGACCAACACTGATTATCATAGCTTGATCTAAAAAGGCTGCCCAGAGTAATGATAGTCATAATGATGGATACTGTACACAGCCTTCTATTAATCCCGTATTGGTTTTATTTTGCCTTTCCAAATGAGGGAGTGCATGATCAAACATGGGTCCCTTTTTTGCTACACTTATGGAATCAAGATGCATCTGCTGATTTGGTCCAACAAGGCACGAACCATGTATTGGCTGATTGTGTACTAGTGTAGTACGAGTGTAGCGATGACACGGCCCAGCAGTTCTCATCGGATGACTCACCTGGCACGATATAAATGACTATTCAAATAAATTGGTTGAAGAAACAAGGAGCAAGGCTTGTTTCCTGAGTGCTAGTCCCCTTTGGTAAGGATGCTGAGGGGCTAAACGAATTCTGGTATCAGAGGCTGCCCAGGGCAATACCAGTGGTTATGATTAATGTAAACCATTACATCCACTACTTTTTTAGTTTTGGTTGAAAGAACAGTGTCATTAAATATTTCGGCCCTAATTTCGGGTTGTCAGTAAAACTCGCTGGTAGCCGGAACGTTACCGGTAACCCTGTAACACTGTTTATGCCGCCTCACAACCTGGTGCCACCGAGATATCATGGCAGGCGGCAGAATGGTAAATCCCCATTCACATAGGACTCCACACAAATGGGGTAACTGAAGCACCGGCAGCGTTGCTAACAGTGCTGGTGCTTCAGTGAGAGACATGCCGGTAGGGCCCTGAACTCCCTGCAGGTCAGGCCTGCCAGGAGTTCCGTGCCCCTACCCGCAAACTTGCAGTTTGGCGGTCCAGAAAGGGTGCCACTACGTTGTTACCGGCACCCTTGTTTCCACACCACCAAACATGTAATGAGGTACTTAGTCTTAGTCAGTGCATTGCCTACAGGCATAATCGCCCTCACTATAACTCTGGCGGTACCCGTGCCCTTATTAAAGGCATGGCTGCCGCCGAAGCTGGATTTTTTTCGGCACCCGCGAATGGACAGTAATCGGGTCATGCTGAGTTCGGCAGACCCGGTAATTGCCCATTCGCGGGTGCCGTTATGGCCGGCCTCCCGATCCCCATTCTGCCCCGTAGGGCAGAATGGGGGTCAGGAGCATGGTTAAACCGGCACCATTAATAACGGTGCTGGTGCAATCATGAGTTCTGCTCTCGGATGCCGGCATGCACGCCTCGTCGGACCAGGCGTGCAGTCTGGCACCGGCGAGCAGAACTCGTAGGGTGGTGGAGAGGTAACAACGGCGCCGTTGTTGCCTTTCCTCCACACTCATAATGAGGCCCGATATCACTTTCAAAGCATCGCCAGGTCAAAGGTGGGGCAACAATGTTTGACTTCCCCGGGTATATTTAAAAGTTGTCACCCCTGTAGATGCTGCTGATATATGGTACAGCCTTGCCGGCTGATACAGAAACCTCCTTTCTAGCTATTATTCTCAATATGTATTGGACCCTGCAGTAGCGAGGGATACTGTACAGTCAGGCAGTTGCTGGACTGAAACAGCCATTTATCCATACGGTTGTTTGAAAGCTGAAACTGTAATGAGATAAACAATCTTCTGAGGCTCTAAGCCTTCGTCCTTCACAATCTTTATTTATTTACAGAATGGCTCTCTGCCTGACTACTAATGAAGGAAAGGATGCCATTTATCACATGGAATCCTGCTCAGCTCTCTAACCCGATGTTTTATATGCGCGACCCGAGCGTGCCTGAACTTGGCAAACATGGATCATACAGTATACATGTTCCATTCCGATTTTGAAAACTTGAAAGCAATGTTTAAATGCATACTAAAAAGTGAACGGTAAGTGAAACAATTACAGTGAAACAATGTTATAGAATGAAATCCAGATTGTAAAGAGGGACCTGGGAAGGAGGACCTCTGCATAATGCTTTATTCATTATTTAAGAGCTAAGGCCTTAAATCCAGGGGCCATTGTACCTTAGTTTGGCAGGCATTTGCAAGCCATCACCATTGTGCTGTGCGGGTAAGGATGAAAGTTTCCATGGATGGACTGGCCATTATCCATTCGGGATGGGCAGCTGGTGGTCCCCTGATTATTTAGGGTGACATTAGAGTTACGATAGCCCACCCCTCGTCACGGCAACCACGAGAGAAAGAGAGACTGGCGTGCCAGTCCGCTCCTGACAGTTGACCTTGACAAAAGATGAAATGCCTTCCTCTGAAAAGCTAACCCACAGTTAGCTCTTTCCTTCGGACACCCTTTCATTGTTGTGAATATTCCTGTGCTTGACTCCAAGAGCGCTTGCTTTGGAAACGAGCTCACAAACCAGTAGGGCGTTCCAAGCAGACATCGACACCAGACAAATGTGCGCAACGCAACGTCTGCGTGCCATGCGAGCAAGGAAAAGTGTGCACCGGTGGCGTGTGAGGCTTGCGGGTGCCCAGAGACGTGTCTCATTATATGTTGGACTGTGTGAGGTTTCATGTGCAGTGGGAATCGCTCAGAGTCAGGATAAGTGGCATTGAGGTGGTTGTACAGGGGTTATCTGATCTGTTCAATTGGAAAAGAGGGGTGGCGGATACAGTGTACAGTGTAGGTTCCTGCTTCAGTTTGTGTGGGAGACAGGGAAGTGGGACAAGATCTAGTAGAGGTGGATGGCTGATTGGTGCTTATTTTGGTGAACATCCTCTCAATAGGTGGAAAACGCGGGCTTTGGGTTTCTGGAGTCACCCTAACAAGAGGAAGAAAAAGAAGTGCGCGAGGCAACGTCTCTGTCGCTGCCTTTGCATTGCCTGGGAAATGAAGAGCCTTTAAAGATGCCTTTACTTGGACTGTGATTACCCTTCAGTTTTTGGCACAGTGCACAGTTTTAGACTTTAATGATGGGGCAGTATAAACACATTTTCTGACAGTAATATCCTAGTACTTCTTGAAGAATGCTAGTACACCGTTAGATTCAAAATCTGCCTCTCTGTCACACACACAATATTACAGTAAGGAACACGCAGTCAGTGACCCCATGAAACAATGCTGTAATGTATTGCTGAAAGAGACATCATATACATCACGCTCATAGTGTAATTGACGCCAACATTTGGACGTTTAGCTCTTTCATTGCCACAACTCACCACTACTTGACCCTAAAATATCCCTGCTTCCCATGCTCTGAC
Source organism: Ambystoma mexicanum (assembly GCF_040938575.1). NCBI lineage: Eukaryota > Metazoa > Chordata > Amphibia > Caudata > Ambystomatidae > Ambystoma > Ambystoma mexicanum. The sequence continues at coordinate 349,324,136 of NC_090935.1, forward strand.
AAAGCGGATATGGCCGGACCATGCTCAGCATCCCATCATGTGTAAAATTATGAATGCTAGTTTCAAAAAATGTTCCAGCACACTTATGTTGTCCCAACCCACTGTTGGCCACGTCCACTATTAAGAAATAAGTGAAGGTGCCAAGAAAATACACAAAGCAAGTATGTTCTTTGCTACCAAAGTGAGATAAAAAGTGCAGTTGCTAGAAAATAAGTATTTGGGCTCAGCTTTGACAAGCACCCCTATAAATTAAGCACTGGTCACAGGCATTTAGGGTCCTGGCAAGCGTCATTGCCTGAGCATTGTCACTTTATATTTGTCCCAGCATATGTTATGTTCATAGGGAGCACTTACATCAACAAGTGGCTGTTAGGTCAAGTTACTGCACTACTTATTACTGAAACTAGGTGGTGAAGAGGAATGTCTGTAAGTTTCATTTTAAGGTTCCAAACTGTTCAACTTCCTTGAAGGACAGAACATAATGAGACATTCTCTATATATCCATCAATTACGTCCGAGAATAAGTTGGGTAGTAACTCTATATAAAGAGTTTGATAGTAATTAAGGAACCTTATTTGTACACCTTCTAAGTTGGTTCCTATTTTCTTTTCCTCCAAGTCCCATATTTTATTTATCAAACTTTCTTTCTATTGACAGAAAGGGTCTCAAGAAACATACTAATTCTATCACCAAATATATGTGAGTCTTCATATTTGTTTATAATTCTCTGCTCTCCATTTCTACTTGAGTTCTTTTCTGTTTTTCCTTTATCTGTTGGCTAACAATCCAAGTCTTTGATCTATCTAATCCTTTAGCATGGGTTCCTTCCAATCATTTAATCTCACTAGATAGTTTCCTCAAGAGTTCTTTCACTCTATGACGAGCCTATTAAAAGCTACTAATTTCCCCGTGGATATATGCTTTCAGAGCATCTTATATTATCCTTGGGTGGGTCCATTTATTCTAAGAAATGGTGTGTGTTATTGGTCTAATGACTGTTAGGAACACACCATCAGCTCCTATAACCCCTTCTTTGACTCCACACCACCCTCCTTTGAACACATCATGCAAGGAAGTGAACTTTGCTGACGTGACAGCAAGGCAGGCCTTTGTGTTCTTCTGCTGAAGAATATCCCACTTGGGAACATGCAAGGTTTGTGGTTGACCACACCCAGCTTGGTCAAATAAAATAAAGACATTCTTGCAGATGCAAAGGCAGACCCATGGATACACATGTGTGCTCCCTCTCTTGTCCCACCACTTTCCACTTAGTCCCCATCACCATTCTACCCCTATAATCCACCCACCAGACCTAGCTTTGACCACTGACACTAGTGTCAACTGTCAACCTTCCCCTCCTTGCCCCATTCACTGCTCCTGCCCATGGCCCCATACACGAACCCTCCTCCCCTGCCGACACAAACCGTTTCTTCAACTTGTCCTGGTTCAGTTACACTGAATTGACAATTCTTTACCTTAACCACTGAACCATAATGTGCTGTACTTGTGTTCTTGCTCGTAATAAACGTTTTGATCACAATTCTTTTGCAGTATTTATTTCTTTGATGTACAGTATTAACAGTATTTGCATAGCATAAAAGCAATTAGTAAGATAACCATTGGTGGGAGCATTCAGAGGGGGCATATTACAGTGCATTTATATATTGGTCACTGTTTTATTGCACTCCATGGAAACGGGTAGCATCTTCTTTATATCGTCTATCCTTCTTGCACAGGTATCTGGGGTTAGAAGCTGTCACCAACCAAAATACTTTGAGATGCTCTCCAGGAGCTCTGCTTTTTGGTGGGATTTATGGAGGCACTCCTGGTACCCCCTTAAGTTTGAGGCCAGGAGATTGTGAGAGAGTTTGAACCCAAGTTGGCCCCTGTTCCTCCATAAAGGCAGCTGAGACGAGCTTTGGGTAATTATCCTGCACAATGCACAGTTTGCGCATGTCCCCCGGGTACATCCCATCTTAATTATGCGATCTCCATAGAAGGCAGCACCCATTATGCCTGCAGAATGAGTCAGAAGTGGTGGGATGGTCTTGGAGACTCCACCCCAGACTCATTCTTCGGGTTGATTCTTCAGACGCAATTGCTTAAAAAGTGGCCTTGTGTGAGGCAGAGTGGGGAAGTGGGATGGGGTCGCGTGAGTGAGGGTGGTGGAGTTCAGTGGGTAATGGAGATTGGGGTTAGGAAGTGGGGGTGAGTGTGGTGAGGAAGAGTCAGTGAGTGGAATGGTGCGGCTGAGGAGCTGTACAGTGGTTCAGGTAGTGTGCGTGGGGTAGTGTGGTGAGCGGGGTAGAGTCGTTCAGGAAGAATGTGTGAGTGGGCTGAGGTACATTGGGTGAGTGGGGTGCAGAAGGAAGTGGGATGGGAAGAGAGTGGGTGAGTTAGAGTGGTCGAGTGGGATGAGGTGCATTGGGTGAGGGGGCAGGGGTGGAGTGGGGTGAGTAAGAGTGGGTGAGATAGAGTGAGTGAATTGAGTGAGTAAAAGTTGGTGAGTGGGGTCAGTTAGAGTGGTTGAGATAGAGTAGGGTGAGGGGAGTGGGTGAGAAAGAGTGGGTGGGTGGGACGTGGTAGAGTTTTTGAGGAAGACTCGGTGAGTCGGGTGGTTTAAAGTGGGTGAATGAGGGTAGAGTGGGTGAGAGGGGTGATAAAGAGTAGGTGTGAGTGGGTGACTCATTGTAGTGGCCAGAAACCTTCCCCCTGGAGCCCATCCAAAGCTCCTGTCAAAACTAGAAGCAACTACCAACCCACCTCCCCTGCCACCTTTGAGTGTTGTTTTACCTTTCCCTCCATCAGTTACATTGAGTTGACAGCTATTTGTCTTTACCAAACAATTAACCATACTATGTTGCACCCGTGTTTTTGCTTGCAATTACGCTTTTGTCTACAGTTCGAGCACTGTGTCTGCTTTTTTATTTTACTGTATTGACTGGGTCGTGGGCACAATGAACACGCTGTGTAAGATGCATAAAGGGAAAAGTATTCAGAAAATACCCGAACTGTTACACATTTTCAGCCAAGCACAGCCCATACAACTCAAAGGTGCAGCTCTAAGAAAACAGCCCCTGTAATCTCTGACCGTATCTCAGCGTAACCCCGTCTCAGCAAGCCAGCCGGACCACCATCATAGCTGATATATGTAGAGTTTACAGTCTGGAGATCCCCTCACCATCAAACTGCTGTGATTCGATGGGCAGAGCTTCTCATTGGATTCTAACCTGTATGAATGGGAAATCCCTCCCCTTCATGTGTGTGGTGTAGGTAAACTAATTTGAATGGTACTCTTCTTAGCTAGTCGCTAAAGTATTTATCAGTCTTTAGCAATTTGGCTGCGTTTCTATCAGCTTGTAGCAACTTGTCAAGACATCTATCTAGGCCCTAAGTCAAGGCCTTGTTGTGTCAATCCTGGCTGCCGTTTATTTTCTTAATGTGAAGAATCAAGTGGACTTGATTTCACGGCTTCCATTGTGGTGTGTAAGCATATGAGGTTCATGCACTGTCCTCCTTGAATGTAGATGTTTAAACATGTATGCACAAAGGCATGTATGAATGAATAAGTTGTTTAAACTACTAAGCGTGTTGCTGTTATGCATGGTTCCTTGAATACATTAATGAAAGCTAACAACTACCTAAAACACAATTCTTACTATGTAGCTTACTTTTTGCAGTTTAAGGCTAATACAATACAGGCCTCTAAGAGCATACAGCTCATTGAGTATACTTGGGCTGGTTTATAGTGCTATTGCTATTCAATGTAAACTGGCCTCGCCTCAAGGTGCTACATGCCGCTCAGCTATGTCAAACTAATGAAGGCTTACTATTTTGAGGGGAATTTTGACATGAAATGGTATCTCATGTATTGTTGCTATTCTGCATGGTAGAATGGGCTAAGAGCCATGACATTAGGACCTGGCACAACAACTATGAGATATCATCTAAGAGTTCTGACTTGTTGGTGGACTTGTAAACACACAAGGTACCCCTTACATCATGCTCAGATCTCCTTAGTCAGATTTATATCAGGAGATTCTGGGAGAGTGTAAGCCAAGTGAGCCCTTGTTCTTCCATAAAGTAGCTGATGAGGAGTGCGTTCAGTTATTGCCTTGCACGATGCATAATTTGCGTGAGTCTTCTGGTTACTTTTCCATCACATATGGCAACAAACCATTCATATTTCATTCTCTTTAAAGAAGGGTGTGCCCATTATGCCCTCAAAATAAATCAGGGGCCTGGACACTTCTTTTAAGAATCCAACCCAGACATGTAGTCTGATTGAATGCTTCACAGAAAAGGGTCCTTGGGTGAGATAGAGTGCAGTAGGGTTGTGGGTTATGTAGAGTGAAGGAGGTGCGGTGAGGAAGAGTCGGAGAGTCAGATGAGTTAGAGTGTATGAGGTAGAGTGGGTGAGGTATGAGGAAGAGTTACTAAGTGGGGTAAAGTGGGTGTCATAGAGTGCAGTGAGTGGTGTGGCATGCGTGGGTGAGCAGGTGAGGTAGAGTACGTGAGTGAGGTGAGGAGAAGTGGGTAAAGTAGAGTGGGTGAGTTGGGAGCTGTAGAGTGGATATGAAAAAGTGGATGAATAAGTTGAGGAAGAGAGTGGGGTGAGTTGGTGGGTTATAGTGGAAGAATTAGAGTTTGGAAGAGTTGGTGAGTGGGGAGCCATAGAGTGGGTGAATGGGGTCAGGTAGAGTGGGCGAGTATGGTCAGGCAGAGCGGGGGAGATAAGGAGGAGGTGCAGTTGGTGAATGAGATGACAAATAGTATGTGTGTGGGGTGAGGAAGAGTGTACATGTGGGTCGGGTAGAGTAGGTGAGGTAGAGTTGTGTAAGTGGGTGAGGAAAAGTGAGTGATATAGAATATTAAGTGGGGTGCAGTAGAGTGGATGATAAAGAGTGTGTAAATAGGGTGGTGCAAGCAGGTCAACTAGGATGTTTGAGTTGGCTGATGAAGATTGTGGTAGTAGAGTAGGTTAGTGGGTTGTGGTAGAGTGTTTGAGGGGTGTGTGTGAGTGGAGTGAGGAAGAGTTAGTGAAGAAGAAGTGGATGTGGTAGAATGGGTGACAGAGGCAAGGTAGGGTGGGTGAGAAAGAATGGATGAACCTTGTGAGTTGCAGTGAGCAAATGGGGTGAAGAAGAGTGTGGATGAGTGGGGTAGAGTTGGTGAGGTGAAGTGAGTGAGTCGAGTGCAGTAGAGTGGTGGAAAGAGGATAGATGAATCAGGCAGAGTACAATGAGTTAGCAGGGTGAGTAAAAGAGTAGGGTGCATTAGAATGGGTGAGGTGGAGTGGGAAAGTTGAGTGCAGTAGAGTAGTGGTGAAAAAAGTGGTTATGCAGGGTGACATACAGTGAGTCAGTCAGGTGAGGGCAATATTTAGGTGAGTAAGGTATGTGTATAGTGGATAAGTTAGAGAGGGTGAGTTGGGCGATGAGGATTGTGGCAGTAGGTTAGGTTAGAGCATGGGCTGGAGTGCCTGAGAGTTGTGGATGAGTGGAGTGAGGTAGAGTGGGTGAAGAAGACAAATGGGTGAAGTAGAATGGGCGAGCGAGGTATGGACATTTGGGTGAGGTAGAGTGGGTGGATGGGGTGAGGAAGAGTTGGTGAGTGGGGCATGGTAGAGCATATGAGAAAGAATGGGTGAGTGGTTGAGGTACAGTGCGTGAGTGGGGTGAAGAAGAGTGTGGGTGAGTGGGTGAGTAGAGAGCAGTAGTCAGTCAGGTGAGGTAAAAATGTAAGTGAGTGGGGTGGGTGTATAGTGGATACGCTAGAGTGAGTGAGGTGAGGAAGAGTGGGTTAGTGGGGTGAGGTACAGTGGGAGAGTGGGGTGAGGAAGAGATTGGGGTGAGTAGGCCAAACAGGAGCAGGTAAGTTGGGCACTGTAGAGTGGGTGCGGAAGAGTGGGTGAGTCGGATGAGGTTCAGTGGGGGGGGGCATGGTGGGATATAATGTATAAGGTGAAGTGGTGTGTGGTGTATGGAAGAGTGGGAGAGATAGAGTGGGTGACTGGGTTCAGGCAGAGTGGGTGAGTTGGGTGGGGTAGAGTTGGTGATTTGGAGTCGGGTGTCTTAGAGTATTGTATAGTAACTGCCCTTGCAGTACTCCACTTCCAGCCCAGAGTCTGCTGAGCATACATCTTGCCATACATGACAGCTATGCTGACATCAATACAACAATCACACAACAGGATTATCTTTAGCTCCCGAAAAGACCTCATGATGCCCTGTTGTAGCACCTCGTCTATAATCTTCCATAGATGTCTTATCTGAAGGATAGAAAAAGGGAGTGTTAATGTACAGCAGTGTACTCTAAGATCAGCATATACTTTCATCAAGCAAATCTAGGACACTTCGTCTCGACGCTGGCTATGCATATACTGTAGAGGTCTGTAAAGTGTAGTCACTGCTTTTTTCACTGATGTGCAGTAAAGTGTGCATATAAGATACAGTTGTCGGAGAAAGCTAACAGTCACCAATGTGTTTGCCCCTGACTAGGACTTCTCACAAGGGAAATTACATTATTTTCCTCTAAAGTAATATTACAGTTACTTTAGACGAACCACACCTCTCACTGACTTGAATGTTATTTCTCTTACACAGCCCCCCGCCATTGGCGGGAATTTTCGATTGACCAGATGTATTGCATGAACAAATGATGGCAAGAAAACTATTGCATACATTACCTTTTTTAATCTAGTCAGACCAAGACAATGAAGGTAAACATACTGCACATTAAATTACACTTTGTCTTCTGACTACAGCAAAATCAAGCTGTGTAACACTTACTTGATGATCCTGATTCATTAGTACACTTTCCCACTTATGTGGTAAGAAATGCCAGCATTTATGAGGGAAATCCAGAGGGTGACAAGCCATTGTTGAATTTCCCTAATGGGATCCCCAGCACCATGAAGGTTCCTGAATTGTTTAGCTCATATCCTGGATGATGCATTTATGCATCGCTGGAATCATACGTTCTGTAGGATATTTAGGTGGTGCACATTTTCAGGTGGTGCACATTTCAAATAGGCCAGGAACCACAACTCAGACTCCTGCAGAAGAGATATAATAGTGTGTATGTGAGACACTGACGTGAGACAGCATTGAAAATTCATACAAATCCTCAGAGGGGTAACTTGCGATTTACCCTGTCAAAGCAGTGCATTGCAGGTAGTGTAGGGGTTAATACCTAACTTCAAACACTTAACCTACTAACTGCTAACTCTTAACATGTAACCCATTAATATAATTAGTGTTTAGAATGGGACAGTTGAGTCCATAGAATTTAGCACAAATCATTGGTGCAAACTGTGGGTGCAGAGTGGTGTGTGTAAATAGGCTGCAGGCACAGTCTCTGCAATGCTGTTTAGAAAATAAATGCAGGAATAAAAACTGCTTTTGTGATGGAGATGTGAGGGTTAGAGAACTTGGAATTTGCAAAATCATGTTGCTCAAAGTAGGCCCATTATCTTAGCTATTAGCACAGGAAGCCAGAATAAAATGTAATATATCGATTCTGATGCACATTGAACCAGAACTCTGCTCAAAGGTGACAGTGGAAAATAAGAGGGACTTATGGAAGTTTCCAGGAGGTTTGGCCATCCAGGAGGAGGTGTCTGATTGATGTATGACATCACAGCCAGGGGCAGGGAGATCATATACTTTATGTAGGGGGATATATGAAGTGGGTTGGCACAGAGACGATTTAAAAAGAGGACACACAGAGCTGTGGGGGGCTTTAGGGGTGGTTTGCTGCAGAGAGAGAGTAAGAAGAAGAGAAACATTTCTTTTAAAAGAAGAACTCAGAGGCCTGGCTGCTTCTGTGCTGAGAGCAGCAATGCTGATAGCTGCCGGAGAGAGTGGAGGGGTGAGAGAAAATCTGCCTGTGAGAGGGAAAGCTGTGGTGATTCTCTGGGAGTGAGAGAGAGAAGCTGCTCCAGTGAGCACAGCAATTTCCATGCAAGCTGACTTCCTTTAGTGAATGAGGTGAGCATGACCTTCCGGTAAAGATAATAATGTGCAAAGCAACTTATTAGAAAGACTCCCGGCCTTGGAGAAGGGTAGAAGTGAAATAAATAAACTGAAACACAAATAGCTATTTTAATGTGTTTTCTCCCATGTGCAAGAGGCCAGTTTCACATACAAACTGAAAGCTTATAACCCTGTCAAAATAGATAATACATTTCAAGGTTAGAGATAGCAGTGCATTTCCAGCCGAACGGCAAAGTGTAAGTGATGTTGTCTACCGGGGAAAGGACTTTATCACAGGGAGGGCAGTGGCTATGAAGTGTACTTGCATCCCTGTTTGTGTTTGAAAAATGTAAATAAATGTCACCCAATGACAAATGTGAGATTACAATGTGTGTTTTCATTTTATATTATTGCAAATGTCATGTTGAGTGTATTACCATGTATCTGTTATTTAATATCACAAACACTGTGTGCTAAGCTAAGAATCTCAACTGTGTATAAAATACATGAAATAATTAGCTCAGTGCTGGTCTGTTTTTTCTTGTGTGCTCTACTTATTTGTGGTAATGCATAGACAGATGTAAAGCTAAGCGGTATTTAATAGTGCCTGTCAAATAATGGAGGTGCACCACAACAGTAGGACTGGCAGTGACCTGACTCAAATCATAGTAAGCTAATTCCCCATGTTATAAATACAAGCTCATACAGTTGATCTGGTAAGTGTACTCTGGGCAATCACCTAGCAATCCAAGTAAACTATGGTAGAGAAACTGTGCATATAGTGCAGCACTAAGTCCTGTGTTCGTTTTGGCTAAGCATCCCAGTATAAGCTAGCCCTGTGTTTTTGGCAAGCTAGGAATCCTCAAAAAAGATATCATACATATTTATGGTGAAGATGCTGGGGATAGCCTATAAAGCAATTGATGGTCATGGCTTTGCACAGCAGAGTCGTATTGTGTTGTGCTAGGTGCCTTTTCAATTTTGTTCACTTTATTCTACCCCGCTTGAAGTGCATTGCGTGGCAAGCGGTAGTGATTGTGCTGAATGCACGTTGAATTCCTCTTTATTGCCTTTGATGGGAGAGAGAGGGTTTTCCCACCCACCTTGGCGATTCCAAATGAGAAACAAACAATAAACTGCACTTTGTGAAAGCAGGGGGCATGCACGCAGGAGAGTGCATGATTGCATAGTGCATGCATTAGGAGCTACTCAGTAGAGGCAAGTGTAAACACCATCTTAGTTATAGGCAGCCATTTTGGAGAGTAGGCCCAAGTGCTGCGAAAGCACCAAACGTGTTAGTATTAGACATGTATTATTGGCACAGATATAATACACACCACGAGTGAGCTTCAGGGAATTACAAGCCTTTAATTGTCTCAGAGGCTGCAGCCCTTTGCACCCAAGAAGAATGTGTTCTACAAGGCCACGAGAAGGGGGCAGAGCTCCTCTTGGCAGTTACCATCCCACGATATAGATAGTATGACCCCTCAGCCCCAACACCCCATCTGCATCAGAGCGACAGCCCTCCTATGCTTTGATCCCAAGACCCTCACATACCATGGTGCCAGCCAGGCCCAGACCAACCATACAACTGTAGGACACTAGTTCGATCAAAAAGATCGGAAAGCAAGTCTATCTTGCCATCACATTTGGATCACATGATTTGTGCTACGAAGTACCAGGGAGGGATGAAATTATAGCCCAAAACGAGGGCAGATGCTCTTGGGAGGTTGCTGGCGCATCTGGGAATGAGTGAAGTATGTGAGTTCGGATGACCACGGCCCTCCCCCTGGTGCCATATCTGTGTCGGCTAGGTGTATCATTACAGTGATAGAGTAGCATTGTTTTCAAAGTACCTAACTGCTTATTAGGCACTGTTTTACTGCGGATGACGAGCCTAGCAGCACCCATGTGGATGGAGATGTGCAAGAAAGCTGGGACCAATGACATAGCATCCCCGTTGGTGTCGGCCACCTATGTATAGGGTCCTACCAACCAGCCACACAGGTATTCTCTGTATGTAATGACATCACTGATGATGACTTGCACATTCATAAGGTTCTGCTAGTGCAGATTTTGGCAGAACGTTTAGCGGCAGCAGAGTTCTTTGCTGATGCACTTCCTTTGTGTAGGAATACAAAACTTGTTATCCTTACAAGCAGTGTCATGGGCCTTTTACCCAAGCAGGTTGTATTTTTTTGATCTGAGTATGCAGGGACGAGCCTTCATTTGGTGACCCCGATGTGATCCCAGTGACCCCCATACCAACGAGGCATCCAGACCGCTACTCCGAAGGGGTCGCGCCTGCCTGCAGTGACCAGTCCCCAATGCGTCATTCCTAGAGGTTTGCAGGTGCCGGTTTTACAGAATTCCTGTCAGCTCTTTGAAGAGGGGGGCAGTTCTGGGGAGAGTGCAGGCCATTTTTGGGACCCCGTGATGGAGGAGTTCGGGTGAACCCGCATATGTGAGTATACCCTTGCAAGTGATAACGAGTAGGGGAACAGTGTGTGTTTAGAAAACAGGGATTTTGTGAATGATGGAAGGGTGCTTTTTAGTGTAAGGTAAGGGAGAACATTTTAGCTTTTTTAATTGCACATTTTGATTTAATCTTTTAAGAGGAATAATAGTAAGGAAAATAAAGGAGTGTAGGGAGCCTTCCTGAGTGAGGGGAGATGATGGTACCATTTCTTTTGTTACACTGAGGTAAACAGGTAGGAGCTCTGCATAGTTAGTGAGCTCGGATATAGTAGTATTTGTTGTTTTAGCCCGGTGTTTTAGTGTATTGGGATTGGTAGAGGGCCAGAGTGGGTCGTTGTTGGCATGGAATCTTAATAAAATGAATGAGTTTAGTGTGGTATTGAGTGTGTGTGTGTGAAGGGAAAGGGGAGGGAACTTTGACTGGGGGAGACAGGGAGGAGGGGACAGAAGGCTTTTTTTTTACTTTGCCAACTACAGTGTTCACAGCGCGCAAGCGTAAGCTTAGGAGACCTGAGCATGTTATTTGCTAAAATGGGATGAAGGACTCCTTTACAATACATGTATAGTGTGCTGCCATTGTACAAGAACAAGATAGAAACATACCACAAGCAATGGGTGGTAGAGACACGGGTGCAGAAGAGGAAGGAGATTTTAGGAAGATAAGTGAGGCCGTGGAGGACTCCGATGAGGGAAGGGCACAGGATACCATGGAGGGGCCACCGTAATAGAGGAGGGTGGAACCTCAACAGAACATATGGGATTATATCCATTAGCTGCTCGCCCAGCAACGTGATACACTAACCTGACCTATGTGGCCACCCCAGTCACCATCCCGCCACCACCGTACATATCCACCCCAATTACTACCCCACCTCAAGACTGTAAAGGGCAGAGGGAGTTGGAGGAGACGCTGGAAGCAGCGCAAGTAGAGCAGGCCTGACTGAGGACAACACTGAGGAAGGGGATTGTGAAGGAGAGCGGACTAGATGAATGGAGGGCAGGAGACATTATATTTAGATTGGATAGTACGGCCAAAAAGGATGTGCACTTCGAGTCGACAGACGGTGCGGGTGGACGAGCAGGGAGCACGGGATATGGGACAGTACGTTCTGAAAGAGAAACAGACAGAGTGTTGAGGGAAGATGAATGGGACACAGTAGGCGAGGCCAAGGATGATGAAGAGGTGGGACAACGGGCACCACTGGAGAGCTTGTGGGGACCATGATTTAGGAAAGAATATGGCTGAGTGGCAGTTGAAAGGACAAAAGGAAGTGTTCGACGAAAGGAAGGGAAGGGGACAGGCACACAGATGTCACTATTACACAAAGGTCAGGCCGAGCACATTATGTACCCTGGGCGCAAATTGATAAAAAAATAACTTGACCAAGGCACTCCTGCCTCTTACTGCTGGGATGTGAATTTACACGTGCAAAAAGCAGATGGCAGGCTTTCCTCTAGCTGTGGGGGATATGAAAAGTTTGCTAGTGGCAATTGTTGGTGATCAGGTCAGGAACCTATGGGTCAAGGCGGGCTATCCAGGAGTAAAATTTGACGACGATGCACACGACATGCACCTTTCAACAACATTAGGTCACAAGTGTGGGATGCGATGCAGCTAACATATCCTGACACCCCAGACTTACAGTCTATAATACAATACACTATGAGAGAGGATGAGGACCTTGCGCAGTAAATTACCAAACTTCAAGAGATGTGGCGAGTGTAGATGGGGGACCAGTGGGACCGATTAGTTCCTCTTTTTTATTTCGCTATAAAAAGGGGCTTACCCAAGGAGATGCAGAAGGCACTCGACAAAATATTGGGCATTGAAAAGCAAGGGTGGGCGGAAATTCAAACGATAATAAAACACCATTGTAAAAGAATGAAGGGCTGGGAAAACGAAGTAGTGCAGCGAAAACAGGCAGAAGAAGCTAAACTAGTACAGAGAAATCTAGCTAAAATAGCTGTAGAAGGGATGGCACCTGTATCTGCACCAATAGAAATGACAGGGAGCACAAAGGTGCCCGCAGATGCGATGATAGCTGAGTTTTGGCCAGGAGGAGGAGGACAGTGGGGAGGGGGACATCAGCACCCCGGCCCAAGTGTCAGCAAGGAGGTCAGCAGCAGGGAAGAGGTGGGTTCAGAAGGGGAAGGGGGGATTTGTAGGATTTGGAGGGATGGGACCTCAAGGTGATGGTATGGGGCCCTCGCAATGTTGGAGCTTTGGGAAATGGGGGCACTTTGTGAGAGAATGTAGGAGCAGGCCAGGGGCGGGATGCAATCTGAATACCAATACCAATTATTGTCCACAGCCCCAGCCACAAGGACAACTCCAAATACCAACTTCCATACCATATGAGATCCATCAGGCATATACCCAGCTGCACCCTCAACCCCCAGGTGCACAAATGCAAAACCCACAATCTGCACAGCCACATGTGCCCCCAGCCAATGCTTTACGTGGAGGAAACATGCCTGCAACTGATGCTGTACCTAATGGCACCTTTGTGCCTTAACAGGGGGTCAGCGTCTTGGGAGGTAACCCTTTTTCATTCCCTGGTACAAACACTCACCCTGACTAGGACATCCCACAGAGAGCTCTCGCGTGCCCAGTACTATCCATGACAGTCCACCCTAACGAGGAACCCTTTGTGGGCACTGAGGTGGAAACAAACACTTTATCTTTATGGTTGACACAGGTGCCACTAAATCATGGATCAGTGAGGGAAACCTGCCGATATCGGGTGAAACTCTTGACATGCAGGGCTCCCCTGAGGTTATTGCCATGGTTCCATACACTAAAGAGGTTGACATTAAAATAGGGGGGAAGGATGGTGTGGGCTCCCATGTTGTATTGTGAAAGTTCCCCGATAAAATTGTTGGGCTGCGACCTGGTTAGCAAATTGAACATGTCTATCTCCTTTACAGGCAGTGGAATTGTATGTGCCACCCCAGGAATGTGGGCAATGAGAGCAATGATTATCATATATGTAAGAAGGGGAGAAGTAGTGTTTTGCGGGATTCCAGTTGACCCAGACATGTTTGCGTACGGGATTACAGTGTTTCTTGAGGTAGTACCCCAAATTGGCAACGGTTGCTGGTGAGTGCCTGCTGATTTTATTTTTCGCCCTGTGGTGACCCCTGAGTTAGTGGTAGGAACGATATTGTCCCTAGATTTGCACGGTCTGGTGGTTTCGGCAAAGCAAATTTTAGGGATTTACCCTGATGGGCGCGAGTGGCGCACAGTGTTCTGAATTGATCCTATTGTGCTTCTTAGGGAGGTAACCAATGTGTAATTGTTTGAAGACAAACCAGACAATGGTGAAAATGGATTGGCTATTTGTATCCCCTGTGAAAATATGGTACAGTACCGGAAAGTTCAATGTCGCCTCATGGCCCTTGCTGCCCCACCCCACTTCATTGAGCAGGTACCCGAAAGACTTTGGACAACCAACACCCATGATGTAGGCTATTACAAGCTGTGACCCTGGTGCGAATAACACTGAACCCAGGTGCTGTGCTGTCCCGGGTAAAACAGAACACTCTATCAAGGGAGGTAGAGGAAGGTATTAGGGACACCATCATGGCCCTATTAAACCAGGGATTAATAGTGCCATCCACCCCCCATGCGACACTGCCACCTATCCCATAAAAAGTTGAAGGGGGCCGTTGGAGGATGATCCAGGACTTATGCCTCTGTTGACGAGAAGAGGAAATTACTGACAGGCCCATTTGTCAGTACTCACCCTCGAAAACTAGTAATGCATGATAGCTGCACCATGTGAGGACAGAGTGCAGGATTCACATACTCCAGCAAGATGCAATATTTTCAGGTCTAAGTAAATTGGAAAACGGAAGACCGTTTAATGATACATACATCGGCAGATGGAAATCAGCAGCATCACGAACACCTGCCTCACCCCGACTTCCTTGAATTTCAGTCAAACAATCATTGTTGTAGGCAAAATTCTGTCGTCATTGACGTCTAATTCTACAAAAAGTCATCATGCAATATAATTGGCTGGGAAAGGTAACTTAAGTATAGATGCTATAACTGTATATGGAAATAACGCAAGTGGATTGGATAACTGTTATCGGGTGGGCGTCTATGCCCTTCCCTCTACAACACACGTGATTGACGTCACTACACGTATGACGTCTCATTGGTTACAGTGTCTATAGGACTCTAGATTACATGGTCCCTTGTGATTGGGCAAGTTACACCCCTAAACATAAATCTACATTTTAATTAGCAGCATGCAGGGTAGACACCCAGGTGCCTAGTGTCCCAAGATTCACCCTTCCTGCCTTCCATCAATCAGTATTTTAGGGCTATGTGTCAATTAGTTGGCTGGGTATGGCCTCAGATCTGTAGTCTCTTATCTCTTATGGCACCCTCGGGTTCTGGATGACATCAGGCGTTGGTACATTTTCACGCCTGTCTGGTGACGTGCTGGTCCACCGTGAATCTGCTTCAGTTTCCAACCTTTTGTGCATTTTAATTCTGTGTGCGTTGGCCACCTGCATGGGCCTCCCTTATCTTGACCTTCACGGGCGGGCTGGTATGCTCTGAAGCTGGAGCCTCGTGGGCTCATGCTCACCTCCCCTTCTCTGGTTGACCTCGATCTTCCCGGCGTGAGACTCTCTTTGTTAAGTTTCGATCCCGCTCCTTTCCTCAGCTTGGACTTAGATATGGAGCTTGGCCAGTCAGGCCTTGGCCGCCTGAGTGTACTTCTGCTTTTACAAAATGGAGTTGCACGTGTACATTGTGCTGTGTTGAGGTAGATATATTGTTGGCCCTTGCCGCTCTATTCTTCTACTAAGCATTGAAGGCAGTATCGATTTCTTAGCATATTGCATTTCAAGCTTATTTACATACGTTCAACAGGGTGGTTGCTTCCATCTCGTCTCGTGGCACCATTCCCTTATAGTTCAACAGTGTCTTTCCCCTGTATCCGTTATAATTATCCTTGTAGTTACTAGTACTGACATAGGTGCTATCAGGAGCCAATTCTGGTTGTTCTCGGGGCTGTTCGGGCCCTTGGTTTATTTCCATTGTGCTGCCCAGGGTTGCCGCGTTATGGCTGCTTCAACCGGTACTGATCTCCTTACGTACAAGGGGCAGAGTCCCAGTGCGGCTCTTTGTTGGTTCATTTGCTCCTCATGCGTCACGTACCACGGCGCGTACCTTACTGGCAACTCGCAATGGGTGGCAGGGGTGCAGGTCATATCTGGGACCTCCTCTACACTCTACCCTCTGGTCGGTTCATTGACCACTCCTACTTCCTCCTTTATATTTAGTTTCTTTGTTGCCTCAGCTTCTTGCTCATCGTCTCCTGGGTTTACACAAGAAGGCGTGAAAGTGCGCAATCTTGGTGTCCATATCTTTATCACTCCTTTCAAGGTTCTTTGTTCCAGGTCATCAACTGGCATCGTCCATTTGGACTGCAGTAAATTCATTTGCCTTTGTACCTTCTTCGTTTCTTGGGGTAAGTGAATTTTGTTCCTTCTGGTGCAAATTCACTGGCCTTCACAAAGTCCTTTATCTCCTCATCTGTCAGGTCTCTGGGCTTCCAGCCTGGCTCGACATTGACCATGATTTTCATCCCTATGGCCTTCTTTGCCATTTTCTGGCACTGTGTGATGATTATCTTGATAACACAGACTACTAACAGCACCATTGCTAGCAAAGCTCCCAGAAACTTGAATATATCTGCCATCCATTGTGGGACCCAGTGCTCCAGATAAGATTCTGAGATGGGAGTATTTTCCGCATGATTTTTCAAATTAGAGCGTAAATGCAATTTCAAGAGAGTAAAAATTAGTTTTCTCCTCTGCAAGAGAGTAAAACTTATCCAACACATACGTTATGGGTATGAACACATTTTAAAAGGGTGCGTGCATTATTGTGTTGCTCGCTTAGCTGTCACAGATTTGGTCTTTCAGTTGGAAATTCAACATCATGCATAAGAAGGCTATGCTGCTGACAAAAGAAATGCTACATTGCCATCTAGTGGTGGAAAGTATGTTTTTTAATGAATAAGTCAAAGCGTACACGGTGCGCAGTACAAAATTAAATGGTCCGTATTTGCCATATTTACATGCGTAAAAGGGCAAGATACGCACGTTAACTGGTAGGCCGGCGGGACCCATGAGAACAGCTGGGTAGGTTCCCAAACCAGCTGTCGTCGTCCACTTCATCTGTCAACTCGGTCATCTGGTTTTTCAGGGTTGTTAACATGTCTATAGCCTCTATGAGGGTTCCATTTTCTTCATCGCGTGATAGTATAAATGTGCAACATGATTCTCCAATTTTTGCGCAAACATCTCCACCCATTGCTGATCATGTCAAGCACATATCTGTTCTGGAGGGTCATCAGTCTGACTGCTCTCAGTTCTTCCTTGATTGCGTTGAACCCCTTTATGGTGGTGTTGATGGTCTGCAGTAACTCCCATCTCGTTATCTGCAACCACTTGGTATTTGCACCAACCTGGATGCGCGGCAAAAGTATTGTTGTAAATACGGATGAAGTTAGGCTAAACAGCCTGTGTTCATAGGGAATGCATAAAATGCGTCCTCTGATTTGGCAGAGAAGTAATTCTCTCTCTTCATCCTTGACATTAGTTCCACAGACCTCCTTTTCCTCAGGTGAGCATCTGCTTTTGGGAAACTGTCCAAATTCAGTTCATTTTTTGGGATCACTAGTGCAGGAACGTGGATGTTCACCAGTGTGCATATGCCTCCCCAGTTCCTCGGTAGTCTTGTGTAGGCTTTGGATCCACATGCCCAATAGTGGTCCTTCAAGATTGTGGTCCCTTGTGACATCACTGGGGCTTCGTATATTCGCCCGCAGTTTTGATTCTCCCCCATTTTCCTTGTGCCATTACTTCTAATGCACAGTTTCGGGCTTTCTAGTGGTACTATTTGCAGGGGGCCTCCTCTGTCTTCGACCCATGTTAACCGCTTTACCAATTTTGGCCAGCATGGTTTACATAGTCTTTGAGAGTTTTCTATGGCTTCTTGGCAGGCTCCAAGGACCATCCAAGCTTGGCAGATTACAACTCCTTCTTCCCAACCGTTGGGGGAAACTACTGATCCCCAGATCTGCATTTGGCCTCGGTTCTTCCATATTTGAGCTTCTTCTGCCATTTTCC
This sequence comes from Ambystoma mexicanum, assembly GCF_040938575.1. NCBI lineage: Eukaryota > Metazoa > Chordata > Amphibia > Caudata > Ambystomatidae > Ambystoma > Ambystoma mexicanum. The sequence continues at coordinate 349,341,745 of NC_090935.1, forward strand.
CTTGGACGTTCAGTCGTGAGTTTATTTCCCACTTTATTCCTGATCCTTTGACGTCAGGGTTCTCATACCTAATCACATGATTCTTGGTGTGCGCCCTGTTTCTTGTTTTGATGTCCTGGACATATCCGTCTTCATCAAGGTAGTCCTTTCCCTGGCCCATATCAACGAGGCGTCTCTCCCCATGAATTGTCCTCTGGTGTTGCACATTGCCACATGTGACATGCAGTGTGCTGTGGGGACATCTATTTCTACAGCCACAAAGATTTTGGACTGTATGGCAGGAGTGCACAGACGAAACTTTCTCCTTCTGATTGCTTTCATCCAACTTCCTTCATGTGCTGATACCATATGTTATTTCCAAGATGGGCCGTGCTGTCCAGGTAATCGTTTAACTCATTACCGGTTTCAAGTGGACTTCTCTTGATCCTTAGCGGTTTTCTGTAGTTGGCTATCACTATGTCTCTGAATGCGTCTGTACTGCTCTTCAGTTCAGGCAGACTCTCGTGTGTTATCCTTGGAGGGGCAGGTTTCATTTCCTGCCCTGCAGTAATAGGGGGAGGCTTTACGCTTCTTTTCCTTCCCCCCCTGCATTCTTTTGTAGACTTCCTCCCACCACATTTGACTTACCGTCCTTCCAACACGTGGCTGTGTCGTAGGCTCGGCAGTTACTCCTGGCGTTGGAGCTGGCGTACTCATTATCCCAGTTGTGGTGGTTGTCTTGCTCAGCATCTCATGTAGCTTCTTTGCTCTAAGTATGAGTGGAAACACATACTCAACTACCGCATGTGTTTTCTCATTGAGTTCTTTCGTTGTTTCCTCCGTTCTATTGAGTGATTTTGCTCTTTCACTTCGGTTTGGTTTCTCACGTTGCTCCTGCTTTCTGGAGCTGCTTGTTCCACAGGTGATTTCTCTCTTTCAGTTGGTTTGGCCTGTGGTTTTGTAGCGTTTGACACTTGCCCTTGTTCGTGTGCACTCAGTGTATGGGTGCGTGCCGTGGACAGTGCTATGTTATCATTCAATCTGTGCTGACCCTGTCTCCAGCCTTTCTCACCATTCATTACTTCAAGTGTATACGTATTACTGCTAATTACATTCAACTGTAAATTGTTTGCTTTACCATCAGTTTTTCTTGGAACAGGGATGACAATATAAGGTCTGGGTGCTTTTGTGGGCCCCAGACGTTCATTACCTGGTGGATGCACAGACATTGGGACGCTTCGTGCACCAATAAAAAATGCAGTTCTAATAGTTAACTATAAAAATACTACAATAATCACAATGCATATACATATGACAGCCTTGAAAGACAGCTTGCAGCATATCCTTACAGGGAACCGTGGGTGCCCTTCCACTGGCGGTACAACTAGGTTACTGTTTTGGGCCCCATTTCAGCCAAGTCCATAGTCAATAGTTTATTTTTCTCCTTATTCTGATCTCGTCGCTCGAAAGTTCAGTCAACACTAAAGTGACAAGTGCAGTTCAGTGTCCCCCCTCTTGCAGTGATGATGATGATAGTCTCTTAGTATGGAGTACAGTTCCTTTGCTAGGCTATGGAAAGAGGTTAGACTATCGTTTTCAGCACATCATAATTATCCTGTATTTGTATGGCCAACGTATTCCCAAGGCACTCTTCCAACTCGCCTTGGCCCTGGGGACATACAGGAATTTGTTCGCAGTGACACCATGAAAGGATGGATTTGTTACACATCACACAAAAATAAAATATCGAAAAAATAAAAATAAAAATAAAAGTGAACACATGAGAAGGTAGGAAAAAATAAGAAAAAGGTTGAAAAAGGTAAACACGGCAGTGAAGTTCATGTCTCTGTTCCTTTCACTTGGTCTTTCGAGGTCGAGTTGGTGATCAGTCTCTCTCTCCCCCATTTACTCCACTACGGAACGATGATGCAAAAATAGAAAAAATAAGAAAAATAGGAAAAGAAGTTCAAGATGTCGTTGTCCTTGTTTCCGCCTTTTCGGTCCGTACTACGTTGGAAGCATAAAGAACTGTGTCTTTGTTTCCTTGCTCTGTCCCCGGCTGGGGGATGATGGAAAGTTTTATCTTTGATCTCCCCCTTCTAAGGCTCTTCTTAGCAGTGGATGTCCATAATTGCTTCTTAGTTGTGATGCAATAGCCTTCAGGAGCCGATTCAATTGTGCATTTTTTGCTAGATCATTAAGAAAAGCGGGCACATCAATGTTGTGGGGTCTCCCCACTAGTTCTGGAAAGTTTTCAATGAGATGAAAGAAAACACGAAACGTATACTGACTGGGGTTAATGACATTTGCTCTGACTCTTTGGCTCTTAGGCATCAGGCCTTTCATGCAGTATGATCAGTCTTCGCATCCTCGATCTGTCCCTTGCCGAATAGTCTCACAGGAATCTCCTTAGGAATTCTCACTGGAAGTTGGACAGTTCCACTTGGAGCATAATGCCATGGAGAAGAGTCTTCATGTGTGGAAATTGACTGGATCTCTAAGGAAGGTAGCAACATCGACATCAGCAGGCCTTCCCAGCATTTCTGGATAGTCTATGACTAGCATGATCAGGACTTGTGGGCTAGCTGCATGTTTGCAGGGGACAGGGACATTTGCTTTGTTTTGCTGGGTCCCGATCACAAGTCTTTTTGTTGTCGTGAACAGGTCTTGCACTTTCCTGCTGCGTGGTCTGCTACCACATTGTTCAGTTTACTCCATATTTGATTCAGGATGTGATTATTTCGGGGATCTCTGATGAAAGTCAGGGTACCTGTGGTCCTCCCAACAAGTTCTGGGCACTCCTTAATGATTCGAAAGAATAAAATGTAGATAACTTCGTCAATAACTGCTTGAGGCGGGAGCATTAGTCTTTTGTTCACTGTGCTCGGGCAACTTGACGAAGACCTCTGCTATGACAGTCAGTGGTTGCCTGATTACCTTCTTATTTTCTGGATCTTGAATATATTCTGTGACACTTGTTTCTCTCCCTATGAGTGACGGGTAGGACAGTACTACTAGCTGAAAATAGGTGAGCACATCCCACTTGAGACTTCTGCTGGGGTGAATCATATGTCCGTGAACAGAGTCTTGATACTGGATGCTTCAGGATGCCAGTTTTAGTTTACAAGAGTGTCCTGTTTTTACAGTTTATCAGAGTCTGAGAGTTTGTGTGCAATGCTTTGTTGCTCAACGTGATCATGCTATCAGTGTCACTGCAGGTTCAGAGTATTCAACTTTTTCCTTTACCCCGCAAGTTCAGCTGCATTTTGCGTTCGTTTGACGGTCTTGTACCTCATTCAGTGTCTGGAGGAGAAGTTCAGTGTACAGCCACAGTTTTCACAGCGAGTTCCTTAGTTTATGTTTTCTGCTTGTGCGCCCTTCTTCCTCGCCATATACCTTGTCTGCACGTGCTGCGGTCCTTCCCCGTTGTCTGTGGATTCCCCGGCAGTAGATGCAGTAGGAGTGCTCTCTCCTATAAAAGGTTTTATGTCGTTCAGGAAGATCCAGTCTCTTCTGCCGACAAGCTTGACAGCAGACGGGGTGCAGTCCTCTACGATGAAGGGGCCGTTAAACCTCGGCTCGTCCCATTTCTTTCTCGCAAATGTTTTCACCACTACTCTGTCTCCAGGGAAGACAAGGGGTGTGCCACGACTGAGAGCTGCGCCTGCATCAGCACTATCTGCAGTGGTTCGTGCTGTGCTGTCCCCTTTCCATCGTCACTATAGCTGGCCTGTAATGACAGTGGCACTGGATGTGAGACAGTTCAGATAAGCTTTCATTTCTTCTCCTAGAACCTCCCTAGTTGTCTGGGCATCATATCTAGCTCTGTCTCAGGGGGTAAGGGGAGTCCTCATCCTTCTCCCAGTAACTATTTCGTGCGGTGTGAGATGATGGTCAGAGCCTGGTTGGTTCCGAAGCGCATACAATGCCAGTGGTAGGCAGTGCATCCATCCCTTTCTTAATGTGAGCTTCAGCTTGGCTATCCTCACCTTAAGCAAGCCATTGATTCGCTCACATATCCCATTTCCCTCTGGATGATATGCCGACGAGAACTTGTGCTTTATACCAAGTAATGAGCTAATCTGTTCGAACACTGCGTTCACGAAATGAGGCCCATTGTCTGATCTCATAACTTCACATACCCCCCATCTAGCGAAGACCTCCCTCACCAGGAATTTGTCAGCACAGGCGGCATCGGGGTGTGTACAGGGACCTGCTTCCACCCATCTGGAAAAGGGACACACCACCACAATTAAATACCTGTACCCATTACACACTTGAATCTTATCGACATAATCGATATGCAGGTGTTGGAAAGGTCCACTTGGTATGGGGATGACTCCTCTCACTACTTTTAATGTGTGCCCACAGGTGAATTGTTTGCAGACAATGCAATTTACTATAAAGAATGCAACATGCTCTGCTAAATTCGGTGTAAACCAGTCTCCGGCAAGGGTTGCGGCAAGATTGTCTCTTGTCATGTGAATGGGGTAATGAAGCTGTTCTAGCGCTACATTTAGAAGGGCGACAGGCATTACTGATTTACCAGTGCTGTCTTGCCTCCACAATCTGTCTGAGGGGTTTAAAGAACAACCCCGACGCTTCCACAGATTTTTCTCCTCCTGAGGTGCCTTCCCCTGGAGCTCCATTAACTGAGACTGCCCCATATCACGCCTCCATCATACGTTCATGAGTACGTGCCTCATCCACATCCATAATTGTTTCAACTTTGGATGCCATGCGCTTGGCTTCCGTGTCCGCTTCATGGTTTCCATGTGACACAAAATCTGTCCCTTTAGTATGAGCCACGCATTTTACGACCGCTATGCCCACTGGGAGCTGTAATGCTTTTATCAGCCTGTCCAGTAAGGCCGCGTGCTGCACTGGCGTGCTGTCCGCTCAGAGGTAGCCCCTCCTTTTCCAGTGCACAAGTCCTGCGTGCACTGTAGACGTCACATAGGCGGAGTCACTGTACACTGTTACTGGTCCGCCTGATTCTCAATGGCGAGTATCAATGCCAGTAGTTCTGCGGCTTGTGCCGAATAATTAGATGGTATTCGTGCACTGACAAGTACTTGGAACTCTCCATTCGCCATGTGTTTGATCACGGCCACGCCTGTATACCTTTGCTCGTCCCCTTGGTCAATCCTCAAAGACCCATCAATAAAGATGATCTCTCTACTTGGCAAGGCATTTTCCTTGACCGTGGGGATCTCATCATAGTATTCTTCATAGTTTGCACAGTCATGCACAGGTTCTCCCTCTGTGACTGGCTCAGCAATAAACATAGCAGGGTTCACCATTTTGCATCGCACTATTTTGATCGATGGATTGGAGATAATCACCTCGTAGGCCAATGCTCTCTGAGAAGTCAGCGTGCCCTTTGGCTTCTCTAGTATGCCGAATAATGAGTGCTCAACATATAATGTCATGGAGCACCCCATCACAATGGATGACGCCTTCTCAATGCCGAACGGGGCGGCAGCTAAATTTTGTTCGCACGGGAAGTGGCCTTTCATAACCGGGTCCAAACTTCCACTGTAATATGCTAAGGGTTTATATCCCAGTGAGGTTCGCTGCGCGAGTATTGCCGTCATAAAATCGCCATCAGTATGAGAAAACAGATAGAATTCCTCAGCATAATTAGGAATCCCAAGGACTGGGGCCTTGCAAATTGCCCCCTTGAGTTCTGTAAATCCTTTCTCCATCGCTTCATTCCATTCAATTTCTTCTCTCGTCGCCTGGGCCTTTTTAAGGTCCTTCAACAAGGGCTTGGTATATGAGCTGTAGTCAAAGATCCATGCTCTGACATATTTGCACAGGCCTAGGAAGCTTTGCATTTGCTTTACTGTGCGCGGCTTGGCTGTGTTCATGATAGCCCCAGCGCTTTCTGGGGTTACCTTTTCCCCCTCATGTGAGATCAGTTGCCCTATGTACAGCACCTCCTGTTGGCAGTATTGCAACTTGTCCTTGTCCACTTTTTACCCCTTCTCTGTCAATAGTCAATAGCTGGACATAGTCGTGTCGGCATTGCTCTTCAGTGATGCTGCTGATTAGAATGTCATCTACATACTGCAAAACAACACTGTCCACCGCGATATTGCTTAGGTCCATTTGCAGGACTCTGTTGAAAATAGACAGAGACTCGCAATACCCCTGTGGCAGCCTCGTACTTTTCAGGTGCATTTGTCTGAAAGTAAATGACGTCAGGTCTTGAGATTCATGGTGTAATGGAATAGAGAAGAATGCATTCTTCAAATCGATCACCTTGAAGTATCTCGCTTCAGTGGGTATATTGCACAAAATTGTGGATGGATTAGGGACTAGAGGGAACTCGGCTTCAACTATGTCGTTCAATGCTCGTAAGTCCTGGATTAACCGCCAGGACCCTCCCTTAGATTTCTTGACAGGGTAAATCACTGTGTTGCATGGTGATTCTGACATCACGAGGATGCCCTGTTCCATCTTGGCAGAGATTGTCTTTGCGATCCCTTCATCTGCTTCCCTGGACATGGGATACTGTTGTGCCCGTGGCAGAATTGCTCCTGGTTTCAATTTCATTTTTACTTCACCAGCCCCCCTCAGGAGACCCACATCATAGGGCCCTGTAGTCTATACCTTGACTGGCACTAGGGCCATATCATCATTGAAATATTCTGGGCGTACCAGCGCTAACATCATCCTCTGCGGCACTTCCCGCTTGATCATTTTGACCCAAAATATGAGACTCACTTCCACCCGTTTCTCTTCTAGGTCAGGGTGTTCTTCGAAGAGATCGTCATCAGTGATGTCAGTCACTCGATACCCTTCTTCGATGGCGACAATTGCACACCAAGATCTGCCCTCGTCGGCACATCCTTCAACTAATACTATCTTTCCTCGCACCACGGTAGATTGTATCATTAAGGGAAATACTTGTCCCTCCTCTTCGTGCATGGGTATTCTTGGCCTGAATAGAAACTCATCTGGGGTTCTCATAGTTTTGTCTGCGAGGACTGGCAGTCCCGCCTTAAGCACTCGCATGCCATATGCGAACACTTCTGGTTCCAGAGGTATAGCTCTCATGGCTGCACGTCCGGAGTATGCTCTGATCATTTCGCACATGTTTGAATAATGCATTCCTGGAGTGGAGCATACTATGCCATCCTCAGTGAACGAGATGGTCATATTCAACTTTGTCATCAAGTCCCGACCCATGATATTCACCGGAGACTGACGAGAATACAATAAGGGTACATTCATGTCGCACTCTCCCACTGAGACTGGGAGTGCATCAGTAAAGGGAACTCTGCTATGAGCTCCAGTAAAACTCTGGGTATCTATGGCCTCGCCGGACAAGAAGAACTTGCCTTCTCATATGCACGAGCGCGTTGCACCCGTGTCAACTAAGAAGGAATATTCTTTCCCCCCTATGATGACATTTACCCTAGGCTCCCTGTTAGGGTCTGGTGTCACTGATAGGATAGAGCACATCAGAGTTCCCTGTGAGCAGTCCTATTTCATATATAGGTTCGGTCCACTGTATACCTGTGTGTTTCCCCCACCGGAATTAGTGCCCTGATCCACTTGCTGCGGTGTCTGCTGGGGTTGTCCCTGTGGTACATTCCCCATGTTCAGTGGCTGGACCATTTGCTGTGCACCTTGCTGCAAGCCAACCGCCTGCTGCTGCACAGTATAGTTTTGTGCACTGCACTGTTGTGGGGTAGCAGGTTGATTCACCATGCCTGCCCCCAACCCTTGGTTGATCTGCCACATGCTTTGGCATCTGCACATGTGTGCCATGTGTTCTGTTATTCCACACAACCAACACACTGGCGGCGGTCGGGCCACCTGTCCATCTGGCATAGTCGGACTGGCCATCGGTGCGTTCTGGAACATTCTGTAAACCTCCTTGGTTACCTCTAAATCCTCCCTGATTGCTCTGCCATCCTCTTCCTGCAAATCCCCTTCCTCTCGGGTAATATCCCGCGTTAGCCTGATTGTTTTGTGGCGGGTGAGAGGCACGTTGTGCATTTGATTCAGCTGGACTTGTTAGCATGGCTCCCTCGAGAGCATACTTTGAGAGCTTCTTTTGCACTAGCTTCGCCTCCTCTCCCTTACGCGTTGCCTCTTTCTTCCAATTCTTTTCTTGCAACAGTCTACAATAATGGGCAATCGTCAACTGGATTTCGGCCCACGGTTTAGCTTCTATTCCTACCAATTTTTTTAGCTGTTTTTGCACCGGTTCTGGTAACCCTTGGCACAATATATGATAGAATACAGGGATAGATTTTGTCTAAGACTCATGCATTTCAAGCACCCACGCGTCTTGAAAATTCTGGCTATAAAGCAAAGGATCCTCTGACTCCTTCATTTTTCGAGTCATTATAGCTCCCATATCAGATGTGTCTGGATATAGCGTATGCAGCGCTTTCCACACTGCTGCTCTACAGTTGTTAAATGGCGTCATGAGAGGTGTTAGTTATGGTTACCCTGGGGTATCTTGCCCTTTTCCACACGTCGTCTACTCTTTCACCAAGTATAGCAATTAGAAGACCCTTGATGTCCCCTATGGCTAGAGTGATGCCCCCGTCATTTTCTCTAGCTCAATTATCCACTTTCCGGATACCGAGGTCAGCATTGGAAGCTCTCGGTCCATGTGTGGCCATGGAATATATTGCGGTCTTGCTCCCCACTTTCCTAGCAGTGGGAATGGGAATGCGCAATCCTCCTTTTCCTTCTCTATACCTCCTCGGTCTCTTGCCGGGGCTGCGTTCCTGCCTTGCCTTCTACCTGACAATGCCCTTAACCTATCTGTATAGGCAGGTACCGACGCCCCCCTCTGACCGTGGGGTGTCTCTTTATGTCGGCTGGACTGTCCAGCAGACTTTGGTGTCCTATCTATGGACCCACTAGCATCTGACCATCGTATCTTTCGGTTTCCTGGGAGTCGCTTTTCGCACCACCTACCTTCGTCATATGCCACTTCCTCCACTTCCCCATCAGAGTCTGATTCCGAGTACTCCCAATTTACACAACTTCTCGCATCATCTTCGTTCTGCCCAACTTCTAGTCTATCTAGGGAACGTCCCCTACTCCCACTACTTTGGGTGACATCCTCAGTGTCATATAGCTGTGTGCTCTCTAAGCGCTCATCTTCCGTTTTGGGAGATTCGTTCCAGTCCCATCTCATCGTATATTTTATCAATTGCTTCCCCAATGCTTCTGGTGTCGAAGTCATCATCAATAACTGTCCCGCTTGTACCTGCTACCGCATCTCGTGCAGGGAAGAACTCTTCTATGTCTCCCCAATCTACAACAGGATTGGGTTTTTTCACTTCCCGTTGCAAGAATTCTAAATCTCGCGCCCTTTGCCTGCGTTTACGTTCTGCTTCCTCATCCATTTCTCTTTGCTTCTTCGCTTCCTCTCTAGCCTTATCTACTTCCCTCATCCGTTTATTCCTACGCTCCCTTGCCCTTCTACTTTCCTCCAACTTTAGCATGTTCTGCCTGTACTTTTCATTGGCTGTATATTGCGTGCGACTGAGCGTTATACCTTGCTCTTCACAATATAGTTGTTCTCGCCTCAACCTATCCTTCTTTCTTGCCCTCTCGTTTCTTATGTTCACTTCTTTTTCCCTTTCCTTTCTTTGCACCTCATCAGACCGTTCACCCGGCCTTGCACCATCACTTTCTTTTCCATCTAACTTCAACAGTATCTGCCCTCCCATCCATTCGTCCTTTGTAAATGTTAACTCATCGGTTCCTTTCCGCTTCTTTTCCTCTCTCTCTCTCTATAGAGAGGTTCACTCATTTGTGCCTGGTCCTTCCTTTGCTCACTTCGCCTCTCTTTTCCCCATGGGACTGTGGTGGCCGAGTCAACTTCCTGTTCCTTCTCTTTCGTCTTGTCACACGCTACACGCAGGTGACTCATATGCAGGGTTGCTATAACCTGTGGCTGCCTTAAGTTCTCTTAGTGGGTAAAGGCCTTCCGACTTACTTCCCTCAACAACTGGTTATGGCGGGGCAGGTGGCGCGGTAGGCGTCTCACCCCCCTCCGTACATACATTTAATATCCAGTCTGTGGGGGGGTTCTTCTTCTTTTACTTGTTCAAACATTTTCCAAAGCTCGAGAACAGCAAGGCGTTTTCCGAGCTTCTTCCCGCTATATGTGGCATGTAAGAAGGTGGTCATGTGCTGTAAAACAGCCTTAGACAATGACCCATTTTGGGGCCACAGCATAAACATTTTATTTGCGGTGCCCTTAACCCACTCCTGGCTATATTTTTTCAATTTTGTTGCGTGCTTTGGCAACTGCTTGCACTCTTAATTTTGTCACCAACAATGTTCATACAGTTTTTAAACTTTACGCTATTATGAGCAAGCAACACATACGCGAGCTCCAATCCAATTTTCCTGAAAAATTTTTATACCAACAGTTTTACTCAAAACACATCAATTCAGAGGCGATTCCCTCTCATTTACAGAATCGTGTAAAGCAAAAATACATTGCCATCAATTAATAACACAATAATTCCACATTCAGCATACACAGGACATATAGGACAGACACTTGACAGACTAGACGAACACCAGCTGGTCGCACGTATACCTGCCTCCTAATTATTACCCCGTCATGGGATTTGAACGAACCCCATTCTTATGTCTTTAAAAGTAAGCGTAGCCTAATGTCCCCTCTCTGTGGGCTCTTGGTTCACGTTCCTTCTGACCACGCTTTAAAGCGCAAGAACAAGGCGAATTTTACAGTTTTCTCTCGGGTGCCCCCTGGTATTCCTTACAGTTTTTTCTCGGTTGCCCTACCGGTATTCCTTACAGTTATTTCTCGGGTGCCCTCCCGGTATTCCTTACAGTTTTTTCTCGGGTGCCCTCCCGGTATTCCTTACAGTTTTTTCTCGGGCGCCTGGGTTTTTACCCTCTATATCTCTACAGTCTTTCCTACTTTTAACTGTATTACTCTTCTCCACCACCCTCCGTTACCTTTCCCCTTCTTACTCTAAGGCCTACAAGACATTTGCCAAGGTAACGAGTTTCGTTGTTTTCACTCACCGATCGCCTCTTCTCCTCTCTGGAACTTCAGGATCACAGCCCCTTCCTCTTCCTGCTTTTTTAGTTTTCGTCCGATCCGCTGCTCGTGGGAATGAGAAGGGTTATGCTTGGAAAGGCGGGTTCCTTCAGACCAACTGCAGATTATTGGGAATAATTACACTATCATTGTCCACGTGGAGCTTCTCAGCCTACTCAGCCGGAATAGCGAAAGGACTCGTGATTTAACCGAACGCCCAGAGTTACTTCGTGCCGTCTGTCTAAAGGTGTCTTATACTATATCAATCGATAATCTATAATCGATGGCCGAAACCATACTCACGCTGCCAAGTGTTGATGAGGAGAGGAAATTACTGACGGGCCCATTGGTCAGTACTCACCCTCGAAAACTAGTATTGCATGATAACTGCACCATGTTAGGACAGAGTGCAGGATTCACATACTCCAGCAATATTCAATAATCAGGACTCAGTAAATTGGCAAAGGGAAGTCTGTTTAATGATACATACATCAGCAGATGGAAATCAGCAGCATCACAAACACCTGCCTCACCCCGACTTCCTCGAACTTCAGTCAAACAGTCATTGTTATAGGCAAAATTCTGTCATCATTGACGTCTAATTCTACAGAAAATCAGCATGCAATATAATTGGAAGGGAAAGGTAACTTAAGTATAGGTGCTATATCTGTATATGGAAATAACGCAAGTGGATTGGATAACCCTTATTGGGTGGGCGTCTATGCCCTTCCCTCTACATTGCACGTGATTGACGTCACTACACGTACAACATCTAATTGGTTACAGTGTCTATAGGACCCTAGATTACATGGTCCCTTGTGGTTGGGCAAGTTACACCCCTAAACATAAATCGCCATTTTAATTAGCAGCATGCAGGGTATACACCTAGGTGCCTAGTGTCCCAAGATTCACCCTTCCTCCCTTCCATCAAACAGTGTTTTAGGGCTATGTGTCAATTAGTGGGCTGGGTATGGCCTCGGATCTGTAGTCTCTTATCAGGAAAAGTTATGGCACCCTTGGGTTCTGGATGACATCAGGCGGTGGTACATCTTGGCACCTGTCTGGTCACGTGCTGGTCCACCATGAATCTGCTTCAGTTTCCAACCTTTTGTGCATTTTAATTCTGTGTGCGCTTGGCCACCTGCATGGGCCTCCCTTATCTTGACCTTAACGGGCGGGCTGTTATGCTCTGAAGCTGGAGCCTCGTGGGCTCATGCTCACCTCCCCTTCTCTGGTTGACCTCGATCTTCCTGGCATGAGCATCTCTTTGTTAAGTTTCGATCCCGCTCCTTTCCTCAGCTTGGACCTAGATATTGAGCTTGGCCAGTCAGGTAGTCCTGACAAGTACTTGGAACTCTCCATTCGCCATGTGTTTGATCACGGCCACGCCTGTATACCTTTGCTCGTCCCCTTGGTCAATCCTCAAAGACCCATCAATAAAGATGATCTCTCTACTTGGCAAGGCATTTTCCTTGACCGTGGGGATCTCATCATAGTATTCTTCATAGTTTGCACAGTCATGCACAGGTTCTCCCTCTGTGACTGGCTCAGCAATAAACATAGCAGGGTTCACCATTTTGCATCGCACTATTTTGATCGATGGATTGGAGATAATCACCTCGTAGGCCAATGCTCTCTGAGAAGTCAGCGTGCCCTTTGGCTTCTCTAGTATGCCGAATAATGAGTGCTCAACATATAATGTCATGGAGCACCCCATCACAATGGATGACGCCTTCTCAATGCCGAACGGGGCGGCAGCTAAATTTTGTTCGCACGGGAAGTGGCCTTTCATAACCGGGTCCAAACTTCCACTGTAATATGCTAAGGGTTTATATCCCAGTGAGGTTCGCTGCGCGAGTATTGCCGTCATAAAATCGCCATCAGTATGAGAAAACAGATAGAATTCCTCAGCATAATTAGGAATCCCAAGGACTGGGGCCTTGCAAATTGCCCCCTTGAGTTCTGTAAATCCTTTCTCCATCGCTTCATTCCATTCAATTTCTTCTCTCGTCGCCTGGGCCTTTTTAAGGTCCTTCAACAAGGGCTTGGTATATGAGCTGTAGTCAAAGATCCATGCTCTGACATATTTGCACAGGCCTAGGAAGCTTTGCATTTGCTTTACTGTGCGCGGCTTGGCTGTGTTCATGATAGCCCCAGCGCTTTCTGGGGTTACCTTTTCCCCCTCATGTGAGATCAGTTGCCCTATGTACAGCACCTCCTGTTGGCAGTATTGCAACTTGTCCTTGTCCACTTTTTACCCCTTCTCTGTCAATAGTCAATAGCTGGACATAGTCGTGTCGGCATTGCTCTTCAGTGATGCTGCTGATTAGAATGTCATCTACATACTGCAAAACAACACTGTCCACCGCGATATTGCTTAGGTCCATTTGCAGGACTCTGTTGAAAATAGACAGAGACTCGCAATACCCCTGTGGCAGCCTCGTACTTTTCAGGTGCATTTGTCTGAAAGTAAATGACGTCAGGTCTTGAGATTCATGGTGTAATGGAATAGAGAAGAATGCATTCTTCAAATCGATCACCTTGAAGTATCTCGCTTCAGTGGGTATATTGCACAAAATTGTGGATGGATTAGGGACTAGAGGGAACTCGGCTTCAACTATGTCGTTCAATGCTCGTAAGTCCTGGATTAACCGCCAGGACCCTCCCTTAGATTTCTTGACAGGGTAAATCACTGTGTTGCATGGTGATTCTGACATCACGAGGATGCCCTGTTCCATCTTGGCAGAGATTGTCTTTGCGATCCCTTCATCTGCTTCCCTGGACATGGGATACTGTTGTGCCCGTGGCAGAATTGCTCCTGGTTTCAATTTCATTTTTACTTCACCAGCCCCCCTCAGGAGACCCACATCATAGGGCCCTGTAGTCTATACCTTGACTGGCACTAGGGCCATATCATCATTGAAATATTCTGGGCGTACCAGCGCTAACATCATCCTCTGCGGCACTTCCCGCTTGATCATTTTGACCCAAAATATGAGACTCACTTCCACCCGTTTCTCTTCTAGGTCAGGGTGTTCTTCGAAGAGATCGTCATCAGTGATGTCAGTCACTCGATACCCTTCTTCGATGGCGACAATTGCACACCAAGATCTGCCCTCGTCGGCACATCCTTCAACTAATACTATCTTTCCTCGCACCACGGTAGATTGTATCATTAAGGGAAATACTTGTCCCTCCTCTTCGTGCATGGGTATTCTTGGCCTGAATAGAAACTCATCTGGGGTTCTCATAGTTTTGTCTGCGAGGACTGGCAGTCCCGCCTTAAGCACTCGCATGCCATATGCGAACACTTCTGGTTCCAGAGGTATAGCTCTCATGGCTGCACGTCCGGAGTATGCTCTGATCATTTCGCACATGTTTGAATAATGCATTCCTGGAGTGGAGCATACTATGCCATCCTCAGTGAACGAGATGGTCATATTCAACTTTGTCATCAAGTCCCGACCCATGATATTCACCGGAGACTGACGAGAATACAATAAGGGTACATTCATGTCGCACTCTCCCACTGAGACTGGGAGTGCATCAGTAAAGGGAACTCTGCTATGAGCTCCAGTAAAACTCTGGGTATCTATGGCCTCGCCGGACAAGAAGAACTTGCCTTCTCATATGCACGAGCGCGTTGCACCCGTGTCAACTAAGAAGGAATATTCTTTCCCCCCTATGATGACATTTACCCTAGGCTCCCTGTTAGGGTCTGGTGTCACTGATAGGATAGAGCACATCAGAGTTCCCTGTGAGCAGTCCTATTTCATATATAGGTTCGGTCCACTGTATACCTGTGTGTTTCCCCCACCGGAATTAGTGCCCTGATCCACTTGCTGCGGTGTCTGCTGGGGTTGTCCCTGTGGTACATTCCCCATGTTCAGTGGCTGGACCATTTGCTGTGCACCTTGCTGCAAGCCAACCGCCTGCTGCTGCACAGTATAGTTTTGTGCACTGCACTGTTGTGGGGTAGCAGGTTGATTCACCATGCCTGCCCCCAACCCTTGGTTGATCTGCCACATGCTTTGGCATCTGCACATGTGTGCCATGTGTTCTGTTATTCCACACAACCAACACACTGGCGGCGGTCGGGCCACCTGTCCATCTGGCATAGTCGGACTGGCCATCGGTGCGTTCTGGAACATTCTGTAAACCTCCTTGGTTACCTCTAAATCCTCCCTGATTGCTCTGCCATCCTCTTCCTGCAAATCCCCTTCCTCTCGGGTAATATCCCGCGTTAGCCTGATTGTTTTGTGGCGGGTGAGAGGCACGTTGTGCATTTGATTCAGCTGGACTTGTTAGCATGGCTCCCTCGAGAGCATACTTTGAGAGCTTCTTTTGCACTAGCTTCGCCTCCTCTCCCTTACGCGTTGCCTCTTTCTTCCAATTCTTTTCTTGCAACAGTCTACAATAATGGGCAATCGTCAACTGGATTTCGGCCCACGGTTTAGCTTCTATTCCTACCAATTTTTTTAGCTGTTTTTGCACCGGTTCTGGTAACCCTTGGCACAATATATGATAGAATACAGGGATAGATTTTGTCTAAGACTCATGCATTTCAAGCACCCACGCGTCTTGAAAATTCTGGCTATAAAGCAAAGGATCCTCTGACTCCTTCATTTTTCGAGTCATTATAGCTCCCATATCAGATGTGTCTGGATATAGCGTATGCAGCGCTTTCCACACTGCTGCTCTACAGTTGTTAAATGGCGTCATGAGAGGTGTTAGTTATGGTTACCCTGGGGTATCTTGCCCTTTTCCACACGTCGTCTACTCTTTCACCAAGTATAGCAATTAGAAGACCCTTGATGTCCCCTATGGCTAGAGTGATGCCCCCGTCATTTTCTCTAGCTCAATTATCCACTTTCCGGATACCGAGGTCAGCATTGGAAGCTCTCGGTCCATGTGTGGCCATGGAATATATTGCGGTCTTGCTCCCCACTTTCCTAGCAGTGGGAATGGGAATGCGCAATCCTCCTTTTCCTTCTCTATACCTCCTCGGTCTCTTGCCGGGGCTGCGTTCCTGCCTTGCCTTCTACCTGACAATGCCCTTAACCTATCTGTATAGGCAGGTACCGACGCCCCCCTCTGACCGTGGGGTGTCTCTTTATGTCGGCTGGACTGTCCAGCAGACTTTGGTGTCCTATCTATGGACCCACTAGCATCTGACCATCGTATCTTTCGGTTTCCTGGGAGTCGCTTTTCGCACCACCTACCTTCGTCATATGCCACTTCCTCCACTTCCCCATCAGAGTCTGATTCCGAGTACTCCCAATTTACACAACTTCTCGCATCATCTTCGTTCTGCCCAACTTCTAGTCTATCTAGGGAACGTCCCCTACTCCCACTACTTTGGGTGACATCCTCAGTGTCATATAGCTGTGTGCTCTCTAAGCGCTCATCTTCCGTTTTGGGAGATTCGTTCCAGTCCCATCTCATCGTATATTTTATCAATTGCTTCCCCAATGCTTCTGGTGTCGAAGTCATCATCAATAACTGTCCCGCTTGTACCTGCTACCGCATCTCGTGCAGGGAAGAACTCTTCTATGTCTCCCCAATCTACAACAGGATTGGGTTTTTTCACTTCCCGTTGCAAGAATTCTAAATCTCGCGCCCTTTGCCTGCGTTTACGTTCTGCTTCCTCATCCATTTCTCTTTGCTTCTTCGCTTCCTCTCTAGCCTTATCTACTTCCCTCATCCGTTTATTCCTACGCTCCCTTGCCCTTCTACTTTCCTCCAACTTTAGCATGTTCTGCCTGTACTTTTCATTGGCTGTATATTGCGTGCGACTGAGCGTTATACCTTGCTCTTCACAATATAGTTGTTCTCGCCTCAACCTATCCTTCTTTCTTGCCCTCTCGTTTCTTATGTTCACTTCTTTTTCCCTTTCCTTTCTTTGCACCTCATCAGACCGTTCACCCGGCCTTGCACCATCACTTTCTTTTCCATCTAACTTCAACAGTATCTGCCCTCCCATCCATTCGTCCTTTGTAAATGTTAACTCATCGGTTCCTTTCCGCTTCTTTTCCTCTCTCTCTCTCTATAGAGAGGTTCACTCATTTGTGCCTGGTCCTTCCTTTGCTCACTTCGCCTCTCTTTTCCCCATGGGACTGTGGTGGCCGAGTCAACTTCCTGTTCCTTCTCTTTCGTCTTGTCACACGCTACACGCAGGTGACTCATATGCAGGGTTGCTATAACCTGTGGCTGCCTTAAGTTCTCTTAGTGGGTAAAGGCCTTCCGACTTACTTCCCTCAACAACTGGTTATGGCGGGGCAGGTGGCGCGGTAGGCGTCTCACCCCCCTCCGTACATACATTTAATATCCAGTCTGTGGGGGGGTTCTTCTTCTTTTACTTGTTCAAACATTTTCCAAAGCTCGAGAACAGCAAGGCGTTTTCCGAGCTTCTTCCCGCTATATGTGGCATGTAAGAAGGTGGTCATGTGCTGTAAAACAGCCTTAGACAATGACCCATTTTGGGGCCACAGCATAAACATTTTATTTGCGGTGCCCTTAACCCACTCCTGGCTATATTTTTTCAATTTTGTTGCGTGCTTTGGCAACTGCTTGCACTCTTAATTTTGTCACCAACAATGTTCATACAGTTTTTAAACTTTACGCTATTATGAGCAAGCAACACATACGCGAGCTCCAATCCAATTTTCCTGAAAAATTTTTATACCAACAGTTTTACTCAAAACACATCAATTCAGAGGCGATTCCCTCTCATTTACAGAATCGTGTAAAGCAAAAATACATTGCCATCAATTAATAACACAATAATTCCACATTCAGCATACACAGGACATATAGGACAGACACTTGACAGACTAGACGAACACCAGCTGGTCGCACGTATACCTGCCTCCTAATTATTACCCCGTCATGGGATTTGAACGAACCCCATTCTTATGTCTTTAAAAGTAAGCGTAGCCTAATGTCCCCTCTCTGTGGGCTCTTGGTTCACGTTCCTTCTGACCACGCTTTAAAGCGCAAGAACAAGGCGAATTTTACAGTTTTCTCTCGGGTGCCCCCTGGTATTCCTTACAGTTTTTTCTCGGTTGCCCTACCGGTATTCCTTACAGTTATTTCTCGGGTGCCCTCCCGGTATTCCTTACAGTTTTTTCTCGGGTGCCCTCCCGGTATTCCTTACAGTTTTTTCTCGGGCGCCTGGGTTTTTACCCTCTATATCTCTACAGTCTTTCCTACTTTTAACTGTATTACTCTTCTCCACCACCCTCCGTTACCTTTCCCCTTCTTACTCTAAGGCCTACAAGACATTTGCCAAGGTAACGAGTTTCGTTGTTTTCACTCACCGATCGCCTCTTCTCCTCTCTGGAACTTCAGGATCACAGCCCCTTCCTCTTCCTGCTTTTTTAGTTTTCGTCCGATCCGCTGCTCGTGGGAATGAGAAGGGTTATGCTTGGAAAGGCGGGTTCCTTCAGACCAACTGCAGATTATTGGGAATAATTACACTATCATTGTCCACGTGGAGCTTCTCAGCCTACTCAGCCGGAATAGCGAAAGGACTCGTGATTTAACCGAACGCCCAGAGTTACTTCGTGCCGTCTGTCTAAAGGTGTCTTATACTATATCAATCGATAATCTATAATCGATGGCCGAAACCATACTCACGCTGCCAAGTGTTGATGAGGAGAGGAAATTACTGACGGGCCCATTGGTCAGTACTCACCCTCGAAAACTAGTATTGCATGATAACTGCACCATGTTAGGACAGAGTGCAGGATTCACATACTCCAGCAATATTCAATAATCAGGACTCAGTAAATTGGCAAAGGGAAGTCTGTTTAATGATACATACATCAGCAGATGGAAATCAGCAGCATCACAAACACCTGCCTCACCCCGACTTCCTCGAACTTCAGTCAAACAGTCATTGTTATAGGCAAAATTCTGTCATCATTGACGTCTAATTCTACAGAAAATCAGCATGCAATATAATTGGAAGGGAAAGGTAACTTAAGTATAGGTGCTATATCTGTATATGGAAATAACGCAAGTGGATTGGATAACCCTTATTGGGTGGGCGTCTATGCCCTTCCCTCTACATTGCACGTGATTGACGTCACTACACGTACAACATCTAATTGGTTACAGTGTCTATAGGACCCTAGATTACATGGTCCCTTGTGGTTGGGCAAGTTACACCCCTAAACATAAATCGCCATTTTAATTAGCAGCATGCAGGGTATACACCTAGGTGCCTAGTGTCCCAAGATTCACCCTTCCTCCCTTCCATCAAACAGTGTTTTAGGGCTATGTGTCAATTAGTGGGCTGGGTATGGCCTCGGATCTGTAGTCTCTTATCAGGAAAAGTTATGGCACCCTTGGGTTCTGGATGACATCAGGCGGTGGTACATCTTGGCACCTGTCTGGTCACGTGCTGGTCCACCATGAATCTGCTTCAGTTTCCAACCTTTTGTGCATTTTAATTCTGTGTGCGCTTGGCCACCTGCATGGGCCTCCCTTATCTTGACCTTAACGGGCGGGCTGTTATGCTCTGAAGCTGGAGCCTCGTGGGCTCATGCTCACCTCCCCTTCTCTGGTTGACCTCGATCTTCCTGGCATGAGCATCTCTTTGTTAAGTTTCGATCCCGCTCCTTTCCTCAGCTTGGACCTAGATATTGAGCTTGGCCAGTCAGGCCTTGGCCGCCTGCGTGTACTTCTGCTTTTACAAAATGGAGTCGCACGTGTACATTGTGCTGTGTTCAGGTAGATATATGGTTGGCGCTTGCCACTCTATTCTTCTACTAAGCATTGCAGGCAGTATCGATTTCTTAGCATCTTGCAATTGATGCTTATTTACATACGTTCAACGGGGTGGTTGCTTCCATCTCGTCTCGTGGCACCATTCCCTTATATTTCAACAGTGTCTTCCCCCTGTATCTGTTATAATTATCCTTGTAGTTACTAGTACTGACATACATGCTATCAGGAGCCAATTCTGGTTGTTCTCAGGGCTGTTCGGGCCCTTGGTTTATTTCTATTGACCTTCCATTAAGGCTTTAGGGGTCTCCTCGTGGACCGTATGTAGGCTTCCTCATTTCGTATCAGTGGCTAGTATGGCTGTCTGATAGGGTAGCGTGCTGCCCAGGGTTGCGTACAAGGGGCAGAGTCCCACTGCGGCTCTTTGTTGGTTCATTTGCTCATCATACGTCACGTACCATGGCGAGTACCTTACTGGCAACTCGCAATGGGGGGCAGGGGTGCAGGTCATATCTGGGACCTCCTCCACACCTCCTAAATGACATTATACATGCCGAAATTCTTGTGGTTCCAAGCCCTGCGACTATACTTTGTAATATCCCCAAGGCAGTGACCCTCTTTACTGTGCTGGATCTCAAACATGCTTTATTTTCCATTCCACTTCACCCTGCCTCACAATACCTCACTGCTTTTACACATGATGGGATGAAATTTGAACACACAAGACTGCTTCAAGGTCACTGCAAATCCCGAGTATTTTTAACAGAATTCTCCACGCAGACTTAGGAAATATCCAGGTACCCAGCATTATCATCTAGTATGTAGATGATCTGTTGGTGTGCAGTGACAGCAAACACCAGTGTAGCAAATAATTAATATCACTCTTAAGCTCTTGGCCCACAAGAGGTACAAAGACCACAAAGCCAAATTGCAGTATTGCCTGCAAGAAGTATTCTACTTGGGGCAATTGATATCTGTGAATGGAAAAAAGGATAAGTTCCTAGGCTTGTGCAACTATTGTAGGGACTGGATACTGTCCATGCAGCCTATACCAGGCCCCTTTTGCAGGGCCTCAAGGAGGCCCACAAGACCGATAGGAAGATTGTATTTACAGAAGACATGATCGCCAATTTTAATGCCCTCCAAGAAGTAATATCTAGTGCCCCAGTACTAGCCACCCCAGACTACATTCAGGAGTTTTACCTATTCTCTCACTCCAACAGCCAATTTATGACTGTAGTATTAACACAAAAGAGTATGATGGGCCACAAATCATTGGCCTATTACAGCGGCATGTTAGACTTAGTAATGCAGGGACAATTTGCATGTGAACAGGCACTCGTTGATGCAGCATTTGAAATTGAGAAGAGCCCCACTATAGAAATGGGTGCTCCATCACCTTGTGTGTAGAACACACAGTGTTCGCTATCCTGGAAAGATCAAAGTCCACTCTAACAACACAGAGGGTGTCTGCCTATGAGATCGTCCTACCAAGCTCAAATATCCATATTGTAAGATGCAAAACTGTAAACGCCTGCTAAGTTTCTGACTGAAATGTGCACAGACGAAGACATGGTCCGACATGATTGTGTATCCTATGAGGGGGAGGAGGATGACATTCCCAAAGAAAAAGAGAGCCCACTAGAGGGGGGAGTCCTCTTTGTTGATTGGGTCAGTTACAATTGACAAAGGCACAGCCTTCAGACACACTGGGGCTGCTGTGGTGCACCTGGTGGATGGTGAATGCAAAATATTAGTGTCTAAGAGATTGCCAATGTACTTTTCAGATCAGGCCGCAGGGCTTGTAGTGCTCTTAGAAGCTCTGCAAGCATCACAGGGGTGCTACATGACCATCTATTCAGATTCAGTGTATGTCACTACAACAGTGGACGCCAGTCTCGCACATTGAAAGAGGAGGGAGTTCAGGGGGGCTAACGGGTCCCCAGTCAACATGCCGCCTTACTGGAAAGGCTAATTTTCGAACTCTCACAACCATTCGTAGTGGCGGTCGTAAAATGCACCGCCCATACCAATAATACATATGCGGTCTCCTTCGGAAACGCTGCCGCAGAATCAGCAGCCAAAACAGCAGCATACCTTCCACTACCTCAACCAGCAGAATACCCTGTGTTGACACCCAACATCGTGCAGCCCCCTGTCACCTATAGTTCACTGCCAACTGCACAAATCATTGAGTTACAGGGATAGCGCCCAAAAAGGAAAAGGAACTGTGGGTAGAAAGCGGGTGTAAACAATCCCCTTCTGGTCTGATATGGAGACAGGAGGCAACGGGGAAAGCAGTTATGCTACATTAATTACTAATAATAGCATTTGACCAGCTACATCATCCATCCCATGTTTCGAAGCAGCACATTGTTGCAGACATCCAGGAAGACTGGTTTGTTCCAAATGTTCAGGAGCATTTCACAAATTTGGTTATCCACTTTGTAACATGTCACAGTTACAGCACCGGAATGGAGCTGTGAACAATAAGATGCATTCTGCCCCGCCCCGTTCCACAAGTTGCATATCGACTACGTGATATGGGCAAGAGGTGCAATGACTTCCAATATTTGATTGTTGACTTCTGCCCCTTCTCCCAGTGGGTGGAGGCAGGACCTTTTGCACATCCGGACCCATAGCTACATTTTCAGTGCGCAAGGTTTTTCCTCGATGGGGTCTGTGTGATGCTGTGGGATGTATTAACCCACTTATGCTCTGCTCTGCGGCATCACTGTGTTCTGGTGGTGCCAGAATGATCAAAAGGGCTGCAAAACCCTCATGCCTGCCAAAACCTATGGAAATCGCGCTTTGCAACACAAAAAGACGGCTGCCCAATCTGTCAGTGGTGGAACAGAAAGCGCATGCCTGAAACATGTCACTGGGCTACCAACAAGTAAAAATGGAGCACAGAGGGAAAAGCAGTGCTTTGCTGAAAGAAATCCAAAATCTTGCTTTTAAATCCTTTTTTTTTTTTTGGTTTCTGAAACTACAGAATGTCGTAACAAAACACCCGCAAACATCCAATATTCTTGCTGGGTGCTACAATTCAGTTAATTCAAGGAATCATTATGAACATACAATGTCCGGAAAAGCTGAATTTGTCATCAAAACCTTCACAGCAAAAATGTGCCTACCTGTGAAATCTGTCAAAATCTGGGCGCAGTACCCTCGGCCGCCTGTCTGACAGCTGTCAGAAGCCTGCATAGAATTTAACTTGTACAACTGAAATCTAATGTCTGAAAACGAAGTGACCTGTTTTTGAGAGTAACCTAGGTTGTAACTGTTTAAACCCATGGTTTAGAATCTGGAATCAGTGTTCTAGCTGCTTGTTTAGAAATTACAAGTTTGTTTTAAACAAAGAAAAAAATGTAACAGAATGACATTGAATTTAAGCCTGCCTAAAAGCAATCAAACTAGTCCAACAGCTTCCCCCATGGAGGCCAGGCATCTCCCTTCTGCTTCACTCCACCAGGAAATCACACCTCTGTGATGATGAGATTAGGGGAGTAGAATTTGGGGCTGCAGGGGAAGGGGACAATGGACATCCTCTGGAAATGCGAAGTGTGAAGAGTCATAAATGGCCGGGCCCAGAAGGAACTGGGAGGAGACTGCTTCTGAGCTGCCAGGAGACGAAGGAGGCGGAGACAAACCACAATTTGTTGTTTAACAAAGGCCAAAAGCACATTTTTGGGAGACTGATAATTTACTGTATAAAATTGTGAAAAAAATATGTAAACAACAGATATGTGAATCAAATTTTTGGCAGCACGTTTTAAGAGGCACCAGAACTCTGTGAGATGTTCTGGGAAGTAACAGCGGAAAATATGGTTTTACACCAAATGTATTTATGCCAAAAGCATGAAACTTCATACATTTATGCCCATATTCAATGCGCACATTTGTACACATTTTCTTATAAACTGGATATTGTGTTCCGGGCAAAAAGGGCAAAATTCTGTAAAAAGCAGACACAAGATCTTACAGTGACGAGGTTTGAAGGAGTATCTGCTACACAAAACATGTCATCTATATATGTTATTGTTGTAGAGATTGCACACATGTAAATATGTATTGTACCAAAAGTAGATTTTATGTTCAAAGGGACAAGGGGAGGATTCTCTGACTCATAAACCCACATCATCATGGTGACACCCTGTTTTCTCCTCCAATCAAGGGAGAGGAGAGACTCCAGCCAATTGCCTGCCTAAGGGGCACGCTTAGGATAAACCAGCACACACCCCTTTTATCATAAGCATAAATAGAGACAGCTCAGACTGAAAAAAGGACACACACAAATTCACCCACTAACCAATTGCTGGCAGAGCACCGTGCTAGAGAACCATCCATCTTCCTTGCTCCAGACTCCAGAAACTTGACAAGAAGAAAGGCCCATCATATAGCTGAACCATTTTCAGCTAGGCCTTAAAAGAACCAGAACCCACCCCAGAAACCTAAGGGGAACCAAAGAAACAGCCGGGCTGTGCTGTAACTGCTTTCAAGCTAAAAGAATTATCATCTGAACCAAAAGATCAAATCCAGTTGTGCTGTGCTGTGACCAGAGCCATTGCAGACCCGATCCAGTCCTGTGCCGTGCTGTGAACAGACCCTGTCCAGTCTGGTGTGCCCAGCAGAATCCCAGAGCAGAATCCCTGACCAGAAAACTTGACGTATCAGAGTTCCTGACGGTTCCCCTCAAAACATATATGGTGAGTATCTATAGAATAGAAGTGTGTCACTAGCATATGTACCTGGCTTAGTCCAATTCCTATATTTAAATCCATCCTATCTTGTCTTCAGAACCTGCATTGTTAGAAATGTTTTGAATTACCTGAACTCTCTATCTTATCCCTATTATCTTCTTTGTGTGTTAGTATTGTTTAAAATATCTTTGCGCTGATATATTTCATCTGAAGAAAGCAAGCTCCTCGGCAGGCGATCGCCCTGATCCAGTGGCTGGGCTTCCGTGTGGTATTTGCTTCTTCATAGTCATCCCCTAGTGTAAAGAAATCCCGTTTGTCTTTTAAAAGCGCATCCCTGTTTTCCCATTCTTGCGCCTATCTCAGAAAAACGACCTCCACTGAAACGTCCATAACTTTCTCAATTTTTATGCTAGAAACAAAATGTTCAACTTCTGCTTGTAGCTAACATCCTCAGCTTTCCATAGGACCAACCACATCCCAAATCCATATAGTTCTCCCGCAATCGCGATTACCGTGCGTGGAACAGTTTGCCGCAAATTTCGTTTTAGGAAATTTCTGACACTAAAACAGCTTTTGATTGCACTCGACCTCAATTTTAAGATTTCACATTGCTTCTTAGTATTAAATCATTGCTAGTGTTTGCTTGTAACTATCTAAAGCAGCTCCCATAAGAATTTAAACAATCTCAGCAATTTAAACCAGATTTAGTGTTTTACCCAATCCATTTCAATATAACTTTAAAACCATTTTGACAGCTTACCAATCAATTCTGCTTCTCTCTTGTGCTGCTGGGGGGAAATTGAGATTGACCTTTGTTTGAACTCTGCATTCCTGAATACCTGCTCTCTCTCCTCCTAATTCTTTACATTGCTTGTTCGGGGGCTGAGGGGTGTGCAGGGGGAAATAGTAACCACACTGCTATTTGATCTGAACACAATCAAAAGTATTATTTCTGTGCTGAATTGTTTTGCTTACTATTACTCCTTGTGATTAAAGAGATTTCTTAGTGTTACATCACCCCATTGGTGATTATTGCATACCTATTAAACATAGTGTGATAATATTGTGAATACATAAATACATATTTATCTTTGCAAACCAGCCTGATTCCTGGTTCAGTGTGGCCGGGGGGGTTCCAGGAGAGGGGTGTGATATGAGTGGTACATCGTTCAGAATAAAAGAACTTTTAGACACAAAATAAATAAGGATTTAAGTTGTGCATTACACGCTAGGCGTTGACTTAGGTGAAGTGCCGAAGTGAAATCACTTACAATGCATTGAGATCAGACAACGGCACACACTTTTTCAACTAATTATTAAAGGAGATTACAATTTTGCTTGGCATTAAACATTGATTGTGCACCATTTACCACCGACCGGCCAATGGAGTTGGGAAGAGGATCAACAGCCTTTTGAAGAGTAAGCTAACCAAGCTTTGCACCACATTAAAAAAGAACTATGTCTCCTGCTTGCCATTGGAACTTTTCAGTTTACGCACATAGCCCTCTAAAGACCACCATGCACAGACCCTTGTCTCCAGTTAGGAAAGCATCAGATGCACATAGGGCTGCATCTCTGTGAGGAGAAGAATTCACTGATTTCCTAACCACCCTAACATGGGCCATTAAAGTTGTCTCTCGGCAGATCGCACCCCCCTGATCAGAGGAAACACCAGGCGCTGCGGCTGCTGCACCACCAGATTCCTCACCCACTCACCCATTACTTCCAGGTGAACTGGTCTACGAGCGGAATTCCGCCTGCAGGTGGAGCGACCCCAGGTATAACAGGCCATATCAGGTCATCTTTTCCCCTCCCTTTGCTTTGAAAGTTAAGGAGCTCAGCTACTGGGTTCACTTATCGGACGTCCGAAGAGCACCCCTGAGCATCCCGCAGTAGCCATAAGAGCATATTTCTATCTCTTTTGCTCTCTCTTTCTGCCTCTCTCTCTCTCTCTCTCTCTCCCTCTCTCTCTCTCTCTCTCTGTATAATATAGTTGTTTTTCAGAAACAGCAGAAGTTGGAACCAGCGCTCTCAATCTACTCCTTGTATATAAAGAAAAATGTTAGTTATAGCAGTTTGTCTAGATTTTCATATTCATATTTGTGTACCATGCATTATATTTCACGGTTGTTTGCAATTTCTATGTTTGCATTGATATGATATGATATGGCATTTATAACCCACCTATACACAAGTGTTTCTAGGCGTGATAAGACAAGGAGGGGGAGACAAGAAATGGAGGACAAAACAATGATATTACTAGGCCTTGAATCATTCAGATCAAGCAAGTGCAGGGAAGGGGGAGGGGAAGTGCTGAAGGTGGGGGGAGGATGGAGAAGTATGGGACAAATGAGAAACAAAAGTGTAGCCAACGGGTGGCAAGTGCGGGTACTAGTAATTGCAGCCAACGGGTGGCAAGGAAGTGCAAGAGAGAGGACTGTAGGGTTTTAGATACAGACTACAAGTGCATGGGAGCCAAGAGGCAGTGCATGATTGCAGCTGGACAGGCCGGGACCTGGACCCGAATTCAGAGGGTGACTAGGTGACCAGTGCATGGATCAGGCAGGTGATCAGCAAGGGAGAGGAAGAGAGAAGACAGAAGAAAAGAGAAGGGTCTTAAGTTGCTTCCGGAACTGGAGATGGTTCTGCTCAAGTTTCAGAGAGGCAGGGAGGCTGTTCCAGAGGGAGGCCCCAGCCGAAGAAAGATTTGCCCCCAACTCTTTGCTTGGAAAAGCGACTGACCCTCAGAGAGATGGAGGTGGAGGAGCGAACAGTATCAGAAGGAGGATATTTAGGAAGAGAGAGTTGGAGGCAGTGTGGGCATTTATTTAGGAGCTGTTTTTATATGGTGCACATATAAAACGGGGACATCTATCAAAACACCCCTGTTAATAATGTATCTATTACTAATACAAATGCAACTATGGGGGTCATTACGATCCTGGTGGTAGCCATGCCGCTATTTGCGGCATGGCTACCTCCATTCCGGGTACCGAGTCCGGGTTCCTGGAATGGGGAAATACCGGGCCATTATGACCTTGGAGGGCCCGGTATTTCCCCATTCCAGGAACCCAGACACTGTACATCCCCATTCCCATTCGAGCCCCCGTAGGGCTCAATGGGAATGGGGCAGATGCAAACAATGGGCCCGGTAATGACGGGGCCATTATTTGCATCCTGGTCTGCTCTCAGGACCTGCTAAGGACACCTGGTAAAACCAGCATCCTTAGCGGGTCCCACGAGGAGAACTCGTAATGAGGCGGTATGGGGTTAACGGGCCGGCAGCTCTACCGGCCCCATTAACCCCTTACTGCCAGGGTCGTAATGACCCCTATGTCTTTACTGTCCCTAATACTCAACACGAGCACCAGGCCCATACATGTACAGGCCAGCATTGACAGTTCTGTCTCTGTTACAGGCGCACCCACCGGTTCAGGGTTTTTAGAATTCATTGCCAGGTCCTTATTATTTCACAGTGTTTTATTGTCAAATAGTTGGTACACAGTCATGAGCACAGTGGGGAGAGATAAAGTGACTGGAAGTTGTTATGTCTGTTTGTTGATACCGCATGCATCAGGGGCCCCAAGGTGTTAGTGCCAAAGGAAGAACCCATTATAGAGGCTCAATGCCTGGTCCACTTAAAACTATGAAGAATACGAAGCACGTTCCAGGCACATAGTGTGAGGCTCGAAGTACTGGATCCAGATCAACTGCAATGCAACAAAAGTCCTAAAAGCATCCAGTGTTTGCCAATACCTCATTTGGTGTTACACGCACTTAAATACATGGCGAATAGGTGGCAAGAAACGATGCTCAGTTGTATGGCGGGTGGATTAATAGGGTTTGAAGACAAGGTTCTGGCCCGGGTGAATACAGCATGTGCACCATTCTGGATTGACCATATCGCAAAACTGATATGGATACAGGCAATGGAAAAACCAGTGAAAGTGCACAGAGAAGAAACATATGGACTTTGCTTTTACAATGAAGGGTCTGATTTTGTAGTGGCCAATGAATGTTGTAATAGGATTTTGCTCATCTCAGACCTCAAGAAAGGCACAGCTCCCCCCATGGCAAGTCCCACTTCTGAAAAGGCTTATCAGAAATACATTACAGGGCCCAGAATTACATATCCTCCCTGAAAGCGAAAGAAAAGAAAAGTTGGACAAAAAAAAGGGCCAACTATTTATCTTACAAAATACCTGACGAGTACTGACTATTCAGTGGCGCAGAGACATTCTTTGCGTCACTGTTACTGCCTGGGGTCCAAGCAGCTGCTAGCAATAAATGGCTTGAGATTGTGTGCTGGGAACTGATACAACTGGCAAATGGCATGGAAGAAGGGTTCAATGCCATAAAAGTAGAGTTTCGGGCCTTACGGCTGATGACGATGCAGAACTGCTATGTTCTTTACCTCCTCACCGCTATGGAAGGAGTGCGTGTGCAAGAAGATCAGAGATTCCTGTTGCATGTTCGTGTCTCCTAATGATGCAGAGAAGCTGGAATACGAAGTAAGGACTGGTTTGATAATATTTTCTCCTGGGCCCCTTCCTGGATGGGAGCAATAGTGAAGATGTTGGTACCTCTAATTGTGTTCACGTTGGTCATCTTCTGCACCTGCCAGCTAGGCCTCAGATGCTGTGCCAAAGCAGTGCCTAATAGCTCTAGGATGATGGTCTCAATTGGGGTATCCAACGCACCTTGTGGTACCACAGCACACAGTACCCAGACAGATGACCTGAATAAACGCTGTATGATCCAACTTGAGCATCATTTATACCCCCATGACACTATTACTACACCGCCACCAGATCCTGACAACTATACAGAACATTGGGTTGATTTAGCTAGGAATGGGGGATGTTTATACATATATGACTTGCACCCCTGAGGAGTATGCCCGATCTGGAGCAAGCTTGTTCAAAGTGCATAGAGTATGGGTTCCTAAGGAGTGATTGCCACCACAATGTAATGTACAATTAACGGAAAGGGGGAATGTTGGGAATGAGAGACAGTATTCCCAACACCCGAGGCAATACTGAATGAGAAACAATCAATAAACCGCACTTCTAGAGAGCAGGAGGGAGTGGCGCGTGTATGCAGGAGAGTGCTCGATTGCGTAATGCATGCATTAGGAGCTACACAGTTGAGGCAAGTGTAAACACCATCTGAGTTATTGCCAGTCATTTTGGTTTGTAGGCCCAAGATCTTCAAAAGTGCCAAATGTGTTAACATTAAACTTGTATTATTGGCACAGACATAATCCACACCACAATTGAGTTTTAGGGAATTACAAGCCTTTCATTGTCTCAGAGACTGCAGGCCTTCGCGGCCGGGAAGAATGTGCTCTGCAAGGCCATGAGAAGGGACCCCCGATCAATCAAAAACATCAGACAGCAAGGCTATCATGCCTTCACATATGGGTCACGTGATTTGTGCTGTGAAGGGCCGAGGAGGGAAGGAATTATAGTCTAAAATGAGGGTGGAAGACCTTGGGAGGTTGCTGGTGCATCTGGGAATGAGTGAAGAATGCGAGATAGGATGTCCTCGGCTCTCCCCCTGGGATCATATCTGTGTCTGCCATGTGCATCATCGCAGTGATAAAGTAGCATTGTTTTCAAAGTAACTAATTGCTTATTAGGCCCTGTTTTACTGTGAATAACGAGCCCAGCTAAACCCACGTGGACGGAGATAGACAAAAAGGCTGGGACCAATGGCCTAGCATCCCCTATGGTGTGGGCCGCCTATGGTTAGTGTCCTACCAACCAGCCATGTGGGTTTTCACTGTATGTAATGACATCACCAATGATGACTTTTGCCTTCATAAGGTTCTGCTTGTGCAGATTTTGGCAGAACGTTTGGCGGCAGCAGAATTCTTTGCTGTTGCACTTCCTTTGTGTAGGAATAAAAAAAACATGTTATCCTTGCAAGCAGTGTCTTGGGACCTTTTCCCTAGCAGGCTGTATTTTTTCTGGTGTGAGAATGCAGGGATGTGCCTTCAACTTGCTGGCACTGGGTTCATATATGACGGAAGTTGAAGTCGGATTTTCTGATCTGTGTAATTATACTGGAAACGTGGTCATCCGATGCATTGTCAATCTGGCAAGAAAGGATCAGTACTGAAATCGAGAAGGAAAGTCTTTGTGAGATTTTTGCTGAAGGAAGCATTCTACAGACATGTTAACTAGATGCACATTTGTGAACCAAATTTGACGATGTCAGTGCACAACTGATTCAGAAAGAGAAACAGTTTTCAGAGAGTAAGGAAGAGATATTGCACTTAAAAACTGATTTGGATGGTGTTCGAAAAGATAGGAACCTAGCAATTGCAGAAATTCAGACTCTTGGAAAGGGTGTTAGTCAAACAGCTAAAGAATTGCAGGAAATGGAAGATAAGATTTTTAGACTTAGGGATGAGAATGATAGAAAAACCAAGACAGCTGATCAGTGCAAATGACAGATTAATTAAATGCATGGAGAAATTGTTCAACTGAGGGGAGAGAATTCTGCCCCGTACAGTACAGGATCTCCAAACCCAGTGATGGCACAATTCATGTGTCAGGGGTGATAAGAGTACAGAGCTGTTCTCAAATCCCTGTAAGCAGTAGTGCATTACTCTCATCGATGCTGGGAAGTGGGGCAGCTGTTGTTCAGTCGGCAAGAACTGGCTGCTTTCCAACGCTGGAGGCTGAGTCTGGCATCCCAGCACAGAGCAAGGCAGGCCAAAATGACCCATCATGCAGCAAATACACTGCACAACACATTGTGCAATGCACTGAAGATAATGAGGTCAAACAAGGTTCTAATCACACCATTTAAAAAAAAGGGTTGGATACCTCAATCGAGGACCAGCTAGAGAGTGTAATTGACATTTTTCAAATGCTTGAGATTCCCAAGAGTCGAATACGTGAGATTTCACCATCTTATCCTCGACTCTGCATCTGTTAGTCTTATTCGAGGATAAAATGAGCAGCAGAATCTATCATGGAATGATTTTGAAAAAGAGATGAGAAGGCAGTTCTTGCAGTTTCATTCAATTCAAGAGGTGAAAAAGGCAGCTTACAGCATGTCTGTCCAGCCAAATGAGTCTCCTCGACAGTTCCTACAAAACCTAAAAAGGGCATTCTCATGTTTTTATGCGGCTTATGACCCTCACTCAGCAGAATTTTAGACTGCATTTTTTTATGAGTTGCAGCGAGACATTGTTTCTCAGCTGGTGCACGAAGTTAACAGAGACACTGGACCTGAGCACGACTTTGCCGGTAATGCCGGCAGTATTACCGCCGGCGGTATTAGCCCTACCGCCGAACTCCCCAGCGCTAATAGCGCTGGATCGCGAGTTCGGCAGTAATGTAATTCCCCATTGAGCCCATTCGGGAATGCCCCATTCCCCATTGCGCTCAATGGGGAAAATTTGCGCTCTTACCGCCAGCGGATTTCCTGCCGGCGGTAATAGCGCAAATTTTCAGCGGATTTCCCCCCAGCTCAGAGCTGGGGTGAAATCCGCCGAAGTCTTGATTCGGCGGACCCTTAAATCCGGCGATAATAGCGCTGCCGCCGGATTTAAGGGTTACCGGCAAAGTCGTGATCAGGCCCACATTCTTAGAATGGATCATTGAACAAGCCACTCAGATCTATTTAATAATCCCCCAGGCTAGGGGTAAGGGACCCAAGCAAAAAAACAAAGAATCTACACCTGCCATTCTAGAGGTAAAATTCTGAGGGGCGTGGCCATGCAAGGAAAGGTGGTACCACCCCAAACACCTGTGTTCTAATCTATAGATCTCAGAGACAGAAGCACATACATTAGTCCTTGGAATGTTGGTACTTCTCCCAAGGTGGGGTTTTGCTATGATATGCTAGGGCTAAAAAACACCCAGAATCAGATGTATAACAGCCCATACCAGGCATTGTGGGCCCAGAGTAGGTTTGAGCCTGCAACAATGGTATATGGCAGTCAAGTGAGACCATGATATGTAGATAGATTCATTGAAAATGGAAGACAATAAAGGGAACAATTCCAACCACATAAAAGACAGAATGTGAACTATGCAACTTCCAAATATACTCAGTACCCACCACAGGCTGGCCATGGTCAGAGGATGGTCACCCCAAGCTTCCAATCTCCTGTGTCTTGAGAATTCAGGGGAAAGACAGACATGAATCAGTCTCCTAAAAAGTACCAGAACAGGCCTGATCAGGGTGAATTCAACCACTACCTGCCTATAGCACAGAGGAATGAGTTTAGGGATATGGGTAGATTCCAATGCTTAGAGGCGCACGTTAAAATATTGTCTGAGCAGATAGGGAAACTGTGTGCAGTACAGACATAACAGTCAAATGAAGGTGCAAAATGTCACAGGAGTGATCTTGCACGGAGTAACAGTAAGTAACTAGGTAGCTATACTTGCCATGATGAGGATACAAATGACCAGGATTTACCTTACTTACTTACTCAATGAACAAATGAATACAAATAATGTAGAGAACAGTAACACACACAAGAAGGGTGTGTGGTTTAACTTGGACTTGAACCAGACCTTTCAAGTGTGTGCAAATGAGGAACAAGAAAAACCAAAAGAGCAAAGGGCTAGAAGGAAATTTAAAAAGAATGGTAGACTGAATGTCTCAGTAATTGTTATGCTCACCTGGTCTCTGCGGGGGCATTGGGGCACGGTTGGAGCCCTCCCTCGACTTGGCCCCTCTGGATTGCCTCCCTCTCCCGGCTGCTGCAGAGCCTGCTGTTCTGGATGCTGGTATTGCCCCTGAGGGAAGATGAGAGCTAATGAGAATGGCGGGGGGTGTGTAAGAGGATTCAATCCAGCACTACAGCTAAGTCAATGCCTAGTCTGGGATACTGAATGGAAACCCTTATTGATATATCTTTACGTCCAGTTCATGAGTTCTGGATGACTACCCCTATATAACACCCCTCTCTTGGAATCCCACTGACACCACTGAACCAAGAAGTTGTTCTGTTTTGCAAGTTTAAAAGGTTTATTTGATAATTTAAACAATATATATATATATATATATATATATAAATATATATATATATATATATATATATATCACACTTTACAATAAATTAATAATTGAATATCACACTTAATCTGAGCAGTAATCAATAATGGATAGTCCGGCACTAGCACACTTCTTTATAATCAATGATGAGTGGTTATAGGATGGATAAGATAGCAACAATACTTTTATGGTTTCAAATGGATGCAATGTGGAATGAAATGCAGTACAGAAAATAACTTGATAGGATTTCAGCAAAAGACAATGTAATCACTTTCTTGGACAATTCACCCCCCCCCCCCCCTTAATGCAATTTAAGGAGATGAATAGAATGGGACTCAGTTCTTAGGAATGCAATCAAATAGAATTCAGTTCAATTCCCCCCCAGCAGCTTATACAACAGATAGGAGTTTTGAAACACAGACCCAAGTGCTTTGAATATAGTGACAATGCAGTGAGAAATATGCTGAAAATGCTTTTAATTCCCTTCAGGAGGTTCAGGGTGAGTGGTATCTAGTTAATATTAGTCCAGGCTCACTCTAGCAATGATTCAGGGATGGTTCTTAAGAGGCAAACGAAATTTAGTAGTTCAGGCAAAATCAGCTATCTTTTTACAAGTAAAGAAATCGGGCCAAATCGCAAATTGCGGCAAAATTCGCGGGTGCGAGAATCGTGATTACGGAGAAAGTATAAGGAGTAGAAATCGGAAAGTTAAACCAAGTTCCTAGCCCAAACGGTTCCAGAGATACGGACGATTAAATAAAGGTAGTTTTTCGGATTTGAAATTTTAAAAGTTCAAAGCGACAGGTTACAGCTTGCAGCTAGAAAATGACAGGTGACAGCTTTGCAAATGACAGGTGACAGTTAGGAGGTAGTTCTGGTTAGATTCAAATAGTTTGGATTAGATGATTTTAACTAAGAGATTGGTTCTGCACAGTTCTGCTAGGTACTCAGAATATATTTTTGAATTAGGCCTCCCCACGGATCTGGTCAGGTTTTGGACTGGACTCCGGTTCTGGTCTCTGCACTTCACAGTGATCTGGGTCAGCTCTCTGGTTCTGCTAACAGCGGTCTGGGTCACTCTGGATCTCTGGCCTCTGGTTCTGGATCCTGGATGTAACACTGCTTTCTGGGTACTGCTACAGGTTCTGGAGATTGATGGATTTGAAGTCTGGATCTCTGGATGATAAGTCGTCGATCAGCATGCTCCGCAGCAAATGGAATTGAATGTCCTCTCTAGCTTCCAGTGGCTCTTTTTATGTCTTCTGAAAGTGGGTGTGTGTGCAGCATCACTAGCCAGCCCCTCTTTCAACTTGTCATTGGCCCAATTCTCCCCTCTCCCATGATTGGGGAAGGAACTGTGAGTCAGAGTGATGCTGTAGGTTTTATGGGTCAGAGGATCCTCCCCTGGTCAGTTTGCCCACAAATCTATATTTGGTCAAAATACACATTTCTCAAATACATAGTGGTTTGTCATTGCATGTACATATTACCTATCACATGAGGTAGTCTCTGTCCCAAATCTGCTCTTCCTGAGGGCTTGCATTCAGAAACGGCAACATTTTCGATTTTAGTGGGTTATGCAACCTTGGTTCTTCATTAAAAATCATACACATATACACGGCCTGTCCTTACATATTCCAGTTAATTCCCATGTCTCTAGCTTAAACACAGAGTCTGGAGTACCCATAAATAGCGGGGTTTTGCCCCAAAACATCACAAAAATTCCCAACGCATCTTAAAACGTACACAGAAAATTCACAAGAATTATGGTATCATTTAAATAATTTTGACAAGTCCACACGGTGAGTTATACATCTTTCTTAGAATCATATTCTGGCCAACAGGGGTGTGTCTTTTCAGGTCACCTGGTGTAGAAACCAGTTTATCCAGTTTCTGCCAAGCTCAGAGACCCTGCCCCTCCCAGCTTCTGCCAAGAGGAAGCTGTTTTACGGCCTCCCCTATAAACCATCTGCCTGAGTCAAGGAAGGGCTTTGTTCAAAAAGAAGCCATTTACGGCTACCCTAATAAACCATCTGCCTGGGCCCAGGACAGGCCTTTGTTCAACTCCCTGTAGCTGCTCCACCTCTAATCTAATCAGAGAGGTGACAACTCCTTTTGGCAAGGGGAAGAGTGGCTGAGCAGATTTTAACTCATGTGGGGGTAGATGTCAAGCAGAATTCAGTTTCATTAAGCCAGGTTTCAGATAAAATGTCATTTTTTTGTTCCCCAGTTTAAGTCAAGACAATTTTTACATATGCAGCTAGAATGCTGATTCTAAGTTCAAAACTATGACATTTCAACAGTGACAAACTATGTGACACTCAAAGTAGGTCACTCAGTTAATTTAAACATTTTTGATTTTTGGTAGTTTGAAATCCAGTTTCAGTTAGGCTTCTGCAGACCTGCAGAGCTCAGCCAGTCTTGTTATGAACATTGTTTTGGGGCTCTTCAACTTCCCAGATT
Organism: Ambystoma mexicanum; assembly: GCF_040938575.1. Lineage (NCBI taxonomy): Eukaryota > Metazoa > Chordata > Amphibia > Caudata > Ambystomatidae > Ambystoma > Ambystoma mexicanum. Next base: position 349,377,706 of record NC_090935.1, read on the forward strand.
TAGTATGCACACATACTTCATTCTGCCAGATGTCCGCTGGTGTTCAGTGAGATTTTTGGATGTGTTGCAATGTTTGAAAATAGGCATTTTGAGCTGGCATTCAGAGAAACAAAAGGTAATTTTAAAGTGCGGTTTTTCCTTTGGCACACATTTCACTCATGGCACCCCGGCCCATCCTGCTCGCACTGGTGGGTGGCAAGTTAGGCAACCATTTTAGTGTGCACAAACTGCGTGGTTCTCCTAGATTCTGGCGCACATGTGGGCTTTTTGGCCATCTTGGATTTTCTAAGCCCACAGCACCAAATGTTGCAGCATGATAGCTCAAACGTGGGTCAGGACACCCAACAAAGCCCCCCCACATGACTGCCCTTTGAATTTGAGTCGATGGGGAGTCGGGTGCACAAGGGTTTTGACCCACGCACTGGTATGTCCGCATAATCTTCTTCCAATTCTGCAAATGGCACAGTTCAGCATCCTTTCCTCCATCCGGTACTGATAGATCGGTTCTCCTCGCCGGTCCTGATGGGAATATTGGGCGGTACCCTGGGCCCCTCGGATCGTCCTCCCAGTCTCCGGATCGTCCTCCTTGGCCAGTCTCCAGGTTTTCTTTCTCCTAGGACGACAAAGGAAGAGCGGCAATACCTATTCATAGACATTTTTCCCCAACCATTGATATAGTGGGGTGGCATATAAATTTATAGTCAAAACATATGAACATGCACATCTCTTTTTGCTTTCAAAAACGAAAACACCCACATTGAGAAACTCAGAATTTGATAGGCGATATGTAGGATATTTTAAGTTAGAACTGAATTAATCTGAGACAGTACCCTCTAGGATTCCAGAGGATTCCTCCAGTTGTTGCAGAGTGTGCCTGGGATGGCAACACTTCAACTGGTTAATGTGGACCCACTTGTCTTCCCCCTCTGCCAAACCGCCTTTGGGGATGTGGATCTTGTAGGCCACAGGGGAGATCTTGTCTATAATTTCAAAGGGTCCCTTACATGTAGGCAAGAATTTTCGCTGTTTTGCCTGGTTTCTTGATATTCCTTCCTGGAAGTTTTCAGGTCATAGTGGGTCTTCATACTCTCAGCTGATCTTTCTAGATTCCGCTGAGCATAGGCAAAAGCATGTTGAAGGTGTTTCCTTAAATTCCCCACATACTCATGAGTTGTGGAGGCATTTATTAGTGTCTGCTCTTGGGTCCTGTAGAGCAAATGCTGCGGAAGCACCATCTTGCGTCCAGTCATCAACTCGAATGGTGACATTTTGGTTGCAGATGAAGGGGTAGATCTGATGGCCATTAGGACCAGAGGTAATCGGATATCCCAACTTGGCCCAGAATCTGCCACAAACTTCTTTAATATGCTCACAATGGTTCGGTTATATCTCTCTACTGCCCCAGGAGAAGCTGGCCGGTAAGCAATATGTAACTTCCTTTTGACCCCCAGTATCTCCCACATCTTTGTCATTACTTCACTGGTGAAGTGGCTACCACTGTCTGACTCAATCCTTTGAGGTAGACCAAAACGGGAAAAGATGTGGTTAATCATCAGGGCAGCTGCTGTTTCTGCCTTGCAATTTGGGGCTGGGAGACATTCCACCCACTTGGTAAACAAGCATGTAACGGTCAACATGTACTTGTTTCCTCTAGATGAGCGAATCACAGGGCCTACACAGTCGATTTGCAAATCTGACCATGGCAGTGTCATCCCCCTATTTTGGAGGGGTGCACCTTGAGTGAGGGATGATGGCTGAAATTGTGCACACACAAGACACCCCTTCAAGTATTGGTCAAGGTCCTGCCCCATGTGTGGCCAGTATGCAACCTCTCTTAAGATTTCCAGTGTTGTGTGAAACCCCCTATGACCGGCGGTGGCCGCATCATGGGCGTGACTTAACATCAGGCTTCGGAATGAGGTAGGAACCACCCACTGATCGTGGCCAGCTTTGGATTTCCTTACCAGCAAACCGTCTTGGATTCGGAACATTTTTGGACATTTCATCAACACTCTTAGGTCCTCTTTCCCAATGTAATCGGTATCCGTCAGGGGAAAGTTCTCAGGGTCCTCAAGGTGTTGGTAAAACTTACCAATAATTGGATCCCCCTTCTGAGCTGTAATCAAATCAGCATCAGGGGTCTCCTTACTCCATTGGGCAATTGAAAGATCTCTGTGAGCATTTGTCTGGGACCTAGTGATAGCAGTGACCTGGATTTCCCCCAACAGGGACTCTATTTCTATTATATCCCCTTGGATGGCCCCGGTTTTGGCCAGCTGATCAGCTAAGTCATTTCCTGTTTTGTCTGGTCCCTCTACTTTGGAAGGACCCTTGATCTTTTTCCAGTAGATGGTCATCCCATTCGATGTGACCAGATCATCAATGTTTTGGATCAACTTCCCATGTTTCAAGGGTTTGTTGTTAGCACATAACATGCCTCTGGTTTTCCAATTAACCAGGTGCTCCACGAACCCGTTCCGTACATAATCAGAATCTGTGATTATGACCAGTTCGTAGAGTTGATGCTGGACAGCAGTTAGGATGGCCTGATGCACAGCCATCAATTCTGCCACCTCACTACTTCGGGGACCAATTTTGTATCCAGCAGAGGGTTCTGGGGACTCATTCACCCATGCATTCCCTACGCCGGCCACCAGTTCTTTCTCCCCGTTGTTGTCAACATGGTAAGAGCATCTATCCACATAGACAGTGGGCATTCCCTCACACTTGTCCTATTCAAAGACTTTGTGTGGGGAATTAAGGTATGCCTCCATGTTGTCCTTGATTTTTAGACTTTCGTCCTCGAGACAGTTTTCTCTGGCACAATCATGCAAGTCAGCCAGACCTTGCGCGAGGGGACTCTTCTTGTTTTGGTCATATCGGACCTCCACAGGAAAGTCTTGCATTGACAGAATCCAGGAAGTAATTCGGGAATTACTCACATTTCCGGCCCGGATTCTGTCACTTTGGAGATATTGCAGAGGCTGGTGTGGAGTCTCCACTATGATGTGTTCCCCCTGGATGAACGGGTGGTAATTCTTCAATGCCCACACAGTTGCCAGGAGTGCCTTCTCAAAATGGTTGAATTTTTCCTCCACAGAGGATAAAGTTTTGCTCGCATAGGAGATTACTTTATTGACCTTGTCATGCTTTTGGTATAATACTGCCGTCAAGCACGTATTAGAGAACCCTGTCTCCAGGAAGAACTTCTTGTTTCTGACAGGGTAAGCTAGGCAAGGCGCTTGCGAGAGGCTTCTTTTGAGTTGTCTTACTGCCTCGGATTGTTCTGGACCCCATTCCCACTTGACCCCCTCCTTCAAGAGATGAATCAGGGGTCTGGTGATCTTTGCGTAGCCCTCAATGAACTTTCTGCTGTAATTAGTCAGTCCAAGGAGGCTCCTTAGTTCCCGCAGAGTTGTGGGGTCTTTCAGTTTTTGGAGTGCTTCCACTTTCTTTTCCTGGGGACAGAGACCCTGAGGAGTAATCTCATGCCCCAAGAAATTAACACGGGTTCTGCACCACTGTGCTTTTTGAAAGGAAAGTTTTGCTCCGGCGGCCCTCAACTGTGTCAGAACATAACGGATCTCCGCTATGTGTTCATCAACAGTTGAGCTTTTAATGAGGACATCATCTACATAAGCCAGGTTACCCCTCTCATCCAGGTCGGGCATGGCCTTATGTAGGAAAATATTGAACTCATTTCCGGAGTTGAGGTATCCGAAGGGAGTCCGGGTCCATGTGTACTGCTGGCCCCCAAAGGTAAAAGCCAGTTTGTATTGGTCCTCCCTACTGACAAGCACGGTCCAGTATCCATTGGTCAGGTCTATTGCAGTGAATACCTGTGACCCCTGAATCTGGGCCAGCCCTTCGTCAATGTAGGGCAGAGGCCATCGGGAAGTATGGACCCGTTTGTTGAGCTCCCTAAGGTCAGCGCAGAGTCTCCACTGGCCGTTTGGCTTCAATATTCCCAGCACCGGATTATTGAAGGTGCTGTGTATTGGACGAATTATTCCCCGGGACTCAAGGTTCTTAATTATTTCAGTAAGGGACTCCATGGATGCGAGAGGCAAACGATATTGTTTCACAAACACTGGAGTCATGCCAGGGTCCGTGGGGATTGTTGTTGTGTGGATGTCAGTGCGACCACAGTCATATGAGTCTACCGCAAAGAGATCTTGGAAATCCAAGAAAACTTGTTTCAACTTTTGCTTTTGTTCCAGAGTCACACAGGCATCAGCTAGATTGACTCTTTCTTCCACCATCTGCCTGAAGCCTGGAAAGACTTCTGGTTTGGCTATCTCAGCGGCCTCCTCCAGCTGGGTGGAGAGGTCCCTGGTCAGAGCGCTGATTTGGACTGGAGGCCCCAGGTGGGAAAGGCAGCCTTCATGAACCTGGAAAATCACCTCATCCCTCCTGAAGTCACAAGTCACATATTCCTTACCATAGGGGCAGGAAGTGTACACCAGGAAGTTCCCCCCATGCCGGGTAAGAATCCTGTCTGGTGTTGTATTGTCCTCACTGTCACTGTCAAAACAGTCCTTGGGGATTGGTCCTAACAGTTAATTTCCTAAATCAATGGAGAAATGTCGGTCATCAATCGCCATTCCAATAATGGTGCCTGCGGCTAGAGTAATACTCTTTAAGTCGCTGTTATCCACCTCTATTGGAATGGTGTCATGTTCTATGTTGACTAATGGTGTTGGGTTTACCCCCAACCCTTGCTGTTGGAGAGAAGCATTTAGATGTATATAAGCAACAGGGTTTTGCAAATATTGTCCTCTTTTAACTTTCACTTCCAGGGAGAATTGTCGGGTCCTTTCTGGGATGGTGACTTCCTCTTTGATCTGAATTTCAACTGCATAAGGTAGCAATTGAGCTGACCTAAATGCTTTTTCTGGATCATCAAAGCCCATGGGATTATCCGCTAATCGGGACCAAGCTTTGAAGTTTATTAGGTCCAAACTAATGGCAAAGCGATTGAGAATGTCACTGCCTAAGTAAAAGGCGGCAGTGACGTCTCGCACGACCCAACAATTGTGGACTATGCTCTTGTTGCCAAGGGAGATTTTGAGCATACACCTGCTTGGCAGGAGATGTTTGGAATTAGGTGCTTCCAGGTCCATTTCCCATTTGTCTATCAGTTTGTATGTGGGAATGGCTGGATCTTTTGGGAGTTGGCGGAACATGGCTTTGCTGATGAAGCTCTTACCATTGTTCACGCACACTCGAGCGAGAACAGAGTCCTTCCCATCATTTAACTGAACAGGGATGAACAACTGCTCTCCAATTTGCTGAATATCAGCCAGGCTCTGAGCTGATTTAACATCTTTCTGGACTATAGGAGTGAGAGTTCCTGATTGTGGATTAGTAAAGAATTTCAGGATGTTTCCTTCCAGTGTGGAATACCACCTTAAACTGGAAGGAAGGTTGATATTCAGAAATAGAGAGGACCCCCCATCACCAGTCTGTTGTCCTACTGCTATTACTGTCACGTCGGGAGTTTGGTTGTTCTGGAAGTGAAATTCTACTTGGTCAGATTTTTGTTCAACCATGTGGCAGGTGCTGTTTAAACTAACATGGTTGACACTCTGTTTTAATTTTATTGGTCGGCTAGTCTGGGTCCAGAGGACCTTGTTTACACAATCTATTAGGGGTGACAACCTTCTCAGGAGGTCATTCCCTAGTAAACAAGGGGTGCCCTCTGGAGTCACTACTATGACCGGGTGTTTCACCTTGTGTCGCCCAATTTTAATGTCCAAGTCTGCAGTCCCCTCAACGGGAATTTCCTTCCGGTCAAAGTTCTGCAGTTGTCCAGGAAGAGAGGTGAGAGGAATTCGGTAATTCTCCCCCCTTCCTGCGTTTAGTTCCTCCAAGGCCCTTTTGGACAGAAGGGTAGCTTGGGATCCAGTGTCCACCAGTGCCAAAATTGTACCCTGCCCCTGTACTTGTACCGGGGCATAGTATCTTCCCTCCTTCTCCTCAAGGCGGCACAGATAATGAACATTTTTGGACAACTGGTGGGCTAACTTTCTGGTTTTGGACATTGCTAGCGAAGAGATTTGGGCAGAATTCTGTGGAGAACCTTGGGAATCTGAAAGAAAAAGTTGGCAACTGGAGATCAGAGCCATTGTGGGTTCCCCTGGTTCCGGTTCTGGGCCGCCCCCCCTTCTTGGAGGCAGTCACCAGGATGGGTTTGAACCAGGGGATTTCGGTATTGTGGGTTCTGGGATGAGATGATGGGCGGCGGTAGCTCAGTCTCCATATCTCCCCAGTCTGAATTGACATCCCTTGGGACCCATTTTTCCTTGGGAGGAGTTCCCCCATCTCTGAAGGAGAAGATCCTTTTCACAGGATCTTCTGAGGATCCCTCTCCCTCAAATTGGAAGACCTGAACCTCCTCCACAAAGGGGGTCTGTTTGGGTCCTTTGTTTCTCCTACCTCCTCTCTGCTCCTTGGGTGGCAGGCTTTCAGGGGTAGGAGATTTTGTTTCCGGTTCCTGGTTTTCCAGGGGCTGTTTACAAGTTGGGAAGGAAGCTTCCTCCAAGGTTTTACACCCCCCTTCCCCTTGTGCCTCCTCCCTGGGAGCCGGTGTGTTATCGGGGTGCTGCCCCCGTCATTGTTCTGGAGCACCAGGTCCAGAGTTTGGGGCATTCTGTGGTGGCACGCTCATCTGAGGGTTCTGTTGAGCCCTCAGTATGTGACCCAGATCCCGTGCCATATTTTGGACCTGGCGCTCTAACTGGGAAACCCGCTCAGGCTGATACGGGGCTCTATTTTCTCCCCTGGGCTGATCCCGGGAAGGGTAGCTATCCCTTCTCTGGTAGTACCCCTGGTTGGGAAGATTTTGGTACCCCTCCACCCTTGGCCTCCCCTCTCCTGGATTAGGTTGTCTGGGCTCAGGGAATTGGGGAAAGAAGGATGGATGATTTTGGGGCTGGAAATTGGGTGGATACCTGGGGAAAAGGATTTGGAGAATTTCTGCCCTCCTGTGGGAAGTTCGGAGGGAAGTTCCCTGGGTTAGGTGCTTGGCCGGATCCCCCCCCTTGGGCTGGAGGAGTCCACACTTAACCCAGGTTTGGTCGGTTTCCCTTATAGCGGGGACTTACATAGTCAGGGGAGCGGGGGACCCCATTTGTGGGACTACCTCCTCGACTCCCTGTCTGTGACTGGCCCGAGGGCCTTCTTGGCTGTGAATTATTAGGTGCAGGTAGGTTTTTAGGCCCCCCCCATCTCCAAATCCAGAACGGGGGTGACCTTTACTTCTGCCACCTTGGCAGCAGCAGGGGTGCTGTTGATTTTGGGATTTTTCTGGGTATTGCTTTTATTTTCTGTGGGCTTCTGCAGCCCATAGATCCGGGTAGCCTGTTCAATGACCCAGTCTAAAGATCTTTTCTCATGAAAATCTCTCACGAGCTGGGTCATTATATATTTGGGCAAGGCATGGAAAAATGTATTGACAAATTCTCTGCTGTCTGTGCGCACCCTTCTGGTGGTCTGCGCAAAGGCACGTTTCAGTTCTTGCACGAATTCTTGTGGGGCCTGATCCTCCCCACATTGCAAATTGTAGGCTGAATTGCGAGCCTCTTGGGGATTTCTGTGAACAGAAAAATGTTTTAATATGGCCGCCCTATAGGTGGACCACCTTGAATGATTTTGGTCCTCCAACCCCGCAAAGAAACTGGAGTACTCTGGGGAGAATGTCCACTTTACATATTGGATACAGCTTTGGCTGTCCTTCAAATGAAAAGTCTCCATCATTTGCTCATAGAGCTCCAAGTGTTCCCAAACAGAGTACTTGGCGTTCTTATGATAAGGCGTGATGACACTCCTGATTACCTTAATCTGTTTCAATGGGTCCTTAAGCAAGGCCCTTTTTGCCTTAATGGCCTTTTTGGTTCGGGTAACCCTGGTCCATTCATCCTCTGACTCAGAGGCACTGCTCCCAGAGGTTCCTGTTTGATCTTCCAGGTTTTCCCGGATTCTGCGAGCCTGGGAATGGCTGGCAGAATGTGGGGACCTGGTCTCCTGTGTCCTGCGCCGTTCAGAGGAGTCTTCAGATTCCTCCTTGCTGCCAGGATTTGATGGGTACCCCCTCCACTGACCTAACTGGGCAGAAGTTTTCAGGATGCCCTTAATGGGCCTATTCTCCCGGGGTTCCCCACTAAATTGCACTGTGCTTGGGTGCCCATACCCGGATGCCCGCCCATCCATTCCTGGGAGGTACTGGCCTATGAGCCCCATGCTTCTGGCTGGATAGTAATCTGCCATCCCTGTGGCCTGGTGCTCATGTGCGCCAGGGGACAGGGGGGTGGCAGAGTCCAGGGACTGAGAGAGATAAAGGCCTCTGGTACTAGGGCTCCTGAGGTTATGCTCAGGAGTTTCCCTTTCCCAGCGAACCTGGTCTCTATCCGCCCCTGCTCCCTGTTGCAATGCAAGAGCCTGCGCCTTCAGTTCATCAGTTAAGGCCTTACTAGACTCTATCAGTCTCTCCTGCATCGCTACCTGTTGTTGGAGCCTATCATTGTGCTGGCAGAGAGCCTCATTCTCTTTCTGCGTTTCCTGATTGGTTCTGGAGCACTGGGCCAGTCTTTGCTGCAGGAGGGTTGCCTCCTGAGTCCCATCCCTACTGGCCTGCTCCTGTCTTGCCAGAGCCTCCTCCACCCTCCTGGTGTGCTCTAGCAAGTCCTGGTGTTCTTTTTTGAGGTCACCCAGTCCCTGGTGGGCCAGGTGATTTTCTTCCATTTTTCTTCTTAAGTGGCAGACTTCCTGGCCTAAGGTGTCCCTTTCCTGACCAAGAGCTTGAATTTGTGACGCCAGGTTGTCCCTTTGCCTTTGGAAGGCACCAGCTTTCTGGCGCTCCTGATCAAACTCTGCCTGGGTATCCAGGTCTTTCAGGATCAGTTTATTGCTCTCCTCTTTCTCTCTGTCTAGTTGGATTTGCAGGGTGGCTACCTGCTCTGTGCATGCCCTGTTGAAATTGATCTGTTGCTCCAGCTTTTTCTGGCTCTGCAGTAGGGAGTCCAAACTGTCTTGGCGTTCCTTCTACAAGGCCAGAATTCTGGTATCCTGGTCAGCCTTTTCCTGTTGAAGGATATCCATATCCTTCTTTATTTTAATGATGTGCTGTCTACTCTCATTTTCGGATTCCTGGCTTCTGTGCAGCCTCTGCTCAGAAGAGTCCAGATCAGATTGGGCCTTCTGTAATGCCAGCAGTTGCCTACTCGCCAGATCTTGGCCTTCAGCACATTTGTCCTGCATAGCTCCCATATGTAAATATAAATATGCCGCTACCCTGGCAATCTTGTGGTGCTCATCCTTGGCCTTAGGGGCCATATATAGTTCACTCTGGGCCACATGTATGGGACCCTGATCTCCCCATGTATGTGACCCTGTTTCAGTGATCTGGGGTGCGATTGCCTGCAGCCAGAGCGTCTGGTCCTGATGAGTCCACTCACCTCTCACAAATAGCTTATTTACGAAGTGCTCTCTGGCTATTTTCATATCTACCAAGGTCGTCATTCTGGAATTTGAGTTCCTTCCTGACTTACAGAAGTTTGTATTTTATTTTTGCAAAACAGACCTTTTCCTTAGAGCGTTCCTTTGAGGAGTGCTTTACAGCGTAACACAGTGTGGTGATCCGACCGGATATGTGTATCTGGTCAGCTGGCACACTGTATTAATCTGCACAAGTGATAGATCTAACCCAAACATCCTGCTCGAGCCCCCAATTTGTAAGAGGATTCAATCCAGCACTACAGCTAAGTCAATGCCTAGTCTGGGATACTGAATGGAAACCCTTATCTATATATCTTTACGTCCAGTTCATGAGTTCTAGATGACTACCCCTATATAACACCCCTCTCTTGGAATCCCCCTGACCCCACTGAGCCAAGAAGTAGTTCTGTTTTGCAAGTTTAAAAGGTTTATTTGATAATTTAAACAATATATATATATGTATATATATATATATATATATATATATATATATATATACATATATATATATATATATATATCACACTTTATAATAAATTAATAATTGAATATCACAATTAATCTGAGCAGTAATCAATAATGGATAGTCCGGCACTAGCACACTTCTTTATAATCAATGATGAGTGGTTATAGGATGGATAAGATAGCAACAATACTTTTATGGTTTCAAATGGATGCAATGTGGAATGAAATGCAGTACAGAAAATAACTTGATAGGATTTCAGCAAAAGACAATGTAATCACTTTCTCGGACAATTCACCCCCTCCCTTAATGCAATTTAAGGAGATGAATAGAATGGGACTCAGTTCTTAGGAATGCAATCAAATAGAATTCAGTTCAATTCCCTCCCAGCAGCTTATACAACAGATAGGAGTTTTGAAACACAGACCCAAGTGCTTTGAATATAGTGACAATGCAGTGAGAAATATGCTGAAAATGCTTTTAATTCCCTTCAGGAGGTTTAGGGTGAGTGGTATCTAGTTAATATTAGTCCAGGCTCACTCTAGCAATGATTCAGGGATGGTTCTTAAGAGGCAAACGAAATTTAGTAGTTCAGGCAAAAAAGCAGCTATCTAAGTAAAGAAATCGGGCCAAATCGCGGCAAAATTCGCGGGTGCGAGAATCGTGATTACGGAGAAAATATAAGGAGTATAGGCTTGTTGAACAGCTGAGATTCTAAGCTTTCAGAGGAAAGTTAAACCAAGTTCCTAGCCCAAACGGTTCCAGAGATACGGACGATTAAATAAAGGTTGTTTTTCGGATTTGAAATTTTAAATGTTCAAAGCGACAGGTTACAGCTTTCTGCTAGAAAATGACAGGTGACAGCTTTGCAAATGACAGGTGACAGTTAGGAGGCAGTTCTGGTTAGATTAAAATAGTTTGGATTAGATGATTTTAACTAAGAGATTGGTTCTGCACAGTTCTGCTAGGTACTCAGAATATATTTTTGAATTAGGCCTCCCCACGGATCTGGTCAGGTTTTGGACTGGACTCCGGTTCTGGTCTCTGCACTTCACAGTGATCTGGGTCAGCTCTCTGGTTCTGCTAACAGCAGTCTGGGTCACTCTGGATCTCTGGCCTCTGGTTCTGGATCATGGATGTACACTGCTTTCTGGGTACTGCTACAGGTTCTGGAGATTGATGGATTTGAAGTCTGGATCTCTGGATGTGAAGTCGTCGATCAGCATGCTCCGCAGCAAATGGAATTGAATGTCCTCTCTAGCTTCCAGTGGCTCTTTTTATGTCTTTTGAAAGTGGGTGTGTGTGCAGCATCACTAGCCAGCCCCTCTTTCAACTTGTCATTGGCCCAATTCTCCCCTCTCCCATGATTGGGGAAGGAACTGTGAGTCAGAGTGATGCTGTAGGTTTTATGGGTCAGAGGATCCTCCCCTGGTCAGTTTGCCCACAAATCTATATTTGGTCAAAATACACATTTCTCAAATACATAGTGGTTTGTCATTGCATGTACATATTACCTATCACATGAGGTAGTCTCTGTCCCAAATCTGCTCTTCCTGAGGGCTTGCATTCAGAAACGGCAACATTTTCGATTTTAGTGGGTTATGCAACCTTGGTTCTTCATTAAAAATCATACACATATACACGGCCTGTCCTTAAATACTCCAGTAAATTCCCATGTCTCTAGCTTAAACACAGAGTCTGTAGTATCCATAAATAGCAGGGTTTTGCCCCAGAACATCACACAAATTCCCAACGCGTCTTAAAACGTGCACAGAAAATTCACAAGAATTATGGTACCATTTAAATAATTTTGACAAGTCCGCACGGTGAGTTATACATCTTTTTTAGAATCATATTCTGGCCAACAGGGTTGTGTCTTTTCAGGTCACATGGTGTAGAAACCAGTTTATCCAGTTTCTGCCAAGCTCAGAAACCCTGCCCCTCCCAGCTTCTGCCAAGAGGAAGCTGTTTTACGGCCTCCCCTATAAACCATCTGCCTGAGTCAAGGAAGGGCTTTGTTCAAAAGGAAGCCATTTACGACTACCCTAATAAACCATCTGCCTGGGCCCAGGACAGGCCTTTGTTCAACTCCCTGTAGCTGCTCCACCCCTAATCTAATCAGAGAGGTGACAACTCCTTTTGGCAAGGGGAAGAGTGGCTGAGCAGGTTTTAACTCATGTGGGGGTAGATGTCAAGCAGAATTCAGTTTCATTAAGCCAGGTTTCAGATAAAATGTCATTTTTTTGTTCCCCAGTTTAAGTCAAGACAATTTTTACATATGCAGCTAGGATGCTGATTCTAAGTTCAAAACTATGACATTTCAACAGTGACAAACTATGTGACACTCAAAGTAGGTCACTCAGTTAATTTAAACATTTTCGATTTTTGGTAGTTTTAAATCCAGTTTCAGTTAGGCTGCTGCAGACCTGCAGAGCTCAGCCAATCTTGTTATGAACATTGTTTTGGGGCTCTTCAACTTCCCAGATTTAGTATGCACACATACTTAATTCTGCCAGATGTCCGCTGGTGTTCAGTGAGATTTTTGGATGTGTTGCAATGTTTGAAAATAGGCATTTTAAACTGGCATTCAGAGAAACAAAAGGTAATTTTAAAGTGCGGTTTTTCCTTTGGCACACATTTCACTCATGGCACCCCGGCCCATCCTGCTCGCACTGGTGGGTGGCAAGTTAGGCAACCATTTTAGTGTGCACAAACTGCGTGGTTCTCCTAGATTCTGGCGCACATGTGGGCTTTTTGGCCATCTTGGATTTCTAAGCCCACAGCACCAAATGTTGCAGCATGATAGCTCAAACGTGGGTCAGGACACCCAACAGGTGTCGTGACTTCCCTCGACCCTTTCGTACCGAAATGAAGTGTGCAAGTGCTTTCCCAGTCAAGCTCACCTGTTGTGTTGTAATGTTGAGCTATCCGTGCTGCTTATCGTAGCAGGGGCACGTAGAGTGGACCGAGTTGCTTCACTGGCCCGTGGAAGTGTTGATCCAGACCGGCTCTGACCAATCCACTTAGAAGGTAAGTCTTTTGGTTGTGATTATAGTTTGTTTATTATAATATCTTTGTCTTGTTCAATAATAATTCTTGCAATGTCTATTTTCATCCCTATAGGTATGAAGAAGCAGATCAGAGTCGTGGAGCGAATCCGGGGAGTTCCTTGGGCCTGATGGAATTGGTAAGTTGGCCTTTATGATGGAACTCTAGGCCCTGGTATGGCTGCCAAGCATTCGTTATTGTTATGAATTCTAACCTGTTGTTCTCTCTTTTCTCGTGCAGGAGAAGGCCGATGGTGAAGAACGAAGTCCGGATGCTCGATGCATCTCCACGGTTGCAGGGTGGAGACGTCACGAAGAATGGGAACGAAGTGGAGCTCCGGTTAGCTGGACGCCCGGGTCAGGTGAGAAGAAGGTCCTGACTCCGGTAGTGATGGGATTCAGGTAAGAGGCACACACAGCTATGGAGCGACTGGGAACAGGTAGGAGCGCCTTCAGCGATGGCGTAGCTGGATTCAGGTAAGAGGCACGCTCAGCGATGTAGTAGCTGGATTCAGGTAAGAGGCGCGCACAGTGATGGATTAGCTGGATTCAGGTAAGAGGCGCACACAGCAATGGAGTAGCTGGAATCAAGTAAGAGGCGCGTACAGCGATGGAGCAGCTGAAAGCAGATAAGAAGCTCTGTCAGCGGTGGAGATGCTGGAATCTGGTAAGATTTCTTCAGAGATGAAGCAGCTGGATCAAGTGGATGCGCAGGTAAGAACAGCTGTAAGCGTTATGTTTCAAAAGCAGAACACCTCAAAGCAGAGGCATATGAATGGGTTGGCCTTATATAGGCTGGCCCCGGCCCCTCCCTTTAGCCCTGTCTAGTGGCTCCACCTTGCCCCACCCAGGGACTCCTGCACGTGCCTTCCAATGTTGTTCTAACACACGTGCCTTTGGTACAAGTTCTGTGGCCATGACAGCACTCCCCCACAAGGCCCCCCTAACGGGCGTTCCTCTCCCCGGTCCAGGTTTGGTGGGATTTTTAAGATGAAGCCGCCTGATTAGTCGAGGTGCATGAATAAATTCCACTGGTTCCCAAGTACGATCTTGAGGTCCATAACCCTTCCAATCGATTAAATAGCACAATTTTGATCGTACCATTTTAGAATCTAGAATGTCCTTAACCTCGTACTCAGGTTCTCCTCTGATAATTTCAGGCACCGGTGCTTTTTTGATTCTAGTCTCAGGCTTCACTGGCTTCAAGAGAGAAACGTGAAATACTGGATGAATTTGCATATTGTCAGGTAGATCTAGTTTTACTGCAGCCGGGTTGATGATGGCATTGATGGGATAAGGTCCTAGATATCTGGGACGGAAGACTCGAGGTCCTTTGAGTGGTATATTTCGGGCAGCCAACCATACTTTATCCCCAATTCGGTAATGTGGAGTTTCCCTTCTATGCCTGTCAGTGAACTATTTTTGCTGTTCCTTGGCTTTAGTTAGATACTTGGTTGCTTCTTTAAGGGTTTGAGTAATAGTCTTATGTAGTGAAGTGACTGCCAGCATTTCTAGCTCATCAAGTGGGTCAAAGGAGGATGTCCGAGGGTGCCGACCATTCATGATATAGAATGGGGTCTGTCCTGTACTTGTGTGGATAGATTTATTGTAAACAAACTCAGTTAACCAAAGAACGTCCTTCCAGGATCCTTCTGTCTGCTGCAGCATACATCTCAGGTATTGCTCTAACGCCTGATTAGTCCTCTCAGTTTGACCATCGGTCTGGGGGTGGTGACTGGTGGATAGGCGAAGGTCAATCTGTGCAATCTTGCAACAACTCCTCCAGAAGGCTGAGGCGAATTGTGTTCCTCGATCAGAAATCAATACTGAAGGGAAACCATGTAATCTGATCACTTGTTCTAGGAACACGGTGGCCAGAGTTCCAGCAGTAGGAAGTCCTTTTAGTGGAATGAAGTGTGCCATCTTGGAGAAGAAATCCACCACCACTAAAATTATGTTGAAGCCGTCGCAAGGAGGTACATCTGTAAAGAAGTCCATGGATAACGTATTCCCAGGCAATGGTGGTATACTTAGTGGACGCAGTAATCCTGCGGGACTGGACTTTTGGGATTTCTGCTGTGCGCAAATTGCGCAGGTTGCAATAAAGTGGGCCACGTCCTTTCTCCAGGTTGGCCACCAGTAATTATTCCTGATTTTGGCTCATGTTTTAATAATTCCGGGGTGTCCTTCCACTATTGATTCATGGTAATTGGTTATAATCTTGTTTTGAGTTTCTTTGTCTCTAATGTATAGTCTCCCTTGGAAATAGGGTAAATTATCCATGATGGAGTACTGGTCTCCTTTATTCAGCCATTCTTGTTGGGCGGTTTGATCCATTTGAGACTGAAGGTCGACCTTAAATCTTCCCAGCAGGCGGTGGCTGCGATCTGATTCTGAATTCATTCCTCTGGAATGATGGGTACTGGTTCTGATGGTATAAATGTGTCTTTGTCTTCTCCTATTCATGACAGAGCGTCTGCTTTTCCGTTACGCACTCCTGGTCGGTATGTGAATCCAAAATCATACTCTGCGATGAAGAGAGCCCAGCGAAGCTGACGAGAAGACTGGGCCTTGGCAGTTTTCAGATATTGCAAATTACAGTGATCCGTGATAATGGTGACAGTATGTCTAGCCCCTAGGAGGTAGTGTCTCTAGTTTTTAAGGGCATCTTTGATCACCAATAATTCTTTGTCAGTGATGGCATAGTTCTTTTCAGGTGCTGTAAACGTACGGGACCAAAATGCTATGGGATGGAACTGCCCGGTGTCTGGATCCCTTTGTGATAACACTGCCCCCATGGCCACACTGGAGGCACCGGTCTCCACGATGTAGGGTAGATCGGGTCGAGGGTGCCGGAGAACAGATGCTGAAGTGAAAGCCGATTTCTATTCCTGGAAGGCTTTTTCAGCGCAAGGAGTCCAAGAAAACTTGTTATTCTTTCTTAGTAGAGAAGTGATGGGATGAACGATTTGAGAAAATCCTGGTATGAATCGCTGGTAGAAATTGCCAAACCCAACCACGCTCTGCACTCCCTTGGTCTATTTTGGGGATGGCCATTGAAGAATAGCTTTCACTTTACGAGTGTCCATGTGTACCCCTCGAGGGTTAGGTATAAAGCCCAAGAACTCGACTTCCGTGACATGGAAAAAAACACTTTTCTAGTTTGGTGAATAGCCGATTCTTACGGAGTTTCTCCAGAATGGCCCTATTATGGCCCACGTGCTCTTCCTTGGATGCTGAATAGATGAGGATATCGTTGATGTAAACAAGGACACAGATATCCAGCAGTTCGTGGAGTACATCGTTAATAAAGAACTGGAACGCGGCAGCGCGTTACGTAACCCAAAGGGCATGACCTGGTACTCGAAAAGCCTATATTTGGTTCAGAATGCTGTCTTCCATTTGTCGCCCTTCTTCCCTCTAACCAGATGGTAAGCTCCCCGGAGTCTAACTTTGTATAGATTTGAGCATTCTTTACTTGGTCAAGTAGTTCAGGAATGAGTGGCAGAGGACACCTATTCTTCACAGTGATTTGGTTTAACGCCCTGTAATCTATGTACGATCTGAGGTCCCCTTCCTTCTTTGGCATGAACAAGAGAGCTGAGGAGGCTGGGGACTTGAACGGGCGGATGAACCCATTAGCTATGTACTGGTATAGATATGTTCTTAGATGTTCAGTCATGGCGTAGATTCTGCTGCAGGGAATTTGTGCTCCAGGGACCAGATCAATTTGGCAAACGTAAGTTCTGTGTGGAGGCAGGGTATTAGCTTGTGTCTTTTGGAACACGTCCAGAAAATCTTGATATTTGGAAGGTAATGAACCCGAAATTCCTAGGATGGGTTTCCCCTTGAGTTGTAGTTTCCTCACGTCCCTATTGTAGCAGCTCTTTGCACATTCCTGGGAGAAGGTCAGCTTTCTTGTGCGCCAGTCAATCCTTGGGTTATGTGTTTGAAGCCACTGCATTCCTAGGATCATTTGGAACTGGGGGGCCCCAATAAGATCAAACAAAATGCTTTCCTGATGACCATCCTGACATGTCAGCATTACCTTATCGGTGTGTTGAGTTACTGGCCCTGAAGACAGCTGAGAGCCATCCACAGCAGTTAACGTTTTCCGAGTGTGGTTATTGGTGAAATGGGAGGCCTATCCGTGTGGCCAAATCCTGATCGATGTAGTTTCCCACCACACCACTATCAATGTAGGCTTCTAGAGCATGTACCCTTGATGGTTGTTGGTGATGGATTGGTACGGGAATGACCAGGTATGAGGTCGGTACAACTTTCTTGATTCCGATCGACAAGTGTACCCCTGCACTTGCCGGGCATCTGAGTTTTCCCACTTCTGTTCTTTTTCTTCATTGCCATTGTCCGTGGCCCCTACCATCCTCTTGGGGGGTTTAATAGGGCAATCTCGCAAAAAATGTCCAGCCTTTCCGCAATACAAACAAAGTTATTGTTGCCTCCTTTTTTCCCTCTCAGCCTTAGAAATAGGATCTCGTAATCCCCCTATTTGCATAGGTTCAGTGGTTTCATGAGCCCTGGTTTGACTATCCCGAGGCCTTATGTAAACAGATCTCCCTTCCCCCCTCATGCGGTCCATTTTTCGGTCTTGTAATTGGTGATCTAATTGCACACTTAGGTTGATATAATCCGCACAATATTCGGGTGGATTGACAACTTGAGCTAGTACGTCTTTTAACTCACCACGTAGCCCCAGGTGAAATAGTGTGGTCCGTTTCTTTTCCAGCCAATTAGTCTGTGCTATGAGGCAGTTGAAGGTGGCAATATAAGTCAATAAATCATGGTTTCCTTGTCTAATAGATAGCAATTCTTTTTTTTTTTTTAAACTTCTTTTTATTAATTTAGCGTGGCAGCAATTCTAACGCTTGTCCTTGGGAGTGTCTGGCAAACAATGTTTCCAATTCCCGTTGGAATTCCGCAAAGTTCCGAAGTATCGGATCATCCTGGGTCACTAATGGTATGTACCAATCAGCAGCACAGCCTCTCAAATAGGAAAGTACAAAGGCCATCCTTGCGCTATCGTTAGGGAAGGCTCCCGGTTGGTAAAAAAAGTGGAGGCGGCACTGGTTCATGAACACAGCATATTTGTTTGGGTTGCCAAAGAAGCATTCTGGTGGTGCCAGTGGGAATGCTCCTGGAAGTACCAACTGCACTGGTGGTGAAGGTTGTGGCAAAGGAGTTGGCGTAATTCCGGGTAACGGAACTTGTCCTGCGTGTGCCTGGAGCATTTGCTTTGCCAGATCTTCTGTTCGTTCCTGGGGTTCAATAAGGTCTCTCCTCAAGGAATTAGTCTCTTGGCTTGAGGCATGCACTTCAGCCCGTAGCTCCCCCAGTAATTGGGCTAACTGGTCGGTTTCAGAGGTTTCCATAATGCCTACGCAGGGATTCGAAGAGGCTTTGCGTTCTGTTACGCTCACCTGGTCTCTGTGGGGGCGTTGGGGCACGGTTGGAGAACTCCCTCGACTTGGCTCCTCTGGATCACCTCCCTCGCTCGGTTGCTGCAGAGCCTGCTGTTCTGGTTGCTGATATTCGCCGTGAGAGAAGATGTGAGCTAATGAGAATGGCGTGGGGGTGTCGTGACTTCCCCCGACCCTCTCGTAGCGAAATGAAGTGTGCAAGCGCTTTCCCATGCAAGCTCACCTGTTGTGTTGTAATATTGAGCTATCCGTCCTGCTTATCGTAGCGCAGACCGAGTTGCTTCACTGGCCCGTGGAAGTGTTGATCCAGACCGGTTGCAACCAATCCACTTAGAAGGTAAGTCTTTTGGTTGTAATTATAGTTTGTTTTTTATAATGTCTTTGTCTTGTTCAATAATAATTCTTGCAATGTCTATTCTCATCCCAATAGGTATGAAGTAGCAGATCGTAGTCGTGGAGCGAATCCGGGGAGTTCCTTGGGCCTGATGGAACTGGTAAGTTGGCCTTTATAATGGAACTCTAGGCCCTGGTATGGCTGCCAAGCGTTCGTTATTGTTATGAATTCTAACTTGTTGTTCTCTCTTTTCTCGTGCAGGAGAAGGCCGATGGTGAAGAACGAAGTCCGGATGCTCGATGCAGCTCCGCATTTGCAGGGTGGAGACGTCGCAAAGAAAAGAAACGAAGCAGAGCTCCAGTTAGCTCGACGCCTGGATCAGGTGAGAAGAAGGCCCCGACTCCGGTAGTGATGGGATGCAGGTAAGAGGCGCACACAGCGATGGAGCGGCTGGGAGCAGGTAGGAGCGCCTTCGACGATGGTGTAGCTGGATTCAGGTAAGAGGCGCGCTCAGCGAAGGGGTAGCTGGATTCAGGTAAGAGGCGTGCACAGTGATGGAGTAGCTAGATTTAGGTAAGAGGCGTACACATCAATGGAGTAGCTGGAATCAGGTAAGAGGCACGTACAGCGATGGAGAGACTGAAAGCAGGTAAGAAGCTCTGTCAGCGGTGGAGATGATGGAATCTGGTAAGATGTCTTCAGAGATGAAGCAGCTGGATCAAGTGGATGCGCAGGTAAGAACAGCGGTAAGTGTTACGCTGCAAAAGCAGAACAACGCAAATCAGAGGCATGTGAATGGGTTGGACTTATATAGGCTGGCGCTGGCCCCTCCTTTTAGCCCCACCTAGTGGCTCTACCTTGCCCCACACAGGGACTCCTTCACGTACCTTCCAATGTTGTTCTATGGCCACGCCCGGCCCTGTTGCACATGCCTTTGGCACAGAGTGTGCTAGGCACACTTTTACATGAGCCTGGTGCCAGAGGCACCAGGACTGGGTCCATTTGGAACCTGGGGATGAGGGAGGACTGGCCCTTAGTTCTGTGGCCATGACAGTAATGGTAAACGAAAAGAGAGAAACAAGTGACCATTTATCCTTATTTGATAACCAAAATATTGTTCATACCTCCAAATAAATGAAAATGCCCCAGTCACCTGAAGATTATTTCGAGCAACAGATGTTTCAAGAGGCAGGAATGACAGGTACTGTACAAAAGGTAGGTAACTGTCACACTGATATTCTGCCGCATGACACTTGTGAAAATATAGAACCACTACTTTCCAGAATGGAGGTAAGTAGAAAGGACCTAGGCAATGAGAAAAAAGCATTAGAGGAATGGGGGATGAAAACCTGTGGTCACAAGACAGAGGGCCAGCCGTCAGCCTGTGGCTACACTTCAAATGAGTTCTGAGTCAAAATAAATAGACAAAGACATAAAAAGAGAGATGGGCAAGAAGGGACAATAAAATGGCATTTCATATGCCCCTTGGCCTACCGGACTTGGACCCCAAGAAAAACTGATAGATCCAAACACATTGCGTTTTTTTAATCTAAATAAGGAAAATTGTTAGCCAAATGTTGCTGCAGAGTCAGATCAGGAGAAATATATTTCAACAATTGCAGAGATACACATGAAAGAAGGGTAGGCCTGTGCATGTGAGTAGGCATCCATAAATAATTCGAGCTGTGTTGGCCCTAGAACAGGAAAAGAGTTTCATTCATGAAAATATGTTTTTACAAGTGCTTGACAGAGAGGAAATACCAAGTTTTAAAATAAAAACATCAACAAATCTTTGGTCTGGATGTCCCTGAATGGGGACAGAAAATCATGGGAAATTGCATATTGAGAATCACAATTGGTCCCAAAAGTATTCATCACAATGTTTGTATTGTAAGTGGAACCAAAATTAAATTCTATTTGGGAAATGACATCATGCACAGAATGTGAGTGGTTTTAGATTTTTTTAGTCAGAAGGTCTGGTCTAGGCTGGGTGGAGCGGCACCTGAATTTGAGAACAAAAGACAAGCTTATCATCAAGCCCATGGTGCCATAACTGCGGGTCACAGAGGTTCCCAGAAAACATTGGGAATTCTAAAAGAATACGCCTATTGGCCACACATGTCCCAAGATGTAGAGTTGTATTCTAGTGGATGTTTGGTGTGTGCACAGTTTCAACCTACTTCCCCAACACACAGGATGCCATTCATGAAAAGAGGTCTGACACTTCCATGGTCAGATTTACAACTTGATTTTATTGGTCTTGTGCAAAGATCAGCACAGGGAAACAGATATATGTTGACGGTCACTTGTTTAATGTCCAACTGGTTTGACTGCATTCCAGAACCTCATTGTAGTGCGCAAACTACAGCCACTTTGTTGGTCAACCATATGTTCTCTAGACTTGGTTTGCCTCAAAGAATAGAATCAGACTGTGGAAGTCATTTTACCAGTGCAATGATGACAAAGATGTGGCACATTGTAGGAGTGAAAAGGAAACTGCACATTTCCTATCATCCCTTTTCTTCTGGGCTTGTGGAACGTTGCAATAGATCAATCATTGATATTTTGAAAAAGTGTGTAGCTGAAGCAGGATCCAGTTGGGATTTGTGACTCCCGCTGGCTTTTAGGTCCACACTGTCCAAATCTTCTAACCTCAGTACACACAAGATTTTGACAGGCAGGAAATTGGTCTTGCCACAACATGTGTTATACCGGACCAACGAACATGTTCTGGTAAATGCAGTCACAATTTACAAATATGTAGAAGAGCTGAGGAATCATTTGCAGCATGCATTTGCATTCCACAGCAGAATCCGGAGAGAGCTGCTGACAGCACCAAATCATACTATGATACAAATAGATCTGTGAGGAAGTATGATCAGGTGTTCAAATTCGATTTTGGTAAAGGTAAACACAAGAATGCAACATTTCCTGTATCCTCAGGCGGCCCATACACAATTGTGGACAAGGTTTCACCTGTGGTCTACAGAATTATGATAAAGGAAGGAGACATGACCATGGAACAATTTGTTCAAGCTGAAGAAACCGATAGGGGATGAAAGGTGTATTTGTTACGCTGAAGGCAAAGCAGAAAATTGATGGCATTTTCTCTGGTGGGATTTGCCGTAGCAGTTATGTAGGTGTGAATGTAAATATTAAGGTAAGAGGAGTGGAAAAAGGGGTGATAAAACAGGTGTGAATAGGTCTATGGAAATATGAGTGCAAGGTATGTGAATAGGAGACAAAACAAAGAGTAGAAGTAGAACTAGTCTGTTAGATGTTCCAGATTGTTATTTACTTAGATTGATACTAAATTCACATAGTCACGCTAAATGATTATGAAAGATATGCTATGGTTGTATATTTCCCTGTTGAACCGATGTGTTTATTTCCAGGTTGTTATGAAATATCATGAATAGTGCAAATACTGGTGGAGATGTTGTATAGTTCATGTTGCATAATCCACATTTTCTTTTAAGCTAAATATAAAAAAAGAAATGGAAAGATGAATGAATTGTATTTGCTGGGTACTTAACCTGTTCATTTCCCTTTTGATTTAGATAATAACAGCTTACCTTACCAGCGCCCTTATACCCCGGGATCCCCGGATCAGGCCCCTGGATGAACTAAAGCCCCCTGGACCAAAGAACCCAGATTCAGAAAAAGGGAGAAGAGGGTGAGCAACGGCAAGCATGAAACAAACTACAAATATAGCGGCTGAAAATGTGTTTCTGCATCCAGCAAGTCTGTGGCATAGACACAGGCACTCTTTAGGCCTTGTGATTGATCTGCCACCACCGGTTTAAGGGAGTTGTCATTCATTTGCGCACCATTTTATGCTTTTCATATTTCCTTATCTCTATTTATCTGTGACTCAGAGTCATTCTTCAACACAAACATTGGTTTCAATGTATTTAACTCTAAGTTTGGACTGTTGCTGCGGTCATTCAGTCCTAAAATATACAGAAATCATGAACAACATGGACAAACATCACAAGATTTTAACACTTAGATTTTTCTTTTCAGCAGAAGGACTTTGTGTTATTTGCCAATATTTACTCACTTGTAAGGCACACGATTTTTTTTTAAAAACACACTAAAAAAGGATTATCCATGAAAAAGAGTTAAAACAAGAAGAAAACGATTATAAAACAATTAGTGATCAAAATGTTTATAAAAAAGAGAGATTGCTAAAAGATTAAGAGTTATAAAACATGGCCTATATGCACTTTGTGGTTGGAACACCCTTGGTGACCGCAGTCCATGTGTAGGAGGTTCTAAGAGTTTGAATTAAAGGTATTTGCATGCATTTCTGCTGGGTTAGGATTTAGGTGGGCTGGCTAGGCTCCAGTAAGCAACCCAGAAGTCAGGCATGTGGGTGGGCACTTTTGATGGTTTAGGATAGAGATCTGGTGCTGGAGATTCAATGTTGGTCATCGCTGTATACTAGTGGCAGCGGTATTAAGGTACGTCAGGGGTTTTAATGTATGAAGGCTGTTAAATGATAGATTTTGCTAACAATAACTGATGATTCTTAAGTTAAAGAATGAAAAATGCTTATATTCTTACAAATGCATTTGCTCAAGATCACAAGGTTAATGGAATTGTTTAGCTGGGATTTGCTTGTTTCTGCAGAGGCTCTTGGGGCCTGGTCAGGTAGTACAAATTTTAAATAGGCCAGGAATCACAACTTTTTTGGGGTGGTAGGGGTTTGCTACTCAGAGTGTAAGAAGAATAAAAAGAATAAAAGAAGACCTCCAGGGCCAGGCTGCTTCTGTGCTGACAGCTGCGATGCCGATAGCTTCCGTAGGTAGTGGAGGGGTGAGAGCAGTGATTCTCTGGGAGTGAGAGAGTGAGCGCAGCAGTTTCCATGCAAGCTGACTTTCTTAAGTGGATGAGTTGATCATGACCTTTCAGTAAAGATAAAAATGTGCAAAGCGACCTATTAGAAAGACTCCAGGCCTTGGGGAAGGGTAGAAGTGAAATAAATGAACAGATAACTCTAACACAATTCGATATTTTAATTTGTTTTCTCCCATGTACAAGGGACCAGTTTCACATACAAACTGAAAGATTACAACCCTGCCAAAAGAGCTGATACTTTTCAAGGCTACAGAGAGCAGGGCATTTCCAGCCAAACAGTAAAGTGTAAGTGAAGTTTGCTACAGGGTAAATGACTTTATCATGAGGAGGGCAGTGGCTATGATGTGTACTTGCATCCCTGTTTGGGTTTGAACAATCGAAAAATGCTTTCACCCAATGAAAAATGTGAGATTACAATGTATGTTTTCATTTTATATTATTACCTTGCACCTGTTATTTCTTATCACAAACACTGTGTGCTGACAATCTCAAATGTGTATACAATACAATGCACAATTAGCTCAGTGCTGGTCTGTTTTTTCTTGTGTGCTCTACTTATTCGTGATAATGCATAGACAGATGCAAAGGTCTTTAATACCGCCTGTGGTAAAAGGCAGGCAGTGACCTGAGTCAAATCATAGTAAGCTAATTCCCCATGTTATAAATGCATGCAGGCGATCTGGTAGGTCCACTGTGCTCATTTACCTAGCAATCCAATATAACTATGATAGAGAAACTGTGCATATAGTGGAGAGCTAAGTCCTGCTTTTTTTTGGCTAAGGATCCCACTATAGGAATAACACCAGCAAGCCCTGTGTTTTTGGCAAGCTAGGAATCCTCACAAAGATGTCCTACAGTAACGCTATTCCAGGGAAATCAGAAGTACATGCTGCCGGTACAGGTGGTGCTGTAGCATTGTCCACTATGTAAATGTAAGGTTCTCTCAAGATTTGGGCCTTTAAATGGTGTAGGACAGTAGGAGGCTGGGTATTGTGCACTGTTAAGTAAAACCATTATGCCATGGTGCCCTGATCATGACCTATTGAAATGTTTCAGCCGAGGCAGTCAAAAATCACACATGTCAAAAAGTGAGAAAAAAGTGACAACACCATGCAAGCGACCAAAACCAGTGGTGTGTATTCTATTATTCTATATGAGGTTAACATATCCAAAGCAGAGAGAGGCCCTTACCCCACTGTGATGGGAGTGTTGTATGCATTCTAGTAAATGAGTCTGCTTATTTGAACCAGCATTGAAACAAAAACATCTGCCATGATCCCTGTAAAAACGAAAATAAAAAATAAAAAATACCAACTGGACTATGGAAGATGAGAGTTCATATCAGAAACAAAATAAAACACGAAACACATTGTAATATAAAAAAATGTGTTGCACAATTTCTTTTAACTAAACCTTTTTTTGTCTGTTTATTGTAACACAGTAGTTTTATGCAACAACAAAAATGTAAGGCTTTGGTGAAGGTGGTATTTGAACCTTGCTCCCAAAAGTGTTAAACTGGAGTTCAATATCAATTCCTCTTTGCCAACCTGCAGGAGCGTAGTTATAGTAGTGTGCATTGTGTCTCAGGGCTCTAGAAGCCCAACGCAGGTCGAGCCAGAGTCAGATGGTGGCTCGACCAGGGTTGGAGGCCAAGAGGGATGGTGGCACGCAGGGTGAAGGGCGTTTAGAGGGGCACGTCAGTATTTTTTCATGTGGAAAGGGGCTGGGAAAGAGAACTTGGGGATGTTGGTGCTGCGGAAGAGGGACAGCTCTAAACTCTGTGTGTTCGCAGGATTTTGCCCGCATTCAGGATTTCTAGCTCCCCGTTGCTGGCAACATGGTGAATGCGAGCAAAACCCTGTGGACAGTGCTCACATCGGAGAGGATTTCAGGGCTCTGACATGAGCACTGTGGTGGTCCTGGAAAATTCCACATGATATCTAGTTGCGAAAATGGCTTTGTAGTAAAACTTTGAGTGGGAGAAATGGGCAAAGGGTGGTGCAGCACACGGCTTTATGTTTCAGATGGATCCCTGTGCAGGTGTTATACCTCAGTACAGTGTGATTAAAGCTTATTGTGTAGGTATATTGTCACAGGAGGATAGCTCAGTGGCAACGTGATCGCCTTGGAAACAAGACAGCAAGAAGCAACACAGGTTCGATCCCCGGATCCGTGCTGAAAAACCTCCTGGTACTGAACAAGTTCTAAATATGCAACTAAGAGACATATTCCTGTAACAGTGCCTTGATGCCCCTGGGCTTTGTGAGCGCTTTAAAAATGTCTAATTCATGTATTGTTTGGTTCCTTTGGAGTGATCAAGCTTTAGAGACATCAGTGAATAAACACAGCAGGTGAATAGTCGTGAACAGTAAGTGTCACATGGCCCTGATGAGATCAGCTCTTCGTGTTCTCCACTTAAATAGGTTCTCTGCTTTCAATCAACACTTGAATGGTCATTTTAAACATATTTTGCATAGGAACCTTTTAAAAAAAAACAATGCCAATGTATCTTTTTTATTATGGCCAACATTTTTAAAGAATAACATTTTTGAATGAACTACTCATTTAAAGAGGAAAACAGATCAAAGTGAAGGCATGGAGTTACATTGTATTGAGCAAAAGAAAGGTCAAAAATATTCTGAATGTAGATTTGCCACACTAAGATGCATGGTATCTTTCACATTCAAAGATGGCCGCTAGTTTTGGCTTGTTTCCAGGGAGCTTCCTTAGAGACAGTCATACAAGATGGCTGCCTCCATGGAAGAGCTCAAAGAGTTCTGAGATGGGCAGTAATCGGTGGGTTTAGCCATAGGGATTAGCATGGCTAAAGGCAGGGAATGGGTGGGTTTTCAATACCGAACAACTGTGTATCCCTCTGCAAAAGTAATCTCCATTGAAATGCATTACAGACCCTCATTCAAAGTCAATATTTGAAGCTCTTACGTTAAAGCTCTTATCTTAAGGACAATAGTTTCTGCTGAAAGGTAGCACTACCAGCAGGTAAAATAAACGTCATCATGCACTCCAGTCGGGCAAAAACCTGTAAATTGGCAGTCAGTTTCTGCCTACCACAACATTTTACAGAGGGGCAATTACTATCTCTTTAGGCATATCAGCAACTGAAAAATTAAATAATTCAAGTAATGGTTACAATGGGTTTTGCATCGGAGCAAAGGGTGTGTCGTGTGTCGAAACGATAATTTAGCCCATGAGCACAAGTACTTTTAACTTCCTACCCACACTCACGGCAACTCACTAGACCTCATCTTCCTATATTCACTGAGATAGCTCAGCCGTTTTGCACTTGCTGATGAATCTGTGTGTGTTCTGCAGGTTGCACGCTGTAAATCCAGCAAGCCCAACTCAGTCTTTAATCTGTTCAATGTCCAAGTTCATTAAATGACCTATTTCGTTTGGCAAAAATTGTAAATAAACATATTGAATGTATACTGCTTTGAGCAAATGCTATATAAACAAAAGATCATTATATCTACCCTCATCGCTTCACTTCTGTGCTCTCTTTGTTGAAGCCTCACTCCCAAATCACACATTCTTCCATCTATGTGATATTTTGTGATAGTTTGGATTGCTTCTGTGCCTGTATCATTGACAAAAGTAATTTAAAGCACATAGAATAATCCCACCCTTGTCAGAGATACTCAAGGCCATCTGGGAAAGTGTTGCAGCAGATTACTTTGGATAGCTCAATGATAACAACTTCTCAATATTACTCATCAATTAGTACTTCTATTATGACATCTATATCTGCTTCACCTAGCATTCACATTCTCGATTATTTTTTTTTCAGACTGGGTCTTCAAAATAAGGTTTAAAAGAGAAAATTGTCCTTCATTTTATGGCTCTGAAACCACCTGCTTCATAAAATAAATGTAAATTGAGCACAGGAATGTAATCCCGCTTTTAGCCTTAAACCTATGGCCTGGTGGAAAGGTTCAGGGACAGTCTGAAAAAGACTACAGCACAGTAAATCAAGCGATATGGTCTCTCTGAAATGCAAGTGCAGAGTTGGAGAGCAGAAGTTGCAGACTTTGAGCACATCTTCTGACAGACTGGCCTGCCGCCTTCTCCAAAGGAAATACAGACTATCCATCCGCTCGAAGAAGACAGCCAATATCCAAACCCATATCTCTACGGCCACTCACAACACTGCTGAACTTTTCAAAATCTGCAAGGAACTCGCCAATCCCACTGCAGTCTCCATTTCTCCTCAGCCAGCCCTGGCACTCTGCTCTTCACTGGCCTCTCCATTACTAAAACTCAGGACATCCTGTCCTCACTCTCCTCTGGACCTATCTCTTCTCTCTCACCCTCTCTCAAGCCACCCTTGCCCGCTCTCCTCCTTCCTCCTTCTCTCCTCTTTCTCGCCCATAGCACCTGATGAGGTCTCTAGACAAGTCCGCTCTATGAAAATCTCATCCAAGCCAGTGCTCCCCCTGCTCCTCCAGAACTATCAAGGACAACATTGCCTCCTTTCCTCCAGCCTTGGCTGATTACTGCAATCACACATTGACAACTGGACCCTTCCCGCTACTCCTCAAGCACTCCCTTGTGCCCCCTCTCCTCAAAAAGCCCTCTGCCGACCCCTCCTATCTGGCTAACAACCACCCGATCTCCATTACCCCCTTCCTAGGCAAACCCTTGGAGAAGCTGGCCATCTCCCAGTTTATCTATCATACTGAATCTGCTGGTTGTCTCCACCACCACCAGTCTGGCTTCAGGGCAGCCAGAGGCATAGAAACTGCACTCCTGAATAACCAAGACTTGTTGTCGAATCTAGATTCCAACTCTCCTTCCGTTCTCCTCCTTCTTGATCTTTCTTCTGCCTTGATACAGTAAATCATTCCAGTAAATCGGCTTTGTGATATGCTTGGTATCATTGACCTGAGATTGGACTGGCTGACCTCCTTCCTCTCTGACCGACCTTCCAAGGTTCAATTGTGCCCTTTTCTCTCCTCCATCTCACTATCCATCTGTTGTGACCCTCAGGACTCTATCCTCTCGTGAACCAATCCTGGAGTCTCTACCAGCAATTTTCAATGTGCATGAGGTCATAACCAGAGTGCTTTGCAACAGGAAAAGGCAATGGGGTGAAACAGGAACCAGGGGGTGTCCCAGAGCCAGTAGAGAGACCTCTGACCACACTTGCTCGAGATAATAAGTCCAACCCATCTTCCTGTCTGTTGTTGATAAAAGAGTCTCTATGGTTAATATGCCTTGCTATGTGGTCCCTTTTAAAGTTGTGGGTCTCACTTGAAGCTGCATTGAGACCAGACTCACTGCAGCAGACGGGGGGCTTACTGTAACATTGATACTGAGAGCGGGAGCTGGCTTCAGGTTGACACAGTTTCATATGAAAGGTTGTTGGGTTTCCTGCCTCCTTTGTTCACCTTTGCAGCCATGCCACATGTGGGCCTGTTTCACTTACCCTCTATTGGTATGCTAATCAATACCACAAGATACAGGGCTTTAAAAAAGAGCAGGAAGGATCCATGGATCTTTTGTTAGTTAATCAGGCTGGCCATGGCAGGGGGATGCTTGGCCTTCCCCCTTCCTGGAGATGACAGAGTGTACTCATGGCTGTCACATTCCAACTAAATATGATAGGGCGGACTGTGCGTGCAGGCCGTTTCCACCCAGAGTACATGGGTCTATGTGTTTGTTGTGGTGTGAGCATAGGAAAATGTGTGTGGATTAGCCCCACACATTTTCCGGAGGTTGGTCAAAAAGCCCAGGCAAGCACACGGCCACCATGCGGATGGTTGAATTTCTCACAATCTTTCATCAGAAACATCTAGTGATTCACTCTGAGACTTAATGGGGTAAGTATAGGAGGTCCCAGGTTGTGGGAGACAGTTTCAGTAGTGTAGCAGCAAGTAACATGAAAGACATATGTGAGCTCCAGGGACCGTTACTGTGCTTTGTAGCATGAACTCGATACTTGGTAAAACCTTTAGATAAGCATAGGAAGCTGATGAACCTGCTCACTTTTACTGTCCATATGGTAATTCCAGTTCAGACCTTGACATTTAATAGTATGTTCAGATGGAGACAGGGCTGAATTTATTTGGTGATAGCTGAGGCTCACGAGCAGACTAAGCTGGGAGGCAGCAGGGCAGATGTCCCCCTGGCCGGGCCATCAGCTTTAAAATAGGCTGCGCTGCCATTGATAATGGTACTTCTGCCTGCTTATTCAATGTTCCTCTCATTCTGGGTCTCTGTGTGAGGTGTCCAAATGAGGACTCCGTCAGCAGCAGCAGGAGCGCCCCCTGCTGGAGTAGTTTAGTGCAACACTTTGGCGAGCTGAGCTGGGCGGGTCAGGGCCTCCCTTTCCTGTTGTAGACAGTGCGCAGGACCAAAAAAACCAATGGGCTCGGCTTCATTCGTCCAGCACAGGACAGGTGACAGGGTTTAGAGATCACTGCAAGCCTCGGATTTATCAAGTAAGAGAAGAGGCTGGATTTGGATTTATGGCAGAGGAGCACTAACAGTCATCAGATAATAGCCACTGGTGTGGGTGATTTCAAATACGCACATTTGATTGGGTAAAATCAGGTCATGCATTTATTGAAATATCCAGTCTGAGGAGAATGGCACTAGATGAAGGGGGGATCTCTAAACACTGTGACCCCTAAGGTAATCTTATGGGATAATGTGAAATGCAACTAAAGTATTGCATTAGGAGAAAGCAGAAAATGAAAAGGGGGCTCCAGTGCACGTTGCACTGTTCATTCTGTTTAAATCAGAGCTGGAAACATCATCCCTGTGATCACAATTACATAGGACTAGCCTGGGGCAGGAGGATTCTTGAAAATACGGGCCAGGCTGTCTCAGCCTTTCCAGGAGGGGGGGGAGTTGCTTGGAGGCGCTGGTTCAGAGGAAAGAACACTCTTTTAGACTACGGTCTCCTGAAGGGGCTTCCATCCCACAGTGCTTCGAGGCCATAACATGGCAATATGTGCTATACAAATATCAAATAGCACAGCATAACATAGTACCAAAAGCAGAAAGCACAACAATACGTGAGAAGGGTGGTGTTTTACAAGGGATAGTAAAGGTGAAGATGCTGATCTGATAAACACCCTGAACTGTCAATGTGACTCAACACTATTAAAGTGCTGATCGAGCAACTGTGCTCAGGGCTGTCAAAGGGTTTAGTGAGTTCCTGGGCAAAAACATGTTGTGTTTCCTTGGCTATTTTTGCATCACCAATGAAAACGTGACTAGGAGAAGCGAACATTCTCTATTTGAGTTTGTGCGCAGGGCATTGACATTTTGACGAGGCGCTCTGGATGCAGCTGGGCTAAGCAAAAGTCTTGCTGTTGGTCCATTGCACTTTTCAACCAAAAGGTTTGTAGGGTAAATCTCAAGACGGAACACACTAAAAAACTTACAAAGATCATGTTATAGTTGCCCAACATATGTCATATTCCACCAGTATCTAGGGCCATGAACCATGGGCCAATCTTGACCACTATGGTGAGATGAGCTCTATGCAGAATGCTGCTAATGTGATCTGCAGTATGACATTTCATCACAATACACCTATAAATAAGGGGAATCCTTCCTAATTGCATGTGTGTTTTGGCTTTCTCTAATGTGTTATATTCGTGAACGTAGTGTTTGTCTATATAGGACACTCAGACTTGATGGCTCAGACCCAACTCTTCTTATTTAGAGTCAACTTGATTGTTTTATGTTTCTGAGGTCGTTCATTTTTTTGCAGCAAAATTCCACATGTTGATTTCACCATGTCCTAAATGTTCCCATATGCAGGTAGAATAATTATTATATTATATATTTATGTATAGTGCTTCATGTCTGACTCCTTCTTTTAATCACTGTAAAAATAGGTTGTATTACTGCCAAATAAATAGTACTTATTTTATCAACCCCAAAAGGATGAAAAGCTGATTCACCCCTGCTGAAAAATGAACCTGGACAGTGCAGGCTGCCACATGTCAGAGCTGACATTTTAACTCACTTAGCTATCCAACAGAGACACACTTATGTGGTTCTATGAACTGTGCAGTTATAAAGACACTTTTTAGGATTCCTTCCTAGTACCCTCTACTGTCCCTTACAGTCCTTTAAAAAAATATTACACTACTATTATTAAGTTTACTAGTGGGCCATGACATTTTCCTCCTGCTCCTAAGTACTGTAACAATAAGTGTTATGTTAATAAGAAATAGAGCCAATATATTACCAAATGCTGTGGTATTCTGAGGTGGACAAATGATTATACATTTTGTTTACCTGGTAATAACAATTTTATATGAGTGTTTCAAGTAGTGTGCTTTGGCGAACGCGTTCTATATGTAATGGATTGTAATGAATGTGTAAATGTTAGCATCAATCAATCGAACCATAGGCTCAGAATATTGTCATAGTCTTAAATTAGTGTCTCTTTAAATGTGACTTTTGTGACTCTTATTAAACTGTATACATGGCTGTATAATAATCATACCCGATACGTGTCCATTATGGGCGAGGGGGCACCGACCTGCCAGTCCCATCACCCAATAGAGAGGAGCCAAAACAGCCCAGTGTGAACATTGAGAGCTCCCAGAGCTGCCTTCCATAGGTGAGGGAGCAGTCCTGGGCTCGTTTCAACTGTCATAAAGCATGCATGCATGTGCAATGGACCATGCAATGCTGAGGGTGTTTTGTTTCCCCAGCCTTGCATGGATCATTTGGGAAGGAGGCTGAAGCGCTGCTCCTCTGACTGTGCATGGGGTGCTCTCCCACCTCCCTGCACATTCAAAGGGTCTGGGGCCACGACATGGTAGCACTCCAGATCCTGTGTGCATGTGCAGGAACCAGGAAGAGCTCTCAGCTTCCTGGTTCTTATTCTTACAGCCAGAGGAATTCTGTTTTTCCAGTGAGCGTGACATGCAGAGAGGAGCTGAGTTCGGACTGGGGCTGAAGTTCAGGAGAATGCATTATGAAGGCATGTGTGCGTGTGTAAATGAATGAGTGAGTGAGCGTATGATGCATGAGTGAGTGCTGCGTGCATGTATGAATGAGTGAGTATATGGTGTATGGGTGCTCAAAATGAATGTTGTTTGAGTGAGTGAATGAATGTTGCGAGGAAGTGTGTGAGGGTATGCACATGTGTGCTTGTGCCAGTCCAGTCTGATTTGGGGCACGAGGGAGCAGCAAAATCTCACGGCATCATTTTTACTGATCATCTTTGATAAAGCAGTCATGATAAGTGTTGTTACATGGCTGTATTGGCTTTTCAGTGCGGCCATTCTAGCCATTTCTTACTAAAGCATGGCAGGTTTTGCTGGGCATCTTTGACAAAGCAAGCATGTTAAGTGGTATTACCTGGGTAGACTGGCATTTTAGTGTACCCTTTCTAGCTATTTCTTAAAATCACATTTGTTTACTGGGCATCTATGATAAAGCAAGCATTATGTGTTATTATGTGGCTAGACTGGCAATTTGGTGCAGCCAGTGTACCCATTAATTTGGCATGGCATTTTTTACTTGTTAGCGTGATAAAGGAAGCATCATGTGTTATTATGTTGCTAGACTGGCATTTTGGTGCAGCTAGTCTAGCCATTTCCTGCTGTGGCATCCCATTTTTTACTGGGAATCTATGATAAATCAAGCATGATGTGCTATTATGTGGCTATTCTAGCATTTTGGTGCATCCAACATGGGCATGTATTCATATTTTGGCATGCCATTTATAAGGTTGAAGCCAATTGGAGTATTTATTTATTTATTTTTACATTCATTCAGTGCACATAATCCTCTGGCATCAATGCACCTTTACAACCGGCTACACCTTGACTTGTAGAGGGTGGGAAAGAAGAAAACAGCTGAAGAGCAAACAAGAGCAACCATTGTCTGAGGCTGTAGGTAAAGAGCCAGGTTTGCAAAGCCTTTCTAAATGCCCAATAAGAATGTTCTGATCTTAGGTGAGGTGGGGGTAAGTTCCATTGGTGGTTGGCCACGGAAGGGAAACTGGCACCTCCACTTAAAGCTTGCTTGGACTTGGGCAGGACCAGTCTGTGGATGTAGGCCCACCTGATAGGTCTGGAGGACTGGGCTTTCATGAAGCATTGAGCCAGGTATGATGGAGCAGAGTTGGACCAGCAGTGGTGCTTGATTAATAGTGTTTTAAATATGATCCTTTCCTTGACCAGCAGCCAGGGACTGTTTCTTCTTGCCTCAGATACGTGCTCTCTCTTGGGGATATTGAGAGCTGCATGGATTGCATTGTTCTGGATTATTTGTAGTTTATGAATGTCGTGGGCTCATGTGCCGGCAAAGAGGGCATTACAATAGTCCAACATGGCTCCAATGATGGCTCTGGCAATGGTGAGGCAGTTGATGGGGGATAGGAAGGGTTTGGCGGCATTAATTAGCTTTGTCGTGTAGGCAGCTGATGTGGCAATGTCAGGGAGAGAGAGGAGTCCGGGTAGACCACATATTCTTATGTGGGGGTACTGCCATATATTGGTAGAACCAGCATGGACTTGTTTTCTTGTAGTATCATTAATTTTAAAAATGTTGTTTTTATTGTGCATTGGTTAATTAATAAAAACCTTTTAGAATATATATTACAAATAGAAAACATGTTATACAATGCAGCACATAAGATAAACAGACATTATTTGATCCATAATACCATATTACAAAATTTCCAAAAATATAAAAAGGTGCATATCACATCAGTTAAAACATATAGCAAAATTCTTATTGGGATAAAAGCTAGGCAGAAAATGAGATACATATCTTTAAAATTGGTGGAGGATATCAAACAATTTATATCAAATGCAACAATTCACAAAAAAACTCATGTCACTAAACAATTCAAAATACTAAAAAAACTATTCTAATATTCTCAGGTTCTCATTCCAAACAGAAAAGGTGAAAGCCATTTTTACAATTGATTCTGCACAATAAATGCCATTCCAGAATTGATCTGACTCAATAAATTAAATACTAGGAACCAGAGATGCATACCCTTTCATATAAGCATTTTTCAATTTAGGGTTAGCCTGTAAGAATGTTTCGAGAATGTTTTGAGCACATAGTAACAAGTTACAAGTAGGAGGTGAGCGAGCGCACAGCGCAGCCTCAGCTCACACATCCCGGCCAGGCGGACAGCCCCGTCCCCACCATTTGTTGTTCATTGTTAACTTCACGTGTGACACTCTGAAGTAGAGAGAGAGAGTGCGGCTTGAGCTGGCCTGCCTCCTGCCTGTCAGCACCATGCATCATACACTCACTCACTCATACATTTACACATGCACACATGCATTCATAATGCATTCTCCTGAACATCATCCCCGATCCGGACTCAGCTCCTCTCATATGCTGCTCTCACTAGAAAAACAGAATTGCTACTGCTCTTACACCAGATGAACAAGAACCAGAAAGCAAAGAGCACTTCCTGTTTCTTGCACATGCAAACAGGATCTTGAGTGCTACCTTGTCGTACTTCCAGACCCTTTGAATGTGCAGAGCACCCCCATGCACATGCAGAGGTGCAGTGGTTCAGCCTCCTTCCCAAATGTGCCATACAAGGCTGGGGAAAGAAAACACCTTCTGCCTTGCATGGTCCACTGGACAGCCCATGACAGCCCAGAAGTGCTCCTTCAGCTTCAGAAAGCAGCTGTGGGAGTGCTCATTGTTCACACCGGGCTGGTTTGGCTCCTCTGCAGTGGTTGATAGGAAGTAAATTTGATTTTTATAAAGCCATGTATAACGTTGAATAAGAGTCACAAAAGTCGAACTTAAAGAAACACAAATTAAAGACTATGGGCCTCATTACGAGTATGGAGGTAGTCATGGTGCTATTAGCACCATGGCTACCTCCATACCAGGCTCCAATACCGGGTTCCTGCAATGAGGAATTACCGGGTCATTCCGACATTGGAGGACCCGGTAATTCCTCCTTGCAGGAACCCATACCCATTCCCATTGAGCCCCCATAGGGCTCAATGGGAATGGGGAGGGAGGTAATAACGGGCACATTACAAATGGCCCGTTATTAGCTCCTTCTTCCCCTCACGGGACCCGTAAAGGACGTCTGGTTTTACCAGGCTTCTGTTCCGGGTACCGCAAAGGGAACCTCGTAATAGGCGCTCCCGTAATTAAGGGTGCCGGTCCCGTACCGGCACCCTTCATTACGGGAGCACCAGGGTCGTAATGAGGCCCCATGACAATATTCTGAACCTATGCTTCGACTGATTGGTGCTAACATTGAGGCATCATTAATAATCCATTACATATAGAACACTTTCACCAAATCACTCTACATGAAAGACTCATATAAAATAGTTATTACCTTGTAAACAAAATGTATAATCATTTGTCGACCTCAGAAGAATAAAAGTTTGCATTGACCTTGATAGGATTGAAACCTTTGCCTTGTAGATCATATGTAGATCCCAGCAGTGAGCACATAACCTACAGAGCTAGCTAACCAGCTATTTCTGTTTCAATGTGCACACCACAGCATTCTGTAACGCTTTAACTCTGGAGTTTCATGTCTTATTAACATAACACTTATTGTTACTGTGCTTATGAGCAGGAGGAAAATGTCATGGCCCACTAGTAAACTTAATAATATTAGTGCTATATGTTTTAAGAGGACTGTTAGGGCCAGCAGAGGGTACTAGGTAGGACTCCTAATAAATGTTTATTTATAACCGGATAGTTCATTGAACTGCATACTTGTGTCTCTGTTGGATAGATCAGCTCTGACATGTGC
This sequence comes from Ambystoma mexicanum, assembly GCF_040938575.1. NCBI lineage: Eukaryota > Metazoa > Chordata > Amphibia > Caudata > Ambystomatidae > Ambystoma > Ambystoma mexicanum. The sequence goes on from NC_090935.1 coordinate 349,414,100, forward strand.
CAGCCTAAACTGTCCAGGTTCATTTTTCAGCCGGGCTGAATCAGCCCCTTATCCTTTTGAGGTTGATCAAATAAGTTTTGCTAATAATAAAACCTATTTATACAGTGCTGAGAAGCACGAGGAGTCAGACATGAAGCACTATAGATAAATATATGATTTAATAAATAGACCTCAGAAACATTAAAAAATCAAGCTGACTCTAAACAAGAAGCTCTGGGGCATCAACGCTGAATGTCCTATATACTATATAGGACATATATATATATATATATATATATATATTACATGGACGCGGCAGCGTCCATGTAGTTATGGTTAAGTTGGTGTTTCCATAGGAAGAGCATTTTTTCGGTGGCTTATAACTTCGCTCCCTCTGAACGAATCCTCACCAACCTTTGCAAAAAAAGTATATGGCCCACTCAGAAATATTTTGCAAAGTTTGGAGAGGTTTGGTCGAGGGGGGTAAAAGTTATAGGGGGGGTCCCAAAACTTTTGTTTTTTCCCATAGACATAATGGGAAAAAACTTTGCGTACGCCTACAGCCAAAACCGCTGGACGGATTTACACCAAATTTGTGGCAGGAGCAGGGGTTTGCTCCCGAAAGCGTGCTTTTGCAAATTTGGTGTAAATCCGTCCAGTAGTTTTTTAATAAATGTCCAAAATGTAAGGCAAAAAAATGTGTGATATCTCTGTACGCTTCGCGGACGGACTTCCCGGTTCGGTCCGCGGACAGTGCCCTGATTGGCCGGGCGGCTTGCGTGATGTCCGAGGACATGAGACGTGTTCGCTGATTGTGGGGCGTGGAGTGCGTCAGATTTTTTGTGGCGCCCACCATCTTGCATTCGCCGACGACCGCGGACAGCGCAGTAAAACTTGGATTATAAATTGAATTTAATGGAGGTTGTTGGTATGTGAAAGTGTTTTGGGAGGGTAGGGGAGTATGAGATAGGTTCAATGTTCTTTTTTTTATGTGCTAGACGCTTTTGTTGTGTTCGATTTTTCTGCGGACAACACGGCTGTTCTGAAATGTTCGTAAATAAACAGAATGGATTCGGTGTCAAGTAGAAAGTGTTCTAATAAGACTTGTGGGGTCCTGGAATGTTCGCAGGGGGTGTCCTGAAGACGTTGTCTGTATTGTTCGTTGTCAAGCTGAAAGTGTTCTAAGAACACTCGCGGTGTCCTGAAATGTTCGTACATAAAGAAAATGGGGGTGTTCTTAGGCCGTTGTCCGTATTGTTCACTAGCAAGTTGAATGTGTTCTAAGGACAGCGGTGTCCTGAAATGTATCCAATGAGGAGAAGGCCCAGAGAGTGAGGTGGAAATGTTAGAAGGGCTGTCTAAGAGTTACGCGGTCCGCGTACAGGGCGTGCTACATCCAGTGTTTTCCAGCAAATCCAGCATGGAAAGAAGACTGTAGGGATCAGCCAATCAGATGTTGAGGTTGTGGATTTGTGTTCAAAGAGATTGTGTGTAGTGAAGATGGCAGAAGTGGAGAAAGTCAGGGTGTTGGTGCCTGGAGATATGTTTGTGCATGGTTTACAACAGTATGCTCAATGCAGGCATGTTGCAAAGAATTTTGATGTTAAAGGAGTTAAGGTGGTGTGGATCACTGTGCCTGATTGCAATGTACAGGGAATTGTACAAGTTTATGAAGATATGGGCAGGATGAACAGTCCCCATGTGATAGTTTTGCACTATGGTGCTTTCCATTTGGGCTATGTCAGTGCCCTTACTTTTTTGGCAGATTTGGAACACTTGGTTCAAGCAGTAATGAACATCCTTCCAAATGCCAAAGTCATTTTTTCTGTATTAGTACCTAGGGCAATATGGGACAATAGTTCAGTTTTGTTGTCCTCAGCAAAACAATGCTAGGTGTGTAATCATCCAAGGAATGTGTGCCTTCATGCTTAGAGCTGGTATGTTCTTCTGTAATAATGAGAATATTGATTCCAGTAATGCTGTTTATTTTAAAGAAGATTCTGTTTTGGAATGTAAGAGTTGCTTTGGAGAAGGTTATTTGAAGATTTTAGGAGTAAAGTAAGAAAAAAAATACAAAATAACAGATGTATGTCAAGCATCTGCAAAAAAACCCGGCTCTTTTCAGAGCCAACCTCAAAGGGGAAATGGGGCACACTATTTAAATTTATATTCACCACGCTCAGATTTTCGATATGTCCGCGGACATGGCGGTAGTCCGCGGACATCGAAATCAATAGCTAGGGGTTCAGTATGTTCTATGTTAGATGTATATAAAGTCAGGGATATTATGGTTAAGTTGCGCTACTAAAAACATATGAAATTCAGTAAAAAAACGTTGTTAAGGGGACGTTATGGTTATGTTGCGCTAATAAAAACCTATCAAATTCAGTAAAAAAAACTTTGTTAAAGGGAAGTTATGGTTCAAAGTAAAACCGAAAAACCCCTGAAATTCGCCAGTTATGGTAAGCTAAGCAACCATAACTCGCGCCACCGTGAACTGCTAACACTAACACCCAGGACATCAAAGATGACATCACAAACATAATGTCCATTTTAACAAAGTTTTTTCATTGATATACATATATATATATATATATATATATATATATATATATATATATATATATATATATATATATATATGACCACTACCCTCCAGCTGTACTTTTGCGAATCATAACACATTAGTGAAAGCCAAAACACATATGCAATAAGGAAGACTTCCCCTTATTAAACATACATGCGATGGAAATGACACATTGCAGATCACATTAGCAGCTATGTGCACAGAGTTTACCTCACTATAGTGTACACGCTAGACCCATGGTTCATGACCTTAGATAATGGTAGATGATGACATATGTAGGGCAAATATGACATGATCTTTTTGTGTTTTTCAGTGTGTTCATTCTCCACATTTACCCTAAAAACCTTTTGATGGTAAGTGCAATGGACCAACAGCAAAACTTTAGCTTAGCCCAGCTGCATCCAGAGGGCCTCATCAAAATGTCATTACCCACCACAAAAACTCAAATAGAGAATGTTTGCGTCTCCTTGTGACATTTCCAATGGTGATGGATTAAAAAACAAGGGAAACAACATTATTTGCCCAGGAATTCACAAAACCCTGTAAAAGCCTGAGTACATTCTCTCAGTCATCACTTTAAGAGTGTCGAGTCACACTGACAGTTCAGGGTGTTTATCAGATCAGCATATTCACTTTTACTATCCCTTGTAAAACACCAACCTTTTTACGGATTTTTGTGCTTCTGCTTTTCCTACTCTGTTATGTTATGTTGTTCGATATTTGTATAGCTCCTACCACCATTGTTATGGCCTTGAAGCACTGTGTGATGGAAGCCTATTCGGAAGACTATAGTGCAAACATTAAAATAAAAGAGAGTTAGATTGCATGTGAACAGTAATTAGAATTAGGTGATTATTCAATAACTAGCAGAAATGTATTGTTAAAAGACATTATAAAAGCCTTGCCAAGCCGTGTGCTCAGGCGCAGAGAGGACAGCTATGGCAGTGACTCTGTGATAGCTGGACCGAATCTTTATGGTACTCAGCTGCATTCTATGGGTTGCAGCAGAAAAGCGGAATGTATTCTCTTGCATGTGTTGCGTGCACTTAAATCCTGTTCAAAATAAGTACTAGGAAAGGCACAATGTTTTTGATGGATAGAATCATGTATCCCCGTGAAATAGCAAACTAAAACATACAAAGAAAGTAAAGCTGGGAATGGAAGGGAACAATATTAAGGGGCTGTCAAGCAAATAGACGAGGAGGAATGCATGGTTTGTATAGAATTACAATACAGTATTCTACAAGTTCTTTCCTCTGAACCAGCGCCTCAAAGCCACTCCCCCCTGGAAAGGCTGAGACAGCCTGGCCCGTACCTGCAAGAATGCTCCTGCCCCAGGCCAGTCTTACATCAGTTTGATCACAGGGATGATATTTCCAGCTCTGATGTAGACAGAATTAACCCTGCAGCGTGCACTGGAGCCCCCTTTTCATTTGCTGCTTTCTCCTAATGCAATACTTTAGTTGCATTTCACATTATCCCATCAGATTACCTTAGGGGTCACAGTGCTAAGAGAGCCTCCCTTCTTCTGGTGCCATTCTCCTCAGACTGGATATGTCAATACATTCATGACCTGGCTTTTACCCAATCAAATGTCCGTCTTTGAAATCACCCACACCAGTGGCTATTATCTGATGACTGTTAGTGCTCCTCTGCCATAAATCCAAATCCAGCCTCTTCTCTTACTTGATAAATCCGAGGCTTGCAGTGATCTCTAAACCTGCCACCTGTCCTCGTGCTGGACGAATGAAGCCGAGCCCATTGGTTTTTATGGCGCCACGCACTGTCCCACAACAGGAAAGACAGGCCCCGGCCGCCCAGCTCTGATAGCCAAAGTGTTGCACTAACCTACTCCAGCAGGGGGCGCACCTGCTGCTGCTGACAGTGTCCTCACTTGGACACAGAGACCCAGAATGAGAATATGCAGGCAAAAGTGCCATTATCAATGGCAGCACAGCCTATTTTAAAGCTGATGGCCCGGCCAGGGGGGCATCTTCCCTGCTGCCCTCCAGCCCATTGCGCCCCTGGTTCTAGGGAACCACATTGCTAAATCCAAGTCCCAGGTTTACAAAAAGAACCTTGTTTAATAAACACAAATTTGTGCACACCTGCTTTGGGGTGGGTGGAAAGTTCCTCATAAGTAGTTATCGCCCGATTAAAACATCCTACATCACACTGGTCACTTTGTTTACTAAATGAAAGCATTGAAATAATATTGCTCTGTAGGCCGACTTAGGGGTCATTATTGCAAGATAATGACCAGCCCCCTAGTTGAGCCGCAATATGAATCTGAGGTCATAAACTGGGGAAGGTCATAACCCTATTTGGCAATGTGACCTCCCTCGGTCAATAAGGCTTTTAGCACATAGAGGTAATAGAAATAGATGTTTTGGAGTATTGGTGTTAAATTAAAAAAAAACATAGGTTAATAGTAAGTAAATTAAATAGACAAACTGATTCAGTATTCTAAATGTAGCTATATTTAGTAATATTTAAAAAACAATGTTATATTCGTAGGTAAAGCATATGAGCCCGTATTAGGTGTAATTTAAAAGTAAACCGTTTCTGTATAATGAAGTGGACATATTTCCCCATGGTTTACCTTCTCTCTTTGATGTGTTTAATTGAATGTTGCAATGAAAAGGTACCTCCCAGAAAGCCAGAAAGGGGGTGTCCTGTTGAAAGAAATCCTGCCTGGAAATTGCATAGTTATTTAGACAGTAAGCCCTGAGCAGGGGTTAGGGGGTGGTGGGGAAGGGATGGTGTTCCGGGAGGGCATTACCGCGTCAGTTAATGCCCCTGGGGCACATAGTTACAGGCCAAGGCCTATTTCTATTAATACCCTGGCCATGTTTCATGGATTCAATTAATGGTGCACCTCTTTTTCATTAATTTGGATGGCGGAGAGGAGGGGTGGATCGTAGGTTACGATTCTGCTTCCCCCTTCCTCTCCACCATATAAATACTCCATACACTTGCACCAGCATGTATTTTCATGCTGGCACAAATGCTGTGTCTTCCCATGGAGTCCTCCTGCGTTTTACAGAAAAAAGCAGACGGACACCATAGGAATCCATTGTAAACACTGCCTGCTATGTGTACATGGGCACATGGCTTGCACAGCTGAGTGCAAAAGGGTGGTGTACAAGCGTGTGTGCTACCTTTTTACTCTTTATTTTTGCACTTCGCTGTGCAAATGTTGAAAATTGGGCAGATGGGCCCTGTCTATGCAAAAGTGTAAATGTAGCAGGTACCCACTGCACATTCTACATGGAACTCGAAAATGAGCTCCAATGTGGCTAAATGCAAAACTATCACATATTTGGGTGTACTACGCCTTCGTCTGAAAATGGTATTCTCAAGGTTGGTGAGTGAATTTAGACATAACTTAAACCGGTTAAAGTTGCATGCACTTTGAAATGTTTAACTGGCCATGCAGCCGGGGCACTTCGTGCTGCTGAAAATTTCTCTGGCGGAGTCTAAGTAAAATAAAACATTTTATTCAGCAATTAAAATGTTTTTTCCTCAAACTGGTAAAAAACTGGATGACATATTTCCTCTCCCTCCAGACATTTTAATAATTTGTAATCTCTTAACGTGTACATGTCTCATTCCGCATGTACACAAAAACATCTTTGTGTAAGTTAAACAGGAGGGAGGCTTCATAAACCACCTTTTATGACTACTTTCTAAGTTTTACCTTTGTGAGTTGTCCCTCTTTCCCAGTGACACAGATCTTGAAACAACCACAAACTCACTGACACAATCATTGCCACGTCCATTGTGGATGATTGACTGCATTGATTATATGACTTAGATATGTTCAATATTCACCATTCCCTGATGCATATTTTGCCAAAATCTGCATTATTCTCCTATTTATGCATCATTACAAAGTCAGAAATTGCTCTGTGAATCACCTATAAGCCGTTTAATGAATCAAAGCGCTGTGGCAAGTTCTACATTTTTTCACACGTCAATCACATTCGCTATTTAAACCATTTCTGCGAATTGGCCCCAATGTATATGTTCAACATAACGTTATAACACGGACTGTGTCTGAACATTCTGGCAGCGTATGGAAGCAGGCATTGCCGTGTCAACGACTGTCAGCGCACAATAAAGGTGTGAAGCAAAACACCCACACCTGTTCCAAATTTCGACCACTCTCAAAGGTAGGTGGTGGTCCTTCACAGTAGGCGCTACACAGCGAACTGAACATACACTTGAGAGTTTTTTTCCGATTGGAAGACCGAGTTAAAACAATCCTCTCACTCTAAATAAATCTAAGGCAAGTAAGTAGAACGAAAAAAAGTTATTCATTGTACAGTGTGTCTTGTACAGTGAGACTTCTGCGGCAAGTTGTGAGTAGGAGGAAAGTTGCCGACATATTTATTTTACCATTTGCACAGACTGAAATGCAACATGATGCCTATGTTCATTAGATATTTTTCTGGCAACATAGTTGCATATTTTTATTGCATGTTTTCATGAAACATTTCATATAGAATTGCATTTACATTATCCACTGGCAGGGAAACTTGCAGGGACGGTTTTTGTTCTCAGAAACAGGTCAGTAAGCACAATTATTTAAATGGCACACTTAATTATTTACATTTGCAACACAGAAGACTAGTTATGACTCAAGAGGTTTGCCGAGAACAAATTCAACTAAATCAAATCCCTTTGAGCAGCTTGCCTCGTTTGCTGTTCCGGAGGCACGTCCAATGTGCTGCTTCATAGCATTCACTGGGCTTCCTAAGAGATGGACATCCCGCTGTGGTATGATGTCACAAAGCAGCTGTAAAAGAAGACATTTTGAGGTAGCAATGGTTTTTGGTTTTACAAAATCCGTGGTTTACTTTTTTCCCTAGATGTTTAACATGCGTGACTGATTAAAGGAGTCATATAGCAGCAGACCTCTACAGATGGACCTGATGGAAGCCCTTAGAAAGAGAACTATTCTAAGGTCAGTGTAAAAATAGAAAAGTGTTGGACAGCTTCGTATATTCTCCTTGAACAAAAGGCAGGAATTTCACGTCAATTTTCAGTCAAAATGGAAGATCCATGCATGAATCATCTTTTACGGTCAGACATAAGTTTAGTGAATGTTGTGACACTTTTTATAATTCGTTGTCTACGGCAACGTCCCTTTCTTTACACGGCCAGGGTGTGCTTCTCAAATCTTTGTAGCTCCTCGCCTACAAAGGTAAATCATGGACTATCCTATGTTGGTATGCTTGCCGACTCTGTAAGCCAATGGACCTGTCACATTGATTAATTGCATCTGCCCAATACCTGGATAGTATCCTAATAAAGCCTGTTGATTCACTCCACCAGGCCATTGTACCATGGGTGATATAATGATGTGGTATGTCTTTATGTGCACTGTTGTATCGCCTTAGATACAAAGCGCATATGATTGTCTAGAATGAGTGTTCTAGGTATGCCTCCTATAGAGAATATCTTATCTAAAAATGCTGCAGTGTATTCAGTGGATAGTTTCCAAATAAATTAGAATTCATGCCAACAGGAGTAGTAATCCATGGCAACTATTCCTAAACTCCAGCAGGGTGCAACACAAAGAAGGGGCCCATGAAGTCAACAGCCATATTTCCCAAGGATTACCAGAAACTGGAATCACCATGTAGGGAGATGTCTATGTGCAGATCAACTTGCCACTCTTGGCATTCAAGACAAATCTTAATTTACTGATCAACATCCCTATCTATTCCTTGAAACCAGACGTTCTCTTGAAAAATAGTCTTTCTTTCTGAAATGACAGAATCTGTGCATTACTTAACATATTAGACTTTATGCCTTCTCAGGGTATATTGCTCTCTCCCTTCCATAAAAATCAATTTTCTATAATGAGCTCACCTGCTATAGAGATGAACAATGTCATCTCCTCAGGTAGGTTCCACTTGGGTGCCATCCTTCCCTAATTCAACCCAGTTGACTTGTGGGAGTGGCAGACTTAGTCTAGATAAGCAGCCAGCTACTGAACTCCCCATCCTGTGTTTGATTATGTACCTAAAGTCAGTTAATTGGGACGCAACACTAACTTTGAGTTCCTTCAGTATCTGCTCATTTCTTTGAGTTTGAGACATGTTAGTCATGGCTTTTCCCAACATACAGAAGGAGGTATACTTTCAAATGTTTACATTTCCACTTGCGACATTCCAATGTCAATTTTAATTTTTGAGTGCCATTCCAAGTTGTCTTTGAAAGAAAGGGTCTTCACATTCTCATTTAAATAATCTCCATTTTATTAGTGCAATAGTATACTGTTATATCCTTAAAACAATTGAATGTCCAACAAAACTATGAAGTATTAGACCAAAATCCATTGAAAGAGCTTACGGATACATGGGAGATGATGAGCAATAATTGGCATAAAATTGGTCTAATATCAGAAGAAGAGTATAAATACATGAATGTAAAACATCCACAAAAGTCAACAATTTATTTTCTTCCAAAGATACATAAGAATTATATTGATTATCCCACCTTCAGAACCATAATTAATGGTATAGGTTCTCTGACTGAAAGAATTTCACAGTTCATAGATATTCATTTACAACCATTGACCATGCAATTAGCCTCTTTTATAAGAGACACCAAACATATTATACAGCAACTAGACTCAATTGTTTGGCAAAGAAATTATAATCTAGCAACTTTGGATGTTGTATCTTTATACACAAGCATCAATCATGACAAAGGAATAATTGCGTCTGAATGCTTCCTAAAAACGAGATCAATCTCATATAAAGAAGAAGCGCCGAAACAAGGAGCCAGGGAAAACTGCCCGCATCGCTTACAAAAACCAGGAGGTAAGCTATTTAAACCTCTGATTCCTGCCCACGCTCTTTCCCCACCCCCTAACTTTAGACTATATCTCTGAAATATAACAAAGAGTAACCATTCAAAAAATGGTAACCCTGCTTTATAATTTTCTCTACTCTAGACAGAATAGATACTTTATCAAAGAAACAATGACATGGAGTAAAATATTGAATTCCTTTTCTTACTGAATTCCAATTAATGTGACTTGGTGAGTGCCATTATATGATGTTGTTGAAATGAAAAACCAACTTTTGAAATGCTCTTGAAACAAATCTTATTACCAAACAATTTTATTCTTTTGCTGTACATAGGATGAACAGATTTTGATAATTTTTTCTTTCTTTTTCCTTTGTTTTTCAAATAATAAGTATGACAAAACTCTGTGACCTAAACAGGTGTGAAACACGTGTAGAGAGTAATGAGAATGGCTACAACAGTATACTATTGCACTAATAAAATGGAGATTATTTAAATGAGAATGTGAAGACCCTTTCTTTCAAAGACAACTTGGAATGGCACTCAAAAATTAAAATTGACGCAATGTCGCAAGTGGAAATGTAAACATTTGAAAGTATAATTAACTACTATCTATGGCAACCTAGATAACACTACAAAACCACAGCTGACGTCCAAAAAGAAATAATTGAAACAATTAGATTTGGATCTCGCCCAGGGAAACAGTCCCAACAAATTGGTTGCAATCAGTGAGTTAAATACAGAAGATGCTAGGGCATTCTGCTCAACCCAGTTGACTTGTGGGAGTGGCAGACTTAGTCTAGATATGCAGCCGGCTACTGAACTTCCCACCCTGTGTTTGATTATGTACCTAAAGTTAGTTAATTGGGATGCAATACACACTAATCTTGGTGTGTCTTTCATGGATATACCAACCTGCAGTGCATAATAACATTTTTTTATCGGTGGCCAAATCATACTCTGCCCCCTATAGTTACTGCCTAAAGTGTTCAGATGCTCATGTAGCAGCCAATGCCTCACATTTTATAACAGAGTAGTAAATGTCTGATGCTCGAAGCACACAGGATGCAAACACAATTGTGTGATTTCCAGGGGGCAATTTCTGTGAAAGTACAGCACCCATCCCACTGGTCTCTATCAATATTTTTCAGATTTTAGAGGTGTCAAAATGAGTTAACATGGGCATCATCATGATGTTCCTCTTGGCCTCAAGAAAGACATCTTCTCGCTGGAATCCCCAGTAGAACTTTTATTATTTTATGACCCTTGCCACAGCGGTTTGTTAAGCGACCTCAATTCAGCACTCCAACTAAGTCAGTGCCTAGTCTGGGATGCCCAAGTGAAACCCTTATTTATATATTTTTATGACAAGTTCATAGATCTGGATGATAAACCCTTGTATAACGCCCCTCTCTTTGAATCCCCCTGACCTCACTGAGCCAAGAAGTAGGTTTGTTTTGCAAATTAAAAGATTTATTGAAAAATTAAACAAGATATATATCACACTTTTATGAATAAATTAATATTTGATAGCACACCTATGAATATGACAGTGATCAACAATGGATAATATTACACTAGCACACTTTTTAATTACTTATGAGTTGGTATAGAGAGGATAAAGTAGCTGAGAATGCTTTTATGGGTTCAAGGAAATGCAATGATGGAAAAGAATGCAGCACAGAAATAACTGAGATGGTTTCCACAAGAGATAATATGATCACTTTTTCTTTTGACAATTCACCCCCCCCCATGCAATATAAGGAGATGGAAGGCGAGCACACAATTTTCAGGAATACAATCAAATGCAATACCAATTCAGTTCCCCCCTAGCAAGTTTAGAGCAACCGATATGTTTTTAAACACAGGCAAAAATACTTTAAATGTGATTTGAAAAGAAGTGAAAATATGCTAAAAATTATTTTAATTCCATATAGGAGATTCAGGGTAGGTGATAGCTACTTAAGATTGGTTCAGGTCAACACTATCAGTGATTCATGAGGGATTATCAGGTTGAAAACGGATTTCAGAAGTTGCAAGCAAAAGACAGCGATTTTTGACAGGTGGAGAAATTTGATTCGAATTGCAATTCGCAGCACTTTTTCCGAGTGCGTCGAGCGTGATTACAGAAAAACTATAAAGAAAGTTGGTTTGTGGCTTGTTGGAAAGCTGAGGATCTTAGCTTTAAATTGAAAGTTAAATATCGTTCATAGCACACGCGGTTCAAAAGATACGGACAATTTAGTGGAGGTTGATTCTCGAAATTAAAGTAAAGCTCAGAATGACAAATGACAAATTCACAGCTTTGAAATCACAGAATGAACACACGATTTCTATGATGCAGTTCTAAATAGGTGGAAATGGTTTGAATTAGATTATTTTAAACTAAGAGATTGGTTTGCACAGTTCTGGCTGAGTACTCACATAATAAATTTGAAATAGGCCGTCAAGATCTGGTCTGGTTTAGCTGCGGTTCTCCCTGCTCTGCTGGTCTGGACCTCTGGTTCTGGCAAAAGTTCTTGGCACTGCACAGCAGTCTGGTCTGGTCGGCGGTTCTAGATCTCCGGATCTGCTCTCAGCGATCTGGTCTGGGTCTCTGGTTTTGGCAAAAGTTCTGGCACTGCACAGTGGTCTGGATACAGCTCTGCTTTCTGGGTTCTGGCACAGGGTTCTAGGCCAGAATCAAACAGCTTGCCCGGCTGTTGAATAGTTTGGTTAGGTTGCTGGATTCTGAGGCCTGCTGAGAAGGATTCAGCTTTTGGACTAGGCCTCTCTGCTGCAATTTCTGAAGTCTGGATTCTAAGTTCTGGTTCTGGAGTCTTCTGGAAAAGCGCTTCGCAAGAAATCAGTTTGAATGTGAAAAGTGAGTGTCACTACCTGGGTCTCAGTCGTCCTTTTTATGTCTTTTCAAAATGGGTGTGTGCGTGGGCATAACTAAGCCTGCCCCTCACAATTTATCATTGGCCAAGTTCTCCTCTCTCCCTTGATTGAGGGAAGGAAATGGAGTGTCATCAGGCATCAATGTTATGGCATACAGAAAGAACACTCCCCTTGTCACTTTGCACACAAATCTATTTTTGATCCAAATGCATATTTATCTATGTACAATTTTTCTAATATTATATGTCCAGTTAACATATTTTCTGTAGCACCAAACCATCTGATCCCTGTCTTTGTAAGATGTCGTGTCCAATACTGACAGAATTCTGCCCTTTTCATCAAGAACACAACCTCTAAACCTTTCCAGAATTTACACAAATGTGCGCAAGGAATATGGGCATCAGATGATGAAGTGTCAGATTTTTAACATACAGACATTTGGAGTAATACCCTATTTTCCGCTACTACCCCCCAGAACATACCACAGAGTCCTAACATCTCTTAAAATGTGCACAGAAAAATCACAGGAATAATGATATTATTGATATAATTTTGACACTTCCATGCTATGAATTATCCATCTTTTTAAAATTATGCTCTGGCCCAGATGGGTGTGGTTTAGGTTCCAAAGCACATGGGGGAATTTCTGTCTGTCCCCGCCTCCAGCTCAGGTGGCTCCCACAGGCAGCGCCCCTCCCATTTACTTCCAAGAGGAAGCCATTTACGACCCCTGATTTAACATTTGCCTGAGCCAAGGAAAGTTCATTGTTCTGTTTTCCTGCAGTCCCAGGTACTCCTCCCCTGATTCAATCAGAGAGGTGTGATCTCCTTTTGGTGGGGGCAGCAGAAAGCAGCCAGGCCTGTGAACAATATGTGTTAAGAACTCTCATTAACCAGCAAGGCTTTGAAGTTTCCAGCTAACTCATGTTCCTTGTCAGCTCCTGAAAGACAGGCCTCCTGTCAGAGTTTAGACCGCTAGCGCCGGTTAGTGTCGAGCACCGGTACTGCACCCCTTTTTGGGAGCTGTCTTGAATTAATACATTTCAGATTTTGAACAGCACCATATTCTTTTGCACTGATTTAGCTCATGGCGCTTCTGGCCCATCACGCTCGCACTGTTGGGTGGCTGGTCAGGCGACCATTTTGGTGTACGCAAAACTGCGCGGTTTTCCTGGATTCTGGCGCAAATGTGGGCTTTTCAGCCATCTTGGATTATCTAAGCCCACAGCACCAAATGCTGTAGCATAATAGTTCAAACATGGGTCAAGACACCTGACAGGTTTTCATTTTCTCTGAGAAGTTCTTGACAAACTTGGAATATTTGCAAGATGTAGAAATGACCTGACTTCCTCCTTCCTCAACACTTGAACTAGTGTAGTTTTGGATTTGATCCCACCCTCAACTAGGGCGTGTCTCTGATGATCAGCCCTTAAGGTAAGTCCAACCACATCATGGAGAGCTTCAATGTGTCTGTTAAATGAGTCCGTACACACCAGTATATCATCCAGAAAACACAAAATCTATGGTGTATCCTTGAATATTTTTCTCATGGGTCTCAGGAAAACTCATATTACTGAAGCTCGGCCAAATGGCATGTGGTTGAACTTGTATAGACCAAGCGGTGTCATAAACAGTTTTGTTTTTTGACAAGTCAGTCAGTTCAGTCTCATGGTAAGTGTAAGTGCTTCTTAAATCTAGGGTGGATAATACTTTGGCCCTGCCAATTCTGTGCAGCAGTTCATTTATATTGAGAAGCGAGTGGCAATCCACTTGAATATTAGCATTGAGTCCACACAAGTTTACACAGCCTCAAGGAATTGTCTGCTTTTGAGACCAAAACCATGGGAGGCACCCACTCCAAATACCCTTCTATGACTCCATCACAGATCATTTCCTTTAGCATTTTCCTGAGACTCTCTTGTTGCCTGAATGGTACCTTTCTGACTGTAAATTTCACAGGTACAGCCCTGGTTTGAAGTTTTGTTTCATGTTTGAATGTCTTCAGCCATCAAATATCATTTTTGAAGATGTTTAGAAGCACTTCTGTAATATCCATTACTGTTTGTGGCATGTCACCTAAGAGGACCTGTTCAGGGCCTCTAGGTTTGAGGGTCTTACCAAATGCAACTTGATGCCACAGCTGAGAATAGGAGGTCCTTTCCTGGCATTGGTTATCACTCCCTCAATGCTGTGCCGTGATGTATATATTATATCAATTTTGTGTCCTAAATAGACTCCAGGAGACAAGTCTGTGGAGTTCAGCTGTCCTAATACTTTTCCCATTTTTCCTTGAATAGTTCAATGGGAATAACGATGTTGGACAAACCTGAGGCTGCTATTTACCCCGTTATTATTCCTTCAATTCTGATTTGTACTATTGGCTTTTGAAGGTTCGCAAACGATTCTCGAGGCTTACATTCTACTACCAATAGGCATTTCTTGAGAGCAGCACACAGGTTCTCTGTGCACCTTCACCTTCTTCTACCACAAGTTGTTTGGTGATCCAGGATTTTGGGGACTTTGAAGTTCTGCAATTTTCAGAGAAATGGCTGAGTGCCCATGTTCTTTGCATACCTTTTGAATTGCCAGGTATTAGTTGCAAGTGGCTATGTGTGAGGTGTCTAAATATTGGAGTGACTGCATGTAGATATTGGACAAATTCTTCTCATGCTCGATCGCTCTGCAGTAGTTTTCAATCTTGGTTTTTGCCAAAAGGATGACCTGATCTAATGATGCTTCTGCCTCTTAGCAGAGACGTTCTCTAATATGTGGAGTGTCTGTGCGAACAACCAGTTCGTCCCGTAGAACTTCATCCAAAAATTACCAAATTATTCTATCGTTTCCTCTGGCATTTGCTCTCTTGTATAAAAGACTCCTTGCCATACATTCCTAATGAGCATTCATAGCTTCACCTTCTCCTTTCATGGACGAAGACGGAAGGTTCATGCACTCCTGTTACCCATCTGATCCTAATTAGTGTAAGAAAATTGCCTTTTTTCTTCCCACCACCAATCTTGTTCCATGTGTAGAGGTGGAGCCATGTACCCCCACTCAAAGCTTCTCCCCCATGTTGCCTAAATGTTGGGAGCCAGAGTGTGAGACACGTGCAATGCCAGTGAGAATACCAATACCGAAGAGAATCCTGGAAGTAAGATTCCCATTGAGAAATCCATACATGCATACACGACAATATGATGGCAATTTGAACGAAATCCCGGAAGAATCGTGACAACTGAGCAAAAGAGACGATTGGTGATGTCATAAAGCACAGAGCTGATGCACCTAGAATAGATGCAGAGACGATGCAGAGACGAGAAAATATAAACACTCTACAGGCACTCTAAGTAGGAGGTGCCAAAGATGAACAACATTTTGGTCTCAAGATGACGATGTTTATGCCACAGAAATAATGAAGAAGATATCAAATTATTTTACAATAGTACAGATGCAGTAACGCAAGTAGAAAAAGTATTCTTAAGGCTGGCTATGTAGTGAATATATTGCGGTGATGCGCCAACATATACGCATAGGAAATGTATGAATGGATGATTCCACAACACGCTTTAGCAGAGCTAGATCGATTGAAAAGGGAGGTTTTCAGTGCGTCACAGTTAGAAATCGGAAAACGAAACCATGGAGGTGAACCAAGGAAGGACTTGGCTGGCTCAACACCAAGAAGCCAAGGCCACCTTGGGCCTGAATGTTCAAAGCAATGGTTACAGAGCATGTGAAAGAACAAAACTCCTGTTTTAGGTGAGGAGTGAGAACATTGAAGACGTCAGAGGTTCATAATTTAATAGTATTTTAAATGCAGAAAGACTCGAAAACATGGTCAGCAGTCACGTGGTTGGATGACAATAGACACTGGGACAAGCTTTATGGAAACCGAGAAGACATAGTATGCCTATACTCACTCATATTGTCGAGCTCAGAGAACATTTTCAAGGCTAAGTTCAAAGCTTAATTGACTGGCAGACACCAAGGGTGATGATAGATGAACAGGTTAATTGGTGGGAAGCTATGGTTATGACCAGCCCATGAGCACCTGGATTTTAGCCTGCGTGCTGTTTGTGTAGGTGGTATTTTACAGAACGGTACAAGGAAGCCAACCAATTATAGAGGGCCACGTAGTAGGGAGCCCTATAGTTTGTATAACCAATGGGACGTTGTGTATTTGACGACATTCATACTGACCTACACTAAGGGGGGCTTAGTTGCCCGACCTGATGTTTGAGACCCAATCACCGTCCCAACAAGTATGGAACGCATACGAAGATGTTC
Source organism: Ambystoma mexicanum (assembly GCF_040938575.1). Classification (NCBI taxonomy): domain Eukaryota; kingdom Metazoa; phylum Chordata; class Amphibia; order Caudata; family Ambystomatidae; genus Ambystoma; species Ambystoma mexicanum. The sequence continues at coordinate 349,430,652 of NC_090935.1, forward strand.
CCTGGAATCCTATCGCTTTCCCAAGTAGGTTTTTGTAGTTTTCAACAGAGGTTGACATCAATGATGACGAGTTTTTAGTGTAAAGGTTGCTTTTTTTATGACATGCATTGATTGTGAAGATCGAGAAAATTTGTTGATGTTCGTTGTAACTCCCTGTTTTAGATAATTGACATTAAAACAGTTATACTTTGCCAACTTTCGGAGTCAGTTTGATTATTGATGTTTGAGTATATTCTCCATCTCCATCCATCTCAAAGCATTGCTACCTTGTCTTAAAGGTCTGGGTCAGCCACCCCAGTTCACGTGGTAGCAGAGAGAGGATGGTTAAAAATCCATCAACCTAGTAAGCTTTGGGGTCCCGGAAATATTTGACGTCCTCCGCCATTTAGCTGAAGGAACGTGAACCTTCTTGTAGATAATGGCCTATAAATAAAACTTGAAAGTACTGGTGGGACGAATCCCTTGTTTTCAAGCAAAATCCCCTCCCAACTTCTACAGGAAGGTAAGCAAACTGAAGGTTGAAGTGGCTGGTTGAGGAGGAGACGATCCCGAGTGTTGGAAGTTGAAAATGCGAATGGTGAGTAGGCTGAGTGAGATGACAAAGTGAATGAGCAGTGAGTGGGGAAGAGTGATAACGGGCATAGAGTAACAGAGGGTTGGTTGATTGGGGTATTTTATTTTTTGGGTTAAGATGAAGAGCGTCATAGTGTGAGATGAAGAGCGTCACAGTTTAAGGTATATAGATGAGGTGCGATCTATATAATAAGCCTGGAATCCCAAGTCAAGGATGTTTTTGAAGGAGCTTGTCCCAAAGTGCATGTATCTAGGCTACAAACGATCAAGGTATCGTTAAAGGGGACAGTTCATACTCCATCAGAGTCATTATTAGGGGCAGGAACAGTCACGAGAAGCATTGACAAAAGTATATGTGGGCCGGCCACTCTGTCAGTCTGTCAGTTTGTCTCTATATTGTATATGGTGTATGTGGCAAAGAAATGAAATATTGAAAACAAGGAAGAAATAGACTGTGGTGGAAATATTGAGATTTGAAATTTAATTATTTATATAGTCGACCGATGATGTTCATTGAATAAGTAGTTTGAATTAAACGTGATATAGAGGCTTGGAGCTGCGACGATTGGTGCACGCTCATATTGTATTATTTTTCTGAAAAGCATTAGTTTGTTTAAAATTAAATAAAGTTGTGACAGTCAACTGTGACTGAGTTGTGATGGAGGATGTTACTCCGCTCATGCACCTGTGTAAACAACTGCAAAAACATGCACCCAAGTTCAAGCAATACAGTGGCGAATGGGTTAAGGGCACAGCAGATAAAATGTTCATGCCATGGCCACAAGCGGGATAACTGTCTAAAGCAGTTCTGCAACATATGACAACATATTTGCATGCAGCATATACAGGAAAAAAGTTATTGAAAAGGTTAGCCAGCTTAGAGCTTTGGAAGATGTACCAGGAGGAGAGGGAAGACCCAATTCCTGATGACTGGATGCTTAACCAGTATAAAGAGGGAGTGAAGAGCCTTCTGCTCCCCCTACTGCGCCATAAGTAAGTGGCGATAGTACGAAAGATGAAGGATTATATCCTTTAAGAGCACATAAGGCAGCAACAGGTTATAGCAACCCAACATATAAGTCACCTGCATGTAGCAGTGATGAGAGTCCCGAAAAGACTCCAGAAATATATGCGATCCCTAAAGTCCCACGGGACAAGGAGAGAAGTGATCGATCAGCTATGTCTCTAGACATAGAGAGAGAAATAAAGAGATGGCAAGGAGAGAAAGAGAAAGCTGACAAGGTAGCGTCAATACAGAATAAATGGATGGGCGGTCAGATATTTCTCCAACTTGATGGAAAGAGCATCGAGGAAGTAAGGCAAAAGGAAGATCCGGACGAGCAAGATAAAAAAGACAGAGAACAAGAGAAATGACTGAAAGACGATGAGGCCAAAAGAAAGAGTAGACAAAGACAGGAACAGCTGTATCAAGATGAACAGTTGAGGAAGCAGGAAAGAGCAGAAGAGCAAAGGAAGTATGGCAACAGGCAGAGAGCTGTTGAAGAACGAGATAGGCTAGGAAAGAAAAAGGAGGAAGAGGAAGGAAAAAAATTAAGAGATAAAAGAATGCAAAGACATAGTGATGATGAAGTGCATAGAGCAAATGAGAGAAGAGAGATCAAAAGAAAGGATGAGGAAAGGATAAAGGAGGAAGCAAGGAAATGAAGCGAGTTTGATGATGAACTGGGACTCAAGAGAAGGCAAAGGGCACGCGACATCGATCACAAAGAGAAAGAGTTGATGGAGCCTAATCCAGTAGTAACATGGGAAGACAGAGGAATTCTTCAAGACACTTGAACCAATGCCTGGGCCGTCTAGAGCAGATCTAGAGGACAATTTTGACATTTGAGAGAAAATCAATAAGGTTTATCATGAGATGAGGACCAAAAGTGAATAAATAAATACGGGAAAAAATGATCGATTTGAAGGTTTACAGTCACAAGGCAAAGAGGGAGGTTTGTTCAGCCTCGAGCATAGAGCCTTGTCTTTGGACAAGTTGACTCTGAATAGAGATGAGAAAGAGGGAAGTCACACCAGTTGGGGACAGGATATGTCAGACGAAGATAGAGAAACCTTCCGTGCGGAGGAGGGCACTAGTGCATGTAATCTTGAGGGATGTTCCCAGACAGATAGAGAAGTGAGATGGTCAGATTTGGACCCACCTAAACAGAGGACGCAAGAGCCTCTGGCGCAGCCAGATCGACCTAAAGGGTGATCCCATACTGTGAAGGGGGACTCGCCACCATATGTGAGCAGGTTAAGGTTATTACCGGGAACAAAAAGGCGCAGAAGCATTGTCCCTGCTATGGACAGACAGACGATGGGGGATTAATGTGATTTTGGGGTCTCACAGTTCCTGTTGTTAGAAAAAGGAGGATTCACACCACAGTATATACCGTGGCTTCAAATGGATAAGGATAATTTAAGGTGTAAACTCCTGAGTTTAACGTCGGGTTCCCGGAAAATGGATCTACGAATTACAGAAATTGACAGGACGAAATACGGTGGCTATAGGGGACAATAAGGGTCTTCTAGCAGCTATACATGGGGAAAGAGCCAATGAGATTTGGTCGGGAGCAGGATACCCAGTGGAGCACCGGCACCGTTTAATAATTGTAGAACGGCATTCTGGAAAGCGCTCCGAGTATAGTATCAGGATATGTCGGATATGGGAGCTATAATGACACGAAAGATGCAGGAAGGGGAGGATCTGCTTATCTACATTCAGAATTTCCAAGAGCAGTGCAGCTTGGAAACGCGCAAGCTGTGTGGAAAATCTATACCTGTATTCTATCATATATTATGTCAAGGGTTACCAGACAAGGTGCAGGGACAGCTCAAGAAGCTGGTGGGTATGGAGGCAAAACCATGGCCAGAAATACAACTGACCATAGCGCATCATTGCTGATTGTTGCAAGAGAAAAATCAAAAGAAAGAAAATGGTAAAATGTTTGAAGAGGCTACGTTTGTACAGAAAAAGCTATTGAAGTATGCTATAGAAGGGGCAATGTTAACTAGTGGAGAAGGGTCAGGATCACAGCAAGCAACAGGTATGCCACAGGTGAATTACCAATGGCAGTTCGATCAAGGAGGGAACGGATTCATACCTTGAGAAAGGGGAAACCTCCATGGAAGAGGAGGTTTTTCAGAATAAGCAAGGGAATTTACAAGGGAATTTCCAGAGTAACCAAGGTGGGTTTCAGCCTATGCAAAATGATAATCAAGGCATGCAGGGAGGGCAAATAAGAAGACTCCTTCCTGTATGTTGGACATGTGGAATGACAGGGCACATAGCACGAACATGTGGGAGTCAAGCGTATGCACAGAATGAGCAGTTCTCAAGAGGGGGGACCGCTTTTCTGATGAAGGCATAGTGTGTTCAGCACCAGGAATACATTATTTGAACATGAGCAAATTCATTATGGCATTTACAGGACAAATAAGCTATACGAGGGCTACCATTAGAAAACCTGAAGTATTTCATTATGGGGTACATATTTTGTTAACATGGTTGCCTTGTCTATTAGGTAAGACTATGAGAATACCTGATGAATTTCTCTTTAGACCAGAGATTCCCATGGATGAAGAGGGGGGACGGATGTTTCCCTTAGAGTTACAAGCAGCTATAGTATAGAAGGGTGTAGGTTAACTGACGTCACTGATGAGGATATATTTAAAGACGACCCATCTGATGCGTTCGGGATGAGCATTACATATTAGGTCAGGGTAGAAAAATGTGAGGTTCCTCAGAGAATGATGATAGTGAGACAGCGTTGTGCATTATTTGATGAAGGTATGTCGAAAGTGCCAATTTCATTATGGACCACAGGCCCTTATGACGTAGGCCTGTTAAACGGGGTTGGAGAAGTTAAGATTAAACTGAAGCCAGGAGCAATTTTACCTCAAACACAACAGTATACCATGTCTCAAGAGGCAGATGAGGGTATTTTTAAGACAACATCCGCTATGATGGATCAAGGCATTTTAGTGATGTCAGAGTCATCATGGAATACCGTAGTGTATCCTGTCAAGAAATCGAAAGGGGAGTCGTGGCATTTAATTCAGGACATGCGCCTGATTAATCAGATTGTAGAGGCCACGTTCCTCTAGTTCCTAATCCAACAATGATTTTATGTAGTATCCCTGCTGAGGCCCGATATTTTACTGTGATTGACTTGAAAAATGCATTTTTCTCAATCCCGTTGAATAAAGATTCTCAGGATCTGACATCATTTACGTTCAGACAGACTAAGGGCCTCATTACACGTTGTGCGGTAATGGAATACCGGTACCGGTAAAGATTAATTCCCTTAGCCAATCACGACCCGAACCCACCGCTATCTGCGCACCCGTTAATTACGGTGCCACTAATAGCAGCAAGGCCGCGGGCACGCGACCCCCAGGCCGGAATTAGCGCCATGGCGCTAATACCAGGCCATCACAAGCCATGCGGACATGGTATTAGCGGCATGTAAAACACGCAAAAAACCCTTACCGGCATGGCGCTAATAACGGCATCGAAAAGCACCCGTTAAGAGACCTGAGCAGTGTACCCATCAACTACAGGTGGACACAATCAGCACAGGTGCATGCAATGGAGACAGGCAGCACAAAAGAGCACACCACACCCGTACCCACACCCCTTCCCACACCAAGATGGTGCCAATAACAGCAGCATGACATGACAGCCTTGACTACATGATAGCAGTGCAGCACCAACAACAACAGCCCACACCAGAGGTGACCTGTAACAGGTACCCATTCCTCACACCATACAGGCAATGCCAGCGATCCACTGAGGAGGTGGCTCCCAACACCTGTACGGAACCCACAGAACCAGCAGGAAGAGGACAACAATATAGTACATCCCTCCAATGACAGTGCTCCGCTGCCTAAGCGGCCTGGGTGTGGCACTCCTCTACGGCCGTGTCAAAGTGGCAAAGACAACCATGGCATGTGTAGAGCATCACAAAATGTGCATATGATGGAACGTGCCTATGCCACCTGAAATTGACATGCATCCACCAGAAGAGTATGATGTGGCTGAGGATGAGTGCGGGTGGAATGCCCCGGCAGGACATGAAACAGGCAGTGCCAAGGAGGCACACGATGTACATCAGCATCTGATTCTGTAATCTCATCATGCACCAAGGTGAAACAGCATGGACGTAGATGGGAATTGTTGCCCTGGTGCATGTTCCGAGGCCCACAAAGGACCCTGTTCACAATGAATGACACATACACAATAATGGAGACCACGCTTGGGTTTCAAACTCTGAACAGTGTATATTGAACATATTGTGATACGAAAGTGCATTACCCAAACTCCCAAAATACACCCTTACCCCCCTCCCCCCTCAACACACCCAAACAGACACTTACCCCTCTCCCCCCTCAACACACCCAAACAGACCCTTACCCCCCTCCCCCCTCAACACTCCCATGTGAGTCTCATGACGTGATTGTGTCCATCGCCACATGTGGCACACGAATCCTGGTGGCCCTATTTGCCAGTGCCTGCATCGTCATCTGGTGGTTGTGAAGCCGTGCGCCGCAGGTTCCGCATAGACCGGCGCAGGGGACTAGTCTGACGTGAACTCCCAGACGAGGAGGGGCCTGGTTCTTCCTGGGCTGTGAGTGGGCACCGACGCTCAATAGCGTCTGCTATGCGGTTCATGGCCTGCCGCAGTTGGGCCATTTCACTGCAGATTCGGCTGGTGCATGCCTCCATGCCCTCCCTTGTCTGCTGTGCCAATGTAGCAATGTCCTCCCTCAGGCGGACTGTCTCTGCCACATGTTGACCTACTAGGCCACTCATCTCGTTCTGCCTCTGGTAGATGCTCGAGAGGTCATGTCGCATGGTGGGCGCTGGTGGGATGGCTGATGCACCTGGTCCCATTGCACTTGCATCAGGAGAGGATATCTGGGGGCTCCATATCCCTTCAGGGGTGGGTGAATCTCCATGACTACCCGGACCAGAGGAGTACCTCGGGCTTGCCAGTAAGGGGCTTGTTGGTCTGGGGCTCTGGCTATCAGCATCAATGGCAGGTGTGTCCTCCTCATCTGAAGGTGGGGCCGTGGCTGCTGCTTCACCCGTTGAGCTGGTGGCAGCAGAGTGCATTCCCTCGATGCTGCCCTCACCTGCTGGGAGACACACTTCCATGGGTGCCACGACGGGAGCAGCCATGGCCTGTGGATGTGTGCAACTGGTGTTCCGGCTGCTTTTGTCCCTGTGGTCATGGACACTCGTCCTGGCTGCCCTTGTGGATGTGGCGGTGTCCCCTGTGGCATCCCTCCTTGCTTTTTTGCTGGATGTGGGAGCAGGTGTGGAAGTGCGTGCCTCCTCAGTGTCAGTGTGTGATCCTGCAAGGGTGAGAAATGTTGACAACCATCAGTAATGGGTCGACCTGCCTTGAGCAAAATGAATACGTCATGCCGTTCTATGCATTCCGGGCTCTTCAGTGTGGATGCAGGTAATGGGGATGTTGGGTGGGTCATGCATGAATGGGTCTGTGTTGTTTGGGCATGTGGTGATGCATGCATGTCTGTTTGTGGCTGGAGCCACGGCATTGATATGGACACATGATTGGGGGGAACATCACACTTCACTGTGCATTGTTTGATGCATACACTCACCTCCATCGGACGAAACGGCCACGCCATGCTCCATTTGTCCAACTCCCTCAATGCATTCCACCCCGATGGTTGATGCGCATGTCTCCTCTCACTCGGTGAGCTTGATTGGCGATTCACTGCCTCCTCCTGTGCCCGTAGCCAGGTTGCGGTTCACGGATAGAATGTTCCGCACACGGAGCCGGAGGTCATCCCACCTCTTTCGGCAGTCTTTGACTGTGCGGGTTGTGGTGCCTACCGCGCTGACCTTGTGGGCTACCTCTTCCCAGATGGCCTTCTTCTTCACAATGGTCTCCCGACGCATGTCGTTGTTGAAGACGACATGAGCATTGTCTGCTAGTGTCTGCGTTAGCATCAGGAGCTCCTCCTTGCAAAACTTCTCCTTGCGTTGCCGCTCAGACGATTTTTTAATGGCCTTGGGCATCTTCACGGTGTCCTTGGTGTATTTCCCAACGTGGTTCCTGGTAAGGTGTCCTGGATAAGGGGGATGGCAATGGATTGTGTTTTTAAAGATGGCCGCCGTGCTCTTTCCCGTTCCGGTGCGATGACGCTATTTCCGTTTCCGCAATATAGCGGTGACCGCTAATGGCGGTCACCGCTATTTGCGGAAACGGCTATTTGCATGTGGCGGCAGGGCGGAAGTGCTAACAGCGCTTTCGAGGATGCCGTTAAGGGACTTTTTGGGGACTTTTGCGGCATGGCGGTAGGCTCATTACCGGCATGGCGGTAGGCTCGTGCCCGCGATCTCGTAATGGCATGCAATTTGCGGCCTCTTGCGAGGGCGGACACGCTATTTACGCCATGCCGGTAATTGCCGGTTTTTACCGCATACCGTGTAATGAGGCCCTAAGTTAAGAAACACAAGATTGATCCAAGGGTATTGTGAGTCTCCATCGATTTTCAATAGAGTCCTGCAGATGGATTTGAACAATATTGATTTGCCAAGTGTCGTGATGCAATACATAGATGATATTTTGGTCTGCAGTATGTCAGAGGAAGAGTGCAGATGAGATTCAGTTCAGCTAATGATTGTTTTAGCTGAGAAAGGTGGACAAAGAGAAATTGCAGTATTTCTACGAAGAGGTGTTATACATAGGTCAGTTAATTTTGCATCAAGGAAAGAAAGTTACACATGAAAGGGCTGAGAAAATTTTGAAAATAGCAAAACCGTACACGATAAGCACACGCAGACATTTCTGGGACTATGTCATTTTGTGAGAGCATGGGTATTTGATTATAGTTCATATACAAGGCCATTGTTGCAGGCCATGAAAAAGGCCAAGCGAGTCAGGAAAAGATTGTATGGACTGAGGAAATGGAGTAAGGGTTTGATGAGTTAAAAAAGGCAATTTTTACAGCTTCAGTTTTATGGATTCCTAATTATTCTGAGGAATTCTTCTTATTTTTGCTCACAAATGGAACAGTCATGACGGCAGTACTCACACAGAGAACTATGTTAGGGTACAAGCCTTTAGCATATTACCGTGGGATTTTATACCTAGTAATGAGGGGTCACTTCCCTTGCAAACAATCTTTGGCAGCCATCTCGTTCGCCATTGAGAAGTCTGCCAGCATTGTAATGGGGTGTTCCATGACATTGTTTGTTGAGCATGCATTATTTGCTGTTTTGGAAAAACCTAAAGGTACACTGATGCCACAAAGAGCTTCTGCTTATTAGGAGGTTTTATATTGAATCCAGTTATTAAGATAGTTAGATATAAAATGGTGAACCCTGCCACATTTGTAGCTGAACTACTGGCAGAGGACGAACAGGCACATGAGTGCTCAAAATTATGAGGAGTTCCATGATGAAATCCCAAGAGTGAAAGAATATGTTTTAACCGGTAGGGAGATTCTCTTTATTGATGGTTCTTTGAGAGTTGATCAAACTGATGGGCAAAGATATTCAGGTGCTGCTGTGATTAAGCACACGGCTAACGGGGAATTTGAAGTAATGACAAGTGCACGACTACCGTCCCACTTTTCAGCACAGGCTGCAGAATTAGTGGCGGTGATTGTCACGCTTGAGAACAGCACAGACCAGGAAGTGACCATGTACAGTGTCTCCACCTATGTGATTGTGTTTCTAACTAACTAGCTGAATAGACTGATTTATTGTAACATTTGAAAGTGGAAGTTGTAATTTAGTACTGTTCGCTGGTTCTCAGGCGTTATATGTCATTTTAACTCATTTCACTGCAGAATTGTTTAATTTATTTTTAGTGCAGAATCTGGGCACTCAATCATAAGACCTGCTACCAACATTAACAAAGCTGTTTTCGAATTAGTGGTGTGAGTCAGCTGAAGTGAGTGCTTTGTCCTCCGTAAGAGGGTTTGTTATTAAGGAACTACAAATCCTCGATCTCTCGTAGTTCTTTGGGCTTTTTGGATGACGTCAGGTTCGTCAGTGCCGGCACGTCGAAGCCGGTTTTCTCCGGTATAAAGACACAGCCGAGTGGCTACCCTCCATTGATTGTGTTTTTAACTTGCTAGCTGAATAGACTGATTTATTGGAACATTTGAAAGTGGAAGTTGTGATTTAGTACTCTTTGCTAGTTCTTAGGCTTTATATGTAATTTTAACTCATTTCACTGCAGAATTGTTTAATTTATTTTTAGTGCAGAATCTGGGCTAAATAAGACCTGTTTACCAACATTAGCAAAGCTGTTTTCGAATTAGTGGTGTGAGTCAGCTGAAGCGATTGCTTCGTCCACCGTAAGAGGGTTTGTTATTAAGGAACTACAAATCCCAGATCTCTCATAGTTCTTTGGGCTTTTTGAGACGACGTCAGGTGCATCAGCGCCGGCGCGTCTAAGCCGGTTTTCTCTGGTTCGCTACAGGAGCAGGGTGAAGGGCCACCCTCTTGCAGTACTCCGTGAGTATCTAATATGGGGATTAAAGAATCATTTGAAGCTTTTAGGGTTGCAAGAGAAAAGATTGACTCTCGAGGATATCTTAATACACGATCACAACATATTTCACGAGCCACTCAAACAGAGGTGCTCAGCACTGCCCCTTCACATCACGGTTCTCAGAGGAACCTCCTAGTGAATATATAAAAAAGAGGTCATAACAGCCAAAAAGGAGGCATTGAATGAGAGGATCACCAATGCCAGATCAGACTGCAAGGAGCTGTTCAAAACATTAAAAGAACAAACACACACGTCAGGACCCACTCCAGTCCCGATCATTAAAAATAAGGCTTGGTGTACAGAAATTCAATCAGCTATGTCTAACAAATTAGACAAGATCAAAGAAACTATAGAAACTAAAAAACTTTTCCTGAATATATCAGATCAGCAGGAGAAGATCCTACACTCCACAGCTAAAGATAAAAATCAACCTATATTTAGTTTTTCACCCATATCAGAAGAGGAATTAGCAAAAACTATTAGTCAACTCAAGAGCACAAGCTGTAAAAGTGGTCCATGCTCGGCCATTATAATTAAGGAATGCTTACCCACATTAATACCAGCTCTGACTAAATTTGTTAATGCCTCATTTGAGTCAAAGGTAGTGCCTGCTAATCTGAAAAATGCATGGATTACACCTTTATTAAAAAAGCCCAATCTATGCCTGCCTACCCCTGCTAGCTACAGGCCTATTACTAATACTGCCTTCCTCCTTAAGATACTAGATCGGGTGGCGTACAATCAGATTTCCTTATTTCTGGAACAGAATCAAATTCTACATAACTATCAATCAAGGTTCTGTGCCAATCATGGCACGGAAACAGCGCTTCTTGCCCTTAAATCCCATCTTATTCAGGGTATGGATAAAGGTCAGACTGCCTTATTGATGATTTTGGATCTTTCTGCCGCCTTTGACTTGGTGGACCATTCGATTCTGTCCACCAGGTTAAGAGAGACTGCGTCTTTTTCGGAAGAGGCCATTCAATGGATATCATCCTTGCTAAAGGATAGGCAAATCAGAGATGCCAGTGAATTAGCAGAAGCTGATCCCATGCTCTTATTATATGGAGTCCCACAGGGAGCATGCGTGTCTCTGTGTTTTTATAACATCTTCATGATCCCCTTCTTCCAGATGCTGGAAGAGGAAGGGATTGTGTTTGCCAATTACGTGGTTGACACGCAATGCATCCTACCCATCTCAGGAATACATCAAAAAGATGAAGTTTCCATTAATGTAATCTATTCGAAGATACAAAATTGGATGGTATCCAACGGTTTGGCCCTGAACAGTGCCAAAACTGAGCTCCTCCTTGTAGGTTCTCCAAGCAAATTGGATAAATTAGGAGCGGAATATAAGAATATCAACCTTACAATTATGCTATCAAAACTTTGTCCAAGGTTAAAGCTCTGGGTGTATGTCTGGATAGACGTTTAAATATGAAGGCGCAGGTGAAAAGCCTCGTCTCGTCAGCCTCCTACTTTCGTAAACTTTTCCGCCATCTTCACCCATTCATCTCTGAAAAAAATTCAGAAACTCTGGCTAGAGCCATTATCGGCTCAAAATTAGACTATGGCTGCAGTCTTTTGGTGGGTATCCCCCAGACGGAGATCCAGCGCCTTGAGGTTATCCAAAATGGGGCAGTAAGAGTAGTGAAGGGCCTGAGAAAAAGAGACCACATCTCGGAGGCCAGAAGGAGCCTCCACTGGCTACCGGTTGGAGAAAGAATTCGGTTCAGTCTCCTTCTGGTCACTCAAAAATGTATTGTAGGTCCAATGCCATCATATCTGAAGGAAGCCATAATCGTGAAAGACAAGGGAAGGTCACTGAGATCGGACAACTCAAATATACTCATCGTTCCTCGTCACTAGACCAACAAAACAAGGTAAGAGTCTTTTGAAATAGCGACCCCCACTCGCTGGAATGCTCTCCCAACTTCAATAAGAACGTTGGTCTCAACAGAACTTTAAAAAAAAAGCTGAGAACATTGCTCTTTGTTTAGAGTCGTGCTAGTAGCAACAACGGACAGTTTATAGCTCAGCTGAATGTGTAGTTTTGTTCTGTGTGTGTTAGTCTGCGCCCATCAGCCTTCAGGTACCAGGTACACATTACAAATCATATAACATAACACAACATAACATAACATAACATAACATAACATATGTGACGTTAACAGTACACGTAGGGCTAGCATGTTGGAAAAGGAGGGTCTACCTCTGTGTTGACAGAACTGCAGTGCAATACGCTGTTCTTGGACAGACTTATTAAGGCACTACAACTCCCAGTAGCCATCGCAATAGTTAAGAGCACAGCACGCACTAGGAGAGCAGACTTTATTTCACACAGAAACAAAGCCACAGACAAAGAAGCTAAAAGTTTCATATTCAGAAGACATTATGAGCTTTGATACACCTGATGTGAATAAAAACATTGTGGTGATGATGATTATAAATGAAAGTTTTAATAATTTATCAAAGACACAATTAATGGAAGTTCAGGGTGGAGCACCACAGGATGAGAAAGATCTGTGGACATGGACAGGGTGTTCTTTATCCCCTTCCAAGGCATTGTGGCAACAGGAAAGCACTAGTAAACCGGTGATGCCTGTTGCCTTATTAAGGGTGGCTTTAGAACAGCTGCACTACCCTGCGCATGTCACTAGGGAAAGCCTTGCTGCAACTATTGCAGTGGATTGGTTCGTACCAAATTTGTTAGAACATGTTGGAATTTATGTAGTAAATTGCATTGTATGTCAAAAGTTTACTGCTGGGCACACGCTGCGAACAGTCAGAGGAATTATACCTTGACCAAATGGTCCTTTTCAGCATCTACATATTGACTATGTTGATATGCTGCAGGTCTGTAATGGATATAGATATATGATAGTAGTGGTGTGCTGCTTTTCTAGGCGATCGAGGCTGGTCCAAGAACACACCCAGATGCCACTTGCGCTGCAAAGTTCTTAGTCAGAGAACTATTTCCTAGATGGGGAATATGTGAGGTATTAAGATCAGATTATGGGCCACATTTTGTGAATGAAGTATTCAACCAAATTAGCTTATTGCCTGGTATAAACCATACATTTTCCTCAGCTTATCACCCGCAAGCTAACAGAAAATGTCAGAGACTCAACAATCTGCTCAAAGAGAGAATAGCCAAGCTAAAGTTAACATCGAAAAAAGGATGGCTGCATTCCCTGCCTCTCGCATTATAAGCATTGAGGAATCAACCAGGCTCTGATCATCGCCTTACGCCCCATGAACTAGTAATGGGATGGCGAATGAGAACACCTCTCACTCCTCCATCAAGGACCCGAAGTGATGCCCAGATAACAGCAGAATTGTTAGGAGATGAGCTACGTGCCTACTTAACATGACTAAAAGTATTTCTGTCATTTCAGACCAAGTCAAGCGGATGGGGTGTCGGTCTCAGAACACAGATGAAGACCATACAGCAACCGGGTCAAGTGAACTTTTATTGCCAAAGATATTCCCTGGAGATCAGGTTCTGATCAGAAACTTTGTTCATAAATAGCATCAGCCCAGGTTTAACGGTCTTTTCATTGGAGTGGATGTCACGCCATCGGCAGTGAAGGTTTTGGGAAGATGCGCTTGGTTATTCCTCAGAGACTTGAAAGTCTACGCTGGTGAGTCCACTCCACCCACACCCCATTCGGAAGCAAACCACAGAGAAGAAGTGCAGCATGTGCAGACTGGATTGATGACGAGTAAGAAGGGTGCAGAGACTGTCCGGTAAAGACAGATAAAGAGTTCATTGGACTTTGGTTCATTCGAGACACTTTTTGTAGCTGCTAAGCAAGGAGTGAAATAGCTATAGTTCTTCAGCCACAGGAGTTTGCTGAACATTGGACTGAGACATATTAAATAATTAAAGGGAAAAGTAATGTCATACCTAGATTTCCTCTTTGACGATTGGAAGAGGGAACAGTTCCCCGAATCCTTTCTCACTGTGTTTCTCTTTGGAGGAGCCCACAGTGGTGCCTAATGAGAACGTTCATCAGATCATTCTTGCTGTTTTTCTGTTCATTCTTCGTGTATATCCATCATTGGTTGAGACAACTACTGATGTTCATGTATTCTTGCAAGATCCTAAAAATGGTCCATTCGTGAGGAGACTGCTTACAGCCATAATTGAGCAAATCCTCCAGCTACCTGAGTACAGCACAGCAAGGACAGATGGTCCTCTCTGACGAAGACACACACAAACTGCTTGGAATGGTCTTTTATTTATTGATTGAAGAACATCCTTATCTTGTTAGATGACAAACCAACACTTGAGTATTTTTGAGGGATCCTAGAAATCGAACTATGATAAACTGGCTGATACATGAAATTCGCAGGCAGATCTGTTTAGTGCCTGACACACTTGGAATGCATAAATGGGCTTGTCAAGAGAAGACATTCAGAATCTACTAGCTTTGGTTTTTTACTATTTGCTGGAAGTATATCCTCATTTGGTTTGGTGAAAAGACAACTCTTTTGTATTTATACGGAGTCCTAACAATTGTCCTGCATACAGCCATCAGTTTGTGGAGATTGTGGAGCAGATCCAGCTATTGACAGAACATTTTATGAGATTGCCCGATTAAAGTTTGTTTTTTCCTTCCTTAAAGGTAAGTAATTATGGCCATCTTTGATAGCAATAACAATGTGGCACACAATGAGAGAGCACCACAACGTGCAATAGGCTATTGTTGGATACGGTGGACACTCTGGTACATAATCTATACATGCATCATGTTCATTGTTATTCTACTTTCACTCACCGTACGTACTGTCTATTACGTAGATCCAAACAAGGCAGTAGTTCCTGTGTATCATCCTATGCAGCAGGAGGGCACAGATGTGCAATTGTAAGACCACCAAGGCCTTATGTGATTCCTACTTAAGGGGTGCATATGAAATTGCCTAATCCTGTGACAAATAGGTCTAAGCTTCCCTTAGGGGGGAGGTCAGCATTGCAAGTCTTTCATGATTCTTGGTTACCTTCGTATTATGCCAATAGGAAGAGACCGTATGTGGCTAGTCCTACACCAGTAGCACATGTAAAGACACCTATTACACAGACACATGTCTTTATGATCCCCCAGTAAAAAAGTATTATGCAAACATACTTCATAACATGATTAAATGAGTTTATGAGGCAAGAAGGAGACCTAAGAGAAGTACAAGGGAAGATGATCTGACTTAAATGATTATCTAGACAGCACAGCACATTTGGGAAATAACATATGGTATCAGCATAACGCCCTTAGAGCCACACTTAATAGCTCCAGGAAAGAACATATCTCTGATACTGGAAGGAAGCACAAGTGGATATCTACACATGAGAAAATCAAACTAAAAACAGCAGCCCTTATCCATAAATGCCTAACCAATAAAGCACCACAATATCTAATAGAGAGATTTTCTAGAAAATCATCTACGAGACCTACGAGACTAGTGAATTCCAACTGCTTACAGGTGCCTCGCTTTAAACTATCCACCACTGGGGGCACCAGCTTCCCAGTCAAAGCAGCTCAACTGTGGAACTCACTAACTGCCACACTTAGAATGGACTAAACCTTCACTAAATGTTGGCAAAATCTGATTATATGGCTCCTAGATAATGAGGTTAAATGAAACCTGCTGAATCTGACGATTCCTGAAAATAGCTGTACACCTGTAAATAACTGTATATCTTCCTTTTATATAGACTATCCATATTTCTTTGCTACTGTTTACTGTTTGTACATATGATGAATTACTGTTAGATTAGTTGTTTTTCTGATACTTCTGTAACTAATGTAACCTGTGTACCAAGCTGTATGAGTTCTTACTGCTTACGCCCTGATACCCTCGGGTCTGGCGCACCTAATACATTTTAAACAAACAAACAAGCACATTAAAGAGCTAGGAAGGTGACCCTCAGAGGAGGAATGCTGTGTATGTGCACTCTTGCCTGTTTTATAGTATGGGGAAGTCTTAGATATTAATAGCCATTGAAACAGATGTCAGACAGCACATTGTCTATCTCATATGGCACTCTGCCAAACAAGAGGTCAGTTCATGGGCCGAACAGCCTATTTAGCATGGGCAACAGAATGGACAGATCCTGATAAAGATGATTATGTGCAAGATACAAAGACAAGAGCAAGAGCCCACGCTAAATATCACGTGATAAGATACAACAGCCTGGAGTGAAAGGGGCTGGAATCAGATGGAAAGTGAACAAAAGACTTGAGTGTCCAGGAAAATCTGCAGAAGAGATTTGAAGATGGAGAAAAAGATGTCAAATGCAGATTTGGGGATCAGTGCTTTCTCCAGATGTATGGGAAGAAGGACTGGTCATCTGCAGAGCGTGGGTAGTGATGTGACGTAACAAACCGACCATTGTAGAGAATGTATGCATAACTCTTTGGCCGAGACTTGCTAAACTACTGACATGGGTCAAAGACAAAGGGGGGCCCTTACAGATAGTGCCCCTGCATAGTGCAAAGCTATGTTTCAGAAATAATAGCACAGGAAAACCTGGAGGAAACAAGAATTGTGGTTGAATCTTTGACTTGCTAGGAATGAGCATTGGCACAGCAGTGAAAATAGATCACTACTGGGCTTGTGGATCCATAGCTAATATGAAGCTGCCCAAGGATTGGGGAGGACTATGTTCTATAGTGAATGTTCATGTTCCAGCATTGGTGATTCCAAAACGTGACCTGGATACTGGCAAATTTCTTAAAGCAGATGCTCACCTAAGGAAAAAGAGATCTGCTAAACTCCTGAATCAAATGAAGGGAGATAACTATTTCTCAGCCAAGTCAACAGAGGCCTTTGATTCCATCCCATATTAACATAGATCGTTTAGTAAGACTTCATCGATATTTTTGATAATCTTCATACCAAGGGTCCAGACAGATTAAAAAAACTAAGTGGTCACAAATAACCAGATGCGAATTGTTGGAGACGATCAACACTACCATTAAGGGATTCAATGCTTTCAAAGAAGAGCTGAGAGCCATACGACTGATGACACTTCAGAACAGACATGTCCTGGACATGAAAACAGCTATGGATGGAGGTGTTTGTGCCAAAATTGGAGAATCATGTTGCACGTTCATACCTTCTCATGATGACGAGAATGGCACCTTGACAGAGGCCATATCAATGCTGATGAAGTTACACGTCCAGATGATAGACTCAGTTGAAGACATTGCTGGCCATCCAACACCCCTTCGTGATATACAGGATCATAGAGGGCGTGCCAATCTTAAAAAATTACTTTTCTTTGAATGTGGGAAGTGTAGAACACAGCACGAGTGCACTGCAATTACCTCCTGAAGATGGCAGATTGCCAGTAAATCTCTCCAATAGCAAACTGTCTGTCCCAAGCCCACAACCCGATCAGCTAGGAAGTAATGTTGTATATGCTAAACTCTTGCTGCCCCCCATTGGTAATAGCTCTGTGACGGGAGGCACTTCCATGGCTGGGGCCCCTGAAACATCAAATAAAGTTGGTGCTCCTGATAGAATAGCTGCAAGTGTGACTGAAAACATCATTCCACTTTCAGCTGACCAATCAGAAGCAGTGTCTGCCACTTGCGATGATTCACAACCAACTCTGAACATTATAGGTTGGGGAAGCAATGCAAATATCCTGGGCAATGCCCGGCTAAACCACCCCTTTATATTAGAATGAATTAAACAAATTCCCTCATTACGAATCCTAAACCCGTGAGATTTCAAATGGACATCTCTAGCCCGGCATAACAACAATAGGATGATTTGACAGGTTAACTCCGTAATCATACTAAAATTCTTTTTGACCCATAGATCTGACTTTATCAACTTAGGGCTATCTTTACAACTTTTTAAAACGGAAGAGGAAGCTAACGACTTCTTGTTGTATCAGGACGTTCAAAAGGGTATAGAGGAAAGGCAAACCATGGTGGGTAATAGTGAACAAACTGCAGGTGAGGATAATATTTCTCAATTTCTGTCATTAGCAGGCACCATTAAAGACTGGTCATGGGTTGAACCACTAATTAAATCTATTTTTGTACCTAAACCAGCAGTAAACTCAACAGAGCATGAGCAGTGCAATACATTCTCTATTCCTGGAATCCATGTGGATTCAATAACTTGAAAACGTGGTTTACCTCTCTTCAACCCGGAAATTTGCCTGATGTTATCTTACTTCAAGAAACCATGAAGGTGGACCAACTACACATGGAGTGTTTGACGACTTATTGTTCTTTGGCTTCTATGGCGACAGGTGGGCGACGGTCTGGCAGTCTAGCGATTGCCATTAACAATGCAATGAATTCTGAATCCAGACTTATATTTTGTTCAGAGCATCTTCTAGCTGTGGAGCATTGTACAGCAGAAAGGGATAAAAAATCATATCTGTTGTTGTGTCTCTATTGGAATCCTCTCAAAATCTCTCATGAAGTCATCTTTAATGAATTGGACATAATCTTGGAAAATGCCTCTATACAAAATGTAAATTATGAGACAATTGTTGGGGGTGATTTAAACTCAAGTTGCTTAGGGAATTAACAAGTGGTTTCTTCAAGGCAATTTATCGCAGAGGAGTATGTGCTGGGAAATGCAGTCGCTCCAAAGCCACAAGAAGTAACTCTATGGGCATCACTACCTTCCCCATCAGGTCCTGCCTCCACAACAAATCTGTGGGTGAGAGTGTACACCCCCTCTTCGTCCCAAAACTCCTTTTCCTCCAGTGGTGCTTTTCCCTGCAGTTCAACAATTTGTAACAGGGGGACTTCAGTATATGGACCGACAACTGTGCCTGTTGGGACATCATTTCAATTTTTGGGATATCTGGGAGTGGCAAATGAGCTGCAGACTTTGCTGATCAGTCCACGGCATTGTTACCAAGTGCTACAAAATCAGAATTGCTGGTATGCACAGCACATTTAACAACCCCTACCTCCATAGGCAATGTTAACCCATCAATTAATCATGAAAGCATTGCAGCATGCTAGATAGGGGTCCGTCAGATCTTCTAAACCCTCTTCTCTGCCATCTAGATAACCCAGAATGTATTGTTGTGGTAACATATGCTGAGTCGGAGTCGATACTGACTGCCTTCCTCTTACTCATTTCCAGCGCCTCAATAAGCGCCACCAACTTGGCTGTTTGTACAGGGTAATGTGATAGCAATCGCTTCTTGACCTCCACCCGGTACTCTCCTGCATGTCTCTCACCAGTGCCCTGAGCAATCATTGATGATCCATCAACAAAAAGGGTTCCTCCTGTCTCCAAATCATCTTCTTTAACACTTGTACTTTTTCCCTCATCTCCCTCAAAGGTTACACAATCATGAACATCATCACCAGGCTGCAATGGGTAAGCCAAAAAAATCACTGGGTTTATTATGTGACAGCTCACTGGTCGTACGGAAGCATTTGACAAAATAACCTCACACCCAGAAACTCTCGGATTAGTCAAAGTTGATTTTGATTACTCCAAAATTGCAAAAACTGCATGCTGCACGTACATTGTCACCGAGCAGCCCATAGTAATGGCTGAGGACTTTTATATTGCAAAGGCTGCTGCACAGGAGATTACTCACATGGAAACTGACCCTGTATAACTAAGTCTAACAACCCCCTATAATGGGCAAAGTGACCTAATTATGTTTTCTGTGTTAAGACTGCTGTCATAACCTTCCCATCTGTATTCGAAAAAAGAAAAAAATGGCTTTTGGTAATCTGGAGTCACTAAAACTGGAGCATTAATTATCGCAGTCTTGAGCTCCTGAAAACAAGTTCTCATTTCATCTGACCATTCGATCTGACTCTTCTTTTTCTGTGCTTCCATTGAGAGCTTGCAGCCAGGGTCTTGTGTAACTAGAGTAGTCGAACATCCAAGACCTACAATAGTTACATAGCCCTAAAACTGTTGCATCTGTTTTACTGTTGCTCCTTGAAGCATGTTCTGTGGGGCATAACCCATCCACCCTCTTGGAGCTAGCCAATTCTGTTGCATGCCTCCTCTACCTCTGCATGTTGAGGCTATGTGTCACATTCTTCCACAATTCCTTCCATTAAATCCTCCTCTTCCCTGAGAGTGTTAAAATCCAACTAGTCCTACACCTCTAAGCCCATTCCCTCTTCCTCATGGCTAAATATTGTACCCACTCTGGACAGTGGGATATCCTACATCATTTTGCTGTACTGACTGCATCACCTGTGTCACCCCTCCTTCATTACTTGTCAATACCGCTCCCTCAATGGCTATTTTGGTTACCTTCTTCTGTACTAACTTTGCTTCCTCCTGCTTTCTGTTCTCAGCTATTTTCTTATTTTTCTCCTGCATTAATCGGCAGTGATGCACGATTGTCAATTGTATTTCTGGCCATGGCTTGTATTCCATTTCCCACCTGTTTTTTAAACTCCCATATGGCAGTTCCTGAGACAAAATGTGGTAAAATAATGCTACCGTTTTATCCCACGGTTCACAAGTCTTGTGCCGCCATTTGTCTTGAATATCTTGAATATAACAGTATCTTCATTACTCTCCCATTTTCCTAGTCATAATCACACCCATATCTGATGTATCAGGGTATTGTACTCGCCATACGTCTGCTCTGCAATTATTAAACAGTCTTCCATCGTGTGTCATGTTTTGGGCAGTCACACCTGCGTATCCTGCTCACTTACAAATATCGTCAGCTCTCTCTCCCCTATGATAGCTGCTAGCAGCACTTTTACATCACCTATAGCTAACCTCATTCCTGACGTCATCCTTTGCAACTCACAAATCCATTTTCCCACACCGGAAGTTAAACTCTGCAATTTACACCTGAGATTGTCTTAATCCATCTGTGGCCATGGTGTATATTGTTGTCATCCTCCCCCGTCTCTAATAATGGGAATTGTGAAAATCCTGATTTCTAATCATATTTATCTACACTTCAAAACAGAACTATCCTCACCCAATTTTTTTCTTTCCTGGTATTGGTCTCAACCTTGTTAGGGAGTTCTCTCAGGTATGCCGGAGCGATGCTGGTGGTCTGTTGAATCGGAGTGCCTAACTCCATCCCCAGAATAAATGGAGCACTTAGCTAGATGGTAAGAACACACTGCAGTTTACTGCAAATAAAACCAACAGGGATCGATGCAAGAACTCAGAAAGATTCCAGCATTTCACACAGTAAATGGCGCGCAGGCCAGTTTTTTCCTAGAAACATGTTATTACCCCGTCATCACTTGGGCCTTTCTCCAAAAACCTAACAGAAATTGGGTGCTGAGGACACTACTATCGATAGGGGTACATATATATGTTATTCTATTGGCTCGTACATGTCAGGTGGCTGGTCTGTCCCTGCCCAAAAATCTAACTTTCTACATTGTTGCAGAGTAGTGAGGTTACCATTGGCTCCTGTCTCCCGCTATCCACTCCTAGGATACTACGATGTGAATGGCTAGAGCTGACGTCCCCAGGTCTGGGACCAGAAAGAGTTCTCAGGTAACAATGCACCATTTCAAGTTGATGTGAATGATTATGTATCTGTATAGTAACTTGTGTATACCACCTTTGCTTATGAGATCATGTCCCGCTCGTCGCAACACTTGTTGCACACTTGCTGCTAACTTGTTGCAGCCTACATCTGGCTGCCTAGGATCGACTCCTCTTTCCCACCATGATCACTGTCCGTTGTCTGCTTCAGCTGTATCACATGTCTAGGGATCACAGAATCGAGCTCTACATTGTGAGAATGTATTTGTACTTTCTGCAGCTGTCCTCTTGTCGCGGGAGGATTGCAATGCATCTCCATACCTCTTGATCTTGGTTGTGGGGCTCATTTTATGTGCCTTGCTCTTCGTCCAGCCTGAATCTGCTTAACTCATCTCCTGTTGTTCTGTGGCCTGATGCCTTATGTGATTTTCCTATAACCATTATAATGCAGTTTCTAGCTTGTCCTATCTATACTATGGTCCTTTATAGGTCACTGTATGTGGTTTGATCAGGCTACATATATACTCCTGTATATCCACACATCTATTTGGCATTAAGCATCAGTAAGCGTGCTCAGGATCTCTTGCTTCTTGCGGTTCTGCATTACTCTGTTTGGCTAATGACAAATTAATAAAGCAATGTCAGTATGTATATGTATCTGTCGTCTATCTATGGAACTGTAGGCTTGTGTTCTTCATGCATTTGAGTGTGTGTTTGTGTCATGCAGTGCGGATTGCATGTGTGATTCATGTCTAACTGTGCTATGTCGCGGTGTCTCTAATGACATCAGCATCATGGCTACTTGGTGCTTAGTCCAGGCTGTCCTTATAGGTGTCTCTAACCCTGGTCTCTGGCACTTCTCTGATGCATGGATAGATTTGTACCGCACCTGGTCTGTATGGCTGGCTGAGTGGGTACCTCTTAGTGTACTTATCGATCATTGGTGAATTTGGGATTCCTCTGAAATAGAATGGGTGATTGCAGCTATCCTGGACTTCCGTCTTGTCATGAAATTTGTGGGAAGGTGGTGGGCCCATGATCCGGACTCCCTCTTCAGTCCCCCCTCTGGTCGACCTGTCGAACATATCCTTATATGTCAAACCTTTAGCTCTTGGCTGCCATACCTTCATAAATCCTCTGAGGTGTCTGTAATAGTTAACATGATCATCGAATGTCCATTCCATTTTACTGCAAACTCCTTCCAGGTTGCACCAAACCAATTTCCTTTCGTAATACTTCACATCAAATGGGTTATCCACTGTTAGGCAGAATTGCAGGCAGTGCCCTCTGGGAACACCACACACAATTAAAACTAAAGGTGTAAGCAAAAACCAACCTTTGGTCTAAGTCTGTACCACACACTTTTGGTAGCGAGCTTAGTAGCCAGGCTTATCTCAAGAGGAAATGTGAGCAGTAGAAGAGGTTACACAGAAGTATCAAAATCACAGTGGTTCAAGTAGACACTTACACTCAAGGTTTCTTGGTAAAAAAATACTTTTACACAATCATTTAGAAAACTTTCACTAGTACAAATCAACTCAATATTGAACAACAATATACTACAGTAACAAACTCTAAGTTATAATGACAGTTTGCACTCCCCTGAAAAAGGAGCCAAATAGCACTTCAGTACTTTTCAATGGGAATAAAAAGCATAGGTTTGTACAAAGGGTTAGAAAACAATTATTTCAGACAATGCAAAGGTTCAATGTGCCAGGAGGGTCAGTTCAATTCAATAGGCCAGGCCAAAGTCAATAATCTAGTGTTCTTGGATAGGACAGCTCAAATGTGGTACAAATGGAGAACTTTTTGTAAAGGTTTTTAGAAGTAGTTCAGACGATAAAGCAAGATATGTCGGGTCACAAGCTGATTAGGCCTGCGAGTTGTGAAAGTTTCACAAACTTCCCCCGCAAGAGTTGGGATCTTGCAACCATATCATATGATATGAAAGGATATGGCATTTATAACGCACCTAAGCACAAGTGCTTCAAGGCGCAACGAGGCAAGGGGGGGAGAACAAAGGGAGGAGAGACAACAATCCTACTAGGCCAGGTGTCATTCAGGTCGCGCAAGTGCATGGGAAGAGGGGGGACAGTGCCATACAAGAAGATAACACTAGGTAAGTAGCGGCCAGCAAGAGGCAAGTGCAAGGGTAAGTGTGGACATCAGGTGTCAGGGGCTGGTAGGGGGACTGTAGGGATACAGAGACAGTCCCCAATTGTGGGGTTGCAAGAGGGGCAGTGCAGGTGTGAGACACTGGCAGGGGAGGGACCTGGGCCAGAGATCAGAGGGTATCAAGGTAGCTAGTGTAGTTCAGGTTTCAGCCAGGAGGTCAGCAGAGGAGAGGGGGAGAAAAGGCAGAAGCAAAGAAAAAGGTTTTTAGGTGCTTCCGGAACCAGAGATGGTCCTTCTCAAGTTTAGGGGGGGAGGGAGGCTGTTCCAGAGGGAGGCACCAGCCAAAGAAAGAGATCTACCACAAACTTGTTGCTTGGAGCAGCGGCTGACCCTGATGGAGTTGGAGGCGGATGAGCAAAGAGCTCTAGAAGAAGGAAGAGAGAGTTGAAGGTATTGAGCACCCAGGCCCCAGAAGGCCTTTTGGTTGATGCAGAGAGTTTTGAACTTAATCCTTGCAGCCACTGAGAGCCAGTGCAGAGATTTCAGCCCTGGAGAGATACGATCCCTGGGCTTGAGGCCAAGGACAAGTCTTGCAGTCCTGTTTTGGATAAGTTGCAGAGGGCGGAGAGTAGAAGCAGGCAGATTTAGAAAGAGACTGTTGCAATAGTCCAGCCTAGAGAGAACCAGAGCTCTAGAGACAGTGAGCTTCTGGGGGAAGGAGAGGAAAGGAAGACTACCTCTGAGGCGGTGCAGCTGTTAGTGTGACAGTACCTTAAAGTGGAGCAAAAACATGCAGCTAAAGATATTGGTTCCTGGCAGGTCCTGCAGGTCTAGCTGTTCCCGAGACTTAATCGTGGGGACAAGAGGGAGGACATCGGGGGACTCCTGCACTGCACAGGATCGTCATCGGAGCAAACAAAATGGCATCACTTCAGCTGAAATAGCTGTGGCTTCCAAACACAAACTGGTGTCCTTCCCCCTGGTTAACCTTAACCAGCTGCGAGAATGGTATCCAGGTGTTTGCAGAATTGATTGGTCCCACCAACTCACAGGAAGAAGCCGTCCTTGAAGGAGCTTCTCTGTCGATTGGAGATCTGGAAATTCAGGGTTGCAGAAGGGCTTCACCGGGCAAACCAACGGTCCAGTGGTTGCAGCAGCCGTCCTCTTCCAGCTCATCTTCGGTTCTATCGTTCCAGTGGTCGACTCTGCCTTCCAGTCCTGGAGACTCGCCTTTTAAACAGTTTTCTCCCTTTCATTCGAGCCAAATTGCTATCACTCACCCAGCAAGGTGGCTGTCCTTGCCGGACAGTCAGCCAGCCAATCACCCCAGAGTGCATTTGGGTCTCCTAGGAGACTAAGCACAGAGCATTTCAGGCACCTCCCTCACTTCCTGCCCACCCCAGACACTCAGACGCCATGGGCGGACTTCAATCCTGAAGCCTGCCAAAGACTCACAAACAAAGGGACCAAACCTGATTTGAAAAACATGGCGACCCTGATTTTCAGCTACCGGTGTTCGCAGTTGGGAAAAATCATGGTACTTTGTTATAAAACCACTGCCACCAGTCATTTCAATGGAAAAGGGTAGCTTTTGACAGATACAATAGTATTTAGACGTAGGGGATACAACGTAACCCCTCCAGCACTCTATAGGAAGATAGTTTGGTCTGGGTCTACGAATTTAAGAAGATTAGTAAAGTCAATTTAACTTTGCATTCTCTAACAGTAGTTCATCTCAGGCAAGGTATGTAAACCTTGGGGAGTCCAAGGGACACACCTGTGCCACTGCACTAAAGGTGCTGTGTGACACAACAATAAAAAGAGGATACCTATGGGGTTATCTAAAACTCCATAACCAAAGAACACAAGAGTAAAACACATTGAAAATGATAAGTTCAAAGTCCCAAAATATAGCAAAAGAGCTGTAGGGCTCTAAGGTAGAGAGAATTTAGCACTTGGATGAGAATTCTCCCTAACATCCACTTCATTGCTCTGAGTGGGAACAATTTGCATGTTACTTTTCTCTGTCTTAGTTTGTCTCTTTCCGCTATCATTTGGTCCTTTGCTCCTCCAAAGTTCACATCCATCAATACCTTCATTCCACTTGTTTCCTCTGCAGTCTTCTGGCATTTCAGAACACATATCTTTACTCCACCCATCTACGCCCCTGCCAGTATCATTGCATCCATTATCACCTTTTGTCCATCTGGCAGCCATGACGGCATCCATTACCATAAGTACACTATGCAGCTCTGGTCCTTTCCAGTCCCCTTATTCCTGCTTATTCCTCCATTTTGGCATACATCTTGGATAGCTGATCTACCTCCTCTGTCAGAGTGCTGTTGTCTTCGTCGTTGGCAGGTATGAATGTGCAACATGAACTCCCAATAATTTAGCAATCTCCTCCTTCCATTTCTGTAAGCAGATCCAGAACGTATCTATTCTAGAAGGCCACCAACCGTACTGCTCAGCGCTCTTCTTTGATCGAGTTGAACCCTTTCACTGTGGAGTTGATTGACACCACTAGCTCCCAATGGGTAAAGTTCAGCCACTTCGCATTCATGTATGCCTGCACGGATGGGATAACTTACAGTAAGAACATTTGTGTCCTGCAGAACATTCTATGCTCTGCTGGCACATCCTCCAGTGCTGTTTCTAATGCTTCAGAGAAACAATTATCACCTCTTTTTACTCTGTTCAGTTCTTCTTGCTTTTCGCTCTTGCTTGTGGGCTCCTCTTCCCCAGATCTTTTCATCCTTTTGTTATAGTCCATCTCCAGGAACTCATTGAGTTTCACATCTTTCCATGGAACTACCAATGACGGCTTGTTGATGTGTACCAACTAGCAAACTCCTCCCCATCTGGGTGGCAGCTTCTCGTATGCCTTTGATCCACATTCCCAGTAGAGATCCATTAGAACTGCAGTGCCTATGTTCATTGCTACATGCTTTTCTATGTTTCTGCACCCTGTGTATTCTCCTACTTCCACTTCACCATCATTATGGTAGCACAGTGCAGGTGTCATCAATGGTATTATTGGCATGGGTCAAGCTTTATTTTCCTCCCATGACAGCAGTTTTGCAGTTGCATCCTACTTCTTCAGGCCCTTGTCATTCCCCTCTTTAACCTTGTTCACTGGCGATTGCGCTAGGGTGAGGGCCTTGCTGCCCTCCACTCCTTCTTTGCATTTGTCCTCTGTGTATACCTGACCATAAATTAATATCTGTGGTCCCTCCAGACATCCAAGCTCTCCCCCTGTCACTTTTATCCTTGTCCATGGGCATGGCAATTCCTTCAATGTTATAGTCTTATTGGGTTAGTATTTTGAGAACTCCTTAAGCCTGTGTACTAAATAATCATTTACTGCGAATACGAACACTTCTTCCCACACTGCCCTTACTGATGGGTCTCTTAGTGTGGTAAGAATAGGAGGATTGCTGTGTTCAGTTCAAGTTGCGGGTATGATTGGGCCAAATATTGTACAAAAGCATGGTACTACACTCTGGGAGTTTGGGCTCAGAAATTAGTGGGTTTTCTCACTTGTTGAAGAAATTGGTTTGAGAACGTTCAGGGTGGTGTTCAACAGGCAACATGAACAATCATCAAATAATGCATCAGCTTTCTCGTTGATTGTGTGTGAAAGTAAAATAACAAACCATCAGTGTATCCTCACTCCAAGTCAATCAGCAGTCCATGCTTTAACTCTGCTGCCCGTGAGTGAGTGAGTAACCATTGGGTGTCCTCTACTCGGTGGTGTAAGTTCAGAATTTGCTTGTAGCTCACCTAGGTGCTGAACATTGACCCTGTTGACCTTGTTGCTAGTTGAGGTTGCTGATTTGTAGGGCTTGATGTCTGAGAGGTGGTTCCAGACTGACTTCCCCTCGAGCTTGACAGCACTGTCGCCCACCTTTTCTACAATGTGAGGTGCTGTGACCCTTGGTGCATTCCAGCATCTGATGAAAATCCTCAGTAACACAATGCCCCCCACATTTACTGGGTTGTTAAATCCGGGATCTTTTGGTGCGCTGTCGAAGTTGCTCTCTTCGCTGTCTTCTGGACCTCCCCGGTGTCGCTGTATCTCGCGAGAAATACAAGAGGCACTATCAATCAAGGAAGTAAGGTATTAATGCATTTCTTGTCCTAACACATCTGCACTATTCTCACAGTCTTTCAGTGCCCTAGTGGGAGGAGCAAGTGGTAGTTGCATGCGCCGCCCAGTCACCACCTCATGGGGTGTTAAATGGTGGTCGGACTCAGGCTTATTGCGCAATGCGCACAATGCAAGATGCAAGCAGTGGAACAAACTTTTTTTGGTGCTCTGTTGTGTTTTAACTATGGTCTCCTTCAGGATGCCATTCAGGCGTTCAAACACCCCATTTGATTGTGGATGGTATGCACAGGCCAACTTGTGCTGAAAGCCCAGTAGCCTGGTGATGTGCTGGAAGATCTCATTGGCGAAGTGAGGGCCATTGTCAAACCGTAGGACCTCACACATGCCCGGTCTTGGGAATATCTCTCTGATCAGAAATCTAGCCACTCTAAGGGCATCAGAATGCCAACAGGGGTCTGCCTCAGTCCACCTGGAGAATGGGCACACAACCACTATCATGTAGCGCTATCCTTGGCAAACTTGGATCATGTCTACATAATACACATGTAAATGCCGGGAATGGGCGTACTGGTATATGAATGGCTCCTCTCACAACTCTCAGGGTATGTCCTGCTGTAAACTGCTTGCATGTCAAACATTTACTCCAAAATTCAGCCACGTGTTCTGCCAAATTAGGACAGAACCATGTTTCTACAATGCGGCTAGCAATGACCTCTTTTCCCATGTGTGCTGGATAGTGCAATTATGTCAATGCAGTGTTCAACAATGCTAGTGGCATGACCACTTTCCCTGTGTTTTCTGCTACCATACAGCATCTATTGGAGATACTGTACATCCATTTTTTGTCCATAGTTCCTTCTCTTCCATGGGTGCAGCTCCCTGCACCTCCATAATCTGTGTTTCCGGTAGCACATTGGACCCTTCTTTCAGTACCATTGTCCGTGCACTACGAATGCTTACTGCTGCGTTCATTTCTAGTAGTTCCAAAACATGCTGCATCGTTTTCCTCTAGGTCTGCTGCTTCATTTCCCCTTGAGATAGTGTCTTCTCCTCCTGTGTGCGCCTGGCACTTCGCTATTGCTACCTGTGCTGGGTAGTCAATTACCTCAATCAGTTTGCCCAACAGAGATGCATGGTGTACTGGTGTTCTGTCTGCCCTCCTAAATTCTCTCCTGATCCATTGTGACGTGACAGCCCTTAATGTACTGTTGATGTCACGTAGGCTGAGTCTGAATATAGTGTCACTTATTCTCCTCTGCTGTGTTGTAGTGCTAGTATCAGGGCCATTAGCTCTGCTGCTTGCACTGAATAATGTGATGGCAGTCATGCACTCGCTACTACCTCACTTGTCCCATGTTCCCTCAACCTTACCGCTGCTGTCCCTGTATGCCTAACCCCATCTGTCTGGTCAATTGTTGAAGACCCGTCAATGCACAGCATGTCTCCCCACAGAAGTGTATCCTCATGTACCATGTGAGTGTCACTGAAATCTCTATGCTCGCTGTGCAGTTATGTGCATAGTCTCCTCCCTGTAAAATGTCTGCTAGAAAAATTGCTGGACTGCCCAATCGGCACCTCACTATCTTCAGTGTGGCGTCTGATAGTATCACCTCATACCCTGATGCTCTCTGTGTTGTCAGTGTGCTCTTTGGCTTCTGCAGTATCGCAAAAGGGCGTGCTCCATGTAAAGCATGGTAGCGTAGCCAATGGTAATTGCTACATACTTTTCCACTGTGATTGTGGCAGCGGCCTAGGCTTGTTCGCACTGATAATGTCCTCTCATAACTGGGCTGAGATTCCCACTGTAGTATGCTATGGATTTGTGTCACAAGCTTGTTCTCTGTGGCAGTGCTGCTTTCATCACCACACCATCAGTGTGTGAGAACAGGACAAATTCCTTTTTGTAGTCTGGGATCCCTAACACTGGAGCTGTGCATCTCTTCCTTCAACACGTTTAATGCCTCAGTCATCTCTGTGGTCCAGGTCAGTGTCTTGTATCCCTTCTGCACTTTCTTCAGGGCGCTCAGTAGAGGCCTTGTGTATGTGCTATAGTCAAAACCCATGCTCTCCAGTAGTTGCAAAACCCTAGGAACTGATGCATTTCTCTCACTGTCGTGGGTTTAGCTGTCTTGCGGCTTGTCTCTGCCCTTTCTTGGGTGATCTGTCGGCCATTTTGAGAGATTGTCTGTGCAATGTATAGCGCCTCCTTCTGACAGTACTGGAGCTTGTCCTTCTCCACCTTGTATCCCCTTTCAGCTAGCATTGTCAACATTTGCATTTCTACACTGATCCTCTGCCTGGCTGCAACTCAAAATGTCATTTAAGTACTGTAGGACTGTGCTCTCTATCTGCATGTTGCACAAATACATCTGTACCACTATGCTGAATATAGAGGGTGGTGTAGAGGATCAGTTACATGCCTCTGCAGGAAATCCCATCCCCTACCTCCTATATGTTGGAATCCTGAGATTGTGCCATGATTAACGCCAGCTGTTGTGACCATACTGTGGCGAGTGTTCGAAGAAGGTACCCACTGAGAAAACCTTATCAAATGTATTCCCGAAAAGATGACAATCTGAGGGAGGAACTCCCTGAAGGAACATGAAAAGGAGCAAAAAGAGGAGCTGTGACATCACAAGAGACGACGTGACACACTGAGAATACTGGCTGAAGAGAATGGATGGATCTAGCGGAAACTGATGATAAAGTAAAGAATCAAGTGAACTTTCATATGCAAAAAGAAGATTGCACATGTGCGATGTGCTACAAAAAATACAAGCCGTTTAATAACTGTACAGATTCTGAAACGCAAGCAGACTAAGTGATCATAGAAGCAGGCTAGATGTAGTGAATAGGCTGCAGGCAAAGCCACCATTATATAGAAGCTGGGCATCAGTGTCATGCATTTAGTAAGCCTGGACCCATAGAGAGAAAAGGACAGAACTGTGTTGCAGCAAGAATAAACTGAGATCTTAGAATAGAATGGCAAGGCTGTCTGGCCTGGTATCAAAGCTGAAGCAGCCACAGTTGGTTATCTATTCTTGAAGGCAGTGAACGTGAGAAGCTGAAACATCCCTTGTTCAAGTGCAAAGAAAGAACACCAAGCGTGCCAAGTTTTATTCATTTAAGACATTTAAATGCTGCAACATGGACACAATCGTGGTCTCCTATCACATGAGCCAAGGATGGAAATAGAGTTGAGCGTGGAGTCCTAGAACAACGATAGTGAGTGCTCACACTCCCTTATATTCCCAGAGACAAGAATACTTTGCATGGCCAAGTTCAAAGACAATCTGCATGGCATGGGTGATGAGAGGTGATGGGCTAATTGGGTGAGGAGGTAAAGTGAAGTACACCTCCTGGCACCTGGGTCTGAGCTTACATGCTGCTAAGTTACGAGCATGCCAACCAATTATAGAGGGCCGTATAATGAAGGGCCTTATGGTTCAAAGACCAATAATATACTGTGTACTTAATACTGTTGAAGATTACATGTTTTAGAGGTAGGCATATGTTGTCCACCTGACAGTAGACAGCCTATCACAATCCTAGTGCCATTACAATGTATTCTTAAATGTTCCCCTTGAACGTATCCCATTAGATTGCTTTGAGATTCTGTGTGTATCTGTATAACAGATCTGTTTAGATGCTTGTTAACAGTCTGTTCTGGGGGCTTTTCGCCCCGTTATTTTGTTTTGGTACAGTTTAACCGTGTGGTCTGTTGTTGGACTAGACGACCAGTGTCTACAGAACTAAGGAGTTGTAACCTTATTTGGCCTAAGAAAATGATTCTCTTGGGACGCCAGTTTTCAGGTAGAGGTATAGTCACATTTTCCTACCTTTTTCTTCCCTTTTTGGTATTGAGGGCTAGGGCTAGGTGTAGTAATACAAACCTGTGACGCCCACATATTGATATGTTTATATTGTCTTTTTGCACCCACAGATTTTGGAATATCTTTTTTGAAAACTAAGAATTTTAAGCGGAAAAGGACTGCCATTTCAGAGCACAAGAGATATGATTGCCCCTGAGGAATGTCCAGTTAACACACAACACTAAGGACAGAAACTTATATAAGTCGGGCTATGACGAGCACAGTGTGGAATAATAACAATTAATTTGGCACTGTTCTCGGTTTTCAGGTTCCAACCTTTGTTTCCTGTGTCTTTTAATTGTTTAAAATTGGTTTTTGATTGCTTTGTATATATTGTATTGTAACATGTGCATATGCTTTTTAAGTGTTTTAGATCTTTTTGTCAGGGTCTTTTTGAGTTCTTTTTGAATATTAGAATATGTGATTTGGAACATCTTTTGAGGACATATACTGATGATTGACGAATGTACAAGATGATGTCATGGTATTACCATTGTGTGCATTTTGGACATTGTTAATGTTTACTAGGTATTAGACTCCTCCTTTGTTTGTAAAATAATTCGATTATATCCCCACTTAGTAGAAGGGGTGAATACCAGATATGTGTGGGGTAATACCCTGTAGAAATTTTTACCCCTTGAACGTATCACAATCCCTCATAGGTTTTTCTTATTTGTCACGTAGTATAACATCACGTCTGATGTATTTTTTGCATATAAGGATGTTTTTATGAGAAATTCACTGAGAGCTCGAACAAATTTCTGTTGATGTCCGTTGTAACTCCCTGTTTTAGATAATTGTTAATAAAACAGCACCTTTCCCATCTTCCTGAGTTGGTTCGATTATTTGGAGTCTGAGTTATTCTGCATCCCCTTCCATTGCATGTACAATACCCAAAGGCCATATGCTCATGTGGTAGCAGTGGCGATGGTTGGAGAAGATCCAAACTAGTTTGTCTACAGATTTTCAGACGATCAGGCATCCTCTGTCATTAGGTGAAGAAGGGTTTTCCTGTGGTGAGCGGCTGATAGAAATAAACCTGCAATAAACCTGCAAGAGGAACTGAGATAGTGGACAGTGTGGGATATTTTTACTGATGCCGACGCTCCCCACTGCACCACTTTGCCAATCGGAAAAGAAACAGCCAAAAATTGCCAAAATTGGATGCGCTAACCCCTGTGCATGCAAAATCTGCAAAACTGCACATGGTTCACCATCACAAAAAGCTGCACACCCCTGCCACACACAGTCAAAGTTGGGGTAAAAACAGAACTCACTGCAGGAGAATGCCAGTGGGTGCTGTTCCATGTAACAAGAAGCAAGGCCACAGAAGTGGGCTAAAAACCAAAAATGCCTTTTAAAATGTGTCATTTTCCAAGTGAACCATTGAAATTAAAAGTGTGCTGAAATCACAGATTCTCCAGGTGGCTCAGAAGAAACCGTCCTCACTGACTGACAGCAGATAAGAAATATATTTCATGAAAAAGGCAACCTAGCAACATTCCGTTCAGTTCCACAGGAAAAATGCAGCTAAAAGTGGCAACATATAACAGTTTCAGATGTGTAGAGAAAACTCCAAGCAAAGGCTGAATACTTATTTCTAGACTGCAATGGTGCTGAGTAGATGTGTATGCTGCAAAGGAAACTCTGATGTAAAAGTGCTTTTTCCATGAAGAAATTGCAAAATTCGCATGTTTAAAAGCGTATTTTTGTGAAGGGCTTAATTCCTTTAATTGTCAAAATCCCCTATAAACTCTTTTAATTTTATATCTTTTAAATGAAAGATTTTAGGTGAATCTTAAAGTAACCCAGTTTGGAGTTAACTGGTTAATTCTGATTGGACATTGCCCAGCCTTGGAAAGATGACACTTCATGTTGACACTCTGCTGCTACCAGGAAGGCTTAATTGATGCTGGAGGTTCTTGCATATTTAGAACAAAGACCTCATTAGACATTCTTCTTTGGCTGAGCCAAGGACAATGGCAGGCTGAGCACTGATCCCTTCTGGTGAGGGGCAGGACACCTCCCTCTACACCCCACCCTCATCAAAGGGATTTGACAGCTGTTGTCTGTTGAAAGGAGAGAAAAAAACTGCTGAAAGAAATCTGTTGTTAAAATGCCTATTTGTGATTAAGATTTGAAAACCTTTAACTTTGCAACATGAATGAGGACAAATCTAAAAATTGGTAGTTGTAAATCTAATTGTATGCTCTTTCTGTGGAGATGTGAGTGAACCCTGTACTACATAAGGATCCAAAGTTACAGGAAAAGAATAATTGTGGCAAAACTATTGATGCTGCAAATATGATATTGTATACTCATGTTCTAGGGGTAATCGTCCAGATATGTATTGAATTAGAAATTGTTAGGCCAAACCGTTATGATTAAAATGGACAAAATTTCACAGAACGACAAAGACAGCTCTCACAGAGATGAGAATTAGACATACGGATAACTCACAAAATATATAATGTATGTGTCTGATTTTATTAGGGGGCATAGTTATAGAAATGTGCATTTGTGCAAAAGTTAAATTTTGGGTCAAATCAATGTGGGAGTTCCTAAATCACATCATAAAGATGACAGCTCTTTTCTGACTTCCAACTAGAACAAGGCAAGTGCCTTTGACCAGTCACAGCCGTGTGGGTGTGGTTTGAAATTCTGCCCCTACCATAAACTTTGTGATGTCACTTGGCATGATAAATATAGGAACTTCACCACACATAGACAAACACTGCTTCCTGACTGCCTCCTGATTTCCGTGCAGCGCTTTGTTCCTGACTTCTTCATCTTGTCCTGATCCAGACTACTTTGCAAAACCCAGGCCCAGCACTTGCTGAACTCTTTTCAGCTAGGCCCAAATCCGGAACCATCCCAAAAGAACTTCAGGAATTAATTCTGATCCAGTCTGGCTTGCTACCATTCATGCTTGCCTACTGAACTCATCATCACACTAATTTACTGTGTCCAGTGAACAGAAGGGCCAATCCAAATCCGGTTTGAGGTGCAGTCTAATTGACCAGAACCGCCCAGCTGACCATCCTGCCAGAGGTGCCCTGCTGCCGGTAGACCCGATCCGGGATGACCAGAACCCTGATGGTTCAATCTTAAATTACATTGGACTGTAAGTATAAACAGGAATCATAGTAACCCATAGCATATATTTGCCTTGTGCTACCCCAATCTCAACCATCCCATCTTTAATTTCAGAACCATAATATTTTCAGAACCATTCTGCGCTGATTTTTCTCATTTGTTTTACAAAACCATAACCCATTAGTGATTTGGATTAAATAAAGTAATTCCCATACAGAACGGAAACCAGAGTATCATACGTGAAGAGTTACAAGCGGCCGTGCGTAACTGTGGAGATTCACGGGTGGCATTCTCTTTTTCATAGTCATTAATATAGTTTAAATAACCCAATCTGTCATTTTTAAAACCAAATTTCTACTTCTCTCTGTTCTCATTTTTTCAAAAAAGCTTCTCACTAAACCTTACATAACTTCTTAAATTTTATAGCTAGAGATCTAATTTCAACTCTCAGTTAAACCCAAGATCTGTTTTTATTAAAAATCACATAGTGCAAAAGTTTTACACGTGTCTTTTCCCATTCATAATGTTTCTTAACTTCCATTCCGATCTAAAGTATGTACTGTTGTTTATCCTGTAGCTCATGTTTGTTAGGACCTGTTTAGTGTTGCTCTCATAAGAAGTTCTATTAATTTAAGGATTTTTGCACATTTATCATTGTTTCACAGAGACATTTTCAACTGTCAGTTTAAAAGTGTCAATTTCCAAAAGCGCTTTTCTCTCTTGATTGGAGAGGGAAGACTATATTCAAACACTGTACTCTGTTCTTCATTCCTAAATACCTGCTACATACTTACATCTGTGTAGAACTGCTCATTTGTGATTTAAGAACTTTGCAGGGGCAATCTTAACTTAAACGCTATCTGTTCACAAACCAAAACTGTCTTTTCCCTGTGTTTTATCTTCTGTGCTGCTTAAAAGTGAATTCAATTGCCTTACTTATTTTCTGATTGTATTGTTCCCACATTGGTGATTGCTGCCCCATATAAATATGGGGCAGCAATCACCAATGTGGGAACAATACAATCAGAAAATAAGTAAAGCAATTGTTTATATATATATATAAATATATATATATATATATATATATATATATATATATATATATATATATATATTAAAAATTGTGTTGATTTGAGTTTTAAATAATAAATTAATATTTACCTTTACAAACTAGCCTGATTCCTATTCCACTGTGACCTTGGGGGTATTTTGAGACGGGTGTGATATGAGTGGTACATCACTCAGAATATTGAACCTATAGACACAATAAATAAGTATTTTGTCTGTGCTTTACATGCTAGGCGAGACCCCGTTGTATTGCATGATTGAAATCCTTAACAGCAGGTCTCCCTTTGACAAAATCCCTGCCCAGTTTCCACGGGCGCTCTGTGGATGGAAGGCAAAGTGGTCAGACTGGAGGAGTCGATACTGACGGTTTCAAGTTGATTAACGAACAAAAGGTGAGTAGACTAAGGGGATAGCAAATGAAGGGGATGGGATTGTGGACATTTTTAAGTAACAGGAAATATTGTGTGAAGAAAAGGTAGCTCCTAGAGTTCTGGCTCAGGGAGTTTCAGAAGAAGACGTTTCAAATGCCAACAGAGGTAGAGCAGAAACATATAACGCATACACAGGTTTACATAAGGTGACGTCTTAAACCCTGTATAGGATACAAAGTAAAGGCGAGAGAGAAAAAGGTGATCATGGTGTTTATAACAGTGTAATGTCGACTAGTCTATGTTGTTTGTTGAGTAAAAATATCAAAGAGCGATAGTTGTGAAGTAATTGAAAAAGTTGAGGAGTAATAGTGATTGAGCATAGCAAAGTGATTGGTACCAATCAAAAGGTAGAGATAGCTAATTAGGAAATTAGAGGCTTGAGAGGTGATTGATGGTGCATGCTCATGTTTGTTGTTTTAAAGGCATTGAAAAAGTGGCGATTTAAGCAAAAGTATAAAGGTTATTTCATAAGTCTGGTAAGTATTGACAGTCAATTGAGACTTGTCATTATGAGAGATTCTCTGCTGATGCACTTAAGTAAAACGTTGCCAAAGCATATTCCCAAGCTCAAACAGGATAGTGTGGAATGGGTGAAAGGCATGGCAGATAAAATGCTCATACCATGGCCACAAGGGGAATCATTGTCAAAGGCAGTATTGCATACACAGTGAAGAAGTTAGAGAAATGATTAGTGATTTTAGAGCGCTGGAAAATGTACCAGGAAGAAAGTGTAGACCCTCCACTGGAGGAGTGGATTCTTAGTCAGCGAAAGGAGAAAGGTGTTGAGCCTTCAGCTCCCCTTACCTCACCTGAAGAGGCACTAGCACAGAAGAAATAGGATTTGTACCTTTTAAAGGAGTTGAAAAGCGACAACGGGATGTAGTAATACGATATACAAATCCCCAGCTTACAATAGCGATGACAGTCCATAGGAGAATAAAAGAAAAGAAGATATCTATAAGATCATACAAAACAAAGAAGAAAGGAGTGAATTGTTGAATCTGTTGACAGAAATAGACAGGGAGATTAAGAGATGGAAAGGAGAGAAGGATAAAGCTGACGAGATAGCACTTGTGCAGAACAAATGGATAGAAGGACAGATATTTCTTAAAATAGATGGGAAAAGCATCGATGAAGATAGGCAAAGAGAAGATACGAACAAAGAAGAAAGAAAAGAAAGAACGAGAGAAGAGATTGAAAGAAGACAAGCAGAAAAGTAAGAGCAGGGAGCAACGAGAACAGCTATATCAGGAGGAGCATTAGAAAAAAGAAGAACATGCAGAAGGACAAAGAAAGTATGACAATAGACAGAGTGATAGAAGATAGGGATAGAAGAGAAGGAAGAAAGAAGAGGAGGAAGCAGAAAGACTAAGGGACAAACGATTAGAGAGATGAAGGGAAGAAGAGGAAAGAAGGGAAGGTGTAAGGAGAGAAGAATCAATGCAAGAACAAGAAAGAATTAGAAGGGATGGGAGAAAGCGAAGATAACTAGATGAAGAAATAAAACAAAGAAGAAGACAGTAGGGTTTTGATACCAGTCTCATTCGTAAGGAACCAGTAGGGCGAAGTCCAGAAATATGATGGGACAGAATACTAGATATTCCTCTGATGAAGGAAGCAATGCCAACGGCATCTAGAGTAGTATTGGAAGAAGAAAGCTTTGATGCGATGATCATCGGAGAAAAGATTGATAAGGCTTATCAAGAATTAAAGGTAGGTAGCAGGCATGGAATTCGAGGGAAGAGGGATCAATGGGGAAGAGGGATCAATGATTAGCATTTCAATCACGAAGCGAAGAAGACATTCTGTTCAGTCACAAATGTAGAGCATTGTCCTTAAGCAGGCTGAACCTAAGCAAAGATGAGGAAGATAATAGTCAGTCTAGTTGGGGACAAGATATGTCAGATGAGGAAAGAGAATCCAGTCTCGGGGTAGAAGGAGGGAGCACGTGCACCCCTGAAGGAAGCCTGCAAATGGATAAAGAAGTAAGATGGTCAGATATGGAACAACCTAAGGATAGGACTCCAGATCCCATAGCATATCCAGAGCGTTCCTGAGGACGATTGTGAGTGAGAAGGGAGAATCGCCACCATATGTGAGCATGTTAAGGTCATTACCGGCAAGGAGACAGACAGGGACGATCCTCCCTGCCATGGATAGACTAATGGTAGGGTCTGACTGTGGGGCAGGATTTACACAGTTTCCCTTATTTGGAAAAAGGGGAGCAAGACCACAGTATATTCCATGGCCGCAGATGGACAAGGATAATTTAAGGTGCAAGCTCCTGAGTTTGACTTCAGGCACTGGGAAATGGATATATGAATTAGAAAAAATGGCAGGAGGAAACACGCTGGCCATATGGGACATAAAAGGTCTCCTGGCAGTTATTCTTGGGGAAAGGGCTGATGACATATGGAGGACAGCAGGATATTCAATGATGACAGCACAAAACACAGCGCAAGACAGGGCGCTGTTTAATAATTGTAGAGCAGGTGGTTGGAGGTCTCTCAGGGTACAGTACTCCGATACATCAGATATGGGTGCAATTATGATTCGTAAGATGAAGGAAGATGAATACACTATTGCTCACATTCAGGATATTCTGGACAACTGGCAACTTGAAACTTGTGAGCCATGGGAAAAGAGAGTGGCATTATTTTACCACATGTTATGCCAGGGATTGCCTGAGCCAGTACAAAGGAAGATGAAAATACAAGTGGGGATGGAAGCGAAGCCTTGGGTTGAGATACAGTTGACAATAGTACACTGTTTCCGGTTATTACAATAGAAAAATAAGAAGAAAGATGAGACTAGGAAAATTGAGGAAGCCAAGTGAGTTCAGAATATTTTTTCTAAATTTGCCATAGAAGGGGCGGTATTGACAAGTGGATAAGGATTGGGAATGCCGGAAGCAGTGGGTGCATCGCAGGCAAGTAATCAGCGCCCAACGGATCCTGGTGGATCGGGGTTCATGCCTCGAGGCAGTGGTATGGGCTATAGAGGAAGATGAGGTGGATTCCAAAATAATCAAGGTGGGTTTCAAAATACACAGACTGAGAATCAGAGTACCCCAGTATGTTGGACTTGTGGGACGACAGGGCATATTGCACACGTATGTGAAAGCCAAAGGAATGTACAAAATAGGAATTTTTCAAGAGAGGGGACAGCTTATCCTCCACCAGATAGTACACAAACTAGAGAAGGGTTCGCCCAAATGACACATTTAATCAGACACAAGCACCGCGAGTACAGCAGGTACAGCAACAAGAGTGAGTGCAAATGAATACACCACAAGGACAGTCGCAACAAGCCCCTATACAGATGCAGCAGTATGCAAACACAGGACAAGTGCTGAAACCCAGAATAGGAGGTGTCACTGTGGTACGAGGAAATCCTTTCACAGGGACGGGGATGAGCTTGTACCCAAAATATGACAGCTCACAGGGTGACTTGATGTGTACAGTACTATCTGTGACACCAGACCCTCAAGAGGAACCAAGGGTCGATGTGACAATATGAAGCAAATCATTTTCTTTTCTAGTAGACACTGGAGCTACGCATTCATGTATACGAGAGGGAAAATATCCAATGTCGGAAATTGCCATGAATGCTCAAGGGTTCTCTGAAGCAACGAGTCAAATTCCTTTTACTAATGAATCACCAGTCTCTATAGGAGAGTGTGATATGCCTGTTCCTTTGCTATATTCACGACATACACCGGTTAATATTTTGGGAAGGGATTTAATGACAAAATGTAACATGACGATTTAATTCACTGATCAAGGGATAGTGTGCTCCACTCCAGGAATACACTATTTAAATGTGGTAGAATGTATACTGGCATTTACAGGGCAAGTGGCTTTGTGAGGCGTTCCAGTAGATCCAGAGATTTTTCTGTATGAGTGAGCATTCTATTGACATGGCTACCTGGCTTAGTGGGAAATTGTGAGGATACCTGATGAGTTTTTGTTTAGACCGCAAATACTTATGGACAAAGAGGAAGGACAGACTAACCCTATAGAATTAGAAGCAGCCATAGTACGAAGGGAAATGACAATGCTCGAAGGAGTAGATGATGAGGGAAGACCATGGAGAACAGCAATCGCTCTCGAGGAAGGGTACAGATTGACTGACATAACTGATGACGACATTTTCAATGAAGACCAAACAGATGATGACGACTTGGAGAAGGTGATATAAGGTACCACAGGCCCATATGACGTAGGTTTATTAAAGGTAATAGGGGAAGTTATAGGGGAAGTTAAAAT
Organism: Ambystoma mexicanum; assembly: GCF_040938575.1. Taxonomy (NCBI): domain Eukaryota; kingdom Metazoa; phylum Chordata; class Amphibia; order Caudata; family Ambystomatidae; genus Ambystoma; species Ambystoma mexicanum. Next base: position 349,471,209 of record NC_090935.1, read on the forward strand.
AAATCTGATGTCAGGATCAATTTTACCTTGAGCAAATCAGTACCCCTTGTCTCGAGAAGCTGATGAAGGTATATTTCAGACCATTTCAGCATTGATGAAACAAGGGATTCTGGTGCCATCAGAATCATCATGTAATATTGCGGTATATCCAATCAAAAAATCTAAAGGAGGATCGTGGAGATTTATACAAGATATGAGACCGAATAGCCAGATTGTAGATGCACAGTTTCCTTTAGTTCCTAATCCGGCGACAATACTATGCAGTATCCTGGTGGAAGCTTGATATTTCACGGCGATTGATTTGAAAAATGCATCTATCTCGATCCCGTTGCACAAGGACTCACAACTCTTAACTTCCTTTACATTCCACCAAACTCAGCTGAAACATTCTAAGCTGCTGCAGTGGTACTGTGACTCCCCATCGATCTTTAACAGAGTCATACAGATGGATTTAAGCAATATTGATCTTAAGAGTGCTGTGATACAATACATCAATAACATTTTAATTTGTAGCACCATGGAAGACGAGTGCAGACAAGATTCTATTCAGTAGATGTCTATTCTAGCAGACAAGGGATATAAGGTAGACAAGGAGAAGTTACAATACTGCCAAGAAGAGGTGTTATACACAGGTCAATTGATTTCGCATAAACGAAAGAAAGTGACACCTAAAAGAGCTGTGTGAAGCAGGAGCAAAGGTTCTTGGGGTTATGCAACTATATCAGAGCCTGGGTGTTTGATTATAGTACATATACAAGACCACTTCTGAAAGCTTTAAAGAAAGCACAAGTGGATAAGATAAAAATAGAATGGACTGAAGAAATGGAAGAAGGGTTTGAGGAGCTGAAAATTCCCAATTAAGCTGAGGAATTTTAGTTGTTTTGGCACACAAATGGGACAGTCATGACAGCTGTTCTTAAACAGAAAACTACATTGGGATACAAACCTTTAGCATATTATAGTGGGGTTTTAGGCCCAGTGATGAAATGACACTTCCCTTGCAAATAATCATTGGCTGCTACCGATTTTGCAATTGAGAAGTCTATAAGTATTGTTATGGGCTGCTCCATGACCCTCTTCATGGAGCATGCTCCATTTGCCATTTTAGAGAAACCCAAAGGCTCATTGACATCTGAAAGAGCTTCAGCTTATGAGGTAATGATTTTGAACCCAACGATTAAAATTGTAAGATGTAAAATAGTGAATCCTGCCCCGTTTATAGCTGAAACAATAGAAGAAGGCGATCATGTGCATGACTGTGCTAATTATATTGAATGTTAAAGTTTTAGCAAGTGCAAGGCTACCGTCTCACTTTTCAGCACAAGCAGCAGAATTAGTAGCGCTTATTGTCGCGCTTGAGAAACACAAAGGGCATAAGGTGATGGTGTACAGTGACTCCACCTATGTGACTTCAACCGTACACTCAGGATTAGCACATTGAAAAAGTAGGGGCTACCTCCATGCAGACGGCACTCCAGTGCAGCACATCTCTTTATTGGACAGGCTTATTAAGGCAATACAACACCTAGTGGCCATAGCATTAAACATGCACCGCATACTAAGCAAATAGATTGTATCTCTTGCGGGAACAAAGCTGCAGATAAAGAAGCCAAAAGGGTTGCATATTCCCCAGATATTTCGAGTTTTGATACTGTTTTGAGTATTAATGAAAAGGTAGTTACAACCATGTTAGTGCGATAAGGATTTAATAAGTTGTCGACAACCCAAGTAATGGAGATTCAAGGGAGTACGCTAATAATATATGCAGAATCCAGGTTTGCACTACTCAAAAACCTCTTGTAGTGCACTCTATCTATTTCCGGGGGTGAATCAATAGTAGTACATTGAGACAGAGAAGGTGTCACAGGTTATGCTCCCTAGGGTGGCTTAATAAACCAACCCCTGAGGGTAAAAACTATTTTATTATATATTCAAACAGTTTAAAACAAACAATTAAATCAACATTTGATTGAATACAAACATATAGTTTTGGCACATTAGGTGCTGTTATTTACATAGAAGAGAATATATAGGAATTCTACAAAGCCTTTAGTTGGCATTATTGAAGAACAAAGTGTACGTGGCAAACACATTTTCTCAACATGTTTCTGTTCATATGGTGTTGAATACTGAACATTAGTCAGGAGAATTTGCCCAATTTAATTCCTATTCACAATCTCCGACTGGAGTGTTAGTTAAAAAGACCTTAACCTGTCAAGTTAAAAGAAAGGGGAGTAGAGTGAGCTTACTAGCTTACATTTTCTCAAAGGTTCTATTAACGAGCGCTGAACCTAAACCCATGGTTATTTACCTTGGCTGGCTCTTGTGGGTGCAAAACTTCCGTATTTAGTTGTGGTAGGACTACGTTGTGGTCCTGTGTTGCTAAGTGCAAGAAAAGCTTGAAAATAGCCTTTCAGTCATGTTTCTAGTGCAGCCGTGCTACACCAATTTGTTGCAGGGGAATCAAAACTCTGTGAAGAACATCATAGTGGACCACCTACCTGGTCGCTGGATGTGTTGCTCTTGTGTCGTAGTGGTTTGACCTCGATTTTCTATATGTAATGTCCTTGGGTTGTTATCTTGTTACAGAATAGGTAAATTCCATCATATTGTTGGACCTGTTGCAACATGTAAGTTAGAGGTATACATGATACAAATCCCCTAGACAGTTCGCCTACAGTCCGCTAGCTAGGGAAAGATCCATCAAATACATATTTTTCTCTAATGTACCTTAAATCAGGATCAGGAAGCTTTGTTGTCCCATATGTTTGCCTGTCGCGTCACACCTCTATCTTTTTGTTGAGTTAGTTGTTTGGTTCTGTAGGGGCAATGGAGATGGTGCCGTGTTGGTCAAGAATTGTAACAAAGTATAGGCTAGTATGCATCTGTATCGGATACTGTGGAGGGTATAGGGTTTCTACACTCCATTGCCTTTTTCTTGCTGTACATGCTGAAATGTCTTTAAATTTCGCTGCGCCCATTAGGGGAGTAGTGGCGCTGTGTCTCTGTCTCTGTTGCGTATACCAATGTTTGCACTGCAGAGATAACAGAGATCATGTTTGTGCGAGGATGTGGGTGGTGTGCTGAGAGCGGGCTGGGTTGCAAAACTGAGGGATCAGTTTAAGTACGGAGGATATTATGATTACCTTCAGTGTCGCGCTACAGTCAGTATCGTGGACATTGCGGGCATTACCGCTTCGTTCATCCGTTCGTTTTCCCACTGTGTGTAGCTTGACTTAGCCGGTCTGTTCTGATCGCATTTCCTTGGTTGTAGATCTAGACTCTGATCGCCTGGTTGCCATGGGGTGTGGTGTATCTTGGTCCCTTGTCCTGTTTGCAGGCTCTTTGCAGACACTAGGGGCGCCATCTTGGAGTGGAGTTAGAGTGTACTCTGGTCATTTGTAATGCTGAATACATATTATGTGAAAAAGTTACTGGTTTGGGAGGGTATCTCACGCTCTAAGACCCCCTAACTCTGTAAGAAGTCCACTGATATCAAGAATATATCACTGCATCAATTCAGATGTATATAAATGTATTTATTCTTTAGTTTCTGATCAGCCGACACGTGTTTCGACCCCTCTGGTTGTTTTCAAGGCTGAATTAGATATGTTAACATTACGTACAAATTAATCATGACAACATATCAAACAAAATAGGATACAACAAACCATTAACACATTATGTGATTTGGAATTTAACCAGAAAAAGATATATACATGTATATGTGGGAGTGTGGTTACTCGCTGCCACCCGTGACCACACATTCTTTGTGGTATACCGAATTAGTACTTACAGTTATTATATTTTCGAGTGGTAAATAGTGCAATTTCAACAGACCGATCCCATACTTTTAATTCCAATACATATTGTGTGATGTTATTATTAAGGATAAGTCGATCAAGGGAGTACACCACAGGAAGAGCAGGAATTGTGGAAACTAAGGGGGTGTTCTCTTTCTCTCACAGAAGCATTATGGCAACAAGACAACACTGGAAAGCGGGTGATTCCAGGAGCATTATTAAAGGTCACGCTTGAACAGCTGCTTTACCGCACACATGTAACTAGGGAGAGTCTTGCTGCTACAATTGCGGAAGACTGGTTCATTCCAAATTTGTGGAGCATGTTGGAATATTTATGGTAAACTACATCATGTGTCAAAGGTTTACTGCTGGGAAAACACTGAGAACAATTAGAGGGTAATACCTCGACCGAATGGTCTGTTTCAGCATTTACATATCGATTATGTCGATATGCTGCAAGTATATAATAGATATAGGTATCTATTAGTGGTGGAGTGTTCCTTCTCTAGGTGGATCGAGGCAGGACCGTGTACACACCCTGATGCCACTTGAGCAGCAATGTTTTTAGTGCACATTTTCCCAAGATGGGATGTGTGTGAAGTGCTGAGATCGGACAATTGGCCACATTTTTCTAATGAGCTATTTGGACATATAGGGCTTCTATTGAATATAAAACACTAGTTTACTTCTGCTTATCACCTACAAGTGAACAGAATATGTGAGAGACTCAACGTCCTCCTTAAAGAAAGGATTGCCAAGATTAAATTGACTTTGAACAAGGGATAGCTATATTGCCTACCTTTAGCCTTATATGCCCTTCATCATCAGCCAGGATCAGACCATCTCCTCACCCCTCATGAACTAGTGACAGGGCAGCATCTAGAATTAAAAATGATGCCCACAGTGTAGCTAAAACCTTAGGTGATGAGATGCACGACTATTTGACATATATGACCTCTAGCATTTCTCTCATTTCAGATCAAGTCAAGCGCATGCAGGGTTGGTCTCAGAACACAGAAGACAATTCAACAACCATTCCAACTACTATTGGCACTGAAGTTATATGTTGAAGACCTAGTTCTCATTAAAAACCTAACTAGAAAGTGGCATGAGCCACGATTCAATGGTCCCTTTTGCCCCGACAATACAACCCCTTCAGCTGTGAAGGTCCAAGGAAGACGAGCTTGGCTTCACCTGGTTGACGTAAAAGCCTATAAAGGTGAGAACCAACCTCTCACCACTGCCGAGCCAGAAGTAAGACAAGAAGAAGAATTTCAGCGAGTGTAGACTCGATCAATGATGCAGAAGAAGGGCGATAAAGCAACTACCAGTGGATAGTACATATTTGTATGGAACTGAAATTTAAATGTTACTCCTTATAGATATTTTAGCAGGAGTGCAAAGACTTGCAGAGAATTTCAGGAATTCATAAAATGAACTTTAGAAACACATTGAAGTATGAAAATTATGCCTAAACTTCTGTTCTTGATCAGAAATTGGAAACACAATCAGTATCCAGATTCATTTTGTTGTGAGTACCTGTTTTAAGCAATTAAACATATGGTGCTTACCAACAGTGATGTTCATCGGCTTGTACTTGCAGTCTTTGTGTTTATACTTCAAGCTTATCCTGCTCTTGTCAGAAGAGACGTTGATATTCATACTTTTTTACATGATCCTGAAAATGGCCATGTGATAAGAAGACTTCTCATTGCAATAATTGCGCAGACTTTACAGCTGCACGTATTAAGAAATTTAAAGATTGTATTAAAAATGAGAAATAGAGAAACCGGCATGGGTCTAGAGAATGAACAAGTGCAACAAGTACTAGGATGGCACGAGAAAGGGATTCCTATGTTTTTATGCATAAAATATGCCTGTAAAATTACTCTCTTTTTGTCTTTCTGTTCCTCATTTTTCAAAGTCTCTATCATGTTAGTACTTCCACTGAGGTAGAGGTCCCTTTGGTTCTTCCTACTATGGGAACTTCCTTTGATATACTTCATGAATGGTACAAGGCTTCTAAAAGACACAGGAGAGATGCAGAGGAAGATAATGAGGGGCTAACACCTATCTAGATATTGCAGCACACTTTGGTAATAACATGTTGTACAAGCATATGAGGGTACTAGGGGAAAAAACATCCAAGGAGAGTTTCATCTCCAGAGAAGTCCCAGAACATGATGCCAGGTGCCTCATTCATCTTGCAGCATGTATGACGAGAGGACAATTTCAGGGAAGTGAAATGGTTGTTTCCATTCCAGGATGATTATATCAAGACTATACAGATAGAAAAGGAACATGGATAGGAGAGCAAAATGCTCGTGTATCCTGCAGCATGACAGTAAGAGATCACCTGGATGTTGGGAACAAACTCAAGTCTTAGTCTATGGACGAGTGAAGTCCAAGAAGGGATGGGAAGGAGGACTGATATCCTGTGCATCTCATCTACTGAAGTCAGAATATGTACAAGAGGTGCAGAGAGTGAACAATGGATGTTTGAAGTCAAATTACTGACATGGGTACAAGACGAATCAGGTCCAATGGTTATGATCCCATTGGCGATTGCAACATTGTGTTTCCGAAGACATGGAAAGAAGCATGTGGGAGATAAAAAGGCTGCAAAACTACAGTAGACGTTTCTAGGTTGGGAGCAGGGACAGCCATCCTCATGGATCGATATTGGGCTTGTGGGCCTATGGCCTACATGAAATTGCCCAAGGATTGGGGAGGAACGTGTCCCTTGGTGCTTATACATGTTCTAGCATTAGTGATTCCTCAGAGTGACCCGAACATTTCAGAATTTCCAAAAGTAGATACTCATTTGAGAAAAAGAAGATTACTTGAATTTCTCAATCGAACCAGAAGAGACAATTACTTCTCAGCCAAGTCAATAGAAGCATATGACTCCATTCCTTATGAACACAGGTTGTTCAGCAAGACTGCTTCAATATTTACGACTATCAACATGCCTGGTATCCAGATGATGGCAAATGCCAAGTGGTTACAGATCACAAATGGGGGCTCTGGCAGACGATCAATACCACCATAAAGGGATTCAATGCAATCAAAGAAGAGGTGAGGGCCATACGACTAATGACCCTGCAGAACAGATATGTCCTTGACATGATCACAGTGATGAAAGGAGGAGTTTGTGCCAAAATCAGGCCATCATGTTGCGCATTCATACCTTCTCACACTGACAATAATGGGACCTTGACAGAGGCCATAACGTTGCTGACAAACCTGCATAACAGGATGGAAGATGAAACAGCGTACATTACAGATGACAGTTGGTATGCTTCCATATTCTCATGGATTCCGCAGTGGATGGCAACATCTTCAAGTTTCTTGGAGCGATATTGGTCATTGTGAGGTTTGGATTCTGTGTGATCAGGATAATAATTGCACAATGTGAGAAGACAGCAAAGAAAGCAGTAGGAATGAAGATCGGGGTTGTACGCAAGGAATTGACTGATGAAGATGTCAGAAAATAAATAGAGGCCAGCATCGTAGAACCTGAGGGAACGAAGTTCCTGTATCCAAAGAATCATAAGAAGTACGTGGAACGATGGGTCCATTTTAATCCAATTGGACAGTGCAACAACATGACCTGGAGCATAGATGAACATGTCCAATCAGCCGGCTCCCTGAGGGGGTGATGAAGATCTGGACTCCAAAGAAGCACTTCTTCAAAAGAAAATATCAGGATGTGGAAACCATTGAAGAGGTGGTTGATGATTCGGTCAGAGGGGAGAGTGTAGAGGAGCAGTGCACGCCTCTGCAGGACATTCCGCCCTCCACCTCCTATATGTTGGAAAGCTGAGATTGTGCCATGCTTAACGCCAGCTGTGTGACCATAACATGGCAAGTATTCGAAAGAAGGTACCCACTGAGAAAACCCTATCAAATGTATCCCCGAAGAGATGACAATCTGATGAAGGAACTCCCTGAAGGAATATGAAAAGGAGCAAAAAGAGATGAGCGTGACACACTGAGAATACTGGCTGAAGAGAATGTATGGATCTTGCGTAAACTGATGATGAAGTTAAGAATCAAGTAAACTTTCATATGCAAAAAGAAGATTGGACGTATGCGAAGTGCTACAGAAAATGTAGAGATAACTGTAGAGATGCTGAAACGCAAGTAGACTAAGTGATCATAAAAGCTGGGCATACACAGTGAATAGACTGCAGGCAAAGCCGCCATAGAAGCTGGGCAACGGTGTCATGAATTTAGTAAGCCAGGACCCATGGAGAGAAAAGGCGAGAACTGTGTCACAGAGAGAATAAGTTGAGATCGTAGAAGAGAATGGTGAGGCTGTCTGGCCTGGTATAAATGCTGAAGCAGCCAAGGTCGGTTATCTATTCTTGAAGGCAGTGAATGTGTGAAGCTGAATCATCCCTTGTTAAGGTGCAAAGAAAGAACACCAAGCATGCCAGTTTTTATTAATTTAAGACATTTAAATGCTGCAACATGGACCAAATCGTGGTCTTCTATCACATGAGCCAAGGATGGAAATAGAGTTAAGCGTGGAGTCCTAGAACAATGATAGTTAGTGCATGCACTTCCTTATATTCCGAGAGACAAGAATACTTTGCAAGGCTAAGTTCAAAGACAATCTGCATGGCAGAAGGCATGGGTGATGAGAAATGATGGGCTAATTGGATGGGGAGGTAAAGGTAAGTCCATCTCCTGGCACCTGGGTCTGAGCTTACGTGCTGCTAAGTGAACAGAATGTTCCAGACATGGCACGAGCATGCCAACCAAATGTAGAGGGCCGTAAAACTAAGGGCCTTATAGTTCAAAGACCAATGATATTCCGTGTACTTAATAGTGTTGAAGATGACATGTTTTAGATGTAGGCATAAATTGTCCACCTAACAGTAGCTTGTCTATCACAATCATAGTCCCTATGCAATGTATGCTTAGATGTTCCCCTTGAACGTATCACAATCCCTCGTAGGTTTTTGCCACATAGTATGACATTACGTCTAATGTATCTTTTGCCTATAAACATGTTTTTATGAGAAATTCACTGAGAGCTCATGTGAATGTCGGTTGATGTCTGTTGGAACTCCCTGTTTTGGATAATTGTTAATAAAATAGCACCTTTGCCATCTCCTGAGTTGGTTCAATTATTCTGCATCCCCATCCATTGCATGTATGATACCCAAAGGGCCATATGCTCAACGTTGACTCGCAGTACCCTTATGGGAGCCTAGTGTGTTTCCACTTCCGGTTTCTATACATAAAGGAAGTCAAGTCTTGTGTGTCTGGGTATAATGGTACTGAGAAAAATGCATTCTTCAAGTGAATAACCATGAAACAGGCAGCTTCCGCCGGAATGCTGCACAAAGTTCTGGCTGGGGTTGCAACCAAAGGATACTCTGTTTCTACAATGTGGTTAAGAGGCCTTAAATCCTGTATGAAAGGCAATGACTCCCCCTTTGCCTTTTTTACTGGGTACACCGCTGCATTGCAAGGGGACTCTGATGGTACAAGAATGCGTCTCTCTATTAGTGTTGTGATAGTCTCATAGATGCCCTCGTCTGCCTCTTTTGTGAGTGTGCATTGTTTTACTCTGGGTAAAATTGTTCCAGGCTTCAGTTTTATCTTTACTCCCCCTATGCTTTTCAAAATACCTACATCATAGGGACTGGCCGTCCATAATGCACAGGGCACTTTGGTCAAATCCTCTTTGCAGAATGGGGTTGGCACTTCTAGCACCAGTGCCATCCTCTGTGGTACCTCCATGTAGTGCACCCTCAACCAGTAGGTCAAACTCATCTTAAACACCATCTCTGTCTCTAACCTCACTTCTCTGAATAGTTCATCATCTGTCTCTGTTGTCAATCTGCATCCCTCTGGCACTGTAATCACTGCTCTCATGCTCATCCTGTGTCATCCATCCCATGTACTGCAATCCAGTCCTCTCTTAGTATTACTGCCTCGATCTCTAGTGGCACTATTGTTCCCTCTTCCTTGTCCAATGGTGTCTCAGGCCTGAATAGGTATTCTTTTGGGACCCACCATACTTTCCCTGCAATCCCTGGGAGCCATGCATTAGCAATGTCGGTCCCATACTCGAACAACTTCTCATCCTGGGGCACCCCCCTCTGTACCCTCTGTCCACAATAAGCTTGAACAATCTCCCTTACATTGAGCATGTGAATTCCTGGTGTGGAGCACACTATTCCCTTGTCTGTGAATTAAATGCTCATGTGTAGACTGCTCATGATGTCTCATCCCAGTATGTTTACAGGTGTCTGTCGAGAATAAAGTAAAGATTGAGATAGATCATGGTCTCCTACAGAAAGTGAGATATCGTCTGTGAAAGAAACCACTTCCCAAACCCCAGAGAATCCTTGAGTGTTCATGGCATCGCCTGACAATTTAAATGCTCCTTCCCAAATGCAGGACCTAGTCGCCCCATTGTCTAGAAAAAAGGGAAACGTTTTGTCACCTATCGCCACCCCTGCGCAGGGATGAGCTTGATCGACAGGATGGGACACATCAAGTTCGTCTGTGGGCTGTCCTATTGAGGGTATGGGTACATCCTATTCCCAGTAAAGGGGTTGTTCCCTATCATGGGGACCCCTCCCAACTGTCTGACGGGAACCGTTGCCATGGAGTCAACATGCGTCGCTGTGTCATTGTTCTGTATTTGTGCCAGTTGTATATTTCCGCAAAGCTGTGGTGCTTGCAAATACTGTGGTGCTTGCATCTGTGGTGCTTGTGCTTGCGTCTGTGGTGCCTATGCTTGCATCTGTGGTGCTTGTTCGTTTGGGCTCTGTATCTGCCCATGCTGCTGCTGGTCCTGTGTGTAATAGTTACCCTGATCCCCCAGGTATGACTGCTGGTCTTGTGTTCCCCAATTCTGCTTATACCCCTGCTCCTACACACTCTCGAAATGTGTCCTATCTGCCCACATGTCCAACATTGTGTTGGCTCACTCCTTTGCCCTTGGAAACCCCCTGAAAACCCTCCTGGGTCCTGCTGCACCTGCTGTCCATATCCCTGAAACCCTTGTGGAAATCCCCCTTGGTTGTGATGAGCCTGCGGCCTATATCTGCACCCTCTTATCCTTGCTGTGTACTCTCCTGCCCCGTGAACCCTCCCCCCATGGGAGGTGGAAACTGCTGTGGCACCTGCTGCTGTTGCGTCCCCTGTGTGTGGGGCTGGTTAGTACCGCCCCCTCCATGGCATATTTCCATAGTTTTCTCTGCACTAGTTTCAATTCGTCTATCTTCCTATCCTCCGCCTTCACTTTAAGCTTTTCCTGCTATAGCCTACAATGGTGCACTATCGTGAGATGGATTTCTGGTCATCCCTTTGCTACCATGCCTATTAACTTCTTTAAGTGTTTCTGAACAATCTTTGGCAATCCCTTGGCATAGAATGTGATAGAAAATTGCTACCGTCTTATCCCACGGTTCTCCAAAGCCCTTGGATCTCCTGAATATACTGCACAGGGTCTTCGTCACCCCACATTTTCCGGGATGTAATCACCCCAATATCTGATTTGTCTGGGTATTATGTCCTTAATACTTGGCATAAGGCCATTGTGCAGATTGCAAATGGGGAACCATTATGTGCCATGTTTTGTGTTATCACCCCTGGGAACCCAGCCCTCTTCCGCACATCATCATCAGCGTCCCCGACGATCACCACTAGAAGTCCCTTTACGTCTCCCACTGCTAACCTATTTCCCCCTGTCTACACTTCACGTTTCCTTGTCTGCATGTTTCCATGGTATGTACTGACGTCATACCGCTCCCCTCTCCAGTAAGGGCATCTGTATAATCCCCTCCTACCCATGCATGCTTCTAGTTAGTCTGCCTAATCCTACCCAGGCTCTCGATGTCTGCACATACATCTATTGGTTCTAGTGTGGGTACCGGACACTGTCGTCATATTTCCTCGTTAACCATCCACTGGAGCAATCTATGGCTGTTTCCCCCTTCCTTCGTCCTGGGAGGTCTCTAAGCCGGTCCACATAAATTTCTGATGTGGTATAGGTAAATCCCATCATATTGTTGGGTTGGTGATGACATTAAGAGTGTGCACATCATTTGCCAGTCGTGCCTGCTCATCAGAGCTGCTCCCTCCTGCCCCTTCTGTGTGTATCCGGTGCTCCCATGTCACTCGCTTGTCTGCACCTGTCCCTATGGACTGGGACTGATATTGCTCACCCTCTCGTCCCCACTGTTCCTGTCTTCATTGTCTGACCCTGAGCCAATGTAACTGCAAAAACCATCTGCAAAACTCAGTCGCCTAGAGTTCAAGTCCATGTAGGGTTTCATGGTAAGGTCCATGTTCCTTATGTTGTAACTACTTCCTTTCCCCAGGCCCCTGGGTCTGCATCATCTCATTCTGTGGTACTCCTGCCTCTTGATGTCATACTGTCTGGCTCTGCCAGTCTGCCCCCCTCAATGCTGTCATCTCTCCTGTCCATGGTCCATTGTGTCTTTACTGCCCTTATGGCTGGCTTGTCCTTTTCACTACGTGTGCATTCCCTTACTAATCTGTCCAACTGCAACTTTCTTTTTTCTCTCTCAACCAACTTGCATTTTTCCTGCTCTGCTATTTCGCTTCGTCTCTCGATCTCCTCGGGAGGATAGCTCAGCGGCAACGTGCTTGCCTTGGAAGCAAGACAACGCAGAGCCGCACAGGTTCGATCCCCGGGTCTGCGCTTAGAAACCTCTGGGTATTAAGCGCGTTATAAATAACCTATCATATCATATCCTCCACTTCTCGTATCCTTCTATCCCACCTCTCCTGTTCCTCTCTCTTCTTTTTCCTGTGATCTCTCTCTATCGTTTCTTCTCTTTCTCTCTGAACCTTCTCCTTCTCTTCCTCTGGTCTCCTCTCCTTGTTCTCTCTTTCCAGTTTCTCCTCTTGTCTCTCTATCTTCTCTCTCTAGTCCCTCCTCCTTCTCCTTCCTGTCCACTTCCTCCATTATCTCAGCCCAATCTGATGCTTTGCTGCTCCCCTTCACCTCTTCCATTGCCTTGCTTGCCCATTCCACTTCCCCATCTGTCTTCCCTTCCAGCTTAAGTAGTATCTGTCTTCCTATCCACTAATTTGTGGCTATGCTCCTGAGCCCCTCCTTCTCGCCCTTATGCGTCTCTCTGCTCATCTCTCGTTCAGTAGCTGGCTGCCCTACACTCCTCACGCCTCCTCATTGGTGTATGGTGGTGGCTTATATATCGGATTTGAATAGCCCTCTGCTGCTTTCTTTCCTCGCAATGCTCGTATTTACTCTAACTTGTACATCCCTTGCTCTTCGTCTGTGTCATCAGACGCTACACTTAGAGGGACATGTGGGGAAGCGGAGGGATGAGCCCCTGGCTCCTTCACCTCCTGCAGGCTCAGCATCCACTGACGCCTCGCTGCATCCCCTTTGCCCTCCTGGTACATGCACCACAACTCAAATATGGCCATGCATTTTGCTAACTTCTTTCCCTTACATGCACCCTGTATGTGTGTCAGTAGTGATTGCTGCACATCTTTGGAGAAACTTCCACAAGGTGGCCATGGTTTAGCTAGCTTCCCTTCGGTACCCTTAGGCCATTCAATGGTATATTTACAGATTTTCTCCCTGTAAGGTGGGTGTGTTTTACACAGTTCCTGAGGTGTGTGTCCCCCGCACTTCCCCTGATACATTACGATTGGCTTTGGTCTTTTACCTGATCTCAAATCGAGGGTTTCGACAGTCTGCTGTTAAGGAAGGAACACAATGCAATCACAATGTTATTACATTTACTACAAGCCCCTCTGGCTCCACACCTTACCAGGCATGCTCTGCGCACTTCACTTCTCACAAGTTTGCTGCCTCCTCAGGCACGCCCACAATCTTGCGCATGTGTCTTCCACGCACCACCACTCGTCCACTTCGTCTATCAATCCCAAGCTTCCAATGCCAGCTCATCACCGTCTTGTGCTCTCCGTGTCCTATACATAAACCTATGGGTGACGTCACCAATCTGCTGAACTAGGTATTGCTAAAAAATCAAACATGGCACACCCACCCTTATAGCCTGTTACTCCCACAATACACACAAACCCCACAACTGTCTTCCCACCTCCAGGCAGAGAATACCAATATTCTATTGTGATCGAACTGTACCCGCTGTGTCGTCTAGCATGCAAAACGTCTCTCTCCAAAAAACTTATCCAGTTGACTCACCTTCCGCAATCTAGGCCTGCTCCCTGCTAAGCCTTTATGGGGATACTGTCATCTATGACCCAAGCTAAAATGCCCAAACCACAGGAAATCTACTATTTACATAACGTTTGTCATCAGCGCCTTGAGTCAAAAGTCTAGGTTATTCACCAGAACCGTTTACCTATAACCTCCAATGTGCTAAACAATACTTTGACAGTACTCAACCATACCAAAAAATGCTGAACATTTCTCAGTTCCCTCCCTCACACCCACAGTTGCCGTGTGACTGGGTCAATACTTACACTCTGTGGCCTGCTGGCTCTACTCAGCTGCTGTATCCTTCCAAAAATGCCCACCCCCTTCCTGGTCTGCCTGGACTCCTCATAATAATTTTTAAGCTGGCTCCTGACAACCGTAACATGGGTACACGTTTCCCGTAGTCTCGAAATATACGAGGGTTGCACAGCCTTTCAGTTTCTGTGGCACCGGCCCGGTTGGTGCCGGGCCGGCGCAGCCAACTATCAGCTCTGCTACCAACTTCTTAGGGAGGACTCCCAGGTAGGCCAGAACGATGCTGGGGGTCTGCAGATCTGGGGGGCCTAACTTCCTCCCCAGAATAAACAGAGGACTCAGTCAGGTGGTAAGTACACACTGCGGTTTATTGCAAATAAAACCAGCAGGGATAGATACAAGAACTCCGAAAGATTCCAGCATGTCACACTGTAAATAGCGCGTAGGCCAGTTTTGTCCTAGAAACACGTAATTACCCTGTCATCACTTGGGCCTTTCTCCAAAAACCTAAGGAGGGTGCGATTGGGTACTGAGGACACTACTAACTGTATATGTGTTATTCTATTGGCTCATGCATGTCAGGCCTGTCCCTTCCCAAGAATCTAACTTTCTACATTGTTGCACGGTAATGGACTTAACATTGGCTCCTGTCTCCCACCATCCACCACTAGAATACTAAGCTGTGATTGGCTAGAGCTGACGTCCCACAGGCCTGGGACCAGAAAGAGTTCTCAGCTCACTGTGCATTTTTTCAAGGTGATGTGAACTATTATGTGTCTGTATTGTAACTTGTGTATACCACCTTTGCCTATGAGACCATGTCCCGCTCGTCCCAACACTTGTTGCACACTTGTTGCACACTTGTTGCAGCCTGCGTCTGGCTGCCTGGGATCGGCTCCTCTTTCCCACTGATCACTGTCCATTGTCTGCTTCAGCTGTATCACATGTCTAGGGACCACAAAATTAAGCTCTGCAGCTCCCATTTGTGAGGATGTATTCGTATTTTCTGAAGCTGTCCTCTTGTCGATGGTGGATTGGAATGCATCTCCATTTCTCTTGACCGTGGCTGTGGGGCTCGCCTCATGCGTCTTGCGCTCTGTCCAGGCTGAATCTGCTTAGCTCGTCTCCTGCTCTTGCTCTGTTGCCTGAGGACTTTTCTAATTTTTCTACAATATAATGTGGTTTCTATCTTGTCCATGTTATGCTATGGTCCTTTATAGGTTACTTTACGTGGTTTGATCAGGCTCTATACATACTGCTGTATGACCACGTGTCTATTTGGCGTTAAGCATCAGCAAGCGTGCTCAGAATCTCTTGCTTCTTGCGGTTCTGCGTTACTTCATTTGGCTAATGACAAAATAATAAAGCAATGACAGTATGTATATGTATCTGTCCTCTAGCAATAAAACTATATGCTCGTGTTCTTCATGTATTTGAGTGTGTGTTTGTGTCGTGAAGTGCAGATTGCACGTGTGATTCATGTCTAACTATTCTACTTCGTTGTGTCTCTAATGACATCAGCATCATAGCTTCTTGGTGCTTAGTCCAGGCTGTCCATATAGGTGACTCTGACAATGGTCTTGGGCTGTTCTCCCAAGCATGGATAGATTTGTAACGCACCCAATCTGCATGGCTAGCTGATTCAGTACCTCTCATTGTACTTATCAATCATTGGTGCATTTGGGATTCATCCTAAATAGAATGGGTGAATGCAGGCTCTCCTGGCCTTCCGTCTTGTCATGAACTTGGTCCCATAATCCCGACTCCCTCTTCATCTGGTTCACATATGGCACAGATGTATCCCCTGTACTACACAGTAGTGTTTGTAGTCACTCAGCATATGGTGTTGATTCTGATGTTCTCTTGTTAGGGTCCTCTAAATCTGACCATTTTACCCCTTTTTCTGCACTTGATTCTTTTAAAAACCTGCATGCGCCCTCTCTTTCCGCCCTCTCATTTTCCTCCCTCTCTTCTTCTGAGATCATTATGCCCCAGCTCGTGTGACTATTCTCTTCTCCCACTTCGTCCAGATCTAACTTATTTAAAGACAACGTTCCGTACTCATCTGTTATGACATCATCTAATCTACCTTCAATTCCCTTTAATAGGATTCCCCTTACATTCTCTTTGGTTTTATGCCTGCCTTTGTCTCTCATTTGCCTGTATATCTTCTATGTCTTCTGTATCCTGCCCACCAGCCCATGCTGATCTCATTTCATTGGGCCTCATTATAGGTTTACCGGTCTGGGCACTACGGTACCGGTAAGCATGCCGGTACCGTAGTTCCTGGACTGGCAAACTACCAGTTGTGCTCGCAGGGTGCCTTTCTGCCGGACCTGGTGGGCAGAAAGGCACCCGCGAGCCAGCATGTCGGATGCACCGGCACCGTTTTAAACGGTGCCGGTGCATCCAACCTCCCCATTCCCATTCAGCCCTATGGGGAGCATCTTTTTTCTGGCACCTGCAAATGGGCAATTACCGGGTCCAGTAATTGGGCATTTGTGGGCACCAGAAAAAATTGCAAGTTTGGTGGCAGCCTGACGGTTTTACCAGCAAGGCTACCACCAAACTTGTAATGAGGCCCATTGTCTTTTAATCCCCTGCTCTTGTTCATTTCTTCTCTTCTCCTCATCTCCCTCAATTCATCTTCCTCTCACCTTCGTTGCAACCTATGTACTTTCATTCTTTGAGCTTCTATCTCTTCTCGTTTCTTCTCTTCTAATCTCTCCTCTTCTTGCCTCATATCTTATTCATTCTTCCCTTTGCTTGCATTCTTTATCCCTCTCTTTTTGTATGCTCTTTCTTCTTCCTTCTCTTTCTTTTCCTGCTCTTCTGTCTCCTATCTTCCTCGAACCCCATCAATGCTTTTATCGTATAACTTAAGCAACATTTGCCCTCCCATCCATCCATTCTGTACTATTGTTATTCCCTTAGCTTTATCCGTTATTTCTCTTGGTTTCCCTGCTTCTTCCTCTATCTCCATTTGTCTGTCTTGCCTGTCCTTTCTCTCATCTCATCTATTTACTTTCATCACGTGCTGATACATTTTTGCGTTCTCTGCTCTTGCTCTCTACCACATTATCCTCGCTGCTATAAGTGGGCCAAAGGCGTTTTATCCTCCAATTTATGCTTATTGAACATCCACTCCCTATAGACTGGATCTTCTTTCTCACTCTGGTACATTTCTAAAGCTCTAAAATGGACAGCCTTTTCTGCAACTATTTCCCCTTATATGTGGCATGCAAATAAGTCATCATATGCTGCAATAAATTGTTCGACAGCAAACCCTCCTGAGGCCACGGCTTCAGTGTCTTATTGATCGTGCCTCAAACCCACTACGAATGATATTTCCTTATCTTCGTTATGTATCTTGGTAATGCCCTACATAAATGTAAATACGTTATTGTAAAAGAGGTGTAGTCCCCATGATGACAGTTCGGTTTTGATCATCAATTCGTCAAATCATTTCATTCTTTATTTTATCAAATACCACACTGGCCAATTGGCGCAGGCATCATCAATCACTATTAATAATCCCAATCAGGATATATTTTAACTGCTCACCTTTTTATTTTAAAAATGTATGCAATGATATTCATCCCTGGACCCCTAAACATCTCCAAGGGAACAGAGGGAAATACCGGATTCAGAGGACCCATCCAGCAGCTCCTGAACTGGCTGGTGCCCCAGAAGTTGATTTGTCACATTGCTGGCAAGCGTTCAGATCAGTTGAAGCCTTGGGCACTGCTTATTCACCCAACGATAAAAGTACTATTTCAGGCAACATTTAGTCACTGCTAGGTATTAGTAATAGTCATGGAGCTTGACATGGAGACTGTAAAAGGCATGACCAATCATGTCCTGCGCGTCTTATGTCAAGAGAGGGGACATCCCCACAGCACTAAGTTTAATAAATCTGAGATGCGGACCAGCCTCCAAGCTTGGGTAGAAGCGAGGGTGGTTGGGGAGAAGACCCCAGGGGATGGGCTAGGCCCTGTGTATCCGAACGGACAAGACCTTCCGGAAGGGGAAAGTGACGAGGACGACCGCATGAGCAATGTTTTGCACCAATCATACCGCCGGGGGACAAGTGTGGTTTCACAATACCCGAGAGTGTCAGTGAGGAGAGGGGCTAGTGCGGCATCATGTCCCAGTAAGCTCCGACGGCACATCCAACAAAAACTTAGTACAGGCTTATGAAGTGGGGCAGGATATTTTTGACTGGTTTGAAGCGATTGAGCCAGCTTTCCAGCGATAGGAGGTGGATGAGGTACTATGGGGTGCAGCCCTGATGAGTCGCTTACTGACACCAGGGACTGATGCAATTCTTCAGTTAACTCCTGAGGAAATGCCCGTTTATGAGAGCATGAAGGCAGCCCTCATCAGGAAGTTATGGAAAACCCCAGAACAGTATCTGAAGAGCTTTAGAGAGCTTGTGAAAAAACTTGGCAGACATTTTGAAGCGTTCTCACGCTTGTCGGTGAAATATCTGAGCGAGTGGGTGGCTGGTAACAGTGTTGACACATTTAAAGGGATGTACAATTTGATTGCATGTGAGCATGTATTGAAAGATTGTGAGGTTGACCTACACCAGCATCTTGTGGACAAAACTATCACAGACCCTAGGTAGCTTGCAAAGGCTGCCGACAGGTTTGTGAGTACTCGAGTCCAGAAAAGGCTAAGGCAAGCACACCCAAACCGTAAGACAAATCGGCAGACTACAAAGTAAACAAGGATGTGATAGACAAAGGTCCAACCCAATCCTATTCAAAGTCAGGTTCCCAAAAGAACAAAGGGAAATCTCCAAACTCTAATTCAGCTATGCACACCGAAAAGAAGAGCACAGGCACCCCTAACACTGGGACACCTGCTTTCTCACCACCCAAAGGTTGTTTTGTGTGTAAGGAGCTGGGCCATAGGAAAGGGGATCATGCTTGTAAGGGCTTACCCAAGCAAGCCATAGTGAATGTTGGACTCATGGAAGAGGCCATTATTAGTGTGGGCCTCTTAGAAGAGAACTTGCCACTCGGCCAGGGAGTGGCCAAAGGTGGGTTGGTTACACTGAGTGTTAAAGGTACTGGGAATCCAGTAGAGATCATAGTTCCCAATAATACTCAACACTTTCTAGAACATGTGTATGTCAATGGATCAATGGATACAAAACTCCTGTGGTCCGAGACATCATGGCTAACGTCACTGCTGTCACCCAGCAGTGAGTACAGTCGGGCCAGTAAATTGATGGGCCTAATTGTAGCATAAGTGGGTTTGATGGAAAGAGTAAGTGCCCCCTGGTGATAGTAGAGTTCAGCTGGTGAAGTGAAATGACCGAGCACTGTGTAGCGGTGAAAGACCATCCCTGTCGCATGTTTGTTGGGTAATGACCTTCCTGATCCCAAGATAGTTGCAGCGGCTACCCGATCGAGGGTCACAGAGATTGCCAGATAGAACACTCTCAGAGCCTTAGGTCCTGAAGTGCTTTCAGAGGGCTTGTTGGAAGGACCGGTGTGGCCGGTAGCCCCTAGTCCAGTTTCACAAACTTCTGAGTCGCCTACTCCTGCGGGAGAGGGGCTAGTAGCTACTGAGGACCTTACTTTAGTAGCAGGGGGCTCAGTGACCTCAGAACTGCCTGTTGCAGCACAGGAACCTGAGGTGGAGAACCAAGTGGGTGCAGAGCTGACGGCCCTGGCCAAGCTGGATGAGTTCACATCAGCTGAGGGCCCACGTCAGACTGACTTCTTCACAGCCCTCAAAGAGTTTACCACTCTGGTGGGTCTGCAGAAGCAGGCAGAAGAGCAGGCTAAGGGCGAAGCCCCAGGACTGTTCAAAGTGTACTGGGAGGATGGACCCCTATACAGTGAGCCAAAAGACTCTGAGGGTGAGGGCACCAGGAGGTTGGTGATTCCCCAATGCCACAGAAAGTTCCTTTTGGATTTGGCTCACCAAATTCCTTTAGCAGGTCACTTGGGAGTGACTAAGACAACAGACAGGTTGTCTGCACACTTTTACTGGCTGCCGTTTGGCATTAAATGTAAGGAATTTGTACGGGCCTGCCCAACTTGTCAAGCTTCTAGCAATTCAGATGGTGCCACAAAGGCCTCCTTACTTCCCAACTGGTCAAGCTTCTACCAAGTCAGATGGTACCACAAAGGCCTCCTTATTTCCATTACCTGTGGGTGGGTGGCCCTTTAAGAGAATAGGCATGGATATTGTGAGTCCTTTGTATCCTCAAACCAGCTCAGGTACAGATGTACCTTGGTGGTTGTGGACCACAACACAAGATATCAAGACGTTTTCCCTCTGTGGAGCATCAAAGGCCCTGTGGTTGCAAAGGCTCTGATTGGGATATTCTCCTCTGTTGGATTCCCCAAGGAAGTCATTTCTGACAGGGAATCAAACTTCATTTCAGAGTATATGAAGGCTATGTGGGAAGAGTGTAGAGTCAACTACTGTTTCCCTACATCCTTCCATCCACAAACCAATGGGCTTGTTGAGTGGTTCCACAAGACCCTGAAAGGCATGATTGGTGGGTTTGAAGAGCACCTGAGGAGAAAATGGGATATTCTCCTGCCATGCCTTCAGTTCACCTACAGGGATGTGCCACAGAACGGAGTAGGGTTAGACCCTTTGAGCTTCTGTTTGGACATGCTGTATGAGGTCCCCTCAGTCTAGTGAAAGAGGGATGGGAAATCAAACCCTCATCCCCTACATGAGATGTGGTGGACTATGTACTCGGCCTTCGGTCTAGAATAGCAAAGTACATGGAACAGTGAATATAGAACCTAAAAGCCAGTCAGGAGCTGATAAAGCACTGGCAGGACCAGAAGGCCACAGTGACAGTCTATTCCCTAGGCCAGTGGGTGTGGATTATGGAGCCTGTTGCACCCAGTGCCCTTCAGGACAAGTGGGCTGGGCCTTACTGTGTGCTGGAAAAGGTCAGTGAGGTGAATTATCTCATTGACGTGAAAGGAACTAAACAGATGTGCAGGGTCTTTCACGTCAACTGGCTAAAACCCCATTATAGCCAGGTCATGCCATTAGTGACTGACGGAGAGACTGAGGAGGAGACTGATCCCCTCCCAGACCTCTAGCACCTGCAGATGGTTCAGTTGAAGGTGTCAACCTTGCAACAGACCTGTCAGAACAGCAACTGGCAGACTGTCGCCATTTACTGGTCTGTTTTCTCTGACTCCAGGTCATGCAGAGTGGTGCACCCATGATGTAGACACTGGAGACAGTAAGCAGCTGAAGAGTAGGATTCACCGGATGCCCGATGAGGGAAGGGACACCATCAATAAGGAAGTTTCCAAGATGTTGTCCCTTGGAGTGGTAGAGCTAACCCACAGCCCCTGGGCTGGGCCAGTGGTACTGATCCCTAAAAAGACCAGTGATGGGAAGACTGATGTTCGCTTTTGTGTGCACTACAGGGGGGTAAATTCTGTCACAAAGACAGATGCTCACCCCATTCCTCTGGAAGATGAGCCCATTGACAAGCTTGGTGCTGCCAAGTGCATGATTACCTTTGACCTCACAGCGGGGTATTGGCAAGTCGGCTTGACAGATGGAGCGAGAGAGTGGTCAGCATTGTCAACCCCAGAAGGACATTATCAGTTCACTGTGATGCCCTTCGGATTGAAGAATTCGCCTGTTACTTTTCAGCAGATGGTTAACCAGGTTTTGTCGGGTCTGGAAAACTTCAGTGTTGCCTATTTAGACAACATTGCTGTCTTCAGCCACACCTAAGAGGATCACTTATCCCACCAAAAACAAGTGCCTCAGGCGCTGCAGAATGTAGGTCTGACTATCAAGGGCATGAAGTGACAGATAGCGCAGGGTACCATCACTTACCTAGGCCACCTGGTCGGTGGAGGTAAGAAACAACCTCTCGAAGCAAAGGTACAGGCTGTGAAGGAATGGGACATACCCACCACACAGACACAGGCAAGAGCCTTTCTACGTCTCACCCGGTACTGGCGGTCATTCATCAGGGGGTATTGGACATGATGTAACTTCCAAGAATTTGCCGAAGAAGGTAACTTCGACCCCTTCCTGTCAGATCTCCTTTCAGGATCTAAAGGATGGATTGTGCAAGGCCCCAGTTCTGAAAGGGCCAGACTATGGTCAGGAATTAATTATCCAGACAGATGCCTGTGATTTTCGATTGGAGCAGTGTTAGCACAGCTGAACTCTGAAGGGGTAGAGCAACCTGTCGGCTACATTAGAAGGTGGTAGACAAAAAGAGAAAGGAACTGGGCTGTTGTAGAAAAAGTGGTGTACGCGGTCGTGTGCGCCGTAAGGAAGCTGACACCCTACATCTTTGGGTCTCACTTTACAATCCAGATGGACCACAGGGCTCTGCGATGGTTAATGGCCATGCAAGGGGAGAACCCTTAGCTTTTGCGTTGGGCTTTACCCCTACAGGGATTAGATATGAATATCCAGCACAATCCAGGCTCCCAGCATGGAAATGCAGATGGCCTCAGTCGGTACTTTTGCCTTGATGACTAACCAGACCCTCGTCTGGGATTATTTTCTTTTTTTAATTGAAACTGATTGATGGGACATCAACCTCCAAAAATATGTGAGGACATTCCACACACATATACCCTGCTCAATGCATGAAATGCATGGTCACCTGTACTTCAGGAGAACACTGACTGCAGGTGCCATCCTCCCCTGTCATGTTCTGCTGGAATGTGACAGCGACAGGTACATCAAATCATCTCAAGAAGGGAGAACGCACACCTTCCTCTGGCCATTGGCAGTCTAATTAATATATCAAAGACCCCATGGATCTGCCTCCCTATTTTCTAGTTCGGCTGGTTGCTGTGCATACTAATGAGAAATAATTGAGTCAAGCCTGTTAAAGGGGCTTGGTCGCAGGACAGACAACAGGAAGGCGGGTCTAACATCTCTTTGGTATGCAATGTGTCAACTTGAAGCTAGTTCACACCCCTCTGTATGAAAGGCAGTGAAGGGCATGTCTGGGTCCACTAGTACCCTGCAGAGCAGACCCCTTTCAGAGAGAGAAGTGTGTGATTTAAGGGAGGCAGGAAGTCTACTCTCGTCTAAAACTACAAGGGAGTGCTGTGCTTTGATAAAGAGCCACAGAGGGCTCAGTTAACTAGAGAGACACTTTGATGTACAACAGACAGGAAGATGGGTGGGGCTTAGGAGTGTATGTTGTCACCCCTTACCTCTCCAGTTGCAGAGCACTCTGGTTCTGACCTCACGCATAACAGAAGATTGTCGGTGGGGACCCATGATTTGTTCATTAAGATAGACTTAGCCAGCACCAATCAGTGGGGACCCATTTGACTTTAAAAGAGGGCCGAACCCCTCACTTAGCAGATTATCCGATGACTTTGAAAGGAGTAAGAAGAAGGACTCATTTGGACCCTGGCTGAAGGTACAGTCTAGTTTACATATTCTGCCAGTGAAGGTAGGCCAGGATTTCTAAGAGGGAAGCAAGATCCTTCCCCTAAACATCTCCAAGGGAACCGAGGGAGATACCAGACTCAGAGGACCCATCCTGCAGTTCCAGAACCGGTTCCCAGCCAGCAAACAGCATGCCCTGCTAGGTTCAGACAGCACAATTCCTAGATGGGAAGTGCCAGAGAGTCTCTGAACAAAGGACAAGGGTGTTGCCTGAAAATACTCTCCTCAGCTTTGGCCTGTCCACCTGGAAAGGATGCCACGAGCACTGCGAAGAAGCTAGGAGGAATGCCACACAAGCATCAACCAGCGTTCATCTTTTAAGGATATTTTTTAGACAGTCGAGCCCTCGAACTGGGACTACCTGCACCACTGACTGTTGTCATGCTGCTGTCCCAAAATACATCTGAGACACATCAACCAGCATTCCAGACTCACCAACCAGCACAGAGAAAGCGATTCTTGACCCTGAGGTGCCGTATAGGCCAGCCTGCAGCCATCCGTCCAGCCTCACTTGCCAAACAGCCTGCTGCCTGATACCCGCAGCCGTCTCATGCCTTGAACTCTGTTGCAGGAACTGCAAAGTGTCCTGGAACTGACTCTGCGCTGTTTAGCTTCAAGAACATCTCAAGCACCAGGTACATTGCGGTTCTGTCCCACTGGTCTTTCTCTGAAGGCCCCTAGTGACATTTACAACCCCTTGCTCCCTTGGTACTGAAACCAAATAACCTTGAACAGTTAAGACATTGTTTTACTGACTACCCTCCTGTCAGCATCTAGAGTGCTTCCCTTTCCTTTGTGAAACTGTCTGTCCTCTGTGTTCCTTTACAGGGTGGGTTGTATTTTGTAGTGTTCTAGAACTCTCTGTTTAATAATAATAAAGTAGATATTTGTATACAACCATGACTGGACAGACCCTGTAATCATTGAGTAATAATGGTATTTCTGCTGTGTTGCAACTAACCAACAATCAACTTCCTTGTGGAGATAAGCCTGCCGTTCCGTCTACGTTACCATAATTGGACAACAAGGTTTATAACTGACTTGTGTTTCCAATCTGTTCGGATCTCTTCTGGTGTATTAGAGGTGTGCGTCTGATTGATGGTTTAGAAACCAATATTCATCCATAGACCACTGGTACCCCTGAGGTGGATTTGTCACAGAATGGCTATCATGTCGTGCCAGGAGCGCAGACATGGCTTTAACTGCCTGCACTCCTGGCAGGCTATGAAAGCCAAATGTGTTCCTTTGTTAGTGCATTCCTTTCTTCATGTAATCTTTTGGTCATTCATCTATCAGCCCGTCATTCCATCCCCCTCATTCTACATTATGTAGCTTTCCTGGTGAGTATGAGAGCAACCATATGTATTTAATTTCACTTTCTCACTTACTAACTTTCTCACTTAAATTGGGGCTGGTCTTTAACACACTTACCCCAAAACACGGAAACCAGTTGACCCTCAGACAACACTATGGTCATTACCACCAGTGGTTGGCCACTATAAATGTGGCTCATCTTCCGTCTGCTCCTTAACGAAAAATGTAAAAACACTTGAATTATATGAAATGAAATGGACCCTGTCGGGTTTCTCTAACTGTAATACTTCGTGGGCCATTTATGGCATAAAATGCCCTTGTAACTTACTCTACATTGGTAAGACAAAGCGTCCAGTGAAACAAAGAATATGCAAGCATCGCTTGTGCATTAAAAACAAGATTGACAATAAACCCATGGTAGCTCACTTCACCCAGCTGAAACACTCTCCCAATAATTATTATTCAAATTGTCCCGGCACCGACTCGAGGTGGCAATAGAGATTTGCTCCTCACAAAACAAGAGCAAAACTGATTTTTAACTTGGGTACTGTCAAGCGGGGTCTAAAACACCACAGTGGAGTGGTCCCTGTTCTTTTAGGGGACTCTCCTGATGACACAGTCTCCCCCGCACATAGAGTAATATTTTCCTCAATCACTTTCTCAGTGACTAGATCACCATCTAACGCTCTCACATTGAAAGTAGAACTCTTGCCCTTCTTCAGGAAATGGTTATCTTATACCACATAGGTAAGTTCCCTTGATTGAGGCCACTATATATAGTTAAAACACATTGTTGCCATTTTCCACTTCACAACGCTTTACCAGACCATTCCATTTCACTTGATAACATCAGGAAAAGGAGCGGTCTAGTGTTTCATGCATAAATGTCACTTCCGCTGCCCACGTATAAAAATCACGTAACATCAACTTTCACCTGACCACGGTAGCGCGCACGCCCGATACGTCGCCTCACATGGTCCGGATTACGCTGGTTGTCATGACCCCTGCATTCGAATCACGGCTACAGGATTTCCCGCGAGACCAGCCGCTTTGATCAGCCCTGCAGGCAGTATCAAGGTAAACAGCTCACACGGCCTCCCCACACATCAGATAGGACTCAGTAAGCAAGTCCCTAACTGGCCTTTTCTTCTGACTTTGGCCCTCATTACGACCCTTGCGGAAATCGGAAAACGATGGCGGAAATGCAATACCGCCATCGAATAGCGCTCGGTGCGACTCTGACCCGTCACCGCAAAGTACGAAGCCATTAGCGACACCGTAGTGAACGCCAACGCTAACTGCACCAAGCACGCGCGCGCGCGCCATGCGAAACCGCAAACACCACCATGGCGCAACACTACGCCAATTCCGACCCTAGCGGACATGTACCTAACGCCATCAGGCATGGCGTAATGTACCATTCCGCCATGGTGAGAAGTACGGCATCGCGAATCAACCGTAAACGGCCCCACTGAGTGCCTGTACACCGCTCCCTGCCCACAAAGTACAACTCCCCGTAGGCGCAATGAAGCCACAATGCAACCATTGAAATGTACAAGTCACCCATGCATGGCAACGAACAAAAGAAACACAAGAGGGGCCAATGGGAGCTGCAGGGCACAGATGGCACGAATACAGAAGCCATCCCAATGGACATGACCACAGTCCCCCACCAAGAAACGCACGCAAACACAGGCACCTGTGACCAGCCATATTCCGAGAATCACATCATTCCACCAGTCCACCTGGCTGACCGGCATCTGTTACACAAAACCCAATCCCCCGCCCCTGAGCATGACAACATTCAAACTGTCATATTGGCAGCCCCCATCCCTGACCTCACGGGCTTAGTAGGCAAACGCGCACAGTACAGTACCACGCAACTAAACTCCGAAGCTGGAACCCAATGCAGATCTCCTCACAATACATCGCCCCCCAAATAGGCATATGCCACATCACTTGCAAAGAATAACGCTACACGGGCCAAATCAGAATAGAAATTTAATGCACATCAAAGTCACCAAGCCCATACAGCCATCAGGCCATGAACTCCTTAACACCAATCACCATTGTGGGCTGCATCCGCAAGAAATGACCAGCCACTACTTGTGTGTCGTCCTGTTCCCTCATGGTACACAGAGCCACATTCACGTACGAAAAGGCAACATGGAAGCGCACAGAACCGCAGGGCCGTCCCAATGGGGAGGCACTAGTCCAGCTGAAAGGCCGAAATGTTGCTCCGAGCCACCAGTACTGCGTAAGGGCATGTGGGCCATTGGCGATCGTCCCATAAGATCGTAATGCTGCTCCACTGATTAACACGAAGCAGCAGGTGTCGGGAGTAAAACCCATCTGCAGGAGTGGCATACAGATGGCAGTGGCAAAAGGGGAGGAGATACCTGTCAACCAAAAGAAAAGAAAAAGAACAGAATGGCCATCAGAACTACATTCCAACAACTCACTTCAATGATCACACGAAATCCACAGCCATATGCATGCTAGCCCACTCCAAAGGATCATCACCACCCCAAAACCACTTGCGACTTCTAACCATCTATATCGAGGTGCAAACACCATCACAAACGAGTGTACCTGTGCATGCGTCTGTCAAAACAGAATCCATCAGATGGGAATGTTAATGTGCATGGACACAAGTGTCTGAGGGCGTGTCGAGACAGGGAGGGCTCAACAAGGCCAGATAGACGATGGTCCCACCATGGCAGCCCTGCATCACATAGCGTAGGGGAGGCGGATAGATCCCAAGAAGCCCTGTACATGGCAAACTCTGTATCAAATCCCCTGCCCATGCATCCATTCATCATTCCCTCACCCCGGAATCAAAACGCCTGAATAATTACTCACATAACATTAGAAACATCCATTGAGTCTGTGCGTTATGCAGCCTGCAAAATCCACAGTGCCCCAGCCCGTAATTCCAGTGTTGTGAAGTAACATGTATGTGGGAACGGCCGGCCTCATCGCCCACGTAGCAATTGCGCATCCCAAACTATTCATATCAATCATTGCTTCCTCGCCATGGGCCCTGTCTCAAGGACATTGAACAACAGAACGTTATATTTGCAGTCAGACCTGTGGGCATCTCCTCGCCGCTAGCTGGAAACCGAAAGCGCCGCCCTTGGAATTCCACATTTGCAACATCACGCCGAAAAGGCATCTGTGGCCGTTCGAAATCACTAATTATTCCATCGAGTGCGGCTGTGTGTGAAAATGTCAACTGCCTTCACCCACAAATGGGACGCCCCGCCCGTCATTGCAACTCGGTAAAGTGATGCATGAGGGCCCACCGTTACTCGAGTACTACGTTCCACTGACCCTTCACAAGTCTGTTCGCGACTGCACAGATAGTATGTGCAACAATGGGACCACAGCAGAATGAACATGTCAACCAATGTTACACGGCCATCGGGTACAAATACATGATTGCAATAGCAAGATGCCATTCCCCGATTTGCAGCGTTGTGCGCGGGACGTGCTCGGCCAAAGGGGAGAGCAGCTTGCACAGGTGGAATTAATCACCACAGGTGGAGGCCATGCAGCCTGAAAACACATAAATTGCACAGCCAGTCTCCTCCCACAACCACACCGAAATGCTACCGGCAGGACTCGCGATGTTGGCCCTGGGGGACCTGATAGCACTGCAACTACTCCAACTCCAAGAAGAAGACGAACACCAACTGCTACCGGCCGCACGAAGGAGACGCAGGAGGAGGAGGAGGCCAAGGCAGGGCCAGCAAGGGCCGCCAGCACAGCCACTACCACCACGCAGGCAGCCCGCAATCCCACGCCTCCGAGCACATCCGTTCAACCTCACTGATGAGCAGATCCACACCCTCTACCGTCTGGACCGGGACACCATAGCCGCCATTGTGGACATGACACAGGCTGACCTTGTCAGCATGATAGATAGCCCTACCGCCATCCCACCCCTACTGAAGGTGGTGTCTGTACTCCACTTCCTGGCCACAGGCACCTACCAGCACACAGTCGGACAGTTACATGGCATTTCTCAGCCACTGTTCTCACGGACACTATTGCAAGTGCTCGATGCCCTCCTGCAGCACGCAGACGACTACATCTCTCTACCACGCTCGGAGCAGGAAATTACCAACACAAAAGTGGGATTCCATGCACTTGCCGGCATACCGGGTTGCATTGGTGCCATCGACTGCACCCATGTGGAATTGGTCGTCCCACATGCCATGGAGGCCCAGTACCGCAACAGAAAACAATTTCATTCCCTGAATGTACAAATGGTGTGTGACTCCAACAGGATCATTACACATTGTTGTGCCCGATTCCCTGGATCAACCCATGATTCTATGGTCTTGAGGAACTCTACAATACCACGCTACATGGAGCGACACGCAGGGAACAGATCCTGGCTACTCGGTGAGTCTCATTACATGCATGATTATGTGGGGAATGTGATTTGGCAATGACCTGGCAGGAAGGGGGGGGGTGTGCGTACGTAGCAATGGCATTCCACATCATACGTTTCTCGTCCACATACAGGTGATGCTGGATATCCACTGAAGAGATGGCTCCTCACACCAGTCCGGAACCCACGGGACCAGCATGAGGAGGACTACAACCATGCCCACTCACGTACCCGTGTAGTCATTGAACAGGCATTCGGCCTACTGAAGACTCGTTTCCGCTGCCTCAGCAGGTCTGGCGGGGCACTCCTGTACCGCCATGAGAAGGTTGCAAAGATGGTGATGGCATGTGTCATGCTCCACAACATGTGCGTACGTAGAAATGTGCCCATGCCCCCTGACGCAGAACTGCAAGCACCTGATGATGGTCATGATGAGGGTGGGGATGTGGCAGCACCTCATGGAGTCTGCGAGGCACCGGAGGCCCGTGACATTCGTCAGCATCTCATTGATGCATGCTTCTAGCACTCACGCCTGGTGGCTGATACATGGACACGGGACTCGTGGCACTGTGCGTGTCTGGGACATGCACAACATGGACTGTACGCCTATGATGGCCTAGTACACAGAAATCAATGTCCACACATCGTCATGGTTGATCGTGCACTTTTTATGGCATATGTGATGTCATGTTGAACACCCTATCGACCCGCCACCCAAGTGAGCCCAACACACCCCCTCCACCCTCCTACCTCCCCCACGAACCCCAGTGTCCAAAGATGCTCATTGTCAGTGGGCTGTCGCTATTGCAAGCCCCCTCTGAGGGTATCAGGGGCACCCCTGCCTGTGGAGCGCAGGTTCCTTCCAGATCTACGTTGGGGGCTGCCCTGGACGGAACTTGCAACGGATGATGTGTCTGCCTGCTCACGTCCATGCATGTCCCTAAGGGTTTGCGAGAGCTCAGTGAGCACACGGCGCACTGCGGCAAGTTCGGCACATACGTCTTTGGACGTCGCATGCAGTTCCCCCCTCAGGCTCTCGGTGCTTCTCTCCATTTGGACTCTCAGGCTCTCGGTGCTACTCTCCATTTGTGCCCTCAGCGTCTCTGTGCCTCTCTCCATTTCTGCCCTAAGTGTCTCAGTTGATGTTTCTATGTCTGCCTTAGTGCCCCCACATTCATCGGCATGGTCCTTGAGGAGCGTGGCCATTTGCTGCTGTTGCACGATTAACTGGTCGAGGGACTGTTGCCTCTGCTGGGCCATGCCCATTTGCGGGGGTGTCACAGAGGGGCTGTTGTCCTCATGTTGCCTTGCCACAGGGCTTGGGGGGGATGGCCAGTCGTTGTCTTGTGGGTGCCCCTGCGTGGTATCCTCATGTTGTACGGGATGGGACAGACAGGGGGATTGGGACAGGTCATGGATGGATCTGACTTCGACATCCCCGTTTTCTGTGTCGGAGCATGCTGCCATCAATGGGGTGTCACCTATGGTGCTGCTGCCACCAGAGGCAGTGCCTTCTGTGGCATCCATTGGGGGGACCTGTGGTGGTGGTGTTGTGGGCATGCTGGCTGCTGGGGTGCCTGTTGATGTTCCCTCCTCTGTGCTGCCACCTGATTTGTGCAGCTGCCGTGTCTTGATGCGTGCAGCTGAGGTGGAGGGTCTCTGGCCGTTGGTCTTGGCCCTCTTTGCAGGTGTGCTGGTAGGGGTGTCCTGTAGCTCGTCGTTTGGATCGGACCCTGTGGTGGAGTAAAGGAGGGCGAGGGTTAATGATGGGTCTGTGCGAATTGGAATGGCATTGTATCACATGCTCTGGGGTGGTACCTGAGGGTGATTTGGGTCGGGTCCTTGGAGGTGCTTTGATTTGTGTGTGGAGTGAGGGTGCAGTTGTTTGGCAGCCTGCAGTTAGGGTGTGCCTGCTGCACGTGTAGTGCGTGTATTAGGGGTTTTTAATTATTTATGTATTTATTGTGGGTTTTAACGTGCGCTATCAGGCCGATGTGTGTGGCCGTTCTCCTGGACATGTGTTTCTGTTGCACTATGTGGACGCATGGTACTTCACATGGATGGACTGTGTGGATTTGGCATTGTTTTATCGGGCCCACCTACCTGAATCTTCGGATGTCTGCACTCCTTTCTCCATCCCTCCGACTCCCTCTATGCTCTCCATTCCGATGGTGGAGGCACAGATTTCTTCCCAGGGGGTCAACTTGATGGGTGATTCAGGACCTCCCCCGGTGGCTGTGGCAATGTTGCGGTTGGCAGAGAGTATGCTGCGGACGCGTATCCGCAGGTCGTCCCATCGCTTGCGGCATTGCTGTGGGGTGCGGGGTGCGGTCCCCACCGCACTTACCCGCTGTGCCACCAGAGCCCATATGGTCTTCTTGTTTGCAAGTGCCGTTCTGGTCATTTGCGTGGAGAAGACGACGGCAGCATTCTCCTGGAGGGTCTCTGTTAGCACGGTGAGTTCCTCGCGGGAGAAGTGGACCTGCCGCTTGCGGTCGCACGCTTTCTTCGCTACTTTTCCCATTTGTCTTGGTTTCGCTAGGGTGGGTGACGGGTTGGGGTGTGTTTCAGGGTAGTGATTTTAGTGGTTGTGTGGTTTTAGTGTTTTTATAGGTGTACGCCGGGATGTTTCCCGTTCCGGGCCCATGTTTTAACTTCCGTTTCCGTATATTTCCGGTCACCGTACTTTCCGGTAGGCGCACACTGCGGTGACCGCTAAGAGGGGTGGCGGTATTGCACCTAGGGCGCCGTACGGCGGCGGTGTGGGCCGTTTTGGGGTCATTTCCGCCATCGCGGACTTTGCACTTCCGCCGTGGCGTGGTGCTCGTGCCCGATGGGTCGGAATGGGCCGCACTTTGCTCCTTCGTGCAATGGCGGAAACGCTATTTACGCTGTGGCGCTCCGGTCAGTCGCTTTCCGCAAGGGTCGTAATGAGGGCCTTTGTCTTTTTAGGAATCTTTCTTTCTGCGCCAACACAGAGTATTTAACCAGGACCAAGTGCATTCTGCTCCCCATAAACATATAGGTAAAAACCTCATCCTTTTGCATGACTTAGAGTATCAGACAATAGTTAAGCCTTTAGCTTCTCTGTAGTTTTGGCGTTATTTCATTCTGCTCTACTTGCATTTTGTGTTTAACAGCACATCCTGGAGACAGAATAACATTTAGCCACCACGCATTCCGGACCGTGTACTATTGAGAATTACTAACCGCGGCTTCACATGACAAGTTCTTACAGCAACAAACATAGGTGGGGGTGTGTATCATGCCATCTCTGACGCCCTAGCATATGGACCTGGTCTTGTTAACATTAAACGCAAACACACAACTGTGGAAATATTTATGCACTTCTTGCGCGATTCGCACTAACAATCAGTTCCTCCTATCCATAGATCATTTTTGTGACTATTGAGTCCAAAGAACATTTGGCTTTTGCAGTATCTCGTAAAGCATTGATTGGATTTTATCATCATTAAATACATAGGTGAGTTCCTATTGAACAATTTTGTAACAAGATCCTTTGTCTCTTGCTGGAAACAAGTTGCACAATGATAGAGATAAAAACGCAAGCTAGTTCAGATATATGCTGTTCTCTCGAGTTCTTTACATTGGTTGCATATATGGTTAAAATACATATGCCTATCTTAATAATGCATGACAAATTAGGCACCTCATGCTTGTCTCTTGGCCACAACCAGTAATGATAGTAATGAAGTGCACTATCAAGGAAGACTTGGCTTTTTCGGCATTTTTATTGTCTTAATATGTATTTTTTCACAACCACTATGTGAAACCTGTTTACATTATGTGTTTATGTTTGTTTATTTTATAGTGGGTTCCATTTTTACAAAAATACGGCCATTAAGAAGTATTCAACACTATCAAGTTTCATATTGCTTTCTTCCTCCTGTCCTGAAGACGGCTACATTTGTATCAACAGACAATTGTTTTGTGTATTGCCTGATTCCTTTTGGTGCTACTAGCCGAAACATATGTCGACTTTCACAAAAACAAACCTAAGAGATCTTATAGGTTTTCGTTGGATAGAACCGGTTCAATCAAGTAGTGCTCTACCTCTCTGTGCTTGATGTTGTACATTCAGTGTCTACATAACACTAGACTCACGTACTAACCCCACTATACCTTTTATATGTGCCATACTGTATTTTTCTGGTTTTGTTAAAAACAAAATGTGTTTATTCCTACACTTATTGTGAAGATTTCTTCTTCTTTTAACAAAGAATTCTTACATAGCTTTTACTATGATTAAAAATAAAATTATTTTTGTTATGACCTAGTGGTTGTTTTTCTAAATTGTTTTTCTAAATATTTTTCTAACTGAGTTTTTACTTTTAGATAGGCTGTTATTGACATACCCTCAGCCTTTTCACTTAGTACTTTAGTGGTCTTGTCTTCCGACAGTAGGCACCTCGACTACTTGATTGTGGCATTAAGAGACAGGGTCACCATCCCCCTTGTTCTTTACTTACGTGGTCTTTAAAGGCAACCATGAAAGAATATGGTCCCAGATAACATAAAAATAATACTGTACCGGTATTGAAATTAAACGTTGACACCTGAAGTATGACATTAATGATGCAAGTAAATATCACTTGTGGTAATTAACGTCAGGGGTATGTTTAAGTTTACCACTTTAAAAGTTCATATGTTTACTATTTTTTAAATAAAGAAATATTGCTGGCAGTTAAAGTGTAGCACTTGTAGCAAATAATAGCATACAACATTTTCAAGGACTGAGCTTTCAACGCTGATATACTCATCACTACTACGAAGCTTCTGGGACCTCACCTGGATGCTAGTTTTGTTTTTACTATTCTAGAGGAGGTCCCAGATATGGCCTGCACTCTAGCCACCCATTTTGAAATACCAGGAACATTCTCGCCGAGATATGTGACGTGTGAAGATATGTGACGTGCGATGAGCAAATAAACCAGCAGAGAGCCGCGCTAGGGCTTTGTCCAGTGCCCTTCGGAAGAGCAATACCTGTTGAAGTGCAAATTACCAGACAACCATGGGCAGCACGGTACCCATTGAGACAACCGTACCAACAGCTGACACAACACTTTCGAACTGTCCCAGAAGAGACCCAAAGGGCCTTAATCGAAGGCAAATGGTGACGACACGAGGGTCCGGACAGACGTACAGATGAACAAAAGATGACACACTAAGACGAAACACCATGGATAAAGATATCACAGACATTGAAGAAGAGAAGAAAGAAAGAAACAAAACCATAAAGCAGGATGAAACTATGCAACCAGCTAACGCCTGTACCTAGGCTTGTAATGCAAGAAGCTAACAAAACAATGCGGCTTGCTATGCTTAGTAGAAGAATAGAGCGGCAAGCGCCAACTATATATATCTACTTCAATGAAGCACATTATGTAAGTGCTGTCCACTCTACATGAAAGCAGAATTAAGCCCAGGATATTAGGGGCCAAACAAGCCAGGATTCATATGCCAGCACAAAGCCAGATGAAAGAGCGGAATCAAAACTTAGCAAGAAGCAGCTCATGCCTAGGAAGGGAGGAGAGCAGCAACTCCGAAGAATCGAAACTTAAGAGCATAGCAGCCTGCCCATGAAGGTCGAGATAAGGAGGCCCAGGCAGGTGGCAAGGCCGAAGAGAGAATCAAATACGCGAATAGATGGAAAATGAAGCAGCTTCATGGTGTACAGACACGTGATCAGCCAAGCGCGAAGAGGCACCGTCTGATGTCACCCAAAACCAGAGGATGCCATAACTTTCCGTGATAAGAAGCTCCAATTTTGAGGCCATCCTCAGCCAACTAATTGACACATAGCCCTAAAGTACTGATTGATAGAAGGAAGGCAGGGTGAATCTTGCGGCATGCCGCATCTGGGTGAACATTCTGCATGCTGTTAATTAGAGAGGAGATTTATGCTTGGGGGTGTAATTGACCCAATCACAATGGACCAAGTAATCTAGGGTCCTATAGTTAGTAGAACCAATGAGATGTTGTACTTGTAGTGACGTCTAGCACGAGTGATGTAGAGGGATGGGTGTAGATGTCCACCCAATAAGAGTTATCCAATCCCACACCCCGTTAGCATTCACAGATATAGTACCCATACTTAAGTTACCTTTTTCAGCCAATAGACTTGCATGACAAACTTTCGAGTGTTACACAACAATGATGTTGGACTTTTCCTTTCATCCCTTGATGACTTTTGCATATTGCGATTGTGGAAGTTGAAACGAGACAGGCGATCGCATCACTGATGATTTCCTAATGTTTCCCAATTTTTTGTACTTGTCATTAAACGGACTTCCCTTTGCCAAACCATTTGAGTTGTCCTTATTGATTGGTGTTGGAGTAAGAGAATCCTGCACCCCATCCACCTCAAGGTGCAGCTATCTCGTCTTAAGGTACTCGAGGATGAGCTCTGATCCCATGGGCCCGTCAGAGGTCACTCCACCCTCCTGTACACTTGGTAGCAGAGGGGATGGTTTTGACCATTGATTATTGATTATTGATTAAAATAAGACACCTATTGACCATCGACACGAAGTAACTCTAGGTCTTCAGCAATATCACGAGTCCTTCACCATTTGGCCGAGTAGACTGTGAAGCTTCCAGTGGACAATGATAGTTTAAATCTGTCCAAAAAACTGAAGTGGGTCTGAAGGGACCCGTTTTATAAACATAAACCCTTCCATTCCTACGGGCAGCGGAACAGCCGAAGACTAAACGAGGTGGTAACGGAGGCGGTGATCCCAAGGATCCTGAGAGGAACCATGCGAGCAGTGAGTGAAACAAAAAATTGAATGCTTTGGCAAATGTCTTAGGCATTAGAACAAGTAAGGGAAAAGGTAACGGAGGCAGGTGGGAAAAACAAAATAGTCCGAAGTAGAGAAGACTGTATATATATATATATATATATATATGTATATAAGGGGATAATGACTCGAGAATAATTGAGATATTAAAGAATACCAGGGTGGACACCTGAGATAGTAAAGAATACCAGGGTGAACATCTGAGATATTAAAGAATACCAGGGTAGACACCTGAGATATTAAAGAATACCGGGGTAGACACCCGAGAAGAGAGAGGATTCCAGGGTGGACACCTGAGAAGAGAGAGGATACGCCTTATTTCTGCACTTTAATATAGCGGTCAGAAGAAACGTGAACTCAGAGTCCCACATAATGGGGAACGACTAGGCTACTACCACGTTTAAAGACATTGTAAAAGGAGTTTGTTTAAACTCCATGTTGGGGTACAAATTAGAGGCAGAGATATTTTTGTCCAGCTGATGTCTGTCTTGTCTGTCAAGTGTCTGTCATATGTGTTATGTTGTATGTCACATGTAAGAAATTTTGTCTTGTGTTGTTAAAATCAAATAGGGTTTTTTATGCGATTCTGTAGTTGAGAGGGAATCGCACATGGATTGATATTCTTGAATATATTGGCGATAAAAAGTTTTGGCGGGAAAAAATTGGATTGGAGGTTGGTGCTCGCTCATATTGTTGATAGTGTTAAATTACATGGCAGCATTGAAAAGTGGTGTATGAGAGGAAAGTAGAACAGATTTAAACATGGAAGAAATCACACCATTGGCACACTTATGTAAGCAACTACCGAAACATGCACCCAAGCTTAAGAAATGTAGTACCAAGTGGGTTAAGGGTACCGCCCACAAGATGTTTATGCCGTGGCCACAAAATGGGTCCTTATCCAAAGTTGTCTTACAGCATATAACGACTTACTTGCATGCCACATATACAGGAAAAAAAACTAGAGAAACACCTTGCTGTTCTAGAACTTTGGAAAATGTTCAAACAGTCGAAGGAAGAAGAGCCACCTGCTAACTGGATATTAAACGTATGCACGGAGGGGGGTAAGACGCCTACCGCGCCACCTGCCCCGCCTGAAACAGAAACCGAGAGAAGTAAGCATGAGGGATTCTACACATTAAGAGAGCTTAAAGCAGCCACAGGGTACAGCAAACCCACATATGAGTCACCTACTTACAGTAGTGACAAAACCGAGGGAAGGATCAGGACAAGATTCTTACCTCTGCAGTCCCGAGGGACAAGGAGAGACGAGATGATGAGAGGAAGGGTCAGGCACAGATTGATGCATCTCTCGATAAGGAGAGAGAGGGAAAGAAATGGAAAGAAGGTGAAAGCAGAACTGATGAGATAACATTCACAAAGGACGAATGGATGGGAGGACAGATTTTGTTGAAACTCAATGGGACAGGAAGTGATGATGTGAGACCTAAAGAGAGGTTAGACGAGGCGCAGAGAAAAGAGAAAGACAAGGAGTCAAGGGATGAAAAAATAAGACCAAAGGATATACTTAGGGGTGACCAGCTATATCGCAAAGAGCAAGAGAAACAGCTCGATCGCAAACAGAGAGCAGTCTGTGCCTTGGACAGACAGAAACAGCAAGGTTTAGAAGAAGAGCAAAGAGTACGTGACAAGATAAGGAGGTGAAGGGATGAGGAAGTTCGAAGGGAAAAGGAATGTAGAAATGAAAGGAGAAGAGAAAATGATAAGGTCAGAAAAGAGGCGAGGAAACGCAAAGAATGTGATGATGTCATAGAATGTAAGCGTAGACAGAGGGCACACGATCTCGCATATATTTGTAGCGGAAAGTTAAAAAAAGCCAATCCTGTTGTAGAATGAGAAGACATTGAAGAATTCTTTCCTGCGCACGACTGAATACCAGGCACGATTGGGGCAAATATTGAAGATGACTTCGACACCAGAAGCATCGGGGAAAGGATCGATAAAATATATGATGAAATGGGACTAGAACAAATATCCTAAAGGGAAGGGGAAGATGAGCGCTTGGAAAGCACTCAACTGTATGACACTGAGGATGTCACCTGAAGTAGTGGGAGCAGGAGACTGTCCCTGGACAGAGTAGAAATCAGTAAAAGCGCTGATGACACAAAGAGTTGTGTGAATTGGGAACAATCAATGTCCGACTCCGGAGAGGAAACGGAGCGCGAGACAAATGAAGAAGGGAGACAGCACGAATAGTGGCTTCCAAGGGACAAAGGGGTACGATGGTCGGGTGCTAGTGAGTCCGCACCGAGGACATCAGAGTCTGCCACACAATCGGACCAACATGATGGAAAACCCCATGGTCAGAAGGGGCTGTCGGCACCCGCCTATGTTGACAGGTTGAGGACATTGCCAGGCAGACAACGATGCGGGAATATAACACCTGCAATAGACAGGAGAGCTATGAGAGAAGAGAAGGAAGGCTGCGCATTCCAATTTCCACTATTAGAAAAAGGGGGAGCAAGACCACAATATATTCCTTGGCCACACATGGATCAAGAAAACCTGAAAAACAAGCTTCCAATGCTGTCATCGGGAGCCAGGAAGTGGATACATGAAAAAAAATGACAGGGGGTGTTACGTTAGCTATAGGTGACATTAAAGGTCTCTTGATCGCCATACTTGGGACAGAGCAGACGATGTGTGGACACAGGCAGGGTTCCCTGGTGTAACCATAATTAACACTGCTCACGACAGAGTGCCATTTAATAACTGCAAAGCAGCAGTATGGAAAGTGCTACGAGTGCTCTACCCGGACACTTCTGATATGGGAGCTATAATGATTCGAAAAATGAAGGAGTCAGAAGATCCGTTGATTTATATCCAGAATTTCCAAGATGCATGGGTGCTCGAAACACATAAATAATAATAATAATAATTAGGCTTTTATATAGCGCTACAAACCCTCAGGTATCTGAGCGCTGCTTATTATTACCCACGGTGTGTGGGGCTCATTTATCGACCTCGGAAGGATGAAAGGCTGAGTTTGGCCCCGCCGG
Source organism: Ambystoma mexicanum (assembly GCF_040938575.1). Lineage (NCBI taxonomy): Eukaryota > Metazoa > Chordata > Amphibia > Caudata > Ambystomatidae > Ambystoma > Ambystoma mexicanum. The sequence goes on from NC_090935.1 coordinate 349,510,463, forward strand.
GATTCGAACCTGCGTTAACAGGCTCTGCACGGGTGTCAAAGCGGGCGCTCTACTCGCTGTGCCACTTGACATGAATCCTGGACGAGATCTATACCAGTGTTTTACCACATATTGTGCCAAGGGTTGCCAGAACCGGTGCAAAAACAGCTCAAGAAATTAGTAGAGGTTGAGGCTAAACCTTGGGCTGAAATACAGTTAACTATCGCACATTACTGTAGATTGTTGCAAGAAAAGAATCGGAATAAGGAGGCAAAACGAAAGGGTGAGGAAGCAAAGCTGGTGCAAAAGAAATGATCAAAGTATGCTCTTGAAGGAGCCATGCTAACTAGCCCAGCTGAACAGAACATACAACAGGTGGCTCACCCACAGCAGAACAACCAGGGTAACATAGGACTGTACCCGAGGGGAAGGGGATTTAGAGGAAGAGGATGGCAAAGTAATCAAGGAGGTTTCCAGAGTAATCAAGGAGGTTTTCAAAACGTGCAAATCGGCAACCCAGATATGTCAAACGGACAAATAATCTGACCACTGCCAGTATGTTGGCTGTGTGGAATGACGGGGCACTTGGCACGCATGTGCAGAAGTCAAGACGTGTGACAGAATAGCGAAGGAATGGGAGCAGGCATGGAAAATCCACCTGCAATCTCACAACAGGGCAATGCACAGAATCACACAGTGCAGCAAGGTGCGCAACAAGGGGTTCAACCCCCGAACATGGGGAATTTGCCACAAGGGCAATTTTAACAGGCACCACGGCAGTCATCACAGGGCACAAACTCTGGAAGGGGAGGTAGCCCAGAGAGTGGAGGGAATCCACAAGTGTACAGTTGGCCGAACTTATATATGAACTAGGACAGCTCACTGGGAACCCTGATGTGCTCTATCCTATCAGTGACACCAGACCCTAATAGGGAACCTAGGGTGAATGTTGTCATAGGGGGTAAAGAATATTCCTTCTTAGTTAACACAGGGGCAACACGCTCGTGCATACGTGAAGGCAAGTTTTCCTTGTCCAGCGAGGCCATAGATACTCAGAGTTTTACAGGAGCTCACAGCCGAGTTCCCTTTACAGACACACTCCCAGTCTCTGTAGGAGAGTGCGAAATGAATGTACCTTTATTGTATTCACGTCAGACCCCAGTAAACATTTTGGGTCGAGACTTAATGTCAAAGTTCAACATGACAATTTCATTCACAGAGGAGGTCATAGTGTGCTCCACTCCAGGAATGCATTATTCAAACGTGTGCGAAATGATTAGGGCATACTCGGGGCACATAGCCATGAGAGCTATACCATTAGAGCCAGAAGTTTTCACTTCACATATGGCATGTGTGTGCTCATGTCAGGATTGCCAGGCCTCGCAGATAGGACCATGAGAACCCCCAATGAATTTTTATTCAGACCAAGAATACCAATGCATGAAGAGGAGGGACAAGTATTTCCCCTGATGATAAATACTGCAGCAGTGCGATGGAAAGTAGCACTGGTTGAAGACTACGATGATGAAGGCAAACAATGTTGTGCAATTATCGCCATTGAAGAAGGTTGTCGAGGGATTAACGTCACTGATGACGATCTGTTTGAAGAACAAGCAGACTCAGAAAAGACAAGGGTGAAAGTGAATCTCATATTTTGGATATGAATGATCAAAAGAGAAGTGCCTCAGAGAATGATGTTGGCACTGATACATCCGGAATACTTTGATGACGGCATGGTCCAGGTGCCTGTCTCAGTATGGACTATAGGACCATATGACGTAGGCCTCCTGAAGGGGGTGGGAGAAGTGAAAATTAAGCTGAAACCAGGAGCAATTTTACTGAGAGCAAGACAATACCCCATGTACAGAGAGGCAGTTGAGGGGATTGCAAAGACAATTTCCGCCATGATGGACCAGGGCATCTTGGTGACGTCAGAGTCACCATGTAATACTGTGATATATCCTGTCAAGAAATCAAAGGGAGGGTCTTGGCAGTTAATTCAAGATTTAAGAGCATTAAACGATATTGTTGAAGCCGAGTTCCCTATAGTCCCTAATCCATCTACAATCCTATGTAATATACCCATAGAGGCAAAATATTTTTTTAACTACTGTGAGTCCCCGTCCATTTTCAACAGAGCCCTACAGATGGGCCTAAGCAATATTGCATTAGAAAGTGTCGTCTTGCAATATGTGAACGACATCTTGATCTGCAGCTCCACGGAAGCACAATGCAGACGCGATTCTCTTCACCTATTGACTGTACTGGCTGAGAAAGGTTATAAGGTTGACAAGGAAAAGCTAATCTCACATGAAGGTAAAAAGGTGACTCCAGAAAGGGCTGAAGCCATATTGAACACGGCTAAGCCACACACGATAAAGCAAATGCAGAGTTTGCTAGGCCTATGTTACTATGTTAGAGCATGGGTCTTAGATTACAGCTCATACACCAAGCCTTTGCTTCAGGCTTCAGGGAAAACAAAGCCTTTGCTTCAGGCTCTAAAGAAGGCCAAGGTGACAAAGGAAAAGATTGAATGGTCTGAGACAATGGAAAAATGGTTTGCTGAACTCAAGAGAGCAATTTGTACAGCTCAAGTTCTCGGGATTCCTAATTATGCAGAGGATTCTACCTATTCTTGCACACGGATGGCAACGTTATGACGGCAGTGCTCGCTCAAAAAACTTTGTTGGGATACAAGCCCCTGGCCTATTACAGCAGGATCCTGGACCCAGTAATGAGAGGCCACTTCCCATGCAAACAAAGTTTAGCTGCTGCAGCGTTCGCCATAGAAAAGGCAACCACTATTGTTATGGGATGTTCCATGACGTTATACGTCGAACATTCACTATTCGCTATTTTAGAGAAACCTAAAGGCACGTTGACGTCTCAGAGAGCTTCTGCATATGAAGTGATCATATCAAATCCATCGATCAAAGTAGTTCAATGTAAAACAGTGAACCCAACTACATTCATACCAGAGCCAGTCACTGAAGGAGAGCTGATACATGACTGTGCAAACTATGAAGAATTCTATGATGAAATCCCCAGGGCGAAAGAAAATGCCCTAGCAGGAGGAGAGATCGTTTTTATTGACGGATCTTTGAGAATCGACCAAGGAGATGGACAAAGATATGCAGGTGTTGCCGTAATGAAACACATAGCAAACAGAGAATTTCGAGTACTCGTCAGTGCACGAATACCATCTCAATATTCAGCACAGGCCGCAGAACTATTGGCATTGATATTCGCCATAGAGAATCATGCAGACCAGGAAGTAATGGTGTACAGTGACGTCCACAGTGCATGCAGGACTAATGTGCTGGAAAAGTATGGGCTACCTCCGAAAAGACGGCACGCCAGTGCAGCATGCAGCCTTATTGGACAGGCTGATTAAGGCACTACAGATCCCAGTGGGCATAGCGGTCATGAAATGCGCTGCCCACACCAAAGGGACAGATTTCGTGTCACGTGGTAACCGCGCAGCAGACACCGAAGCCAAGCGCATGGCGTCCAAAAGTGAGATGGTCATCGAAGTGGAAGTGGCGTGCACCCATGAGAGGATGATGGTGGCACGTACCACACCTGAAGCCTATAGTAATCTGGGGCAGACGCAACTAATGGAGCATCAAGGGGAAGCACCACAGGACGAGAAGAACCTATGGAAACATCAAGGGTGTTCTTTAAACCCCTCTGATGGATTGTGGTGGCAAGACAGTAATGCCTGTAGCCCTACTAAAAATAGCACTGGAGCAATTGCATTACCCACTACACATGTCAAAGAGAGAATCTAGCAGCAACGCTCTCAGAAGACTGGGTTATACCAAATTTAGGTGAGCATGTTGCATTCTTTATGTTGAACTGCATAATCTGCCAGCAATTCACTGCTGGGCACACATTAAAAGTAGTGAGAGGAGTCATTCACCGGCCAAATGGGCCTTTTCAACACTTACATGTCGACTATGTCGACTTGATTCAAGTGTGCAACGGGTACAGACACTTAATTGTAGTGGTGTGTCCATTCTCTAGATGCATAGAATCAGGTCCATGTACACACCCAGACTCTACCTGTGCGGCCAAATTCCTAGTAAGGGAAGTGTTCCCTAGATGGGGGGTGTGTGAAGTGATGAAATCAGATAATGGGGCTCATTTTCTAAATTCAGTCTTTGAACAGATTAGCTTGTTGCTTGATATAAAGCACAAGTTCTCGTCGGCGTATCATCCGGAAGGTAATGGTATTATGAGGGACTCAATGGCTTGTTAAAGAAAAGGATAGCCAAGTTGAAGCTTGCTCTAAAGAGGGGATGGTTGCACTGCCTTCCACTGGCATTGTATGCTCTTCGGAACCAACCAGGCTCTGACCATCATCTTACGCCGCACAAGATAGTCACAGGAAGGAGAATGAATACTCCCCTAATCCCTAGAGACAGAGCTAGATGTGATGCCCAGCCAACCTGATAGGTCCTGGGATCCGAACTGCTAAATTATCTGAACTGCATGACATCCAGTCTTACTGTAATTTTAGACCAACTGCATTGACGATGAAAAGGGTGCAGCACCACACAAAACACAGCAGGAGACACTGAAACAGACGCAGTTCAAGGTCTACATGTCCAACTCGTCTTTCCTGGAGATGCGATATTAGTAAAAATAAACACACGAGGAAGAGGTGGGACGAGCCAAGATTCAATGGCCCTTTCATCGTAGAGGACTGCACTCCTTCAGCTGTAAAACTGTAGGGCAGGAGAGCATGGATTTTTCTCAATGACATTAAGCCCTATATCGGAGAAAGCCCTCTAGCTGCACCCCACCGCAAAGAACACACAGACAACGGGGAAAAAACTCAGCACATGCAGACGAGATCTATGATGAGGAAGAAGGACGCATGAGCAGCAAAGCCAAAACAAAGAACCCCTTGTGCAAGTTGTGGCTTAAATCAGACATTTCCTCTAAGCAATAAGGGGATAAGGACATAAAACGGACACTCTGTGCATCCTAGTTGCAGGGTGAAGAAGAAAATTGCACAGTTGAGCCACAACACGTTTTGTTGATACGAACTTGTAAAAAAAAACACACAAGCATTGTTGAGAAACAAGACTCTAACAGACAGTGATCAAGGACTTTTACCTTAAGAGCTAAACACAGTATCCTCAATCATCAAATATCAAGACCTTGTTTGGCAGCATTTATGGTGTCCCCCACTAGAAATATCACATAGGACGTACTCACTTACTTACAGTGCATCATATCCATCGCTGGTAGGGAGGGTTACCAGTGTCACAGACTTTATCCAGGATCCTGCCAACAAGAAAGTAATCTAGCAACTACTTACTGTCATCACGGAAGCCTTCATTGGACTGCCTGAATACTGTAATAAGGACACACATGCTTCCACCACAGATAATTATAGATGAACTCGTCAATACGATTTTCTTTCGCATCAAAGAGGAGTGCCCAGCTATTGTCGGGAGAACCACATACACTCTCATGTTTATTCGAGATCCAGCAAACTCTGAACTGTGGACCAAGCTAAGTTATTTGGTCGCAATCCACGCCTCAGGAAATTGCAAGCATTGTTCATGTCAAGGAAAGAGCCTATAATCCTGAACCCAGCAAGGCAGGACACATGTCCTTGTCACCTGAGGACAGCCGACTGGCACAAAACATCCTCTTTCGTCTAGTAACTGACTTTCCGGAAATCGTGGGGAGACCTGTCGAGGGTGACGTCCTCACCTTCATCTGAGATCCAGCTAACGTCACACAGATGGGAACGCTCCTCCATTGCATCATGCTGCAAGTGGAGCTGTCCGATTTTCAGAGAGATTACATGAGGAGATTCCAGTGAAATCTTCCGCCGAGTGACAGATCGAGCACTTCATCTTTCCACCGTGGGACAAATCGAGGGAGCAGAGACAAGAACTTCACCTTTATTTGTTTGATTGCCATTTTTTTTCCCCATTTCTTCACATTGAACAGTGTCCAGCATGTCCTCAGGACTGAAGCAGATTCGGGGGATGGACTGGGAACTCAACTACTTTTAATATACACACTAAAAGTGACTTATCGAAGTGTAAGCCTAATCTATTTTTCCATAGTCTAGCAAGGACACTGCATCCTGTATCAAGAGACAATCGTCACCCGCAAGAGGGGGGACACTTGTGAAGCACCAGACACTTTATGATACAAACTTTTCAAGTACAACAGTGAATTGGGGGAAAAGAATAAACATTGAGATTTTGTTATGATCGAGATGGGGGCCCAGAACAGTAACCTGGTCCTCCCACAAGCAGAGGGGCACCCCCGCTTCTCTGGAAGGAAATGCTGCCGGTTTACCTACCACGCTATTATGTATCTATGCATTGTGTTTATCATTATTTTGCTGTCATTAACAATCAGAACTGCATTTTTTCTTAGTGTACGAAGCGTTCCAATTTCAGTGCACCCACCTGATGATGTACACATGAGTCCCACAAAAGCACCCAGACCCTATATAGTTATTCCAGTCCCGAGAAAATCTGATGGTAAAGTGAATGAACTGAAATGAATGAAAACATAGCACTGAAAAATAAAACCGCAGAGACTGTACCGACAATCGCACAAGTTCCAACACAAGGAACAAGGACCAGGCCCACGATGCAGCCATACACTGGGCCGGTGACAGGCTGGTGGCTGATAAAGGCACTTATAGAGGGCAGGAAAAGAATGCAAGAAGAGAAGGAGAGAATTGCAAAACCTCCACCTACCACATCGAGGCAGATAAAGGAACCTGCTGCCTCGACCAGCATGCCTGAGAGTCCTCCAGCAAGGAAAAGCCACACAGACACATTTAGAGATGTAGTTATAGCAAACTACAGGAAGACACTAAGGATCCAGAGGAGATACCAGTGAACGGAACGACTGTCTGGACAGCACAGCACATGTAGGAAACAACATTTGGTACCAGCACATGAAAGAAGTTGGAAGAAGTAAATCAGAAGGAGAATGCTTCGATGCTTCGTTTGTACACTCCCACCGTGCAGCATGGAGAAATCCAAGATCTTCTTGGCTGTAGAATTCGATGTCCCGACAGCACACTGTCTTTCACACGTAGCAATGTGCAACACTAGAGGGCAGTTTATGGGGAGGGATGCCTCATTGATATTGGCAGCCGAGACAAATTACCCTGATGAAGATGATTATATAGAGGACTTGAAGACGAGAAACAGAGCCCATACAAGGAATCATGTGATCAGGTACGAGAAGCCTGGAGTTAAAGGAGCAGCAGTCAGATGGGAAGTGAACCCAAAGCTAAATGTCCAAGGAAGAACTCCAGAGAGGCAAAACATTGGAAGAACAGAGGCTAAATGCAGATTTGGGGAACAGTGCTTTCACCAGACGGATGGGAAGAAGGAGTGGTGGTCTGCCGAGCATGGATGGTCTTTGGAGCCTATAAGGAAGCAATAGAGAACTCCCAGAAGTTGTGCAAACCTTTATGGCCGAAACTCACAAAATTACTAACATGGGTCGAAGACAGAGGAGGACCCCTGCAGATAGTGCTACTGGAAAACCCGAAATTGCGCTTCAGGAACAATGGCACGAGGAAGATGGGAGAGAATCAGAGCTGCGGATGAATCTTTGAAGCTCCAGGAATGACTCATGGAACCGCAGTAATTATGGATCATTACTGGGCGTGTGGAACCAAAGCATACATAAGACTGCCGAAAAACTGGGGAGGCATATGCACAATAGTGAACATCCACGTTCCTGCACTAGTGATCCCAAAAAGCGACCTGAACATTGACAGTTTCCCGAAAGCAGATGCTCACCTGAGGAAAAGGATATCTGTAGAGCTGGTATCCCGAAGGAAGAGAGAAAATTACTTTTCTGCCAAATCAGAAGAAGCATTCCATGCAATCCCGTATGAGCACAGGCTCTTTAGCCTCACCTTATCTGTGTTTACAACGATCATCATGCCAAGATTCCAGGTTGGAGCAAATACTAAGTGGTTGCAAATCACCAGATGGGAATAACAGCAAACCATCAACTCGACAATAAAGGTATTCAATGCAATCAAGGAAGAGTTAAGAGCAATTCGACTGATGACTCTACAGAACAGATATGTTCTTGACATGATCACAGCGATGGATGGAGGAGTTTGTGCAAAAATCGGAGAATCATGTTGCACATTTATACCTTCTCATAACGAAGAAAATGGAACTTTAACAGAAGCCATAAGTATTCTGACAAACCTACAGAACCAGATGATTGATGAAACTGACGAAGTTGAGGATGACAGCTGGTTTGGAACACTATTCTCATGGGTCCCACAATGGATGGCAGACATATTCAAGTTCCTGGAAGCCCTGCTACTGATGATACTATTAGGATTTTGTGTTATCAAGATAATTATCTCACAATGCCAGAAAACTGCGAAGAGTGATAAAAATGTGGACTCCAAAGAGACACTCCTTCACACCATCATGTACAAACCCAGAAGATGAAGAAGAAATGAATACAGAAGAACCAAGTAAGGTGAACTCAAAAGAGGAAGCAGAAGTGGTCGATGAACCGACCAGAGGGGGGAGTGTAGAGGAGGTCCCAGATATGGCCTGCACTCCACCAACCCATTTTGAAATACCAGGAACATACTCGCCGTGATATGTGACGTGTGATGAGCAAATAAACCAGCGTAGAGCCGCGCTAGGGCTTTGTCCAGTGCCCATCGGAAGAGCAATACCTGTTGAAGTGCCAATTACCAGACAACCATGGGCAGCACGGTACCCATTGAGACAACCGTACCAACAGCTGACACGACATGAAGACTACTTTCACATGGTCCCAGAAGAGACCCAAAGGGCCTTAATCAAAGGTGAATGGTGACGACACGAGGGCCCGGACAGACTTACAGATGAACGAACAACAACCGGAAGATGACACACTAAGACGAAACAGCATGGATAAAGATATCACAGACATAGAAGAAGAGACAATGTCAAAATATAAAGAAACAAAACCATAAAGCAGGATGAAACTATGCAACCAGCTAACGCCTGTACATAGACTTGTAACGCAAGAAGCCAAGAAAACAGTGCGGCTTGCTATGCTTAGTAGAAGAATAGAACGACAAGCGCCAACTATATATATCTACCCCAATAAAGCACATTATATAAGTGCAGTCCACTCTACATGAAAGCAGAATTAAGCCCAGGATGTTAGGGGCCAAACAGGCCAGGATTCATATATCAGCACAAAGCCAGACGAAAGAGCGGAATCGAAACTTAGCAAGAAGCAGCTCATGCCTAGGAATTCGAGGTCATCCCAAGGAAGGGAGGAGAGCAGCAACTCCTAAGAACGGAAACTTAAGAGCATAGCAGCATGACCATGAAGGTCGAGATAAGGAGGTCCAGACAGGTGGCAAGGCCTAAGAGAGAATCAAATGTGCAAATAGATGGAAAATGAAGCAGCTTCATGATGTACAGACATGTGACCAGCCAAGCGTGAAGAGGTACCAACGTCTGATGTCACCCAAAACCAGAGGATGCCATAACTTTCCCTGATAAGAAGCTACAGTTTCGAGACCATCCTCAGCCAACTAATTGACACATAGCCCTAAAGTACTGAATGATGAACGGGAGGCAGGGTGAATGTTGAGGCATGCCGCATCTGGGTGAACATTCTGCATGCTGCTAATTAGAGTGGAGATTTACGCTTGGGGGTGTAACTGACCCAATCACAATGGACCAAGTAATCTAGGGTCCTATAGTTAGTAGAACCAATGAGACATTGTACTTGTAGTGACGTCTAGCACTATAGAGGGATGGGCGTAGATGCCCACCCAATAAGAGTTATACAATCCCCACAGCCCGTTACCATATACAGATATAGTACTTATACTTAAGTTACCTTTTCCAGCCAATAGACTTGCATGACAAACATTCGAGTGTTACACGACAATGATGACGACTTTTCCTTTCATCCCTTGATGACTTTTGCATATTGCAATTGTGGAAGTTGAAGCGAGACGGGCGATCGCATCACTAATGATTTCCTAATGTTTCCCCGTTTTTTGTACTTGTCATTATACGGACTTCCCTTTACCAAACCATTTGAGTTGTCCTTATTGATTGGTGTTGGAGTAAGAGAATCCTGCACCCCATCCACCTCAAGGTGCAGCTATCCCGTCTTAAGGTACTCGAGGGTGAGCTCTGATCCCATGGGCCCGTCAGAGGTCGCTCCGCCCTCCTGTACACTTGGTAGCAGAGGGGATGGTTTTGACCATCGATTATTGATTATTGATTAAAATAAGACACCTATTGACCATCGACACGAAGTAACTCTAGGTCTTCAGTAATATCACGAGTCCTTCGCCATTTGGCCGAGTAGACTGTGAAGCTTCCCGTGGACAATGATAGTTTAAATCTGTCCCAAAAACTGAAGTGGGTCTGAAGGGACCCGTTTTATAAACATAAACCCTTCCATTCCTACGGGCAGCGGAACAGACGAAAGACTAAAGGAGGTGGTAACGGAGGCGGTGATCCCAAGGATCCTGAGAGGAACCATGCAAGCTTCGACCCAGTCTTATTTACGGTGGTAACTACAGCATTTTTTCAGGTTTTATTTTTTTCTTTCATGGTTAATATTGTTGTTAATATTGTTGGCAGTTTAGCCATCTGAGGTAATTTTAGCACCAGTGCTAATCAGGTTTCTCATACTGTAATGGGCAGTGGACATTTTGTATCTTTCATGGTAGAAACAACTTACCACCAGCAGTAATGCTACCATCTTTTCTGTAATAGTGCCATAATGAGTGTATGTGATAAAGCTATCCATGTGAGCTGTTCTTGTTTCCTTTGGGTAATTTAGGAAACTTTGGGTGTAAGGCGAAAGACTTGTACTGAAGGTTTCATCAGTCATTGGCCCTCATTAGAAGTTTCCCAGTATCCCAGCAGTAATTCCGCCAGGATATCAGGAAACGGACCTATCGTTACTTTCCGCCTAATAACGGCGGTCATTCCCCATTCCATGGAGTCCCATAGGTAATTCCGGCACCAGTAATACCAGTGCCGTAAATACTGGCTGTTTTGTGCCGATGGGGGCCTCATTTACTTCCAGATCTTGGCTGGAAGTAAGTCAGTCAATCCCCAGCGACAAACTTTGAGTATGTCCTTGCAATACACAGAGCTTGCACTACAAGGACATTTTGGTCCATATTTGGTATGACAATGTCTATGGCACAGGGAACACCAGAAGCTTTGAACCTTTTGAATATGCCTCACCAATAATGGCCCTCATTAGGAGTATGCCGGTCCGGAAACGTGCTGGTCTATGGAAATCCAGACACTTTATTTCCTGAATGGAATACTCATAATGAGGGCGTTTTATTGTCTGGCATTCAGAGCTGTGGTGAGGCGGATCTAGAAGGTTCAAAGCTTCTGGTGTTCCCTGGACCATAGACATCGTTATACCAAATATGGACCAAAACGTCCTCGCAGTGCCTGCTGTATGCATACACTACAGATACAGCAATGTCCTGGCATGCAGGAGCATGCTAAGAATTCCTCACACAGCGCCCAGTTATTGCTACAGAAAAAAAAAGTACAGGATGCTTTACATGCCCTAACATCTTGTAAGGCAATCAATAGTTTTTATGAGACAATAAAAGAAGACATGCACCGAGTAAATGTCAGTACAAAGAATACGATATATGGAGATGTCAAAGGATCGGCATTATTTTTATCTGGGCACAGCTGGGGGCAATTCATAAACAGGATTAGTTGATTCCGTAGAGTTGCTCATCCTGACACAGCAGAGATGCTAATGTGCTTAGATCAGCTGCCAGCAATCCTGTCTGCTGACCTGATTTAGTCTGAGAGCCACACATGCCACAGTAACGGACAGATGGACTCGCATTATATAACATACCATGTCAGACACATACTGGAGAAGGGAAGTGAAAGGAGGGGAGAAAGGTCTGTGTGAGACGTTTTGTTGAAGTGGTATTTTACACCGAGTGCTATTTTTAGAGGACCCCCTTATATTTAGAACCCTAATTCTCGAATATTTTCCAATACTTCAGGTAAAACCCCCAGAAATGGACACAAAACCTGATGTGCACCCGGATATTTTTTTGTATATTATGACGACTTTTATTTATGAAAATCACATTTTCGTCATAAGGCATTTTAGTAGCTGTCTATAGATAAGTGCATGCATGGGTGGGTGTGTTGGTGAGTGATGAGGTTTGGGTGGATGAATTTTATATGATGGGTTGTGCTTTTGTGTGATAGCCAGCAACAGGTGCTTTTGTACAACTGTGGTCTGCAGACGAGGGTTGTGTAGAGTGAACTGTGGGTTATAGAGTAGTGGCACGGCTCAGATAGAAATGGTGTATGCCAGCCAAACATGAACTGCATAACACAACTGACAAACATTGCAATACATGTAATATGCATATTAATTAAGGATGTGGGAGCCCATTGTTATGACCGGCTCTTGGTCATAGGGTTCACTCCAAGGGACTCTCAGGATACTCAAGCCAGGTACGCTTAATGGTTACTTTATTAGGATTCTTAGTTACAGGATCAGATGTCATCAGGTAATTAAGAGATCAAGAGGATCAGGGAAAGAGCCCTCTGGCTCCCACCACCCAGGCTCATATATTGTAACTGCCTGGGTTAGAACCAATTCAACTCAATTCAGAGCCGACCCTAACACCTCCTTCCCTACAACAAACAAACACACCTTAAACGCACCTGGAGGAAGCAACCCTAACACCTCCTCCACTTGCATAAAGAACAACACACTCTTTCAAAACAGCAAGACACACCTCACTCTCAGCAGAGTTCTGCTAACCCCAGAGATTGAACAAACAGGCTTAACTAACATCCTACGACAGTCCCAGCCACCACAACAGTCCTAACCAATCAAAACATCACAAATCACCTTCCGTTCCCCCTGCCACAAAGGAACCTCGAACTGCCACTTACGAGCACTAACCGCCCACCCCGGCAAACAAACCAAAAACACTACCAAAACCAACCAAACACAAAGCTCCTTCTGTTCCTCTCTGCCACAAAGGAACCTCGAACTGCCACTTCCGAGCACTAACTCCCAAAACCGGGAAAAACCAGGTACTGTCGTAACTGCGCGAGATACTTACTAACAACCCAACAATCTACCTGGGTCACCAAGAAACCACAGTCACAACTCATACCTCTGTCAAATCCAATCCTGGGTGCTTTCCATTTCTCCAGACTCTTGGACAGCCTCTAATGACTCCTTTCCTCAAAGAGGGCACTCTCCCTTCTTCCCAGGGGTCTCCTCTGACAGGCTGTCCCTTCCAGCCCTGGGTGCTTTCCATTTCTCCAGACTCTTGGACAGCCTCTAATGACTCCTGGCCTCAAACAGGGCACTCTCCCTTCTTCCCAGGGGTCTCCTCTGACAGGCTGTCCCTTCCAGCCCTGGGTGGTGGGCACTGACCAGTCCATGGGGGGCAGTGGGCTCTCCCTCACTTCCAACAGTCACTTTTTATCCCCTTGTCTGCACCCCCCGCAGCAGAGTCTTTCCTCCTATCTCACATGACATCACACAGGTACCTGCTTTTCTTTTTCTCCAGTCCACCCCATGGTCCTCCTTCACCATACCTTGGACCATCCCATCCTCATCGCCAATTGTTATGACCGCCTCTTGGTCATAGGGTTCACTCCAAGGGACACTCAGGATACTCAGGCCAGGTACGCTTAATGGTTACTTTATTAGGATTCTTAGTTACAGGATCAAATGTCATCAGGTAATTAAGAGATCAAGAGGATCAGGGAAAGAGCCCTCTGGCTCCCACCACCCAGGCTCACATATTGTAACTGCCTGGGTTAGAACCAATTCAACTCCAAACATTCTAACCTCACACTCCACACTCAGCCTACATTCTGATGATGACATCAATCCTGGCTCAGCACACATGCAAGTATAAGAGCCGACCCTAACAACCCTCTACTGAGTATGAACATGGTTCAAATAACCTGTTCTATAGAATGCCTTCCGCTCAGGAGGGTCTACAACCAAGTTTTAGCTCACTTCACCCTTCACAGACAAGAAATAGTCATTTGCAAATCAATCTGTCCCTACCCACAAGGGCAGTCAAGCACCGAAATGCTAAGCATTTTCTCCTCTGAAAAAGAGTACCATCAGCAACCCCAGACTCGTTTTTCCGTCTTGTTGGGCCACTTCAGTGACGTGAACCTGAACGTGAACCTGAACCTCTCTAAGGCACAGTGAGCAAGTGGTCTACATTTGGATTGCCCTGGGTTACTTAGGGTGAAACCCCATGTTTTGCAGATTAAGCAAGGATGTGTGAGTCCCTCTACTTAGAACGGACATGGTTCAAATAACCTGTTCTATTCAATTTCCTCCATTCAGGAGGGTCTACAACCACGTTTTAGCTCACTGCACCCTTCACAGAGGAGAAACACCCATTTGCATATCAGTCTGGTCCCACCCACAAGGGCAGTCCAGCACACAATTCTCCTCTGAACAAGAGTACCACCAGCAACCCCAGCCACGTGTTCTGGCCTTGTTGGGCCTCCTCAGTGAGGTGAAGCCTGAGCCCATCCAAGGCACAGTGAGCAAGAGGCCCACGTCTGAATTACCCTGGCTTAAGTTTGACGAATTAAGCACAGATGTGGGATATTGCACACACACGTAACAGACAGGAGATAACGGGACAGCAAATCACTAAATTACACTTTCCTGCAGCAAGGAAAGGATTTGAAGTTAGGCCTTAATGGGAGAAACAGTCAATGCACAATACTCAAAACCAAGGAACGGGCCATAGTGAAAGTTTTCAGTCTAGAGAATTCAGAGGGATCATAGAAATGCATTCTGGTTAGGACACACAATTTTGCACAGTAATGAACCTGAAAAACTGTCAGGCGGGCAAGGTGGAGGCAGGACTCACCAGGCTGTTTTTGTCGGTGTTTTCTTACATCCTCCAACACAAGGTTTTTCAGGTCAATCTCAAGGACATAGATTATTTACCAAGAGAAAGAGGTGGAAAGTATGATGACAATATAGACAGCAAGGTGGCCTGGAGGGCGGGTTGGTGTTGGTCATGAAAAACTAATCTGAAAAAAGGAATATTGAATAATTGCAAGGTCTTGTTGGTGCAATGATCATCAATGTGGCCCTCAACATCGCCAAGAGAGACCACATCACCCAAGTAAGGAGAGATGCCCAGTGGCTTCCAGTTAAGGAAAGAATAACTTTCGAAACTCTTACCTTAACCCACAAATGCCTCAGCCTTTCCGCCCCCTCATACCTCTCTGAAACCAATAACCAAGATACCTCCACACACCCCAGAAGGACACATCACTCCAACAAACTAAGCATACCCCCCATAAAAAGAGCTAAAGCAGGAGGTATCAGCTTCACTTATCTAGCCCCTAAACTATGGAATGCAGTACCCAACGCCCTGCGAGCTGAAACCTCCCTTACCACATACCACAAGGGCCTCAAAACCACTCTGTTCAACTGACCCACCTATCCTTCTACTGCACTCCCTTGATTCTCAAAAATGTAACTAAATATGCACAAATAACTGTTACTGTACCTGCAATTCCTTACACGTACAGCATTGCTCCACTGTAACCAGACATGATTGTTTTCTGTTCTTATCACCTGTAACAGACTTTCTCCTGTAACAGCGCCACGATGCCTTCGGGCTGCTGTGCGCTTTAAAAATGTTAATAAATAAATAAATAATGAAAGCTCCCCCTCAAAAGAGAGATGAGTGAGTTGAGCTGGGAGAGAGCTGTAGATCAATACTTTCCAGAATACATTGAGATGTACAACCTCTAAGTACTACAAGGCCTGACTGAGGTGCTGAGTGGTTACATACTACTTCCAGGTCACAGAGCATAATGTGAGCCTCCCAGTACCTTCACCTTCAGTAAGTAAGGGATGATTATCTTGTGGCTTATAGAATAGCACCACACATCAAGAGGTGTGTGCATAGTTAAGCAAGGACTAAAGAGAGTTACATAGCAGGGGTTTGGTGTGGCAGCGTCAGTCTGTTTTAGGGAACAGTGCCAGCCCAACAATCCTATGGGACATCTGGATGCATAGATTGAGCGGTGCTGTTACCTAACATCAACGGGTAGGTTTGATAATGTAACCTATCCTTCCATAGCGCAAATGCTCAGCTTTTCCAAGATGGCTAAATTCCACTTCTGTGGTGGTTATTCAGCAATTATTGTGGGGAACCAAGTAAAACAGTGTCTATCTTGAGGATGGAGTCTATGAACTCAACAGATCATGCCCATCTGAAACTTGACAACTTCTGTTTCCAGCCACCCTGTCTTTATGAAAATGCGGCTGCTGAAGGGAGCCAAGGAGAAGGCTGTTAGAAAGACCTAATATTTTTCAATGTTGACCAAAGGGAATCTTTATTGTTGAAGACCTGGTGGGCATGACAAAGAAATGATACTCAGAGGCGAAGACCAGGAGTGCTTAAAGTCTGCAACTACTGGTGTGAGCTGTCAACCCTACAAACAGTGGGCTCAACCTGTGAGCACCGGGTGGTTTTGGCCGCGGAAGATTTTGTTGAAATAAAATGCATCATATTTTATACAACGGATTTTGCCCCAAATATATCTGGGAGGGGGGATATAGGCAAATAATTAATGTTGGGATGTTAATGGGGGAACTGGGGATGGTCTCTCCCTGCATATATTTGCAACAAAATCAGCCGGTAAAAAATAAATCACTGAAAACCTTTCGATCAGATCACATAGAACCAAATCCTCTTACTTACAATCAGAGCTTCAGGCTGAAGAAAAAGGTTCACCGGCCTTGTTACTGTCTCCATCTGGCTTTGCTGAGCAGACTTACTTTCTCCCATCCGAGTATTTCAACAAAAAATCAGGATGGGAGATCCACACTTTTGAGATTCAGGCTATATTAGTTTAATCTCTGAATTCTGGTAATGATACATACAATATATCAATTTGTTTGCAGAAAAGGCAAACGGACGGACAGTTATACATTTGGTATGGAGGTGTACCTCAAGAGTGTGGAGGATATAGACCTTCTGGTGGTGCAAAACCTCTTGGATATACAATCAACATAGGTTTACAACACAAGAGTGAAGGCAGCCCAGGACCACAATAGGTCCGTGGGTATTGTCATAGGAACAAAACACAACAAGTGTGTACCGGTAAGTCTGGGGTGGGGTTGTGTCGTGGATCGACACTGTGTTTTGGCCACAGGGTACGTAGACTGGACGTAGGTTGCTGGGATGGCCTTCTTCAGGATGGAGGTAAAGGGATGAAACACTGTTCGTATTGTATCTGTGGGATTTAATGACAGATAGTTAAGGAGGTGTGGGATCTCCAAGGTTTATTTGTGAATTAAGCTACTTATTAGTGACTGATTAGTGTCAGAAAGGTGCACAGAGTGTGCACCAGGAGGCAGAAGCTTACCGTGAGCCGACAAGCGGTGCGGCGGTGAAGGCTCCTGAGGAACTTCAACCAAGCGTCAAGTCAGGTGAAGGTGGTGGCTCAGTGGCCACAGCAGCAGAGGGTGTTAGTCCAATGAGCAGTGTCTGGAACCGGGGTGTCCATATGGCAGCAACGTCAATCAATGGCATCAGTAACTAAAATGAAAAGGCAAGAGCTACTAGAAGTCTTGATCTAAAGTCAGACCGGGCAGGGGTGGTACATACCTGGTTAGGAGTGAAAGAGCCAAGGGGCCGAAACAACAGACCCAGAGCGTGAGTATTGCATGGCCCATCTGGAGGCTACAATGGCCTTTAGGCACCTGTGTTAATTCAGGGGCTGGAACCTCCGTGTAGTGAAATGCATAGGAGACGCATGGAGGGAGGCTTACAAGGTGATCTCAAAAGCCTGTGCGGTTGGGCTGAGTGGTCCAGAGTGATCCAGAGTATAAGATGGCTGAGACAGTGCTCGGTGAAGGTGCCTGTGTTTCCAGTGTTTCAGAGCGGTCACAGTGGCTAGTGGGTAGAGACTGTGTGGAGGCAGTGAAGAACCACGACGTACAAGTCATGAAGTTGGAGCCTGCGGCGTGCGTGAAATCAAGTTCGGGACATGGAGTGTTCTGGACACGGCTTCGGGACAGCCTGGAGTAAAGCTAGCCTTGTTAGAGACAAAAAGAAACGTACTTGAAAGAATGCCCGGGCAGAAGCGTCTAGCTGGTGTGTCGCGGTGTGATTAACTGAAAGTGAAACTAATGAACACAGGTAGTGCCTGCCCCTCGGTCGAGTTGTCCAATGGGCTGTCAGTACATGGGCCAATGGAAATGCTGTGTGTGAGACAGGGTACGCACCTATAAGTCGAGGAGGACTCCAGGCAGAGGATGTTGGGAAACGTAGTTTGGTCGCGATGTAAAGCAGTACATATACAAGTATAAAGTGACTGATTTAGGTGACGGCTCGTGACAAAATCAAGGCGATTTAATATTAATGCGGGTGGCATGCGATAAAATAACATTTTAATGATATACATCGCTTGTGTCTATTAATGGTAAATGATTGGGTGACAACTAACATACGGCACTGCCATCAGACGTGCTGTTTGGACATGGTGTGTGACATTCCATGGTCTAGGCACAAGAGCATTGGCTAGAGTCTGAGTCGACTTGGTACAGTGTAAAACACACAATAAACAATTACATTAGATCACAGCTCACATGTTTGCATAGATTTGTGAAAGAAGTCTCACTGTACACATCTTATTCCAGCAATGAAGAACCTAGAATGGACTTGTAGTCCGAGTGGGAAATGTAATCATGGGACTCATGCTTGGAAAGTACGGTCTAAATGTAGAGGTGGACCGTTAGGTCCAGAAATGTTTCCATTCAACGGTAATGTTGAGGCCATTTCTAACTGTGTTGAGTCTATGGACCCATTTTTGTTCAAGGTGAGTAAGAGCCAAATTGATGTCGCCTCCTTGTTTCTGGGGGTTCAGTTGTTGAATAACCATCCAGGTGAATTGTTCGTTGCTGTGTTCTTTTTTCTGAAAATGATCGACTAGAGGTTTGTCTGCCACACCGTTTTTGATGCACGACTTGTGCTCGCTAATGCTTTGCTTGATAGGCCTCATAGTTTTGCCTATGTTTATTAAACTGCATGGGCATTCGATGGCATAAATCACATGTTTACTTTCGCAATTTGTGTGGTTCTGCAGGGTCCAATGAAAGTCCTTGTAGTCAAAGATTTTTGTGGTTTTGGTAAATTTACAGGCCACGCAGTGCCCACAGCTGAAATGGCCGACTACAGGAGGTAGGTTCCAAAGGGTGGACATCTCCAGGCTCGGGAAAAGTATGGACCAAAGTGTCTCGGAGGTTTCTGTTTTTCTTGAAGGCGAAAAGTGGTTTCTTGGCTAATGTCCGTTTGTGCTTGATGAGGTGCCAGTGTTTGTTAATCGCACATTTGGTGAGGTTGCTAATGGGACTGAATGTTGTGACACAGACGGTTCTTTCCATGGGTTTCTTCTCTTTTGTAGTGAGGCAGATAGTACGATCCGTATTGGCTGCTCTTTTTTTCACCATTTGCACAGCTTTCTTGGAGTACCCTCTGTCGGTGAGCCGTTGTTGGAGTTGATGTACATGGATCTCAAAATTCTCTCTCTCGGTTCAATTCCTTCGCACCCAGAGAAACTGGCCATAGGGTAAGTTGTATTTGAAGCCGACCAGGTGGTAACTGGAGAAGTGTAGAAGGGTGTTCCTGTCTGTAGGTTTCCTGAACAGTTCAGTTTTTAGAGTGTTACCAGTGCGATAAATGTGTAACTCCAGGAAATTGATGGTCTGGTGGTTCCACTCTTTGGTGAATCTGATGTGGAAATTCCTCTGATTGAGCCAGTGATGGAAAGAGATCAGTTCGGTCTGGCTCCCTTGCCAGATGAGCAGGACACCATCTATGTATCTCCGCCATATTAAGATGTTTTTCAGGTAAGGATTGTTGTTGTTAAAGATGTGTCTTCTTCATACTGTGCCATATAAAAGTTAGCCACGTCCGGGACAAAGGTAGCACCCATGCTCACCCCTTTGACTTGTTGGTACAGCTGTTTTTCAAAAAGGAAGACATTTTCCGTCATGGCGAGGCGTATGCACTCGAGTATGAAGTTGGTTGGGGTCGTGGTGATGTCTGTTCTCTTGTTGAGCCAAATTATGAGTGCATCTAAGCCTTCTTTCTGTGGTATTGATGTGTACAAGGACTCCACGACCAAAATGCAATAATGTTCTTTATTACGTAACAGTCTGCATACCTCATTGTCATATTTTTCCTCATCCAAGACAACTATACCAACTCCCTTGTCTGCATTTCTAATTACAATACAAATTCGCTTTGTTTTCATCTTTAATTAGATTGTGTTACTGAAAATACTTTATTTGCAAAGCCCCAGAGAATTGTGTTTTTTTGGATATAGAATTATTTTGAGATAGAAAAATTGATTTTGGTCTGAAAGGAACTCTCCTTAGGTACATTAATGTTGTCAGTATTACCCAAAACCTGTGTAAACAAATATTTCTGAGAATTAGTCAGATTTCAACTTCTAAATGCATAATGGACACTCTCTGAACAGGAACAAACAATAAATCGTTTTGGAGCATGCTCATATCATCTTCACTTAATCTTTTTGTGGATACATTTGTAGAGGAACAGCTGTATACCTCTGCAGGAGACCCTGCCCTCTTCCTCCCATATATTGGAGGCATGAGACTGTTCTGTGTTTTACACAAGCCGTTAAGCCAATACCGCAGCGTGTGTTCGAAAGAAGATACCCATTGAGGCAACCCTACCGAATGTACCCCTGAAGTGATGATAACCTAAAGGAGGATCTCCATGAAGAAATATGAGAAAGAGCAAAGAAAAGAAGCTAGCAACATCATAAAAAGGTACGCGCAACGTCCCAAGATACTGGCTGAAGATAATGTATAGATCTTAAAGAACTTAACAATGAACTAGAGAATCAAGTGAACTTTTAAATACAGAAGAAGAAGATTACACGTGCACAGAAAATCAACCATTTAATAAATGTACAGAGACTGAAATGGAAGGTAGCCTAAGTCATCATAGAAGCTGGCTGTAAGTAGTGAATAGAACACAGGTGAAGCCGCCATTGTATAGAAAACTGGACATTGGTATCATGAATTTGGTAAGCCAGGACCCATGAAGCGGGAAGGGAAAACTGTGTCAAAGCAGGAATAAGCAGAATCGTGGAGCTGCATGGTGAGTTTTTCTGGCCTACAGTCAAGACTGAAGCAGCCAAGGTCAGATATCTATTCTGGAAAGGAACAAACGTGTGGAGGATACATCTTCCCTTGTTAAGGTGCAAAGAAAGAACACCAAGGGTGCCAAGTTTAATTCATTTAGAGGATTCAAAACCTGCAAAATGGACCAAATCGTGGTCTCCTGTCACATGAGCCAAGGATGTAAATAGAGTTCGAACTTGAAGTCCCAGGCACGATAGTGAGTGCTCTCATTCCCATGCATTCTTGAAGACAAGGATACACTGCAAGGCCAAGTCCAAACACAATTTCCTGGCAGTAGGCATGGGCAATGAGAGATGTTGGGCTAATTAGATGGTGGCGTAGTGTTGTGCCTCATCTCCTTGCACCTGTGTCTGGGTTTATGTGCTGCTGAATGAAACTGTATCTAATGTTTCTGAAGATTACATGTTTTAGAGGTAGGCATATGTTGTCCACCTGATAGTGGACAGTCAATCACAATCCTAGCTCCTATAGAAAAGGATACTTAGATATTTCCCTTAACCAACCCCGACCCTTGATAGTTTTTTTTTTATTATTGCCATGTAGTATGACCGCACCTCTGATGTACTTTTGGTATAATATCTATGCATTGTGTAAAGATCACTGAGAGACTGAGTGTACGTCTTTGATGTTTGTTGTAACCTCCCTATTTTAGATAATTGTTAATAAAACAGTACTTTGCCATCTTCCTGAGTTGGTTCTGTTATTTGGACTCAGAATTATTCTGTACGATCCCATCCATTAAATATGTACGTTCCTAAAGGGCCCTAAGCTCACATGGTAGCAGTGCGGATGGTTTAAAGATCCAAACTAGTTTTGTTCCAGAGTTTTGGCCGATTGGTCAGCCTACACCATTAGCTAGAAGATCACAGAGTTTCCTGTTGAGAGCAACAGAATAGCAATAAACTTGCCAGAAGAACCGAGACGGTAGGAAGGCCCCCCTTTGAAGAATCCCTGCTCAGTTTCCATGGGCACTCTGCGGATGGAAGGCAAAGTGGTTGGATTGAAGGAGGGGTCGATACCGAAGGCCTTGATTAGATTAACAAATGGTAAGTAGAATGATAGAAATGTCAATGTAAAGGGGCAGGATTGTGATCATTTTGAGTAACAGGAAATATTGTGAAGAGATAGCGCCTGGGAGTCCTAATTCAAGGGAATTAGAAAGAGACATTTCAAACTCGTTACGTTTCGCCAAAAAAGACTAAAATATACTCAGCTGTCCCAAGGGTACTGTGAGTTCCCATCGATCTTTAATAGAGTCCTACAGATGGATCTCGTCATATCGTTCTTAAATGTGTGGTGATACAGTACGTAGATGACATATTGATTTGCAGCACCACAGAGAATGATTGTAGACAGGATTCTGTCCAACTAATTACTATTTTAGCAAGCAAGGAATTTAAGGTAGACAAGTAGAAATTACAGTATTGTCAAGAAGATATGTTGTACATAGGTCAATTGATCTCACATGAAGGCAAGAAAGTGACACCTGAGAGGGCTGAGGCAATCATGAAAACACCAAAACCCAAAACAGTGAGACAGATGCAGCAGTTTCTCGGTTTGAGTAATTATTGAAGAGCCTGGATGTTTGATTAAAGCACATATTCCAAGCCACTTCTGCAAGCGTTAAAGAAAACACAAGTTGGTATGTAAGAAATAGAGTGGACCGAAGAAATGGAGGAAGAATTTGAGGAGTTGAAAAGAGCAATTTTTACAGCCCCAGTTTGAGGGATTCCTAACTATGGCGAGGAATTGTATTTGTTTTCACACACAAATGGGACAGTCATGACAGCAGTGCTTACACAAAGAACCACATTGGGGTATACACCTTTGGCATATTGCAGCAGGATTCTAGACCCAATTATGAGAGGACACTTCCCTTGTGAACAATCATTGGTGGCTGTCGCATTTGCAATAGAGAAGTCTACAAGTATTGTTATGGGCCGCTATTTGACCCTTTACATGGACATGCTTTGTTTACAATTCTAGAGGAACCCAAGGGTGCATTGACATCCCAAAGGGCTTCAGCTTATGAGGTACTGATTTCTAACACAACCATTAAAATTGTAAGATGTAAAATAGTGAACCTGCCGTGTTCGTAGCTTAACCCGCAGAAGATGGTGATCATGTGCATGACTGTGCAAATTATGTTGAATTTTATGAAGATATACCCCATGTGAAAGAGAATGCTTTGGCAGGAGGGGAAATTATTTTTATTGACGGCTCTATGAAAATTAACTAGGGAGAAGAGGCATTCAGGCTCTGCAATAGTGAGACACAGATTACATGGTGAATTTGAAGTAGTGGCGAGTGCAAGACTATGGGGGTCATTACGAGTGCGGCAGTAAGGGGTTAACGGCACCAGTAAGGATGTCGGTGCCGTTAACCCCTTACTGCCGCATTATGAGGTACCCTCGCGGGATCCGCTCAGAATGTCTGGTCAGACCAGATGTCCTTTGCGGGTCCTGCAAGAGGACCAGGGAGCTAATAACGTGTACGTTATTAGCTCCCTCCCCATTCCCATTGAACCCTATGGGGGCTCGAATGGGAATGGAGATGGGTATTTTGAATGGGAACTTACCGGGTCCTCCAAGGTTGGAATGACCCGGTAAGTCCCCATTTATGGAACCCGGACCCGGACACAACTTTGGAGGCATCCATGGCGCTAATAGCACCATGGCTACCTCCAAACTCATAATGACCCCCTATGTCTCACTTTTCAGCACAAGCAGCAGAATTAGCAGCACTTATTGTCACACTTGAGAAACATGAAGGGCAACAAGTAACAGTGTACAGTGACTCCACCTATGTGACGTTGAGCGTACAAGCAGGGTTGTCACTTGGAATAGGAGGGGCTATCTCCATGGAGACGGCTCTCCAGTGCAACATGCATCCTTATTGGATAGGCTCATTAAGGCACTACAACTCCCAGTGGCCATAGCGGTCATAAAATGTGCCGACCATACTAAACTAACACACTTTATCTCTTGCGGAAACTGAGGACATTAAAGAAAATTCAGCTTGAACAATGTTAGTACAAGAGGGGTTTAATATGCTGTCAATAACCCAATTAATAGAGATTCACGGAAGGCCACCACAGAAAGAACAAGAACTGTGGAACTGAAGGGAGTGTTCTTTATCCCTCACAGAAGCTTTATGGTGACAGGAAAGCACTGGAAAGCTGTGATGCCATTAACTTTGTTGAAAGCCACGCTTGAACAGCTGAAATGTGCTGTCACTGTCTGCAGCGCATACAATCACCTTTAGTTACTAACCACACCCTTTTAGAATTGGCATATGTTCTTGTGTTTCAGTTATATGTTTTGATAATTGTTTGATAATTGTTTTATACGGCTTTTAATATGGATGCATTATTATTTTAGAATACATTTTGTTTTAACAGTACTCTAACTTGTCAGTTTTTATCACGAATGGCTGAGGAAAACACACCTTATCCCCCTGTAGGTTGTAAGCACTACCTATGTGTTTAAGGGAGGGGTAGCCTTTCACTCATCTTTGTTTCTTGTAGAACTATTAGATGAGTAATACCTCCGCCAAATGGTCTATTTCAGTACTTACATATCGACTATGTCGATATGCTGCACACATGTAATGGCTGCAGATATCTATTAGTGGTGGTGTGCCCCTTCTCTAGGTGGATCGATGCCGGTCCATGTGCACAATCTGATTTTACTTGTGCAGCAAAGGTTTTAGCATGCAAAGCTTTCCCTAGGTAGGGTGTGTGCGAAGTAGTAAGATCTGATAATGGGCCACATTTTGTCAATTAACTATTTGAACAAAGATGGCTTTTTTAAGTATAAAGCAAACGCTTTCTTCTATGTATCACCCACAAGCAAATGGTATATGTGAGCGACTGAACGGCCTCATCAAAGAGAGGATCACCAAGATTAAATTGACTTTGAAAAAGGAATGGGTGTATTGCCTATCCCTAGCCTTATATGCCCTTCGGAATCAGCCAGGTTCAGAACCCCCCTCATCCTGCACGAGTTAGTGACAGGACGTCGAATGAGAATGCCCCTTACATCTCCATCTAGGGTAAATAGTGATGCGTACAGTGTCGCTAAGACTTTAGATGATGAAATTCATAATTATTTGACAAGTATGACTACCAATATTTATTTCATTTCAAGTCAAGCATCAGGGGGGAAGGTCTAGGAACATGGAAGAAGACAATTTGACGACCGATCCAAGTGAAGTATTACTACCACCTAAGTTATATGTTTGGGACCTGATTCTTATTAAAAATGTCACCCTGAAGTGGCATGAACCTCGGTTCAATGGCCCATTCCTTGTGGAAGAAGTTTCCCCATCTGCAGTTAAAGTTTCGGGAAGACGAGCTTGGCTGCATCTGAGTGACATGAAGATTTATAAAGGCGAGACCCTCCCTCACAACGTTGCTAATTTAGAAGCAAGACAAGAAGAAGAATTTGTACGAGTGTCATCTCGATCGATGACCAAGAAGAAGGACGATAAAGCAACAAGTGACTAGAACATAATGTATTTGGACTAGAATTCAATAGACACTCCTTCTATATTTTAGCAGGAAGTGCAAGAACTTGCAGAGAAATTCCAGAGGCTGAAATAAACTTTTAGAAATATATTGAAGCTGTGAATAACTGCATTAATACTATGGGCCTCATTACGAGTTGTGCGGAATGGGTTTAACGGCGCTGGTAATGGTGCCGACGCCGTTAAACCCACTCTGCACTATTACAAGGTTTTACCAGACGTCCAGAGCGGGTCGCGCGAGGGGACCAGGGAGCTAACAACGGGCCAGTCGTAATCGGCCCGTTGTTAGCTCCCGCACCCTATGGGGGCTCAAATGGGAATGGGGAAGGTCCGGGCCCGGGTTCCCTGAAGGAGGAATTACTGGGCCCTCCAAACTCGGAATGGCCCGGTATTTCCCCATTCAGGGAAACCTGCCAATAGCCCCATGGCTACCTCCAAAGTCGTAATGAGGCCCTATGCCTGAACATCAGTTCTTGATCAAAAATTGGAAGAGAGATACATACCAGACTCATTTCATGGAGAATATCTGTTTTAAGTGATGCAAATACATGATCCCTGCCAATAGTGACGTGCATCAGCTTGTGGTTGCTGAATTTGTGTTCATACTTCAATTTTACCCTGCTCTTGTTAGGAGAGTCATTGACATGTACACTTTTTTATAGGATACTAAAACAGTCCAGTGATAAGAAGCCTTCTCACTGCTATTATTGAACAAATTATACAGTTACAAATGTAAAAGAACTCAATGATTATATTAAAAATGATTAATGAAGAAGACAACATGATTATAGAGAGAGCACAAGTTCAGCAAGTGGTGGGATGACACGACAAATGGTTTTCCAGATTTCTATGCATGATATATATTTGCATGATGGTACTCTTTATCTTTTTGTATCTTATCTTTCACAGTCTCTATTATCTGAAGTAAAAGCTCCTGTGATTTTCCCCACTATGAGTATGAATAATGACTATTTCTTTGATCTCTATGTGTATGTTAGGAGACATAAAAGAGATATGGAGGAAGATAATGAAGGGATAAATACCTATCTAGATTATTCAGCTCACCTAGGGAATAAGATGTGTTATCAGCACATGAAAAAGGTGGGGAAAGAGCATCTGATGAGAATTGCTATGTCTGCTCTTTCGTCCCCTGTGCCATGAATACAGTAAAGACTTTGCGCCTGTTTCATGGAAGTGTTTTATAATGGCACACTCCCATTGGAAAACATTCCATGAATCAGCCCCTTAATTCCATATGAGGTGTCAGCACCCGATGTGAAATGCCTCAGCCATCTTGCATGTACTAGTCAGGGACAGTTCCAAGGAAGCTGGGCAACCTTCTGATGGAGATCAAGACAGTTGTTTCCATACCAGGATGACTATATCAGGACTACACAAATAGAGAAGGATCCCGGATGGACAAACAAAATGCTTGTGTATCCTGCTGCAGGACAGAATGAGGTGATCATTGAAGAAATTAAGAGAATGAACTGTTCTGATATGACAAAAACGGCAGGAATGCCTGGATGTTGGGAACGAACACAACTGTTGTTCTATGGACGAGTGCATACCAAGAAGGGATGGGAAGATGGAATGATGCCCTGTGCAGCTCATCTGCTGAAAAAGGAATACATGCAAGGAGTGCAGAGAGTGAATGATGGGTGCTTAAAGTCATGGGCAAAGCACTCCAAATTACTGACATGGGTAGAAGACGAATCAGGCCCAGTAGTTGTAATCCCATTGGTTACAATATGTTCCAGAGCCATGGAAAGAACCACGTTGGACATAGCAAAGGATGCAAAACCACAATTGACGTTCCCGGAATGAGAAAGGGAAAGCTGTCCTTATGGATCGATATTGGGCTTTTGGATCTGGAGCTTATATGAAATTACCCAGGAATTGGGGCGGAGTGTGTTCCCTAATGTTCATCCATGTTCCAGCATTAGTGATTACTCAGAGCGATCTAAACATTGATGAATTCCCAAACGTGAATGACCATTTGAGAAAAAGAAGATCACTTGAACTCCAACAGATAAAAAGAGAATTATTTTTCATTCCTGATAAACACAAGTTGTTCAACAGAACTGCTATAATAATGACAACTATATTTATGCCTGGAATTAAAACATTGGTGAATGCCAAATCACTACATATCACCAGATGGGAGATTCAGCAGACAGTCAATCCTACCATAAAGGGATTCAACGCCATAAAAGAAGAGCTGAGGGCCATACGACTAATGACCCTCCAGAATAGATAGGTTGTTGATATGATCACAGCAATGGAAGGATTGTGTGCCAAAATTGGGCCATCATGTTGCACATGTACACCTTCTCACGATGGCGAGGATGGGACCTTGACGGAGGGCATATTGATGCTGACAGACCTGCATTCCAAGATGGAAGAAGAGACAAATGGCACTGAATATGACAGTTGGTTTGCCTTCTTGTTTTCATACATTCCTCATTGGTTGGTGAATTTATTCATGGTACTTGGAACAATATTGTTGCTAATAATGTTTGGATTCTGTATAATAAGGATAATAATGTCTCTATGTAAGAGAACAGCAAGGAAAGTAGTAGAAATGAAGATCATGATTGATGCCAAAGATGAACCAAAAGCCAAGGAGCTGATTGATGACTCTGTCAGCGAATACATAAAGGCTAGGATTGTAGCACCTGAGGGTTCCTGTATCTAAAGAATCATAAGAAATACGTGGGACGATGGGTCTATTCTACCCCGAATGAACAATGTAATTACATGACTCGGAGTGTAGACGAACATGTTCAATCAGTGGGCACCATGGGGGTGGGGTGAAAATATGGACACCTAAGAAAAAGGTCTTAAAGAGAAAACACAAGGATGCAGAAACATTTGAGGAGGTGGTCGAGGACTCGACTAGAGGGAGGAATGCAGAGGAGCAGCTGTATGCCTCTGCAGAAGACCCTGCCCCCCTTTCTACCATATATTGGACGCATGAGACTATTCTGTATTTGACACTAGCCATTGTGGCAATACCGCAGTGTGTGTTTCAAAGACGAGACCCGTTGATGCACCCCTACTGAATATATCACTGAAGTGATGATAACCTAAGGGAGGAACTCAGTGAAGGAATATGAGAAAGAGCAGATAAAATAAGCTAGTGATGTCATAAAAAGTATGCACAACGTCCCGAGATACTGGCTGAAGATAATGTATAGATCTTAAAGAACTTAACGATGAAGTAGAGAATCAAGTGAACTTTTAAATACAACAGAAAAAGATTACACATGCACAAAGTGCTGCAGAAAATCAACCACTCAATATATGTACAAAGGCTGAAAAGCAAGGTAGACTAAGTCATCATAGAAGCTGGCTATAAATAGTGAATAGAAAGCAGGCGAAGCCACCATTGTATAGAAAACTGGGCATTGGTATAATTTATTTATTTTATTAATTAACATTTATAAAGCGCGCAGCAGCCTGAGGGCATCGTGGTGCTGTTACAATACAGCATGCTCAGTTCCATAGTACAATCTTAGTTACATAAAGAAGGAAAAAATAAAAAACACAGGAGGGCAGGGGAGGGTGAGGGAGGGCAATGGAAGGGAAGGCTATGTTTAGTTAAAGATAGTGGTTTGTAGCACTTTCCTGAAGGCTGGGAGGGAGGTCTCAGCTCTGAGTGTGTTGGGTAGGGCATTCCATAGTTTAGGAGCTCTGTGGGGGAAACCCATCCCACCCGCCTGGTCCCTTTTGATGGGAGGGATGCGCAATAGGTTGGAGTGGCAAGTTCTTTTGTGACGTACAGAGATGGCTCTGACGATTGTGTCTGATAGGTAAGGGAGGCCTGTGAGTGTTAAGCACTTGCGCGTTATGGTGAGGGTCTTGAAGGTGATCCGTTCCTTAATGGGGAGCCAGTGAGCAGCTTTCCTGGCCTGCGCAATGTAGTCTCTTTTGGGGATGTTTAGTGCTGCTCGAAGAGCATTATTTTGTCTGACTTGGAATCTATTTAGATTTTTTGCAGACGTGCCAGCAAAAAAAAATTACAATAATCTAGTTGAGCCCCAATAGTGGGTCTAGTTCTGTTCGATAGAAAGGGTTTTAATGCATTTAATAGCTTGGTAGTGTGGGCAGAAGCAGAGGCAGTGGTACTAACCTGACGGGTAATAGAGTGTCGTCTAGGTAAACCTAAGTGTCTTTACTGAAGAAAAGATAGGGATAATGGAGTTATCGATGGTAAAGTTCTCGTATTGTTTGCCCAGTTTGGATACCGTTTCTTTAGGGCCAATAAGGATAATCTCAGTTTTATCTCCATTAAGACATAACCAATTTGCTGCCATCCAGGCTTCGATGGTGGTGTATCAAATGGAGAGCTGCAGAGTCTTGGTCATAAGAGCCCGAAAGTGGTAGGAGTACCTGCATATCATCGGCATAGTTGGCGTATGCTATGCCAAGGGAATCCAGTTTGTCAAAGAGTGGCTTTGTGAACAGTTTGTAAAGAGTAGGAGCTGTGCATGAGCCCTCAGGGACACCACAATGGATGTGAGTAGGAGCTGCATTCACCTGGTTTGAGAAAACCTTCATGGCTCTACCTTTAAGTACGGATGTGATCCACGAGGAGGCTTCTTTGGATATCTAGAAGTAGGAGGAGAGCTGGCTTGCTTCTGTCCATAATTTCTGTTATCTTGTTTTTAAGGTCTAGAGGAGCGGTTTCTGTGCCATGGCCTTTGCAGAATCCTGATTGTCTTTTACCAAAGATGGAGTTAGATTCAAGGAAGTGTTGAATCTCGTTGTAAGCCGGTTCATCCAGGATTTTTAGGAGAAAGGGAAAGTGGTGATTGGACGGTAGTTATTAGGGTAGGTGGGATCTAGTAGTGGGTGCACCCATGCTTATTTAAGGCTGAGAGGAACAATATCTGTAGTGAATGAGGCGTTAATGAATACCGTTAGGAGAGGTGCAAGGGAGTCAGCGCATTCTTTAATAATGTTGGGAGGACAAATGTCTCCTTTGCACATAAATGGTTTAAGATGTTGGAGGAGGTCAATCTGTGATGTCTCGGAAGGAGAAGAGCAGATCATTGGGATTTTGGGAGGGGAGGCTAGGCAAGGGAGGCTGGTCGTGGTTAGGTACGGCTATGAGTTGGATCTGAATTTTTTCTTGGAGTAGTTCTATTTTGTTGATTAGGGCTGCTTGTATGCTCGAGCACCACGCCTCATCTTTAAGGATTTTGTCCGGGCTGGTGGAAGGAGAGAATAAGTCTCTGAAAATGGTGAACATTTCCTTGGGTTGAGAATTGGCCTTGGAGATCCGTGAGTTGAAGTATTCAGACTTGACTTTAATGATCGCTTCTTTGTACTGAGTGGAAGCCTTTTGAAAACTTCCTTTGTGGAATCACTGGGCTTGGATTGCCAATTGGTTAAAGCGTTACATTTACTGGTGCATAGGTTGTGTAGTTCATCTGTAAACCATGAGTTAACGTGCATAGACTTTTTTTCTTTTTTGCATTCGATTGGTGCTATGGCGTCGATTGCTTTGGTGAGGGTATCAGCATAGGTGTCTGCTAATGTGCATGGGTCACTAGAGAATGGGGGCCTGAGTTCTGTGACATCCAAAAAAGGAAGAAGGTTGTCCTTGGTTAATTATTTAGAGCTTCCAACCTGCTCTGGTGGGGCAGAGGTGAGAGTTTTAGTGGATGCTGCTGTAGGAATGGTGAATTGAAGACAGTTATGGTCTGTTCATGGGTTGGAAGTGACAGTGGTGGAGCAGTTGTGGTCAGCCACCCAGTCGAGGGTATGACCTTTGCAATGAGTCAGGTTGGTGACTTTTTGTGTGAATCCCATGTTTTTGAGTTCCTTTGCTAGGGCTGTAGCTGCTTTATCTTTAAGGTTATTTAGGCCTAGATTAAGGTCGCTGAGTAGAATAGTTTTGGTAGAGCTTTTAAGGTTGTCGCCTATTAAGTGGAGGAGGTGTCCTTGGAAGTCTAGGTCCAAGCCTAGGGGCCGGTAAATGAGATGAATATTTATGGTGCAGTTAGGTGACATGGACAGTTTGGCAGCTATGGTGTCAGTATTGGCTTCAACTGGGAGATTGCACATCCTGATGGAGAGGGCATCTTTCGTTATGAGGACTACTCCTCCTCCTTTCAGAAGTGGTCTGTCTTGTCAGATTATGGAGGATTCAGGTGGCAGGCCTAGTGAGATGGCAGGACCGGACGCTACATGGAGCCATGTTTCCATGATGGCAAGTAGGTCTAGATCGTGAATGGATAGGAGGCTGTAGATCTCAAGGGCATGGGCGTGGAGAGGGTGTGCATTTATGAGTGCACATTTGAGAGTGGGGTGTGCTCTTCTTAGTAGAGTGAGTGGAAAGAGAAGCTATAGAATGAATGTGGGAGGTATCAGGAGGGGAGGGCTTGTTTACTGGCTTAGTGTTGTGAGATTTAAGTGTGCGAAAGGAGTACTTAGAGGTGGCAGGAGTCCATTGAGAAGGTGATGTTTCCGGCACGGTGTGCGTGTGTTTGGTTCTCTTATAATTACTGGCATAGGAGCAGTGTAGGCAAGTGCCCAGCCTGAGGTTCCTAATGGCCTTGGAACTG
This sequence comes from Ambystoma mexicanum, assembly GCF_040938575.1. Lineage (NCBI taxonomy): Eukaryota > Metazoa > Chordata > Amphibia > Caudata > Ambystomatidae > Ambystoma > Ambystoma mexicanum. Next base: position 349,542,805 of record NC_090935.1, read on the forward strand.
GCGAGATTGAGGTGTTGTAATGGTATGGTGTGCGACCTGAGCCTTGTGGTGGTGGGGCAAGCCAAGTTTGTGGAGGGAGTGTACAGTGGGAAAGTATGGGTGGTAGTACCCCAGTCCTACAGAGGAGTGTGAGCGGGGTGGGTCATGTTGGAATTCTGTATTGTTAATGGCACAGAATTAATGTGGGTGTTTAGGGCAAGCGCTAGAGCTAGGATAAAATGGCAGGTTAGTGTAAATGAGTTGTGTGTTCAGCAGTGTGTGCATGAGGGATGCCTGTGGGTTGGGCTTGGAATACATTGGTGACAGAGGAAACACAGTAGATTAAGGATTAATCAAGAAGTGTCCTGCAGCAAGCAGGAGAAGATTAACAATGCGCCTTGATACAGGGTAGAGGTCGCAGAATACAACTATCCTATGATGTAGGTCGAACCAGTGGCGATAATGGTGGTTTAGTAATAGTGCAAGGTTGGTCACTGGTTGGCTAATAGCAGGTGGCTAAGTTAAGTGGTTGTGGGTCATGGCAGGCAGATCTGCAGGCAAAAATAACATTGAGCAAAGGTGCACCCATTAGGTGGTCAGGGTATCAAGGGCTTGTGGTAGGCAGATATGCAATCAAAAATAACATTGAGCAAGTTGTGCACATTAGGAAGTCAGGGCGTCGTCCTAGGAGGATAGTTCAGTGGCAATGTGCTCGCCTTGGAAACAAGACGACATGAAGCAACACAGGTTCGATTCTCGGGTCCGCGCTTAGAAACCTCTGGGTATTCAGCGCGTTATAAATACGCAACTAAGATATATTCCGGTATGAGCGGCTCCATGCCCCTGAGCTGTGTGAGCGCTTTAAAAATGCAAATAAATAAATAAATCAAGTGCTCGTGGTAGGCAAATATGCAGGCAAAAATAACATTGAGCAAGGTGTACAAATAAGGTAGTCAGGGTATCAAGGGCTTGTGGTAGGCAGCTATGCAGGCAAAAATAACATTGAGCAAGGTGTACACAATGGGTAGTCAGGGTATCAAGGGCTAGTGGTTGGCAGATATGCAGGCAAAATAACATTGGCATGGCAGGTAAATCATGCAGACAGTGACGTATTGATGCAGGCAGGCATGGCGTTATCAAAAACAGGTAGGGTAGTTTTAGGCGCAGCTGTGGGCAGATACTCAGGTAGATATTTGCAAAGTTATTGTAGACATTTCTGCAGAGCTGCCTGACACGTAAAGGTTGGGGTTGCTGGGTATGCGGGAGAGGTGAAGCTTCGAGATTGAAGTAAAAGAGTCGGTTAATAGGCTTACCCCAAGGAATGGCGGGACAGTTGTTAGGCGCTGAAAGTTGCTGTGCACAGTGGCTGGCCCAGCGGCCCCGGGATGGCACAGACAGGCTTGAGCCTTTTGTAGGGGCCTTCTGGAGGAGAGCCGGCTTTCGCCTTCCAGTGAGGCCTTAAAGAATAAATGAATTGTTGCAGCCAATTGTATCGCGCAGCTCAGAAGAGGGTTGCCTAGCAACTAGTAAACAAAACTTATGGCAGCCACGTGTTTTTTAATGATGATTTTAGCAAGCAATTAGTGACAATTCGGTGGTCTAGGCTTGGCTGCAGAAGAATGGCACAGCATTATGTGCATGGGTGGCAGTGCTCTCAGCACAATGGGCTAACAATGAAATCAGCCTTGCCCCTCGATTCGGCGATGAAAATGCGTGGATAGGCCGTGCTTCTCCAGAAGCCGACGGCAAAGGGATGGCTCCTGCCCTCCCAGTGTCTGGGGATCCTGTTGAAATAAAGAGGCACGGACGGGCTTGAGCCTTTTGTAGGGGCCTTCTGGAGGAGGGCCGGCTTCCGCCTTCCGGTGAGGCCTTGAAGAATAAATTAATTTACTAAGCCAAGAACCATGAAGTGGGAAGGGTAAACTGTGTCGAAGCAAGAATAAGCAGAATCGTGGAGGTGCATGGTGAGGTTGTCTGGCCCAGAGTCAAGACTGAAGTAGCCAAGGTCTGCAATCTATTCTGGAAAGGACTGAACGTGCGGAGGATGAATCTTTCCTTGTTAAGGCACAAAGAAAGAACACAAAGGGTGCCAAGTTTAATTGATTTAGAGCATTAAAAACCTGCAAAATGGACCAAATCGTGGTATCCTGTCACATGAGCCTAGGATATAAATAGATTTCAAACTTGGAGTCCCAGGCACGATAGCCAGTACATTCTTGAAGACAAGTGTAGAGAAGGAGCCAAGTGCCCCCACCTCAACCACATCACCCATATTGCCTACATGGTGGGAGCCAGAGTGTGAGACATGTGCGGTACCAGTGAAAATAGCAATACCAAAGAGAATTCTGGAAGGTTCCCATTGCGAAACCCATACCTGCGTATGAGAAAGTACGATGGCCAAATCCTGGAAGAAGCAGAGCAAATGAATGGCCAAGATGAAGGGTGACGTCATGCAGAGTCGAGCTGACGTACACAGAAGGGATGCAGAGAAAAGAGAATGAATATATTATATAAGGCACTGAGAAAGAATCGAGGATAAGTGACATCTTGGGACCAAGGTGAAGAAGCTTATGCCACAGAAATGATAAAGATATCAAGTTGTTTTACATGTGTACAGAAGCAGACAAACGCAAGCAGACAAAGTATTCTTGAGGCTAGCTTCATATTGAATGGATTGTGGTATGCGCCGATATATACATATATGCATAAAGAGTAAAGGATGGATGTTTCCACTACGTGTTAAAGCAGACGTGGGCTAAAAAAGCAAGGCCTCATTTTCAGTGTGTCGCAGTAAGCAAACAAATGAATTAAAAGTGAATCTCAGAAAGGCGAGGTTGGAGGAGCGATAAAGCCAAGCCAAGAAGCCAAGGTCTTATCAGGCTGGGGTGAGCTGACATTGGATACAAAATCGTAAGAAAGAACACGCTCCTGTTCAGAAGGCATGAACAAAACAAGGAGATGTCAGAGGTCTATTAGAAAATAGTATTTTAATACACAAAAGGCTTGAAATCATGTTATACAGTCACGTGGACAGATGAAGTTGGTCGGACGAGATGGTCACAGCTACGCATGAGGACAGAGCGTGCCTTCACTCCCCAAATTCTCCAGAGCTAATAACACTCTCAAGGACAAGTTCAAAGTCTTAATTATCAGTAGACCACTGAGGTGATGATAGGTGGAAATGCCAATTGGTGGTCAGCTCTGTTTTAGACAAGCTCACCAGCACCTGGAGCTCCAATATGTGTGCTGCTAGATGTAGGTGGAAAAGTACTGATGAAAGTTAGAGTGTCAACCAATTGTAGGGGACCATGTAATTAAGGGTCCTATAGTTTGTGTAGCCAATGGAACGTTGTGTATTTAGTGACGTTCATAGTGGCCATTTTGAAGGGAGGGCTTAGCAGCCCCACCTTATGTTAAAAAACCAATCACTTTCACTCACTGTCCCATACCAGTATAGAAAGTATACTTAGACATTCCCTTAGACCCAATTACATTCTTCAATAGGTTTTTGTAGTTTACCACATAGGATGACGTTAGTAATACGCAGGTTAACATCATCAATGACGATTTTTGTTCTAAAAGACTGCTTTTTTTTGTAATGCATTGAGAGATTTGGGCTGAGACATCCGTTGATGTCCGTTGTACTCCCTGTTTTAGATAATTGATATTAAAACAGTTATCCTTTTGCCAACTACCTGAGTCGCTTCGATTATTGATGTATGATTAAACTCTGCATCCCCATCCATCTCTAGAATAGTGCTACTCATCTTAAAGGGCTGGAGATCACCCAGGTCACATGGTAGCAGAGAGGATGGTTTAAAAAATCCATCAAGATAAGTAAGAATTGGGGTCCCGGCAAAATCGCATGACCTCTGCCATTAAGCTGAAAGGACGTGAAGCTCCCTGTAGATAGCGGTGTTAGTTAAAAACAATATACTTGCAAGCTAGGGTGTGACGGGTCCCCCGGTTTCTACAGAATCCCCTACTGGTGTCTACAGGAAACTGAACAAACGGAAAGTTGAAGAGGCGATAACGAGGAGGACGATCCCGAGAGTCGGAGGTCAAACATACGAATGATGAGTAGAACTGAGTGAGGTGGCAAAATTGTGTATGGGCAGTGAATGAAGAAAGTGATCATGGGAAAAATTATTAACGGAGAGAGGCTGGGGTAAAGCAACTTGAGAATAATGAGTGTTAAAGATTGAGTAAAATTGACTTGAGGAGAGGCCAAGCAATTAAGATGTATCGTGAGGATAGCCCACGATAAAGAGTGTGCCTAGATACCTGCATTTTAAATAACATAACAGAAGGAACAGCACCTAAAATCTCATAGTGGATGACGTGGGAGACAAACCCGGTTAAAGACGGGTTTGAAGAGGGCAATTCAAACTCCGTAGGAGTTTTTTTAGAGGTTGGAAAAGTCTTGAAGAAAAAGGCTAAGATATATGTGGCCGGCCGAGTATGTTTGTCAGTGTGTTTTGTTTTATGTGATTGTGTAATGATGACGAAATAATAGACGAGATTGTTAAACGTAAAGAGGAGAAACGCGAAAGTTAAAGACTCAAGCGTGTATCTAATGAACTTGAATTGATGGTATTTTTAGCAGATAAAAATAAAAAACATGACATAGAGGGTTTGGAGCCTGCGGCGATTGGTGCACGCTCATATCATTTTGTTTTTCTTGAAAAGTATTATTGAGATTTGCAAGGAGTAAAGGTGAGTATTGACGATCAAAGAATGATGCATCAAAATGGAGGATATCACTCTGCTTATACACCTTTGCAAGCAATTGCCAAAGCAGGCCTCCTAAGCTTAGACAGTACAGTGCGGAATGGGTTAAAGGAATCACAGATAAAATGTTCATTCATTGGCCAAAAGGGGATCACTATCTAAGGCAGTTCTGCAGCATACAACGACATATTTGCATGCTGCATATACGGGGAAAAAGTTAGATAAGCAACTAGGAAGCTTAGAGCTCTGGAAGATGTACTAGGAGGAGAGAGAAGAGCCACCTCCTTTAGATCGGATACGTAATATATGCAAAGAGGGGGGTGAGGGGCATTCTGCTCCACCTGCCCCGCCTGAAGTAGGAGGCGATAGTAAGAAAGATGATGGGTTGTACCCATTGAGGGATCTTAAGGCAGCAACGGGGTATAGTAACCCGGCACATGAGTCACCTGCTCAAAGCAGCGACGAGGGCCCAGAGATAAATACTTGGAGAGATTTAATCTCTAAGGTCCATAGGGACAACGAGAGATGAGATAAAGAGAGAAGTGATTGCTCAAGCGCATCCTTAGCTATAGGACAAGAAATAAAGAGATGGAAAGGAGAAAAGGATAAGGCTGATGAGTTAGTGCTTATACAGAACCAATGGATTGGTGGTCAGATTTTGCTCAAACGCGATGGTAAAAGGCATCGAGGAAGTAAGGCAAAGGGAAGATCGAGATGAGCAGGATAAAAAGGATAAAGAAAGGGAAGAAAGATTGAAAGACGATTAGGCCAAAAGAAATTATAGACAAAGACAGGAACAATTTTATCAGGATGAGCAATTGAAGAAACAGGAAAGAGCAGAGGAGCAAAGAAAATATGATAATAAAAAGAGAGCAATCGAAGAGCGGGAAAGACTAGAAAGGAGACGAATGGAAGAAGAAGAACAGAAATTAAGGATTAAAAGAATGCAAAGATGTAGAGATGAAATAATTTGAAGGGCAAATGAAAGAAGAGATATAAAAAGAAAAGAGGAAGACAGGGTACGAGAGGAAGGAAGAGAGCAGAGAGTTTGACGATGAATTAGAACAAAATAGAAGACAGAGCGCACGCGATCTTGGTCACATGGAGAAGGAAGTAATGGATCCTGATCCAGTAGTATCATGGGAAGATTTAGAAGAGTTCTTCCCAGAACAAGAGCCAATAGCAGGTACGTCTAGAGAAAATCTAGAGGACAAGTTTGACTCTAGAAGCATTGGGGATGCTATCGATAAAGTCTGTCATGACATGAGAACTAAGAAAGAATTGAAAGGAAGGGCAATAATTAGCAACTTGAGAGTACACCACTGTATGATAAAGAGGGAGCCTCATGTAGTTTTGAACCCAAAGAGCTGTCTCTAGATAGACTGACTCTGGATAGAGACGAAGAGGAGAGAGGTCACATGATCTGGACACAGGAGATGTCAGACGAAGACTGAGAAGCCTTCCATGGGGAGGAGGGAGGTAACACATATGGACCTGAGGGATGTTTTACAATGGATAAGGAAGTCTGATGGTTGGATTTAGACCTACCTATATCTCGGTGGCAGAATCATTGGCGCGGCTAGATCCCCCACAGGGCAGTTCCATGGTCAGAGGAGGACTTGCCACCTTATGTGAGCAGGTTAAGGTAATTGCCAGGAAGAAGGCGGTGCAGAACCATTGTCCCTGCTATGGATAGACAAACAATGGAAGATGAGAGCAAATTTGGGGAGCTGGCAGGGGGTGAAGGTGTTGTGGGCTGTCTATACGCGAGGCTGGGGAAGGAAGAGCTGACATCTCAGTGGAGTGGATTTGGGCCTAGTAAAAGATGGCGGATGACAGGACACAAGATGGAGTTTCTAAACACATGCATACTTCAGGTTATAGGCATACTACTTCATATTACGCTGTGCAAATATGTACGAAGGGGGTGGGGTGCCTCCCCCCTTTGCTTAAATGTGGTCTGCAGACTGCGGGAATGCTAAAGCGGGGTGGGATCAGGGTACCACTCTCCAGCACTATTCGATGCCAATAAAGAGGATTGAAAGTTTGAGTCCTCTGTGATCACAAAACACAGTGAATCCAAAAAGAATGGCCTATGAATTAAGGGGTCCTTGAACTTGCTGCAAAGCATCCCAAAGGACAAATAAAACAAACATGAATGGACTAAGAATTAATAAGGTCCTTGGATGTGGAACAAGGAACATAAAATGAATCAGGTGGGAGATGTGCCGATGGAAGATGAACACAACAAGGACAAAATTAAAATGTATATGGGGTAAGGGTAGGGAACAAGGAAGTGTTGTGGGGTGGGAAAAAGTGTATATGAACAGTGAAATGTTGCATGTGGACAGGCCAGGAGAAAATGAGCTGGTAGGTTCCCTCAAGGAATGATCTCTCCCGATTCTCTTGGTGGCTGGAATCCCTTGTTTTGCATGTTATGTTTATATTTAATTGGGTAATGGGGGTGGGATCCAGACAGGAGCAAAACAAAGTTATTCTTTAAGGATACGTACATACAAAGATTAAAGGAGGGCGAAACATATGCAATGATCATTTAACAGAAAAACAGATACATGTTTGTCTTAGATTAGGAGAATACAATATGATTGAAGACACTGTAGATTCTTTAGAAGTGTCTTTTATGATATTTCCCATGTTGACTACATAGAGGGGGTGAATGACATAGGGATGCATAGGTACACTGTATGTGGGAGGGTGGACACAGGGTGTAGTGGTCGTATATTAAGAGTGGTCGAATATTGACCAGTGGGGGGTTTGTATAAGGGTGCTGACCCGCTCACACCCCCTCAACTGAGTATAGATGACATGATCGGCAGATCAATGGTTCTATTATTGTAGAAATCATTGTTATAGTACCTTTATTAAAGGTAAAAAGTGCACATGGCGCTGTAATATCTAGGTTAAAATGACCCAGGAAATGAAGGGTGCTTTAAATATCACACGTATATTATGAATATATAAAAATATATTATGAAAAAGAGATACAAAGTGAGAAATGCTTAAATACATATTTTATGGCTCCCTGAAGGGTAGAACAGTGACAGACTGAAAGATATTTCAAAATGGACACCTCAAGCTTAAAATGGAGTCCTGATACTGCAGAAAGTCTTTGGCAGCATCTCGTTGTGAGATAAGTAATTCTGGGAGGTTAAATTTGGAACTTGGCATGGAAAGCAGACAAGATTGATGATGGAGTCAGATTAAGGCAAGGGAAAATACCAATTAGAACAGACCAGACTTGGCACCACTTAATTGAGAAGGGCATTAAACTAACTTGGCAGAACCTCGAAGAGTAGATAAGAGATTGACAGTGATGTGATTGAAATTGTTCTTGGAAAAAGATGAAGAATGTTGTAATTGTGTTCAGCCGGGTTTAAAATAGCATATCAGTCTATGCGTCAAACAGCAAGTGTTAATGCCAAGTATGCTAAGGTGGGCTTGGGGTGCACCAGATAAGTCACCCTATCACAGAGAAGTGAGTTATTTTCCTCTGGCCAAGAGAACCTAACAGAAACATACTTTGACCAAGTAGTCATTTGCATGAGGGTTTTGCATCATACAAATAAGCCTATATAAGCAAGTTGAAGGCAGAATGTGCTGCGTGCTTTTCTGGAGTGTCTTATAATCTCATCTAATAAAGACTTCTGAGAAAACCATCCGGGCACCTTGTTTCCTTTATTCGTGTCTCTGAGCAAGAATTCATGGATGCCAGAAAGCTTGATGGGAAGTGATCTCCCTGTTCACTACATCTGGTGTGTGTTGCTATTGGTGATTCCTGTACATTTCATCCCTTGTACGGGCTGGCACAATGACACATGTATTCAGCCCAGGGCACCTATGTTGTGAGGGAATTGTAATTGCATAAAAACATGCTTTGATGGCAAGTATGTCCTCTGCGAAGGTGAGTACTGCAATGTGAGCAGAGGCATGTTGTAGGTGAGTGTGTAATACCTGTGTGAGCAACATGTGTGCAAGATGCCAGTTGAGTACTGGAGGTTGCCTGTGGCACAAACATGTGGGATGGCCACCAGCTTCAATAGAGGGGATATTTATGTCTCCCTCAATAAGCTGGAGTAAAAACAGGATGGTTGGCCTACCATGAGGATTTAATGTTCCCGTGGGTGCCCAGGGAGACGCTATAGCACTAGGGATGATTGGCCTCTACATTTTTATCCTTGTTTGTAGGGCCTTCTACTTCCTAATGGCTCCCTATCTCCTAGCCCCAAAGACTAGGTATAGCTCACTAAAGTACAATGGAAGGGCTCTGGCATGTTGCATGGTGGTGTGTGTGTTGTTGGAGATTTGGGTGGGTCAGTGTTTAGTGAATCAGGTATTTGATTATCACCAGAGACATTAACACTCCATGTCTGGCAATTTCACATGCAGCCTGAGAGTGGGAACAGATCTGGAAAGTAAAAATACTGCATGTTTTACCATAACTGCCTAACTTGGAATGAAGCCCTTAATCTCTGTATGACAATATGTCTACTTATTTATCATCTATGAACTCACATGTCTTCACATTCCTTCATCCTAATCCTAATCACACCAGTTCTAATCCTTATCACACCAGTTCGATGTCTTTCTACGTGTTTTCCTCTCCTCTGTCGTCCTCCTCATTCTATCTCGTCTATCGCTCTGTGATTTTTCACCATCTTCACAAAATGTATGGACGAACTATGATTCTTCTACATTTCTTTACCACCCACATTTCTGTCCCTACTTGCCCTTGTCATTTCCTACTCTACAGTATTCTTAGAAACCACTCATTTTCACATTGAGGCCACAAAGACCACTCATTTCCACCTTTGTTTTTTCCTTGACTTCCTTGGCGCAAATCGGTTTCCCGTCTTTTTATCTGACATGTGCTTACTTTGTCTTCCCCCTCAACTTATTTACAAAATTGCCATTTGTCTCACTCTCTCTGGCCATATATCATTACTTTTGATTTCTCTCTATAAGCTCCCCTTTCGTCTTGGTCTCCACCTCTGCATCATGTGTCTAGTCTTTAAGGGTCTCTCCATATCTGCACTGCCTTGTTTCTTCTATGTTTCTGCTTGCCATCTCTGGTCTGAGCCTCAATGTGGCTTTGTCTTTCCTCTTCCACAATATGCATCATCCCATTTCCATTATTTTGAACTAAATGTCCCTCTCATGCTTTTACATAGTATCTCTCTGCCATCACTGCAACATATTTTGCCATGATTACTCCATGCTGGTACACCACGTTGATGCTGTGTTGCAAATAGGTGGGCCGAGGTCTCCATATGCAAAACACATAAGCCCTTTTGCAATTTAATCATTGGCTTAATTTGTAACAAAATAAGTGCCGGTGACTCAATATTGGCTTGCAAACCTATGCCACGCTGCAGTGGTAGGACACTTTCCCACTGCGTCTCCCCACTATGTCGATATATTTAGTATTCCAGCTGGCTGCAACTCCCACTAGTTAATTGAGGCTGATGTGTGCAATGCCCATGGCTGAGATGAGATCATCAAATCCCAACCATGATAACATGAAATAAAACAATATACTTGCTGGGCCTTGAAATAAGACATCAAGTGCGTACTTGCTTTTACAATTCATCCTCATTATTATTGACTTCTCAATTCTATAGGTGGCAAGTCAAACTGTTTGAAACGTGAGCGATTAGTGAATTCAATAATTGGTTCGTCCATTCTGACAAATAACAAAGTCGACTTTGTCTATATTGTGTTCAAATGTAGTGGTGTTGAACATCTGACACGGGTTTCTCACACCTAGTGATTTGGTTAGACGGTGAGTACAAAGGTTGGTGGATATACGTTAATAGAAGTGTTCATAAAAGTGTTGATTCTGATGTGTATGTCAGAGGGAAGAGTGGTTTGTTTACACCTACATCTAAAATGTGAAAGTTGTTGATGGTGAGCCATCTAGCAGGTGTATGATTATGACAAGATTAAATAGGAAAATTATATAAACAAAAAGAATGCATTTTCAACATTTCAGCCAATTGTATGCTTTAAAATAAATGTGGACTACAATATGAAAGTGGGTCAGCAAACAGAAGTGTAAAACACATGAAAAGGAATATGTGTTGGGCAGAAGCAAAAGCTTAGCAACATTTGTGCTTAAGAGTATCCTCTTTGCATAGCTTGGATTCTGCATCACTTTAATTGTTTCATTGATTATTAGTTATAAATAAACAAAAAAGTAGTCTCAATATGTAAGCATTTAACTAAACCAAAGAGTGACAGATGGAAGGTTTTGAATCAATCATAACCACTGCCACGGCTCTAGGCAACCCTCCAGACCATCGTCTTTCAGCATGCAAAACCATTACAAAAGGGGGAAGACCATATGAAAATCAGGCTTGGTCCCACCCCAAAGGGGGCCGTCCAGCCCAAACTGCTAGGTCACATCTCTTTTACACAAGACCACAAGCATCCCCAGACACATTTCAAGCCTCATTCGGCATCATTAGCGTCGAGTAGCTTGGGTCTCTAGTCCCATCTAGGCCCATCGGGCCATACCCGTCCAACTCAGGGTGACTTTAGCAAAATCGACAGTTGGAGGGTTTTGATTATGTAAGGATGGCACTGCATGCCCACTGGCACACAGTCTCCATGTACAAGAGAGAAGTCCATTTTCGCTAAAGGCCAAATCCTGCCTATGCATGTTTTTCCTCATCTTCAAATCCTATTGTCGTATCAGAACGTTCAGAAGTGATTATTTTGTTAATTAATTGGAAATAGTGCAGGTTGATACGCTTCTAGTGCCTCTGATGATTTGTCAGATATAATAGATAAAAAGAAAGAGAGGCAAGAAAGGGGAAGGGATGATCCATTTTTACTAATGTTCATATGAAGAATTTGTGCAAAATTAGCATACACTGAGGGCACATTGTTGAAGACCCTCCTCTTCAAGAAATGGCTCCTCAATAACACCTACGCCTACACACCCTCCACTGCCCACCCTACCTGAGATGGGGCTATCTGATCTACAATGTTTCCCCTCCTGGTTACATCTCTTGCTGACAAATTGCCCTCCTACCCCCTCCTTGTCGCTAGCTCACCATACCCTTGTTTCTCTGGTCCCCTCATCATATCCTTTTCTTAAGATTGAAAAGGGCTGCATTGCTATTCGAATCTAGGTCTGCCCTCCATAAGCGCCTCATTAATAATAATAAAGGATTTCTTCCCTAAGAAACAGTGAGTTTGTGTAGCCGCTGGCTGTGTGGAATGCCTACGGTGAATGCTGGGTGCCATTGTACCTTAAGTGGGTCAGGCCACAAATCGTGATCACTAACGTCGTGGAAGGATGGGTTTCCTTTGACCGTCCACGTTTCATTGGTCATGCGTAAAGTTCTAAAGAGACGTGTGAAAAAATAGTAAGCACGTTAAAGTTATCATTTCAGAACTATTGCATGCAACTTTAAAAAAAATAAGGTGCAGATTAAGAGCTAAATTGAGTTATATGCTCTATTCATAGTGTTTTATGATTTATTAATGTATCTAACGCACACATGGTTAAATCTGTGGTATAGGTTACCTAACATAAGACGCACTTGAGATGTAAATGAGTATGGTGCTCAACATACATGCAGTCCTGGATGATGCACTCTACAAATGATGTAGTTCCTTATATATTTGATGGTGAAAGGATGACTAAAATAACATTTTCCATTGTCCATAATATGCAAATGTGCATTAGAAATGAAATGGTATCTTTTGTGCAAATGCTGAAAAAATGCAGAAGAAGAGAGACAGTAACAACAATGGCAGCCATCATCAGGATTGACATAATACATAACATTTTTCAAACATAGCTTTTAGTTGTACATCAGCTGCATTATTAGAGGCATTCCTGCTAGTAGGAGATGAATATCAAATTTTTTAATTTTACCTTTGATCTCTTATTCCTTGATTTATCAGAAGCTCCATTGTTCAGGAGCTTTATTATCGTTACACTCATCAGAGCTCTTCATCCTGTGGCTCTGCAGATATTTTGAGCTACAGCTCTTATCAGTCCTAGCCAGTATGGTCAATTGAGTTAATTAATTAATGGGTGACTGTTGAGAATTATAACACTCCACAACCAACCAAACGGCATCAAGTCGCGGAAATCACTTCCAGCTGAGATTAAGCAGATGAAGACAAAAGCGACGCTGTACTGTACATCGAGTGGCACACTAACAAAGCAACCAAACTTGAATCACCTACAGAATTGAATAAAGGTGTCCAAGTCCAAAATGTACTGCAGCAGGCATTCCATAATCTGCTGGCTGCTACTGCAAGGCGCTGGTCCCTCTAAGCAAAATAACTGTGGCAGGAATTACCAGTAACCTTTTATCTTTTGCGAGAAGACATCGCTCCAAAGATTCTCCTGAAAATGCAAGGGTGCCGGATTGTGTAAACTATTGAACATCAGGCATAACACTTTAAATTCAATCTGGCTACTCATAGGAAAGCAGTGCAGGAACGGTGCCGGCTACTCACGGGAAACCAGTGTAGGGAATGGTGCCGGCTACTCACAGGAAAGCAGTGTAGGGAACGGTGCCGTCTACTCACAGGAAACCAGTGTAGGGAACGGTGCCGGCTACTCACAGGAAACCAGTGTAGGGAACGGTGCCGGCTACTCACAGGAAAGCACTGTAGGAAAGCAGTGTAGGGAACGGTGCCGGCTACTCACAGGAAAGCAGTGTAGGTAACAGTGGCGACTACTCACAGGAAAGCAGTGCAGGGAACGGTGCTGGGCACTCAAGGGAAAGCAGTGCAGGGAACGGTGCCGGCTACTTGCGTAAACCAGTGTAGGGAACAGTGCCGGCTACTCACAGGAAAGCAGTGTAGGGAACGGTGCCGGCTACTGAGAGGAAAGTAGTGTAGGTAACAGTGGCGACTACTCACAGGAAAGCAGTGCAGGGAGCGGTGCCGGCTACTCACAGGAAAGCAGTGTAGGGAACGGTGCCGGCTACTCACAGGAAAGCAGCGTAGGGAATGGTGCCGGCTACTCACAGGAAAGCAGTGTAGGGAAGCAGTGCAGGGAACAGTGCCGGCTACTCACAGGAAAGCAGTGTAGGGAACGGTGCCGGCTACTCACAGGAAAGCAGTGTAGGGAACGGTGCAGGGAAGAGATGGAATCACAGCGTGATATCTGAAAAATCAATCTAACAGTTGCATTTCGGACTCCGTGTAGCTGTTTAATCTGGTAAACTGGATGACCTATGTATGGCGTGTTGCAGTGATCCATTTTAGACTGCATCAAGCAAGGGACCAACTAGACCAGCCATACACTCTGGTTTTATTACTAGAGCGGTTCTGCGTAAGAGCCGTAGTTTGAAGAAAACCTCTTTCACCACTTGGTTAACCTCAGTGCCCAGACCCAGATCACTGTGCCAGTAAACACCACGTTTTTAACTTTTAAGGCATGATTAATAGTGATTTCAAACAAAGCAGGGGCTCTGTTTTATTGGGGTATAGCTGCAGTGCATCCCCATGTTTCTGTCAGCTTATTTCAAGTAGATGTGGGTGTCATCCAAAGCGGTCTCATATAGATGTCAAATAAATGTGGGGATAATTTGGAACCTTGTGGCACTCACCAGAGTAGAGGGTTCAATGGTGAGAGATCATGGAAGGCTTGGACCAACGCATCCAGAGATTCATAGGTTTCAGACCCACACTTTTAAGACTACAGTCTATGCTTCCTGAGCAGTCTGCACATCAGGTATCAGGATCAGGGCTTACATACCTGGCCTCGCCATGGTGGATCCATTTTACGATGCCTGTGCTGAGATCTGCAAACCACAAAGTCATGTACACTGTTCTTCTACATTCAGATCTAGTGCTCTGTAAATGCCGAACAAACGCAATTCTTGTGTCTGTATTTAATGAAATGTAATAAAATGCTTTAAGGGCCTCATTACGAGTTCAGTGGTAACCCGGCGGCAGCGCCAAACTAGTAACACTATTCCACAGCCTGATAACCTGGTGGGATGTCAGGTGGTGGAAAGAGTAAGTCCCCATTCCCGTGAGGGATGGGGACACAGAAGCATTGGCACTGTTGCTAACGGTGCTGGTGCTTCCATGAGAACCATGCCTGCAAGGGCCAGTGCCCCCGGCAGGTCAGAACTGCCGGGAGCAATGGTCCCTGCAGGCATACTTTTAGTCTGTTGTTCCGGAAAGGGTGCTGGTACACTGCTACCAGCACCCTTATTTCCGGACTGCGCACTTGTAATGAGGCTTAACTTGTCTCTTGCTTACTTGCATGCCTGATGTTGCCCCATGAGGTGAGGCTTTCCCAAACCTGTGCACCCACACTAAAGTCGCTTTTACCTACTTGTACCTGCATACTTGATGTAGCCCCCTGTAACATGAGATGAAGCTTTCCTAATTTGAACGCCCATACGGATGCTTCGTTTTACCTATTTCTACCTAGATATTTGAAGTAGCCCCCCACATCAGGAGGTGAGGCTTTCCCAATTTGTGCGCCCGTACTAATGTTGCTTGTTACCTATTAGTACCTGTGTATTTGATGTAGCCCCCCATAACATGAGATGAGGCTTTCTCAATTGGTGTACCCACCTCGTATTATAGACCATTCGAGAACTGTCGGGGAACATTGAACAACTAGAGAAAGAAATCGAGCGTTTGTCCAAAGACATCACAGATATCACTGATGCCGAATCCTTCACAACAATACTCGCAGATATTAACAGCAAACTAGAAAGCTACCAACAAGATTTGGAAGCACAGAAGGTAAGGAAGTTCTGATGGGACACATACGATTATCTCAACAACGAGGTATACACTTGGGCAGACAAGTATCAGCAACAAGGTCCCTGACCTAATAAACCATCTAGTGGCAACAGCAGTTCTGAATCAGACACCCAAGAGCAAGGGGACAACACGGGAACAGAGAACCGAGCAGCTGACACTTCAGGAACCAACTTGAGACAAACACAACCCTCGAATATTGCGGATACATATTTTTTAGACAGAGGAAGAGGCGAGGGAAGAAAAAGAAACCAAGGAATTCTGACCAGACTCCAAATGAATCAGACTTAGTTGTCAATTTATCCAAAAGAATTCTGACTGGACGAGAGATACAGACATTGGAAAAAGGTCTTAAATGTGTGTCTACATATAGCACAAATAGATTTCAGGCTCAAGTGGAGCTGTACAAACTGGTGCGCAAATTAAAACTCAGGACATTTTTTTGCAGAATCATCACCAACAGTAAGATCACCAGAAACAGCTACTGAATACATAGAGTTCAAACCCAGCAGCACATTCTGTGCACCAATTAATGTACCAGCGATCGATATTTTTCAGAAAATGGTATTGAACGACCTGAAGAAAGTCCAGTTCCATGCACCCAAGAGACATAACCTCAACAGAGGCAAACAATCACAAATCAAAACCTTATTTACAGATGATTCTATCACAATACGACCAGCAGATAAGGGTGGAACAATAGTGATCCAAGATACCACACAGTACCACGAGGAATGCTTGTGGCAACTATCAGACAGCAGCACGTACGCACCATGACAATAAGATCCAATGCAGGCTATTAAAACGGAGCTAGAAGAAATATTGGGCAGAGCAGTTGATGAAGAATGGTTCACCACGAAAACAAAATCATATGTGTCAACTAATCATCCTAAAATGCCTCATCTATACACTTTACCTAAAATACATAAGCGACTTGACAACCCACCAGGAAGGCCTATAGTGGCCGCCACACAGAGCATTTTGCAGCAACCACTTGGGACTTACATCAACTTCTTTTTACAACCTATCATCCAAGCCACACCAACATATGTCAAAGATACTCCCCATGTTCCTAAGATACTAGATGGGATCGTATTAACAACAAACGATATGCTATACACGATTGACGTTGTAAGTCTGTATACTAGCATCCCTCACAATCTGGGACAAGAAGCTGTTGGAATTCTACTACTAAATACAGGAGAAATTGGAGCCAACAAAGAGTTTCTGATGATTCTCTTGGACTTTATTTCCAAGCATTCCTGTTTCAGCTACGATCAAAAATATTACTCACATGTATCTGGGACCGCTATGGGTGCCACTATGGTGCCAGCATATGCAAACTGCTTTATGTATCAATTTGAAACCACACACATTCTCAGTAATCAAAGATGGAAGAAACATCTGAAAACATGGGTGTATTACATAGATGACATCTTCGGGGTGTGGAGTGGAAATAGAAACGAATTGGAGGAATTTTTGGAGTACCTTAATGGTATCAACGGGCAGATACAATTTACCTTGGAGATAGGTAATCCAGACATAGATTACCTTGACGTACAAACGGTAATTAAGGACAACAAAATTGTTATATAGTGACTGTCTGTGTGATGCTGTGAGTCTGTGATGTCACATGGAGTGCTGCTGTGTGAATGTTGGAATGTTAACCACAGGGTTCCACACTCAGGCAGTTAGAGCTCCCCTGCCTGGGTGATGGGGCCAGTGTTATGTCCTGTCCATATTCTCTTGTATCTATTTTAATGTAACTGTAACTTAAGTGCTTGGAATAAATCTAAGTTGTAACCCAAGAAAGCCTGGAAGTCACTTTACAACATTGGCCACAAGTTGGTCTTGTGAGAAGAAACACACGTGCAAGAAGGTGAAGAGGACTGAAAGAACCTGCTACGGGGGGTGCAGGAAAGAGGTGGACAAAAAGGACAACACTGCCCCCATGACAAGTAAGACCCATCACCCAGGGCACCAAGGGGGAGGAAGGAAGAAGTAAGCCCCATAGATGAGGGACTGGCTGCCATGAGTGTCAGGGAAAGCTGTGTCCAGGAGGGGAGAAGAAGCTGAAGAAAGGGGAAGCTCTTACTGAGAGACATGAGGCAATGATAAAGAAGTTGAGGAAGAGGCAGACAAGAAAAGTGCCATTTGGCTCGGCGAAGTAAAGTAAGCCTCATGGGAGGAGCAAGGCCCTAATGAAGCCCGTAGATGCTGGGAGAAATGGAGTAAATCTCAAGGGAGGAGCATGCTGCCCCGGATACAGAAGTGTGAGGAAGCGGCATACTGTGAAGAGAGGGGGCAGACTCCAATATTATTATAATGGAGTAGTTATGAGTTCCTTTACTGAAACGTGGAATTGCTGAAGAGAGAGGCTGCGTACTAATGCTCACCCAGAGTATGGTACCGAGTTGACCGATGGGGCGTATGCTGACCGTTGGTCTGCTCAGTAGTCCTGCTGTGTTTCACTTCGTCTTGCTACTGATGACGTCACATCAGTCACAGATGGAGTCGGCGAAGAATTAGAGTGCAGAGCTCTCGGCATTCCGAGAGGGAAACGGCTTTGCTGTCAGAAGAGAATAAAAGACTTTTGAGAAACAGACCCAAAAGCGTGGCAGTACGTGATCCGCAAGTGCGGATGATCACTCAGAAGTAATGGACGTCAGGGTACAGTGGGCTGTGTAATGAGCCCGAGAATTCCGGACTGTGGTACCTCCATAAGAGCTGCAAAATAGTTGCGGCTGCCCGTGGCTTCCGGTTACAAGAGTGATAGGCGGTCGTGAAGTGTGAGTATTATCTGGAAGTGATACCATTTCGTTCGGAGGTACGCCGGTTGTGTCTGTCAAGGAAAGAGAAAGTCCCATCTGTTGAAGAATGGAATTACAAACAACAGAAAGTAGGAAGGATCGAGCGACGGGTGCTGAGGACTGCGCAAGTGACTGTTGTTAAGGAAGGCAGCATCGAGAAAATGTTTTCCCCGAAAGTGAAACGGTGAAGCGACGGTTCTGCTTTAAATACTGTCTGAGCAAGTACCATGGAGAAGAAATGGGAAATGCGTATCCTTTAAGTATTGATGACAGTTCAAATGAAAGTGAAACTATTTGGTTTAAATAAGTATCTGTGATGACAACCTTATTAACGCCTGCAGGGAACTACTGTTCAGAATCAGTAAGTGACAAAGGTATTAGAATGGTACTGTCAGTTTAATGCAAATTCGAGGTGTTTACAAGTTACGAGTGCATGGCACTCATGGACTCATAGCAGAATGGCTATTTTTAAAGTTAGTATATCCTTGTTTGAGGAATTATCCATGCAGCGGCCTTACAGACGCGTTTAGAAGCCCCATGAGCAGTGAAGTGTCTGGAAAGGGAACGGTTGGTTTATGAGTTAGATTTTGAGAAAGTACAGCTAGAAATGAACTCGTAGGGATATCCATGATATGAACGTTGCTGTAATGTGCACTAGTGACCAGTGAAGTGTATGAAATGAGTTTGTGATGGCATGTAGTGGGTGTCTACGTGTGAATCCGCTAGTGTAACCCTTTGAGGATTTTCAGGGTGCTTTGCACGTAGCAACATGAACTTTCAAGTTAAAATGATTTTATGCTTTAAGGAGGGTTTAAGGCTATAAAGCGGCCATGGACTTTTAGGTCTTAGAGGTCTGGTTTAAGGTCATTAATTGGCCATGGACTTTTAGGACGAATATGTATCAAGTCTTTGGTGTAGTACATTTA
Organism: Ambystoma mexicanum; assembly: GCF_040938575.1. NCBI lineage: Eukaryota > Metazoa > Chordata > Amphibia > Caudata > Ambystomatidae > Ambystoma > Ambystoma mexicanum. The sequence continues at coordinate 349,562,024 of NC_090935.1, forward strand.
TAAGTTTGCATATAGGGTTGTGTAATACAAAATTCTTTGTGCCTGAGTTAAGGTCGACTGGGAAATGGATGCACAAGGATGGGCATGAAGGTGGTATGAGTCAGGCTGTCACTGCAGAGGTAGCGCCTTTGGTGTGAGTGACACTGTGGTAGTAATGAGAGGTAGCGCCTCTGGTGTGTGTGTCATGACTGCTACTAGCTAGAGGTAGCGCCTCTGATGTGAGTGACATTATGGTTGTACAGCGCCTGTGGTGTGTGTCACGATTGAGAGAGGTAGTGCCTCTCGTGAGGGTGACGTGACGCAAGGGTAGTTGAAGGAGATAGTGCCTCCGGTTTGTGTGGCACAATTGGTACTTGAGAGAGGTAGCGCCTCTGATGTGTGTGTCATTAGGGTATTTAAGGGAGGTAGCGCCTCCGGTTTATCCAAAGAAATGTATTGGAGAGAGGTAGCGCCTCTGGTGTGCATGGATGCAAGTGTATGTGAGGGAGGTAGCGCCTCTGGTTTGTGGAATGCTGTGTTATGCGAGAGGGTAGCGCCTCTGGTGTGCATGGACGCAGGTTTATATGTGGGAGGTAGCGCCTCCGGTTTGTGGAATGCTGTGTTGTGCGAGAGGTAGCGCCTCTGCCAGCATGAAGTAGGGCAGGTATCCCTGTGGGTGAGTGCCACGTCGGATTCATGCCACGATATTTAAAGGAGGTAGCGCCATCATTGTGGAGATTTTCTTATATGTTGACATGCTGAAGCCTGTACTTCCAACAACTTACGAAATCTCCCATATGGACAGATGCTAAGAATAAAAAGGATTGTCAGCGATCCCGAAGATTGTCAAATACAGTTACAAAAATTGCAAGAAAAGATCTGTTCTTGCAATCACCAGTGTTTGCCTATCAGAAGAGTGAAAATGTGTGCAACATGTTAGTGAACACCAGAGGTGCACTTACAATTAAACTAGATAAACATCCAGGAACATATCCATGCATGAGCTGCGGTAACTGTAATAATGTTATCAAAGGCAGTGTGGTAACACATCCACGAACAGGATAAAGAACCAAACTTAAATAACACGCCACAAGCTTATCGGAAAATGCTATTTATGAAATCAAATGCCCCTGCAGGAAGTATTACGAGGTGAGACGTCACGTAGGGTCCGGATACGCATGAATGAGCATAAATCAAACATTAGAAACAATAATCAGGATTCAGCAGTCGAGAAACACTTCAAAGATAATGGCCACTCTATCACACAGTTACGGTTTCTGATATTGGAAGTGATACCAACCAGCGGACAGAATAGAGGCATGAAGAAATGGCGAGCACAGAAGGAAGCCTTTTGGATTGAGAGACTACACTCATTAGCACCAAATGGAATGAATGAGGAACTGGATCTAAGCTGTTTTTATGAATGATTCATAACCCTTGTTGAACCCAAGTTTGAGATCAAGACGGATACAGTGACGCACCTGACCACAAATGTACATCGGAGCCCACATGATAGATTGTGGAGGTGTGGAGTTTCATGAAAATTAATATTGAATCACATTTAGGGTGACACCAGAGTGCATATAATAGATTGCCAATGTGTGTAATTTCAAAAGAATTAACATGAAACCCTAAGTAGGGTGACTGTATAAATTGGTAGTTGTAGAATGGTAATAGGTGATACCGTATAGTATTTCTGCAACATGCTCTTGTCACATATGTCATGACAAAGGAAAGTTTTCATGGTTAGCATAATGATATGGTAGAGTATCTTTAGTTCTCCCACTTGAATGATTTTAGGGTTCCTATAGGTGTGATGAAGACACCAATACCTACACTTATACTTACCTGACTCAGCCTTCTGATGTCATATTTATCACAGATGCAGCTCTAATTGCACCAAGTGTCACAACGTAGTCAGCACCCGATAGGTAACTTTCATCAACAGTGTCTTTATCTTACTTCTGCTCTGATTACATACTAGGATATTCCTAAATTGGTTGTATTTTTTGTTACAATATGATGCAGCGACAACGGAATTAAGCCAGTTTTGTTGGCAAACAGTAATTAACTCTGATATATTGATAGTGCCAGGAAACACATTTAAGATAGTGTAGTACACAGTTTCTTTAGGAGCTAGAAATACGAGGCATGAGCCACGAGCATGCATTTTTTCTTAAAGTGGTGTATAATGTAACATTGCTCACATTTCGCTAAATACTTGTTACATTCTCCTGAACAACACTATAACTATTGCACATTAATAGTATGAACATACACTAGCTGAAATTATTTTTACTAGCTTAAAATGGCCGCCGCCTTTTTCGCCTTTAGTATTCCCATGGTAACTTCCCTAACACTTTTATCTACCCAGCAATGAGGCGCAAGCACCTTCGGCGTCTCTGGAGCCAGTCAGTACCAGCTAAGAGTTAAGAGAACTACGCTGCATGATAGCGGCATCCTGATTCATATCAGCAATTTTTCGTTAACTTTTTACAGCGCACCGGTCCCCTCTTAACACACAGAAACTCGCTCTGCAGGACAATAATTGCATGGTGTTATGAACATCCTGTGACATTTCTGGTACACCCGTGTGAACTATTGGTGTTTCTATGAATTGTGGGGTATTATCAAAATTGGTCAATTGGTTACAAAGGTACTAATTAGCACGAGTTGGCCCTGAGGAAGGATATCTAATCCGAAATGCATAGGCCAATCACAGCTCATTTAGTGCATCTGCCTCAACAGTGATTTCAACTTGTTGGACTTTAATGTAAAAATAAAAAAGCATAATTTTGAACAAAAACCACCTGGAATTGGAGAATTGTTTGAACAGGTCATTCAAAAAACAACAGAAAGAGAATTGTACCACAGTCGTGGTATTTGGGAGTGCAGTCCACACTGCTGGCTTCACAGCCAAGGTCCTTTTTTCACTTACAGTTTGTGTGCCATTTCACAGAGGCACCACACCAGTGGGTTTGCACCCCATAGAACTATATCAAACCTTTGATACAACCAATTCTATCAGAAATAACCACAGGTTGTGCACGTTCACCTTGACTATATCTGTACCCACATTAATGTCTCTTTTACTTACTTTCACCTGCATACTTGATATAGCCCCCCACACCATGAGGTGAGGCTTTCCCAATTTGTGCACCCTTACTAATGTTGCATGTTCCTACCTGTAACCACTGGATTGGCGCTCTCAGTCCTGCGCTGTACTACCTATTTGTACCTGCCTATTTGATGTAGCTCCCATGACCATGAGGTGAGGCTTTCCCAATTTGTGCACCCGTCCAATGTGCATTTTACCTATTTTACCTGAATATTGATGTGGCCAGCCGTACCATGAGAGGCTTTTCCATTCTGCATACCCATCCAAATGTTGCATTTTACCTATCTGTACCTGCCTATCTGATGTAGCCCCGTGCCACGTGGTGAGGATTTCCCAATTTGTGCACTCATCCTAATGTTGCATCTTACCTATTTGCTCCTGAATATTTGATGTAGCCCCCTGTATCATGAGTTGAGGCTTTCCTATTTTGTGCACCAATCCTAAGGTTGCATTTGACCTATTGTACCTGCATATTTGATGTAGCCCCTGTATAATAGGGCGCGACTCTGCCAAAGAATGCTTCCTTTATCTTGACACAACATGCACTTAATGCAACTAGCATCGTGATACCTCAGGGTCTTGCGCACTGCTATAAATGCTGCAATAAATAAATAGCATTAGCGTGTTCTGCTCAGACCAGCGCTTCCCCTCAACTCCCCCACTCCCTTGTAATTCTTGTTACTGCACTTGCACAATCGGAATGTCTACTAGGACCGTTTTGGTTATTATTTATCCCTGTCCCCCCTCCCTCTTTTTTCTTGTGGCGCCTTGAAACACCATTTGCAGTATAGGGGCATTATACATAGCCAAGAAATAAATAAACAATAAATAAATACATTGTGGTGAAGGGTGTAGGTCCATGGGAGCTGCAAGCTTGTGTGGCCGCAGATACTTTACACATTATGCATATGGGAGACATGCATGTCCTCCCTAAGGCAAAAAGACTGCAATGCATCATAACCTAAACTTTGCATTAGACAAGAACAGAACAATACAGGCAAGAACAGACAGCCACTGCCTGCTCTTACTGTGGCACAGGCATAAATGTGCCCCCAGAGACAAAGAAGGCGCTTTAACAATCTCTCACCTTTGGGGAAGTACTGTGCATACTGTACCAACCCACTGTATCACACAATTTAGTTGATTCCGGACACGGATTAGCAGAATGAAATAACTGAACACACGTTGGTGTAAATACCCCCAGCCCACGCCAAATACTCGTACCTAACGTTGTGCTTTGCTCGCCTTTGAGGAATGCTAAACTTCACTATGCCAATGTCTTTGCAGCCTGGATAATGGCTCGTGTGTACTTTAGGTCCCAGGCAATAATCAGATGTACCACCGTTGTTCTCAGCATTGATTTACTTACTGACAATGGAAGCAAAGAACTTCCACAAGACCTGCAGCGTGCCACAGAAACTTTGCTTTCAGCGCTCGGATGTTGAAAGACCCCTCCTACACACACAGTGCAAGTGAGACCTGCTGCCAAAGCACTAAAGACGCCTCCTGCCGAACCTGCAAAGGTAGCTTGTACACGCAAGCTGCTCAGGATTACCCTGAGGCTCCTATTCTCAACTTGGGTAGTGAAAGTGCTAAACAGCACGATTCACTGCGCCAAAAGAGGATGCCCAGGCTCCACTAGTATTCTTAGGTGGGTCTAGGCGTCCTCGTAGAGCACGACAGTGCTCTGTGTGGCTTGCGCCTGTTTTAAGGTGTTACGGCGCAAACCAATCTCGGCAGCATTTTTGTAAAATAACGACAAATTCGTTATTTTACAAAAATGCTGCCGAGAACACAGATTAACACATTCCTATACACCAAAGTGAGCAACTTCAACATTGCAGGATCTTGAAGATGCTTACTTTGGTGTATAGGAAAGTGTTCTATACACCGCACGGGTGTACAGGAAAGTGTTCTATACACCGCACGGGTGTAGATGAACACTTTCATTTAAAGCAAGCGGCTTCAACGTTGCAGGCTGCAACATTGAAGCTGCTTGCTTTAAATTAAAGTGGTCATATACACCCGTGCTGTGTATATGAACATTCATTTAAAGCGAGTAGCTTCAACGTTGCGTTATGCAACGTTGAAGCTGCTCGCTTTGGTGTAAATGAAAGTGATCATATACACCTGTGCGGTGTATATGAACACTTTCATTTACACCAAAGTGAGCAGCTTCAACGTTGAAGCTGCTAGGTTTGATGTAAATGAAAGTGTTCATGTACAGCCATGCGGTGTATATGAACACTTTCATTTACACCAAAGTGAGCAGCTTCAACGTTGAAGCTGCTAGGTTTGATGTAAATGAAAGTGTTCATGTACAGCCATGCGGTTTATATGAACACTTTCATTTACACCAAAGCGAGCAGCTTCAACGTTGAAGCTGCTAGGTTTGGTGTAAATGAAAGTGTTCATATACACCTGTGTGTTGTATATGAACACTTTCATGTACACCAAAGCAAGCAGCTTCAACATTGTAGCAACGTTGAAGCTGCTTGCTTTGGTGTACATGAAAGTGTCCATATACAACACACAGGTGTATATGAACACTTTCATTTACACCAAACAAGGCTCCTTGTGGCACTCCTATAGTTTAACGGCACCAAAAGGGTACCGTATTTGTGTGCTAGTTTAGCGCACATATTAAACTGGCAGAGTGCTACAAGAATACGCTTCCAAAAAGCCCATTTACGAATGTGGCAGTTGCTAGGTTGGTTTCCAACCCATCACAGCAACCGCCACATGTATTCCGAAAGTGGCGCATTCCTTCCGACTTCGAAGGAATGTGCCACCTTCAGAATAGGTCTTAAGTACCGAAAAGGTTGTTAAGCCTTTTAATGTCCTTTTTGGTACTTAACTCCTGGATGAGAATAGGGCCCTAAGTGACTTATGTATCGTCCAGGCTGAACACGCCCCCCTGTTCCTCTTTCAACTATTGCAATGAGTTGTACATATGTACTGTGTTTCTGTGTGCATTATGTTATGATATGTTGAAGCTCTGCTTCCAATACAATTTGCATCGTGTCTGTGCCCTTCTCCCTGTGTCTCTCTCTCTCTCTCCCTCTCTCCCTCTCATCTTGTCTCTCTGTCGATCCCTCTCTCTCCTTCGGGTCATCCACCTGCAAAAGCAGGACATTGTACGCCCTATTCCGCTTGAAGGCATTGCACAAGACACTATCCAGAGAACCCAAAGCAACAGCTGCAAGATCTAGATTATGGAATATAACATCCAACGTAAAGTTCTGACAAAGTGAATGGATACAAGATGTTTGAAATGTGTCCAAAATAAGATTGAAACTGTGTATTAAATCCTTAAAAACCGCCAGTGGAAGCAACTTCCAACAGTGAGACATGTATTGAGTTTTAAAAATATAAAATATTATGTGTAAATAAGACATTTCCATCAGTCATTAACATATTTTGTGAAACATACATATCTGTGGTGAGTGTGTCTGTTTCAGATTACATTCAGTTTATATTGTTTGCGGATTAATCTTTGACCCCTCACATTGCCTTGTGTTACTAAAGCAGTAAATTAAGACTACAGAATACAGATGTATGCTTGGAACTCATACTGTATTGCCCATGACACTATTATAACATTAAGAAGCGTAGCACACATTTAAATAAAGAAGTCTGTTTTGTTTAAATTCTGTAGTTCCGTAATAAAAATAATATAAAATACAAGGCCAATTCCAAAAATGCATTGGTGAAGTTGTATTCCTGACATATCCGCACTCGGGGGGCCATGTCGTATCTGCTTGCCAATTACACGCTGTGGGAGTGAAGCCTGCAGAAGCATAGATGAGTTTTAATACATCGCCATACATCATACGACACTTGTGTCTGGCAGAAGCATGTGCATTGCGTTTAATGTCTAGCACCACCCCATGAAGAAATTGGAGAGGTGCCATTAGTTTCTCTTCAGCAAATGCGTGATGGGTAGAAAGAAGGAAATCAAGCAGAGGTCAGGCAACGAGACATCTGGTCTCAAATGTGCATTGTGGGGTCAGACGATATTGCAAATGTGATGGCAAGTGTGGAAGTGCAGTCTGCATCGGCTATCTTTTGCAGTTTACACAGGACATGTTATGCTGTATATTTGTCGTTGAGTGGCACCATAGAATTTTGTTCTGCAGAAATTTTAGCAGACACCTAATTTCTAGTTTTTCTAGTGATGTTTTTATAGCTAGTATGATATGATATTTATTTATTTATTTTAGCATTTATTTACAGCACACATGACCCACAAGTATCTAGGTACTAGTTTCATTGAAGGTAATTACTAATACACTTTTTTGTTTTTTTTCTTCAAGCACGGGTCCGGGATATGACCCTGCGTTTGCTCAGCGTGGCCCTGCTTCCAAGACCCACACGTTGCCACAGAGCTATCCTCCCCTCCTGGGATCATGATATGATATGGCATTTGTAACGCATCTATGCACAAATGTTTTTAATGCGCAACGAGGCAAGGAAGGGTGAATAGCGGGAGGACAGAGACAACGATCTTACTAGGCCAAGTGAAATTGAGATCGCACAAGTACAGGTGAGGGGGCACTGGAAAAGTGTCAGGGGGGAGGGGGCAGTGCCGTACATGGGATCAAAGCAATAACAAGGAGTGCGGCCAGCAGGTGGTAGGTGCAAGGGTAAGTGCAGACAGCAGGTGTGCAAAGGTGCAGGAAGGAGGACTTTAGGGTTACAGATACAGACCCTAGTGCAAGGGTTGCTGGGAGGCAGTGCGGTGGTGCAACTGGGCGGGCACAGACTTGGGCCCGAAATCAGAGGTAGCTAGGTGACCAGTGCAGTATCAGACAAGAAATCAGCAGGGTTGAGGAAGAGAGAAGGGAGAAGCAAAGAGGAAGGTCCTGAGGTGCATCCAGAACTGGAAATGGTTCTCTTCGAGTTTAAGAGAGGTAGGGAGGCTGTTCCAGAGGGAGGCGCTAGCCGAAGAAAGAGATGTTGCTGGATAATTTCTGATAATCTTGCATGGATGGTATTCTTAATATCTGCCCATTCTGGCATATGCTTCATCCTTTCTCTACTTCAGTTGCTTTTCAGATATGCCTGATGTCCTGCTATTTTGAGCCTTCTGATTAGTCTGTCTCAAGATAATAGTTTTGCTTTACCAGTATTGCTTTAAGGATTATGGCTCTATGCATCAGAGTTAAATGTCAGCTACAGTATTCCTGATGATGGCTTACTTCAGGATGGAAGTGCCAGGGCTTTTGTAATGAGGGCAGGATATAGATGCCATGGCCAAGTGCTAGAGCAAACTTAACATTGCTTATTGTTGAACTGTGAACTTCGCAACCTAGGGCCTTAGACGTGGATGATTTCAAACTTAGCCAAAATGGCCCAATTGGAGGGAATGTCATGTCACTTTGACGTGGCACTCAAGAGTAGGAATAGTGGATACATGGCATGATGACAAAGCTGTCTCTGTATACTGTTGCCCTGACAGTCTTGAACTGAGATTACTTAGAGAACTGAGGTGGTTCTGTTGAACTCGTAGGCTGCCTTACAAGGGAACCCAGAGCCAAGTGTGCATCCATGCCCAGCGTTGTTGATATCTGATTCTCTGATCACTTCTTTTGTGAGACAATGGGCCTCATTACACGGTAGGCGGTAAGGGTTAACGGTCACCGGTAAGGGTACCGGTGACCGTTAACCCATACCGCCTTATCACGAGGTCCCTTTGCGGGTTGGTACTTTAACGCCTGCTTTTAGCAGGCGTTAAAAAACGAACCCGCAAAGGGACCTTGGTGCTAATTACGGTACCGCAATTTGCTGTACCGTAATTAGCGCCTTCCCCATTCCCATTATGCCCTATGGGGGCAAAAATGGGAATGGGGAAGGGCCTTGGTGAATGGGGAATTACCGCCCCCGTTCACCTTGGAGTAGGGCGGTAATTCCGCCATGGTTACCGCCTACCGTGTAATGAGGCCCAATGAAGGGTAATGCACGGGGTGAAGGGGTGGAGTCATGCTACAAATTACCGAAGGAAACAAAAGGAAATGTTATGACTGTTGAGGCTGCACTGTTATTCACAAGAATGGCAATGAGGTGCCTGTTATTTTTATTTCATTTATTTATTTTTGCATTTATTAGTGCTCAAAACCCTTGCGTATCTAGGCGCTAGTTACATTGAGGAGACAAAAAAGAAGAAGCGAGGCCAGAGGGGAAATGCAATAGGTTGAGTGATATTATCTCAGATGCATTCCATAATTACTCGAGATGATGCAACATGTGTTTCAGGTGTTTCAAGTGATTATCCTGGACTGATCCGGTCAGCATCATACTCGGGCACAGTGTTCATGCAAGGGGTCAATATGCTGGAAGCGTGCGGCAGACATGAACAGAAACAGGGCCAGGTGGGAGCAAACTGAGGGCAGCTGGGTTACTGTCAGGGGATGATGATGAATGAGGGTTCAGCAAGAGAGAGCAGGGGTCAAGGATCATGGTGCATTGTATATTGTAGAGGAGGTGCACACAGTCTCGCCGCCATGGAAAACCATGCCACAGGGTAAAGTCGAAAAGGGACAGCATTCAGACAGACACAACAACAGTGGCGTAATGTGCAGCCAGCATTTTACGCCAGAACAATCATATAGATGAAACCTATATTTCTGTGGTCCTTCCATCGGTTTTTGACTATTTCCACGTGTTTGCACTGTCGTGGTCGTGGAGAATAGCGAGTATGGAACAGACAACACTTTTGCTTGTTGACCATATACTCTGATAGCTTTCATTGCCACACAAACAATGCTGTATTGTAATTTAACTTTCAAGATGGCTGCTACCAAGACCCTTGGCATCAGCTTCTTCAGGGTGCTCATGATTATTCAAGTGTACTCCACCATTTCAATCCCTTCTCCCCTCAGACAGTGGCTGTGATATGAGGCTTTTTAGCCATAATGCATCTACTTTGCTTAGTTAACACTACATGCAGTATCACTACATATGCCGTCACACTGCATTAGTGCAATCCGCCTGTCATGCCCAGGGCCGTCACGAGGGGGGCTGAGGGGGGGCAAACTGCCCCGGGCCTCGCACTTGCTGGGGGCCTCGCGGCCCCCTCTCCTAAGTGGAAGGCAGCACAGTCTCCCGTGTCCTTTATTCACACAGGGGACTGTGCTGCCCCTGCAATGATTTTACTGTTTCTTGTTTCTTTGTTTGGCTCTGCAACAAACCGCAAAATAATGGGAGACAGCAGGGCTCAGAAGTGAGCTCTGCTGCCTCCCGTCATTCAGCCGACAACGTGGACATGCTGAATGACAAGAGAGGACTTCTCTCCTGTCAGTCAATGTGTTCACGTTGCTCAGTGTGACCACACTGACTGACAGGAGAGGACTCCTCGCCTGTCAGTCAGTGTGTTCATGTTGTCAGCGAGATCATGCTGACTGATGGGAGAGGAGTTCTCTCTTGTCAGTCAGTGAGTTCACGTTGCTCAGCGTGACCATGCTGACTGATGGGAGAGGAGTTCTCTCTTGTCAGTCAGTGTGTTCACATTGCTCAGCATGACCACACTGACTGACAGGAGAGGTCTTCTCTCCTGTCAGTCAGTGTGTTCATGCTGTCAGCGTGATCACGCTGACTGATGGGCGAGGAGTTCTCTCTTGTCTGTCAGTGTGCTCAGTTGCTCAGCATGACCACGCTGACTGACAGGAGAGGAGTTCTCTCCTGTCAGTCAGTGTCTTCACGTTGTCAGCGTGATCACGCTGACTAATGGAAGAGGAGTTCTCTCTTGTCAGTCAGTGTGTTCACGTTGCTCAGCGTGACCACACTGACTGATGGGAGAGGAGTTCTCTCTTGTCAGTCAGTGACTGATGGGAGAGGAGTTCTCTCTTGTCAGTCAGTGTGTTCACGTTGCTCAGCATGTACACACTGACTGACAGGAGAGGGCTCCTCTCCTGTCAGACAGTGTGTTCATGTTGTCAGCGTGATCATGCTGACTGATGGGAGAGGAGTTCTCTCTTGTCAGGCAGCATGTCTACGTGTCGGCTGTGTGGATGCTTTTTAAGGGTGCATGGAGGTAAGGTAAGTGTTTTTTATTTTAAATTAAAAGTGCATATGTGTATTTAAATTAAATTAGTATTTATATGTGTATGTATCAATGCATGTGTGCATGTTGGTGTTTGTGTCAATGCTGTGTTTGGTTTTATGTATACATGCACGTTTGGAGTTATGTAACTGGTGGATGAATGCATGGGTGAAAGTGTTTTTTGTGAGTGTGTGTTCAGCACCACCCATAAATATAGCTGCCCTGGGGGCCACTTCATCAAGGGGTGGGTTCATGGCATCAGAGGTGCATCTAGGCTAAAATGTCAGGGGAGAAAGGGGACTAACACTTCTAATGTTGGGAGAGGCGCTAACGTCAGAGGCTGTGAGGAAGGGGCCAACTTCCTTGTGTGGGGGCACCTAACATCTTTCCACATTTCGAATGAGACTATTCTGGTGAAGCTTCAATGTTACAAGTAGCTACCTCTTGCCTTCATTTCTGAAACGTCACACTTAAGGACTGCTGTGAGAATGAGATATTTCGTGTCACCACTTCTCTTCTAATCACTCCCCTAGCATGCAAGTGCTAACCCCGCATCACAATTTCAATTACCTAAAAATTACCTAAAAATGTATGGATATGAATGCAGGTGCTAACAGTGAAATGATTCTCATGGCCATGCTAATCCCTATGGCAATTCTCAAAACATGCCTTGCCATCAAACGTTGCCCTCAATGTGCCTGCAAGTGTTTCCTCAAAGGAGTCTTCTGAGAATTCATGACTTCATTGGAGTTGTAAACACGTAACTGGTGTAATACAAATGTTTTAATCAGGTCTGCCTTTGACACTCAATTTAAAAACACCCTGCGTGTCTTTCACTGAAGTTCTTTTAAAAATAAGCATTGGCAAAGCCAACAGTTGTGGCTTGTGTATGAGTATTAGGCATTTACCAGGCACTGCTATTAGCTGCTCAGGTACTCAAACCATTTTGCACTAGCACTATCAATGGCCAGCTAATACAATACAGAAGTGCCTTTCCCATGCCTACACGAATGCCCAAACTGTTAGCATTGACAGTGCTCTTTTTGCTTTACCGTTGATGCACAGGACTATGCATCAAGATTAAAGCAAACATACTACTTGGCTAAATTGGCCCACATTGAATGTAGGCCAGTCTAGCCAGTAATAACACTTATGGTACACAGTCAGCCTGGATATACTTTCTGTGGCATGGCATTTTTACTGGCTTTGAGTCCGTGCATGGTGATAATGGCATATATTGATGCAGCCTGCATCGACATAATTAGAACAACCAGCATTAATATGAAATGTATTGGAAACTGTTCCTATGCACAATTTGTGATTTGCAACTATTGGGCATTTCCATGTGCTTCATACAAAACTAATTGCAAACTGTATGAATTTCTAATCAATTTTCCAAAGAATGTCTGTAAAATGCATACTTTTAGCCCAATGTTTCAAACATTTTTTTGGGAGTGAGAACCCCCCTCAAGCTGCCCTTGTTTGGTTTGGTCTCCCTCACTGTGCTCTGTTGATCCTGCACAAATATTTAAGCCTCTTAAGTTCAGAAATGTACCAGCCTCCACTGTGCATCATTTGTCACTGAGTATGATGTGTGTTTTAATACGCACACGGGGGCAGGGTGCTCCTTAATGACATGATATGGCATTTATAATGTGCCTGCACACAAGTGTTTCTAGGCGCGACAAGGCAAAGAGGGAGAAACAAAAGAGTAGGACAAAACACAGATCTTACTAGGCCTTGTGTCATTAAGATCGCGCAAGAGAAGATAAGTGGGGAGGGGAGAAGTGCCGAGGGTGGGGTAGGATGCAGAAGTGCAGTAAGAAAGGAGAAACAAGAATGCAGACAATGGGTGGCAAGTGTGGGTTCTCATAAGTGCAGCCAACGGGTGGAGAATAAGAGCAAGAGCAGGGACTGTAGGGTTACAGATACAGACCACAAGTGCAGGGGAGCCAAGAGGCATTGTGGGATTGCAACAGGACAGGCAGGGAACTGGGTCTGAATTCAGAGCTTGACCAGTGCATGGATCAGGCAGGTGATCAGCAAAGGAGAGGAAGAGAGAAGACAGAAGCAAAGAGACAGGTCTTGAGGTCCTTCCGGAACAGGAGATGGTTCTCCTCAAGTTTCAGCGAGGCAGGGAGGCTGTTTCCAGAGGGAGGCCCCAGCCGAAGAAAGAGATCTGCCCTCAACTCTTTGCTTGGAAAAGTGACTGACCCTCAGAGAATTGTAGGTGGTGCAGTGGAGAGCTCATGCCATCTTATATATATTTAATCATATGATAAAAAAGTTAGTCTGGCATGAACTTTTCTTCAGTAGAGAAATCTAACTTTGCTGTAGTTGATTTGGAGTTGTAGTAATAAACCATATTTGGGATCTTGCACACAAACTCAAGGGTAGATTTCTTGAGTCTCCGTAATTTACGGTGCCGTAATTATCGCCTTTCCCCATTCCCATTATGCCCTATGGGGCGAAAATGGGAATGGGGAAGGGGCCATTGGTGAATGGGGAATTACCGCCCCACTCACCTTGGAATGGGGCAGTAATTCCGCCATCCACCATGGCGGAATTGCAACCTTAGCGGCATGGACCATGTTGCTAATAGCACCATGGTCCTCCGCCAAGGTTGTAATGAGGGCCATAGTCTCTTTTGCTCACCACACCTTTGCCCTTCACGTTCTGTAACATGAGAATTTCTGATTTGTTAGGATTGATCTTTAATCCGTTTGCATTCACATACTTCTCAAGAGCCTGTGCTAGGAAGGCACTCTTATGGGATAAGGTTGAGAATACAGGCAAGCATTCTCTCTTACCACAGAGCTCAGTTGGTAATCATAGATGTTTGCTGTGGGAGATTCCATGTTAGACTCAGCGTTAGTAGAGATGAGTTCAAGTCATTGATCCCTATTTCTTTAATTTATTTATTTTACTGTTCAAAGTGCAAGTATAGCTCAAGAGCAGCAGAAGGCTCCGCAGAGTGTGGGTATTCAGCATTTGGGCTGGCATCTTTTAAAAGTAGTGCATTACTGTGAGTTGAGGTCTGTGCATCGGAATGTGCATCCATTGGAACTAGTCCTTGGTTAGGCTTTGTTGGAAAAACCATGTTTGGAGAATTGTGGGGGCATTTGGAGCCACCCCCAGGGTGGATGCATTACACTAGAAGGATTGTTTGCAGTTCCTCTCTTTGCAGATGACCTGCGATTCAAGCCGGTTGGTCGATTTGCTGAGCGAGAATCGTCTGCCACCAGATATGTGGAGTTTGGCCACCAGATACGCCAGTGTGCATTTAGTGACTGCTTTGTAGGTGATGCATGCAGTCGTGAACCGTATCTTGGACGGGAAAGGATAGCTATGAATTCAATCTCCTCGTTATAGCCATAGGTCTGGATTTTTCATTTTCGATTGAGGATCATTTAAAAATCGAGCCATGAAAACCTTGTTTACATTAATAACATGAATCATTTCATGCACATTTTTCTATCACAGACAATGATTTGCATTGGTGCCCATACAGCTCTTGCAATAACTCCCTGTGCTTGATAAAATGGGAGACTTTTAGGGGGGTCTAAGTTGATAAACATTTTAGGCTGGCACATGCAGCACCCAGAAAAAAGAAAACTGAAAGCCTACATATTTAAATAACTAATTGTTGTTATGAATCAACAAACATTAAACATGACTTATGCAGGGCATGGGCAACCTTTCACTTCATGCCATTCAGAGGCCCCGCAACAATTTGTTTTGCTTGATACAGTGAAAACCACAACGACATTTTCAGGCGGAAAATTGTATTTTCAAACATAAGTCCCAATTTCCCCCAGACAATAAAGTGTATAATTTTCTCTGAAAGGCGGACAGACTGAAGCTGTCAAACGGCCCTCTTAATTACGGCCCATCTCAAAGCGACGCAGGGGAATCATGGATTTTCATGATTGCAGCGAACGTGCTCTCATATTTTTAGTATTTCCCTGTAATTAGTTCAGTCCCCCCCCCCGAATGTGGGCCCATCGCCGTAATTGAATGTTTGAGGGTTCAGGGAAGATAATGCGGCGATGTATGCCCCCTTCACCTTGCCCTG
The DNA here is from genome assembly GCF_040938575.1 of Ambystoma mexicanum. NCBI lineage: Eukaryota > Metazoa > Chordata > Amphibia > Caudata > Ambystomatidae > Ambystoma > Ambystoma mexicanum. Next base: position 349,577,237 of record NC_090935.1, read on the forward strand.
TTTCTGTGATTTCTACTTCAGTTTACCTTATCAATGAGGAACTTTAATCCAGCCGAGGGATACAGCACGCGCACCACCAAACTGACCAGGGCTGAGCAAGGATTCATGTAACTCGGGCCAAGTGCTGAATTCTACCCTTGCAAAGGAGCCAGATTTGGTAAGAGCCAATGCGCCTCTTTACGAGTTTTGCGGTAGCCGTGCCTGTAACAGAAGCACGCCTGCCACCAAACCCGTGATTATTACGGCACCCTGCAATGGGGACAAACGTTGGGATTCTGACATTGGTGGACACGGTCCGTCGCCATTGCCAGGTGCCGGTAATAAGGGTCTCCCCATCCCCATAGGGCTGAGTGCTAAAAAGATAAATTGTTGATGCATTTTTGCATCAGGGCAAAGTTTGCCCTAGTGCTAATACAATTCCGTATTAGCACTAGGGCAAACTTTGCCCTGGTGCAAACATGTAGGGAAAACACATCTGTTTTGCACTAGGGCAATTTTTGCCCTGGTGCATTTAATATGCCTAACTGCACTTGTCGAGGTGCAATGATTTTTTAATATGTCCCAGTGTTTTTAAAAATAGGGCAAACTTTGCCCTAGTGCTAATACCGTGCAAACTTTGCACTTGCACCGTTGCAAAGTTTCTGTAATCTGGCCCCAGGTGTGTGTCATGCTGGGAAGGGTGGCTGGTGAAAAGGGGTGGGTAAAACCCCGCTGTTCAACATAAACACCAGCCGGAGATGGTGGGAATGGGGGAGGGGATCATCTTAGGGTGGTATGGATTGAGGATGTGATATAGCCACAGCATTTAAAAGCCAACACAAAAACGGACGGAACAAATCAGTCTTTTTTGTGTTTGGTCTTTTAACTGCGGTGCTATCACAAAGAACCATTCAGTAGCAAATGGTAGATTTGAAATCACTTTGAGCGGGCAATACGTGGTGAAATCCAAAACTGGATCGAATTTGAAGAAAACCCTTACAGAAAGAAGTGGGGTTTTAACCACTAGAAAGGTTTGGCAAATGTAGTTTCCAAGGTTCAATGTAAAGCTCCTTGAGGCTTTAATGTGGCTCTAGGTGATATTACTGCATTTAAAAGACACTCTGCCTCAAGACTCTCTAACTCTGTTGCTATTTCTGACTTGACTTCTATCCTCTCACTCAGCCATTACCTCCTCAATCCTCTGCCTACCTACTCACCCACCTGTACCTGCTAACTCAGCCCTACCCTCTCGCTCACCCATACCCTCTAGCTATGTCCCCTACCCCCTCATCCACTAGTCTGTCGATCTGCACTACTTTCCAGTCTCCCACAATTTCACTCTGCACTCTATCCTCTCACTGGATTTACCCTTCGGCCTGAGCTTACTTAGTTGTCCCTAACTCTGCCCCTACCTTGCGTTAGTCTGTTTTTCTTTTTCCACCTTTTCCTCAAACCCTTTTTCATTCTGTACTCCCTATGCCACTCTACTTTCTCACTCTGTCCTTGTCCTAGCACACTTCCCTTATCTTGTCCCTCTTTCGTACCTCTTTCACACGGCTGCTATCTACCACTCTGCTCTTACTTCACTCTGCTGTCACATATATCACTACTCTATTACAGTTCTTCCCTGTCCATGCATTGAAGAAGCAGTTGGTGGTGCAGGGTGAATACCAACTTGCCTGGGAAGAGCTATTATGATTGAGGCTACCCATGTGTCTCTGGGTGGTGTTCTTGAGCATGTGTGGCCATGAAGTGGGAACCGGGAGGCGCAGCACCCCAGGTTAAGGCAAACTAGGGAGTCTCCAAAGATGGCATCTCTTAACTGTCAGTTCTAGGTTGAGGTGCTGTAATGCCTATCTAACAGGGATAGCAGTAAAAGGATTTTGATCACATTAAAGTATTTTCAAAAGAACCATCTACTTAAACGGAAGTGAGATGTGATTATTGCAAGGACATACATGCAAGGGACATTATAAGACTTAGTTGTATAGTTGTTCAGCAAGTACTCAAACAAATAAAGGATATCCCTAATGTGACTGATTGAGCAGTGTCTGTAACTTTGTACATTGAGTTTTATTTATTAGATATTTGTATGTGCCGCAAAGATGACAGACAAGTGCATTAAAGCATTGTTCAATAAAACAAATATACAATATCAAGTACAAAACAATATGAGCAAAAGAGGTTAAAATCCTATACAAATTCATGCAACTCTAAAATCCTAAAAGCAAGATGAAAAACTGGATGAGTCAGTAAGCAGTCAGGATCTTTTAAAATACCAACTTATATATGATAGCCATGAGCTCATAAAATTAGCTCTGAACATTTAAAAAAGAGGACAAAACTAGTTTAAACCGATACAATTACTAAACAGCAGAATTCCAAAACCACACTTTTTATATTTTCCGAAGCGTAAAGTAATCTTTGATCAAACAGATTTCTGCAGGGAATGTATTTCAGAGTTTTATCGCAACTCCTGTAAATGGCTGATTCAGAGTTAAGGAATGTGTCATTCTTACCTGCTTAGCGTACCTTGCGTGGACGCCATGGAGCCCCCACCTTCTCTTCCATGACAAACCCCAGAGCCTGTGTAACAGCTCTTTGCATATCCCAGCAGATGGGATGGGAATTTGCCCTGAGCCTCCTGCTTCTAGCTCTAGTGTGTGCGTCTCTAAGTGTGGTAACCTGTAGAGGATAAAAAAATAGGACTCAGTGCCCGCCTTGTGTGACCCCCTACCAACCTCTTTTTGGCCCTCCGAACAGTACCTTAGATATGATATGATATGGTAGTTATAATGCGCCTATAGACAAGTGTTTCAAGGCGCGACGAGGCAACGGAGGGGGAACAGAGGGAAGACAGACAGCGATCCTACTAGGCCAGGTGTCTTTCAGATCGCGCAAGTGCATGGGAAGAGGGAAGGGGGAAGCGCGGGGGGGCAGTGCAGTACATGGGAAAAAAGGCTAAATAACAATAGTTAATATGAAGGCCAGCAGGTGGCAAGTGCAGGGGTAAGTGCAGGCATCAGGTGTCAAGTGCTGATAGTGGGATTGTAGGGAAACAGAAAATATTCCCCAAGTACGGGGGTTGCCAGGAAGGCAGTGCAGGTGTGCGACTGGTGGGGAGGAGACCTGGGCACCAAGTTCAAAGGGTGGCCAGGTAACCATTGCAGTTTCAGCCAGGAAGTCAGCAGGGGAGAGGAGGAGAAAAAGCAGAAGATAGAAAGATAGAAGAGGACGTCGTAGTGAAGCTGCTTGGGGCCTGTTCCATCACTGGCCCAACAGCAAATACCTGCTCACACAGGCTTCCAAGCAGAGAATGATTCTGGTGACAGCTGGCGTTTCTTCCTATGTAAATACCTGTGTATCAAGGTCCCTATTTATGTGACGTAACCCTCTTACTTCAAAAGCTAACCCACTGCTTCTTCTGTTACAGGCAGATGTGGAGGCAATTGATCTGTGGGTAATGGATGTTGTTGTAATTTGGGTAAAGGTACATGCCCAACCCAGGCGATAAGTAGGCCCAATCCAGGTAGTGATCCATTGCAGGAGTAAGTATGCACAATTGAGGTAGTATCGAATCCAGGAAGAATGTAGGCCCAATCCAGGTAGTATCCAATTCAGGAGGTAAATATGCCCAATCCAGGTAGTAAACTAAACCAGGAGGTAAGTACGCCCAATCCAGATAAAGTATGTTCAATCCAGGTAGTAATCCAAATCCAGGTGAATGTAATCCAAGAGTAGAGTAGCAAATCCAGGTGAGTGCTAGGTAACTAGATCCAGTTAAGGGCGCTTTGCGTTGGCAGAAACAAAAATAGCTTTTCAACGTGATGAATTCTAAGCACTTGGGGATGCTCAGGTTGTGTTTCTAGAACCCTGAATCCAAATGGCCACAGGACATCAAGATCTTGCGTGAGGATGTGATCTCCTGGGATCTCGCTCTGTCAGTGTGAGAGTTTCTCGGGCATGTCTTAAGTGCTGAATTTGGTTCTAGGCCTTTGTCCTTTCTCCATTTTCTCATCCGACAGGTCCAGGTGGCTAGTGCTCCATGTGCCTGTGTGCTATGTGCCTCTGTGTAGGTGTTTGTCCTACTCGTGTGTTCCTGCGTGTGTGGGAATTCTTCTGGTGGTATGTAATGCCCCTTTGGTGGCTCTCAAGCAATAGACTCACATTCCATGACAATACTTTTGAATCTAGGAACTTCACGCTGTAAACAACTCCTTGCTCCGCAGTCCTCTAATTACTCTTGTGATCTTCAATTTGTCAGATAAGTTGGAGTCTGAAAATAGAGTGTTTTATATGTAATACAGACTATTTTAAAATGAATTCTACACTCGATAGGTAGCCAATATAGCTCTTTCAGAATTGTTGTAATGTGATCAAATTACTTACTAATCGTGCAACTGCAGGAAAAACAGATTTCAAAGTAGTCAATATGATTTGGAAAGACCAGTGAACATTGAATTCCCAAAATCAATGCGTGAAAGACATAAGGATTGCATTAATAAATAAAAGTGTGACTCAGAAATATATGATATCTCTGCTCTGAACACAAATAAAGGAAAATTTGCTAATTTCCACAAATAATGTATTGGTGGAATTACACGTGTGCATCTAAAACAAAATCTAAACATTTTGCAGAATTTGCCAACTCTGTGGGGGCTCCTAAGATATTTGCATCACAGAACCATTTGAGAAAAGATAGATTAGGATCAGCATGCAAGAATAAAAGGACATCCGTATTTGAAGAATTTAATTTTAAAAAGTGGGATGCCCTCCATTACTTGACATCTTGTAGGCATTCAGCCAGTTGTCATGTATCCCCAGGAAAAGAGATCTTAATACACAACTATGTATCATCAGCATAAAAGATGTTTCGACACAATGGGCCTCATTACACGGAAGGCGGTGATCCAGGGTGCTATTAGCACCCTGGACCATGCCGGTAAATTACCGGCACAGCCTTGGCGGTAAGGGGATTTACCGCCCCATTCTAAGGTCGGTGGGGCGGTAAATCCCCCTTCCGCCATTGCCCTTCCCCATTCCCATTTCTGCCCCATAGGGCTCTATGGGAATGGGGAAGGCCCTAATTACGGCACCGCAATTTTGCGGTGCCGTAATTAGCTCCGAGGTCCCTTAGCGGGTTGGTTTTTAACGCCTGCAAAAAGCAGGCGTTAAAGCACCAACCCGCTAAGGGACCTCGTAGTACGGCGGTAAGGGTTAACGGTCACCGTTGCCATTAACGGTGACCGTTAACCCTTACCGCTGTCCGTGTAATGAGGCCCAATATCTTCAAGAGGCTCATATACAAGTTAAAAAGAACAAGCGATAAAATTGATCTTTGAGGTACTCCGAATGAAAATGGGTGAGGGTCTGAACGTTTGTGGTCCATTAAAATTAATTGGTGGTTTGTCAAATATGAGCGGATCCACTTCAGTACGGACCCATCAATGCCCATTCTCTTTGATAGTGTATCCAGAAGTTCATAAAATAAATGTCAGTGTCATATGAAAAAGATATTTTGCTGTTAAAATTACACATTAAAAAGTGAAGATGTTCAATTGGGCAGATACTATTTATTGTAATGAAAGGACGAATCATGAGTGGAGTTGTACCTTTTCAAAATGGCAAAGATATGTAAAAGACGTCATGGTAGTTATGTCATGACGTGGCGTAACAATACATGACTCAATTTTGGATTTCTTAATGGTGTTCAGAGAAAGGTGCAGTTTGCATCAGACGACTGAGAAAGGATTACGCTAGGAACTCGCTGGAGGAATTTACAAAACAGGCAAGGTGACATATGACAGATACAAATATGGATGAATTATAGGGAGGAAGTGAACAATAGAAGAGGATAAAAAAAGTCCAGAATTTATTTTCTTATATAACAGGAGATTTTGGAGATATTGGAGAAGAATTACAAGAGTGTGAAGAGTTGAGGATGAGATACGTTACTATGGATTCAGGTTCATAGAGTTGGTAACAACTATTGTTGAAGGGGGATTATGAACATGTATACATTAAATTGTGACCTTCGGGAGGTACTTTTGTTTACTTTCAGGATCATATTCATCTATAGAAAGAAGAGAGAGATACATACCCAACAGACAAGGTCAGAGCATGTCTTAAGTGATTAATACATACAGCCATTAGCAAGATATTTAACTAAAGTTTAATGTTGTTAATTGTCCACAGGAAGACGTATCTAAATTTCCTGATGAACAGATCAATTTAGCCAAAATTCATAGAAAATCAGGAGCAAAGAAAGAAAGAAGAGGATTTCTACTAGAACTGTTTTGATCTGTCAAGGAGAATGTTTTGGTGTACAATATCATTTTTGAAGGATATTTATCCAGTTAATCAAACTCATACAGGTTTAGATTGCATGGCATGAGCCTTAGACATTGTTGCAACTAATGTAAAAAACTTCCTTTATAGAAAGGGGAATCCTGGAGGTCTTTCATTCATTTAGAAATGAACAGTTATACTCTTGTAAATATGTGTTTCTTTTATGTCGCTGCATTTAGCATCCCTTTTTAAATATCAAAGCTACATGGTAATTTACTATTTTGCTTAAAGTACTGTTTGGAAATGTGTATTGTAAGTGAAATCCAGCACTCCAACCAAGTCAATGCCTAGTATGGGATGCCTAATGGAAGCCCTTATTTATATATTTTTATGTCAAAGTTCTTTAAATTTGGATGATGAACCCTTATATAATGCCCCTCTCTTTGAATCTCCCCGACCTCACTGAGCCAAGAAGTAGGTTTGTTTTGCAAATTAAATGGTTTATTTGAAGAATTGAACAATGTATATCACACTTTTATGAATAGAATAATATCTGAGTAGCACACTTATGAATATATACAGTGAGCAGCAATGGGTAATATTACAATATCAACAATCTATTTAATCAGTTAGGATTAGGAATAGAAAGGATTTGGTAGCAGATAATACTTTGTATGGATTCAAGGAAATGCAATAATAGGAAAGAATGCAGCACAGACATACAACTTGATATGGTTTCAATCAAAAGACAATATGATCACCAATTTCCCCTGTGACTACTCACTCCCCCCACTATGCAATATGAAGAGATAGAAATGAGGGCACACAGGTTTCAGGAATGCAATCAATAATGCAGTTCAATCCCAGTTCCCCCAGCAAGCTTAGAGAGAACAGGTATGATTTTAAAACAGGTCAACATTTTTATGAATGTGATTGCAATGAATGTGAAAAATGCTAAAATGATTTTAATTCACTAAAGGAGATTCAGCACTAGCGAGAATTACTTTGGATGGGTACAGGTCAACACTAGCAATGATTCATGAATGAGTATCAGATTGAAAATGAATTTCAGCAGTTGAAAACAAGAAACAGCTATTTTTACATGTGGTGAAATGGAGCAATTTGCTGCAACTTTTCCATGTGCGTGAAACATTATTACAGAAACATTATTAGGTTCGTTGGAAAGCTTAAGATCTTAACTTTAAAATGACAGTTCGGTTCTAGGACGTGCGGTTCCAAAGTTACAGAGGTTTTATGTGAAGGTAGATTTTTCAGAAACAGAGTTAAGATTTCAAAAATTACAGATGCGCTTTAAAGAATTACCAACAAGGATAGGCTTATACTAAGGAGATATGAAGAAGCAAGACACTTAACGGGCAGCCACCAGAACAGCGGCGCCTCCACTCTGATCTCTGTCTGTCAAAACACTTGTCCCTCTTCAGAAAATATCAGCGCAAAGATGATTATTGCTACAACCTATCAAGAATTATGTGGAGGAGAGACGAATTTAGGATAGACAACAGAATTTCTGTAATGCAGTTCTGAACAGATTCAAATGGATGGAATATTATTACTTTAAACTAAGAGATTGGTTATTTACAGTTCTAGACTGGATACTCACTCCTAGCTTTCAAATGGAATGGAATAGGCCCCGTCAAAGATCTGGTCAAGGGTTTGGCTAGGATTCTCTCACCACCGGACAGGTTCTGGTCTCAGCGCTGCACTGCAGTCTGCATGGCCTCTTTGACTGGATCTTACGGGTTCTGGATACAGCTCTGCTTTCTGGGTCTGGATCTTGGTTCTAGCACAGGGTTCTTGGCTGGAATAGCAAAACAGCACAGTCCGGCTGTTGAATGTGAGAGCCCCTTGGAAGTTTTAGGGTTTAGAATCAGGTTGCTAGATTCTGAAGGCCTGCTGAGAATGGTTCAGCTTTTCGGATTGGGCCTTTCTGCTTCAAGTTCTGGAGTTTGGTTTTAGAGTTTGGTTCTGGATTTGGTTCTATGTCTGGAGTCTGGAGTCTTCCTGAAGGGTGCATTGCCAATATATCAGTTGAGAAGTGGAAAGTGTGTGTGTTGTCTGTTCTCAGCAGTCTCTATTTATTAATTTCCAAAGTGGGTGGGGATGCTGATTCTACAATGCCCAACCCTCTAAGGATCTGATAAGTTAGAGGATTCCCTGTCCCCTGATTGGAGAAAGGATCAGCGTGTCATCTTTATGACTTGGGGAAAAACAGTCCCCTTACTCTCTGTACAGCATATCTTATTTTTCATAAAACACATATTTACAATATACACAACTTGTTAATACTACATAAATCATATGACAGATTAACTAAGGTACATTTCTGTTCAACTCTCGTCTTACTAAGAGCTTGGGTTCAGAAATGATAACTTTTTGTGCTTTTGGTGAGTTTCTCAATATCACACCCCATCTGAGCACAATTCTGTAATTTTTCAGGATCCTGGCATAAACATAGTAGCTACAATATGAAAAATTCCGGGATTTGGTCTCAGAACATCGCACGGAGTCCATCTTAGTCTTGAACTGTGAGTGAATGTTTCATTTTAACAATCTCAAAGTGTCACATTTTTGTCAGTTCAGTGCAATTTGTTATAGGCATTTTTCTAAAACATATATTTGTTCAATGTTAAATCCACATTTCAGTATGGTCCGTCCCCATAGCTGTGCTGACTCAGAGGTCACATGTCTCTCCTTCCTGGCAGCAGTTTGTTTTCAGTCACACCCGAATTAGCATTTTCTATTCAGCCCAAGGATTCCTTTGTCTGCACTGAGAGCAACAGGCCAGGGTGCCACTCCCAGTTCCTTTTGACACCAGCCTGTCAATCTCTTAGCCAAGGGAAGTGGGAAATCCCCTTTGTCCAGGGAGAAGGTGTGGAATTCATTTGAACATAGTGTGGGAAACTTTTAACTCTTAACCCAATGTCTAAAAAAGTGTCTTATCTTAAAATGTAACTCACATTTTTAACACATAGATTTAACTATTTCTTGCTTCAAGCCTTTTCAGAATATAGTTTTAAATTGTATCCACCTCTTAGCAAGTCTTTCTTTGGCATAGATTGGACTCAATGTACAACTTTACACAAAATGGTTTTAAAACGCCGGCTTCTGGTAACGGTATTACACCCATTTTTGACAGGTTTCTTCCAGCAAGCAATCCTCAAAAGTGGACTTTGTTCAGATAACCTATACTTCTGTGGACCTTATATTTATGGGGATTCTTGCAGTATAATGATGTGTAACCCCCAACAAGGAGGTTGGATCTTTTTGGGTGGTTTGTGAGCCATGATTTTTGCAGATTTGACACCAAATAAAAACTGATTTTTAAAGCAGCTCTGTGTTTCTTTTTACAATCAGCATTGCTTTTTCAAGTGATCTAAGGCTACTTTGTGGGTAGCCCAATGGTGGGTTTTGGCCATGATCTGCTGTGTACCACTGACATAGGCAAAAGTAGACGGTGGCCTATTTTTCAGGTTTTCACTGCGCACTTTCTGGTGATTTCTGGCAAGCAGCATGCTTTCCGGCGGCCATTATGGTGTTTCTGCTGCCAGCAATGCACAGTGATGTTGCAGGGCTTGGATTAGTGGGTTAAGACATCCCACAGTATAAGCATTAGGGAGGGGAGAAATTGTGCGATTATGTTTCCACTCACATTGTGAAATTTTAAAACCAGCAGTTTGCTTCCATAATTTTCAGAACAAATCGATGCGTGGAAATATGTGGCATGGCAGATGATCAGAACATTATGCTTGCAAGTAAGATAGCTCAGCGAGTTGCACATTCGCTGGTGCGATCCATCTGTGATCTGCAGGTCGCAGGAACGAATACGGGCAACTCAGAATTTCATTCTTCCGAGGTTGATAAATGAGTACCAACTTCGGTTGGGTAATATTGTATGTGTTCTATGTTGTATATGTTGTATATACAATATATTGTATATTGTATATGTTCTATATGTAAATATGTTCTATGTAAAGTGCTTTGGCAAACGTGCCATATAAATAACACATCATCATGACACATCATAATTATGTAACTGCACAAATGTACAACTACTTCAAAGTCACAGCTTCTGTGCATACATTCTGTGAACTTTAGAATACACCTTTTGTGCCTGTGAACTGGCTCACCTCTGGGCTGTGAGCTGTCCCTTCTAAACTGCCCCCTTTCGAGACTGTTGGGTGTGCTTTTTTCCCTGACCCCTAAAATTCTTTGCCCAAGTATTCTATTGTGGGTATAATTAGATATTATTATCTCCAATCCTAGAATATTTGGGGAAAGAACTCCTTTGAAGGGCATGCGATATTAATGAAGTAACACTTTCGTGGTAGAAGGGGGGTAATTTCCCCCATATAAAGGCAGGCAACTTTCAACAGTTTTACTCACAAGGCTCGTGATTTGGCAGAACGTTAAAACATCTGGTATTCTAAAACCGCCAAACTGGTTATGTGGCCCAAAGACATATATGGGTAAATACGGCCCGTAAAATGGGTTTGTAAAATGTATTCCTTGCAAAAACTGTTTTTGTGATTGCTACCTATGGAAATGTTGTCCCAAGTCAAAGGATATGGCTGGGATCATAAGGCATAAGGCGCAGGCCATGTGCACAGCGTGAGCTAGAGTGGATTAGGTTTCCTATTTCCTGCTGTCACTCATTGTACTGGAGTCTTCTGTAAGGTCAGAATTATCTGTCCTTTGCTTTGATGGGGTGGGCAGGGTGCTTCTTCTTTGCTTCTCCTCTTTTTGTCCAGGGCATGCTACAGCTGCATCTGCAACAACAACAAGTAAACTCTCAATCAACCCACTCAATTTTACTCATCCTTTCCATTGTCCTCAATGTTTCTTTAATGGTTTCTTCTTTTGCTGAGTATGGGGGAATACATGGGTGGTGGGCACTTGTCAGTCACAGCCTGGAATGTTTAAGGATGAGGCAAGACTAGAGTGGAGAATATATTTATTTATTTATTTTATTTATTTGTAACGCGCCATAGGCCGCAGGCTTCAGGGCGCACACAAAGACTAAAGACAGTCATGAAGCGCAGGACAAGCAGAGGCAAAGTGGTTTAGGACAGTGCTGTTTATGTGAAAAAAAATGCCTTCAGAAGTTTACAGAAGTTTACGAAATTGGCGTGAGTTGGATTCATGCCGAAGGTTCAGAGGCAGGGTGTTCCATACTTTCGGGGAGTGACAAAGGATATTCCAGAAATGTGAGTATTACGAGGTATGTTTTTTTTTATGTGAGTAGCATCGTTTTGTATCACTTGTAGTTTCTGGATGCTACTCTTGCTCACGCGTCCCAAAAGAGAGAGAGAAAAGGTCTATTTGTGTCAGCTACTTAAGATGGTAAGTGAATTTTTGAGATATGATTCACTTGAGCATCAGAACCCAATGAGGCTGCTAAGTAAACCCCCAAAGTTTTTAATTTGTTGAGAACTAGAATTATACAATCCTAAATTGTGAAACTGGAGTAGTTTGCAGGGAGTATTGACCTAGATTGGTGAGAGCCAAATCTTAACAACTCTGTTCTGTTTCTGTTGAGGCACACCCAATTAGTTAAAATCCACGCCTTTGGGATGTCTATTTCATGTGTCCCCTCCAATTCAACCAGACACTGAACATCATTGGCGTAGTTCGTAAAAAGCACGTCCATGTTTGTCAATGTGTCACAAAGTTGTTTAATATAGGTGTGGAATAATACTGGTGACAAACTTGTTCCCTGGGGGATACTGTAGGCTACTGGAGCTAAACAGGAGGAGATATCTCCCCATCGCACGGCTGACCTCTTGTTGCCCAGAAAAGATTTAACCCAACAGACGGCTTTCTCTGAGCATTGACGGACATTGGACAAGGTGGTTAAATGGTGATCATAATCCAGGAGGTCAAAGGCCAACGAGAGGCTGCGAGCAAAAGCCATACTGCGTAGGATGTAGAAGAGTAGCCTCCTGAAGATGTTATTGAACCTGTATACAGGCAACCTTGTTGATTACCTTAAGTAGAAAGTGGGGTAGGTTTTGTTTTGGAACTTTATTTAGTACCAGATTCACATTACAACCAACACACCTTGACCATATGCAACCCAAAAGATACATTAAGTAATGTACCTACAGCCAATAACAGACATAAACATATGCAGCCCCAAGCAGTGGTCCCCGCCCACCACCCACTGCCACCCCACCTCACAAATCAACTGCTTCCACACATCCAATAAAGTTCCAAATGTTAAACTGGCTGTCCCCGCTCTCCAGAAACCCAAAGTAGTACCCGGGAGCACACAGTACAAACTCAGGTCACCGGACTTTACTCCGACGAAGATATTGCAAGTTCCACCCCCCATCCGTGGTCCCACCAGAATCTCCAGCTGCCAGGAATGTGCGCACCGGTGTGTACACATCCACAGGTCTGGAGCCGTCCCCCGGGAACCACCCAAACAAGCAGCACAGAATAGGAAGTGTGATCGTTTGACCGATTTCCCATCCAGGAGCTCCTACACAATCGGGCTCATTACAAGTTCCCCGGTATCCTGCGGCTACTTCCGGTGCAAACTCCTAATGTGCCTCATGTCTCGCCACAGCTGCCTCCAATGCCATCTGTCACCTCAACATAGTGACATGGTATGGGGTCCATAACTGGGATTGTGGTCTATCCTTTCTGCTTCTCTGAACAGTTTGTCTTTACCAACAGGGGCAACAGTACTGGGGTCACAAATAAAAAATGCACTATCCAGCAGCTACGCACAAAGCAAACCAAATACAACCAAAACAGATATGGCATGCTTCTACAATGGGCAGCTAGTACAAAGGTTGCCATCTGAACTACTTGCTTATTCTTTTGTGAAAAGAAACGTCTTCAGACAATTTGGCCAGGCTGGTCATCGTAAACACTAGATAAGTAGCTGGTCATATGTGTCCACACTTGCTGCGCATGAGCATCAGCGGGAAATGTGTGGCATTGTTGCAAAAGCAAAGCAGTCAGTGGTGGACAGCATTCCTCTGACAACAGACATTTTTTGGAATTTAATTGATTTGATTTTTATTTCAGTGCTTAATTTTGAGCATAAAAAAACATGAATTGGCCAATTACACGGACAGGGTGGGTTTGGAAAATGAAGCAGCGAAAAGGTAAGAGGGGTCATAACAAATATTAGTTTAATGAGTTAAAAAAGTAGGAATTTTACGAAATATTTTGTTTTTTAATCTTTTGCGACCACTTTTACTTCATATTTTATTCTCCTTTTCTGGCACCTAAACGCAAGCTTTCCTATGGTATGATTGGTTGGTGGAAGGAAGAATGATGGGCTTCCAGTCGCCCTGCTTGATCATTGTGAGCGGAAGTGAATTCAGTTTGATTCAGTTTTGATCTTCCCCTTTAGGTTTTATTATGGTGGCTTCCAAATGTTTGCGAAATAATTGGTTCACGAAAATAAAAAGCGAATTGCTGGCCTTGTATCCTCGGTGCCTTCCTACCTCAATAGATCGAATTCATATAGTTTGCAGAAAGCAGCATAAGTGCTGACACACTTTCCTGCTTAAACTTCTAGTGCCTCATTGTGATGCCAGCATCATTTTGTCACTGCAGGATAGTGCAAATAACCTCCTCTCCTCTCCTAAGGGTATGTCAGAAAATGCGCATGCGCTCGTTCACACAGGGCTGTCCTTGATTGCACTAGGATTACGCCCACAGCCACATTTTTCATCTAAATTCTTAACAAGTAGAGTGTTTTAAGGGAATTTCGAATCTGAGAGATTCAGACATTGTTTGTCCGAGAATATTGTATGCCAAGGAAGTAGACCTCATTATGGGACCAGGACCTGCAATCCTTGGGTCTCCACATGTTTTCGACTGCAATTACCATCAGCTTCACCCAGCCAAGAGAAAGATGAGGGTTCATGGGAGACATAGTCCAAAACATTTGGAGTACTGCAGGTTGCAAACCTCTGTTATAAGACAACATACATGTTGCCTGGTCTTTGCATTGGAGCTGTCTAAACTATATCCATGTATAGGTACTCCCCTGGGAAATTATTTGGAGGAAGACCCATTTGTCTCCTGAATGCTCTCTCATTTATCCCAGCTTTCTTGACCTAATTATTCAAACCCCATATTTGAAAGGCAATGATGCTGATATACTTCCCTGCAAGAACACTGTTTACCTGTGCAGGTATGGTGTTACCTTGCTCGCGTACAGCCCTATTCACGGCATTGGCAGTAAGGCCTGATTTTGTGATGGCACATTTAAGATCTGGTGTCAAACTCAGATTATGAGAGATTGCAATGCCTAGGTGGGGGCATTCGGGAAGTTGTTCTGCATTCACGTGCATAGCCTGATGATCTTCTGAGGTTACTTCCAGTTACTTTTAGCAAAGGGCAACTTTTTTGACTTTGACGTGTTGATGACAAGATGATTTTCTTAGCAATACGTTTCTATTGAATTGAAGTGTGAAAGCTAGGTGTTGGGCGCTATCGAGATTGAATCAAAAGTGAAGGCAAGACTGGCTGGACACTAATCCTTGGAACGTTTCTGGAAGCTACAAGGACTTTACCATACAAAGAAAGAGAGTATAGAAAAAGGATAGGCTTCGTACTTCTCTGCGCTTACTACCCTGAAAGTTAATAGACAAGCAGTTGTTTAGGTGAATGTAAAGTTGTCCTGGTTGTAAGAGGATTCAATCCAGCACTACAGCTAAGTCAATGCCTAGTCTGGGATACTGAATGGAAACCCTTATTGATATATCTTTATGTCCAGTTCATGAGTTCTGGATGACTACCCCTATATAACACCCCTCTCTTGGAATCCCCCTGACCCCACTGAGCCAAGAAGTAGTTCTGTTTTGCAAGTTTAAACAGTTTATTTGATAATTTAAACAATATATATATATCGCACTTTATAATAAATTAATAATTGAATATCACACTTAATCTGAGCAGTAATCAATAATGGATAGTCCGGCACTAGCACACTTCTTTATAATCAATGATGAGTGGTTATAGGATGGATAAGATAGCAACAATACTTTTATGGTTTCAAATGGATGCAAGGTGGAATGAAAATGCAGTACAGAAAATAACTTGATATGATTTCAACAAAACAATGTAATCACTTTTCTCTGGCAATCCACTCCCCCCCTTTATGCAATGCAAGGAAATGGAAGGCAAGCACACAGTTCTCAGTAATGCAATCAAATGTAATTCAGTTCACCCCAGCAAGCTTAGACTACAGAAGTTTGAAACACAGGCCCAAAATGCTTTTATATGTGCTGGCAATGAAGTGAGGAATATGCTGAAAATTGTTTTAATTCCCTTTAGGAGGTTCAGGGTGAGTGAAATATACTTGGGATGAGTTCAGGCTCACTTTAGCAAGGATCTAGGATGGTTCTTAAGAGGCAAACAAATTTTTAGCAAGGAAAGAGATGACTGCTGATGGTTACACGTGGCTGGATTTTTAACCAAATCGCAAATCGCGGTAAAATTCGCGAGTGCGAGAATCGTGATTACGGCAAGAGTATATGGAGTAGTCGGTTCTAAGCTTGTTAAAAAGCTGAGATTCTAAGCTTTCAGAGGAAAGTTAAACCAAATTCCTAGCCCAAACGGTTCCAGAGATACGGACGATTAAATAAAGGTAGTTTTTCGGATTTGAAATTTTAAAAGTTCAAAGCGACAGGTTACAGCTTGCAGCTAGAAAATGACAGGTGACAGCTTTGCAAATGACAGGGGACAGTTAGGAGGCAGTTTTGGTTAGATTAAAATAGATTGAATTATATTATTTTAGCTAAGAGATTGGTTCTGCACAGTTCTGCTAGGTACTCACAATATATTTTTGAATTAGGCTTTGCCACGGATCTGGTCAGGTTTTGGACTGGACTCCAGTTCTGGTCTCGGCACTTCACAGTGATCTGGGTCAGCTCTCTGGTTCTGCTAACAGCGGTCTGGGTCACTCTGGATCTCTGGCCTCTGGCTCTGGATACTGCTCTGCTTTCTCTGGGTACAGCACTGCTTCTGGATCTTTCTGCACAGCTTTCTCTGGATCCAGCGCTGATCTGCACGGCTCCTGGATGCTGCTACCACTGTTAGGTTTGTTGGATGCTGAGGCCTACTGAGAAGAGTTCTCAGTTTGTGGGTTTAGTCCCTTGCTTTGAGTTCTGAATCAAGTTCTTTGGAGTTTTAAAGTCTAAGTGTTGAATCTGGTATCTTCTGGATGGTGTATGGTCCGGCAGAGCGTGTTGCAGCAACGGGATTTGAATGTCCTCTCTAGCTTCCAGTGGCTTTTTTTATGTCTTTTGAAAGTGGGTGTGTGTGCAGCATCACTAGCCAACCCCTCTTTCAACTTGTCATTGGCCCAATTCTCCCCTCTCCCATGATTGGGGAAGGAACTGTGAGTCAGAGTGATGCTGTAGGTTTTATGGGTCAGAGGATCCTCCCCTGGTCAGTTTGCCCACAAATCTATATTTGGTCAAAATACACATTTCTCAAATACATAGTGGTTTGTCATTGCATGTACATATTACCTATCACATGAGGTAGTCTCTGTCCCAAATCTGCTCTTCCTGAGGGCTTGCATTCAGAAACGGCAACATTTTCGATTTTAGTGGGTTATGCAACCTTGGTTCTTCATTAAAAATTATACACATATACACGGCCTGTCCTTACATACTCCAGTAAATTCCCATGTCTCTAGCTTAAACACACAGTCTGTAGTATCCATAAATAGCAGGGTTTTGCCCCAGAACATCACACAAATTCCCAACGCGTCTTAAAACGTGCACAGAAAATTCACAAGAATATTGGTATCATTTAAATAATTTTGACAAGTCCGCACTATGAGTTATACATCTTTCTTAGAATCATATTCTGGCCAACAGGGGTGTGTCTTTTCAGGTCACATGGTGTAGAAACCAGTGTATCCAGTTTCTGCCAAGCTCAGAGACCCTGCCCCTCCTAGCTTCTGCCAAGAGGAAGCTATTTTACGGCCACCCTAATAAACCATCTGCCTGGGCCCAGGACAGGCCTTTGTTCAACTCCCTGTAGCTGCTCCACCCCTAATCTAATCAGAGAGGTGACAACTCCTTTTGGCAAGGGGAAGAGTGGCTGAGCAGGTTTTAACTCCTGTGGGGGTAGATGTTAGGCAGAATTCAGTTTCATTAAGCCAGGTTTCAGATAAAATGTCACTTTTTGTTCCCCAGTTTAAGTCAAGACAATTTTTACGTATGCAGCTAGAATGCTGATTCTAAGTTCAAAACTATGATATTTCAACAGTGACAAACTATGTGACACTCAAAGTAGGTCACTCAGTTTATTTAAACATTTTTGATTTTTGGTAGTTTTAAATCCAGTTTCAGTTAGTTTGCTGCAGACCTGCAGAGCTCAGTCAGTCTTGATATGAACATTGTTTTGGGGCTCTTCAACTTCCCAGATTTAGTATGCACACATACTTCATTCTGCCAGATGTCCGCTGGTGTTCAGTGAGATTTTTGGATGTGTTGCAATGTTTGAAAATAGGCATTTTGAGCTGGCATTCAGGGAAACAAAAGGTGATTTTAAAGTGCGGTTTTTCCTTTGGCACACATTTCACTCCTGGCACCCCGGCCCATCCTGCTCGCACTGGTGGGTGGCAAGTTAGGCAACCATTTTAGTGTGCACAAACTGCGTGGTTCTCCTGGATTCTGGCGCACATGTGGGCTTTTTGGCCATCTTGGATTTTCTAAGCCCACAGCACCAAATGTTGCAGCATGATAGCTCAAACGTGGGTCAGGACACCCAACAAAGCCCCCCCACGTGACTGCACTTTGAATTTGAGTCGATGGGGAGTCGGGTGCACAGAAGGTGATGACCCACGCCCTGGTATGTCCGCATAATCTTCTTCCGGTAGATGGCACAGTTCAGCATCTTTTCCTCCATCCGGTACTGATCGAACGGTTCTCCTTGCCGGTCCTGATGGGAATATTGGGCGGTACCCCGGGCCCCTTGCGTCTCTGCTCCCGGTCTCCGGATCGTCCTCCTTGGCCAGTCTCCAGGTTTTCTTTCTCCTAGGACGACAAAGGAAGAGCGGCAATACCTATTCATGAACATTTCTCCCCCACCATTGATATAGTGGGGTGGCATATATATTTTAGAACTCAACAGATATAAACATGCACATTTTTTTAAATTAAGAGACAGGAACACATAAACTTGAGAAACACAGAATTTGATAGGCTATATGTAGGATCTTTTAGGGTTGGAATTGAATTACTCTGGAGCGGTACCCTCTGGGATTACAGAGGACTCCTCCAGTTGTTGTAGAGTGTGCCTGGGATGGCAACACTACAACTGGTTGATGTGGACCCACTTGTCTTCCCCCTCTGCCAAACCGCTTTTGGGAATGCGGATCTTGTAGGCCACAGGGGAGATCTTGTCTATAATCTCAAACGGTCCCTTCCATGTAGGCAAAAATGTTCGCTGTTTGGCCTGGTTCCTTTGGAAATTGTATAGATAGACCCGGTCCCCCATCTGATATTCCTTCCTGGAAGTTTTCAGGTCATAGTGGGTCTTCATACTCTCAGCTGATCTTTCTAGATTCGGCTGGGCATAGGCAAAAGTATGTTGAAGGTGTTTCCTTAAATTCTCCACATACTCATGAGTTGTGGAAGCATTTATTAGTGTCTGCTATTGGGTCCTGTAGAGCAAATGCTGCGGAAGCACCATCTTGCGTCCAGTCATCAACTCGAAGGGTGACATTTTGGTTGCAGATGAAGGGGTAGATCTGATGGCCATTAGGACCAGAGGTAATCGGATATCCCAACGTGGCCCAGAATCTGCCACAAACTTCTTTAATATGCTCACAATGGTTCGGTTATATCTCTACTGCCCCAGAAGAAGCTGGCCTGTAAGCAATGTGTAGCTTTCTCTTGACCCCCAGTATCTCCCACATCTTTGTCATTACTTCACTGGTGAAGTGGCTACCCCTGTCTGACTCAATCCTTTGAGGTAGACCAAAACGGGAAAAGATGTGGTTAATCATCAGGGCAGCTGCTGTTTCTGCCTTGCAATTTGGGGCTGGGAGACATTCCACCCACTTGGTAAACAAGCATATAACGGTCAACATGTACTTGTTTCCTCTAGACGAGCGAATCACAGGGCCTACAAAGTCAATTTGCAAATCTGACCATGGCAGTGTCATCCCCCTCTTTTGGAGGGGTGCACGGTGCGTGAGGGATGATGGCTGAAATTGTGCACACACAAGACACCCCTTCAAGTATTGGTCAAGGTCCTGCCCCATGTGTGGCCAGTATGCAACCTCTCTTAAGATTTCCAGTGTTGTGTGAAACCCCCTATGACCGGCGGTGGCCGCATCATGGGCGTGACTTAACATCAGGCTTCGGAATGAGGTAGGAACCACCCACTGATCGTGGCCAGCTTTGGATTTCCTTACCAGCAAACCGTCTTGGATTCAGAACATTTTTGGACATTTCATCAACACTCTTAGGTCCTCTTTCCCAATGTAATCGGTATCCGTCAGGGGAAAGTTCTCAGGGTCCTCAAGGTGTTGGTAAAACTTACCAATAATTGGATCCCCCTTCTGAGCTGTAATCAAATCAGCATCAGGGGTCTCCTTGCTCCATTGGGCAGTTGAAAGATCATTGTGAGCATTTGTCTGGGACCTAGTGATAGCAGTGACCTGGATTTCCCCCAACAGGGACTCTGTTTCTATTAGATCCCCTTAGATGGCCCCGGTTTTGGCCAGCTGATCAGCTAAGTCATTCTCAGTTTTGTCTGGTCCCTCTACTTTGGAATGACCCTTGATCTTTTTCCAATAAATGGTCATCCCATTCAAGGTGACCAGATCATCAATGTTTTGGATTAACTTCCCATGTTTCAAGGGTTTGTTATTAGCACATAACATGCCTCTGGTTTTCCAATTAACCAGGTGCTCCACGAACCTGTTCCGTACATAATCCGAATCTGTGATTATGACCAGTTTGTGGAGTTGGTGTTGGACAGCGGTGAGTATGGCCTGATGCACTGACTACTTCGGGGACCAATTTTGTACCCAGCGGAGGGTTCTGGGAACTCCTTCACCCATGCATTCCCTACGCCGGCCACCAGTTCTTTTTCCCCGTTGTTGTCAACATGGTAAGAGCATCCATCCACATAAACAGTGGGCATTCCCTCACACTTGTCTTCTTCAAAGACTTTGTGGGGGGAATTAAGGTATGCCTCCATGTTGTCCTTTATTTTTAGACTTTCGTCCTCGAGACAATTTTCTCTGGCATAATCATGCAAGTCAGCCAGACCTTGCGCGAGGGGACTCTTCTTGTTTTGGCCATATCTGACCTCCACAGGAAAGCCTTGCATTGACAGAATCCAAGAAGTAATTCGGGAATTACTCACATTTCCGGCCCGGATTCCGTCACTTTGAAGATATTGCAGAGGCTGGTGTGGAGTCTCCACTATGATGTGTTACCCGTGGATGAACGGGCGGTAATTCTTCAATGCCCACACCGTTGCCAGGAGTGCCTTCTCACAATCGTTGAATTTTTCCTCCACAGAGGATAAAGTTTTGCTCGCATAGGAGATTACTTTATTGACCTTGTCATGCTTTTGGTATAATACTGCCGTCAAGCACGTATTAGAGAACCCTGTCTCCAGGAAGAACTCCTTGTTTCTGACAGGGTAAGCTAGGCAAGGCGCTTGCGAGAGGCTTCTTTTGAGTTGTCTTACTGCCTCGGATTGTTCTGGACCCCATTCCCACTTGACCCCCCCCTTCAAGAGATGAATCAGGGGTCTGGTGATCTCTGCGTAGCCCTCAATGAACTTTCTGTGTAATTAGTCAGTCCAAGGAGGCTCCCTAGTTCCCGCAGAGTTGTGGGGTCTTTCAGTTTTTGGAGTGCTTCCACTTTCTTTTCCTGGGGACAGAGACCCTGAGGAGTAATCTCATGCCCCAAGAATATAACACGGGTTCTGCACCACTGTGCTTTTTGAAAGGAAAGTTTTGCTCCAGCGGCCCTCAACTGTGTCAGAACATAACGGATCTCCGCTATGTGTTCCTCAACAGTTGAGCTTTTAATGAGGACATCATCTACATAAGCCAGGTTACCCTTCTCACCCAGGTCGGTCATGGCCTTATGTAGGAAAATATTGAACTCATTTCTGGAGTTTAGGTATCCGAAGGGAGTCCGTGTCCATGTGTACTGCTGGCCCCCAAAGGTAAAAGCCAGTTTGTATTGGTCCTCCCTACTGACAGGCACGGTCCAGTATCCATTGGTCAGGTCTATTGCAGTGAATACCTGTGACCCCTGAATCTGGGCCAGCCCTTGGTCAATGTAGGGCAGAGGCCATCGGGAAGTATGGACCCGTTTGTTGAGCTCCCTAAGGTCGGCGCAGAGTCTCCACTGGCCGTTTGGCTTCAATATTCCCAGCACCGGATTATTGAAGGTGCTGTGTATTGGACAAATTATTCCCTGGGACTCAAGGTTCTTAATTATTTCAATAAGGGACTCCATGGATGCGAGAGGCAAACGATATTGTTTCACAAACACTGGAGTCATGCCAGGGTCCGTGGGGATTGTTGTTGTGTGGATGTCGGTGCGACCACAGTCATATGAGTCTACCGCAAAGAGATCTTGGAAATCCAAGAAAACTTGTTTCAACTTTTGCTTTTGTTCCAGAGTCACACAGGCATCAGCTAGGTTGACTCTCTCTTCCACCATCTGCCTGAAGCCTGGAAAGACTTCTGGTTTGGCTATCTCAGCGGCCTCCTCCAGCTGGGTGGAGAAGTCCCTGGTCAGAGCGCTGATTTGGACTGGAGGCCCCAGGTGGGAAAAGCAGCCTTCATGAACCTGGAAAATCACCTCATCCCTCCTGAAGTCACAAGTCACATCTTCCTTACCATAGGGGCAGGAAGTGTACACCAGGAAGTTCCCCCCATGCCGGGTAAAAATCCTGTCTGGTGTTATATTGTCCTCACTGTCACTGTCAAAACAGTCCTTGGGGATTGATCCTAACAGTTAATTTCCTAGATCAATGGAAAAATGTCGGTCATCAACCGCCTTTCCAATAATGGTGCCTGCGGCTAGAGTAATACTCTTTAAGTCGCTGTTATCCACCTCTATTAGAATGGTGTCATGTTGTATGTTGACTAATGGTGTTGGGTTTACCCCCAACCCTTGCTGTTGGAGAGAAGCATTTAGATGTATATAAGCATCAGGGTTTTGCAAATATTGTCCTCTTTTAACTTTCACTTCCAGGGAGAATTGTCGGGTCCTTTCTGGGATAGTGACTTCCTCTTTAATCTGAGTTTCAACTGCATAAGGTAGCAATTGAGCTGACCTAAATGCTTTTTCTGGATCATCAAAGCCCATGGGATTATCCGCTAATCGGGACCAAGCTTTGAAGTTTATTAGGTCCAAACTAATGGCAAAGCGATTGAGAATGTCACTGCCTAAGTAAAAGGCGGCAGTGACGTCTCGCACGACCCAACAATTATGGACTATGCTCTTGTTGCCAATGGAGATTTTGAGCATACACCTGCTTGGCAGGAGATGTTTGGAATTAGGTGCTTCCAGGTCCATTTCCCATTTGTCTATCAGTTTGAATATGGGAATGGCTGGATCTTTTGGGAGTTGGCGGAACATGGCTTTGCTGATGAAGCTCTTACCGTTGTTCACACACACTCGAGCGAGAACAGAGTCCTTCCCATCATTTAACTGGACAAGGATGAACAACTGCTCTCCAATTTGCTGAATATCAGCCAGGCTCTGAGATGATTTCACATCTTTCTGGACTATAGGAGTGGGAGTTTCTGATCGTGGATTAGTAAAGAATTTCAGGGTGTTTCCTTCCAGTGTGGAATACCACCTTAAACTGGAAGGAAGGTTGATTTTCAGAAATAGAGAGGACCCCCCATTACCAGTCTGTTGTCCTACTGCTATTACTGTCACGTCTGGAATTTGGTTGTTCTGGAAGTGAAATTCTACTTGGTCAGATTTTTGTTCAACCATGTGGCAGGTGCCGTTTAAACTAACATGGTTGACACTCTGTTTTAATTTTATTGGTCGGCTGGTCTGGGTCCAGAGGACCTTGTTTACACAATCTATTAGGGGTGACAACCTTCTCAGGAGGTCATTCCCTAGTAAACAAGGGGTGCCCTCTGGAGTCACTACTATGACTGGGTGTCTCACCTTGTGTCGCCCAATTTTAATGTTCAAGTCTGCAGTCCCCTCAACGGGAATTTCCTTCCCGTCAAAGTTCTGCAGTTGTCCAGGAAGAGAGGTGAGAGGAATACGGTAATTCTCCCCCCTTCCTGCATTTAGTTCATCAAAGGCCCTTTTGGACAGAAGGGTAGCTTGGGATCCAGTGTCCACCAGTGCCAAAATTGTACCCTGCCCCTGTACTTGTACCGAGGCATAGTATCTTCCCTCCTTCTCCTCAAGGGGGCACAGATAATGCACATTTTTGGACAACTGGTGGGCTAACTTTCTGGTTTTGGACATTGCTAGAGAAGAGATTTGGGCAGAATTCTGTAGAGAGCCTTGGGAATCTGAAAGAAAAAGTTGGCAACTGGAGATCAGAGCCATTGTGGGTTCCCCTGGTTCCGGTTCTGGGCTGTCCCCCCCTTCTTGGAGGCAGTCACCAGGATGGGTTTGAACCAGGGGATTTCGGTATTGTGGGTTCTGGGATGAGATGATGGGTGGCGGTAGCTCAGTCACCATATCTCCCCAGTCTGAATTGACATCCCTTGGGACCCATTTTTCCTTGGGAGGAGTTCCCCCATCTCCAAAGGAGAAGATCCTTTTCACAGGATCTTCTGAGGATCCCTCTCCCTCAAATTGGAAGACCTGAACCTCCTCCACAAAGTGGGTCTGTTTGGGTCCTTTGTTTCTCCTACCTCCTCTCTGCTCCTTGGGTGGCAGACTTTCAGGGGTAGGAGATTTTGTTTCCGGTTCCTGGTTATCCAGGGGCTGCTTACAAGTTGGGAAGGAAGCTTCCTCCAAGGTTTTACACCCCCCTTCCCCTTGTGCCTCCTCCCTGGGAGCCGGTGTGTTATCGGGGTGCTGCCCCCGTCATTGTTCTGGAGCACCAGGTCCAGAGTTTGGGGCATTCTGCGGTGGCACGCTCATCTGAGGGTTCTGTTGAGCCCTCAGTATGTGACCCAGATCCCGTGCCATATTTTGGACCTGGCGCTCTAACTGGGAAACCCGCTCAGGCTGATACGGGGCTCTATTTTCTCCCCTGGGCTGATCCCGGGAAGGGTAGCTATCCCTTCTTTGGTAGTACCCCTGGTTGGGAATATTTTGGTACCCCTCCACCCTTGGCCTCCCCTCTCCCTGATTAGGTTGTCTGGGCTCAGGGAATCGGGGAAAGAAGGATGGATGATTTTGGGGCTGGAAATTGGGCGGATACCTGGGGAAAAAGTTCTGCCCAGGATTTGGAGAATTTCTGCCCTCCTGTGGGAAGTTGGGAGGGAAGTTCCCTGGGTTAGGTGCTTGGCCGGATCCCCCCCCCCTTGGGCTGGAGGAGTCCACACATAACCCAGGATTGGTCGGTTTCCCTTATAGCGGGGACTTACATAGTCAGGGGAGCGGGGGACCCCATTTGTGGGACTACCTCCTCGACTCCCTGTCTGTGACTGGCCCCAGGGCCTTCTGGGCTGTGAATTATTAGGTGCAGGTAGGTTTTTAGGCCCCCCATCTCCAAATCCAAAACGGGGGTGACCTTTACCTCTGCCACCTTGGCAGCAGCAGGGGTGCTGTTGGTTTTGGGATTTTTCTGGGTATTGCTTTTATTTTCTATGGGCTTCTGCACCTCATAGATCCGGGTAGCCTGTTCAATGACCCAGTCTAAAGATCTTTTCTCATGAAAATCTCTCACGAGCTGGGTCATTATATATTTGGGCAAGGCATGGAAAAATGTATTGACAAATTCTCTGCTGTCTGTGCGCACCCTTCTGGTGGTCTGCGCAAAGGCATGTTTTAGTTCTTGCACGAATTCTTGTGGGGCCTGATCCTCCCCACATTGCAAATTGTAGGCCGCCTTGCGAGCCTCTTGAGGATTTCTGTGAACAGAAAAATGTTTCAAGATAGCCGCCTTATAGGTGGACCATCTTAAATGATTTTGGTCCTCCAGCCCCGCAAAGAAACTGGAGTATTCTGGTGAGAAGGTCCACTTTACATATTGAATACAGCTTTGGCTGTCCTTCAAATGGAAAGTCTCCATCATTTGCTCGTAAAGCTCCAAGTGTTCCCAAACAGAATACTTGGCGTTCTTGTGATAAGGCGTGATGACACTCCTTATTGCCTTTATTTGCTTCAAGGGGTCCTTAAGCAAGGCCCTTTTTGCCTTATTGGCCTTTTTGGTTCGGGTAACCCTGGTCCATTCATCCTCCGACTCAGAAGTGCTGCTCCCAGAGGTTCCTGTCTGATCTTCCAGGTTTTCCCGGATTCTGCGAGCCTGGGAATGGCTGGCAGAATGTGGGGACCTGGTCTCCTGCGTCCTGCGCCGTTCAGAGGAGTCTTCAGATTCCTCCTTGCTGCCAGGATTTGATGGTTACCCCCCCCACTGACCTAACTGGGCAGAAGTTCTCAGGATGCCCTTAATGGGCCTATTCTCCTGGGGTTCCCCACTAAATTGCACTGTGCTTGGGTGCCCATACCCGGATGCCCGCCCATCCATTCCTGGGAGGTACTGGCCTATGAGCCCCATGCTTCTGGCTGGATAGTAATCTGCCATCCCTGTGGCCCGGTGCTCATGTGTGCCAGGGGACATGGGGGTGGCAGAGTCCAGGGACTGAGAGAGATAAAGGCCTCTGGTACTAGGGCTCCTGAGGTTATGCTCAGGAGTTTCCCTTTCCCAGCGAACCTGGTCTCTATCCGCCCCTGCTCCCTGTTGCAATGCAAGAGCCTGCGCCTTCAGTTCCTCAGTTAAGGCCTTACTAGACTCTATCAGTCTCTCCTGCATCGCTACCTGTTGTTGGAGCCTATCGTTGTGCTGGCAGAGAGCCTCATTCTCTCTCTGCATTTCCTGGTTGGTCCTGGAGCACTGGGCCAGTCTTTGCTGCAGGAGGGTTACCTCCTGAACTGTGTCCCTATTGGCCTGCTCCTGTCTTGCTAGAGCCTCCTCCACCCTCCTGGTGTGCTCTAGCAAGTCCTGGTGTTCTTTTTGGAGGTCACCCAGTCCCTGGTGGGCCAGGTGATTTTCTTCCATTTTTCTTCTTAAGTGGCAGACTTCCTGGCCTAAGGTGTCCCTTTCCTGACCAAGAGCTTGAATTTGTGATGCCAGGTCGTCCCTTTGCCTTTGGAAGGCACCAGCTTTCTGGCGCTCCTGATCAAACTCTGCCTGGGTATCCAGGTCTTTCAGGATCAGTTTATTGCTCTCCTCTTTCTCTCTGTCTAGTTGGATTTGCAGGGTGGCTACCTGCTCTGTGCATGCCCTGTTGAAATTGATCTGTTGCTCCAGCTTTTTCTGGCTCTGCAGTAGGGAGTCCAAACTGGCTTGGCGTTCCTTCTGCAAAGCCAGAATTCTGGTATCCTGGTCAGCCTTTTCCTGTTGCAGGATATCCATATCCTTCTTTATTTTAATGATGTGCCGTCTACTCTCATTTTCGGACTCCTGGCTTCTGTGCAGCCTCTGCTCAGAAGAGTCCAGATCAGATTGGGCCTTCTGTAATGCCAGCAGTTGCCTACTCGCCAGATCTTGGCCTTCAGCACATTTGTCCTGCATGGCTCTTATATGTAAATATAAATATGCCGCTACCCTGGCAATCTTGTGGTGCTCATCCTTGGCCTTAGGGGCCATATATAGTTCACTCAGGTCCACATGTAGGGGACCCCGATCTTCCCAATATTCTCACCCTGTTTCAGTGATCTGGGGTGCGATTACCTGCAACCAGACCGTCTGGTCCTGATGAGTCCACTCACCTCTCACAAATAGCTTATGTAAGAAGTGCTCTCTGGCTATTTTCATATCTACCAAGGTCGTCATTCTGGAATTTGAGTTCCTTCCTGATTTACAGAAGTTTGTATTTTATTTTTGCAAAACAGAACTTTTCCTTAGAGCGTTCCTTTGAGGAGTGCTTTACAGCGTAACACAGCGTGGTGATCCGACCGGATATGTGTATCTGGTCAGCTGGCACACTGTATTAATCTGCACAAGTGATAGATCTAACCCAAACGTCCGGCTCGAGCCCCCACTTTGTAAGAGGATTCAATCCAGCACTACAGCTAAGTCAATGCCTAGTCTGGGATACTGAATGGAAACCCTTATTGATATATCTTTATGTCCAGTTCATGAGTTCTGGATGACTACCCCTATATAACACCCCTCTCTTGGAATCCCCCTGACCCCACTGAGCCAAGAAGTAGTTCTTTTTTGCAAGTTTAAACGGTTTATTTGATAATTTAAACAATACATATATATATCACACTTTCTAATAAATTAATAATTGAATATCACACTTAATCTGAGCAGTAATCAATAATGGATAGTCCGGCACTAGCACACTTCTTTATAATCAATGATGAGTGGTTATAGAATGGATAAGATAGCAACAATACTTTTATGGTTTCAAATGGATCCAAGGTGGAATGAAAATGCAGTACAGAAAATAACTTGATATGATTTCAACAAAACAATGTAATCACTTTTCTCTGGCAATCCACTCCCCCCCTTTATGCAATGCAAGGAAATGGAAGGAAAGCACACAGTTCTCAGAAATGCAATCAAATGTAATTCAGTTCACCCCAGCAAGCTTAGACTACAGAAGTTTGAAACACAGGCCCAAAATGCTTTTATATATGCTGGCAATGAAGTGAGGAATATGCTGAAAATGGTTTTAATTCCCTTTAGGAGGTTCAGGGTGAGTGAAATATACTTGGGATGAGTTCAGGCTCACTTTAGCAAGGATCTAGGATGGTTCTGAAGAGGCAAACGAATTTTTAGCAAGGAAAGAGATGACTGCTGATGGTTACACGTGGCTGGATTTTTAACCAAATCGCAAATCGCGGTAAAATTCGCGCGTGCGAGAATCGTGATTACGGCAAGAGTATAGGGAGTAGCAAGTCGGTTCTAAGCTTTCAGTGGAAAGTTAAACCAAGTTCCTAGCCCAAACGGTTCCAGAGATACGGACGATTAAATAAAGGTAGTTTTTCGGATTTGAAATTTTAAAAGTTCAAAGCGACAGGTTACAGCTTGCAGCTAGAAAATGACAGGTAACAGCTTTGCAAATGACAGGGGACAGTTAGGAGGCAGTTTTGGTTAGATTAAAATAGATTGAATTATATTATTTTAACTTTGAGTTCTGAATCAAGTTCTTTGGAGTTCTAAAGTCTAAGTGTTGAATCTGGTATCTTCTGGATGGTGTATGGTCCGGCAGAGCGTGTTGGAGCAACGGGATTTGAATGTCCTCTCTAGCTTCCAGTGGCTCTTTTTATGTCTTTTGAAAGTGGGTGTGTGTGCAGCATCACTAGCCAGCCCCTCTTTCAACTTGTCATTGGCCCAATTCTCCCCTCTCCCATGATTGGGGAAGGAACTGTGAGTCAGAGTGATGCTGTAGGTTTTATGGGTCAGAGGATCCTCCCCTGGTCAGTTTGCCCACAAATCTATATTTGATCAAAATACACATTTCTCAAATACATAGTGGTTTGTCATTGCATGTACATATTACCTATCACATGAGGTAGTCTCTGTCCCAAATCTGCTCTTCCTGAGGGCTTGCATTCAGAAACGGCAACATTTTCGATTTTAGTGGGTTATGCAACCTTGGTTCTTCATTAAAAATTATACACATATACACGGCCTGTCCTTACATACTCCAGTAAATTCCCATGTCTGTAGCTTAAACACAGAGTCTGTAGTATCCATAATTAGCGGGGTTTTGCCCCAGAACATCACACAAATTCCCAACGCGTCTTAAAACGTGCACAGAAAATTCACAAGAATTATGGTATCATTTAAATAATTTTGACAAGTCCGCACTGTGAGTTATACATCTTTCTTAGAATCATATTCTGGCCAACAGGGGTGTGTCTTTTCAGGTCACATGGTGTAGAAACCAGTTTATCCAGTTTCTGCCTAGCTCAGAGACCCGGCCCCTCCCAGCTTCTGCCAAGAGGAAGCTATTTTACGGCCACCCTAATAAACCATCTGCCTGGGCCCAGGACAGGCCTTTGTTCAACTCCCTGTAGCTGCTCCACCCCTAATCTAATCAGAGAGGTGACAACTCCTTTTGGCAAGGGGAAGAGTGGCTGAGCAGGTTTTAACTCCTGTGGGGGTAGATGTCAGGCAGAATTCAGTTTCATTAAACCAGGTTTCAGATAAAATGTCACTTTTTGTTCCCCAGTTTAAGTCAAGACAATTTTTACATATGCAGCTAGAATGCTGATTCTAAGTTCAAAACTATGACATTTCAACAGTGACAAACTATGTGACACTCAAAGTAGGTCACTCAGTTAATTTAAACATTTTTGATTTTTGGTAGTTTTAAATCCAGTTTCAGTTAGGCTGCTGCAGACCTGCAGAGCTCAGTCAGTCTTGTTATGAACATTGTTTTGGGGCTCTTCAACTTCCCAGATTTAGTATGCACACATACTTCATTCTGCCAGATGTCCGCTGGTGTTCAGTGAGATTTTTGGATGTGTTGCAATGTTTGAAAATAGGCATTTTGAGCTGGCATTCAGGGAAACAAAAGGTGATTTTTTAAAGTGCGGTTTTTCCTTTGGCACACATTTCACTCCTGGCACCCCGGCCCATCCTGCTCGCACTGGTGGGTGGCAAGTTAGGCAACCATTTTAGTGTGCACAAACTGCGTGGTTCTTCTGGATTCTGGCGCACATGTGGGCTTTTTGGCCATCTTGGATTTTCTAAGCCCACAGCATCAAATGTTGCAGCATGATAGCTCAAACGTGGGTTAGGACACCCATCATGTTGCCACAGGCAACATAGGGTGGTTTACAATGTGACTGAAAGCCCTACATCACAAAAAAGGAAACAATTCTAAAAAATACACTAAACCTTCCCTGTGCGCCAAACACCAAAAATTAACACATGTACACAGTGTAGAATTTGTAAATAATGTCTTTTTTAGAAATAACTTTCTGCTTGATCCTGACAATTTCAAACTTACAGTTTTTGCGGATCTTTATCCTTTATGCAATCCTCAACTAAACAAAACAGAAAAATCTGCTTTTGCAGTTGGGATATTGTTACTCCATTTCTTCAAATGATGCTTTGATAGTTTCAGAAGAGATGCTCAATCGCTCCAGTTTTTGCCAAGACGTGTATCGACCTTTCACTGATGGCCTTCTTCAGGGATAACATTTATATTTCATATGATATTCATCTCTTTCAGTTAGATTTCTTACAACATTCATCTCTTTCAGATCCCTTACAAAAGTGTCAATTCAAAAAGTCTCAGACGCTTTTACGCCTGGTCCTCTTTTTCTTCTTGAAGTCACTGGGAACAATTCCCATAAACATGAATTATATAGCATGCTTGAATAAGCAGGAACTCAGACACCATCTATATCAGCGCGGCAAGAGAGAGCGTCGTACCAGGGCCAGCAGACACCTCTGGGCGCACACAAAGGATAAAGACAGTCATGAAGCGCAGGACAAGCAGAGGCAACGTGGTTTAGGACAGTGCTGTTTATGTGAAGAAAACAGACACCTGCTTGCTTTCACTTCCCTGGTAGGGAGTAGTGTTTGGCACAATATCCACTGTGGATTCTTACTTGCACAGTGGTAGCATGAGACAATTCCATTACCAACTTGCTTTAATTAGTAAATCGCACATGCCTTGATTGGCTAGTTTCTTTTACAGTTAGCAGACGGCCAAATGAAGGCTGCAGTAAAGTGCAGAAAGGCCTCATACAGGGGGGCTGCTTTGTCTAATAATCATTAATGAGGGTGGGTGGCTACACAAATAAAGTGTTGGTCTCTGATATGAGTGCAGCTTGCACTGCATAAATCCGAATCCTGGCAGAGCCAAATATAGATAAATCAAGTACCATTACAAATGGGGTAATAATGACACCTGATATGGCGTTGCTTAGAGCTTGGAGGAGTCTGCCATGAAACGCTTTATAAGAACACAGTATAATTATTGTTGCAAGTATGAATTAGACGTGTGAGGACAAAATTGTTATTCACTATTAACAACCCATATCGAAAGCATCCTTGGCTTCATCTGTATTAATGATGTTATTCCTATGCATCCAGTGGTTAGTTAGCTTCAGGGTGACTGGTGAGCAGAGTTTGCAGTCTTCGTCAATGGGACTGTTGAAATGGTAGGATTTAGCTCAAAATCTTATCATTCATTCAAGATCAAAGTCAACACTTGGCTCGCTACACAGGATCAAGTATCCCCATGTCCCCAATAACCTCTCCACTAGCCAGACTTGTGCACAGTGGGTCATTCGGAATTCCCTGACCTCACCTACTGTATCTCCAATGCATCCTCACAGCATATCTTTCGTGTACATTTGTTTACCTATGTATCCTCACTATATAACTTATTGTAAATTGTTCTCACTGTACTTTTTTGTATTATACTATATAAGTCTTTGCATGATTGCCTTCACTATCCTGTGGTATCCCTTACCATTGTAGTGAACCGCACATTCTACTTGTTTAATGTCTTTGCAACGCCTTATTGTCATCGTCACTTTTGTAATATGTCTTCGTTTAAGAAATGAGCCTAGATGCCCTTGGGCCAGGTGTGCAATACAAAAAAATAAACAAACAAACAAACAATAAAGAGTGGGGTAATAAAGCTATAGGAGCAAGATTTTGGAAGACTGCCTCTTGCAGCAAAGTGAAAGAAGCATGCCTGAAAAATAGAAATGTGCACATCTGTGAGATGGAGAGCCATTGCATGTGGCCATGTATGTGGCCTGCAGCCCTTGATTTGACCCATTTTGTTATGATCTTTTATGTTTTCAGTTCAGAACAGAGCGAGTGACATCCTTTCTCACCTGGCACGTCCAATAGAGACTGGCTTTGTCCATTGTAGGGAGCTTTGTTACTAGACAGGTGTGGTGTAAGAGAAGGTTCGGAGAAGTTGCTATCACGCTTTACAGTTTACATCTTCCTGCTGATACACGAGTTGCTGGTTCCCTTGCCTGAGGCAACACAATTCAAGAATGTGTTTTCATTGTTCTCTGTTGTGGCTTCTTTCAAGACGTCCTAGTATTTCTTGCGTTTCAGTGCCATCGTGTAAATTGCTTACGTGTGTTCCGAATTACTATAAGGGGGCCATTTTAGGCAAAGTTGATTGTTTCCTCCCTCCTCTTTCTCTTTTAACTATTAGTAATACAGATACAGGCAGGTGTGAATAAGAAGTTAATAATGTATTCCGCTGCGCTAGAGACGGTTGCCCACTACCATTAGGGGTGTCCAGTGCACAACCTATGTTGTCAATAGTTTCTGGAAGCCCCTTTCATACCCTTAGCTTATTCATTAATTCTTTAGCCCACCGTGCAACTATTGCCCTTCTTATATCCAATTACTTGTCAGGCATTTATGAGGTGGTGTTCTATGTCATATTCTTTTCCAATCACAGGAACATCATGGCCACCCTCGATATGCTTAATTATGGAAGACATTGTGAAGAGGATACACTGCTTCTGTTTTCACTAGCGTGTAATCGACTTTCTGCAGTTCTCGCCTTGTGGGTTTGTTAAGGGCCAATAGTCATGCGATTTGTAGGACGATACAAACCCTGGTTTACAGCAGAATGCATTGAGGCGACGGCTTTTCACTTCAATTAAGCAGAAAGGGTGTTTCATCTGTGAGCTAATTAAGGATTCTTTGACTTCTAAGGTTTCCCATTATCCCATTCTTACAATAAAGTCCCTGCCAGGTATTGTTGATTAATTCAGAGGGGACCTCTGAGGGCCCTATGAGGTGGCCTGTGGGCAGGGGGTGCGCAGTGAGGATGGGCACAGAGGTGGAAGTGAGGATCTACCTGCCTTAACTGCATCCGGTGGGGGATGTTGTATATAAATGGGGAGAGCCCCTTTTGTCATCCTCCTTTCTCGTTGTTGCCGCCAGCAACTCAGAGGAAGATAGGAGAGTGCGTGTTCTGAGCCCAGTGTCCCACTTCATCGAGTGCTAAGTGGTCCATTGTGTGCTTTCGTGATTGGGAAGGCCTGTCAGACAGTAGCCTAATCAGGCATGTGGTTCTGTTGACGTGGACCTGCACAATGGATTATGAATTGTTTCTGACCATGACCAAAAAGTTGAACTAAGATGAACTATGATTTTGCTACCCGGGTTGTGGGTTCAGGGGCCCACTCATGTTCAATAGGCCAAACCGGCATGGACCGTCATGGTGGCTCATATGGCTGCGCATTGGGTAGAAATGTAGCCCAGGCTTGGGCGTTGGACTGTCCGGCTGGAGATTGGATTTTGCAAGTAACCATGGAACAGCTCAGACAGCTAGTAGGCCAAACTGGTAGCTGGTGGGTCAGCAGGGCTGCTAGAGTCAAGGCCATGGCAAGCGATTATGGTTAATGTAAAAGACGCGTGTGGTCCCTGTCAGGATTTGTGACATTTTCTTTAATAAATGTGACCTGTTTACCTCCAAAAATAGATGTAGTATCTTTGAGTAAATGCAATATCTATTTCAGGAAGACATGGTGTGTGGACATCTACTACCACCAATGTGTACTTCTCACCCAAGGGCCCAGCCATGCTGGGATGGGACGATCAACACAAACTCAGTATAAAACTAGATCCCAGCACTCCGGAACAGGTACTCATGGTCTCCTCAGGAGCAGCGCAAAAATTCAAGGAGACTTTCCCGAGCCTGTTTTCCGAGAACCCAGGGAAAGTGAAACACTTTGTCCACAAGATTTGCCTTAAACCCAATGCGGTCCCTGTGAAACACAAAGTCAGGGCAGTACCTGCCACAGCGAGACCTGCATTGGATGCCCAACTTCGGAAGATGATCGAAGAAGGAACAATCGAGACGGTGGAATCCTCAGAGTGGCTGAGTCCAGTGGTGTTAGTCAAAAAGAATTCCAGCAACGACCTCAGGATATGCGTCAACCCGAGAAGCCTGAATCTAGAGGTTGTCACTGAGAGTTTTACGCTCCCCAGCATTAGCGAAATTGTCCTCATGATGAAAGAGGCGGCAATCTTCTCGAAGCTGGACATGCGTGACGCCTATCACCAGATTCCTCTACACAAATCTTCACGCCCCCCTACAGCGTTCATCACTCCTTTCGGCACCTTTCAATATACCCGCATGCCATTTGGATTGTCGTCGGCAGCGTCCGCATTCCAGAGGATGATGAACTCTCTATTTAAAGGACTCACAAATGTTTCGTTCTTCCAAGACGACATTCTCGTGTATGCCAAGGACAACGAGACAAAGCACTCAGGGAGTCCTGAGCAAGCTTCAAGAGGCAGGCGTTCATCTACGCCACGAAAAATGCGTGTTTGGAATTAGCAAGGTAGAATACCTTGGGTACTGCATCTCCAGCGAAGGGGTCAGCCCCAAGAAGAACCTAATGGAGGCCATAAGTGATGCCCCGGCACCGATGTCCAGAGAAGAACTATGCTCGTTCCTGGGCGGAGTCGAGTACTATGCTAAATTCGTCCCAAGGTTCGCCGAAACCACGTCCCCCATGAGGGAGCGTCTGAAGAAGGGGGCAGCCTACTCCTGGGGCCCAGAGCAAAATGAAGCTTTCTGTGAAATCAAAAGGAGAATTCTACACGCACCATGCCTGAAACCGTTCAACCCTGTATGGGACACGTGCATTACCACAGACGCCAGCGCATACAGGCTGGGGGCCACCCTGACCCAGAAGAAGGGAGACACTGAAAATATCATGGCGTTTGCATCAAAAGCCCTATCATCATCGGAGAAGAATTACTCCACTGTTGGCATGTGCCTGGGCCGTCGACTACTTCAGATCTTATGTTTGGGGCACGAAATTCAGGCTGGTCACCGACCACAAACCCCTTATTCACATGTTGATCCCGGGCGGCACCAAGACTGCCACCCCGAGACTGGCCAGGATTGCCGCAAAGCTTCAAGAATATACATATGAGATAGCCCACATTGCGGGCTGGAAAAACGCACAAGCGGACTGCATGTCCAGGCTCCTGAACCAAAGCGCCCCTGGTACCACATTCTTGGAAGATGAATGTGTCGTAGCCTCCATCGGTGACTTGAAGAACGGCGAGTACATGGACCTGAGTGAACGCCACTGGCAGGAGGAGTTCGAGCAGGACGAAGCCCTACGGCGCGTAGCAGCCTGGGTCCACGAAGGGTGGCCTGACGAAAGAGCGATCCCTGAAGGCCTTCGTCCTTACTGGAAGGTGAATGAGGAAATCACCACCATGAACAGTCTCATTCTCAGAGGCGACCAAGTTATCCCGCCCAGAGGAATTCGTAAAGTGATATTGTGCAGAGCACACTCAGGCCATCTGGGATGCGACATGACCAGACTCAGGATACGCGACGCCTACTGGTGGCCAGGCATGGACCAGGACATACGACAAATGGTCAAAAGGTGCTATGAATGCACCAACAGTGACAAGCGCCTAGCCGTGAGGCAAGCCCCCATGCTGCCCACCGAAGTCCCCAAAGGGGTGTGGTGCAAACTAGGGTTGGATTTCTTTGGGCCTCTGGACAGCAAGCCCCCAGAACACAAATACGGGATAGTCACGGTCGACTATTTCTCCAAATGGGTCGAAGTTGACTTCACTTCAAACATCACCACAAGCACAGTCATCGAAGCACTCACCGCCATATTCCAGCGGGAAGGTCTCCCAGAAGAAATTGTCACGGACGACGGGGTCCAGGTGGTAACTCGAGAAATGGAGAAATTCCTCAAACTCAACAACATTCGAAAGCGGAGAGCAAGTCTCTACCACCCACAGGCCAATGGCCTGGTCGAGCGGGCAAACCGCTTCATCAAAGGGGTGCTGCAACTGGCGCATGCCTCGGGCCAAGACCCATACAAGACAGTCAAGGAAGCCGTAGCAGCCCACTGCATCACGCCCAACGCTGTCACCGGTGTTTCGCCATTCCATCTGCTAAGGGGGAGAAGGGCAGCATCCACACTGGTACCACCTTGGCTCCATCAAGTGAGAGCTGACAAAGACGTGGACATGGAAGACGTAGTTTTCCGCATGCAGCGTAACAAAGAAACCATGAAGGCTCAAAGGGACCTGCGTCGAGCCGCTCGCCACACAGCAGTTAACAAAGTCGACCTATTAAAGATATGCCTCCCCCACAAAGACACTTCGACGGGCTCCAGATACAGCAGTCCCATAGAAGTCCTGGAGAAAGGGTCAAACCACATTTGCACCAGCGACGGAAGGAAATGGAACCTAGAAAGGGTGGCCATGTACCGCAGGAAAGGACCTATTGAACAGCCACACTGGGAAACCGGAGAAGATCAAGACCACCAGGAGACATCCAAAAACCCTCGTCTGTCAGAAAGAGATGCCTCGGAGTCACACTACGGCAACAAGCCCTCAAGCCCCAACTCCCCAACCCCAATCAAGGAGTCACAACAAAGAGTAAGACAAGGAGAACCCGAATCACCAGCACCGCCCCAAGAGTGTTCCCGCAGTCCTGCCTCATGTCCAGATCTAAGTAGACCCCAGAGAGAAATAAGGAAGCCCAGCAAGTTTGCAGACTTTGTCATGGAATGACCGTCCATCCTTTTCCCAGCAAGGGAGATGTGTGGGGACAGCACATGATCGCGGGAGCGTGGTCTCGCGAGATCTCGGCATGAGATCTCGCGAACCAGCGCTCCACGAGAAAACGTTCCCGCCAGTGTTGGCGAAGCGCCAGACCAAGCGGTCGACCCACATAAGAAGCCATCAAACCGAGGCCCTGAAGAGCCTGATGATCCTGCTTCCAGGGCGTAAGTCCAAAGCCACAGGAGGCCACATGGGGGCCCTGGAAGCTTACAGCGTGCCATCCTTGTGCACACCTAGCCCCAGTGAAGTAAGTGTGAGGCCCTGAACTGAACTGTGAGTAATTCCCCTGCCTGCACGAGGACAAGTTTATGTTCACCTGTTTGTCTTGCAATAAAGACCGTTAGAACCCACTGAAGCTTCCTGTCGTCCTTAAAGGCCACAACAATTGGGCTCATATGAGCGCATCACTGTGGAGGCACCATCATGCCTCTGCAAGAGGGTGCCATTAGAGGCTCCCTCGTGGGCCATGGCAGGGCCTTGTGAGGGCCCTACTGCAGTGGCTTCTGGGGGGGGGGTTACAATGAGGAGTGGCGCAGGACGGAAGCGAGGGTCTACCTGCATTATCTGAATCTGGCAGGTGCCGTCATATATAAAGGGGGAGAGCCCCTTTCATCATCCTCTTTTCCCGCCACCCGCACCTCAGAGGAAGTTAGCCCACCCTTCCAACCCCTCATGCTTACAGTGTTATTGTTAGCTCTGGACTGGGTATTGATCATGTAGCATTGTTTTATAAAGATCAGAGTGTGATAATATGGTGACTATTGGGTGGAAATGTAGCCCGGGCTTGGGAGCTGGCCTATATGGTTGGACATTGGATTTTGAAAGTAACCCTAGGACAGCTCAGATAGCTAGTAGACCAAACTGGCAGCTGGCGTGTCAGCAGGGCTGATAGGGTGATGGTCAAGGTCAGGGTAACCAATTATCTTTGCTGTAAAAGACACTTGCAGTACGTCAGGATTTGTGACATTTTCTGTAATAAAATGCAGCCTGCAGAAATTGATGTAGTGTCGTTTGTATAAATACAATGTGTGTTTCACTTAGACCTGGGCTCATACAAACGCACCCCTATTCCTATGATGCCAACATTGTGGGAATCTCTTGACTGAGAACGAAGACAGTCAAATAATCTGGTCACGATTATGGTTGACATTCAGAAGGGCACTGTACTTTTCCAAGAGGAGTTAAATCAATTTGCAAATCATTCTGGTCCCACCCAGAAGGACATTCCAGCACTGAAATGAGAGGGGTCTTCTTTGAAGAGGAGCAACACCAACAACAAGGAGTAGGCAAAGAAGGCTAATTCCATTCCATGTGAGAATTGGCATATTGCTAGTGAATTGTCTGATGGAAAAGTGTGTTTCGCCTGTTAAATTTCGTTTTTTTAGGCCAAAATTTCATTTTTGTATGTGTTTTGGACCACACCAAAAAACTGAATTTTCACCTGGAAAAAAACAGCCACAATTGCTGTTCAAAAGGTGGCAATTCATCCTGCTGGGGGAATGAAATTGGTGGCGAATTTCACGTACACCTACTAGCAACCCCAGACATGCGTTTGTACCTTGTTGGGCATCATTAAGGACTACTTGTTGGCTAATATTACAATGATTCGAATGGCTCAGTCATCTCATGGAAGATGTTCCTTATCAGGGCCTCAAAATCCTTTCCGAGCTGCGCTTATGTGCAGACATTAATTAGTCTCGTTTGGATGTCATAAAACAGTATTCATTCCACCACTAGGAGGTTGAATTAACAGGCGTAAATCCCCTTTATCGCTCTGCAAACTTCCACTCCATACGACATTTGAAGACAACCCATATGTCTGCTTTTTCTGACAGTTGGGACTGGATTTTGGAAGCATAAATAGCCACTTATTTCTCCGACTAAAGACAACCAGGATTTTATTTGTTTTTTCCAGCAATTTTCTTCTCAGAGCTGCTAGGCTTTAACGTTGTGGGATCTGGTCTTTCATATTTACCAGTATTTGAATTCTCTATTCCTTGTGAACATGATAAATGCTAGGACACAGAGATTTTTTGCACTCTTCGGCTGGGTGGCTGCTTTTGTTTTACACCAGAGATCGGCCTCGATTCCTGATGTGTTTGTATATGACATCAGATTATTTGTATATTTAAATTAAACACTAGCATGCGTTTTACTTGGTTATTTATTTATTTTGGCATTTATAAAGCGTGGCAAACTCGGGGGCATCTAGGCGCTAGTTACTTGAAGTCTTAGTTTCAGCATGTTACAGTCGTCAACCATAATCAGTCATAGATACCGAGGCGTAGACAGGGTAGGGCCTGAGCCGGCCAGACCCACCCAAAATCTGTAAATGCCCACTCGGCAGCACTGAGTAAATGTGAGGGCATTTACAGGTGTTAACGTCACTGCGGTGTGCCGAACTATATTAGCTTCAGGCCCCACTTGTTAGACAATCCCAGCTACGCCTCTGCATAGATAGTGCAAGAGATACAGATGAAGTCGTGAACAATTATTGGCATGGGTAGTTCATGAAGGTTTGGATACAACAAGGTTACAGGCGTTGTTAGTACAAGCTGCAGGTAAGCTGTGAAAGTTGGTGGCATGATGGTGAGTGCCATAATGTGAGCGGCAGTGTTTCTAGTCTGTGTTTGTGTGGAACTGGGGGTGGCACGATATAGTGTTAAGTTAGTTTGGGGTTTTGAAGGTCTTGAGGAAAGAGGCATGTTTTGAGTCCTTTCTAACAGGACCAATAGGAGTCATCTGATCTTAAGGTCAGAGGGAGGACACTTCAAGATTTGGCAGCGATCATGGGAAGCTGTTTACCCCTGCTTTTTGGCGCCTGTATCTGTATATTGCACCAATCATCCTGCTTTTCAGAACAGTGGAAAGGAAAATAATTAATTGCATAGCAGAACCCATTTGTGTGGGCGGTTATACTATACTGTATCTCTCAAACTCACCTTATCTGATGTGTTTAATGTTGAAGTTTGCACAGGGGCAAAACCAGTGCCTGTAAACAGCTGGAAAAGCAACCCAACAGGTGATAACGTAATCACCCGAAGTACAACAGCTGCACAATATTGTCTTCTAGAATGATTATTTAAATGGCTGCTCCTCACTCTCCAAAACGTTTTTGAATGAGTACGTTATAGAAACAATTTCATGTAAAACTATGAAATCAATTAATTACAATTCATGTATTCAACTGCACATCTTTACATAATTTCATCCAAGCAGTGACACTGTCAATTCCACAAGAGAAGAATGATATAGGACCGGTTTTGCTTGTTAACTCATTTCCTCTATTGTTGACTTTTGATCTATGCAAGAGTGGCTGAATGAGTGTCACATTGTTTCATTTGCAATTCTTTTAAGCAGAGAAAGCTGTAGATTCCTGTATATGTATACCAGGAAAGCCACTATAATACCCATTTTTCTTTCCCTCTAACAACTATACTGAACATTGTCATTTCATGTGCAAACCAAGTTATACATATACAGTTTATGTTACTAAAGTAGGAAAGTAAATTTGCATATGTATATATTGTTTGCATATTATATGTATTTCCCAAAAAATGTTGAAATATTCTGAAATTTTAGTTTCCTAATCGTGTATGATTTTGTACATTTGGGAATCAAGTTGGTCCGCTGAAGACAGCATGTTCAGTCTCTAGGACAGTGCCTAGAACTCAAGGAGGTCAATGTCAGTATGTATAGTTGCATCGGTGCAGGCTCTGCTATGCATGTATCATAAAGATGCTAAATTTGGGAGGGAATGTTTGTTCCTTAGCTCTTTCATGTGCCCAGCCCTCTGATAGCGCAAAGCTTAATCTTAATGTCCCTCTGCTCTGCCATGAATTCCAATGTCTGTGGGCGTCTGCAATTAGAAAATCTATGTTCTTCATTGAGAGGCATTCCATGGTCATATGGATATCTCATCAAAGCATTTCAAAAGTGTTCATATGTTGCCTTTAGAGTTCTTAATTATCAGAGAGATTCCTGTCCTCACAGCACAGAATCTTCCAGAACATCCTTGAGTGTATTGGGGAGAGTCTTAGTATAAGTTTCTACAAACAGGCAGAACATTCCTGCTACACCGTAGGACTCCCTGTCTTCTGATAGGGCCTTCAGGATATTATGAAAAGTCAAGGATCTGTGATCTTAGCTTATCTAGGCTAATGTGTGGCTTCTCCTCCTTTCACATAAGTGATTTCTGAATCTGTGTCTGTTTGTTTGAAGAGGGAGATTTGATAGTGGAAGCTGTAAATGGAACAATCCCGATGGATTAAAAGATCTGAGTTTGACAAGGCCAATCATATTGTTGTTCGGCTGTACCCAAAGTATTTCATAGTCTGCGTGCAACAGTAATCCTCACTACTGCCTAATTACTCAGGTGTGCAGTTGCCACCAAGGGGATATAACAGACCTGTTGATCTATTAAGTGAGTAAACATCTATTCCTGCAAACATGGGAGACAGTGGGATAAGTTATTGGACAATTTCAAAGATATGGATACTAGATCTGCAATTTGGATGATGTTGACATTCCTGTCAACATGCTTTACTGTAAGTAGAGTCGCTATGGCTAGCTGGAAAAAAAGGGTAATGGCAAGTCTAGTTAGGTCATGGAATGCGAGGCACACTAATTTGCAGAGATTGAAGGTCATAGGTTGTTGTTTAAAGCTCTAGCAATGCCACAAATGTTTGCCACACAATCTGAAGTGTTCCATTGAATGATATAGCAAAGCGCCATGACACCCCTGGTAACCAAACTTGTGGCAATGATGTGAGAGAGTGACCTGAGATTCTCGAAGAGCCATCCCTTAGTGAATTCTTTGTGGTCTTGGTGTAGAATTGATAGGAGCAAATTTGCCTGCCTAGCAAGCGGTAAGTGTGTGTACAACTTGCAATGTTGATTAATAGGTGAAATAGTCCTGTAGATGACTACCTCACAAAGATCCTTACCCCTTTTAGGGAATATCACTATTAACACCTGTGCAGAGCAGGATTTCTCCTACACCAGTTTTGTGAAACATTGCAAAAGTGTACAGAGGTGTGGAGCTAGGATGCTTTACAAAGATGTATATAACGTTGTCTGGGCCTAGGTCTTTTCCTGCTTTGTATTTCTGAGTGCTACAGTGACTTCAGCTGCAGAACCCGCCTTGCTAAAGTGTTATCCTGCCCTTGCTATACATTTGGGAAGCTTGGAGTTGGTCAGTAATTGCTATAAACACCTATTGGTGACAATTTGAGTATGTGCCGATGTATTCTGTCCGATGCGTTCATGCACATCATGAAGCTCACTTCTGAGTCAGCCATCATCAACAACACCTGCTTGCTTACCTCTATTTTCGTAGTTCCCTCTAACAGACATTACCCGTGGTGGAGATGAAGAGGGTCACCACTCTAGCAATATCTTTATCCATTTTCTTCTTCTTTTAATTTTGTGCCTGTTACAGATGAGATTGTTTACTCAGCCATTTACTTAATCGGCATCTCTATCTGACCCCATTCCTTTGTATCTTACCCAGTCTCTCCCTTTGGATACAATGGCGTTGTTTACGGCAGCTCTTCATTATTCCTTTTCACAATGAGTTATTCTTGTCCCTTTGAAGCATGCCTTGGTCCCCCCACTTTTCAAAAGGTTGCAGCTGAACCCTGGTTCGCCTGCCAGTTACTGTCCTATATCTTTGCGTCCAGTTCCCATGAAGCTTATGGAGGTCTCTGTTACTCCTCAACTCACTAGGTTTCTTGATTAAAATGGCCATTTGCACCCTCGTCAAGCAGGGTTTAGGCCTTTGATGGGGATGAATTTGGTAATGACATCCATTCTTGATGATATGGAATTACTTCAGGACTGCAGGGAGGTAGGAGTTTTGATTTTCCTGGATCTTTCTGTGGCCTTTGATCATGGGATTCTACTTCAATGTTTGGAAAAGCTGGGATGTCTGGCCCAGCTCTAGACTGGTTTGCTTCTTTCTTGTCAGATTGTAAACAGACTGTTTCTTTATTTCTATTACGTTCTGCACCGTCCCCTATTATTATTGTTAATATTATTATTATTATTATTATTATTATTATTATTATGGCAGTTGACTGCAAATCTAGCTTTCAGAAGCAACAAAGCACTTTACAGAGATGTACACCAATACGGATAAAGTAACGGACCACTTCACAGAGGTGTGCAACTTTACAGATACATAACCAAGTGCTTTTCAGAGGTAACAACAGAACAAATATACAGCTGCGGGTAGTATACAGAGGGGCACAGAGGAGGGCTACAGGTGGCAGGGTAGGAGAAGGGTGGGCAGTGTTTAGCGAGTCAGGTGGCATGAGGGGCACTGCAGTGGGCTAGTTGTTGAGGAGAGACTCCTTCTTCTATCTCCTGTGGTGTTCCTCAGGGTTCCCCTCCTTTTTAATCTTTATTTACGTCCTTTGGTGGATCTCATTACTTCTCATGGTGTACGTTTTTATACTTATGCCGATGAAACTCAAATGTTTTTTTTGGCTCGATTCTCTGGTCTTTGATTCTCCCTCTAAAATTAAGGAGTGTCTATCAGAGATTGGTGGATGGATGTCTATGAACTGGCTAAGAATGAATGTGGAGAAAACAGAGATTGTGTTGGTTTGTTCTTTGGATTCTAATTCCCTTGGCACTCATATTATTGGCCAGATTCTTTGGGACCATGTCCGGCTCCTACTACTTTTGTCAAGAGGCTAGGGATTAGGTTTATTCCTTCTGGTTGTAGAGAAGCACATTTTGCATCTGTTTGCAATGTAGGTTTCCTTACACTTAAACCTTTATGGAAGATCATTTTGTTTAATGAATTGCAACTTCGTTCTGCAGTAGTTACTACTTCTATTATGGGCTCTCTGGACCATTGTAATGGTTTTTATCTCCTATAACCTGATTTCTTAGTCTGGAGGCTCCAGAATTTAACGAGTTTGCGACACGTTTGACCCTGAATGCACCTAGGCTTTCTCACTCAGCTGCTTTGCTGGCTGAGCTTCACTGGGTCCCAGTGAGAAACCGTATTAAATAACGAAATATACAGTCTTTTGCATTGCACACCGGGCTGCTCATCTGTCTGGCCCCACTTTTCTACGATCTAAATTTACAGGTTATGTTCCTTCGTGAACTTTGCAAACAGCTTCACAACATATTTAGAAAAATCAGCATTTCCGTAAGGAACAGGTAATGGAGGCCTATCTTTTTCAATCCTGGCCCTGGCGTTGTGGAACTCTCTCCCCGGTCATCTACGAGAGATCTCTGATCATTTGAGTTTCTGAAAGACTCTTAAAACTTTTCTGTTCTGATTTGTGGTACCTTTGAGGTGATTTCACTTGTCGCTGTCATGCACAGATGCCTTCCGGACTTGGTTTTGCACTTAATAAATACAGTTAAAACATACATATATACATACATACATACATACATACATACATTTCTGTCATTGAGATTGCCACATTTCTGCTACACGCTATAAATGGCCCCATTTGTGAACTAGGTCATGTCACATAGACCATTAAACTTAACTAACTTCTTTATGGCTGCTTTAAATCAACACATTTACCATTGTGGGAGCTGTTTAACACTCTTGCTGTGTTCATGCTTCATTTGCTTCATGCCTCGCATGTATGTTCCTAGTGTTAAGCATTGAGTTATGGCTCGAAGGTGTGAAATGTAGAAGGGTTCAAGAGTACATTGCAGCATGTATCTGAAAAAAAGCAGGTGGACAATAGTGACATCTTTAGCAGA
This sequence comes from Ambystoma mexicanum, assembly GCF_040938575.1. NCBI lineage: Eukaryota > Metazoa > Chordata > Amphibia > Caudata > Ambystomatidae > Ambystoma > Ambystoma mexicanum. The sequence continues at coordinate 349,621,952 of NC_090935.1, forward strand.
GGTGTTCTGGAGGTGCAAGGAATCTGCTCTTTGAGTTTTTTCTTTAAAAAGGTCTTCGAGGTTCTCAGTGATTGAAGCTTATGAATCCTGACCTTGTATTGTCTGTTTCAGGGATGGTTGAGAACTGGGTTAGCTCTTCCCTCTCTATCACCATAGAAGGGATTCCCAGAGCCAGCACTTTCAAGATGAGATCATCCCAGAAGGCAATGTTGTCCATAGTAGACCCATAAGTATTAATCATAAGAACTTCATCCCTGCCTGATGCCTGCTTTACCCTAACGCATGTCCACATGCTGCTTCAATAGTCTAGCAGTGCAAGATCTAGAGATGATAATGCACCCCCCAACTCTGCAGCTCAATGTTGAGATTGCCCCATACATAGTGTCCTGGCCTCGTTTGCAGATAAGTGGGTTTCATGAGCTAGCATGATGTCAGTCTCCGAAAGTAGACAATTGTTGTCTTTTGCTTAGCCATATAATGTGATCCATTGACATTCATAGTCATAACCTTGAGCTCCTTTGAACATTTCTGACCCTCTCCCACGAGCTCCCCACATACATGTTTGCCCTGTTTTATCATCTACAACACCCACCACAGCATAAGGTTCCATTGTTTGAGCACTGATGTGTAGAGCATAAACAAGAAACATAAATGAACATCAACTGGCACCCTGCAGTTCCCTAACATAGATGAGAGCGGAGATCCAATGTGGAACCTGGATTTCACCTCCAACCCCCTCAGATCTCCACCGTCTTGGTCATTACCCAACAGCCATTGATATATGCAACATATATTTATTAACAGGTAAAATGTATGCAGAGTCCCACACCACTATATTGCCCATATCAAAGCATCCAGGTAAAACTAGGTGATACAAACAGTAGAGCTTCAGAACTATGTCATGGAGAAAGAAATCTGGGAGGGCCAACACTAATACGAGACTAACTGTATAAATGGAACTAATATATAATCTCCCTTAAATAGAATGCATAAATAGCCCCAAGCAGGCACACCAAAAGTCTCCACATATTTGTGAGGATGGCTCAGCATAGAACTGACATAGTGCACGTAGGTAGCACCATCTCTATTTGGTCCTGTGTGTTAAGCAACCTCAGGAGTCATCAGGGTCAGTGAAATACCGCAATTTTTCCCACTCTCATTAACACAGGTGATGCCGTACCTTAAGGCAAAGTCTCAGATCAATGACTGGGCAACGTGTGAGGGGACCTCATTTAAGGAACAGCAAATTTGCACTCAATGATTTTGTCATGGACTTTTAATTATTAGATGGCACAGGATGGGTATTCCTGTTTTTTTTTCTTTCTCAGTGGTAGGCAATGTGCCTGGTTGACCTCAAAGGCAGGTATACATGTATTCTTTATTAAAGTATATGGATGACTCTTTCCACATAGTTCCTACAGTCGTCTTGCTCTCCTTCCTCCTCCAAGTTGTGCACATATATTGTGTGTTTCTATTCTCAAGGTCTAATATGGCACTTTACATGGCAAGCATCTTGCAAGAGGATTGGTCTATGTTCTTCATACAGGTGTTGACTTCAATTTCATTAGTGTTCATTTTAGAGGTGAGTGCAGTGGAATCCATCTGCAGCAGAGATTTCCAATACATTGTATTCAGTATTTGTCCCTATAGCCTTTATTTCTTTGGAACAATAGCTCCAGGTTATCCCACTACCTTTTCTTAGGACCAGACCTGTCTTGGTGACCTCCATAGAAGCTGAACTGCAGCAAGAATATGTCTATATTTCATGCTGTGCAAAACCGTGTTTATGTGACGCATTCATGGTGCGTCACCCTTTCTCAACTCTCATGCTGAACTTCTTTTGCCTCTTGTACTCATGGTGGCCCTGAATCATGCTGTTCCCATCTTCATCTTGTATCCTAGCTTGCAACATTATGGGCCTCATTACGACCCAGGCGGTAAGTTACCGCCTGGGCCGTGACTTTACCACCATGGCGTAAACTACGTTTACGCCATGGTGGTTGGCGGACTTACCGCCCCATTCCGACCTAGGCGGGGCGGTAAGTCCCCAATCCCCATTTACCCTTCCCCATTCCCATTTTTGCCCCATAGGGCATAATGGGAGTGGGGAAGGCGTTAATTACGCCACCGTAAATTACGGTGGCGTAATTAACTCCATGGTCCCTTAGCGCCATGGATTTTAACACCTGCTAAAAGCAGGTGTTAAAAGCACCATGGCGCTAGGGGACCTCGTAATTGGCGGTAAGGGGTCGGCGCAGCTAACGCTGGCGTTAACCCCTTACCGCCAGGGTCGTAATGAGGCCCTATGTGTTACTACTGACTTCTGGAATTGTATTCACTCTCCCCTCTTGCTTCTCCACTCTTTTGACTGCTAACTCTCTGTTCTCTCCTCCTTTCCTTTCTCCTTTTTCCTATCTCCTCCCCTTACTCCGCATCATCTGCCTAGGGAAGAGGGCAGGAGCCCTCTCCCCCTCCCGGAAGCCGCCAGCACCATCGAGGAGGTCCCTAGAGACCTGCCTGATCAGGTCCTGAGGCCTGCCTGACCTCTCCATGCCGGGCGCAGCGCGGCGCCAAAACGAGGCTGAGACCGCCTCCTACATTGTTCGAGCATCCGCCGGCAGGCGGATACGCCGGCCCTCACAAAGGCCACACTAAGGCCTGTTGGGTGCCTGTGTCTCCTCCACTCCGCATCATCTGCCTAGGGAAGAGGGCAGGAGCCCTCTCCCCCTCCCGGAAGCCGCCAGCACCATCGAGGAGGTCCCTAGAGACCTGCCTGATCAGGTCCTGAGGCCTGCCTGACCTCTCCATGCCGGGCGCAGCGCGGCGCCAAAACGAGGCTGAGACCGCCTCCTACATTGTTCGAGCATCCGCCGGCAGGCGGATACGCCGGCCCTCACAAAGGCCTGTTGGGTGCCTGTGTCTCCCCCACTCCGCATCATCTGCCTAGGGAAGAGGGCAGGAGCCCTCTCCCCCTCCCGGAAGCCGCCAGCACCATCGAGGAGGTCCCTAGAGACCTGCCTGATCAGGTCCTGAGGCCTGCCTGACCTCTCCATGCCGGGCGCAGCGCGGCGCCAAAACGAGGCTGAGACCGCCTCCTACATTGTTCGAGCATCCGCCGGCAGGCGGATACGCCGGCCCTCACAAAGGCCACACTAAGGCCTGTTGGGTGCCTGTTTGGAGCCATAGGAGCCAGGGCCAGGAACTCTGCCCCTACCGCTCTAGGTAAGCCAACGCTGCCACCTGACACCTGTTTCTGTGCCTGTTTACGCCTAAATCTGCCGTCTGCAATACCCTATGCCCACTTTATTCTAGGTAACTTTTGGCCTTCACTTTTGCATTACTGCCAGCTACCATTGTCTCCAACATCATGTGTGTCTGTGACACCCCAGGAAACCCTTGGAAATAGTATCCAAATGCATAACCCGTGTGCAGGACTGTTAGGTAATACCCCACAGCTTCACCGCCAATTGTATCATTTGAATCTAGGTGATACCCCATTGCATTATTGCCAATTGTGTCATTTGAATCCAGCCAATTGTGTTATCTGAATCTAGGTGACACCCCACTGCATTATTGCCAATTGTGCCATTTGAATCTAGGTGATACCCCACTACATTATTGCCTATTGCGTCATTTGAATCTAGCCAATTGTGTCATTTGAATCTAGGTGACACCCCACTGCATTATTGCCAACTGCGTCATTTGAATCTAGTCAATTGTGTTATTTGAATCTAGGTGACACCCCAATGCATTATTGCCAATTGCGTCATTTGAATCTAGCCAATTGTGTTATTTGAATCTAGGTGACACCCCACTGCATTATTGCCAATTGTGTTACCTGAATCTAGGTGACACCCCACTGTATTATTTCCAATTGTGTCATTTGAATCTAGGTGATACCCCACTGCATTATTGCCTATTGTGTTATTTGAATCTAGGTGATACCCCACTGCATTATTGCCAATTGTGCCATTTGAATCTACTACCACCCCCACACAACGCCAGCGCAGTACTGTAGAAAATGCTAACTATTTTACTCATCTTCTGTGCAATGGCCACGCCCGTATCCCCAGACACTCCTATCCAGGAGACTGAGTCAGGAGCCCCCCCTCCCCAGCCAGGCTCCAATCTCACCTACAACTCCCACACAACTAGATACTATCCTGACCCTTCCTACCCAAGATATTATTGCAAGTCAGGACCCAAAACCCTTGCCTCCCTTCCCTGTCCTACCACCGAAAGAAACAACAAACTTCGCGCCAGACTCTCTAAACTTTATGAGCCACCCCGAAGATCCCTGTCTGACTCCAAATGCGAAGCTAAAAGGTCCACCAAAGGCACCACTATACCCACAACTAAGTCCAAACCTATCACCCGTACAAACATCTCGGTAAAAACGAATGTACACTCCTACAAAGGAGCTCTCCTCAATACCAGATCATTGGTCGCACATGCCCTCGATATAGCAGACCTAATTATCACAGAGAAATTAGACTTTATTGCCCTAACCGAAACGTGGCTCCACAATGCAGCAGGCCCATCTCTAATGCTGGCCATCCCAGACGGCTACACTATATCTAGGCAGGACCGGGTAGGTAACCGGGGCGGTGGCATCGCCATCATATCCAAAGCAAGTTTAGCTCTCAGACTAGCCCCGACTCAAACTCTGCAGTCGTGTGAATCCCTCACTGCCAAACTCCCCATAAATCACACCCAATCCCTCACTATCCACCTGATTTACAGACCACCAGGTCCACTTGGAACATTTGAGGAAGATTTACATAACCTAATCTCTAACAATGCGAAAACCACCTCACAACTACTGCTACTAGGGGACCTCAACCTAGGGTTCAACGACCCAGGAGACTCACATGCATCTACCATAGCCAATACGATATCCTCACTCGGACTCTCTCAAAAAGTCAACCTACCCACCCACCTGAAGGGTAGAACCCTAGACTGGGTTGCTGATGCCAATTGCTCAGCGGTCATCACCGCCACCACACCACTACCCTGGACCGACCACTCGCTGGTCTCCTTCAACCTACTGACCTCTAGATCAACTACCACAACCGTGTCACTGGCACCACCCTGCCTCACAAGAAACAAGAAAAATATCTCAATAGAAAAAATCATCCCAGCTATCCTTCCAACCTTAAACGCATTACCAGACAATCTAGATCCCACTACACTAGTTCACGAATACAATAAAATCATGCTATCTACCATGGACAAAATTGCCCCACTCAAACTCCGCACCAGCAAGCCAAAAACCCATTTAAACAAATGGTATACACCCGAACTCAAAGCCCTCCGCCTAAAAAAGCGAAAATGTGAAGCTGATTGGAAACTATGCCCCTCCAGTGAAAGGAAAGCCATCCTTGACACGATTTCTCGTCATTACAAAGCTGAAATCTGTTTAGCCAAACGGAACTCCTATAACATCCGCATTGCCAACTCCAATTCAAGTATGAAGGAGCTCTTTTCCATACTGAAGGAACTTGAGTCACCCATTGCTACACCCGACACCTGCACTAAGAACCAGACTTGGTGCACAGACATACAACAAGCACTAGCAAATAAAATAAACACCCTACAAAACAAAATTCAACTAAAAAAAGACTCACTAACCCTCCCATAACTCCGCCCACTGCCACACCAAGTACACACATCAACTCATTCACCTTTTCTAAAACCACCACCCTGGAGGTTGAGAAAATCATCCTTTCCCTTAAACCATCAAACTGTAAAGGCGATATCTGCCCCGCGCACATAATAAAGGACGCAGCCAGAGACCTGTCGCCCTTTATCTCTAAACTCATAAACGCCTCTTTCTCCTCAGGCAGCATCCCCGCCAACTTAAAACAATCTTGGGTGCTCCCCCTCCTCAAAAAACAGCCGCTCGATCCCCTCATCCCCACTAACTACCGACCCATCACCACGGTACCCTTCCTACTGAAAATCTTGGACAAAGTTGCCTACGTCCAGATTCAAAAATACTTAGAACTACACAAGCTACTAGGCTCCAGACAATCAGGTTTCCGCCCACTTCACGGCACGGAAACAGCCCTTATCGATCTGAAAACCCAAATTGATGATCTTAGGGACAAGGGTAAGACAGCACTCCTCCTCTTACTCGACCTCTCCGCGGCCTTCGACCTCGTCGACCACAAGGTCCTCTGCAAACACATTGACTCAGCCGCTCACTTCTCCCCAGAAGCTATCAAATGGATTGAGTCCTTTCTGAGCGAGAGAACCATGAGAGTCTTCTCCCCTTCAGCAGCAGCAGACCCCTCTCCTACTACTTGTGGAGTCCCGCAGGGCTCATGCGTCTCCCCCACACTATATAACATCTTCACCAAACCCCTGTTCGACGATCTGGACCATCTGGGTGTCACCTACACTAACTATGCTGATGACACTCAGATTCTCCTCCCACTTTCAGGGGATCACAGTAAGGACAGAGAGTTGGTGAATAGGGTATATCTCATCATTCAGGCATGGATGGCATCGCATGGTCTATGCCTGAATGATGACAAGACAGAGCTCATCATCCTAGGTTCCCCCGCCAATATCAACAAATTAGGCCTTGAATATGCTGAATTCAACATAGATGGCAATCTCATTAGAGTATCCAGGGAAGTAAAAACCCTCGGCTTTTATATAGATGCCACTATGTCATTCAATAAACAGGTCAACTCACTAGCATCTACCACTGCGTACACCTGCAAATTAATAAGGGCAGGCAGACCATTCCTTTCCAATGACAGTTGCTTGATCCTGGCAAGAGCACTCATACTATCTAGGCTCGATTATTGTAATGCCCTCTATAGTGGCGCTAACAAAGCCATTATCCACAGGCTTCAAATCCTGCAAAATAATGCCTTGAGAGCTGCCCTCAGCATTAATAAGAGAGATCATATCTCTACCACCAGACGCCAACAGAAATGGCTCTCCACAGACAACAAAATCAAATTAAAGTTGGCCTCCCTAACCCATAAAGCCCTCAACAATGCCGCCCCCAGCTACCTGATGGACAAGGTAAAGAGAAAGTCCTCCATCAGACAAACAAGAACTATCAATTCCAACCGCCTGATAATTCCCAGATTCAAACTCTCCACCATTGGTGGGAACAGCTTCCCGGTGAAAGCTGCCATGCTCTGGAATTCGTTGCCACATAACCTAAGAGCTGACCAACCATACTTACACTTTAGAAAACACCTCATCAGTCACCTTAACTCCAACAACCCTTGTTTGTAGCTGCACTTTCTATACCTAGGTATAGATAGTGATACCCTGCTCGTGACCTCGCCCTCGCCTCTAACAGCCCTTACAGCACACATCTGTACACCTTCCTCCTGTATAGATATTGATCTATTTGTATGAAGATTTGCATACACTTCCATACCTCCTATTCCTGTAATCCTGTAAACCGGAATACTTTTCTCAGGAGTACCCGCCTCTAACAGCCCTGTACATATTTGTATATTTGTTTATTTACCCCTGCATAGATATTGACTTTGTATGTTTGAAGATTTGTACATTTCTTATCCTGTAATTTTGGTTATCTCTATCATTACCTCAATGTGTATATTGCCGCAACATTGTAAGCTTCGAATGATCTTCTGCCTGCGCCCTGGTGCCCCTGGGTAAGGTGCGCCATATAAATAAATAAACAAACAAACAAACAAACAAACAAACAAACAAACTTTCTTCTATGCACTTACTCTATCAGAATTGTCCCTGGACCTAGTATGATAGCAAACTCGTCTGTCTCCTCCTCCCTCCCCTTACTGGTTTTTTCATCCCCAACCCCCCTCCAGCACTATCTGAAATGTCGTCAGGCCTAATATGATAGTCGCTTGTTTTGTTCCTCCCCTACCTTTCTGCACCCCTCTCCCTCACCTCTTGTTTTTTTTTCAGCTCTACCAGAAATGTCGTCAGGCCTAGTACGGTAGTCGTCTGTCTGTTTCCATTTCTTTCCCACTCTCCCCCTCCCTTCCTTATCTATGCTCTTGCACTATCTGAAATGTCGTCAGGCCGAGTACGATAATTAAATTCACATCCTTACTGTTCATGGCCTGTAAGAATGTCATTGTTTTTTCCCTTGTTCCCTCCTTTGCCTTGAAGCGCTTTGAAACACATTGTGTATAGGCGTTATATAAATAAACTATCATATCATATCATATCATGTCACTGAATAAAGGGGGTATTTTGACTTCTACTCCAATATGATCACCTGTTTTGTTGCCAGGTTAAATACACTCTACTTCCCTTAGGAAAAGGTGATGGGGAGTCATACAGCCTATGTTACACACCAGGAGCCTCAGACGACAGTTGCTGCCAGCCACACAGAAAAGCTGTTGACCTGCTACTCTCATATCAGCATTGCTGAGATGCACCCACATGGGCTGCCTTCAGAGAAAACAACAATGGAATGCAGGGTGTACTTATACTATGTGAACCGTATACCTCTAACTTGGAGTATCATTTGGAAGGTCTCGGACTGTTTTTTTTTTTACACTTAAAAAAATGACATCGCCACATCCCCAGATAAACGCACATTTATTGACTGCTGGGAAATGCGTTATTACGTCATCAATGGAGTTGTTAAGCCACAAGTCAGCAGTATGCAAACCCCATTAAATGTTTCCCTGCCAAGATATATCTGATGTCACTCCTTGGTCTTATTGGCTATTGCCAATAACTTCTTCTCCATTTCGCGCCATGAGCTGAAGTTCTTTCTGAGAAGAATCTGACCATCCTGAAATAGAGTGAGCAAGCCACATAAACTTTGAAAGTCTGAAGATTACATAGTGCCATGCACTAGTACTAATTACACCCAATATCCATCTTCATTTTAGAGACAGATGCTTCCAGAGTTGGTTTAGGGATTGTCTTATCTCAGGCCAGAGATAGAGAGGAACAACCTGCGTGTTACATCCACAGGAAACTCTTTCCTTGTGAAACCCATTACCCTACAATTGGGCAGGAATGCTTAGCAATCTAATGGGCAGTGGAGGCTCTCAGCTACTACCTGACTGGCAGATAATGGGCCTCCTTACGAGGCTTGTGCTGACGAAATGAAGGCGGCTGGTACGGGACCGGCCCCCTTCATTCCGTCAGGGCTGATTATGAGCTTCCCATCGCGGGACCTGGATCGGACGCCTGGTAAAACCAGGCGTCCTTTCCGGGTCCCGTGAGGGGAAGAGGGAGGTAACAACGGGACACTTATAATGTGCCCGTTGTTACCCCCATCCCCATTCCCATTGAGCCCTATGGGGGCTCAATGGGAATGGGGAATGGTTCCTGCAACTCGTAATGAGGCCAAATGTATTTTAATGACTGATCCCACTGGTTTGACTAGCGCATAATAAAGATACTAAAGCTTGGATACTACCATGGTTCCGGACAAGACAACCCATCAATTTTCATCTTCAAAAGTAGCTGCACAACTGTGAATGAACTTTCTCATTGCTTCCCAACTCACTTTGGACAACAAGAAGAGATGTGGTTGCTAAGGGCGAAGGTATATTATCTAGCACTCAGTGAGCCTGTAAAACAACAATGACGAATGGAGTCCTTTTTAACCCATGTCCCTACATGATCAGACCTGCAGCAATACAGGAGGTTTGAAGAGAGCAAACAGCCAGAAAGGAGAGTTTCATCAGTAGGCAAGAGTAGAGCCTAGAAGAAGCCTGAAGCTGCTGAACCAGGTGAGGATGAAGTTGGCACTGGGAGATGGCGTTCACAAGGCTGAGGAGTGAGAGGCATGCTCACCCATGGCCAATACTGAGGAGGTCAGCTGTAGTGATTATGGGGCGAAATGACCTCCACTGGGAGAATACTGAGACAATGAGCAAAGTGAAAGTAACCTGGGGAGGGCAGGCTAGAGGTTTCTCCTAATAGAGGTTCCCAATAGCTGAACCAAGGAAAGACAGGAACGATTGAGAGAGGATGGGGAGGGTACAGTGGCAGAACCGAGAACAGACTTGGGGCTGGCCCAAGATAGAAATCAGGACAGGAGAAAACAGTAGAAACAAGCAGTCTGCATAACAGACTTCACATTCTGGAGACAAAATGTCACCTGTGGCCGAAGCAGACATTACATTCAGGTTCTGTGGAGTGTAGACCCCAGAGATTCTAATCAAGGAGGGATTGCAAGGACCAGCCAAAACAATGAAACACTATTGAATGTAGGAACCGAGGTCTATGGTGCCAGATTCTCTGAAAGAGAAGTTATTTATATGCAATTACAGAACACAAAGTACTACTCAATTGTTGTTATTGAAGTCCATGTTCCGAATGCCTTTGGAGACTAGGTGCTAAAGAAGCATTGCATTCTGGGAATTGTAGTCAAACTTACTAATGCCACAGAAGGGGAGGTTGTAAAGAGATATTTCATTGTGGAATATGGAAACCAGATGTGCAATACCTCTGAAGGAGAGGGTGCAAACATGTTTGGTGTGGATTGCAGTAATTGTAATTTACTTCCCAGTTCTTCTAAAGTAGAGGTTGTGAATCCTGAAACAAGTGAAAGACTACTACATTGAGCGTTTTCAAGTCCAGGTTCCCCAAATCTGTAAATGGGAGGTTGCATATATTAAATCAATAAAAGTGAATACTTGTTACATTGTCGGAATTGACATCCTTGTTCCCAATAACTCTGAAGAATATGTAGGGAACAACCATTGCGGGACTAGTAGTTCTACTTTCCAATTCATCTGTAGAAGAGGCTGTGAAGAATAGTTGCTTTGAGAATTAAAATCCACATTCCCAATACCTCGGAAGGAGAGATTCCAATTCCTGAAATGAGAAAAATAAAACACTATTGCATTTCACATCTGAAGCCCATAACCCAATACCTCCGAAAGAGTGAGTGCCTCAGGAAGAGTGATTGTATAAGAGACTACACATTACATTCAACTCTCTCTTTCTAAACACCTCCCTTCTAGAGCCCTTTGCTCAGCCACCTCCATTTCTCTGAGGGACAGACAATTCTCTAGGCAGAGAGTGGGTGGTAGATATCGCCCCTCTGCAGGTGCAGCCCTCTGGAAAGGCCTCCTTGCACCTTTCAAACCTGATCCGGACCAGCTGAGGTTCTGGGAAGCAGCTCAAGACCTTTCTTTTCACTGCTGCTTTCTCTCTCTCTCTCTCTCTTGCTGACCTACGTATCTGCTGCACTGATTGGCTGCCTGGCATCCCTCCGAATCCCATAGGCCACCAGGATCTGCCATGACCAGTTGCCCCTGCATTGCCTCAGGGCCTACCACGCACATAGGGGCTATATCTGTAACCCCACAGTCTCCTGCCTCCTTGCACTTACCCAGAGCTGCACTGCCCTAGCTGCACTTACTCAGAGCAATGCTGCCCTGATTGCACTTCCCCCGCTTGCCTCCCCCTGGCACTTCTGCTCTCCCTTCCCCTGCACTTGCATGATCTGAATGACATAAAGCCTAGTAAATTTGTTTGTTTTGTCCTCCCTCTGTCTTCCCTATCTTGTCTTGTCGCACCCAGAAACACTTGTGTACATCAGCATTATAAATGATTCATCATATACATATCATTTAGTAAACTGAACAACTGTTGTATGCATATGAGGAAGAGGTTGTATATCTCAAATGTAGAAAAGTGAGGATGAATTGTATTGTAAGACTTTATTAATCAAGTCATCAAACAGAGGAATGAATAGATGATGAAGCAAACCTTGGTCCCTGTGAGCCAAATGGAGCTGCGAAATAAACATTAATAAAAAGAGACTGTAGGCACTATGGCAGAGTCTATGCCACCATGACAAACTAGACCACCTTACAAACAGAATCTATATCAAGTCCTTAAGTTATGTATCTTGTCTGACATAATCACTTTTCAATTGACCACAAAGCATTCATTAAAGTAGGGATCATCATTCCACTGACAATGTGGAGAGGCTGAGAAAAGCTTAACATTAAATACATTTTCTGTCTAAACATGACATGACTCCAGTGTCAGGCTTGGCTGAGTCGGGAGATGTTGTTGAACCTGGAAGGGCCGTGTTAACTGCTTAAAAATATAGATGAAACGGAAGGGAGGCTGTAGAATGAACTTGGATCATGCACAGGAAATGTGTTGTCTATTTTGGAGAGACACTTCATAAATGTAAGAATTCAGCCAAACGTTTAATGTGTCTGATGCTGCTGCTCAGTTCTTGCGTCCATTCCTTTTTGGGAATTTTTAAACATCATCAGACTGGATCTTATGAAAATATTCCTTTGATGAAATACAAAAGAAATGTGCAAAATGGAATGGAATATTATTATCTCTTTCAAGTATAATAATGCGGCTCAAATGTTTTTCCTTTCTTAGGGGTAAACATTGGTGTTGTATAAGTTATAGAAATGTTTTTTTGTGAAACCTGGAGCTGCCAATAGACGTTGCGTTGGTCCATGACCTCGCACCATAGAGAATGCCTGTTCTCTCTGCAGTATCCTGCACTGTTGTTCTCTTTCCCCGTCTCATGCTCTCTCAAACATGATACTTCTGTCTTTCCTATTTATAACACCGCTTGGATTGGGTGCACTTAGAAGCAGACTTTTAAAAGCCATAAGAAACACTGATATTCCCAGCTATCCAAGGTTTTACCTTAAAGGTGAGGGTGTTGTCAGCGCACCATTGTTGGGGGGACGCGTCACTTTCTGCGCATCCATTCCCTGTCAGGTGAGACTGCAGGGGTGAGTGATATCTTTGTCTGCGTCCCCAATAATAAGTTCTGGATACTGCCTCCTCAGTGGCGGGGCTCCTGAGCCGTGGGAGAGGAGGGAGGCAGATTGCTGGCATCAGTGGTGCATGAATAATGCTAGGGAAGGCATGGGGGGAGAAGCATGCGAGGCGCTTTGCCACCAGTGGACTTTCGGGTGGTCTGCTTCAACTGTGACAACTCTGTGAGACTTGCTTCTTACACTCAACTCATGACGTATAATTGTGTGCGCTGCAGACGAGAGCGCAGGCTGATGAAAACCGAGCACCACTTGGGTCCCTTTGGCTAGGAAAATAACAGGGAAGATTCAAAACGACACAAGACACAGGTGCGCCAGGCAATAGTGTGTTGTTGTGAACAGGGCAGGGGTCGCATCTGCAATGGCGACCACATAATCATGTCCCTGGGGTAAAGGCTCTTAAAAAAACAAATGAAGCAGTTCTAGAGTTCTTTTTAAAGGCATGAAACAGAACTTCTCTGGAAATCAGCCCCAGTCCATCCTGTCCCCCAAATAATAGGCTGCACATAATCCGGCCTCTGTTCTAGTGTATTTTGTATGCCATTCTTTTTTTAATCTATGTCCGAATACATTTTGCAAATGGCAGAATCTTCAGATTCCAGATCAAAGGGCAGCACGTCGCAGGTTCGTCCTTTCCCAAACTCCCTCTGCTGCACGGCATCCTCTGGCCTCCCTAACCGCTCCTGCCCCTACTTACGTGCTGCGAGCTCCTGCTGCCTCCTTCCTGCTGTCTGGATACCTCTACCCTGGAATCCACATGCACAGCATGTCGTGATTGTGTGTGTGCAACCTTTTGTGCCTCGGGCATCAGGGGCTGCTGTATCTAGTCTGTGAATGTATTTTTTAGGTAAGGGCTTCAATGCCTGCCTAGTAGGCTGCCAGCCTGGTAAATGTAGGTGAGGTGGTTTCAGTGCTATAGTCGTAGGCTGGGGGCTGGAGGATGGGCGGTGTAAGGATATATTTGGGGATTTTATTGGCAGCATGCAGTATGCAGTATAGAAATGCAGCCATTTCGAGATCGATGCCAGGCAGTTCTTCAGCAAGCATTATTTTTTTAAAAGCATTTAGCAAGATGTTTTAAAAACATGCCATTCATTTTAAAGTGCAGAAGTGCATGGGTACAATTTGGATGTTTTCATGTGCATAAAACTGCATTCAAAATATATAATTAATTAACCCTACACTAATTGTATTACTAACATATTAACTGCCCCACTCCCTCTAATATTGTAATGCAGTTCATGAGCACAGTGAAAGGCATTCCATTTTTACATGAAGTGCAGAAACATGTGCGGCAGGAAGGCGAATGGAAACATTTGCCTGAAGCTTTCATTGTTCTGGAGCAGAGAGAGATTTTTACAAAATGTTCTTGCACGATGATTGGTAGGGAGGGAGAGGTGGTACAGCTGATGTCATGGGGGATGACTTGCAGTTGATAGACAGGGAGAGTTTTTTAATGGGCAAAGTGAGATGAGGAGGTCAGAGCTGTTCGGGACTTGAGTGCGAACAGTGACTTCCAGGGATGGGAGATCCATGGCTGCAGTATTGAAGATAAAAAAAGTGGGAGCGCTGCCTGGCTTTGAAGCATTCTGAGGCAGTGCAAGGCTGTGTTCCCGGGAGTTGCACGAGGGAGGTGTGCATAGATAAAGCTCCGGTGACAAGTGCTTCAGAATTCACCCATTTTGGTGAGTCAGTTCAAAGATGAGGAGCGTGAGCATATATGAGATGCATTACATTTATTGAAAGACAGTGTTCTGAGGTAACTTTAAAAAGAAAAATATCATGTTTCTCTAAGCATGTTTGCACTGGCTAAAAAATGATGCACACTGAGTTCATTTTGTGATGTATTTTATTTTGATATCTTTTTGATGCATTTATTCTAAAAAGAATTGAATACAAGGTTTTTATTTCTTCCATGTTGCCATATGCTTTTTCTCTCACTGTGTTTTGTTTTAGGAGACAAGGTTATGCTTGCTGTTGGTAACCTGTATTGTGTATAACAAATATATCATAACAAAAGCAAAGCTGGAACAGTTTTATTGGTTTTATTTTATGTCTCCCATGTTTACTGTGTTAGGGGAAAGAGTCAATGGGTAATTATAGTGTTTTACCAATGTGGTAAAGAATTTTGCTTCCTCATTTACCCTATGGGACACATTTAGAATAAGAGTAAACATATACAAATAAGCAAGACAGAAGGGTGTGTGGGTGAGAATGAGTCCTTCTTTGCATGCAGAAAAGAAGGCAGTGTCAGATAGGACACATAGGTTACTGGATATAAATAAGCCAGTAATACAAGTGACATACAATAGGTTGCATTCTGAATAAACTCACTGTGTTCCCTGAAAGTGTGATAGGTCAGGGGAGTTCTCTATAGGCGATTAAGAGATGTTCCAATAAAGAGGAAAAGTTTGTTTTATGATGGGGCGGTAGTATAAAAAAGATATGCTCACTACTATACCACAAAGATAAGGTAATTCTGAAAATACCAAAAAAGTAAGATACCACTAAAAAATTACCGCCAACATAAGCTAACACTATATTATTACCAAAATAGGCTAATACTGAACTATATCTAATGGTGAGGCCAGTTTACCGCCAAAATATCACGGAAAGAAAAAAACGCCAAATTCTGAATTTGCCCCAAAAAGACAAACATTCTTACATAAATGGTGCCTTGGCCCTGTGGGAACAGACTGTAGAGCAACTACTGGGCATGGCAAGTGTGTTCCACACCGCCATACAGCATTAAAGAGAAATCATTTTGTGAGAGCAGTGTGACACTGAAAGTGAATCTTAGAATGTCTCAAATTGATGCCACATTCCCAGAGTAGATGAAATATTTAGAGACAAAATGATATGCACATGGAACATATTCATCAAATGATGCCACATAATGGCATGACCGTATCTATGGGGAAGTTCAGAAAGAACCACTGGACAGCATTTTTGAAGAGGGTAGCATAATTCAGGTCTGTCTTCTGAGATTATTCAATGCTGCTGACAAACATTCAGAGAAAGACTGTTTATTACAGCTGTATGCCAAAACGTGTTTCATTTTAAATAGGTCTCTGCGAAAGCAAGAAAATGATGCTAAGCTAATTAGCAGACTAAAAGTAGAATTAGATGGAACTAGTTAACAGGAGAAAAAGTTAAGAGCAGAACTGGAGGTATGTCAAAAAGACATGCAATCAAAGTGTAAAGAATTCGACACTCAATTGTCTCAAAGGAGAAAACAGTTTGAGGACACTGAACAAGAATTAAAACACCTGAAAAGGTTGGTAGGTCACATTAGACAAGATAAAGAGGAGTCTAATTTAGAACTACAAGTTTTACTAAGAGACAATCTAGAGAAAGAAGGTGAGCTCCAGTTTGTTGAACAAGAGTTAGCTAAAATGTTTCAAGAAAGGGACAAGCGGGACAAAGAGATTAATAAATGTCAAATGCAGATGAGCGATATGCAAAATGTGACTAATAAAATGGTTAATGAAAACACTCACCTGCGTAAGGAGGCAGACAGACGCCTTAAAAAGTGCAAAGATTTGGAACAGCAGATATGCGATTTCAGCTCTCAGGACAAGCGACAGGGCACCACATTCAATGGGATTGTGGTGAACTCCATTTCTACACGGGGAAATAGCATCCCGGTGGCTGTGCCATTGTCTGGACTCGGTTGTAGCACCTTTGGGGGATTTGGCTCACCCATTGGGGGTTACCACCAATCCCATACACCTGTGACAAGGGTTGAACCACAAAGTAATGCAATTCCAAATATAGCGCCAAGTAGCCCTATCAAGATGATGAAGTCAATCAAGGCCCTGATCAAACCATTCAAAAAAGGAGGGTAGTGCTGCATAGAGGACCACTTAGATGTGGTGCTTGATATATTTAAAGCCAAAAACACACCCAAGGAACAATACCAACAATACTTTCACTTAACTCTGGATGCTCCCACAGCGAGCATCATCATAGGATTGAATGAACAGGAGAGCATGTCATGGGCAGAATTTGAAAAAGAGGTTAGGTGTCATTTTTCACCATTTCAGTCATTACATGAGGCGAAGAAAGCTGCATATACGATCACAGATGGACCAAATACATTACCTCACCAATTTCTTCAAGACTTAAAAAGAGCCTTTTCTCGTTTTGATGTATCTTTTAATCCCAAATCCAATGAGTTTAAAACTGCCTATTTTTATGGTTTGCCGAAAGACATTATATCACAGTTAGTCCGCGAGTTTGATCGCGAGAAGTCCCTTGAATGGATTGTCCACCAATGTACCAAACTGTATGAAGTACTCTACTGTCAGGGTAGAGAGGGTGATAAAATTAAAGAAACAAGATCAAAATCTAAAGAGTCCTCGGCAACAGTAATGGAGATCAGGTCGGCTAAAATGTCACTTGAGTCCGCTCAAAGTCCAGGAAAAAATAATATGACACCCGAACAGAGGGGTACTGCACAGAGGTTGCCGCCCTCGGCACCGATGTTTCAGTCACATGATCCTAGTAATAGACATAATTTCATTAGTCCTAGATACCTAGGAGACAGGTAGGATATCGGCCCGATATTTCAGGCATGAACAACACTCAGAGACAAAATCAAGATCAAAGAAGTAATAGTCCCTACCAGACATTGGGGACACAGAGCAGATTGGACTCCAACACCATGATATATGACAACCAGGACAGACCACGGTCTGTGGATCGATTTATTGAAAATGGGAATTAGAATAGGGGACAGTACTCCCAAAATGAGAAAATAGAAGGGGTACCTGTTTTAAAGTCCCTAGTTCTACAGGTCAATCAATCAGAAAATACAAAAGAACTTGAACTACTAGACAAAGGTAAGGATGACGGAATGCACAGGTAATTTTTAACTTGGTTTCAATTCCCAAAATTTTATTATTAACACTAAAGCGCAAAAATGGACAGCAAATGAAGGATTCTGATGCATTTGTGTGCTTGAATGAGTCCATGAAACAGCAAGGACTGGTCTGTGAATATACCCCATTGGTAGATATTGGGGAGGGGTCCATCAAAATGGATAATAAAGGGTGTCAAGATGTTCATTTAGAAGAGAATTTTGTGCTAGGCATGCCAATACAAAAATCACATTATACTTCAGATTTCAATAATATGGTAATTGGAAATATCCCTGAGCGATATGTAAATGCGCAGGGTGTGTTGCCAGAGTACCTGGATTCTCAACCCAAAGGTATGTTCAAAATTCAGTTTGTGTACCCTTATGATTCTAATGAGACAGTGTGCTGTCACCAAGAGAATTGCATATTATTTGATTTAAATGTAAATGAAACAGGAAATCAGCACATTGAGATGGAGGCTGATATGCCAAAATATTTAAAAGTGCCAACTCTGCAGAGAGATAAAGCCACACAGTTGGAAGAAAGCACAGAAGTTCCTCCATTGGAGTATTTCCCAAAATTTTCAAAAATGGTAGAGGAGCAGATTCTGTTAGCAGATGGCTGTGATAGCGTAGAGAATAAGAATGAATTGAGAACATTATTTATGGACTTTAAGGAGGTTTTTCCCAAAGACGCATATGATTGCGTCCTAACTGATTTACATTTTGCCACATTACCAGAGGGGTGTGGTAGAAATCAAGTATTTGTGCGCCAATATTGTTTGCCATTGGTATGCTTGGAGTCATTGGCAGAGATAATTAAAAATGTGGAGTCTAGGGGAATTATCAGACCAATTCATAGTACCTCCAACAGTCCCATTTTGGGTGTATTAAAGCCAAATGGTCAATGGCGTCTGTGTGCAGACCTGAGGGATTTAAATAAAAGAGTGTCGGTGTCTAGATGGCCGCTGCCATTCGTTGATCAAGGCCTTGCTCAGGTGCATGGGTCAAAGGTATTTACCACATCAGATCTTACATCTGGGTATTGGTGTGTGCCATTGGCAGGAGACATTCAGAATTTATTTGCATTTTCATTTGATAAAACGCAATACGCTTGGTCCAGAACACCATTTGGGTATGTCAATAGTGGGAGCGAATTTGACATATTTTTGAGAAAAGCTATGCCAGATGCAGCAGAAAGAGGGACCATAGTTTATGTAGATGATGTCCTGATAAAAAAATGAAAGCCTAAGCGTCATTTTGATGAAATTAGACATGTACTTGACCAATTGCAGGAGGCGGGTGCCAAAGTATCTTTACAGAAAGCCCAATGGTGCAAGAACAAGTTGAATTTCTTAGGCCATGAAGTATCTGAAAATGGGTTAAATCCATAAAAGAAAAAAGTCGAGGTCATACAGAAATGGAAAGATCCTAGAACCGTGAAAGTTTTAAAACGTCTGTTAGGATTGACAGGATATAACAGGAAATGTATTGAAAATTATGCTGAAATCACTCAACCATTAACTAAACTATTGAAGCTGAATACACCCTGGAAATGGGAAAAGGAGCAATCTGAGGCTGTTGCTAAATTGAAGGAATGTCTCATAAAGGCACCATGCTTGGCTATCCCATAAAGAATAAAGATTTTTTTGTAGAAATAGGATTCACTGAGCAGTGCATGTCAGCAGTTTTATCTTGGAAACATGATTTGAACCATAAAACTATTGCTTATGCATGTAAGGCATTTTCTCAGGTTGGAACTAAATTCAGTGAATATAAAAAGGCTCTTCTGACCACTGTATGGGCATTGCAACATTTTTGTCCCATTGTTCAAGGGGAAAGGCAATCATTGAGACAAATCATCAACCATTACAGTTTTTACAGAGTAGAAGGATTAGATCGGGCAATCTAGCACAGTCCAGAATTACTTCATGGACATTGGCATTGCAGGGTTTTCCTGTAGAAGTGAGATATGGCCAGAATAAAAAGAGCCCAATTGCTCAAGGGTTGGAAGATCTACATGACTGTGCAGCTGAGTGCGTATCAGATGAGGTAGAGGTGGAGTCCAGTTTGCAGGAGCTTGAACAATCACCACATAAAGCTTTTGTGGAAAATACATGCAAGGAATTGCCAATTGTGTATGTTGATGGGTGTGCTTTTCACATTGAAAATGACAGCAATAAACAGTTGGTGTCAGGGATAGGAAACGTCTGGTTGAGATGTGTGGACATTCCTAGTAGAGGAATGAGAATTGGGGCTAGGAGTAGCCAGATAGCAGAGTTACCAGCCATTTATAGAGCAATTACTACTGCAGACGATAACAAATTCAATGAAATTATCCTGGTGACTGATTCTGATTATGCATGAAATAGCTTTGTAGAATATTTGCCTGGCTGGAAAGCAAGAGGCATGCTCACATATAACAAAAAGCCTCTTAAACATGGGGAAATGATTCAAGCTATAGACAGATTAGTGTCAGAGAATGATTTAACAATATACTGGCGAGAAATTTGTGGACATTTGAAAACACCAGGAGAGGATAAGGAGGGAAATGATGGAGCAGATCAATTGGCCAAGATCGTGGCAGTTATGGGAGAATTGTTCCCCATTGAACACCTAATTGGTGAAATACAAGTAGATGCAGTTACACGCTCTAAATCTCCAAAAGAAGTTGAACAACTTGTAGTGCAATGGAGTTATGATACGCCAGATCAGGATCTGATTAAGGCACAAAAAGAAGATCCAGTATTGGGGGGTCTATTATAATCATTTGATGGACCCGAACAAAATCCATTAACTGAAAATGGATGTACAGGAAAAGAAGAGTTGAGAGTGTTGTTGAAGAGCAATAAACAAATTAAACTACAGGATGGTCTGATGATCAGGGAATACATAACAGGGCAGATACAGTGGGTGGTACCTCTTTCATTCATAGGGCTAATGTTACACCATGCACATGATGTGATAACTGCAGGACACAGAGGTTCACACAAATCTTTAGAGATACTGAAAGATTATGCTTACTGGCCACACATGTCTCAAGATGTGGAATTATATATTAGGGGGTGTCTGGTATGTGCACAATTTAAACCTGCTTCACCAATGCACAGATCTCCATTATTAAAAAGAGGTTTAATCCTTCCATGGTTGGATTTACAAATCGACTATGTAGGGCCTGTAAAGAGATCGAGTAAGGGAATCTGGTATCTTTTGACGGTGGTATGTTTAAAGTTGAAATGGGTAGAATGTATTCCTGCACCATATTGTAGTGCACAAACAGCAGCTACATTGCTGGTAAATCAAATATTTTCAAGATTTGGGTTACCACAAAGAATAGAGTCAGATAGAGGAAGTCATTTCACGAGTGCCTTAATGAGCAAGGTGTGGCAGGTATTGTGGGTAAAAAGGAAATTGCACATAGCGTATTGGCCCGCATCTTCGGCGAACGTGGAGAGGAGCAATAGATCTGTTGTGTAAATACTAAAGAAGTTTGTAGCAGAGGCAGGTTCTAGTTGGGATTTGCGATTATCTTTAGTGTTGATGACCATTAGGTCGACTCCTGCTAAAGAAACAAGTATCAGTCCTCATGAGGTGTTGACAGGAAGGGAAATGGTACTGCCACAACATTTATTGTACAGGACGCACATCATGAGCAGACACTTGTGAGTGCATCTGCTGTTCACGAGTGTGTGGAAGAATTGAGAAAGCATTTACAACATGCATTTGCGCAGCGAAATTTGGAAAGAGCTGCTGATAGTGCAAAGTCCAACTGTGATAAAAAGACATCTGTTAAAGAGTATAAAATAGGTGATCGGGTATATAAGTTTAATTTCGGAAGAGGTAAACATAAAAACTCAAAATGTCTTGCGGCATGGCAAGACCCATTCAGAAAAATAGATAAGATGTCCCCAGTGGTGTACAAAACTTGAAGAAAGAGGGTGAAATAGCGACAGTTATTTGTCCATGTCAACCAAATTAAGCCATGTCCTCCAAAGCATGAAATAAAGAGGCTTGAGCAGGTGGAGACAGGTTAGGTGTACTAACTGCATGGGAAAGAAAGCTAGCAGTAAGATAACTGATGAAAATACAGTACGTTTGTATGTTAATGGATGTGTGAAGAACTGTTGACTATATATGATGCATGCATAATGAAAATGACAAGGTGGTGTTTTATTCCATGAGAAAATAAAAATATAGTAGTATAGAAGTAAATGAAAAAGCAATGTTTAAAAAAAACACATACAAAAATGGGACACTATGCGTTCATGAAAGGTGCTGAGTCACCTCAATCTATTCTAGCACAATGTGATAAAGTTATTCTACATGCAGATTTTTGGAAATGTGTAATAAGGTGGGATATTTATGTTGCTTGTTTCTCTATAACATGTGCTTATTTGCAGATATACAAAAGTGGCAACTCTAAAGGATCATAATGTTTTGGGCCACATTTTTGTTTTTGGCCAGGCAGTAGAAGGGGTAAAATGTGTGTTATGTGCTTAACATGTTCTTTTTCTATTTGATTTAGATGCGACTAACTATTGTCCTGGCAGGGGTCGGAGGTCGCAGGACCGGAGGACGCGAGAGATGATGGATCCTTGGAGTCCACGGGAGGAAGCCCCAGGAAAGCCTCCGGACCGAAGTATGGAGGTGAAGACCAACAGACTGGGATGCCAAAAGAGATGATTTCTGTGGAGAAACGCCCATGAGCGCTGAATCCGAGGTATTACACTGAAGAGGATGCGAGTATGAAAGTTTGGTGATCAGGTCATCTCAGAGGTGCAGTCATGAAGATGGTAAATGCCATCAATGGAACAGTAGTCAGTTGAACTTAATTTTGTAGCGTTGCTGGTGGAGCATAGTAGTGTCCTATGCTTTACCGATGGTGACTGAAAATGGGAACAATGGAGACCCACAATTTTGTTATTTTATTTAATTGTTTTAGTTAGTTATGTAAGTCATTTATTTTATTTATTTGTTTTATTTTATTCTTTTGTAGCCGCCGAAATATATATGGACACTTCGGTTGGAAGTATGCACATACAAAGTTTCAGTATACATGCACATGCACATGTGTGTGAGGACTGATAGGCCTTATTTGGGATCTGCTTCACTTTTGCTTTATGATTAAGCAATGGTTTGGTTGTTGTATGTTTGAATCTTCATTTTATTAAGATGCTATTATTTCAACCGTGATTCATCTAACAACAATGGGAAAAGAGAGATGCCTCGGGATACAGAAATTTTGAAATAATACGGGTTTCCTCCCATTATGGATTTATTAGCCAGAATTGTCTGAAAAAGGAGGGTATATGTAAGGATATATTTGGGTATTTTATTGGCAGTATGCAGTATGGAAATGCAGCCATTTCGAGAAAGGTGCCAGGCACAGTTTTTCAGCAAGCATTATTTTTTTTAAAAGCATTTAGCAAAACATTTTAGAAACATGCCAGCATTTTAAAGTGCAGAAGTGCATAGGTACAATTTGGATGTTTATATGTGTGCAAAACTGCATTAGAAATGTATAATTAATTAACCCTACACTAATTGTATTACTAACATATTAACTGCCCCACTCCCTCTAATATTGTAATGTAGTTCGTGAGCACAGTGAAATGCATTCAATTTTTTCATGAAAAGCAGAAACATGTGCGAATGGAAACATTTGCCTCAAGCTTTCATTGTTCTGGAGCAGAGAGAGATTTTTACAAAACATTCTTGCACGATGATTGGTAGGAAGGGAGAGGTGGTACAGCTGATGTCATGGGGGGATGACTTTCAGTTGATAGACAGAGAGAGTTTTTTTAATTGGCAAAGTGAGATGAAGAGGTCAGAGCTGTTCGGGACTTGAGTGCGAATGGTGACTTCCAGGGATGGGAGATCCGTGGCTGCAGTATTGAAGATAAAAAAAAAAGTGGGAGAGGTGCCTGGCTTTGAAGCATTCCGAGGCAGTGCAAGGCTGTGTTCCCGGGAGTTGCACGAGGGAGGTGCGCATAGATAAAGCTCTGGTGACAAGTGCGTCAGATTTCACCCATTTTGTTGAGTCAGTTAAAAGATGAGGAGCGTGAGCATGTATGAGATGCATTACATTTATTGAAAGACAGTGGGCCTCATTACACGGATGGCGGTAAGGGTTTACCGGTACAGGTAAGGGTAGCAGTGCCGGTAAACCCTTACTGCCTTACTACGAGGTCCCTTTGTGGGACCCTACCTTAACGGCTGGTTTTACCAGCCGTTAAGGATGGGACCTGCAAAGGGACCTTGGAGGTAATTACGGTACCGCAATTTGCGGTACCGTAATTACCTCCTTCCCCATTCCCATTGAGCCCTATGGGAATGGAGATGTGCCATGGTGAATGGGGAATTACCGCCCCCACACACCTTGGAATAGGGCAGTAATTCCACCATTCACCATGGCGGACTCGGTAAAATACCGGCTGCAACCATGGCGCTAATAGCGCCATAGTTACCACCGTCCGTGTAATGAGGCCCAGTGTAGTGAGGTAACATTAAAAAGAAAAATATCATGTTTCTCTAAGCATGTTTGCTAAAAGATTATGCACACTGGGTTCATTTTGTGATGTATTTTATTGTGATATCTTGTTGATGCATTTATTCTAAAAAGAATTGAATACAATTTTTTTATGTCTTCCATGTTGCCATATGCTTGTTCTCTTCACTGTCTTTTGTTTTCGGAGACAAGCTTATGTTCGCTGTTGGTAAGGTGGATTGTGTATAACATAAATATATTATACCAAAAAGCAAAGCTGGAACAATTGTATTGGTTTTATTTTATGTCTCCCATGTTTACTGTGTTAGGGGAAAGAGTCATTGGGTAATTATAGTGTTATACCAATGTAGTAAAGAATTGTGCTTCCTCATTTACCCTCTGGGACAAGTTTAGAATAAGAGTAAATGTATACAAATAAGCAAGACAGAAGGGTGCGTGGGTGTGAATGATTCCTTCTTTGCAAGTGGAAAAGAAGGCAGTGTCAGATAAGACACATAGGTTACTTGATTTAAATAAGCCAGTAATACAAGCCACACACAATAGGTGGCATTCTGAATAAACTCACTGTGTTCCCTGAAAGTGTGATAGGTCTGGGGAGTTCTCTACAGGTGACCAAGAGATATTCCAATAGAAAGGAAGTTTGTTTTATGATGGGGCGGTAGTATAAAAAAGATATGCTCACCACTATACCACAAGGATACGGTAATTCTGAAAGTACCAAAAAAGTAAGATACCACTAAAAAATTACTGCCAACACAAGCTAACACTATATTATCACCAAAATAGGGTAATACTGAACTATCTCTAATGGTAAGGCCAGTTTACCACCAAAATATCACGGTGAGAAAATACTGCCAAATTCCAAATTTGCCCCAAAAAGACAAATGCTCTTACAGCGTGTAGCGACCTTGATGTTGGGACTGCCACACGCTCCATGATGCATGCCCTGATGATGGTATACAGAGGCTCCATCAGGCTCTCCACTCTGTCCATGGCTTCATTTGCACTGTCAGTCCTACAATGGAAGAACAGTATTACTGCCTGGGAAATATCGATTTACTGGGAAAAAGCCTAAAATGATCAATTAAATCATGTTGCCCAAGTGCCTGCTTCCATGAGCAACCATGAACTAAATGGGAAAACAGCCAAAGCAAATGGATACATCAGTAACAGCAAGTTACTAAGAAGTCCAAGTTACCAAGCCACCAAGGAGCCTGATGTTATCGAGTTCTCCAGATAAGATGGTCAATGGACCCAGTGCTCCTCTGCTGACTTGGTCCAGCACCTGCTGGCATGAAGTAGGGAACAGCAACCTGCAAAGACACAAGGTAGAAGAAGCATATAGCCACATAATGAGTTATCTGATATGATAATGATATGATATGATAGTTTATTTATATAGCGCCTATACACAATGTGTTTCAAAGTGCTTCAAGGCAAGGGAGGAAACAAGGGAAAATACAATGACATTCTTACAGGCCATGAACAGTAAGGATGTGAAATTAACTATCGTACTCAGCCTGGCGACATTTCAGATAGTGCAAGAGCTAAGACATAGATAAAGAAGGGAGGGGGAGAGTGGGAAGGAAATGGAAACAGACAGACGACTACCATACTAGGCCTGACAACATTTTTGGTAGTGCCGGTGAAAACAAAAGCTGAGGGCAAGGGGTGCGGAAAGGGAGGCGAAGAAGAAAACAAGCGACTATCGTACTAGGCCTGATGACATTTTAGATAGTGCTGGAGGGTGGTACAGGAGGAGAACAACAAGTAAAGGGAGGGGGAGGAGACAGACGAGGTTGCTATTATACTAGATACAGGGACAATTCTGATAGAGTAAGTGCATAGATGAAAGTAAGGGGAGGAGGGGAGGAGATTGTAAAAGAGAGAAAGGGAGAGGAGGAGAGAAGAGAGAGTAAGCAGTGAAAAGTGGAGAAGCAAGATGGCAGAGCGAATACAATTTCAGTAGTCAGTAGTAACACATAATGTTGCAAGCCTGGATACAAGATGAAGATGGGAACAGCATGATTCAGAGCCACCATGAGATAGCGTGACGCATCATGAATCAATGAAGTCCATAAAAGTCAAATCCAGCATTGGCCGCAAGACGGTGATGGTGAAACCAGAATGTATCAGGACAGACCCCTGCAGAAGTAGGCTGGAGGGGGGAAGCGAGAGCAGGGTAGAATAATAAAGCAAAACAGGCAACACCTGTTTGCGAAAAGGGTAGAGGGCACAAGGGAACATCACGGGCGGACCAGAGGGGTGGGATGGCCTGTGGGGACAGAGGGTGAAGCTATGGGACAGAATGATTCAAACATGGCAGACACAGATTATGAGTCCTCTTTCAGCAGAGCCAGTGGGGAGGTTCATCGGCTGATGCATCACAGCTGGGGAATCTGTAGTCCATGAAAGATGCAGATAATCAAAGAACAGGTGCTTTAGGAACACACTGTTTTCACTGAGGCAGTTGCATATGCTGGCCCTTTCCCGGGGAACAATAAAATAGGGGATATACGAGGGGGAATCATGGGTGTCATGATTCAAGGTATTGAGTTGCAAAGTAAAGTATTGGGGAGGAGATAGAGAAAAAGAGAAAGAGAAGTTGAGGAGAGTATTATGTTGCTTTTTCCTAAATTAAGACACTTAGCCAGTTAGATCTTCTTTACGTTCTTTATTTTTCTTGCTAAGCAGCCCCATCTCATCTCCTCTCTCTCCCTCTCAGTTACCCTCTCTGTTGCACTTTGAAAGCACACATTCCAACCAGAACTCCCCTGGCACAGGTTTCCATATTCTCTGCTGCAACTCTCTCAATCCATCCCATAAGATGTAACACAGAGAAACTGATCGGAAGAGGTGGAAGAGAGAGATAAGTGTGTGGAGAAGCTGAAGTGAAGAGGCAGAGGAGTTATAACAGAGAGGTAGAATGACAAAGCAACTGGGTTAGAGAGACAGACTCTTAGGGGACGAGAAAAGTGGAGAGAAAGAAGCAGAGAAGGGGAAAAAGAGAAGGTCGGAGGAAATGATTAATGAGTACTGGAGCAGTGATGAGGCAAAGAAGAGAAGCGGAGAATGTGACGTGGTAGGAAAAGATGAAAGGAAAGGAGAGATAATTGAATAAGTCAAAGCAGAAAGGCAGGTCTAAGGGTGAGGGCATATGAGAGAGGACTATGACAAGACTTGACATGGTGAAAGACGGGTCTAGTGTAGACCCATAAGGAGGAATATAACAAATATTGCAGTCCAATAACCTTGGAAAAGACAGGCACCTGACCCCACCCAGATCACTCTGGGAATTCTGGGTGTTGCTGCTCGATGAACAACAACTTCAGCAGTGTCAATATGACTCTGATTGACTTTGGTACCAGTCAAGAAAGTCTGAGCTGCATCAGCCCTATTGTAGGCCTTACCTGTCTGATTTTGTTATGAATAGTATTATCTGGAGTGAACAGATGGGAATCTATAGTTGGTGACACGCGTTCATTGGAAGATGAACTAAAGGACAACCCATCATCAAATAGTTGCGGTTACAGATGGGAAAAAAGCCCCTTATAACCACAGTAAGGAAATATTGAGGAAGTACAGAATATTGCCCTGCTGAATACAAATAGAGAGCTGCAGGCCTTTCTCGGATTGGTTGGGTACTACCAAAGGTTTATCCCCAGGCTCTAGAGCATTTCTGTACCCATAACTAACCAATTGTAGACCTCTCAACTGAATTGCCTGAGGTGGACCTTGTTAAGTTCGGAGATCTTGGAGGAATTAAAGTCCTAATTGAAGCTTATAATACCCGATTTCTCCTAACTGTTTATTCTACAGGTGGATGCCTCTGGGTTGATACTTGGGGGGCGGCTTTCATAAGAGCGGGTGGGTTAGCGAATGCACCATTCTTACATAAGCCAAAAACATGTATCCTCCGGAGAAGTATTACACAACTACAGAATTGAAATGCTTAGTCATTAAGTGGTCTATAGAAGCCCTGAAATTCTAACTGACATGCTGCAATGTCCAGCTCCTCACAGATCATGCATCTGTTACCTGATGGAAAAGAGATAAAGAAACACAAATTTGCATTATGAGGTGGTTCCTATCATTTCAGCGTTAGACGTTAACTGATAAACATTGGCAAATATGCTTAGAGAAGACTGTCGATTTTCAAAGTAGCTGCCTCTCAGAAAATCCAAGGAACACCTCTTCGCAAAGGGGGAGTTATGTGATGAAGTCAGAGGCATGAAGCTGGAGGATTGTAGTGGGGTGACCCTTGGGGACAAGTAATTCCTCCCATTCAATGATGCATGCCATGTCGGAGGTATACCAAGAATCCGCAAACCTCCCCACTCCATCCCCAGCCTCTTATGTTGGGTTGCCCCTACCTGCAGACAAA
Source organism: Ambystoma mexicanum (assembly GCF_040938575.1). NCBI lineage: Eukaryota > Metazoa > Chordata > Amphibia > Caudata > Ambystomatidae > Ambystoma > Ambystoma mexicanum. The sequence goes on from NC_090935.1 coordinate 349,650,460, forward strand.
CCCTATTGCTGCCTGGGAAATATAGATATATAGATATAACGTTGAAGAAGCATAAAACAATCAAAGCAAGTAACCAAGAACCCCACAGTTTATGAGAAAGGTGGGCAAGATGGTCCACAGCCCCCTTGCACCTGTTTGTAGGGTCCTGAAATTGACGACAGGAAGCAAGTAACAGTAATCTACACAGATTGAAGGTAAGAGAGCCATGTGATGATTTGCCTGAGCATATTCAAGAGAGTGATGTTTCCAAGATGGTTGATGCAAACTTTGGTTCCTTGGTAGGCAGAGCTGGGGGACTGTCCACCAGCCAAGACATCAAAGCTGTGTAATCAGTAGCCTGTGGCAGTTGCACTTGACCACAGAACACATTGACAATAGGCCCACAACTGTTGTCACTTAGGCATTTATACATGCAGGACCCCATCCTATGGAACTATGAACAATGGATGCTACAAGGGATGAGAGTGGGTGTTGGAAGTCAAGGTGTGAAGGAGAAGTGGAAGAGGAGAGAGAGAAGAGTGGAGATTGTGGAAGATGGATAAGATAGTGTAAGACGTGGAGAGAAGAGATATGGGAATGGAAGCAGTAAAACTGAGAGGGATGGAGAAGGTGGAGAGTAGAGGAGGTGGAGGAAGAGGAGAGGAAATTAGAGTGAAGAGGAAGACAGACCCACAAGAGAGGGCAAAGAAAGAGAGCCACGGCAAGACAGGGCATTTATAAAACTTTGTATGTGGTGGAGGAAGAATTCAGAGGCTAGTGCAGAGCCATAAGGAGAAGACAGATACATCCTAGTGTCCAAAATCATTGAAAGAGTCAGCGCAGCAGAAGCAGTGGTGACAGATGAAAGAAATGTCCATGAGGACCAACACATCTCTAAAATGACTGAAGAAGCAGCAAAGAAAGGCCCAAACAAAGCAAGACACTATAAATCCCAGAAACATTGAGTGACTGAAGGAGGATTTGGAGATAGGAGATGGGGAAAGACTGTGGATCTGAATCCTAAAAACGCTAAGGGAGATCACAAATGTTGATATGCCCCTACCCTGACCTTGATTTCTGCAGCCCAAATGAACATATTGTACTTTTTAATAGGTCTTGAGCCCTTTGTTGGTTCCTCAGCTGTGACAGTTCTGTGACCATAGGAGCCTGCATCAAGTGCAGACAGCTCTCCTATATGTAGGTCCCTCGTTCCTAGCTTTTTGTCCTTGCCTGCCTTCCTTCCTCCCCCCATGCACCTTGATCATGTATCGTGAGGGAGGTGCTACTGGTCCTTCAGCCATCACCAGAGGACATATCATCTGAGGGAATAAATAAATCAACATTTTCAATCAATAATTATTAAATATTATGCACTAAAATAAAAATTAAAAACATGTGTCACATTAACCCACCTTGTTTACTCCGTTAAAGCCATCATAGGCCATGTGTTCAACTAAGGAACTATTCTGGCCCTCGAGTAATTGGAAGGTTCTGCATATCTTTCCGATCTTCTCACAACAAATTCCCCTTCCTCATCAGCACAATCTCAACAACTGTTATGATCAATATTGTATCTCGGTTATATCGATCTTAGGAACCCTAGGTCCCTGGAAAAGGGGAGGATCATATCCCTTATACTCATGAGGCAAGTGGGTGACCCTGGAACTTAAATTAATGAAAAAAGTAACATGGTGCTACCACGTGAACCGATGGCCCTTTTTCGGGTAGCGTGTCATGCAGTGGATGGGAAGCAGAGGAACTCTTATACCAAAGAATCCAACCAACTCCGGTAGACGGCAAAGGTTTCTGTTTTAATATCATTTGTCTAAAACAGGGAGTTACAATAGACATCAACGGACGTCGCACAAGCTCCCAGCGCATCATATAAAAAATTACAGTTATATAGTAAAAATCACTCATACTTGACATCATATTATGGGGCGAATAAGAGAAAGCTACGTGGGGTTTTGATAGGATCAAGGGGAACATATAAGTATACTTTCTATAAGGGGTTGGGTTGTGATTGGATCTCCACTGTCAGGTGGACAACTCATGCTCACCCCTAGTGCAAGTCAGCTTCACATTTATTAAGTATACGATATATCATTGGCTTTCAAACTATAAGGCCCTTTGTTATAATGCCCTCTACAATTGGTCGGCACGTTCGTGCGCTTATGGAACATTCGGCTCACTAGCAGCATGTAAGCATAACCCCAGGTGCCAGGAGGTGGAGATGACGTTACCTCCCCATCCAATTAGCCATCATCTCTCATCACCCATGCCTTCTGCCATGAAGATTGTCTTTGAACTTGGCCTTGCAAAGTGTCATTGTCTCTGGGAATATAAGGGAGTACGAGCATGCACTATCATTATTCTGGAACTCCTTGCCACCTCTATTTCCATCCTCGGCTCATGTGACAGGAGACCACAATCTGGTCCCCTTCAGCATTTTGTTGTCTTAAATGAATAAAACTTGGCATGCATGGTGTTCTTTATTTGTACCTTAACAAGGGATGACTCAGCGTCTCTTGGTTACTGCCTTCAAGAATAGATAAATAAATCTCACCCTAAATTACTAGGGGAATCCAGAAGGACCCCTTTCTCACTATTCTTAGAGAGGCACAGATCCACCCTACTGATGAGGTCCAACCAGACCGAAACACGTGTCTGGGGTTTCTGTTGGTACTCTCGTTCAGAGGAGAATTGCCTAGCATTTCGGTGCTGGACTGCCCCAGGGCAGGACAAAGACTGATATGTTTGGGATATTTCTTCTCTGTTAAAGATAGTGAGCTAAAGACTCTGGGTAAGTATCTCGTAACCAGGACTAATGTCTGGCAGTGGGACTCCCAGGACCCCCCTTGTTAATTTTCAAGAATAGATAACCAGTCTTGGCTGCTTCAGCCTTGACATCAGGTCAGACAGCCCTTCCAGATTCATCCACAGTCTCGGCTATTCTTTGCTGCAACACAGCTCTCAGCTCTTCTCCATGTATTTTGAGCTTACTAAATATGTGACACCAATTTCCATTTTCTACATAATAGCGGCTCCGCTTGCAGTCTATTCACTACAATAGCCAGCTCCTAAAACTGAATGCCCTGCCTACCTCACTAAGAAACGAAAAATCCTACCCCACTTTCCGCAAACTCCTGAAAACAAAACTATTCTGCTAGAACCACATGTATGGATACGACGTCGTAAACTGCATCCTAAGTAACTACTCATCTGATGACTGTAATGTTTGTGTGTAATTTGAGATAACCATGTCACGCATGTATCATAAGAAAAAGCCTTCTGCAGCAGTGCCTCGATGCCCCTGGGCCGGCTGTGCGCTTTATAAATGCAAATAAAAAAAATAAAATAAATAAACATTGCTTGATCTGCATTTTCAGCAGTGCTCTTCACACGTGCAATCTTCTTTTCTGCATATGAAAGTTTGTCTATTCTTAACTCCGTTAGCAGTTTCAAGTTTCCATAAGGTCCATACATTCTCTTCTTCAGCCAGTTTTCTCTGCGCATCACATTTGTCTTTCATGACGTTACCAGGTCCTCTTTCTCTCATTTTCATATTCCTTTGTGGAGCTCCTCCATTAGATGATCATCTCTTTGGGGATACATTTGTTAGGGTTTTCTCAGTGGATACCGTTTCTCGAATATTCATCGTAGAATAGTCACAACTGCTGACGTTAAGCATGGCACAACTTCAGGCTTCTAACATGCGGCTGGACGGGGGCGGGACTTCCTGTAGTGGCAATTAACTGCTCCTCTACAATGGTACTTGAGCATATATTTTAAGGCCCTACATATAGCCCATCAGGCCTTTCATGATGCTGGACCGTAGTTCCGGGTAAAGACTTGTATTACATACAAACCATCACATAGCCTGAGATCTGGTTCTAGTCTTCTCCAACAGATTCCCAGATTTCCTAAAGTTAGGGTGGGTGTTCTTACGGTTCCTTTAAATCAGTACACCTCTGGAATAGACTCCCTTTATCTTGCATTCTGAACCTGGCCATCTTGCTTTTCGACCTAAGTTCCAAGCTAGACTATTTTCTGAAGACCTTGTATAAATTCCTCTCGCCCCTCGTTATCGTCAATAGTTTAGCATCAGGAGAACTTAGGTTGCCAGTGCACTTTCTAAAACAAAACCCAACTGTGTTTCATAGATCTTTTTCAAATAGCATTTCATCTGTTAATTAACTTCAAAGCATCTTGATTAACAGGTAACGCTGTTGCTTAACCACAAGCACTCTTCTCACCCCCTGTCTAACTCTTGCTAAAGCATTCAATATATTTGCTTTTTAATCTTTTTTTATATCCTGCTAACCTATTTATTAATATTGCCTTTTTATATAGTGCGTTATGCCTTGATCCTCATGTCCTTAGGTGCTGTAATAAAAACATTTATTATTACCCAACCTCAGGAGGATGAAAGGCTAAGTTGAATCTCCTGGGTTTGTACCTGAGACTTCAGGTTGCTCACATGCACCTATCAGAGGCAAGAACTTTAGTAGCTGAGATATCTTACTGGCTTAATGGTTAACATCCTTGTTTAACCCCTATCTTTGAACCTGATTGCACACTTGATAAAGCTGTCATTTAATCTGCTGATTTACCCATTACTTGCTTCTTTCACCACACTGATAAAGGTTAACTCACTAGTTTAATAGAGCCAACCTTGCTTAACCCATGATTAACCCTTGTTGAGCCTCTTGTTTAATTCTAGAGCCATCCTGGCGTAACCCATGTTCAGCCGCTTGTTTAATGCTAGAGCTATCCTTGCTTAACCCATGATTAACCCATGTTCAGCCTCTTGTTTTTTAAGTTGATCATGTGGATATTTCAGGAAGGGTTTCTAATTCTAAAATGTGCTAGATAACATTCACTTACTACCACCCCCTCCCAAAACCCCAGTTTTGTGGGGCATGCTTGGCGTCTACCCGCATGAGCAACTCAGGCCTGCAGCACACACTGTTGTCCCTCCGCATGCCACACAGTGAGTCACACTCCCATCCACCACCTTGCTTCAATGAGTTATGCGTTGTTAGAAGGGGCTATTTTCAAACTCTTCATTGCAGAGCCTGAGGAAGCTTGTGACCCACATGTTGCATAGGACATGCTACCTCCTCAGGAGAACATGCTTGCAGTTTCAGACAACTTGGGCACACAAACAAAACTGTTTCCCAGAATCTTCCAGGGTCCGCGAAATCTAGAATGAAAATCCACAAAAAATACACCGCCGTCAAACTCCTTTGCAAACTTCATTCAGCTCGTCTCATTTTCAGTTGCGTTGCCATACACTTATGCCAACGACCATTATGAGGTTTTGATATTACACATAACTACATGCAAACTGTAACCATGCTGAATTGCATGCTAAGTAAGGATTTACAGCAATAGCAGACATCCGGTGACCGAAAGCTTGCCAGCAAAGTACATATTTGCAGACTGTGTGAAATGAATTTACATTTCTGAAAGGGAAATATGACGCAAATATGCCTTTGAAATCAGGAAATTCGCACAATTTCACTAACGAGATGTACAATTTGTACATCCCTATTACATAAGTGAATAATCTGATTATTAATAACACTAATAATAATAATAATAATAATAATAATAATAATAATAATAATAATAATAATAATAATAATAATCAAGATTTAAGTACATCTTTCTCATGGTTGTATAGATCTTATATAATATTAAGTGGTGGACATACTTCTCTATCGATCTAATTAATTTATGTTGTATAATAATGTGCAATGATGTGTACAGAATTTCTGAATAGTATTTGACGACCTCAAAATCATTCCAGGTACCGATGGGTCCTTTGTTACAAGGGGGGCAGTGATATGCTCTTCGAGTGCTCTCTTTGGCTTGTTGGAGGTCTTGTAAGTGTGCATGGTCATCATTGAGACTATTCACTATACTTCAGGTCAATCTAGTACCCCAAACCAAGGGGGGAACCTAACTCCACGGTTCGGGGTTTACCATCATTATTTATACAAAACGGAGAAAGGGTGCATAACAATTAATTTAACAAGTCTCTCATCTGTCTAGCGAAGGATGTTGATTATGATCTATAACCATTGGTCCTGAAAAAATGGACTTAGTACACAATACATTCTTATAAATTTGACCATTTTAATTCTCCAAAATCGATAAAACACTACTAAAAAACTTGTTTAAAACACATGCAATATAACCCAAGATTTAGACCCTCATGGGGGCTATAACAGCAACCTAATGGGATAATTTACATCACAATTAACAACATGTACATTTCAAAAAACACATAACAATTACAATGCACCATGTAATTAAACAGAGTGTCGATTCACAAACAACCATATCCCGACATGTTTCAGTTCTTTATAGCTTCTCAATGCTTGAACTTTCTTCAGGGGAAAAAAGTTGGTCCCAGTCCTCTACCCACCGCATTGGTGTAGTCTAGAGGTGTTGTGTGTTACATTGAGAACGTAGCTGGAAGTGATGGTTTTGTTCTGTGCAGGTGGCCTCATTTGGGATCGCCGCGCTCTTTATCCGGGATTACATGGTGGTGAAGAATTTATGTGAAAACATTTTTTTCCCCTGAAGAAAGTTCAAGCATTGAGAAGCTATAAAGAACTGAAACATGTCGGGATATGGTTGTTTGTGAATCGACACTTAATTACATAGTGCATTGTAATTGTTATGTGTTTTTTTAAATTTACATCTTGTTAACTGTGATGTAAATTATCCCACTAGGTTGCTGTTATACCCACCATGTGGGTCTAAATCTTGGGTTATATTGTATGTGTTTTAAAATTTATAAGAATGTATTGTGTACTAAGTCCTTTTTTTCAGGACCAATGGTTATAGATCATAATCAACATCCTTCGCTAGACAGATGAGAGACTTGTTAAATTAATTGTTATGCATCATTGAGACTATTGCAGAGGTTCTCACAAGAGAACGTAGATCTTTGGAGTCATCCAGTCATTAAGGTCAGAAGCGCGCAGTTGGCGAAAAGGAAATTCCGCAGAGAAAATTAACCAGGTTGTGGATATTTTTACGTCGCACCAAGGTCCCTGTATATCTCTAGGTGTTGATAACTGAAGGTGACATGTGGAGGAGGAAACTGTTGATAACTGAAGGTGACATGTGGAGGAGGAATTTATTTTAAATACAATTCCAGTTCTGTTTGCAAAATCGATAACATAATATTACAAATAACTGTATTAACAGTCAGAAAATCTAAAACAATGGGCTTCATTACGATTCCGGTGGTAACCAAGCCTGGAAAAACTGGCAGGTTACCGCCGGACTCGTATTACCATTCTGCCTCTGTGATTCCCGGAATTACTGGGGCATTATGACCCCGGTGACCCGGGAATTCCGGAGGCGGAATTGTGTAAGTCCCCATTTCTAATGGGGGATGGGGACAATGGAAACACCGGTTCCGTCTATGACGGAGCCAGTGTTTTCATTTCCATATGCATGCGGGTGGTGTTAAACCCGCCAGGTCAGACCTGGCGGGAGTGACACCTCCCGCCTGCAGGACTCAGAATCAGCCGGTCCGGAAAGAACGGTGGTGGCGGTTTTACCACCACCATTCTTTCCGGACCGGCTGACTCATAATGAGGCCCAATGTATCAGTGGCAGATGGGAAATTTTTTAGGACGGGCAAATATTTCCACAGAATATGCATGAGCGAGCGAGTGTGGCGAGGAAGCCCATACCAACCAAGGGTGATTCGTGGATTTCTCACTCTAAGAATGTTTTTTCAAATAATGTGTTATAATTGTGCATTTTACTGAAAACCTTCTGCCGTGCCAAAGTTAGAAAAACAGGTTGAGGGGGGCGTGGCTTGATGCCAAAGTAGATTGCCGGGTAGCCTAGTAACTCCGTCCCACACAGAATCATATTTGGTATTTTCCTCATCTCCCGCTATTATTCCTACCTTCCTTTACTCAGCGGCATGGACCGGACCGCTTGCTCGAGCAGCTGCTTCAAACTCGGTGCTGCCCAACCTTCTTTGTCACTGTGTAGCAAGCTCTGGTACTCCAGCCCCGGCAACCGCTGCTGCTAATATCCGCCCTCAACGATGTAAGTTCCGGCGTCACGCCTACTGTGATGCGCCAGTTGCAGCCTGGTCGGCCCTCCTCCTCCAACATCGCCACCTCTGGCGCCGGCGTATAACTGGACAACCTGCAAAGCTTTCTAGAAAAAAAAAACAGTCGCTAAGAGTCTCTACTGATCTGTGCATACTACTACAAGCCTTCTTCAAAACAGTTCTAATGTTTCCATCAGAAGAGGTAGCCATCAGAAGAGATAGCCATTATCAACATCTCTTCACCTCCCAGCATTAATATATCTGTCCAGCATTTCAAAATTTGACATATATCCATCTATCTTAGCTAATAAAATGGCAGCTAACAAATAAATAATACTTCTACTACTAAAGAATCCAATACCCCTTCTTCCAACCTCAAGAGACCCAAAAGTGACTCACCACCTCCGTTTAGTATCGCTGACCCGGCTATTGATGCTATTTTATCAGAAATTAGATCAATTAAACCCTTCATAGAGACTACAAATCAGAAATTACAACAGTTAGACGACAGATGGAAAGGTTTTGAGAACTGAATGGATGAGGTAGAAAAAAGAGTTGGTCTAGTAGAAGATGTTAGCCCTAAAGTAGCACAACTTGAGAAGTCAATCAAAGATCTTCAAAGGCATAACAAAGACTTGGAAAATTGCAGCCGACGCAACAACCTCCGAATTTCAGGTCTGCCAGAGGGCTCAGAAGGAACTGATACCATTGTCTTTTTGCAAAAATTTCTAACCGCCCTGCTTCAACTACCTACAGATTTAGCACTTAATGTTCAACATGCTCATAGAATCGGCCAATTATCTACCTCCACTTCTCCTAGACCTTCGTCCAGAACACTGATTTTCTATCTTCTACAATATTCCCAACTTCAGCTCATCTTATCTGCATCAAAGGAACGCAAATCTCTCATTTGGAATGGCAATAAGATATATATTTCACAAGATGTTGCTAAAAGTCCGACCCAGCGCAGGAAAGTATTTTTGTCCTTTCGTCCAGCCTTAAAACAGCTAAATATGCGATATGTTCTATACAACCCTTGTTCTTTTAAAGTAACACATGAAGGCCGTACCATCATGTTTGAAGAGCCTGCAGACCTAAGAGCATTTATACGATCCTTTAAATCCGATGGCATGGACACATCCTCTCCTGCTAGTACCTCTACTTCCTTTGTTACATGAATGCTTCACTTTCTTCTTTGCCTTGCTATCTCAAATGTAATGCCATGATTATCTTTTATAACCTGTGGGACGGGTGACCTCGCAACATCCATCTTCTAACCTGAGTCGCTCTTTTCCCTTTTTTACGACTCAGCGGGCGTCACCCTTCCCTACAATTTTATTTTCCCCTAGCTTCCCTTATCCCATCTGATCTTTGTTCCAGTTTATGTACCTAAAACCTTATGAAGCTGCCTATGATTAGACTCCCCATCCCCTATACCATTATCCAATGTGTCTTCCATATGTATCTCAATCTCATTAATTGTGATTCAACATATTGTTCTTTGGCACTAAATATTCTTATTTACATGGTTTCAGGTTATGCCACTATAATTTGTGAAATGGTAAAATGATTTTCAAATGTGTCACATGGAACATTAAAGGTTGCAATAACCCTATTGAAAGATGCAAAGTGAACTCAATAAATTCAGTGCCTCCATAGCCTGTATACAAGAAACATATCTATCCCATAAAGAATCACTGAAACTAAGGTCCCTGTGGGTGAAAGAAATAATTTTCAGCCCGGCTGTTGCTAGGAAAAATGGAGTAGCTATACTAATTAGTATCAAATGACCCTTCAAAGTCCTAGACCAAGGTTCAAGCACTGATGGGAGATGGGTTTGGGTAAAACTCCAGATCGAATCCTCACAGGTCACCATTCTTAACATTTATGGTCCTACTAATCCTGACTCCAATTTTTGAGTCTCCATTAAACAAATGATACTTCAAAATAACTTCACCAATTTAGTCATGTGCGAGAACACACATCAGGTCCTTGACCCTTTTCTTGACAGCAAATCAAACTACATGTTTCAAAAATACCAAGTCCCACAAATCCTTTTTGGGATGCTTAGGTGAAATTGGTCTTATAGACACATGGAGACTATCTAATCCCACCCAACTCACTATACCTTCCACTCATCTCCTCATCTCCTCATAACACTCTCTCTCATTGTGATTACATTTTCTCCACTAAAACTCTAACCGGTTCCATTGTTGATTCTAAAATAGCAAATATATCAGATTATGCTCCAGTATGTACCTTACAGATATGCATAAACCCTCATCTCACTGGAAACTTAATAGCTTTCTCTTACAGGACCCTCAATTCATTTAATCCGTCAAATCCTTTGTCCAACAATTCTACGATGACAATCAGGATTGCGATACATCGGTTGTGAACAACTGGGATGCGTTTAAGGCTCCTCTAAGAGGTCACATTATGGCTTTCTCTGCGCAAAAAGCACCTGGACGACCTATATTCTCAACTCACTTTAGCTGAGCACAATTATTACTCTGACCTTGACCCTAATAATCTCTGTAAGGTCATAGCCCTATGCTTCCAAATCAATAATGAGATCACTGATCTTGCTGCTGGGACCATTCTTCAATATAAAACAAAAATCTATCAAACATACAATAAAGCTGATAAATCTCTAGCCTCCTACTTGAAAACAAAAAGAGAAAAAAATGTCATTTCCCATATCAAAGACACATCCGGTACTCTATACCATCACCATAAAGATATCTTAAACTGTTTCATGTTTTATGTTAACTTATATACTCCTGAAAACTTTATTCCTCATAATAAGATTGCATATTTTTTTGATAACATTAACAGATCCTCTTACCCTCAGATAGATCTCTCTCACTTAGATAATGACATTACCATCTCAGAAATTTTCAAAGCCATTAAAGGCTTAGGTAGAGGTAAGGCTCCTGGACTAGATGGCCTTTCCACTGAATCTTTTGATAGTCTATCACTATCCATTATTTCCAAACTCAAAACTCTATTCTCTTATTTCATTTCCCAAATATTCTCCTTTTCTGAAGCCCTACTTATACTCTTTCCTAAACCAGATAAGGATCCTTCACTCCCAGGCAACTACAGACCCATTTCTCTCATCAATGTAGAAAGCAAAATCTTTGCGAAAATCCTAGCTAACAGAATAGTCATCTCTTCCTGCTTTAATAAAACCTGATCAAGTAGGCTACGTTAAAGGACGTAATATTTCTTCCAATGCTAGGCTTCTTTTGAACGCCATCCCCTTATCAACCAAAGATAAAAAAGATAGACAGAGCTACGCTGCCATTAGCATTAGATGCAGAAAAAGCCTCCGATCATGTCAATTGGGACTTTATGTTTCAATCTCTAAATTGGCATAGTTGTAGTGGTAAGTTAATCTCTCTTGTTAAGTTACTTTACTCTTCCCCTATATCCTCAATTTGTATTATCGGTCTATCCTCCCCCTTCTTTCCCATCCTCAGAGGTACTTGACAAGGTTGCCCCCTCTCACCTATCCTATACATTCTCTGACTGGAACTGTTATTGGAACTCATTAGATCTAATAAAAATGTCCCTGGTATTTCTGAAGGAAAATCTCATATTAAAATTGCAGCGTAGCTGATGATATTTTTATTCTCATCAAGAATCCCAAGCTACACCTTCCTTGCTTACTCAATGTATTATCTCAATTTAGTCTAGTATCAGCTTATAAACACAATAAAGACAAATCTGAACTCATGCCTCTTAATTCTTACTGTCTCAAACATGACATTGACACCTTCGGTTTTAAATGGTGTAGTTATTCTAGTAAGTATTTAGATTTTCGCTTTGCCCCCACAATCCATAAAACTTAATTCCCAATCTCTATTACATAAATTAAAAGATCTAACCTCCAAATGGTCCCCCTTTTATCTCTCGTGGTGGGGATGACATGACACGATCAAAATGATGTTATCACCAATAGTCCTACATTATCTTCTATGTGACCCATTATCTCCATGTATTCTATTCTACTTAACTGGGGTGTAGGTGAAAATAAGAGGATTGCCCTAATCTAATTAAAAGCGCTCTACTAAATGGGAGGGGTTAAGTTTCCTAATTTCAAATCATATCACTCTGCTTTTCTTCTGAAAAAAGTAAGGTATTGGTTTGCATGTCCCAGAACATCATGGGCCTCATTACGACCCAGGCGTTAAGGGTTAACGCCATCGTTAACCCTTAACGCCTGATTCTGATTTTAACGGCTGCTTTTAGCAGCCGTTAAAATCCATGGCGCTAACCTGCCATGATGCTAATTACGCCACCGTAATTTACGGTGGCGTAATTAGCGCCTTCCCCACTCCCATTATGCCCTATGGGGCAAAAATGGGAATGGGGAAGGGTAAAATGGGAAATGGGGATTTACCGCCCCACTCACCTTGGAATGGGGCGGTAAATCCGCCATCCACCATGGTGTAAATGTAGTTTACACCATGGTGGTAAAGTTGGCGCAATTAGCGCCTGGGTTGTAATGACCCCACATATATCCCCACATGGTGCACATTGGAGAAACATTTGGCTCATCCCTTGGAAATAGTTATTTAATCAGTCATCATTACGCATCTCGGACCCTGTCAAAGCATCTATTTCAGCCTTACAATTCTTTCTCTTTTCTCATAAAAAACTCCCAAAAAATGCTTTCCCCCTTAATATGGCATAATAGAAAGATTGTGATCAACAACAGAGCCTTGAACAGGAAATCGTGGTTGAAAAAAGGTGTTAGATGTATTCAACAAATCACTGACAGCTCTTCTATTCTATCTTTTCAACAACTGAAACATCAATTTTCCATCCCTAATTCAGACTTTAGTTTCTATAACAAACTAGTCAACTCTTGCTTAGATGCACTTCGTAGTCCTTCCAATGACATCCTAACTCCCGATGCCGCAAGACTATTACATCTAACTATGTTTTCTGACATCAAGGCTTCCAAATTCTACAACATGTCAACTGCATCCCGTAAAATGAGCTCTGTGTGTCACAAATGGGAAACGGATTTAGGTTGCTCATTTCATGACCTCACCTGGCCCTTCCTTTTCTCCAGATTTAGATACATCTCTGTGTCAGCAAATATCACTCAACATGTTTTCTTCTTCATACACAGAGCGTTCATCACTCCTGCCAAACTATCATCATTCAAGGCTAACATCAATGACAAATGCTGGACATGTGGAGCAGAATCTGCATTTTACGAGCACATGTTTTTCAACTGCTCCTATACTTTTAAGTTTTGGCAACAGATATGGAAATATCTTAAACACATCTTTTCTGCTGATATCGCATTATCGTTTCTTAACATTGTTTTGGGAAGCCTTGCTCTAACCACCCACCTACCATCGGGTGCTACAAAACTTTATGATCTGTTAATCACTATGGCACTGAAGATTATAACGGCCAATTGGAAAGACTTTCGTTCCTTGTCTATTAAAAGCTGGTGGAATAACATATGTCACATACAAAGACTTGAACTATGCATGCCAACTAATCTTAATTCTATTCCCAAGTACAACGCTAAATGGTCATTCTTAATTCACTATTTAGATTGTTTTAATGCAACCACACATGGAATTAACCTCTTCTTATATCTTTTACACCTCTGATGTTCCCTTGATCTATCTACCTGTTTACAATGTCTGATGCCATATTGAATATTTACTGAATACACTAATGTGCCTTATATTCATTATTCATTTCCCCATATCCCCCCTTTCCACTTATGTTTCTTTCTGCACTTTGTATGTCACCTTGTTTGTCCTCCCCCCACCTATTTCGTAGGATCCACCCTTGCATAACCTCTTACATATTTCGGTTCCTTACATATTATATTTAACGTGAACTGTTTATGGTTATTGTTATATCTATGATGATCAACTGTTAGAACATCCTCTCATTTGTGCTAGAATATTTGTTTCTTTACCTTTGTTTCAATCGTAAACATTTAATGGACTACTATATTGTCTGTATTTTTTGAACAAATACATTATTTTTGTATTGTATTATATATTTCAACAAAAATTATTAAAATACGAAAAACAGGTCCATACTGATTGCACCAAGGTAGGTCATTATGACCACATAAGAACACATGTCATGTTGTCTTTGGCCATAATGCCAGTAAGAAAATATACCCTTGCTGTTGCATAAGTGTAGCTCTCCATCCCCATCTACAACAATGGCAGTAAAATATGCCCTGCCATTTTAAGAAAGCATAACCTTGCTGGCTGAACAAGTATAGCCCTCAGTTTAGGGACATTCATCACATTTGCATAATGCTCATAATGCTAAAATAAGATCATACCACAACAAGAAAACATATCTTTGCTGTCTGCACCAATGTAACCCCAGCTCCCTTGTAGGAAATATCATGTTAGCTTTGCCCATAATGCCAGTATAAAATGCCATGCCACAGTAAGAACATGTTTCCTTGCTGGCTGGACTTCTGCACAGGTATAGCCCCACATTTAAGAACCCTCATCATTTTGCTTTTCCCCAAAATGTCAGTAAAAAATGGCATGCAACAATAGAAAAACATACCCTTTGCGCTTTCGAGCAGCACAACTGTAGCCCTCACCCATTAAGAACACTCATTATGTTTGTTTAGCCTATAATCCCAGGTATAAATCACATGCCATACAAGGAAATATGTCCTTGCTGCCTGTAGCAATAAAGCCCACCACACTCCAATGTAAAAATCTCATCATGTTGGCTTTGTCAGTAGTGCAGTTAAAAGGTATGGCACCAAAATAACAGGTGGATGCTGGCTGATGCTTCACCAATGTAGCCAGCCTCCCATCAGAGAATCACTCTCTAGTTGGCACGAATGCATGGACACACACTTTTACATGCACCTAATAAACACACTACCCCATTCATGAACGCAGCCATGCACTGCCCTTTCATTCACATGCATATATCCAATTGTGGTTACCTCATTCACACAGTCACCTATACAGTACAATATACACAGTACCTTCACTTTTTACCCATCACACACATTCATACTCACATTCTCACTCGGACAGAGAGGCACAACCCGAGGCAAACATGCACACATACATCCATACAGAACTTTTTCTTTTCTCACCTGCATCCCCTGAATATAGACGCTGCCTCCTGACATGCCAACATGGCACCACAAAAATAGGAAGTAGGGAGAGCTTCCTGGTTCCTGTGCATGTGATGAGGAGCTGCAGCACGCCCATTCACAAGCACTGTGAATTTACAAGGAGGCACAGGTGCACTCCTTACGCACATTTTGTTCTGCACTGTCCCAGTCTGCATGCCGTATAGCCCATGCAAGGAGAGTGATGCACAATGCCCCCTTATTACACGGCCTATTGAGCATGTGCACTGAGGTACAACAGTCAAGGGGAAACCCAGTGAAAAGCCAACATAGTAGTGCGTCCTCTACTGCAGCCAGCAGTGTTTTCACGTGGCTGTCTTGGCTCCTTCGTAATGGATGGAGGTTGGGCGCCCTGTTGTCCATTATGGGCCAGCTGCCCATACCATTTAGCATCCAGATACGCCTAAGAATGGGATGATCATTAAATATAGTCAAGTATGTAGTGCAAATGAGAGGACTGAGTATACCTGTTCTCTCATTTTTTTGAGATAACTTTGTGAAGTCAATGGTTAAAAGAAGAATCCCAGAGAGGGATGACAAAGTATGCAAAGGATAGTGGAAATATATCTGGCGATGAGGACCACGCTCTGTACCTTATAGAATTAAACAGTGAATCAGAAGCACAAACTTGCAAATTGGGCCCTGCTGGGTTTCCATGTGAACAAAGGATTGTACAAGAAGCAGATGATAATTTGTGGAATAAAATTCGCAGACCAGCACAACAAAGGGGCTAATTGCGCCACCTAAGTACATGCTTTCGGGTTGTTGTAGTCACAAGCCATAGACAGTGCCAAGCCATACTTTCCCCTGTCCAAGCCAATGATGATGAAATAAACCCAGACTATATTGATCACAATGCCATTTAATATTAAACACATTACAGAATGTCTTTCTATCAATAGAGTAAACGAGTGTCATTAGCTTATAGATTATATAAAACCATGTTAACTTGTTTTATGTTTAATATCCCCTATGTTTAAGCCCATATAAATAACACTCTGTGACTCCTAGGTTTTCTCCAGACCCGTATGTGAATAGGAGTGTGGAGAGGGGAGAAGGGAAGACACAACCTTAAAGTCTCTGCAGGCGCATACCACCTTCTCACCAAGCATCTTATCTCAGACCGGGTTCAGGACACAATTCAGTTTGGCCCAATTTAGGAATACAGTCATCCAGAGACATCTTGCCCTATAAGTGGAGGCACTGGCCTTCTGCTCTGTGCTCTACGTCACCTTCAAATGTGCCTCTGCCCAATTTCTAGTGCTCTCCAACTACCGTCCGCGGATACTCCAGATTCTCTTTGCAAGCAATTGGGACTGGTTTTACTCGGGTACACAACAGAAATTGGGCCTCATTACGACCCAGGCGGTAAGTTACCGCCTGGGCCGTGACTTTACCACCATGGCGTAAACTATGTTTACGCCATGGTGGTTGGCGGACTTACCGCCCCATTCCGACCTTGGCGGGGCGGTAAGTCCCCAATCCCCATTTACCCTTCCCCATTCCCATTTTTGCCCCATAGGGCATAATGGGAGTGGGGAAGGCGTTAATTACGCCACCGTAAATTACGGTGGCGTAATTAACTCCATGGTCCCTTAGCGCCATGGATTTTAACACCTGCTAAAAGCAGGTGTTAAATCCGCCATGGCGCTAAGGGACCTCGTACTCAGGCGGTAAGGGTCGGCGCTGTTTACGCTGCCGTAAACCCCTTACCGCCTGGGTCGTTGTGTGCTAATGATGTTTGTCCCCCCCACATGCAACTCTCTCTCCATTCAATACACCAAGGAATTGAGTGCCTCACTCAGATCTGGCAAATCATCCATTGTGGATTCACCCTGCTCATCAGGCTCATTGCTTCCCAGAATCCTCTGCTATCTCACCGTCAATGACCCTTGCATTAATAAACGGACTGTCATTTGAATGAGTTCTGTTTTCCTCACACTGCGGTTAAAGAGAAATGAGAAGCAAGAAAAGAGGTCCAATGCAAGGCAGATGTGGGAGTGCGCATGCCCATCATGTTGTGAATGGTACTTAAAATGAAGGGATTGACTCTTCCTTGACATGCACTCACTTGAAAGTGAGGGTTTACACATTGTTTCAGCAAAAATAACGATTATGATGTGTTTGTACACAAAATCTTTATTCTCAAATAATCTTCCAATACAATTCAACAGGGGTTAGACGACAACGATATTCATACCAATCTAATGTTATACATTCACGATATTCATACCAATCTAATGTTATACATTCAGACACAAAGTGACCCTTATCTGGTGTTTTAGTAGCCCAATATTTGTTAACAACTGTTCTAGCTCTGTTATGGATGCAACTAATTGGTGTCAGAGTCCAATGGTGAGAGTTTTGACTCTAGTGGGCATGATAGCTAGCACGTGTGCTTTCTCTTTGATTTACTTCATTTAGAGTAGGAATATCTTGATCTCATAGCCACCTGATGAAGACTGCCATGGTCTGTATAAAGATATTGCGAAGGTCAGTGGTTGATCAAATCACAACAAATCTCTTGTATATCATTTTAGAGGTAAAACATTCTCTACCCATTCCACTGCATGAAAATGATAGTTTACAAATGTTCTCAGATTGGTAAACCATTGCGTAACCGCAACTTTGCAACAGTTTACACAGCTATTGTAAACAATTTGCAAACATAATGTCTACTTGCAGTTTACACAACATTTGAATGAGCGTACACTATGTTTGTAAACATTTTACAACAATGTAAACTATGTGCAAAACCTTTTGTTTACAATGGTTTGTTTGTTTGTAAACCATACCTAACCTATGGTTTGAAAGGTTTACAAATGTTCTGTAAACCATTAACAAAATTATTACATAGTTTACAACAATGTTGTATACCTTTGTTTTAATGGTTCACAAAAACGTGTAAACCTTTCAAACCATAATTTTGGTTAGGTTTACAAAACAGCAAACATTGTAAATGTAAGGTATTGCATGCAGTTTACATTTCTGTAAAACATTGGGAAACAAGGTGCACACTCATTTAACCCTTTAAGTGCCACCGACGAGCCGGATCGTCAGTGGAAAGTGCTTCAGGTTGCCACTGACGAGCCGGCTCGTCGGTTTTGGCTCTCTGTAATCCAACCTGTAATCCAACCCCCGGGCTATGTGAGGGGGGAGGTCCCCCCTCACTGCCAGGGGGCTGGACTACCTTCAGTTTCAAGTCGGCGTGCGTAAAGCACGTCGGCGTGAAACTGAAAGTAAAATTAACCGCAGCAGCCATTTTCAGCTGCTGCGGTGAAGAGAGAAGGTAAGAGACCTTCTTGCTCCGCCTCGATCTCCGGCTGTATTTCAAGCCGGAGATCGAGGCGGGTATCGTTGGAAAGGGGAGATTCTCCCCTTTGCAACGATACCCATTGTGTGGCATTGCTGCCTGCGGATCGGGCGCAGGGCGCGTGATCCGCGGGCAGCAATGTCACCGGATCAATATAGATCCAGTGATCCTTACTAGGTAAGCGGCCCCCTTCCCCCTGTGGCCCCAAAGCATGGGGCCACAGCACCAGAGACCCCTGGGGGCAGATGATCACTGCCCCCAGGGGTGAAAAGAAAAAAAATAAATCGAGGGGAGGGGTTTTGGGGCCCTGGGGCCCACTAGACCACCAGGGATATGGCAAAAAGTGGTGTCCTTGGAAAGGGGAGCTATTCCCCTTTCTAAGGACACCATCTACATGAGGCATTGCTGGTCACGGATCAGCGCAGGGCGCTGATCCGTGACCAGCAACCCACTGGACCACCATGGATCCTTTTGTGAGTTGGGGGAGGGGAGCTGCTTCAAGTAAGCAGCCCTCTCCCCCCTCCCGGCCCCCAAAGCATGGGGGCACATGATATGATATGATATGATATGATATGGCATTTGTAACGCGCCTATACACAAGTGTTTCAAGGCGTGACGAGGCGGGGGGGAACAAGGGGAGACAGACAACGATCCTACTAGGCCAGGTGTCATTCAGATCGCGCAAGTGCAAGGGTAGAGGGGAAGGGAAAGTGCAAGGGGGAAGTGGAGAGGGGAGAGTGCAGTACATGGTTAATAGCATACAGGATAAATAACAAGGGCCAGCTAGTGGCAAGTGCGAGATAAGTGCAGACAAGTGCTGGGAAGGGGGGCTGTAGGGATACAGACACAGTCCTGCAGTGCAGGGGGTAGCCAGGGAGGCAGTGCAGGGGAGAGTGGCTGGGCCAAGGGCTGAGAACGGTGAGTGGCCCAGTTGCAGATTCAGTGCAGTTTCAGAAGTTTAGCAGGGGTGAGGGGGAGAGAAACCAGAGGCAAAGAGGAAGGTTTTGAGGGGCTACCGGAACCGGAGATGGCTCTCCTCAAGTTTCAGGGAGGCAGGAAGGCTGTTCCAGAGGGAGGCCCCTGCAGCGGAGAGAGATCTGCCCCCAACTCATTGTTTGGAGAAGTGGCTGACCCTGAGGGAGTTGGAGGAGGATGAGCGAAGAGCTCGAGAAGGAAGATATTTAGGAAGAGAGAGTTGAAGGTATTTTGGCCCAGGGCCCCAGAAGGCCTTGTGGACAATGCAGAGGATTTTGAACTTGATCCTCGCAGTCACTGAGAGCCAGTGTAGTGATTTCAGTCCTGGAGAGATACGGTCCCTGGGTTTGAGGCCAAGGACAAGTCTCGCAGTCCTGTTCTGGATGAGTTGCAAAGGGCGGAGAGTAGAGGCAGGCAGATTTAGATAGAGGCTGTTACAGTAGTCCAGCTTCGAGAGAACCAGGGATCTAGAGACAGTGAGCTTCTGGGGGAAGGAGAGGAAAGGAAGGATACCTTGGAGGAGGTGGAGCTGGTAGTGTGACTTCTTAGAGACGTCGGATATGTGAGGAGAGAAGGAGAGTGTGGAGTCGAAGATGACCACGAGGTTTTTTGACTTGCAGGTAGGAGCAGGAAGAGGGCCAAGAGAGGCCGGCCAGAGAGCTGCAGGGAAGGAGGGAGTGGGTGTCCCGATGAGTAGAATCTCAGTCTTACTGGCATTAAGGCAGAGGTCGTTGGCGGCACACCATTCCTGGATAGCAGAAAGACAGTCAGAGATGAGGGAAGGAGAAGAGGAGGCTGATGGTAGCCTGAAAATGAGCTGGGTATCATCCGCATAGCACTGAAAGTTGGGGCAGAGAGCGGCGATGCGGTGGGCGAGGAGTGCCAGATACTGGTTAAACAGCCAAGGAGAGAGATTAGATCCCTGTGGGACACCACAGGTAGAGAAAAAGATGTCAGAGAGGAAAGACCCCAGTTGGACCTGGGAGGGTCGATTGGAGAGGAAAGAGGACAGCCACACCAGAGCCTGACCAGTGATACCCAGGTTATCACGGAGACGGTTGAGCAGGATGTCAGTCACAGGTGTCCCGACGAAAAAGGTACCTCACATGTGTGGGTGCACCTACCGGGGGCACAAAAGGAAAAGGGTAACCCAATGGTAACCCCAAGCCTTTCGCCACAGCACAATTTGTTCATGTGGGCAACCTACAGATTTGGGCCTAGGGTGTCGAAGCCAGAAAGGAAAACAGGGAACCCCATGCATTTCCCAAAAGAGGAAACCCGTGGGAATCCGCAGAGGTCTGATTTGCGCGAAGCGGGCCAGAATTTATTACCCAGAACCCCAGACAAAGTGAACATTGTGTTTTTTCCCCACCAAATATCACACTTTGTTGTGGATTGTGGCCATTCAAAGCCATTACCTAAATGACTGTTAAGACCTAATAAGTCATCACTATTGTTCTAAAAGCAATTCAAAATGCTGCTTTCTGAAATGGGCCGCAATTAAGCCACAGTGACGCTTTTAAAGCCCAAGTCAACAAGGTGCACCAAATGTGTTTTTAAGCATTTCTTTTCAGCGTTATAGTATTATTTTTGGATTCAAACTCCTAAATTAATTTATTTCCAACTCATAAACCGAAACAATGCCTATATTGTTAAAGGATATTTTGGGGATTGCTTTGTTTTTTTGATTTGTATTATTTGGTGATTACATTAATTGCTTTTGTATTTCAAAAGGTTTATTTCGGGTGCATTAAGCCAAAAGGAAGCCAGATGTAATCCGTTGCTTTTGGATTTATTTGGAGATGGCATGCTTTGGGATTTTTAGAGGATTGTTTGGGGATTGGATTGCTTTTGGATTTTTACTGGATTGTTTGGGGATTGCATTGTTTTGGGATTTTTGCTGGATTGTTTGAGGATTGGATTGCTGTTGGATTTATAGTGGATTGTTTGGGGATTGGATTGTTTTCGGATTTTTAGTGGATTGTCTGGGGATTGGATTGTTTTTGGATTTTTAGTGGATTGTTTGGGGATTGGATTGCTTTTGGATTTTTAATGGATTGTTTGGGGATTGGATTGCTTTTGGATGTTTAGTGGATTGTTTGGGGATTGGATTGCTTGGATTGTTTTGGAATTGCAGTCCACTGAGGATTGCTAATTAACATATTTCAGGGTGCATGAAGCCAAAAGGAAACCAAAAGCAATCCACTGAGTACAATGGGAGTTTCTGGAGTAAAAGAGGTTTTAAAGAGGATTTAAATGTTTGGGAAAATCCAGTAGCAATATCCACTTTCAATCCAGATTTTTTTGGAAGGGAAAAGGAAGCCAAAAGCAATCCACTGAGTACAATGGGAGTTTCTGGAGTTAAAGAGGATTTAAATGTTTGGGAAAATCCAGTAGCAATCCACTTCCAATCCAGATTTTTTTGGTAGGGAAGACTCAATGCAGTTTCCGACCTACACCTCGTGTGCTCTCTAGATCACACATAATTCTCAGTACACATTGTTTAGCAATATTTCTCATCCGGGACTAAATGCAGAGAGCTGGCGCATATGATCTGATGCATGTGGGCTGTTCCTGTCGCCATGGCTGATTTGCTGAGGTAGTACAACGCATAGCAAATAGAAAGACACATTTGGGAGCAAGGGCATGTTTTTTGTTCGTTACCTTGTAGATTTTGGACTCTGATGTCACTTATTTATTTAATTTTCATTTTTATAGCGCACAGCCCGGGGGCATTGAGGCGCTGTTATCTGTCCAATGAGCTCCTCCAGCTGCAACCAGTCCCATTTGTGCCCAGCCATGACCTCCGGGGTGCAAAACAAAGAAAGTTTAACACCGAGAAGGGCGGCTTCGGATAGAGCATGGCGCCAGGCGTCTGGTCCCTGAGGGGGGTTGGTGGGGGCTGAAAGCAGAGGCAACGGGGGCAGGAGGTTATGGAGAGATTACAATATCAGTGTGTGGACTGGTGCAGTCCAGGTACTGTGCAGAGATCTTTGTGCTCAAGAATGGGCAGAGCAAAGGTCGAGGGCTGCATGGTCCTTATAATATTATTAGTAGCCCCCTTCAGGTGTTTTAAATGTTGTTTAACTCTACGTGAAGGGGACTTGTAGCCCTCGTTTGACCATCTCTATGCCGTTCCCCCATGCCTGTTCTTTTAGTTCTAGTGTTCCAGCAGAGCATGTTGCACAATCTGGTAATGGGCGGTGTCGATGCTTCGAATGGCTTTCTGTATTGGTTCATTTTGAGAGAACCGTTTGTGTAATGTTATGTTTTTGAAACTTCGTTACTGTCATGTTTAAGGCGCAGCAACTTAACTGATGTGCAATGTCAGGCTAGTAAGGTTTATTGCCTCCAGCAAAGGCGATTTGGTAGTCTGTCACTCAGCCGCACAGTGATAGCTGGTGTTGCTGTGCCCCCCCCCAATAGTCCCCTAATGCCCTTCGCCTGTCTGTTCCCATTTCCTTCCTATCTGTGTCTTAGCTCTTGCACTATCTGAAATGTCACTAAACCGAGTATGACAGTTAATTTCACATTCTTGTAGTCCATGACCTGTAAGAATATTTTCTATTTTCCCTTGTTCCCACCCTTGCCATAAAGTGCTTTTAAACACATTGTGTATAGGCTCTATATAAATAAACTATCATGATATGATATTGCATTTATAACATGCCTATACACAAGTGTGTCAAGGCGTGACGAGGCATGGGAGGGGAACAAAGGGAGGACAGATCATACTAGGCCAGGTGTCATTCAGATTGCGCATGTGCATGGGATGGGGTCGGAGACAGTGCTGTACATGAGAAAGATATCATGTCTGAGTATTTTACACTCAGAGCCAAACGTGGCACCTTTTCACCACTATGTTCGCATATGGCCTATCCCTGCACTCTGATCCTGTCTTCTGTGTTTGCCGAAACGCTTGGAACCTGACCTGTTTGAGCTCTTTTCATCATTTTACGCCTTCAACAACTGTACACCTTTTCCTCCGTCTGCCTTGCATTTTCCTGCACATTTAGTCTGAGTATGTTCTTTCTGTCTCCACAGTCCCACTGGTGCAAGTAACGAAATTGCAACTCGGCTTTCAGTTTACCCACATGCAAGTGTATCCGCTTCTAGGTAAGAGACCGGAGTGAATGTCATTCTGCCCTTACTATACACTTCAGCCAATGTTCTCTTTAGGTCCTTTCTTTCCCCAGTGACCTGCCTTGGGTGCGAGCAGCTCTTAGGATGTGTCAGGCTGTGCTCTCTCTGCTGTTTCTGCTCTGCTCCAGGTGCTAGTGTGCAGGGACTTGCACTCCTAGATTAACCCAGCAGTGTGGAAATGAGAATCTCTTCAGAGTCGCAATCTTTTTATAAACGACGGTATTTTGACATATGTACGACCAGTGTGGCTTGACAAATGGAGCTCTATTTGTGAGCGAAACTGTTGCCTTAAAATGTATCATTAATGGTGCGCATTTGGCTGCATGGCTTCTAATGTTGCTTTTACTGCTTACACTGGCCCATTTCTCAGCCCTGAATCATTTACCACTTCAGAGCCCCAGCATAAACCCGCCAAGCGTATCTTGCAGGGTGCAATATATATAAAGCATGAATTGCGTGTACTGTTTTGTTCCATGCGCTGCCACACCAGAGGCTTTGTATGTTGTTAATTAAATGCTTTTAAATTTTATTTTTTATTTTTTTGCTGACTTTCATTGCCCAGTAAGAAGTGCCTAATATTTGTGCTTCTATTTCAGTGTACTGGGATAGAATGGATGTGCATCAGAAGATCATCGAACACTGACTGGAACTGGCTCTTCAGTGAAAAAAGGGGGGTGGGGGGGCAGAACCACTCGAGTGTTTTAATCTGATCCCGGTCCTGGTCTGGCAACAGCATCAGAGTAAGCACCCCTTGAGTAAAAAAGAAAGTTGGTTAACGGTCCTATTAAAATACATTTGTAATTTTCTCTGTCAATATGCATGTAAAAACATAGTCTTCCTCCTGCCTCATCTCTCCCCTCTCCCCTCCCGCCCCTGGCCTTCCTGTGAAGACATCTTCGGGTTGATACCCTTGTACAATTTACAATCGACTGTATGCCTAAGCCTACAGCCTTATGATGTTGCATATTGTGCTTACAAAGCTGTTTCGTCAAAGCATGATACAATGTTAATAAATAACTAGTCAGGCAGAAAACTAGAAAAGCAGTAAGGAAACAAGATAAACAGACCACCATAAAGGGAGAATATTCTTGTGGATGTGACTTTATTACATATCGAAATCTGAACAATGTATGTATCTTGAATAAGCCAATATTTAGCACCCACACACAGGCTTGAATGCTTTTAGTGTTGCTGGGAATGGGTGCAGCATTTAATTATTTTAGTACATCTTGAAGGTAGTTGGGATTGAAGAACTGTGAGTGTAATGGCAGTGGCAGGAATGGTGAGGGCGCATTGACACATGGGGGTTCACTATTGGCAACTGAGACTAGCAACACGAAAGTGAAGAGCCCAATGCTCTAGCTCTGGCTCACACTACACTGCTCATGGCACTCATTATTCACCTCACAACCTGTCTCTGTGCATACTGGCTGAAGCGGCAAGCTTCCCGCACCAGATCTAAATCAAGTGGCTGAAGGCAGACCTGGTTAAGACCTTTATATCACACCAGTAGTGGGTTTACAATCCAATAAAGTAATGAACTCTCAGAAGACTGCTTTAAAAAATCACTGGCAGGCACTTTGAGCGCAAAGTCTGATAAGACTTGATTAGAATGTGTACTGTATTAAAATGTGTAATTTTGATATTTGTGCCATTATTTCAGCATACTGGGACAAAATGCATTCCCATCAGCAGGTAGCAGTTGAGCACTGCTTGGAACTGGCCCATCAGTGGATAAAGAGGAGGCGGGCGGGAGCCACAAACAGTTTTTCCCGATCCAAATCACAACCCTGGTCCATCAACTGCATCAGAGGTGAGTGCCATTATAGTTAAACAAAAGTTGGTTTGTGCCCCTATGTAATAAATACATGTTTTTTCTCTATCCAAATGCTAACGGTTGTAGGCTTCTGTGTGTCTCCACCCCAATCTCCAACCCTCCTCCCCAACATTCCTATGAAGACATATGGCTTCAAGACGACGGTGTCAGAGGGTGGGAAAATGTAGCTCAAATACTGTGACTCATGTATTCACTGGTTATTGTCCATCACTCATTAAATGCCCACATGCAAACATATCGCTTTGTCCATTACTTATGACCCGTTATGCTTCCAATGTCATATAGTGGTGTCCTAAGTTTTTTGTTGTTGATAGTTACAAAAGCAAGCACATAGTTAAATTCCCGTGGGTATACATGATCAACATTAGTTGGCCTGGGAGCCAAATGTAGCTCCTGGTAGGCATGTTGTAAAGCTAACCAGGCTCTTGAAGGCTACAAGCAGGGCTTAATAGCCCCCAGCTCCCCTCTATTTCAAACCATGTGTATTTATTTTGCTTGTATGGCTCCTTTACCAATGCACTGTACATGGGGAAACATGGGGGACACATGAGATTGATAATTTCTTCACAATATACCAATTATGCAAAGAAATGGGAAACAAGATAAACGGAGAGCCACTTCCTGGGGAAGTGACACTAATATATATTAAATTCTAAGGAATTGCCATGGTTTTATCCCGATTGAGAGCTTTGAGAAATGTAGTAATTTTTCATTTTTTGTGTACACAGACAAAAATGCTCCTTGCAACAGATTGGACCTGCGGGTTTGCAGATGTTAGCGCACCCCGTGAAGTTGTGGAGATTGTCGTAACTGGCAAAAAATCAGACTAGCAACCCATCACGTTACCCACTGAACAAGCTGCTGGATCTTTTGTTCACAAAAGAAGAACTGATGGCAGCAAAGGGGAGGTTAACATTGGATCTTCATCGACAGGAATCTATACAAGGTACATAAATGGAATTACGAAAGCACATTAGAGGGTGTACAGTGAAATTGTCTATGCTTTATTTCTCACAGCTATGTGTCAACCAAAAAGTAATTTGCTTGCTCTTCTCAAACTTTTTATACAAATCTTTTTTGCATTTTATCAATGTTCAAGCCAGGGATATTGGCTTTCCAGTACTTTCTGCATCAGAGTACAGAAAAGCCCTCCAAAATAAAATTGGGAACTACCGGATGAAGAAGGAGCCACACCTCGTCCTTTCTACACAAGTGTAGTTCTGCATTCCCTTGCTCTTTGGCCTCGGCCTGGATACTTGTATGACTCTCTGGACTGGTTCTGCATCCCCTATCACCTTTGCTCCCTGGGCTGGACCCCACTGGATTTGCTTGCTCCCTGGGCTGGGCCTAGATACTCGTGTGACTCCCTGACTGGGACCCCTCCCACCCTTGCGCCATGGGCTGGACCCTACTGGACTCGCTTGCACCCTGGACTGGGCCTGGATACTCGTGTGACTCCCTGGACTGGTTCTGGGACCACGCTCACCCTTGTTCCCTGGGCTGGACCCCACCAGACTTGCTTGCTCCCTGGACTGGGCCTGGATACCCGTGTGACTCCCTGGTCTGGTTCTGGGTCCCCTCTCACCCTTGCTCTCTGGGCTGCATACATACTCGTGTGACTTTCTGGACTGGTTCTGTGTCCCCTCTAACCCTTGCTCCCTGGGCTGGACCCCACCGGACTGGTTCTGGAACCCCTCTCACCCTTTATTTTTAAATTGTAAAGTACCCCCACCTCCCTTCAACACTTACCACAGTGCACACCTTTTAACCTGGAAGCAGGACCAAAGAGCGTGCCCAGTGCGCTGGACACCTTATATAGGGGCTCATTGGCCGTGGCTCCCCCAGCGTTGCCCCTTGATGACGCATCTTCCCCCCAACCATACCCTGGGTGGTGAGTGCAGAGGCCCCCTCCTCTTTAGCATAAGCCGAGCCAAGTGGGTGTTCCCGCTAAGGGTGGTCCTTGCCGAGTGTCTGTTGCAACGGCACGGGAGCCTCGCAGAGTAAGCATGTCTGAGTCCAACCAAGCACGTGTAATTGAATGACTGGGATTGTGTGGGAGTGACTGACTGTGCGGCTAATGTCGAGTTACTGACTGAATGTGACATGATGGTGTGACTGCATGAGTGGCAAAGTGATTGAGTGACCCTCAGACTAACAGACTGAGTGAGAGAGTCAGTGAATTTTTTGGTTTAGGAAGTGAGTGACTGGTTGGCTGGAAATGTTATAAAAGCCTACGACTGGCCCAAGCAAGGGCTATTTCTGACATGATGTCTTTTTTCACCAGCAGATTCAAACGGTGCTCTTGGTGAAAGTTGCCAGAGTAGATTTATCTTCTTGGTATCTACGAACTCTCGAGGCCAGTATGGCTAAATAAAACAAGAGTGAACTCTTGGGAGGAAGTAGTCTGCTACTCCAATGCAAATATGCTACCTTTTTTAAGAATGGTATATCAAATTGGGATTTCTTTTAAACAGTGTTTTTATTTTTTTCTTGGTTATTTTATTTGATTGTTTTATATTGTACTTTTTGCCCCCTTCAACTGCATAGAGGGAGTGATTGAGTAGGTGGGAGACGTTGTGTCGGTGGGAGTGTTTGTGTGGGTAGAAGATGGGTCATTTTAAATTGTGTCTGTGGCACCAGGGGTTCAGCCGCCTGCTTCACTGGACAACAATGCCTTCAGCAAGATTTGGAGATGGATGGCAAATGCAGGACAACGTGGTGAATGAGCGGAAAGCCTGGCTGCTCACAGCAGGTATGCAGGGAAAAGAGGCAAATCAGAGTGAGTAGCCACTGACTGCTATAGCGGTCTGGAACTTGAGCAAGAAGCAGGAGATCAGAGCCGAGTGGGATGGCCATGGGAAGTGCACAGTACAGCATCCAATACATACAGTGTTCAGGGGGATCTTAGACCGATAACCCCAGGCCTCCCAGCCAGCCAAAAATCATGGTGAGGGTACACTGGGAGTGGGGGATGACTTGGTGGAAACCGATTTCGGAGCAAATTGAACATCTGCACAAGAGGCTCAAGTACCTGAGTGGGAATCAGCCAATGATCTGGCTGAGGTGTTGTTTACTTCGGAGCAAATTGAGCATCCGAACAAGAGGTTCAAGTACCTCAGTGGGAATCATCCAATGTTCTGGCTGTTGTGATGTTTTTTGAAGTGTTTCTACAACAAAGAGTAGTTGTTATATTGTAATTTTCCCAGCAATGAGGCCATCCGTCTGAACAGGAGTCCCCTACTTGAAGAAGCATCAGCAGACAACTGAGTAGGTCAATATTGAGTCCTAATGTCAGGGCCTTTGTAACACTTTCTGGAAACGAATAAGACCCCAGCGACACCATAGCAAACAAACAAAACATGCATTCTTTGCACCCTTTTGCTACATGAGCAGCATAACAACCGTGCTGCCTCTGACTCTTGCACCACACGTCCCATTTGCCCCTGCAGATCACTCCACCCATATGTTTGTGCCTTGAGGTCCCT
Organism: Ambystoma mexicanum; assembly: GCF_040938575.1. Classification (NCBI taxonomy): domain Eukaryota; kingdom Metazoa; phylum Chordata; class Amphibia; order Caudata; family Ambystomatidae; genus Ambystoma; species Ambystoma mexicanum. The sequence goes on from NC_090935.1 coordinate 349,679,452, forward strand.
CTTCTCTGGCCTGGACTTTCCTCTCATGCACCTGATCTGTCTGCACCTGTCTTGCAGCTAGGTTGCCTGGTGAGTTCATTGTGCATTGTCTCCATCTCACTCTACCCCTCTTCCATCATCTCCATCCGTGGTACTCTCCATCTCCCCTATTTACTCTAACTGCTACTCCATCACCTATCCTACCTCTTTTCTGAAGCCTGGAAGGATAAAGTTCAAGAAAGCTCTCCAATACAGGCCTGCTCATCGCTGACACCTACGTCAACGCTTCTTCGAGGTAGACTATCACTGACATCCTCTTTGTTACTTCAACTCCAGACCTTCAGACTCTTCACCCATTAATGGTGGACCCAGATGGTAAACGTTCTTGGCACATTTTTCATCCTCTAGGTGCATCATTAATGTCTACCAGAATGGCACTGTCATGGCCCAGAACTCTTAGCCCAACCTCCTCCGTCTTGATGGGTGTCTTCATCTCTCATCAACTTCCTCCTTTTGTCCTGCCACTCCTCCCCAACACTTTTGCCACCACCGAGGGGTGTACCGCATCCCTGTACTCTTCCTCAGAAGACCTTCCAAGGTGGCAACCAGCTTCACTTAGATACCCTGAACTTTTGCTCTGCTGTTGAACATTCCTCTACTATCTGCCACCTCCTTGAAGACTTTGACCTTGACGTCCTCACTCTCAATGAGACATGGTTCATTGCCAGCTCTGTCACAAAATCCTCTCTAAGTCCAGGCTTTAACGGGCTGGAGGCGGAGTGGCCCTGATATTCCCTGAATGAGTCCCTGCTACTATCATACATACCCACTCAGTCCTACTCTTACTTTGAATGCCTCCTCTGCAGGCGTGATCTCTTCTGTCCTCTCACTGACTCTTGCCACCATCTACAGGACCCCTGGTCCAGTCCCTCACTTTCTTTCTGAGTGGTCTGACCTCAATTCTTCTCTCCTGGCCTCTACCTCCAAACTATCCTACTCGGAGACTTCAATATTCATCTTGACTCTCCTGATGCAGCCACTGGACTCTTCCGCAGCCTCTGTGACTCTTTCTCTCACAATTCTACCCTATGGTCTGACCGACTCACCCGAACCCACCTTGGATGAAGGATGATGATCCGCCCTTCCCTAAATATCTCCCTGCTTGAGCCCTTCTGTTTTCTAGCACCAATTCTCTGCCGATCAGATGCTTTTCTAAGTAGAGAGTGGGGGTAGATCTCTCTCTTCGGCAGGATCCTCCCTGTGGAATGGCATCTCTGACCCTCTCAGGCTTGAGCTGGATCTCCTACTTTCCAGAAGCTTCTCAAGACCTTCCTTTTCACACCTTCCTTTCCTCTCCCCCTCCCAATGCCCCGCTCTGCCCATGGACTGACTGCCTGGTCCCTTCTGAGTCCTACAGGGCACCAAGCCCTCCGCGCCCAGTCTTCCCCAGCACTCTTGTCTCCCTGAACTGCACTTGCCCTTCTGGGCCCTCTTCCCCTCACTAGTCTGACAAGTGTGCATCCCTACCGAGCCTCATCCACCCCCGTCCTCACACTTAGAATGTGGTCCTCACTCCCTGCATCCCCTGGCACTTGCCCACCTGGTCTCCCCTTGGCATTTGCCTAGTTCAATGGGCCCTTCTATACCCTTTCTCCCCACTTGTACTTGTATTCCCCCACTCTACCCCGTATTTCCCTCCTACCCTAGAATGTTCCCTGCCCCCTACCTGCACTCCTTCCCCCTGCAATCCTTGTTACTGCACTTGGTCAATCCAAATGACACAAGGCCTAGTAGTACAGTTTGTTTTGTTTTCTTTGCTCTCCCTTCCCCCCCCACACACACACTTTTGTCTCGTGGCACCTTGAAACACCATTTGATGTATTGGCGCTATTTAAATAAGCAATACATGATAACATAAAATATAAATTTTACATTGTGGAAAGTGCAAAGCTTTGAACCATATAAACAATGTTGGCAGAATGTGCAAGATTGGCCATTTCGTTCTCTTTTGTCCTCCTCAAATGGAATGCAGCAAGTGAAATTGCTAAGAGCTGTTTATCTCATGCTTGTAGATTCAGAGAGCCCAGATAGCTTGACACCAAGCAATACCAGGAGCTACAGTTGACTCCCTTGTCAAACCGGTACCATTGAACTATACCTATATGAAAATAACCAGTTATGGGAATGTGTATAAAGAAGCATTATGACACACATTTAAGTAAAATGCAGCATATTAATAATAAAACCTAGGGTATAGCTTAAAATAAACGTTCCACAAAACAATCACACCATAACATAAAGAAAGAAAAATAAACACAATTTAAATCGCATTACAATGAGGAATATATAATGGACAATAGTTTGGATCTCAAATGAAAGATACATGTGTGGCATGCCATGTACTAGCTGATAGTTCTCCAGATATGTTTCCTTTATACTAGGTGATGCCAAATACCTTGGAGCTGCTCCTGCCCATCAATTCTTTATTTTGATTAGTAGCAACATGTCCCCACTCAATCTCATAACCTCATTGCTGGTAATAACAGGTAGAAGATGGTCAGATAACTTGAGTTACAAGGCAGATTGCCTTTAACCCGGTCCGTGTTCCAAGAGTTTATTCTATGCCATTCCAGCTTCCTGGTAAGAGATCTAGACAACCACTAGTGTAAGGATGGGTACTTGGAAAAAAGATGCAATATAGTTGCATGCCAGGGTTTTAACCTGCTGTGTTTTACAAGCATGAGTTGCGTTTCTGGAAATTTGATTAGGTCAGAGGGAACAGCAGCACCACACAGACATATGTTGGTGATGGATTTTAATGCTAACGAGGATTGGTAATCCTCTTTAATAGGGATGGCTGTTCGAATTTGGGTATGAGTTTATTGGTAGTTGATTGAAAGCACAATATACACATCTTTCACTGAATGTTTAACTTGAAATGAAGGGGCTAAAGGGAATGTGTTAGATGTTTTTTGACTTCACACGCATACAAAGCAGTAATAAACGGCTATTGTAATACAAGGCTGCTCAATGTCCGACAATGCATAGGCATTTAGGCTTAGTGATGTAAACTACACTACTGCCTCAAACAGTGACCATTTGTAGACCAGCATTTAAAGCTCGGTCTTGTTTGTGCAATTCTCGTTCACCTCCAGCTTGGGATTCTCTGTCCTCCCTCCACTCCCTTGGATCCCAAGTAAATATCTGTCTCTAAGAAGTCTCACACTATATTAATGGTCATCTTCCTCCTTTCTTTGAATCAGAGGCACTGTGGAGGCGCTCGCTCCAAGCGGTCTGCCACTCATTGCTAATGGTTACCCTACTTTCTTACAATCTGCCATGGAGGAGGCGCTCGCTATAAGCAGTCTGCCACTCTGTGCTAATGGTTGTCTTGCTCTCTCTCTGCCTTCTTCTCTTTCTTTCTCCCTTTTTTCTTTCTCCCTCTCTCTTTCTTCTTTACTTTTCATTATAAGCAGTAAGTCACAATTAGCTAATAGTCCCTGTTTTGCTTTTATAGAATTTGAGTTATGCATGTATATGTGGTCATTCACACCATGTTAATTTCATACCCACGTTCACAAGGGAGATACAGGGCCTCACAAAGTGGCTAAGGGAACCATGGTTCCATGATGAGGGCACAAATAAGTAAGACCTTCACAATGAGGAGTCCAAACTTTACAAATTGGGTATGGTTAACACATTGTTGTGGACACCTGTTCTGAAGGAATAAGTGACATACCTCAATAAACTGGAGCATTAGCAGACTTTATAAGTCGCTAACTTGTCAAAACTCTGATCTTGGTCAAATCAATATCGATAATGCCTTTTATGCTACTAGTTGCTTTCTAACAGGAAATATCTTCTGAAAAAACTATTGAATACTCTACAATTTAAGACTCGAGATGGAAGGCTTAGCTATTTCTGCTTTGTAAGTGGTTACTATTACTATTTGATGAACTCTGTCAAGTAATCAGTGGCTGATGTAGAAGCTAAGATGATTATATTGTTGCTGCTGCAGGGGATTGGTACAGCAGATGCGTCTAACTGCCCATAGGTTTGTTTCTATATTTTGAATGACCGCAATCAACATGCCCCAATACCTGGAAGGCTTAATTTGTACAACTACTTGACCACAGTCACTCACATTGTAATTGCCATTATTCTGTTTTGAACGCGTGTGCCTTGTAAGTTGCTTGTGTTTAAGTCAGATTTCCCTACTCCAAATTATGGATGTGAAATAATGTTAGATACTGTATGGGATTAGAATTGTGATTTTGATTAAACCTCTGTGAGGCGGGTGCTCTGCATCGAAGCAGGGTTGAGGTGCACACCAGTACTTTAGCAGGCTAGGAGAAGCATATGCTGGACTTGTCTAAATATAGGACCTTGTTTCTCAAAATGCTTTTATTGTGGGTTTCCAATATAGCCTACTTTAGCTTCACCTATAGTTCTCTTCTATGTGCTGTAGGACCTCATCTGGCTTCATCAGTATTTTTTTAATTACATTTGCCAGTGGCCACTATATGCCTAATGGTCAGCAAACAACAGTTTCTTTAACTTTTAAACCAACTAACCTATTGATGCATATGGCTGTGACCATGATTTGTATCTGTTGCTTACATTAATTTGCCCTATGAAAGTTATTTTTGGTACTCTAGCACACTGATGACTTTTATGACATTTGAGCGACTGGTGAATTTAGATTAAAAAAGACAAGTAAAGAGCCATAACTGGAGGATTAACCAACAATTCATAAGACATGTAGGTGTTGTGTAGCAAGAGTCTAGTGTCCTAGAGAAATTGCTGGTTACTTTTGCAGGGGTTGAAATTAGGATTTCTTGACCAGGAACAAATTTCAGCCCCCTTGTTTCGGGCATCACCAGTTAGGCAGTAGCTAGTGCATATAGTACAGCAAATGTAAACTTTGCGTAAGACACAAATTCTAAATGTTTGTCCATTTATACATTATCCAATAAGTTTGTCCATGATTTTCTTTTATACACATGCCAAAACCTACCCTGTTAATATTACAAAACCGTGTTTGTATTGCACCACTTGGTTTCGAGGTAACCATGCTCTCCTTGGCTAAAACCAGGAGCTAAATAGCTCCTAGCTCCTGGCAATTTCGAACTCTGTTATTCTTTTTTATTTTATTTTTTTCAAATGGATTTACATCTTTGATGTCCCCAATGTCATATTAACATGCAGTCACATAGTTGAGAGGCTTTAAATATTTGTGTAGCCTTTTTTAAGGTGAGCTGCCAGTGATGCACAATCAAGCTGTTTTCTTCAAATCATATGTGCCTTTTCTAAGTCACTGCAGATAGGGGACAATAGCTACTTCAGCAGATTATAGGTCTGTATTTATGAGGTTTCGTTAGTAAACTCCTAAAACACAACCTGGGAACATTGGGGGTCATTATGACATTGGTGGTAGCCGTGCCTGTAGTACAGGCACGGCTGCTGCCGGTGTCATTTTGTTTCCGGCGCCCGCAAATGGGCAATTACCGGGTCATTACGGCCCTGCCAGACCCGTTAATTGCGGTCACTGGAAAAAAGATGCTCCCCATTCCCAGTCGGCCCCATAGGGCTGAATGGGAATGGGCAGCTCGGATGCACCAGCACTGTTAATGACGGTGCGGTGCATCCGAAATGCTGTGCTCGCAGGTGGTGCTCTGCGGGTGCCTTGGCGGGCAGAAAGGCACCCACGAGCACAACTCGTAGTTTGCTGGTTCGGGAACAACGGTACCGGCAAGCTTACTGGTACTGTAGTTACCGGACTGGTAAACTTATAATGAGGCCCATTGTGTTTTAAGGGGTTTACTATTTAATAAAGTAAAAGTGCACTTAAAAGACGGAACTGAAAACTATTTGCAAAGGTTTACACGCTTTGTAAATTCGGTAAACCAAATGTTTACTAATGAGAATTTCAAAAGTTCAAAGTTTACAAAGGTTTACAAATACGTTTTCTTGGTAAATGAAATGTTAATTTGTGCATGAAACATTAAGTGTACATTGGGTTTACAAAGTATTCATGATTTGTAAACTATGGCAAACTTCGGGTTTACAAAGTATTCATGATTTGTAAACCATGGCAAACCTAGGGTTTACAAAGTATTCATGCTTTGTAAACCATGGTAAAACTTAGAGTTTACAAAGTATTCATGATTTGTAAACCATGGCAGAACTTAGGGTTTACAAAGTATTCATGATGTGTAAACCATGGCAAACTTAGGGTTTACAAAGTATTCATGATTTGTAAACCATGGCAAACTTAGGGTTTACAAATCGCTGGAACATAAAGTCCAAATGGACTTGCATAACTACATTGGTTTACTTATGTGTAAACGCAATGTAAACCAAAGGTTTACAGAAAAGGTTTCAAACACTCGTAAACCTTTGTAAACTTATAGTTTGCATAGGTTTGCATGCAGTTTACCAAATTTGTAAACCATGATTTTCATGCAGTGTTCCCATCTTAGTCAGATGCTAGTCAGCGCCCAACATCTATGCTGCCATAAGGATTTTAAAGCGTGCATTGCCTATTCTTCTCTTCCCCTTGGTGTTGCAGGAGAACAGCCTCTAACTGCGATACTGGGATTCTAACCCGTGACGCTCTGTGTTTTCTTGCTTCCAAGAATAACCTTCCTCTAAAGAGAATCTTGGCAGTATTTCCACAGTCTTAGTGATTCCGGTGCATCCATGCCAAGTGCAGCTGAGACATCGGTGGATAGCAAAGGGGCAATGCGCCGGTCTTGGAAGTTCAAATCACATATCCACGCTTAGAAACCAAACTCAGGTACGGTATTAGGTGCGTTATAAAAATACAATTAAATAAATAAAACAACATCTGCAAATGTTAGTCCTGCAGCAAGACCTCAGCTTTCAATCTTCTTGAGGTATCAAATTTGGCAAGTACTAAGAGGAAAAGTGAGGCAATACATCACTAAAGTAGTGCTTAACAGAAAGATGAACCCACAAGGAGTGCGCTATAATAAAACATTAGAAGGAAGATCTGTCTTGTTTTACGGAGCTGCTGCTACAACCATGTGCATTATCTGCAGTCATGACAGGCCATTTTGCAAGGGGATTGCTTTTAAGTATATTGTGTCTCACACACACACGTTTAAATATGTGATTTGGGAATGAACGTTTCCTTGAATTTCACTATTACTGATATCAAGAATATACATTTCAAATAGCTCTGATTGGTCCACTGTAGAGATAAACGTATGTGAAACTGGCATGGGAGGTTGAAATGTTATAAGTGAACTGTGTTGATGTTAATAAGTTCAACCTGTTATATTTGAAAAAGTACATTTAGATGGCAGTAGAAGCTCGTGCTGGGATGGACACCTGGCAGGAGGAGACTGGGCTCGAACACGTCTGACACCTGGATCTTGTGGCCACAGAATGAGTCTGTCGGCCCTGCTGCAAAGATAGCGTTTTTTTATGTTATAGGCAAATTCCACTTTTTTAGAGCCTCCCACCACTGTGGCGCTGCCCCTTGAAGGGACGCGCACGTGGCGGCGTGACGTTGCACGCCGCCGCGTGCAGTATAAATAAAGGGGGCGTTCCCGGCCGACACAGTGCAACCAGAAAGCCGGAGCAGTACAGACATGTGTGCGTGTGAGTCTGTGCTTGCTGGGGGCTTACGGGCATCGCGAGGGGGTTCAGAACCAACCCCCAACAGTGGCGACGAAGTGGGGATAATACCTGGGCCCGGCGGTGATTGAAAATCTATTTTTTTTCCCTGAAACGGAATTCAGATTGCATTTCGTTTCATGCCGTAGGCCGTGCATCGACCACGCGGCTGGCGGCCATTTTGAATTTCGTCCGTGGAACTTCAGTGAGCTCTGGTTTGGGCGGTGAGTGACATCCAGGCCAAATTATTGGACATACTGTTAGCAGGCAGTTATACCTGCATGCCCATGCCCAATTTTCGAATTGTATTTGATTTTTTGGGCCTCTTACGTCGAGTGCAAGCGAGGAGGAGGGCTACAATGGCTGGGCCTGCTTAGCCCAAATTTTCTCTTTGACTCAATTTTTGGAACCCCTGTGCCTACGAGGTGTTTCTGCAGCTGGGGAATTGGTTCTTCTTCATCCTCTTCATCATCAGTGAGGACTGCTGCAGCTGTGGATCTTCCATTTCTCCTCATCTTGTTCATCATCATGTCTGGCTGCTGTGGCTGTGTATGAGGCCATCTGTGAAGGGGGACTCTTTGCCATCGTCACCTTTGCTACCAGGTTGGACATTTCATTTGCCTGGGAGTGTGTCTGGACTGTGTTGTGGTGGTGGGTGTTGAGTTGCGGCCCCCAATTTCCATGCTGGGGGTGCCTGTGCGCTCAAGCCCATGAGCGGGGCTGGTGATCAAGACGGTGGACTGCCAGCAGTTCAACAGCAACAGCCTCAGGACAGTGGGCAAGCAGCAGCTTAACAGCAGCCCCCCCAGGACGGCGGACAACCAGCAGCTATCCAGCAGCCTCCTCAGGCTCAAGCAGGAGGCCAGGCTCCATTGCCTCAGGCACCGCCAGTGGTGCAACCGGTTGCTCAACCAGCAAATCCTGTCATGGCCCAAGCACAAGCCCATGCGGCCATGCAGCCCATCCCGGAATTTGACGTCACAGGCCCGCCATCCAGTTTAGGGCCCAGATGGAAGAGGTGGGTTGATCGCCTCGATATGTACTTTAGGGCCGCACAGGTGACGGATGATGACAGCATGCTGGCAACCATGTTGTACTCGGCGGGACCTTCGGTCCAGGAGATATCTGAGTCGCTTCCACCAGGGGATGGTTCCTATGCGGCGGCAAAGACAGCACTCCAGGCTCATTTTCTGCCCCTTGCCAACTTGGACTACGAACGATTTGTGATGCTGTCCGCGAAGCAAAAGGAGGATGAGACTTTGGACACCTTTTATAGACGCCTAAGGCGCCTGTCGCTGGCTTGTGCATGGGGCGATGCAGAGGACATGATAAGAACAATGCTCATCCAGGTGTGCTCCTCAGGCAAGCTCAGAAGACAGGTCCTAAGAGAGCCCGGCACCACATTGCCCCGCATCCTTGAGCTGCGGCGATGCCATGAGGTGTCTGAGGCTCGGGCAGCAAGGATGGAGGCTGGGTCATGCTCCGTCAAGACAGAGGAGGTGTGTGCCATGTGGCGAGGTGGAAGAGGCATCAGAAGACCTGGTGCTGGACCCCGTGACAGAGCTGGAAGAGCGGGTGAGTCCTGCCAGAAGTGCGGGTACAATCTTCCCCACCCAACGGAGTGCCCAGTGGCGGGAAGGACATGTGAAAGGTGCGGGTTGCTCGATCATTTCTCCCGGGTGTGCAAGGCAGCCCTGCCCTTGATGGTGCCAACGGCCCGGCTCGGTCCGGGTTCCTTCACCAGATTGCCCGCCGAATGTTGCCCAGGTAGACCAGAGCGAGGAAGATGCCCCGGTGGAGGAAGTAGACAAAGAGGAGGAAGAGAACATCTTATTCATCTCCAGTGTGGGGGCCCTGAAAGGGAAGCACAGTAGACAGCCGAGGTGTGTGGTGGAGGTCAACAAGTCGCCAGTACCGGTCCTGGTAGACACGGGTGCGTCAGTCAACGTGATGGCCCATGGGCATTATGACGCCATGGACACGCCTCCCAAACTGGTCACACCGAAAGCTCGCATCTTTGCATTCGGGGGCCTGGAACCCATACCGTTGGATGGTGCCATCGTGGCAAAGGTGGAGCATGATGGCTTGTGGATCACTGCACGGTTCTATGTAACGCCGGTAAGCACGAACACCCTGCTGAGCTGTGCAGCGGCCGAGGCCCTCGGAATCGTCAGCTTTGCTTACTCGGTGTACCTTGAGGACATTAACGACCTTCTTGACAAGTATGCCGCCCTATTCAATGGAATTGGACAGATGGCTTGCGACCCGGTGAGGTTGCATATAGACGAGTCCGTGCAGCCCATCGCCCTAAAACATCACAGGGTACCCTTTCATCTTCCTGAGCAGGTGGACAGGGAGCTGGACAATCTCGTTAATCTCGACATAATTGAGAAGGTGGAGGGTCCGACTCCTTGGGTGTCCCCGATTGTTGTGGCCAGGAAACCCAAGCAACCAGCCGTCGTCCGAATCTGTGTCGATATAAGACTGCCGAATAAAGCCATCAAGAGAGAGAGGCACCTTACCCCCACAATCGATTACATCATTGCCGAGGTGCAGGGTGCTCGCTTCTTTTCCAAGCTGGACCTCCAAGCGGACTACCATCAGGTGGTCCTACACCCAGAATCGAGATACATTACCATGTTCACCACCCACCGGGGGCTATACCGCTATAATGACTGAGCTTTGGTGTGTCCTCGGCAGCAGAGGTTTTTCAGAATATCATCCGGGGCGCCCTCGCACACCTAGCGGGCGTTTTGAACATTAGTGATGATATCCTGGTGTTTGCCAGGACGGAGGTGGACAATCTGAGGAGGCTGGCCAAGACTTTTGAGAGGCTGCAGTCGCTGGGCCTAAACCTTCACAAAGAAAAATGTGAGTTCCTGCACCCGTCGATTGAGTTCTTTGGCTTTGTTTTCAAAGAGGGGGGTGTGTCACCGGATCCCAAGAAAGTCCAGGACATCAAAAAGGCGCAGCCACCCGAGTCGGTGTCTGATGTGAGGAGTTTCCTCGGCATGGTTACATACTGTGGACGGTTTATTCAAAATCTTGCCTCGAGATCGGAACCCCTTGTCGTCGGAGGTCATTGTGGACGCCAGCCCGTTTGGCCTGGGCGCCGTGCTAACTAAGATTGGTCATGATGGGGGTGTCCGCCCGGTGACCTACGCCAGCAAGGCGCTGTCTGAGACGTAGCAGAGGTATTCGCAGATTGAGCGCGAGACGCTGGCGGTGCTCTGGGGCTGCAGGCATTTCAGATTATATGTCCTGGGACGCCCGGTGGCGGTCGTGACTGACCACATGCCTCTGCTTCGCATTCTGGCAGGGTCGTCGTCCAAGCCGCCGGCGAGGATCGAGCGGTGGATGCTCGCTCTCCTGGAGTATGGGGTCACCTTGCTGTATCGGCCAGGGGCGAACAATGTGGCAGACTATCTATCTCGACACCCGGGGCGAACAATGCAGCAGACTATCTATCTCGACACCCGGGTGCACATGGGGGAGAAGAGTATGACACATGTGTGGAAGAAGCAGATGATCATGTCCGCATGGTGGTCGAGGCGGCCACGCCGAATGCGATGCCCCTGGGGGAGCTAGAGGCAGCAGCAGCGGGAGACGAGTGTTTCCAAATCCTGAGACACTCCATGCAGCAAGGCTCCTGGAAGTCGGTGTTGGAGGCCCTCGCGGGGCGCACTCAGGAGGCCAAAACAGGACTGGAACAGCTGTGGAAGGTCAGGGAAGAACTATCATTCTCGACGTCCGGCCTGCTGCTCAGAGGTGATCGGATCGTTGTTCCTCAGTCCAAGGTGAAGGACGTGATCACTCTTGCTCACCATGCACACCAGGGCGCTGCAAAGACCAAGGCCACGCTACGACTGAAAGTATGGTTCCCTGAGCTCGAGCGGAAAGTGGATGACTTTGTAGCGGCCTGTGTCTGGTGTCAGGCCACATCTCCTCTGCAGCGAGAGCCGATCATAGAGGCGATGCCTCGAGGGACGCATCCCTGGGAGGTGGCCCATGCGGACTTCGGATCGACAACGATGGGCACCCACTTTCTAGTGATCGTCGATGAATACTCCAGGTAGCCTGAAGCGGAATTTGTGGAATCGGTAGCCTTCAAGCACGTGGTGGTGGCCGTGGAGATGGTGTTTGCAGCCCATGGTTTCGCCCACACGTTGTGCTCTGACAACGGGGCGCCGTTCCAGAGTGAGCGGTTCTCGGAACTGATGGAGAGCTGCGGGGTACAGCCCCAGAAGATCACCCCCTTATGTCTGAGGGCAAAAGGCGAGTCCGAACGGCTAATGAGGACACTGAACAAGACCTTCAGAATTGCCCAAGGCAAGGGGCAGCACCTCCAGACAGCCCTCTATCAGTTTCTGAGGGTGTACCGCACCACCCCGCATGCTTCCACAGGGGTGGCCCCGGCCGAGGCTCTATTCAAGGGTTGCCCTCTGGGTTTGCTGCCCGAGGTGGGGGAGAAGGAGCCGGGGGTGATTGATAACCAACAGGTAGAGGTGGACCGGCGATTGAGGATTGAGCAGGAAAACACCAGGAGGGGGCTCCGCCCGCAGCGGCTGGAGCCAGGTGACGAAGTCCTCATCCGGAACAGACACCCCCATGGAAAGCTCTCCCTTCCTTACGAGCCAGAGCCGTTGGACGTCGTGGCGGTCAAGGGGTCCATGGTGACCGCCTCAGATGGAAGATCAGCTGTCACCCGCAACGTGAGCTTCTTTAAGAAATTAGGAGAACCAAGAACTGACCCTCCCTCTGATCCAGACTTAATGGAGGTACCTGACGACAGAGGAGACCAATCCGGCACACCTGAGTCCCCTGCCTGGAGAATGCCTACGGACAGACTACCTGTGCCGGAGGTAAGCGGGAGGTACCCCCAGAGGGCTGAGCGAGGGAAACCTGCTTACCTCAGTGACTATGTTCTGGGACACTTATCTGGTGGGCCTGAGTTCTTGGACTGTTAAGTAAGGGGACCCGGGTTGATGCTAATAAAGGGGCATGCGGGGAAGCTGTTGTTCAAGTGTTTTACTAGCATAGTTTTTGGTTTTGTGGTGTGTAGTATTAAAGCATTTGGTCTGTTGTCCTCCCGAAAAAGGAGGAGTGTAGCGCTGCCCCTTGAAGGAACGTGCACGTGGCGGCGTGACGTTGCACGGTGCCGCGTGCAATATAAATAAAGGGGGCTAGGAATGCAAGCTGACACTACCAGTAAAAGCCAGCATTCCAAGCCGCCTGATGGCTGGCTCCCCCGCCGCCATCTTCCCTCGCCAACCAAGTTTTTTTGTTCCCTCTCCCTCCCCCATCCAACTTGCCTGATTGCGGCGGTGGGGATCCGCGCCGCAGCTCCTTTCCCTGTGTGGCTGCCATGGAAATGGAAAAGGGGCTAGGTATGGAGCCCCGCCTTCCAATTCCCTGGCGGCCATATTGGTAAAGTATTTTCTCTCCGAGAACGAATCCCACGAGGCGTTCTGTTCACAGAGAGAAAAACGTTTATTTAAAAAGCATTTAGCACCCGTGTAGCACACTACACAGATATTAATGGCGATATGCCCCTTGGTGGTTGGGCCCACTCTCTGGGTAATGGCTCGCCACCCTCGTTAAGTGACCCTTGTTTCGCTCAGGCCCTTAACTTGGGGAGCGGGCCGTTACCCGCAGGGTAGACCCTCCACCTCGGGGCATATCACCTCAATACTTCTGCCCCTTAGTAATATGTAAGGGGCCTGAGCTACAAAATCAAAATGGCCTATCAGGGTTGCAAAATAACTTCGTGAGTTTTCAAATAGGCATGCATGCTCTAAAATAGATATAGTTTATCACTTTTGGGGATTTTTTAAATAAAATGTTGGATGGGCTTTCACTAGACTATGATGATAGCAAATGCCATATCATATCGAATGTGAACAGTTGGTGTCTCGTGCAGTTGTGGCAAATCCGTCCAACTGTTTCCCTGGAGGAGATAGAAAACATTGTCTTATCACGTTTTCCATGGGAAATGCAAGTGTCAGACCCCCCTTCAAAGCAGTACCTCCCGCCGGGCATAACCTCACAAAACCTAAAAAAACGTTTTGAGTTGACTGTATATATATTTCTGCATGCAACTATTTCAAACGTCACCCAAGGGTTAAGCATCTGAAAATGTGCTTTTCTTTTGGGGAGTCCAACTTAAACATAACCGCAGAGTCAATATGTCTGACTCTGGAACATATATATGTGTATATGTTAGCAGCAAACCAAAAATAACAGAATAGGTCGGGACATCAGACCAAAGGGGCGCACCCGAAAAAACCATCAATAAATACAAATGACCCCCATGCAGTGTGGCGTCACAAGAACCTCATTGATATAAAAACACATTAATATCCTATTTATCAACTGTATCAAAAATGTATAGATTATTCAATCATGTTTCAATAAAAACACCTCTCTCTCTCTCTCTCTCTCTCCCCTTCCTTATGTCTTGCTTTAGCCCTATCTGTGTTTTTAAGGCATACTTGGATGTGAGAGCAGAGGGGCTGTGCAGTGGGTGCGGAGGGGAGGGGGGTGTAGATGCTCGAAGAGCCTGGTTGTAATTTAGTAATTGCTTTGTCATGTGGCATGCAATACAACAAACTACCAACACCAAAGTCCTCTTCAGTCGCAATGAGGTAGGCGGGGGATGCTTGGACATCGGATGTCCGTAGAGCGCAATTGTCTACCTTGCAATTCTAATCAAGACATATATTGTAACTGTTTTGTCCTTCAGAAAAGTTTCTATAACACGTAGGGCACGTTGTCCATCTGGTGCAAACTGAGGGGGAATGCAAATAGCCATTGAGGGAGGTACTGCGATTATAATGAACCTTCTTAAATATTAATGTTTTTGCACCGACTGTAACAAATGTGTGAGTTGTTCAGCAGTACTACCAACCAATCAGTAACCAGCATGCAAAATGTAATTGCTTGGTGCTCACAAAAAAAGCAGGTCATTGGTTTCAATCTAAGTTGACCCTTTTCAAGAAGGAATGGCATTTTGTTGGACAACGTGGTTTGTATTATTGGCAAAAGAAAGCTATTGAAGACAGGACATTATTTAATTGTACCAACTTTGAAAATAGTCTCCTTTGCCAAGGACGAGGTATCTCGTCCTTGGGATTACCTCCCTATTGCCAAGGACGAGATACGTCGTCCTTGGCACTTAAGGGGTTAATGAAAGAGAAAACATTAGAAGGCATTGTATGGCGATATACCAAAGTCAACAAAAAAGGCCTTGGCACTGGGGGGGACCCATGGCAGTTAAGTGGTTACATTTGACCATGCTCTTTTGCTACTTGGAGCATATATTGTAGTCATAATAAGAATGTTGCTATTGTCTTCCCGGGCAACAGAAAGGATAAAAACCTATAATTTCTATTTACATTATTTTCTATTACATTACTTCAAAATATTTCTATGAGAACAGGGACAGAAGCACATAGCACCAGTGATGGTTTCTGACTGCTTTGCATGAATGAAAAAAAGGATTTTGGGAACGTAAGGGTGAACACAGACCTTTATATTTTACAAATGTGTCTGCCATACAAGGATGATATGCTTGAATGACAAAGTATACAATGCACGCTTGTCTTGATGCACATTTTACTCTTCAGAACACTAACACTAGAGTGCTTGGTAACCAGGGTTTGGATCTGAAGATACAATGGCAGCAGACAAGGAAGAGTGCATATAATAACATACACAAAGGAGTGCACATCATCACATATGAAGGGAAATGCCCTGGGAAAAATTAACAAGATGAGGAAAAGATGCCATTGATGTGGCATCTGTCACTCCCTTGGGGACAGAGGGAGAGCCTCCATCATTTTCAAAAATGAATTTAAAAAAAGACAGGCAGTCCCCAATTATTGCCATTCTTAGAGAATTACATATGTAGGGTGTCTATGGACACAAGTCACAGATATGATGTTGAGCACAGTATAACTATAGAACAATAACTGTGAACAATAAAATGTAGAAACGTGGATACTTCCTTGTGTATCAAATCAGGAAGCAGCCATCCATCTCTCCTTGTAAGCAGGAAGTCTGGCTTTGGCAGTTTGCAATACAAAATATGTCTTAATTAATACAAATAAAAACAGATATTTTTGCCTGTGCTGTCGATATTTCACCACACTAGTGATTAGATCCTGGATCAATTGCCGTGGCCATTGGTCACTTTGACCAGAATGTGGCTTTCATCTATGCACGTGCCACCCATAAAAGACACCTGCTGTTACCTGGAGCTGTAACTAGTGATCATGAAGGCTTGGGCATTGCCTTTCACCATCCCCATGCCCGCCAAGCAACCTGTAGTAGGCTACACCCTTGGCCTGAGGCAATAATCATCTGTAGTTTAGCGGGGGTAGAGTCTTTGACATGCCACACGATGCCTCAAGGCCTTATGCACATGGCCAGTGGTCACTTTTCCAACAGCATAACATTCACCCATGCTCTGGGCCCTCCGAGCCACCTAAACTGTTTGTGGCCATGGCCTGGATAAAACGGGCAGTGATAATGTTGCCTACTGCATAGCATTGAGCCAGAAGTGGCCCCTGAAGTGTCTACTGACTGAATGACTGTGGTGTGGCCTTTAGCAAAGGCATGTGACCCCCAGGAAACCAGTAGTGGGCACTGGTCATGCCATCCTGTCATGGCCACTGGTCACTTTGCCCATAACATGGCCAATAGCCATGTCACATGGCAACATAAGCCACCCAAAGGAGCACTGACCATGGCTTCTGGACCCTCTGCCTAGAGCAGGGCCTTTGGGCATGGTCAGGAACCCATCCAAGCCACCCACTTTAGCCTCTGGTAAAGACCTGAAACCATGGCTAGTGCCCCCATTTGACCCTGTATTGGTCACTGGTCATTGGCCATGGCCTTGGTGCCAGGGGCATGGTCTTCACCCATGTCCCGGGCTCACAAGCAATCCCTAGTGGAAACTGCCAATGGCTTCCACCCCTAGCCAATCATCACTTTGCACCAGGCATAGCCATGAGCCAAGCCCCACTATTCACCAAGCCACCCATTGTGGGCACTGGTTATGTCCTGCTGCCATGGTCTGCCGCCATGACCATTGGCCAACTCTCTCTAAGCATGGACTTTAGTCATGTCCCAGTACCCTCCAAGCCCTCATAGTTGGGATGTTGCTATGGATAGTGATCACCACGGTTATGGCTAAAGACTATGCATGCCCCAGTCCACCCTAACCCAATCATAACGGCCATTAGTCATGGCCATTGGCATTTTGAATGGGTCATAGAAGCATGCAATGCCACAGACCCATTAAACAAATATGTATTGGTCAGTGGCCATGGCTTGTGGTCATAGTCACTGGTTGTTCTATCTGGATCCTCTCCTATGTTGGCCACTTGAAGTGGCAACTGGCCCCACAAACCACCCAAAGTGGGAACCAATTCTTTGGAGTTTCTAGTATCTTGCAAACAGTCAGAGGGCACAGCATCTAAAAGGGCACAGTCTCTCTAGAGTTTGTAGGGCAGCAAGAGTACAAAACACAGCCATTTTACTCAAAGGGGCCATGGTGCATTCATGATTTAGCCTTATTCCATGACTCTTCCTAGGGCCAAGCAGACTCCCAACATGCAGTATGCAACTTTTGCACATTTTTGTTCTTCACATTCCTCAGAACCCCACACAAAATATGTGAAGAAAAAATGGCTGCCATTGGAAAAACTATCCAAGTCTCAGGCCAATAAGCTGGTTGTTTTTCAATGAGCAAGTCTGGTTTCCCGTTTCTGAATTGTGCAGACTTGTTGCTGGTCCACGAACACCAATTGGTCAAATCATTCAGCAAACTGCCACCTGCGTCCGCAAATGGTTCAGCCAAACCCATAAACAACTAGCAGTATTTTGGGTACTTTTGGTCAGATTTAAAAGAAAATGCTGAATTTGCTTGAAACATGGAGGCACCTGCTCTTTGCAAACATTTGGCACAAATCAATTCAGCGGTTCAGGCTTTAAGAGCAATCTTTTTTCAATGAAAAAGAGCATGGTTTTGGGACTGCCAATTAATTCCCCCACCTTGACAGAAACTCACAAAGCATTCAATTGTGCAGTATCAGTGAGGTAGCTTGGGTCTCTATGCACAGCAGACTTGGCAAAATGAGGCTTAATGATATTTGGGCTTGCTAGCCATCATTTGCAGAAGAGATGTGCCCTGGCAATTCTCATTTACATACAGTGTTTCTCATTCCCTAGAGGAGTGGCAGGCTTTAGGACGATTGTCTGCACACTCCCCAGAACAATTCTATTGGCTATGGTTCATTCAAGGCATTCCATTCCTCACTCTTCAATGGTAAAGGCATGGGAGACAGCGTTAATCCGCACCCCCCACACTACCTGCACCAGCTTCCTCAAATTTGCTTTAAAATGATCTTAAAGACTTCAGTATGACAGCCTTGTAGATGATGCAGCAGGATTTGAAAGAGACAGGCTTGCAGCGGGAGCCAGTGCAGATCGATGAGGGTCAGGGTCATGTTGGATTTGTCTGGGTGGCCTTCCAAGAGGGCATTGCCACTTTCCAGGTGGGAGAGGACCAAGGCTTGGACAGCTGACCTGAAGTTTTCTGGGATGGAGAGCTTGATTCTCTGCAGGAGAGAAAGTTGCTAACAAACCATTTATGTCTTCCTTGCTCTGTGCTGTTTGAAGGAGAGGTTTCGGTCGATGTCAAACTTAAGGGACAAGGAGCAGGAGACCAGCTGGGGTATAAAGCCCTCAGGATTGATTGCAGAGAGTTAGGTCTGGATGTCCAGGTGTTCAGTGTTGTTGGCCAGCAGTAGAAATTCAGCCTTGTAGGGTTTGAGCTTCAGGTAAGCATTGGAACTCCACAACTGGATCAATGAGATGCAGGCCACCTGTGGCTGCCTTTGATGTAGGATAACGTGAGGTAGAGCTGTGTGGCATCTGCGTATTGGTGGATGTAGATGTTGTGTGGAACGAGGAGGGTTCCAAGCAGTTCCATGTAAAGATATAAGATCACGGGGAGAGGGTGGATCCTTGTAGGGCTCCACAGGAGATGGGTGGAGTTGGTGACCTGGAGGAATCCATTTGTACAAACGTGTGTCAATTAGCAAGGAATGAATTGAACGTTAACCTCAGATAAATGTTTCTGCCTTGTTGGCTTCTTCAGTGTAGTTCATCTGCGGTGCAGCAACTATCTAGGCACAAGGCTCAGGGGTCCATATATATATTACATCCACTAACTTAGAGTAAAAGCACAAATGTTTAATCATTTGCCAAAATTATGATATTCCAAGTACTGAGAATGGGCAAGTCCAAATAACCTTTAGTAATTTATGGTGGCCACTCAGGAGTGTCTACAATCACGTCTATTTCTCTGAGCCATACCAGAGGCAGAATTTCACAGCTGCACTGAGAGAATAGGGTAAACATCTGGATTACCCTTACTCACATTGGGTGCAAACACTCTCTACACTGTCCTTGCGGGGCCCCTCAAATGGTCCATGGAATCCTACTTGTATCTCCAGAAATTACTTTCCAGGTAAGGTGAATGGTATCCGACACATCATGTGTGGCATGATGGTGAATTTGAACTGAAACATTAACGCCTTTACTCATCAAATGTCTTATACTGGAGAGGTGATCCCTCGAGTCAGAATTAGGGCGCACTTACTTGTAATGCAGATTACTTTACTTTGTGGTAACGACATATTTAAGAGGAAGACATCTCTGTTAGTGCTGATTATGCAGAGACACTGAGCCCTTGCTTTATGTTTAATGTTCTGCCCAGGTGGTGATTCAATCGCCTACTTACCTGATGTTGAACATGAGATGCCTGGTAATTTTTACCCCATGAATAGATTGTGATGAATATTGTGTGCTTCTTTGATTTATATTTGAGGCATATAACATTGTGGTAGACAGCCCTGAAGAAGGTGACCTTACTATGAATTGTCAATGAAACTGGTTAACACCACACCAGGCTGACTGCGGCATGCTGTAATGATCAATTTAGTATTTCCTTTTTTGATCTTTAAAGCTCTTCATCTTGAATTGTTAAATACTTTGCATAGAGGTCGAAAAATCCATGATTATTAGAAGTGTGTGTTCCTGTGATCGTGACCTCCCTTTATATTTATGTTTAAACATTATTGTTTTCACTCATTGTGTTTTGGGGTTTTAGTATTTGCACTTCTATAAATCTTCTAAAACCTACCAATAATTAGTACCATCAAGAGAATCCACAACTTGCCAGAAATGGTTCAAAATGTAACATATCATTAAGCTGATTGTGTCGTGAAATAATTTATTTTTCTATCCACTGTTAGGTAGGTGGCACATCACTGCTGACTAGGAGCAGTGGGTAGTGGTGACTATTTGGGACAGTTAGACTTCCTCGGTCCCTCTGTAACCTCCCTATCTAGACTTTATTAGTCTGGGCTCTTTTTATCCATGTGTTTGTGAAATTGTCCAATAATTGTTTGGAATTCTTTTTAGCTCCCTCCCCTTTGTTTGTTAGAATATGGTTGAGCTTGGCAGGTCCACATAAATTCATATACTGCTCGCTTTCTGATAAAGGACATTTCATTCAGCAACTGCAACTCATTGCACCACCTTTTTCTGGTCTGGCCAAATACAGTTGCTTTGAATTTGTGAATTAAAGGTATAAGAATTACGTCTGTGAACAAAGTCTTAGAACTCTTTTTACCAAATGAAAAGTCTTCAGAAATCAGTTTAGAAGAGGGCGTACATTAAGTGGTTGGAAGAGAGTGTGTTGTCTTTTTGTGGCCAGTCGATAGACTTGTTGCTTGCATAGAAAAATCTTAGAATTCTATGGCATTCAGTGTGCTGTTCTCTTGTGGCCAAAGCATATCCTTGCATAGAAAAGTCTGTGGAGGCAAAAAAGGTTGCATTCAGTTGCTGTTACCGCCAAATGAGTGTGCCGTTTCTTTAATGCTAGACCATATGCATGTTGCTTGTGATGTTGCAAATGTAAAGTCTTAGAATTCTTTTTGAAAGAAAAGTCATAGAAATGTATTTGCCAAGGACATGTTTTAGAAATCATTTTGGGAAAGAGAGTGCATTCAATGGTTGTGGGTACACCATCTTTTCCTGTCCAGTCCACATAATTATTGATTGCATAGAAAAGTATTAGAATTCCTTGGTAGCAGGGGAGGATTATATTCGATGATTAGAACTAGGAGAGATACTTGCTGCTTGTATAGAAAAGTCCTAACGTTCTTTGGAGGCAGGAGAAGGTTGAAATCAGTGGCCGTTACCTAGTGTGCAGTCTCTGTGTGTCCAGTCCACATACATGTTGCTTGTGCAGAACATTCTTAGAACTCTTTGAAGGAAGGGATCATATTCAGTGATTGTAACTGAGTGTGTCATCTTTGTGTGTCCAGTCCACATACTTGTTGCTTGAGAAGGTGGGAATAAGGTTTTTTCTTTGAATTGTTTTGGCAAAGGGAAAGTAGCACAAAATCCCCAGCAAAAAAAATAAATCACATGCATCATTTTGGTCGAGAGAGTACATTCAGTGGTTGAGATTGAGTGTGCAATCTGTAAGTGTGGCCACCCCAGCATGGCTGCTGCTTGCACAGAAAAGTCTTAGAATTATTTGATGGCAGTAGGAGATTATATTCAGTGGTTGTCATTAAATGCGACATCTTCGTGTGGCAAATACGAATTCTTAGAATTCTTTTAGTGAGAAAAAGCATTGGAAATCTTTGTAGGCACGAGGGTGCATTCAGTTGTAGCTACAGGGTGTGCCCTCTTTGAGAGGTCTAAACGTGCAAGGCAGAGAATGAGGCATGTGGGGAAAGGGTGATTTACATCAGCCACTGCAGCTGCTATCTGTACTGCAGAGGCAGGAATTGTCCATGAAAAGCTGAAGGTAATATCCCATTGATGAATCAACTTCTACATAAAATCAAAATTAACATGTTCAAATATTAAGGTTGGAGGAGGAGGGAAAGGTTCAGTTCACTCTGTAGAAAACATGGCAGAATTACAGATATTCTATACTGATGACTCCAGGAGAAGCAATATATACTATGGAGGAGCATGATCAGTCAGGAGACAACGCACACAGTGTAGACACACCTAATGAAACAGGAGAAATAGGACAGAGAGTGGCAGGGTAAGTGAAGTTCCTGGTCTCCAGCCATCACACCCAGTGAGTCTGAGAATACTCATGATGATGAGATTGAGATAATGCCCCATTCATGTACAAGCGACAACGACCCATGACTCTGAGAACCACTAATACCAAGGAGCAGGAGGTCAGAGGGACAGGGATGGGCGTGAAAGGCAAAGCAATTCCCCCACCTGGGCACTGTCTTTCAAACTCAATCTGTTAGACCTGAAAGTGAAAACTGTCAGTTGGCCTCATTATAATGTTATATTATTATAATGGGCAGTTTTTTTTTTCGGCTGCCGGGAATGGGCAATTCCGGGGGTATTACAGCACCGGCAGACCTGGTAATTGCCCATTCCCAGGCACCGGAAAATATTACTCCCCATTCCCATTTGAGTCCCACTGAACTCAATGGGAATGGGGAGGTCGGAAGCACCGGCACCATTCGTGAATGTTGCCGGTGCATCCGACATGGTCTGCACGCAGACCTCATAGTTTGCTGGTCTGGTAACAATGGTACCGGCAAGATTACCGGTACGGTTGTTACAGGACCGGCAACCTTATAATGAGGCCCTGTGTACTGTACCCTTCGCACCAGTACCGCCATAACAACCACTCTGAAAAACTAACTTTAGAGACAGATGTGGGTAGTAGGTAATGTCTTAGCTAACCATGAAGATCCACAGTGTAGATTGTTTTCACCAGAACACTGATCAATATCATTGTGCCAACCGCACCATGTGCAAGGCAATTGTTTGCCGGAGAAGCCTGGGACGAACTCCGGTACCATATTATTGGCTGCCAAATTCTGTATCTGACTCTTTATGTTCCCTCTCCTCATACCCCACAATTTTCATCTACTTGTTTTCCACCATCTGCTGCCCCTCAATTTCTGACCCTTGTGTTCCCATTTGTGATGTCCTCCATATCTAGCACTTGTTGTGCCCCCACCTGCTGCCCTACCCCCTATTGACCTTGTATCTCTGTCTCCACCTGCTTCGCCTCCTGCTGCTGAGCATCTCCCTCCCTTAAAGATGAGATGTTCCCAAGGAGATGCATTTATTGCATAACAAATATGTAAGAGGATTCAATTCAACACTACAGCTAAGTCAATGCCTAGTCTGGTATACTGAATGGAAACCCTTATTGATATATCTTTATGTCCAGTTCATGCATTCTGGATGACTAAACCTATATAACACCCCTCTCTTGGAATCCCCCTGACCCCACTGAGCCAAGAAGTAGTTCTGTTTTGCAAGTTTAAAGGTTTATTTGATAATTTAAACAATATATATATATATATATATCACGCTTTATAATAAATTAATAATTGAATATCACACTTAATCTGAGCAGTAATCAATAATGGATAGTCAGGCACTAGCACACTTCTTTATAATCAATGATGAGTGGTTATAGGATGGATAAGATAGCAACACTGGTAAATAGGGACAGAAGAATAATGTGGTAGAGAATGCTTTATATAAGTTCAGATGGATGCAATGTTGAATGAAAATGCAATACAGAAAATACTCAATATGATTTCAACAAAACAATGTAATCACTTTTCTCTGGCAATCCCCTCCCCCCTTTATGCAATGCAAGGAAATGGAAGGAAAGCACACAGTTCTCAGAAATGCAATCAAATGTAATTCAGTTCACCCCAGCAAGCTTAGACTACAGATCGGAGTTTTAAACACAGGCCCAAAATGCTTTTATATGTGATAGCAATATATTGGAAAATGTGCTAAAATGCTTTTATATGTGCTGGCAATGAAGTGAAAAATATGCTAAAATGCTTTTATATCCCTCTAGAGGTTCAGGGTGAGTGGTATCTAGTTAATATTAGTCCAGGTTCACTCTAGCAATGATTCAAGGATGGTTCTTAAGAGGCAAACGAAATTTTAGCAAGTTTTCACACGTGGAGAAATTTGCAAATCGCGGCAAAATTCGCAGTTCTAAGTTCGTAGGAAAGCCAAGATTCTAAGCTTTCAGAGGAAAGTTAAACCAAGTTCCTAGCCCAAACGGTTATGGAGTTATGAACTATTAAATAAAGGTAGTTTTTCGGATTTGAAATTTTAAAGTTCAAAATGACAAATGACAGCTAGCAACTAGAAATGACAGGTGACAGCTTTACAAATGACAGGTGACAGTTAGGAGGCAGTTCTACTTAGATTAAAATAGATTGAATTATATTATTTTAACTAAGAGATTGGTTCTGCACAGTTCTACTAGGTACTCACACTATATTCTTGAATTAGAATGGGCCTCGCCACGGATCTGGTCAGGTTTTAGACTGGACTCTGGTCTGGTCTCGGCACTTCACAGTGATCTGGGTCAGCTCTCTGGTTCTGCTAAAAGTGGTTTGGGTCAGCTCTGCTCTGCTGGTCTAGCCTCTCTGGATTCTGGAGATTGATGGATTTGAAGTCTGGATCTCTGGATGTGGTATGGTCCGGCAGAGCGCGTTGCAGCAAATGGAATTGAATGTCCCTATCTGTCCTGACTGTCTGCTTTTATGTGTTTTGAAAATGGGTGTGTGTGCAGCATCACTAGGCTCTACCCCTCTCCACTTGTCATTGGCCACTTCATCCTCTTCCCCTTGATTGGGGGAATGAAATGAAGTGTCATCATGATGAGGTCTGTTTATGGTACAGAGAACCCACCCCTGTCAAATTACACACAATCTATATTTTGACCCAAAAGACATATTTGCACAGGTACACATTTGTTTAAAATTACATGCACCCATCACATATCACAGGAGGTATACCCTGTCCAAATCTGCTCTTCCTGAGAGCTTGCATTGAGAAATGGCGACATATTTCACTTTTTGGTCAGGTTACCAATATCAGATTCTTACTCAAATTTACCCAAATGTGTGCAAGGCATGCAGGCATTAATTGATGAAGTATCAGACTTTTCACATACAGACATTTTAAGTAATACCCTCTTAACTGCTAGCTTGCCCCCAGATCATGCCACCGGTTCTAAAAACCTCTTAAAATGTGGGCAGAAAAATCACAAGAATTATGGTATCATTTAAATAATTATGACAAGTCCGTACTATGAGTTATTCATCTTTTTCTAAAACCATATTCTGGCTACAGGGGTGTGGTTTCCCCCCAGCACAAGGTTGAATTTCTGGTTTTTCCAGTTCTGCCAAGCCAGCTTGCTCTCACAGGCAGTGCTCCTCCCCTTTCCTTCCAGGAAGAAGCCACTTTTTACGGCCCCCATAATAAAACATTTGCCTGAGTCAGGACAGGGCTTTGTTCAATTTCCTGCAGAGCCCAGGTAATTCAATCAGGGAAGTGTCATATCCCTTTTGGTGGGAGCAGCAAAAGGGCAGCTAGGCCTGGGAACTCAGCTGTTGTGCAAGTCTCATCTCCTGTCGGGGGTAGCTGGTGGGCAGAATTCAGTTCCTTAAGCCAGGCTTCAGATAAAATGTCAATTTTTGTTACCCAGTTTAAGTCAAGACAATGTTTACATATGCAGCTAGAATGCTGATTCTAAGTTCAAAACGATGGCATTTCAACAGTGACAACTATGTGCCACTCAAAAGTAGGTCACTCAGTTAATTTAAACATTTAGATTTTTAGTGTCTTTCAGTCCAAATTTACTTAAACTGCTGAAATCCACAGCTCAGCCAGTCTTGTTATAAACCTTCAAGTCACTTCAGAATATACTTTTACATTGGATCCACCTCTCAGTAAGTCTTTCTTTGGCATGCTTTGGGTTCATTTATTCAGTTTTACACCAAAAAAGAAAAAAGTCTGGTGTTGTTTTAAAACGCCGGCTTTCTGATAGTGGTGAGTACTGGTAATGCACCCATTTTTGGGATTTAAGAAAATGAATTCCCCACAATTCTAGGTTGCTTTTGGCAATCAGCATTGCCATTCCCAATGGTTTCAGACTACTGTGTGGGTAGTCCAATGGTGGTTTTAGGCAGTGTCCTTCTGTGCCCATAACATCGGCAAAATGGGTGGTGGCCTATTCTTCATGCACTTCCCTGGGCATTTTCTGGGAAGCTCTGGCCATCATGATGTTTTCAATGCCAGTACTGCACAGTTTTTGAGGTAGGGCTCGGATGTATGGGTAAAAACATCCCACAAGCCCCCCTCTTGCGATGGCCATTCTGTTTCACTGATGGAACTCGCAAGACCTGGGATGTTTCCTCATCTTCTTCCAATAGATGGCACAGTTCAGCATCTTTTCCTCCATTCGGTCGGATCGATCGGTTCTCCTCGCCGGTCCTGATGGGAATATTGGGCGGTACTCTGGCCCCTTGCGTCTCTGCTCCCGGTCTCCGGATCGTCCTCCTTGGCCCGTCTCCAGGTTTTCTTTCTCCTAGGACGACAAAGGAAGAGCGGCAATACCTATTCATGGACATTTTTCCCCCACCATTGATATAGTGGGGTGGCATATAAATTTATAGTCAAAACATATGAACATGCACATTTCTTTTTGCATTAAAAAAAAACAAAAACACCCACATTGAGAAACTCAGAATTTGATAGGCGATATGTAGGATATTTTAAGTTAGAACTGAATTAATCTGAGACAGTACCCTCTAGGATTCCAGAGGATTCCGCCAGTTGTTGCAGAGTGTGCCTGGGATGGCAACACTTCAACTGGTTAATGTGGACCCACTTGTCTTCCCCCTCTGCCAAACCGCCTTTGGGGATGCGGATCTTGTAGGCCACAGGGGAGATTTTGTCTATAATCTCAAAGGGTCCCTTCCATGTAGGCAAAAATTTTCGCTGTTTGGCCTGGTTCCTTTGGAAATTGTATAGATAGACCCGGTCCCCCACCTGATATTCCTTCCTGGAAGTTTTCAGGTCATAGTGGGTCTTCA
This sequence comes from Ambystoma mexicanum, assembly GCF_040938575.1. Classification (NCBI taxonomy): domain Eukaryota; kingdom Metazoa; phylum Chordata; class Amphibia; order Caudata; family Ambystomatidae; genus Ambystoma; species Ambystoma mexicanum. The sequence goes on from NC_090935.1 coordinate 349,706,061, forward strand.
TGCTATCAGCTGATCTTTCTAGATTCCGCTGAGCATAAGCAAAAGCATGTTGAAGGTGTTTCCTTAAATTCTCCACATACTCATGAGTTGTGGAGGCATTTATCAATGTCTGCTCTTGGATCCTGTAGAGCAAATGCTGAGGAAGCACCATCTTGCGTCCAGTCATCAACTCGAATGGTGACATTTTGGTTGCAGATGAAGGGGTAGATCTGATGGCCATTAGGACCAGAGGTAATCGGATATCCCAACTTGGCCCAGAATCTGCCACAAACTTCTTTAATATGCTCACAATGGTTCGGTTATATCTCTCTACTGCCCCAGAAGAAGCTGGCCTGTAAGCAATATGTAACTTCCTTTTGACCCCCAGTATCTCCCACATCTTTGTCATTACTTCACTGGTGAAGTGGCTACCTCTGTCCGACTCAATCCTTTGAGGTAGACCGAAACGGGAAAAGATGTGGTTAATCATCAAGGCAGCTGCGGTTTCTGCCTTGCAATTTGGGGCTGGGAGACATTCCACCCACTTGGTAAACAAGCATGTCACAGTCAACATGTACTTATTCCCCCTAGCAGAGCGAATCACAGGGCCTACAAAGTCGATTTGTAAATCTGACCATGGCAGTGTCATCCCCCTCTTTTGGAGAGGCGCACGGTGCGTGAGGGATGATGGCTGAAATTGTGCACACACAAGACAACCCTTCAAATATTGGTCGAGGTCCTGCCCCATGTGTGGCCAGTATGCAACCTCTCTTAAGATTTCAAATGTTGTGTGAAACCCCCTATGACCGGCGGTGGCCGCATCATGGCCGTGACTTAACATCAGGCTTCGGAATGAGGTAGGAACCACCCACTGATCGTGGCCAGCTTTGGATTTTCTTACCAGCAAACCGTCTTGGATCCGGAACATTTTTGGACATTTCATCAACACCCTTAGGTCCTCTTTCCCAATGTGATCGGTATCCGTCAGGGGGAAAGTTCTCAGGGTCCTCAAGGAGCTGGTAAAATTTACCAATTATTGGATCCCCCTTCTGAGCGGTAATCAAATCAGCATCAGGGGTCTCCTTGCTCCATTGTGCAATTGAAAGGTCATTGTGAGCATTTGTCTGGGACCTAGTGATATCAGTGACCTGGATTTCCCCCAACAGGGACTCAATCTCAATTAGATCCCCTTGGATGGCCCCGGTTTTGGCCAGCTGATCAGCTAAGTCATTTCCAGTTTTGTCTGGTCCCTCTACTTTGGAATGACTCTTGATCTTTTTCCAATAGATGGTCATCTCATTCGAGGTGACCAGATCATCAATGTTTTGGATCAACTTCCCATGTTTCAAGGGTTTGTTGTTAGCACATAACATGCCTCTGGTTTTCCAATTAACCAGGTGCTCCACGAACCTGTTCCGTACATAATCCGAATCTGTGATTATGACCAGTTCGTGGAGTTGATGCTGGACAGCAGTGAGGATGGCCTGATGCACAGCCATCAATTCTGCCACCTGACTACTTCGGGGACCAATTTTGTATCCAGCGGAGGGTTCTGGGGACTCATTCACCCATGCATTCCCTACGCCAGCCACCAGTTCTTTCTCCCCGTCGTTGTCAACATGGTAAGAGCATCCATCCACATAGACAGTGGGCATTCCCTCACACTTGTCCTCTTCAAAGACTTTGTGTGGGGAATTAAGGTATGCCTCCATGTTGTCCTTGATTTTTAGACTTTCGTCCTCGAGACAGTTTTCTCTGGCACAATCATGCAAGTCAGCCAGACCTTGCGCGAGGGGACTCTTCTTGTTTTGGCCATATCTGACCTCCACAGGAAAGCCTTGCATTGACAGAATCCAGGAAGTAATTCGGGAATTACTCACATTTCCGGCCCGGATTCTGTCACTTTGGAGATATTGCAGAGGCTGGTGTGGAGTCTCCACTATGATGTGTTCCCCCTGGATAAACGGGCGGTAATTCTTCAATGCCCACACCGTCGCCAGGAGTGCCTTCTCACAATCGTTGAATTTTTCCTCCACAGAGGATAAAGTTTTGCTCGCATAGGAGATTACTTTATTGACCTTGTCATGCTTTTGGTATAATACTGCCGTCAAGCACGTATTAGAGAACCCCGTCTCCAGGAAGAACTCCTTGTTTCTGACAGGGTAAGCTAGGCAGGGCGCTTGTGAGAGGCTTCTTTTGAGTTGTCTTACTGCCTCGGCTTGTTCTGGACCCCATTCCCACTTGACCCCCCCCCTTCAGGAGATGAATCAGGGGTCTGGTGATCTCTGCGTAGCCCTCAATGAACTTTCTGCTGTAATTCGTCAGTCCAAGGAGGCTCCTTAGTTCCCGCAGAGTTGTGGGGTCCTTCAGTTTCTGAAGTGCTTCCACTTTCTTTTCCTAGGGACAGAGACCCTGAGGAGTAATCTCATGCCCCAAGAAATTAACACGGTTTCTACACCACTGTGCTTTCTGAAAGGAAAGTTTTGCTCCGGCAGCCCTCAACTGGGTCAGAACATAACGGATCTCCGCTATGTGTTCCTCCACAGTTGAGCTTTTGATGAGGACATCATCTACATAAGCCAGGTTACCCCTCGCACCCAGGTCGGGCATGGCTTTATGTAGGAAAATATTGAACTCATTACCGGAGTTAAGGTATCCGAAGGGAGTCCGGGTCCATGTGTATTGCTGGCCCCCAAAGGTAAAAGCCAGTTTGTATTGGTCCTCCCTGCTGACCGGCACGGTCCAGTATCCATTGGTCAGGTCTATTGCAGTGAATACCTGTGACCCCTGGATCTGGGCCAGCCCTTGGTCAATGTAGGGCAACGGCCATCGGGAAGTATGGACCCGTTTGTTGAGCTCCCTAAGGTCAGCGCAGAGTCTCCACTGGCCGTTTGGCTTCAATATTCCCAGCACCGGATTATTGAAGGTGCTGTGGACTGGACGGATTATTCCCCGGGACTCAAGGTTCTTAATTATTTCAGTAAGGGACTCCATTGATGCGAGAGGCAAGCGATATTGCTTCACAAACACAGGAGTCATGCCAGGGTCCGTGGGGATTGTTGTTGTGTGGATATCCGTGCGACCACAGTCATATGAGTCTACCGCAAAGAGATCTTGGAAATCCAAGAAAACTTGTTTCAACTTTTGCTTTTGCTCCAGAGTCACACAGGCATCAGCTAGGTTGACTCTCTCTTCCACCATCTGCCTGAAGCCTGGAAAGACTTCTGGTTTGGCTATTTCAGCGGCCTCCTCCAGCTGGGTGGAGAAGTCCCTGGTCAGAGTGCTGATTTGGACTGGAGGCTTCAGGTGGGAAAGGCAGCCCTCATGGACCTGGAAAATCACCTCATCCCTCCTGAAGTCACAAGTCACATCTTCCTTACCATAAGGGCAAGAAGTGTACACCAGGAAGTTCCCCCCATGCCGGGTAAAAATCCTGTCTGGTGTTGTATTGTCATCACTGTCACTGTCAAAGCAGTCCTTGGGGATTGGCCCTAACAGTTCATTACCTAAATCAATGGAAAAATGTCGGTCATCAACCGCCATTCCAATAATGGTGCCTGCGGCTAGAGTAATACTCTTTAAGTCGCTGTTATCCACCTCTATTAGAATGGTGTCATGTTCTATGTTGACTAATGGTGTTGGGTTTACCCCCAACCCTTGCTGTTGGAGAGAAGCGTTTAGATGTATGTAAGCATCAGGGTTTTGCAAATATTGTCCTCTTTTAACTTTCACTTCCAGGGAGAATTGTCGGGTCCTTTCTGGGATGGTGTCTTCCTCTTTAATCTGAATTTCAACTGCATAAGGTAGCAATTGAGCTGACCTAAATGCTTTTTCTGGATCATCAAAGCCCATGGGATTATCAGCTAATTGGGACCAAGCTTTGAAGTTTATCAGGTCCAAACTAATGGCAAAGCGATTGAGAATGTCACTGCCTAAGTAAAAGGCGGCAGTGACGTCTCGCACGACCCAACAATTATGGACTATGCTCTTGTTGCCAATGGAGATTTTGAGCATACACCTGCTTGGCAGGAGATGTTTGGAATTGGGGGCTTCCAGGTCCATTTCCCATTTGTCTATCAGTTTGAATGTGGGAATGGCTGGATCTTTTGGGAGTTGGCGGAACATGGCTTCGCTGATGAAGCTCTTACCGTTGTTCACACACACTCGAGCGAGAACAGAGTCCTTCCCATCATTTAACTGAACAGGGATGAACAACTGCTCTCCAATTTGCTGAATATCAGCCAGGCTCTGAGCTGATTTCACATCTTTCTGGACTATAGGAGTGGGAGTTTCTGATTGTGGATTAGTATAGAATCTCAGAGTGTTTCCTTCCAGCGTGGAGTACCACTTTAGACTGGAAAGAAGGTTGATTTTCAGAAATAGAGCGGACCCTCCATCACCAGTCTGTTGTCCTACTGCTATTACTGTCACGTCTGGAATTTGGCTATTCTGGAAGTGAAATTCTACTTGGTCAGATTTTTGTTCAACCATGTGGCAGGTGCCGTTTAAACTAACATGGTTGACACTCTGTTTTAATTTTATTGGTCGGCTAGTCTGGGTCCAGAGGACCTTGTTTACGCAATCTATTAAGGGGGACAACCTCCTCAGGAGGTCATTCCCCAGTAAACAAGGGGTGCCCTCTGGAGTCACAACTATGACCGGGTGTTTCAACTTGTGTCGCCCAATTTTAATGTCCAAATCTGCCGTACCCTCGACGGGAATTTCCTTCCCGTCAAAGTTCTGGAGTTGTCCAGGAAGTGAGGTGAGAGGAATTTGGTAATTCCCTTCCCTTCCTGCATTCAGTTCAACAAAGGCCCTTCTGGACAGAAGGGTAGCTTGAGATCCCGTGTCCACCAGTGCCAAAATTGTACCCTGTCCCTGTACTTGTACCGGGGCATAGTATCTTCCCTCCTTCTCCTCAAGGGGGCACAGATAATGCACATTTTTGGACAACTGGTGGGCTAACTTTCTGGTTTTGGACATTGCTAGCGAAGAGATTTGGGCAGAATTCTGTGGAGAACCTTGGGAATCTGAAAGAAAAAGTTGGCAACTAGAGATCAGAGCCATTGGGGGTTCCCCTGGTTCCGGTTCTGGGCCGCCCCGTCCTTTTTAGGGGCAGTCATCAGGACGGGTTGGAACCAGGGGATTTCGGTATTGTGGGTTCTGGGATGAGATGATGGGCGGCGGTAGCTCAGTCTCCATATCTCCCCAGTCTGAATTGACATCCCTTGGGACCCATTTTTCTTTGGGAGGAGTTCCCCCATCTCTGAAGGAGAAGATCCTTTTCCCAGGATCTTCTGAGGATCCCTCTCCCTCAAATTGGAAGACCTGTACCTCCTCCACAAAGTGGGTCTGTTTGGGTCTTTTGTTTCTCCTACCCCCCCTCTGTTCCTTAGGAGGCAGACTTTCAGGGGCAAGAGATTTTGTTTCCGGTTCCTGGGTTTCCAGGGGCTGTTTACAAGTGAGGAAGGAAGCTTCCTCCAAGGCTTTACACCCCCCTTCCCTTTGTGCCTCCTCCCTGGGAACCGGTGAGTTATCGGGGTGCTGCCCCCGTCATTGTTCTGGAGCACCAGGTCCAGAGTTTGGGGCATTCTGCGGTGGCACGCTCATCTGAGGGTTCTGTTGTACCCCTGGTTGGGAAGATTTGGATACCCCTCCACCCTTGGCCTCCCCTCTCCCGGATTAGGTTGTCTGGGCTCAGGGAATTGGGGAAAGAAGGATGGATGATTTTGGGGCTGGAAATTGGGTGGATACCTGGGGAAAAAGTTCTGCCCAGGATTTGGAGAATTTCTGCCCTCCGGTGGGAAGTTAGGAGGGAAGTTCCCTGGGTTAGGTGCTTGGCTGGATCCCCCCCTTGGGCTGGAGGAGTCCACACATAACCCAAGATGGGTCGATTTCCCTTGTAATGGGGACTTACATAATCAGGAGAGCGAGGGACCCCATTTGTGGGGCAGCCTCCTTGGCTCCCTGTCTGTTACTGGCCCGAGGACCTTCTGGGCCTAGCATTATTAGGTTCAGGTAGGTTTTTAGGCCCCCCCATCTCCAAATCCAAAACGGGGGCAACCTTTACCTCTGCCACCTTGGCAGCTGCAGGGGTGCTGTTGGTTTTGGGGTTTTTAGGCTGGTTTTTGTTTTCCACTGGTTTCTGCACCTCGTAGATGCGGATGGCTTGTTCAATGACCCATTCTAAAGATCTTTTCTCATGAAAATCTCTCACGAGCTGGGTCATTATATATTTGGGCAAGGCATGGAAAAATGTATTAATAAATTCTCTGCTATCCGTGCGCACCCTTCTTGTGGTCTGTGCAAAAGCACGCTTTAACTCCTGCACAAACTCTTGTGGGGCCTGATCCTCCCCACATTGTAAATTGTAGGCTGCCTTGCGAGCCTCTTGAGGATTTCTATGAGTAGAAAAATGTTTCAAGATGGCCGCCTTATAGGTGGACCATCTTAAATGATTTTGGTCCTCAAGCCCCGCAAAGAAACTGGAGTATTCCGGGGAGAAGGTCCACTTTACATATTGAATACAGCTTTGGCTGTCCTTCAAATGGAAAGTCTCCATCATTTGCTCAAACAACTCTAAGTGCTCCCAAACAGAATACTTGGCGTTCTTATGATAAGGCGTGATGACACTCCTGATTGCCTTAATCTGTTTCAATGGGTCCTTAATCAAGGCCCTTTTTGTCTTATTGGCCCTTTTGGTCCGGGTAGCCCTGGTCCATTCATCTTCTGACTCAGAGGCACTGCTCCCAGAGGTTCCCGTCTGTTCTTCCAGGTTTTCCCGGATTCTGCGAGCCTGGGAATGGCTGGCAGAATGTGGGGACCTGGTCTCCTGTGTCCTGTACCGTTCAGAGGAGTCTTCAGATTCCTCTTTGCTGCCAGGATTTGATGGGTACCCCCCCCACTGACCTAACTGGGCAGAGGTTTTCAGGATGCCCTTAATGGGCCTACTCTCCTGGGGTTCCCCATTAAATTGCACTGTGCTTGGGTGCCCATACCCGGATGCCCGCCCATCCATTCCTGGGAGGTACTGGCCTATGAGCCCCATGCTTCTGGCTGGATAGTAATCTGCCATCCCTGTGGCCCTGTGCTCATGTGCGCCAGGGGACATGGGGGTGGCAGAGTCCAGGGACTGAGAGAGATAAAGGCCTCTGGTACTAGGGCTCCTGGGGTTATGCTCAGGAGTTTCTCTTTCCCAGAGAACCTCATCTCTATCCGCCCCTGCTCCCTGTTGCAATGCAAGAGCCTGCGCCTTCAGTTCCTCAGTTAAGGCCTTACTAGACTCTATCAGTCTCTTGTGCATCGCTACCTGTTGTTGGAGCCTATCATTGTGCTGGCAGAGAGCCTCATTCTCTCTCTGCATTTCCTGATTGGTCCTGGAGCACTGGGCCAGTCTTTACTGCAGGAGGGTTACCTCCTGAGCTATGTCCCTATTGGGCTGCTCCTTTCTTGCCAGAGCATCCTCCACCCTCCTGGTGTGCTCTAACAAGTTATGGTGTTCTTTTTGGAGGTCACCCAGTCCCTGGAGGGCCAGGTGATTTTCTTCCATTTTCCTTTTTAAGTGGCAGACTTCCTGGCCTAAGGTATCCCTTTCCTGACTAAGAGCCTGCATCTGTGCCGCCAGGTCGTCCCTTTGCCTTTGGAAGGCACCAGCTTTCTGGCGCACCTGGTCAAACTCTGCCTGGGTATCCAGGTCTTTCAAAATCAGTTTATTGCTCTCTGCCTTCTCCCTATCTAGGTGGCTTTGCAGGGTGACTACCTGCTCAGCACATGCCCTATTGAAGTCTAACTGTTGCTCCATCTTTTTCTGGCTCTGCAGTAGGGAGTCCAAACCTTCTTGGTACTCCTTCTGCAAGGCCAGAAATCTGGTATCCTGGTCAACCTTTTCCTGTTGCAGGATGTCCATATCCCTCTTTATTTTAATGATGTGCTGTCTACTCTCATTTTCTGACTCCTGGCTCCCCTGCAGCCTCTGCTCAGAAGAGACCAGATCAGATTGGACCTTCTCTAACGCCATCTGTCGCTTATTCGCCAGATCTTGGCTTTCAGTACATTTATCCTGCATGTCTCCCATATATAGGTACAGGTATGCCGCTATCCTAACCATCTTGTCTTGTTCATCCTTAGCTTTAGGAGCCATGTATAGTTCACTCAGGGCCACATGTAAGGGACCCTGATTTCTCCATATATCTGACCCTGTTTGCGTGACCTGTTGCATGATGTCCTGCAACCAGACCATGCAGTCCTGGTGAGTCCACTCACCTCTCACAAATAACTTATGTAAGAAGTGCTCTCTGGCTATTTTCATGTCTACTAAGGTCGTCATTCTGGAATTTGAGTTCCTTCCTGACTTACAGAAGTTTGTATTTTATTTTTGCAAAACAGACCTTTTCCTTAGAGCGTTCTTTTGAGGAGTGCTTTACAGCGTAACACAGCGTGGTGATCCGACCGGATATGTGTATCTGGTCAGCTGGCACACTGTATTAATCTGCACAAGTGATAGATCTAACCCAAACGTCCGGCCCGAGGCCCCAATTTGTAATAGGATTCAATTCAACACTACAGCTAAGTCAATGCCTAGTCTGGGATACTGAATGGAAACCCTTATTGATATATCTTTATGTCCAGTTCATGCGTTCTGGATGACTACCCCTATATAACACCCCTCTCTTGGAATCCCCCTGACCCCACTGAGCCAAGAAGTAGTTCTGTTTTGCAAGTTTAAAGGTTTATTTGATAATTTAAACAATATATATATATATATATATATATCACGCTTTATAATAAATTAATAATTGAATATCACACTTAATCTGAGCAGTAATCAATAATGGATAGTCAGGCACTAGCACACTTCTTTATAATCAATGATGAGTGGTTATAGGATGGATAAGATAGCAACACTGGTAAATAGGGACAGAAGAATAATGTGGTAGAGAATGCTTTATATAAGTTCAGATGGATGCAATGTTGAATGAAAATGCAATACAGAAAATACTCAATATGATTTCAACAAAACAATGTAATCACTTTTCTCTGGCAATCCCCTCCCCCCTTTATGCAATGCAAGGAAATGGAAGGGAAGCACACAGTTCTCAGAACTGCAATCAAATGTTATTCAGTTCACCCCAGCAAGCTTAGACTACAGATCGGAGTTTTAAACACAGGCCCAAAATGCTTTTATATGTGATAGCAATATATTGGAAAATGTGCTAAAATGCTTTTATATGTGCTGGCAATGAAGTGAAAAATATGCTAAAATGCTTTTATATCCCTCTAGAGGTTCAGGGTGAGTGGTATCTAGTTAATATTAGTCCAGGTTCACTCTAGCAATGATTCAGGGATGCTTCTTAAGAGGCAAACGAAATTTTAGCAAGTTTTCACACGTGGAGAAATTTGCAAATCGCGGCAAAATTCGCGAGTGCGTTTTTCGCGATTGCGGCAAAAGTATCGGGGGTAGGAATGCGGTTCTAAGTTCGTAGGAAAGCCAAGGTTCTAAGCTTTCAGAGGAAAGTTAAACCAAACGGTTACGGAGTTATGAACGATTAAATAAAGGTAGTTTTTCGGATTTGAAATTTTAAAGTTCAAAATGACAAATGACAGCTAGCAACTAGAAATGACAGGTGACAGCTTTACAAATGACAGGTGACAGTTAGGAGGCAGTTCTACTTAGATTAAAATAGATTGAATTATATTATTTTAACTAAGAGATTGGTTCTGCACAGTTCTACTAGGTACTCACACTATATTCTTGAATTAGAATGGGCCTCGCCACGGATCTGGTCAGGTTTTAGACTGGACTCTGGTCTGGTCTCGGCACTTCACAGTGATCTGGGTCAGCTCTCTGGTTCTGCTAACAGTGGTCTGGGTCAGCTCTGCTCTGCTGGTCTAGCCTCTCTGGATTCTGGAGATTGATGGATTTGAAGTCTGGATCTCTAGATGTGGTATGGTCCGGCAGAGCGCGTTGCAGCAAATGGAATTGAATGTCCCTATCTGTCCTGACTGTCTGCTTTTATGTGTTTTGAAAATGGGTGTGTGTGCAGCATCACTAGGCTCTACCCCTCTCCACTTGTCATTGGCCACTTCCTCCTCTTCCCCTTGATTGGGGGAATGAAATGAAGTGTCATCATGATGAGGTCTGTTTATGGTACAGAGAACCCACCCCTGTCAAATTACACACAATCTATATTTTGACCCAAAAGACATATTTGCACAGGTATACATTTGTTTAAAATTACATGCACCCATCACATATCACAGGAGGTATACCCTGTCCAAATCTGCTCTTCCTGAGAGCTTGCATTGAGAAATGGCGACATATTTCACTTTTTGGTCAGGTTATCAATATCAGATTCTTACTCAAATTTACCCAAATGTGTGCAAGGCATGCAGGCATCAATTGATGAAGTATCAGACTTTTCACATACAGACATTTTAAGTAATACCCTCTTAACTGCTAGCTTGCCCCCAGATCATGCCACCGGTTCTAAAAACCTCTTAAAATGTGGGCAGAAAAATCACAAGAATTATGGTATCATTTAAATAATTATGACAAGTCCGTACTATGAGTTATTCATCTTTTTCTAAAACCATATTCTGGCTACAGGGGTGTGGTTTCCCCCCAGCACAAGGTTGAATTTCTGGTTTTTCCAGTTCTGCCAAGCCAGCTTGCTCTCACAGGCAGTGCTCCTCCCCTTTCCTTCCAGGAGGAAGCCACTTTTTACAGCCCCCATAATAAAACATTTGCCTGAGTCAAGACAGGGCTTTGTTCAATTTCCTGCAGAGCCCAGGTAATTCAATCAGGGAAGTGTCATATCCCTTTTGGTGGGAGCAGCAAAAGGGCAGCTAGGCCTGGGAACACAGCTGTTGTGCAAGTCTCATCTCCTGTCGGGGGTAGCTGGTGGGCAGAATTCAGTTCCTTAAGCCAGGCTTCAGATAAAATGTCACTTTTTGTTACCCAGTTTAAGTCAAGACAATGTTTACATATGCAGCTAGAATGCTGATTCTAAGTTCAAAACTATGGCATTTCAACAGTGACAACTATGTGCCACTCAAAAGTAGGTCACTCAGTTAATTTAAACATTTAGATTTTTAGTGTCTTTCAGTCCAAATTTACTTAAACTGCTGAAATCATTTATTCAGTTTTACACCAAAAAAGAAAAAAGTCTGGTGTTGTTTTAAAACGCCGGCTTTCTGATAGTGGTGAGTACTGGTAATGCACCCATTTTTGGGATTTAAGAAAATGAATTCCCCACAATTCTAGGTTGCTTTTGGCAATCAGCATTGCCATTCCCAATGGTTTCAGACTACTGTGTGGGTAGTCCAATGGTGGTTTTAGGCAGTGCCCTTCTGTGCCCATAACATCGGCAAAATGAGTGGTGGCCTATTCTTCATGCACTTCCCTGGGCATTTTCTGGGAAGCTCTGGCCATCATGATGTTTTCAATGCCAGTACTGCACAGTTTTTGATGTAGGGCTCGGATGTATGGGTAAAAACATCCCACAAATATAAGGTTGAAAGGTTCTTAAAAGAGGCTTCTTATGGCGCATATCGTTTCACAGCAGGACATTGCTCATGAGATATAGAGGGCCTTTAGAAAGAACCATCCTGAAATAGATAGATCAGAAGCACCATAGAGAAGGATAGATGAGATCAGAAATGGACAGTAGAGCATGATATAGGAACGGGATAGTGAAAGACGTACTATGGGGTTGTCGTAGAGAGATGTGGGAGAGGAGAACAGGGATATGTGGTGGCATAGAATGCTTTACAAGTGGTTCTTCAGAAAGTAGGAGAGTTAGGAGGTTGATTTAAATAGAGATAGAGCAGAAGTCGTTCGAAGAGGGAGAGATAGAGCATTCCAGAGTAATGGAGCAAGGAGAAGAAGAGAGCAGAAAGGAGAGGAAGTGCGAGCGGCACGAGATGTGGCAAGGAGGTGAGCTGAGGATGATCGTAGGAAGAATGTCTATAAATGAATTGATGATACAGACTTTGCTAATAGGATCAACAGGCGTGTTAGATATATTCATGACTAAGCTTTTTAATATCTCTTGTTTCTGCCTGTGATCTGTCCCATAAGCATATAGTGGTATTGTATGTTCATGCTGTTTCATTGTCTTTCTGTGTGTTTGCCTCGTTCCTCTTGTTTTGTATCTGATGCCGCTGTACAGCAGATGGGAGAGTTCCTAGAAAATTACACATTTTTCTGATTGAGAACGTCCTATCACCGACATGTGGCGGTGCGATGAGAGAAGCACTGTAGAAGTGAGTCGAGAGGGAGAGGGGAAGATGGGCCAGGTTGGGAAGTGGTGGCAGATCATGGAAACCCGAGCTTAGATCAGTAGATCAGACAGGGGCTCCTTGCTCTCTGAATGGCCAGCTATGAACCACAGGGTCCTCATTTGAAAGACATATTCAACTGCTTAGTCATCACTTCAGGCATATATAGCATTTTCCTCTTTGGGTTTCTGTGGGGTGAGAGGAGTGAACACATTGTATTTATTTTATTTTTAAACATATTTTTATTGGTTTTACATATGTTAATAACAAATTAACCTCCTAATTAACAAATTGTATTTTGTTATGTTTTATATACCTCTTTCATTCCTCCCCTCTCTGCTTTCAACTATGGGGCTTATTATACTTCTGAGTTCCATAAACGATCATAGACAAGTTGAGCTTCTTTCTCGTTGTCTAGATGTTACTTAAAACCCTTGTGTGGTAGGTATCCACATAGGTGATAGCTACCCATCTATAGTTCAATATGCACAGATATATATCAACCAACAGTTCAATAGGCATTGTTTACCGTTAGGTGGGATTTATATTTGATCTCCTAATACACGTGTTTTACATATTCTGTGAATAATGTGTCAGGGATATTTAGCTATATGCATGTATGTATTGCTTAAATGTCATGGAATATATTCCTGAAGTGATCAGATGTTGAGAAAACGTATGGTTCTGAGCACCACTGTTTCAGTCTGTTGGCAACCCGCCGGTAGCAGTGGCGTGTTACCGCTGGATTTATAATGAGGCACAATGACTGTGTAACATGAGAAACATGTACAAACATAGTGCCCATTCTGCTTCTTTAAAAAAGCGTAAAACAGTCTACATTGTCCAGGCAGTTTTTTTGTCTCCCGGTACTTATGTTTTTTTTATTGGCTTTCTACGGATCTAAGCATGAAACCAAACCTCAGACCTAGGATATGTTGTGAAAATGCTAGATAGTGTGAGCAACAAAAAAAACGGTGCTCCTGTGCCATATTTTCTAGGTATGGTATTTTTAAGTTGCCCTTTCTAAGCCATCATACAGAATAGATAGCTTAAGCAAGCTTCATTTATAGACCATCTTAGTTTGGGGTCTGCTTAATGCATTGATGAAACACTTTGACGAGAAACATATCAATAGAGAACTCCTTATCTGCATGATACTGGCACACCATTACTGCTCTTTTGTATAACTAAATGGGCTGCCATTTTCCAGCTTTAGTGTGCACCAGATGCTGGCATGGAAGTAAAATAATTCAGCCAGAATGAAAAGGGCCTTTAACATTCTTTTTGCAAGAGATTGATTTTCTCAAACAAACTTGTATGGTCTTGAACACTGTCTTTGGAAATCACCAAAACACCCATATTTTCTACTTTCTCTGAGAGCGTGCTTCCACAAAAGAGAGACCACAGCCCCATCACAGACCCTGTGCCAGTTGGGCCTCCTTCATAATTGGCAGAAGAACAATGCGCCACCCTCTGTAATGTGAAATGGGCAATTCTGGGCAATGGGATGTGGCAAAGGACAGTTCTTTGCCTTGTAATACATGAGGCAAATCAGAATGCAAGCAATGTGGCCTGCAGCCATTCTGGTAGCAATGCGAATGGCATGTCACATGTGACATAGGACAGTACCAGGGGCAATGAGATTGGCCATTCAGTGCAGTGCGATATGACATGGGGAAGCTCTGAAAAAATTGAGTGACATGGGGAAATTCCGGGGTATTGAAATGTGGCATGGGCGCAATGCGGATGACAAGGGACAATTCAGAATATGGGGGTTGTGGCATGCCATAATTCCAGAGGAAATGAGAGTAACATGGTGCAATTGAGGAGGCATCGGAGTGGCTTTGGACAGTTATAGGAGCGATTCAGTGGCAATAGGACACAGCATGAGGCATTTATGGAACAAGGATAGTTCAAGATAACAATGTTGCCTTGGGGAAAAGACAGCGCCAGGAATCATGTGTTCGATACCCTCATTAAGCTGACTCAGTCTCATACACATTCATCCCACAGTTCAATTAACTGATTATCACATTGCGGGCCATAACAGGGGTAATAAGACACATAACAAGCACCTTGGATTCCTAGTGATAAGGCCCCATATAAAACAGCAGAACTAGTATTATAATTATTGTTAATGCAAATTCCATGGGGAAATTTCTAGGGCAAAGGAATGTGAGGTAATGCCAATGTATGTCCTGCAGCATCATGACCCCAGGTCTGCGTCAGTGCACATATATCAACATCCTCGCTTACAATATATGTTGCCACCTCCAAAGCATGCTTCAGTAGTGACCTAGTATTAAGTAGTAATATTTTTCGGCATGCATTTTGGGACTATACAGCACGAGCAACCATCTTCACCATTATAAGATATTTTTGGGCACCATTAAAAAGGGGCATATTCTGATTTAATATTTTGGTAGATTGCCCATTCTCCTCATTCTGATCAGTCCATCTATCTCCTATAACAGTGGCATCTTTACTTTCCCTGTCCTCACCCTTTAAGGGCTCTGTCAATGGTCCCACCCTCAGGACGAAGCAGCCTTTCACTCTGAAGTAGTGGATCACGCTCCTCAAGTGAAAATACTCGAGCATCACCCACCATCATCACCGTATCAATGGACGCCTTTCCCTCATCTGCCAAACCAATGTTTGGAGCCTCAGCAAGAATGCGCTCCAAAATGTCCACTCTGCGAGCATTCGCAGACGCCTATGCATCGCTCATCATGGTATTAGAGGAGACTCTCCCCTTAACAGCCTCAGGCATGGACAACACATTCATAGTGGCAGAAATTCTCTTTCCCCTAAAGAGGTACAGCAACAGGCGACACACCGGCTTGCGCAGATGCGCCACAGCTGACGCTCCTGATCTATAAGAAAAAGGTCCAATGAAGTACAAAAATGCTGGGACTTGTAGTTCCTGTGCATTAGGCACGTATATGTGAAGAATCGAATCTAGGTGGTCTCAGAAGGTGAACTGGGCTTTACACTTAAGAACAGGTAAGTGCAACAGCCAGATGCTGGAAATAGAGCGTGTTAATTTAGAATTCCAGTATTTAGACCCAACAATATGAGTCGCAAATACATTTCAGCATATAACAAAGGCACACATTAAGAAAACATATGCCAAAAATCGGAAATTGAATAAAACCTTTTTAAAAATCCTGTACATGCAGTTTTTAAAACTAAAATACAATTTGAATGGCTAAAAACTGTAAAAAGCAATTTTTAAAGCTAAAATACAAACTAAACGTGGCAGAGATAAGGAGCTCAGTGACAAGCTGCACATTCAGTTACATAATGCATCGTGTTACCAACATTATAAACACAATCCCTTGAAGGAACTTTTCATCAAAATTAATTTCATTTGTGATATCATCAATGATGTTATCAATAATATTTGTGATGCCATCTTTGATGTCCTGGGAATGCCCCAATAAGTAAATCAGAGTAGGCATCCGGCCTTGCCGTGGGGCAATTTTATTTCACAATTTTTAGTACTTTCATTTTGACACTTTACAAAAACACAGGACCGATTTGCAAAACCATGCTTTGAGGTCCTTGCTGATGTTCCTTGTGAATGTTTTCTGCAATCCTGTCCAGCCCCTCAGGCTGTAGCCACAAGCAGAATTTTCTTTCCCATTCAAACCTATCTCAATTTCGAAAAACGTTACCACATAGCCGGTCCCTGGTGGCCATGCCCACTTTAAAACCATTGCCAGTCCCTCGTGGTCATAGCCAGGAGCCAGATTGTCCACGTCATGGCCTTATAATGTGGCCACTGCCCATGGCCACAAGCTACACCTCAGTCACCAAAGGTAAATCACTATTTTCTGTACCTACATTATGACACTTTCAAAAAATAAAACACGGACACATTTGCAAAACCATGCTTTTGGGTCCTTGCCAATGCTCCTTGCATGAATTTGATGCAAATACATCCATGTTTTATTTTTTTGAAAAGCATCAAACTATACATACAAATAATTGTCATATAACTTCGCCCCAACTTGACAAAATCCATTCAGACTTTGCACAAACATTTAAGGTTGTGTCTATAAACTTTCTGAAAACATTTGTGCATATTTGTCAAACAGCAACCAAATTATAAGCAATCTAACAATGTTGAGACCCCTGTCTAATTTTGCCCCCTCTTTACAAAATCCCACCAAACTTTGCAAAAACATTCAAATCTGTGTCTAAAATCTTTTTGCAAAATGCTAGGCAGGTTCATCAAACGGCACCAAATGTATAAGTTATAACCAATCCAAAAACTGCTTTTCACCAACCCTGTTATGCAGAAATATGCATGGATGTCCCCGGACATCTGACATCTGTGGACTTCATAGAAGAAAAAACACCTGATTTTTTGCTTTTTGTAGCAATATCCCATCCCATCCTCATTACCCCTCACTTCTCCTGAGATTGTTTCATTTGTTTGACAAGTGCAATGTTGTGCTTGTTAATATGTTTTTACTGTGGTGTCCGTGGATTAGGGGCTCTGTTCGCGAATCCTACATGGTGTCCATTTCAAATGTTTTGAAGCACCTCACCTTTTTAATTGACCAATCAGCTGGCCTCTACGATGTCTGCAAACCTCACAATGCTCTCTGATTGGTCAAGAAGTGTCAGCAGGCTCTGAAGCAGGAAATGAGTTGGCAGACAGAACCCAGATATCACAAATGTTCTACTTTTTTTCTATTTTTTAAAAACTACTGGACAGATTTACACCAAATTTGCAAAAGCATGCTTTCGGCACCAAGCCTCTGCTCCTCGTGGTAGTTTGGTGCAAATCTGTCCAGCGGTTTGGGTTGTAGGCACAAGCAACATTTTGTTTGCTTTGTGTCTGTGAAGATTTCAAAAATGTTGGGATCCCCCCTAAAACTTTGCCCCCCCCTTGATGAACCAACACCAAACTTTACAAAACCGTTCCAAGGGGGACATACAATATTTTCATAACGTTTGGTGAGGATTCGTCTGGGGGGGGCAAAGTTATATGCCACCAAAAAAAATGCTTGAGCAACTTATATATGTTTCCATTTGTTTCTAATTAGAACATACATGTTTTGCTGTGGTGAAATACTGCTGTGTATTGTTAATGACCTATACAATACAATATATTGAATGGTTCTTTCACATCTCAATTGGGTTTTTTCTTTCACATCAATTGGGGTGTAACATTCCTGGGATGTGTACACTTCCAATTTGTATTTTTCAAAGATTGATTACATGACAATTCACAGAGCTGAAACATGAGGCTTCTCTGAGAAGGAAGGCACTTATTTACTAGAATTAATTACATTTACAGAACAAGAATGTTTTACCACTGCCAATCCTGAACAAATAATAAAAAATTTAGAGAGACGTATTCACAGGGAGATTAACCAGAAATGAAATGCGTCCACTTTATCACAATTTCCACAAATCACAGAGGATTTAGGGCCTGATTCATGAAATTTCTTGCATGGTTCAAAGTGACTTTGCACTGCTGAAAAGTGACTTTGCACTTCCGACACAAACCCTAATTCATGGAAATGGGCAAAGTATATTTTTGCAGTGCAAAGTCAGGTCATAGTCATTTTTGCTGCACAAAATGACTTTGCACTGCTGAAGTACACTTTGCACAGTTCCATGAATCAGGGTTTTTGACGGCAGTGCAAAGTCACTTTAAGCCGTGCAAAAAATTCCATGAATCAGGCCCTTAGTATACACCTACCTAAGGCACTATGTAAAGACAGCCCAGGTTTTGTAAAAAGCTGGAGGGCAATCTTGAATAAATGTTCCTTTTAAATCAATTATTTTAACCATTGAAGAGTTAGCTAACTAAAAATTACATTTTTATCATAAATAATAAAGATCAGGGGATAACAATATTGAAAAAATAATTGGTTTAAATGATGAATCAACAAGATCTACAAACATGTTTAGATGATATTAGATTTAGATGATATTATTGATTTACTTGAGTCACATGAAATTAATTTAAGGCTATAAACTAAGAACATTTAGGATACATACTTTGGATTATAAATTAGATATAGTCTACAACTGTTAGAAATATTAACAACAGACAATGTTGGAACCATTTTTGAAATACGCTGTTAGAAAATACTCATATGATACACCAATTAGTACTTTTTCAGAGTTTTCAAACATTCATTTAGATGAAGGATGGGAAACAGCAGTCATTTAACACAATGAATATCACATATAATAAACCTTTGGTGCCATCAAATAAGCAGGTACTTTTTTGGACAAAAGATCAGAGACAAGCAAGAAAATCATTAATCAGAAGAAACCTTTGTGATAAATATCTCAGATAAGCCCTTAACATATTTTCAAATTAATAAATAAATGAATACCTCTCAGAAAAAAGTTATCATTTGTTGCAACCAACAATAGCTCACTCTTTAATTAACAAATAGATCTATTCAGGCTGATGCGCAAAATAAAATTAAACATCCTTTGCCACTTTAGAGGAGTCATTTTAATCCTATGATTCAGAATGCCACTTTCAACTAGTTCGGAAAGTTTTAGAATTCACTTTAAATTGGAACAAACACAAATAAAAGGTAATAAGGAATGAGGGAAATGCATTGAAGTTCCTGTGGAATGATAGGGTGATCATGATTAAACCTGCTGTTAAGGAGGGGGGTACTTTTCATCCTACCCTCTACTGAAGGAATCTCTTGGACATGTGTATGACATGTGTACGATATAGAGACATATTGAAAAGTGCATTTAGAACCTACACAGAAGGTGCAGAAAATCATTCAGGATGTATTATTGGAAACATTTGAAGGACTGTGCTTTCATTTTCATGTGTTACACATTTGGAGTGTTACAAATGAGTGGATGAGATATAAATTGAGTGTTATCAACCCTGAAGAATGTCAAACACTTGTTGGTAATGACAGAAACATGTTGTGTTTATGTGTGTTCTTCATCACGTTTGTGGACATTGAAAGTCAATGTTCAGGTGTATCCCTGATTTGTTTCAAGACAGTGATATATGCTATTATGGAAATTGTCTACTTTTTAGATTATAGGATCTCCTTTTATATGTTTAGAAGTTTGGACACTTCTAATAGCGTTTATTCATATTAGTGTGTACATGATGTTTTATCAAATGGTGACGTCTTTTATATATATTATTATACCAAATAAAAATTATTTTTTGCATACTGTTTGTTGATGTTTGAGTAAGCATGTTGACTTATTGCATTTGTTTTTGTATTACATTGATTTCCCTAAAAGAAGTCATTATTACCACACCTTCAGGATTTAGGGTTACCGGATCAAAGTAAAAAGTTATTGGACCAGAACATAATACTTTGGGCATCATTACAACCTTGCCGGTCTGGAAACAACGATGGCAGTAAGCTTACCGGCACTATTGTTTATAGACCAGCAAAGTACAACTCTGCGGACGGGTGCCGTCCCGCCCGCCAGGGTCAGCGGGCGGAATTGCACCTGCCCGCAGACTTTCACTGAAGCGTTGTACACAGTGCCAGTGCTTCCGTGGAACCCATTCCCAGGAAATCCTATGGGACACCATGGGAATGGGGACTTACGAAATTTCTGGTGCCCTACTTCCCGGCCACCCACCCGCATACTTTCATGGAAGCACCGGCACCGTTATTAACGGTCCCGGTGCTTCCATGGTGCCCATTCCCATTTGAGTCCTATGGGACTCAAATGGGAATGGAGACTAACAATTACTGCCGCCTGATTTACCGGACCGCCAGGGCTGTAATGCCCTGGTGTTTCCGGGAAAGTCAGGCGGCAGTAAATTATCACGAGTCCGGCAGCAGCCTGTCGGTTTTACCGGCATGGCTACCGCTGGACTTGTAGTGAGGCCCATTGACTATTTATAATACAATGAATTTCCGAATTTTGTGTTTTATACTCTTCCTTACTAGATAGAGTGTGCCTCTACACACTGATACCACTTGAGGTGATGGGATGGTCAATATTATCGCAAACAGAGCACGGGTAGTATAGCTCCGTGGTAACATGCTCGTCTTGGAAGCACGACGACACAGAGCAACACACGTTTGATTCCCAGGTCCGTGCTTAGAAACCTCTTTGGTATTAACTTTGTTATAAAAAACCAATTATTATAATAATAATAATAATAATAATAATAATAATAATAATAATAATAATAATAGCAGATACTTAAGGTTATTGTTTTTATTTTACTAAAAACACACATTTTGTTAATAATTATTTTCTATTTGAAGATCAGTTCTTTTTCAGGGACATCAATAGGAGCATGAATGGCTCCCCTATATGCTAACACATTTTGAGCATATATGTAGTGAAGGCAGGCATATATATTTACAAATAACGTCATAAGAACCTACATATTATAGGGGGCACAAGTTTGTGGGGATTGGGTGACGACGACTAGCTATAGGTGCTGCTGCGATGTGGTTTGCCGCGGCTGGAGGACGTCACTGGTTACCCTCGTGGGTTGGGCTGGGCCTGGCAGGTCAGCTGGGCTCATCCGGACGGTGTTGTTGTGCCAACTGTGACTAGTGTCAGAGATGAATGTCTTTCCTGACTTTTTGCCCTAGGGCCACGCACACCGCAGTCATTCAACCTTGCAATATTATCTTCCCTGGTAAATCTTCTAATAGGTTATTCTACAGGTTAATGCAACACAGGAGGAATGCACCTAGAGTGGGGTCTGTTGGCGATTCATCAATACATAGTTACCATTGTCCTGTTGACCGGGTATCAGAGGTCGTGGGGTTGGGCCTTGGGGCATGGGACAGGCGGTCCGTGTTACCATGTCTTGTTAGAAGTCATTATGGATGTGTTCTTGTAATGTTGCCATAATATTGGGTGTCCTAATTTTACAGGGGCCATTAACCTAAGGTGAGCCGGTGGGTCGTGAAGCGTAAGAAAGCGCGCCTTTGGATCTGTGTTATAAGGCCGGGGTTTACTGCTGGGTTGTAAATAATTCAGGTGGCAGGCCGTGGCCTTGGGTGCTGCGGGGGGAATGTGAATGCTTGAAGCGGCCCCAGCCGAGTTGGAGGAGGTGGAGCAGCGCAGCACAGGCCTCTGCTTTTTTGTCTTGCCGGCTTCACTGGGAGGAAGGGGGAATGGCCTTGCGTGTACTCGCAGAGGTATTTTCCTCGTGTGTTGCAGACTTTAGGTGGAAGAGACATAAACATTCATATAATATACAACACTCATTGAGTCTTTCCAAAGCTCACGTTTTTGACATTGCTAGTGCCATCCATATGGCCGCTTTGGGCACATTACTTGTACACTACATTTTTAACAACTACAACATTTTGTTATATGCTTATACATACACAGTAAGTGAGGTAATAGTAAGGTTGGTGGAGCACACAGGAACAACCCGCCACTGAGACTGGCGGCAGTGGCACATAGAGGGCTTGGACACACATGTGGTGCATTTTCGTGAACCCCTTACATGAGCCCTCAATATGGTTACATTTGTCTTCCTTTGCACTCTAGCAGCATTAGTTCGGTTTTGGCGCAGGACCGTGGGGTGCAGTCTTCTTGATAACACACATAACATGAAAACCCACTGGGACGTTTTTATCATTTGCGCATAGCTACAGGGATGTGGGTGCTTCATCCCTGGTGTCATAGGAGCACCCATTCTGCCATTTTCATATATTTTACAGGTTTTTTAGTCAGAGAGGTTGTGGAGAGAACGCTTTCATCACAGGTGGTTTGCTCATTAGTATTTGGGGACTTTGCTTTTGTCAGGGGACCATCGTACAGTTCTTTTCCACCCAGGCCCTGCTGGTCGGGTCATGCTGGAAACAGTGATACACTGCAGAAGGTGAAATGTTACAGTGTTGGTATCTAACACTAGCTCATGTCCATCTGCTCGTGGGAACGGGCTCTTAGCAGATCTGCCAGGGAGCTGTGGCCACAGGGATAAGTGACACTCTCCAAGGGTGGGGTCCGCGCTGCGGTGCACAGGGCTCAAGGCATTTTTATTAGACAAAATGGTTTCCAGGGCCTAGCTAAATTGAGCAGGTTTGGTCAATGTCTTCAGCCAGGACCCCACCCACCACCTGGGCCCTGGTGGCAGGAAGGACAACTGATGAGCCATGAACCTCACTGGGGGAGAAAAGGCATGGGAGGGGGGTCTCCTGGACCAGTCCTCCCATACAGTAGGCTGTACAATGACAAATGTAAGTGGTATTTGACATTTCATTTGAGACATGTCAATGATATCTTTGGGATATGCTTAGACCCATATGTTGAACTTAATATTTCTTTTAACATTTTCAAATACAGTCCATCCTAAAATTATATTTTCAAGGGAGTTAAGTCAAGAGAAATTACATTTTGAAATGTACAAACATATTGTAAAGAACTAAAAGTGGAATCTACAATATTGACAAAAGCCTACAGATAGAAATTATCTATTACTGGCCATGGTATTTCCACAAAACACCATCAAGTTTCCTCCTATTTAGCCAATTATTGTAGTTTAAGATAACTATATCTGAACAAGACAATTATAAGCTACAGAATTAAGTGTTACTGTCTAAATTCAGAGCATGTGAAGGCAAGTCCCTGAATGCTCATATCAGAGAGAATACAACCCGCTAGGGAAAATAAGCCCAAGTCGATCTTGTAAGGATAACAAGTTTTAATCTCACACGCAGATGAGAGCAACAGCAAATGAGTCTACTGTGAAGAACATTCTACCAAAAAGTAGTACAAACTAAATCTTATAAAGACAAACATCATCATACATGATGCAATACATAGGGTAAAATCCCATGTGGCTGGTTGGTGTGTGCCGATACAGAAAAAGCCTGTCACATAAGGGATGCCAGGCCATTGGAATTATACTCCTACCATACAACTATTTTATCACTCATGCTGTTCACTTGGCAGGCCTTAAGACGGGCACAAGGGAGGTTCTGGGCATTCTAACCTTCACACACACATTCCAATCTATCCCCTCTGCGCCATGCAGCTGCAAGGGCTAATGTATCCCTCCCAGCACCTCGCAATACAAATCACATGATTGTCGCTTCACAATGTACTCTGTCCATCCTCTTTGAGTTCGTTTGAGTTTGTGTTCAAAGGGCACCTGGTTCCATGGAATTCAATTGGTTTTAGTCAGTTATATGGGCAATAACTCGTGGTCGCCTGAGGATGGGCCAGGTCATGCTTTGGCCAGTCTGAGATAACAATCACCCCAGGCGCCGGTCTGTGATCATGGCCTTCTAGGGATACATTCCTCTGAAAACATCTTTGCAACAGTGTTAGAACAATGAATAGGCGTTGTGGTCCAAAACATGGAAGCCAGGCACAACAAATATCTTTATTTGTGAGTACCAAATCAACAACAATCCCCACCCCCCAGCCCTCCCTTCCCTCACCTACTGTCATTGCCCTTGCACCATCATAGATGTTGTCAGGCCTAGTACAATAGTCATTGCATGTTCCTTTCCTTCTCCCCCACCCTCCTCCCACCCTTCCCTGACCTACTGTCTTTGCCCTTGCACTATCAGAAATGTCATCAGGCCTAGTACGATAGTCACTGTTTGCTCCTCGCCCCCACCAGCTTCCCTCATCTATTGTCAATGCCTGTACACTATCAGAAATGTAATAAGACCTAGTACGATAGTCACTGTTGTCTCCATACCACCCCCCCACCCTTCCCTCACCTATTGTCATTGCCCGTGCACTATCAGAAATGTTGTCAGGCCTAGTACGATATTAAATTACCCATTCTTAATGTCTCAAGGCCTTGTAAAAATGTTATTGTATTTTTCTCCTGCACCCTCCCCTGCCTTGAAGCACTTTGAAACACATGTGTATAGGCGCTATGCAAAGAACCTATCATATCATATCACCGAAAAAATCATACCTCCTCCTCCTGTTTTTTTTTTCATGCGAAATATGCTAGCACATGAAGTATAAAGTAATGACATGGCAGCTATTCGGAACATATAATGTAACTGGTGCTATGTTCTCAGATGGCCAATCTAATATTCACACAGCTTGGCTCACATGCTCTTTGGCCCTGTTTCCTCTTCTGTTTTAAAAAGCTGCAGCATTATTAAAGTGGGAACAATGAACCATAAGTGATTGCTCGGAGGATCTGAGTTTTCGAAACATGCCACCTGTTTCACTTAAATTATTTTTTTTCATCCTTTACAATATAAAATCAGAAGTAATGTCATTTTTAACGTATTGCATTTAACATAAACAAAACATTACATTTCAACATAATACCTTAAAACTGAGTTTACAAAAGGATCACATTTTAAGTAAAATACCATTATTAACATGGTCAATTAAAATCATCACTAAGGGCCAAATTACAAGTGTGCCGGTCCTGTAACAACTGTGCCGGTAAGCGTACTGGCACCATTGTTACTGGACCGGCACACTACGAGTCTGGGGGCGGGTGCCGTCCCACCCGCCAGGGTCAGACCTGGTGGGCGGAATGGCACACGCCCGAAGACTTTCACGGAAGCACCGGGACCGTTGTACACGGTGCGGGTGCTTCCGTGGTCCCCATTGCAATGGAGTCCTATGGGAAACCATGGGAATGGGGACTTATCAAATTACTGGTGCCTGATTTCCCGGCCACCACGGGTGTAATCCCCCGGTGTTACTGCCAAGTCTGGCACAGGAAATTATTTTCGAGTCTGGCAGCAAGCCATCGGTATCACCGGTAGGCTTACCACCTGACTCGAAATGAGGCTATTAAGAAAACCCACAACAACAATTACAGCGGATGTGGAGTTTCCATTCAATAAATAGTGGCAAGAACTCGCAATATCAATTAAAGCAATTATATAAATCAGATGTCTCAGATGCAAAGTATTTTTAAAATGTAAAGCTGGACAGTATATTATTAAATGTTTTAATGTTTCAATTGTACTCTCGTCTTTACAACATCTACAGAAAATCTGGTCTTTAGAAAGGTGACCTCGTTTTACTAAAATGTCACTTGTTGACCAAACATTAAATCAGACTCTCATGAGTTCAAAACTCAGTGTTAGAACAGAGTTTCAGATCAGGAGGTACACAATCCAACTTCTTATGTGCCCATTTCAAATCACCTAAGGAAGGATCATTATGTACCTTCTACATTGTTAACCTCCTGTCTTCATGATAGAGCAATATTTTGATATCCACCACATTACATTTCAAATGTTCTAACTTGGGATTCAAGTCATTCAATATTTGAGTACAAATCTCTACAAAAACAAAAACGGTCTCAACTTTTTTGTCTTTTCCTAATTGCTCCATATCCCTGTAGAGAGAATTAAAAGCTTCCACTTGGCCCTTGCCGCAGGTGACATAAGACCCAACTCATATCTGATGGTAGCAATGGGTACACAATTCAGAATCCCCAAAGACTTCCTCCAAATCCAGGCTTCCAAATAATCACATTAAGTACCCAAAGCTGCAACACATCAACACCATACTATATCTTCTGTGCCACTTTTGCCCTCATAAAATGTTATTAATGGCAGAAGAGAGATGTGTAGGACGGAAAGATACACTCAGGCAAGTGTAAGGTAACAAACTTAAGTTTATTTGTGCAGGCCCACCAGCGCTGCTCTCACCAACAACTGACTCTCGCCCTGCGTTCCATCTTCACGAACTCAATAGATGCAGGAGCTTGTGCAGATGGAACGCAGACACGTAAGATAACAAGAGAACATGTGTACAAGACATAATACAGAAAGAACAATATAACAGACTCAATAATAACTCCTAATTTAGATTTAATTTTACATTTGGCCCATCAGAATTTTCATTTTAGATTTTCGAAACTACATGATGTAACCTTTACACAATGTTCATAAAATTTGGAATCCCAAGTATAACAGATTGTATGTTAACTCCAATTTTTTTAAAGCAAGTAACATTTGTCGCATCCAGTGATAATCTTTCAGCAAAAAAGCTGTGGCCGAAAAAGCCATCCTTAAAAGGCACATTTGAACGCATTTATATGTGGGGGTGGGTTGGGGTAATATGTTATGGTAACGGGGAGCATGGGAGAGGCAGGGAGTCTCAACATGCACAAAAAAGCGTTAAAATGTGCATTTTTAAAGGCAGCTTTTTCGGCAGCAGGCTTTTGGGCAGGGGTATTTTCACACAGAACCAAATTTGTAAGCTGCCTAGAAGATGTGTAGTTCATAATTGTGGTCTTGCTTGGGTTGATTTTAAGAGAATTATTCATAGAATAAAGTGGAAATGCATCAATTAACTGTTGTAGCCCACGCTGAGTGCATTCAAATAATAATAAATCATCAGCATAGGTAATCCAACAGTATTTGGTATATAACAGTATACAGGCTGGTAAGATAGCTCAGCTGGTTGAGCGCTCGCTGCTGCGATCTGACCATGATCTGCAGGTCGCGAATCCCGGCAAGGCCAACTCAGCCTTTCATTCTTCTGAGGTCAATAAATGAGTACCAATTTCGGTTGGGTGATATTGTATATGTGCTCTGTAAAGCGCTTTGGATTAAGGCTCTATATAAATAACACATCACATCACATATTTAGCAATTTCGGATACATAAAGGTTAAAAAGGCAGGGAGCCAAAATACAACCCTGCCTTAATGCCTTGTTGATATAAATCTTTCTAGACCATTATGATCCAATATGACTTAAATGTTGGATTTTTATTGCAGTTTAATCAGGAGTTTCAACAACCGAGCTGGAACCCCCCAATTTGCCAATTTCCACCATAACAGGTCTCTTTTTACTGAGCGTGCGCTAAAATCCATTTCCCCGCACAGTTTATTCATGGATTTCAACATCCAAAACCAGCCGTGGCACAGAGTGATGCAGCGACTCTGCAGCAGCGCCAGTTACGCCCCCAACCCCTCCCCGTGCGCCATGCACAGCGCACAAATCCCAAACATGGCGCACAGACCCCCAACCATGAAAACGCCTGTAAAACTCACCGTGCACCCCGGCGCAGGGAGTTTCACACGCGATTGGCCCTGTGCGAGCAGGTTACATGTATTACTGGGGTTCGCGGGAAGTTTCACACGCGATTGGCCCTGTGCGAGCAGGGTACGTGTATAACTGGGGTTTGCGGGAAGTTTCACACGCGATTGGCCCTGTGCGAGCGGGGTACGTGTATCACTGGGGTTCGCGGGAAGTTTCACATGCGATTGGCCCTGTGCGAGCGGTACGTGTATCACTGGGGTTAGCGGGAAGTTTCACACGCGATTGGCCATGTCTGAGCGGGTTACGTGTATTACTGGGATTCGCGGGAAATGTCACACGCGATTGGCCCTGTGCGAGCGGGGTACGTGTATTACTGGCATTTGCGGGAAGTTTCACACGCGATTGGCCCTGTGCGAGCGGGGTACGTGTATAACTGGGGTTCATGGGAAGTTTCACACACAATTGGCCCTGTGCGAGCGGGTTACGTGTATTACTGGGGTTCGTGGGAAGTGCCACATGCGATTGGCCCTGTGCGAGCGGGGTACGTGTATTACTGGGGTTCGCGGTGAGTGTCACATGCAATTGACCAGTGCGAGCGGGGTACGTGTATTTCTGGGGTGCGCGTGAAGTTTCACACACGATATTGCTGTCAGAGTGGGTTACGTGTATTTCGGGGGTGCTCGTGAAGATTCACACGCGAGTTTGCTGTCAGAGTGGGGTACGTGTATTTCGGGGGTGCGCGTGAGGTTTCACACGTGATTTCGCTGTCAGAGCGGGGTACGTGTATCCAGTGGGGTGCGCGGGGAGTCCCACATGTGAATTGGCAGTGTGGGTCCTCCCAGCTGTCCCCTCTACCCCCTCCACGGCGCCTGCAGGGTGCCCACACCACAGGGGACTACCCTGCACCCATGGTCATGTCCCGCAGGCAGCCCATCCACCATGGGCATGCCCCCAAGCCAAGCCACATGTCACATTGCAATATGATCACCAACTCATGTCCCCCAGCACCCCCACCCCCCAGCAGTGAGGGGCACCTGCCAGCAGGCCCCCACTCATGTCCCCCAGCACCCCCACCCCCCAGCAGTGAGGGGCACCTGCCAGCAGGTCCCCACTCATGTCCCACTCATGCCCCCCTGCACCCCCACTCCCCAGCAGTGAGGGGCACCTGCCAGCAGGCCCCCACTCATGTCCCCCTGCACCCCCACCCCCCAGCAGTGAGTGCCACCTGCCAGCAGGCCCCCACTCATGTCCCCCAGCACCCCCACCCCCCAGCAGTGAGGGCCACCTGACAGCAGGTCCCCACTCATGTCCCACTCATGTCCCGCAGCACCCCCACGCCCCAGCAGTGAGGGGCACCTGTCAGCAGGCCCCCACTCATGTCCCACTAATGTCCCCCTTCACCCCCACCCCCCAGCAGTGAGGGGCACTGGCCAGCAGGCCCCCACTCATGTCCCCCTGCACCTCCACCCCCCAGCAGTGAGGGGCACCTGCCAGCAGGCCCCCACTCATGTCCCACTCATGTCCCCCTGCACCCCCAACCCCCAGCAGTGAGGGGCACCTGCCAGCAGGCCCCCACTCATGTCCCCCAGCACCCCCATCCCCCAGTAGTGAGGGGCACCTGCCAGCAGGCCCCCACTCTTGTCCCCACTGTACCCCACCCCCCAGCAGTGAGGGGCACCTGCCAGCAGGCCCCCACTCATGTCCCCCTGCACATGCCAGCAGGCCCCCACTCGTGTCCCCCTGCACCCCCACCCCGCAGCAGTGAGGGGCACCTGCCAGCAGGGCCCCACTCATGTCCCCCTGCACCCCCACCCCGCAGCAGTGAGGGGCACCTGCCAGCAGGCCCCCACTCATGTCCCCCTGCACCCCCACCCCCCAGCAGTGAGGGGCACCTGCCAGCAGGCCCCCACTCATGTCCCCCTGCACCCCTACCCCCCAGCAGTAAGGGGCACCTGCCAGCAGGCCCCCACTCATGTCCCCCTGCACACCCAACCCCCAGCAGTGAGGGGCACCTGCCAGCAGGCCCCCACTCATGTCCCACTCATGTCCCCCTGCACCCCCACCCCCCAGCAGTGAAGGGCACCTGCCAGCAGGCCCCCACTCATGTCCCACTCATGTCCCCCAGCACCCCCACCCCCCAGCAGTGAGGGACACCTGCCAGCAGGCCCCCAACCATGCCCCACTCATGTCCCCCAGCATCCCCACCCCCCAGCAGTGAGGGGCACTTGCCAGCAGGCCCCCACTCATGTCCCCCCAACATGTCAACATGTCCCACAATCATGGCCCTCATGGCCACCAAAATCCCACGGCACGCCACCCCTGCCCAAATAACCAACCAAGCATAACATACGCCTCACATTGAAATGCCCATTACATGAAACAACACAAATGGCATGTATGTACATCAACACATGTCCGTCACACACACACAATGGGTGCCAGTGAATGTGAAAACCCACATTGTGACATGCATGAAACCAATGAAAGAATACCACACATTGAAGTACTGGAACAAATGTATTGAAAAAAAAATGTGGTGAAAGAAAATCAAATACCAAACAATGGACATAAGGAAAACAATGCAGAATGGCACATAATGATAAAAAACGGAAATCAGAATCCAAAATGTATGAAATCAAAAATGTCTCCAAAGTCTCCTTCCAACAAAGCAAATCCAAACAGAAATGAAAAACTAAAATCCATTGCTCCATGGAAAAATCAAAAAAGAAAATGCAGACAAATCCACACCCTAACTATTTACAAGGATGAAATCCTGGGTCCATGAGCCCAACTGTCCAAATGAAACCCACAAAAATACACTAACTAATTGAGAACTATATACAAAAATGTGGAGTATTGTCCAAGCGCACCAAAAAAAATGAAAACCAAAATGAAACCTAACACTAACTAACTAACTAACTATTTACGATGGCAGCGGGCTAGTCCGACGGCTCACTTTTGGATGTCCCGGGCCAGGGCATCATCGAACTCCCGCTCAATGTCCTGGAGGCGGTCCTCTTCCAGGGCCAAGAGGGTTCGCAGCGACGATGACATGTTGGCCTCCAACTCCCTGCGAATTGCCTCAAGGCACTCGGCCCGCCTCAGTGCCCTCCGCATGGAGTTCTACGCCCTGACCATTGTGAGCCGTGCCTCTTCCGCCCGCTGCCGCTCCGCATCTATGGCATGGCCCAACCACTGCCACACGGAAGACACTTGGAATCCTGGGTCCTTCTGCCCTCTGGCCGATGCCTGCCCCTCCGATGTTGAAGGCCCCGAGCCATCATTGCTCCCACCATGTTGCTGCTGCTGCTGTGCCTGTGCCTGCGCCCCGGCTCTTGCTGCCTGCACGTCCTCCTCTGGCTGGGGTGCAGTTGTTGTGGTGGCCACCCCTGGTGGACATCCAACTCCAGACTGTGGCAGGGATGCGTCCTCCACCAGCCTGGCGGATGGGTCAGAGGCAGCTCCACAGGGTACCCAGGTGATACATGGGTGGGAAGACGGCATGGAGGACGACTGGCGCGTAGGGGGAACAGGTGAGGAGGGGGTCACAAGAAGTTCCAGCACACGGAGGAATCCAGCACTGGAGACCCGTCCCAGTAGGTCAACGCGGTCAAAGAGGCATCCTAGATGAAGTGCAGTGTCTTCACAAAAACACTGCAGGTCACCTTGCATGCCCCGTTGATGCAACGCTATCCCAGCCACGACAGGCTCTACACAGTCCCGGATAGCCACGTCTGCAGGGAGAGGAAGGCCAGTTGTTGTGCGTCCATCCCCACCCTGTAAACGGGTCTGGACGTAGGCATCCCTGCTGGTGCTGGATGATGCAGTCACAGTATCAGGGACAGGATTACACACAGGCACCTCCGGGGCGGCCTGTGCTGCCTCCTGTCCCTGCCTCTGTACTGCACCACTGGCACAAGTGGAATCCCCACCTCCAGACCCCGTGTGTGTCCCTTCCACGGCCTCCTCCCCCTCCAAACCCCCCCCACCAACCTAGATGACTCCATGCCATCTTCCTCCGTCGGACCCTGACTCCTCACTCCCCGAAGAGATGACAATCTGGGAGGGGAGCTGGGCCTTGCGTCTCCTGCTGGTGGTGCGATCCCTGCCACTTTGTTCCACAGCACCCTCTCCGCCCTCTTCATCAGTTGACGCTGCAGACAGGGAGAGATAGAACACAGGCATCAGGGCACTGTACAATGGACTGATACACACATGACAGTTGTGCATAAGTGGCAGTGTCAAACTTCATACATGACATCACACTCCCTAACACACATGTAATTTCTACTCACACACATGAGCAATTCCACAGCAATATTGCACCAGGCAGCACCATCCATACACATACAACAGCATCAGCATCCGAAGGTGACCCTGACGTCACATGAAACACGGGGAGTACACAACACATGCACACACACCAACACACTTCCATGCATGTGTGCATGTCCACCAACTGTCAGAGTGATGTGATCGCCATTCATTTCACATCTGGCATTCAGCCTTCTACATGTCAGTGCCACATGCATCCATGTTGCATCACAGTTGCACACTTGTCAAATACACACACATGCACATGTACACAGTACAGATACATGCAGCATGGAACCAACATCCATGTGTGACACCACAACCATGCCAACGTACATACACAGTCATTCAAACATGTGTGCTACCACATCTGCATTTGGCCTGCATGCTTATCCACACATACACTATCCGTGTGTCTCGCATGTGTCAGCCTCACGCCCTGTACATACACATCCATACATGGCCCTACAGAAACACATATGCAACCTGCACACTACTGGCACACCACGACATGCACCACGTCCAACCAGTATGCATGTACACTTACCGCTCGACTCCAGACGGGTCTGCCTCTCAAGGACCTGGACGTGGAGCACTGGGCTTATGCATTCCAGGACCCTTATTTGGTGGTCGGACAGGTGTCCCTGGCACCCCTTGGCATCTGCTGCCTTCAAGAGGCGCCGGGCCTTGTCGAGGGTCCTGGACCTGAAGTCCTCCCAGCGCTTCTTAACATGTTTGATGTCACGGACTGCCACCCCCTCCTCGTTGATGGAAGTCACGATGTCCATCCAGATCCTGGTCCGTCATTCATAGTTGGCGCGCAAACTTCCAAAGAGGGCATCATACTGCCCCAGGACTTGCTCCACCAGGACACCAACTTCCTTGGCACTGAAGCTGGTGGCCTTCTGCCTCTCTTGCTGGGGGTTGCCAGTGGTGCCAGATGGTGTTGTGCCCGACATGGCAACCCCAGAGGCAGGTGTGGGTGGGCAACTGGGACCTGTGGCTGGGCTGTGGAGCTATGGTATTCCAGTCGGAGTCTTCAGTCCCAGCAGGGGTGGTCACATCAACTTCACCCCTGGCTGACGTGCAGGCAGCAAATAGCAGGGCAAGTGGGCAGCAGGCAGGCAGGCAGCAGCAGATGGCAGGTGGGAGCGTTGTCGGTGCTCTTGGGGGCAGTAATTCAGCCTTCTGGGCAGGAGCGTGGTCTTCTGTGTGTTGTCGCGTGGCCAGCTTGATACGGAGTGAATTGGCGCGTCAGCGTGTAATTCGAGGAAAGGGCCTTAGCACGTAAGCGCGTCTGTGACGTTACGCGTGCGGGTGTTTCCCTCGTGACGGGTCCATAGTGAATCAGCATGTGAATACACCGCACGTACGCAAATTCATTGGACAACAGGCCCTTAAGCGCGTAAGCGCGTCTGTGACGTGACGCGCAAGGGCGTTTCCCTCAACACGGGTGCATGTTCATCGTTCACGTGCAAAAACTGCACGCCCGAGTGTCAGCTCGTGTAATTGGAGGAAAGGGCCTTAGCGTATACACGCATAAGTGACGTTGTACGTGTGGGCCAGTTTAAAATGTACGCCATTTACTTGTACGTGCTTTTTGTGGAGAGCGAGTGGGTGAATTTTGTACTTCTTGTCGGTTCACACGTGATTACTTCACAGCGTTTCAAGTTCGTCTTCCCTGTTACCTCTGACAGCGTTAAATTTTTTGGTTGGCCCTGTTTCCTCAAACAGCGTTCACTTCTTCTTTTGTGCTGTTTCCTCAGACAGCATACAATTCTTCTTTTGGCCGGGGTTGTTGCGTGTCTTTTTCACGTTCTTTTTCCAGGCATACGGTGAGTTGCGCACGTATTTACCAACTGTGCCTGCCCCGTGTGTCGCGTACCCCTTTAGAGGTCATTGTAGGCTGCGTGTATTACGTGTACGCTTATTTTTGTGTTTCTGGGTGCCACAGCGTAGTGCGGGTTCATTTTTTCATGCACGTGGTCTACGAGGGGTTGCATGCACGCTCATTTTTGTTTTCGGGGTGCCTGTGCATTGCGTGACCCATCATCTTCCCCCAGGGCTCACAGACAGCCTTGCTAGAGCACTAGGGTACGAATTCGATCTAGTAGCCTACCCCTTTCACCCCCAATTGCCCAGGACAATAGTTTACTGCTCCTCCCATACGCAAAACAACATCAGTGCCATGGTTGGGAGGCAATCAAGCGGTAAGGGAGGCAAAGGTGGCCGACCTTCAAAAGGTGGGCGTGTTGGGCACGGTAGGGGGCGTGGCCAGGATTTGCAGGTGCCCCTAGACCCCCATGTGTGGAGGACCAATCAGGGACACCCCTGCCCCACCCCCCCATGGTTGTGGGAAACTTAGCTGACACCATCCCAGCTCAGCCCTTGTTGGCCAGGCCCATTGTGGCACCTGAATCGGCACAGGAAGACTCCCAGGCTGACTTCCAGGTCTGCAAGTCTAAGCCACGTGTGGCGGTGGAAGTTGTTGTCACCAGGCCACGTGGATCTGGGGCAGCGATGTTATCTGCTGCCCCA
This sequence comes from Ambystoma mexicanum, assembly GCF_040938575.1. Classification (NCBI taxonomy): domain Eukaryota; kingdom Metazoa; phylum Chordata; class Amphibia; order Caudata; family Ambystomatidae; genus Ambystoma; species Ambystoma mexicanum. The sequence continues at coordinate 349,740,112 of NC_090935.1, forward strand.
AGTAGGCAGGGTGGGGAGGCTGCAGGGGCAGCTGCAGCTCTATCCACCCTAGCTCTGAGTCTCCCAGCCGGGACAGTGTTGGTCCAGGTCCATCAGACCGACGTTGCCCCTGCCAACATCACCCTGCAGCCAATGCCTGCACCAAGACCTATGGTCATTGTGCCTTCGCACACTCCTAGTACACAGTCCACCGGCGCTTCTGCCCCTACTGACCAGAACGGTGTAAGCCACTCAGGATCCAAACCACCTTTGAAAAAGAAGAAGAAGGGTGCTCTGGCACTACAGGCTGAGACCCCAGACACGGCTACACACTCCGGCACGTCAAGGAAGCCTAGCTTTAATGACGCCGAACTTGATGCACTTGTGACCTAGGTGTCAGAACATAGCCGCGAAATGGTGGTGACTGCAGGTTGCAAGACCACGCCTGGTCAACGTAGGGCACACTGGCAGACCATTGCGGACCACATTAGTGCCCTTGGATTTGTGAGGTGCACAGCTGATGATTGCTACAAGCGGTGGAATGACCTGAAACACAGAGCAAAGAACAAGCTGGCCTCAAATCATGCCTCTACTCTGGTGACTGGCGGTGGGTCTCCAAAAGAGGACAACCAACTCACTGAACATGAGTCTGTTGCTGGAACCTTCATCACAGAGGAACAGATCCAAGGCGTGGGAGACCTACCTGATTACGACGCATTGTCGGTGAGTGCCCATGTATGTGTGTGTAATCCATGTGTATGTTGTTTGGGTGACGGGTTCTGATTGAGTGCCAGGTGAGGGTGTGTACTCCAGAGTGGTATGGGTCACCCATGTGCTTCCTCCAATACATTCACGTGCCTTGGATTTGGGTATGACAGCATCCCTTCTGCCCACAATGGCCAATTAGCGCCACATTACTGCATTACTGCAAGTTGCCCTTGACCTGTCATCTTGCAACAACATTGTTCAGATTTTTTCAGTGTTCATTCTGGCTGATTGTTTCAATTTTCCCATTTTTGCCACGCATTTTTCAGCCCTAATGCCACATATGTGACATGCTTCTGTCATTGATTACACCCCACATTGGCCCACATGTGTTGCCTTGTTATGTGAATGATTAGACCATTCAGGCTGATTGAATATTGGCCTGCTCACATTAATTTGTGGGGCCTGTGTGTATGTGGAACATGATAGTTGTTTGATGCCATGTTAAAGTGAACAACCATTGAGGTGTACATCTGCCTACAATTACTGTATTAATGTACACTGGATGTGTTGCAGTGTGTGGCACAGCATCTTTTGCCACACTAATTAGCATTTTTCATCTCATCATGTCCATCTCACATGGATGGCTGACAGTACTCATTCACTGACATATCGCTGTAGTTGTCTGATGTACCATGGCTATGCTACATGCCATCTGTGTGCTGGCATGTGTCATGTATGTGTATTGGACATGCCACTCACAGGCTAATGTGTGATGCCAGTTCTACCCACCATGTAGCAAGTGTGTTGCTTTTCCATCTTGGTGTCCTCAGTGTCTGCTTTTTGCCTCCCCTTCCAACTCATTGACAGTGCATGCATGCCAGGGTTATAGTCATGTGAGACATGTGTAAATCAAGTACAGGATCTCTGTCTTGTCAGGCCTATGTGTGTGCTATGGTGCTCATGCCTGTTTGCATTTGTTGTATTTCATGTTTTTGCAGGTAATGACGCACTTGATGCTGGTGAGTTTGAGGAGATGGTGCAGACCCAGGAGGGATCTTAGCCACGACCGGGCACCAGTGGAGGATGTGGTGTGGTAGTGGGTGAAAACCCTTTCTTACTGCAGAACATACTGTCCAGGGGTGCCTCTGGGTGCACCTCCCCAGACCTCTATTAAGGTGCTGAATCGGATGATGAGACTTATGTGCTGTCGCAGGTGAGTGCTTCTGGCAAGGATTCTGTTCTGTCCAACCCACCTGCACCAGGGGTAGAACCTTCTATGGGGATGTCAGTGATGGTAGGTCCGCCTTTGGCGGTTACGGATGCAGGGTCACACTTCACAACATCTGATCCTGTTCCTGGGCCAGCAGATCAGAGGGGGAATTCAGTCCTACAGCCTCAGGCAGTGCCAGCACAGCAAGGTGCAGATCACCTTGCCCCAAACAGGTGTTGTGCCCGCCGACGCGGTGGCCGTGCTCCACCAGGCAATACTCTATGGGAAAACTCCATATACGGTATGGCAACTCAACAGGCAGCATCAGTTGAAATGATGGCTCAGGGAATGGAGAGGGTGGCCACTTCCATTATCCCCCCTGAAAGGCAGATGGAGCAACAACACCAGGCAACAGACTCCATTTGCCAATCACACAGGGAAGACATGTTGGCGTCCAACAGGGACCGACGGGCGGCACTGGAGACTCTGCGCGAAGAAATATCAATAGAGTCACAGGGTCAAAGGGAAGCCCTGAGGGTAGAACTCCATAACATCAGGGAGACTCTGCTTGAACTTGAGGCTTCCTGAAATTTTAGGGCAGAACAGCAGCTGGAGCAGCTCACATGTTCACTCTCAGCTGGGCTGCAGGCAACCTGTGAGGAGATCCGGGCATCACACAAGGCCATGCGTGCAGAAATGCAGGCAACCCATGATGTGCTGCATGGGGATCTCCGCACTATCATCCTCCAGGATCAGACCTTCCAGACCCGCATGCTTGCTGCCATGGAGGACCATACCAGGGATTTGCGTGGAATGCCTCCCATTGCACCACCACCTCCTGATGCAGCCAGCAGCAGAGAGTGAAGAGACCGACAGCAGTTCTCCCACAATGTCATAGCTATGCAGGCCATGAGCCCCTGGAGGTATTTTTTGTTCCCAAAATCCACGCAGGTGGGTGTTGGTGTGCACCCTGTCCCACAACCTCCTGGGTGGCCACCGCCCGGCCTCCACATGGCCATTTATTTATTTATTTATTTATTTTTTACAGTGTGTTGCCTTGTGTGGCTCCCGTGGGCATCCACTGTGTATTCTGGCTGGGCACATGCAGGCTTGTCCTGAGTTTGGGTTAGATGCTTGGGTTCGTGACACACACACCCCTCCTGCTTCCCGTTTCCATAGGCTTGCAAAGGGTGTGACTAAGTGACAGTGACTTACACAGTGACATTGGGCTCCCCTGAGCTGTGTGGGAAGTCTGTAGTCAATACTGTGTGGACATCCCTAATGGGTATTGTTGTTGTATTGAACACTGCATGGTGTATTGATATGTGCTTGTGCATCCATGTCTTCCTCAAAATTCACAGGTACCTTCTTCATGTCTTCACAAGGCTGTCTCCTTTGCAGATGGAGTTCATGTTGTATGCAGTACAATGACACATGTACGTGGCAGCGACACTCTGCAGTTGGAAGGGGTCGATGTGCTGGCTTATTTCGGTTGTAAGACTACCACTACTTTGACTTTGTACTGTCATGGTTTTGCATTGTTTCATGCTGTGTTGCTGTATTGTGTTGGTGGTATTTGGTCATGTGTGCTGTTTGTTATTGATTACTGGGAGCATATTGTCTGTGGGCTGTTTCCATTTGGGACAGTGCACTTTGTGACATTTGTGTCAGGTCTTGTGCATTGCTTTGTTTGTTTTCACACTGCATGACATGCCATGGTGTGTTGGGTGGCGCAGATGGGGAGGGGTTGGGTGACATGGCGCTATTTTCATGTTGTATTTTGCTAGGGGGTAGTCATTCATGCAGCATGAATGTATGTCTTTTAATGACACAGCATTGGTTGTCTTTGGGTAGGTAGGGATGCACACAATGTAACACTTCCAGGTGACCAATCTCAGGCTGGTATGGTTGTGACAGTTGACTGTCGCTTATGTCATCATCATTGATTGTAAGCTGGTATGTGCCAGGGCTGTGTGCACTCCACAGGGGTGTGATTTTAGGTGAAGTAATTAGCCACCAGTTACGTGCGGGCTGTCTCAACACGCTTTCTAGTTTCCCAAACATCTGTTGGTCAAAGACTTTCAACTGTACAGAGGATTTGACCCCTCTTCTCGCCTGTCCCCAAGGCCTTCTGGTTCAATAGCAGGGTAATTGCCTGCCATTTCTCAAGTGAACACCCTTGTGGTGTTTGATTTTGTTAGGCTGGCTTTCCCCTTTCTTATTCCAACAGTTCTTCATTTATTCAAAGTTCAATTAGCTGCTTGCTACTTTCATTCAACACAGTTTGCTGTCTTTATCGGCTCTCCCCTCAATTCACTGTCTGTGATTAACTGCTTTTGCTTTCTTGTCTGTAGAGTCAAGGCCAATACCATTGAGCCATGCATCTATTTCCGCTTTGGCTGTCACCGGAGGAGGCGCCTGGGTTCCGTTGACATCTGCGGAAACACATGCTGCCTATTGTCCGCAGTCTTATGATTCCTTCTCTTGAGGCTTCACAGGTCTCTGTCGATAAGGGCAAGGTCACTTCTCCACTTGGCATCCTCTCGACTTGCGCCCTCTTTCTCCTCCTTTTTATCTTTCGGGTTGAGATATCTCAATAGTGTGCTGTCATGCTCCACCTTTTATCCCTGTGTGGAAGGGAAGGGCTGTCAGGTGTGTGTGATTTTGATCAATTGCCTGAATTTGCCTGACCCTTGTATTGGGACATGTCAGGTAAACGGCTCTAGTTTTAGTCCGGTATCTTTCGTGTTGTGCGAAAGTATTTGTTTTAGAAAGGGGGGGGCATTGTTTTGGAATAGTAGGATGGGTAAAAGGTGTTTAAAGAAAGGGGATACCGCATCTCACCCATCGGTGTCCCACTCCCCCAGATTCACCTGCACTGGTCCACCCCAACAAACTGGATCCAAAAGTGATGGCCGTGTCTTGGCCACCTGGATGACCGATCCCTGGGGACTAGACAGGGAGACCCCTTCAGGTTTCTCACATAACCTTCCTCCATGCGATGTAGCCACATTTGTTTCACAGGGTAACCGGGAAAGAAAATGTAAATTTCCCTGATCTTTTCCTTTTCAGTGTTCCACCGTGAAACAATAGGGTTTCAGTGCTAGAAACCATCGCATGACCCGAGAGTTAGAATCCTTACGTTGGCTAATCCAGACTAGGGGTGAGTGGTCAGTGACAAGTGTGAACTTTTGTCCTAATAGGTTGTACCCGACATGGATAATAGCCCATTTGATGGCTTAGGCCTCTAGTTCTACCAAGGCATTGTTTTTTTCACGTGGGAATAACTTATGACTTGTATACAATATGGTATGTTTTAGTCCATTGCAAATTTTGGACAGGACAGCTCCTAACCCTATAACGGAGGCTTCCGTCTGTATCACAAACTCCTTTGAGAAGTCGACTACCTTCAGGATTGGATTCTGGCAAAAGTTTGTTTCAAGATGGGGGGCGTGGCTACGAGAGCCATGTAGGAGGACGCGTTCTGGAGGAGCTCCCGAGATCCTGCAACGATCCGGGCAAATATGTGCGGTACGACGGATCGCTGACCACCGACGATACACATGATGGTGTGTGAAGGTATTGGCCACGCATTGTGAACCTCTGGAGAGTACAGGATTAACGGCGACGGAGATCGGTGGCTACGAGTTAAAAGACGCCGCGAACAAAGGGCGACTCAAAATGGCCGACCAGGGCCCGGGACAGGAATAGAAGCGAGCTGTACGGTGGCCTAGCTGTGAAGGTGCACTGTACACAAACTTGCTACTTGAGCAGCCGATCGATTCCCTGAGCCATGTCGAGCAGGCCGGTGCGACCAAAGGTGAAACAGCCTACCTTAGACGACTTCACTAGAACTCCCCCGAGCCAGGACACTACCAAAAGTAAGGATGCGCTGGCTGGGAGTGGCGCGACGTCTTCGTGCACCAACCAAGAAATCCTGGCGGCGATTGTGGAACTGAGGGCGGCCTGGGAATCAAAGCTGGAACTGGCCGTTACTGAAATAAAGACTGCACTGGACCGCAAGGTTGGAGAGGTCCAAGAGGACGTTAATCTGCTACGACAAGATGTCAGGGCCCTGGCGGAGCGCACGGAGTCCCTCGAAAAAGAAGTTGGCCCGAATACAGCAGATTGCGCCACTCATAAGGCCGACTTGCATGCCCTGACACAAAGGATGGGCAACCTGGAGAGCAGAGCGGAGGAGGCAGAGGGACGTGCCCGTCGCAACAACATCCGCATCGTGGGCCTACCGAAGAGGATGGAGGGCCGTGACCCTACGGATTTCATCGAATCCATGTTCTTACAAGAGATACCTGGAGGGGGCCTATCTCAAGGATTTGCAGTAGAAAGAGCACACAGAGCCCTAACTAGGAGGCCACCTCCGGGGAACCCGCCTAGGCCTGTGATCGCCAAAATCCTTAACTACCGCGACCGGGAGAGGATACTGGAATACTTCCGTAAAGGAGGGACGATCACGAGAGGAGCGGCAAACATCACGGCTTATCCAGATTATACTTTGACTGTACAGCGTAGTCGCATGAATTTTGGGTCTGTAAAGCGGAGGCTGAGAGAAGCGGGCCACAAATATATGTTACTTTATCCTGCAAAATTGAAGGTCTTTCATGCACATAAAACCTTGTTTTTTGAAACCCCGGAGGATGCTATGGGATGGCTCGATGCGCAAGGATGCCCCCAGGAATCAGAAGTTCGGCCCAGAAAGGGCTCGGAAGAGATACAGGAATCGTAAAATGGCGTCGCAAGATGGCGTGGCTCGTGGGACTTGAATATAGTCGGTGTGACACCTTCGGTAAAGAAGGACAGATGATTGCACTATTTGTCAAGACATTGTGAATGTTTATTTGATCGGGAGCCTTACGGGGCGATACTCTCTACCCCACAATAGTTTTAGTTGGTTGGCCATTAGGGTGACCTCACCCTACTGGGCTCCGTTCACCGACCGGTGCTTGCGGAGCTAGATGGTGGGGTGCCTGAGTTCTGAGGCTGGAGCTGGGCAGCAGTTGGGGTGTGTGATGTTGGGGAAGGTACGGGTGGGGGGAGGGGAGGGAAGTTGGGGTTTAGTTGTGTATATAGTTGAAGGGAGTTTGAGCTTATATGAGGAGTTACTGGACCGAAACGCTATCTGTGTCATGTGGGCGGTTGGGGATCGCTACATGGGAGGCAGGGAGGAACGTACTTGCCATGGGAGACCTTAAGATTGTCACCTGGAATGTCAGGGGACTTAATAGTTATTTAAAAAGGAACAAAGTCATGTTGTACCTCAAAAGACAGAGGATTGACATTGCACTATTGCAAGAAACACACCTGACCCGGCACAAGTTAGAACTGGTTGAGAAAAAGTGGAGTGGCACGGTGGTGGGCTCCCCGTACTCTGCCTATGCCAGGGGAGTGCTAATCTGGGTAGCACCGCACGTTCCGTTCAGAGTCACGTGGCAGGAAGTGGACACGGAGGGCAGGCTGGTCATGCTCAGAGCCCTGGTAGAGGATAGAGAGGTTTGCATTATTAACACATACGCTCCCAATCAGAATGCTGCTGCATACTTCAGGACCCTATGCACCCGTCTGGGCACATGTGTGGGGGGGGCGATCATTTGGGGAGGGGACTTTAACTGTGTTCTCGACCCAAGGGCGGATAGGTCCGATGATAGGATTGATCGGCCCACCCCGGCGGCCAGAGTATTACAGACGTTGCTGGGCGACTTTGGGCTGGCGGATGTTTGGCGACTGAAATACCCTGATACCTCACAGTATTCTCACTACTCTGCTCCACAGCGCCTACACACGAGATTGGATTATTTCTTTGCCACGTCAGAAGTGGTGATGGCGACCACTCAAATTGAATATAAAGCGAGGGTCCTGTCGGACCACTCGCCCTTAGTGTTGACCTGGCAGTATGGCCGCCCTCGTGCACGGATACCTACATGGCGCCTCCGTGCGGAGGCGCTTAGGGACACGGTCTTTAGGGAGGACATCAGGGAGGCGATCCAGCGGTACTTTGAGGTTAACACGGGCAGTGTAGATTCGGCTGGTACACTTTGGGAGGCATTCAAGGTTGTGTTACGAGGGGACGCCATTTCCAAGTCAAAGGGCCTGCAGGGTGGGGTTCTGATAGAGCTAGAGAAGGCGGAGAGACAATTGGAGTGCGAATGTAGCAAGGCAGGAGGGGACGCAGACCTAGTACTTGAGCTGCAGCAGCGGTGTTCGGAGCTTTGGGAAAGGCTCTGTAACCTTAACTATAGGAAATATGTTGAGAGGCAGCATGCGGGTGGAGACAAAACTGGCCGCCTACTGGCATGGTTATATAAGAGAGAAACCCCTAGGCCCCCGATCAGGATGATAGTTAGAGGGGACGGAGAGGAGGTAGACACCCAAGAAGGAGTTAATGCAGCCTTCCTTGATTATTATAGAGCACTGTATGAGGACAAAGGGGGAGAAAATCAGGCAGAGATCAGAACCACATTGGAAGACATAGAGCTGCCCAGGATTAGTGATGAAGAAAGGGAGGAGCTGGACGCACCTATTACACTGGAGGAACTGGAGAAGGTAGTGAAGGGATTGCCCACTTGTAAGACTCCGGGCACGGACGGACTCCCGAGTGAGTTTTATAAAGTGTATGGGGCAGAGATACTCCCCCCGATGCTAGAGATGTTCAATGAATCTTTCGAGAAGGGTCGGTTACCGGAAACGCTCAGAGAAGCGCTGATAGTGCCGCTCCCCAAGCCTAATAAACCCCGACAAAGCTGTGGATCGTATAGGCCGCTGTCGATGTTGAACCAGGACAGCAAGATCCTGACGGCGGTCCTGGCCAACAGGCTACGAAGGGTCATCAGTAAACTGATACACCCGGATCAGACGGGCTATGTCCCCAATAGAAACATAACTCATAATCACAGGCGACTCCACCGGGTGATTGAAGAGGGGAACAGAAGTGATGAAGAGATGGTGGTGGTGTCCCTAGATGCAGTTAAGGCATTTGATTCAGTGAGGTGGCCGTGGTTGCTGGCGGCATTGGATGGGGTACGGGTTTGGGCCTGGCTACGTGAGGTGGGCGAAACTGCTGTACAGCGAGCCACTGGCCAGGGTGCGCACGGGATCTGTGATATCCAAAACGTGGCGACTTAGCAGAGGCACCAGACAGGGATGCCCCTGGTCCCCGATGCTGTACATATTGGCCCTGGAGCCCCTGGCGGTGTACCTCAGACAACAGTATGACTTGGTTGGCATCGAGGTGGGAGGAGAGAACCATTTGATATCCCTATATGCTGACGACCTGTTGTTGTACCTGAAGTATCCGGAGGAAAACCTCCAGTACATTTTAGAGGTCATGGAAAAGTATGCGGAGTTGTCCGGCATAGCGGTTAATCCCGGTAAATCGAGCATGTTCCCGCTGGGGAGCTTCATTGGGGTCCCTCTGGAACGGTTGCCGGTGTTGCCCGTGCCCTGGGCAACTGAGTCTTTCCGCTACCTCTGAATTGATGTATATCATACTGTGAAGGAAGAACACTTGCACAATACCGAGGCGGCGGTAAAGAAAATCCGCGATAGTATGCGGTTTTGGGAGAAGCTGCCGCTGGCAATGGTGGGCCGGGGGGCGATGCTTAAAATGGTGGTCCTGCCCAGGCTTTTGCACTTTTTCAGCAATATACCATACTTGATACCCAGGAAGTTCTTTGTCAAACTTGATAGCGTATGCAGGGACTTCCTGTGGCACGGCATCCGCAACAGGGTGGCCTTGTGGAAACTGCAAAATTTCCACGATAGGGGAGGCATCAAGCTGCCGAACTTTGAGGCCTATTATGTGGCCAGCCAGCTGCAATACGTGACCAAATGGCTCTCTGATGAGGAAACTCCTGAGTCTAGGCTGGTTGGGAGGGACTGCGCCCCGTTTTATCTAAAGGAGGTCGTCTGGGTCCCTAGGTCGGACTTGCATGGACGCCCATGTATGTTGCTGCTGGGGTGGAGAATTTGGCGCAGAGTGTGCCAGTTGATTGAGAGCCCGTACCCGTGTTCCCCGCATGTGCCACTGGTCGCCCTAACTATGGGGGACAGCCAGCTCAGGAAAATTATCAGGACATACTGGGAAACGGTTGGGCTGGCCACATTGGGAGACATATGGCAGGATGGGGCCATTAGAGAATTCGTAGACCTGGGTGAAGAAACAGGGCTGCACGGGGGCCAATATGTTACGTATCTAAGGCTGGTACAGATCATCCGCAAGACTTGGCCGGAGACGGTGCTAGCGGAAGATCCGGACGCACTGATCGGAACGATATATGATATATCAGAGGGCGGGCATGAGATCTCTAGATTATATGAGGTGGTGATGACCCGGGTGGGGAAGGACTTGATGGATTTGAGGCTTGATTGGGAAGCGGAAGTGGGGGCACAGATGACTGATGGGATGTGGGAACTGGCCATGGGATACCATAAGAAAGTGTCCAGGAATGCTAGATTGCAGCAAATACAGCTATACATCACGCACAGAGCATATATGACCCCGAAGAAAATAGCCAAGTTTGCGAACGCAGGTAGACAAGCATGCCCGAAATGCGATGAAGAAGACGCAGGTATGACACATATGTTCTGGTCCTGCCCAGTGATTGAAGGCTTTTGGGGGGAAGTGGCACAGAAATTAGCAGATAGGGGGGTTCTGCTACGCATTGACACGGCCTGGGCCTGCCTCCTGGGATGGTTCCCCAGACCACGGAACACCAAACATCTCGGGAAACTGAGAGACCTGGCGTATGTACTTGCTAAGAGAAGGATAGCTATGAGTTGGAAGCAACGCCATGGGCCAAGAATAGAGATATGGTGGCGGGACCTGCAGAAGTGGGTGGAGGCTGAAACAGTGGTATGGCAGGAAGCGTGTGGCAATTGTGGGGAGGAAGATGTGGGCAACCTGGCGGCTTGGAGAATGTTAATTACGGGACTGTTTGGCACGGAAATGGACCCTGCTGCTTCTGAGAGGGGCGACGCCTGGCCACACCAAGTGTACACAGAACAGTAAGGTTGATAAGCTCTTGGGGGGGGGGGTTTGAAGTGCAGTAACATGGCATTAATTGATGTTTACAGTTTGTAATGTATAATGCTGCAAGTTTGGTTTGTATTGTTTTATTTTGAAAATGAAAAATATTTTAAAAAAAAAAAAAAGTTTGTTTCAAGATGTTATAGCATATCTCGTCTTCGTCTTTCCATTGGAGTTTCTGGGCTTCAGCATTTTTATGTTTATTGGTCAGCCGAGCAGTTTTGACCAAAAATGTGGGGATAAACCTACCGTAATGCCCTATTAATCTGTGGAAAGCTCTAAGGTTTCTTTTGGTCTGAGGGGTTGTTGTATCTAAAAGAGCTTTTACCTTTTCATGTTGAGGTTGTACGTTCCTATTCCCTACGAAGAAGCCAAGATATTTTATGGCTGATTTGGCCAATCTGCACTTACTGGGTTAGCAGTTAGTCCAGCGTTTGAAGACTTTCATAATGGTATAAAGGTGGAAGAGGTGGTCCTCCCAAGTCTTACTATAAATGACGATATTGTCAATATAGACTCTACAGAAATCGGAGTAGGGCTGTAGGATCCTATCCATGAGGTGTTGGAAATTGGCCGGTGCACCGCGTAGGCCGAAGGGGAGGACTTTAAACTGAAAAGAATTTTTTTTCCTAATCTGGCCCATATACGGGAACTTGCCAGTACCCTTTAGTTAAATCTCGGGTCGATAAATATGTGGCTGTTCCGAGTTTATCAATTAGGTCATTGATGCGTGGCATGGGATAGTTTTACAAAGGTAGCGGGCGCCCCTCTCTCGCAAGAACAGACATGATAACCTGTTCAGTGGTTATTAACCACTTGAGAGTTCGCAGCCACTGCTTTTACTCACTGTGCCTTTCACAGATGGGAAATATCCATTTGCATATCAGTCTTTGTCCTGCCCAGGGGCAGTCCAGCACCGAAATACAATGGCAATTCCAATCTGAACGAGAGTACCACCAGCAACCCCATACACGTGTTTCACCCTTGTTGGGGATCATCAGTGAGGTGAAGCTGATGCCTCACTAAGCACAGTGAGAGGGAGACCACGTCTGGTTGCCCCCAGGAGACCTAGGGTTACCAATCCCAGGTTCCTTAACAAATAGTTTTACAAAGGTAGCGGGCGCCCCTCTCTCGCAAGAACAGACATGATAACCTGTTCAGTGGTTATTAACCACTTGAGAGTTCGCAGCCACTGCTTTTACTCACTGTGCCTTTCACAGATGGGAAATATCCATTTGCATATCAGTCTTTGTCCTGCCCAGGGGCAGTCCAGCACCGAAATACAATGGCAATTCCAATCTGAACGAGAGTACCACAAGCAACCCCATGCACGTGTTTCGCCCTTGTTGGGGATCATCAGTGAGGTGAAGCTGATGCCTCTCTAAGCACAGTGAGAGGGAGACCACGTCTGGTTGCCCCCAGGAGACCTAGGGTTACCAATCCCAGGTTCCTTAACAAATAGTTTTACAAAGGTAGCGGGCGCCCCTCTCTCGCAAGAACAGACATGATAACCTGTTCAGTGGTTATTAACCACTTGAGAGTTCGCAGCCACTGCTTTTACTCACTGTGCCTTTCACAGATGGGAAATATCCATTTGCATATCAGTCTTTGTCCTGCCCAGGGGCAGTCCAACACCGAAATACAATGGCAATTCCAATCTGAACGAGAGTACCACCAGCAACCCCATACACGTGTTTCACCCTTGTTGGGGATCATCAGTGAGGTGAAGCTGATGCCTCTCTAAGCACAGTGAGAGGGAGACCACGTCTGGTTGCCCCCAGGAGACCTAGGGTTACCAATCCCAGGTTCCTTAACAAATAGTTTGGGATAGGCATCGAAGTCTGAGATGGTATTGACTTGACAGAAGTCTATGCAGAATCTCTCGGAACGGTCAGGTTTAGTGACTAACATGATAGGAGAGTACCATGATCTTAAGGAGGCCTCAATGATATTGCCTTTCAACATTGTGTTGACTTCCTCGATCACTATCTGTTTACGGGCTTCTGGTATCCGATATGGCTTTTGATGAACCACTTTACCTTTAGGTGTTCTGTTTTAATGGTATGTACCTTTTACTCTTCCTGGTTTCTCTATGAAAACATCAGTAAATGAGATCACTACATATTTTAGATCTGCTTGCTGTTGAACTGGTAACTCAGAATTAATTAAGTCCAAGTTGTCCATGTCCTCCAGACCAGACAGGCTAGCACCTTGGCATGGGTGGCTGATGGGTTCTCCTTCCATTCTTTAAAGAGGTTTATAAGTGGACTATCTGTTTTCTGTCTGGTCAGGCTATTTCATACGTACAGGTTCCCGTCCATTCTATTATCTCATAAGGTCCATGCCACTTGGAGACACATTTGTTTTCTGAGGTGGGAAAGAGGACTAGTACTTTCTGTCCTATGGAGAATGATCTTAAATCAACTTTTTCTTTCATCATAAGAGGCCTTTTTTTGACTCTGAGTCTTCCTCATATGAGTACAGACCAAGTCTCGGACCATTTTCATGTGTTCTCACATTCCAGTGGTGGTTTGTGAGATTGGAATGTGGGCCTCATCTTGTTCTTCCCAAATTTTCGCAGCATGTCCAAGACATCCCTGGGTTCTCTTCCGTATAGCAATTCAAAGGGAGAGATACCTGTGAATGCTTGGGGTTTTTTTCTTATGGCAAATAATGGCCATGGGATCATTCGGTCCCAGTTCTTCCCGTCCTTGTCTACTAATTTCCATAAAAAGCTCTACATGCTCCCCCCTGATTTTGTTTCTACTTCCTCTTTGTTGTGCTACTTTGTTTGTTGTGTCATGTTCAAACAATCTGATGTCTACGGGCGTCATGGCGATCTACAAAAATGTTATTGATCAATCATCAAAATTAGTTTTAAGGTCTTATTGAATTGTTCTAACAGGCCATTGGTTTGTGGATGGTAGACAGAAGTACGCAAGGTAATGATGTGGAGTAGGGGGCAGTGTTTTGGAATATCCTACGTGATAGGATGTGGAAAAGGTGCTGCAAGAAGGGAGATACTGTGTCTCACCCATCATTGTCCCTCTCTGACTCCCCGAGGACCCCCAATCCAGGTGATCCTCCCGCACTAGTCCATCCCCAGGAACTGGATCCAAAAGCGATGGCTGTGTCCTGGCTACTAGATGACAGATCCCCGGGGACTATACAGGTAGACACCTTCAGGTTTCTCACATTACAGACATCAATAAATCACACATCATTAGAAGCCATAACACGCTCTGCGATGCTAAACAAAACCAGAAACACACTTCAACCAAAACAAACACTGTTATGAAAAAGAGTGGACATCTTTATCTCTGTCCATTATATGCATAGCAGAGACCACCAATTACAACTAAGGTGAATTTATTTTAAGTAGGCCTTAACCTATTAGGTTTTATGGAAGTTAAAATATCATTTTCTTAATTCATTGTATTAGGAATTGTTCCTGGTGGGAAAAAATCATTGGCTTGTAATAGGTTTCTCCCCAGTTCTCACCGGAGTCAGGGTTATCCCGTCTGTTAGATCAAGTCAAAAGTCGAGTCAGGTTGAGGCAATGCTACTGCTGGGTCGAGTTGGCATTCGAGATGGGCAACCTCCCTGGAAGAATAGTTTCCTTCAAGTGTGTTCCAAACACCTCCAGGTGACCACCAAACCCAAGTGGAGGCTTCAAGCAAAGCAGTATACCATCTCTGGGCTGATGGGTGCATTCGTTCGCATGCTGGCAAACCCTAAATTCCTAAGCTGCAGCCATGTGGCAAGATGACCAAAGTTCAGGATCATGGCAGTCCCTATTTGAAGCAACTGAACTTTTTACAGCATGGGCAATACATCAGCAGATAATCATCACTCTGAGGTACCATCTGCATTGTTAGCTGTGCTTAGGCCAAACTTAGATTCTTACCCAAATGTTTAACTTTGAGCCATTGCTAATCACAGGAGGTCCACAGAGAACCTACCACAAGGGGCAAGGTATTTCACAACCATGCTGTTTCTGGAAGGTACCCCTGATGCCAAGGTTACAAGAGCTCAGCAGCAGGATCACCTCCTGACTATTCCATGGATGTTGGGTAAAATCCTGAAATACTAACAAGCCCGCAATTTTTGATTGGTGACAAAACTGTCTATGCAGTTTATGAGTGAACTCCATGTATACTATACACATGTTTGAGCCTCAGTAAGCCCAAAAACCCGCAATTCATACTAAACCTAATAATCCGATATTTTTTATTTTTTTATTTCATTTTATTTTAAAGCTTCAGTTCAATATACAATATCAAACTTTTGTTACATTAAAGTAAATTAAATCCAATCCACCTACCAATTCCCAAAAAACAGACCAAGTTCGATAAGCTCAAAAGAAACCAAATAGTCAATTTCCTTTTGACAAAATTTGTAGCTCAAGTTGAGGCATGTTGCAAAATTGGATCGAGAAAATTAATCAGGCTGCAGGAAAGCTTGATGTTTTGGCCTGCTGCAACATGATCCCACCATTCATCAGGGTCATACATTTGAGGTTTAAATTCATTCAGATGCAGTTCGCGTTGATCAGTCAACATTGGACACGCAGTTACTAGATGTTTTGAGGACTCAACTTCCGATGATTTGCAGAACCGACAAGTGTTGACTTCGGTTTCTTGGTTTTTATGTAACCATAGCATTTCATTTGTGTTTAAAGCATTCAGACGAAATCTCAAGAACTGCTTCCTGTGATGGCATGATGGACAGTTCGTAAGGAATTTTGGTTGGTGATGTGGTTTTCCCAAACTTTTAGAAGAGGGCAGGGTGGATTTGAGGGCTAGCCTGTTACTGTATGTTAAAATCCAATCCCACGCGGCTAGCTTCTTTTTGGCATGATGGGGACGCATAATGAGCTCTTCTTCACATATATTTGCATCGACCATAATTGCGTTGAGTTTGATCTTCCATGTTATTAAAAGGGATGAAACTGCATCATCGTTTTCATTCCTAAAGATTTTATATGCAGGAATTTTGGCGCCAAGCAGCATTTTGCGTAGTGTAGATAATGATTTCCAGGCGACTGTCATGTAGATTGAGTTTAGGGCTAATTCATATCTCAGAGCCAAAATTGAGATGTAGTTTGGTAGAGCCAAAACATGCCTCCTAAACTTCCCTTCCAGTCTATGCCATAGATTGTGGTTTATGTTCCACGCTGATTCACCACCAAACGTAAGGGTTGGAATTACCTTCTGGAGGTAGAACATGACTACAGGAGTGATAGAAAATTTCCCGTAGTCCTTGTTAATTTTGGCTCCTTATAGACTTAGGTTTTTAGTTCTGTCTATTACATCGCTAATCCAGGCGGCTTCGCAGATGGAATCATTTATCATTACGCCCAGGTAGAGAATAGATTTGACGACGTTTAGGCATTTTTTTTCAATAAACCATCTGAAACATTTATCTTTTCTTGAAGTGTTTTGTCCTATACACATGATCTTAGTTTTTTCGGTGTTTAGGAACAGATCATTTGCACTTATGTACTCGTTCAGGCGGATTATGAGATGTTGGAGCCCAATTTGTGTTTCATCTATTAACACAATGTCGTCAGCGTAAACCAAGCAATTCAGTTGAGTTCCATTAATCTTTGGTGGAAAGCAGTGGGCGGAGGCCAACCACTCAGGTAGATCTGCAAGAAATAGTTTGAAGAGATCAGCAGCCAGGGGGCAGCCCTGCTTGACCCCTTTGTATGTTCTTACTGTTAGAATAAGGTCGCCTTGAGAATTTACTTTTATTTGAATAGAGGTGTTAGTATGTAAGGCGAAAATGGGGTCTAACAGCTGCTCAGGGCATTTCCAGGATCACAATTTAGCCCATAGTTTACTGCGATTAATAGCATCAAAAGCTTGCCGCAGATCGACAAAGGCAAAAAATATTTTTTTCTTTGCCTCCATCGCTGACAATTTTAGGATGGTCAGAATTGTAAGATTTACATCGACTCCGACTTGACTCGTGAAGCCAGTTTGACGACAATCATGCTTGCCAACCAAGAGGGCCAATTGCACCAAACTTTGGCGCAGGTAGGAGCCAAATATTTTGCCAATTGTATCAAGAAGGGCAATAGGGCGATAGTTTGCCGGGTCGGCTCTACTGCCCTTCTTGTATATTGGCACCACGGTGGCTTTTGACCATGAAGAGGGTAATTGCATGCTGCGGGCAATCTGCCAGAATAGCCCGTTTATGAATTTCGCCCAATGGGCTTTATGCTTTTTAAGCATAAGGTTGGAGATTTGGTCAGGGCCAGCAGCTCTCGAATTCTTTAGCTTGGAGATCGAAAGTTCAAGCTCTGTGCATGATGGTGTTATCTCCCAAGCAGTGATTGTAGATTTGAGCAGTGAAGATTCCTCAATTGCTGGCTTTTCATAGATTAACGTAAAGTACTTGCACCATTTGGCGCTTGTAATTTCGTTAGAGATTGAGGATGTAGATTTAGAGCAACCATGGTTCAAAATTGACCAAATTTCACGAGTGTTCTTAGTCACGAGTAGTTTCTGCTCGACTTTGGTCAATTGTTATTGAATGAGATCTTAACCAATTCCGATAAATCTGGCGCCGTTCTTTGACTTTCCTTATTTTGTCGCACGAATTGCAAGACTCTTTCTTGATCAACCAAAGATCTTTCCTTAGGGTTTCTTTTTGCTAAAGATATTGTTGTAGAATATAAATGTTTCGGAATGGATCCAAGAGTTCTTGAATTTGAGATTTTCATAGTGAAGTCCGCTAATAAGGGCTTATATTCAACAATCAGCAGCGCTTTTAGACTGTGGCTTAAGGATGTAATTAAGCGACCATTTGTGACAAGCCTGTTGCCAGCGGCATTCGTTGACAGTTGAAAGGGATGTTTGACAGGCGCACTGCAGCTGTCTTCTTTCCATACTACCGTAGCAGATTGTGATCACTATGTGTCATCGGTTTCACGTTTAGATATGTTACTTTATCAAAGAAATTCAAGGAGGCCCAGATGTAATCAAGAGTGTTATTTCTTGCCAGGCCATGCCAAGTTGGTTTGGATGGTTGGTCACCGTTGATGGCTCCATTCAGCATTTGACAATGGCGTAAGGCATGGGTGCCCAACATACGGCCCACAGGCCAGTTGCGGCCTGCCATGATGTTTTTTCCGGCCCGCGAGGCACAAAGACTTTCCTCATGGAGGGCGGCCCGCAAGCAGCATCGGCCGCCCTCCATGAGGAAAGTCTTTGTTGTCTTCCGGGCCGGACAAAACACTGGCCGTCATTGGTTCAGTGCACACAAACCACGCAGCTCCTACGAGCCACGTAGTGAGTGTATGCTGCACCAATGGAGTGCCAGCACTACGGCTGGCGTGGCCAGTAAGGCTTGATGCCGGAAGGCATTTCAGCCTTGCTTGCCACGCCAGCCGTAGTACGATTCCACTTACCTCGCCAGCGTTCCAGCTTACCTGCCTTCCAGCACGTCTCCGGTCAGTGGTCTGTGTGTTTGTGTGTCGGGTCTGTTCTGCTGTATATTTGTGTTGTGTATGTTGAGATGGTGGGGTGGGGGGTGTGTCGGATGTGTATGAATGTTTGTTTTTCAGTGTTTGTGTTCTGTATGTTGAGATGGGGGGTGAGGGGGCGTGTCGGATGTGTATGAATGTTTGTTTTTGAGTGTTTGTGTTGTGTATGTTGAGATGGGGGCTGGGTGGCGTGTCGGATGTGTATGAGTGTTTGTTTTTGAGTGTTTGTGTTGTGTATGTTGAGATGGGGGTGGGGGGTGTGTCGGAGGTGTATGAATGTTTGTTTTTGAGTGTGTTGTGTATGTTGAGATGGGGGGGCGTGTTGTATGTGTATGAATGTTTGTTTTTGAGTGTTTGTGTTGTGTATGTTGAGATGGGGGGATGGGGAGGGCGTGTCGGATGTGTATGAATGTTTGTTTTTGAATGTTCGTGTTGTGTATGTTGAGATGCATGTATGGGTGCAGGCTTGAGAGTGTGTGTGCTGAGTTGGGGGGTGGGGGGTTCGGGTCTGTATGGGTGCATGTTTGAGATTGTGTGTGCTGAGTGGGGGGTGGGGGGTTCGGGTCTGTATGGGTGCATGTTTGAGAGTGTGCTGTGTTGGGGGGTTCGTGTCTGTATGGGTGCATGTTTGAGAGTGTGTGTGCTGAGTTGGGGGGTGGGGGTTTCGGGTCTGTATGGGTGCATGTTTGAGAGTGTGTGTGCTGAGTTGGGGGGTGGGGGGTTCGGGTCTGTATGGGTGCATGTTTGAGAGTGCGTGTGCTGAGTTGGGGGGTGGGGGTTTCGGGTCTGTATGGGTGCATGTTTGAGAGTGTGTGTGCTGAGTTGGGGGGTGGGGGGTTCGGGTCTGTATGTGTGCATGGTGTATGCTTGAGAGTGTGTGCTGAGTTGGGGGTGGGGGGTTCGTGTCTGTATGGGTGCATGTTTGAGAGTGTGTGTGCTGAGTTGGGGGTGGGGGGTTCAGGTCTGTATGGGTGCATGTTTGAGAGTGTGCTGATTAGGGGGGTGGAGGGTCCGTGTCTGTATGGGTGCATGGTTGAGAGTGTGTGTGCTGAGTTGAGGGGTGGGGGGTTTGGGTCTGTATGGGTGCATGTTTGAGAGTGTGTTGATTTGGGGGGTGGGGGTTCGGGTCTGTATGGGTGCATGTTTGAGAGTGTGTGTGCTGAGTTGGGGGGTGGGGCGTTCGGGTCTGTATGGGTGCATGTTTGAGAGTGTGTGTGCTGAGTTGGGGGGTGGGGGGTTCGGGTCTGTATGGGTGCATGGTGTATGCTTGAGAGTGTGTGCTGAGTTGGGGGGTGGGGGGTTCGGGTCTGAATGGGTGCATGTTTGAGAGTGTGTGTGCTGAGTTGGGGGGTGGGGCGTCCGGGTCTGTATGGGTGCATGTTTGAGAGTGTGTGTGCTGAGTTGGGGGGTGGGGGGTTCGGGTCTGTATGGGTGCATGGTGTATGCTTGAGAGTGTGTGCTGAGTTGGGGGGTGGGGGGTTCGGGTCTGTATGGATGCATGTTTGAGAGTGTGTGTGCTGAGTTGGGTGGTTTAGGGTTCGGGTCTGTATGGGTGCATGTTTGAGAGTGTGCTGATTAGGGGGGTGGGGTGGTTCGTGTCTGTATGGGTGCATGTTTGAGAGTGTGTGTGCTGAGTTGAGGGGTGGGGGTTCGGGTCTGTATGGGTGCATGTTTGAGAGTGTGCTGATTTGGGGGGTGGGGGGTTCGGGTCTATATGGGTGTATGTTTGAGAGTGTGTGTGCTGAGTTGGGGCATGGGGGGTTCGGGTCTGTATGGGTGCATGTTTGAGAGTATGCTGATTTGGGGGGTTCGGGTCTGTATGGGTGCATGCTGTTTGGTTGGGGGTGAGGGGGCCATGGGGCATAGTGTTTGGTTGGGGGTGAGGGGGCCATGGGGCATAGTGTTTGGTTGGGGGTGAGGGGCAGGGGGCATAGTGTTTGATTGAGGCGTGGGGGCCATGGGGCATAGTGTTTGGTTGGGGGTGAGGGGGCCATGGGGCATAGTGTTTGGTTGGGGGTTGAGGGAGCAATGGAACATAGTGTTTGGTTGGGGGTTAGGGGGCCATGGGGCATAGTGTTTGGTTGGAGGTGAGGTGGCCATGGGCATAGTGTTTGGTTGGGTGTGAAGGGGCCATGGGGCATAGTGTTTGGTTGGGGGTGAGGGACAGGGGGCATAGTGTTTGCTTGAGCCATGGGGGCCATGGGGCATAGTGTTTGCTTGAGGTGTGGGGGCCATGGGGCATAGTGTTTGGTTGGGGGTGAGGGGGCCATGGGGCATAGTGTTTGGTTGGGGGTGGGAGCCATGGGGCATAGTGTTTGGTTAGGGGTGAGGGGGCCATGGGGCATAGTGTTTGGTTGGGGGAGAGGGACAGGGGGCATAGTGTTTGCTTGGGGGTGAGGGACAGGGAACATAGTGTTTGGTTGGGGGTGAGGGGGCCATGGGCATAGTGTTTGGTTGGGTGTGAAGGGGCCATGGGGCATAGTGTTTGGTTGGGGGTGAGGGAGCCATGGGGCATAGTGTTTGGTTGGGGGTGAGGGACAGGGGGCATAGTGTTTGCTTGAGGCATGGGGGTCATGGGGCATAGTGTTTGCTTGAGGTGTGGGGGCCATGGGGCATAGTGTTTGGTTGGGGGTGAGGGGGCCATGGGGCATAGTGTTTGGTTGGGGGTGGGAGCCATGGGGCATAGTGTTTGGTTAGGGGTGAGGGGGCCATGGGGCATAGTGTTTGGTTGGGGGTGAGGGACAGGGGGCATAGTGTTTGCTCGGGGGTGAGGGACAGGGGGCATAGTGTTTGCTTGGGGGTGAGGGATAGGGGGCATAGTGTTTGCTTGGGAGTCAGGGAGCCATGGGGCATAGTGTTTGGTTGGGGGTGTGGGACAGGGGGCATAGTGTTTACTTGGGGGTGAGGGACAGGCGGCATAGTGTTTGCTTTGGGGTGAGGGATAGGGGGCATAGTGTTTGCCTGGGGGTCAGGGGGCCATGGGGCATAGTGTTTGGTTGGGGGTGAGGGGGTCATGGGGCATAGTGTTTGGTTGGGGGTGAGGGGGCCATGGGGCATAGTGTTTGGTTGGGGGTGGGAGCCATGGGGCATAGTGTTTGGTTGGGGGTGAGGGGGCCATGGGGCATAGTGTTTGGTTGGGGGTGGGAGCCATGGGGCATAGTGCTTGGTTGGGGGTGAGGGACAGGGGGCATAGTGTTTGCTTGGGGGTGAGGGACAGGGGGCATAGTGTTTGCTTTGGGGTGAGGGATAGGGGGCATAGTGTTTGCTTGGGGGTGAGGGGGCCATGGGGCATGGTGTTTGGTTGGGGGTGAGGGGTTCATGGGGCATAGTGTTTGGTTGGGGTGCGGGGGCCATGGGGCATGGTGTTTGGTTGGGGGTGGGAGCCATGGGGCATAGTGTTTGGTTGGGGGTGAGGGGGCCATGGGGCATAGTGTTTGGTTGGTGGTGAGGGACAGGGGGCATAGTGTTTGCATGGGGGGTGAGGGACAGAGGGCATAGTGTTTGGTTGGGGGTGAGGGGGCCATGGGGCATAGTGTTTGGTTGGGGGTGAGGGGGTCATGGGGCATAATGTTTGGTTGGGGGTGAGGGGGCCATGGGGCATAGTGTTTGGTTGGGGGTGGGAGCCATGGGGCATAGTGTTGCACTCCAAGAGTGAACTCAATAATAAAGCTAAAACAGGCACCGTTAGGAGATGTACATCCTTTGCTTTTTTGAGGAAACCTGACTCACCAAAGGCCATACTCCTCTTGGGCAACCCAAACAGCAAACTATAGCAGTCCAAAATAACGGAATGTCCAATCAAGGGTCAATAAAATATATATATAATTTAATTAAACAGACGATATACAATAACTAAATCAAAATAAATAACAATGGAAAATGTGTAGTACAAAATGTAAGTTTGAAATGCAATAAAAATCGTTACCCCTCAAATACGTATTCTTTTTCCAAGTGTTTAATACAAATTGGGGGTTGAAAAAGCCTCCTGACATGTCCCGCCTACCGCCCCACCCACTTTTACTTTTCGGCCCACTACAGCCCTCAGGTAAGCTACTTTCGGCCCTCTGTCAAAATCAGTTGTGCACCCCTGGCGTAAGGAGAGAGCGTGCAACCAGGTTTGACCTCTTAGAACGACTTCATTATCTGGAAGCCGAGTGTTTATCTTCGTGATAGGATCGTATTTGAACCAGCTACAATTGAGGTCCCCGCATACAATCACAGAGATGTTGTTATAGGCAAGGTAAGTATTGTCGATTAGAGTTGACACAGTTTGGATGAAGGATGTTGGCGAAATCATCGCAGGATTCCAATATCCGTTAATTATTAACAGGTTAGACATATTGTTAGACAAAGATAGTCAAACCAGAGTGCTTTGGACAAACGGATTTGGGTTTACAGAGGCCACAAGTGTCCACCAATTCTGAATTTTCAATAAAGTTATCAATCCGGCATAGGGAAGACCATTGCTATTTTTTCTGGCGGGATTGATAAGAGTGGTAAAACCATCACAGGTCGGAGAATCCCAAAGCCATGTTTCCTGCAAGCAAATGACAAAGACGTCATCCAAGGGTTCAGAGAAGGTATTGAAAAGATGGGTAAATCCTCGGGTATTCCATGGGAGTAGTGTTGAGTCGTATTATCTCATTGTTACTTAGGAGGTCCCTTGGGTACTCTTTTCGAACTGGTATATCGACCTTCAGACACCAGATGTGTCATGTCTTGATAGTTTGTTTGCGAGGGGGCTAAGGATTGTCGCAGTGCGAGTCGCTGATCGACCTTGCAAAACTCGTCTCTTTCGTCATTTTTTTGAAGGTTTTTGGGTGATCTTATAGTAGTTGGTTCCACGGTGAGATCAAAGCATAGAGCAAGAGATGTTAATTCGCCTGTAGCAACAGATTTTATTACTGCAGCAGAAGAGATGTGCAATCATACTTGATCAGTAGACAGTTCGGTTATGTATTTGACAATTTTAATGTCATCAGAAGAGATGAATCGTAATTGAGGGATGCAAGCAAATAGTTTTAATATATTTGCTCGATTTAAATTGACCTAATTTCCATCTGAATGAATATTTTGAAGCCGAAGTTTCCACAGACAAGATGTTGTTTCTAGTTTAGAGGTCCCACCTGGACCAGAAGCTATGTGCGAGCTAGAATTCCGCTGGTTCATAGTTTGCTTAGGATTTAGTCTTGTGCATAACAATGGCAGTTTGATCCTCTTCGTAATAGTTTGAGGTTGTTTTCCATGTGCTCCAGATTGTGGCTTCCGTGCGGCAGCAATTGCAGAGGAACTTCTCTCCTCAGATTGCTCGAGCATAGCAGCCTCATTTGCATCGGTGCAACCATCAGTTTTGCCATCAGTGTCGACCGAATAGGTCGATAAATTGCATAGGTCAATAGATGAATCTGAGGTAGCACTTGAAATAGAGATGTCACTGGAGGCCACTCGCCGACGTTTAGCTGTGTTCTTAGAAGGTTGTGAGGTAATACCTGAGACTCGTGCGGAACGAATTGGAGCTGTGGGAACTTGCTGAGTAGAATGTGATTTCCGATCAAATAAACTTGTTTTCTTTTGAGTCATGATGTTTCTTATGAATTTTTTCACATTTTACTGAGCTTTTTTCTGACAAACAGTTTTTTTCTTTGGATCTTTTGCGGGTTTAGCAGATGCACTTTGCAGGTTGATTTGTAAGCTAGTTGTTATAGTTTTGGCAGGACCTTTAAAGATGTTGAGGGTGTTGGCTGGCACAAGATCATGGGCCACTGCGTTGTTTTGTTCAAGAGGGTCGTTCGGCTGTGAACTGCTGTTTTGCGTCGAAGGGGTCTCGACATTCAATTTGCTTTCAGTACATTCGGAGTCAGCAGATGCGGTGCTCGCCGTAGGCGGGATTAAGACATCCTCTTTAACAAACAGTTCAGGGGGTGCCAGACCATGTGAGGAAAGGGTTATTAATGTGGTTTCTCGCATGTCTGGTCGGTCCATTGAGGAAGATTTGGTGTTTTTACGCAACCATTTCACTGATTCAACGGGACCTTCGATTACAGTATCATTTTGGCAATGGTGGCGAGCCAAATCGCTCAGCCTTTCTTGCCACCTCAGGGATTTTTCAGCTTCCTTCTCCATCTGGACTTGCAAGAAGCCAGTGAAGTGCTCAATTTTGTCGATTTTTGTAGTCAGGTTTGAGATTGCAGCCCCTTGGTCACTTATTATCCCTATCAGAGATTCAAGTAGTTTGGTAAATGGAGCAAGTGCAACAGCAGAGGCAGCCAGAACATTATCGTGAATCTGAGAGAGGGCGTCAACAAAGATACTGAGAGGAGGCGAAGAGAAATCATGGGACATCGAGGAGCATAATGAGCTCTCCAGATTGAATTGTGGATTTGAAAGAGCGAGGTTTCTAGTAAGATTTGAAGAATGGGTGTCTTCTTGAGGTTGAGTAGATAAGACCTGTGGAGTGCTTTCATTCAGCATGGATTTAGCACTCATAGATGGAGTTTGAGGATTGCCTTTGGCTCTTAACTCTGCAATGCGTTGCAGTCGACTAGCCCGGGCAATAGCACCCCGGTCTAGGTGAGATTGGAGAGGTGGAGGTGCTTTTGGAAGAGTTGAAACAAGTGAGAGCAGAGGATCGACAGTGGCCATATCGGTGGAGTTCCACATGGTGAGACCAGAAGCTTCAGGCGCTTTACATGCCAATGCACTGGCATTGCCAAATTCAGTGGTATCCACAGCCAGTCCAGAGAGGCTAGCACCCTGTTTCGTCTTCAAGATGGATTTATTTAGTGAGCTAGGGAAAGAAATTGAAGCCAGTGGACTTGAGGCAGCCTCGAAGACCCTCGTGGGATTTTTCTCACTTGATGTTACATTATTATTTGAAGGAGGATTTGAAAGTAAAGGAAGCGTTTCCGTAAACGCTGGAAGTTGTTGTGAAGGAACATGAGTAACGGTACCCAAGGGTAAAGGTATGGTTTGTGAAGGAAGACAAGTGTGAATTTCATTTGACGAAGAATATTGCTGTCAAAAGGTGGACAGGTTGGGACAGCATTTGAAAGAAGAAGCTGTGTTGTCGTAGGCTGATGCTTGCATAAGTTAGGGGCATACGACTGATTTAATCCATCGGAAATCGGGATCCTTAAGAGTTCCTCGTCACTGACTAAAAAGGGCATAGGCCCTTTTTCAGTTGAGGTCACTGAATTGACCAGAGAAGCTGTTGCCAGAGCTGGCCAAGGGAATGAGGAGGCGATGGGGCTGATTCGAGAGGATTTGCATGGAGGTTACGAGCAGGGGACTTTGGGGCTGCCGAAGTACTGGAAGAGATGCATGAGTGGTTAATGGAGGTAGCCGTATGAGCACCTGTGTAGATTGGTAAACCTGTCGCACAGTCGTCAAGGGGGGCGGCCAAGAGGATGGCAGACTCACTGCCTATGTCGGATCCTCCATGAACAAAAGCGTTAGCTGTCAAGTCAGGCTCACAGAGAGGTTGTTCATTGTTGGCAGTTAAAGATGAAGCCTGAGTGGAGACCGCTCCAGCCACATGGCGTGCAGCAAACGGTAAGCTAGGGGGTCCGAGACTAAGCTCGGGCGGCCAGGTAGTGACGAAGCTGCAGTACTCATTGAAGGCGCCACCGGAGCCTGAGCATGGGAAGGCGATGTAGCAAGGAGTGCACGACCAGCAGCTTTGCTTACCTTGACTCCAGAGAGTGCTTTCATCATTGACCATGGATTGAGGCGTCGATATTGTGAGGTTTTCTTGCGTGTCTGTGGGCCTTTGGTTAGGAGAGTCATTACACGCAGTTGAAGAGGGAAGGCAGGCGGGGCGGCGGACTAGGAGCGGACTAGGGCACAGCACCTTCCCTCCCTACAGCGCAGAAATGCAGGTTATGAGCATGCAGCCCAACAGAAACAGAAGCAGGACTGAAGACTGAAGAGTAGTGCAGCTCCTCTCAGATCAATACATTATTCAGATACCAGGTAACCAGCGAAAACAGCAGAGTTCAGTCGCCCTTGTCTCCTCGTCGGGCTTAACGCCGCAAGGGCAGCTGGGAGATGTTTTTAAAGTCACTTCCTGGGGGCGTGGCCTGTAGCCGGCATGTATCACATGACTGGCTTTGCTGTGAATCAGCTGTGAATGAGGCCCGCGCTCTCTTCAAACTGCTGCAGGGGCTGTACTGGACTGCAGACTTACGCGAGTTGGAGCGCGGCTGGCAGCATTCAATTTGAAGGTTCAAAAGAGGTAAGAAGTGTAACCCGCTGATAGCGAAAATAGCAGAGTTCAGTCACCCTTGTCTCCTCGTCGGGATTAATCCGATATTATGAAATGTTTCCACCAATTGACTTGTGCTTTTCACCAAAAAGCACTACTTTTCTGTGTACCTTTTGAATATGTATGGTATGGTATGGTATGGTATTGTTTATTTGTAAAGCGACTATACACAAGGCAAGTGTTTCAAAGCACTCAAGGAGAGAAGGAACAAGGGGAAAAAACAACAGTCATTCAGTGCCCTTGAATTTCTGAATGATACAAGTCTACACTAAGCAGAGTAAGTGCACGGCACAAGTGCATAAATACAATTAACAGTGTAGATAACAGTAAATAGGTCTGATGATGATTCTGCAGTTTTCCCAAGTGCATTGAGGCGTGACCATGCAAGGAGGAGCGACAAGGGAAAAACAGGTAGACAATCTTCAGGGTATGGTACATTCAGATCATGCAAGTGCACCGACAGTTGCTGGAGAGGGGGCGGGACAAGTGCAGGGAGGAGAGTGGGGACGGACTAAGTGAGCCCAGTCAGTCGGAGCTGGGGTAAGTGCTGAGAGATGCCACTCTCATGGGTCAATTAACCAAGTGCAGTAACGATGAGGCAAGTGAAAGGCAAATGCGAGAGGACTGGCAGGGACCTATGATACTCTGAAGTACACCAGGCCGCCAGTCAGCAGGCTGTGTGGAAAAGGAGGGAGAGAGGGATAGAGCGGAGAGAGAGGTTAGCAGGGTAGAGGGAGAGAGAAGTAAGAGGAGAAGAGGAAGGTCTTAAATAGTTTCCAGAATTTAAGGAGATCCAGCTCAAGACCGAGGGCGGCAGGGAGGCTATTCCAGAGGGAGGCCCCTGCAGAGGATAAAGATTTCCCTCCAAATCTCTGGTTGTCGAACCGGCTCACTCGCAGAAGGTTGGTGGTAGATGAGCGGAGGGCTTATGTGAATATGAAAGTCTTAAAGAGAGTTTAGCGTGAGTTACCTTCTTCTCAAACCACTTGAAACAGGAATTGCTTGATGGGATCTTGACAGACTGGACCAAACATATGCAGAGACCTAAATGGAAATCGGAGCAACAGATATAAGGTGCAAAGAAAGATGGGTTCTGATGTTTCCATTCTGTTATTTGGATGATCTTTTTCTTCTCCACCTCCTCCTCCTTATCAGGTAATTTGGTATAGATTGTAACCCTAGTACTGCTGCATGCCTTTTCCCGCAGTTCCAAGCACACTGAGCAGTAATGCATTCAAATGAAGTAAATCACGCCTTTAGCAATGTCATTTCATGAACATTCATGTAGGAATTCAGGCAGATAAAGAATGTTGCATTTTTGTGTACAAGCACATCTAAGATGGGCTTGCAGAGTATGCATGCACATACACACAGCCATGTTGATACCATGCACATAATGCACATATGAACCGACACTCAGCACTGAATACAAAGGCACACAAAAGGACGGAAATAGTACGTGGGTAAGCAACGCGGGAACACACAAGCCACAGCACGCTCATAACACATTCTTGCAATGCATATCGAAATACCAGAAACCCAAGGCCATGAATCATCTGCCCCACAAACTCCAGATAAATACACCCATAGAAAGTCTGAGTAACACTCTCCATCTACCGAACAACAATACTGTGAGCATCTGGTCCCAATCTACCGACTATAAATAGGCACGCCCAAGACCCTGAGGCAAATGCCTCACGAACTGAAAACAAAAGCACACCCGCAAATATGCACATGGCAAGGCTGTAGCTCTACACTCCAACTCTACAAGCTGAACAATGCTGTGAACTACATGCCCCAAGGGTCTTAAATACAACATAGATACATGCACGTAGCAAGACAATACGCCATTCTCCCCAGTACGGGCACTTCCAAGAGCAGCCAGAGCAGCTACTTGCCAGATTTGGGGAAATTCCATGGATGAAGTCAAGGGTCACAGAAAAAGTGTTATGGTTTCCCCAGCTCGAGGGTCATGTAAGCTTAACTATCCTGAAACGTTTGTGACAGTATAGTAAAACATACCTAGTAACGTGTTAGCCAGAAGTGTTGCTCAATCGCAATACACCGGCCTTGGGAGCATACCTCCTCAGGCACAGGCACAGGGAACTGCTGGTGAAAGGGATAGGATGTGCCAACCATTGGCACAAAGCAGGCAAGGGAGTAGAATTGAAACTGCCAACCGCCAGCACCTGAGAAACCCAGCTCTAATCGAGTGGCACTTACTGTCACTCCATTTTGAGGTGGTGGTGGTGGGAAAGCGGTGATGCACGGAACTGCCTCTACATCTTGCAACACCCCAACCCCTTCCCCCATGACAGCGTGGGAGGTTACAGCCTCTTCTTTCTGACATACTCCAAATAGGGGCCTAAGAGTGCGGTATGAGCCGTCCATGCGGGATGACGTCTGCTGTGTGGCCATCAATGTGTACACTGTGTTTTTCTGCTTGTGTTTGAGAACCTGCAGGTTGTCTAGAGCATTGTGGCAGGACTCTTCGGTTACCTCAATGCTTAGTTTGTTAAACAATGAGTGCAGGATCCCCCCTTTGACCAGCTATGGACTTGAACTGTCCTGCTGGTGAGCAGAAGAATTGAGGATTTTTTGATTCCAGATCTTGTGACAATTTCATAACGTTGTACAACTAGTCTACCTCCATTCCATGCAATCCGGCATACCCGTTTTCTTTTGCTCAATCACTCTGCCTCCCCTGCCACCAGGTCAATGCACCCCCCCCCATCTACTGCTTCCTCTAGCCTCCTATCACTTACGTCTGGCTGCACCCTCAGGCAAACCCTTTGCCCTGCAGTGTGGCCCTCAAGCATTATGCACTGCCACGTATTTTGTCTCTCATGTGTGTGGACTACTTTTCGCAGCCCCGTGTATCGCACTATTTTGACACAGCAGCCCTGCATTGTTACTGTAACTTAAGTCGGCTAACACTGCTCTAGCTCAGCATTACCGCCCCCCCGGCACCATTCGGTGTGGCTTTGCCAGTTTGTGCATTTGCCTTTATTTCATCTCAGGTATTTGTATACCCAATGTAGCCCCCGCACCACGAGGCGTGGCTTGCCCAGTATGTGCATTTACCCTTATTTCGTCTCATGTATTTGTATACCCAATGTAGCCCTCCCCGCACCATGAGGCGTGGCTTTGCCAGTTTGTGCATTTACCCTTATTTCGTCTCATGTATTTGTATACCTGATGTAGCCCTCCCTGCACCATGAGGCGTGGCTTGCCCAGTTTGTGCATTTACCTTTATTTCATCTCAAGTATTTGTATACCCGATGTAGCCCTCCCCGCACCATGAGGCGTGGCTTTGCCAGTTTGTGCATTTACCCTTATTTCGTCTCATGTATTTGTATACCTGATGTAGCCCTCCCTGCACCATGAGGCGTGGCTTGCCCAGTTTGTGCATTTACCTTTATTTCATCTCAAGTATTTGTATACCCGATGTAGCCCTCCCCGCACCATGAGGCGTGGCTTTGCCAGTTTGTGCATTTACCCTTATTTCGTCTCATGTATTTGTATACCTGATGTAGCCCTCCCTGCACCATGAGGCGTGGCTTGCCCAGTTTGTGCATTTACCTTTATTTCATCTCAAGTATTTGTATACCCGATGTAGCCCTCCCCGCACCATGAGGCGTGGCTTTGCCAGTTTGTGCATTTACCCTTATTTCGTCTCATGTATTTGTATACCTGATGTAGCCCTCCCTGCACCATGAGGCGTGGCTTGCCCAGTTTGTGCATTTACCTTTATTTCATCTCAAGTATTTGTATACCCGATGTAGCCCTCCCCGCACCATGAGGCGTGGCTTTGCCAGTTTGTGCATTTACCCTTATTTCGTCTCATGTATTTGTATACCTGATGTAGCCCTCCCTGCACCATGAGGCGTGGCTTGCCCAGTTTGTGCATTTACCTTTATTTCATCTCAAGTATTTGTATACCCGATGTAGCCCCCCGCACCATGAGGCGTGGCTTTGCCAGTATGTGCATTTACCCTTATTTCGTCTCATGCATTTGTATACCTGATGTAGCCCTCCCCGCACCATGAGGCGTGCCTTCGTCAGATTACGCTAGTAAGAACCTCCATATGCAACATGTATATGTTAATCTCCTTTTTTTTAAGAAAGAATACTTCTTTGCACTTAACTGTAACTAGCGCCCTGATACCTCAGAGTGTGGTGCGCTGCTATAATTGCAATAACAAAATAAAATACAATAAACTTTACATATCATATTACGCATGTGAAATGGTGAAGGAAATGGTGCATTTAAAAATATGTTTGCTCTAAAAAATGCAACAAAACTAAATAGTAAGTATTAGCGACGATGCAGTGCATGATTCCTTAGATAACACAACACTGTTGCCCCTGATGCCCTTGCTGGTGAATGCTGCAAATAGCGTAACATAGCATAACACTGTGCTACCAGGGAAAAGCCATTCGGGCCCTCCAGAAAGCTGCGTCTATATCTTTTTCTCAGTGTGCGACTAAGGACTGTTTGCCAAATTGCTCTTTTTGGGTGTCCCCAAAACTAAGTAAAGCAGGACGACACTATGGGGGTCATTCTTAGGTCGAGAGGTGGAGCCGAGTGTAAAACCAAGGGATAAAACGTGTTGCACCTTTATTAAAAAGGTTCTTGCAATCAGATTAGCAAATGGGAGGAGAGGATAGCTCTGGGGCAACGTGCTCCCATTTGAAGCCAGAGCACACGTAGCAACACAGGTTCGATCCCCGGACCGCGCTTGGAAACCTCTGGGTATTGAGTGCATTATAAATAACCTCTCATATCATAAATTCATTTCCACCTCCTCCTTCCTGCACAACTTGTCAGGGCTTCTGAGCTGTTTTCATGCTGGTGCCAAACAACCAGATGCCTATGGAATCACTCTGTGTTTAGCACCTGCTAAAAGCAGGTGGATTCCATTGTAAATGTTGTCTGCAAGCATGGTCTGCAGAGAGCATATACATTTTTAAGAACATGGACAGTAAAATAGGAGTGTAAGGCAATCCCGCCTGTGTGCACTCTTTTCTTTTCACTCCATTTGGTAAATGTGGAAAATTGCATGCTGGTCCCCAGCGTGCACTTACCACTTTTTGCAGAATGAACCCCAATGTGGGTGAGCATAGCAAGAAAGAATACAGAAAATAGGACCTTATGCTCCATTTAAAGCAAAAACACTTATGAAGGAAGGCTCATGCAACCTCACAATCCTTTAAACTGGCGAACAGTACTGAGAAAGAGGCATTGTGCACCTTGAGGCCTATGGGCGAGCGGCGCTTTACAATAATTAAAATAAATAAATAAATCAATATTAACCCCTCCTCCGACGTCGGTCTTTCGAGATGATGATTCTGCATGTATTTACAAACGCCAAACATGTATTGAGACGAATGCAATTTACAAAATAATGATTTAGAACTTATCATATTTAGCTCCTAGTAAATAGCTCCTCCCTACACTGTTATATTCCAAAATAACCTTTGAAACAAGATTGTAATATTTATTATACACGATTACCAACTTCTATTAAAGTAGAATGCGTGCAAGGAAAAAAACATATTGAAATCAACAAATCTGCATATACATAAAAAGCAGGATAGACAGCGAAAATGTGGAAACTGCGAGAATTTTGTCTAATTTAAGTACCCTGTATAGGATAATATGAAAATATAAGGAAATACACGTGTCACATTTACTTCAAATACCCCTTTCGTTTTCTGAGGCTTGCATGAAATTGTGATATGAGATTGGTCCCATTAAGTTGATTGGGATAATATTAACCATAAACTCTCTGACCTTCAATGGTGCATGATGAGCTTCTGAGATGTGATTGGCGAGTGGGCACGCAGAGCCATTACCTGAAGAGAGCCAGTTATCTTATCTGAAAATTGAAAGTGAATCAGACATGCGCTCCAAGTGCACCATTGAACTCGAACAAAAAAGGTTGATTTGAACAGGTAATTCATGAGATTCAAGTGCTGCATACATTGAATACATTGAAGGCAGATGAAATGATGAAATGATAAATCCGTTTTAAGAGATTGGAAAGCCGTGCAGAGTTGTAATGGCCACTGATATAGTGGGAGCCCCTGCAGTGCAAGTGGTCGTGATGCCCCATGTCCAAGGGGAGGGACTAAAACTGCTGCTCTCTGGAGGTGTGGAAAGGGGGCACTTCCTGGTTCCTGTCTGCATGGATCGCCGGAGCTGGAGGGCTGGAGTGAAGACAGAGCATTGAGTCTAGAAGCCGAACCTGGGCGAGCAACAGGCAAGAAAACCTTTTCTAAATATGTATATGTAATGTATGTGTTTATGATGCTTGTTTGCATGTTGGATGTGTATGTATGTTGGATGTGTATGTATGTATACATGCATGTATGTATGTGAATAGTGTGAATGTATGTATGGATTTGAGTGTACGTGTCCTCAATGAAAATGCAGTGTGTTTGAGTGTTTGTGTGAATGTTCTGAGTGGGTGCACATGTGGAGAATGCAGTGTGAACATTCTGGTTGTGTATGTGAGTGAATGTCAGAGATTTGTTTGGGGGAGTGAATGGTGCCTGAATGGGTTAGAATGTGGTTATGAGTGAGTGCAAGGTCCAGGGAGAATGGTTGACAGTTCCTTAATGTGGCATGGCATGTTTTACTGGCCTTTCTGGGATAAGCCAAATTGATGAGTTGTATTGCGTGGCTAGGTTGGCATCTTAGTGCAGCCAGTCTAGCCATTGCTTACTGTGGCATGCTTTTTTGTACTGGGCATCTATCTATGATACATTAAGCATGACATGTGTTACTGCATGTCTAGACTGGCATTTTGGTGCAGCCAGTCTAGCCATTTCTTACTGTGGCATGACTTTTGGACTGGGCATCTATGATAAAGCAAACATGTTAAGTGTTATTAAGTGGCTAGACTGACATTTTAGCGCAGCCAGTCTAGCTATTTCATGACATTTTGTACTTTGAATCTGTGATAAAGCAAGCATGATAAGTGGTTTTACGTGACTAGACTGGCATTTTGGTGCAGCCAGTCTAACCATTTCTTACTCTAGTATGACATTTTTTACTGGGCATCTATGATGAGGCAAGCATGATGCACTCATATAGATGTCCAGTAAAAAATGTCATGACTAGACTGACATGTTTGTGCTGGCAGTCTGGCCCTTTCTTACCATGGCATGACATTTTTTATTGAACATCTATGATAAAGCAAGCATGATAAGTGTTATTACATTTCAAGACTGCCCTACATTGGGACCGCCAGTTTGGACATGTTTTCTTATTGGGGCTTAGCATTTTTAATTGCAAAACCAACAGTACATTCTTAAATGGGGGGTACTGGCATATATTGGTAGATATATATTGGCATAGCCAGCTTGGATATGTTTTCTTATTTTCATTACTGGCATTATGTGCAAAGCAAATTGAGTATGTGCTGATATGGAAATACTGGCATATATTTCAGCACCCATCAAGGAAGGACATGTTTTTTTATACCGCCGTTATTGTGGGGAAAGGCATCTTAAAGATGTGTTGGGAAATGATCCTGCACACTGTTGGTGGCTTGCATCTATTGGATTTGTTCAATGGTTACCCTGATTGCAAACTGTCTGGCTTTGTACCCACTTTTTCACATAAGGTGTGCTGTATAATGCAAAATGTGAACCCATTATTCAAACCTTTTCTTTGGTGGAGGGGTAGAGAATCATCCTGAACCCCCTTTTGTTGGTTCAGACTCCCTCACTACCTTCAGTGCCTCTGGGAGGTAGGGCTCAGTCTGCTACCACCTTCTATTATGAGAGTGACATGGGCTCCTTCTCTCTGCTAGGATTGCTTACCGAAACTAGAATTAAAGTCACACCAAAATTAGGCAGGGGCACCAACAAAGGGGGACATAGTCACTATATACAATTCATGACTTTGGTGACAGACTGGCAAGTATTTTTTTTAGTGGCACATATTACATTTTATAGTAAATTGGTATGATCACATGGAACAGAACTACCAACTAAGCACTATGTCATCCAACCTGTCGATACTGACCAGCAAAACTCGCCATATCCGGCCAGCTCCTTAAACAGTCCCTGTGTAGATCAGGCTGTGCCTGCCTGCAACTCTCCCTTGCCCTAGTAGCTGGAGATACTTACACCTCCACAGTCAGCACTGAATTTCAGAAAGGATTACATTGCCAGTTATAGAAGTAGACAATCATTATTTGCATGGGCCACACTGAAAATAAATATAGACTGCATCATCCAGCATAGATGCATCACTCACTGGCACGTAAAGAGCAGTATTTTACAACTAAGTACTAACCACATTTTCAATTCAACTGTACAGAACCTCAATATGTAATGTGTCCCATAATGTCATGATGGTAGTCCATCAGCTTCCAAAGCTACGTAATGCTCTCACTTAGTCATATGTGGTTCCTGTAACTGATTAACCACGGGTTACTTGGTACTGAGGACATACAATAAATAAAAGGCCTAGATAATTATGTTCTGTGGAATTAACAGGAACACTCCCCTTTTGAGTCTACAGACAAGCACAATGTGACTCCAAAAGCTACAGCTGAGAAGAACATATTGGTCTCGTGGGTAAGACCTTACCTTGTGGATCATAAGGGGAAAGTGCTCGATGGATGAGACAGTCACATCCAAACTCATGCATTTCAAGAATGAACATACCTTGCATCAGGATTCTGAAACCTCTGGCTCCCCAGATGTTGTAGAGTACAAATCCAATCAGCCATAGTCAGCATAGTCAAGGGTGAGGTATGATGAAAGTCGTAGACCAAAACATCTGAAGAGACACAGGTTGCAGACCCCTGCCTTATATGCATGCCTATACATTTGGCCGTAGTGCGCCTATGTTGCCACCTCTGCCTTTGAGATACTCCTAATTGTTTTCACTTCCTGTGGTGTAAGAACACACTGACAGATTTATAGATAATTAGAAAATGAGTGCACCTTTTCTAACCGTTCCCCTATAATGCGACTTATACATACATTGAAAATGATTCGCCACCAATACGTATGGCAGTGCACATCTCCTTTTCCTACATAAAAGCTATTTATCAGCAGACCTTTTGACCTATTATCTGGCCAGTCACTGGCCAGATGTTTAGAACTACGACACCCATAATCCTTCAACATAAACTAAGCTGCTAAGGGCTGATAGGAGTTGTAGTCCAGTTAACTAAACTGACTCTTGTCTGAAGATCATTCAACAAGTGCCTAAATATGGATGGGTTTAAGTGCTTTATTGAAGTGTGAATAGATCACATCCTTTACTCTGCATCAATATATACCGCTGGTTACCTGATCAACCACATCAGTAAGGTTTGTATGACGTCCAGTGACTTGCGAGGATAGAGGAAAACAACTCTCTTTTCTTTTGATAGTGATTATTACATGTGTTTTCCTACAACAGAGTGAAGGATGATCCGCTTTTAGTTGGCCGGCACCTTTTGTGGAGTGTAACTACAGTTACTGCATCTACCATTCCAATTCCCCAATCCTTTGTCGTCTCTGGTATGTGATTGAGGTGGATGTTCTGTGTTGTTGATGGCCACCCCTCTCAGTTATGGTCCAAGGCCCTCAGGCCAATCTCCTCCTCTTTGATAGGTGCTTCCCTCGCCTCATCAATTTCCTCTCATCTCCTGCTGTCCCCTCCTCTCCCCCCTTG
This sequence comes from Ambystoma mexicanum, assembly GCF_040938575.1. Taxonomy (NCBI): domain Eukaryota; kingdom Metazoa; phylum Chordata; class Amphibia; order Caudata; family Ambystomatidae; genus Ambystoma; species Ambystoma mexicanum. Next base: position 349,776,489 of record NC_090935.1, read on the forward strand.
GCTACCTTGCCCTCTCTCTCCTCCTCTGCCCCTCCTAGGGCTCTTGCTCCTCTGCAGGGCATACCTCCGATCTGTACCCCTGCACGGAAGGTTTTTAAGGCTGGCAACCTTCTTCATATTGCCACTCTCAACTCTCGCTCTGCTGTCAAAAAACTCCTCTGACATCTGCCACCTCCTTGAAGAACTAGACCCTGAGGTCCTTGGTCTTACTGAGACATGGTTCATGGCCAGCTCTGTCACGAGATTTGACACCCTCCTCCCTGATGGCTACACGATCATCTCAGCACCCAGATCCTACCGGTCCGGTGAGAGGGTAGCCCTGATCTTTCCAGAGTGGATTCCTGTCTTTATCATTCCCACTCAGACCTACTCCTCTTTCGAATGCCTTGTCTGTAGGCTTTCTCTCTCACCTACCCATTCTCTTACTGTGGCTACCATCTACCGGCCTCCTGGCCAAATCACCTCATTTCTCTCAGAGTGGGCAGACCTCTCCTCTTCCCTCCTGGCCTTTACCACTCAACTCCTCCTCCTCGGTGACCTCAATATACATTTAGACTCTCCTTGTTCACCCTCTGTACTCTTCCGTGACCTCTGCGACTCCCTCTCACTGTCTATCCTGCACTCTGGCACGACTCACTCTGCAGGGCACACACTCAATGTCTTGATCTCCTCTGACCTCCCCCTCTCCATCCCTCCGACCACTCCTCTCTCCTGGAGCGATCACTCCCTCCTCTCATCTCTCCCTCTCTTCCCCCAAAGCCAAGCCTACCCCAACACTGCCACCTACCTTCTCGGACATCCGGCCCATGAAGCGTTTGTCAGTTGAGGCTTTTGCCGCCACTTTCTCTCCCCCCCTCCACCTTTGGCTGTCTCACATCCTGACACAGCCCTGTCTCTGCTCTACTTTTCAATTTCTGATACTCTTGATGCTCTTGCCCCTGTCATGAGGAGCTGTTTGAAGTCCAAAGCCAAGTGCAATTCCTGGTATGACACTGACCGAGCTACACTTAAATGTAAGTGTAGGGTGGCTGAGAGGAATACCGACTCTCTTTCCTCAGCAACAAGATGCACTTAGACATTACACCATTATATATTTTTCCAATGACATATGACCGGGAACAGTGCCTTATGCTTCCCTCTTTTTTCGTATAGACATCTTCACCTTTCTGGTAAGTTTTTTTTTTCACTTTGACCGTCTTTCAATATCGCAATGCACCATTAATATCATCAGCTTGACTTCGGATTCTACCATTACTTTTTTTAGGTAGCTATCCTGTTCTACCATTTACTAATCACTTTGACCAATTGTTCATCGCACATTTGGACTTACGGTATGTCATATTATCCCACATGCACATCTATGTACCGTGATGATTTTTTTTGGCATTTCTTTAAGGCCAATGAATGTTTACTAATTGGGCTCTTTATTTATTAATTTTTATTTAACATTTTCCTTTGCCCATGGACCTCTACTGGTTTCCCTACCTCCATCAAACAACTACTGCACACTGGTATGATCTTGTCTTTTTTCTTCTTTGAACATGATGCTATTGTTGTTATACATGTGACTGCACAGTCTTTTTTAATCAATGGTAGATACCTTTCCTTTTGTATGTATTGCTATGTGGATATCCGTTTTCTTTTAATGTCCAGCCTTAATGACGACCGGATTGGTCGAAACACGTGTCGGCTGTTTATGATCAATAAACCCTGCATATAAGCACATGACCCTGTTTTCAAATTTGGACTTGTTTGTACATTATCTGGAACTGCGCATTGGACGTGCCTTCATTTCATAGTCCTTGTTTCATGTGCCCTGGTGCTTTCAAGGGGGCACCAGTGGAAGGTTTCCAACGCAGCAGAACCACACACTATCAATAATTAATGGTACTAACTAGCGCACTGCTACCTTACGACCCCCAGGTTTTCTTGTTGTCTCACCAAGAAGAGAGTCCACATTCAAGCTTGTGTCTCTGCGGCATCCAACAACTCGGCCAAACTCTTTAAAATCTGCAAGGAGCTGGCCAACTCTGCTGCAGTCTCTACCCCTCCTGTTGCCTCCCAGGCTCTTTGCAATGCCCTTGCCTCTCACTTCATTTCAAAAACCGAGGACACCCTGTCCACTCTATCCACCCCCACCCCTCCTCTCCCCTCTCCATCTGTGCTTGCTGACCCTCCTTTAGCCTCCCCCACCATCCTTCTCATCCTTTCCTCTTTTCTTCCCTGAAGAGGTTGCTAGACAAGTCCGATCTATGAAAGCCTCGTCAAAACAGGTTCATCCCTGTTCCTCTAAAGCCATCAAGGACCACATTGACACCCTCACTCCGGCCCTTGCTGATTTTTGCAACCACTTCTTTGCCTCAGGATCCTTCCCCTCCCCTCTGAAGCACTCCCTTGTGCATCCTCTTCTCAAGAAACCCACAGCTGATCCTTCTTGTCCAGCTTACTATCGCCCAATTTCCATTACTCCCTTTCTGAGCAAACTCCTGGAAAAGTTGGCCATCTCTCAGCTTAACCTTCATTCCAATTCTGTTGTCTGTCTCCTTAACCACCAGTCTGGCTTCAGAGCTGCCAGAATCACAGAAACTGCTCTCCTGAACATCCGTGAAGATCTGCTCTCCAACCTTGACTCTAACATTCCCTCTGTTCTCATCCTCCTCAATCTCTCTTCTGCCTTCGACACAGTCAATCATACCATCCTGCTCAACGGTCTCCGTGAAAACCAGGGTATCACTGATCAGGCTCTGGCCTGGCTGACCTCTTTCCTCTCAGATTGACGCTCCCAGGTCCAACTTGGGTCCTTCCTTTCATCTGCATTGCCACTTTCTGCTCAGATTTCCAGTGCTACGCTGACGACACTCAACTCATTTTCAGGATGCCTGTCATGCGCCCTTTTTTCGTAAAGCATTGGGACTTGTCCCGTTAAGTTTGACGCGTTCCTGGGCTGTAGTCTAGTCTTTTTTAACATGGCCGCACACAGCTTATCTGTGCACAGTTGCTGCCCGGTCGCCGCGTTGCAACTGTGTGTGTTTCTCTCCCTTGCTGTTGCCACACTCCTGGTTATTTCCCTTGGCTTTGCTGAGCCCTGCTTTCCTTCGGGCCCTTGCCCCCCGCTCTCTCAGCTTCTTCTTTTTCGCCTTCCCTTTCGCTCTGCGGTTCCGTCTGTTATCTCTCGCTTTCTCTCCTCTCCTCTTTCCGAGAGGCTTCAGTGGTTCTCCTCGGCTTCTCACTCCTCTCTCCTGTCTTTGCTCTCTGTTTCTCCTTCGCCTGTGTTCCCCCGCTTCCACAAGGACTCTCTCCTCTACTTCTGGGCCGCGACGGACACTTCTTACCTGCTCGGAGTTTCCGTGTCTCATTTTTGGATCACCGGCGCCCTTTCCGAGTACATCTTTGCTGCAGGAGGTTTCGGTTTTTTTTGCCTAAGTGGCCTTTTCCCCTTTTTTGGCTGTTACGGTCCCGGGGCCACTGGTTTCCGGAAATCCTCCGCAACCAGTGTGGCGTCGTTCCGTGGCAGAACGTATCTTCTAAAAAAGAAATCGTCAGCCAAAGAAAGAAGAAAGAAGACTTCCAAAGATATCGCTTCAGGTGAGGAGGAGGGGGAGGTAACAGAACTAGAAAGTGATTTGGACATTACTGACAAACCCTCAATTTGTGACAGTTTGCAATGCCAAACACCAACCAAGATTGCTACACCTGAACAACTTCAAGAATGAGTTACTGCAGTTCAATCCCTGAACGTGGAAGTCCGGAATCTCAATCAGGAAGTACAGAACCTTAAGGTTGAGAACAATGTACTCCGACAATTGGTGTCTACCAGGGGGACACGTTCTGATCTCCCTTCACTCCTTCTGTCTGTGGGCAGATTTGATGGCACACCCAAATTACTCAAAACATGTATTGAAGCTTGTATTGTGTACTTTGCCTTTCGACCTACTGCATATTCAACAGGTCTGAGCAAGGTAGGGTTTGCGGTTTCCAACATGACCGGAAACGCTTTGGCCTGGGCCAACCCACTGGTTACTGGAAATGATCCGGTATTGCAAGATTGGGAAGCCTTTCTTACTAAACTAAGGCAGACCTTTGAAAGACCAGAAATAACCTACATGCCATGTGAGGAGCTTTTGGAGGTACACCAAGGTCAGCTGGATCTTTTGTCCTACATCACCAAGTTTAAAAGACTAGCTGCCGAATCCACTTGGTCAGAGCAAGCACAATTTACCTATTTCGCAGAGATCTCAAGCAGGAACTGAAGGATGAACTGGCAAGAGTTCCGTGGCCTGCCTCTTTCTCAGAGCTTGTGTCAGTAGTTCTTTAGATGGAGCACCGAATTAATGAACGCAGGCAAGAGAGGAAGAAAGGCAAGGGAACAACAAGTTATCCTGCCCCCATCCCTCCTCACTCACCTTCACCGACTAACATGAGCAAGGAAAAGCCAATGCAAATTGGAACCATGAGAGCCCCACTAACTCCGGAAGAGAAGAAGAGACGTAGAGACTTGGGTATCTGCATGTATTGTGCATCCTCTTCACATCTGCTTCGGAATTGTCCTGAAGTCCCTCTAAGGCGGACGGGAAACGGGGCGCTTCGAACCTAGGGGGGACAACAGTTCGAGGATTTACTGAAAGTCCCTATGTTTCATTATCCATCACACCTTCTACACAGTCAGAGGATACTCGTTTGATGGTGGTTACTCTACACTTGTCTTGGAGGGATAAGTAAGTGGAAAACCTTGCTCTTATAGATTGCAGAGCAGCGGGCAATTTTGTTGACACTTTGTGGGCAGAAAGGATGGTGATCCGACGCATTCTTAACCAGGAAGATCTCAAGGTAGAGGGAGTTGAGGGGACTCCTCTTTGTTCAGGTCCCATTACCCATTCTACGGAACCAATCAGCCTTACCATCCAACAGCATAAGGAGGAAATCTCTTTCAAGATTATTCGGGCCGCTCATTTCCACATCATTCTGGGCATCGCTTGGCTTTGCCTACACAATCCCACGATAGACTGGTCTAAGAACACCCTCAGTTTTCTGTCTCCCCATTGCCAACATTCCTGCTTACAATCTGCCAGTTACCTTCCAGCGATTCTACAGGCGGTAGAAGCCCAACCACGAACTATACACTTGATTCCCCCTCAGTTTCAGGTATATCGTCAAGTCTTCATGGAAAAGGCTGACCACGATCTTCCACCACACCGTCCTGGACGCCAACCTAACCAACGGCCTTATTCAACCCTCAAAATCTCCAGCCGGCGCCCCGTTATTTTTTATCGCCAAGAGAGACTCTACAGAGCTTAGACCCTGTATTGACTATAGAGGACTCAACATGGTAACCATTCGGGATAGATACCCCATGCCTCTGATTGCAGACATACTAGAGGCCATGAGAAGTGCCACAGTTTTTTCTAAGCTCGACTTGAGAAATGCTTACCATCTTTAGCGCATCCGGACAGGCGATTCATGGAAAACGGCGTTCCGAACACCTTATGGTCTATACGAGTATAAGGTCATGCCGTTTGGTTTGGTTAATGCACCTGACATTTTTCAGCGATTCATGGACCGCACATTTTCAGACTTACTGTTTGATTCAGTTATCATTTATCTGGATGACATCTTGGTATTTTCCAAGACCCACCAAGAACATATAAGTCATCTCCACAAAGTTTTCCGTCGCTTACAAGAGAACCATCTTTTAGTGAAACCCAGTAAATGTGAATTCCTTGTTTCATCTTTCCATTATTTAGGATTCATACTTTCTAAAGAAGGGATAAAGATGGACAATAAGAAGGTCTCAGCCATCCTGGACTGGCCATCTCCCAAGACTATAAAAGAAGTCCAGAGGTTCCTGGGGTTCACTAATTTTTACAGAAAATGTATTCAAAATCTTTCGGCTACGGTAGCTCCTATTACCGCTCTTTTGAAAAAAGAAAATCAACCCTTTGTTTGGTCTCCTGCAGCTGAAACAGCATTTCTGGCTTTGAAGCAAAGGTTTAGTTCTGCACCCATTCTGGTTCAACCCAATCAAACCAAAAGGTTTATTGTAGAGGCAGATGCCTCAGCTAACGCGGTAGGAGCTGTTCTCCTGCAGGAAGAGGAAGGAGAAGAACACCCCATTGCATATCTCTCAAGGACTCTCAACTCCAGTCAACAGAATTATTCCGTTATAGAGCGAGAACTATTAGCCATCAAATTGGCATGTGAAGAGTAGAGGCATCTGTTGCAAGGAGGAAGTCAACCCTTTCTAGTTAGGACAGATCACAAGAATCTTAGATCTTTACAAAATATGGAATGTGTCAACACTCGCCAAGCTAGGTGGGCACACTTCTTTGCTCATTTTGACTTTGAGATCACTTATGTATCAGGAACTCAAAATGTGATTGCAGATGCACTCTCCCATTGAGATACCACAGAAGATTCTTCACAGAGCCTTAAAGAAAGACTGTTTCCCAACAGAGTGTTTATTGGCTTTGCCTCATCGTTCCTCTCTCAAGTCAGGTCTGCCACCACTAAAGCATCATTACCCGCTTTTTCCTCACCTCATATTCAGGTGAACATAAGAAACAGATTATGCTTTGTTGAAAAAAGGTTGTTTGTGCCAAGGGCCAGCTTGCAGCAGAAGGTGATATCCTGGTGTCACGACCACCCCACCGCAGGACATCGGGGTATGAAGAACACAGAGGCTCTTGTTCAAAGATCCTTCTTTTGGCAAGGAATGTCATCAGACATAAAGAAGTATGTCCAAGGGTGTGCTCAATGTGCTCGAAGTAAGACTTGTAATCAGAAACCCATCGGATTATTGGAACAGATTCCTTTACCTAGAGTCCCTTGGGAACAAATTTCTACAGATTTTGTGTTTGACCTCCCGGAGTCTCGAGGTCACACATGTATCATGGTCACCATTGATACACTTACCAAATTGGCTCATTATTCCCCCCTCCTGAGACTCCCTACGGCCTCCCAGATGGCAGAGGTATTTGTGCGGGCCATATTCCGATTGCACGGATTGCCTACTAAAATCATTTCAGACCGAGGAAGCCAATATACCTCCAAATTCTGGGCTGCTCTCTGTCAGAGACTGGGAATCGAACAAGCGCTATCCTCAGGCTTCCATCCTCAGACTAACGGACAGACCGAGAGACTCAATGGAACATTGTGACAATATCTTCGATGCTACACAAATGATACACAAGACAACTGGTACGATTTACTGCCCACCGCAGAATTTGCTTATAATAATAGCATCCATTCTGCCACGGGACTGAGTCCTTTTTTTTCAACCTTTGGTATTCACCCGAGAAGCATGATACCAGATTCGGAATCTGCAGCAGTATGTCCTGCCATTGAGGATTGTTTACAGCAGATTACAGAAGCCCATCGAACCGCTATGGCTGCCCTGGTCCAAGCTTGCGACCGGTACAAACACTCGGCAGATCGAAGACGGACTGAGATTCTCACAATTAAGGTTGGATCAAGGGTTTGGCTGTCCGCTGAATTTCTTCCAAGGTGGATTCACCCGTCTAAGTTGTCACCCAGGTTTGTGGGTCCTTATACGGTGACTTCTCAAATCAATCCGGTGGCCTTACGACTTCAACTGCCCACTCGCATGAAAAGGATTCATCCTGTGTTCCATGCTTCTCAGTTACGTCCGGCTTTGGCTAACATTCTGACAGCCCCTCTGGGTCCCTTGGTAGAGGAACAGGGTCCTGAGGATGAGGAGTATGAAGTAGCCAAGATCAAGGATTCCTGTTATCATCATGGAAGTTTGGAATTTTTAATCTCTTGGAAGGGTTACCCATCATCTGAGGACTCTTGGGAGCCCAGTTCCAATGTTCACGCCTCCCGTCTGATCAAACAGTTCCTTCGGGCCCACCTGGGTAAGCCAGGGTATTCCCGCTTTGGAGGGGGACATACTGTCATGCGCCCTTTTTTCGTCAAGCATTGGGACCGATGGAAATTGAGCCGCCATTACTTGTCCCGTTACATTTGACGCGTTCCTGGGCTGCGGTCTAGTCTTTTTCAACATGGCCACCCACAGCTTATCTGTGCACAGTTTCCGCCGGCTCGCCGTGTTGCAACTCTGTGTATTTCTCTGCCTTGCTGTTGCCACGCTCCTGGTTATTTCCCTTGGCTTTGCTGAGCCCTGCTTTCCTTCGGGCCCTTGCCCCCCGCTCTCTCAGCTTCTTCTTTTTCGCCTTCCCTTTCTGCTCGCTTCTCCTCTGGACCGCCCTGCGGTTCCATCTATTATCGCTCGCTTTCTCTCCTCTCCTCTTTCCAAGAGGCTTCAGTGGTTCTCCTCGGCTTCTCGCTCCTCTCTCCTGTCTTTGCTCTCTGTTTCTCCTTCGCCTGTGTTCCCCCACTTCCACAAGGACTCTCTCCATTACTTCTGGGCCGCGACGGACACTTCCTACCTGTTCGGAGTTTCCGTGTCTCGTTTTTGGTTCACCGGCGCCCTTTCCGAGTACATCTTTGCTGCAGGAGGTTTCGTTTTTTTTTGCCTAAGTGGCTTTTTCCCCTTTTTTGGCTGTCACGGTCCCGGGGCGACTGGTTTCCGGAAATCCTCTGCAACCAGTGTGGCGTCGTTCCATGGCAGACCGTATCTTCTTAAAAAGAAATCGTCAGCCAAAGAAAGAAGAAAGAAGACTTCCAAAGATATCTCTTCAGGTGAGCAGGAGGGGGAGGTAACAGAACTAGAAAGTGATTTGGACATTACTGACAAACCCTCAATTTGTGACACTGCCCTCTGCCACCTCTTCTCCCTCTCTCATCTCTGATTGCCTAACTGCCATTCAAGATCGGCGTGCCGCCAATGATCTTTGTCGGAATGACAGCAAGACAGAGATCCTCCTCATCGGCACACCTTCACCATCCTTTCCTCTCACTCTCTGGCCGGCCTCCCTTGGCCCTCGTCCTACCTCCACCTGCGAGGCTAAGAACCTCGGGGTAATTTTTGACTCCACACTTTCCTTCTCTGCCCACATCTCTGAGGTCTCTAAAAAGTCAAATTTCCTACTGCGCCTCCTCAGAGGTACTCTGCCTTTCCTCACCTTCCTGCAGAAGCTCATGGTGTCCCAAGCTCTGGTTCTCTCTTTGTTGGACTATTGTAACAGCCTCTTTCTAAATATACCTGCCTCTACTCTCTGCCCTCTGCAACTAATCCAGAACAGGACTGCAAGACTTGTCCTTGGCCTCAAGCCCTGGGATCATATCTCTCCAGCTCTGAAATCTCTCCATTGGCTCCCATTGGATGCAAGGATTACATTCATAACCCTCTGCATTGTCCACAAGGCTTTCTGGGGCCTGGGTCCAAAATACCTTTAGCTATCCCTCCGCAAATACCTCCCCTCTTGAGCTCTTCGCTCCTCTACCTCCAACTCCCTCAGGGTCAGTCGTATTTCAAAGAAACGAGCTGGGGTTAGATATCTGTCTTCAGCTGGGGCCTCCCTGCCACCCTAAAACTTGAGGAAAACCATCACCGGTTCCAGAAGCACCTCAAGACCTTCCTCTTTTCTTCTACCTTGGCTCCCCCTCACCCCTGCTGATCTGTTCTTTCTTGGCACCGTGTACCTGGCCACCCTCTGTCCTCCGGGCCCAGGTACCTGCTCACCCCGCCACCCTCCCGCACTGCCTCCAGGCCACCCATTGCACTGGGGTCTGTATCTTTACCCATACGATCCCCCGTTTTTCTTCCTGCACTTATCTGACCTATCCTGTCTGCTGCCTTAAACCTAGCACTTGCAAATTGCTGGCTGCACTACCACTGTTGTTGCCTTTATTATTTATTTATTGTTATTTATCTGTTTCTCCTCTGCTTCGCACTTTCCACTTCTCCCCCCTTCCATGCACTTTTCCCCTCCCCCTCTCCCCTACACTTGCGCGTTCTCAATGTCACTGGGCCTAGTAAAATCGCTGTTTTGTTCTCCCCTGTTCCCCTCCTTTGCCTTGTCGCCCTCTGAATCACTTGTGTAGGAGTGTTAGGGAGAATTCTCTGTTTAGTCTGAATTTCCTAACCTAGTGAGTCCCCCAGCAGCTTTGCTGGATTTCTGGAGTTTGTTGTTTTCATCCTGCCAAGAGTGAGACTCTTTTTCTCCCACTCTTGGACATGAATGTGGTTGATTTCTTTGAATGTCAATGTGCTCTATGGGCTACGGGTTCTTTTACTCAATAGGGCCTCATGTGTTTTGCTATGTGTGTTACACCGCACCCTCCGTGCCGTAACACTGGGTTGTCCTAGAGGATCCCCACCATAGACTCCATACCCTGGGACTGACTACTGTCTCCCAGGGCATGTAAAGACACCATTGGCTTTACTAGACCTAAATTTACTAACAGAACCAGTACAAACCATCCTATTGTGGACGTACTGGTAGGGGTAATTCGACTACCCCTGGGTCTGTTGTTCGAGGGGGCACTGTCCCATCCCCCCTCGTCGAGTTTTGGCTGGTGGCAGTGGATACTACTTTTTATATTCGACCGCAAATATATTCCTATGGGATTTTCCCATTGTTCGAGGCTAATACTTTTTCTATGTAGCCTCGGTCATATCGCCGGTTTATTGACTTAAAATAAATTCACCGGTTGGTATTTTCTGCCAGAACTCGGTTTTTAAAATGGCGTATGTGTTCTCCTCTGTAACTCCAAACCAAAGGTTGAGCCCTTTGTTCCACTTTTGGCGGGCTTCTGCACAGAAGCCCTCCAGAGTGGTGCCATTCTGTCTGGGTACCACAGGGGGTGTGGGAGGGGGTTTAGGCACCCTGGACTGAGTTGCCTTGCCAACTCAAGTCGCACTCTGGTGTGATTGGCCCAAGTGGTGAGCCGCCCCGCTCACCACTTAGCATGTTTGAGTGACAGCTCGGCTGAATGAATGGGGGTTTTCTGCATAAAAGCAGGGCTTTGGGGACTGGAACTTCAGAAGTCGCCACAAGACCTAAGAATCCGACGAGGGTAAAGCTGAGCCGACCTGCAACGACGACACCTCCGGTGGAGCCCTGCTGAACCGACTCACCACTTCCCAACGACAGAGGAGATCTTCCTGCTGGAGAGTCTTCTTCCCTTGACTGGTGGGAACAACCAGTCCCTTGCTTTTTCTTCGCTTCCAGGACGTCTAGTGGTCGAATTGCCCGTGCTGAGCACCCAGGCAACCGGATAGCCACTACCCACTGTACCGTGACCAAAAGGTGGTGCCTTGTGACTGAGCACTCCGCGGCTGGTCTCTTCCCTGGTGGTGCAATGATCTTCAAATTTCCTCTACGACGAGATCATCTCATCTTCTGGCAAAGCCCCGACTTGCATCCACCACCAGGAACAACTGCCCCGCCGGAGCTGGCCCTTCACTTTCAAGGTACTGTGTCCGCCTGGCTTCCCTTGAAACGGTTAGCGTGAGGTGTCTTAAATCTTTACCTTTCCACTGGGTCGCCTCCAGACCTTCTTAACTTTTGTTCTAAAACTGGTCCAACCTTGCTGTGACATTTTGCTACAAAGACTTGAAGTGCATTTCCACTGTGGTACTTTTGGGACATACCGCCTTGCCTCTCTCCGAGTGGGCCTGGCCTCTGAACTTTGTGATCTACAGTAGACCCTGCCTTGCTTGCCTTGCATTTGCTTCGCAAAAGTGTTGGTACTGAGTTGGTTTCATACCCTGCCTTTTTCTCTCCCTTTCCAAACGAATACTAGAGTGCCATCTAGGTTAAAGCACTGACATCTGTCTGCAAATAAGTGGTGCCTTTGAACCTATACTTGTTGAAATATTGTTATGGGATTGATATATACTTATAGTAACTGTGATTGAAGTTGTTTGCCATATTAGTGCCAGTGTGTTTTTCATAGATGTGTTTTTAAATAAATAATTATATATCTTTACACCCAAGCTCTGATCCGTGTCTGCTTGTTCTACTGTGTAAATTGCCCTATTTTGTATACTCCAAATACTGCCTAACTCGTCTTGAGAGAGGTCTGACTGCTCAGCCACAGCTAGCAGGTAAATCTGGGTGGTGCAGACTGCTACCAATTGGGTTTACCGCTAACTCCTGTAGTCTTAAACTTTTTGAAGTTGTCCCAGAGGGAACTGCACAGGTTTCTGCCTAACAAGGAGCACGATAGAAATAAAATATCAATATCAATATCAGTTCCTATGATATGCCTGCCAGTGGCATCACCTACTGTTGTCCTATCCATCCTGAGAGTCACAGGCCTCCACAGCATTCTGTCTTTTTTACATGGGCTTGTTTCCACCTGGATTCCATTATTTCTCCATTCAGCTCATCAATGACTTCTCATCATTGGAAAAACTTTTGGTCATCAACTCTTTTTCCAGGTTTTCTTCTGCTTGTTTACAATTGTGTATTCAGCTTCACAGCCAGGACTCAACATCTCTTTTTACTGACATATCGTTCAGTTGGGTTTTGCTCATTGATTTCGGAGTTAAAATATTACCCGATCTAGGTGCCTTTTTTTTTTTTTTTTTTTCTCTCTCTCTCTCTCTCTCTCTCTCTGTGACTTTAATACTAGGTGCCATTTAAGCCTGGCAGATATATAAACAAACACTACAGCACACTGCCGGACTTGCCATGCTGCTGAAATGTGGCGCCCCAGGAGACAGTTCAACGCACTAGCTTGGTGAGTATTCCAGAAAAAGAGTACTCAGGGACAATCCTAAGCTCCACACCTCTTTGCAGTTTGTACCTGAAGCTGAGGTTCTAAGGCAGGGTTGTCCACGAATGCCGGATCCATGTAGGAGTTTCATGATACCCCTCATTAATATTCATGAGACAAATTTGCATACAAATATTCTAAATGTATGCACATATTTCCTCATGAATATTAATGAGGGATATCATGAAATCCGTCAGGTTTCCTGCTCTCGACGCCCGGAGTTTGACATCCCTATTCTAAGGGAAATTACCACAAAGCTAGCTTTACTTACTTCCTAGCGTCCTGTATTCTTACACTCCTCTCGCTGTGGTAGCTGTGTTTCTTTACAGCTGGTTCCCAAGAGAAATGCTTTACAGGTAGGTAGCAATGTTACTGAGCAAGATGGTTGAAATGTGCTCCCCAGAAGACTAATCCACGGAATGAGAGGCATTATTCTTGCTGCTTGTTTTTACATTTCAAGATGTAACAGCTTGGAGACACTTTTGAGAGTTTATGTTAACTAAGTAATTGGTGAACCTGCTACAGTTTTATCTGTGTGCATGCGTTCACTCCTTTTAGAAAGTCGCCCTGAGCCTGTGCAAATTATGCCTGTTTTCTGAGTTCTCTCTGAAATCCTCTGTGTCAAAGGTACATGTGCCAACCCGGACTCTGACCTGTCCATCTTCCAGGAGGACACATTGCACACAGCTAATCTGATAAAAGATTAACACTATTCCTTCAGGGTACTGAATGTTCTGAGTTATGGAGAATGGAAATGAATTTAGGGAGTGTCATACGCACGATGTAAGTGTCTTCAGTGTTGGGCAACGCCTGCCCAGGACAGTTCAACTGTTGCTGTATTAAACTCTCATTGTAACTGGTTCTTTTGTGAACAGAAAAAGACATTATGTTGGTGCGGTTGTCTCACCAGTGGTGTCCCCAGGACACCTGGGTGCCAGCACAGCTTATCTGCAAAGAGCTAAGAAGAGCCTGATTGGAAGTATCGCAGGAATGCCCTTTGAATACTACTGACATTATAAAATATGCAGTGGCAAAGCCAATAGTTTTGGCTTTTGCAGTCGTTGGTTGCATTTTACATTTACATGCACACGTGTCTGTTAGCCCTATATAGAGAATGGGCCCAGCTGAAAGAATGCACAGGCTGAAGGGCCACACAACATGCGGCTATTATTATTAAGAGCTATTAGTGTATGCTGGACCATTAAAGACTTCCAGAAGCTTCGACACCAAGGTGGCAGAATACACAGACTGCTGAGAAGAGCCATAAGATTCTTTGGATCTCTATACCATCTTGCCTGGCACGTTCAGTAAAGATAAAATATACCTTCAAATTCCAGTTGCCCAGGGCTGCAAATGATGCCTAACAGACCAGAGTAATCCCTAACAATCGATTCACTACAGGTCTAGAATTAGGAGCAAGATGAGTATAGTGTGCCCTCCCACGACACATCACCAATTTACTTACCCTTGGCAAGAGGGCACCAACGTTCATATCAACATGTTAGTGTTACCTGCTGCATGGAAGATCCATACAGTGAATGCTATAAGCCCATTACCTTCTGAGACCATTTAAACAGCACTGATACCTTAACATTTACCTACAGGTAAATTGAGCAGATGTTCTACTTAGTTCTTGCCTGAAAGTTTCACACTGAATACCAGAGCTTAATCCTCATGCACAACGGAAATCCTTTATTCACGCAAGGCCCCCGTTTGTGAAAAACAGAAAAACCACACGATGATCCATATCCAGGCATTACAGGTTGAGGTTTCAGCAAACCATTGCGACATTGGAGAAAAAGAAGGAGATGGAAAGAACGAGCAAGTGAAAAGGAGATAGAGAGAAAGAGACAGCAAGAGGGAGCAAAAGGGGCCGAGACAACAAGAAATAACTAAAGATAGAGAGAGAGAAGAAGACAACGAGAAGGAGGGCTATATGAAGGAGGAAAACAAGAAATTATATATAAAGAGATACAGATGGGAGACAGAATAAAGCAACTTACTTAGAGAATAACTATGTAATGGAAAAAGGAGAATCACTGGGATATATTTGAAGCACTTGAATAAAGGGATACAGGGATAGGATGAAAGACAAGGACAATCTACTACCGCTATGACCTAGTACTAGGATTTAGGACTAAGACTAAGACTAAGAAGTAGAACTATCCCTGAGGCAAATGCTCAGGATGAAGGAAAAGGACAAAACAATGAGCTAGGATGAAGGACTAGAATTAACTTGAAGGTCATGGACCATTTTAATGGCTTTTGACGTCAGGAGCACAGATAACTTTATAGGCCTCACTCGTAACAAATAAATGAAGAGTCACAATAATGTTGGTCACACTCTGCCCCCCCTTCATCGAAATAACAAACCATAGCTTGATATGTTTCCCTTCCCACAATTAAAATAGGCATGTAACTCCCTTGAAGTGACCTCACCCTCACCATGCACACTGAAACGAGAATAACAAATAACAATAGCTCAGAGCCCTGGTGGAAACCATGCAGGGCCAGCCTTCACATTGAATGTCCTGATTGGTTTCCTCTTTTCTGAGATACTCGACAAATTTGAGGAGACAGCCACTAATACAAATAATGGAATAAAGATGTTTTTGAAGTAATTAATGTCACAGTAAATGCATATTCTGTTCCTTCTTTATATAAAGAGCGAATAACCCGTCCAAAACATCTTGGTACAAATTCTCATACTCGTGGACATCACCACCCCAGTAGCTCTCTCCAGTAGCTCCCATCTATTGCCCAATAACTATAAGTATATCTTGCCAATGTGAAGGTTGGAGACCCCTGCTCTAGTACAAATACAGGACAGGAATTAGACGATTTGAGAGAAGTAAAACTAGACCTATCCTAGACACAGATGAGAAGCCTCACAAAATATACAATTACTAAAACATGGATACAGGAGAAACATTGTTTGCAACAAGTAAACTGAACATACCACAGCACAGACACAGATATGGATTAATGATTTAGAATGTGCTCCCAGAACAAACGTTTCTGATCATAGACTGAGATTAGAAGTGGACCATTGTTTTCACGGGGTGATGCCATGAGTGAGCCAAGACACAATTGGCCTCATTACAAGTCCTGCGGTAACCCTGACGGTGCTTCCGGCGGGTTGCCACCGGACTCGCAACATTTCACTGGTGCCTGACATACTGGTGCCACTGGGACTTTACAAGTCCCTGCGGATCTGGAGGTCAGCCACCGGTAAAAATGAATCCCCATTCCCATGTAGCCCCATAGGATTCCATGGGGGTGGGACGATGGACGCACCAGCACTTTTACTAAAGCTGCTGGTGCTACCTTGAAAACTCTGTGGGTGGGTGCCACTGTGCCCGACAGGTCATACCTGCCGGGCGCAACAGCCCCTGTCCGCAGTCTTTTTAGTGCGGTGGTGCAGAATGGCTGCCGGTGCGTTGCTCCCGGCACCATTAATTCTGGACCACCACACTCATAATGAGGCCCATAATGACTTTGTGGTTGCAATATACCAGTAGTTACTATAATTATGTATGAATAAACGAAACCTTGAGGCAGCATTCTGTGAAGAGTTTTTCTTGAAAACTAAATCACTTTTGGGGGCTGTCCATTTTGAAATATTTGGGAACTGGCATTTTTTACAGGTTAGGCACAATGAGATTACAAAAATTGTCAGCGAGTTTATACTTTGTTTAATTTGTGAAGCTGGGTTTTGAACACACCCTTCCATTTTAATACTTGAACACAATGTTACCTGGTTGTTACAGCAATACATACTGAAAGCCTTTTTGGTCAAATGAAACGTTTTGCAATCATCTAAAATCTTGCCTTGACGCCCTGGAACAATCTAATTAAAGTTAAAGGACTGGCACCGGTTTATAGGTTATTTGGAAAATATCGACAAGAATAAAAGAAAACCTGGTGCCAGTTTCTACATTACCAGGAAAACATTATAACACTTCTAAACAGAACTTAAGGCAATAACCTATAATTTTATGCATGAAATGATATGTTTCTTTTTCCAAAAACATACAAAATCAAAAGGACTCTACTTTCAAAACATATGTCACAAATATATCAGAGATGAATTTATATTGAAAGTAGACGTCTATTGTAATTATACTATGTGTAGAGTGTATGTGAGAGTTTAAAATAAGGAATGAATTACTGTTTAAGTCTGCATGGCCAGATATTATATTCTGGTATAGCTCAGGCAATGTTGTTTTTGTCAGCTTTTCAGGGAGCCTGATGACAAGCTAATGTTTTGAGTTTAGCCCTACATACATGCTTGAATGAGGTGATGGATTAAAATTCCAGGGATTAGCTGAGCCATCACAAGAAAACAGACCTATGTAATTAAAAGCAATTACAGCCATAAATAAACTCATATATAAATACCATGTGTTCAAGGCCCCTGGTTAATGAAATGCCTCCTACTCACATTGCCTCATGTGGGGTGCATTTAAAGGCCCCAAACGGAGGTTCCTTGCACATGAATGGCAGGATTTTAAACACTGGAAAAAAACGCCCTAGCCTTTGTTTTTGTTTTTCTTGTCAAATTAAAGAGCCATGTGGAAAGGGGCCTACCTGTCATTACCAATGGATAAGCAGCATTTTAATTTAAAAAAGAATGAGGAATCAAAAATCCCTGTTCCATGGAAAACAGGATTTTTAAACATTGAAAACAAACACGGCCTGCACATGTGTATGCAAATAAAAACGGTTTAAAAAATAAATAAAAGTGAAACAAATATCACTGCTCACAGAAAAAATCAGGAAAAAAAAACATGATTTGTAGGTTGACAAAGAAGAGTGTATATTATGTTTCACCCACAAAACCCCAGTGACATTTGAAGAGCCACTTTGTCTTCATGGAAAATGTCAGCCCAAGGCAGACCCTTTTGGTGGCTGTGAGCAAAACTTCACAAAGATATCTCCCATTTCAAGCCTGGGTGTCACATCTCCCATCTAATGAGCAACCACAATAAAAATGTCCGGCTAACGTCATCGAAATTCAGTGTTCTCCAGACCTGCTGGCTTTGAAAGCAAAAGTT
Source organism: Ambystoma mexicanum (assembly GCF_040938575.1). Classification (NCBI taxonomy): domain Eukaryota; kingdom Metazoa; phylum Chordata; class Amphibia; order Caudata; family Ambystomatidae; genus Ambystoma; species Ambystoma mexicanum. Next base: position 349,794,191 of record NC_090935.1, read on the forward strand.
ACCCTTGGCTGGGGCACAACTAATGTATGTGAAAATGGGGACACCCACTTCAAAGAACAAGCTTCCAACACCAGGAGACTGATAAAAGCACAGGCTGACCCAGTGAAAACAAATGTCCGGAAGCAGGAGCAGGACCGTTTATCCCACATGAAAATTCACAATTTATTTAAAAGGACTTTTTCTCAGACATCATAAGGCAGATGGATTTCATCGATGTTCCATTATTTATGTAATATCCAGGTGATTTGGGGGATATAAAATTCATCTTCCTGTGACACTGGGAACTGTAAGGTCCATTTAAACAAGGTTTCTGGCTGATCTCAACATGTTCTAAATGTGAGAGTTGGTGAGCGGGTGGAAATTGAAATGAGGGATATGCTTAAAAATGTACATATTCATAACTGTTGTGCTTTTTATGGGATCGGCAGAAAGGTGCCACATGGCCGTGATACATGATGTAGATTTGGATTCAGTTTATCCAATTCCCCATGATTAGCAGAGGCAGAAAATATGTTTAGTATAGCAGTTGCAATTATGTGATACATAACTAGTTTTTGCCAAAATGTTGAAAGGAGAACAAAGGATAAGGACAAATGGGAATTGCCATATGTTGCTCCAGACCCCTAAATCAATCCTGACTTGGAGGCTGGGTTTGGGAGGAGAGAGAAGGCTACTGTCCAATCCTAGTGGTAGTGATTATTGCAGGGTTTTCCCCCAAGATTGTAAAATTGGTGGAGTCATCGCTGCTATATAAGGGGGACTGCACTAGGACAGACAAAAGACAGAAAAAGGATACAGAAAAAGGACACAGAAAAAGGAGAAAGACAGGAGACCAGAGAGAAGAGACAGACCATCAGGAAGGCTGCTGAAACTTACCATCTGACAACTGTAAGGAGACACCGGAGGAGATTGCTGAGAGTGCATCTGGGTGGAGGTGTCCATCTCTAGGAAGGCCTCAAAGCTGGCTGGGTCCTATGGTGGAGAGCAGGAGGCCATATTTGATCAGTCCCCTGCCCTATCTTTCCAGAGTGTCCTGAGATGCAGCTGGCTTTCTGAACCTTAAACAGAGGCTTGCTATGTAAGTAGAACTGAGCCCTGTTAAACCAAAAGGTGGGGGAGTCTCAATCCTTTCTCTTTATATTGGGTGGAGGGCAAAACTGTGTAGATCCTTAGCTTATTTAACCACAAATATTAATTTAATTAATTCCCCATTAATTCCCCATTTGGCAGAACACTACAGGGTGAAATTTTATAAAGTTCACTTCCCAGGGTGTGCTGGGAACTATAGCCTATACATTAATTGGGTAATCCTTGTTGTCCAGCTGACCCCGACTTCTTTAAAGAAGAGGGGTGTCTTGTTCTTAAATCAATCCAACCTTTTAATCTAGCTTCCCCAACACAGACCTTTCAGTAAGGGGGGTCTGAAATCCAAAATTCCCCAAAGCAATTTTTCTGTCTGTCTTCCCAACCTAGACCAAAGCAAGGGGGGGAGGAGTTCTGAAAAACAAAGCAATAAATCACCCTTTGTTTATTTTAAACCAAAAGTGTGGGAAAAATTATAATTGCCATGTGTATTTTTACCAATCTTGAAATCCTACTGCTACCCTTTTAACCTTTTAACTGCCATGGGTGCCCCCCCCCCCAGTGCCAAGGTATTTTTTTGTGATTTTGGTATTTCGCCATTCAATGCATTCTACCGTTTTCCCATGTGAGGAACAGGGAGGTAATCCCAAAGACGAGATACCTCACCCATGGCACTTAAGAGGTTAAGCCTGCAGGAAAATCAAAATCGCACGACATTACATAAGTGCTTTTGTTATTGATAAATGTAATTATTTCTTGAAGTGAAATTTTCCGAAAGTTAAGTATTGTGATTGTGTTCTTTTTAAACTCACTTTTGTGATTTATTTATGCTGAGAGAAGTTCATTGTGTTATGCTACGGATCAAGTGGTTTTTGACATTTTCATACTAATTTCTATTACTTTTAATTTAAATCAATACCTATATATTTCACGTACAACGGCCTGGTTCTTGGCTCATTGTTAGCTCAGGGGAGAGTGATCCAAGGGGCATGATGTATGTCTGAGATAGGGCTTAAAAAAGAATTTGTTAAATAGTTAGTTGAATAACCACTTGAGTGGGGAGGGAAGTAACTCCCTGTGTTGAAGGTGGCTTCTCAATAAAACATTACACTCATCTCAAGGGGTGCATTTTTAAGGAAAAATACCTTTAAATCCCAGCATTGCTGAATCCACTGTCTTCTGCAAAGATAGAAATCAGCATTTCGTCAATGTGCCAGGTTGCTTTGATGAGCTATGGAATAAAACATGAATTTGAATTAAAATGTGTCCAGAGCATATAGCCCCCACCTTTTCACATGTTGAGAAATAGGAGCAAACTATGAGAACTGAGGGCTATATTCTTTGTAAGTAACTTCCTATCAAGCAAGCCATTGGAAATACTTGACCAGTCAAAATGTGTGCAGTCACAATGCCACAATCTGGAAATAATTTCAAATATAAAATTGTAGAGAATAGGAGGAGCTAGTATTTTGAAAGCTGCCAGGAAGTGGAAACCCTGTTGAAAATTGATGATAACCTATTTTGGATAATATCTGGAGATGCACTGTCCATGAGGGAGCCTGATGCAGATTTTACATGAAGCAGATCAACTTTCATAGAAGAGAGAAAGCAATCAGAAGGGACCATCCGACTAGAAATTCCCTGTTAATGCTTGAGTGTCTCTGCTAGTTCTGTGCACTAAAGAATTATTCAAAAGTGTGTGTGAACATCTCTCATTCTAATTGTACATAGGCCCTCTAGAACTATTTCTCTGCTAAATCACAGGGGAGGGTGTACTGGGAGGTGACCTCCACTAGGGGTAGCACATTCCAGACAGAATTCTAGAGCATGTAAAATGGCAACTGCACTTTGCTTTCCTATTGTATTCAAAGCCAAGCTAAATTTGTTATACATGGGAAAAGATAACATTTCAGAACAGATAAAGTACAGCTCTTTGTAAATCCAATGCCAGTCTGACACCAGATTTGTGGAAAGGAGTACATTAGCACATCTTCCGATAGATTGACAATGTGTGCACTGTAAAACCCATAGATATTTAAAAATAGGGATTGTGGATGAAAGGGAGCTTAATTAACTGTGCTGCTTCCATTTAAATTCAAAGCAATGCCTACAAAAATTACATTAACTCCTCACTCTTAAACACACAGTAGGGGGAGGTCTAAGTGCCAGTGGCACCTTATCTGCAAAATAAAACAGAAGGGATATTTATTTCTTTATTAGAAAATCATAAAACTGCATTAAAATATTGTCTTGATGAACCCTGACACTGTGCATTTTAAATTGATAGCACAGCATCCCTTAACACATACATAAGGAGTCTGATGCAAATTCCACAGCTTGTACTCATCTTCCATGTATATGCTAGAAACACACAGCACCATATGCACACAGAACGGGAATTCATTTAAAAGAGGTTTACATTACTGTTGTTTTTCAATGCAGCCATTTTTGATACCTTTTTAAGCTAGCCAACCAGGTAGGTATACATGAGAATAGGTAATTGAACCAGTCATCATCCGCAATGCCTTCCACCTCCTCCACCATGCTTGCGTAGATTTCTGTTAAGGCAGCTATTGCCTCTGTGAGATTCCCATTTTCCTCATTGTGGGCAGGTTTGTATGTGCAGCAAGAAAGCCCAATTTATGCACACACGTCCCACTCCTTGGCTGTTATCAGGTCAAGAATGTACCTGTTTTTGAGTGTCATGAGTCTTATTGCTCTGAGCTCTTCCCTTATGGCATTAAAGCCTTTTATAGTTGCATACGGTCTGCAACAGCTCCCATCAGGTTATTTGCAACCATTTGGTGCTTGCATTGGCTTGCAACCTGGGATTAAAGAAGGATGTAAAGAACTTCTCTGTTCTACTGAACAATATATGCTCATCTGGTATGTTGTAATATGCATTTGCTATCTTTGCCAAGTTATAGTTACCCTTCTTTTGTGCGTAGGTGTAAGAGGCCTGTGGTTTCTTATGTGTGCATTCATATTGGGGAAATCACTAATTCGCACCTCACTCTGGGGTACAACTAAAGATAGTGTACCTATGACCACCAGGGAACACAAGCCCCCCCAGTTTGGGGGAAGTTGCATATAGGCTTTTGAACCACAACCCCAATCGACGTCTGTAATGGGGAAGCTGAAATAAAGATAGGGTACCAACAACTGAATGCAGTGGGGGGCAACCCCCCGCCTCCACATAAAACTAAGTAGAGAAATTTGTATGGACTGATTTGGTGTTGTAATTATGTGAAAATGGTATTTATAATGTTAGTATATACTAGTAGTCTAATGGGCATCGTGTTTATAAAGTCGAAAATGTCATTATCATGATGTGGTAAGGTGGCAAGGCACAGAATGGGCAATAATATTTTCTGTACACAGACAGAAAATAGCTCTGGCTAATGCCTTTTACTGAAAATGCATGTAACCGAGAATGTGGCTAAAATGAGAGAAATTAAGCAATGATTCAGAGTGTATAGAATGAGGTAGTTCCAAAGTTGAAACAGTCAAGGATAGCATGCTGTCAGAACTTTGATGAATGGGCAGTAACAAGACATTTAATTGGACCTTGTCTGTAAACTTATCTGAAGGTTCCAGCTGCATCAACCATAATTGGGCAGAGCATTGAGGGAAAAAGCAAGATTGCGTTCAGATTGTATTTCATTTTGAAGGTTTAGTTCAATTAAACAATTAACTGCCCAGTGAGCTAATGCTTAACAATGAGTTTGCCTAGACTGTACGTAACTTCCTAGGTAGGGAAGGTGGGGGCAGAATGCTCCGTTTTGAGTCTGGGGTGGTTGAGTCCGTGTACTTGACCACGGCGCTGGGTGTGCTCTGTGCCAGCGTAGCATGAAATGAAACTATATGAACTTAACAGTCTCTTTACCAAATCCTTGAGTTGTCTCTATTTATTGGTGTCGGAGTATGTGAATCCAGCACCCCATCCACCTCAAGGTGCAGCTATCTTGTTTTAAGGTACTCAAGGGCGAGCTCTGATTCCATGGGCCCATCAGAGGTCACTCGGACCTCGATTACACTTGGTAGCAGAGGATGGTTTTGACCATCAACTATTGATTAATTAAAATAAGACACCTTTTGGCCGTGGACACAAAGTAACTCTAGGTCTTCGGCAATATCACAAGTCCTTCGCCATTTCGGCTGAGTAGACTGTGAAGCTCCCTGTAGACAATGGTAGTGTAATTGAGACTGCAGTCATGGCCTGAAGGGACCCGTTTTTATATAAACATATCCCTTCTCATTCCTTTGGGCAGCTGACCAGATAAAAACCTGAAGAAGGCGGTGATCACGAGGGTCAGGAGACGAACGGTGGGAAAGGTGAGTGAAGAAAAAAAATTGCTATGATTTAAGCATTTTAAAAGAAGCCAGGACGACCAAGACTAAGAGACTGAGGTGAACCATACGGTTCTGCCCTAGCCGATAGAGACAGGGACAAGGGGAGGAAGAACAATATGGCAGTCAAGATTTGGGAACAAACCAAAATATTAACAGCATTTAAAAATCAAGAACAAGAGTAAAATATTAATGAGGGGCAGACATGCATGCAGCCGGCCAGGGTTGTGTTTGACTGTTACATGTCATGTTATGTTGTGTGTCTAATTTTGTATGTTATGGCTGTTCATGTGGTTCATTTTATGGCATAAACAAAACCCTTACATCAAGAAGAAACTCGGAGGCACCGCTTTCTACCACTTAGCCGCGAAAACCTGGAACAACATCCCAAAATTGATAAGGAACACCAAAGACCACCTTAAATTCAGAAAATTACTAAAAACCTACCTCTTCAACACCGGAGACTAAAACCGAAACAACAATAAGACAAACGAATTATCAAAAAAGGACAGTGACAAACCGCTAGAACCGACAGAAGTACCCTGGGCACCAGCAGGACTGACGCTGGACACAGGGGTCCACCCGCGAGACCCGGAGAAACGGATACAACTACTCCAGCCAACCCTTACCATCCCCCACCGCCCTCACAGCCACAACTAGGTCCCACGAGGCTGTGGAACAGACAAGATACCACCAATCACCACACAACCGGGTGTATGAACAATAGCAGCGGTGCTAGTCATGTGGAGGGGGGGAGGAGCATGCAAAGTTATCAAGGGAGCGGGCGGAGGGGACAGCTAGATCCTCAAACGGCCTCGAATGGAAAATCGGCACCTACCTCCTGAGGCTCAGGGTGTACAAGCATCCCGTCGGGTAAGATTACACGAGCCCAACCGGTTTCAGTCCAGGATAGAGATGACTAACGAATACCATTAACAATTTCCTTCTCTGCATACACCTCTCAAACTCCAAACCAAACACAACCACAAACCTCTAGCGCAGCAAACCGCACGAACTTCACTACACTGCAACAACAAAACAAAAAAAACACATAGACTCGCACATCAGCACACGACGACTGCCGGCCGCATGCACCCCAGGCCCAGCCGACGGAACCACCGGGCTGAGGCTGCCAACAGCACATCACTGCAATCTTGCACTTTTCCAGCCTCCACCCACTAACCCACCATCCCCCCCTCTTTCAGAGCCGCCAGAGCGCCAGGGGACCACTCCGGTGGTGATAGTGCGCGGTACAAATGACCTTTAACATTAAGATTAACATTAACATAACTGTGTGTGCACTGTAAAAACATTGGAACTAGTATAAAAAATGATATTTTAAGCTAAATTAAAAAGTTGGCGTCAAGCCAAGTTTTTGAAATTGCGAAAAAATTACATTAAGATAGATGATCAGATGCTGTGATTTAAGGCATACACATTTGTGGTAATTTCATCTCAAAAGAGTGAAACAGTTCCGAGATAAGTGTAAAAAGCTGTTGCACCATAAGCCAACACACAAAAATCAAACAAGCAGCTATGGAGTTAAATTTGTGGTTTCCTTGTAGTAGACAAGATAACTGATGAATCATGCGAAGATTGATAGTTATAGTGATTTATAGAAGTACTATTCTCGTGCGTTAAGCGTGCTGCTCGAAAGAAATGCACTGTGTGGAAATGCTTTTAACTGTGAAGGGTAGGAGGTCCAGTTAGAATTAGGAACTGTGAGCCTGTGAAGTGTGTAAAATACAAGGAATGATTAAAAGACTGTTTAAGCAAAAACAGAGCTTAGTGAAATGTAACCGTGGGCGTATGTGCGCCTAAATTCAAAAGATGTTGATCTGAAATATGTATTATACGCTGGGTTTTTTAGAATGTTTGTATGAGGTTGCATGTAGTGATTTAAAAGATCGTGGGGTTTTATATTTTAACATCAGAGCAGCTGTTTGAAAAAACGTGCAATTGAAAACTAATGGTTAAGCGGGATGACAAGAGAAATTAAACATGCTTTCATTATGGCCCACGAAAGTGAACATAGTGATTTATCAAGAAAGGAATGTGCAAGGACAGTCTTTAAGATAAGCACTGCGCAGCAAATTATCCTGTCTTGCAGAGCTGTATTTTATCGCACCCAAGCGAGTGTGGTAAGGAGACAGGCTAACAGCCGATGTAATTGTGAGGTTATTTCAGTGATCTGGGAAATGCTCAAGTGAATGTGTCTTATACATTGCATTTATTTTTTGAAAAAAGAGTGCATTACATGCAAAATGAACAAAACTATAGCTGTGGCATTTGGTTTAGCAGCCTCTTGTGGAAAATGTGTCAGCTGTGGTGTGATTTTAATAGGCACCTTTTCAGTGGTAGTCATTTAAACTTGTAGGTGCACATTTGCCCTGTGGCATTTATGGCGCGAGCACAGAGGATGCAATGGTGCTAATGCAGGAATACATTGAACAAGAGAAGAATTAGCATGTGAATGGCATCTTCTAGGGCCAGCCTGCTATTTATCATGAAGAAATTAGGAAGGGGCTTGATTGCATATTAATGCATCCAGTCTGCGAGGAAAGCACTGCAAGATTCTTTCATTTTTTAGTACTGGTGGGTGGGCATTTCAGCATTCCAGCTTTAGGCGCCGGATGACTAAAGCTAGGCCCCCAGTGTGGAGCTTAAAGATAGGCGTATATTATATTGGTCAGACCTGCAGGGTCTGGGGGACTAACAAGAATGATTCATTTCGATAAGGATGAAAGGGCGCGGACAAAAAGACATCTTGTGTGCTGCCAATGAGTTTAACAGAGAAATGCATTAATTTACTGATGGCCTGTGCGCTCTCTCCTGTCTTATGAGAGGCATCTGTATGGGAATATTCAGTATTGCCTAGAGGCCTTATTCTCTGTGATACATGCTTATGCTGCCGTGCAACCTTCAAGGTAAGCATGTTTCGCCCTTTTGAGTCCCCTACCTTCTCCATTCCTGCTCCAATCCGAATGCTAAACAAGTAGCATTTGAAGGCCAACATTAGCAATGTACAAAGGGGTAACTTCTCTTCTAGTATAGAAACAAGATACTCTTTATCAAATAGCATCCGGGAAAATATGCAGCCTGCAGTATTAATGTAGGACTGTATGTAAAAAGATACATGTAACCCAGAATAGGCAGAGAACTCACATTAGCTGCCTCAGTGAATGCAAAAGTGCTCAAGCATGGCTGGAATAGACCGTAAAGAAGGAGAAAGCTGCACATAGCATAGCATAGATAGTGAAGGCAGATTAAAAGCTGCCAGGAAGGTTTCTCTATCCAGGCAGACTGAGAGGAGGAGTGGGACATGGTTTTCAAATTGTGTTGCCATTAGAGATCAAGGGAACACATGCCTGTAGTGTGCAATATGTCAATGCTCACTATCATAGTGGAAACAACCCCATTGCCAGTCAAACTATGAGTGGTCCTTTATGAAAAACATACCCGAGAAGAAAATCACCCTGAAGGGCTGACGGTTTTGGAAGGTTTAGGGACTGGCAATTCAGAAATGTTAGGCAATAAAAGATTAAATGAGATGCCCAGGATCACACAGTGTTTATGGGGTAAAGCTGGGATTTGTGCCAATATTTCAATTCTGCATTTGAGCACTTTCTCTTCCAGCTCTTAACATGTACTAAAACAATCAAATTTTATAAGACTGACTTGCAAAGTACGCAAACCGCATTTCCAAACCTGACAATTTTGAAACCAAAATATTACAGAAGGGTTTTACACAATGTGGGAATGATTCTATCATCATTTTCTCCATATCATATCATTATCAAGGGGAGTACCAGCATGCAAGTAGGTAAAACCTCACAGAAGACAGCACAGTAATGCAACGGACCCTATATGATTTGATCAGGATCACTGTGTCGTCTGCTGGCAAAGCCAGGATACAACATGAACACTTTGGCTGCACAATCTTGAATTTGCATACTTATTTGCCTCTTGGACAAATAGTTTATGCACATCTTTTGAAGGGATTGCTTAGGTTTTAAGAATGCCCCATCTGAACAAACTAATTTCAACCCCTATCTGGTGCAGGAACAGTGCTGTTAATTGCACCGCTTGTGCTGCAAAACCAAGTAAATATGCAGTTATGTTTATGAACTTCAGACTTAGAGACGGTTCAGCCAGCCTTACTGGGATGTGCCCTTCTAATCTTTCATATGAACACATATCTCTGCAATTAGTGCTTAACACACTGAGCCAACTTCTGAACCATCATGGATGAATATGGAATCCAACTTCCCGTCAGAGGTCACTCGGACCTCGATTATAGGTCCATTAATATAGCTGTGCCAATTTTCATACCAAACACATCAAAAATGCGTTTGCATCTTTTATTTCCCCTACTTTTATTGTGCACATATTTCCTAACCATAAGGGGTATTCAACACAGGTATTATGGGTCCTGCTTCATCCTCTACCCACGTGAGCAATTTGGAATATTCAGCCCATTCTTTGAGGCATCTATCATTTACATTATATACACCCTCTATGGTTACTGATAACAGTGCTTGTGCTTTACAACTCATCATCCCTTCGACCCAGTGTTATGAGGTGACTACATTTCCATATATTAGTAACTAGGGTCTCTCCCAGCACCAAGGCATTTCCTTCCCCACTGAATTGATGCATTGTAAAAAATGATGGTCTGTTATTATTACCTCTCCTCTATTCGGGCCTTCCAGTGTATATTCAATCACCTTATTGTTTGTTCTAGTGTCATCCATCATGGACATTTACTTGCTATGTGTGTTAGGCAGTTTGTTCTGTGTCTATTTCTGTGGCCACAAATATCCTAGAAGCACTCATGGCGTAGGGTATGAGGGAACACACATAACAACTCTCATCAGATGTCTCTCCACCGACTTTGCTCGTGTGTACCACAGACTGTTGACCACATAGGCAGAATAATCAATATACTTGTTTGAGTGCCTTGAGGCATCTAGCACACTTCTTTTCAGTCGTTTAATTTGTGTGCTCATAACAGGGAATCATTCTGGTGCCAGTTCATGTGTAATTGTAACATTAGTTATGTTCCTATTTACCGGTCTAGCTACATTATAAATGAACAGTTCCCTTAGTGCCATAAGAATAATAAAATAAAGGCTGAAAAATGTAAAACATGTTGTTATGAGCATTATGGCTAACGTATCTACCTTTTGCAAATAACTAGGGGAATTATTTCCTCTAAGTGCTAAAAGCAAATATTGAATGTTATTAAAAAATCCTATTCTTCCCACCAGCAGTTAGTCTTCTTTGGTTTCTTTAAAGAACAGGTATTCACAGGAAAAACCTTGCTTGAATTGAAACGAAATTTCTTTCTAAAACAATGTATGTTTTTCAATTGAATAACAACACTGTGAGAAAGATGTTCCAGATTCCTAGGAAATGATAGGTTTTCACATAGACTGTTCAAACTAAGAAGAACAGCATCACTAAGGAGAAAATTTGCTGTTTCTTATTTTACTTTGAATGGGCCTAACTTTATTTCTAGACAAGTGTCCTTAAGGGAGGTAGGGCCAATAGTTCTTGTGGGTAAAGAAAGACTTGAAGGAGTTATTCTTGCTGCTGTTGGGACCTCATCATCGATCTAGTTTGCGTTCTGCACAACTATTCTTCATGTTCAGGCTCAGTGATTGCAGACAGGGGGGTCTCTCCTCTGCAGGGTTTGACGTCACTGAGGTGGAGCCATGCACGGATTCCTTCAACCTTCACAGCAAACAGTGTAACAGCCTCCACCATATACATGCCCTTGACGCGTGGTGTGTACTACTTCCTTGTAAAATTTCTACACAAGACCCTATTACCTGGATGAAATAACAACGGTTTAAACAAAATATCAGTGTTCATAGGTTATCTTCATCTGTGTTCTTTGAGCGCCCCGGCCACATTTTCACCTGTCGAGACATCCATTTAATATATTCCATCCTAGCTGTCAAATAATTGTGCATTTCCTTCCCTAACACAATAGCAACATTCTGTGCATCAGTATGAGCCCGAGTAGGAGGTGCAATAGGCATATGCATTCAGCGTACTGTCATCAGCTCAAGTGATGTCAGAGCTTTGCTGATTACTGATTAGTGATTACTGATACACTCTTGCTACTCCTTGACATCTCAGCCACGTTTGATTTGGTAGAACACTCCATACTGGTCTACGCAGCCCGCTTCTCTCAGGAGGCAGTTGCCTGGATCCAGTCCTTCCTTGATAATAGGACAATGCAAGTCTTCTCTCCCCTAGCAGCTGCAGACCCTGCGCCCATATCATGCCGTGTACCCCAAGGCTCCTGCGTATCTCCTACCCTGTACAACATCTTCACAAAGCCTCTTTTTGATGATCTAGATAGTATAGGTATCACCTACACGAATTATGCCGATGATACACAGATCCTCATCCCATTGACAGGAGATTATGACAAGGATTTGGTCTTTGTGAACAAAGTCTACCTCATCATCCAGGCATGGATGTCCTCTCACGGTCTATGCCTGAATGATGACAAAACAGAACTCCTCATTCTAGGTACCCCATCCAACATCAAAAAACTAGGCCCCAACTACGCATCCCTCAGAATTGACAACAATAACATTACTGTGGCTAAGGTAGTTAAAACTCTTGGCTTTTACATAGACTCCACGCTTACCTTTGGTAAACAAGTAAACGCTATGGCCTCAGTTACCTCCTACACCTGCAAGCTGATCAGAGCAGCTAAGCCGTTCCTCTCACCTAACAACTTCATTACTCTAGCGAGAGCCCTAATCTTATCCAAATTGGATTATTGTAATGCCCTATATATAGGCAGCAACAAATACATTACGTCAAAAATTCAGACTCTCCAAAATAATGCCCTGAGAGCCGCCCTAAGCCTCCTCCAAAAATGCCCATATTTCTGAACTCAGGACAGCCGCTAATTGTCTCTCTATGAAAGATAAAATCCTTCTTAAAACTGCATCTTTGACACACAAATGTCTCAAAAAAGCAGCCCCACAATACCTCACAGCCAGATTCACCAGACAAACAGCCTCTTGTCCCCTAAGAAAAACAAACTTGAATCTACTATTAGTACCCAGATTTAAGCTTACTAAATCCCGAGGGAGCAGCTTCCCTGTCAAAGTAGCACAATATTGGAATTCCCTCCCCCCTGCCTTAAGGGAAGATCTACCTTACTCACAATTCAGATCTAGTCTCATTCACTGGCTAAATGAACATGACGTCTGACCTTACCTCACCTGAAATGCTCCCAGTGCCTATTGTATATATGTGACTTCACTGCTTTTTGCTACTTGTATGTGCCTCATACTTATTCTTGGTTCTTACTGTATATACCTGTTATTATTTGCCCTGACTGTTGTTCATGAATACAGCATTGTAACCTTAGCTGTACTCATTCCTGTGCTCCATGTAACTTAAGCTTAACAACCCTCTTTTTGCCTTCACGCCCAAATACCTCTGGGTCAGGTGTGCATTATAAATAATAAAAACAAACAAAACAAAACAAACAAAACATAAGGCAAATAGGGCTGAAGGGAGTCAATGTAACCATCCCTTTTTTCAAAGTCTCTTTTAGCTTGCCAATTCTTTTTTTGAGGCCATTGAGGTTCTCACAAATGCCATTTGCTTGTGGGTGGTAATCCGATGAGAACATATGCTTTATACACAAAAGGATAATTTCAGCATTTACGATGTACTCGAACACCTAATTTACAAAGTGCAGTCCAATGGTGGGATTTAGCACATAGCACACATCCCATCTTGGTAATACCTCACACACTAAACGTTGCTGGACATGTGGCATCTGGATGTGTATATGGACTTGCTTCCATCCATCGGGAGAAGGGACATTCAAATACTAACATATCTGTAGCCGTTGCAAATTTGGAGCATATACACAATGTCAATATGTAAATGCTGAAATGATCCTGTAGGGCGGGGTATTGCTCCTCTCACTGTTCACATAGTATTCCCCATTGTGCATTTCTGTCATATCAAACAATTGATACATTAGGAATGTGCTCTGCCAAATTGGGGACAAACCAGTCCTCTGAAATCAATACTTTAAGACACTCTCTCGATGGGTGGGCCGGGTAGTGCAGCTGTCCTAGCACTCCTGTAAGCAGCCCTAGGGACATCACAGGTTTCCTGGTGATGTACTGCCTGTAGGGTACAATGAGCAGCCTCTTCATTTCCATAGCTCTTGCTCTTCTTGCGGTGTCCTTCCCTGTAATTTGATAATTTGTGCTATGGGTAACGTATTAAAGTCTTCCTTCATCACCATGTGGCGTGTATGTGTATCTTAGTTTGGTGCAGTCACAATGTCAGATAATCCTGGAAAATATGCTGCTCTTTTTAGGCACTCATGTGTAAGTGAGGCCGTTTTTAGCAGGATTTTATCTCCAGTGGTGAGCCAGTTGTTCATTCTCCTTATCTCTGGGATGTGATATTTTTTTGCAATGCCCAGCGCTGCTCTTAGGGTGTTGTTTTGTAGGATCTGGATTTTATTAGTGATATTCTTGTTGGTTCCGAGGTGTAGGAAATTACAATAGTCCAGTTTCGAGAAAATTAGGGCTCTGGCCAGGGTAGTGCAGCTGGGTGTGGAGAGGAAGGCCTTGGCTACCCTGATTAGCTTACAAGTGTAGGCTGTGGCAAAGGTCAAGGAGTTGACCTGTTTGGTAAGGGAGAGGGTGGCGTCTAAGTAGAAGCCTAGTGTTTTAACTTCTGTTGCAACTTTGATAGTGTTGCCATCGATGTCAAAACTAGTATATTTGTGGCTGAGTTTATTGAGATTAGAGGTGGTACCAAGGATGATGAGCTCTGTTTTGTCATCATTCAGGCATATACCATTGGTGGCCATCCATTCCTGGTAGATGAGGTACACTCTATTCACCAAGGCCAAATCCTTGTCATAATCTCCCGTCAGCGGTAGGAGGATCAGGAGGACAGCCATGTTGCATGGGGATTCTCAAGGTACTAACATCCTGTCAAAACTGGATTCCTCTACCCCTTTCTCCTCCTCACCTGGGTCTTCTTGTATCTCCTCCAACCTTAATGCTTCTGTCTTCTTCCTAGTTCTTACGCTTTCTCCTGACTTCTTCTCCTTTTTCTGACGTAAGTAAGGACGCGCTCCCTCGGTGGCCACCTTGATCTGGGTGTTTTACAGATCTTGGGGAAACCCGAGGAGCACGCCCTTCGTGCTGGGAAAAAGCCCAAAGGCAAAAAACCCTGAGAGACTGTCCGTCTGTAGATGCGGTGAGTGTTTGTTTGAAAGTATCTTTCAATTGTCTTTGGAAACCGTACACAAATACTCCAACGATTCCAACGATTCCTCCGATGGAGTTAATAATATAGAAATCAGAGTCCAGTAGTTTCCACAAAAGAAAGAAATAGGTAAGAAAAAGATAACGGGAAAGAAATAGAACAAGGTAAGACTTCCGATACTGTGGACGTCGGTAAAATAAAGAGAAAAGGCTGAGAGAGATAGCCGATGTAGACACGCATAGGGAAATAGCGGCAGACACAAAGGGAGGTAAGCGCTACGTGTATGAACAAATAGAGAAACAGAACCAACCGCTACCTTACCTTAACCTGAAAACACCCACGTGAGGGAATAAGGGTGAAATACATACAGAGAGGGGAGACAGGGAGAGTATTAGCTCTGAACTGCAAGTCGCCTCTGGAAACGAAACTGGCAGCGAACGTAACGAAGTCGATACAACGCGCTAAGCGCCAGTTTGCATCGTTGTTTATAGTTTCCGGCGGCCATGTTGGAAAAACACTAGACCTTCAACCTGGAACAATCAGAGCCATGTTAGTGGTATTTCCACCTATGCATGAATTTCCAGGGCTGGTGCATGACAGTATGCCCCCTTCTATACCTGCTTCCTCCAGGCTTCCCCGGATTCCGTCGGTGGAACTGTTGAACCAGTCGAGGGGCATGTACATGTGATCTGGGTTCCCATGTTCTTTCAGCAATCGGATATCCCTTCCAATGTATCAGGTATTGAAGAGTTCCCCTTCTATAACGAGAATCAACCAACCTGGCCACTTCATACTCTTTTGGTTCTTCGGGAGGGGCAGTAATCGGGCTTCTTCTTGTCCTCTTGTAAGGATCGTCCTTATGAGCCTTTAGTAGAGAGGAATGAAAGACCGGATGGATTCTTCTTAAGGCGCTGGGTAGTTGTAACTTGAATGCGACTGGATTGATCCTGGATAGAATACGATATGGACCTATAAATCTAGCTGCAAATTTACCCATATGGATCCAACGAGGTAAATATCGAGTAGAGAGCCAGACTCGATCTCCTGGTTTCCATAATGGATTGGGGCTTCTTTTGGTGTCGGCTGACACCTTGTACTTCCTCCTACTGTCTTCCAATGCTCGCAATGCTTCTTTGTGTGAGACCCTGAGATCCATTAACATCTCTTCAATGGCTGGTGTGGATATCTTAGATCTTGGAGCTGTGATTTCTGGTAAGTGATGAGGATGGTACCCGTAGGTACATTTGAAGGGACTCATCTTGATCGCTGTATGATAAGTGTTATTATAGGCAAATTCTGCCATGGGTAGCAAAGAAGCCCAGTTGTCTTGCTCTCTATTGCAATAGCAACGAAGGTACTGTTCTAAATTGGCGTTCAGTCTCTCCGTCTGTCCGTTTGATTGAGGATGATACCCCGAGGAGAGAGCTCGTTGAACTCCAAGTTGATGACAAAGGGAGTCCCAAAATTTTGAGGTAAATTGGGTTCCTCTGTCCGAAATTATGGTTCGGGGTAAGCCGTGTAGTCTTATAACCTCCTTGAGGAATATGGTAGCCGTTTCGGAGGCAGAGGGTACTCCTTGTAACGCTACAAAGTGGGCTAGCTTTGTGTAAGAATCAATCGTTACCAAAATTGCTGTTTTACCATTTGAAGTTGGTAGCTCTACTACAAAATCCATCGAAAGGTCTTCCCAAGGACGTGTCGGTGCCTTGGCTTGATGTAAGAGTCCTAATGGTCTTTGACGAGGGGTCTTATTGATAGCACAGATGGGGCAAGTAGAAACATAGGAGGTGATATCTTTTCGCATAGATGGCCACCAAAAACTTCTGGATATCAGTTCATAAGTTGCCTTTTCCCCCTTATGTCCTGCCAAGGGTAGATCATGACAAAAGTGGATGGCTTGGTTCTGAAGAGTTGAGGTGGGTAGAAATAGTGCAGACTGGCGAAACCATAATCCGTCAATGTCTTGCAATTGATAGGTTTCTCTTACTTCTTGTGTGTATTCTTCCAATCCACTATGAACTTCTTGTAGAAAAAGATTTGCAATCATATAAAAATGATGCTTCGGTAGGATTCTTTCCTTCTGTAATTCTGGTTTCTCATTCTCCCAGCTTCGGGATAATGCGTCCGCAACACTGTTCTGAGATCCAGGGATGTAGGTGATTTGGAAGTCGAAATTAGAAAAGTAATATGCCCAGCGAGCATGTCTCGAATTTCTACACTCCATCTGTTGGAGTACCTTCAAGTTTCTATGATCTGTGCGGATCGTGAACTGTTGCGCTGCTCCTTGCAAAAGGTGTCTCCATTCTTGACAGGCAGCTCGCATAGCTAATAGCTCTCTCTCGAGCACTGAATAATTCCTTTCGCTTCCCGTCAAGGTGCGGGAGTAGTAAGCTATGGGGTGTTCTTCCCCTTCTTGATTCTCCTGTAATAATACTGCCCCCAAGGCACCTCCGGAGGCGTCTGTCTCCAGGACAAATGGTTTAGTCTGATCAGGTTGTAACAAAACTGGAGCAGAAGTGAAGCGTTTCTTGAGGTTCTTGAATGCCTCCTGTGCTTCTGTATCCCAGTGAAAAACTACTCCCTTTTTAAGGAGTGAGGTTAAGGGCAATACCAGGTCTGAAAAATTAGGAATAAACCGACGATAAAAATTTGCCAGACCAAGGAAGCGTTGTATTTCCTTAACAGAAGAAGGATCTGGCCATCGGTCTATTGCCCGGATCTTGTTAGGATCCATTCGTACCCCATTGGCTGCCAAAATAAAACCGAGGTATGAGACTTCGGAAGCGTCGAAGACGCACTTCTCTGGTTTAGCAAAGAGGTGATTCTCTAGTAGTCTCTGTAGAACCCTATTAACCTGAATCCGATGTTCTTCCAAGGATGGTGAGAAGATCAGTATATCATCCAGATATACTACGACAGATGTATATAGAAGATCTGCAAAGATCTTGTCCACAAATCTCTGAAATATCGCCGGGGCGTTCACTAAACCAAATGGCATCACGCAATATTCGAATAACCCCATTGGTGTTCTGAATGCAGTCTTCCACTCTTCCCCTCTTTTAATCCTTAACAAATGGTAGGCCCCTCGTAGATCGATCTTGGTGAAAACTCTGGAATTCCGGACAGCTTCGAGAATATCTCGGATAAGGGGCATTGGGTATCTGTCACGGATAGTCAGGCTATTTAAACCCCTGTAATCGATACATGGGCGTAACTCCTTTGAGTCCTTTTTAGATATAAAGAACAATGATGCTCCTCCTGAAGACCTTGATGGTCGGATCAGTCCGTTCTCCAAGTTGGTATCTAAATACTCTTTCAGAGTAGCCTTTTCTGCTAAGGACAAAGGGTACATCCGTCCAAATGGAAGAGAGACCTCCTCCTTGAGGTCTATACTACAATCTTCTTTTCGGTGAGGTGGGAGGAGTCTAGGGTTTATATCTTCAAACACCTTAGAAAAAGTCTGGTACTGTACAGGGATAGAGGAAACAGAAATGTGGGATAGTCCTTTGGAAATGCTAGCTTGGACTTCAACCTGGAGTCCCTTCATGCAATGTTCTCCGCAGTAATCAGAATCAAAGCTGAGTTTGTTAGCTGTCCAATCTATTGTGGGGTTATGACGTCGTAACCAGGAGATACCTAGTATCAGAGGGAAATGTGCCGCTCTGATGACATCAAAGCTAAGGTTCTCCGTGTGGTGTCCCATTCCCAATGAGATAGGAACCGTTTCCATCGTAATAACTCCGGAAGATAAAGGACGTCCATCTACACCTTCAACTGGGAGAGGGGTTGTCTTCTTTTGGAGTGGAATTTGGTTTTCTTGGGCCCAGTTGACATCAATGAAGTTTCCCGCAGCTCCACAATCTAGCATGGCTAGTACAGGGATATTCTGTTTCAAGTTGTAGGAAAACAAGACCTGAAATACCATTAAACGGTTGTCTTCTATTCCTTCCTGACTGAATCTGGTAAGATTGCAAGGGTTTGAGCCGTTGTCCCCACGATCTCCCTTGCATAGACCTGGGGTCTGTCGTTTCCCTGTCGTCTGGAGGGAATTTCAGAACAGTCCTTGAGGCTGTGTCTAGAGGATCCACAGTACATACAGAGGTTCAGTTCTTGTCTTCTCTTCCTTTCAATCCTGGTTAAGGGTCCTCTGGTAGATCCTATCTGCATCGGTTCCTCTAGGGTCGGACGTTCTCTTCTTCCTTGTGGAGGACTATACCTTTGGACATAGCCTCTTCCTCTCCTTCTCTCCAAACGTCGCTCTTGGATCCGAAATTCGATCTGGAGGGAGAGGGTAACTAGTTCACGAAAGCTGTTGGGACGAGCTACGCGGGCCAATTCGTCCTTCATTTCTTCGTTCAATCCCCTTCTGAAGATTGTTTGTTGCGCTGTATCTGGCCAACCAGCGGATACTGCTAGACTCTGGAATTGCGCAATGTAAGCTTGAAGGTCCTGATTTCCCTGTCTTACATCGAGGAAAGCTTCGTATTTGGTATACTGGACCTCCGGACGTTCAAAACGGTCTTTGAAGCCTTGTATGAATACAGCATAATCATTAACCAAAGGATCCTGGTTAGTGACCAGGGGGGTCGCCCAGGCCAGAGCACTACCCGCTAAGTTGGCAATGATAAATCCTATCCGAGCCCTTTCAGACTCAAAAGCTCTAGGTCTGAAGGAAAAATATACTGCACAGGCATCTAGGAACTCCTTTATTGTCTTGGGGTTTCCTTCATATTTACCATATGAGAATGGCATAGGTGGTAGATCATCTCTACTCTCTGTTCTAGCTGCAGCCTGTTGACGAAGTAGAAGGTTCTCAGCATGTAGGGTTTGCATCTCCACTCTGAGTCCTTGTATGGCGTTGCACATCTCCTGTATCTGTTCTGGAGACGCCATAGGTTTGATTGGGCGTTGTATACTGTCAAAACTGGATTCCTCTACCCCTTTCTCCTCCTCACCTGGGTCTTCTTGTATCTCCTCCAACCTTAATGCTTCTGTCTTCTTCCTAGTTCTTACGCTTTCTCCTGACTTCTTCTCCTTTTTCTGACGTAAGTAAGGACGCGCTCCCTCGGTGGCCACCTTGATCTGGGTGTTTTACAGATCTTGGGGAAACCCGAGGAGCACGCCCTTCGTGCTGGGAAAAAGCCCAAAGGCAAAAAACCCTGAGAGACTGTCCGTCTGTAGATGCGGTGAGTGTTTGTTTGAAAGTATCTTTCAATTGTCTTTGGAAACCGTACACAAATACTCCAACGATTCCAACGATTCCTCCGATGGAGTTAATAATATAGAAATCAGAGTCCAGTAGTTTCCACAAAAGAAAGAAATAGGTAAGAAAAAGATAACGGGAAAGAAATAGAACAAGGTAAGACTTCCGATACTGTGGACGTCGGTAAAATAAAGAGAAAAGGCTGAGAGAGATAGCCGATGTAGACACGCATAGGGAAATAGCGGCAGACACAAAGGGAGGTAAGCGCTACGTGTATGAACAAATAGAGAAACAGAACCAACCGCTACCTTACCTTAACCTGAAAACACCCACGTGAGGGAATAAGGGTGAAATACATACAGAGAGGGGAGACAGGGAGAGTATTAGCTCTGAACTGCAAGTCGCCTCTGGAAACGAAACTGGCAGCGAACGTAACGAAGTCGATACAACGCGCTAAGCGCCAGTTTGCATCGTTGTTTATAGTTTCCGGCGGCCATGTTGGAAAAACACTAGACCTTCAACCTGGAACAATCAGAGCCATGTTAGTGGTATTTCCACCTATGCATGAATTTCCAGGGCTGGTGCATGACACATCCCTTGTTGCATTAAGGCAGCAAATGTTTCATTAATACCCTTGTCAGCTTCCTTGGATAAGAGATATTGTCTTATTCATGGTAAAATAGCCCCCTTCTTTAGTTTAATTTTAACAGCCCGTACTCCTTTGAGCAGACCAACATCATCTGGATTGCTGGTCCATAGTGTGCTTGGTACATCTGCCAAATCCTCTTGGAGAAAGGATGGTACTGTTCTCACTAATGACATCCTCTGGGGTATTTCCCTGATCTCAAGTTGTAGTCGAAATGTAAGACTGGTGTTAAACATCACTTTGTCATCCGAGTCCTCATCTGTAAATAATGTTTAATCTGTCAAGTCAGTCAGTCTTTGTACTTCATCAATCAAGTGTTGTTACTGTGCACCAATGTACCTCCTCATTATCCACTCCATGTTAAATCACTCTGTCTTCCCTTACAATGGCTGCTTCTAGCTTGATTGTAATTATCTGCCCTTCTTCCATGTCCATGGGTACTTCTGGTTGAAACAAAAATTATGTGGGTAACCTCAATAATGTGTCTGATATTATGGGAAGCCATGCTACCAATATGTGTAACCCTTAAAGGAATATTTCCAGGTCAAGTGGAACCCCTCTCCGTGCTTTGACCATAAAATGCTGTTATGAATTCTTGTACATTCACCTAGTGGATCCCAGGGGTAGAACATGTTATCCCCTGGTCAGTAAATGATATTGTCATGTATAATTTACTCATCAAGTCTCTACCCAATATGTTAACTAGAGTTTTACAAGAATATAATAATAGCATAGACGTGTCCTGTTCTCCTTTATTAATGGGTAAATCGTCCATAAAAGGAACAGTAGTTGTCGCCCCAGAAAATCCTTGTGCATTCATGGCAATGCCTGAAATTGGGAATTACCTTCTCAAACATGGGACAGAGTCGCCCCTGTAGCTACTAAGATGGAAAATGTTTTGTCAACTATTGTCACTCCAACCCTCAGTTCCTCTTGTGGGTCTGGTTTAATCGATAGGATAGAACACATCAAGTTTCTCTGTGGGATGTCCTATTGTGGGTACATATTCAGTCCTGTGCTAGTGAAAGGATTCCCTACTACTAACGTCACACCACCAATTCTAGGTATAGGTGCCTGAAGTATTATGTTCGTGTTCCATGATGTCACTGCATTCTTTTTTGCTGGTGCCTTTGCTGGCATTGATGCTGACTGTGCCTGCATCAGCGCTTGCTGTGTTTGCATGGATGTTTGATGAGTTTGGGGTGACATCCCCTGTTGTGTCTGCTGTATTTGTGGCGCTTGTGCCTGATACTGCGTGAAATATTGGGCATAATATTTTGGTGGCTCTGCGCTATACGATGTGGGGAATGTAGGCCCCCCTCTTGTGTCTACTTGCTGCTAATTCGGCTGCATTTCCCCCCTACTTCTGCACACACGTGAGATATGTCCCATTTTCCTGCATGTCCAACATTGTTGTGTCGGACCTCCATTAAACCCTCCTCCTTGCTGAGCTTGAAATCCACACCCATCTACCTCTGGCTGCAAACCCTCATGCCCAGCGG
This sequence comes from Ambystoma mexicanum, assembly GCF_040938575.1. Classification (NCBI taxonomy): domain Eukaryota; kingdom Metazoa; phylum Chordata; class Amphibia; order Caudata; family Ambystomatidae; genus Ambystoma; species Ambystoma mexicanum. Next base: position 349,816,254 of record NC_090935.1, read on the forward strand.
TAATAATTATAGTCCCTCCTCACTGAAAAGTTTCCATTTGGCCCTGGCTGTGCTTGCTGTGCCTCCCGCACGGCATTGTTTTCCCCTGCGTTCGTTAGCATAGCTCCTTCCAATATCAGCTTCGATAGCTTCTTTTGTACTAGCTTTGCTTCCTCTATCCTTCCCCTATCCTTCTTTCCTCACCTTTCTTTCTGTCCTTCTCTTGTTTCAATCTACAATGATGGACAATAGTCATATTTGTCTCAGTTAATGGTTTTGCTTCAATTCACTCCATCTTTTTGATTGCCTTTGTACCTCTTTGGGAAGTCCTGACTCAAACTGTGATGAAAAGTTGTGATGTTCTAATCCCATGGTTCTCTAGTCTTTAGCCTCCATTGTTCTCGAATGATATATGTATAAGTGTCCTATGTATAAGCAGTGGGGTCTTCATCAGGCCCCATTTTCCGTATCATAATTGCCCCATATTGCTATGTCTGGGTATTGTGTTCTGAGTGCCCTCCAAACTTCTGCTCTGCAATTATTAAAAGGTGCCCCGTCGTGGATAGATACCCTGCTCACTTCCAAATGTCTTCTGATTGTTCACCCAATATGGCGGAAAATAGGATTTTATGTCACCTACGGCTAGCGTCATCCCAGCTGTCATTCTTTCCAATTCATAAATCCACTCTTCCGCACCTGCTGTAAGCAATGATAATTTATAAATCAAGTTATTTGTAACTGTCTGTGGTCCTGGTATATATTGTGCTATTTCTCTAGTAGTAGTAGTAGTAAACATCTTTATTTCAGCGATAACACACCATAAATAAATCACAAAGCAACACAAAAAAACACAATCTTGAGCCAAAAACAAAACATCATAAATACCATGATATCATTAAGACAGATACAACGCTTCCTAAAAGCATAATATAAAAAAGTTACAATCGCTTTAATTTCTACTGAAGAAGTGCCACTTTTCAATTATTTCAGTGCAGCAGAATAGGATCCTGTGCCAAGATGGGACCAAATTGGCTTCAGGCAGCAGGATCTCTCCCTAGCATAGTCAGGGCAAAAACAGAAAAAGTGCTTCTCGTCCTCAACTGGGGCATGACAACAGGGACACCTGGGGACATGTTCTCCCTCCATTTACAGGTGTAACATGCGAGGGGCAAAATACCCAATCTAAATTAAAAAAAATACTTTTCACATTCAAATTCAGATGGAAGTCCAGATATTGTTCAAAAGCCCAAGACTTTTTGATAGAGAGGTAATTTGTTGCCTGGCTACTCCTAAAACAGGAGTCAATCATCCTCCCCTAAGCCCAATAATTAGTCAGGGCTTGATACAGCTTTTATACCCCAAACCCATTTTAGTAGGATTTAACCATAAGTCTGCAAAGCCAATATTAAGAAGCATAGTTCGCACATATGAAAACCAGGGCAGCGATCGACCTCCAGCCGTGGAAAGCAACTCAGCCAATCTTTCCCTATATGGTGAAAAAGCCTCAGAGTTCCAAATCCTCAACCAATACAGCATGGGCGAGAGCAGTATAAGGTATTTAATCTGGGTTCACCCTACTTCACATGCCACTAGTACAGAAAGAGAGTTTTGCTGCAGTCTCCCGCTATACACGAATCTCTGGTGCATTCAAAGGCTGATGAGAATATATATGTGCCTGTCAAATCAAGTGATATGTGACTGAGGGAGGGCCAATGCAACAATAGCACAATTCTAAGTGGCGGCATTGGGAGACAATAACATAGGAGCTTGAGGGTACACCATTTGGTCCATAAAATCATTAAGTCTGCCCCATTGTTCGGGCATAATATTTTCATATAGTGTGAATTTAATCACTCATAAGGACTGATAGTGTGCAGGCAACTCAGTAATAGTCAATAATTTCCCCAGGTTCACACAAGTTGGCTAAACAGTAAATGTAACCCACTCTGAAATTTAAGCACTTGACCACACAACTTTCAAGTCTTATTTGAAGTAAAGATACACTCTGCGAACGTATTCATTGTTTCCACTTCCACCTCTGGATACAGATGAGCAAACAATTTGTTTCCAAATATACTTCTGTGCTGAGTAGACCAACATAGTCCCAAAAAATTAAACCCACACACTTCCACAATTTCCTGCACAAATGGTTTTGAGTAGTGTAATTGTGTGGGAAATGGCCCAATCTAGCAACCCCGGATGGGAGGAAGTTGACTCACAGACAGAAGAGGGGTGGTTTCATTTCCATGGTTGGATTTACTCAACCCTTCAATCTGACCAATGAAAATACATTCAGTTCTGTGTACATTGTTGTGATTTTGTGCACTTTTTGGTTTCTGAGGCACATGGTGGCACTTAACCCACCTATGTGGCAAAGCATTGCTAACACAAGAAAGAATCATTGCTGAAGCAGGATATCTGGCTGACATCATAACTGGAGATGCTCAGGCATGAATTCATTATTTGTGGGTGTCTGTGAGCCATTTAAAGCAATGCATGAGTGTGTTACAATGATTCCCGTTGAAGAGCACATGTTTTCATCCTATACTGCCTAGTGTTCCTTTGTTTGCCTGCTCACTTTACACTATGTACAGCCAGCCTTGGGATTACTTAACCTACTTCCTTAAGTAGAATATGCTTGCCTTGAATAAATAATCCTAAGGCTGGCTGTACGTAGTGTAAAGACTGCAGGCGGTGCAACCATTATACAGAATCTGGATATTCAGGGTCACAATTTTAGCAAGCTGAAGCAGCCAAACCGGTTAACAGTCCTTGAATTTTAGCAAGCTCAAACCCATGCAGAAAGAAGGATTGATAGCTATGCATGTGTCGCAGCAAAGATATAAGCTGAAGTTCGAAGATAGACCAAGAAATACTGTTGGCCTGGTGTCAAAGGCTAAAGCAGCCAAACTGGTTAACAGTCCTTGAAGAACAGGGAATGTGAGACGCTGAGGCATCCCTTGTTAAGTTGCATAGAGAGAACACCATCAGTGCAAATTTCTTTATTCAAGACAATGAAATGCTATGACAGTGCCGATTCACGCTCTCCTGTCATGTGAGCTGAGGATGAAAGTAGGAGTGGAAGTGCAGACCTGAGCTGCGATAAGGATGTGCCTGTAGTCCCTTATATTCCCAGAGAAGTGAAGCTACTGCAAGGCCGAGGTCATAGGCAAACTGAATGGCAGAAGGCATCAGTGTTGAAAGATATGGGGATAATTGGGTGGGGAGACACAGTCAAGTTCCCCCACCAGCACCTGGGGAACCAGCTTATGTGCTGCTAGTGAATTGAATGTTCCAGAAGGGTACAAGCATGCCAACCAATTGTAGAAGGCCATATAACAAAGTGCCTTATAGTTTGAGAGCCAATGATGTGCCATGTGCTTAATAACTGTTTAGTATGACTTTCACTAGGGATGGGCATAAGTTGTTCACCTGACTGCAGAGATCCAATCATAATCCAATCCCTTATAGAAAGTATACTAAGATGTTCCTCTTGAGCCAACCACAATCTCACATAGGTTTACTTAGTTTGCCACGTAGTATGACGTCACGTATGATGAGTTTTTGCTATATAAGAATGCTTTTTTATAAAATGTGTTTAGACTATGTTGTGCGACGTCTGTTGATGTCTGTTGTAACTCCCTGTTTTAGACAATTGAAAACAAAACAGTCGAGAGAGACAATTTTGCCAATTTCCTAAGTCGGTCTTGTTATTTGGTGTAAGAGTTATTCTTTATTCCCATCCATCGTACGATGTGTTACCTCAATTAAAGGACCATAAGGGTTCACTTGGTAGCATGTAGGATGATAGACTCCAGAGCTTTGGACTATCGGGCAACCTCTGACATTTAGCTGGAAGATTGCGGGTTTCCTGTGGAGTGTGGCCAAATAGAAAACTTGCAAGGCAAAATTGAGATGGTGGGCAGGGTCCCTCTTTGACAAAATCCCTACCTGGTTTCCACGGGCGCTTTGTGGATGGAAGCCGAAAGTGGTCAATTGTAGGAGGGAGTCAATACTGAAGACCTCGAGCTAAACAATTGAATGGTGAGTAGACTAAGGGGAATGGCAAATTGAGGGTGGGATTGAGTTAACTTGGAAAGTAACCGGGAAAGAAACAGGAGATTTTTTGTGTGTAACGAGAGAGAAAGAGAAAGCCCATGAGTCCTAACCCAAGAGATTGTCTTACACTCCAGTCGGAGTAATTTTGGCTATGTGCAGGACAGGTCCGCATAAGACAACAATCTAAACTCTGTAATCAGGGTATTATTAGGGCCAGAAATTAAGAGTGGTCACTAAGGTTTATGTGAAGAGTCGACTAGTTTGTCCGTGTATTTGTATTGAAAAAAGTTGTCAAAGAGCAACATATGTGTAAGGAAACTGAGAGAAAGTCAAGGAGTCATATTGTCCATCTAAGGAAATTGTTAGTACCCACCCAGAGGTAGGTTGAGATTATCGGAGAAATAAAGGTTTTGAGCGGCGATTGTTGGTGCGTGCTCATATTTGATGTTTTCATAAAGGTATTTTGTAAACATTGGTAAGTAATGACAGTCAATTGAGACTTGTCAAAACGGGAGACATCACTCCTCTGATGCATTTATGTAAGACATTGCTAAAACACATGCCCAAGCGCAAGCAGTATAGTGCGGAATGGGTGAAAGGCACAGCAGATAAGATGTTTATGCCATGGCCACAAGGGGGATCATTGTCAAAGTCAGTATTGCAGCACATGATCACATACTTGCACGCGGCATACACATGGAAGAAATTGGAGAAACGGTTAGATATTTTAGAGCTTTAGAAAATGTACCTGAAGAGATAGAAGATCCACCACCTGAGGAGTGGATGCTTAATCAGAGTAAGGAGGAAGGTATCGAGCCTTCTGCTACCCTTCCCTCGCCTGAAGTGAAAGGTGCTAGTACAGAAGACGAGGGGTTGTATCCCTTAAGGGAACTAAATGCGGCAACGGGGTATAGTAATCTGATATACGAACCACTTGCTTATATCAGTGCCGAAAGCCCAGTGGATAATAGAAGAGAAGAGATCTTTGAGATCACACAAGGCAAAGAAGAAAAGAGTGAATGACTGAACATACCGACATAATTAGAATGAGACATCAAAAGATGGAAGGGAGAAAAGGATAAAGCTTATACGGTAATGCACGTACAGAACAAATATATATGAGGAAAGATATTACTCAAGCTAGATGGCAAAAGCATTGAGGAAGTAAGGGAAAGAAGGGAAGATCAAGACGAACAAGATAGAAAAGACAGGGAACACGAAAAGAGATTAAAGGAAGATGAATGCAAAAGAAAGAGCAGACAGCGACAAAAAAAGATGTATCAGTTAGAGCAACAAAAAAAAGTAAGGGCCGAGGACCAAAGAAAGTATGACAAGAGACAGAGAGTGATAGAAGAACGGGATAGACAAGAAAGGAAAAGAGAAGAGGAGGAAGTGCAAAAATAAAGCGACAAAAGAATACAGAGATGAAAAGAAGAGGAAGAGAGAAGAACAGGGGCAAGAAGAGAAGAAATAAGACAGGAGGAGGAAAGAGTTAGATGGGAAACGAAAAAGCCGAAGAGAATTGGATGAAGAATTGAAATGACAGAGAAGATATCGGGAGCGTAATATTGACCGCATTCAAAAGGAGCTAATGCAACCAAGTCCAGCAATAACATGGGTCAGTATAGAGGAGTTCCTCCCGTTACACAGAGAAACCTCAGGGGCATCGAGAGTAGCCCTAGAGGAGAGTTTTGACATAGGAACCATCAGAGATAGGATCGATAAAGCCTATCAAGAATTAAGGGATGGTAGGAAATCGGGAAGCCGAGGGAAGAAAGATCAAACCCTAATCTTCCAATCACGAAGCAAAGAGAATAATCCATTCAAAGCAAATGGCTAATTTACGATAGCCCCAGTTATGACCTTCTATCTCCAAAATGTCATACCGGCAATTGTATTTGGCGCAGAAGCCGGCTGGAATATCGAAGAGAATAACTGGCAAAGGCTTGAGGGCTGTTTTTGGCGAAGAGTCCTAAAGCTGCCTCAATACATCTCAATGACGGCTTTGAGATACGTATTGGCCTTAAATTCCCTGCACTTCACGTTACCTGGAAATCTTTGGCCACCATGAGAAAAATGTATTTATGTCCATCAATTCCGGCCTGCCAGATATTTGTACGCGGAAATGAGAGAATGCAAACCAGACTGTTGCAATTTTGGAAAAATCAGCTAGACGAAATTCTAGAAGCTGCTGGAATAAAAAGATCCGAGCTGCTTGATCACCCTCAAATAGCTAAGAAGAAATTTGGTACTTGGTGCTGGATTATTAACTTGGAAAAACGTGGAAAACTTAAATCAGTTCTACTTCGGGGGTGGGAGGAAACAAGTTAAATGTACAACCAAAGACCACTCCGGTGGTGATAGTGTGCGGTACAAATATCCTTTAACATTAACATTAACATTAACCTGCAGCACTGCCCATCACGTCACCATCGCAAATAATTTTTAAGATTCAGACTAAATGCTCAACAAACAAAAGAGATGCTATGGCAAAGACGCAAAAAAGATGCAATAGACAATGAATGTCATTTTTGTGGAACAACAACAGAATCTCTAAAGCACCTGCTAATTTCATGCACAGGCACCATCAATCAGCAAACTCTACACCTTGGAAACTTTAAACCAATAAATGACGACATGGAAACTTGGTGGTCATATGCAGTTTCAGGCACCAACATAAAACCAACATAAAAATTTCCTGTGCTATAGTTGACGACTAGATATGATTCTGGGAAGCGTGAAACCACTCTTTTGTCTCTTTATTTTACTAGTAAATGAGAAAATGGAACTATGGAACAACAAGTGTAACAAAAGTTTAATTTTGGTATTAAACTGAAGTTTGCAATGAAATAAAAAAATCCATTCAGCCTCGAGCATAGAGACTTGTCTTTAAGCAGACTGACCTTTGATAAGGGTGAAGGGGGCGAAAGTCATACTAGTTGCGGACTAGATATATCAGACGAGGAGAGAGAATCCTTCCGTGGGTAAGAGGGAGGAGGTGCATGTGCTCCCGAAGGAAGCCTACAGGCGGACAAGGAAGTAAGATGGTCTTATCTAGAGCAACCTAAGGATAGGACGACAGATCACATAGCATATCTGGAGCTTCCCAAAGGAGGATTGTATAGTGAGAAGGGAGACGGGAGAATCACTGCCATATGTAAGCAGGCTAAGGTCACTACCGGGAAAGAAACGGTCAGGAACTAATGTCCCCACTATAGATAGACAGACAATGGGAGCTGATTGCGGGTCAGAATTTACACAGTTTCCCATATTGGAAAAAGGAGGAGCAAGACAGCAGTATATTCCATGGCCGCAGATGGATAAGGATAATTTAAGGTGCAAACTCCCTAGTTTAACAGAGAGTGCAGGAAAATGGATGTATGAATTAGAAAACATGACAGGAGGAAATACCTTGGCAATAGGGGACATTAAGGGTCTCCTAGCAGCCATTCTTGGGGAAAGAGCTGATGACATTTGGAAGAGAGCAGGCTATTCCAGTGTGACAGCACAGAACACAGATCCTCTTGCTTACATTCAGGACATTCAAGAGCACTGGACTCTTGAAACATGCGAGTCATGGGGAAAAACAGTGGCAGTATTTTACCACATTTTATGTCAAGGGCTGCACAGGAAAGTACAGAGGCAACTCAAGAAGTTAGTGGGAATGGAAGCAAAGCCATGGGCAGAAATGCAGTTGACTATAATGCAGCACTGTTGACTGTTACAGGAGAAAAATAAGAAAAAAGAAGAGGTTAGGAAACTTGAGGAAGCAAGACGAGTTTAGAAGAAATTGTCAAAATATGCCATAGAACGGGCAGTATTGACATGCGGAGAAGGACTTGGAGTACTGCAAGCAACGGGTACATCACAGGCGAATAATCAGTGTCCGACGGACCAAGGAGGGAATGGGTTTGTACCACGAGGTAGAGGCATGGGGTATAGAGAAATGGGTGGATTCCATAATCACCAAGGTGGGTTTCAGAATGGACAGAATAAGAATCAGAATGTGCAAGGAGGATTTAACAAAGGGGGACTAGTCAGACGGGCTCCTCCTATATGTTGGACCTGTGGGATGACAGGGCACATTGCGTGCATATGCGGATGCCAAGGGTATGGACAGAATGGTTAATTCTCAAGAGGGGGGACAGCTTACTCTCCAGCATATAGCTCACAAGCTAGGGAAAGGTTTGCCCAAGATCAGACGATGTATCAGAAACAAACGCCACAAAAGGCAACAGGCACAGCAATCAGGGCAAAAATGCTCAGTGAATCTCTCACTGGGCTTTTTGGAGATGCCTTATGTGTAGTAAATATTACTTCATGAAACTTCAACCACTTGTTTCTTTTGTTAATTTTTAATTCAACCTGTGAGGCTGTGTCCAAATAATAGTCTTCAACTCTTCATATATCTTTTTTGGTTGATTATTTTATTTTGAAAATGTTCTCATTATAGCAGAGACCCCAGCCAATGCATTTCAGACATACTGTCCCTCCTCAGGTTGGGTTCTAAAATGTATAAACAGACAGATGGTTATGTTAACCCTTAATGCAAATTCGGTAAATATTACACTGTGCCACAGCTATTACAAACTCATACCTGTATTAGCACTTTGCTGTGTCTCAAAACACATACTCCTTTTTTATTTCAAATAGGTGCGTGTTTGGTCAACTCACTGAAACTGCTCTATAATTCACACTGCCATTTTCACAAATTACGTGTTCCTTGTATCGTGGCAAAAGTAGCTGTACCAATAAAAATACATTAAAAAAATCTTCTTGTACATTTTGTCTATCACAAACTGCAACATCTCTCATATTGTACATTGTCATCATAAACAGTAGTTGCTGTTTCCATGTAACATGCTAATACATTTAGTGTCCTACCTTGCTTCCAACTGAGAGACACACATCTTTGTTCTGTGCAGCACGGTGAGCATGCAGTACATTGCTGGCGTGTTCTAAGACAGCACAGATTGTGTAGTTACTGCATGTCTGGCATCAGACCTATAAGTTAAGATGCTTTTGATGAACATGCTAGTCTTTAAACAGCACATTGTGCGCTACTCACCTAAACGTATTGTGAATCCTGGATGTACCTGCATTCTTGCTTTCATGTCGTATTCGTCAGCTTCAGTTATACCCGCGGCGTCCGTGTTGTCAATGGTTACACGGCACCGTGGGTCAACTTACTTACTTATAAATGCTATGTCAGCACATACATGATGACATATGCAGATTTGTTCCTTTGTAGTTTATTGCGAGCCTGCACCGCAAGTATGATGTGGTTACCATGTTCCCTAGGTTACGCAATGCTGCAACGTTTCATTATGCTTCTCTCATGATTGAGCACAATTAAACAATGCGGATACCTCGCCATCGTCCTTGTACATAGATGTAACAACAGGCACAGCAATAACAGCAAGCACCATTGAATCCACTGCAAGGACAATTGCAGCACACCCCTATGCGAATACAGCAGAATAAAAACACAGGATAGATATTGACACCTAGAATAGGGGGTGTCACTGTGGTGGGAGGGAATCATTTCACAGGTACATAGGACAGCTCATAGGATGACTTGATGTGTTCAGTACTATCAGTGACACCGGACCCCCAAGAGGAACCAAGGGTTGATGTTACAATAGGAGGCAAATCTTGTTCATTTTTAGTAGATACTGGAGCTACTCGTTCATGTATATGTGAGGGAAAATATCCAATGTCAGGAATTGCCATTAATGCTCAAGGGTTCTCTGGAGCTACAAGTTGAATTCCTTTTACTGGTGAATTGCCACTCTCTATAGGAGTGTGTGACATGTCTGTTCCGTAGTTGTATTCATGGCAGACACCAGTTAACATTTTGGGAAGAGACTTAATGACAAAGCTTAACATGACAATTTCTTTTACTGATGAAGGGATAGTGTGTTCCTATGAATGTGGGCAAATTTATATTGGCATTTACAGGGACAAATGACTCTGCGAGGTGTACCAATGGGGCATGAGGTTTTTCTTTATGGGATGAGCATTCTGTTGACATGGCTACCTCGCTTATTGGGAAGAACTATGAGGATACCTGACAAATTCTTGTTTAGGCCACAGATACCTATGGACAAAGAGGGAGGACAGACTATCCACCTAGAGTTAGATTCAGCCATAGTATGAGGGGAAATGGCAATGCTCGAAGGAACAGATGACGAGGGTAGACCGTGGAGAACAGTGACAGCTATTGAAGAAGGGTGTAGATTGACTGACATCACTAACAATGACATGTTTAGAGATGATCCATCAGATGATGAAGTAGTGTTCTTTATGATCATTACATATTGGAATAGAATAGAGAAAATGGAGATCCCACAGCAAATGGCGACAATGCAGCAGTGCCCAGCATTTTTTGACAAAGACTTGGAAAAGGAGCCAAGCGCTTTATGGACTACAGGCCCTTAAGACATAGCCCTATAGAAGGGGGTAGGGGAAGTTAAAATAAAATTGAAGCCATGAGTAATTTTACCTCGAGTGAGACAGTATCCAATGTCACGAGAGACAGACAAGGGTATTTTCGAGACTATTTCAGCACTGATTGAACAAGGTATTCTGGTACCGTCCAAATCATCGTGCAACACCGCGGTGTACCCTGTGAAAAAATCAAAAGGGAGGATTTGGAGATTTATACAAGATATGAGACCGATTAACCATATTGTAAAGGCAGAGTTTCCTTTAGTTCCTAATCCTTCGACAATACTATGCAGTATCCCAGTACAAGTGCGATATTTCACGTGATTGATTTGAAAAAGGTGTTTTTCTCAATCATGTTGCACAAGGACTCAAAAGACTTGACTTCATTTATGTTTCGCCAGACTCGTCTGAAACACACTAGGCTGCCCCAAGCTTACTGTGAGTCCCCATCGATTTTTAACAGAGTCCTACAGATGGACCTAGGCAATATTGATTTGAAGAGTACCTCAATACAGTACGTAGATGACATTTTAATTTGTAGCACCACAGAGGATGAGTGCAGACAAGACTCAATTCAGTTAATGACTATCATAGCAGACAAAAGATATAAGGTAGACAAGGAGAAATTACAGTATTGTCAGGAAGAGGTGTTGTACATAGGCCTGTTGATCTCACATGAGGGAAAGAGAGTATCGCCTGAAAGAGCTGAGACGATCATGAAGACTGCAAAACTTCACATGGAGAAGCAGATGCAACAGTTTTTGGGACTATGCAATTATGTCAGAGCCTGGGCGTTTGACTTTAGTTCATACACAAGACCTCTTTTGGAGGCTTTAAAGAAAGCATAAGTGAATAAGGAGAAAATTGAATGGACTGAGGAAATGGAGGAAGGGTTTGAAGGTTGAAGAAAGCAATTATACAGTCCTGTTTTAGTAATTCCCAATTATGTTGTGGAGTTTTTCTTGTTTTTTCACATGAACGTGATAGTCATGACTGCATTGCTTACACAGAGGACTACAATGGGGGACAAACCCTGCCATATTATAGTGGGATTCTGGACCCAGTTATCAACAGACACTTTCCTTGCGAACAGTCATTGGCAGCTGCCGCGTTCACAATTGAGAAATCCATATGTATTGTAATGGGATGCTCAATGACGCTTTTTGTATGACATGTTTCGTTTGCCATTTTGGAGAAGCCCAAAGGCACATTGATATCTCAGAGAGCTTCTGTTTATGAAGTAATAATATCAAATCCAGTAATTAAAATCATGAGATGTAAAATAGTGAACCTTGCCATATTTGTAGCTGAGCAAGTGACAGAGGGCGAGCATGTGCATGACTGCTCGAATTATATAGAGTGTTATGATGATATACAGTGCGTAAAGGAGAATGTATTGTCAGGAGTGGAAATTCTCTTTATAGATTGATCAAACAAGTGGAGAAAGGCATTCAGCAGCAGCTGTAGTGAGACACAGAGCAAATGTCGAGTTCAAAGTTGTAGCAAGTGCAAGACTACCGTCTCACTTTTCAGCGCAAGAGGCAGAATTGGTAGCGCTTATTGTTGCGCTTGAAAATCATGCAGGGCAGGAAGTGATGGTGTACAGTGACTCCGCCTATGTGTTGTCAACAGTACACAGAGGACTAGCATGTTGGAAAAAGAGGGGCTACCTCCGAGTGGATGGCACTCCAGTGCGGCACGCATCTTTATTGGACAGGCTTATTAAGGCACTAGAACTCCCAGTAGCCATAGCGAGAGTTAAATGCGTAGCGCATACTAAGCAAACTGACTTTGTCTCTTGCTGTCATGGCCACAGGACAAGGGCAACTATCTTTGCCATCTAAAGGGTCCAAATGGACCGAGTCCCGGCGCCTCTGGCACCAGGCTCATGAAAAAGTGCGCCATTAGAGAACATTGGGGACCATGTGCAGGAGTCTCTGGGAGTGGTAAGGTGGAGCCAAAAGGCGGGTCCAAAGGGAGGGGCTGGGACCAGGCTATTTAAGCCAACTCCACCCACATACAGGTGCTTTGCATTAGTCTGCTTTCAGCAGCGTAACGCTTACCGCCGCCTGCAGAGTCCTTACCTGTTTTCCAGCTCATCATCTTGACGCGCATATCTTCTGGTTCCAGTGCATCTTCTTCAGCGCGCACCTTACCTGCTTCCAACAATACCACTGCTCGACGCGCAGCTTACCTGGCTCCAGGAACATCATTGCCGAAAGTGCATCTTGCCTGTCTCCTGCAATCCCATCGCCTGCAGTGCATCACATCTTACCTGATTCCCATTGTCATCGGAGTCGGAGCCCATCCTCACCTGTTCCGGACGTCTAGCTACGCAGAGTTCTTCTTCTCGTCCATCATCTTTGCGGAGTCATCTGTCCAGTGATGGCTGACAGGTCTTCGGATAGCCGCTTCGCGTTTGACATTGCCAGGCCATCCCTGAAAAAGAAAAGAACATACAAGGTTAGAAACTGCATAAATAACTTACGCTTGGCCGCTCAACACTTGAGCCTTGCGTTCAACCCTGAAAGCCAACTTACCTTCTAAATTGAGAGCTTCACTATCCCCTTTGGCACCATTTGGGCTTTCCCTCAACACCGCAACTCTGCGTGGTCATCTTCACACCTATTGGGGAGAGAAAAGACATTGCAAGAATTACGGACAAAAATCACAGTGAAAAGACATTGCACAAGGATACGGACAATAATCATTGTTAAGAAAGTGGTACGGTCGCAGCCGACCTGGACAGCCACACCCACTGACCAGTAAAGCAACTAGGTCCACCTCAGGCGCCTGTGCTGATGAGAAGCAGGACAGAGAGCTCATCCTCACAAGAAATCAGGTGAGCCTATATGGGTAAACACTTGCTCATCTCATTCTGGAACGAAGGGTCCAAGGGAAATCACTATCCAACCACACCATTGTCATTGCCTCTTGTATTCTCTCAGGGGCAGTACCAGCAACCAGAGCAGCCCACATTACTGCAGCTGTGGGAGAGAACCGATCCAGGGGAGCCAAGTCCAGGGAGGGCTCCAACCGTGCCCCAAAGTCCCTGCAGAGACCAGGTGAGCGTAACACTTGCAGGAACAAAGTCACAGATGCAGAAGCCAAAAGGGTTGCATATTCACCAGATATTTCAAGTTTTGATACTCCAGATGTTAAGGAAAAAGTAGTTGCGATTATGGTAGTGCCTGACGGATTTAATCATTTACCGAGAACGCAATTAATGGATTCAAGGCAGTGCACCACAGGAAGAGTAGGCATTATGCAAGCAAAGGGGGTTTTCTTTGTCCCCCACAAAAGCATTATGGCAACAGGACAGCACTGGAAAGCCGGTGATGCCAGTAGATTTGTTAAGGGTAGCGCTTGAACAGCTGCACTACCCAGCCCATATAAGTAGGGAGAGTCTTGCTTCAACAATTGCAGAAGACTGGTTTGTACCAAACCTGTTACAACACATTGCATTTTATGTGGGAAATTGCATCGTATACCAAAAGTTTACTGCTGGGCATACACTGCAAACAAAAGTAGAGGAGTAATTCCTATTGATTATGTTGATATGCTGCAGGTGTCTAATGGATAAAGGTATCTGATAGTGGTGGTGTGTCCATTCTCCAGGTGGATAGAAGCAGGTCATTGTACACACCCTGATGCCACTTGCACAGCAAAGATTTTAGTACGTGAAGCCTTCTCAAGATGCGGAGCGTGTGAGATGCTGAGATCCGATAATGGGCACAATTTGTTAATGAAGCATTTCAACAGATAAAAGTCTGTTACTGAACAAATAAATCTGTTACTGAACGTTAAACATACATTTCCATCTGCTTATCACCGGCAAGCAAATAGGATATGTGAGAGACTCAACAGCCTTCTTAAAGAAAGGATTGCCAAGCTGAAGCTGACACTCAGAAACGGATGGCTATATTGCCTGCCCTTAACTTTATATGCCCTAAGGAATCAGCCTGGTTCAGACCACACCTCACACCCATGAGCTAGTGACGGGGAGGCAAAGGAGAATGCCTCTGACGCCTCCATCGAGGAGTAGTAGTGATGCACAGAATACAGCAAAAATGTTAGGAAATGAAATTAATGAATATTTGACATGTATGACCGCTAGTATCTCTGTCATGTCAGATCAACTCGAGTGCCGGGGGGTCGGTTTCGGAACCCAGATGAAAAGCATTCAGCAACCAAATTTTGCTGAACTTTTCACAACTCTAAAGCTCTTTGCTGGCAATGCCGTACTGATACGAAACTTCACTAGGAAGTGGCACAAGCCAAGGTTTGATGGACCACATGTAGTGGAGAACATTACTCCCTCAGCAGTGAAAGTTCAAGGCAGACAATCCTGGATTCACCTGAACAACATCAAGCTCTACACCGGCGAGGCCACAACAGCCCCAACCATCGACACAGAAGCAAGACTAGAAGAGGAATTTCTGTGTGTGCAAACTCGATCGATGACAAAGAAAAAGGATGATAAACCAGAGGATTAATAAATTCAGATTCAGATTTGGACTGTGGCTTGGACACTCCTAATAGATATTATAGCATGCGTGCAACTCTTTGCTTGAGCCACAGGAATCTTTTGAAAAATGAACTTTAGAGAAATGTTGATGAATCACGAATATGCCTGAAATATATTTCGAGTTCGGATTTGATAATTGGAAGCGTGACCAGTATCCTGACTCATTTTTCACCTAATATCTGTTTCATTGAGTCTATGGTCCTGTCAGATGGAAATGTCGATAGACTTCTACTTGCTGTCTTTGTGTTTATTCTTTGAGCTTATCCTGCTCTTGTCAGAAGAAATGTGGACATCCGCACTTTTTTGCAGGATCCTATAAATGGCCCAGTAATCAGAAGGCTGCTTACCGCGATAGTGGAAGAAATCCTGCAGTTGCAAAACCTATTGTAATTGTCTGATTAAAAGGATAAAAGGTGTTTATTCTTCATTGAATCACAATCAAATCTCATGTTATAGTTAACAGTTACTTTTTTTTTACCGTTACCAATACCAATCGTGTAACACTCCCCTAATTTGCCCTCCATTGGTTAATACACCGAGTTATTTCTGTGTTCCAACTGAACAGTGCTGAATGATGTAATTCTAGTTCTTCTGTTAAGTTACTAGAAAGACCTTTTTACCAACCCAATGGCCTATTCCTTTCAAAAAGGTCAGATCAGCAGTGTTCAGTTGGAACACATACATAACTCGGTTTATTAACGAATGAGAGCATACTCATGCACTCATGATGTTGTATTGTTTGTAATAGCAAAGCATAGAAAAAAAATAAAGTGGAACATACCTATAACATGTGTTTTTTAGAATATATGGTGACTGTAATATAATAGTGATAGAGCTAGTCTCTTGACCTATCCTCTCACGATAGATAAGCTGCCCACCAGCACAACCTAGGGTTAGCCATCTCACAAGGTTGTAGTTAGCTCTGTTGGAGGGCAAGTTAGGCGAGTGTTAGATGGTTGGTAACGGAAAAAAAAGTAATTGTTAACTATAACCTGAGATTTTATCATGTGATATGAATACTAGCAGAATCGTAAGGTGTGAACCCCCCCCAAAAGTCCAAAACATGTGTTTTCTTTTTATCCTTCCTTGAATTACAGTCAAGATGAGAAATGTTGATGGTGGCACAGCTTAATAGAATGAGCAAGCCCAACAAAATCCAGAATGTCAGAAATGGTGTGGATTAATATTCTAATGTGTGACATATTTATTTTATTTTATTTAATATTCAATTGTAATTAATTTATTTAGTTTAATTTATTATTAATGTGATACAGTTTTTTTAAACAAAAACTTTACACATGAATGAAAATCATATTAATAAATTTCAATCAAATCAACCTAAATAACACACAACTTATTAAGCAAACAAATAATATATACTATAATTCACAGTTAAAATAGAAGACATGATTTATGTTACATTCAGAACAATGTATCTGTCGTATATAGATGAAGATATTTCAATTTGTGGGTATATTATTATTAAGAAGGTGATTAGCATTCAGCCACACTCTATAAAGGGACAGATGGAGACTGACTTTGAGAGTATTCAGACACATATACCAGAACCCGTCCTCCTCAATATGGTCCAAATTGTGAACAAATCTCTCATAATGTTTTACAAAAATAGGAGCCAAAGCAGTACATTTTGTTAATATATGTCTAGCAGTTTCCTGTTCCTCCTGCTTTACACATATTCTGCAAAAATGTTCATTTTTAGGTATAGAACGTTCAGGTCCCGTAGTTGCAAGTAATGGTAGATGGTTAATATGCATGAGCAATATAAATTGCCTTAAGTTAACAGACGGGCATAAATTCAGATATTTCTGTGCCTTCCTATAGGTGTATAATATATGTGTCACAAAGCCATGGTTTTTCAGGTTTTCTAGGTGGGCAAAATTATTTTGCCAATCCTAGATATTCACACGGTGGCCTAATTGATATTTCAGGAGATTGTAATCTTCACCCCATTTCGGAGCCCAATTGATTGCTTTGAACAAAGTGGCCATGTCTGCAGCAAATTTCATTTTTCTTATTACTGCAGATATCTTCCTCAATACACCTCAGCAGGTGATTAGATGGTGAGTTACGTATTTTAATGAATAGTTCGGCCCTCTTTTTTAACACCACGGATCTCAAGGAAAATATTCCTAATTCCAATCTTAGAATCGCCACAGGAATACTCTGAGGGAGGCCCAAGAGTTTCCTCCAGAACTTTCCCTCGATAATCTGTAGCCAATCAAGATTCATATTAGTCAATGACTCGAGTCCGTAGGTTATCATTGGGACCAGGCACTGTATATACAACTGACGCGCCCCCCAGATGTAAAATCCACTCTGGTTACACGTAAATTGATATATCATAGCCGTGAGCTGAGCAGCCTTGATTTTCCAGACCTGCTTGCATGTTTCATAGCTACCTTTATTGTCATATTCCATCCCTATACTGTATCTCAGTGGAATTAATATTCAGGCCGGGCGACTTTTCCATGCGAGTATAGCAGGATTTCGGTCTTATTTTGATTGATGACTAATTCATTTATTTTAGCATATTCCCAAAGTCGGTCTGCCGAACGGAGCAGTCCGCTGAATGTATGTTCAAAGATTACCAAATCTTCGCCATACGCCATAATCATACAGTGTCTGGATCCTATCTTAAGTGGTCAATTGTGGGCTTCCAAAATGTAGTTAGGAATATCAGAGACAAAGAGGTTGTAAAGCAAGGGCGCAGTGAGACAGCCCTGCTTTACTCCTCTGGTCTGAGGGATCGGGCTTGTCAATGTGCCCGCTCTGTCTAATCTTAGTTGCACTGAGGTTTTACTATGTAAGAGTTTTAAATAGGACAGCAACTCATCAGGGCAAGCCATCCTTTCCAACTTTTGCCACAACATATTATGGTTGACTACGTCAAACGCTGCCTTGAAATCTATATAGAGGGCATAACTGTTCATAATGCATAGGTTATGTGAGGTTGAATATCCTGTTCTAAAACCACTCTGAAAACTGTCAAGGACCCCGATCTTGTCCACCCAAGATTGTTATTTCTGTAAAAGAAGAGAGGCAAACATTTTATCTGAGCAATCAAGCATTGACAGAAGGCGATAATTTCCAGGTTCGGTTATGTTCCCTTTTTTGAAAACCGGGATCAATATCGCAGTTTGCCAGGTGGCTGGAATTCTGCCCTCCCTAAATATTTTATCAATCAAGATTTTTAATAGATTGGCCCAGAAAAGGGGGTTCTTCTTCATGACTATATTAGAGAGACTGTTAGGTCCCGGGGCTCTTGAAGATTTAAGAGTGCTCATCTTGAATATAAGATCCTCCACAGATACTGTGAGAGGAGGCAGAACTTGCCTATTCCTGGGTGTCGTAGAGACAGTCTCTTTTATTTCCCCATTGCGGTTCTCAATACATTTTACCCATTCCTGCGTACTTATAGGGTTTATCTGTGGAGTGATTCTGCTCCCCCGTACTGACCCCAATAGGGACCATATATTTCTGGAATACCTTGAGCACAATACCTTAACGGTATGTTGCCAACTTTCCAGTTTTTTAGTTCTCTTCAGGGATTTCAGCCGCTGGCGATATTTATTTTTTACCTTTCTGATATCTGCATGTATATCTATTGGTGGACTCCCACTTGCTCTAATTTTCCAAATGTCTCTCCTTAATTTACGTTTAGAGCCTCGAATATCTTTATTGAATGCTAAAGGAGTACGGGCATTACTAACTGTAAGAAGTGACCTGGACGTGGCATGTTTACCTGTAAAGGTAGATATCAATTTTTCTATTTCGTCCAGGGTCAACGCATTGAACAAACTTGAATAGTTCATGTCCCAGACTTTGATTGCAAGGTCTGCTTTTAAGATGTTCTTTTCAGACCATATTGTTCGAGTAGCAGAATGATTAGTCACAAGGTTGCAAATGTTACCCATAATAGGGGCATGATCAATGACTCTAAGCATCAAAATTAACGCTTTGTGATCACTCCAATCATTTAACGAGACTATCATGTCTTTGACAATCGTTGCCACCTCACCACTGGTAAATATATAATCAAGGGTACTACGCGCTTTTTCTGCCCTCCAGGTATAATTACCCGGGCAGTCATGGCGTGTACGACCGTTGATTATTTCCAGATTCCAGCTGCCCAAGCAACTGGCCCAACAATTACCTTCGGGATCGGCAATGTTATGTAACATGCGGCTATTTGGTTGCAAACACTCATTTGATGTAGTAACGGCTCCCCCTATGATGTGACAATTAAGGTCACCACCTACTATTATGTAGTTACACTGAGATTCACTCTTCCAACTAGTAATTACCTCATGCAACAAATCTTGTATATGTTCTCTATGGCAGGCGCCAGGGGGATTATAAATATTTACCAACAGG
Organism: Ambystoma mexicanum; assembly: GCF_040938575.1. NCBI lineage: Eukaryota > Metazoa > Chordata > Amphibia > Caudata > Ambystomatidae > Ambystoma > Ambystoma mexicanum. Next base: position 349,835,665 of record NC_090935.1, read on the forward strand.
ACTTTTTCCCAGGTCCCGTTAATCAAAGGCGTGACTTCCACAGCCATGGCATATTCGTTGATAAATGTACACATTTGTCTGGAGGTTATTGATTTTTCAATCCCAATTAACAGTCCCCCAAAAGGTCTGCCAAACTTCCCCTTAGATGCCAATGTATGGTATAACATATATCCATCAATAATGATCGGCGAAAGTAACCATGTCTCCCGTAACATAAAGAAAGAATGATCTGTAATGAGAGATAGTGAACCAGACGATGTAAGGTGATGTTTAAATCCACACGTATTACACACCAAGAATGAACTGGCTCAGGGTTTGTTCATCACTTTTGGTAAAGCGTCGGCAAGCCATTTCAAAGTGTTTTTTATGTCACTCATTTGCACGGTTTTGCCTTCATTCAAAATGGGATGAATGTTTTTATTGTTATTCTTGTGAGTGTTGACTTTTCTTGCAAAAAATGGATCTTCCGCCTCTGGGTCAACATGTACACCTATACCAATTTGTGCAAGGCTAGTCTTATGTATGCAAATGAGTTGCGCTGAGGCTACGACTTTACAATGCAGCGCTGTCACATTGGGATTAATCCCTTTCAAAGGTGTACAGGAAGGCGGTGTTTCCACTGACGGGCCCATAGATCAATGCTCACCCTCTAGTACCTGTAAGACAAGATAGCTGCACCATGTGAGGAATGGGGGTGCAGGATTCACTTACTCCAACAAGACCCAATAAGGAGGACTCAGCAGTTTGGCAAAGAGAAGTCTGTTTAAAGACAAGTAGATCAAACAGGGAAACACTTGGAAATCAGCATTGTTGCGATCGCCTGTCTCGCTCCAACTTCCACCTTCTTCATTCAGACAGCAACCTTTATGGGAAAAATTCATCATCATTTGACGTGCAACACTCATAAGTTTGTCATACAATTTCTATTGGTCGGAAAGGTAACTTAAGTATAGGTGCTATATCTGTATATGGTAACAGAGCATGCAGATTGGATAACTCTTATCGGGTGGGCATCTACGCCCATCCCACTGCATCACTTGTGATATACGTCACTACAACTACGGCATCTTATTGGTTCTACAAGCTATAGGACCCTAGGATATTTGGTCCATTATGACTGGGTGGGTTACACCCCTTGACATAAATCTCCACTTTAATTAGCAGCATGCAGAATGGACACCCAGATGCGAAGTGTCCCAAGATTCACCCTTCCTCCCTTCCATCAATCAGTACCTTTAGGGCTATGTGTCAATTAGTTGGCTGAGGATGGCCTTGAAACTGTAGTTCTTATCAGGAAAAGTTATGGCATTCTCGGGTTCTGGGTGACATTATACGTTGGTACCTCTTTGCCCTTCGGTGGTCACGTGTCTGTTCACCGTGAATCTGCTTCATTTTTCTTCTTTTCATATATTTGATTCTTTGTTCAGCCCAGCCACCTGCCTGGGGCCTCCTTATCACGACCTTCACTGGCTGGCTGGTATGCCCTGAAGTTTTTATTCTTCAGAGGTGCCGCTCTCCTCCCTTCCTGGAGTTGACCTCGACTTTCCAAGCATGAGCTACTTCTTGCTGAGTTTCGATTCTGCTCTTCCCTTCTGGCTTTAGCTGGAATATGAATCTCGGCCTTGGTGGCCCCTCGCAGCCTGGGCTTGGTTCTGCTTTACAAAATGGAGTCACACTTGTATAGCGTGCTTCATTGAGGTAGATATATATACTTGGCGCATGCCACTCTATTCTTCTACTAAGCATTGCAAGCAGTACCATTTTCTTAGCTTCTTGCGTCCAAGCCTATTTACACTCATTAACTGGTTGGTTACTTCCATCTCGTCTCATAGAAACGTTTCCTTACGTTTTAACATAGTCTCTTTCCTGTGTCCATTACATCTAGTTGCATAGCTACTTGCACTGGCATTCTACCTTCGATAGCCATTTTTGCTCATTCGTGAGTCTGTCCGGGCCCTTGGGTCATTTCCACTGGCCCTCCACTAAGGCTCTTTGGGATTCTTCAAGGACCGTCTGTAGGTACTCTTCATTTTGTCTCAGCGGCTGGTACAGCTGTCTGATAGGGTACCGTGATGCTCATGGCTGTCTGGTTATGAGCGCTTCAACAGGTATGGCTCTTCTGATGTACACTGGGCAGAGTCCCAGCGTGGCTCTCTGTTGGTTCATTAGCTCCTCATATGTCACATTCGTCGGCGAGTACGTTCCTGGTACCTGGAAATGGGGGGCAGGGGTACAGGCCATGCTTGGGACCTCCTCTACACTCCCCCCTCTGGTCGGTTCATCGACCACTTCTGCTACTTCCTTTGTATTTATTTCCTTATTTTCTTCAGTGCCCTGTTCATCATCTTCAGGGTTTGTACATGATGGTGTAATGTATGTGTTTTTGGAGTCCATATCTTTATTGCACCCTTCAAACTTCCTTCTGCTTTTACATGTTCATCTTTGTTCCATGTCATTAGCTGGCATTGTCCATTTGGGCTGCAATAGATCCATTTCCCTTCATACTTCCTTCGTTTCCTGGGATATGTGAACTCAGTTCCTTCTGGTGCAAATTCACTGGCCTTCACAAAGTCTCTTATTTCTACATCAGTCAGGTCTCTGGGCTTCCACCCTGGTTCGACATCAACCATTATTTTCATCCCAATGGCTTCCTCCGCCGTTTTCTGGCATTGTGTCACGATTATCTTGATAACACAAAATCCTAGTAGTATCATTACTAGCAGGGCTCCCAGAATTTTGAATATGTCTGCCATCCATTGTGGGACCCATAGAAACAGTGTTCCAAACCAGCTGTCATCATCCACTACGTCAGTTTCCTTGATCATCTGATTCTGCAGATCTCCAGCATACTTATGGCTTCTGTTAAGGTTCCATTTTCTTCATCATGTGAAGGTATATACGTGCAACATGATTCTCTGATTTTTGTGCAAACACCTCCATCCATTGCTGTAATCATGTCAAGTACATATTTGTTCTGGAGGGTCATCAATCGGAATGCTCTCAGTTCTTCTTTGATTGCATTGAATCCTTTTATGGTAGTGTTGATGGTCTGCAATAACTTCCATCTGGTTATCTGCAACCATTTTGTATTTACTCCATCTTGGACGTGGGGCAAGAGCAATGTTGTGAATACTGTTGAGGTGACGCTAAACAGCCTGTGCTCGTATGGGATTGCATGGAATGCTTCTTCTGATTTGGCAGAAAAGTATTTCTCTCTCTTCATCTGGGATACCAATTCCACAGATCTCCTCTTCCTTAGATGAGCATCTGCTTTCAGGAAACTGTCAATACACAGGTCATTTTTCGGGATCATGAGTGCAGGAACATGGCCGTTCACTAGTGTGCATATGCCTCCCCAATTTTTCGGTAGTCTTATATATGCCTTGGATCCATACGCCCAGTTATGTCCATAATAACTGCAGTTCCTTGTGTCATTCCTGGGGCTTCAAAGATTCATCCGCAGTTTACATTCTCTCCCATTTTCCTCGTGCCATTGCTTCTGAAGCCTAGTTTCGGGCTTTCCAGTGGTACTATTTGCAGGGGTTCTCCTCTGTCTTCGACCGATGTTAGGCACTTTACCAACTTTCGCCATAAAGGTTTGCACAGTTTTTGAGAGTTTTCTATTGCTTCCTTGCAGGCTCCAAGGACCATCCACGCTCGGCATATCACTACTCCTGCTTCCCATCCGTCTGGGGAAAGCACTGTTCCCCAAATCTGCATCTGGCCTCTATTTCTCCATATGTGCGCTTCTTTTGGAGTTTTCCCTTGGATGTTCAGTCTTGGGTTTATCTCCCATCTTGTTCCTGTTCCTTGTGCTTCTGGCTTTGCATACCTAATCACGTGATTCCTGGTGTGAGCTCTGTTTCTTGTGTTGATGTCTTGGATATAGTCGTCTTCATCAGGGTATGCTGTTTCTGTTGTGCCCATATCAGTGAGGCGACTCTCCCCATGAATTGTCCTCTGGTGTTGCACATAGCTACGTGTGACAAACAGTGTGCTGTCGGGACATCAATTTCTACAGCCACGAAGATCTTGGACTTTCCCTTGCTGTACGGTAGGAGTGCGCAGACGTGGCATTCTCCTGCAGCTTTTCTTCTTCCGACCTCTTTCATGTGTTGGTACCAAATGTTGTTTCCTTGATGTGCTGTGCTGTCTAGGTAATCGTTTAGTTCATTGTTGTCTTCATGTGGGTTTCTCTTGATTCTTAATGTCTTTTTGTAGTTAGCTATAACCACGTCTCTAAATGCATCTATGTGACTTTTTCTTGCTGGAGGATTCTCAGGCATGCTTGTTGGAGGAGCAGGCTTCATTACCTGTATCGCTGTGGTTGGAGAAGGTTTTGTGTGTTTCTTCTCCTCTTGCATTCTCTCGTAGGGCTCCTTTAACCACCATCTGTTCGTAGGAACTGATGTGCTTGCTGTGATAGTCACTGTGGTTCTATTTTTCAGTTCCTCATGCACTTTCTTTGCTCTGGCTATAAACGGGATCAAATGGTCTATCAGCATTTGTGTCTTTGCAGCAAAGTCTTTTACAGCAGTCTCTGTCTTCTTGAGTGCTTTGGTTATATCTTTTTCGGTTGGCTCTTTGCTTGCTTCCTCTTGGTCGCTTCCACTATTGACTGGAACTGGTTGTTTGGTAGGCAGTCTCTTACTTTCTGTTGTCCTCATTCGAGGTTCTGTAGCCATTGACACTTGCCCTTGCTCGTGTGCATTTAGTGTATGTGTGCGTGTAGTGGTCAGTGCTATGTTTTCATTCATTCCATGCTGACCCGGTCTCCAGCTTTTCTCTTCATTCGTTACCTCAAATGTGTATGAATCACTGCTAATTACATTTAATTTTAGTTTGTTTACTTTATCGTCAGATTTTCTTGGTACTGGAATAACTATATAGGGTCTGGGTGCTTTAGTGGGATTCGTACATACATAATTTGGTGGGTGCACTGAAATTGGGGCGCTTCATGCACCGATAAAAAATGCAGTTCTGATGGTCAATGACAGAAACACAATGATAATTACTATGCATATACACATAATAGATCTATAAAATAGTTGCAGCATTTTCTTCCAGGGAAGCGGGGGCGCCCCTCTGCAGGTGGTAAAACCAAGTTACTGTTCTGGGCCCCCATGTCGAGCATAAGTCTATTTTCAGCGTTTACTTCTTTTTCTTACTCCGATTTCGTTACTCAGGAGTTCGCGAATTACTAAAATGATGAGTGCTCCTCGAGTGTCCTCCTTCTTGCGGGTGATGACGGTAGTCTCTGGGTGTGGAGTACAGTTCCCTTGCTAGACTATGGAAAAAGGTTAGGCTAGCATCTTTGGCATGTCACATTTATTATGCATATCTACACTAGGTAAAATCCCAGTGCACTCCTCAAATTGGCCTTGGTCCTGAGGAGACTTACTGGCACTTTTCTTTGACCTGAGAAGAAACCCTTTATGCTAATCTGATTGACAGGCATGTCCTTCTTCCCCCCTCTTACGCTTAGGTAAGTCCTTTGTTGTTTTATGGGTATGCCCCGGACTTTGCAAGCATTTACCCTGGCGCACCTCGTCACTGCGCAGACCCACCCAGCTTCTGGGCTTCAGCTTCATAATGGCAGGCAGGCTCAGCAAGGCAACAGTACCAAGTTCACGCCGAATCAGGCACCAAAGTGATAGAAACTGTGCAACTATCAACAATGATAAAAGAGGGTGCTTCATATATTAAGCCACCAATATGATAAAGCAGTTCAATTAGCAAAAAATGTCATTCACAGTTCATTATTCTTTGCAACTTTGTATTCTTTGTAACACACAAAACACTTAAAATTAATCTAAGGGAGCAAACTTTCATCCCTGATTCATTATCATAAGATATGTCCATAGGCATATGCACGTGAATCCCCATACATGTACGCGCAGAAAAGTGCTGTAATTTCACTCACCAATCTTCAGCAGTTAGCCGTGTAAACTCAAAACCAGATGTAAGCTAACCGTGGCAGGACCGTGACGCGCACCCCTGCAAATGGTCACGCAGTCACTCTGCCTCCACTCCACTTCGGCTACGCCAACGCAGAGTATTTGAGCTACGTTCTGCACACGTGGAAAATTGCAATAGTGAAAAGACTGCAAAATGTCTTCCGCAGCCACACAATCACTCTGCCTCCACTCCGCCTCGGCTCCGCCAACAGCAGAGTATTTGAGCTACGTTCTGCACTCATGGAAAATTGCAATATTGAAAAGACTGCAAAACATCTCACGCAGCCACACAGTCACTCTGCCTCCACTCTGTGTGTCATATATGCGTGCTCAGTTTCTATCTGTGTCTTCCTGTTTCTCCTGGTTCACACTCTTTATTTTATTGGGCCAAATAAAGCAGGTGTCGCTTTGATCCTCCCCATGCGAGGAACTGGTATTGATTTAACCCTTACCAAGGAGGCAAGACCCTGTTATCCCCCAGAGCAGGTAGTACACTGAAGGGCAGTTCCCTACTCTGTCAAGGACTGGGATATAAGTAAAGAAAAAACAAGGTGATGTCCTAACAGGTTCAATAGACATTCATATCAATTAATGATGGTCTCCACCACATCAAGGGCATTACACAGAGAGTCTATATATCACTCAACTGGTGGAAAGTCGTAACTTGAACTTCCTATTAAATGAAGGGCTCCTAGATACGTATTTATTATTCACATATCCACCTATGTCTAAGGACCCACAGATTCTCAATTCTGTAAAGTAATTTCAAAAAGTAGCTTTCTTTATTGCTAACAAACAAAATTTGTAAATTACAAACAGCAGTTAAGTACTGCATGCAATACAGGTATAAAAAAGTTCAAAAATAAACACAATATGTACAATATAAACAAAGGATGTCAATAGTCCTATACACAATTTACATACAAAATCAAAATACAATCGTGCATGGGAAAAGGAATAATGAGTTGTAACAAAAAAGTTCAAAAATAAAAATTCAAAAATAAACACCATATGTACAATATAAATAGTTCACCCCCTCTTGGAGGTTGAAACCATATGTAGCTAGACTTAAATTCTCAGCTTAGCTATGTAGATTTTCAAAAAGAAATTATTTTCCAGTGACAAGAATTGGATCTAATATGACTGAACTAGGGGTCTCAATTATTTTCCAGTGACAAGAATTGGATCTTAGATGACTGAACTAGGGGTCTAGATCTATGTGGTTGTTGCTGCCCCGTTTGATACGGGGTGTCTCCTGAGGAGTCGCTGCTAGTATCAGAGAAGGTTACCCACCTTCTATTATATGCTGCTTGTTGTGGTCTGGGCTGATTTTTTTGTTGTAAGTATTCAGCAGTTAGATAAGGATAAATATTTTCAACTCTAAATTATTGTATGTCCTTACCTAGTTTCTTTGTTTTCTTAGTTAGGATAGCTATCTTAAATTCTTCAAAGAGTTTTTCTATTTCACAGATTTTCTCATTGGCATTAGCATTAAGCTGGTTTGAAGTAAATTTGAGTTCTTCCGGTTCTAATTCCCTCTGTGCCATAATTGCTAGTCTTTGTGCAGTAGAGATCGTCAAAACCATGAGGTCTCTACTGCATTTAGTTGCAATGTGGCTGAATCCTGTTTTGTACAACTCTTCCTCTAGGAACAGGCCTGACTCATTTCGTATTATAAGGCCAGCTGGAATGATAGCAGAGCAGAGCTGCTTTAGAGTTATTTCCATGGGCTGCTGACAAATTTAGAGGGAGATACAGAAGAAGTGCAGAGGAAGACAATGATGGGATAAATAATTATCTAGATATCAGAGCATATTTGGGTCATAACATGTGCTACCAGCATATGAAACAGGTGGGAGAAAGAACATCCAAAGAGAGTTGTTACATTTGTGCTCTCATACCCTATGCCATGAATGCTGTCAGAACTTTTACTTCTAGAGAAATTCCAGAACATGATGGCAGGTGTCTTGTTCACCTTACTGCATGTATGACTCTAGGACAGTTCCAAGGAAGTTGGGCCACACTACGATGGAGATCAAAATGGTCATTTCCATTCGAGGATGATTATATGAAGACTATGCAGATGGAAAAGGAGCCTGCATGGAAAAGCAAGATGATTACTTATCCTAGTGCAGGACAGGATGAAGTGGTCATAAAAGAGATGAAGAGGATGGACTCTCCTGACAAAATAGAAACACCATGGGCGCTTGGATTCTGGGAACAGTCTCAGATGCTAGTTTATGGACAAGTGAAAACAGAGCGGAGTTCGGGAGCTGAGTTCGTGGAGCAGTCTGCAGCAGTCTTGCAGCCCATCTGCCTCTTTTTGCGGAAGAAGCCTTTATCAGCCCAATCCTACTGCGGAGCGGTGAGCGGAGTTCGAGAGCTGAGTTCGTGGAGCAGTCTGCGCAAGTCTTGCAGCCCATCTGCCTCTTTTTGCGGAAGTAGCCTTTATCAGCCCAATCCTACCGTGGAGCGGTGAGCGGAGTTCGGGAGCTGAGTTTGTGGAGCAGTCTGCAGCAGTCCGCTGCAGACGCGTAGCAGAACCCAAATGGAACCCCAAGTGCGCCCAAGGACGAAATCCGCTAGAAAACCTAGTACGGCTTCCGTACATCCCGCACAATCCAGCATAATGAACAATGACTCTGTGAAGTGGTGCGAGGAGTCTCAAAATACGCCTACTACGCCGACCATCCAAGACGGGATAATCCCAACGAAGTCCAAAACAACTCACCCTATTTCAACAACAACGGAGAATCAAGTGCACAAGCCCGTTCAGTCTATGAAGATAAGAGAAATAAGAAATAGTGCATGACACCTTACCGATACCAGCGAGGTCTCTCGCCCGGCGCTAGTAACACTAGTCGCGACGTCTGACGACTCCCGTGCGGTCGGGTCTGAGCCGGAGCGACTTTGGGGAACCACCGAGGGCGTAATCCAAGAGCAGAGTGTTAGGCGGAAACCTGTGCAGTTCCCTCTGGGACCACTGCAAAAGATTTAGGACTACAGGTGTTTGGCGGTGAACCCACTTGGTAGCAGTCTGTACCACACAGATTCACTTGGTAGCTGTGGCTGAGCAGTCAGACTTCCCTCAAGAAGAGTTGAGCAGTATGTGGAGTATACAAAATAGGGCAATTCTTCACAGCAAGACAAGCAAACACGCAATGAGGCTTAGTGTAAAGATATTAAGGTATTTATTTATAACGAAACATCTATCAAAAACACTATGGCACTTTCACGGCAAACAAATCAAACACAATTACTCTACGAAGAAGAAACGATCAATCCCCCTAGCAATATTTCGAAAAGTCTAGGCTCTACTGTACTCTTATTTACAGACAGAGGTGTATACCTCAACCTAGATGGCACTCTAATATTAGTTAGGACGGGAGAGAAAAAGATAGGCAGGTTACGAAATCAACACAGTTCAATACTGCATGGGTAAAATGCAAGGCAGGAAGGCAAGAATCACAATAGATCGTAAAGTTCAGAGGCCAGGCCCACTCGGAGAGAGGCAAGGCGATATGTCCCAAAAAGTCTCTAGTGGAGATGCATTCCAGTCTTTGTAGCAAATTGTTATCGGCAGATTGAACCAGTTCAGAACAATAAATGAGAAAAGCTTGGAGGCGACCCAACGGAAAGGAGAGGATTAAGACACCTCACTCGAACCGATCGAAAGGGAAGCCAGGCGGACACGGTACCTTGTTGTGCAGGGCAGCTCCGGCAGGGGCAGTTGTTCCTGGTGGTGGATCTACGTCGGGTCTTTGCCAAGAGTAGAGGTGATCTCGTCGTCGAAGAAAAGTGAAGTCTGGTGCACCACCAGGGAAGAGACCAGCCGCGGAGTGCTCCGTCACAAGGCACCACCTTTTGGTCGCGGTACAGGGGTGGTGGCTATCCGGTTGCCGAGGTGCGCTGCACGGGCAATTCGACCACTGCATCCTGAGGCGAATAAAAAGCAAAGGGGACTGGTTATTCCCACCAGTCAGGGGAAGAGACTCTCCGGCAGGGAAATCTCCTCTGTCGTCGGGAAGTGGTGAGTCGGCTCAGCAGGGCTCCACCAGAGGTGTCGTCGTTGCAGGTCGGCTCAACGTTACCCTTGTCGGATTCTTAGGTCCTGTGGCGACTTCTGAAGATCCAGTCCCAAAAGCCCTGCTTTTATGCAGAGAACCCCCATTCATTCAGCCTAGCTGTCAATCAACACATGCTAAGTGGTGAGCGGGGAGGCTCACCACTTGGGCCAATCACTCCAGAGTGCGACCGGAGTTGGCAAGGCAACTCGGTCCAGGGTGCCTAAACCCCCTCCCACACCCCTGTGGTAACCCAGACAGAATGGCACCACTTTGGAGGGTCTCTGTACAGAGCCTTCCAAAAGTGGAACAAAGGGCTCGACCTTTGGTTTAGGAGTCACAGAGACGAACACAGACGCCATTTTACAAAACGAGTTCTGGCAGAAAATACCATCCGATAAACTTATTTAAGATAAGTGGCTCGGTGGTACGTTAGAGATAAACGAGAAAAAGTATCAATCTCCAACAATGGGACGAATCCCATAGGGTTATGTTCGGGGTCGAACATAACAAGTAGTTTCCACTGCCACCAGCCAAAACTCAAAGAGGGGGGACTGGACAGTGCCCCCTCGAGTAACAGATCCAGGAGTACTCGAATTACCCCTACTAGTACGTCCACAATAAGATGGTTTGTACTAGTTCTGTTAGTAAATTTAGGTCTAGTAAAGCCAATGGTGACTTTACATGCCCGGGGAGACAGTAGTCAGTCCCCGGGTATGGAGTCTATGGTGGGGGTCCGCTAGGACGCCCCAGTGCTACGGCACGTAGGGTGCGGTGTAACACACATAGAAAAACATATGAGGCCCTATGGGGTAAAGGACCCCATAGCCCATAGAACACATTGACCTTCAAAGGAATTACACACATACATGTCCAAGAGTGGGAGAAAAGGAGTCTCACTCTTGGCAGGATGGAAAAAACAAACTCCCGAAATCCAGCAAAGCTGCTGGGGGACTCACTAGGTTAGGAAATTCAGCCTAAACAGAGAATTCTCCCTAACACTCGCCCCCCCCAGACTAAGGGACAGGATGATTTAATCCACTCCTGGATGAATCTCATACCTCTAGTCGATGACATACATCCTAGAGAGACCATCAGCATTTTGGTGCTGACACCCTGACCTGTGCTCAATGGTGAAATCAAACCCTTGCAGGCAGATCGACCATCTCAATAGTTTTGGGCTTTCCCCTTTCATTTGCATTAACCATCTCAAGGGTTGGTGGTCAGTCTGAATGACAAAAGTAGAACCATACAAGTACGGCCTAAACTTCTTCAGAGCCCACACGATAGCAAAGCACTCTCTTTCGATTGTTGCCCACCTTGTTTCAGGATCCTTCAGCTTGCGGCTGATGAAGCAAACTGGGTGCTCCCTACCTTTCCCATCCAGTTGACTGAGTACGGCACCTATTCCTACATTTGAAGCATCTGTCTGCACAATGAAGTGTTGGCGGTAATCAGGAGCTCTGAGTACTGGGGTTTGGCAAAGAGCCTTTTTCAGGTTTTCAAAAGCCTGATTGCACTCCTCGTTCCATTTAACCTTTTTAGGAAATTTGGGCGAGGAGATGACATTCAGTGGAGAGGCTATGGTCCCATAGTTCTCTATGAAATTCCTGTAATACCCAGTGAGGCCTAGGAAGGCTCTCACCTGGGTTTGAGTAGTCGGTGTTGTCCAATTTTGCACAGCTTCAATTTTACTGAGCAAAGGCCTTATTTCTCCACCTCCTACCTCATGTCCAAGATAGACTACCTTACTCTGTCCAATTTGGCATTTGCTCACCTTTATGGTCAGATTGGCTCGTCTAAGAGCCTGCAAAACATCTCTCAGGTGGGTTACATGTTCTTCCCAGGAATTGCTGAACACTGCGATGTCATCCAAGTATGCCATGCAGAAGTCCTCCATCCCATTCATAACCTGGTTTACCATCCGTTGAAACGTTGCAGGTGCATTCTTCAATCCGAAAGGCATGAACTTAAACTGGTATAAGCCAACGGGGGTAGAAAATGCAGTTTTTTCCATGGCATGGTCTGTCAGGGCTATTTGCCAATAGCCTGACGTCAAGTCAAATGTGCTGAGGAACTTGGCGGCGCCAAGTTTATCCACCAACTCATCTGTTCTTGGCAAAGGGTGGGCATCAGTCTTGGTGACTGCATTAAGAGCTCTATAATCCACGCAGAATCTAAGTTCTTTAGATCCGGCCTTTGGTACTAACACAACTGGGCTGGACCATGGACTAGTAGAGGGCTCTATTACCCCGAGATCGAGCATTTTGCTGACCTCACCTTTGATGTGGGTTCGTACGTTTTCTGACATGCGGTATCCTCTGCTTTTGACTGGCAGACAGTCACCAGTGAATATGTCATGCTGGCCCCAGGGGGTCAAGCCTGGTGAAAGCGAGAACAGAGAGGCAAACTGATTCAGCATAGATTTGCACTCTTCTTGTTGCTCGGGTGTCAGATTGGAGGAGAGATTTACTCCTTCAATTTTTCCATCTAAAGGTAAGCCTCTGAGTAGATCCGGAAGAGCTTCACTCTCTTCCTCTTCCTCGGATGACGCTAGAAGCAACGCTCCTACATCAGGTCGGGAGACATATGCTTTAAGTCGGTTGGTGTGAAAGACTGTCGGAGCCTCCTTGGGATTGCCCAAGTCCACCAGATAGTTAACCTCTCCGAGTTTACCCACAACTCGGAAGGGTCCCATCCACTTATCTTGCAAGGCCCTCTGCCTTGTTGGGATCATAACGAGAACGAGCTGGTCTTGAGCGAACTCAACCATGTTAGCCTTTTGATTGTGCCAGTGCTTGACCAATGCTTGTCCAGCTTTCAAGTTATCGCTTGCTTCCGTCATCATGTGTGACATTCTCCTCCGGAGACCTATCACGTAGTCAGTCACTCTGACTGGCTTGGGGGAAGGAGCACTCTCCAACCCCTCCTTAATCAGGGCCAAGGGACCTCTGACGGGATGACCATAGAGTAGTTTGAAGGGCGAGTAACCTACTCCCTCCTGAGGGACTTCTCTATAAGCAAAGAGAAGGCATGGCAGTAGAAGGTCCCACTTACGCTTAAGGGGTTCCTCTAAAGCACCTATCATGCTCTTCATGGTTCGGTTGAACCGTTCTACCAACCCATTGGTTTGAAGGTGGTACGCTGTTGAGAACTTGTAAGTAACTCCACAGGTTTTCCGCATGGCTTTCATGTAGTTGGACATAAAGTTTGACTCCCTGTCAGAGATTACTTCCTTAGGAAACCCAACCCTAGTAAAAATACCAAGGAGGGCCTTAGCCACAGCCGGGGCTGTAACAGTCCTCATAGGAATTGCCTCAGGATACCTAGTAGCATGGTCTACTACAACAAGTATAAACCTGTTGCCTGAGGAGGTTGGAGGATCAAGGGGACCAACAATGTCAATCCCTACTCTCTCAAATGGGACTCCCACAACTGGGAGAGGCACTAAAGGTGCCACATTCTTGGAGCCAACCTTACCAGAGGTCTGGCAGGTGTGGCAGCTCCTGCAGTGTTTTTCTACTTCGGCCCCCATCTTTGGCCAATAGAAGTAGAGGGAGAGCCTTTCCTTAGTCTTCTTGAAACTCAAGTGACCAGCCAAAGGAATCTCGTGGGCTAACTGCAAGAACTGTGGTCTGTTCTCTTGGGGCACTACAAGTCGCTTTTAGTCTCCAGGTGCAGACCCGGTCGGTTCACTGTAGAAGAGGCCATGTTCCCAGTGCAACCTGTATTTCCCAGGCTCTTGCCCTTCAGCCTGAGCTTCGGCCTGGTGGTGAAGACCTTCCAGAGTTGGACATTCCCTCTGTCCCTTACTGAAGTCTGCCCTGCTGGGTCCACCTTCTGCCAGTAAAGACTGCAGCTCAGGATGGTCAACAGGATCCAGATCTCCAATGAGTTCCTGGCCTTCCATTAGCTCTTCCTCAGAGTCTAATTCTACCACACAGGGTTGTACCTCCCTCTCAGCCTCGGCTGGAGGTGGAGTTACGGGTGTACTTTTGGACAACCGCGGGGAAGTCTGTGTTGACTGTACTGGAACGCTGGCTGCGGGTTTCGGGATAGAAGTCTTAGGTTTCCCTTTCGCTTCTAATTTCTTGGAGACAGCGGCCGACAATTCCAGTGGAGCAGGAGTGATTTCTTTCTTCATCATCTCCTGGAGAGTACCGCGCATGGTCCTCTCTCTTGCAGGTCTGGTTAGCTCCTGTAACCGTTTACTAGAAGGTCTGGGAGTATGCGATACAACTCCGAGAGTTTTCAAATCGTTACCCAACAGTACGCGTCCTGGTACCTCACTCTGTATGCTGACAGGTATCTTCACAATCATGTCGTTACACTGGATGAGAACTGGTAATTGGGGAAGCATCTGCACAGGCCCTCCAGCTAACTTGGTGAGGCGTTTGGGTGCCTTAGCAACATCCTCAGCCTGAAAAAACGATTTATCCACCACAGTTATGCTGGCCCCAGTGTCCCTAATGGCAGGAGTCTTCTGACCATTCACCTGGACACTGTCCTTATAATACTCTTTAGTATTATCGGGGATAGAATTATAGACATCTAAATTCTGTTGTTCCCACAACCCCAGAGATACTAAAGAAACGCTGGCTGAGACTCCAATGGGTTCGTCAGCTAGCAGTAGAAAGTTTCCACTTGCCATTTGGACTTCCTCCTCTGGAGCGAAGGTTAAGGAGACAAGCTGGACCCCTGAAGGTTTACCCTTACATCTGGGATGTCCTTTCACGTGGTCAGTCGAGCCACAAACAAAGCATTTTACGAATGCTTTCTGGAATGGTGGCTTGTTCTGACCTTCTTCCGGTTTGGCACCAGAAGACACACTATTCTGCTGTGGTTTTCCTTGTGGCTTACCCTTCTGGTTTTGTTTGGGGCCCTCTTTGGAATGTGAGTTATTAGAATTCTCTTTTGAGTCTTTTTTAGGCTGTTTTCCCTCATCCTTTTTCTGAGTTGCCCCAGAATCCTTATGAGTAGCCCAGTTGGCAACCCATAAGTCAGCAACCTTAGCTAGCTTCTGGGAATCCAATTCCTTCGAATCAGCCAAGTGCTGTCTGAGCTCAGGAGAACAGGCATCATAAATAGACTCCAACATAAAAAGATTCCTCATACCCTCATAAGTGTTCACTCTGTAACCCTTAATCCATCCCTCTAAGTTTTTCAACCCTTCACTCACCCAGGTAGCCCAAGGGGTACCATCATGCTTTTTGAGGGTTCTAAACCTCTTAAGATATTGGGAAGGGGTCTTCCCGAATCTAGCTATTAAAGCTAGTTTCACACTTTCGTAATCCGTCTTATCCGCCTCCCCCAACTCCATTACCACATCAGTCGCAACAGGAGGGAGCCTAGAGAACAACCAGGGACGCAAAGCATTCCCGGTGATGTCCTGGAGCTCATGATTGTATTCAAACAGTTTCAACCAATCTAACACATTCAATCTCGGTTCATACATACCCACTAATTCCTTCGGCATCCGGGGTCTTTTGGGACTGGAGCTCCTAGAGGAACCAGAGGAGAGAGAAGCATTTTCCATAGACAATTTTTTCATCTCTAACTCGTGATTAAGTTCTATTTCCCTGAGTCTTAACTCAGCTTGCTTCTGCTCAGCCTGGGCATTCATCCGTCTGAACTCGAGCTCTTGGTTTCGTTCAGATTGAGCCAAGAACCGTTTGTATTCTAATTCGAGCTTCATTTTTTTAAGTTCAAAATAAGCAGGGTTACTTGTGGGACCTGGTATGGGCCCCGTAGGCACAGCTGGTAAGGCAGGTAGAGGAGCAGGGGAGACAGTTTTGTTAGCCTCTCCGTCCTCGTCAGCCTCTTCATCGCTATCATCAGAATTACGATTCAGATCAAACACCATCACTGTTATCTACATTTGCTGGAGAGATTGGTTCCTCTGAACCAGTACCCAGACTTTGGTTCGCCAGCAATCTCTCTATTAGTTCTAACTTCTTGCCTCTTACAGAAAGATTCTCTTGCCTACAGAGAGCTCGCAAACTCTCAATATTTTCACCTGACAAGGACTCTTGACTGTAAGTTTCCATCTTAGACATGTTTTTTTTTAAAGTTGCTTTTTGTGCTAAGTTTTGTGGTTAGTTATCTCACAGTGTCGAAAAGCACTCTAAACTGTATACTCGATACAAATCCCACCGCTGTACACCAGTGTTAGGCGGAAAGCTGTGCAGTTCCCTCTGGGACCACTGCAAAAGATTTAGGACTACAGGTGTTTGGCGGTGAACCCACTTGGTAGCAGTCTGTACCACACAGATACACTTGGTAGCTGTGGCTGAGCAGTCAGACTTCCTTCAAGAAGAGTTGAGCAGTATGTGGAGTATACAAAATAGGGCAATTCTTCACAGCAAGACAAGCAAACACGCAACGAGGCTTAGTGTAAAGATATTAAGGTATTTATTTATAACGAAACATCTATCAAAAATACTATGGTACTTTCACGGCAAACAAATGAAACACAATTACTCTACGAAGAAGAAACGATCAATCCCCCTAGCAATATTTCGACAAGTCTAGGCTCTACCGGCACCACTTATTTACAGACAGAGGTGTATACCTCAACCTAGATGCACTCTAATATTATTTAGGACGGGAGAGAAAAAGATAGGCAGGTTACGAAATCAACACAGTTCAATACTGCACAGGTAAAATGCAAGGCAGGAAGTCAAGAATCACAATAGATCGTAAAGTTCAGAGGCCAGGCCCACTCGGAGAGAGGCAAGGCGATATGTCCCAAAAAGTCTCTAGTGGAGATGCATTCCAGTCTTTGTAGCAAATTGTTATCGGCAGATTGAACCAGTTCAGAACAATAAATGAGAAAAGCTTGGAGGCGACCCAACGGAAAGGAGAGGATTAAGACACCTCACTCGAACCGATCGAAAGGGAAGCCAGGCGGACACGGTACCTTGTTGTGGAGGGCAGCTCCGGCGGGGGCAGTTGTTCCTGGTGGTGGATGCACGTCGGGTCTTTGCCAAGAGTAGAGGTGATCTCGTCGTCGAAGAAAAGTGAAGTCCGGTGCACCACCAGGGAAGAGACCAGCCGCGGAGTGCTCCGTCACAAGGCACCACCTTTTGGTCGCAGTACAGGGGTGGTGGCTATCCGGTTGCCGAGGTGTGCTGCACGGGCAATTCGACCACTGCGTCCTGAGGCGAATAAAAAGCAAAGGGGACTGGTTGTTCCCACGAGTCAGGGGAAGAGACTCTCCGGCAGGGAGATCTCCTCTGTCGTCGGGAAGTGGTGAGTCGGCTCAGCAGGGCTCCACCGGAGGTATCGTCGTTGCAGGTCAGCTCAGCGTTACCCTCGTCGGATTCTTAGGTCCTGTGGCGACTTCTGTAGATCCAGTCCCAAAAGCCCTGCTTTTATGCAGAGAACCCCCATTCATTCAGCCTAGCTGTCAATCAACACATGCTAAGTGGTGAGTGGGGAGGCTCACCACTTGGGCCAATCACTCCAGAGTGCGACCGGAGTTGGCAAGGCAACTCGGTCCAGGGTGCCTAAACCCCCTCCCACACCCCTGTGGTAACCCAGACAGAATGGCACCACTTTGGAGGGTCTCTGTACAGAGCCAGCCAAAAGTGGAACAAAGGGCTCGACCTTTGGTTTAGGAGTCACAGAGACGAACACAGATGCCATTTTACAAACCGAGTTCTGGCAGAAAATACCATCCGATAAACTTATTTAAGACAAGTGGATCGGTGGTACGTTAGAGATAAACGAGAAAAAGTATCAATCTCCAACAATGGGACGAATCCCATAGGGTTATGTTCGGGGTCTAACATAACAAGTAGTTTCCACTGCCACTAGCCAAAACTCGACGAGGGGGGACGGGACAGTGCCCCCTCGAGTAACAGATCCAGGAGTAATCGAATTACCCCTACTAGTACGTCCACAATAAGATGGTTTGTACTAGTTCTGTTAGTAAATTTAGGTCTAGTAAAGCCAATGGTGACTTTACATGCCCGGGGAGACAGTAGTCAGTCCCCGGGTATGGAGTCTATGGTGGGGGTCCGCTAGGACGCCCCAGTGCTACGGCACGTAGGGTGCGGTGTAACACACATAGAAAAACATATGAGGCCCTATGGGGTAAAAGACCCCATAGCCCATAGAACACATTGACATTCAAAGGAATTAGACACATACATGTCCAAGAGTCGGAGAAAAAGAGTTTCACTCTTGGCAGGATGGAAAAAACAAACTCCCGAAATCCAGCAAAGCTGCTGGGGGACTCACTAGGTTAGGAAATTCAGCCTAAACAGAGAATTCTCCCTAACACAGAGGCCCTCGGAGTTTGTCAAACTGACAGAAGAGCCTCCCTTTCCCCCGCCCGCAACTGCGAGCAACTCTCCACCCGCCTCCTTGGTGAGCGTACTCGACGCAGGAGCTGTCGGAGGACGGCCCCTGTCCGAGTCGGATCAGAACGCCGTAGGCGGAGCGGGGAAAAGTGAACCCACCAAAGGACCGCTCTCGCAAAATGGTGAAAACAGTCTGGAGTCCACGAAAGAAGCCGGGGAACAGGGGTCACTCCCCATGGGAGGCAGTGGGGGCACAGCCCACCCCACTTCGCCCCCCCTCCAGCAAAATAAGCAAGAGAGGAAGGAGGGGCTACGATCTCAAGCCCACAGAGACCCTTAGAGGTCATAGCGGCCGGCAAAACGAGGGAAAAAACTGTTAACCCAGTCCTGAAATTCCACAACATCGACCAGCCTCGAACGGGCACAACAACAAAGGCACTGATGCACCGGCTGGAAAAAGCCAAAGCCGCCTCCATACCGCCTGCACAGCAACAGAAGCCTTCGACCACCACGCAGATTAATCCAATGACAAGTGCTAATGAGCAGGTCGCTAACACACCCAATAACTGCGTGGCCACAAGCCCAACAATAGAAGAAATTTCCGACCCAGAGTCAGCCTACGATACAGAAAACTCTGCAAACAACTTCGAGGAAGGACAGCCAAAGTCAATACTAAAAGCTCCAAAGAAAAAAAAACAATAAGAAAACGAAAACAAAAAAAGACGTAAAACAAACACTACAAAAAAAACTAGTATGCAAAAAAGGGTCGGGAAAGCTTGCAAACGAATCAAAACAGGTCACAAAGGAGTACGAACTTGTCAAAGTTATCAAAAGAAGGAGAAAGTCTAACAACACCCTACCAAACCCCCTTCTTTCATGCCCCTTAAAGGCCTTTTTCACACAACAATACAAAAGGAAACTAACCTCAGAACTCGAAGTCTCTGACGCGGAGATGCTGGAACGATCTGCCTCCAGACAGCAAGCAGAAATCACTGACTCAATTTGGACCAAAAAAAGTGAATTAGCCAGAAAAAAAAACCGCTGCTCCTCAGGCAACTCTGGAAAAAACAAGCGACAACTTAGATTTAACTCAACCACAAATAACAGCACAACCTCTACTCGAAAAATTCCCAGAGAAAGAACAAGTAACGAACACGATCACCCCACCGCAAAGCTCTAAAGACGATGAAGACCTAAACCCATCAATAGGAGTGAAAGAGCAAAGATATGCATGGACCAAACCACATTTAGAGATAGGTTTACTAAAGACGCCACCAGCAACGACCATGGAAGGCGAAGCGCGCCAACATGGCTTTGAATTACCTAAACAAAGACTCTCCAAAATCCTAAAAACAGCAGACCACGATCAAAGTGCTTCAACCGAACACCCAAACCAAGATCCTTTAATTCCACATAAAAGGCCCGACAATACCTATTCTAAGCCAAAAAACCGCCGCCTCAGCGACATAGCAGCAGGAATGCATACAGCCACCCCGAACGACAAGCCGGACATGATCACAATCATGTCAGCAATGTCAGTAGTACTAGCACCCTTCTGCAAATTGTACGAGGCAATAAAAGAAGATATTCGAGACAATACGGCAATCTTGACAAACATGATTACGAAAATTGCTCACGCAGCGATACAAACACAAACGCAAAATACGAGAATCGAAGAATTGGAGAAAAAGATCGCCAACTTGGAACGGCTTTCCAATGTTCAACACATTCTACAGGACAGGCCATCAACGACCCAGTTGGTTCACGAACAGCTGTTAGATAAAAATAATATAGCCTGCCTGAAATTAGCGTCGGAACAAAGCCAAACCAAAGCGGTTCTGAACAAAAACAATGACTTGGAAAAAGCAAGGACTAAAACAGCACACTCGGTATCAACACCTAAAGAACCAATAGTAGTTCCGACCGATACCCAAACAGAAGAAATAATCATTATAAGCTCCCCACGAACTACAGAAGATTTCATGTTAGACAAAGTTCTAATGAACTTATCTCAACACATGAATGTTTCAATCAATACAGAAGACGATTTTACCCCACAGAGAACAACCGAAGGGACGCCCAAGAGGGACGATCTCACCAAAAAACTGAAAGAGATCCCCCACCTCAAAACAAACAGAGGAGGACGTCAAGAACAACATCATGCGAAGACGCCTAGGGGGAAAAAACAAGATGCACATAAGGAACAAGAAAAATCAAAGACTAGATGGAGAAGTAGGACCGATGTCCACCACCAAAACATAAAGGGAGCGACCCGTCTCTTTAAACTTGAACAACAAGAAAGAGAAAAAGATTATCTCATCTTAAACCGTTCAACCATAATTCAACTAATGAGAAAAACTAAATCCCTAAGGAAGATCGGAACAGAAGACCTAAAGCGTGTTGAACCTTACCACAGTGGAAATTTAGCCAAAGCATATTAACACGTCAAAGCTGAAGCCATTGAAAACATCGACTACCTAGCTTTCAAAGAAATCAAACAGATGGGCTTCCTCTTAACGGAATTAAACTGGGGATCACAAGAAAAAACAAGGTATATAACCTCACCAAATAAAAGTTACAACTCCACCAACACGACGAGTTACCAAGACTATCACACGAGTCACTCAATCCCAACTAAACGACATGAACAGCAGGAGCACAAACACAAAGAATCACCTGGACACTCAGAAACATGAAAGAAAACAAGAAAACTAGCAGAAACAGGCAAAGACAGCCATCCAGGAAATACATGGTCTTGTCTGCTTAAACTAGAACAACTAGACCCAAAGAAGGACCACGTTCCTCTCAACCGCCCGACGATACTTCAGATATACTTCAGATACTTCAGATAATGAACAGATCTGAAACGTTAAGGCACTTGAAATCAGAAGATATCAAACTAGTAGAACCATACCACAGCAACAAAAGAGCCAAAGCTTTTATCCATATAGAATCAGAAAGGGGGAAAAAGCGGGAAAAAAGTCAATCACCACGCTTTTCAAGAACTAAAAGACATGGGCTTCTATCTGACAGAAATAAAGAAACAGGGAAGAAATAAAGACGAAAAGCATCCGGCCCACACAAACGGTCAGGAAACAATCCTCAAACATCCTGTCCAGCTTCAAGACAAAAGCCTGAGAAAAGACGAGCACCATTACCGCTCACGAGAGGACTCCTCCGTAAAGCCAGATGAGAGTAAACGTACAAAAAAACCATTTGAATTGGGCAAACCACAAGGCCCCTGGAATTGGTTGAGATCAACGTGGAACATGAACAGCAAGAAATAGCAACGACCCGGGCCAGCCCTCTCAGACTGCCATGTCTCAAACGTTAAAGAGGAATGGCCCACAAAAGAAGTTTTCTGCCTGGGATCGTGGAACACCCGAGGCCACGCACACCTTACTCAGCTGAGCGACGTGAACCTTGGCAGTTTTGACATAATATGCTTACAAGAGACATGGTTGATGGCCAAACCAACACTCGACGGCTTCACAGTACAAATCTCGCCAGCAGTGAAAGGTCTGTTGGGAAGACCATCAGCAGGCCTATTGACGGCATTCAAAATAGGTTTGGGCCTGGAAAAACCAAGGAAGTGGAAAGAAGAATATGAAATGCTGGTGTCTTTGACCAGTTGGTCCCGACAGGACATCAAACACGGCAGAGGTCTCGCAAAAAAGTTAGCCATCATCAACTGTTACTGGAATCCACAGCGTATGTCAACCGAAACGTTTTGCTCAAACATGGGCAACACGATTGACCAGCTTTATGAGGACTTCGAAGACATTGAAATCATAATCTGCGGAGACCTTAATGCAAACTGCAGCAACCTCCAAAAGTCAAATCCCCCTACTGATAAACATTATCAGACCCCACCAGGAACAGAGGGAAAGCTTGGCAGGAGCTCATTGCAGGAAGAGACATTCAAAACATTGACATCCTGTTCCCAACTAAATTAACATCCCAACCTGGGAGCGCGGAACACTAGACCACATCTGTATTTCGTTGGGTCTAACTGAATTCATAACAAGGTTCCGAGTTGAAAGAACCAACAATAGCGACCACAATTTGATCACATGCTCTTGACAGGGATCGAGACCAACAAAACCGATATACCCTTTAGAAACAGAAGTTAGCAGCCAGAGTTCTCGACTAAGGCTAACGGAAAACGACATTCTGAAAATCAGGCTTTCATGGGAGAAGAAAGTTTGGTCCGACAAGCAGAAAAACATAAAAGAAAGACCGGACTACACACTGCTCCTATTGCCATACAAAAAACGATAAAACAGCCAAGCCATCCCACGCCTTTAATGAAGAAGTGGTCAAACAAAGAAAAACGAGTCGCCGTCTGAAAAGAAGAGCAAAAAAATCAAACAGCATAGAGGACTGGGAGATGTGGCAGCGGGAGAAGAAAAGGTACCGCAACTGCTTAAGACAACATAAGGCACTCCAATACCAACAAGACGCAGAGGATATGATGAAAAGGCTTGCATCGAAGAAATCAAGTGAATTCTGGTCATTAATAAAAAAGTCAGCTCATTCACAGACCTCTCAATTGTGTAACGCAGTTGATGATTAGAAATGGATATCCTGCATAACGTCGGAATTCAAAGAGGCCAAAAAACCACCACCGCCAAAACAAACAAACATAAATTTAAGCTGGGTAAATTTAACTAACAAAGAAGACATAGAAGCAAAAATCAAGAAATTAAAGTCTTCCAGAGCACCCGGCCCCGATGGCCTGACAAACGTAATACTGAAGCAATTTCCTGACCAATGGTCCGCGGTGATTAGCAAAATCTTTGCCGAATGCGAGAACAAAAAGCAAATTCCAGAGTCATGGCTGAAAGCAGTAATCGTGCCAATTTACAAAAAGGGTTGCCGCGAAGATCCGGCAAACTACAGGCCCATTGTCTTACTGGATGTCATCGGCAAGATTTATGCTTCCCTTCTCTTGGATCATTTCAAAGTGTGGGAAAAAAGCAGCCCATCGTAAGACAATATCCAAACGTGTTTTCAAGGAAACCGATCCACCTCGCTTAACATCATGATTATTAATATCCTAAAGGCCAAGGTAAAGGAAGGGGCTCCAAAGATCCACCTAGCCTTCATTGACCTATCCAAGGCTTTTGACAAAATTGACCGCAACGCTCTGTGGGCCAGATTACAGGCTTGGAACTGCCCTCAACCAGTTTTGGATCCGATTAAAGCACTTCACTCAGAAAACACCGTAAAAGTGAAACTTAGCCAACAAGGAACTCTATCTGAAGAGATTAAGGTAACCTGTGGGGTAAAACAAGGCTGCCCCCTGGCACCAGCCCTTTTCATCTCTTTCCTAGGCGACTTCCAATACTCCGAAACTGAAGTCAGGTGCTTCCCACCAAAAATAGGCAATTCAACCATACCGAGACTCCTATACGCAGATGATATCATTGTAATTGACCAGACCATAATTGGTCTACAGCGAAAACTGAACAACTTGGCCAATTACATCGCCCAGAACTGCCTCGTCATCAACAAAAACAAAACCAAAGTTTTGACGATCGAGAAAGCGCCAAACAAAAAATCGAAGAAACCAGCATGGTTCTTGGAAAACATCAAAATCGAATCAGTAAAATCCATCAGATATTTGGGAGTTGACCTGGACAGTTAAAATACATCCTTGACGATGCAAAAGACCCTATGGGACAAAGCAAAAAGACTAACAGCACAAATGCATCTCATCGATAAAAAGTTTGGCAAGTTTTCCCTGACTCCTGCCATAAACTTCTACAAGGGTAAAGTGGCCCCTGCCCTGATCTACGGAATGGAAGTCTCGCTCTCCATCCCCGCCAAAATTTGGACCAGATTAGAAGGCCAAATTTGGAAAGCAGTGTTGGGAGTTCCCAAATCAACTTCAGTGGCGGCAATCAGAAGGGAGCTAGGCCTAGTATCTCTCAAATCCATGGTTGACCAAGCCACCATAAATTTCTTTAGGAAATCTATCTCAGAAGAGTCCCTGCCAGCCTTCAACATTATCAAAGACGAGATGGATAACGCAAAATGCGCAGCCCTGAAAAAATGGACGAATAAAAGGAGAGAGAAACCGCAGGAAATAGCATGCTCAGTTAAAGAGCTCAAAGAAAACCCTGACAGAATCAAGCAAAAAATTGTAACGATGGATTGGATACAAACTCTCGATCTCGCAACAAATAACAAACTCCTTACTCATCTCCCTCCGACTTTCAACAATGTAAAATCCCCAATCAAGTACTGTAAAAAAATTCCCGACAAAAGAAAAAGAAAGCTGCTCATGAAAGCAAGACTAAACCTACTTCCGACTCAGGAAATAAAAACCATCAACCGCCTCTGACAACTTCGAATGTCGACTATGCAAAAAAACGCAAGTGAAAGAAACTTTGAAGCATTTAATACTTGACTGTCAAAACAATAAACATAACAGAACAACCCACCTACAACCGTTGATGGAGAATCCATAGATGTTCCAAGAAAACGAGCTGTGGGACAGACTAATATCAGGGGAGTCCACTAGGTGGTCGGTGGCAATGGTGAATCTAATTGAGGCAACTTTCAGACAGATCGGCGACAGAACCTCACCCACGTAGAAAATCAACAGAGTCCAGACTATAGGGACAGAGGCAAAGTCCTGATGATCCTAGATCTGCCATCTGTCACGCGGAAGGCACAAACATAGCGTACCTGGGAAGCATGAAACGTAGAAAAGCGATGCTCGCTAAACTAGAAAAGCACTGAACCTTTCGATAAATTTATCAGGGATCTCCTGAATAAAAAAAGTAAAAAAAAAAGTAAAAAAAAAAAAAAAAGGGATGGGAAGAAATACTGATGTCCTGTGCAACTCATCTATTGAAGTCAGAATATGTACCATAGCTGCAAAAAGTGAATGATGAGTGCTTGAAGTCTTGGGCTTAACATATCAAGCTGTTGACATGGGTAGAAGATGAATCAGGTCCGATGATGGTGATTTCATTGGAAAATGCGACATTGTGCTTTCGAAGAGAAGGAAAGAAGCATGTAGGAGCTAACGTAGGTTGCAAGACTATTCCTGATGTCTCCAAAATGGGAACAGAAACAACCCTTCCTAATGGATAGATTTTGGGCCTGTGGATCCAGAGACTATATGAAACTGCTTAAAGATTGGTGATCATTCATGTTGCAGCGTTAGTGATTCCTCAAAGTGACTTGAACATTGGAGAGTTTTCAAAAGCAGATGCCCATTGAGAAGGCGAATATCACTCGAGTTTCTGAATCGAACAAAAGGGAAAACTATTTCTCAGCTAAATCAATAGAGGCCTTTGATTCTATTCCATATGAGCATAGGCTGTTCAGTAAAACTGCTTCAATCTTCATGATTATCTTTATGCTTGGGATCCCGGCGATGGCTAATGCAAAGTGGTTGCAAATCACTCACTGGGAGCTCCTGCAGACGCTCAACACTACCATAAATGGGTTTAATGCTATCAGAGAAGAATTGAGAGCCAAAAGGCTGATGACTCTCCAGAATAGATATGTCCTTGATATGATCATAGCAATGGAAGGAGGAGTTTGTGCCAAAATCGGTCATCATGTTGCACGTTCATACATTCTCATGAACACGAGAATGGGACCTTGACAGAGGACATCAAGTTGCTGATTTCCTGCACAACAGGATGGAACATGAGACAGAAGACATTGCAGATGACAGTTGGTTTGGATCTATCTTCTCATGGATTCCACACTGGATGGCAAGTATTTTCAAGTTTCTTGTAGCAATACTAGTGATGGTGATGTTTGGGTTCTGTGTGATCAGGACAATAATCACACAGTGCAAGAAGAAAGCAAAGAAGGCAGTAGGAATGAAGGTCATGATCAATGTTGAATCAGAGTTTGGACCCAAGGAGTTGACAGATGAATAAATCAGAAAATATGTAGAGGCCAGCATCTCAGCACGCGAGGGAACAAAGTGCCTGCATCCAAGAAATCACAGGAAGTATGTGTGACGATGGATCTACTGTAGCCCGAATGGACAATGCAGTCACATGATCTTGAGTGTTGATGAACATATAAAATCAGCAGGATCCCTGAAGGGAGTAGTAAAGATCTGGACCACAAAGACGCATTTCTTCAAAAGTGGATGTATAAATATGGAGATCGGTGAAGGTGTGGTTGATGGATCAACCAGAGGGGTAAGTGTAGAGGAGCAGCCGGATGCCTCTACAGGAAGACCCGCGCCCATGCTACATGTATGCTGGAAACCAGAAGTGACTATTCCAAGAAGAGTCTTCGAGACAAGGTATCCATTAAGAAAACCCTATCTAATGTATCCTCAGAGAACTGACAATCTCCTGGAAGAGATCGCCGAAGGAATATGAAAATGAGAAAAATAGAAGATGGTGACGTCACAAGAAATGAGCATGATGCACAGAGAAAAATGGTCGAAGAAAAAGATGTATGGACCTTATAGAATCTGATGGCGAAGTAAAGAATCGAGAAGACTTTCATATGCGGATTGAAGGTCGCACGTGTGAAGAAGCACTGCAGAAAATGCAAGCCCTTTTATAACTGTACAGATGCTGTAATGCAAGTAGACTAAGTAATCAAAAGGCTGGCTATACATAGTGAATAGAGTCCAGGCGGTGCCGCCATTTTATCTAATCTGGATATTTGATTTCACAATTTTAGTAAGATCAAACACATGGAGAAAGAAGGAATGATAGCTATGCTGTGTCGCAGCAAAGAAATAAGCTGAAGCTTGAAGACACCAAGAAAGACTGTTTGGGCTGGTGTCAAAGGCTGAAGCAGCCAAAGCTGCCTATCAGTCCTTGAAGAACAGTGAATGTGAGAAGCCGAGGCATCCCCTGTTACGTTGCAAAGAGAGAACACCATGACTGCCAAGTTTCTTCATTCAAGACAATAAAATGCTATGACACGGCCAATTCACAGTCTCCTGTTATGTGAACTGAGGATGAAAGTAGGAGTGGAAGTGCAGACCGGAGCTATGATAAGATTGTGCCTATACTCCCTTATATTCCCAGAGAAGAGAAGCTACTACAAATCCGAGTTCAAAGGCAAATTGCCTGGCAGAAGGCATGGGTGTTGAAAGATATGGGGCTAATTGGATGGGGAGACACGGCCAAGTCCATCCCCCAGCTCATGGGGTACCAGTTTACATACTGCTAATGAATCGAATGTTCCAGAAGGGTACAATCATGCCAACTAATTTTAGAAGGCCTTTGAGTTGGAGAGCCAATGATGTGCCGTGTACTTAATAACTGTTGAGTATGACTTGCACAAGGGGTGGGCATAAGTTGTCCACCTGACTGTAGATGTAGAGATCCAATCTCAATCCAATACCTTATGGAAAGTATACTAAAATGTTCCCCTTGAGCCAACGACAATCACACTTGCAGGGTGAATTCTGGGTTTCTTTGCCTCATCTTCTTTGAGACGGAATGTCACTTTGGAATCCCCCTTCTTCTCTTTAAAGACGTTGTGATGTTGTTTGTGTAAGGGCACTGTATGACAAACAGTGTTGCTGAGGAATCCCTTGTTGGCACCAGCAAGAGGGCACTTGAGTCAGTCCATTGGATCCAAACCCTCAGCTCTAGTTTTCTCACACGTTTCCTTTGTTCCAATCACCTCCATGTATTTCCTCCCCAGCTGTGGGAGCTGCCATTTTCAAGGCTGCTCAAAGACAGCAATGTTTCCTTCTTTTTCGCTACAGACATCATATGCTTCCTTGCTTCTCTGATAAGTGTGACGGCCATTGGCTGTTAGCCACATTCACTAATGACTAGGTCCCCTTAAAATTTAAAAGGTTTTTGTCTTAGATGGTGATGCAAAGCATGTTGCTTTGAAATTCAAGACATATAAATTGTATGCAGCAGCTGTAAAGTGCAGGGAAGGGTATACATGACATGCACATCTTCTGCTGAAAGCACTCAGAGAGTTGCCTGATTTCCCTAGGCATTCGCTGGCTCGATAATCAGACGTTCTGTGCTTTGTCATTTTTTTGGTCACACTTCCCTAATTCACATATGTGAAATAATCACACCGCTCTCAGTTATCTTGCCCTGCCAGACCATGAAGGCAGGTAACTCCTGTGGCTGGCCAAGATGAGACTGTAGCCTAGTCATTATTTGTCCTGCCTCCTAGACATATTGTATGAGTAGACTGTAGCGCCTCACTCTCAGTATGGGTGAAACCTGGAGACAGCCGTGCTAAGTGCCAGTCACTAATCTATGCCATTAAAGTATTTAACACAAAACATTCATGCTCTTCAAGTAAAACATTCAGTCATATGTCATACCCGGGGCATCTGGGAATGTTTCTTATAAATTGACAACAGTGGCGACCAATTTCAACTAAGGCACACGCTCATTGTTCCCCTTTCAGCAAATCACAATGACAGAAATATGCGAAAGGAGGGCACATTAACACGTTACTGAGGCAGATGTGTTTTTCTTCATGTGTGCATCTTCCACTATCCATTACCAGTCCAGACATCCTCTCACCACCTTTCACCTTTAAACTTTCACTCATCCATTTATTTATTTTATTTATTTATTGAGCATTTGTATGGCGCCTAGAAAAAAGGAGGGTGGACACAGCCATAACGGTCCTACAGGTACAGGAACTAGAAATGCAGGGGCAAGGGGGCAGATCAGGAAGAAGGGATCGGATAGGGGAAGGTGAGGTGGGGGAAGTGCAAGAGGGAGGGGCCCCAGGGGCAGGGCAAGTGCTGAGGAGAGCCCAGGAGGGCTAGTACAGGAGAGTACAGGAGAGCGGGGAGTAGGCGTAAGTTAGTGTAAGGAAGGGGGGTGGACCAACTTCAGTAGGCTAGTCAGGGAGGGGTGCTGGAGGGCAAATGCTGGGAAGCAGGGGCACGGGGGAAGACAGGTCAAAGGAAGTCCTGAATCCAGTAACACTTATAAGGGAACAGGCAACGAGTCACAGTGGCAGGAGGAGACTAGCAGGGGAGAGGGAAGGAAGAGGAGAACATGAAGGTCTTGAGCAGCTACAGAACTGAAAGAGATCGGGCTCAAGGGAAGCCATTCCAAAGCAAGGCTACTGCCAAAGAAAGAGATCTACCCCCACTCTCAAAGTCTTTCATTTAATTTCTCCAGCAGCACAACCTTACTTATTAATCTATACTCATTCCTTCAAACAGCCTCCCTCTAATTCATTCACCTGCGGGATATATTGACCCACTCAACAGCATTGCCCCACATCACTAAGATGCATTTGTGCAGAAACAACCACAAACGGGTTGTGCTTGCTCCTTTGAGCGCCATGGCTCAAAACTGTTTTGCAACAACAACAAAAATGGCTGCACCGTCTTGCCAAGCACAGATCGGGAAGGATGGAACCAGGAGGCACATCAAAGGTGAGTGCCAGTGGGTTCCCACATAAATAAAAGGAAGAAAGTGAAAACAGCAGTGTTGCTTTGCTGCAAAAACCAAAATATCCATTGAAAAGAAAGCCTTGTTCACCTTTAAAAAAAATGCGGCCTTGAGGCTAATTCCCTCTGTTCCTTAAATCTACTGTGATTAATAAGGCCCTGTCATGCCCATGCATATTACCACAGTCACTCAGCAAAACCAAGAATGACAGGCTGTACCAGCCAAAACCTGAAAACCAACAAAAGCTGTAATGCATCAAACTCGGAAAAGCGCTTACATTTGGCTAAAAAGCATCAAAATCCCTGTTTGAAAAGGAATCAGAGCTGCATATACACATGACAATTTTATGGAGACCTTTGCCTTGTCCAGATTGTTGTGTAAACCATATTGGAAAGACAGATGCCAAACTGAATTTAAAGGAAGAAATGCTAGAAGTTTTCAACACGTGTAAGAATTGGCTTTGCTGACTGAAGAAAATAAATGGCCTATTTAAAAAGTAAACTGTTGAAGGAAAGCCTGCTACTACCTAGCAATGTGAAGGGGCTTTGTGGCTGGTGATAATACACACATAGGCTATTTTTATTCCACAGGGTTGTTTTAATTCAAGATTCAAAATAAGAAAATAAAGACACATGAGCTGAGTTTGCAAGCTCCAAAAAAATTGTTATTCAAGTGCCAGCCCTGAAACTTCCCCCTAGGAATGGAGGCACACCATAAACTTCCAGGACACGAAAGTGATAATCGCAAGCTTGAAAAATGTTGATGGGCCAGGACAAAGAAAGTTCACACGCTCGTCAGACATCCGTCTGTGCTCCAAGCTGGGACAATAGAAGTCCTGGGACTCTAACCTGTGAAGTGTGAAGGGGCAATAAAAACTTCAATTAAGTTGAGAAACCCCCACCATGCTCTAAAGAAAATGACAGTTGGCAGCAGTGAAGGACAGAAAACAAATGGACCCAGGAACAAAGAGACTGCCATTTGCTTATAAAGACTATTTCATGAATAAAACTGTAAAGAGTTTTATCTCTGCAGCAGGACTTTGGAAAAATGTAAATATTTCACTGTTTAGAAGTCATTTATGGCCTTTCTTTTAAGACGTCATATGTTTCTTTGCTGCATAGGGAACAGAAGTAAGACAATATTGCAGATTACCAGAAAAGTACACATGTCCCAAATGTAAATGTTTATACTTACATATCGTATGATCAACCCCACATAGGTATAAAGTTATGGAATGTTAGGCTGAACTTTTCATGCTTAAAATGATCAAAAAGTAGTAACTGTCCAAAATAATGTCTCACAGATTGCAGGATTGGACGGCTGTTTTTTACATTAAATATGTAACCAGGTTATGCAATTTATTAAGGTGCCACCATTGTACAAAAGTGTAAATAGTGATATGACAGATTTTCGACAAAAAGGTCGGTGGAAAGTCTTCTTCCATCATAAAATACAACCTCATAAACTAGGTACAACCCAGGGGAGGCAATCAACATTGATTGTCCAATCTAGTTGTTTAAAGGCGTGCTTAGCTAAATTGGCAGAGCAATATGGTCATTGATGTCATTATGCTCTATATAAAGGGTCCCTGACAGGACTCCAGACACACTCTTCCTGATTTCCTGCGCTGCGTTCCTGTATCCGTCATCTTCAAGATCCAGACTACAATTACCAGGCCAAGCATTGCTGATCCTACTCCAGGGCCCACTGCAAAACCAAAGCAGTGCTAATCCCATTCCCAGCAAGGCCTCCAATATAAAAAAAAAAACTTTACATTTTCCATTAACAAGTGAAAACATTGGTGTTTTTTCAGAAGCATCTTGATCCCACTAACTACCTGTTTGCTGCAATCCTGCCACCCAGATAACCTGTAGTATCCAGTGACCAGAATTGCAGTCCAGAAGTGCTACCCAGCGACCAGAACTGCCCAGCTGTGTTGCCAGGCGCCCTGCCGTGTAGTGACCGAACCGTTGACTGTCCAAAATCCAAAAACTAAAAGTGGACTGTTAGTATTAATTGCCACCCCACCTAAATCCATAGCCTATCTTGTATTTGTTCTCATCCCACTCTCTAAGTCACCCTATTTTTATCCTGATACCTGGTTCGAACTGTCACAATCATTATTGCAAACTTTCCCTTGATTTCTAGTGCTAGCGCCATCTCTTTAGTAATTTTGTCTTGTGAAATCCTAAGCTTTTAATCCTATTTCGAGTGATCGGACTGGTTCTGCCAGGGCGGGCACTGAGGCGGAAGGGTTGAACTCACAAATCAACCCTAGAGCTTACTGTGTCCCTCTTTGGTGGCCTAGCCTGAGTACTCTAGTGTAGAGTAAAACTGTTCTTGTCAAAACTGATTTCCTTTCCTTTTTCACCGCACCACTTTACTGAAAGTGCACCTTTCTAGATCTTCCATCACTCATCCAATTTAACAGCTAGAGACTTACTTTCAATTCCATATTGTACCTATGAACTGTTGCTATTCCCCCAACCACTGCACTTCAAATCAATGTATTTTACCCGTTTATATTAAAAACTGTTTGGGTAATTTCAGGCAGGAATTGAAAAGTTTGCAAAGTTTCCAACGTGTCATTTGCTGCAACATGTTTTAAACCCTGCCACTCATTTTCAAACTGTATGCTTTTGGGAATCCATTATTTGTGATTGTTAGTGTCTTTGCATTGTGGCTTTAGTGAGGAATTAAATTTGCCCCAAGGATTTTAACACACATTCATTATTTAATTATCCATTTCCGAGTGTCATTTTATAACATTGCTAGAGGTTTGAAATCCGTTTTTCTCTCTTATTTGGGGAGGGAAGGTCGGATTACAATTATGTTTTCTATTTGTCATTCCTGACTACCTGCTGCTTCTGTTTCTCCACTCAGAATTGATTATTTGTGGGTTGAGGGAACATTGCAGGGGGAAATTGTAACTTAAGTGCTATCTCACCTAAACCAAAAGTGCTCCTATTCTGCTGTGCTGTGTATATGCTCCACTAAAAAGTCAAACCCAGGGCATTGCTCACATTCTCATTGTTAGTATCACTCCACTGGTGATTGCTGCCCCATATTAAAAAGTGTATGATTTCTTTTAATTTTCAAAAAAATAAATAAATATTGTATTTTACCAACCAGCCTGTTTCATGGTCCATTGTGACCCGGGGTATTTGAAAAGGGGGTGAGATATGAGTGGTGTACCATCTCAATATTGAATCTAATATAAAAAAGAATAAGCATTTCAGTTGTGCGCTGCATACTAGGCCGAGACTTGGTGTGCGTCGCCTGATTGAAATCCTTAACACACTAGTCCTCACAGTTGGATTCATTTATCCACCCCCATACACCAACTCTCCACTCCTTCTGCTTCTTCTTGACCTATCCCCCTTTGCCTAAGTGTGTCAGTGTGGATGAATTCAGCGAATGTTTTCTATTATACAACAGCCTAAACAATTGGCTTTGTCAATGCTTGTTTTTAATCTGCCTGTTATGCAGATTCACCACCTCGAAAAAAATCAGCAAACTGTGTCTATCGTTTAAGGAAATTAAGTCATATTCAATTTGTAGTTCATGTATTAATACTTTACATATTCGTGGGTTCTGTGGCATTTAGTGTATAAATTAATCATTCTATCACTGATGACAGTGGGTGTTTTTCCCTTTAATTGCCTTATTATTAAGGTTATAGGGTCTTTGCTACCTATTGTGCTTCGTTACTCTCAAACCATAAAATATGCAATGCACTAATTAGCTGTCAGCAATGTGCAACACACATGGGAATTGTATAAACATTTTAAAGAGTTGTCTCTTTGGCTGTCAAAATCACCTTTCAAGAGACATGGCTGTTAAATGATAGCATTATTCTGACCTTTTGCTTTGAACCTTCATTGCTAAACAGCGCCTTTATTTCTTTGAAGATATTCACATCCGCGGCTACTCCTCGTATCAGGCATGATTCACGTGTCGAAACATGCAATTAAGGGATGAGTTGGGACAATGCAATACATACAGGAAACCTAGAATACCTTGACGGAGCAGTGGCTTTATGCAATCTGTAATGCACTGCAGAGCCAGACAAATGGACCTCATCACAAGTTGGGCGGTATCCCGGCACAACTGTTAAGTCTCCATTCCCATTAGTTTGGGGTGGCGCTATTAGCAAAAAGCTGGAGATAAAACTCCCAGTTCCCTCCCAACTCATGATTGTGCGGAGCCTTAAATGCAGTTCTGCTCACCCTAAGCCATGCAAACACTAAATCACCCACCGTCTGCATGATTGGAAAATTGCTGAATCACCAAACGTTTATTGTGATTTAGCAGAAAAAGATCAACCAATAGAGTGCAGCAGGGACCAACATGATGCTATCTAATGCACAATCCTAAAAGCTCATGCCCACTGACCAAGGTACTAGAGATTGTTTGCAGGATAGCCCATTTTCAGCGCAAAGCCCCCAACTCTAGAAAAGGGATTAGATGTGTACACTGTGAACTACTCACGCTATACATTTTTGGTTTTGGCAAATATGATGGCTTGTGGCCAGAACAATGCTTCAGCTAGGGAAGAGTTGTCATGGAAACACGTATTTGGTATACATTGGTTGCATCATACATTGTTATGTTTCTTGTCCTGCTGCACACCATGCTTTATTCATGCGAGAACGTCTCAGTGAAAACATGAGTAAATAAAAGGAAACTGTCCCAGCCCCTGGTCCTCTTCTTTTTCCTCATTCTGGTCCTGCTTCCTCATCCAAATCCCATCTCCTCTTCGTCGTCCATCTCCCTCTTCCTAATTCGAGTCCCTCTTCTTTTTTCTCATTCTTGTCCACTTGGTCTACATTTCTCTTACTCATCCCTCATCCTATTTCCTGTCCTTCTCCATCTTCCTAGTGTCTCTTTCCTTTCCTCATCCTAGCCCCATTTCATTTTCCTTGTTCTAGTCCCACTCCCACTGTCTATGTCCATGTACTAGTCTACCTTTCTGTTCCTAGCCATTTGCATCTTGTCCTAGTCCCAGGCTCCTGGCCTAGTTCCAGTCCAAGTTTCCGTCATACTCCCTGCCATTCTCTGAGTCACAGTCTCTCAATCTCTACGGCACAGTTTTTAAGTTATTCACATACTCCCTCACCTTCACTTTGTAGTGCTTCATCTGTCTTTTCTCCTTTCCCCTTCCATGGGCCCCATTTTGTCTCTTTCTCAAATGTCTTGTTCTGTCTGGGTTATTCTCTCTTCTACCTCTCTTTTGCTCCCTCTCACTAGGGTGTGTGAATCTATTAAGGGTGGAAATGCTGCAACATAATTCAAATCAAGAAATTAACGGCTACATACAGAGTGTGTACTGCAGAGTGTCCGGACATTGTCTGCAGAACATTTGAACTCATCTGTGGGAATTTTACTCTGCTATGCTGAACCGCTATCCTTCCATACGGACATATGTGCTCTATTTCTACATTACTTAACTCTAGTCCTTGATTGGGGGGTCTGAGGTATTCATGGAACTTAAACTCTAGTGTTAAGTGAAACTTCCTGCACAGATGTAAGTGGAGCAGTTGTTTCAGTTATTCTACAGGAAAAGGTAAGCCACAAATGCACCTGAACCATTTCCAGGGACGCTATTTTGGGGGTCGGCAGGTCTCCCTTGCTACACCTGAGGTCTACCTTGCTACCCCTAAAAAAAGAAAATAAATGTTTTAATTTCATTTTTTAATGTAAGCTCCTGGGCTGTGGCCAGCACCATTTTACTCTTTATTTTTGGAGTGGCTGGCTTTCCTGTTCAGGCCTCTTAAAAACAGGGGGTTCCACAAGTGTAACACTTTGAGCAGTGACCCTGTATAAGAAAGAATAGGAATAACAATTTTTCTGGAATTCTACACAATAATTGCTAGACTCATGAAAGGTTTATTTCAGACACACTTCAGGGGATGAGTCACTGATTTCGTCTGTTCTTAAACATCTCAACTCATCCTTTCATCCTTCTGAGGTCAATAAATGAGTACAAACACAGGTTGGGTGATATAGTATGTAAATTTGTTCTATGAAAAAGTGCTTAAGCTAGTGCTCTATAATAACACATCATTATCATTTGGCCTTGGACCTCTGCTTGCATTCACAGTAATTTGGTAATATGGGTCTATACACACTGATATTAACAAATCATATGGTGATCCATTCTTGTATGAAGTGATATCGTAACCATATTTTTCATAATGTACTTAGGAGCAACGCAATGTGACGCTACTTCCTGTTTTGTCAAGGGGTGAAAGGTTGTGTTCCATCGCTTCCTGTGATGTCACTTCAGGGCGGTTGTGGTCAAACAACATCACTTCCTGTGATGTCACCAGATGTCAAAGGTTGTGTGATACCAGGCCTTTTAGTGGAATGACGTCCCTAACCATTTCTCTGTCAGAAGTGGGATTATGGCCATCACACCATCAGATCTTCCTTACATCAGTTATAACTAGCATGATTGCTGATGTCCTCCTTGCATGGGCATAGCTAGTAAATTGATGCTGGATCTTGGTACAGCAGAATAGTCACAAGGTGGTGTAAACCATCGTTATCATGCTGTGAGTGTTCTCCTACACATGCCCTTTCATGTATGTCTGGATCCTATTTCAAAATGGTATGGTTCTTATCTCTGGTCCTGTAGTAAACAGACTGTTAGGGTTTTTACCTTCTGTTGGACATCGTTTGCGTCCTTGGATAATTGAGAGTTGAAGGTGTGTATCAACATCATTGATGATGCAATGTTGGATGGTGCATTGATTGAAAGCATTTTAAGACACTCTTTGACAGGTTGCATAAGCCACAAGCTGCGCACCCCAGCTTCTGATGAAACATTTTTTACGTAGTTACGTCGTGACCGGCCGCTCAGCCTGCTTGTTCTTTGAGCTGGATTGCCCTTTACGGAGAGTGCAACTGCACAAGCTAGAACTCTCGGTTTTACCAAGTCTTGTTTGTTTTTGTTTCTGGTGCAGACTGGCCCAAATGTGCAAGTAGTATATACATACGATTTCTAGTAAATGTCCTGCCTGCAGACGTGAGACATGTTGTTATAGAGAGTAAAGTAAGTAGACAAACTAAGTAAATTCAAATGTGGTTTTATTTTCTAAGATTTAAATATAGGTCAAGCGTTTTAATTGCAACTTGTGTGAACTGAATACATGTGCATGAAAAAGATGCCATGTGAAAGTAAACGGTGTCTCTTCAAAAAAGTGAAACCATTTTCCAATGTTTTACCTCTTGTCTTTTGTGTGTTAAATAGAAGGTTGTAGTAAAAAAAGAAAAACATGGTCCACACAGAGTACAAGTATCTTGTAGAGAAAAATCTTGGCTGGAAATTCCATTGTTGTTTACCTGTCTGCTTCTGAAAACAGAGTGCAGTCAATACCAGTAGTTATTGTCTGCACTCTAAACATTCTGATTGGCTGAGAGGAGCTCAATAATGATGTCCATGTGCTATTATTCATTATATTCTGAATACTCCCAAACAATGATAGAAATAGAAAAAGATGGGCCTGCTCTAGAAATAGTATGGCTGATTCAAGTAAGCGCCTGAATATCAGTGAGAATATGTATATTCATGAATACCTCGAATTTTCCAGGGGGTGGCCTGAGAATAGTGGCAGATTACTTTTCTGAAAGTTTGAAAGGACAAAGCAGCACACTTCTTGGTAAAGTGCTGATTTGTGCACAGCACAGAGGTACCACTTGCTTTGACTTTCATTGTTTGGTGTTGCCTAACCATTTTATAAGACAATGCCACTGATTCAGAGCACTCTCAAAAATAAAATACAAGCAAAAGCAAACAATTAGCAACAAGATTCAATAGCGGTATACCCTTAAAGGAATGTATATTTTACTGGGCCTGTGGTAGCGGCCCTGTACTTATGGTTAAGTTGCTCAACCCATAGAAAGAGCACTTTTTGGGCAGCTTATAACTTCGCCCCCCCTGCTGGACGAATCCTCAACAAAACTATATGTGCCCCTCAGAATGATTCTACGAAGTTTGTTGCGGTTTCGTCCAGGGGTGGCAAAGTTATAGAGAGGGTCCCAAAATGTCTGGAAATCCTCATATACTCAATGGAAACAAATTCCTGCTCGAGCCTACAGCCCAAACCGCTGGACAGATCTTCACCAAATATGCACTAGAAGAGGCGGGTTGGTCCAGAAAGCGTGCTTTTGTAAATTTGGTCTAAATCTGTCCAGTAGTTGTTTTTTAAAATGGCCAAAAAGTAGGTACAAAAGAATTAGTGATATTTGGGTCCGGTCCGCAGACTCCTTCTCTATTTGGTCCGCGGGCACCCCCATCAAGCGATCAGGGCCCGGCATGATATTTGCAGACATCAGACTTGCCGACTGATTGGATGGTGAAAAACGTGAGCTTCGTCAGATATTTTGAAATGGTCGCCATGTTGGTTTCAGAGAAAGCCACCGTTGTCGGCCGACATCGTAGTAAAAACATATTAAAAAACACAACATTGCACTTGTCAAAGCAATGAAACAATCTCTGTGGAGGTAAGGTGTGATGAGGATGGGATGTGATGTAGCCATACAAAGCCAAAAACAGGTGTTTTTTCATTTCTGAAGTCTGCAAAGTCTGCGATCAGTCTGGATGTTAGGGGACAGTCCTGTGATGTTCGTCAACATCTCAGACGTTCAGGGACATCCATGCCCATTTCTGAATTACAAGATTGGTGAAAAACTGTTTTCGGATGGCTTATAACTTTGGCGCCAATTAATGAAACTGCATAATCATTCTACATCTGACACTGAATGCAAAGTTTGGTGTTTTGCCAAGAGGGAGCAAAATTAGATTGGGGTCCCAAAATAAGTTAAAGGCTTATAAATTTGGTGCCATTTGATGAATTTGCACAAGAGTTTGCAAAACGATTCTAGACCCATATGTTTGCAAAGTTTGGTGGGATTTTGTCAAGAGGGGGCAAAATTAGAGGGGGGGTCTCAACATTTTGAGATGGTTTATAACTTTGTTGCCATTAGACGAATCTGCACAGAAGTTTTCAGAAAGATTATAGACCCACCTTTGAATGTTTGTGCAAAGTCTGAATGGATTTTGTCAAGTGGGGGCTAAGCTGCATGACTATTTTATATACATACATTTTGACACTTTTCAAAAAATATAAACATGGACGTATTTGCTGAAAACCTGTGCAAGGAGCATTGGCAAGGACCTGAAAGCATGGTTTTTCAACTGTGTCAGTGTTTTATTTTTCAAAAAGTCTCATAGTACAGGTACAAAAAATAGTGATACACCTTTGGTGACTGAGGTAGATCTTGTGGCCATGGGCAGTGGCCAGATCATCCGGGTCATGGCCAAAGGCCATGACCCGGACAATCTGGCTACTGGCCATGACCAGGAGGGACCAGCAATGGGGTTAAATTGGGCATGGCCATCAGGGACTGGCTATGTGGTAAGGGATTTCGAAATTTTGATAGGTTTGAAAGGGAAAACAATTCTGCTCATGGCTACATCCTGAAGTGTTGGACAGGATTGCAGCAAACATTCGCGAGGAGCGTCAGCAAATACCTCAAAGAATGGTTTTGCAAATCTGTCTTGTGTTTTATTTTGAACAACATTTTTTCACTGAATTTCATAGGTTCGGTTCTTATTAGAGCAATTTAGCCATAATGTCCCCTCTAACAAAGGGTATATATATATAAAAGTTATAGGGGGGGTCCCAAAACTTTTTTTTTTCCCATAGACTGAATGGGAAAAAACTTTGCGCACGGCCACAGGCCAAACCGCTGGACGGATTTACACCAAATTTGTGGCTGGAGCGGGGGCTTGGTCCCAAAAGCGTGCTTTTGCAAATTTGGTGTAAATCCGTCCAGTAGTTTTTTATAAAATGACCAAAACGTGATATCTGTGTTCGCTTCGCGAACGGACTTCCCTGTTCGCTCCGCGGACAGCACCCCGATTGGCCCATGGCCTTGCGTCATGTCTGCGGACATGTGACGTGTTCGCTGATTGGATGGCGAGGGGTGTGGTGCACGTCAGATTTTCTGTGGTGCCCGCCATCTTGTATTCGCCGTCGACCGCGTACAGCGCGGTGAAACGTGGATAAAAAATTGTATTTAGTGCCGTGTGTTGGTGTGTAAGAGTGTTTGGGGAGGGTGGGGGAGTATGAGATAGGTTCAATGTTTTTTTTTTTATGTGCTAGACATTTTTGTTGCGTTTGATTTGTCCGCGGAGAACACGGCTGTTCTGACATTTTGTAAATAAACTAAATGGTGGGGTGTTTAGAGGACGGATTATGTGTCATTTTTGTTTGCAAGGAAGGTAAAAATGAGCTATGAACACTCGCGGTGTACTTAATTGTTCGTAAATACACAAACTGGGGGTGTCCTCAGGACGCTGTCCGTATTGTAATCTGTCTAGTTGAATGTGTTCTAAGAACACTCACGGTGTCCCGAAATGGTTGCAATTACAGAAAATGGGGGTGTTCTGAGAACGTTGTCAGGGTGAAAGTGTTTTAAGACCACTCCTTTTGTCCGCTAATAGTACAATTTCCTATGGACGTCAACCGACTTTTTTTCCACTAAAGAAATGATAAATCCGGCTGGTGTGCGCCGACATTATGTGATAATCCTATGACTGGCGCTATTGACCTGGCTGACTTGCTTTTGCGACACTAAATCATATCTCCCGCCCCTAAGCCTGATATTATCAAAACATTCATATTCCCTGCCTCTCTCCGTGATGTTACAGGGTGCGTCATCAAACGCGCCCAGTCCTCTGCAGTCCTAAGTGACTTTACACAGAACCCGGAAGACAACACATATTATGTCACAACACAGCGCGCCACAATTCGGAATATGAAACAGTGATTTAAAAGCAAACAGCAAGATTGTACATTTTGTAAAGTACATTTATTTGACATCAAATGTTTAGAGAATATTCAGCAATTTGCATTTGTCTTTGTTGTCGATCCGCAAATGTTCATGTTGAGGCACGCGATGTTCCTTTGCGGTACAGAGGGTGTTAGATCAGCTTACAACTCAGTGCGCCACAATTCGGAATATGAAACTGTGGTTTAAAAGTAAACAGCAGGATTGTACATTTAGTAAAGTACATTTATTTCACATGAAATGTTTAGTGAATATTCAGAGATTTGC
This sequence comes from Ambystoma mexicanum, assembly GCF_040938575.1. Lineage (NCBI taxonomy): Eukaryota > Metazoa > Chordata > Amphibia > Caudata > Ambystomatidae > Ambystoma > Ambystoma mexicanum. The sequence continues at coordinate 349,876,515 of NC_090935.1, forward strand.
TATTGTCTCTGCTGTCGATCAGCAAAAGTTTATTTTGAGCCACGCGTTGTTCCTTTGCGGTAGATAGGCTGTTGGTTTATGATAAAAGCAGTAAATGGTCGCTCTGATAATCGGAAGGTTGCTCCAACAACGAGCCATTAGACCACCCTATTGGTTGGTATGTTTTTTGTAGCCGCTAGTACTGCGTAAGGGCATATTGGTCCTTGGCGATTGTCCCATAAAATGGTGAGGGTCATGAAGTTGCATATTTGGACCTGCACCTGGCAGTTGAAGACCCCATCCGCTGGAGTCTGTAAATCGTGACATAGGCAAATGGGGCCACATGCCTGTTTTAAAAAACATAAATTAGTCTCACCAGCCGATCTTCATTAAAAATCATCATTTTATTTATTAGGGCGTGAAACTATTTGCTATCGAAGATAGTGCAACGGAGTATGTTAATAATAAAATAATAATATTTTCCCATTCATATAGCGCTAAGAACCGTGAGGTATCTAAGCGCTGCTTATCATTAACCACGGTGTGTGGTGCTCATTTATTTGACCACGGAAGGATGAAAGGCTGAGTTTGGCCTTGCTGGGATTTGAACTTGCGTTAGCAAGGTGTGCACGGATGTCAAAGCGAGTGTTGTACTCGCTGTGCCACTTGACAGGCTACAGAGAAGTGGCACAGCGAGTAGAGTGCTTGACCGCCTATAGACCGGTTAAATTATTTCTATTAACCCACCCTGTGTCGTCTGCCTTTTTCATTGCCCTCTAAACGACAGGGGATCAATTTGGCAGTGATAGTGCGCGGTAGAAAACAATTTGCCACTTTCAACGAACAAGTTCAACTTGAGCGGTCTTTAATGCTACGCTATTGTAATTATATTTGTTATAAAATAATCAAAAGGGTTACTTAGAGTACAATTGCAATTTCCATTGTCTACGAGTAGTGAAGTCCCAAAATACGACTCCGCGTGTGCGAACGATTTTTCGCATAGTGATATAATATATAAAAGTAGTTTCATTTCAGAAATTTCATCCTTATCTTCTCTTACGTTTTAGCAACACTCCTTCAAGAGAAGTCTTTCATCACAATCTCTGTCTGTCAAGGTCAAAACACAATACAACCTTATAGTCCGCATTGTGAGCCTCTCCAGGGCCCGAGAAAAAAATGGAAGCAGCTGACCTTCACTGTGAACGAGCATAAATTCTTACTTTGCAACATTCTGTGTAAAGCCATCTGTGAGAAGGCGGTTTTTGCACGCCATGTTTGTATATTGTTTGCGTGATATTAAAAAAAGTTTGTTTAAGGGACGTTATGGTTCTAAGTACAGCCGAAAGACCCCTGAAAATCGCAAGTTACGGTAAGCTATGAAAAATAACTCGCGCCACCACCGTGCACTGCTAAGACTAACACCCAGGACATCAAAGATGACATCGCTAATGTCATTGATGAAATCACTGATGACATCACATGTGTATGTACTTTTCATGGAATTTGTGTACTAGGGATTTTTATTATAATGTTGTGAAAAAAGTGTCAAGGATATTGCAATAAATATCATACCGTTATTAGTGCTTTGAACGATGCATTGATATAAATAGCATTGTATTATGGGATTCTATCTAGTATACTGAGCTACTAATGGAGAAACATAGCATTGTGTGCAGAGTACAAGATGAAAGTATAATATTTGTAATGTTAATATGTTGAATAATGAACTGATAATTGTCCTGAAATGTTCGAAAATTCACAAAATGGGGGTGTTCTGAGGACGTTATTCGTATTGTGTGATTGCTTAGCTGTATGCAATGAGGCAATGGCACAGAAAGTAAAGTGGACGCCGTCCGTGGACACCGCGGCTGTTCGTGGACAGGGCGTGCTACATCCGGATTTTTCCAGGAAATCCAACATGGAAAGAAGACTGTACGGATCAGCCAATCAGATGTCGAGGTTGTGGATTTGTGTTGAAAGAGACTGTGTGCAGTGAAGATGGCAGAAGTGGAGAAAGTCAGGGTGTTGGTGCTCGGAGATATGCTTGCACATGGTTTACAACAGTACGCTCAATGCAGGCATGTTGCAAAGAACTTTGATGTGAAAGTAGTGGAGGTGGTGTGGAGCACTGTGCCTGATTGCAATGTACAGGGAATTGTACAAGTTTGTGAGCATATGGCCACGATGAACAGTCCGCATGTGGTAGTTTTGCACTATGGTGCTTTCCATTTGGGCAACGTCAGTGCCCCTATTTTGTTGGCTGATTTGGAACGCTTGGTTCAAGCCGTAATGAAGATCCTTCCAAATGCGAAAGTAATTTTTTCTAGATTACTACCTAGGGCAATATGGGACAATAGTTCTGTTTTTTGTCCTCAGCAAAACATTGCTAGGTGTGTCATCAACCGAGGCATGTGTGCCTTCATGCTTAGAGCTGGTATGTTCTTCTGTAATAATGAGAATATTGATGCCAGTAATGCTGTTAATTTTAAAGAAGATGGCATTTCTTTATCTTTTACGGGAAATGCCTTTCTATTTTGGAATGTAAGGGTTGCTTTGGAGAAGGTTATGTGAAGATTTTAGGAGTAAAGTAAGAAAAAAAAAAACAAGAAAAAAAACACAAAATAACAGGTGTCTGTCAAGCAAAAAAAACAGCTCTTTTCAGAGCCAACTTCAAAGGGGAAATGGGGCACACTATTTAAATTTACATTCACCACGCTCAGATTTTTGATATGTCCGCGGACATGGCGGTAGTCCGCGGACATGAAAATCACTATGAGGGGGTTAGTATGTTCTATGTTACATGTATATGAAGTCAGGGATATTATGGTTAAGTTGTGCTACTAAAAACCTATGAAATTCAGTGAAAAAACTTTATTAAAGGGACGTTATGGTTAAGTTACGCTACTAAAACCCTATGAAATTCAGTAAAAAAGTTGTTAAAGGGACGTTATGGTTAAGTTGCGCTACTAAAAACCTATGAAATTCAGTGAAAAAACTTTGTTAAAGGGACGTTATTGTTCAAAGTAAAACCGAAAACCCCCTGAAATTTGGCAGTTATGGTAACATAAGCAACCATAACTCGCGCCACCGTGCACTGCTAACCCTAACACCCAGGACATCAAAGATGACATCACAAATGTCATTGATGGCCCATTCTGAATATTTGTGCAAAGTTTGGTCAAGGGGGGCAAAGTAATAGGGGGGGTTTCCCAAAATTTATTTTTTTCCCATAGACATAATGGGAAAAAACTTTGCTCAAGCCTACAGCCCAAAACGCTGGATGGATTCTCACCAAACTTGCGGCAGGGGCGGCGGCTTCATCGCAAAAGCGTGCTTTTGTTAATTTGGTGTAAATCCGTCCAGTAGTTTTTTTTTAAATGACCAAAATGTAAAGCAAACAAATTAGTGATATCTATGTCCGAAGGACACACTTCACTGTTTGCTCCGCAGACAGGACACTGATTGGCTAATTGACTTGCGTCATGTCCGCAGACACCCAACGTGTTCGCTGATTGGTTGACATGAAGCATGAGGTGCGTCATATTTTTGGAAACGCCCGCCATCTTGGATTTGCGGACATCAGCCGGTGTCCACGGACATTGCGGTAAAAACATATTGAAAAATACAACATTGCACTTGTCAAACTTATCAAATAATCTCTGGGGAGGTGAGGGGTGATGAGGATGGGATGGAATATGGCTGCAAGAAGCAAAAAAACAGGTGTTTTTCACCGCGGAAATTCTGCGAACAGTTCGGATGATCGCGAACAGTCCTTTGGAAGTTTGCGGACACCTCTGCGTTACTGGTTTGGTGAAAAGCAGTTCTTTGATGGCTTATAACTTTGGCGCCACTTAATGGAAGTGCATGTAATTTTGCAACTATATTCCTAATCTGATGCTGGATGAGTTTGCAAAGTTTGGTGGGATTCTGTCAAGAGGGGGCAAAATTAGAGGGGGGGTCCCAAAATAATGTAAAGGCTTATAAATAAGGGGCCATTTGACAAATATACACTTAATTTGACAAACTGATAAAACAAATAGATATAAATGTTTTTCTGAAGTTTGGTGGGATTTTGTCAAGAGAGGGTAAAATTAGAGGGGGGTTTCAAAATAATGTAAAGGCTTATAAATTAAGGTGCCATTTGACGAATCTATACTTAATTTGGCAAACTGATAATAGATCTAGATACAAATGTTTTTGTGAAGTTCGGTGGGATTCTGTCAAGAGGGGGCAGAAATAGAGGAGGGGTTCCCAAAATATTGTAAAGGCTTATAAATGTGGTGCCGTTTGACAAATCTACACAAAGGTTTGCAACAAGATTATATATCTAGATATAAATGTTTTCGTAAAGTTTGAATGGATTATGTCAAGTGGGGGCTAGGTTATATGATGATTGTTTGTGCATCATTTGATACTTTTGAAAAAATAAAACATGGGTGGATTTCCAGCAAACTTGTGTAAGGAGCATTGAGAAGGACATGAAAGCATGGTTATGCAAATGTGACCGTGTTTTATTTTTTGACAAGTGTCATAATGTAGGTACAAAAAAAAGCGATGTAGCCTGTGGCCATGGGCAGTGGCCAGATTGTCCGGGTCATGGAATAAGGTCATGATCCGGACAATCTGGCTACTGGCAATGACCACAAGGGACAAAACATGGGTTTAAATTGGCCATGTCCTCTTGGGACTGGCTTTGTGGTAAAGTTATTCAAAATTGGGATAGATTTGAAAAGTAAGAAAAATGTTCTCGTGGTAATATGGTCATAGAGTTCTCTTTTTGCCTTCTGCAGGCTGCCATGGAAAACAAAGAGGGGCCCTGTATGGAAACCCGCCTTCCCTTTCCATGGTGGACATCTTGGAAAAGGATTTTCCTTCCTACACTGAGACGCTAGAGGCGTCCCGGTGAAGGAAGAAAAATCCAGCACCCTGGGTTCCCGCTTTGGGAACCTAGGGTGCTAATGGCCTTCATCCCCCATTACAGGGGCTGGAATGGGGGGATAATGGTCCAGAGACCGCTCTATCCACCATCGCTTCGCTTGGGCTGATAACTTGGGCTGCCAGGACGGTATCCACCGTTCCATCCCTGGAACGGAGGATAAACGCCACAATATTGCCATTGGCATAACACAAAATGCAAATGGAAATGTTGGAAAATCTTATTGAGTCTATGGGCCTCATTACGACCCTGGCGCTGACGGAATGAAGGGGGCCAGCACAGGACCGGCCCCCTTCATTCCGTCAGGGCCGATTACGAGGTTCCCTTTGTGGGACCTGGATCAGATGTCTGGTAAAACCAGACATATTTTCCGGGTCCCGCGAGGGGAAGAGGGAGGTAACAATGGGACACTTGTAATGTGCCCGTTGTTACCTCCATCCCCATTCCCATTGACCCCTATGGGGGCTCAAATGGGAATGGGGAATGGTTCCTGCAAGGAGGAATTACCGGGTCCTCCTATGTCGGAATTACCCGGTTATTCCTCTTTGCAGGAACCCGGTAATGGAGCACAGTTTGGAGCCAGCCATGGAGCCAATAGCTCCATGACTACCTCCAAACTTGTAATGAGGCCCTATGTACTTTACTGAGAAATATAAAGTAGATGGAATCTATGGGCCTCATTACGACTGAGGCGGAACGGGTTAACGGGCTCCGCTAAAGGAGGCAGACCCGTTAAACCCATTCCGCCTCATTACAAGCTCTCGTTGCGGGACCCGGTAAGTAACGCCTGGTCAAACCAGGCGTCCTTACCAGATCCCGCGAGGGGAAGAGGGAGCAAACAACGGGCCGCTCGTAATCGGCCCGTTGTTTGCACCATCTCCCATTCCCATTGAGCCCTATGGGGGCTCAGATGTGAATGGGGAAGGTCCGGGCCCGGGTTCCTGGAGGGAGTAATTACCGGGCCCTCCGAACTCGGAATGGCCCAGTAATTCCCCATTCTGGGAACCCGGACCCGGACCGGATTTCGGTGGCAGCCATGCCGCCAATGGCAGCATGGCTACCGCCGAAGTCGTAATGAGGCCCAATGAGTTATTTCTTTACTTCTATTTTTTAACTGTGAAAGGTGGTTCCTAAAGGAACATTTCTTTTATTGTTTTTGGATGCATTTTGTTTTTGGCAAGAGAGCTTAGAAGGAAACGTGGGGAGGGAAATGACGGAAGAGGCACCAAACACTAATATGGAGGGTCAGGTGGACAGGGGAAAATGTTGTGCATGTGTTCTTTCTAAGATAGAGGGCAGTGTTTCTCATGCTCCTTGATTACAGCAGTGGTGGTGTCTCTTGGGGAGGAGGGATGGCATTACCTGATTCCATTTTAAGATAAATAGCAGTTTTGCTAAAGGTATGTACTGTGTACTAGATTGTTAATGGATAAGTAGGAATAGGTGTTGGAGCTGAGCAAGGGAAATTTTGAAGTTGAAAGTTCCTAGATCAGTAGAAAATGCAGTTCGAACTGTCCGCGAAGCACGGATCTTATCGTGAAGTGCGGACGGTTTCTCGGACACGTCATCATGCCGCTCACAAGCATATGGTCATGTGGCACTTTTCGGAAGGTCCGCAATGAAGTCAGATGTTCGTAGACGTTATGGTTAAGTTGCACTAATAAAAACCTATGAAATTCAATGAAAAAACTTTGTTAAGGGGACGTTATGGTTAAGTTGCACTAATAAAGACCTATGAAATTCAATGAAAAAACATTGTTAAAGGGACGTTATGGTTAAGTAGCGCTACTAAAAACCTATCAAATTCAGTGAAAAAACTTTGTTAAAGGGACGTTATGGTTAAATAGCTGTGTTTTGAGGTCATTTCTATATAAAGAAAACTCTTTAAAAAGATGAAGAACTATTCTGTGCTTAGAAGACATGTTTTGGATCCTGACGCTTCCCAATGGTTATCTGTCTATTAACAAAGCCCAGCCGGCTACTGCAGAGCCAGAGGCTGAGGCAGCTGCTTCAACTCCTAACAGGCAGTCCAGCATTTCATGATTGAACCTCATTTTCTTTCGCCTACAGAGAAAACTTTTCAGAGCTGAGGATGGTTCTAACAGCAGAATTGTGCAAGCCAAGATATAGTTGAGAAGTTTGAGAGTCCACGCTTAATACCAGAATAACCTAGTGCCTATCATTTTCAGATTCTGGGAAAGGACTTGTAGTTTTTAAAAGTGAAACACTATTTTACATGTAATCTATTTCACTTATTCACATGTGCAGTGTGAATATACTAATGTCATTAATGTTGAGTAACAAAACTATTCAGTACTTCTGTATTTGAAGTCTTGCTGGTGGAGTACAGTGTCTTTATATGGGTAGGGGGGGAACCATGCAAGCTGGATCTCGCGATAGGACTGGAATATCACCTCTGAGATTCAGCAGTCATGCTGAATCTTGTTCAAGATCTTATAGGGCCACAACCAGCACAAACCACAGTCAAACACCCTTGGGGGTTTCAGTGGGTGGGACTTCCCCTGCCTGGCCAACCAGATACACTGAACTTCCCGGGGAGCATTGGCAGGCCAATCTGAGCACCAATTATCCGGGCGGTTTGGTGGCCTGATGAAGAGGAAAAACCCACTCTCTGGTTCTCTTTGGGTTGTGCTTGGCTGTTAGGGGAGAAACAGGGACGATCGCCCTGTGCAAAGGGTAGGAGACATTGTACCTATGCATTTTTTGTTTCTTTTTGCCCTTTTATTCCCTGTTAGCAACATCGTATTGTGTACTATGCTGAAGTTCTTTGATGCCTGACTATGCCTTTAAACGGCCCTTTTGGACTACTCTGTGATTATTTGCTTTTGTGTGCCCATTTTCTTCCACTGTGAAAAAAGACAATATAGAAAAAAGTGAACCCTTTTTATAACACTTTGGGCCTCATTACGAGTTAGGTTGAAAATCGGAGATAAGGTCTACAAAAAATAACCCTCAGGACTTACCGTTACCGCCACTTGGTCAGGCAGAATTTCCACCTGATTACAAGTGGTGGTGGCGGTCTAATTCCTCTGTGGGGCTTTTTTTGCAGAATTACTGTGGAGGAATTACCACTGCGGTAATTCTGTTATAATTCTGCCGATTTTTCAGAATTGAGTTGGAAGATTTACCTCCAATGTTTTCCTGGAGGTAAATCCTCCACTCAAAACACAAACTCATAATTTGGCGTAGTGGTAAAATTGGCAGGAACTCAGTTACCACCTATTTTAACATTTACGCCTATCTCTCAATAAGGCTTTGTGCTTGTTCATGTTTATTATCCCTGTCAGAATATCTTTGATTTAGTGGGTGACACCTACGCCGGGCAATTTAACAACTCAACGCACAATAAGATTTGCAGGATTATTTGCTTTAAGATCTTTATATGGACAAGAAAACACTGGTTCAAAAACTCCAGAATATGACAACCTTACCCAGGAATCAGGGACATAAAAAAACGGTTTTGTTCGATTATTTCACATCATTTAAAAAAATGTTTAAATACAGATGGTTCCCACCTCACAGTATAAGCAGAGTCAGCCGAAACTTCAGAATAAATCCAGCCTGTCGTGAAACCCAAAACTACGAGGCAGCTTGCCCACTTTTATCAAAAATCCACACTACCTGTCTGTAAAACTCACCAAATCCAGGATATGAGCCCTTACCTTCCATGGACCCTGTCGCTGGAGCAAGTTACCAATGCACATACCTCTAGCCCCTCCATCCTTCACTACAGGAAAGATCAGAAGAACATCTTGCCAATCAATGATCACTGCCCTGGGTTTGTTCTCTATGCACATCATGCTGCTGCTTTCCAGCAAGGTTAAGGCTTTTGTAGAGGAGGAGCCAAGTGCCTGTACTGGAAGTCCCACCCCCATTTTGCCTATATGTTGGCAACCGGAAGTTGCGACATGCGCAGAGCCAATAATGGTACCTATACCGAGAAAAGTCCTTGGAACAAGGTATCGATTGAGAAAACCCTACATGATGTATCCGCGAAGGAATGACAGTCTTCTGAAGGAAATTCCAGAAGAAGTGTGAAGATGAGTGAAAGAGAAGACTGGTGATGTCACATGAAGCAGAGATGACTCACCCAGAAGAGATGCCAATGAAGGTGAATAGACCTTATACAATCTGATGGCGAAGTAGGGAAGTGAGTAACATTTCACAAGCAAAATGAAGATTGCAAGTGCGGGAGAAGCACTGAAGAAAATGTAATGCTGTTTTATAATTGTGCAGATGAAGTAATGCAAGTATACTAAGTAATCAGAAGGCTGGCTATAAGTAGTGAATATATATGTGTATAGAATCTGGATGTTCCACGATGCATTTGAGCAAAACTTGGACCCTGGGAATAGAAGGGCTGAAAGTGTGGCGCAGTAGAATAAAGCAGTTGACTGTGAAGGAAAATTCCAGAAGGCTAGCGTGGCCCAGTGTCAAGGGTTGAAGCAGCCAATAAACTGGTTATCTATCTGAGAAGATACAATGAACGTGAGAAGCAAGCCATTCTCCTGTTTGAGGTGTCATGGAAAAACACTAGTAGTGCCAGATATTATTCAGTTAATACTATTAAATACATCGAGGGAGCTCAAAATGTGGTCTCCTGTCAAATGTTCAGATGAAAATAGACTTTGGGCAAGCTACGCCGAGACCAGAAGATAAGGCCATGCTCACGCTCCCTTTTATTCTCAGGCATATAGTGATCCTTGCAAGGCCGAGTTCAAAGAATCTAATTGAACGGCAGACCAATGGAGTGATGATGGATGTTAGGCTAATTGGGTGGGGAGGCATGACGAAGCCAGCCCTCTATTACCTGGGGTACTAGCTTGTATGCTGCTAGCGAGTGCAATAATCCAGAAGGGCACAAGCGTGCCAACCAATTATAGAGGGCCACGTAGCAAAGAGCCATATAGTTTGAGAAGCCAATAAAACATTGTGCATTAGTATGAAACGGAAGAAAAATATAATGCAACGCAATTTTGCCCGACTTCACTACTAAATTTGATAATAGTGCTCCGTTGTGCACACTAGTACCTTGCCACCCGTGAACAGGCTCCATAGGCCTGCGCTGCTGAACCTGTGCTCCTCGATCCCATTGCCAACCTCGTGGCTTAAAACCCCTTCTAAGATGGCCGAACGCCGTTTTACCAAGCCTTGTTCCTCCTAACCAGGCCCAGTATACTCCCCGAGGCACCAATTGTTCTCCAGGCGTATTTGATCAGCCTATTCTGCGAACCGGCAGGCGGAAGCCAGCCCACATCAACAAGGCCCAGGAAACAAGGCTCGCACCTGTCCACAGCCTGTCACCAGCCGACCATGCTGTCTGCCGGCCGGTCTCACAGAACACGTCTCTAAGGTAACTTTTATCACTGGCCCTACACTGCTGCCCCATGCATGCTGCTAATGGTCATTTGAATCACGCTCACGGCCATCACCCAAAGTATGCCGGAAATAATTTACTGCATGCGCAGCATCAGCTGATTGTAACTATAATGTCATCTATTGCCTGATGAGCCTGTCTTCATATTACCCGCCCTCCACTGTCTAACTTGATTTGTGTCATAACACATCGTAACTACCTTTCTGATGAGCTTGCCTGTGATGCCCCTCCTGAAAATCACTGACTTTACGGCCTTCGCTTTTGCTGTCTGCCCAGTACAGGCTCTATCCACCCAACCTGATCGGCATAAGGTCCACCTGCTATAAATACCTGGGCCCTGCCTTAAGTTGTGAATAAATCACTGCGGCCGAATCTAGTCTACACTCTTTTCCCTCTGTATACTGACTGCTTAGCTACTGTGTCTGCATATTCATGTCTACCTGTTCCATCCTCCGATGCTAGCTTAATTGTATCCCATGTTTTCTCTGTAGCATTGTTTTGCCTAGTGCACAGCATAGTATGATCACTCTAACCCTGTATCACATCTTTTGATATGCTTACTGCATCGATTCTGCTTGCCATTGAATACATGCCTCATTATGCTTGTACCACCTGCCACTCATTGCCTAATAGGCCATTCGCACTGCATCATTGATCGAATTGAAACCTAACCTATGGCCATCGGGCATTGCTCTTACCTATTCTGCTGGTGCGCACATTATTTGCGCGGAGAATCTCTTGTACTATGTAATGTATTGATTTGCCACTCCATTGCCTAGACGGTCTTCCTAATCCTTTATCTGACTGTTGGACTTTGCGCATCTAACTTACCTGCGCCTATATGGTACTGCCCCCATGTGTTCGATTGTGTTTACACTGAAGCTAGGAACTTGTGCCAGGAATGTGCGCCCCCATTTTTCGTAAAGCACTCATTGCTTCCCTATTGCCATAGGCAGATCATTGATCCACCCCCCGACCATTGTCACTGCATCCAGCCAATCTGCACCTACATGGTACGGCCCCCACGTGCCCTAAATTCATATGATTGTGTATACTGAGATGTTAAGAACATACTCCATTTCCCCCTACTATGTGCTTAATGCCGTCTACCTGAACTATTTCATTGTCCCCTTAGTAATCCATATATAATTATATTGCCCACTTTACGCTGTCCCAGCTCCAAGCGCTCCCTACCATGCGCCTGACCCACCAGGACGCATATCCCTGCAACATTACCATCTGCTAAATATGCTATTGCAAAACAGTATCTTGTTAAATATAGTAGCCACTATACTCTCCCTAACCATCACCATACAATATAGTGATTGGTGGCCTTTCCCACACAAGGCTGGTCAAGTCTTTCCCATACCTATCAGAATGATAGCTAACAACCTCAATTTTTTCCATTCTACCCATTGTAATATCCCAGGATCCAGAGTACTTGCAACATACACTTGCACTAATACTGCTAGAAACTTAAAACTCTGTGCCAGACTATCCAAACTACACAAACCCCTTATGAGATCCTTACCCCCAGCTAATAAGAGGACAACCTGCACCTCCGGTGCAAAGCCATTTAACCCCAACAAACTTAAACCTGACCAGGCACCCTATGCCAATGCCAGTCAGCATAAAACACCTGAACCTATTGACCAGTACACTCTCAGTCCCTTCCAGGGCATAGCCCAAACAGAAGGAGCTCTACTGAATGAGAGATCACTTGTTGCCCATGCCATGGACATCTCTGACCTAATATTGGATAATAAGTTGGACTTTCTCACCATTACCGAGTCCTGGCTACACAATGCCGCAGGTCCATCGCTTATGTTAGCCATACCCGATGGATATACGATATCTAGGCAAGACAGAGATGGAACTAGAGGCGGTGGTATCGCCATAATATCCAGAGCAAGCCTTTCACTGAGATTAGCCCCCCCTCAAACCTTGCATTCTTGTGAAATCCGTACGGCCAAACTTCCCCTAGCCAACTCACAGTCACTCACTATACATTTAATTTACAGACCACCCGGTCCTCTTGGGACATTTGAAGAGGATATGCAAAGTATACTAACTGACAAACTCAAAACAACGTCACTACTACTACTAGGCGATTTCAATCTAGGCTTTAATGACCCGGCAGACAAACATGCCCTTGAAATAGCCAGCACCATCACTGCATTAGGACTCTCCCAAAAAACCATCAAGCCTACCCATATCAAAGGGAGAACCTTAGATTGGGTAGCTGACTATAACTGCACTGCCACCATCACCTCCATCTTGCCGTTGGCCTGGACAGATCACTCCCTTGTGTCCTACACATTATCTACTTCCAGACCACCTCCCATGGCCGCCCAAACTGTCCCACCCTGCCCAACCAGAAATCGAAAGAGTATCACTACGGACAAAGTGATCCTGGCCATCCTCCCAGTACTAAATTCACTGCCGGACAATCTAGACCCCGACACCATGGTCCATGATTACAATAAAATCATGCTTACCACATTGGATAAGATTGCACCACTTAAACTGAGACGAAGTAAACCTAAAGCCCACCTAAACAAGTGGTTTACTCCACAATTAAAGGACCTACGTCTCCTAAAAAGAAAATGTGAATCTACCTGGAAATTATGCCCAACTACCGAAAAAAAAGTCAGCCTAGCTACAATTTCCACACAATACAAAAATGAAATCTGTTTAGCCAAAAAAAACTCCTACAACGAGCGGATTGCTAACTCCAACTCAAGTATGAGGGAACTTTTGATCATCCTAAAAGAACTTGAGTCTCCGATCCCTATACTTGACATCTGCACCAAAAACAAAATCTGGTGTGCAGACATTCAAATCGCGCTAGCCAATAAAGTAAAGACTCTTTAAAATAAAATAAACCATAAAAAAGATTCCCTGAATATACAGCACACTCCTACCACCCTCGACCCTAGTAATACACCTTCGACCTGGTCCACTAGATTCAGCTTCATCAAAACCTCGAGCCTAGAGGTAGAGAAAGTTATCTTATCTCTTAAACCCTCCAATTGCAAAGGTGACCTCTGCCCAGCTCAAATTATAAAAGATGCTGCCAGAGACTTATCCCCATTCATCTCTAATCTGATTAATGCCTCTTTTACCTCTGGCACCATCCCTTCCAACCTAAAACAATCATGGGTACTCCCTCTCCTAAAGAAACAAACCATAGACCCACTCATTCCCACTAACTACCGCCCCATCACGACGGTACCCTTCCTTCTCAAAATACTGGATAAGGGTGTATATATACAGATCCAAACATTTCTTGAATTATAAAAACTCCTGGGAGTAAGGCAATCTGGCTTTCACCCATTAGACAGGACAGAAACTGCCTTGATTGATTTAAAAACAGATCGATGAGCGGAGAGATAAGGGCAAAACAGCCCTCCTCCTACTCCTAGAACTCTGCGGCATTTGATCTTGTGGATCATAAAGTCCTGTGCAATAATTTGTACTCAGCAGCCCACTTTTCCACAGAAGCCATCAAATGGATCGAATCATTTTTGGATGAGCGATCCATGAGGGTCTTCTAACCTTCAGCAGCCGCAGACCCCATCCCTATCACGTGTGGTGTACCCCAAGGCTCATGTGTCTCTCCTACCCTGTACAACATATTTACCAAACCTTTGTTGTATGATCTGGATCTTCTGGGTATCACCTACACTAACTATGCAGATGATAAACAGATTCTCCTCCCTCTTTCTGGGGATTATGGCAAGGATTTGGCGCTGGTGAATAGGATATATCTCATCACCCAGGCATGGATGGCCACGCATGGACTATGCCTGAATGATGAGAAGACAGAGTTAATAATCCTGGGTACCCACTCCAATATCAACAAATGAGGTCCTGATTACTCTAGATGTAAATGTCATCAAAGTATCAAAGGAGGTAAAAACCTTAGGCTTTTACATTGATTCAACTATGTCCTTCGACAAACAAGTGACATCTCTGGCCTCCTCTAATGCCTACACTTGTAAGCTTATCACAGCAGGTAGACCCTTCCTTTCAAATAACAGCTGTATGATCCTGGCCAGAGCATTAGTACTATCAAGGCTAGACTATTGCAACACCCTATACAGCGGCGCTAATAAAACTATCATACAGAGGCTACAAACCCTTCAAAATAATGCCTTAAGATCGGCACTGGGTATCAATAAAAGAGAACATATCTCCGCCACCAGAAGGCAATATAACTGGATCTCTACTCAGAATAAAATCCTCTTAAAAACTGCTTCTTTGACCCACAAAGCATTAAACAACGCTGCCCCCAACTACCTCGCTGACAGATTAAAGAGAAAAACGACCATCAGGCTGACAAGAACTGGCAATGCCAACTGCCTCATTGTGCCGAGATTTAGACTCACCAAGATCGGGGGTAACAGCTTCCCTGTAAAAGCTGCTACGCCTGGGAACGCCCTGCCTCATGACCTCAGAGCAGACCAACCCTACCTACATTTTAGAAAAACTATATCAACCTGCTCAATTCCACTGACTACTAACCTCGCTTTCCTCCCTGCCACCTAGCCTTAGCTCTCCTAGGACCTGCTTGTATATATGTACTGTATATATGTACTTATGTCTTTATTTTACTTTTTCTCTCATACCTGTAATTTAATGCATTGCGTGTTTTGATTGTAATAACTTGACCTACTGTGTAACTTTGTAAGCTTTGCATCCTCTTTCTGTTGTGCCCTGTTACCCCCGGGTTTGGCACACATTAAAAATAAATAAACAAACAAACAAACAAACTTGAACTAGGGGTGGGCTTAGTTGTCCACCTGACCTTAGAGATCCAATCACAGTCCAGTCCCCCATAGAAAGTATACTTAGATGTTCCCCTTAAGCTTATCACATCCCCTAGTAGATTTTCTTATTTTGCCACGTAGTATGACGTCACTCATGATGAGTTTTTACTCAAAATTTTTGTGTTTTCATGAAAATCGCTGAGAGACTTATGATTGTTCGGTGTCCGTTGATGGCCGTTGTACTGCCTTTTTTAGACAATTGCAAATAAAACAGTTGTGTTTTTGCCAACTTCCTGAGTCAGTTTGATTATTGATGTATGAGTATGATCTGCATCCCCATCCATCTCATATACTGTTACCTTGTCTTAAAGGACCTACAGGTTGACTTGGTAGCAGAAAGAGGATGGTTCAGGTCCATCGGTTAGTAATCTTTTAGAGTTTTTGGAAAATCTGACATATTCCACCATTTAGACGGAGGATCAGAAAGTTTCCGGTGGAGAGCATCCGATATAGAATACTTGCAAGAAAATTGATATAGGTGGAACGGATCCCTCTTTCACAAAATCCCTCCTTGTTTCCACAGGCACTGAGTGGCCCGAAGACGACAGTGGCTGATTGGGGGATAGGATGATCCCACGGATCTTGAGTTGAAAGGTGAATGGAGAGTAGATTGAGGTGACTGTCAAAATAAGGGAATGGGGATTGTGGTAAAAGGAAAAAAACAGGCGAGTTGATTAATATATGACGAGGAGCATCAGAGATACTTGACGAAGGAGCGTCAGAGATATATGACGAGAAGTGTCAAAGAGCCCCGTGTACTAGCTCAAGGAGCATTAGAAGGAGTCATTTCAAAACCCAAGTGGGTAGTTAGGCGGTACATAAACAAGGTTTATGATAGGGAATGATTCAAACTCCAATCAGAGTATTTTAGTATATTTTTGTGTATTTTGAAATTGAAAAGAAGTGTCAAGGAACGACAAGAGTAAACTGTGAGGTTAAGGAAGAGGAGAAGTTGTTATCTATCATTTTAGTCATTGTCGGCACTGACTGAACAGGTAGATTGGAATAATTCAGAAGTAGAGGGTTTGAGTGGCGAGGGTGATGCATGCTCATTGTTATTTTTCTGAAACATATTCTGAGTATCGACAGTCAATTGAGAGTTGTCACAATGGGAGATGTTACTCCACTGATGCACATGTGCAAGACACTGCCAAAACACGCACCCAAGCTCAAAAAGTATAGTGCAGAATGGGTAAAGGCTACAGCAGACAAAATGTTCTTTCCATGGCCTTAAGGGGGATCGCTGTCAAAGGCGGTTTTGTAACACATGACCACATACTTGCAGGCTGCGTACACAGGGAAGAAACTGGAAAAAAGGTTAGCTATTTTAGAAATCTGGAAGATGTACCAGGAGGAACGGGTGGATCCGCCTCCTGAGGATTGGTTGCTTAACCAGTGTAGGGAGGAAGGTGCTGAGTCTTCTGCTCCACTTAACTTGCCCAAAGTAAATGGCGATAATACAAAAGGCGAAGGATTGTATCCATTGAGGGAACTAAAGGTGGCAACGGGATATAGTAATCCGATATATGAACTGCCTGTTCATAGCAGTGATGATAGTCCAAAGGAGACTAAAGGAAAGGAGGAGATCTTTAAGGTCTTACAAGACAAAGAGGAGAAAAGCAAACAACCAACTATGGCCCCAGACATAGTACGAGAAATTAAGAGATGGAAAAGAGAAAATGATAAAGTTGACGAGGTAACGCTCGTACAGAGCGAAGGGATTGCTGGACAGATATTGCTCAAGCTCGATGGGAAAAGTATCGATGAAGTTAGGCAAAAGGAAGATCTGGATGAACAGGAGAGAAAAGACAGGGAACAAGAGAAATGACTGAAGGAGGATGAATATAAGAGAAAGAATAGACAGAGGTAAGAACAGATGTATCAAGAGAAGCAGCAAAAGAAGGAAGAAAGGGCAGAGGAACAAAGAAAGTATGACTACAGGCAGAGAGCAATTGAAGATCGAGATTGGCATGAAAAGAAGAGAGAAGAGGAGGAAGCACAGATTATGCCATGAAAGGATGCACAACGAAGGGAAGAAGAAGTGTATAGAGGAAATGCAAGAAGAAAACAGAAAAGACAAGAAGAGGAAAGGGTTAGGCAAGAAGCGAGAGAGCAAAGAGAATTAGATGAAGAGAAGGAGTGAAAAAGGAGACAAAAGGAACGCAATATTGATCGCATTCATCAGGAGTTAATAGAGTCAAGTCCAGTAATATCTTGTAGTCATATAGAGAGGTTTCTCCCATCGCAGTAAGCAACAACAAGACCAATTAGGATAAATTGAGAGGAGTCCCTCCCATCACAAGGAGAAATATCAGGGCTATCTAAAGTAACATTAGATGAGAATTTCAAGATAGGGAGTATCAGGGATAGGATCGATACAGCCTATCAAGATTTGAGTACAAGAGGTAAATCGGGAAGCATGGGAAAAGGAGAGCGATCTATAGTTCCAATCACAAGGTAAAGAAGGAAGTCTGTTTAGTCTCGAGCATGGAGTCTTGTCCTTAGACAGGCTGACCTTAAATAGGGATGAAAGAGACGAAAGCCATACTAGTTGCAGACTAGATACGTTAGATGAAGAGAGAGAAACCTTCCTTGGGGAGGAGGGAAAAAGTGCATGCAGTCCTGAGGGATGTCTGCAGACAGACAAGGAAGTAATATGGTCTGATTTAGAGCAACCTAAAGATAGGATGCAACACCCCATAGCATATCCGAAGCACCCTAAAGGGCGATAGTGAGAAGGGGGAAACATCACCATATGTGAACAGGTTAAGGTCATTTCCAGGAAAGAGGCAATTAGGAACCATTGTTCCTACCATGGATAGACAGACGATGGGAGCCGATTGCGGATTTGGGTTCACACAGTTTACTTTATTGGAGGAAGAAGGGGCCAGACCACAGTATATTCCTTGGCCACAGATGGATAAGGATCATTTGAGATGTAAACTCCCTAGTTTAACAGCTGGGGCAGGGAAATTGATTTATGAGCTAGAAAAAGATGACAGGAGTTAATACTCTGGCATTAGGGGACATTAAGGGTCTCCTAGCAGCCATTCTTGGGGAAAGGGCTGATGACATTTGGACATGAGCAGGTTACTCAAGTGTCACAGCACAGAATACAGCTCATGGCGGAGTGCCATTTAATAATTGTAGAGCAGACGTCTGGAGGGCACTCAGGGTACAGGATCTTGATACGTCAGAAATGGGGACAATTATGGCACTTACGCTGAAAGATGACGAAGATCTGCTTGATTATAGTCAAAATATTCAGGAAAACTGCACTTTTGAAATGAGGGAGCAGTGTGCAAAATCATTGCCAGTTTTATTACCACATTCTGTGTCAGGGATGTTTTCCGGATACTTGCCAGAATAGGTGCAGAGACAGCTAAATAAATTAGTGGGGATGTAAGTGAAACAATGGGCAGAGATACAGTTGACTATCAAGCCTAATTGCCGCCTGTTAAAGATAAAAATAAGAAGATGGAAGATGCTAGGAAACTTGAGGAAGTCAAATTAGTTCAGAAGAAATTGTCAAAGTACGCCATAGAAGGGGATGTACTGACGAGTGGAGAAGGGTTGGGAACGCAGCAAGAAGTGGTTATATTGTTAGGTTTAAATGTCATATCATTTTGTTTATATGTGTTACAGACCTTTGGAGTGTTTATTATGCTGTGTTCCATTCATGCATACACATTCGGAGAATTCCTGCATCCTAGGATTCTCTCGGAATGTGTATGTACTGCATGCTTTGAACTGTCAGACTGTTTGCCTTGAGTACCTTAAGCTGAAGGTGCGTCTGCTGCCTGTGCATAGTTTAACTTCAATAAAGCCTTTTGTTAAACTCCTTACGGCATCGGCCCTATCTCAACACTGGCGATGAGGACGAACCCTGCTTACACTCAGTTGTTCCCCGCCCGCAGCTGAGAAGGAAAGAAAAGGAAGGATAAAGCCAGCAGCACTTCCCTACTGAAGACTGCAGCACCCCTCTGTGCCCTACGAGCGCCGCTCCTCCCTGCATGGGAGTTCAGAGCGGCGCACTCTCAGCATTTTGAGCCGGTGCACCAGGCAGCAGGCGCTGCCCCACATTCCCGGTCAGAGGTGGGTGCCCAAAAATAAGGGGTGGAGCCCACATCAGCATTGGAAAAGACTCCATACTCATGTTCATGACGGAGTGTGTGTGTTTTCTCGTATGAGAACCACACAAGAGGTTTTACATATTTTGGAAAATGCTAAGGAAATCTCAAGGCCTCTAGGGGAAGTTTCTGTAATAACTTGGAAGCTGATGAACACCCGAGCCAGCAGGTAAGTTATTAAGTAGATTTATTGTAGTTCAATGCCAGGGACAAAACATTGGCATGTCCTTTCCAAGTCAGCATAACTCCAACTGCCAAGCATAGAACCCCCACACACCAACATTCCTCTCACACTGACATCACTACATTCCATTCAGCAGTGATGTCATCCACTCAGCTTGGAAGACACATTACAACACTTCTCCCTCCTTTATTTTGTTGGAAACAGAGAATGATCACACCAAAACCATCACCAGACAAAGAGCCCTACATGTACGTGTGGCCAGCACGTAATGCACCAACTAGTAACACCACTGGCGACAAGACACTGCCCCCAGGGAACACCAAAACCCTGACACTCCAAGGAAGATCAAGGAAACAGGAAAGTGCTCCACCAAAGGAATAAGAACCCAATAAAACCTACATGGCACCCCCAGGGTACTAACACTGTGCCAACACATTGGGCAACTTGACACATATGTGTCTACCAAACCCTTATACCAAGTCCTACGCCCAACTCTACACCACTTCCACTCCTCCCTTTATAACAAAACAGAGAGGAACCCAACGCAGTCTACAAAGGGCTCACTCCTTCCATAAACAGAACTGGACAACCTTCGAGAACAAAAATAAAAAACTACGCACCTCCACCTGTTCCAAGCTGCCCCTTGGAACCTAGGTCCTGCCACGACCCAGCGTCCACAACAGATAACTACCTAACACTCCTCAACCCTCAGTGCACAAACATCCTCCCTTCCTAGTCTGCCCCCTAGGACACCAGGGCTGCCACCCCCGGGCACGAACCACACAGCTCAACAGAGCAACAACAAGCACAACAACGAAACAGTTCACCACAGCTGCCCCTAAAGGACCACAACACTACCGAAGCCCGAACCATAGAGAACACAACCCGCAGGCGCGGAACACAACCAGGACCAACCACCTAAACCAGACACACACCAAACACTCCACACCACTAACCTGGTACCCCAGGTCCAGCCTACTGCCAGCCGCAGCACACCTACTACACACCTTGGACCCCAGGTCCAGCCTACTGCCACCCGCAGCACACCTACTACATACCTTGGACCCCAGGTCCAGCCTACTGCCAGCCGCAGCACACCTACCACATACCTTGGACCCCAGGTCCAGCCTACTGCCACCCGCAGCACACCTACTACATACCTTGGACCCCAGGTCCAGCCTCCTGCGCGAACGCAAAACACACTCTACTCACCTTGGACGCCTGGTCCAACCACCTGCAAAACAACAGGACTCTGCACAAACATGGGACCTACCCAATGGCCCTACCTTGCAGCCGCTATTGGAAGCCCCAACAGAGGCACACTGTAACAATAGCACAGCTCACATACACACACAACAAGGATCGAGTCACCCCCACTCTCCATATACACCTCCCACACCATATGCATATCTGCTAAAAGATACATTGACTTTCACATGCATATTCAGTGCTACCAAAGATTAGAAATAACATAACTGAAGAATTAGGATGATAAATGTCTTAAAGCACCTTTGGATAGAAATAACTGCCCGATACCCATAATCACCCGCGGGCAGCCCCACCCATGAGTCCACCCAAAGCCAAATGGAACCCATCCTGTAAAGAAAACATTGTTAGGCCTTAAGCACATTAATCAAGACATGACTACTGATAACAACATGTGAGTGCCCCCACCCACCAGTCCAAATCCCAAAAGTTCAGTCCACCTGGAAAAGAAAATAAGTTACACGGAACACAATGCAATTTCTGGCACCAAACATTATGCAAATTTCAGGCACAATGATGCACCCCTACACAACAAAATTCCACTCGCACAGGAATTGAATTAAATACCCAAACATGTAACAAAAACACAAGTACTCACACAACAGAACACTCAGCGCGCGCATCCACTCACTCCAAGGGCCCACACACACACACACTACCAACCAACATAGCCAGCACAATGATACATCAATTCACTAGTATCAAATTCTTATAAATGAACGTTCTAATTTTAGCAGAGAGCTGCAGTGAAGATATAGAGACTGTTTGCCAGCCTGCGCAGCACCATCTCGGGTCACAGGGCACAGGCAATTCCCTATACCTGCCCTGACAATCCTGCAGGAATATACATAAGTGCCACACTAAAGTCACCTGCAGCTTCAAGCAACGTTCACCCATGCAGGTAAGTCCGCCTCCTGACGAACTTGGAAACTCCGGAATGCACCCCCTTGACGTCTTTCCACCGATGCCCATGTGTTCCGGCAACATCAGGCGTAACGAACTCATTCGTCCCCGGCTGCGTCCATTCAACGCAACCGAGCGCTTCCTCGCGTTCCAGCCGCCCACGCTGGAACGCACGCAGCATCCGTAGCAACATCACACTTCGGGAGCATAGAGTGCTCCAGCCAACCATACATACGCGTTCCAGCTTCCCGTGCTGGAACGCACGCTCAATGGGAGGCGACGTCATCATTCCGCTTGGGTTGCCGCAAAGGCAACATCTCTTCCGCGCATGGATGGCCGCGGGTCCTGCGCAATCCTCAGCGACGGAGCACCTCCTCCCGGACACTTTCGCTTTGGACAACCAACGCGGACCGCCATGCCTTGTCGCACTGTTCACCCTCCAGTACCGCGACAACGAGCTCACTCCCGCTCCGACGCAGGACGCTTGGACATCTGCTCCTAAACGCGGAACACAACCCTGGTTCTGCTCCGACATGGGGCCCGACCGCAGCGCTTACCACTCCCTTAACACTCCCCGGCCTCTCCGCGCACCGACCCGTGCGCCGCAAACTCCACAGCTCCGCCAGGACACGGGATTCAGAGGTGGTGATAGGGCTCATATCAGTGAACCGCTGCCAACCCAAAACTCCACCCGGCAATCTGGGTTCTCACTGGCGGGTGCACCATACATCCCAACACCTCACCCGACGTGTGTGCCGAACAGCTGCTCAACAAACCTCCCAGCACCACCCGGTCACTGGGCAAGGCAGCTTCTGGGGCCCACAGCGTGAAACAACACAGCACCCCGACCTGAGTGCCGACCCGGCTCCAACTTCAGCACCACCCGGCCTGCTGAAGAATGTTAGACAGCCCAATTAAAACTCCTTGGGCTCCAACTTGCTGTCAACTTGGCAAACGGACATGAATTCACTGGAGGGCAATGTTTTCCCGTTTCTGAACTGTCCCCTCCTCGACAGGATCCCATCCTCGTCGCCAGTGTAATAACTTGGAAGCTGATGAACACCCGAGCCAGCAGGTAAGTTATTAAGTAGATTTATTGTAGTTCAATGCCAGGAACAAAACATTGGCATGTCCTTTCCAAGTCAGCATAACTCCAACTGCCAAGCATAGAACCCCCACACACCAACATTCCTCTCACACTGACATCACTACATTCCATTCAGCAGTGATGTCATCCACTCAGCTTGTAAGACACATTACAACAGTTTCCATCTAAAACAATTTCAAAGACTGCAAGTGGTTGCCCAGCAACTGGCACAGCCTTCTCGTCCAGGACAGAGTTTTGACATTCCATTTTGTTATTGTGATGCAACAAATGGTCTTTTGCTGAGCACCCTGTTCAGAGCCCTCAGGCAGGCCATACCCTGCAGCTGATGTCCATTTTGATGTCATAATTGATTGTGCTCATCACATCAAGTTCTTGGATTTTTCAGGCTTTCCAGCTCATCCTATTCTGCCATTGTTCAGTGTTACACTGCAAGACCAAGAGCTCACCTCTGACTTTGACATAATGGCGGTGGCAATTCCTCCCCCTGCACCATTCCTCCCCGAACCTGGGAGGCCCCCAGTCAGATGGGACAGATGGTTCAAGATGTTTGAAAATTACATTGTTGCTATTGGGGGCGATAGGTATAGCTCTGCCAGGAAGAAGGCACTTCTTTTACACAATTTGGGTCCGGAAGGGCGCATTGTCTTTGATGGCCTCACACGTGTGGTGGAGGACGGATCTGGAGACACTGATGAGTATGTAATTGCTTTGAAAAAGATGGGAGATCACTTTGAAACCAGAAAGAATGTGACATTTGAAAGACACAAGTTCTTTCAACGGGCACAGGACAGTGCAGAAAATGTGGAATCTTATGTGGCTTCATTGAGGACATTGAGCCACACATGTGACTTTGGGGACCTCACAGACTCCCTCATAAGGGACCAACTAGTGCGCTGGACCAACAGTCCTAGGGTACAAGAAAAGTTGCTTGCCATGGATGTGTCGTTAGAGCAGGCAGTGGAGTTGACACGCTGCATTGAGCAAACCTCTCAATACATGAGGGCAATGAAAATTGACAAGCAATCATCACACAGCGTGGCACAAGGGGTATGTGCAGTCATGCCAAAGAAGAAAGGGAATACCAGGCAGAATGCTACAAGTGCAAGCGCAAGGGTCATTTTGCGAATATGTGTAAAGATGCTTCGGTGAATTGTTTTGAGCAAAGAGACACAGAATACCAATCTTCCACACAGCCCCTGCAAAGAATGCCATATGAGCCGCCTGTCCAGGAGAGAAATGCTAGGCAGGTGTTCCAGATTGATGCTGTATTAGGTGATGCCAAGGGACCAGTTGACCATTTCATGATTGATGGGTGCCACATCAAGATGAAGGTGAATTCGTGTTCGCCTTGGACCATAATTTCAGAAGATACCTTCAAGAATATTATAGGCAAGACTCCTGATCTTCTTCTTCCCGCTGAAGTACAACCCTGCGGTAATGGAGATGCAGACATTGCTCTCACTGGCAAGTTTCATGGCTCAGTATCTTACAAAGGGAGAGAATGTTCGGCAAAAATTCTGGCTGCAAAGAAAGGAGCATCATTACTGGGTTGGGAAGAGCAGAGGGCATTAGGTGTCCGTATACAAGCAAGTGCATCAGAACCTGTAACTATTGCAGCGATTGAGGACAGGTGGTCCAAAGAGTTTCCTGAGGTTTTCACGTCCAGCCTAGGAAAGTTGAATGACTTTGAGCACAACATAAGGCTCAAGCCTAATGCACAGCCGGTGGCCTGTTCCACTTAAACTTCAGCAACAACTCTGTGAGGAACTTCAGATTTTGATTCAAAAAGGTGTGATTGAGCGCATCAATGGAACGGAATGGCTCTCTCCTGTGGTCCTAGTAATGAAAAACAATGGTAGCCTGAGACTATGGGCCTCATCACGACTTTGGCGGTAACCCTTAAAATCGGCGGTAATGCTATTAGCGCTGATTTTAAGGGTCTGTCGGATCATGAGTCGAAATACCGCCGGCGCAAGTACAAGCGCCAGGAACCATTCTCGCTAAAACATCAGCAATCACGAGTCCGGCGTAGGTGCTATTAGCGCCAGAAAAGCGGCAGATAATCCGCCGAAAATACCTCCAGCAAAAAGCTGGAGGTAACAGAACACAGGCCACAGCAATAAGGGCCCAGGTGGAACCAATGCAAATCAGAGGCCTACAAAGGAGATGTCATGATGCCTGCCCCCGGAAGACCAGACCAGGCCCAGCAGCCCCGGAAGCAGGCATCATGCCACTTGGAGCATGCCCAAAAGCCCCAGTTAGGGGCTGTTTGGGTGCAGTCCTGGCGCCTATGGCGCCAGGCTCATAAAGATAAAGTCAGTCCTAGCGCCATGGGTGCCAGGCTCATTATTGATAACTTACCTGAAGCAGATCATGCTGCATACTCACCTGAGGCAGACCATGCTGCATGAAGACTCAAGCCAAATGAGGCTTAGGAGGGACTATTTTACTGAAGGAACTATTTTGTTACTTGGGTGGGGCTGTGGAAGAATACTTACCTGGATCTTCTTCCAAGGCTATTTAAACCACGCCCGGACAGCCACACGTGCTTTGCGTTATTCTGCTTGCTGCAGCGTAACGCTCACCGTGTTTTCAGCAGCTCCAGTCTTCAGCCACGCCCGCTTCAGTCCTGGGACTCCTGAAACAAGAAGAAAAGAAGGATAAAGGTTAGAACAGGAGTTTTAACTTTAATCCTTACATGAATCCTGATCCATTTCGCCAGCGAACTGAAAGACAGAAGTCTTTGAAGCATCGCTTCGCATTCCTACGGCGCCGCGCTGAACTCACCTGCTTGGCGTTACTTCAGCATTCCATCTCGCTCTCTCCATCTCGCGGCCGCCCTCCGACACCTAAGGAGACAAAGACAGCAAGGTGAGCAAGGGGACTCTCTAGGGCTATACAAGCTACCCCCAAGGACTTACCTGATTTACCACGGGAGGTACTCACCTCATCTCGGGTCGGCGCAGTCAACTCTGCTTCATCGCCGTACCCCGGCCCCTAAGGGGAAAACCACAATAGACTTACCTGAATCTTACCAATTGCCATTTGGAAATCTTCGAGTGGATTAATCGGCAACCTGCAAGGAATCGGACAGAGTGAAGATCAGACATTTGAACTCTTATGAACAATTGGACTTTAGAGTCAATACTGGAACTCACCAATTCCTCTACGCCAGTGAGGTAACTGGTCATCAACGCGCCCCTGCGGTCGACGCAGGATGGAGAGCTCATCCTTCCAAACCATCAGGTGAGACTAAGGAGGGGACATCAAGAGTGATCTGTGGGAAGACAACGGGAGTGGGGAAGGTGGGTTGACACTCAATTCCACGGGTGGTTAATTCCTCTTCTCCTTTGTAGAAGAATATTCTTGCGAGCCAGACAAACTAGGCTGAGTGGGCCAGTCCAGTCAGTCATCTCGGCGCTACACGTCACGCTGGTGGGAACAACAGTGGCCCAGTTCCGGTCGACGCCCCCGTGGGAACCAGGTGAGCGTAACAGAACGCGAAGACTACCCACAAATACCCACCTGGGCGTCATGGAGACCTCGGAAACTGATCAGTTGGCCCAATTATTAGGGGAATTAAGGGCCGAAGTGCATTCCGCCCGCCAAGAAACCAATGCCCTCAGGAGGGAACTGAAAGTGTCAAAAGAACGAACTGATGAGTTGGCCAGACAACTATTACAGAGCCAGGCTGGACAAACACCTCTACCAGGACTTGGGGCAAGTCCAGCTCCTGTACCATCGAGTAACCCGGTGCAGATAAATTGACCTGGAGCCAATCCTTTGGCTCCGCCTGAACGCTTTGCCGGAGACCCAAAAGGGTTTGCAACATTCATGAATCAATGCCGCTTGCACTTTTTATGTAGACCTGGAGCTTTCCCAAACGATCAGGCCAAGGTAGCCTTTGTACTGTCATATCTCAGCGGCAGTGCGGCGGATTGGTCCATTCCACTAGTTAACCAGGATGACCCAATTCTTCGAGATTTCCAGGGTTTTCGAACAAGCATGGAAAGACTATTCGCCCGACACTCCTGAGGACAGGCTTTGGACAACAAACTTTTATCCCTACGTCAAGG
Organism: Ambystoma mexicanum; assembly: GCF_040938575.1. Lineage (NCBI taxonomy): Eukaryota > Metazoa > Chordata > Amphibia > Caudata > Ambystomatidae > Ambystoma > Ambystoma mexicanum. The sequence goes on from NC_090935.1 coordinate 349,903,327, forward strand.
TAACCAGGATCTTTTATCTTACATTGCAACTTTCAATAGATTAGTAGTGGAAACCGAATGGCCTGAAGCCAAGCGAATCACATTATTCCATCGAGGACTTCGGGGAGGAATCAAAGATGTTTTGGCCCAAATCGTGAACCCGCCTCAAGACTGTGCTGAATATATAGATCTAGTGGTCCAGCTCGATCACAGACTTCAAACCAGGAAGGTTGACCGAACCAAGTTTGAGAACAGGGTGTTGGTTAAAACCCACGTAAACTCCAAGGGAGTAGATGTCTCAGAACCTATGCAAATCGGGGGGTTAAAGGACCCTTAACCCAGAAGGAAAGAGATAGAAGACGGCAACTGCAATTATGTTTATATTGCGGAACTACTGGTCATTTCCTTCGGAACTGCCCTGTAAAACCACCCAAGAAAGTTATAGGAGCAGCAGACGAAAACCATGTGAAATCTGACTCGGGAAACGACCACGCCCGGCAAGCGTAGAGGTCCGCTTGCCGAGCTTAAAGAAGGACACTCCAAGTGTCGCCAAGTGTGCTGTTTGGCGTTTGGACTGGACTCTGCCGGACTCTGCTGAAAGGTTGCATGCACAAGAGGAAGCCCTACTCTCCTAATGCGGCGAAACGCTGCCTGTTGGACTTTTGTCTAAGGACTAAGGACTTCATTATCCACAATGCATGGCGAGCTATAGACACGCCCCTTTCTCAACTTTTTCCCATAATTCTCTTTAAATTACCCATGCACGCGCATCCTGCGCGCGCATCCAAGTGTCGCCAAGTGTGCTGTTTGGCGTTTGGACTGGACTCTGCCGGACTCTGCTGAAAGGTTGCATGCACAAGAGGAAGCCCTACTCTCCTAATGCGGCGAAACGCTGCCTGTTGGACTTTTGTCTAAGGACTAAGGACTTCATTATCCACAGTAATTATTTATGCAAGCAAGAAAGTAAAGTGTGTGTCACTGTGTTACTACTTGCCTGTGGGCTGGGCTGGGCTGGTGGCTCCTCCCGGGTTACAACATCTTTTCCACTGGCCCCTTGAAACGCACACCTGTCGCCTGATACGTTTTTGTTTTTTTTTTCCCTCTCTTTTTCTCTTAGATGCATGGTGAGCTATAGACACGCCCCTTTCTCAACTTTTTCCCAGAATTCTCTTTAAATTACCCACGCATGCGCATCCTGCGCGCGCATCCAAGTGTCGCCAAGTGTGCTGTTTGGCTGTTAGGCTGAGAAGATGTGCAGGTGGGCCCTGGGTCTTATAATGCAATGAAGGAGGTCGAAAAGTCCTCTCAGGTAACAGGCCTATGGTCTCTATTGGAATGGGGAGTGATATGTGATAATAGTGTAACTGCTTCCCTGTTATTACTTCGGTTTTGCTGTTTGCAGTAATGAAAAGGAAAAATATAGACAGCAAACGCAATAGTGCAATGCTGAAGAATAGTGTAAAAACTAGAAGAATGAGAATTGCGTATGCTGCTGCTCTTCCTCCCCCAGATTCCCCGACACGGATGATGAGCTGGTGGAATGTGCACAAAATACCACCAAGTTCCCCTTTGATGATGAATGTGTAAATGATCTGCCGGTGTCTTCTCAATCACTTCTCAATGAGGAAAGAAGGCAGGTGGAGATACCCGGCGCTTGCAATAAGCCAAACCTAGGCTTATCCTTTATGGATACACCACCCATTTTTCTATCAGGAGAAATAACAATGTTAGGTCTATCAGAGCATTTAGATACCTCAACCCAGACCGCGACAAGCATGGGCGTAAACAAGTTGGCCACAGTAAGCACCGAAGCAAATTATAAGCCTTGCTTGGGTGACACTAATGAAAGGGGCATAGATAACTCTCAGTTGTATAAAGAAGTAAAAGCACAGACCAGAATCTTAAATGAAATTCTGCTTGCGCTAACTGCGTGGCCTGAGATGTTTGCTGAAAAGATGTCCAAATTTGGGTTACCTGTTGTAGGGGCGGTTGATAATACACAGAACCAATCCTCGACTAGGAACATAAAGGAAAAACAGAGGGAGGGTAATGACACTGTACCAAATAGAAGCCTTAGTGAAAAACCTGATACGCAAAAGGAGAATAAGAAAGAGAGTAATCCATGGATTACCAGGATTGGTTCAAGGGTGAAGGGCCATTGTGATGTAGGTGCAGCTGATGGTACTGGTACAGAGAGTCTATCTGAGGAGCTCTCTGTGCCGACTATACCTAATCCCCCCATTATAATTGATGTCGATCTCTCTTTACCTACTGCAGCGAATCCTGCCACTAAAGTTGCTGAGATATTTAATGTAAATATCTCTAAAAAAAACTGAAAAAAATTAAGAGGAAGCAAGTGCAGGCACAGAAGGCTCTGAATGTATCATCACGTAAGTTCCTGCGTGAGCCCAATTCAAGAGAAGCGGAACCCTGCCCCAAAGAGGACGATAATGCAATTACGGTTACTGAGTCCCCTATAAAGCAGCAAGCCGGCAGTAACCAAACTAAATATAATCTGACGAGTGAAAAAGAGCTTACCAGAAATGTTAACAAGCGGTCTAGTTACTACGATGCAGAAAAGGATTTAGCGGAAGCTATGAAACATAAGGTAGTAACTGATAGAATTGACACTAATTTAAAGAATTTGGAAATGGGGATGCTGGACATATTCGATTTGTTTAAGAATCCCGACGCCCCTTTACGCATAAAGATTCCACAAAGAGAAGAAACAGGACAATGTATGGATATATCTGTGGGAGTAGGGGAACGCATACAAGAAAGAGCAAATGGGAAGGCAATAGTCCTAAATCAGGAGGACCCACCAAACATGGCAGAAAAGATAATTCCCAAGAGCAATGGTGATTTAAAGGAGTCATATGGCATGCCTGGGAGTACAAATATAAATACAGTGTGCGAGCTGGAAAACTCAAAGCACAGAATGCCACGCCAAAGCTGTTCTGACACTACGGGTATGAAGTCTGATAAAAGCAATGAATCTGATTCTGCCGCATCAGGAAATTATTTAACTGAGGATTCTGTGCGGAAGATTATAAAGGATTTATTGAAAGAGAAGGATTTAGGGTTAATTAAACAGGCAAGTGTACTTTATGAAAAATCAAGGATTATATCAGAGAAGGCCTTGCCGCAGAACGATATGGGATGTGTAGGAGGTGCACAGGCCGTAACTCTCAGACAAGGAGACTGGAAAAAGCAAGATGCAGGGGGAGAGAGGGAGTGGTGGGCCCCGGTAAATGTCACTGATGATAGGAGTGCTAAAGACAATAAGGAGGAAAAGAGCAACTACACAGGTGTTGGGAGGGATTACAATGATGTACTTCGACGCCCGCATTTTCCTGAGGTTCCCAGTCTTATTCTGTACTATGTCTTTGACGATCATTATTCGCCAAACCTCAACAGACCTTATATATTAAGTCTGTTCAGTGACATCCCAGAATTGTCACTAATATCTTCTTCTGACATACAACTGGTGGACTATATCCAACCACAAAGGTACGACTTTGTGCGCTTGGTGATTCAATCGCCTCTGGTGCGTGAGCTGATTTTGAAGGAAGCGGGTTCACTGCAAAAGAGGGGATTTTACGCATATAATTTCCTAAAACAAGTGGTTGCGGGACCAGTAAATAGAAATGGACATGTGACACATAACATCTATTCATTGGATAAAAAGGATGACAATGATTATGGTTACAAGGACTCTATGTCCCTAGCAGAAATTAAGGAATTAAGAACCTTTGCAGTGTCTCTTAAAGACTCCCTTGAACAGCTGAAAAATATAGGGAAGCCACTATAGCGACGGAGACCCATATAAGCTGGTGGCGTGGAACTCCAGAGGGCACTCTCACTTAGCCCAGAGTAAAAAAGTATGCCAAGCACTAGAGAACTTTGATTTTGTACTCATACAAGAATCCTGGGCATGTGGGCAATTGATATGGAATGGTTATGTGGTAATGTGTCTCCCAGGCATACGTGGGCAAAAAGGACGCCCCAAGGGGGGCCTAGTACTGGCTTATCGTAACTCACAAGATATAGAAATACGATCAGTTAAACTTCTGTACACTTCTTGCATGGTGGCAACTTTTTATCTAAAAACACTAAATGGTAGGGTGGGTCTAATGGTAATAAATGTGTATTGGAACTGTGGGGAATATGAAGAACAAATGCTAGAGAAGATGCTAGAAGAAGTAAATGAGTTAATTGAGGAATGGCTTGTATGTGCCCCAGGCGGTTTTGTCATAATAGCAGGTGACATGAATGCAGATTGTAACTTATCTGGCATAGAAATGGCATGGCTTCTAGGAGAGAAGGGTTCCACCTCCTCACAAAAAGGAGCCAAACGATATAGAGGAGCTCTTTGGCTTGATTCCATAAGAGCATGTGTATTGGAAATGGTGTTTAATGATAAGTGTACATGGCATGCACGGGGAGAGTTTTCCATTATTGACTATATTTTTGTGAGTGACTCAGAAAATATGTTGGTACAGTTGAGGCCTGAAAGTGATCATGCAATGTTATCAATTAACCTGAACCTTGAGAAAAAAGATAAAAACAGAAATGCCTTTTGTGTCCCAATATATGTCAATGTGAGAGGAAATAGGATCAAATGGAACAACTGTAAGGTAAATAAATTCAATAATATGATGTGGCATGGTTATGAGACAAGATCCATGGAACAAAAAATAGAAACATATTCCATTGAGGCGTTTGACGAGTTACTGGTCACAAATCTAGCTCTGATACAGAAACCAAACACAGGGCAAGTTATCAGTAAAAGGATTAGTAAGCATGTCTTCGATCTAGAGGTTAAGGAACATAGAGCTGTGTTATATAAGCAATTACGTGTTATCAAAAAACTAAACCTGCCTCCCGTAATGAGAAAAGACCAAGAAGGAGTATGCCGACAAGCTTATAAGAACTGGAGGATATACCATCGCGCCCACCTAGAGCAGAAAGATGTAGAAGCCATGATAAGCGCGATGAAGGAGACCAATTCTAGGAACTACCGGGCTCTAATCAATGGCACCGAAGTATCCCCCCTCGATACTGAACACAAGATTCCAACTTAGGGGTGATTTCTCACTTGAGGGTGTCACAAAAATGTTCCCATATCTGACTCTACTTAGATCATTTGGCCTCAATATTCATATTTATTTAGTATCTCGGCCTACTCTGACACACGATTGTCTTTTGCTTGAGTCATTATTCACACATTGTAATATTTCTTCACGGTGCTGGACTATGCACACATATTGTATCTCGTTATGAACAATATTCCTTATAATTTGGCTCTTCACCCTGTGATGGGTTTGGGTGTTTCCCTCTTCTTTTCTGTCTTTTCTCCTGCCTTTTCTTTTCATGTTCGGCTTTTTCCCTTTACATGTATTATTTGAATAGAAATTGGCACGCCTCTAGTTCTTTAACAATCGCTTTTGGTTGGACTTTTTAATCTTCCCAAAACTCTCTTTAACATTATTTTTTGTTCCACTTTCTTGCCCTTTCTGTTTTTGCTTGTTTTTATAGGGGCTATAATTCTTACACATCTGACTTTTGGTCCTGAGGAAGGCGTTTTCTGTCCAGATCATTACGCCGAAACGTATTTCAACTACATCTGCCTGACCTTCTTTGGCTGTTTGAGTTGACCACTGGACTTACATCAGCTATGCCAGTTTGCATATACGTAGACCTGAGCAGTACTGTAAGAAACAGTAGTCCAATGTGAATACACAAGTCAAGTTGAAACCAGTCATCTACTCCCAAAAAAACCCCACAAGGAACAAAAATTGGCTCCTGTTTTCCTTTGTCTGGGATTCCTTGGCAAACACATATGTGGATTTCCAGAACCAAAATAGGGTGAAAACGAAGCATTGTCAAACCAAAATAGGGTGAAAACTAAGTAATGTTATAATATCCCTCTGTCATAGGAATAGAATTTATTTTCTGTGTTATTTATAGTTCTTGTCCAAATGAAAACATTTTTTATTGGTTTTTTTTTTTTGCAAAAAATGTTTGTATGTTCTTTTTGTTTCACTTGTACTTAACTTTTATTGCTCTCCATGGTGCATGATTATTTCAAATGCTGTCATTTTGATCGAAAAATTATATTTTTGTGTAAAATGTCACTGAGGCTCTTGCACCATGTTTTCTATTAAAATAATGAGAATTATAGCCAAGTCTTTGGTCAATATTTAAGCGTTAAATTCCTAGCAATGACCCTCTGAAAACAGCTATGACATGACCACATGCTAAGCAGAGGTAAAATACAAAGAGCCAGAGTCAATTAGGACACTCTTTGGAACTAGAAAGTAATATGCCCAATTGAGAGTGATCCTGCAAGGGAACCTTATGCTAGACCTGTTTACTAGTCTGTGGCATTTTTCTTGTATGCTACAGTGTTGTACACTAGTTGTTTGCTTTTTGAGGTTAGAAAAAGTGAGGTGAGTATCAGTAATAGGTATACTACATCACCTGTATTTTTTACACCCTGTGGGGTCACTATTTGTTGATACTTGCCGAAGTATCACAAGCACAACTAACTACGAATCCTATCAGTGAGTTAATATGGTGTAATTTTTTTGAGAAATTGTATGCTCCCTTGACTGAAAGTATAGTAGAAATTGAATGGAAGGAAGGCACTTGGGAATTAGATGTTTCAGTGGACAAAATAATGATAATGATTCAAAAATTAAAACCATCGGCCACGCCTGGTCCCAATAACCTAACAGGTAATATACTTAAACAGAGTTGCCAGCTTTGGGCCAGAATATTGCACTTTATATTTAGCGATGTTATCCAGTCCCAAACAATGCCTGCTTCGTGGAAACTTTCGTATGTTATACTCATATTCAAAAAAGGTAATAGGCAGTGTCCGAAGAATTACAGGCCAATATCCTGAATCAATATAGAGGCAAAGATATTTGCAGCCCTGATATTGGAAAATCTCCTGAAATGGATGGAGGAGAAAGAAATTCTAGACGCGAGGCAGTTTGGATTTAGGAAGAACTTAGGGACGGATGCTGGGGGGGTGCTAGTAGCATTGTTGCAAAGTAAGGCAAAGAAAAGTGAGTCTGTGCCATTGTATGCAGCCTTCATGGACCTAACGGCCGCATTTGACATGGTTGACAGACCAATACTATGGCAAGGCTTATTGCCTTAGGAATTGAAAGCGGTCTGTTAGCCATGATCATTCACCTCTACACAAATACAGTCTTAAAAGTTAGGCTAAATAATGAAGGACTGATGTCTAGAGAAATAAGTGCTAGAAATGGCTTGAAGCAAGGATGCTCTTTGGCGGCGATTTTGTTTAATCTCTATGTCTCAGGAGCCAATGCTAAACTAGAAGCTGTTGGGATGTTACCACCCAGGATTGGGGGGATTGTGGTGAATTGTGTTTGATATGCTGACGACTTCTTGTTAATGGATCGCTCAAAGATAGGGTTACAGAGGTTAATAGATGCTTTTTCGGCTTTCATTAAAGACTTAAAACTGAAAATTAATCCTACAAAAACTGTTGTAATACATTTGGGGAAATGTAACAGTGTAAGCTCAAAGCCAGTGTGGTGTGTGGAAGGAACTAAGTTAAGATTGCAGAAAGCCGTAAAATATTTAGGATATACCTTTGCAAGTAACATGACGGTAGGCTTTGCAAAAAAATGCTTAGAATCTAAGGCGAAAGAGGCTGGAAATCAACTAAAAGCCATTGAAAGGAAGTTTGGTAAATTTACAATGAAGGGATGCAGAGATTTCTATATGTTAAAGGTTATACCGAGGCTAACATATGGCTTGGAATTCTATCCGATGAAACTAACTCCTATACTAAAAACTATAGAAGCATCAATTTGGATAAAAGTATTATTCTTCATCCCAAAGTGTACACCACTAGAAGTCATAAGATATGAGTTTGGTCTCTGTTCACTAAAATGCATAATGGAATGTAAAAGAGTGATGTTGTACAGAAAATGCATTTTGGCTGGGCCTAATTCACTATATAAAATAATAAATGATGATGTAACGGAGAAATATATGACGGATTTAGAACTAGAAGTGAAGAATATTTTATTTAATCTTGGTGTCTCAATGAAATGTCTCCTAGAGAAACCTACAAAGATCAAAACATTGATGAAAGCTTTTGATTGGGTGAATAACAACGTAGTGATTATGAATTCAAAGCTATACAATCAAGTAGTATCCATGTGGAAATGGCTACCTGAACTTGAACCATATTTAACAAAGTATCCATCTAGGAAACTCCGAAATAGTGCAATGAGATTTAGGTTCAATGATCTAAATACAAATGAAATCTGTCACGCTAGAAAATTAAGCACTGTGTATAGGAATTCATGTAGATTCTGTGAAAACTCAGAGGCGGTTGAAACATTAGGTCACTTGCTGTTAGTATGCCCTAGGTTGGCGAATGAAAGATTTGTTCACTTCTCTGAATTTGTATCTGATACATCACATGTATTTAGGGAACAACTGTGGTTTGAAATGCTGCATGGGACAAACACAGCACGAAGTGCAAAGTGATAGACTTTTTAACAATAATTTGTAAAGTGACGTGACAAAACATCCGGCAAGTGCAAAGTCGGAGTTAGAATGGGGTGAGGAAGTGCAAAACTGCTTGCTTTAAAGATTGTCAGAATATAAAGGTTGTAAGTGTCTTCTAAGAGCGCCTAGTGAGGACCAACGTTCTATAGATGAATATGTTCTTAAACAAGGATATGAGATATATGATTTTAACTTCGAAAATTATGAAATGTACTCGTTGTTTAATGAGTTGCAAATTGCTGTTATATTGATTTGAAAGTCTGTTTTTACGAGTTTTATGAGTTTTGTATATTCATTGATTTGTAAAGGTTTGAATAAACCAAATACAATAATAAAAAATAAAAAAAGGACACTCTGACCTCGCATTTCACCGTACCCATGGTCCTTGTAGATCCAGAGCAGCCATCACGCATGCACGCGGTAAAGGCGTACGTAGACAGTGGAGCCATAGGAAATTACTTGGACTGGGAATTGGCTACCAGGATGAATCTATCTCTCACCCGCAAGACCATGGCCGATGTTGTCACCACTGTAGATGGAACGGAAATTGCCTCTGGACCCGTAACTCATTCCACTGCAGAGATGACATTGCTGAGTCAAGATGGGCATCGAGAGGCTATGATGTTTGACTTAATCAAGGCCCCAGTTTCAGCTGATACTGGGGATACCTTGGTTGGAAAAACATAATCCCTGTATTGATTGGCGAGAGAAGAGACTAACCTTCCCAGAATGTGCTCACATCTGCTACCCAAGGAAAACTCAAAACTCAGTCCTGGCCCCAGTAATTCCAGTAGCCATACAATTAGCTGTTGAATACCAAGACTTTCAGGATGTCTTCCAAAAGGAACAGGCAAACACCTTACCACCTCACAGATCGTATGATTGTCAAATAGATCTAGTACCTGGAGCACAACCACCTTGCAGCAGAATTTATGCCCTTAAGGAACCCGAAAATCTCCATTTGCGCCAGTACCTAGACCAGTACCTTGCTAATGGCTTCATTCGCCTGTCCAAGTCCCCTGCATCTTCAGCTTTGTTCTTCGTACCGAAAAAGTAAGGCGACCTTAGAACATGTATAGACTACCGCGCACTGAATCAGATAACCATCAAGAATCGATACCCACTGCCTTTGATCCCAGAACTACTAGACCAGGTGAAGGACGCTTGTATATACACAAAACTATACCTTCGGGGGGCATATCACCTGGTAAGTATCAAAGAGGGTGACGAATGGAAGACTGCTTTTCGCACCAAGTACGGACTATTTGAGTACCAGGTGATGCCCTTCGGACTATGCAATGCACCAGCAGCCTTCCAGTTCTTCATGAACGATGTCCTCCGAGAGCTTATCGACGTTTGTGTGGTTGTTTACATCGACGACATCTTAGTATACTCTTTATCAGAATCTGAGCATGTAAAACACGTCCGAGCAGTCCTAGAGAAGTTACGCCAGCATAAATTATATGCTAAACTGGAAAAGTGCATCTTCCACACTACGGAAGTGGAATTCTTTGGATTTATTCTGACCCCAAGAGGAATCCGGATGGATACACGCAAAGTGGATTCCATTCTTAATTGGCCTTCACCAAGTTCAATCAAAGGAGTTCAAAGCATGCTTGGCTTTGCCAATTTCTACCGCAGGTTTATCCCGGACTTCTCGCACATTGTACATCCCATTACAACGCTATTGCGAAAAAACAAACGCTTTGTGTGGACAGAGGAAGCCGAGAACGCCTTCCAAGAGTTAAAAGCTAAATTCACATCTGCTCCCATATTAAGACGCGCCCCCCGAGCTTCCCTACATAGTGGAAACAGATGCATCCAGTTCAGCCATGGGAGCAGTCCTTTCCCAAAAGGATCCCGAAACTAACCAGCTTCACCCAGTAGCGTTTTAGTCAAGAAAATTTTCAGCCCCCGAATTAAACTATGCCATAACTGACAAGGAGCTGCTGGCCATCAAGTCCGCCTTCAAGGCTTGGCAGCACTATCTACTGGGTGCCAGACATACCATCACGGTCATCACCGATCACCGCAACTTACAATACCTAAAGACAGCCAACGCCAAATCTTCGCGCCAACTCCGTTGGGCATTGTTCTTCGCCGAGTTTGATTATGTAATAACCTATGGACCAGGTTGTAAGAATGGTAAAGCAGACGCCTTGTCCCGGATTGGAATGGGAGAAGCAGAAATAACTTTAGAACCCGTACCCATAATTCCGGAACAGAGAATCCTTGGCCTGACATCCATACAGAAACTGGAGGACATTCAAAACAAGATCCACCAACTCTTTGATTCCGTTGCCCTACAGGACTGGGCAAAGAAAGGTCCAGAGTACTCTGTCATTGATGATTTACCTTATTACCAAAGCCGGCTATTTTTACCGCAAAAAGAACTACAGGAACTTGTCATTTCCCATTACCATGACACCTTAATAGAAGGGCATCCGGGTATTGCAAAAACCGAAGCTAAAATTAGGAAGCAATTTTGGTGGCCCACCTGGCGAAAGGATGTCAAGTCATTTGTCATGTCTTGTGGCATTTGCGCACAAAATAAAGGGCCAAAGAAAAAATCTGCTGGATTATTGCAACCATTAGACATACCACCTACCCCTTGGCATACCTTGTCATTAGACTTTATCACGGATTTACCCCCGTACCAAGGTTACAATACCATTCTAGTTATTGTAGATCTTTTTTCTAAAATGGCCCACTTCATTCCTTTAAAAGGGATACCTTCAGCTTCAATCCTGGCCAAGGAATTCCTTGAAAATGTTGTCCGCCTGCATGGCTTTCCTTCAGTGTTAATTTCAGATCGGGGCAGTCAATTCATTTCACATTTTTGGAGGAAATGCTGCCAACTGGCACAAATTGATGTTAGGCTTTCGACCAGTCACCACCCTCAGACCGATGGTCAAACAGAGAGGACCAACCAGACTCTTGAACAGTACCTCCGTTGTATGCTACATCAGTCTGAGGGGAATTGGAAAGACATTCTGTGGATCGCAGAGTATGCGTACAATAATTCCGTACACTCAGGAACTGGACAAAGTCCTTTTTTTACCATTTATGGGCACCATCCTCGAACCTCGGATTTGGACTCACCCCAGAATTTAGAGATGCCCGCAGTGGACCATCTCCACGCTGTTATTACACAAGCCTTTAAAGAAGCAACCATCCATTTGCAAAAGGCTAAGGAAAAATACAAAAAGGATGCGGATCAGCACAGAAGTGAAGCTCCTCAATACCAAATAGGGGACCAAGTATGGTTAGCCACTAAGCACTTACCACTCAAGGGGACTCGGACCTTTAACCCCAGGTATTTGGGACCTTTTTCTGTCAAGGCAATTATTAACCCAGTGGCCGTCAAGTTGGACCTACCTGCTCATATGCGAATCCATCCTGTCTTCCACGTGTCTCTTTTGAAGCCAGTGCAACCAGGAACTAGGCTAACCACTCCACCTGAACCTATCCTCATAGACGGGGAGCCCGAGTTCGAAGTCAAGAATATTTTGGACTCAAAAAGAGTGAGATCAAAACTCTTTTACCTAATTGACTGGAAAGGTTATGGTCCGCAGGAAAGGTCTTGGGAACCTAGTGACCACGTGCATGCACCTCGTTTAGTGAAGAGGTTCCATCGGGAATTTCCAGACAAACCACGGGCAAGGGGGAGAGCGACTTTAGGAGGGGCCTTGAGGGGGAGTGCTGTCATGATGCCTGCCCCCGGAAGACCAGACCAGGCCCAGCAGCCCCGGAAGCAGGCATCATGCCACTTGGAGCATGCCCAAAAGCCCCAGTTAGGGGCTGTTTGGGTGCAGTCCTGGCGCCTATGGCGCCATGCTGCATGAAGACTCAAGCCAAATGAGGCTTAGGAGGGACTATTTTACTGAAGGAACTATTTTGTTACTTGGGTGGGGCTGTGGAAGAATACTTACCTGGATCTTCTTCCAAGGCTATTTAAACCACGCCCGGACAGCCACACGTGCTTTGCGTTATTCTGCTTGCTGCAGCGTAACGCTCACCGTGTTTTCAGCAGCTCCAGTCTTCAGCCACGCCCGCTTCAGTCCTGGGACTCCTGAAACAAGAAGAAAAGAAGGATAAAGGTTAGAACAGGAGTTTTAACTTTAATCCTTACCTGAATCCTGATCCATTTCGCCACGGAACTGAAAGACAGAAGTCTTTGAAGCATCGCTTCGCATTTCTACGGCGCCGCGCTGAACTCACCTGCTTGGCGGTACTTCAGCATTCCATCTCGCTCTCTCCATCTCGCGGCCGCCCTCCGACACCTAAGGAGACAAAGACAGCAAGGTGAGCAAGGGGACTCTCTAAGGCTATACAAGCTACCCCCAAGGACTTACCTGATTTACCACGGGAGGTACTCACCTCATCTCGGGTCGGCGCAGTCAACTCTGCTTCATCACCGTACCCCGGCCCATAAGGGGAAAACCACAATAGACTTACCTGAATCTTACCAATTGCCATTTGGAAATCTTTGAGTGGATTAATCGGCAACCTGCAAGGAATCGGACAGAGTGAAGATCAGACATTTGAACTCTTATGAACAATTGGACTTTAGAGTCAATACTGGAACTCACCAATTCCTCTACGCCAGTGAAGTAACTGGTCATCAACGCGCCCCTGCAGTCGACGCAGGATGGAGAGCTCATCCTTCCAAACCATCAGGTGAGACTAAGGAGGGGACATCAAGAGTGATCTGTGGGAAGACAACGGGAGTGGGGAAGGTGGGTTGACACTCAATTCCACGGGTGGTTAATTTCTCTTCTCCTTTGCAAAAGAATATTCTTGCGAGCCAGACAAACTAGGCTGAGCGGGCCAGTCCAGTCAGTCATCTCGGCGCTACACGTCACGCTGGTGGGAACAACAGCGGCCCAGTTCAGGTCGACGCCCCCGTGGGAACCAGGTGAGCGTAACAGGAGCCACCCATGCACAACACACCCTCCCCAACACCATTACACCAGCAGGAGCAGGGAGGAGACAGCAATCAGGGCCCAGGTGGAACCAATGCAAATCAGAGGCCTACACAGGAGCCACCCATGCACAACACACCATTACACCAGCAGGAGCAGGGAGGAGACAGCAATCAGGGCTCAGGTGGAACCAATGCAAATCAGAGGCCTACAAAGGAGCCACCCATGCACAACACACCCTCCACAACACCATGCTGCCATTTGGAGCCGGGAGCCTTGATGTTGACTTCTACCTGCTGTGCCTGGAGCTACAGAGGCCAGCCAGCCAGGGCCCTGGGAGTGCAGGGAGCAGTGGGGATGAGGAGAAGGAGGAGGAGAGCCACACCAGCAAGGCGGCCAGCCATCCCCAGGGTCATGCCAACACCCTGGGCCCTGACTGATGGTCAGTTGGTGACAGAATATCGGCTGGACAAGGCAACCATCACCCAGTTGCTGGACACAATCCAGGGTGACGCTGGCAGCCACATAGCCACCAGCATGGCAGTACCTCCCCTAGTGAAGCTCGTGTCTGTGCTTCAATTTCTTGGGACTGGCAGCTACCAACATACCGTTGCCATGATGCATGGAATGGCCCAGTCCACATTCAGTGCCATGCTGGGACAGGTGCTTGATGCACGGTTGAATCATGTGAATGAACACATTGCATTGCCAGCCACACAGGCACAGGTGCACCAGCTGAAGGGTCAATTCTATGCCTTTGCCCAAGTCCCGAATGTAATAGCAGCCCTGGACTGCACACATGTGGCACTCGTACCACCCCAGGCACATGAGGCTGCCTACAGAAACCGTAAACAGTACCATTCCCTCAACGTGCAGATGACATGTGGGCCTGACTTCACCTTCAGCCACTGCTGTGCCCGCTACCCAGGATCCACCCACGACTCCATGGTCCTGCACAACAGTACCCTGCCGGTGTACATGGAAAGGCACCGTGGCCAAAACACATGGCTACTTGGTGAGTACAAATGTATACCATAAAGCATGTCAATCCACAACTGATGGTGCCTGTCACAGAATCCATTATTCCCAATAGGCAGCAGCATTACTGCAGCATTCACATTCAAGCACCTTGCACGATAAACCTTGGACATGTCCAACACAGCAAAACACACCCATGCAGGATGTAAGACATGTGGCGGCACAGTGACATATGGAAGCCCCACCACAATAAAGCATCCTGTGTGAGTAGCACCATGGCTCCCAACACTAAGCCAGTACAGAAATCCCACCCTGGCCATCCAACAGTAATAAAATTCCAAACCATAAGCTGGCACATCCACAAATGCACCACACATAAGTAAGCCGAGTAATGACAATGTACATCCCACGAACACTGTCCCCAAAATGGCCAGGGAAATGCATGGAGAACAGTACAGAATAGTGACGACCAGCAAATGCAACTGTAGCCAAATGGATTTGCAATGACACATGAGGCAGCCACTTCTGTCATGCAGAAATAGATGGAAGGGCCCCCTTATCCTGCGACAAGTGAATGAGTACTGTTACATACAGAAACATAGGCGTCCCAAGTGGAGAGTACTCCATTGATTCAATCGTGCCCGTAGGACAGCACACTCCACAATGTCATAGGCCAAATGACAAATATGGCAAAATCACACTGATGACAGAGCTCTGTACACCCACTGGACTTACCTTGTTCCCATACCGGCTTTCTCTCCCCTGCAGGTGATTCTGGATATCCCCAGTACACGTGGCTCATGACCCCTGTGCGTCACCCACACACGGCGGCGGAGCGGGCATATAACCTTGGCCATGCCCGTACAGGGATCTGCGTGGAGAGGGCATTTGGACTGCTGAAGGCACGCTTCCGGTGCCTCGACCGCACGGAAGGGGCAATGATGTATGCACCAGAAAAAGTTGGCAAAATTGTACTGACATGTGCCATGCTGCACAACATCTGCTGTTGCAGAAATGTGCCACTGCCCCCTGATGCTCATGTGCAGCCACCTGGTAGTGAGGGCGATGAAGTGCCAGAAGGTGTTGAACATGCACAAAGGATTGGGCTGAGGGAGGGGAGGTTGGCAAGACAGGGATTGATAGATGGATTCTTTTAGAAATGGGTAATGGGTACATTGGAAATATGTCACTTCAACATTAAATTGCATTAGTAACAATCACTACTGTCCATGCATTGTGATTTTTCTAACGTGATTTATTTTCCGTCCAACAAACCCCCTTACCCCCAGTAAACACCCAGCACACAATCCCACCTCCCCGCAGTGAACACCCAGTACACAATCCCTCCCTCCCCTAGAGAACACCCAGCAAACAATCCCCCCTCCCCCCAGTAAACACCCAGCACACAATCCCCCCTCCCCCCAGTGAACACCCAGCACACAATCCCCCCTCCCCCCAGTAAACACCCAGCACACAATCCCCCCTCCCCCCAGTGAACTACCCCCAACTGTGCAGATAGGCACATGTGTCTTATCAGGGCACCAACAACGATGCCATGCACCACTAGGATGGTTGTGGGCGCTTTCCTTTCCCGGGCCCCTCTGGTGTGCGTGTCAGGGCAGCGGTACATTGTTCAATGACTCTGTGTGTGCGCGCATTGTCCCGCGCTATGTATTTGCACCCATGCCGTATAGATGCACTGACAGCCTTGATGTGCCGGCTCTGCACCTTGGCCGTGCTCCAAAGGCAATACCGTCTCTCCGTTCGAACCAAGAAGAGAGCCCTTATCCAAGCCTGCATCTCTGCGGCATCTAACAACTCGGCCGAACTCTTTAAAATCTGCAAGGAGCTTGCCAACCCTGCTGCAGTCTCTACCTCTCCTGTCCCCTCCCAGGCCCTCTGCACTGCACTGGACTCTCACTTCATCTCTAAAACTCAGGTCATCCTGTCCTCACTCTCCTCCTATCACCTCCCTCCCTCTCTTCCTGGCTCTTCCTCTGGCCCTTCTGCAGCCACCCCTCCTCCCTCCTTCTCTGCCTTTCCCCTTTTTTCTGCTGACGAGGTTTCCAGACAAGTCCGATCTATGAAAGTCTCGTCTAAACAGGTTCACCCCTGTTCCTCCAAAACTATCAAGGACCACATCGACTCCCTGGCTCATGCCCTGGATGACTTTTGAAACCACTCCTTCGCCTCTGGAGTCTTCCCATCCCCCCTTAAGCACTCCCTTGTGCACCCTCTTCTTAAGAAACCCTCTTCTGACCCCTCCTGCCCAGCTAACTCTGGCCCAATCTCCATCACTCCTTTCCTGGGCAAGCTCCTGGAGAAACTGGCCATCTCCCAGCTTAACCTCCATGCTCAATCTGTTGGCAGTCTTCGTGACCATCAATCTGGCTTCAGAGCTGCCAGAAGCACGGAAACTGCTCTACTGAACATCCGTGAGGACCTACTCTTGAACCTTGACTCCAACACTCCATGTGTTCTCATTTTGCTCGATCTCTCTTCTGCCTTTGACACTTTCAACCATGCCATCCTGCTCAACCGTCTCCGTGATAACCTGGGTATCACTGGTCAGGCTCTGGCGTGGCTGACCTCTTTCCTCTCCAATCGACCCTCCCAGGTCCATCTGGGGTCCTTCCTCTCTGACATCTTTTTCTCCACCTGTGGTGTCCCCCAGGGATCATATCTCTCCCCCTGGCTGTTCAACCAGTACCTGGCACTTCTTGCCCACCGCATCGCCGCTCTCTGCCCCAACTTTCAGTGCTATGCGGACGATACCCAGCTCATTTTCAGGCTACCCTCGGCCTCCTCCTCTCCTTCCCTCATCTCTGACTGTCTGTCTGCTATCATGGAATGGTGTGCCGGCAATGACCTCTGCCTTAATGCCAGTAATACTGAGATTTTACTCATCGGCACACCCACTCCCTCCTTCCCTGCAGCTCTCTGGCCGGCCTCTCTTGGCCCTCTTCCTGCTCCTACCTGCAAGGCAAAAAACCTCAGGGTTGTCTTCGACTCCATACTCTCCTTCTCTCCTCATATATCTGACGTCTCTAAGAAGTCACACTACCAGCTGCACCTCCTCAGAGGTATTCTTTCCTTCCTCTCCTTCCCCCAGAAGCTCACTGTCTCACGAGCCCTGGTTCTCTCAAAGCTGGACTACTGTAACAGCCTCTATCTTAATCTGCCTGCCTCCATTCTCCGCAACTCATCCAGAACAGAACTGCGAGACTTGTCCTTGGCCTCAAGCCCAGGGACCGTATCTCTCCAGGACTGAAGTCTCTACACTGGCTCCCAGTGGCTGCGAGGATAAAGTTCAAAACCCTCTGCATTGTCCACAAGGTCTTCTGGGGCCTGGGGCCTAAATACCTTCAACTCTCTCTTCCTAAATATCTTCCTTCCCGAGCCCTTCGCTCATCCGTCTCCAACTCCCTCAGGGTCAGCCGCTTCTCGAAGCAACAAGCTGGGGGTAGATCTCTCTCCACGGCAGGGGCCTCCCTCTGGAACAGCCTTCCTGTCTCCCTGAAACTTGAGGAGAACCATCTCCGGTTCCGGAAGCACCTCAAAACCTTCCTCTTTGCTTCTGCTTTCTCTCTCCCTCTCCCCTGCTAATTCTTCGCTGAATCTGCACCGAATCTGCAACTGGGAAACTCTCGCCGACCTCGGTCCTGGGCCCAGCCACTCTCCACTTGCCCTGCTTCCCTGGCAACCCCTGCACTGCAGGACTGTTTCTGTATCCCTACAGCCCCCGTTCCCAGCACTTGTCTGCACTTACCTTGCTCTTGCCACCAGCTCGCCCTTTATTTATTTTATTCTACTTACCTTGTACTGCACTTCCCCCCTCCCCTCCCCTTGCACTTCTCCCTTCCCCTTACCCCTGCACTTGCGCGATCTGAATGACACCTGGCCTAGTAGGATCGTTGTCTGTTTTCTCCTTGTTCCCCCCTCCCTGCCTCGTCGCGCCTTGAAACACTTGAAACACTTGTGTATAGGCGCGTTACAAATGGCATATCATATCATATCATATCATATCATATCATTGATTCCACCCTGGCCTGTTTTGCCTCAATAATGTCGAGTCGGCCTATCACTGCTGCCCCAGTGACAAAGGGCTCCCTAGGTGTGTCTTGTGTTGGCCTGCGACTTGTGTGCTGTCAGGGGGGGGGGCTGCATGGCGACATGGCGCCAGCTTGGACTGGGCTGCCTGGCTCAGAGTGCCGGTCTTCTGGGCTGCCATATGATGGCGTGTCCACATCCGGCTGTGGTGTGCAGACTTGACGCACAGGCACATGTCGACTTAGTGCATGGTGTGTGCCTGGGCTTGGGCTTCACTGGGGTGTGACCATCTCTTCGGCCTCACTGCTTCCGGGAGAGTGCTGTCCTCTGGCATGATGGCCACGTGGAGGTGTTGCTCCCATGTCAGGCTCAGATCCAGACCTCTGTCCCTCAGCTTCGGGGCTGTGACTGGTGGCTTGGGGCGAGCTGGCGGGGGCCTCCCTGCAGCCATGTGGCTGCTGCTGCTGTCTGGTGGGGCTGCGTTGGGGTGAAGTGGGTGTTGGCCTGGGTCGTCTCCCTCCGTACGGCCTCTTTGTGGGGTGGTGGTGCTGGTGGAGGCGCGCTGCCGTGGGTGCCGTGTTGGTGTGGCCTCATCCCCATCATCTTCGTCTCGTTGGGATTGACGTGTGCCTGTGGGGTACATAGGGTGTGGTTTGAGTTCAATGCTACATATATTTGTGTGATGCAGTTCATGCCAACAAGTGTGATTGAGGACAGTATCAATCACGCATTCAACTTGCATCTGTTCAGTCGCCATGTGGTGCTTGTTGTGAGTGTGTATGGAGGTACACTGCATGGGAATGTTGGAGTGACAAGATTGCATGCGTGGTTGGGGTGCACTACACTCTGGGTTTTGGGGGTGTATTCATGCACACTCAAACTCTACGTAGCTGTCCTATGGCTATGGATGTCTATCCCCTGCCCCTGTCATTCATGCACTGCACGTGCAGGGTCGTCTAGGCAGCACTACGGTTCAATGGATGTAGGCCTCACTTATGGGTGTATGCAGTACCTCACACACATTTCTTCACATTCATTCACTCAGGGTCTGCATGTGTGGTACTTTCAGCTGCATGCATTCTGGGGTGGGACTCACCTGCAGTTGGGTCGATGCCAGTGCCTGCCTCCGCTCCACCAATGCCCTCGATGGTGCCAACATCTATCAGGCTGTCATTTTCTCCACCCAAGGTGTGAGTTCGGCTGGGGGTGGTGGTGGGCCTCCTCCAGTGGCCCTACTTCCACTCCGGTGCTGTGACAGGATGCCATGGACTCGCATGCGCAGGTCGTTCAGGCGCTTGCGGCAATCCTCCCCATCCCGGGGCACGCGCCCCACAGCACTGACCCTTTGGCTGATTGATCGCCGAATTTGTTGTCTGCGCTGGCCACTTGTTTTGCGCTGCTGAAGCTCCTCGTGGTGTATCTCAGCCTCCTCGACCAGTACAGTTAGCTCCTGGTCATTGAATTTGGGCTTTCGCACCCTGTCCAAGGCGGTCTTGCCCCTAGTGCGCTCCTGAGACATGTTTTGGGATTGAATGCCATGGATGGTTTCCAGGGGCTGTGATATCCGATGGATTGTGATTTCCAAGATGGCCGCCGCTTTATTTCCCATTCCGACGGTGACGCGTTTCCCGCGCGCTACGAGCGCGATATGGCGGTAGCGCACGGTGCGCCGGATTGAAAAGGATTGAAAGGGCCTTGGCGTTAGCGCTATTTACGTCCGGCGGATAATCCGCCGCATTACCGCCGAAGTTGTGATGAGGCCCTACGTGTCGACCTCAGGGTTCTTAACAAGAACATTTTCATTGAAATGCACCCTCTACCCATAATTTCTGAGACTCTGGCTACACTTGGCGAACCTAGTTGGTTCTCAGTAATAGATCTCTCTGCAGCGTATCACCAGGTGCCGCTATCGGACAAATGTCAACATGTAACTGCTTTTGTCACTCCGGAGGGCACGTTCAAGTATTTGCGCATGCCTTTCGGATTAGCATCAGCTGCTTCCGTGTTTCAACGAGTCATGGAGGAAGTACTTAAAGGTCTGAAGAATGTTACTTTGTTTCAAGACGACATTTTGTTCTTTGCTAATTCAGTGGGTGATCATGATGTGGCATTGAGGAATGTTCTTCAAAGGTTGAAATCTTCAGGGCTGACGGTACAAAGAGAAAAATTTCACATTGGTCTCAGGGAGGTTGAGTACCTGGGACACACAGTGTCAGGTCATGGTATATCGCCTAAAACCAATCTTGTGAAGAATATATGTGAAGTACCTCCACATACCGATAAAGATCAACTCATATCATTTATGGGTTTGGCGGAGTTCTATCATAAGTTTGTGGAAAAATTTGCCACTATCTCAGCACCCCTAAGGAACTTATTGAAAAAAGGAGTGAGTTTCAAATGGGCTCCTGAGTGTCAGGAAGCGTTTGCTGCTATAAAGGAAGGGATATCAGGAGCACCATCTCTTGGTGGTTTTGTAAGCAGTAGGAAAACTGTGCTCACGGTCGATGCTAGTTTGATTGGGTTAGGAGCCTCATTGTACCAAGTGGACTCGGGGAAAGAATGTCAGGTGATTGCTTTTGCTTCCAGGCCTCTGAGGGGGGCTGAATGTAATTATTCAGTAATAGAAAGAGAAGCATTAGCGGTGTACTGGGCCATTGTACATTTTAAGTTTTTTTTGTGGGGGCAAGAATTTTTAGTGAAGTCTGGCCATAAAAACCACTAGTTCAACTTTTAAGTAGCTGTGATTGGGCGAAAGGCTCTCCCAGGATTGCTAGATGGATTGTGGGATTGCAAGGATACAATTTTAAGATTGTTCACATTCCATGTAAAGAAAATGTGGTGGCTGATTGCCTGTCTAGAATGCCAGTGAAACACACTGAGGGCACATCAGAAATAGTCATGGAAGAAGATATAACTATTTCAGACATGTCAGCAGTTGCAGTGGGGAAAGATGAATGTCTAGAAGCAGATTCATGTGACACATCTATCACCAGGGTGAAAGAGTGGACAATTAATGGGTGGCCCAGCATGGATGCCCTAGATAGGAATTTAGATCGTATGTATGAGGTGAAACAAGAGCTAAATCTGCCTGAAGATGGAATCAAACTCAGGAGAGGGTCCAAGATTATCCCTCCCTCAGGTATTAGGGCCCGCTTAGTAGATCTGTCTCATCAAGGTCATCTGGGAATAAACGGTACCAACAGATTGTTAAAACAATCGTATTGGTGGCCAGGCATGGACATCATGGTGGAAAAAAGGTGAGGGGTTGTCATGAATGTGAGAAAGCGGATAAAGTAAAAGTAGTCAGAGAAGTGCCGCTTAACCCTGTTCAAGTTCCATGTGAGCCATGGTAAGAATTAGCTGTGGATAT
This sequence comes from Ambystoma mexicanum, assembly GCF_040938575.1. Taxonomy (NCBI): domain Eukaryota; kingdom Metazoa; phylum Chordata; class Amphibia; order Caudata; family Ambystomatidae; genus Ambystoma; species Ambystoma mexicanum. The sequence goes on from NC_090935.1 coordinate 349,925,191, forward strand.
AATTGGCCCGATACAAGGTTTGGGCGATGGTTTTAGGTTTATGGTAGTAATTGTAGACTATGACACCAAGTGGGTTGAGTGGAAGGCTCTAAGAGAGGCCACTACGAATGAAATGGTCTCATTCTTTGAAGAGGTGTTCCACAGAGAGGGCTTTCCCACAGAGATCATAACATACAACAGGGTGCAGTTCTGTTCTCAGAGAATGAATGAATTCCTGGTCAGGTATGGTATCACACATTTGAGAACTGCGCTATACCACCCTAGAGCGAATGGTTTGGTGGAGAGGGCTAATAGATTCATTAAAGGGGGTATTCAGCTAGCTCTTAACTCAGGTCTTGAATGGTCAGAAGTGTTGAAAGAATTGGTGTGGAATTATCGTATTACTCCACATTCAGTAACCAAGGTGTCACCTTTTGTCTCATTGAAAGGTAGACAGCCAGCTACCAGGTTATGTCCTGGATGGCTAGAGGCATCAGGATGTGTGAATGTAGATAGACAGACAGTAATGAATTTGATTCATGATGCACAGAATGAGTACAATCAGAGATTCAACTCTAATTTCAATATAAAAGAGATGATGTTGTCGATGGGAGATTATGTGTTAATCAAAAACCCACGTTTTGGTGCGAAGTGTACAGAAAGCAAATTCCTAGGTCCCAAGAGAGTTGAAACTATTAGAAGTAGCGTGGTCATTCTTGAAGGGGGTGAGTGTTGGTCAAAGTCTAAATTAGTCAAATGTGCACCAAATATGAACAGAGAAAATATAATGAGAGACAATGTCAATGTTGAGAGTCAAGAGGAACCAGGAGGTGAAGGAGTTACATATCAATCACCTACAAACATTAGTGAGCAAGTGGAGGATGATCCAATGCTGAAGACAACTGCAACAGAACAAAGAGACTGCCTGATCGTTTTAAAGACTATTACCTTGAATAGTTTAGCTAAAATTCTTCCACATTAAGGGAGGGAGATGTGTTAGCTTTAAATGGCATATCATTTTGTTTATATGTGTTACAGACCTTTGGAGTGTTTATTATGCTGTGTTCCATTCATGCATACACATTCCGAGAATTCCTGCATCCTAGGATTCTTTCGGAATGTGTATGTACTGCATGCTTTGAACTGGCAGACAGTTTGCCTTGAGTACCTTAAGCTGAAGGTGTGTCTGCTGCATGTGCATAGTTTAACTTCAATAAAGCCTTTTGTTAAACTCCTTACGGCGTCGGTCCTATCTGAACATATATCGCAGGCGAATAATCAATGTCAGATGGACCAAGGAGGGAATCGGTTCAAGCTGAAAGGAATGGGTTTCAGAGGAAGAGGTGGTTTCCAGAATAATCAGGGTGGTTTTCAAAATAACCAAGGTAGCTTTCAGAATATGCAGAATTATAATCAAAATGTGCAAGGAGGTTTTAATCAAGGGGGGCTGGTCAGAAGAGCTCCTCCGATATGTTGGACATGTGGAATGACAGAGCACATCACGGGAACATGTGGGAGCCAAGGGTATGTACAAAATGGGCAATTCTCAAGAGGGTGGACCAGTCTATCGTCCAGCATTTAGCTCACAAAATAGGGATGGGTTTGCCCAAGATCAGACAGTGTATCAAGCACAAGCACTGCAAATGCAACAGGCATTGCAATCACATCAAGCACCATTGAATCCGCCGCAAGGACAGTCACAGCATGCACCCATGCAGATACAGCAGAATGCAAACATGGGACAGTTACTGACACCTAGAGTGGGGGGTGTCACAGTAGTGGGGGGAAGAGCTTTTACAGGTATGGGGATAAGCTAATACCCACAATAGGACAGCTCACAGGGCAACTTGATGTGTTCAGTACTATCGGTAACACCAGACCCCCAAGAAGAACCTAGGGTTGAAGTGTAACACTTACTTCTGGGGCCTTGCAGGAGGGCCTGGTCTAGTCTGTCAGCGTACACTGGTCCAGTCTGTCGACGTGGCAAGCTGGCCCTTTGTAGGTTGTCCAAAACACTCCCTGCTCACTGCAGGTTTAGACACCCAGCGGGCAGAGAGTAGAGAGTGGTCTAGAGTGATGGGTGTTCAGGGTTACTCCTGTAGTGTGGAATCTCTTGGAAACCCCTGGTGTGTTGTAGATATAGTCTTTCAATGCTTCTCTGCAGTCTAAACCCAGTTACTTCACTGGGTCAGGCCTGCTGCGGCGCGCCTGTCTGCCTTGAGGAATGTTACTTGGTGGTGGTTGCTAGATCTGCGCTAGTACAGTCTTGCTTTAGCAACCGTGATGATTGTGATGCAAAGCAAAGCGTAGTGCCTGTGTGCCGTCTTGCATTCAGATTTCACAGGAAATGCTTATTAGTTGCAGTTTAGCTAGCTAATGTCCAAAAATGAATGTTTGTAACTGTTCTTTGTTTTCTTTCAGGTCCGCTGAATGATGCCTGCAGCTGCAGCACTTAGAGTCAATCGTGGGGCCCTGCTGCGTGGGAGGAGCAGACAGAAGTAAGTACACTGATGGGGGCGTGGGAAGAGATGGATTCCTCCTGGCTTACCCCTGTGTCCTTTTGTCTTGCAGGAGCTGCGGGAGGATTTCCCTGGATACGACGAGTGGCAGCAAACGCTGGGTGTTTACGGTGCGGTTCCTGGGGAGTCTTGAGGTGAGTATCAGGTAAGTCTTGACAACTGCGCTGGTCCTTGTAAGTACCGGGTCAGTGTCACACAAATCGAAGAAGGCAAGCGTCACCCTGCTTCCCAGCCGGAGGAAACGCTAAGCGATGGGTGTGGCCCAGGGCAGGGTTTATATAGATCTGGGGCCCACCCAGCACCACTAGACCACCAGGGATTCTGAGCTGCAGGCCCACAGGGGGCCATTTTGGATCCTGCTGAACGACCTGTCCAGGGGGCCATTTTGAAAAGGGCAACTGCTGGTGGAGTATACTGGCAACAATCTGTTTCTGCGCCACTATGCCACCCTCCTAGACCAGATGCCACCGATACTGCCCACTGGGGTTTTGGGGATCATGACATGAAGTTACCATAGGAGGCTAATCTTTTTCTTTTTTAGAAGACACAGGTGCAACTCGCTCATGTATACGAGAGGACAAATATATATTTTTGGGAAATGTCATGAATGCTCAAGGCTTCTCTGGAGCTACAAGCAGAGTTCATTTTAGTAATGAATTACCAGTCTCTAAAGGAGAGTGTGACATGTCTGTTCCATTATTGTATTCAAGTCAGACAACAGTTATATTTTGGGCACAGATTTAATTACAAAGCTAAATATGACGATTTCTTTTATTGATGAAGGCATATTGTGTTCCACTGCAGGGTCACATTATCTAAATGTTGGCAAATTTATATTGGTGTTTACATGGCAAATTGCTCTGTGAGGAATGCCGTGAGAGCCGGAAGTCTTTCTTTATGGGGTATGCATTTTGTTGACGTGAATGCCCGGCTTAGTGGGAAAGATTATGAGAATACCTGATGAGTTCCTGTTCAGACCACATGTACCTATGGATGAAGAGGGGGACAGATTATTCCCCTGGGGTTAGATGCAGCTATAGTGCGAGGGAAATTGGCCATGCTTGAAGGAACATATGACAAGGGCAGGCCATGGAGAACAGTGATTGCCATTGGGGAATGGTATAGATTGAGTGATGTCACAAATGAAGACATGTTTAGAGATGATCTGTCAGATGATGAAGTAATATTCAAGATGAATATTACATATTGGATCAGAATAGAGAAAAGAGAGGTCCCACAGCGAAGTGCGGCAGTGCCCAGCATTTTTTGACGAGGAATTGGAAAATGTACCAAACTCTTTATGGACTACAGGTCCCTATGATGTAGGCCTATTGAAGGGGGTAGGGGGGTAATATTATGGTGAAGCCAGGAGCAATTTTACCTTGATCAAGGCAGTACACAATGTCTTGAGAGTCGGATGAGGGTATTTTTAATACTATATCAGCCATGATGGAACATGTGGAGATTAATTCAGGACATGAGGCCAATTAACCAGATGGTACAGGCAGAGTGCATGTTTTCTCAATCCTGTTGAATAAGGACTCCCAAGATCTTTTGTCATTTACGTTTTGTCAGACTAAGTTGAAGAGCACTTGTTTGCCCCAAGGGTACTGTGAATCTCAATCAATCTTTAATAGGGTCCTGTTGTGCTGCAGTATGTAGATAACATTTTAGTTAGCAACATGGCAGAAGATGAGTGCAGGCAAGACTCGATTCAGCTAATGATTATTCTAGCAGACAAGGGGTATAAAGTAGACAAGGAGTAGTTGCAATATTGTCAAGAAGAAGTACTGTACATAGGTCGGTTAATCCCAAATGAGGGGAAGAAAGTCACACCTGAAAGAGCTGAGGCGATTATGAAAACAGCAAAACCACACACGATAAAGCAAATGCAGCAGTTTTTGGGTTAGTGCAACTATGTTAGAGCATGGGTATTTGATTATAGTTCATACACAGGATCTCTTGTGCAGGCTCTGAAAAAAGCCCAAGTGAACAAGGAGAAAATAGAATGGACTGAGGAAATGGAAGGAGGGTTTGAAGAATTAAAGAACCCAATTTGTACATCTCCAGTTTTAGAAATTCTCAACTATTCTGAGGAGTCGTTCTTGTTTTCGCACAAGAATGGGACAGTTATGACAGAAGTGCTTACACGAAGGACTACACTCGGGTACACACCTCTGGCATATTACAGTGGGATTTTAGAGCCAGTTACACTTTCCTTGCGAACTATCGCTGGCAGCAGCCGCATTTGCCATTGAGAAGTCTACCAATATTGTGAATGGGTGTTCTATGACATTGTTAGTTGATCATGCATTGTATGCCATTTTGGAGAAACCTAAGGGTACGTTGACTTCTCAGAGGGCTTTTACATATGAGGTATTTCGAATTCAGCAATTAAAATAGTCAAATGTAAAACCCTGCCATATTTGTAGCTGATCCTGTGGCAGAGGGTGAGCAAGTGCATGATTGCTCGGAACTGCGAGGAGTTCTCTGATTATACACCAAGAGTAAAGGAGCATGCTCTAGCAACGGGGAGGTTTTCTTTATTGATGGGTCTTCAAAAATTGTTCATACTAATGGGGAAAGGCATTGAGGTTCAGCTGTGGTAAGGCACAGAGCTAATGGGGAATTTGAAGTGGTAGCAAGTGCAAGACTACATCTTACTTTTTGGCACAAGCAGCCAGGATGGGACTGGGCCCTCGGCCCATTGTCCCATGGCCGGTCTGAAATGACTTGTGAGGCGTGAGGGGACCGTTTTTTAAACACTCCTGGGCCGGTCTGCAGAGAGCCGCTTTGTGTTGCATTGCTCTGCAGAGAGAGAGATACCATGGCATCAGCGGCCAGGTGAACTTACTTAGACACACAAGAGTTACTTTTTTTTACAAAAACACTAGGAGCGGCGGGGCTGGGCGGGGCCGGTGCTGCCTCAGCCCAGCCCGCTCACAGTGCATTGTAATATGAGTCCTGGGCGGGCCGTCCGCATTTGCAAGTTGCAATTTGCAAATTGCTTCAGTTCCTCGGTCGGCTTGTGGCACCTTTGATGTAGCCCAACGCCGGGCACCTGCCCCTCCCACTGCTGCGCAGCAGAACGACATCAAGGCACCTGCCTATGAGCCCCGCGTCTCATTCACTACAGGCATGCAAGGGTTAAGTATCCTGAGCAATGCGGGGGAGGAGCCCCACGCCGCTGTTCGCGAGATGCCAGGCAGGTTCTGGTTCAGTGCGGAGTGGTTTCTTGTGGGAGCAGGGAGCCTGGAGCTGGAGGTAGTCTTTGTGTGTCTTGAATTGAAATTCGTCCTTACTGTTACTTGTTTCAAGACCAATGTGCTGACACTGTTCAAATCCCGTGGAAGTTGGGACGTGGGTGCCATGCCTTTGTTAGGTTTACCTGCTAGTTTTAGGGTCATGCCCTGACCTGTCTGCCAGAAAGCGATATTTCAGCACAGTGTTTAGTGTGTCAGTAGCATTTGTACTTTATAGGTGACGTGGTGCTGCTGTGTGCGTGTGTGTGTGTGTGTGTGTGTCTGTGTGTGTGTTTGTAAATATATATGTATGTATGTGTGTGTGTATGTATGTGTGTGTGTCTGTGACGTGCAAGTCTGTGTGTTATGGAGCTGTAACCCGTTTAGAAAATACATAGCAGATGGACAAGCGTCACTCGCCAATTCTCCCCAGGAGCACAGCGTAGCATTGCTTATTCGCCAACAGTGAATTACAGAGCGCCAATGGGTAAAAAGCGAGTGAACATTTTGAGACACAAACGCGCACGCCCTCACATCAGCCCTATTGTGACATGCTATGTTTCCTCAGTGTAACACATGTACGCACATAAGGGGACCATTGGCAATGTTTCAAATAATACGTTCAGTACCATCAGCGAGTGGGAAGCATTGTAAAATGTGTTTTGGGAAAGACAACGGTGAAATGTTGTTTTAATCTGGATATGTGTATTAATCCTGCGGGAGGCAGTTTACCTATAAGGGGAGTATTTTCTAAAAGCCTACAACAGAGCCAGGGAACGAAATCCTTAATAATGCCCTCCTGCTGGACAGCTGAAAAGGGAAGAAAGTTAATTTTTTCCGATCTCAGCAAGACATCTTTTCACTGCTTCACTTATTGGCACGGACCCCTACTGGGGATGTACGGTCCATTCCTGTTTTTTCTATGATGATTAAGTGTCCCATGGTAAGGTAGTGTGCGATTCATTTCATGAAAGGGCGCCAACATCCAGAATAATATCATTTGAATTTCTTAATTAAACAAACATTTCCCTCTGGAGAAAATTCAGTCTTCTCCAGGGATCCCGTGTGGGATGGTGTCACAAAACTGGGGAATATATGGTCGTTTTTTTCATCAGAGGTAGCAGCTTTCAGCTGCAAATGAACACGCAGAGAACTGGGAGGTGTAAAATAGTCTTTTGTTAGAATTGTGTAATTATTCATTAAACCGTGTTTTTGTTGGGGATGTTATGTACAATATTCTCATTCAAATTTCCAAACCCCACTACCAAGGACATACATGCATGCTGTGCCTAGGCATCTACACATGTCAATGGATACACGTGGTGTACTGTATTCAACATTTTTTATGGAATGTATGACTGTGCACATAAATGTGATATATGGCAAAACATAGACATCTAGGAGTAATACACAGCTTGTGTGTGTTTGGTTATTTGCCTACCTATTCGCTGCCCATGGCCATGCTAATCCCTATGGTCACTCCACCCATTACCAGCCCCTCTCTGCAAAAAACACATCCTACTGGGATCTCTTCAAACTAGCTCTGGTTAGATAGCAACATCTAACTTTGACCTGCCAGTGTTATTTCTAAGCAGTCTGCTGAGAGATAATGGCATAATTGCAGATGTAAATGAGCTCATGGTATAAAAACAATGTTTTAAACAGGTGTGCCTTCAGCCACATGGTTTCTATCTGCCCTTGCACTGAAGTCCTGATAAAAAACAAGCATGACAAAGCCAACAGTTGTGGCTTCCATGTAGGTGTTCAATAGGTATTTGACACATACTGCTAATTACACAATTTCCCAGCTGCTAACATCTTATATGCCGGTAATACTGTTATGGCAATGACTGGCAAATAGCTATCGCATACCAACACAAAACCCCAAACAGCTGGCTTTCCCAATGCAGGTTGAATTATTGCATTGGACTGAAAATGTTTGGTAGGGGAATTGTTTGTGGTGTGAGGCTTTGAATATTTGTAGCAGTCGGAAACATGCTTGAAGGTTATTCTAAAAATGAACGTGATGTCTTGTTCTGGAAAAATACGTAATTGATGCAGCATTGGTGGATACATTCACAGATTCCTACTTGAGTGATAATTAAGTGTTTGTTTGAATTTTGTTGGATTATTTTGTACATGATCTCTTTTTTATTTATTACAATTTGCTGTGCGTGAATTGTTAAAACACACCCAACCATAAGATCTGGGTTAAGATGCGAATCACTGCAGTTAGCGTTAAGGTGGATGCTTTCACAGCAAACAAATTTAGTTGGTTTATAACAACAGATACACACATTTAGCTGCTTGGATGTCTCTAGGCAAGGCATCCCTGGAGGCAGCAATAATCAGGAATAGAGGACCACGTTCTCATTCTGGTTTCCCTACTTCCCCGTTCCTATCCAACCATCGTCACCCTAACCCTCATTCCCTGGTGTGGTTGCGGAGCCCTGTATAAGTATCGACTTGCAGCAGGTCCCAAAACCGCACTAGGGGTGGTTGGTTCATGCCACTCCTGTGACTCAGAGCTGTGGACCCTGTCACAGAACTGTATGAAAAGTTATGTTATTTTATGAGTTGTGTTGTAATGTAACAGACACATGAACCCTCCATAAGTAGCATTTTCTGTAAAGTCGTGAATTGACGCGGTTCTCGGATGATGGTTTGAGGGCCTCTTTTTTGAGCGGTGGGCCACTTTTTTGAGGTGAGGAGTGGGCCACTTTTTTTTGGGTGTCCGGGCCTATTTCTCGTCCCAGTCCGACCCTGCAAGCAGCAGAATTAGTGGTGCTTCAGAAATACGAAAGGCAGGAAGTGATGGTGTATAGTAACTCCACCTATGTGATGTCACACGTGCATGCAGGACTAGCACGGTGGAAAAGGAGTGGCTACCTCTGAGCGGAGAGCACTCCAGCACAACACAATGAGGTATTGGACAGGCTTATTAAGGCTCTACAACTCCCAGTGGCCATCGCAATAGTTAAGTGCGCAGCACATACTAAGAGAACTGATTATATCTCATGCAGGAACTAAGCCACAGGCGTAAAAAGGCCAAAAGGGTTGCATATTCACCAGATATTTCAAGTTTTGATACTCCAAATGAAGGGTTTAATAATTTGTCCAGAACGCAGTTGGTGGAGGTTCAAGGCAGTGCTCCACAGGAAGAGCACAAATTATGGAAACAGAGGGGGTGTTCTTTATCCCCCTCTGAAGCATTGTGGTGAAGGGACAGAACTGTAAAGCCGGTGATGCCTGTAGCCTTATTAAGGTTAGTGCTTGAACAGCTGCTCTACTCTGTGCATGTAACTAGGGAAACCCTTGCAGCGGCTATTGTGGAGTATTGGTTCGTACCGAGCCTGCTAGAACACGTTGCATTTTTTGTAGTAAATTGCATGGTATGTCAAAGGTTTACCGCTGGGCATACACTGCAAACAATCAGAGGAGTGATTATTTGACCGAATGGTCCTTTTCAACATTTACATATTGACTATATTGATATGCTGCAAGTATGTAGTGGAAATAGGTATAAGATAGTGGTGGTGTGCCCCTTTTTGAGATGGATCGAAGCAGGTTTATGTACACACCCTGAAGCCCTGCAAAGTTTTTAGTCTGAGATGTTGTTACTAGATGGGGATCATGTGAGGTGCTGCGATCTGACAATGGGTCCCATTTTTGTTAATCAAGTATTTGATCAGATCAGTTTATTGCTTAGCATAAAACACAAGTTTTCTTCTGCTTATCATCTTCAAGTGAATGGAACATGTGAGAGACTGAAAGGTATTCTCAAAGAAAGAATCGCTAAACTCATATTGTCACTGAAGAAGGGATGGATGTATTGATGGATGCATATAATGCCGCTTGCATTATATGCATTAAGGAATCAGCCACGGTCGAACCACCACCTCACACCCCACAAGAAAGTAACAGGGAGGCAAATGAGTATGCCCCTGTCTCTTCCATCAGATCAACTCAAGCGTAAGGGGTGACAGTCACAGTACACAGATAAAGACCATTCAGCAACCAGACTGCATAAACTATTACCTTTTCCCAAATTATTTTCCGGAAACCCAGTATTAGTGCGCAGCTTCACAAGGAAGTGGCACAAGCCCCGTTTTAGTGGTCCTCTTGTTGTTGAGAATGTCACTCCCTCAGCAGTAAAAGTTCAAGGAAGCTGCGCCTGGATACACCTGGGCTTCATGAAGCTGTATGCTGGTGAGATTGATGCACCCCCACCCATTGATTCAGAACAATACAAGAAGAACAAGTTCAGCACGTACAGATTCAATCGATGACGAGGAAGAAGGACGTGAAGATTTCTGATTTAATTAATGCAGGTGTGCATTTGGTTTGTGGCTCACCTCAGACACTCTTTATATATATTTTAGCAGGAGTGTAAAAAGTAAACATTCTTGAGCTGCAGGAATTTTTTAATTGGACTTTAGAAAGTGTTGATGTACTGAAAATGCCAGATCTGGACTTTAAGTATGATGACTGGTAAAAGGAGCAGTTTCCTGATTCATTCCTCACTGACTTTCTCTCGGGTTAGACTCATGCTTCTCTCCAATGTTAATGCCCATAGACTACTTATCGCTGTATTTGTATACATACTCCACTTCTATCCTGCTCTTGTTTGGCGTAATACTAACTTTTGTGTGTTTCTCCAAGATCCTAAGAATCGCCCTGCAATTAGACAGTTACTTATGGAGATAATTGATCACTTTCTGCAGCTACCTGAGCATTTAACGAGGCTGCATGATTAAAAATGTGTTTTCCTTCCTTAAAAGTAGTACTCCGGCACGATGTGGACTGTTCTGAATAACAGAAAGTGAGCAAACTCAATGACATGTGGAGAAATGCCAATGATGGGGTTTCATGTATTGTTGCATAATATATGCATGCTCAGCATTTATCATTGTTTTTCTGTTTTTGCTAATCCACACTGTCTACTTCGTTGGTCCCAAAAAGGTAGGAGTCCCCTTGATTTCTTCCCACTCCAATGACTTATGCAGAATTAGCTGTTGCAAAGAGACCGAGGCCTTCTGTGATTATCCATACACCAGTGACACATGTAAAATCACCCATTTCTCTGACAAGTGTTCCTATGATTCCCCGTGTAGGAAGGACTCTTACTAATATACTTCATGAGCATTATGCACACACCCTCCTTGTAAGAAAGATACCTAAGAGAAGTACAAGTGAAGATGATTATGAGTTAAATAATTATCTAGACAGTACAGCACATTTGGGGAATAACGTGGTAGCAGCACATGAAGGAGGTGGGAAAAAGAACCTCTAAGGATAGTTGCTATGCTTGTGCTCTCCTACCTTATGCTATGGGGAGGTCCAAAATATTAATAGCTATAGAAATAGATCTCCAGACAGCTCATTTCCTGACTCACCTTGCACTCTGCCATACAAGAGGTCAGTTCCGGAGTTGAACAGCATCTTTGGTATGGGTTACTGAATGGTCAACTCCAGAAGAAAATTTTGTTCAAGATTTGAAGACAAGAGCACACATCAGAGATCATGTGATAAGATACGAACAGCCTGGAATGAAGGGAGCAGGAATGAGATGGGAAATAAATAATAAAATCTCTATTGCCAAGGAAAGAATGATGAAGAAATACAAAGATGCAAGGCGAGAGGACAGATGCAAATCCGGGGAAGAGTACTTTCCCCAGATGGATGAGAAGAAGGCATAGTTGTATGCAGAGCTGTGGCAGTAACAGGACGTCACAAACCAGTTATAGATCGTGTGGAGAAGGGATGCAACCTCTCTGGCCGAAGCTTGCAAAGCTGGTGATATGGGTTGAAGACAAAGGAGGCCCATTGTAGATAGTGCCTCTGGTTAGTGCAGAGCTATGCTTCAGAAACAATGGCTCAAGAAAAGTCGGAGTGAATCAGCAGTGTGGTCAAATCTTTGATGTACCATGAATGAAGGATGTAACAGTAGTGATAATGGACCACTACTGGGCCTGTGGATCCAGAGCATATGTGAAGCTGCCCAAGGACTGGGAGGGCTATGTTCTATAGGGATCGCTCATGTTCCAGCATTAGTGATTCCGAGGAGTGACCTGAACATTGGAGAGCTTTCAAAAGCAGATGCTCACCTGAGGAAGAGGAGAGCAGTTGGATTCCTTAATCAAACAAAGAGGGAGAACTACTTTTCAGCTAAGTCGATATAAGCTTTCAATGACATCCCATAAGAACACAGGTTGTTCAGCCAGACTTCAGCGATATTCATGACACTATTCATGCTAGGGATCCAGACGATGGCAAATGCCAGATGGTTACAGATAACCGGATGGGAGCTCCTGCAGATGATCAACACTACTATAAAGGGATTTTATGCTATCAAGGAAGAGCTGAGAGCCATAAGACTGATGACTCTTCAGAACAGATATATCCTGGACATGATTACCGCTATGGATGGAGGTGTTTGTGCCAAAATCAAAGAATCATGTTGCACATTCATACCTTCTCATGATGAAGAGAATGGGACCTTGACAGAGGCTATAACGATAACGATGCTGATGAAATTACACATCAAAATGGAAGATGAAGTAGAAAATATTGCAAATGGCATGATGATCATGTTTAGATTCTGTGTGATCAGAATAATAATCACACAGTGCAAGAAGACAGCAAAGAAAGCAACAAGAATGAAGATCATGATCACTGTCGAATCATGTTTTGGACACAATGAGCTGACAGATGAAGAGATCAAAAAGTATATACAAACCAGTATCCATGCATCTGAGAAAATGAAGTTCCTGTATCTGATGAACTACAAGACGTATGTGGGAAGATGGATCTATTGCAGCCCGAATAGACAATGTAGTGTTATGACCTGGAGTATTGATGAGCATATAACATCAGCAGGATCTCTGAAAGGTGTAATGAAAATATGGACTCCAAAGAAGCACTTCTTCAGATGAGGATTTCTAGATGTGAAGTCTGATGGGGAGTGGTCGATGAAACAACCAGAGGGAGGAGTGTAGAGGAGGTGCCAAGTGCCTCTAGCAGATGGTCCGGCCCCATTTTGCCTATATGTTGGCACCCGTAAATTGCGACATGCATAAAGCCAATAATGGTACCTATAATGAGAAAAGTCCTTGAAACAAGGTATCCATTGATAAATCCCTACATGATGTATCCGCAAAGGATTACAGTCTTTGGAAGGAAATTCCGGAAGTAGTGTGAAGATGAGTAAACGAGAAGACTGGTGACATCACATGAAGCTGAGATGATGCAGCCAGAAGAGATGCCAATGAAGAAGGTGAATAGACCTTATAGAATCTGATGGCAAAGTAAAGAAGTGAGTAACATTTCTTGAGCAAAATGAAGATGGCAGGTGCGGGAGAAGCACTGAAGAAATGATGCAGCCATAAGAGATGCCAATGAAGAAGGTGAATAGACCTTATAGAATCTGATGGCAAAGTAAAGAAGTGAGTAACATTTCATGAGCAAAATGAAGATGGCATGTGCGGGAGAAGCACTGAAGAAAATGCAATGCCGTTTTATAATTGTACAAATGCAGTAAAGCAAGTAGACTAAGTAATCATAAGGCTGGCTATACATAGTGAATAGACTGCAGGTGGTGGCGCCATTATATATATAAGTGTGCACAGAATCTGGATGTTGCACGACGCATTTTAGCAAAACTTGGACCCTGTGAATAGAACGGCTGAAAGTGTGGCTCAGTAGAATAAAGCAGTTGACTGTGAAGGAAGATTCCAGAATGCTTGCCTGGCGCAGTGTCAAGGGTTGAAGCAGCCAAGAAACTGGTTATCTACTTGAGAAGATACAATGAACGTGAGAAGTGAGCCTAGCTCTTGTTGGAGGTGTAGTGGAAAAACACTAGAGGTGCCAGGTTTTATTAATTTAATAGTAGTAAATACAATGAGGGAGCTCGAACCATGGTCTCCTGTCACATGGTCAGATGAAAATAGACTTTGGGCAAGCTACTCTGAGACCAGAAGATAAAGCCATGCTCACATTCCCTTTTATTCTCAGGCATATAGTGATCCTTGCAAGACCGAGTTCAAAGAAGCAAACTGAATGGCAGACTGCTGGAGTGATGATGGATGTTGGGCTAATTGGGTGGGGAAGCATAACCAAGCCATCCCTCCAGCACCTGGGATACCAGCCTGTGTGCTGCTAGCAAGTGGAATATTCCAGAAGGGTACATACGTGCCAACCAATTATAGAGGGCCACGTAGCAATGAGCCCTATAGTTAGAAGCCAATAAAACATTGTTTATTAGTATGACACAGAAGATGACTTGCACTAGGGGTGGGCTTAGAGATCCAATCACAGACCCGTCCCCCATAGAAAGTATACTTAGATGTTCCCCTTAAGCCTATCACATCCTCTAGTAGGTTTTCTTATGTTGCCACGTAGTATGACGTCACTAATGACAGGTTTTTACTATGTTTGTTTTTTCATGAAAATCGTCGAGAGACTTATGATTGTTCGGCATCCGTTGATGCCCGTTGTACTCCCTGTTTTAGACAATTGCAAATAAAATAGTTGTGTTTTTTCCAACTTCCTGAGTCAGTCTATTTATTGATGTATGAGTAAGATCTTCATTCCCATCAATTCCAGATACTGTTAATTCGTCTTAAAGGACATACGGGTTCACTTTATTAATCATATACATGCATAATCTAGATATATTTCACAATGTTGTTTCCGATAGGTGCACAGTATTGCTGGTGTAGTTGACCTCTTTAGAAGCAATGGTGGTGGGATAATCTCTTGCGCCATGCTGAGTACTCTTTCGCTACAGGATACTGCCAGTGCTCTTGAGTCTTGGCCACCTGCGTTTTGCACCTCTGTGTTTCCTTCTTCTTGCAAGCCTTCCTCGTTGTCACTTGTATTATTCGCCTTGCCATCCGAGGCTATTTGTTGAATACACCCTTGCACTGTATGCTTCTGCTTCACTGACATGCTTCTTCCCCCTGGTGTTCACAATACATCATGAGCCTGTTCTCCTTGTATGCTCTTTGATATCTCCAATCCTGATTCTCTTCACAGCGCTGCATGAGCTCCTTAGCCATGATCACTACACGTTCACCAATTAGACCTGTCATACCCACTTAGATCAGGTTCAAGCAGAAGCAGAGAAATGCCCTTTTCTTTAGTAAACCAGGTGCGTGTTACTCTTGTGAAAATTCCACAATGATGGTACTTGTATATATTTGTATATATTTAAGCGAGCAAAAAATCAAGGTTTCCACTTTAGAAACTAAACTAAACTAAACTTTAGAAAGTTTAGTTTCAGCACGTCTTTTGGAGCTCTTCCCTGCTCTAATAGCAGTGAGGCTTACAAAATATCCCAGTGCTTGCCAAAAACATTTGAAAACATACCTGTGTACTTTTGCAGTACTTTTGCGCCTGGCTACATCAAGCACTCCACCCTGTGTCAATTTTCTGTTTTCTTTAGACGGCAAGCCTGGCAGCAAGAGAAAAAGAGGTTGACGTAGGAGCAAGAATTTCCAATAATTGAAGTAGAAGAAGGACTTCACCACTGGCCATGCAAAAAAAGGTACCTAAAACATGTTGCCCCAGCCTTGTAGCCTCTCTGTTTGAAAACATTGAAGTAACATTAGAGCTCCTACTTTGCCGTGCTCCTCTGAGAAACTGCATTTAGATGCCACATGATGCCCGACTGCATTTCACAGCAATTTTTCGCAGAAGGAATTCTGAAAGCACAGTTGTAATTACAGCGCATACACATTGTTGAATTTGAGCTGTAATTACAACAGACAATTAGAACAATCAAATGTGAAATTTCCATTGGTCTCTGAAACCATCCTGCCTCTTCTGCCATCATAATCCTGGGGGGGTGGACGTGTACAATACAACTGCCTGCCAGATCATGTTTACGTTTTTTCCAGCTTGTTCCATTTACAGTGGCAGATGGTGAATTCTGGAACTGGTGGGGAGTAAATATCGGAACCTAACATATGAGAGCAACAGAGCACAGCGAAGGAGCCAGAAACCAATCAAGGAGAAATTGCGGGTGTTCTCTCCATGCAGGTTTTTTAATTTAAATAATGGGTTAACATGGTGCATTTTGCAGCACTTTCTGTGAAAAAAGACACCGTTTCTAAGTAGTTTTGTATGGTAGTACACACAAAAATTAATGAAAAGATACAAGTCACCAACAGTGCAGAGGACCATTTTTCAAAACATTTTCACGATTCCCTAGCCCATAACCAATGGCAGTATAAAGAACATTTTCATGCAGGCACTCCCACAGATGTGGATACAAGCTGTATCAATATATCCCAGTATTATATAAGGACTCACAGCCAGTAAAAATTGCATGCCACACAAAGAAATCATGTCTAGACTGGCTATACCAACGTAGGTCAGTGTACCACAGAATCACACATGTTTCTTTTACCCTTGATGCAAAGTGCAAAAATGCCATGACACACACAGACCATATAAGGCCAGACTGAAGCCACCAATTTAAGCCAGTCTGCCATGTAATAACACTCATGTTTGCTTTTCCCTTGATGTCAAGTAATACGTAAAACATGTCATGCTACAGTAAAAAGGTAAATGAACACTGACACACCATAGGACAGTCTAGCCAAAAAATAACACTTAGCATGTTTGCGTTACCCTTGATATATTGTGCATCAAGGATAAGGCAAACATGATTAGTGTTATTACAGGGCTGTACAACTCACCATTTGGGGTACCAGTCTCCATATACCTTCGTATTGTGGCATGGCATTTTTTACTTGGCCTCAAGGGTAAGTCAAACATGCTAAGTGTTATTTTGTTTCTAGACTGGCCTAAATTGGAAATGCCTGTCTACAATTACTTTCTTAATGTGGAATAATATTTTTACTTAGCATCAGGAGTAAATAAGAAATCAGTGTTGCATGGCTGGTTGGCCTACAGTAGTGGTGGCAGTCACCATATACTGTCTTACTATGGCATGGAATGATTTGAATTAGCATCAAGGGTAAAGCAAATTTGACAACCATTGTTATGTGTGAACTGGAGCCTTCTAGCCCTTTAAGATGAGTAGCAATAACCTGGAGATGGGTGGGGATGAAGATTCTACTCATATATTAATAATCAAGATGACACAAATAATTTGGGAAAGTTCGTCTTTTTTAATGCAAGTCTTAAAACAGGGAGTACAACGAACATCAGGAACCGCTCGATACTCTGAATCTAACTACTTCATAAAAAAGTTGGGTTCTTATACCCATAATTGGTCATAGCTGACGTGTTGACCTGCTTCATTACTAATGTCATCCTACGTGACAAACTACAGAAACTTATCGGGAAGTGAGATAGGGTCTAAGTGAGTAACTAAGCAAAGGTACTATATATGTATGGAGTAACGGAGAAAGGTAATAGGATAGCTAACATCAGGTGGGGCAACTAAGCCCTCCCTCCAAAATGGCCACTATGAATGTCACTAAATGTACAAAATCCCATTGGCTACACAAACTATAGGCCCCCTAACTGCCTGGTCCCCTACAATTGGTTGGCTTCTAACCCCTGTCAGTAATTTCCACGTATGTGAGCAGCACTAGGTGCAAAAAAGCTCGTCTTGATACCAGCTTCCCTCAAATTAAAATATGATCCATCATCACCTCAATGGTCCAGTGTCAATTAGTACCTTTGAAGTTGGCCTTGAGTCTGTACTGTTATCTGAGAATTTTTAAGGAATATGGGTACAATCCGGCTTCTGTGCGTAGGTGTGACCCTCTCGTTCGTCCAACTTTCTTCCATCACCTGACTGGACACCATGAATTGAGCCTTTTCATGTATTTGATTTTACTCTTCAGTAGTCCTCTGACGTCTTTTTTTTGCTTGACCTTCTTGAACAGGAGCTTCTGTTCTTTCAATTTAATTGTATCCAACGTCAGCCAACTCCTAGCTTGATAAGACCTTGGCTTTCTTGGCTTAGTGAACTCCTTAGCTGAAATGGATTCCGTTTAATTCAATTGCTTTTTGTAACTTTGACACTGAAATGAGACCTTCTCGCGTTCTTCAGTTCTGCTTTATATGTAGTGGAAACATTAATTTTTTACGTAATCCATGTGTATCTATGAGGTACATAGGTATATGTTGGTGCTTGCCGTGGTCTAATCTATTTAAGCATGTGGCTAGCTCCATTTACTGCTTGCATTTCATTGCATCTGTACATGTTTAAACTAACTAAATATCTTCATCACGTTTGTGGTATGAGTCTCTTCATCTTGATCCCAAGATGTCACTTATCCTTGGTACTTCTTTGTTCTTTATAATTGTCTGCCTCTCTGGTCTGATTATCTTTCTATCTGGGTGTCGATTCAACTTTGTATGACGTCACCATTCATATTGGTCATTCAATTTCTTTGTTTCATCAGGAATCTCATTCAAATGGCCATCATATTGTCTTCGATGCAAGTATGGTTTCCTCAATGGGTACTTTACTTCCCTTATTCTCTTAGGTATAGTTATTCTTAAGAGTACTGCACAGAGCCCTCGCCATTCTTTTTGTTGGTTTAACTGTTCAGTATAAGTCTCATATTTTGGTTCATACATTTCAGGTAATGTAGGCAGGGCAGTTGGAGTGAGTGTGCTTGACTCCTCCTCTATACTCCCCCCTCTGGACAATTTATCGACCACTGTCACATTTTCTTCTGTATCTAGACATCCTGGTCTGTAGTAATGCTTCATAGGGATCCATATCTGTATGACCCCCCCTCAAGCATCCAGCTGATTTCACATGCTCATCCTTGTTCTATGTCATGAGCATGCACTGTACACTTGGACTGCAGTAGATCCATCTTCCCACATACTTCTTATGGTCCTTTGGATACAGGAACTTTGTTCCCTCAGGTACATGGATACTGGCCTTCACAAAGTCTCTGTTTTCTTCATAAGTCAGATCTGTAGGCTTCCATCCTGGTTCAACATCAATCATAATCTTCATCCCTATGGCTTTCTTTGCTGTCTACTTGCATTGTGAGATTATTATTTTGATCACACAGAATCCAAGCATTACTAATAATAATAAAGCTCCTAAAAACTTGAACATATCTGCCATCAATTGTGGAACCCATGAGAAGAGTGATCCAAACCAGCTGTCATCAGCAGTGTCTTCAAACTCTTCTATCATCTGGCCATGTAGCTTTGTTAGCATATCTATGGCCTCTGTCAATGTTCCATTCTCGTCATCATGAGAAGGTATAAATGTGTAACATGATTTTCCAATTTGGCACAAACACCTCCATCCGTAGCTGTGATCATATCTAGGACATATCTGTTCTGGAGGGTCATCAATCTACTAGCTCTCAGCTCTTTTCTGATTGCATGGAATCCCTTTATGGTAGTATTAATTGTCTGTAGCAGTTCTCATCTTGTGATGTGAAGCCACTTGGTATTTGCTCCAACTTGGATCCGTGGCATGAAGATTAACGTGAACACTGAAGAAGTCTGGCTGAACAGTCTATAGTCATGTGGAATCACATCAAAGGCTTCTATTGATTTAGCTGAAAAGTAGTTTTCCCTCTTCATTCGATTTATTAGTTCCACAGATCTCTTCTTTCTTAGATGAGCATCTGCTTTCGGGAAACTATCAATGTTCAGATCCCCTCTAGGAATCACCAATGCAGGAACATGGACATTCACTAATGTGCAGATTCCTCCCCAGTCTTTAGGCAGTCTGATGTAGGCCTTTGATCCACACGCCCAATAATGAGCCATGATTACTGCTGTCCTGATATTCATTCCTGGTGCATCGAAGATTCAACCACAGTTCTGATTTTCTCCCAGTTTTCTTGTACCATTGTCCCTGAAGCACAAATTAGAACTATTCAATGGTACTATCTGCATGGGTCATCCTCTGTCTTCGACCCATGTCAGTCGTTTAGCAAGTTTTGGCCATAATGGTTTACCCAACATTTGTGCATTTTCGATTGTTGGTTGATGGTAACCTATTATTACCCAGTCTCTGCAGATTACTACTCCTTCTTCCCATCCATCTGGTGATAGGACAGTTCCCCAAATCTGCATCTGGCCGCTGATATTCCATCTGCGGATATCTTCTGTAGAGTGTCCTGGAACTTTCCATTTTTTATTTAGTTCTCTTCTTACTCCAGTTCCTTTTACTCCGGGATTCCCATATCTGATCACAATATCCTTTGCTTTGGCATTGTTTCTTGTCTTTAAGTCTTCAACATAGTCATCTTCATTTGGATCTGTTACTTCAATTGCCCATTTGAGAGAGGCTGATCGACCCATGAATTGACCTCTGCTACTACAGAAAGCTAGGTACACTATGCAGTGTGCAGTTATGACATGTATTTCAATAGCTATGAAGATCTTTGACTTCCCCATGCTACATACATCCACATACAAAGCATTCTTCATCTGACGTCCTTCTTCCAACCTCTTTCATGTGTTGCTACCATATGTTATTTACCAAGTGTGCTGTGCTGTGCAGATAATCATTTGGTTCATAATTATCTTCTTGAGTGCTTCTTTTGATCCTTAAAGTCTTCATGTAGTTACTTATAACTACATCTTTGAATGCATCAGTATAGCTTCTTCTGACTGGTCGATTTGCACAATCATCCATCTGTGTTCCCTGCATAGAAGAAAGTTCAGCAAATCTTTCTTTATCACTCTGTCTTTTTCTCGCAATAGCTGAAAAAGCCATATAGATTCTGCTATAATCTCTGCTCGTGAACTTTCTGTGGGACTTGGGCTTGGGCCTTTTGTTGCTAGACCAGGTGTGTCTGTATGCATTATTTGTGTAGGCCCAACCTTTGTCAACCCCTTATTTTGCCTACTCCGCCGACCCTGTCTCTGGTGTTTAAAGGTAGTGTTTGAAACAAGTGCTGTGTGTATTTTATTACTGACAACATCCATCTCAAACTCAGATCTCTTCCCATTTTTTCTTGGGACAGAAATAACTATGTACGGTATCGGCTGCTTTGTAGTTGCCACGCTCACTGTTTCCTTCTGCTCAGAAACATAGACAGGCATCTTTGCATTATTTGCTCCTATACAGAAAGCAGTTCTCACTGTCAATGAAAGCAATATGAGTATGAATATAATGCATGTGTAAATAATACAGTGGTAGGTGATGTAACAGCATCTACTTATTGGACAATTTGTCCGTCTGTCCTCATGGGGTAAGACAACGTTGCTGTTGAAGTTCCCGATCTCAATCATTTGATACTAATGAAGGAAAAATATTTTTTTAATGGCTCTGCATCTTTAGATTGTTTCTGGAAGATTCATTCAGCATTCGTCATTCATCAATTTCTGGATGCCTTTAAGAAGTGACTTTATCTTTCCCTAATGAACCAGGTTTTTTTTTCCAATCAGGATACAAATGTTCCTTTATCGTGAAGATAAATGTCCTCGGTGAGCCTCTATGAAATCTGCTTCATTTATTAGTTCCTAATCAATGCTTCTAATCTGCTTCTGTCCAGATGACATGTTGTTTCCCTGTCGGCATGAACAAAGAGTTTTGTCCTTCATTCGATTCCTCGATCTGTCCCTCGGTGGAAAAGTTTCTGCACAGCTCTGTGATTTCTTTCAGAATAGATTGCCACCTAGATGATAATTCCTTCCAGTATCACATTCAAGTTCGCAGTATTTCTTGGATCTCTACGTCTGTGTGTCTTCCAAAGAGATGCAGGTATTCTTCAATTAAATGAAAGAACACCACACTGACCAGTCTATGTGCTGCATCGGTTGATAGGGGCATTTGTGGGTTCCTCGCTGAACTCAGGCAACTTCAAAAACTCTTCAGTGATGCTTATGAGCAATCTTCTAATAAGTTTCTGATTGTTAGGATCCTGGATATATGCTGGAATACGGCAAGTTCTCCATACCAACGTATGATAAGATTGTAATACCCACTCAAGATACGTGAGTACGAACCTAGAAAGGTCATCACTGGGTAACACCATGAGTAGAGGCAAACAGGAACTCTGTGTAAAATGAATCAGGGTATTGTACCCTCTTCCAATTGCTCTGTCCATGATCAAAATTTGGCATATCCTTATTCTTATCAAGGCTTAAGTATGCCTTAGTCCAAAGTCAATAAGCTACTGTGGCTTTCAAGAATGCAGATCTTCCCTTAACCCTGCAACTAAGATGCACAGAGTGTTTGAATATGTCCTTTTACCCTTTTATGTGGAGCTGAAAAGGGAGTGTCCAATTTAAGCCACAGTCCACTAGTAGGTTCCTTTCTTTCCACTTGTTGGGTTATGCATTCTTCTTCATCATAGATCTCGTCTCTACATACTGTTGTTCTTCCCCGATGTTTGTAGCTTCTTCGCAGTGGGGTGCAGGCACAGGGGTCTCTCCAGAGTAGATCTTTATATCTCCCAGGAAAATCCAAGCTCGCCTACCCTGCAATTTGACAGCAGATGGCGTTACTTACTCAACGACAACAAAAGGTCAGTTGAAACGGGGTTCATCCCACTTTTCCTTGTGTGGATGTGAATTAGGATTTTATCTGCTGGGTAGATTCTTGGACGTAGAAATTCGGGAGTTTGGGTTGTTGAAGCATCTCCTTCTGTGTTCTGTACTGCTTTACACCCACATCTCTGCAACTGTCCTGAAATCACCGAAAAACTAGATGTTAAACAGTTCAAGTAGTTTTGCAATTCAAGTCCTAGAATTTCTGACGTTGGCTGAGCATCACTTCTAACTCAGGATGGAGGCATTAAAGGTATCCTCATTCACCTGCCTGTCACAATCTCGTGTGTCGTAAGATGGTGGTCAGAACCTGGTTGGTTCCTCAATGCATACAATGCCAGTGGTAGGCAATGCAACCACCCTTTTTTCAAAGTAAGCTTCAACTTAGCTTTTCTTTCTTTTAGCAGTCCATTGAGCTTTTCACAGATACCATTTCCTTGCGGATCATAAGCCGAAGAAAACTTGTATTTTATACCAAGCAGCAAGGTGATCTGCTCGAAAACTGTATTAGCAAAGTGAGGTCCATTATCTGATCTCATTACTTCGCACACTCCCCATCTGGGAAATACTTCGTGCACTAAGAACTTGGCTGCACAGGTAGAGTCTGGGTGTGTGCATGGACCTGCCTCTATCCATCTAGAAAAAGGACATGTTACAACTAATAGGTATCAATATCCATTACAAACTTGTATCATGTTGACATAGTCGATATGCAAGTGCTGAAAAGGGCCATTAGGTCTTGGGATGACTCCCCTCACCATGCGCAATGTATGCCCAGCCGTGAACTGTTGGGAAACAATACAATTTACCATAAGAAATGCAACATGCTCCATTAAGTTTGGTAATCCTCAGGAATGGTTACAGCAGTATTCTCCCTAGTTGTATGCGCTGGGTAGTGTAGCTGTTCTAGTGCCACCCTCAATAAGGCTATAGGCATAACTGGTTTACCCGTGCTGTCTTGTCACCACAACGCTTCCGAGGGGTTTAAAGAACACCCTCTTCGCTTCCACAAGTCCTTTTCTTCTTGTGGTGCCTCTCCTTGAAGCTCCACTATCTGTGTTTTAGACATATGATTATATCCCTCCACACTCATCATTACAGTCATCCTTTCATTCACGTTAATGGTTTCAATAGTCCTGCTCCCTGTAACTGTATTTGCTATGCGCTTGGCTCCAGCGTCTGCTGCTTGATTTCTGCGTGAGATAAAATCTGTCCCTTTGTGCGAGCTGCGCATTTAACAACTGCTATGCCCACCGGGAGTTGTAGTGCCTTAATGAGAGTGTCTAAAAAGGCTGCATGCTGCACTGGCGGGTCGTGCACTTGGAGGTAGACCCTCCTTTTCCAGTGCTAATCCTGCATGTACCGTCAACATCATATAGGCAGAGTGGTTGTACATGGTTACTTCCTGGTCTGCGTGATTCTCAATTGCAAGTATCAACGCCAATAATTCTGCAGCTTGTGCTGAATAATGAGATGGCAATCGGGTACTCACGAGCACTCGAAATTCTCCATTTGCCAAATGTTTCACTCCTGCGGCACCTGTATATCTTTGCCCATCATTTTGATCGATTCTCAAAGACCTGTCAATGAAGAGAATCTCTCCCACTGTGAGTGCACTCTCTTTTACTCTAGGGAGATCATCAGAGAATTCTTCATAGTTTGCACAAGCGTGTATAGCTCTCCTTCGGTAATTGGCTCAGCTATAAACATGGCTGGATTCACTATTTTACATCAAACTATTTTAATCACTGGAGTTGATATGATAACCTCATAGGCAGAAACCCTTTGAGTAGTCAACATGCCTTTTGGTTTTTCTAAAATGGCAAATAATGTGTGTTCAACAATAACATCATGGAGCATCCCCTCACTATGCTTGTAGCCTTTTCTTTGGCGAATGCAGCAGCTCTAAACTTTGTTCGCATGGAAAGTGACCGCTCATTACTGGGTCCAAAATTCCACTGTAATATGCAAGGGGCTTGTACCCCAACGTGGTTCTCTGTCTGAATAAAAAGAATTCCTCTGCTTAATTGGGGATCCCTAAAATTGGAGCTGTGCAGATTGCTTTTTTCAATTCATCAAATCATTCTTCCATTGCTTCAGTCCACACAATTTTTTCTTTTTTGTTGTCTGCGCTTTTTTTCAAGGCCTGGTAAAGGGGCCTTGTATATGAGCTGTAGTCAAAGACCCACGCTCTGACATAATTACATAGTCCTAAAAAATTCTGCATTTGTTTTATCGTGTGTGGCTTGGCTGTTTTTAAAATGGCCTCAGCTCTTTCAGGGGTGACCTTCTTTCCCTTATGTGAAATCAATTGGCCTATTTACAACACCTCTTGTTGGCAAGTTTGTACATTTTCCTTGTCAACCTTATATCCTTTGTTAGCGAGTATAGTCATCAGCTGAACAGAATCGCGTCTGCACTCTTCCTCTGTGGTGCTGCAAACTGAAATGTCATCTACCTATTGTAGCACAACGCTCTCTAAAGCAATATTGCTCAAGTCCATCTGGAGGACTCTGTTTAAAATTGATGGAGACTCACATTACCCCTGAGGTAGCCTTGTGCTTTTTTAATCACACTTGTCTAAAAGTAAACAATGTCACACTTTTGAGTCTTTGTGCAATGGAATTGCGAAAAACGCATTTTTCAAATCAATCACTGTGTCATATCAACAGGTTTATCACATAAAATTGTAGGGACTAGAGGGAACTCGGCCTCTACAATTTGGCTGATTGGATGAAGGTCTTGCGTTAAATGCCACGGCCCCCGTTAGATTTCTTGATAGGATAAACTGACGTATTACATGGTGACTCTGACGTCACTAAGATACCTTGGTCCATCATGGCGGAACTTGTTTTGAAAACACCTTCCTCTTCCTCTCGAGACATGGGATATTGTCGTGCTTGAGGTCAAATTGCTCCTGGTTTCAATCTAATCTTTACTTCCACAACTCCTTTCAGTAAGCCTATGTCATAGTGGTCCATAATGAAATTGGCACTTTATGCCATACCTTCATCAAAATATTCAGGATGCTTTTTTTCTAGCATCATTTTCTGCTGAACCTTTCTCTTCATTGCCTTTACCCAATAAGTAATGCACATTTAAAAAATCACAAAATCATCACATATGTCATCTCCAAACAAATCCTCATCAGTGACATCAGTCACTCTGCAGCCTTCCTCAATGGCAAATTTTTGTGCTCATCGTCTACCTTTATCATCAGTTGCATCAAGCAAAGCCATATTTCCTCAAACTATAGCTGCTTCTATGCCTAAGGGGAAAATAAACCCCTCCTCTACGTCCATGTGTATCTGAGGTCTAAAGAGAAACTCATGTGGTATTCTCATGGATCTTCCTACTAGACCTGGCAGCCATGTTATCAAAACACGAATCCCATGATGGAACACTTCGGGTTCCAATGGTATCGCTTTAGGTGAAACTTGCCCTGCGTATGCCCTGATCATTTTGCATACATTTAAATATTGCATCCCCGGTGTTGAGCATACTATGCCATCATCTGTAAACAAAATGGTCATATTCATTTTCGTAATTAAATCTCACCCCAATATGTTGACAGGTGTTTGCCTCGAATAAAGCAGTGGCACTGTCATATCACATTCTCCTATGGAGACTGGTAATTCTTTTGTAAAAGGAACATAACTCGTTGCTTCTGTGAAGCCCTGAGTATTCAACGCATCGCCAGACATTGAAAATGTACCCTCCCATGCCCACTAAGAAGGAAAAAGCTTTGCCGCCTATAATTACGTCTACCCTTGGCTCCTCAAGAGGATTGGGCGTAATAGATAGGACTGAACACATCAGGTCTCCCAGTGAGCTGTCCTATTTTGGGTACAGTCTTACTCCATCACCCGTGAATGGATTTCCTCCATCAACAGTAACACCTCCTGTTCTACATGTCATAGACGGTTCTGTGTTTGTGTTCTGATGAAGTTGCATAGGAGATTGCTGCGATTGTCCTTGAGGTTGATTACCTGTTACTTTCTGTGATTGCAAGCCTTGCTGCACTCTCGGCGCTTGCTGCTGCACTGTTTGAACTTGCACAAATCCATTTCCTCCCTGCTGTGAATATGCAGGTGGATTTGGCATTCCCTATCTAGAAAATTGATCATTCTGTATCATCCCTTGGCTCCTAAACATACAAGCTATGTGCCCTGTCATTCCACATGTCCAACATACAAGCAGCTGTCTCCCAATCTGTCCATATTGCATGTTCTGATGACCATTTTGAATATTCTGGAACCCTCCCTGATTATTCTGCCAAAACCCTTGATTTCCTTGCCAATTTCTCCCTCGATATCCCCTTTCTCATGGAGCATATCCATTATTTGTCTGATCAAACTGTCTTTGGTGATTTTATGTGGCATATGCACTGTCTGCTGCAAATTTGATCTGCCTATGCTAGTTAACATTGTCCCTTCAATGACATACTTCAATAGCTTTTTCTGAACTCATTTTCCTTCTTCACCTTTTCGTGTGCATCGTCCTTTTTGCAATTCTTTTCCTGCAGGTGTCTGCAATAATGTGCAATGGTTAGCTGGACTTCCAACCATGATTTAGGCTCAATCCCCACTAATTTCTTGAGCTTTTTCTGTACCTGCTCTGGTAGCCCTTTGCATAATATATGATAATATATGATAAAATACAAGCATCCTGTGTTTCAAGCGCCCATGCGTCCTGCAAACTGTGAATGTAAAGCAACAGATCCTCTCCTTCCTTCATTTTTCTCGTCATTATAGCTCCTATATCGGACGTGTCCGGATATAGCACTCAAAGCGATTTCCAAATCGCTGCTCTACAGTTATTAAACAGTGCTCCATCGTGCGCGGTGTTGACTGTAGTCACACCAGGGTAACCTGCTTGTGTCCATACGTCATCAGTTCTCTCACCAAGTATGGCAATGAGAAGACCTTTAATATCCCCTATAGCTAATGTATTCCCTCCCGTCATTTTTTCGAACTCATGTATTCATTTTCCAGCGCCGGGCGTTAAATTTGGGAGTTTATATTTTAAATTTGCTCTGTCCATCTGGGGCCATGGTATATATTGCGGCCTGGCCCCTTCTTTTTCCAACAAGGGGAATTTTGATGCTCCAAACTCATTCTCATCTCTCATCATTTGTCTATCTACAGCTGGAGTAATATTCCCACATCGCCGTCTACCTGGCAATGATCTTAGCCTGCTTACATAAGGCGGGGACTCCCCCCTCTGACCACAGGGCTGCCCCTTATGTCGATCTGACTGTATCAGTTGCTCTGGTGCCTTAGACATAGATATTTCTGAATCTGACCATCTTACTCCCTTATCCAAAGGTGAACATCCCTCTGGACCACATATGTCACTTTTCTTTTTCCTCAGGAAGATTTCCGTTTCTTCGTCTGATACTTCTTATGCCCAACTTGTGCAACTTCTCTCATCATCCTCTCTATTTAACGTTAATCTGTCTGAAGACAGCTCCTTATGACTCGCACTACAGGAGGCTCCCTCCATGTCACACAACTGAGTGCTCGCGATACGATAATTTTTTCCTTTCCCTTGTGATTCTTTCTGGGCTTGCATTTCATGGTATACTTTATAAATCGTGTCCCCAATGCTTTCTGAGTCAAACTCATCATCTAGATTTGCTCTAGACGTGCCTGGTAATGACTCGGACTCGGGGAAGAATTCCTCTATGTCTTCCCATGCTGCTCGTGGATTGGGATTTCTTATTTCCCTTTCCAAATACTCGAGATCTCGTGCTCTCTGTCTTCTTTTACGTTCCATATCGTCATCGACTTCTCTGCGCTTTCTCGCTTCTTCTCTTACTCTATCTTCCTCTTTCTTTTTCATATCCCTTTGTTCATATGCCCTTCGTATTTCCTCATCCCTTCGTTTTTGTATTCTTTTCTCTTTAATCCTTTCCTGTTCATCATCTTCTATTCTTTTTTCTCTTAGCCTTTCCTGTTCATCGGCTGTTTTCTTTTTATCGTCACTTTTTCTCTGCTCCTCTGCTTTCTCTTGTTTTCTAGCTTGCTCATTTTATATAATTGTTCTTTTATTTGTCTATCTTTTCTTTTTACTCCTTCATCTTTCAATCGTTCCTCCCTCTCTTTGTCTTTTCTGTCTTGTTCGTCTTGATCTCCTCTTTGTCTTACTTCTTCAATACTCTTGCCATCAAATTGAAGTAGAATATGACCTCCTAACCATTCATTCTGTAAGAGCGCTATCACATCAGTTTTATCCTTATCTCCTTTACATCTCTTTATGTCTCTCCTTATGTCTAGAGATGTGCTCACTCGATCGATACTCTGCTTATTGCGTCTCTCCTTGTCCCTCAGGACTTTGGAGGTTATATCTTTCTCTGTGTCTTTTTCTGGGCCGTCGTCAATACTTTGCGTAGGTGACTCATATGACGGATTGCTATATCCCGTCTCTGCTTTAAGTTCTCCTAATTCCTAAAATTCTCATTTTTCAAATGTTTTTTTTTTTTTAAAACTTTATTTTTGGTATTTATGCCACAACACAAATTCACACCCACATTAGGGCGGACTTTAAACCTTGCGCCACGACCCCGGACCCTCCCGGTAACCCTCCCCTGCCCCTCTAAAACCATGTCTCTTAGATAGTGATTCTGCTCTAGCCGATTATGTGTCATTTCCCGCTCCCATTCCGCGGGTATTGTCCCCACAATTGTTAGCCCTCATCTGGGGGCATTCTCCGAGTCGGAGGAGTCAGAGGGGTGCTCTGCTGCCTCACCCAACAGGAACAGTGTCAGTGGTCCCCATACGTCTGGAGGACGGGCGTGCAAGGGAAGGAGTTTAATGAAATCCGATTCAACGTCTTGGTAATAAAGCAAGTCCTTGCGCCAAGCGGTGAATGCTGGAGGGGGGCCCCGGCCCCAGGCAATGGCAACTCTCCTCCGAGCAAAAGTCAGCAGGATCCCAGCTAGTTTCCTTATCGGGGGTGAA
Source organism: Ambystoma mexicanum (assembly GCF_040938575.1). Classification (NCBI taxonomy): domain Eukaryota; kingdom Metazoa; phylum Chordata; class Amphibia; order Caudata; family Ambystomatidae; genus Ambystoma; species Ambystoma mexicanum. Next base: position 349,954,354 of record NC_090935.1, read on the forward strand.
AGCAGCCTGGTCATGCCCAATAGGGATGCTGTGGCACTTGGCTGAATTGGTTCCCCCACAATTGCTGCAGTCGTCTCTAATACCCGTTTCCAGAAGGGGGCCACCTCGGGGCATTCCCACGCCAGGTGAACAAAACCTGCTGAAGTTGTCCCGCACCTGATGCATTTCGCTTCTGCGTCAGGGTGGTGTATGTTGGATTTTGCTGGAGTATGGTAAGTCTGGTGAAGGAAGTTGAAGTGGATGAGTTTTAGGCGTGAGTTAAGCGCCACTTTTTTAGTCTGTTTCAGGCAGTAGTTCCAGTCCTCATCTGTTATATTCGTATGCAGTGCTTCTTCCCATCTAGCTTTGGCCCTAGTGATGGCCGGGGTTGTGGCAGGAGTGAGAGCTTTGTAAATCTGTGATACCAGCCTACCCTCGCCTTGGGCTTGAATGACATTATGTAACAGTTGCCAAGTTGGTGGTTGACGAGGGAAGTCTGGCAGCAAGGCCTGGAGGGTGTAGCGAGTCCTGAAGTAAAGGAATATGTCCAGAGCTGTGTTGCCCCCTCTATTTCTGGCTTGTTCTGGAGTTAGGAAGCCTTCTTCTGAGAAAAGATCCCCTAGGGTTTGAATGTTTAGTTTGTCAACCCAGTGGTGGAACACGGTCTCTGAGGTGAGTGGGACTCCGGGAATAAACTTGACAGGTAAGAGTGGGGAGTACCGTGTTATCACTTCTAGTCTTTGGGCCAGGGTCCTCCAGACCTTGTACGTCGTGAGCATCACGTTCATCGTGGAACTGGGAACCGGTGTGTGGCTCAGGATGATTGCGGTCAGAAAGTTTGGTGTAGCAAGGGCTCTTTCCACCTGTACATGTGGTCGGACCGCCTGGGGGGTGTACCAGTGGCTGAGGTACTGTGCCTGAGCTGCCCAAAAGTATCTTTCGAGATCAGGTAGTGCCAAGCCTCCATTTGTGACCGGTAGCGTGAGTGTAGTGTACGCTATTCTGGCTGGTTTGTTTGCCCAGAGTAGCTCGAGGACCATGCTCTTTAATTTTTTTAAAAAGGCTTGTTGCAGCAACAGAGGGATATTGATGAATAAGTAAAGTAATTTTGGTAGGATCACCATCTTCACCAGAGAGACCCTTCCCCAGAGTGTCAATGGTAATGACTTCCATCGAGAAATCTTCTCTTGAATCGACTTGACCACCACTTCGTAATTATCTCGAAACACTTCCTGACAATTTAATGATAGCTGTATTCCGAGGTATCGGACTCTGGAGGATTTCCATGCGAGTTGGAAGCCGTCTGGGAACTGTTTTGTGTTTGGGGTCAATGGGAAAACGATGGATTTTGACTGATTAATTTTTAGCCCCGAGGCGGCTCCAAATTTGATGACCTCCCTCATGACTGGATTCAGGTTGTCTACTGGGTCACGGATAAATAGGGCTACGTCATCAGAATAAAGAGAGATGATGAGTTTGTGAGGGCCTATGATGAGACCTCTCTGTTGTCGCTGTTCCCTGAGTTTGGAGGCTAGTGGTTCCATCACCAGGGCGAAAATCAGGGCTGAGAGCGGGCAACCCTGCCTCGTGCCTCTTTGCAGGTCGATTGGAGCTGACTTGGTTGTGCCGACGATGATACTTGCACGTGGTCTGGAGTACAGGAGTGAGACCAGGTTGATGAAACGGGCACCCAGGCCCATCCTAGTAAGCACTGCAAACAGAAACGGCCACTCCACCGAGTCAAAGGCCTTTTTGGCGTCGAGTAGGACCGCCACCGCCTGCAACGAGGGCTCCAATGCGGCAATGACACCGAACATTCTTCTAATTCCGAAAGTCGTGTTGCGGCCTGGTATGAAGCCGGCTTGATCCGCCAGCACGAGGGTAGGCATCAAAGGCATTAATCTTCCCGCTAGCACCTTGGCGAGTATTTTATTATCGAGATTGAGGAGGGATATTGGTCTGTAGGATGAGCATTCCTCTGGTGGTTTATCTGGTTTGTACAGCAGAATAACGTTGGCATCACAAGTGGTGGGAGGGAGGTGACCCCTCTCTAGTGCTTCTTCATATACCGCCGCTAGGAGGGGGGCCAGTGTGCCCGCAAAGGACTTGTAGAATTCGCCCGTCAGACCGTCCGGGCCTGGCGCCTTAGAGCTGGGGAGGGATTTTATGGCCTCCAGAATCTCCTCTTGGGTGATCAGTTCGTTCAAAGGTTCACGGAGGGAGTGTTCAACCCAATACAGCTCTGTGTCCTCGAGGTACTCCCGTGGGGCGGTCGAGGACTTGCACAATTTGGCGCTGTAGAGTTCTTGGTAGAAGATCCTGAATTCCTCAGCTATCTCCTTGTCAGTATGTACTATATTGCCTTGCTTGGTCCGAATGCGTTCTATTTGGGTCTGTTTGGTGTCAGCTTTGATTAGGTTTGCCAAGAGGGCGCCGGGTTTCTGGCCTTCTCCATACTGCCGGACTTGGCTATTGCGGTTCAGGAATTTGATCTCTCGGTCCGCCGCTTGATTGAATATCAGTAATTCCTCCTTCAGTGCCTTCGCAGTTAGGGGATCCATCCCGTTTGTGGCTTGTCGTTCCAGGTCCTTTAACTTCCCCTCGCTGGTTGTGAGCTCGCGTCTGATGAGCTTGAGGATGCCATTTTCCTTGGCGTGACACACTCCTCTGATATAGCATTTTAGGGATTCCCAGAGTGTACTTGCTGAGGGGACTGATCCGGAGTTGGCTTCTAGGAACACGCTAATCTCTTCCTTCAGTTCGCTGGCGAACGCCTCGTCCCTCAACGAACCTGTCTTGAAACGCCATCGTAGTAGTGGCGGAGAAGGGGTGGAGTGTGCAACTTCAAGAAAGAGAGGAGAGTGGTCGGAGAGCGTTCTTGGGTATATACTGCAGCGTCTACTTGACAATGGACCACTCGCTGAGATGAAGAAGTAGTCAATTCGGGAGCTTGTATTGTGAACCGCAGAGTGGAAGGTGAATTCCCGTGATTCACCATTCGTGACCCTCCAGATGTCTAGCAGATTGAAGGCATTGCAGATTTCTTTTATTTGGAGTCCTGCTTTAGTTGGAGGGAGTTGCTGAGCTTTCGATCTGTCTCTTGATGAATCAAGTACAGTGTTCATATCCCCTCCCCAGATTATGGTTGCTGGGTCTAACTTGGAGAGCTGGGACAGCACCCAACCGAAATTTTCCGGGCCGTCCGTGTTCGGAGCGTAGGAGTTAATGAGGGTCACCTTCTGGCCTGCTATGACTCCACTCACCAGAATCGCTCTCCCCTCTGAATCTCTCGTTGTGTGGATCAAACGGAAGCTCAGCCTCCTATGTATAAGAATAGCGACTCCTCTGGCGTAGGATGAATAAGAAGAGTAGTATCTGTGGCAGCCCCAGCTCTTGGCCCACTGATGGTCCTCGCCCGGGAGAAGGTGTGTCTCTTGAATCATGGCCACGTCTACGTTGTGACGTCTCAGGTATTGGAGTATTTTCCTAGTTTTAGCGGGAATATTGCCTCCTCTTATGTTCCATGTCAGAACATTGAATGTGGCGGGGTAAACTTTCTGTGTCGCAGCGTTATGGTGGATGCGGTTGGCCGTATCATGGCATCAGGGTGAGATTTGCAAGAATCGTCGCATCGGGAGAGGACCCCTGTTGGATAAGGTGGCGCTGGTTTTTGATTGGGAGATGGCGAGCTGGGATATGGTTGTGGGCTAGAGACGCCTAGTCTATTTTTTGATGAACACTGAGGGAACCATCCACGGGCTAACCCCAACTGGCCCGTGGAATTCCTTTCTTTTGGGTGGGCAACCCCCAACAAGCCCACCGAGAGGACCCTCAATAACCAACTAGAACGAACTGCGGACACGTGGAAACCATGTCGCTGTGTAAATTGTGCTCCAACTGAACTTGGCATGAAGACCAACTGGTTGCCGAGATAACTTTGGAGACTAAACTGGAGCTGTGCTAGGGGCGTCAGGGGCCCTCCAAGTTTCCCAGCCCCGTGTCGTACTCATAATAAGTTGAGCCTGTACTTATGACAATCTGTCGTATGGTTGTGGGTCTGCTTAGGACATGCTGATTTACGGTGGATTTCTGAGGATTCTGTCTCTTTGGGGCCTTGGTCGGTTGGGGTCCGGATCGGGACAGCCCATCCGATCAAGGAACATGCCCGCCTCGTCTGGAGATTGGAAGAAGTGAACCCTCCCCCCCTGTTGGACTCTGAGTCGTGCAGGAAAGAGCATTGAGTAGCGTAGTTGGTTGGCTCAGAGTCTTTGCTTGATGGCGGTGAAGGATTTCCTCTGGGTTTGAACAGTGGGTGAGAAGTCTGGATAGAAGTGGATTTTATCACCCTCATGAAGAAGTTCGCCCTTCTCCCTGGCCAGTCGTAGGATGGTGTCACGATCTCTGTAGTTGAGCAGCCGTGCGATGATTGGCCTTGGCGGTGCTCCGGGGACTGGTCTGTTGGATGGGACCCTGTGTGCTCTTTCCACTATAAAGACTGGGGACATAGATTCTCTGCTGAAGAGTGATGTGCAGAGGGATTCTACGAACTCCTCCATTTTACCTTGTAGCCGTTGTTCCCTCACGCCTATAATTCTTATGTTGTTCCTCCTTGAGCGGCCCTCCAAATCCTCGCATTTGGCAATTGTTGTTTTCATTTGGGATTCCAGTAGTGAGACCTTGGTTATAAGGGACTCTGTGCCATCATCTAAGTGCGACACTCTTTGCTCAACCTCATTCAGACGTTCTGAGTGTGTGTCTAAGCGGTGTTGTAGGAGGTCGACCTTGGAGGCGAGGCCATCCATTTTATTGTTAAGATTTCCTATGCTGGCTTTCAGTTCCAGAAGGAGTTCTTTGATTTCGGACGGGTTAACCTCCGGTTCCAGCTGAGGCGGGGGGACCGGGGCCGCCGCGTGGACCTCGCTTTGAGAGGGGGCTTTAGGCGTCGCGCCACCCTCAAACGTCAGTTTCCTCTGCGATTTATCGTTCTTCCCCATTTCTGCGGTGGACCCACTGGTAGACGGTTGAGTGAAGCAGGGTTATAGTGTTATATTAGTGTTTTATTATGGCAGGATTGTTCTGAGAACTCGCTCAGGGATGCCGGTATGGTGGGGTTTGCAGCTGTGATGCAAAGTTATTAGGCGTTGTAGAGCTGCATTTTTGTGAACTACTGGGGCAGCCCTCGGATGACCAGGAGGGAGAGGATGGCGCTCCACTGCAGCGATCAGCTGTGCAGGTGGCTTCCCTCGTGAGTGGCACCGAACTTGAGGGGGGGGGAGGACACTCCACCGTGTTCTCGCTTGACCTCCTGGTGCTGGTGCCCCTGTGGCCTGATAAGGGCACCAGAATGATGACTTCCGGGGGGCCCAGGGTCTTTGCCTCCGCGGTGGGGGGAGGGTGAGATCCCTCCAAGATGGCGCCAGCTGTCGCGCTGGGGGGGGAGAGCCCCCTGCTGGTTATGGGCACTCCCCCTGGTGATGGGCGCTGGGGGCTGTTCTCTCCCTCGACCCGCGCCGGGTCCCAAAATCCCCCTCAGCGGCGGCTGGATTTGATCAGCGCTGATGCCCCCTCGGCGATGGGGAGGGGTGGGGGCCGGCCGCTCAGGGGGCGCCCAGTATCACCACAAGGCTCGACCCCACCCCCGTACCTTATCCTCCCGGCGTTCCGTCCGCTCTTCACTGCCGAAGTCCGCAGCTGTGCCGGGAGTCCCACGGCGGCCCCGGTTCCTTCAGGCGCTGGTGGGCCCCGTTGGGCGGGTGGTGGGTGGGGGGGGGAGGCTCCGACTGCAGCGACGTCCCGGGCGCCCGAGCGCCGGCTCCACCTACCCTCCGAGTCCCCACGGGACCTCGTTACGCCAGAGGGCGGCGGGCCGGACCTGGATCTGGATCTTGGGGGGAAAGGAGCGCCTGGTCGCCGCCTCCTCGCGATTGATCCTCCCGGGCTGCGCCGCGAGCCTGCCTCCCAAGCCACGGGCCGGCCAGGCAATGCACCGGTTCAGGCCGCGTCGGTCTTCTCAGCACAGGATGGCCGATTTTCATACAGTTTTCACTGGCAGGCTGCTGGAACAGACGGGAGACCAGAAGTCTAGGATTCGGGCTGCGAAAGTACAGGCAGAAGGAGGATTATGCAGGATTAATACGGGCTGTGCTGGGAGCTCAGGTCAGTGCGGCCATCTTGGATGGCCCTCTAGCGCCCTCTGTATCATTTTTCAAATGTTAATCAAGTCTTATACGACGGACAGTCTGGACCTTAAAATGACCCCTGGGGGAGTAGAATAAGAATGAGGAATGGAATCCAGAGCCTTTCATTTATATAATCCACAAAATGTAGTTGTTTTAATATGATGATAGGATCCTAGTTGAGTCCTGCAGAAAAATTCAGAAGAAGGTGAAATAGTAGGGCACATCTTCATTTATTAATAAATGGGTCCTGATGAGGGCAATTGAAGTCAGATTGCATTGAAACTATGGCTAACATCGGCATATTCTCAAATATTCTAATATTTAGTGGACCTGGTGTTCTATCAAGTGAACTGTTCGTTTAAAACTAAGCCCATTGAACTATAATTTATGGTGTTTAATGACACTGCAAATTGGATTTTTCTGCATAAATCATCTGGTTTTCCATCCTGAGATTGGGTTCAGTTAGAATTTTACTATCATCTGTATGCCTGTCATTTATTTGCACTTTCATAGTTTGTATTCTTTATATTGAAGTAGTTATGCAATGTTTGCCTCAAGAAATGCTGACATGTTTTAGGTCTGTTTGTAAATATGAATAAATGTATCTATTTTTTAAATACTGGATGTTTTCTAAGAGTGCATCATAGTTCCCAAAGAAAGCTCCTTCTGTATTTCGAGAGTTAGTGCCACTTCTCTGGTGAGGAGTAAAAAAAACTCCTGTGACATCACACTGGAGCCCGGTGAAGCATGCCCCCAAAAAGAAATCTTCTTCTATGGAAATGGGGACAGCACCACATTGCTAAAGGACGAAACATTGAGTTGCTGATGAGAAAACATATTCTACTAGCTTGTCAACCAGAGGGAGGACCCCGACCTGAGGGAGGACCCCTTCATCCATGACAATGGCCAAAGGGTCGTCAACGTGCAAATCATCCACATCCAGCAGATCCTCACCTACGGGCAGATCGCCATTAACTGACGCCTCCTTCACGAAGGACCACTCTAAAAAATACAAGCAATCCTCTCAACGACATTGTCCATGAAGGATCCATCGTTGACAGGAAAATCCCTGTCCACGTCAAAAGTGTTGTCTGGCCAAGGACCCCTCGTCCATGGCCACAAAAGACGCTTCATCAACAGCCAGAATACCTTCTATGGGAAAACCATCATTTAGCAGGTGCTCTTCAATGAGCAGCACACGTCCATGGAAGAACATATATTGACATCACTGCCACTCTCGTTAAGAGGAAGAAAGGAATATAAATGCTGCTTCAATACAGCAAGTTTCAGGATAAAATACTGTAAACCTGTCTCTAATGAAAGAAATTATATCATTACCAGAAATAATTCTTCAGGAAGACTTTTCTGATCTTTGGGAGGTCTCGGAGAGACCTAGGTCAGTGCCTAAAGAGTATAGACCCCCTATGGCAGACAGCTCCTAATGACATTGTGGGTCCTTTTGAACCCTCAGTGATGCAATCCCTTAATAATATCATGGATGAATTCCAAAGGAGGCAGAGGGGTCGCATAGCATCCGGAACACACACCAGTGGAGAAGATCCCAGCATAATATCTATTGCTAGTGAATGTAGTCAAGCGTTACCAACCAAAAGGCAGAGAAGCGTCTCCCCACCATGATCTTCCAGAGCACTATCTCTATGATCACTCCATGCAGAGGATCCCTATCAATGGCTGGACCCCATCGAAGGTGCTCGTCAAGACGTCTCAGAACCAGAGACCCAAGTGGATGAACCAGAAGAGGGAGTGATTCCTCAAGACTCACCACAACAGGACGTAGATAAATGGGAGGACTGCGTCATTGAAAAACAGAAAAGGCGGGACTCTGCAGGAAGATCCTCTCCACCAAGCGATACTGCATTATTACACTCTATCATTGGTAAAGCGGCAAGGATGTTTGATCTCCAAGTCTCACCTCAAGAAAACTAGTCTCTGCTTTATGAGCAGAGAGATAAGAGGAGGAGAACTGCCACTGCCATACCCCTTCTGAATCCTATATGGGAGGCAGGAGAACGGATTCTAGCCAATCCAATATCCACCCCTACTACAACAGCTAGACTGAAGAAAAAAAGCAAGGCCCCAGCTGATGCACAGCTGTGCTTGTGAGGACACCCAAAACCTGATTCAGTTATCACATTGCTATACTTGTGAGGACACCTGAAACCTTATTCAGTTATCACAGTGGCTGCCAGGAAAAGCCTTACTAATCCCGCTTCGCCACTCACAGGTCCGCCGGACAAGAAGGGCAGAAAACTGGAAGGGGTAGGCAGAAAGATGTTAGCTTCAGCTTCACGTTCCATCTGAACTGTCAACGCTCTTGCTATGGCAGCAAGATATGACAGGGAACTGTTTCACAAAATGACCATGCTCATGGAACATCTGACAGCCAAGTTTCAGGAGGAAGTTTGCGCTATTGTCAAAGATGGGGAAATTACATCTGATTACATGATTGACTCATCAGTTGATGCTACAGAGTCAGGGAGCAGTCCTCAGCCACCAAGCCTGGATGAAAAGTACCAACGTTGATGTTCAGCCCACATTCTAGAGATGCCATTTTATGGCCAAGAATTGTTCGGCAAGAAGGTAGATGATCACCTGAAAGGGATCGAAATATACAAAGACACATACAGGGCCATCAGCTCACTAAAGGACAAGGAACACCATTCTTTTTCAGGGAATGTTTTGTTCATCATCTAACAGACCCTATTCCATAGAGAGAAGATCACCATCTGCTAATCCATCCTCTTTGAGATATCAACAGTCTTCAACACGATACACTGCACACAATGTCAGATGTGGGTCAGGTGAACCGAGGCCCCAGTCACCCAAGCAAGCTTGACTTGGCATGCTCCCTCTCCCCTGCACTGCACCTCAGTGGGAGGATCAGCCATCATTAACAACAGTGGCAAAAAATCACTTCGTACAAGTGGATGCTACAAATCGTAAGCGACACACTATCGAATTCTTAAAACAACGTGGAAGTATTCAAACTGTTACAGAAGGCCGCCATAGAAAACATAACCTTCTCGCAGAGGGGAAAAGGCTTCTACTCCTGTTTTTTCCTAGTAAAGAAAAAGAACAGGCAGTGGTGCCGATTCTAGACCTACACACACTAAACCAATATGTGAAGCGCTTGAAGTTCAAAATGACCACACTACAACAAGTCTTACCTTGGCTCCAAAAAGACGATTTTCTGGTGACCATCTACCTAGAAGATGCCTACTTCCGCATACCAATCCATCCCAATGCACAAACACTACCTAAGATTCACAGTGAGAAAAAACACTACCAGTTCTGCATGCTTCCCTCCGGCCTTCGGTCAGACCCGAGGGTCTTCACCAAGTGCCTCGCCCCGATGGCTGCACATTTAAGAAGATCTGGAGTGGAAGTTTTCCCATATCTGGACGATTGGCTGATAAAGGCTGAATAAGAGAAGCAAACAATCCAAAGTGTCAATCACGTAAAGGAGACCTTCGCTGCTCTCGGTTTCTTCATCAACAATGAAAAATCAGTGATCACGGTCACGCAAAAAGACTGTTTTATGGAAGCAGATCTGGAAACTCCCATTCCACTGGTCAGACTATCCAACAAACGAGTCACAGCGCTCGCGCATCTAGCAAATTGGTTCTTGACAGCACAGACTACCATGGTACGCTGGGCATGATGTCATCATTTATATTGCTGGTTCCAAATTGCAGATTGGGAATGCGTCTCATCCAATAGGAGTTTGATCGACAGTTTATATGAACCTGAGGTACATGGGAAGATTTTGTTCACCTATCTCACACCTTCCATCAAGCTCTACACTGATGGCAGGATGAGCAAAACCGCCAACAGTGCATGCTATTTCAATATCCTACTTCGACACTCATCCTCAGGATGGATTAGTCCCTATCAGCATGGGGAGCTCATCTGAGAGACTTGCAAGCAAAAGGCACATGGAACAAACAGAAATCAGACCTACACATCAATGTTTTAGAAATCTGGGCCATTCGATGGGCTTTAAAGCCATATCAACCTGTCCTCAGGGTCCAGGTTGTAACTATACAGATGGCCAACCCCACATCGATGCACTTCACAAACAAGCAAGGGTCACAAGGTTGGCGCTACTGAGGAAGCGCATGAACACTGGAAATGGGCTCTCACATAAGGAGTTCAAGTCAGAGCGGTACACCTTTGCGGGAGGGGCATCATTCTAGCAGATCAACTGAGCAGGGAAAGCTCCACATCCCATGAGTGGGAGCTTGACTGGAACAAGATCGAACAAATGTTCCGGAAATGTGGTTACACTCAAATCAACCTCTTTGCCACCAAATGCAGCACAAGATGCCATCTCTTTGCATTCAGGTACCCGAAGTCCGGGTCACTGGGGATTGCCTTCTGACTGATGTGGATGGGCAAGTTCCTGTACGTCTTCCGACCAATCCCATTGTTATCCATGGTACTGAGGCGAGTGAGAGAACAGCCCTGCAGGATGATTTCTATAGCCCCAGCCTGGGCTCAACAGGTCTGGTACCCGATTCTCCTCAGGATGACATACACCACACCCATACGTCTCAGCGCACATCAAGCCTTATAAACACATCAGGAAAGGCAAATACTTCACCATGACCCTCCAGCTCTCTCTTTCAGGGCGTGGTTACTTAACACCGAAAACACATCAACCTAATGTTGCCAGACGAATGCTGGGATATCATCTGGGCATGAAGAGCCCCTTCTACATGAAAAACATATGCAGAAAATTGAACTATTTTCAGCCTGGTGTGGTACACTAGTTTGAGACCCATTGTTAATCACGGTAGACCTATTGCTGCCCTACCTACTCCATTTAGCTAAAGCAAGATTGTTGCAAGCCTCTCTCAAGATGCATCTCTCTGCTATCATGACATACTCCAGGCACGCAAGATCATCGTCTTTTTTCTCTAAACCTGCAGTGAAAACCTTTATGAAGGGTTTGCTTGGGACCTTGCCACTGATACTACCACCTACCACAAGCTGGAGCCTCAGTAAAGACCTAACTGCGTTAATGGTGTCACCTTATGAGTCCATCCACAAGTGTGAACTGCAATTCCTTTCGTGGAAGGTGGCTTTCCTAGTAGCAATCACTTCAGCCAGATGTATTAGCGAACTGCAAGCCTTGTGTACAGATCCTTTGTTTACTGTCTTCCACAATGACCGGGTAACCCTCATACCACACCTGAAAGTGGTATCAGAAATTATTCTGTCAGAACTTATTGTACTACTGACCTCCTTTGGCAATCGCCCTACAACTACTGAACGTACCCTGCACTCTCTAGACTTATCGCAAGTCCTCAAATTCTACATTCAATGCAACAGTGCGATAGGCACATCCTCCAAGTTGCTTGCTTCCTTTGCTGGTTGGTGGGTTGTATTATTCACTGTTACAAGATAAAAGGCAACCCGCTCACACATCCAGCTACTGCCCATTCAACTCGAGGGAGGGCCGCAACAGCAGCATTCCATGCTTGAGTGGCCAAGAAAGACATGTAGGGCAGCTACATTTGCCAAGCACTATTATCTGTAAGAGGATGTTGGAAGGGAGTCTGCTGTCAGGCAAGCGGTCCTACAACACGTGTTTGATTGAGGTAGGTGCAGCCTTGTGCTTACCCTCCTTCCTTACATGCTACAGCAGGCATAATGTGTTCTGGGTACACCCCTATTGGGTACTGTTATGGAACTATGTTACGCTCACCTGGTCTCTGCGGGAGTGTTGTGGCACGGTTGGAGCCCTCCCTGGACCTGGCTCCCGTGGATCAGCTCTCTCCCCCAGCCACTGCATTGTCGAGGACCCAGGACACTGGTTCTGCTCCTGAGAGAAGATGAAAGACGGTCAAAATGGTGTGGTGACGTCGGGATTCCCCCCAACGCTTGCGTGCCAGAAGGTTGTGAGCAAGAGTTTGCCCATGCAGGCTCACCTGTTTTGATTGAAAGATGAGCTCTCCGTTCTGCTTTCTTCCAGCAGGGTTGCTGTAGATGGACCTAGTTGCGTCACTGGTCCTTGGCGTGAAGGTCCAGACCGGCTGTGACCATTCCGTCTTGAAGGTAAGTTTTGTAAGTATGATTATTGTTCGTATTGATAGTATTAATCTTTCTCTATGATTACTGTCCGTAACCCTATATTGTCCTTTCTCTCTCCCATAGGTATGAAGATGACCCAGGAATGTGTGATGGCAAAGTCTACTGCAGAGAAGCTACCAGAGGTAAATGGCCTCCACCTGAAGCTCGCTGCTTAGAGTATGAAAGTCTATGCAAGTGCTAACCTTGTGTTTCCTTTCCATTTTAAGGGGCACCAGATCAGTGCTTGATGGGTAGTTTGCGAACTCTGACAGGCGGCCGGAGATGAATATCCTAGAGAATGGTGCGCCGGAATAAGATCCCGTGTTGATGGTAATTTCGGGACTGGTAAGGATGTCAGGCAGCTCCTGCGAGGATCTGCAGATCCAGGGAAGTGACAGCAGTGCTTCCAGCGATGGTGCGGCTGACCCAGGTAAGATGCGTGCATAGTTGCCGAAGTGAAGCGATAGCAGTGCTTCCAGTGAAGGTGCGCGTAGCTGCAGAAGTGAAGCAGTGAGGTGGCTGACCTCAAAGTAAGATGCTGGAGTAGCTGCAGAAGTGAGGCGATGGTGTGGCTATCCTCAAGGTGAGATGCTGGAGTAGCTGCAGAAGTGAGGCGACAGTGTGGTTGACCTCAAGGTAGGATGCTGGAGGGTTCCGGAGACCAAGGGTACACGTGCTGAAACAGGTAAAGTCTTCTGAACGGCGATAAGCGTTACGCTGCACTAGCAGACTACCGCGAAGCGCCAGCATGTGGGTGGGGTGGGCTTATATAGCCTGGCCGCAGCCACTCCCTTTAGGCCCAGCTCTGAGGCCCCACCTTGCCACTCCTCCTGCCTTCTGCACATGCCTTCCATGCATTGCTAGGGCCCCACCCTGCCCAGATGCACGTGCCTTCAACAGTCTGTGTGCAAAGCACACTTTATTATGAGTTTGGTGCCAAAGGCACCAAGACTGGGTCCATTGGGACCCTGCAGGATGTGAAGTGACTGGCCAATGACCAGTGGCCTTGGCAACTATTGTGTACTTCATTGAAGTAGGTGGCATGCGTCCACTGATTGGTATTCTATTCAAGCATGTGAATCTATGAAAGATGCAATGCTGGAGAAGTCTTAGTTACTTACCTGTAACTGTATTTCTTCAGCATTGGTATCTTTCATAGATTCACATGCGTCTACCCACCTTCCCGGTGAGGCTGCTCCATATCAGGCAGTCATCAGTCACTACATTAGAGGCTTAAAATCTGAAGATGGCTGCCTAGGGTGGATCTTAAGCCCTACCACCTCATTGGCTGAGTAGAAAAGGACCAAAATGAGGTGGACGGACCACAAAAGTGAAAGCCTGTCAGGCTTTATTATCAATGTATGTTGCTTTCTATGTAGCATTTTAAAATTACTGGGGATTCCCAGTCTAATGACGGGAATATTCAAGCATGTGAATCTATAAAAGATGCCAATGCTGGAGAAATACAGTTAAAGGTAAGTAACTAAGACTTAACATTTAAATGCCTTATTAAGTGAATTTGTGCATCATCATCATCAGAGCCCCCACTCATATCTGGTAGTTCCAGGAATAGTTAAGGAATAGTTCTGCAGCAACTACATGCCTTCAGGCCTACCAGGAGTTAAAGTACCAGACTTTCCTCAGTAAAATAGACAGCAGACAGGCTGTGGAGGGAAGCAGGCCCCAACATGTTGACTGATGCCCACCAGTTCCTAGGGGCGAGACTGGAATCACTACTTTAGAGATTGCCTACCTGTTGGAGAGACAGCCAAAAGAAATGCATATGTAAGTATGATATAAATGGAGAATAATGCTGAGGGGAGCGATACTACAAAGGAAAATAGCCTAGAAAAATATAATTGAAGTCATTTCTCGGTACACCATAAAGCAGAATACTGTTATTAATGGTGAGTTGCTCAAAACAAAAGGGAAAGTGTGATTATTTGCTACCCATTACCCCACTTTTCATGTGCCCATTGAAAGTGGAAAATGTATGTTTTTTCACATTGATGAAATAGAAACACCACTGAAGTGAATTTAGCCAAAATACATGTTGAACAAACATTTTTCTTTCTACAAACAATTTACAGGCATGAAGGTCCATTAGCTTTCTGCAAATTAGTTTTCTAAAATGCTGCTGAAATTCTGACTTGTCTTTTGAGTAAGGGGGAGTATATATTTTCAATAAAGGGGAAGTAGAGAGAATTGGGTAGGCAGAAATGATTTGAATTAATTTGCATTTCACAAATGTAAATCTTATCCTGGGACCTCATACATTTTTCAATCAATGGTGCATGTGTGCCCAGGGTAAATAAAATATACATATGGTGATGTGCATGTTACCACAGTCTCTATTCTATAACTGTAGTATTGAAAAGTGAGGTGACTAGTGTATTGATTCACTGTTCATCATTGCTGTTGGAATTTCATTGATGCATGATTTGTTTTGTATTTAATTGTTTCCAAATATTTCTATTTTTATTAATAAAAATACCTTCTGTGCAACCCTTTGTGTTTCTTGTCCTGCAATGGGAGTGGAAGCTGTATGGAATCAATACTGTTAAAGTGGCAGTCCCAGACGCATAAAAAGAACTTTATCAAATAAAGGAAAATTGTGCTCGCCTGGTTTGGGGTAGGTGGAAAGTTCCTCTGAACTAGATGTCTCCCTAAAATTGGAGGTCCCGCAAAGATAGGATTTCTAGGATTACTAGTGTAATAGAAACATAGACTTTTTAATTTAAATTGTGCAGAACCCACAAATGCATGTGGAAGATTTGTGTTGCATTGAATCACATGGTATTGACATTGCAGCCTCATATGGAAATTCTAATGTGTGCCCAGAAGTCTAAGGTTTGAATTTTGAGTTTTAACTGACTGACAGTGTTGAAATAGTAGTAAAAATAGTTTGTATTTCTGTTTGCAAGAATTTTGGAGGTAGGTTGCTGCATTGTAGACCGAGAGATGTCTGATATAGCAATGCTTGTGGTTCAAGCCTCTGCTCCTTCAAAATTATATTTGACAGGTTATTGGACAGCCACAGATATTGACATATGGAAGATAAAAATGGTGGAGAGAATGGCCTCTGTGGGTTCTGACTCATGTAATGAACAAGGCCCATTGATATGTCCGTGCAGAGGCTATATATGACTTCAGGAGTCAAAGAACAACACTTTAAACTGTTATGCATTTCTGTGAATATGTATATTCACCTCAAACCAGTGGAGCGCAGGTTAATAGTCATTGATGCTTAGATTAAACAGTGCCAAGAAGCAGGGCAGAACAATTATGAAGACCTGCTGAGCACCAAGTAATTGTGTAACTAAAAACTGGAAGAAGGGGGCATGGCTTGGAACCAATCACGGAGGATGTGAGCTTTCTGGGCTAAGTCTGCTCATCCAAGTAAATCCTGATATATGTCCTTCATCAGACTACGCCAATGTCTGTTTTGTAACAATCTACTCCCCAGAATGATGTGGTTGTGATTCTGTGGAGGAAGTGTGCCGTGAAATCTGCTGTGGGTGGTGAAGAGTGGGCCGTCCATGGTGTGCAGCCAGCATTTTGTAGCTTCTCCATGAGAGGCACAGAGCTGTGGGTCAGCCGCTTTCTGGATTCCACTAGACAGCACCACCAAAGACTGTCATCAGTGCCAGCGATCTGCGGCGCATCGAATAGTAGCGGCTGCTGTGTTTTGCAAATTCCCTGCTAAGTCTATAGCATTATTGCTGGCACTATTGCTGACACTATTCTGCTGGGACTGCACTTGAGGAACTGTTGCGTGTAGGCTGATTATAGGAGGAGAGGGGATTGATGAACCACTAGCTTTCTGGGGTGGTCAGGATGGTGAAGGGACAGCAGAAATTGGACCAGTTTGTGGGTGGCAAGGGAAGACACTGCAGGGCCACAGAGAAGCTGTGGCAGCCAAATGAGGAGCCTGTGGAAGTAGCCCCTGCAGCGGGCGTAATTATGCAGGAGTGCCTTATGGAAGCCATCCAGGAATCAAAGACCTCAAGGGAAAATAAGGTTCAGATGGTGGTCACTGAAGTCTCTTTGGTGCGGGCAGGCAGATTTTAAAAAGGTGAATGAGAGAGTCACTTAGGTCGAACAGAGGGTTAGGAACACTGAGGACTTGGTATCAGTGTTGAAGGCTAGGGCTGATGCTCTCATGGTGGACATGGGATGGTTGGAAGTCAGAGTAGAGGTTGCGAAGGGCAACTCACAATGCTGCAATGTAAGGATACTTGGAGTGGCGAAAGTTGAGGAAGGACACAGCTTGGAATTGTATCTTGAAAACGTTTGACATTAGGTATACGGAACTGTTGAACTGATTCATCATCGAAATGGCCACCTGTTGGTGCTCCCCATTGTACAATGATTGCAAAGTTTGTGAACTTCTGAGACATGGATGCTGTGCTGCAGGACACCAGGTGGCACCCCTCTTATCATGTAGGTGGGTCATGTATTCTGATATTTACGGACTTCACGCAGGCGGTACAGAGGCAACGGAAGTCCTTTGAAGAATAGAAGAAGAAACATAGAGAATGTGATTATAAGTATTTTATGTTGTATCCGACACGGCTAAAGGTAATGACGCAGGATAGGTACTTCTTTTTATACACCCCACAGGCGGCATAGGACTGGTTGGAGAGCTGGGTAAAGACACGCATTTGTCCAAGGAAGAAGGGTGAGGATACCCTTGGGACAGTACCTGAACTTTCACCTGCTGCTTCTGCGTTTGTGCCTTCAGGGGTGCACTCAGGGAGGGTGTTGGTTAATGTCAACGGGACTCTTGATTTCAATGAGCCTTAGAGGGGTCTGGGGTCTGGGGAATGATATGCTGAATGGCCACATGGTTACAGCTCATTGATTCTTTTTCTGTCAGGGTGATGTTGTTTGAGGCTGTGCGTGGTGTGACGATGTGGGCAGACATGCTAGGAACAGCCTATCGAACCATTCCACATATGCACAAATTGACATTATGTTGGGGATGGTTAATCTTCCTTTCTTTAGGCATGATTGGATGCGGTTAATGGTTTTTTTTGGTGGCGGGCTGGCCTCAGCTATATTGCTTTCTGTTCTCTACACTTGGTTAACCTGCTCCAGAGTTCCTACCCCTGGTCTAGGTTGCTAGCCCCTTGGACCGACGACTGGTGTTGGGGTGGAAACTGCCAGCTGGTTGGGGTATTTTGGGCTTATTGCTTGGGATATGTGGGGAGGAGATTTGCATCTGTGTTGTGTGTGCGTGGATGTGGGTAGAGGAGTGGGAAAAGGGTTGGTAGTTCGGTTTGTACTGTCCTTGTTGTCTTTTTTGTTTTCTGGTCCTGGAGCTATTGCTGATATACTTATGGGGCGATTAACAATTTCTATTGAAATCCTTATGGGAAGGGGCAGCAGATGCACCAATTACAGGCACATGGCCACACTAAGAATTATTAGCTGGAGGGATTAATAATGCTGTGAAGTGAAGTGGAATATATTCGTAAATGATTAGGTACATTTCTGATTTGGTTATACAGCAGGAGACTCACCTGATGAGTGCAGAGCTGGCTAAGCTCTCTGCGAGGTGGAGTGGGTAGGTGGTGGGTTCATCATTCTATTCCTACGCACAGGCATTTCTTATATGGATCAGGGATTCAGTGCCTTTATTGATATATGACACACTGATTGACCCAGACAGGAGATATCTGGGGATATTGGGCAGATTCAAGGGCCAATCAGTGCTGTTGTTGGGAACTTATGCTCCTAACGTAGACCAAGTGGACTTCTTTGAAAGTATGAGTACATTGATTATATGGCATCAGGGGGATAGGGTGTTGTGGTTTGGGGACTTTAACTGTGTCTTATGTAAGGAATTAGACATGCTGAGTAAAAGTATTAGGCCGCCGAATCCAGCGCTTAAGACTCTCTCTCAAGGCTTATATCTGAACTGCGGATTATTGATGTATGGCGACTAAAAGATGGGTAGGAGCACTGTTACTCCTATTATTCTTGAGTTCATGGCTCCTTTACATTTATTGATTTTGCATCCTTTGGGGAAGGAAAGGCTAGGTTGGTTGTGCGTGCCGAATATCTGGAGGGGACGCTATCAGATCACGCACCAATTTATTTGGAAATATCAAAGCGGCACCAGGTGGACCCTATTGTGATGTGGAGGTTTGATAATACTATGCTGCGGGATACAGAATTTAGATCTTCCCTTAAAAATGATATTTCATAGTTTCTTGAACATAACTGGGGACCCGCTGACCATCGGTGAACTGAATGGGAGGTGCTTTAGGCATTTATCAGAGGCCTCTGTCTTTCTGCCAGGGTGGAGGTATGAAGAGTTTTAACCAATATTGCCCAGAGGCTGGAATGGGGCATGGTTCGGTTGGAGGGACGAGAAGGTAGGGAGGAGGATGAGCAGGCTTCCAAGTATTAGGTGGAGAGAGATTTGGCCGAGGTACGGGATAACTTGAATTCTTTTGAATATACAGGATATGTGGCTCAGCAACACTCTGACGGTGTTAGGGCGGTTCAGCTTCTTGCTTGGTTGGTGAAGAGGGAGGGATCAATTGGTCGTGTGATGGGATAAGGGATGTGAATGGCATCAGGAGAATATCTGCAGGGAGGTCCGGGACTTTTACGAGAGGTTGTACTCTGGAAGGGATGGGTACGCTTTAGGTTGTGCTGTTTGATGATTGGATGAGGATGGATGAAATAGATTGATGGTTGAACAAGGAGAAGAACTTGGTGCCCCTATAGGAATGCAGGATGTGGTGGGTGCAATTAATAGCCTACATTTGGGGA
The DNA here is from genome assembly GCF_040938575.1 of Ambystoma mexicanum. Classification (NCBI taxonomy): domain Eukaryota; kingdom Metazoa; phylum Chordata; class Amphibia; order Caudata; family Ambystomatidae; genus Ambystoma; species Ambystoma mexicanum. Next base: position 349,973,394 of record NC_090935.1, read on the forward strand.
AGACTCTGGGAATTGATGGCCCACTGGTGGATGTTTACAGGGTGTTTAGGGATCTTCTTGCTCCAAAACCTCTGGAGGTTTATTTGGAAGCGTTTGCCTGGGGTACGTTTCTGGGTTCTGTGCTGGAAGCCTTGGTGGTAGTTCTCTATAAAACAGGAAGGGACAGAGCTGACCACAGGTCCTATAGGCAGTTGTCCATGATCAATGTGGATATTAAGATTGTGTGTACTATATTAGCTCACCGTCTGTGGTGGGTGGTCCAGGAGTTTGTGCACCAGGACCAGACTGGATTCATCCCAGGCAGGTGTACTGTTCACAATCTCAGGAGGCTTTTCCATATCCTTGAACAGTTAATGGACTCATCGGATGAGGTGGAATTTTTTGTTTGGACTAATATGAGGAGTTTGACTCAGTTTGTTGGGAGTTTCAATGGCTGTTGTTGGAAAGGATGGGATTTGTTCCCGATTGATGGGATGGGTTAAGCTGTTATATGAAGGGTCTACTTCTAGGGTGCATGAGAATGGGCTTGTATCCTCAACATGGCCTGTTCAGATGGGCACAAGCCAGGGATGTCCTCTCTCGCGATGATTTGTTTGCCTTGGCTATTGAGCCATTGGCAAGAGTGGTACACAAGAGCCACAAGCTGTTGATTTAGGGATAGGGGAGTGCTACATTGCATTTCCCGGTATGCTGATGATATATTGTTATATGTTTGGGACCCGGTCAGTAATTTGGAGGATGTGTTGGAATCGGTTGGTGAGTATGGTGAATTGTGCAGATTGGTCAATCAGATGAAATCTGCCCGTTATACCTTGACTGTGAGATTGGGGGACACACTGCAGCATCTTGGGATGGAAACTATAGCAGTGGATTTAAGTATCTGGGGATCAAGGTGGGATCTAATTGGGAATGAGTGTGTCAATGCAATGTTGAAGATGGTATGATAGCATTTAGAAAATCAAATGATTTTTGGCTGAAATTTCCTCTGTCGTAGTGTGAGTGGCGCTTGTGAAAATCATAGTGTTGCCACATTTGCTGTATGTTTTCTTGGTCATGCCCATGCCTCTACCAAGTGACTTTTTTCAGAAGATCCATATGATAATGAGGAGGTTTTTGTTGACAAAAGTGGGTTTAAAGACATTGCAGCTCCCGTCAGGGAATGGGTGTAGTTGTGCCTGATATTCAATTATACTATTGGGCAGCAACACTTCAACACATGGTGGACTGGTTTATGTACCCTCAGGTGGATGCGGTCACTAAGATGATTGCCTTTGAATGTAGGCCACTACAACTGTTTGAGGTGATTGGTGCCCATGAGGGGGATCTCAGGCTGCTTCCTTCTCAGGTAACCACAATGATACGGATATGGAAACAGGTGACCAGAGGGAAGGGACAGAAATTACCATTTTTAATTTCAACTAGTCTTTGTTGTGGTAGTCTAGGGTATGCATTGGGTAAGAGGAGGATTGGAAGTGTTGCCTAGATTGGAAGGGGAGGACTTGTATATGGGTGATAGGGCCTCCACGTATTCTGCTTTCAGAGAAGCGTATTCTGGAGTACGGGTTAACTGTTGGGAGTTTGCCAGGTTGATGGCTGAGGTCAGAGGTTTACGGGAGGGGCTCCCATTGAGTCCAGGGATGCATATGATCAATGTTGCTCTGAGGCGCTTCACCACGGGTGGTAAGCATTTAACGGAGATCTGTGCTACTGCCATTTTGGCCAGATTGTTTTTTGCAACAGGACTGCGGAATAGATGGGGAGAAGACCTGGGTGAAATGCTCACTGACCGTGAATGGGTTAAGATCCTTGTGCACGGTAAGTGAGTAGCTAAGAATACACAGTTAGAGTGGATCCAGTAAAAATATGTGATGCCTGCATAATTCACACCTGTGGTGGTTGTCAAAATGGCCCACGGATACGACCCTAATTGCTTGAGATGCAGGAGGGAGGTGGGAACATATCTGCACATGTGATGGGGTTGTGCTGGTATTCATGTATGCTGGGAGTCAGTGATAGGTAAATTGGTGGAATTTACTGGATTACCAATACATGTATACCATGCTGTAACGAATTGGATTCTGCTCCGCAGGAGTACCAGGATGAGTAGGGGTAAAATGGCCCACTCAGCGCTCATACGTCTACAAACCAAAACTCAATGCAATCATAAAAGTAGAAGAGAGACAGTCAAGAGATATACCTCCTACACCTTTTGCAGTAACACCTTCACCTTTTGTAGTAACGTGGGCCGAGGGAAGGCTATGCGCTTAAAGAGTGGTGTGAGGGTGAAACAGTAGTGACCCAAACAACACAGTATCACAGTGCAAAATAAAGGTAATGTCCAATCAATGTTCTATAAAAATATAAAAACTTGAATGCCTTCATGAATCTCACAGGTTACCAGGCTCTCTACCCAGTCGAAAAAACCAGCATCCCCCACCCCTCTCAGCACTGTTCTTGCAGGCCCCCTGCCTTGCGACTGTGCATCCCACCCAGGGGATTCTCTGCCCTAGCAATTAGCCAGTGGCCTCCCCTATTGGCTCCCCTTGGCGCTTTTCTCGCGGGCTCCCACCTGCACTTGTCCTTACCCTGCTCCCCCAACTTCCCCTCCCTTCCCTATCTCCCACACGTTTTGCTGAACTTGCACGTCTGAATATCACAAGTCCTTGTAGGACCACAATTGTATATTTACTGTTATTACTCCCCTGTTCCCTGCCCACTTTGTCTTGAGGCACCTCAAAATACTGTACTGTTGTATAGGCACCTAACAAATGCACAATACATAAAAAATTAAACACATCATCTGCACATAGCATGAGTAGAGATAATGTACATAAATCCACCCTAAAGGAAGAACAGAGAAGATGTGACTGACTGGAGAAAGTAGCACTCTGAGCATTGTGCTGGGGGTGGTAGGTAAAGTACTAATGAATATCTTGGTAGAAAACAGGAGCGATCATGACCTAAACAGTCTCTACATTCCAAGTGGACTGAGGCAGCAGTTCAGAGTCAACAGTACCTGTATTCATTTCCTGGTGGGAAGACGCAGTCAGACCTGGGTTAAATGCACATGCAAGCTCATCAGGCTCAGTTCAGGCAAGTAGGATCGCGGAGGCCCCGGCAGCAAGCAGGCATCAAGTAGGGGTAAATGTGGGAGCTCTGTGTGGTAGAATTTTGGCACTGCAAGGATGCAGGTCATGTGGTCCTAGGAACTCTTTGCAGTTGCCCAGGCTGAGTCAGTGATATGGATGTGTTGATGTGCGATCAATGAGGCAGCAGTTCAAAGGCTAGCTGGGATGAGCTGGGGTTGTAACCCCCTGTTAGAATCAGTGAGTGACTCTCCAGCAATTTGGTTGGGGTTCCGGTGTTGAGCAGATGCTTTCGGCCTACCAGGTGATTAGATTTGGCTGGAACATGATGCAGTATTGAGCTGGTCGTAGGTGCAAGCAATGTTCGATGTGGTGGAGGAGCGTAGCGACCAGGGCTGGCGTTATGTTCTTGTTCCAGGTGCAGTAAACATAGAGTGACCATTTCTGTGTGGTTAATAGGGAGCTTCAGCTCATTTGGTCCTCTGATTGCTGTGAGGCCCTTTGAAGGGGACTGAAGAATAGGATAGGTCTGTTCAGGATCTCCCAGCTCAGGATATTCCAGTGCAGAGCGGTAGGTCCTGATCCACAGCTGAGGTTACTCCTGATGTGCCCTGGGAATGGTAAGGGACAGATGTTGCTTCTGTCATGGATGATTCTTTCTTCACCTCTGGCTGAGGGCTTTGGAGAGTTGAACTCTCTCAAAAGAAGTCCAATGAGATAAGTATAGCACGGTTTCTTTACAGAGATAAACAGAAATCACCATAGCGCAGTTGGGCATTATAACATACATTTTAAGATAGGTCCCGAATGGGCGGATACATTGACAACCTGACAACCCCAGGGTAGGCAAGGTGTCCAGTGTTTATGGCAATGCGTCGGGGGGGGTGGGGCTCCACTCCACCACATCTGTATTGTTCAGATAGGTGCAGAATTCCGTCCATACATTCTTTGGACGTGATGGCGTGGGCAGGTATCCGATGTACTCCTCCTCACAGGTTTGCACCCAGGTGATGGCCTTCAACCACATATCAAAGATGGGGGAGAGCGACGTTTCCATCTTTGCAAAATACATCTTTTAGCAACAATAGCACATACATTCAGAAATGTAGACATTTTTTTCACATTATCTCCGGACCAAATTCCAAACAATAGGGCCAGCGGGTCGAGGTCTATTGGGGACCCAACTATCTCTGTGAGCACTCTCGCCACCTCCAGGCAGAACTCCCCCAGCGCAGAGCAGGACCAAAACATGTGCATATGATCAGCCTCTTCAGAGTTGCATTTAGGGCACCTGTAGGTAGGGGAGCGTGTAAAGTTCGCTACCCTATACAGTGTGTAGTAAAGTCTGTTGAGTAATTTATATTGTATACAGCGGAATCTAGCGCTTAGGGAAACTTTACGTGTATGTGCACACATTTTGCCCCACATGCTATCAGTGATTTCCATCTCCAGCTCTCTGGCCCAAGCTTCCCGTGGTTTGAGGGACGTTTTCTCTCATTTTGTTAGTTGCATTTTATACAATTTTATACGCCCCCACTCATTGGAATGCCCTACCTCCCACCATCCGCAGTGAGCCCTCCCTCCTAGCCTTCCGCAAAGCATTGAAAACCACCCTCTTCTCATAAGGTCCCTCGCAGCAGCATGAATACCAACCATAGGACCCACTGCTTAAGTTGTATTGACCAACCGCATAATCTGCAATGATAACCGTGCTTGCTCCTTTCTGTAATATGTCTCTTGTTGATACCATGCCTGTAACTAAGCTCATGCAAGTAACAGCGCCTCAATGCCCCTGGGCTGCTTGCGCGCTATACAAATTTAAATAAATAAATGAATAAATACAAGGAGGACACTATGCCCCTGCCGCCAGTGGAGTTTTCTATGTATTGGAGTTCGGGCGGGTCTGGGGGCTTGTTTGGGTAGGACGGCCATATTGTGCGCACCGCCGCTCTAAGCCTAAAGTATTGTAGTAGCTCAAGCACAGAGTTGGAATGCTGGGCCGCCATGTTTGGGGGGTGATGAATTTACCATCTGGGAATAGGTCTGTCAGTGCATGATATCCCAAGGCCTCCCAGCGTTGGATAAACTGATGATCGTGTGTGGGGGAGAGTCCTGGGAACTGTCGTAAGGGTAGCCATTTATAGTATGGGCGATGACCTTGTGTCGGATTCAAGATCATATTCCATGCTCTGATTGTGGTGGCCACAGGGTCTGCAGGGGCATCTGTCTGGAATGTATGATGTAGTAGCAGAGTAATAATGTTAGTCCCGTCCCCTGCCAGTCTCTCCAATTTGACGTATGGAGGTGGGTTTAGGTGTGCATACCAGTGTGTGGTGTGTTGGGCCTGTGCCGCAACCCAGTACAGGGTTAGATCAGGGGCTGAGAAACCCCCTTTCTCATTGGGAGGGGTCATATGTAGCCACTTTTTGCGGACTGCCCCGGAATGCCAGAGGAATTGGGCGAACATCGTGTGGATTCTCCTAAAATATTGCTTCCCGGGCCACACTGGAACATTAGCAAAGATGTATAGGAGCTTAGGGACCGCAATCATTTTGACTAGTGACAGCCTGCCTGCCATGGACAGAGGGAGGTTGCGCCATTTGAGCATCTTGGATTCAATATGCTGTGCCGTTGTATCGTAATTATTCGCCAGTAAGGAGGTTTTGGTTAGTGAAACTTGTACCCCTAAGTACTTGATACCTCCTGGGGACCAACGCAGGGGAAATTCACATGTAGGTTGTTGGGTTGCCGCAGTGAGAGGGAATATCTCGGATTAAGAGTAGTTAATGGCAAAGCCAGAGAACGTTCCGATTTTGGTTATGTCTCGGATGATCGGGTCAAGATGTGTGGAAGGGTCCCTGACATATAGGAGTACGTCAGCAGCGTATAATGAGATCATTTCCGGCGTGTCCTGAAGGCGAATACCTTTACAGGTATGTCGGTCTCTAATGTGGTCTGCCATGGGCTCGATGGCGAGCGCAAAGAGGATGGGGGAGAACGGGCATCCCTGACGGGTGCCCCTGTGTAGCGCAAAAGGGGAGCAGACGATGGAATTGACAAGCATCCTGGCCCTTGGATCAGCGCATAGCAATTTTATGTAGGAAATCATGTTCGGACTTATTCCCATTTTTCCTAGCACGGCCCATGAGTAATTCCAGGAGACCATGTCAAATGCCTTCTGGGTGTCTAGTGTGACCGCCACTGCATCTGCCTTCGGGTCGACTCTGGACATTACATTGAATAATCGGCGGATATTAAGTGCAGTAGAGCAGCCTGGAACAAATCCACTTTGGTCAGCATGAACCAGATGGGGCATAAATGGGAGGAATCTATTCGCAATTATTTTGGCAAAGATTTTCATGTCCGTTTTAATGAGCGATAGGGGCCTATAAGAACCACATTCATCTGGGGGCTTCCCTGGTTTGGGGAGAACAGTGATTAGGGCTTCTCTCAGAGAGGGGGGAAGGGAGGCTAACTGAAGGGCTTCGGTCCAGACCCCATCCAATATGGGAGCTAGGATGGCAACGTGCTCACGCTAGATCTCAGACGTGAGCCCATCCGGGCCCAGAGCCTTGTTTTTCGGAAGGTCAGAAATCACCTGGACTATCTCCTCAAGAGTGAACGGAGTATCAAGTTGTTCCTTGGTGCTCTGGGAGATGAGGGTCATAGGGATGCGTTCTAGTATGTCGTCTAGATTGTGAGTGTTGTGCTCAGGCTGGGGGCCATAGAGTTTGGCGTAGAAGCCTGCGAAAGTGTCAATTATGGCCTGGTCGGACCAATGTCACTGGACCTGCTCATCTAGGATACTGTCTATCCGGGACCTGTCTCCCTCCGCACGTACTAGTTTGGCTAGGGTTCTCCTGGGTCTGTCACCCTCGCCGTACCGTCTGGCGGCCACGGGGTGATCAAAGTAACGCACCTCACTCAAGGCGTGAGATTCAAACATTTCTAGTTCTGATTTTCGCCAGGGTAGCCGGAGATGCGGCAGAAGCATGTTGTTGTTCTAGAGTTTTGAGCTTCGTCTCGGAGCCGTGTAGGGCCTGCCTTATGAATTTAAGAACCCCGGCCTCCCTCGAGATGCACATCCTCTGATGTAAACTTTAAATGCCTCCCAACGGGTCCCTTCGGGTGTGTCTTGTGTGTTGTTGTTGTCGAAAAAAGTGTTTATGTCCAATAGTATCTCTGCTTTGAAGACAATGTCAGATAGCGCCTCCGACTTAAAGCGCCAAGGGGGCCGGGAGGCTAGAGTGTTACCCAGTTGGATCTGTAGCAGCACGGGGGAGTGGTCAGAGAGCATGCGTGCGAGTATCTTTATGTCTGAAGCCCTACCCACTAGGCACCCCGACAGTATGAACATGTCTATTTGCGAAGAGCTGTCATGCACTGTGGAGTAAAAGGTGTAATCTCTGTTTTGGGGATGGAGCGTTCTCCACACATCGTGTAGATTCAGAGAGTTCATATGTGTAAGGAGCTGTCTGGTGGCTCGTGACATGACCCTACGGGTCGAGGTTGTCCTGTCCAGGTCATTGTCAAGTATCAGATTCATATCCCCACCCCATATAATGGGAACTTCCACATATCTCATGATGATGGCGGTCACAGCATCTATACATTCGGAGGAGTCAGTGTTAGGGCCATATGAATTCACGAGTAGACATTCCTCGTTAGCCAGGGTTCAGTGAAGCATCACATATCTGCCCTCCGTGTCAATGTGAGATGCATGGAGTGTGAATTTTACAGATTTGTGGATGAGTGTTAAGACTCCTCTGGATTGAGTGGAGAATTGGGTGTAAAATCTGTTGGGGCCCCAGGATTGTGTGAGATTGGATGATAGGAGTTTCTGAGCATGTGTGTCCTGCAGCAGGAGCACCTGAATCCCGTGTCTTTGTGCATATGCTGTGATTCTACGGGACTTTGTAAAATTTGTTAGTCCACGGATATTCCATGTCAAAATTTTAATAGTCATGTTGGCATTTTATGGGACATCCCAACTGTAAGAGGTGAAGGATCTGTGTCTGCTTACTAAGATGTGTTCAGCCTTGGAATGGTTGCACTTCACTTGAAACCTGGTCGAACTTTTCTTGCCAATTTTCTTACAACTTTCCCAACCTTCCCCGCCCCCACCCTCACCGCTCAGAAAAAGTTAGCAGTGTTACAATACCCACCCCCGTTACAACCAATTTGGCCACGGTTGACTTACGGCCCAACAGGGGCTTAAACATAAACACTTCGCCTCAGTAGGCAATGCAGCTGCAGTGGGGGCTACCGCTGCCATCTGACCCACAGTTGTTAACGAAAAATTATGATAGTACATCATACATACTTTTAACGGCTGTTGAAACTTAGGGTTACAAGAAAAACAAGTATGTTCTTAAGACACGAGAACTGAGCAATGGTTGGCATAGTCTGACATCTAACCAATAGGCTGAGGTGTCTAAGGTCGGGACCAACGTGTGCCATTATAATCACGTGTCAGAGGAGTACACCCCTTGCTACATATAATGCTCTTGGATAAATCCATTGCGGCTAAATAGGCCCAGAATACTACAGGGGAATGGGGGGAGAGGCCCCGCTCGCCCTCATGGGGGCCAGTCTTCGGAACAGGTATGACCGCAGGAGTCTGCAGCAGGGTCATGTAAGCTTGGATCTCAGTCGTCGTTCATTGGTTCCTCCCTGTGATCCGCCAGCGGGATTTGCGCCTCAATACATTTGACTGCCTCGTCTGGGACACTGAAGAAGTAGATCTTGTTGCAGTGGGTGAATTTTAGGTGAGCCGGGAAGAGCATCGCGTATTTGATTTTCCTCTCTCTCAGCATCTTTTTGACTCCTCCAAATTGACGCCGTTCCATTTGCACCCCCACGGAAAAGTCTGGAAAAATCCTAATTGTTTGTGAGTCAAGCCTTAATTCCCCCTTCTCCCTGGCCAGGCAGAGTATATGGTCTTTGTCTTTGTAGCTTAACAGTTTTGCAATGATTGGTCTGGGGAAGTCGCCAGGCTTGGGTCGGGGTGCCAGCGAACGATGCGCTCTTTCCACCGTGAAGAATGGTGACATTTCTGGATTGCCAAGTAGGTCTTTCAGTAGTTGTTCAACCGCAAGTTCCATGTGACCTTTTAGAGCCAATTCAGGGTCCCCCACTATATGAATATTATTTCTTCGCGACCTCAATTCGAGGTCATCACATTTGGCCTTGACCTGTTTCATGTCGCGGATGAGCTCTGCAACTGTCCCCAGTAAGGTGTCAACATTGTCCTCGTTGGCTCCTATTCTTTGCTCTGCCTCTGTGATTTTAGCACCATGTTGGTCACGCTTAGCTCTTAGGGAGGCTACATTTGCGTTTATATCATCCAATTTTTCATGAAAGACCGCAATGTTTTTAGCCATGGATTACATCATTACAGTTAGGTCCAGTTGAGGTGGGTCTGGCAGGATATCGCCTTCTTCGTGTGCTGTGGATGAGGACGCTTGGTCCGACCGAGGTGCCGTCTTGGTGAACTTGTCCATGGCGCCTACCTTATTCGCACTGCGCGCTCTGTTCGACATTGCAATAGTGGAGCAGACTAACCAGTGGGCGGATTTGGAAGGCAGCTGGCCAGTAGCTTTGGTGTGTGGGATAACAGTGCCTGGTATTGTCAGTATTGCCCCGACCCGAAGATAATGGACTGACAGTGGTCAGCGCAGGGTTGGTCTGCAGTGCTGTGAGCACTATGGTGAAGGGCTGGCCAGAAGAGGCTGTATGAAGTAGGGTCAGCAGGAGCACCGTGACCACCGCAGGCACATTGGGCAGAAGGAGCTGGGGGGGTGCGAGGGGCTCCAGGGTAGCCAGTGTTAAGTTCGGTTGTATTAGGCTCACAATGCTGAATGCAATGAACGAGGTGCGTGTGGGGCCCCACCGGGGAAAAGAGTCATTACTGTACCCGGTTGCAGGCACTGACAGAGCAGGATCTTAATGCGGTTTATCTTGTTGTCCCCCCAATCTCTCACTGCAGATTTCCAAGTGGAATGGAGGAGCCTGCCCCCCCATAGTAGTTATGGTGCTCGCAGCCTGTGAGGGGGGAGGGCCGGAGCGACCACTGTGTCCAGTGGCCCAGTCCACCCCCGATGGCGTCAGGGCTCGGGCGCCGCTGCCTCCAGGCGAGCAGAGTGGAGAACGACAAGCACCGCCAGGGCCAAAGACTCGAGAGCGCGGAACACCGCAGACCGCCGCCGCGCCCAGTAAGAACCTGCAGGTAGTGTTGGGGCGGAGGGCGGGAGTGAGCAGTAGCCGCCTCAGAGGTGAAGCCGGGCCCACGGGTGCCCGGTGAGGCAGCAGAGGGCCGGCGGCACGCTACCCCACCCCCGGGCACTCACTGTGTCCGCCCGTGACCGGCAGGGCTCGCGGTGGTAGATCGGCGGAGTCCACGCTGGCGCTTCAAGCCGGCAGCTAGGTCCCCGTCCCACGGTGGCTGCACACCAGGAGGCCCAGCTGCAGATCAAGCCTCCCGCCCGGCGGCGGTGCACCCAGCCGCCAAGGCGCGCCCGCCCTCTGAGGTCTAGGAGTAGGGCCCAGCGACTGCACAGGGCCAGCCAGCGAAGTAGCCCGTATGTCGGCCGCCGCCGAGTCTTGGGTGATGGTTTTGACACTGTATGCGTCCCGCAGCTAGGAGAATCCGTTGATGTGGTTCTCAAGGGTAAAGATGAGCGGATTCCGCCGTTACTCGCAGGTAAAGCTCCGTGGGTCGCAGAGCTCTGTAGCTAGGCGGCCATCTTGATGGCTGCTCAACAGCGCCCCCGAAGACCCCTTTTATTAAGGGCCAAAAGTCATCAGGAGATGGGGCTAAATCTAGCTGGCTTTAGTAGTCCAATCCCTGCTCTTGAACGGAGTGCACTTTGCCCTTCTGATGTCATTCCCAAAGTGCTTTGCTCCAGAGGAAATGGTGGGGACAGGAAAGAGAATGAGACAGTGAAAAGCAAGATGCTGGAAGCCTCCTTCCCATGACCAGAGCATTCCTGCCTATCATAATCCCACCCTCTTCCCTTCTCACTGAGATCAAAGGCCTTCGGAGATGCAGCGCCTCATTGATGCTACTCTTTTTGAATGGGTTTTCTTCCTTGATTCCGGCCCCAGGACAGCTGCCTTCTGTGCGGCTGTCTCTGATAGAGGGTATAACCTGCCCTTACAAAGAGATCAAAGAGGAGGCCTGGCCCTACAGATGCTTGTATTGCAATTTGGCGGGCTACACCCTGATGACCAGAACACACATCACCTTCCAAAATGGAGCTGACTCACAGGAGATGACTCATGTGTGATATCAATTGGAATGAAATGGTTATAATCCTAAGTAGCACTATGCACTATGCCTAACCATAGGCATTGCTTTAATTTAGAGTTTTCCCTGCCACCAGCATGGGATACTTATAATCATCATAGTTTTGGGCATAGGGGGGCATCTCTTAAATGTTGCCTATGCGCGGCAGAGACTTTTCTGTCACTGTCGCTGTTACTTGGGCATCTGTGACCTTTGGATACACTCAGTGCCACGGGTAGAGCCGGCATTGCAACTCACGATACTGATGCAGCAGGCCAAAGATACATACCATGCTTTTTGGCATCAAGCTTAAAAGGGGGAAATCTGATCAGCAAATTACCCTTTCCGAGATGGAATTACCAGCATCATTTTAGAAATTAATAAAAATCCAGGGCTTTCACACCCTTGCCAAATGGCAACCCTTCACACATGCTCATTCGAGTACTGTCCTTCGGGTTGATCATAGTTGAGTGTACCATAGCAGTGGCCTGGAAGGTGCCGGGGCTACTACTGTTTTGCAAATGCTCAGGGATTTTAAGAAGTGGACCACAGCTGAGTTGGATTTCGCTGGTAGACTGAGAGGGGTTGAGGGGGACACAGGTTCCTACAGTATGTGGAACGAGATGTGGGGCCTGCTGCAAACCTCATCCTGATCTCAGACCTCCCTGAAAAGGGATATGTGGTGTCATTGAGACCTGTGTTGCGGAACAGGGTTGAGTGTAATGGGGGCTGTAAGGGCTATTGCACATGGGGAATGTACGTTAGTAATGGAAATCGGACCTCCTACATGGTCAGCCACAGCATATTCACTGTGGGGAAAGCATGCATCTAATTATGGTTTGACTGACTTTTACACTGCGATTTGGTTTGCTTCGTCCTATAGAATGTTCTCATGTGAATGCATTATGGTCATCGGAGATCAAGACTATGGGTGGGTTGTGTAATGTGTTGGGTTGGGCCAGAGGTGAGGGGTGGGTGAGACTGGACCATGTGCTCCATGTTGATTTTGGCATCTAACTTCTGGGGTATTCTGCAATGTGATTCAAAGATGTGATGCCAAAGGATGCTGTTCATTTTATGGTATTGTGCCTGCTCCTGTCATTGGCCCTCATTACGACCCTGGCGGAAAGTGACTGACCGGACCGCCACAGCGTAAATAGCGTTTCCGCCATTGCACGAAGGAGCAAAGTGCGGCCCATTCCGACCCATCGGGCACGAGCACCACGGCATGGCGGAAGTGCAAAGTCCGCGATGGCGGAAATGACCCCAAAACGGCCCACACCGCCGCCGTACGGCGCCCTAGGTGCAATACCGCCACCCATCTCAGCGGACACCGCAGTGTGTGCCTACCGGAAAGTACGGTGACCGTAAATATACGGAAACGGAAGTAAAAACATGGGCCCGGAACGGGAAACATCCCGCCGTACACCTATAAAACCACTAAAACCACACAACCACCAAAAACACTACCCTGAGACACACCCCAACCCGTCATCCACCCTAGCGAAACCAAGAAAAATGGGAAAAGTAGCGAAGAAAGCGTGCGACCGCAAGCGGCAGGTCCACTTCTCCCGTGAGGAACTCACCGTGCTAACAGAGACCCTCCAGGAGAATGCTGCCGTCGTCTTCTCCACGCAAATGACCAGGACGGCACTTGCAAACAAGAAGGCCATATGGGCTCTGGTGGCACAGCGGGTAAGTGCGGTGGGGACCGCACCCCGCACCCCACAGCAATGCCGAAAGCGATGGGACGACCTGCGGATACGCGTCCGCAGCATACTCTCTGCCAACCGCAACATTGCCACAGCCACCGGGGGAGGTCCTGAATCACCCATCAAGTTGACCCCCTGGGAAGAAATCTGTGCCTCCACCATCGGAATGGAGAGCATAGAGGGAGTCGGAGGGATGGAGAAAGGAGTGCAGACATCCGAAGATTCAGGTAGGTGGGCCAGATAAAACAATGCCAAATCCACAAAGTCCATCCATGTGAAGTACCATGTGTCCACATAGTGCAACAGAAACACATGTCCAGGAGAACGTCCACACACATCGGCCTGATAGCGCACGTTAAAACCCACAATAAATACATAAATAATTTAAAACCCCTAAAACACGCACTACACGTGCAGCAGGCACACCCTAACTGCAGGCTGCCAAACAACTGCACCCTCACTCCACACACAAATGAAAGCACCTCCAAGGCCCCGACCCAAATCACCCTCAGGTACCACCCCAATGCATGTGATACAATGCCATTCCGATTCCCACAGACCCATCAATAACCCTCGCCCTCCTTTACTCCACCACAGGGTCCGATCCAAACGACGAGCATCAGGACACCCCTACCAGCACACCTGCAAAGAGGGCCAAGACCAACGGCCAAAGACCCTCCACCTCAGCTGCACGCATCAAGACACGGCAGCAGCACAAATCAGGTGGCAGCACAGAGGATGGAACATCAACAGGCACCCCAGCAGCCAGCATGCCCACACCACCACCACCACAGGTCCCCCCAACGGATGCCACAGAAGGCACTGCCTCTGGTGGCAGCAGCACCATAGGTGACACCCCATTGATGGCAGCATGCTCCGACACAGAAGACGGGGATGTCGAAGTCAGATCCATCCATGACCTTTCCCAATCCCCCTGTCTGTCCCATCCCGTACAACATGAGGATACCACGCAGGGGCACCCACAAGACGACGACTGGCCATCCCCCACAAGCCCTGTGGCAAGGCAACATGAGGTCAACAGCCCCTCTGTGACACCCCCGCAAATGGCCATGGCCCAGCAGAGGCAACAGTCCCTCGACCAGTTAATCGTGCAACAGCAGCAACTGGCCACGCTCCTCAAGGACCATGCCGATGAATGTGGGGGCACTAAGGCAGACATAGAAACATCAACTGAGACACTTAGGGCAGAAATGGAGAGAGGTACAGAGACACTAAGGGCACAAATGGAGAGTAGCACCGAGAGCCTGAGAGTCCAAATGGAGAGAAGCACCGAGAGCCTGAGGGGGGAACTGCATGCGACGTCCAAGGACGTATGTGCCGAACTTGCCGCAGTGCGCCGTGTGCTCACTGAGCTCTCGCAAACCCTTAGGGACATGCATGGACGTGAGCAGGCAGAGACATCATCCGTTGCAAGTTCCGTCCAGGGCAGCCCCCAACGTAGATCTGGGAGGAACCTGCGCTCCACAGGCAGGGGTGCCCCTGGTACCCGCAGAGGGGGCTTGCAATAGCGACTGCCCACTGACAATGAGCATCTTTGGACACTGGTGTTCGGGGGGAGGTAGGAGGGTGGAGGGGGTGTGTTGGGCTCACTTGGGTGGCGGGTCGATAGGGTGTACAACATGATATCACATATGCCATAAACAGTGCACGATCAACCAATGAGATGTGTGGACATTGATCTTTGTGTACTAGGCCATCATAGGCGTACAGTCCATATTGTGCATGTCCCAGACACACACAGTGCCACGAGTCCCGTGTCCATGTATCAGCCACCAGGCGTGAGTGCTAGAAGCATACATCAATGAGATGCTGACGAATGTCACGGCCCTCCGGTGCCTCACAGACTCCTTGAGGTGCTGCCACATCCCCACCCTCATCATGACCATCATCAGGTGCTTGCAGTTCTGCGTCAGGGGGCATGGGCACATTTCTACGTACGCACATGTTGTGGAGCATGACACATGCCATCACCATCTTTGCAACCTTCTCATGGCGGTACAGGAGTGCCCCGCCAGACCTGCTGAGGCAGCGGAAATGACCCTTCAGTAGGCCGAATGCCTGTTCAATGACTACACGGGTACGTGAGTGGGCATGGTTGTAGTCCTCCTCATGCTGGTCCCGTGGGTTCCGGACTGGTGTGAGGAGCCATCTCTTCAGTGGATATCCAGCATCACCTGTATGTGGACGATAAACGTATGATGTGGAATGCCATTGCTACGTACGCACCCCCCCCCCCTTCCTGCCAGGTCATTGCCGAATCACATACCCCACATTATCATGCATGTAATGAGACTCACCGAGTAGCCAGGATCTGTTCCCTGCGTGTCGCTCCATGTAGCGTGGTATTGTAGAGTTCCTCAAGACCATAGAATCATGGGTTGATCCAGGGAATCTGGCACAACAATGTGTAATGATCCTGTTGGAGTCACACACCATTTGTACATTCAGAGAATGAAATTGTTTTCGGTTGCGGTACTGGGCCTCCATGGCATGTGGGACGACCAATTCCACATGGGTGCAGTCGATGGCACCAATGCAACCCGGTATGCCGGCAAGTGCATGGAATCCCACTTTTGTGTTTGTAATTTCCTGCTCCGAGCGTGGTAGAGAGATGTAGTCGTCTGCGTGCTGCAGGAGGGCATCGAGCACTTGCAATAGTGTCCGTGAGAACAGTGGCTGAGAAATGCCATCCAACTGTCCGACTGTGTGCTGGTAGGTGCCTGTGGCCAGGAAGTGGAGTACAGACACCACCTTCAGTAGGGGTGGGATGGCGGTTGGGCTATCTATCATGCTGACAAGGTCAGCCTGTGTCATGTCCACAATGGCGGCTATGGTGTCCCGGTCCAGACGGTAGAGGGTGTGGATCTGCTCATCAGTGAGGTTGAACGGATGTGCTCGGAGGCGTGGGATTGCGGGCTGCCTGCGTGGTGGTAGTGGCTGTGCTGGCGGCCCTTGCTGGCCCTGCCTTGCCCTCCTCCTCCTCCTGCGTCTCCTCCGTGCGGCCGGTTGTAGTTGGTGTTCGTCTTCTTCTTGGAGTTGGAGTACTTGCAGTGCTATCAGGTCCCCCAGGGCCAACATCGCGAGTCCTGCCGGTAGCATTTCGGTGTGGTTGTGGGAGGAGACTGGGTGTGCAATTTATGTGTTTTCAGGCTGTATGGCCTCCACCTGTGGTGATTCATTCCACCTGTGCAAACTGCTCTCCCCTTTGGCCGAGCACGTCCCGCACACAACGCTGCAATTCGAGGAATGGCATCTTGCTATTGCAATCATGTATTTGTACCCGATGGCCGTGTAACATTGGTTGACATGTTCATTCTGCTGTGGTCCCATTGTTTCACATACTATCTGTGCAGTCGCGAACAGACTTGTGAAGGGTCAGTGGAACGTAGTACTCGAGTAACGGTGGGCCCTCATGCATCACTGTACCGAGTTGCAACGACGGGCGGGGCGTCCCATTTGTGGGTGAAGGCAGTTGCCATTTTCACACACAGCCGCACTCGATGGATTAATTAGTGATTTCAAACGGCCACAGATGCCTCTTCGACGTGATGTTGCAAATGAGGAATTCGAAGGCCGGCGCTTTCGGTTTTCAGCTAGCGGCGAGGAAATGCCCACAGGTCTGACTGCAAATATAACGTTCTATTGTTCAATGTCCTTGAGACAGGGGCCATGGCGAGGATGCAATGATTGATATGAATGGTTTGGGATGCGCAATAGCGACGTGGGCGATGAGGCCGGACGTTCCCAAATACATGTTACTTCACTACACTGGAATTACGGGCTGGGGCACTGTGGATTTTGCAGGCTGCATAACGCACAGACTCAATGGATATTTCTAATGTTATGTGAGTAAATATTCAGGCGTTTTAATCCCGGGATGAGGGAATGATGAATGGATGCATGGGCAGGTGATTTGATACAGAGTTTGCCATGTACAGGGCTTCTTGGAATCTATCCGCCTCCCCTGCGCTATGTGATGCAGGGCTGCCATAGTGGGACCATCGTCTATCTGGCCTTGTTGAGCCCTCCCTCTCTCGACGCGCCCTCAGACACTTGTGTCCATGCACGTTACCAATCCCATCTGATGGATTCTGTTTTGACAGACGCATGCACAGGTACACTCGTTTGTGATGGTGTTTACACCTCGATATAGATAGTTATGAGTCGCAAGTGGTTTTTGGGTGGTGATGAACCTTTGGAGTGGGCTAGCATGCATATGGCTGTGGATTTAGTGTGATCATTGAAGTGAGTTGTTCGAATGTAGTTCTGATGGCCATTCTGTTCTTTTTCTTTTCTTTTGGTTGACAGGTATCTCCTCCCCTTTTGCCACTGCCATCTGTATGCCACTCCTGCAGATGGCTTTTACTCCCGACACCTGCTGCTTCGTGTTAATCAGTGGAGCAGCATTACGATCTTATGGGACGATCGCCAATGGGCCACATGCCCTTACGCAGTACTGGTGGCTCGGAGCAACATTTCGGCCTTTCAGCTGGACTAGTGCCTCCCCATTGGGACGGCCCTGCGGTTCTGTGCGCTTCCATGTTGCCTTTTCGTACGTGAATGTGGCTCTGTGTACCATGATGGAACAGGGCGTCACACAAGTAGTGGCTGGTCATTTCTTGCGGATGCAGCCCACAATGGTGAAATGTGTTTTGGAGTTCATGGCCTAATGGCTGTATGGGCTTGGTGATTTTGTTGTGCATTAAATTTCTATTCTGATTTGGCCCGTGTAGCGTTCTTCTTTGCAAGTGATGTGGCATATTCCTATTTGGGGAGCGATGTATTGTGAGGAGATCTGCATTGGGTTCCAGCTTCGGAGTTTAGTTGCGTGGTACTGTACTGGGCGCGTTTGCCTACGAAGCCCAGTGAGGTCAGGGATGGGGGCTGCCAATATGACTGTTTGAATGTTGTCATGCTCAGGGGCGGGGGATTGGGTTTTGTGTAACAGATGCCGGTCAGCCAGGTGGACTGGTGGAATGATGTGATTTTCGGAATATTGCTGGTCACAGGTGCCTGTGTTTGCGTGCGTTTCTTGGTGGGGGAATGTGGTCATGTCCATTGGGATGGCTTCTGTATTCGTGCCATCTGTGCCCTGCAGCTCCCATTGGCCCCTGTTGTGTTTCTTTTGTTCGTTGGCATGCATGGGTGACTTGTACATTTCACTGGTTGCATTGTGACTTCATTGCACCTACGGGGAGTTGTACTTTGTGGCCAGGGAGCGGTGTACAGGCACTCAGTGGGGCCGTTTACGGTTGATTCGCGATGCCGTACTTCTCACCATGGCGGAATGGTACATTCCGCCATGCTTGATGGCGTTAGGTACATGTCCGCTAGGGTCGGAATTAGCGTACCCTTGCGCCATGGTGGTGTTTACGGTTTGGCATGGCGCGCGCGCGCGTGCTTGGTGCAGTTAGTGTTGGCGTTCACTACGGTGTCGCTAATGGCTTCGTACTTTGCGGTGACGGGTCATAGTTGCACCGAGCGCTATTCGATGGCGGTATTGCATTTCCGCCATCGTTTTCCGAATTCCGCCAGGGTCGTAATGAGGGCCATTGTCTTACTGTGTTTTATTGGTTTGTTTTTTCAAGTAAGTTTTCATAAATACAAATAACAGAATTTCAAAAAAAGAAAAAATGGAAGATATTTTGTAGTTGCAAGAAACACTGAAAGAAAGTCAGATTTCCATATTGCAACAACACAATGGGCCTCATTATGAGTCTGGTGGTCTGCAGTGAAGGGTGCCGGTACACCAGACTCTGAGTGTGCCTGCATGGTCCGCACGCATGTTTTTCATGGAAGCGCTGGTGATCTTGTCTCCACATTCTTGTGGAGTCCTATCAGACTTAATGGGAATGGGTACTTTCACTTCCCATGGCCTGATATCCCGGCCCCCCGGGACTTGTAATGTCCCTGTGACACCGAGATATCAGGTGGAGGAATGGTGATAAGAGTTCGGCTACAACCCGAGGGTAGCACCGGCGGGTTACCGCCGAACCCGGAATGAAGCCCAATGTCATACATCAAATGAAAGCTGAAATGAAGACACCTCGTGATGAGCTGCAGAACCGAGTGACACCATTTTTTAGTCTCCTGAACACCTTTTATTGGACAAACTAAGTATTATTTAGAGGTGGAACAATGCATAAACTGTTTAAGTCCCATTGTTTATGGAAAAATGTAGCAAACTGGTCTAACATGGCATCAAATCTTACTCTACAATGATTTCCTATGGAATTTAGGATTCAAACGTGCATGCTTAGCTCATAAGGATTAAGATGGAACACTGTCGGAAAAGTTAAGGAAATGAACACCCAATAAAAAAAATAAGCAATAACTATGTAACACTTCTAATGGACACCTTTTCTTTGATGAACTTAAAAATTCTAACTCAACTATATTTGTTTTGTTTCTTGCACAAGTATCTCCAAGGCATCAACATATGGATAGATGGGTTCTATAATTCAAGGGTATACAGGGGCATGCACGATTGCGGTTTGAAAACACAGTTCACGCGGTTCCTAAATCGCCGCTCCATGGCTGTATTCAGCAGACTCTTGATGGAAGGAATCTGCACACACATGAAATATAATTCTCCTCCACTGGAGCGCTGCAGAAAGCAGCCAGGCATAGCATGAACGTAGAGATTATGATGCATTCATCGAGCAATCAGTTCAGAGGCAAAACAGCATGGAATTTATTCATATGTTGCTATTCTGCTTTGTAGTTTGGAATCCATTTACTGTTTTTAGACTTAACCAGAGGAGAAGAAACAAATGCAAAATATCAAAGATTTGTAGTATTGACAACATAGTTTATGTCAGTATACTATTATCAATCTTATACAACATACTGTTCCGCCCACCAATGGGAAATACATTGGGCCTCATTACGAGGTTTGCCGGTAAGGCAAAAACGATGCCGGTATGGTAATACCGGCATCGTTTACCGTCCCGTTGCATTCCGACCCGCAAACCCGGTATCAGCGGCACCCTAAATAACGGTGCCGCTAACAGCGGCACAGGCACATACACGCGCCCCTTCAGGGAGCAAATACCGGCATGCCGGTAATAGGGGGAAATCCCAACCTACGCAGACATGCAAATACCGGCATCGCAAAGCCGGTAATCATGGGCTGCACGATGCCGGCCATACAGGCATCGCGGACCACCCGCAAACAGCAATCAGGATACAAGGCAGCTGCCACAGGTGCACACAATCCCCACATGTGGAGTCAATGGAGGCTGTGCCAGTATAAACTGAGAACACCCACACACCACATCCCACCCCTACAGGTGGAGGCAATGTAGACTTGCCCAGTACAAAAGGAGCACACCTACACACCACACCCCTTCCTACATCAAAATGCTACCACTAGCAGTTGCAATCATGGCGCTGGAGGACATGCCTATACTGCTACAACTACAGCAACAACAGCAACAACAATAACAACTACAGCAGCAACAACAGGCAGCACAGAGGAGACACAGGAGGAGAAGGAGGGTGAGACAGGCCCAGCAATTACCACCAGCTTAGCCACCAGTGCCTCGTAGGCAGCCACCAATCCCTCGCACCAGACCCAGCCCATTCAACTTAACCCCTGAGCAGATCCACACCCTGTACCGGTTGCACCGTGACAGCATCACCACCATAGTGGACATGATACAGAACGACATTGCCAGCCACGTAGAAATACGCACTGCCATCCCCCCACTACTAAAGGTGGTGTCTGTGCTACACTTCCTGGCCACAGGCACCTACCAACACACAGTGGGCCAGCTGCATGGCATTTCACAACCGCTATTTTCACGCATGCTGAACCAAGTGCTGGATGCCCTCCTGAAGCACGCAAGCACCCACATATCCCTACCATGGACTGCCCAGGAGATAGCCGAAACCAAAGTAGGCTTCCATGCACTGGCAGGCATGCCCAATTGTGTTGGTACCATCGACTGCACCCATGTGGAATTGGTAGTCCCCGATGCCATAGAGGCGGTGTACAGCAATCGCAAGCAATACCACTCCATCAATGTGCAAATGGTATGTGACTCCAGCAAGATCATCACCCATTGCTGCACCCGATTTCCTGGATCCACACATGATGCCATGGTACTGCGCAACTCCACGCTACCCCGTCACATGGAGCGACATGTTGGACCACGTGCCTGGCTGCTTGGTGAGTTGCACAACTGTCCCATGGTCGTGCTGTGGGGTACTGATGTGTGCGGATGCAGAAGGGGGGGGGCTACTGCACCTGGGTGGGAAAGTGGGGGGGGGTAGTTCACCAGGGTTGGAAAGGAGGGGGGAATAGAGAACCTGGGTGGCAATACCTAGTGAGTGGAGAATGCATGCACAGCTAAACACTCCTCACCTGAACCAGCCAAACGGAACATGACACATCACTGGGCCACATATCACAAATAATGCATATGGATGACAACAAGTAAGAGGCACAACCAGGCCACCATGGTGATGGCAAGCAATGCATGACTGAATAGGATGGCAACTGTGGCAATGTGGCTAGTGTGACCATGCATAGTAAAGAATATAAAGAATTAATTGGAGGCTAAAGATTGTCGCACTACCACAGCACATCTGCCTCAGCATGCATGATTACACCCTGCATCATCTATTTAACCCCATCCAGTGTACCACACCTCATTACAGTATACATTGCATCTAGGTGACTATTTTGTACACGTACAGGGACATGTGCATGCCCACACCAAATAGCTGCTGCCATGACTGTGCTCCCTGAAGGTGGCAGTTCAGAGTGACACCCACCTATTTGTATCTGCTTGCAGGTGATGGAAGATATCCCTTGAGGCTGTGGCTCTTACCCCTTGCGGAACCTGCAGAACAGCCATGAAGAGGAGTACAATCGTGTGCACACTCGTACCCGTGTTGTGATTGAGCAGACCTTTGGCCTGTTGAAGGCACGGTTCTGCTGCCTAAGCAGGTCTGGTGGGGCACTCCTATATAGGCCTGAGAAGGTGGCAAAGATCACCATGGCCTGTGTCATGCTGCACAACATGTGCATCCGGAGGAATGTACCACTGCCACCTGACATTGACATGCATGGGCCTGGTGAGGATGAAGGGGATGGAGACGGAGGCGAAGGAGCCCCCCTGCCAGTACATGATGCACGGGATGGCCATGCTGTACGCCAAGCACTAATTGACGAATACTTTTGAAACGCAGGGACCATGAAAGTAATGTGCCAGTGACACACTGGCTGCATGTGGACATGCACACTTGTTTTGTTAGAAGTTCGCCAGAATAGAAATAGACCACCACACCCGAATTCACCCAATTCGGGTAGCGATAGCAGAAGTGGGAGTATAGGAGATCCGATCAGTCAAGCCTCAAGACATCAACCAACAACATCACAGAGTGACATAGAGAACACCAGAGCAGAGACACCAATAGATCAACACACAGGACAAATAGCAACACCGTCTGGGGCTTTTTTAGGCCTAAGAGATCGGTTAAGAGAAAGACCAGAAGAGGTAAAAAGGCCACAAAAAACAAAAAACAAATAACTGAAAACATAGTGATGAATATTTCAAGTAAACATCTATCAAGTGACCAACTGTTTATTCTGAATCGGGGCCTATCATTCGTACACACGAGTAACACATCTATGTTTGAAGAGCAAGTCTGTCTACACCGACTTATGAGAAAGATTAGATTAAAGATGTTTTTTGAAAATGATCCAGGACAAGATGATACTCCTGAAGACAATCTAGAACTACGACCCAAGAGCCTGTTCGATCCACCTATCCAAAATCCTATACTCGATCTATTTGAGAAAAAGGTACTTAATGACTTGAAACGGATGAACTACCACAAATTATCTCCGATCAACATCAAGAATAGTCAGCTTGAGTATATTGAGACCTTGGCAAAAGATGAAGATATCACCATTAAACCGGCAGACAAGGGCGGAGCCATAGTAGTCATGGACACGACTTACTACACCACTAAATGCCTCGAACAACTCAACGACCAGACAACTTACAGTAGATTGAATGGCGACCCCCTTCAGGGTATAAAGACTATTATCGAGACCTTAATTGACAATGCACTCGAC
This sequence comes from Ambystoma mexicanum, assembly GCF_040938575.1. Taxonomy (NCBI): domain Eukaryota; kingdom Metazoa; phylum Chordata; class Amphibia; order Caudata; family Ambystomatidae; genus Ambystoma; species Ambystoma mexicanum. The sequence continues at coordinate 349,996,590 of NC_090935.1, forward strand.
AATGATTGGATAAGTGTTAAAACCAGTCAATTTCTCATTAATAAACATCCGATAACACCAGTATTCTATGGACTTCCAAAAATTCATAAGGACAATCAGAAACCTCCATTAAGACCCATAGTTGCAGGAACGGAGAGCATCTTCGATCCCCTAGCTATCTATGTTGACCGCCTTCTACAGCCTTTAATTCAGGAAATTCCTACCTACCTCAAAGACACCACAGACTTCCTCAACTGTCTAGCAGAAATCTCGGCTATCAGTAGCGACTGCATCATATTCAGTATGGATGTATGCAGTCTATATACCTCTATACCACACGATGAAGGCATTAACGCTGTGGAATGGTTACTCTCCAACTCTGAACAAATACGAGGTAACCCAGAGTTCATTATTGAACTACTTAAACTCATCTTACATAATAGCTACTTTAGATTCCAAAAGACCTTCTACAATCAAATATCCGGCACATCCATGGGCTCTGCTATGGCACCTGTCTATGCAAACTCCTTTATGTATAGATTTGAAACAGAACACGTCTTAGATAATCAAATATGGTCATGTAAGATCATACTGTGGAAACGATTCATAGACAATATATTTGGAATCTGGTGCGGCACAAGAACTGAATTGGACAAGTTTTTACTCTACATGAACACAGTACACCCAAAAATCAAATTCACGATGGACGTTGGAGAACCAGACCTCCACTTTTTAGATGTCAGCTTGAAGATCTATGAAGGAAAGGTAGTGACCACCATTTATCACAAACCCACAGATACCAATAATCTCCCACACTTTACCAGCTTTCACCCGAAACCCATGCTAAAAAGTCTCCCTTACAGTCAGATATTGAGACTAAAAAGAATCATATCAGACCCAGCTGGCCTTGACATTGAATGCACTCAACTAATTGAGCGATTTGAGAAACGAGGATATCCTCAGGACATTCTACCAAAAGCCAACGATAGATCGAACCATCTAACACAGAAAGACCTGTTAGCACTTAAGTCCAGAACTAATTCTACTCCATTGATGTATATTTCCAAATATTCATGTCAAAGTTTCCAGATTGGCAAATCTATAAGAGAGCACTGGTCTTTACTACAAAGTGATGAACACCTGAAAGAACACTTCCCAAGAGTACCAATGATGGCATTTAGAAGGGGCCGCAACCTTAGGGACAGAGTCGTGAAAGCTGAAAGACCAAATAGGGATAAACAGATGCTTTTACAGACTAAAAAAATTGGCACTTTTCCATGTCTTAATTGTACCAACTGCAACAATGTAATTAAGGGTAATACCATCTCTCACCCATCAACAGGCAAAAAGATAAAGATCAGAAGCTTCGCCACCTGTATAACAGCAGGCGTCATATATGCTCTGAAATGCCCTTGTGGCAAATTATACATTGGACAGACTACGAGGTCTTTGAAAGAACGAATATCAGAGCACAAGTCCACCATCCGGTGCCAAAACCAGAAATCACCAGTAGCCAGACATTTTATGGAAGCAAAACATAACATCAGTCAATTAAGATTCCAGGTCGTTGAAGTTGTAAGCAAACCACAGCGAGGTGGCAACTACATAAGAATATTGGCACAAAGAGAAAAATATTGGATATACCTTTTAGACACCAAATACCCAAGGGGTCTCAACGAGGAGACATCCTTGCACTGCTTCATTTAGATACTTTTTACTTTTTAGATATTTCTGTCCTGTAGACCCTGCACTCTCTACCATGCACCAATAATTCACTATGCTTTTGGATATGGGAAGGCAGCAACGTCCCCACAACTGACTGTCTAGTGAATGGGATAATTAATATCACAAGGGCACCCTATTGAAATAACTAGACATTTGTTAAATCAGCAGCACTAATCAAGTGGTCATAGCCATTGAAGAACAGTCTTCACGCCACGGTACATATTATGCATATTTTAATGCATTGTTGCATGCTAGGACTTAGTATTGTTAGTCCTAGTATATGAAGGAATTTACAGCAATGTACATTCGCCACTTGTAATATTGAACAAGTAAACAGTGTGCATAACCAAGAATGTGAGGACATCTGGTACCATGTATCAGATTGTCCAGCAAATTAGATAAAGGGATGTAAATGGACATATTGTGATGTTTGGATACACTCGAATGATACAGAAGTGCCATAGGCATTAGTAGCACCACGTGTAGAAAATGTTTGGTAAAATAACTTTGTTTTTCGACCGCTGCTGTTATCATCATATTGTTCAAACTTATGCTACTCTTAATAGAATTTTGATTATGTTGTCAGAAGATGACTTGCAGAATTTTACACACGTAACCACCTTTACTAACAGGGTCCTTTTACATAGCTAAAGATGGCCGCCACATTTCTCGAACATCGGGTTAGTCCGTTGTTGATTTCTACCCCCAGAATCTAGCCCGCCAAATACTGGGCTGTTTGAACACGGTCCCTCGTTTCCATGGGCAAAGTGCAAACAACGAGCAGAGAGAAGCACAACTGGATGTACATAGAGGCTGTACAGGTACGCGCTATGTATAGAATACTGTACACATTTTTGACCGTGTGATCAATGATCCATATGATCTTGAATACTCACTAGCACCACACTGTCCTCCACAGAAAGCATTCGCACTTACGAGCTCCCAGATCTATCTGCACCCATTCTTCCTGCAACGTTAGATGCAACACTGAGGAATCCTGCACGTCCGCCGTACATTGAACCCTGCTGCAACATACCCACGTGCTCTACCGCAAGAATTATAGCAGGTATATGGTCATTTCCTCACTAACGAACGCATTATTGTACTTGTGAATAGATATTTAGTCACACACAGTGACCCGTACATTAACATTGCTATCCACAGAGATTACCGGAAGTATTGAAGTACCTTTCTGTACCAAGAAAACACCTAAATCGAGGTCTTGGCACTGCAAGCATGTCCACTTGGACTTATTTTTCGCCATAGATGGCTTTTCTGCTACAACATTAAACCTCAATAGGTTAGTACTTTTTTAATGTAAAATATCCTCTTTGTGAAAAAAAACCTTCTTTGGTGTGTAGTTTGTATTTACCATGCTTAACAGTAAACCTACACTGTTTGAATATGCCCTTAAAATAGAATATGTTTCATTTGTTGAATTGAATTTTAGAAGCCTTCATTATAGCTTCCATTTTTAGATTACTATTGATATTCTATTTGGTTGGATTCCCATTAGAGGTGCACAGGATTATACTAGACAGTGTTTTGAATTTTTAAAAAACATGGCCAAATAGTTACTCTGGTCAAACTAAATTGAATGTTTGCACTGTTTAGCACACTACATGTAGATACTTAATTTGAATGAAGTAATGCTGCTTGTTGTTTATTTGGTTGACGAACTTACAAGTATACCTTCTGTTGATTTTTTTCCCTAAATGCATTTTGACTAGACAGTAGATCCACAGAGGCTTCTGAAGAAGAGGTATCACCTCGAAACGCGTCAAGCCATTGAGAGTGGAATTTCCATCAACTTTTGATTATGTTGACATTATAATGTTGTTATGCAATTTCTCCTGTCTTCACTACATTTTTATGTATAAATAAATAGGTGCTCACTTCATCCCTGTACACCTAAAATACAGAAACCATTGTTCCTCTGTTTGATGTTATAAATTTTGTTGAATCAATTCTCTAAAGAGTGCTTAAAAACGAATATTGCTAACTATATCCTTAAGAATCTATGCCCTTGTTGTGTAGTCCAAGAGTGTGCAGGGGACGGGAGGACTCGAACTTTGGGTCCTCTTCCCTTGCTCTTATTTGCTATAGGGTTTTTGTGCCAAAACCCTCTTTTCCTCCTCTGCACCTCATAAAAGTATCGACACCACTCCTTGTGGTTTTCAAAATAATATTTTCAAACATCTCCTCTATTTGGGTGTGCACTCACTCCACCACTATACCTTGTTGTTTGTTCATTGGATTCATTCCAGTGTGGCACAATCAGTGGTAGCACCCCTTTCCCTAAACATCTAACTAATATGTCATTTTCACGCATTAATGAACTGACTGACAAACACGCTCAACCCTCGCTTTTGACACGAAGGAAGCGAAACGCATTCTGTCTCTGATCAAGACCACAGAGAAAAACCTACAGTCTACGTCAAATCCAGAGAGATTAATTTCACAGTTGGAAAAACTGATTAGACGTGAAATATCACAAAAACTTCACGCTACAACATTAGTTGAGTACTATAAATCCCAGAGGATCCCTAGAGGTCTAAGGGTATATCTGAGACCGACCCTGTGCAGCGAGAGTAAAACATTTATTGCCAAATGGGACCAAATCCTAAACAAGTGCTCTCTTGATCTTATTCTATGAACTATTGAAGAACTTTCGAAGTCATTGACTACTTTAGATACAGACATTGAGGCTCTAAAAACGCAACTATCGGAATTTAAAACAGCGGAAGAACTTACAGGTCTTCTGGAGGACATTAACGAAAAACTAAATAACTATAAGGGGGACATTGAACAAAGAAAGCTAAGAAAGTTCAAAAGAGACACCTTCGACAACTTGAACGACATCGTCTACTCCTGGCAAGAGTTTTACCACCACCGGAACCAGAATAGAAATAGACCACCACACCCGAATTCACCCAATTCGTGTAGCGATAGCAGCAGTGGGAGTATAGGAGATCCGATCAGTCAAGCCTCAAGACATCAACCAACAACATCACAGAGTGACATAGAGAACGCCAGAGCAGAGACACCAATAGATCAACACACAGGACGAATAGCAACACCGTCTGGGGCTTTTTTAGGCCTAAGAGATCGGTTAAGAGAAAGACCAGAAGAGGTAAAAAGGCCACAAAAAACAAAAAACAAATAACTGAAAACATAGTGATGAATATTTCAAGTAAACATCTATCAAGTGACCAACTGTTTATTCTGAATCGGGGCCTATCATTCGTACCCACGAGTAACATATCTATGTTTGAAGAGCAAGTCTGTCTACACCGATTTATGAGAAAGATTAGATTAAAGATGTTTTTTGAAATCCAGGACAAGATGATACTCCTGAAGACAATCTAGAACTACGACCCAAGAGCCTGCTCGATCCACCAATCCAAAATCCTATACTCGATCTATTTGAGAAAAAGGTACTTAATGACTTGAAACGGATCAACTACCGCAAATTATCTCCGATCAACATCAAGAATAGTCAGCTTGAGCATATTGAGACCTTGGCGCAAGATGAAGATATCACCATTAAATCGGCAGACAAGGGCGGAGCCATAGTAGTCATGGACACGATTTACTACACCACTAAATGCCTCGAACAACTCAACGACCAGACAACTTACAGTAGATTGAATGGCGACCCCCTTCGGGGTATAAAGACTATTATCGAGACCTTAATTGACAATGCACTCGACAATGATTGGATAACTGTTAAACCAGTCAATTTCTCATTAATAAACATCCGATAACACCAGTATTCTATGGACTTCCAAAAATTCATAAGGACAATCAGAAACCTCCATTAAGACCCATAGTTGCAGGAACGGAGAGCATCTTCAATCCCCTAGCTATCTATGTTGACCCCCTTCTACAGCCTTTAATTCAGGAAATTCCTATCTACCTCAAAGACCACAGACTTCCTCAACTGTCTAGCAGAAATCTCGGCTATCAGTAGCGACTGCATCATATTCAGTATGGATGTATGCAGTCTATATACCTCTATACCACACGATGAAGGCATTAACACTGTGGAATGGTTACTTTCCAACTCTGAACAAATACGAGGTAACCCAGAGTTCATTATTGAACTACTTAAACTCATCTTACATAATAGCTACTTTAGATTCCAAAAGACCTTCTACAATCAAATATCCGGCACATCCATGGGCTCTGCTATGGCACCTGTCTATGCAAACTCCTTTATGTATAGATTTGAAACAGAACACGTCTTAGATAATCAAATATGGTCATGTAAGATCATACTGTGGAAACGATTCATAGATGATATATTTGGAATCTGGTGCGGCACAAGAACTGAATTGGACGAGTTTTTACTCTACATGAACACAGTACACCCAAAAATCAAATTCACGATGGACGTTGGAGAACCAGACCTCCACTTTTTAGATGTCAGCTTGAAGATCTATGAAGGAAAGGTAGTGACCACCATTTATCACAAACCCACAGATACCAATAATCTCCTACACTTTACCAGCTTTCACCCGAAACCCATGCTAAAAAGTCTCCCTTACAGTCAGATATTGAGACTAAAAAGAATCATATCAGATCCAGCTGGCCTTGACATTGAATGCACTCAACTAATTGAGCGATTTGAGAAATGAGGATATCCTCAGGACATTCTACAAGAAGCCAACGATAGATCGAACCATCTAACACAGAAAGACCTATTAGCACCTAAGTCCAGAACTAATTCTACTCCATTGATGTATATTTCCTAATATTCACGTCAAAGTTTCCAGATTGGCAAATCTATAAGAAAGCACTGGTCTTTACTACAAAGTGATGAACACCTGAAAGAACTCTTCCCAAGAGTACCAATGATGGCATTTAGAAGGGGCCGCAACCTTAGGGACAGACTCGTGAAAGCTGAAAGACCAAATAAGGATAAACAGATGCTTTTACAGACTAAAAAAATGGGCACTTTTCCATGTCTTAATTGTACCAACTGCAACAATGTAATTAAGGGTAATACCATCTCTCACCCATCAACAGGCAAAAAGATAAAGATCAGAAGCTTCGCCACCTGTATAACAGCAGGCGTCATATACGCTCTGAAATGCCCTTGTGGCAAATTATACATTGGATAGACTACGAGGTCTTTAAAAGAACGAATATCAGAGCACAAGTCCACCATCCGGTGCCAAAACCAGAAATCACCAGTAGCCAGACATTTTATGGAAGCAAAACATAACATCAGTCAATTAAGATTCCAGATCGTTGAAGTTGTAAGCAAACCACAGCGAGGTGGCAACTACATAAGGCTATTGGCACAAAGAGAAAAATATTGGATATACCTTTTAGACACCAAATACCCAAGGGGTCTCAACGAGGAGACATCCTTGAACTGCTTCATTTAGATACTTTTTACTTTTTAGATATTTCTGTCCTGTAGACCCTGCACTCTCTAACATGCACCAGTAATTCACTATGCTTTTGGATATGGGAAGGCAGCAACGTCCCCACAACTGACTGTCTAGTGAATGGGATAATTAATATCACAAGGGCACCCTATTGAAATAACTAGACATTTGATAAATCAGCAGCACTAATCAAGTGGTCATAGCTATTGAAGAACAGTCTTCACGCCACGGTACATATTATGCATATTTTAATGCATTGTTGCATGCTAGGACTTAGTATTGTTAGTCCTAGTATATGAAGGAATTTACAGCAATGGACATTCGCCACTTGTAATATTGAACAAGTAAACAGTGTGCATAACCAAGAATGTGAGGACATCTGGTACCATGTATCAGATTGTCCAGCAAATTAGATAAAGGGATGTAAATGGACATATTGTGATGTTTGGATACACTCAAACGATACAGAAGTGCCATACGCATGAGTAGCACCACGTGTAGAAAATGTTTGGTAAAATAACTTTGTTTTTCGACCGCTGCTGTTATCATCATATTGTTCAAACTTATGCTACTCTTAATAGAATTTTGATTATGTTGTCAGAAGATGACTTGCAGAATTTTACACACATAACCACCTTTACTAACAGGGTCCTTTTACATAGCTAAAGATGGCCGCCACATTTCTCGAACATCGGGTTAGTCCGTTGTTGATTTCTACCCCCAGAATCTAGCCCGCCAAATACTGGGCTGTTTGAACACGGTCCCTCGTTTCCATGGGCACCGTGCAAACAACGAGCAGAGAGAAGCACAACTGGATGTACATAGAGGCTGTACAGGTACGCGCTATGTATAGAATACTGTACACGTTTTTGACCGTGTGATCAATGATCCATATGATCTTGAATACTCACTAGCACCACACTGTCCTCCACAGAAAGCATTCACACTTACGAGCTCCCAGATCTATCTGCACCCATTCCTCCTGCAACGTTAGATGCAACACAGAGGAATCCTGCACGTCCGCCGTACATTGAACCCTGCCGCAACATACCCACGTGCTCTACCGCACAAATTATAGCAGGTATATGGTCATTTCCTCACTAACAAACGCATTATTGTACTTGTGAATAGATATTTAGTCACACACAGTGACCCGTACATTAACATTGCTATCCACAGAGATTACTGGAAGTATTGAAGTACCTTTCTGTACCAAGAAAACACCTAAATCGAGGTCTTGGCACTGCAAGCATGTCCACTTGGACTTATTTTTGGCCATAGATGGCTTTTCTGCTACAACATTAAACCTCAATAGGTTAGGACTTTTTTTATGTAAAATATCCTCTTTGTGAAAAAAACCCTTCTTTGGTGTGTAGTTTGTATTTACCATGCTTAACAGTAAACCTACACTGGTTGAATATGCCCTTAAAAGCGAATATGTTTCATTTGTTGAATTGAATTTTAGAAGCCTTCATTATAGCTTCCATTTTTAGATTACTATTGATATTCTATTTGGTTGGATTCCCATAAGAGGTGCACGGGATTATACTAGACAGTGTTTTGAATGTTTAAAAAACATGGCCAGATAGTTACTCTGGTCAAACTAAATTGAATGTTTGCACTGTTTAGCACACTACATGTAGATACTTAATTTGAATGAAGTAATGCTGCTTGTTGTTTATTTGGTTGACGAACTTACAAGTATACCTTCTGTTGATTTTTTTCCCTAAATGCATTTTGACTAGACAGTAGATCCACAGAGGCTTCTGAAGAAGAGGTATCACCTCGAAACGCGTCAAGCCATTGAGAGTGGAATTTCCATCAACTTTTGATTATGTTGACATTATAATGTTGTTATGCAATTTCTCCTGTCTTCACTACATTTTTATGTATAAATAAATAGGTGCTCACTTCATCCCTGTACACCTAAAATACAGAAACCATTGTTCCTCTGTTTGATGTTATAAATTTTGTTGAATCAATTCTCTAAAGAGTGCTTAAAAACGAATATTGCTAACTATGTCCTTAAGAATCTACGCCCTTGTTGCTTAGTCCAAGAGTGTGCAGGGGACGGGAGGACTCGAACTTTGGGTCCTCTTCCCTTGCTCTTATTTGCTATAGGGTTTTTGTGCCAAAACCCTCTTTTCCTCCTCTGCACCTCATAAAAGTATCGACACCACTCCTTGTGGTTTTCAAAATAATATTTTCAAACATCTCCTCTATTTGGGTGTGCACTCACTCCACCACTATACCTAGAAGTTCCCCACTGTACACCATCACACATTAAATGTACATGCACAAAAAGAAGTATGTCCAGCCAATGATTTTCTTGCACACAACGGGTGTATTTTTCAGATACGTGATAATGTAAACATATTCTCCACACAACCCCCAGTGAACTCCCTCACCTGCACTACAAACCCCAAAAACACCCCAGTGAACTTCCTCACCCACCCTACAAACCCCAAAAATACCCCAGTGAACTCCCTCACCCACCCTACAAATCCCAAATGTCCCCATATGTACACCAAACACTGTTCCCTTGACCAACGTCCATTTGTCCAATGGCATTGTCTGCCCACTCTACTTCTTGCTATTTTGGGATCCGGGGGTGCCATGTCCAAGCGCTGTGCACTCTTCCGCGTCATCCGCACGGGCTTGATTGGGCTGAGGTCGAAGGGGTTGTGGCAGTGGAGGTGTCGGTGGCCGGTCCCATGCCTGCCCTAAGGTGTGGGCGCTGCATTTGAGGCAGGTTTGCAAGCAGGGCTTGCGTAAGTGCCCCCAGACACTCCCTCATGGCAGTTGTGGATGCCTCAACAGCAGCAGTGTTGGCAGCGATGGCTGTGGCAATGGCCCTCGTGGAGTCATTACTATTGGCTATTTCTTACCGCATTAGTTCAAGCATCGACTCCTGTCGTGCCCCAATCCTTGACAGGCGAGCCTCGAAGGAGTCGTTGGCTGCAGGAGTGCTGGTGGCCAGGGTGGTGGTAGGCAGGGTGGTGGTAGGCAGGGTGGTGGATGGCACTTGCTTGGGGCCCACGTCCAGTGCACAGCCCTCCTCAAAGAGGCATATGTCTGACTCTCCAAGGTCCGAGTCGTGGAGGCCGGGATCGTCAATGCTCCCGGCCTCTGTACGGGGGGAGGCTGGTAATGGGGCTTGGGGTGGGTGTGGCGGACATGACTGTGTCATCCTCATTCTCCACCTCAGCATCCACAACATCCGCGGTGGTTGGCGGTGCGGGAATGGAAACGCCTCCCACTGTTGTGGGTGGCTGCTGCTGGACTCTGGCTGCAGGTGTTTCCTGCTGTGTTTCTGCCCGGTGTGGCACACTGCCTGTTGCTCTGGGCAGTTTCTGGGGTTGGGGGGTGGCGGTGGCGGTGGCCCTGGTCCCTTGACATGAAGTGGATGCACTTGCACCCCTGCCCTGCCTGCCATCTTCCTCATCGGTGCCTGGGGGATAGAAGAGATGCAGGTCATCAGTGATGGTGTCACATGGCAGCGATTATCTATTGCGCTGTGATATGTTCATACATTCATGCATCAAATTATTACAGGGGTGTGGCATTTGGTGTTCTGAGGGGGCATGTGGGCATTCAATGCATGGCTGGTGGCATGGCATTGGTATGGTGTCTGTGTGATGAGTTACATGGGCACGGTTGAGTTATGTTGCACTTGTGTTGGGATTGGGATTGGCACTCAGCATGCATTTGTGTGTAGCAGGGTGTGGCACACATTCTTGACTGGATATGTTGATGTGGGCCTGGGACATGCATTGCCTTGCCTAGTCTCACTTCCACGTCACTTGTGCCACATCGTGGTTTAGCCTACAGGGATGTGATGGGTCACTCACCTTCTTCTGTGGATGATGCGGCGCCCACCTCCTGGTCTCCAATTCCCTCTATGGACTCGGGATCTATAAAGGTACTGGCTGTCTCCTCCCATGGCGTCAACTTCACTGGTGAGTTTGGGCCCCCGCCTGTCGCCATTGTGGCCCTCCTGTTCTCTGCCAGGATCTTCCTCACCCTGAGGCGGAGGTCATCCCACCGCTTGCGACAGTCGCGCACACTCCTTGGGGTGGTTCCCACTGCCGACACCCTCTGTGCGACCTCCTGCCAGACTTCCTTCTTTTTGGTCTGGACGGCATGCTTCATGTCAGTGCTCCTGATGGTGTCTGCATGCTGGGCCAGGGTGTCAGCGAGAATACTAAGCTCAGCGTCTGAAAAACGCTGTTTGCGCTTCCTGGGGGGTCACCTTCCTGGTTGCCTTGGACATCCTGGTTCTTTTCTGCCACAGCACAACACAAAAGGACTGGTGGTTGGGGCGGATGGCAATGGATTGTGTTTTTAAAGATGCCGCCGGCCCATTTCCCGTTCCTGCACAATGACGTAATTTCCAGGTCTGTTTTTTGCGAACACGGTATTACCATGCCGGTATTACCGTGCCGGTATTTAGGGGTTGGTATGAGGCGATGCCGGTATAGGGGAGTTGGATGCCCTTTAGCGGCATGGCGGTATTGCCACTACTGGCATGGGGGAACGCACGTGCTCACGCACTCGTAATCACCCGCTATTAGCGGGTTCATACGAGCACGGACCCGCTCATTCCGGCATGCCGGTAATGAACCCGCTTTTACCAGGCTACTCGTAATGAGGCCCATTGTGTCAAAGATGGAGGCAGCCTGGGATTGTTCATGAAGGAACATGTCTCCAGTGGTCCTTCTGAAGAGCAGCGTGATGCACTGAAGCAAATGGAGTGAAAGGTCTATGTCCCGGTGTCACCTATGCAGGCGGGGGCCAGGGGCATTCTTCTTGCTGGCTAATTCCCAAGGATTCCCTTCTGCTCCCCGGTCTATGATCCACAGACAAGGGCAGCCTGGCTGACCCCCCTCTTTGGAGTTTACTCATCCCAAGGGCAGCCTGGCTGATCCCCCCTCTTTGGAGTTTACTCATCCCCAGGAGAGCTGCCTCTATGTCCAGAGAACGGATGAGCTCTTTTTCACCCTGGCAGGCCTGCTAGTGAGTTCTGGTCACCTATGCACTCCCATACTCAAACTGCGACGTCACCCACATATCAAGGGGGTCCAGACTGGAAGCAATTGGGTTATACACCTATCAATAGGCTATGCTCATAAGAAGTAGAGCCAAATTCCTTCCTATGTGAGAGTGGCCGGTATGAAGTAAACAATTCCTGGGGTGGCTGACTGCATCGTGAGCATACTTTACTTACTTAGTGGGTATTTATAATCCGCCATTACACAAATGCGTTTTGAAGCGCATAGATGGATAGTGCTGAGAACAGGATAAGAACTTTAAAACTAAGTTATCACTGTGCAGGAAGCTGTCAAGTGTATAATAAAGTAATTCATAACACATTGAATTTAACAAAGATGTCTATAATCTGCTTCTATAAATAGTACTAAGACATAACCTCTGACTCATTAGATGCGGAGAGAAGATGTCCTAGTTTGGAAAGCCCGAGATGGTTTCAAAGCTGAATGCCTTGTTGGGGTTAATTGAATACCTATATTACATTTTGGTAGTCTTCGTTTACCAGAGAAAATGATATTTTGACAAATTATATTGATAAAAGAAAGCCTGTTAGAAAAGATTCTAAAACATTCCCTTGGGATAGTATACTGAAAAACGTTGCAATGCCATGGGAGAACGTAAGCTATTTTTCTGCACTGTTTTTGTTTCAAGATGGTTCATTTGCATTGTTATCCAACATTAGTAAGAACTGTGTAGGAATGTCATTTGTGTTTGTGTATTTCATTTGAAAAGTTTAGATGTGGATTTGAATCCTTAACTTTATGAACATTGATATTTTTAAAGTGTCTATCGGGAATTAAAAGAATTATGGAATAATTGCACATGTCTGATGGGACTTCTTGACAAATTAACCATTTCTTAAAAGCAAAGATTTCTTAACACGAATTGTGCTCTTCTGCAGCACAGTGTTTAAACTTTGGCTCTCAAAAGCTAAACAGTGTTCTACATTAAACACAAACCGCATAACCCTAAGAAATGTAAAATGTAAAGTGTGAGGGAAAAGGCATGTGGTGACTTTCCAGCCTTAGAGCGCACTGGGTCTGGCGTTTTTTTTTAGGCACTAATAGGGCGGTGCAAGCCTGTCACTTGTCTCAATCTGCCCTTTGTATCAGATGCCTGGGCAGGAGAAGCCTGTGATCAAAGAAGTCAGAGGGGAAAGTGAGAATGAAGGGCTGCCAAAAAGAGCGGGAAAAGCAGCGGTTAGTTGGTGGGTGGGACAGGCAACACCTCACCATGCTCCACATGAACAGATGAATAAATGCAGAATACAATGGACGCTTGAAAGGTTTATAACAAAATGGTTGCGCAAAACAGCAGAAAAGAGCAGGAAAAGAAAGGGGGGGACAAAGACAATCATTGATTGACGGTTCTTACATAGTGAGTCTCAAGATAGACTAACTGAAGGGACCGTAGCATAAGTGGTGAGGGGTTACCTACTTTCCATCATATAATGGAAAGATCAAGAGATAATTGAAAAGTATTTGTGGTCATTCTGAGAAATGATCTCCCGTGAGCTGGAGCAGCACAGAATACAGACATGTTAAAGACAATAGTAAACATACGTTACAGTAACATATATTGCGTCGTGAATTCTAAATGAGTGTTTTGCGCACTAAGATTACATAATTTACTCACTCGCCTGTGACATTATTTCAAAATGTATATTGTAGTACTCGAGAGAGAGGTTTTAACAAGCCACTTTTTTCCGATCAGCCAGATTGGTTGCATTGTCCACAGATCCTGATGCCGTTTCAGCTTCAGTGTTTCTTTGATAATAGTTTGACACAGCCTTTTATTCAAAATGATGTGTATCATTTCACTACTATGCTGCCCCGTGTCATTCAATGGGGGTGGATGGCACAAGCACCTGTGGCCACAAGCGTGCTGTGAGGTGTAGCAGTGGCTGCTGGCTGGAAAGCCTTCTCCTGGCAAGCGTGATAGACCGGGGATAAGGGTTTAAAACTGATGTCATCTTCATTAAGTGGACTAATGTCTCATAAACTGGACAACCCCAAATTAAGCTGGGTCCTGAAAGCCAAACAACCACACTGGGGAAGAATAGGTAGAAGAGGAGGAAGACCATATTGCACTACCAACATTTTTGCACAGCCATCCAACTTTGATTCCTAGGGGCCCAAAATTCCATTCCCCCCACCCAATCTCCCTTTTCCTCCCCCAGATCAAGGGGCACCCCCAATACCCAACTACTTCAAGACTTGGAGATGGGCATATCGAAGATAGCAAAATCCAACTAAAATGGAATCTGAAATCGAGTTACGAAGCCTTTTTTGAAAAAAATACATTTGAGGGATTTTTTCGGCAACAATGATCCAGACAACGGTGTCAATAGCTTGCATACTTCATTCAAATCCAAATCCTCATTTACACCCACCCTACAAATGTTTTCTGATGAAACCGCCATCTTTGAAAAAGCCGTCCTAAGGGACTTCAATTCCATCTATGACGCCCATGATGGCACCAAACAGGGTTCATGTTACAACTTTACCAAACAAGAATGGTTATGCCTCCAACATCTGAAGCAAGGCTCATCCATTGTTATTAAACAAGCGGATAAGGGGGGAGGTGTTGTAGTACTATATTCAGATCGATATAATGAGGAGATAATGTGACAGCTTAACAACCCTGAATTTTACTGTAAATTGAGAGGTGACCCTACTGACAGCATAAGGAATGAAATCATGTCAGTCGCATTACGTGCACGTGATGTGGGTGCTTTAAATGAGAAGGAGTTTCAATTTCTGATGGCAAGGGGCACCAGAACTCCACTCATATATGTTCTGCCAAACATCCGCAAAAGTCTTCACAATACCCCTGACTGCCCCATTGTGTCCCTCTGAAGTTCCATTCTGGAACCTATCGGCCAATTTCTAGATTTTTTTCTTAAACCGTTGGCAGCTTCCACAGATACATACTTGTCCGATACCATGGATGCATTTAGAGAGTTTGACCTTTGACGCTAATACAGATATACGGTTAAGACTTGGCGTGGAATCTCTTTATTTCAACATACCCTAACCTGAATCCCCTAATGTCATCATAGAATGTCTTGACCTTAGATCTGGGGTACACCAAATCCAGAGTGAACTGTTAATAGAACTATTATAAATAATGTTAACGAAAAATTATTTTCATTTTAAGTCAACCAATTACATACAGGTAAAAGGCACGGCGATGGGGGCTGCATTTGCCCCCCTAGTATGCCACTCTCTACATGTGGCAGTTTGAAAAGATGTTCATCTTGACAGATACTAATACTTTAGTTTTGCCACCAGAATTTACAAATGTTATATTGATGATATCATTATCGTATGGGGCAAAATGAAAAGTGATCATCTTATGTTTCTTGCATGCTTCAATACTTTAAATATAACCCTTACATTCACCATGTCTACCAGTAATTTATCTCTACCTTTTCTGGATCTCCTTATAAAAAATGGAGATGGCCTGATTATTTTGGACCTTTAACGTAAAGAAACTGACCGTAATATGATCCTCAGGTTTGATAGTTTTCATCCCCAATCTCTGCGCGAAAGTATCCCCTATTGACAATTTCTCAGAGCTAGGCGCAACTGTTCCAGGGTTGAGGATTTTATGACCCAGGCGGACATCATCCAAGACAGGCTGCAGTCACGGGGCTACCCCTCCCACTTACTTAGACAATCACGTAAAAGGGCCAAATATTAACACCGCAATATCCTATTGGATAAGCCAAATAGGGACAAAATTACTAAGGAGCGCATAGTCTGTGCAATGACTTTCAATACACATCACCACAAAATTAAGAAGATAATTGCTAAACATTGGCACTTGTTGCAAATGAATAATCCTGATAAATGATAAAAAGGGCAAACATTTGAAAAGCTGGCTTTCGAGAGCAGACAGAGCACTCCCTGCTAGTAAACAGACTACCCTCACAAACCTATGGGGTGCTAAACCCATCACTGGCCATTTTCCATATGGCTTTTGTAGCCAATGTGCATGTACGACTGCCTGTACATCAGTTACGATTAATGGTAAAATTTGGCAGTTGAAACAACACACTACATGCAACAGCAAAAATGTAATTTATGTTATTGTTTGCCCTTGTCTTAAGTCATACATTGGTAAACATCAAGACCAATTAAGTTGAGAATTGGGGAACATAAATCCAAAATCTGTACTAAGACTTTAACATCTCCTTTAGTATCAAATTTTTGGTTCAATAACCACAATTGCAACAACATGAAATGGCGGGCCCTTGAAAATGTTGAAGGTGTTGATTTTAATAATACATAATCCAAGTTAGCACAACGTGAACAGTGGTGGATGTATAACACCAGCTGCTATGATTCAGGTATCAGTCGACAAGAAGAATGGCTGCACTGCATTCCTTGAGTCACACCTCCAACAGCACAGGCTATATTATGTTGTAGTACTGCACAGGTTGGACTTTTTTCTCCTTATAAGTGACTACTAATATACCTTATATCCTTTTCTTACTCTCTTGTGTCCTGTACTGCTCTTCTAAATGCAGTTCTTCTATTAATTAAGGTCGTTTCTGAGGTACAATTTACTATTGAACCTTTTGCAGTTTGACCTGTTCATTACTGTTGAGGCTTTTTCTGAACTATAGTTCAAATGAAGTTTTTTCAAAATTCCCTCTTTTTATTCACTTCTGATTTCATCTGTGAACGTTATGCAGCACTATTGATATTCTTAGTGCTTCAGCACGTAATCCTCTTCCTTTATCTATAATACCGCGCTGGTTAGGACCGTATGGACTCATGTTGCGCGTTCCATTCTTCATAGATCACGCCCATCGAATCTTCAGCAGCTTCCATTTGAACGTTATGAATGTGTGTCCTTCTATCGTCCCGCTAGCATTCAAGCATAAGCACGGTAAGCGTTCTCTTCCTTTTCACCCTCGGTTTGCGGCTGTCTTCTGCCACTTTTTCTGCAATGCACTCATCAGTTATTCTGTGCGAGGGATGACACGCGTATACCTTGCCTGCTGTTAGCAGATTACCGTTTACTTTGGTTTTATCCATACTGTCTGCATTTTCTTTTAATGTCACGTCACACAGATTAGCTTTCCATCATAACCCAGACCTCGGAGTCTGCTTTGGCAACACTACTCGTGATCCCTGCTGCTTTGAACTTATTTTTTGAGGCTTTTTTAGACTTAATTAATTGGCAAATTTTAATCGACAATAGCTCTGGGCAAGTTTTGGTTGTTTTCTATTGTCAGCTGCAACATTTGTTGTCTAGTTATACAGAGGCATGTCTCCTGCTAAACTCTTTCTAAAATTTCTTTTGTGCTTGCCTCTCATACAGGGCTACTACTTCCTTGGCCAATATTTTGGGTGCCCAATTGCCGTATCATACGGCCCTTGCACTTATCTGCATGGAACATCCGATGGAGAGTAGTTTGGCAACATGATCCATTGGATTATTTCAGTTGGTGCCCCTTTGAAGGTTAGTCTGTTGTTGACTATTTGACCCGATGCATGCCTTTAGTCAGGCTCTTGATGTACTTAACTAGGGATACTTCCTAATTCCAGTCTTTTTTACTTTGTCTCCACACATGAATAATTTTGATAATCTGTGTCTCACTGGGTTGCGAGATTGAATCAATCGATCTCTGTGCCCCTTATTTGTTTGTTTATTTGATTGTTTGCTTATTTATTTGGTAATGCGCACCAAACCCTTCGGTAGCTGGGCACAAACAGGACAAGTAGGCTTAAAGCTTAGTTACAGAACAAATTAGATGCATACATACAGGAAATATACATTTACTGCCACTTCCAGGTTAAAATAAGTGGTGGGGACTGAGGTCACATATTACATATTACATATTGCAGTCGAATAATGCAGTGGGTAGCGAGTATATTGAGTAAGGTAGGGATCACCGGTATCAGGTAGCAGGTGAAGTCTTAGTACAGGATGTAGCGAGTCAGGAGTCATTTGATCATAGCCAGTTTAGAATGTTACTTCTAAATTTAGGCTAAGGTTGCTCCATTCTAAGATATAAGGGGAGTGCGTTTCAGGATTGCGCTGCTTTGACCGGGAAACTGGAGCCCCCAGCTGTGGTGAGTTTTAATCTAGGGATCTCCAAGGTGTGGCCATTGGCAGATCTCATGAGGCGTGTGGTGAGTCTCTTATTAATTCTTTCAGAGAGGTATGGTGGTGCTAGGTTGTTCAGGCATTTAGACGAAAGTGAGACTATTTTCAGGAGGATCCTGTCGTTTATTTTTAACCAGTGGACATCTTTTCTGAATTTGAGATTTGCTCTCTGTTAGGAATATTCAGGGCTGCTCTTAGGGCATTGTTTTGCAGTCTTTGGATTTTGTCAGTGATGTATTTGTTAGCTCCTGAGTACAGAGCATTACAATAATCCAGTCTGGATATTATGAGTGCATTGGCCAAGGTAATGCAACTAGTTTCAGATAGGAATGGTCTGCAGGCTCGAATAAGTCTGCAGGTGTACGCTGTTGTGGATGCTAGTGAGTTAACGTGTTTCTTAATGGTAAGTGAGGAGTCAAGGTAGAATCCTAAAGTTTTCACTACGGGCATCACCTTGATGGGGTTGTTGTCAATGTTAAAGAAGGCATAGCAATGGCTAAGTTTTTTGAGGTTTGCCTCTGAGCCTAGGATCAGTATCTCTGTTTTGTCATCATTCAGGCAGAGGCCATGGGATGCCATCCATGCCTGAATGAGGAGGTATATCTTATTTACTAAGGCCGTGTCCTCGAGAAAGTTGCCCGAAAGGGGAATGAGGATCTGTGTGTCATCTGCATAATTTGTGTAGGTAACACCCAGTCTGTCCAGCTTGTCAAACAAAGGCTTAGTAAAAATGTTATACATGGTAGGTGAGACACAGGATGCCTGAGGTACGCCGCAGGATGTTAGTATAGGGTCAGCTGAAGCTGAAGGGGAGAAGACTCTCATTGTACTGTTAGCTAGAAAGAACTGGACCCAGGTTATGGCATCACTTGAGAAATGGGCAGCCGACCTAAGGTGGTTGCATAAAACTGCATGTGTACCAGGTCAAAGGCTACAGATAGGTCAAGGAGGAGTAGCATAGCTGTTTTTCCATTGTCCTTTAACTCGTCAATTTGGGTCTTGATGCCTATTAAAGCTGTTTCCGTGCCATGAAGAGGGCGGAAGCCAGATTGCCGTGATCCTAGTAAGTGATTGGCTTCCAGGTAGTCCTGGATTTGAAGGCAAGCTACTCTATCGATGATTTTAAGTAAGAAGGGGAGTGTGGTGATGGGTCTATAGTTGGTCGGGATGGTGGTGTCTACTGTTTGTTTTTTAAGCAGTGGGAGGAACCAAGATTCTTTATGCTTATTAGGCACTGTGTTAGTCTTAAAGGAAGCATTAATAAGCTTAAAGATAAAAGGGGCTAGGTCTCTAGCTGCATCCTTTATAATTTGGGCCGGGCAGCTGTCTCCTTTGCAATTAGAAGGTTTTAGGGAGAGTATAATTTTCTCTGTCTCGCTGATGGCGATTTTTTTGGTGTAGGTTGATGGGGTTGCTGCTCATATGGGAGCTTCCTGTTAGCTATTTTGAGTTGGAGGGAAGCAATTTTGTTTGACAAGGCATTTTGTATGTCAGTACACCAGGGCTTATCTTTAGGTACGTTATCAACCGGAAGGATCAATGATTCCATTTCCCGAAGGATAGTAATTAGTTCCTTAGTGTAAGACTTAGCCTTTGAGATTCTATCATTAAATGTATTCTTTTTTGTTCTAATTATTTCTTTTTTGTAGAGTTTGGAATGGTCAGTTAACTTAACTTTATTCTCTTCAGTGGGAGAATGACGCCAAGTGGATTGGAGCTTTCTTTTCTAGAGTTTTAATTCTTTGAGTTGAGGGGTGAACCAGCCATTAAGATGAGATTTCTGTCTGCCTTTGCGAATTTGGACGGGTGCAATAATGTCAAGTGCCTTAGACATGGCATTATTGAAGACCTCCACTAGTAAGTTGAGGTCTGTATTGCTGGCAAGGTTGTTAATGGGGGGAAGGAGATGAGGGAGTCGTTTTTACACTGTAATATCCTTTTTACTTCTAGTTGGGAGTGGGGGTGCCATACCGATAGTTTTAGGGCTAAGGAGGTCCTGTGTGGCAGAGAAGGTGATAAGATGGTGGTCGGTCCAAGATTGAGGGGCTATGTTGTAATGTAATGGTAATGTTACAATTCAGGTCGGCCACACAATCGAGGGTCCTTCCTTTGATATGAGTGGGGATGAGGGCATTTTGTATGAGACCATGATCCTTCAGTAACACTGCTACTGATTGGGCATGTTTATTATCACTGTTGTTAAATCCAAGATTAAAGACCCATCAAGGTGAACATTGTCCACTTGATTTTGGCAGTCCTTGTAATTGAACTCTAATTGGTGTTTGTGGCCTTTAGGCTCTGTCAGGTTGTTCTTTGATTTATTAGTTTTTTGTTTTTTCCTTTTTGTTGGCTTGATATCTTTACAGAAGAGAAGGTCTTCAATCAAGTCAGAAATTACTATATTTACAAGCCGATTCATGGAATTAATATGTGCTGAAAATTTACGCACAAGTGTGCGAAAGCGTACGAATCGCAGCGCAAGTGCGAAAATCGCAGCAAAACCCGCGCACATCGATTCATGGAAGTCAGTGCGGGTGTAAATCCATGGATGTGCACTGAAATCCTGTGTGGCACACGCGGGCGCACACTTCACCAAACAGCATGCGCTACGCACACAGCGAAAGCGCACAGAGCGCGGCGCACACAACAAAAGTAGGCGGCACACAGGGCGTAACACGCAGAATGGGGAACAACGCGTGAAAATGTGAGCGTTACAGGGGAAGTACAGGAGGCAAATGCGCAGAACGCCCACATGCGCGCCTACAACACGTATTCATGGAATCGAACAGGGCTAATGCGTGCGTCAAAAAAGATGCGCTAATCTGGAAACACGTACGCCAGCAGGAAGCAGGCGTATGCGGACCCGTGCAGCATAAAAGTGCACGCAAACAACAAACAAGCTCAGATGCTACGATGAATATACTGTTCCTCGCAGCAGTGGTCCTGGGATATCGCAGGAGGAGGATAGTCAGGGCCAGAATTTTTATGCCAAGGACCAGCCTTTTTGGGATGCCTGATGACCAGGTGTATGGGAGGTACAGGTTTCCACCTCACATAATACTCGACCTGGTGAGTGAGTGGGAGGATGACCTCACATCACCCACCCTGTGCTCCAAAGCACTGAGCCCCTTGGAAAAGGTGCTCAATGTACTGCACTTCTTGGTTACTGGGTCATTTCAGCGGACAAGTGCCATAGTGGGGGGGGTGTCACAGGCCATGCAGTCACACTGCCTACACCAGTTCTTGGCCATCATGACTGCACGGCCATCAGTCCGCAGGCACATATACCTGCCCAGAACACCTGCAGAAAGGCAGGCTGTTGTCCAGGATTTTTACGGGGTGGCACACTTCCCCAAAGTGCTAGGTGCCATTTATTGCACCAATGTGGCTCGACGTCCTCCCAGGGCATCAGAGCACATTTATAGAAACCGCAAGCACTGGCATTCCATCAACGTGCAGGTAGTATGTGATGCCAAGGGAATCATCACCTCAGTATATGCCAACTATCCAGGGTCCACCCATGACAGTTTCATATACAGAATGTCAACCCTAAACCAGGACCTAGAAGCTGGGCAGCATGGCGATACATGGCTGCTTGGTGAGTATAAATGCCACTGCACATGCATGCATGTCAGATACTGATTAATGTCACAACCCCACTAATGATACCCATCATCACCTCCCCAGCTGACAGTGCCTACCCTCTGAGCACCCACATGATGACGCCAATTCGGAACCCCACCACACCACCCGAGGTAAGATACAACACAGCCCATATTGTAACCCGGGGCATAGTGGAGCACACATTCTGAGCGCTCAAGTCACGCTTTCGCTCCCTTGCCCGTTCTGGTGGGCAGCTGCTATACGCTCCCCCAGTAGTGGCAGGATCATAGTGGCAGCATGTGTCCTGCACAACGTTGCAACACGCCGGGGCCTGCCGGCGGACATGGTGGTGCCCCCACATCCCCAACTGCATGCACGGCCGCTGCGCATGGGAGGGGAAAGGGCACATGGTGAGGCAGCCCGTACGCAGCTGGTGGCTAATTACCTCTCCGCCACCCAACACACCATGCCATGTCATGCAATGTGAAAGCAAACAAAGCAATGCACAAGACCTGACACAAGTGTCACAAAGTGCACTGTCCCAAATGGAAACAGCCCACACACAATATGCTCCCAGTAATCAATAACAAACAGCACACAAATACTTACCACCAACACAAAACAGCAACACAGCATGAAACATTGCAAAAACATGACAGTACAAAGTCAAAGTAGTGGTAGTCTTACAACCTGAATAAGTCATCACATCGACCCCTTCCAACTGCAGAGTGTTGCTGCCATGCAAATGTGTCAGTGTACTGCACACAACATGAACTCCATCTGCGAAGGAGACGGCCTTGTGAAGACATGAAGAAGGTACCTGCACATTTTGAGGAAGACATGGATGCACAAGCACATATCAATACACCATGCAGTGTTCAATACAACAACATACCCCACTAGGGATGTCCACACAGTATTGACTACAGACTGCCCACACCGCTCATGGGAGCCCAATGTCACCGTGTAAGTCACGGTCTGTTCCTCTGTGACGAAGGTTCCAGCAACAAACTCATGTTCAGTGAGTTGGTTGTCCTCTGGTGGAGACCCACTGCCAGTCACCAGAGTAGAGGCATGAATTGAGGCCAGCTTGTTCTTTGCTCTGCGTTTCAGGTCATTCCACCGCTTGTAGCAATCATTAGCTGTGGCCTCACAAATTCAAGTGTACTAATGTGGTCCGCGATGGTCTGCCAGTGTGCCCTACGTTGACCAGGTGTGGTCTTGCACCCTGCAGTCACCACCATTTCGCGGCTATGTGCCGACACATAGGCCACAAGTGAATCAAGTGAGTCAAGTTCGGCGTTATTAAAGCTAGGCTTCCTTGACGTGCCGGAGTGTGTAGCCGTGTGGGGGGTCTCAGCCTGTAGTGCCAGAGCACCCTTCTTCTTTTTCAAAGGTGGTGCGGATCCTGAGTGGCTTATGCCGCTCTGGTCAGTAGGGGCAGAAGCGCCGGTGGACTGTGTAGTAGGAGTGTAGCAGGAGTGTGCGAAGGCACAATGACCATAGGTCTTGGTGCAGGCATTGGCTGCAGGGTGATGTTGGCAGGGGCAACGTCGGTTTGATGGACCTGGACCAACACTGTCCCGGCTGGGAGACTCAGAGCTGGGGTGGATAGAGCTGCATCTGCCACTGCAGCCTCCCCACCCTGCCTACTTGGGGCAGCAGATGACATTGCTGCCCCAGATCTACGTGGCCTGGTGACACCAACTTGCACCGCCACACGTGGCTTAGACTTGCTGACCTGGAAGTCAGCCTGGGAGTCATCCTGTGCCGGTTTAGGTGCCACAATGGGCCGGTCCAACAAGGGCTGAGCTGGGATCATGTCAGCTTCGTTTCCCACAACCATGGGGGGGTGGGCATGGGTGTCCCTGATTGGTCCTCCACACATGGGGTCTAGGGGCACCCTGCAAATCCTGGCCACGTCCCCTACCGCACCCACCACGGCCACCTTTTGAAGGTCGGCCACCTTTGCCTCCCTTACCGCTTGGTCGCTCTCCCAACCATGGCACTGATGTTGTTGTGCGTATGGGAGTAGCAGTAAACTATTGTCCTGGGCAATTGGGGGTGAAAGGGGTAGGGTACTAGATGGAATTCGTACCCTAGTGCTCTAGCATGGCTGTCTGTGACCTCTGGGGGAAGATGACGGGTCACGCAATGCACAGGCACCCCGAAAACAAAAATGAACGTGCACAAACCCCTCATAGACCACGTGCGTGGAAAAATGAACCGGCACTACGCTGTGGCACCCAGAAACACAAAAATAAGCGTACGTGTAATACACACAGCCTACAATGACCTCTGAAGGGGTACGCGACACAAGGGGCAAGCACAGTTGATAAATAAGTGCGCGACTCACCGTATGCCTGGAAAAAGAACGTGAAAAAGACGCGCATGTGCGCATTGGCAACACCCCCTGGCAAAGAAGAATTGTACGCTGTCTGAGGAAACAGGACAAAAAAAGAAGTGAACGCTGTTTGAGGAAACAGGCACAACAAAAAAATTGAACGCTGTCAGAGGTAACAGGGAGTACGAACTTGAAAAGCTGTGAAGTAATAGCGTGTGAACCGACAAGAAGTACAAAATTCACCCACTCGCTCTCCACAAAAAGCACGTACAAGTAAATGGCGTCCTACACATAACTTTTAAACCGGTCCACACGTACAACGTCACTTACGCATGTACACGCTAAGGCCCTTTCCTCCAATTACACAAGCTGACACTCGGACGTGCAGTTTTTGCATGTGTATGATGAACATGCACCCGTGTTGAGGGAAACGCCCTTGCGCGTCACGTCACAGATGCGCTTACGCGCTAAAGGGCCTTTGGTGCAATGAATTCGCGTACGTGCAGTGTATTCACGTGCTGATTCACTATGCACCCATCATGAGGGAAACACAGTGCCGTAATGTCACAGACACGCTTACACGCTAAGGCCCTTTCCTCGAATTACACATTGATGTGCAATTTTTTCACGTGCCAAATCACTCCGTATCAAGCTGGCCACGCGACAACACACGGAAGACCACACTCTTGCCCAGAAGGCCGAATTACTGCCCCCAAGAGCCCCGGCACGTTCCCACCTGCCATCTGCTTCTGCCTGCCTGCCTGCTGCCCACATGCCCTGCTATTTGCTGCCTGCATGTCAGCCAGGGGTGAGGTTGCTGTGACCACCCCTGCTGGAACTGAAGACTCCTGACTGGTATACCATAGCTCCACAGCCCAGCCCAAGGACCCAGTTGCCCACCCACACTTGCCTCTGGGGTTGCCATGTCGGGCACAACACCATCTGGCACCACTGGCAACCACCAGCCAGAGAGGCAGAGGGCCACCAGCTTCAGTTCCAGGGAAGTTGGTGTCCTGGTGGAGCAAGTCCTGGGGCAGTATGATGCCCTCTTTGGAGGTTCGTCCGCCGACTATAAAGGACAGACCAGGATCTGGATGGACATCGTGACTGCCATCAACGAGGCAAGTCAGCGCTGGGAAGACTTCAGGTCCAGGACCCTCGACAAGGCCCAGTGCCTCTTGAAGGCTGCGGATGCCAAGGGGCGCCGGGGCCACGTGTCCGACCACCAAATTAGGGTCCTGGAACGCATAAGCCCAACGCTCCACATCCAGGTCCTTGAGAGGCAGACCCGCCTGGAGTCGAACGGTAAGTGTACATGCATACTGGTTGGACGCTGTGCGTGTCGTGGTGTGCCACTAGTGTGCAGGTTGCACATGTGTTTCTGTAGGGTCATGTATGGATTTGTATGTACAGGGGCGTGAGGCTGACACATGCGAGTCCTCTCATGTGTTAGACATATGGATGGTGTATGTGTGGATAAGCATGCAGGCCAAATGCAGATGTGAGAGCACACATGTTTGAATTACTGTGTATGTACGTTGGCATGGTTGTGTTGTCACACATGATGTTGGTTCCAGCTGCATGTATCTACACTGTGTACATGTGCATGTGTGTGTATTTGACAAGTGTGCAACTGTGATGCAACATGGATGCATGTGGCACTGACATGTAGAAGGCTGAATGCCAGATGTGACCTGGATGGCGATCTCATCACTCTGACAGTTGGTGGACATGTACACATGCATGTAAGCATGTTGGTGTGTGTGCATGTGTTGTGTACTCCCCGTGTTTCATGTGACGTCAGGCTCACCTTCAGATGCTGATGCTGTTGTATGTGATTGGATGGTGCTGCCCGGTGCAATATTGCTGTGGAATTGCTCATGTGTGTGAGTAGAAATTACATGTGTGTTAGGGAGTGTCATGCCATGTCTGAAGTTTGACACTGCCACTCATGTGCAACTGTCATGTGTGTATCAGTCCATTGTACAGTGCTCTGATGCCTGTGTTCTATTTCTCCCTGTCTGCAGCGTCAACTGATGAAGAGGGCGGAGAAGGTGCTGTGGAGCAAAGCGGCAGGGATCGCACCACCAGCCGGAGACGCAAGGCCCGGCTCCCCTCCCAGATTGTCATCTCTTCGGGGAGTGAGGAGTCTGGTGCCGCATCCCAGGCCGCAGCTGCTGAGGGTAGGTCCAAGAGGCGGAGGTTGGAGATGGACTCCTCGGCAGCAGAAGGGGCAGCTGAGACCCCACAGGGTCTGACGGAGGAAGATGGCATGGAGTCATCCAGGTTGCTGGGGGTTTGGAGGAGGAGGAGGCCGTGGAAGGGACACACACAGGGTCTGGAGGTGGGGATTCCACTGGCGCCAGTGTTGCAGTGCAGGGACAGGAGGCAGCACAGTCCCCCGTGGAGGTGCCTGTGTGTAATCCTGTCCCTGATACTGTGACTGCATCATCCGGCACCAGCAGGGATGCCTACGTCCAGACCGGTTTTCAGGGAGGGGATGGGCACACAGCAACTGGCCTTCCTCTCCCTGCGGATGTGGCTATCCGGGACCGGGTTGAGCCTGTCCTGGCTGGGATAGCGTTGCGTCAACGGGGCATGCGAGGTGACCTGCAGTGTTTTCGTGAACACACTGCACGTCATCTCAGATGCCCTTTGACCGTGTTGACCTACTGGGACGGGTAACCAGTGCTGGATTCCTCCGTGTGCTGGACCTTTTTGCGACCCCCTCCTCACCTGAACCCTCTATGCGCCAGTCGTCCTCCATGCCATCTTCCCATCCATGTATCACCTGGGTACCCTGTGGAGCTGCCTCTGATCCAGCAGCCAGGCTGCTGGAGGACACATCCCTGCCACAGTCGGGAGTCGGACTTCCAGCAGGGGTGGCCACCACGACAACTGCACCCTAGCCGGATGAGGACATGCAGGCAGCAAGAGCTAGGGCACAGGCACAGCAGCAGCAGCAACATGTTGGGAGCAATGATGGCTCGTGGCCTTCAACATCGGAGGGGCAGGCATCGGCCAGAGGGCAGGAGGACCCAGGATTGCAAGTGTCTTCCGTGTGGCAGCGGTTGGGCCACGCCATAGATGCGGAGCGGCAGCAGGCGGAAGAGGCACGGCTCACAATGGTCAGGGCGGAGAACTCCATGCGGAGGGCACTGAGGCGGGCCGAGTGCCTCGAGGCAATTCACAGGAGTTGGAGGTCAACATGTCATCATCCCTGCGAACCCTCGGGGCCATGGAAGAGGACCGCCTCCAGGACATTGAGCGGGAGTTCGATGATGCCCTGGCCCGGGACATCAAAAAGTGAGCCGTCGGACTAGCCCGCTGCCATTGTAAATAGTTAATTAGTTAGTTAGTGTTAGGTTTCATTTTGGTTTTCATTTTTGTTTGGGGTGCTTGGACAATACCCCACATTTTTGTATATAGTTCTTAATTAGTTCGTGTATTTTTGTAGGTTTCATTTGGACAGTTGCGCTCATGGACCCAGGATTTTATCCTTGTAAATAGTTGGAGTGTGGATTTGTCGGCATTTTCTTTTTTCATTTTTCCATGGAGCAATGGATTTTACTTTTTCATTTCTGTTTGGATTTGCTTTGGTGGAAGGAGACTTTGGAGCATTTTTGATTTCATATATTTTGGATTCTGATTTCCTTTTTTTATCATTATGTGACATTCTGCATTGTTTTCCTTATGTAAATTGTTTGGTCTTTGGATTTCTTTCACCACATTTTTTGTTCAATACATTTGTTCCTGTACTTCAATGTGTGGTATTCTATCATTGGTTTCATGCATGTCACGATGTGGGTTTTCACATTCACTGGCACCCATAGTGTGTGTGTGATGGACATGTGTTGATGTACATACATGCCATTTGGGTTGTTTCATGTAATGGGCATTTCAATGTGGGGTGTATGTTATGCTTGGTTGGTTATTTGGGCAGAGGTGGCGTGCTGTGGGATTTTGATGGCCATGAGGGTCATGATTGTGGGTCCTGTTGACATGTTGGGGTGGCATGAGTGGGGGCCTGCTGGAAGGTGCCCCTCACTGCTGGGTGGTGGGGGTGCAGTGGGACATGAGTGGGGGCCTGCTGGCAGGTGCCCCTCACTGCTGGGGGGTGGGGGTGCTGGGGACATGAGTGGGACATGAGTGGGGGCCTGTTGGCAGGTGCCCCTCACTGCTGAGGGGTGGGGTGCAGGGGGACATGAGTGGGGGCCTGCTGGCAGGTGCCCCTCACTGCTGGGGGTGGGGGTGCTGGGGGACATGAGTGGGACATGAGTAAGGGCCTGCTGGCAGGTGCCCCTCACTGCTGGGGGTGGGGCTGCAGGGGGACATGAGTGGGACATGAGTAGGGGCCTGCTTGAAGGTGCCCCTCACTGCTGGGGGGTGTGGGTGCAGGGGGACAGGAGTGGGGGCCTGCTGGCAGGTGCCCCTCACTGCTGGGGGAGGGGGTGCTGGGGGACATGAGTGGGACATGAGTGGGGGCCTGCTGGCAGGTGCCCCTCACTGCTGGGGGGTGGGAGTGCAGGGGGCATGAGCGGGGGCCTGCTGGCAGGTGCCCCTCACTGCTGTGGTGTGGGGGTGCTGGGGGACATGAGTGGGACATGAGTGGGGGCCTGCTGGCAGGTGCCCCTCACTGCTGGGGGGTGGGGGTGCAGGGGGCATGAGTGGGGGCCTGCTGGCAGGTGCCCCTCACTGCTGGGGGGTGGGGGTGCAGGGGTACATGAGTGGGGGCCTGCTGGCAGGTGCCCCTCACTGCTGGGGTGTGGGGGTGCTGGGGGACATGAGTGGGGGCCTGCTGGCAGGTGCCCCTCACTGCTGGGGGGTGGGGGTTCAGGGGGACATGAGTGGGGGCCTGCTGGCAGGTGCCCCTCACTGCTGGGGGGTGGGGGTGCTGAGGGACATGAGTGGGACATGACTGGGGGCCTGCTGGCAGTTGCCCCTCACTGCTGGGGGGTGGGGGTGCTGGGGGACATGAGTTGGTGATCATATTGCAAGGTGACATGTGGCTTGGCTGGGGGGCATGCCCATGGTGGATGGGCTGCCTGAGGGACATGACCAGGGGTGCAGGGTAGTCCCGTGTGGTATGGGCTGCCTGCAGGGGCCGTGGAGGGGGTAAGGGGACACCTGGGAGGACCCACACTGCCAATTCACATGTGGGACTCCCCACGCACCCCACTGGATACACGTACCCCGCTCTGACAGCAAAATCGCGTGTTTAACTTCCCGCCAACGCCAGTAATACACGTACACAGCTCGCACAGAGTCAATCGCATGTGAAACTCCCTGCGCACCCCAGTAATACACGTACCCCGCTCACCCAGGGCCAATCGCGTGTGAAACTTCCCGTGCACCCCCGAAATACAAGTACCCCGCTCGCACAGGGCCAATCGTGTGTGAGACTCCCTGCGAACCACCGAAATACACGTACCATGCTCTCACAGGGCCAATCACGTGTGAAACTCCCCGCGAACTCCAGTACTACACGTACCACGCTCGCACAGGGCCAATCGCTTGTGAAACTCCCCGTGCCGGGGTGTACATGTATTTGGAGGGGTGCGCAGGGAGTTCTACAGGCGTTTTCGTGGTTGGGGGGCTGTATGCTGGTCCAATGGCCTGCGTGCCAGGTACGGGATTTGTGAGCTGTGCATGGAGCCCGGGGGGGGTTGGGGGCGTAACTGACGCTGCTGCAGGGTCACTGCGCCACTCTGCGCCACGGCTGGTTTGGGATGTTGAAATCCATGAATACGCTGTGTGCGGAAATGGATTTTAGTGCACGCGGCTGGCGCAGACTGTCGCACGCGCACACTGTGCGCCAGCCGCGTGCGCCACTTGTGCACTGGATTCTATGAATTACCCCGTTAATGTGATAACACATGACCTGTATGCCTACTTGCATTTGTATGCATTTTTTTCTCATGTGGTTTGCCTAACATTGAATGTCACCTTTTTGTGCCCTGAGGAAGACGATTATCAGTTCTCTAGATTGAGCTAGATTATTCCTGTTGTTGAAACTACGCTTTAGAGGATGTCTTGCAATTATGGTCAAGATACCTATAGTTGGCACTAAGCACTTTATGTTAGCACCTTTATATTGACTACTGTGCACTGCTTCAAATACAAAGAGGATATGAATTATGATTAGCAGTGCCCTATAGGGTTGCTTTTAGAATTGTTCATGTTTATATACATTTTATGATGTTATTGTGTGAATGATTTTTATTTTATTGTGAATTTTGATAATAATAAAAAATGACTATATAATGAAATACCTGACCAAGCCTTCTCTCCTCCTTACACCTACCTGCGTCAATTACAGTTTAAATAAATTGTGCATTCATCTGTGTGACCCCCTTGTTCTTGACTTTGGAGTAACTTCAAATGTTTGAGTAACTTCAAATGGGTGCAGTAATCATACATTTTACATCTGTGGCATGCATTTCGTATGTATTTATTATCTTGCTTTTTGCATGTATTTTATGCACCTTTTGGGTGCATGAAATAAGCACTGGAAATAGATACCAGCAAAAGTGTGCAATCTTACATCTTTTATTGATCCCCGCCAGCTTTTAAAGTACATACAACCCCCTACTCCACCATCCTATTCACTTTCACTCATTCAGTTCTCTACCCGCAGCCATTGACCTCACAGCAACAAGATACCATGTGAAAGAATCAGGGTGTAAACACCTTGCAAGTGGTGTTATCTGGCAGCAAGCACTCTGTAGGAGGCTAACATTTGCGCATGAGTGATGTATCCTCACCCCACAACCACCAAAGCCTTAAATCCAAGGATTATGTAAGACTAAAAATTACACTGAGGCATCCAAAACCACAGCAGGCCTTTCATTAAAGATGTAACAATAAAGACAAACCATTTTGATAAGAATTATTTTAAACAAAAATCCCCAAAACACATTGGCTGTCAAACGGTTCCAAACCTGTGCTATTTGATCCTTGGACAGATTATTTTAAACAGACATGGGTATATATGTATATATATATATATATATGTATATATATATATATATATATATATATATATATATATATATATATATATATATATATATATATATATATCTGTGAAAAAAAGTTGTTAAAAGGAAGTTATGGTTAAGTTGTGCTAATAAAAACCTATCAAATTCTGTGAAAAAACGTTGCTAAAGGGACATTATTTTTAAGTTGTGCTAATAAAAACCTTTCAAATTCAGTGAGAACCATACAAAAAAGTAGTAAGTACACTATATTTCTTCCTGTAACTGTGGAGTTTGTTCTGTGTACCTTACTAGTAAAAAGCAGTATTTTCTTTACACATAAATGGCAAACACCCTGGAGTTGCTTGAGCAAAATGTCCTTCACGATGAAATGAGTGATGATAGCATCTCTAATGGTACACAGTTACATTTTTGAAGTAGGAACATTAATGCACATTGCTTCACAGGTAACTGAAACATGCTTCTTTTTTAACAGTACATAATGAAAATGTAGGCAATGGGCTGGAAGCACCAGCTAATGTACAAGACGATGGGCACAGACACACCCAAAATTGCAAATGTGGGAAATGAACTGATGAGCCTGTGTGCACAAATGGACCAGCTGAACAACAATTTTGCAGACTTGAAAGTATTTGTAGAAAGACATATAATGGGCAATATTAAGTACCACTGCCCCACTTGTACCTTTGCCCCTTCCCCCTGTCCCAGCTAACCATCCCCACAAATTCCCTGTAGTACAAGACGCTATGATGAGACCTCAATCCCTTCCTCCCCTGATGACCAGCCTGTGCAAAACCTCTATTCCTCTGTGTATGTGTCCCATTCCGCTACCCCTTCCCTTTCCTAATTGAATGTTTTTGGTCTCTGTTGATACATTTCTATGGGCCTCATTACGACCCAGGCGGTAAGTTACCGCCTGGGCCGTGACTTTACCACCATGGCGTAAACTACGTTTACGCCATGGTGGTTGGCGGACTTACCGCCCCATTCCGACCTTGGCGGGGCGGTAAGTCCCCAATCCCCATTTACCCTTCCCCATTCCCATTTTTGCCCCATAGGGCATAATGGGAGTGGGGAAGGCGTTAATTACGCCACCGTAAATTACGGTGGCGTAATTAACTCCATGGTCCCTTAGCGCCATGGATTTTAACACCTGCTAAAAGCAGGTGTTAAAAGCACCATGGCGCTAGGGGACCTCGTAATTGGCGGTAAGGGGTCGGCGCAGCTAACGCTGGCGTTAACCCCTTACCGCCAGGGTCGTAATGAGGCCCTATGTGTTTACTGCTGCTGTGTGTGTGTTTTTTTTTAAAAAGCCCCATTTGGAGCCACGGACAGTGCCACTGTCCAGCCTGTCTGTAATCAAAATGGAGGTGTCCTACGAACAGTGCGCCTGTCCGAACATGTCTGCAAAATCATGACATACCTTTATATGTTACAGAGACCCACAGCCTGCCCTGTGGACACCAGGGCACATGTGCATCCGATCACCTGTGCCTGCCGAACACTGTGCCTGTCCGGATCTGTCTGCTGCACGTGTCACACTTTCTAATTAGTTAGTGGGATCCCGCCCCTTTCCTACATACACCTAGACAAATGCGCACACCACATCCCATGCAATAGGTGTCCTGTGGACAGCCATCCCATTTGCAAAGGTTTGCAACGTCATCATGTGACCGCACACATGCTTAGCGTTTTTCAGTATCCGCAGATACTGTTCGGACACCCAGATACCTAAAAAGTATTTTTTTCACCACTCCAAGGTGTTTTAAGGTGAAACTTCACCCTTGCAGAGGTCCTAAACCATTCCCTAGGCGATCTAGAGACTTTTTGCAACTTTGTGAGCCTAGGCTGTAGAGCTACGGGACCACCTCCATGCAGCGACATCTGCGCTCGAACCACAAGGCAGCAGTTCGGAGGGTCGTCCCCTTCGAACATGGTACTTCGAACTTGTTTTGTATTTTTTGGGGGGGTTCTCTTCTTTTCCTCCTTACTGCCTTACATCAACCTCTGCAAAGCATCCCTTGGCTTGCGAAAGAAAATGTCATTTCCAAGGGTGGACAAAGAAATGCCATCTGCGGTTAAATAGTGCAAACTAAGAGAATTAATGGTCTGATTGTGGAAAGAGAACATCCCAGCACTACACAAACATGCACATATGCCCCTGTTTACGAGACACCTTCCGGAAGTTTGCTGGGGCAGAGAACATTGGGGTTGTTCCATACTGCTCTATGTGGTATTTGTGAGAAAACCACCTTTGCACTGGGAAAAAAGGAGCATCAGTGCCTTCACCAAGTCCTTCAGGGCACTGAGCAAACTTGGAACACTGATGTAACCCAAATACCCTCCTCCACAGTGCACCACTGTAACATG
Source organism: Ambystoma mexicanum (assembly GCF_040938575.1). NCBI lineage: Eukaryota > Metazoa > Chordata > Amphibia > Caudata > Ambystomatidae > Ambystoma > Ambystoma mexicanum. The sequence goes on from NC_090935.1 coordinate 350,030,180, forward strand.
AGGTGTACTGAAACTGGCCATGTCTATGCAAAGTGCAAGCGCTCCTATCAAATTGCGGCCAGGCACACTGTAGCACAAAACATGCACTCCTTGAAAACCAAGATTGGCAGAAATGCCTGTTCTCTCTGCATACCTCTACATATCACACACAAAGGAATCTCCCACCATCCATATACTAACTCTATGCATCTCTCAACACCAGTCATCTTCACTACACAACCAACACAGCAATGAAAAAAAGTATGACCCTCTCTTCCTTTAAAGCGCAACCTGAACACCTGATTGGCTAATCCCCACATTCACATTTCCATGCCAGGCATGCTGAGAAGACCCGGATGTGGCACACCCTGTCCACTTCCTCCCTTTCCACTTCACTCTTTGCAGCACCCCCTCATTGGCTACTGTTGAGCAGTCACACAACCATACACCAATCACATACAAGAACTCTACATCTAACTCTGTCATCGCAGTTCAACACTTTAGATGTACCTTTGGACACTCAGAGTACAGGTCTCCTGTTATTCCAAAGAACCTCCATCAAAAAGTACTGTAAAACTCTCCAAGATTGCTGCTTCCAGATTCTTCCACATCTGCATCCATCAACACAAACTACAGGTATGTATATATTTTGTAGAGTAAATTTGCAGCTCTTTAACAAATGCATGTGAACAAGGTGGCTGTCACTTACCCTGCATAACCTACTCAATAATCATACTCTCATGTGTCCCATCTCCTGACATCAAGTTGCAGTTACTTACAATGCTATGCGCTTTCAATTTTAGCAGCTCTCTCTGTGATATTTTTGTAAAAAAAAAAAAAAAAAAAAGCATTGCGAATATTTGCACAGCACATTCATGTCCCAGATCCTATGTTAAACTTCAATATATTGCCGGCACATGCATTCTTGCCCATATCACCCATTCTAATGTGCAAGCTGTTATTTTCTTTTTTCCTTCTGTCACTTTTACAACCACTTCTCCCCCTAACACACCTGCTATAAAATGGCCAGAATTCACAGAGAAAACGAAAACTGCATGTATGTTACCAAAGCATGGAAAGTGCATAGATTGAAAAATTAACAAAATGCACTGTGTTTACAGCTACTCATTTCAGCACCATTTGAAGGCAAGCAAATAAATTCATGTGTACATTGGCAACAGTGCTATCTATACATTTTGATAAATAAATGAGAAAAAAAGGACAAGATTTCTGCAACATACTGCAATAGCACTAATATAGCAAGCATCTATGTGTGGGAAGTTAATAAAATTCCACACACTAACATTATTCTTTCTAATCTGTACATCTTTCTGGACATCTGCCTTTTTCTCACCCTACTAGGACTTGCACTATTCCATTTCCAATGCAAATAGTGCAACAATAATTCACACAATTGGAAAACTGCAGCCTTGTAGGGCATATTTATCACTGCACCATCGGCCCCCATACCAACAATGCTGATGCTCCCAAGTCCCCATTCCTTTACAGTGCTGTCCAACTGCACACACATACTGACTACCATTCTCCAACACCTGACTTTCCAGGCCAACATGGCCTGTAATATACTGGTGACACTTGGAAGCTTGCTGCCAAACACATGTTATGAATCTAGTGGCAACCTGTCTGAACCAACAGCAGTGTTACAACCGTATTCATAATCACGTGCAATGTTACTAACTCTTCTTCCCAACAAATCACCTTACATGTAAAATGATGTGTTCTCCTAGTACAATTATTGTTCCCTAAGACACATACCCACTAACTTCTTTCTTTCGCAATTTCAGTGAAGAACAGCCTGAAAGATAGAAATGTCTGTACTGGAAGATGAAACCCAGAAGAAATGCAATCTTCACATCCAACAAAGTAGGTGCAGTACTGTAGAAGTATTCCTCCTGTTACTCAGACAGTGTAGTGTTGTATTGTAGCCTACAAAATTATATCCAACCCAACAGCATTTGCTTCACTCTTACTCATTGCACCTCAGCAGGTCCACTCTTTGCATTCTCATCTGAACACCAGTATCGTACCACCCACTAGTTTTGTGAAAACATCTTAATGTTCTTACCTATTCATGCACAGTACACTGTCATACACGCTGTAGCAAACCTTTCACACATCAACACACACAAATACCAGTAGAACCTTCCCAACCAGAAGTAACAGCCCATTGTACACACACCCCTTTATTTATGCCTACACTGATATTCAGACACTCATGCAAAGTACATGCAAATACATTACACAACTTTGAAACCCACACTTTCCTTTTTTCTCCTACAGATAAAAGAGACAGCCTACCAAAAAGCAACTCGGTAGAAAACAACGCAAAAATAGAGCAGATAAATCCACCTCTAGCAGAGTTTGTACGAAATGTTCAAACAAAATAGCTAATACAGTCACTGAGAAAAACTGAACCAGCTAGCAGGAATACAATTGTGGTCCCTCTTCCAAAATGTAAAAATAAAAAGAAATGTATTAAGAAGAATACATCTACCAGTAGCGCTAGCACCACATCTACCAATGTTAATGTAGACACAGGTAAGCATTCCCCAAAACATTTTTACAAAAAATGTTCCACTGTAGAGTCCTTCAGAACCTTATAAAAACATCTGAGAAATCGCACTCAACCCTTAAAACTTACCACAGAAAACTGATCCTGGAAGCTCTCATTGACAGTGAAATGTTCCTCAAATTATATTAATTTTAAACAGAATTAAACCACTAACAAAATCAGTTAGTAAACTACAAACAGTACTTTGCAACATGCGCAATATCAACTTATATACCTTTACAAACTTCTGTGTAGGTGAGTTGATTCAGACAACCAACAAAGAGCCATATTTTAATGAAGAGGCATACAAAGAAGAGCAGAGAAACCCAATTGTCATACATAGCAGTGGCCGAGGATATGAAATGGTAGACAACACCATTATGGCAGAAGAAATGCTCATTGAAAGAATATCCCCAACAAGCTTACAATCAACTCTCTATTCCACCGAACCAATCCGTCCTGTCTACAAATGGCCCTGCACCTCAATCTGTAACGTACAAAAACAATCCTTCAAATCTTTACAGCAATTCCTCAATCACTATGTGAAAGAGGAAAAGAAAATGAGAATGAAAATGTTGCAAACCATGGACTCCTGTCCAGTGTGCAAATACACAGGACTGCACGGACATTTATTAGCCTGCATTTCCAGGCCTGCTTGCAGAAACACCTTCCACCACATCAAAATGTTAGCAACACACCATTCCACTATACAGAATCTTGTCAAGAAACTGTACCATGCAAAAAGTCCTGCTTTAAAAACTGGAGCTTTTAAATCACATTCTCCTACATGGCACAGCCAAAGAACTCCTGGAAGAAATAGACCACATCCAAAGCAAATATTTTGGAAGTGAAGAGCACTTACAAAATCGTGTAACTTTAGTGAAGAGTAGCGACAACCTCACAAATGGCAACTTCTAATACACACATGCAAAAACGAAATAGCACATTTTAAAAGCACATCTGCTGAAGTACCAAACCAAGTATGTGTGTGTTGTCGCAGAACTTTTTATACAAAGAGTACCAACACTGTAGATATAGCTTACAAAATAGAAGACAATGAGGAATCCCAATGGTTCCAAATAGCTCTCTCTACCTTATAGCAGAAAACAAATATGAACTTAGTAACCCTTCAATACTTTGCACATACTGCACTACAAAGCTTGATAATAACAAAATGTCTTCCCAGGCTATCACTAATAGATTCGAAATATTCCCACTTCCAAAACCACTCCAACAGCTTAATATGTATGAGAGCATTATGATCCAAACAGTACAGCCATTGCGAGCTATAATATTCATTCAACTTAAAACAGCGAAGTTGCCTCCTTCTGAATTACTAAAATGCATTTGTTGCAAAGAAGTTTATTTGCCATTAGATCTTAAAGAAAATGTAGACACTCTGTGATTGCAACAGCCAATAGATCAATCTTTGATTATCCTAGTGAATGGTGTACCTACAAAATACAAAAATAATTTGCATCAACTAGTAGACTTAAACAAAGTTAGAGAAGCCCTACAATATCTTGAAGAGAACAATGAATACTACACAGAGATAAACATTGAATGAAACCTGAGGGAAACCACCAAAATAAGTCTGGATTCCTCAAAAACTGACCAATTTGAACTTGTATATCCTTTTACAGCATCCAATATTTTAGACCAGTATAAAATTCACCCACTGCACTCCAAAGACAGCATAGACGATGCTCTAGAAACATAACAAATGCAGTAAGCCAAAGGATCTTCAATCAGCATATGGGAAAAAAGTGCAGTAGCACAATCCTTTCCTCAACTCTTTCCTGCTGGAGAAGGGGGAAGGTATGATGAAAGATGCACACAAATAACAGCACCAGAGTACCGCTCTTTACAAATGTATTCTGAAGACCCCAGATTCAGACAAAACGTTGAATACATATTACACCTCCTGTTTGAAAGTGAACTAGCAACTCTATGTTATGGGGTTGCACACACATTGAAAACTGGTTCCAATATTTAAACATGTCTGCTACGCAACTACTTCAAAAGGTGCAAGACAAAGATTAAGTTTTGCAGTCAAGTATCACAAATCTCTTGGTAAACATGTGTGGTACAAAAGAATACTCGTTCTGACGTCACACAGATGTACAGTGTATGCTACGCAACCTTGGACATCCCACATGGTTTGTGTTTATGTTTATTTTTAGCATTTATATAGTGCAACCAAGTACCCAAGGGCTTAAGGGCTCTTAAACACAGAACTCAGACAAAAAGGAGGACTCACACAGAGCGGAAGAAGAAAGAGAACTGGTCAAGGACCAGTCCTAAAAGGGAACAGAGTTAAATGCTGAGTAGGAAGCCGCTCTATGAAAAAAGAGCAGTTTTCATCGCCTTTCTTAAAACCCTCGGTGGCTGCAGTAACCCTCAGTATAGATGGAAGAGAATTCCACTTATGTGGAGCTGCGAATATAAAAGCAGCATCCCTTGATTTCTTAGTTTTCAGGCACGGAAGAATTACTGTCACTTTAAGTTGTGCAGAGTATGAATGGGAAGGCTTGCACAACTTCCTACACATAGCAAACGTAAACAAAGCAGGGATAAACATAAAAACACCAGTAGAACTCTGCTCTCTTGACTCTTTAAATGTGTCAAGGTACTTCCATCACCTCTTTATTGCCATGCTGCACTTCATCTGTAATAAAGCAAATCCTCCCCTCGGAGAAGTGGAACACTTGTTTTGGAGAAAAGAATATCAATCCAGTGGAGCACCACACATCCACATGCTTTTGTGGATAAACGATGCTCCTAAATTTGGTCAGGAGAGTGATGCCACTATTTTGCAATTCATTTGAAATATGTAACTCGCGACATCCCTTCAGAAGGCACACATGCACTAAATTTGCGGTTTCAAGGACGTAAATGTGGCAATTATTGTTGACGCAGATATAAAAACAAAGGCAAATACTACACCACATGCTGCTTTGGTTGCCCTAGACCAGTTTCAGCAAAAGGACAAAAAATCGACTTCAAGTCTCTCTGTTAGACACAGTGTGAAAGGCAAATCGCCTAAGAACACATACTGCATTAAAAGAAGCAAAGCATCAAAATACATCAATGATTACAATGCAATCGTTGCCCTCTTCTGGAATGCAAACATATATGTACAGTACATTGCAGACAATTCCACTGCTGTCGCACGATATGTCACAGCCTACCTAACCAAAGCTTAGAAAACAGAGCTGAAGGACCTCTGGCATGACATATCATCTGACAAAACATTGTCACAAAAATTAAACAGCTTTGGCATAAAAATGCTCTCTCATAGAGAATGTGGTTACTACGAAGCTGCAGGCTGTTTAACAGGCACAACCTTACATGGGAAATCTGAAAACATCGTCTGGATAAGCCTTGGTTCTGCTGCATCCAGAATAAGAGTACTCAAATCATACAAAGACATAGAAATAATAGCCAAAAACGATCCCAACAGCCAGGACATTTTGAAAAACAATGCATTGGACACATACTACCCAAACAGGAGTACTGCTTTGGAAACCATGGGCCTCAGTACGAGTAGGGCGGTAAGGGATACCGGGCACTGGTAAGGAGAACGGTGCCGGTAATCCCTTACCACCCTACTATGTGGTCCCTTAGCGGGTCCCTTCCTTAACGCCTGGTCTGACCAGGTGTTAAGTACGGGACCTGTTAAGGGACCTGGGCGCAAATAACAGGCTTGGCATATGCCGGCCCATTATTTGCACCCTCCCCATTCCCATTGATCCCATGTGGGCTCAAATGGTAATGGGGAATGGTTTGGTGAATGGGGACTTACCGGTCCTGCCAAGTCGGACTGGACCGGTAAGTCCCCATTTCACCAATCCGGACACGGTAGCGTTATTGGTGGTAGTCATGGAGCAAATAGCGCCATTATTACCACCAACCTCGTAATGAGGGCCCATGTGTCTATACCATATATCCTAAAATTTCTTGCACAAGAATAATATTAAACCAGATGAAAAAAAAAGTTAAAAACATAGTCAAAAGTGATGAAGGCAGCCTGGTTAAACTTACCAAACCCAGCCTGATTCATCATATGAAGCTATCATTTAAAACTCCTCAACATCGAGAAATTGACTACTTGTCCCTACTCCAACTTTTTAAACCATGGAGAAAAGAAGATGTATTGGACTACCATGACTTAAATGGCGATGCTTGCAATGCAATTGAAAGCAGTATAACAGATATCAATTTCAAGCAGTACAAAAAACATGTTGGACAATGAATGCCAACAAGAGGAAGAAGTTCAAGCACAACTAAATGAAGACACTCCTGGGGGCAGTCAACCTTCTGTTACAGGAAGCCATGAACCCCTTGGAGAGCCTTCATAGTAAATGAAGCAGAATTAGCCATGACTGAAGTAGAAAACACCATGTGTCATTATGAGGGATCTGAAGAAAACTTTACTCTACTGAAATCACATCTCAATGATGAACAACGTAGCTTTTGCCTGGCAGTAACTAAAGAAATTGAACATGGGGCAGCACAAAACTAAAACTTGTAGCTGTTAAAATTATAAACCTGTACTCCTGTATGTAAGTGGTGAAGCTGGTTCAGGAAAAACATTCTTAATAAAAATTATCAGCAAGTTCCTCTAAAAATTTGCAAACAACAAGCTTTCAACTGTTGTAACAGCTCCCCCGCCCGCAGGTTTATCTGCCTACAACATAGGTGGTGTTACTTTACACAGACTGCTGCTCCTCCCAGTCGAACACCAAAACAAATTAGACTACTACAAACTTTCAACAGAAGCTGCTATGGAGCTACGGAGAATTCTGAAACAAATGAAAATGCTCCTAATAGATTAGGTGGATTTGATTCACCTCAGATTGCAAGAGGGCCTTAAAATGAACTACAAAGAACTCTTTGGAGGAAAACACGTCATTGTTTTCGGAGATCTTCTTCAATTAACACCAGTGAAAGGTGAACCTATTTTTAAAACCTTAGGGGACAAACTGTGCCATAACAAACTTGGCAGCATAGGAAATGTAAATCTCTGGCAACATGTCCAATACAGAGAACTAACTCAAAACACGGGTCAGTCTGCAGACCTCACTTATGTTAACATATTCCAAAGCATTTGGATTGGTGTGCTTTCTAAGGATGCACAGTCTATCTTAAATAGTAGACTCATCCATGAGCTATACGGGCATAACACATCTGCTGCTAATGTCATGACCAATTAACACACAAAATTGTGAAATGTATGCCGTTAATGCCAACCTTAGCAAGCTGTGCCCAATTCAATGAAACAATGTTAAAACAAGAAAAGCAACCAATAATGCCATTGACCTTCACAGACAAACTGGAAGTGCTCAGTATGAAACTGCCTATGTGTCAACAAGCCCCATCATGAGTAAATAGCTTAGAAAACTGTATCTCCAACACAGCTGGTTTGGAGAAAATTTAACATTTTGTTTGATATGATATGATATAGCATTTATAATGTGCCTATACACAAGTGTTTCAAGGCGCGAAAGGAAAGTTTAAACTGTAGAGTAATGCTAAAACGTAACCTTGACGTGTAGCAAGGTTTAGTTAATGGAGCACTTGGTACAGTTGTTGGCTACCAGATATATCCACGTGACAACAAAATTCAGTTTGTCAACATCCATTTTGACAAACTTTCAGAAGTTAAAAGGATTGGATGCTAAACAGCCCGATTGCTTCTTTTCAAAGACATTTATGTACGCACGCAGAGAACAATTTTCTTTGTCTCTTGCACATGCAGTCACTATTCATAAATCACAAGATCTAACCCTAGATCAGGCATTGATTGACATTGGCAGCACAGTCTTTAAAGAAGGTATGAGTTACGTAGCACTGTCACTATGTACACTTGAGTGACTATTTCTAGTCAATTGTGATACAAACAAAGTCAATGCTGACATTCCTTGCATCATAGAGTACTAAAGACTACGTGATCTCTACACACACCATCTCAATATGAATCCTGTTCCTCAAAAAGGAAAACTTGTTAAAAGAAATGTAATGCACACAGTAAACACAGTAACACCAAAGAAATTGAAAGCAGCTCCATCAAGTAGCACAACCACAAAAGGATGTAGTGGTAGCGCAGGTGCACATCCAACAACACAAAGTAAGACAAGTATATTGTCTAAAAAAACAAGTGGATCTCCAGCAAATGACACAGATACAGAACTGTCAGGTCCATTCAAATTTTTCAATTTGTAAATTGCTATGCAAATGTAGCAATCAATGTTCTGTTCCAATTGCCACCAATTGTTGAAAACCTTTACTTGAACGGCACAGACCAGTTGTGTTTGCAAATGCTCCTCCTTCATAGAAATGCAACAAACAATTCTGGCAACACTTACAGTGTCTCAGGAATGAGGCAGAACTTGGACTACTGTGCAGGAATAGTATGATTCACCATAAACAGACACGAAGATCCCAAAACATTTCTAATGTACTTACTGCAAGTGCTTGAAAGAAAAAACATCTATAAATTAAATCTTCCAGATTTCATATTTGTGGAAACGTATATGCACCCTCTGCAACCATGTGGCACAGGATCAAGTCCCTAATGAGCATTTGTCTATGTATCTATACCTAAATGTGAATCCCTTTCATTTCAGCAGCTGGTGCAAAATGCAAATCATGCCATATTATGTACTGTTTGCAATACCGACAATCGTCCCACCTCACACAAAAAATTCACATAGCTAATACATAATAGTAATGCTTTTAAGATACAATGCAGATGGTACCAAAACAACTGCAAGCTTACTAGCTTCACATAAGAGCAAGTATCACTTGGCAAGAAACCCTTCACAGCAGTAGGCATAATCTACCATATGCGTGCCACAACCAGTGCAGGTCACTATACTGCATACATTAAAAAGAAATGTGGGTGGTTTGAATGCAATGATACTTCCATTACCCTGAAGAGAGATTACCAGCAAATCTAGCGAATGCCTGCTGATTATTCTTGAAACCTAAATTTACTCACTGACCTTTAAAAGTATTATAACTTACTGCCCAATAGACACCAACAGGTTTGTAAGTGGAAATGAAAAATACCCTTCTGCCTTGTGAAACTGTAAGAACTAAGAATTTATCATACACCAACTGGCCCGTGAGTACATCAGTTGTGCTGCTATACAGTTTTTTCCCCAATGACCCAATGATTAAAGACACAGAAACAACAACTGTGGAAAACCATGCACTAATATTATTTCACCCATAGTACTTAAATAGTACTGAGTATGAGGGTCTACAAACTGTCCTCACTAACCTGTAAAACTACCAACTGTTAGAATATGCCAACTGCTGTCTAACTGTGCCATACCACTGCAATGAATACAGCAACTGGCATCCAACTGCACACATAATACTGCAATGTCACTTGCCAATAGTGGAAAACTTAAATGAAAGTGCTTCAAAACATATCCTACGAAGCTGTTAAACTGTGAACAGTTAGAATACGCCAACTGGTATCTAACTGCACCGATAATACTGCAATATTACTTTCCATTGCTACAAAAGTTAAAATCCACCAGCAAAAATGTAAGTTCTTCTGAAGATGCCCTTCAAGACTCGTAAAGTATCAACAGTCAGAATACGCCAACTGATATCTGAGTACACCCACAGTACTACAATGGGCCTCATTACATGGTAGGTGGTAAGGGTTTACCGGTACCGGTATTTTACCGGTACCGGTAAACCCTTACCGCCTTACTACGAGGTCCCTTTGCGGGTTGGGGAATTTAACGCCTGCTTTTTGCAGGCGTTAAAAACCAACCCGCAAAGGGACCAGGGAGCTAATTAAGGTACCACAATTTGCGGTACCGTAATTAGCGCCTTCCCCATTCCCATAGAGCCCTATGGGGTGATAATGGGAATGGGGAAGGGCAATGGGGGAATGGGGAATTACCGCCCCACCAACCTTGGAATAGGGCAGTAATTCCCCTTTCCACCAAGGTGGTGCCGGTATTTTACCAGCATGGACCAAGGTGCTAATCTCAAAGGTATTCTGTCACTGTGTTCCAAAAAGTATGCAGTGCATGGATAGTATGTATAATGAGTATACGCATAATAGTGCCATGCTTCTTTGTAATGGGCAAATTGCATTTCTATACACATATTTGTGCAATGATTATGCCTGTGGGCACATTCTTGGGTGCATGGCCGTATTATGCTGTGGTGGTTGTGACCACAACCACCATAGCATAATACCCGCTTTGCACCCAAGAATCTGGCTGGTGCCCACAACCCACACACAAAAAATTAACCCTTACCTTCCCAATTTGAACATCATCTGCACATATTGAAATAGCCTGCCAACCCTATTATTCCCCAATACCAATATCACCATTGCATCCAGACTCCGCTTCCCTACTGTAAGAATCCCTCATGAAGTCACCCAATAAGCCTAAACATTTCTGCAACTGCCCACCGAACACTAGCTACTGCAATAGTTTTGAGTAAAGTCTTGGTTGCCTGGCTGTATGATAGTCACAGCCTCCACAGTCGCAGCCTCCACACAAGATGGAGAGGGCAGGAGCCCTTCTCTCCCCACCACCTGCAGGTACTCTCTTGCTTCCCGCCATTATGTACACCGAGCCACTTCTACGAGCGACTTGAGCGGGGGACTGCAATCCACCAGGATAAGACATCCTGACCCCTTATCTGCCATCCAGTGCATTGGGGAGCATTTTCTGAGCTTCCATACATCTTCAAGGAATATTCTGCGTGATTCTGGCACCCGTCTCCCATCCGAGTATCCATATCTGATTTTTTCTACACTTGCCTGATTGCAGGATGGCAGCGCAATGCGGCCCCATACCGAGGCTGCTTACCGTTGCTAAGCAACGGGCCTCCTTTTGTATCCTGCAACATCCACCGGCAGGCGGAAGCCGGCCCTCACATGAGAAGGCCCAGCATGAAAAGGCCTTGTTCTGCGCCTGTTATGCGCACTGGTGCGCAACGCTAACTCCATCCTGCCACAAAGGTACAAATCCCAAGCTCCCTACCTATTATTATACCAGCCCATAGCTGAACTATAACCGTTACCGGCCCCCCGTGCTCAGAAAGGACTACGGCAGACTTCCGGATCACAACCCTCGTTATGGAACTATTCCCTTGATATCCATACGCACTAATGAGGCTGAACTCCCAAAAGCCAACTCTGTGCTATTGCCAGTCCTGGTCAACCACAGTTTGTGGCCTCATAAGATACATGCATATGTTGTTCCTTAACCTGAACTATCGCACTAGATATATGCCCTAATTACAGTCCGTTCAGAGTACAATTACTTATATTTACATGAAAGATATACATTACCATGCTCATATGCCTAGGTTAATTAACTGCCCTACTTAGGATTTCTGCCTATTAAGCTCCAGCTGCACTGCATGTATAGTACTGGTTCACCACCACACACATACAGCTTGGTGGCATGGCGATCATAAGACCCAGCCACACTGTGTAAGCTTGAGTTCATGCCATTACCACTATAGTTCCTCTGCTACTAACTATTGTTGCCCACACCATTAGCTTAATTTAGAATATTAAACCTCTGTAGCCCACACTGCTTGACTTCAGACCTGCCTAGTACTTAGCCACCCAATGCCAAACTCAATTTAGCCTATCCTACCAATGTAAGTTGCCATTGAATGTAATGTTTCAGTAAGCTAGTATATTAACCACTGTAGCCCATACTGCTTGATGTCAGATCTGCCTGGTACTTAGCCACCTAATGCCAAAGTCGATTTAGCCTATCCTACCAATGTAAATTGCCATTGACTGTAATGTTTGCGTAAGATAGTATATTAACAACTGTAGCCCATACTGCTTGACTTCAGACCTGCCTAGTATTTAGCCACCTAATGCCAAAGTCGAACCAGCCTATCCTACCAATGTAAATTGCTTCAACTGCACTGCTAGATTGACTCAGCCTATCAACCGACCCGGCTCATACTGTTTGATAGTATACCCAGTCACAACCAACTGCCTATCACAATATGGTCCCCATAGCATATAACCCCTGCACCCTCAGTACCGTTGTTACTATTATTCTACTACTGTGCTTTGGGCCCTTTCCATTAAATACACAAGTTGCCTCTAGCTTAACAACAGTGCCGACTGACGTCCAACCCACAGTAGGACAAATCTGCCCTATCCTAAGTAACCCGTGCACCTTAAGTTGCAGAAATTCCAGACTGCGCGCCAGACCACCCAAAATCTTCGAACCACTGACCAGATCTCTACCTTCGATAAATAAGAAACTAATCTTCACAATGACCAGAACAAAACCACTGCCAACCATACCACCGCCATGCCATCACGCTACCTCTAAATACCATACTGGCCCAAAACCTAGTAAAAGAAATCTAACAAGTACCAAAACCTCTGCCCTCCCACTCAAAGGAGCTTAATAAATGCAAGGTCACTGGTTGCACATGCCACATATCTGACTTGATACTGGCTGACAACTTGGACTTTCTGGCCATTACTGAATCGTGGCTGCACGAAGCAGCAGGACCTACTCTTGCATTAGCCGTCTCTGATGGCTACACCATCCTTAGTCAGGACAGAGATAAAGCTTGAGGCATTGCCATCATTGCAAAATCCAGCCTTTCCATGAGACTAGCTCCAACCCAACTCACCTCCTCTTGCGAAGTCCTTACTGTCAAACTCCTTTTGGTTAACTCCCAAACCTTGACTATTCACATCATTTATCGACCCTCTGGCCCTATTGGAACATTTGAGGAGGACACCTACAACATACTCTCTAACAACCTTAAAATGTCTTACGAACTTCTCCTGTTAGGTGACTTTAACTTGGGATTTAATGACCCCTTAGATAAGCATGCCACAGCCACTGCCAACATCTTGTCTGAACTTGGCCTCTCCTAATAAATCTCTGCACCTACTCACAACAAAGGGAGAACCCTCGACTGGGTGGCTGTACTGCCTATATCACTTCCATCACACCTCAACCTTGGACTGACCTCTTCCTCCTGTCATTCACCCTCTCTACCACAAGACCACTTCCTTTAGTCATACCGGTTGCCCCACCTTGCTTGACAAGCAATAAAAAGAATATCACTGTCGACAAAGTGATCCCAGCCATCCTCCCTACCCTCAATGCGCTTGCAGATAATTTAGACCCAGAAACTCTCGTTAACGAATATAACAAAATCATGTTAACCTCACTAGACACCTTTGCCCCACTTAAACTTAAACCCAGCAATCCCAAATCCCACCTAAACAAGTGGTTTACCCCACAGCTAAAGGAACTACGACAGCAAAAAAGGTGTTGTGATACTGCCTGGAGATTACTCCCGTCAGAAACTAACAAAACCAAACTAACCGAAATCTCATCACAATACAAAAAATAAATCTGCCTAGCTAAACGCAACTCTTATAGCAAACGCATCTCTAATGCCAAATCTAGTATGAAAGAATTATTCATCATCCTCAAGCAACTAGAAACACCTATCCCCATCCCTGATACCTGCATTAAGGATAAATATTGGTGCTCAGACATACAACAGGCGCTCTCCTATAAAGTATCCAACCTTCAAAACAAAATAGCATTACAAAAAGGCTGCAATAAACTCACTACCTAACGTGCTCAAAACTCCTCCAGACCAACTCCCTAAAGAACCAGAATCTGACTCGCTGGCCCGATTTAACTTTACTAGAAATCCACTTGTCATACTCTCCTTGAAGCAATCCAACTGTCAGGGTGACCTCTGCCTAGCCAAATTGATAAAGGATGCAGCAAGAGACTTTGCCCCATTCATTTCTAAACTTATCAATGCCTCCTTTGCATCCGGTACTATCCCTTCCAATCTCAAGCAATCATGGGTGCTCCTGCTACTGAAAAAGCAAACCCTCGACCCACTTGTACCCATCAATTACCGTGTCAACACGATAGTTCCCATTCTCTTAAAAATCTTTGACAATATTGCCTACCTCCAAATCCAAAAATATTTGGAATACCACACACTGCTAGGAGCACGACAGTCATGATTCCGCCCACTATATGGAACCGAGACTGCCCTTATCGACCCCAAGTCCCAAGTCAATGAGCTAGGGAAAACTGCTCTCCTTCTGCTGCTTGACCTATCAGCGGCATTTGACCTTGTGGACCATAAGGTCTTATGTAGCCACCTGGATTCAGCTGCCCACTTTTCCAAAGACACCATAACTTGGATTGAGTCATTCCTAAATAAAAGAACTATGAGGTTCTTCTCCCCTACAGCAGCGGCAGACCCCATCCCTATCACTTGTGGAGTGCCCCAGGGAACTTGCATCACCCCACACTGTACAATATGTTCACTAAGCCCCTTTTCAATGATCTGGACCATCTTGGTATCACCAACACCAACTACGCAGATGAAACTCAGATTCTCCTCCCACTTTCAGGGGATTACGCTAAGGATTTGGCCTTGGTGAATAGAGTGTACCTCATCATCCAGGCATGGATGGCTACCCACGGTCTATGCCTGAATGATGACAAAACAGAGGTTATCATCCTGGACACCCACACCAACCTCAATAAATTAGACCAGGACTACTCCTCCTTCTTAATCGATGGCAACCCCATCAAGGTTGCCAAAGAGGTTACGACTCTTGGCTTTTACATCAACTCTACCTTCTCTTTCACCAAACAAGTGAATGCCATGGCATCTGCCACTGCTTACACTTGCAAGCTCATTAGAACGGACAAACCTTTTCTTTCCAATGAAAACTGTATGATTCTGGCTAGAGCCCTTATACTTTCAAGGCTCGATTACTGCAACGCCCTCAATATCGGGGCTAAAGAATCGATCATCCAGTTGATACAAACAGTCCAAAACAACGCCCTAAGAGCAGCCCTTGGTGTGGCGAGAAAATCTCACATAACCACAATCAGGCGCCATAATAACTGGCTATCGACCATCAACAAAATTCAGCTCAAAACCGCATCCCTCACTCATAAAGCACTGAATAAAGCAGCCCCCACTTATCTCACAGACAGATTCCACAGGAGAACCTCTACCAGACCCACAAGACCAGCCAACTCCAATTGTCTCATTATCCCTAGATTCAAGCTTTCCAAGGTTGGGGGTTGTAGCTTCCCTGTCAAAGCTGCACAACTTTGGAACTCTCTGCCACATACCATCAGAGAAGATCAACCTTACCTGAATTTCCGATTCAACTACCTAAAATGGCTCACGTCCTCTGACTCTTAGCCTCTTTCATGCAAGTACCCTGCAGGGCCACATTGCTTTTTATCTATTGTATATTTCTGATTCCCCTCTTGTGTTATATCCACGGTGTAAATATGTATAATTTTGACTTGTCTATGTCCTGTAATTACTTTATTGTGTAACTCTGATACTAAGCTTTGCATATCCTGTAAATGCTGTGCCCTGATACCCATGGGTCTGGTGCGCATTAGAAATGAATAAACAAATAAACACACAAACATAGTGCAGTCATTCTGCCAGTGCCTAGATTCTGGGATGTATCGCATATTTTTAACCTATCCAACCATCCTCCTATCATCTACATTCCACTCCCCTAACCTAATAAAGCCTGCCTGCAGTCACCACATAAGCTGTCTGCCAAAAGACCTGGTCTATGCACTACTGTACACATCTTATTGCAAAGGTTTTTTCCAATAGCCAAATTTCACTTCTGTACACATACAACTACAATACTTGCAGCCAGTGGCCAGACTCTTGAGTGCATGAATCTATGGGCTGGCCACAACCACCACATCATAAGGCAGCCATGCACCCAAGAATCTGGTCAGTGGCCACAACCCACACGCCAGCCGGCCGAGGCCCTGTCCACTTCTGCACACATATTATTACAGTACTTGCAGTCAGTTGCCAGACTGTTGGGTGCATGGCCTCTATTCATGCACCCAAGAGTCTAGGGGCTGGCCACAACCACCACAGCAAAATAGTCATGCACCCAAGAATCTGGTCTGTGACCCCAATCCACACACAAAAGCCAGCTGCCCGAGGACCTGTCCACTTCTGTACACATACAATTACACTACTGGCAGCCAGTGGGCAGACTCTTGGGTGCATGCTGGCCACAACCAGCACAGCATAATACAGCCATGCACCCAAGAATCTGGCCAGTGACCACAACCCACACACATAAGACAGCCGCCACATGCTCTGTCCACTTCAGTACACATACTATTACACTACTTGCAGTCAGTTGCCAGACTCTTGGGTGTAAGCCAGCTGCCCGAGGCCCTGTCCACCTCTGTACGCATACTATTACAGTACTTGCAGCCAGTGGGCAGACTCTTGGGTGCATGGCCTCCAGTTCACCTGGGCAAGCAATTGTATTCTAAGAATTCCACATTGAGATGTAAATGGTCTCTCTTTCCCTCTGCTAACCCCAACACTCCCATTCACATTCTAGCTCTAAACAAACACGCTGCAGAGCAAAAGGTACTTCAGGCTCCACCTCCAGCCTGAACATTTCTCAACAGCATGGGAGGCCGTCAATCCCAACAAGCCCAGGGCTGACACACCCTCTATCAATGCATGGTTTAGCATTAAGACAATTTGTGTCTCTTTTCAAAGGGATCCAGTATAATGCCCACATTGCTGCATTAAGGGATCTGCAAACCTTGTCTGTCTACATGTTTTCGACTATAATTTCCTTCAGCCCTAGCCAGAACTATCAATGGTGAGGGATCATAGGAGTTGTAGTCAGAAAGGGCAATAGTGTTGCAGGCGGCATCCCTCATGCAAAATCCACACATTTCATTAGCAATGCTTGTCATTTTTGGTTTTGTAACACTGTAAACAGAATCAGAAACATAAACAGACGCACTTGGAGCAGAAATGTACCTCGCATGCTGTAGTACAATGCAATGCAACTGCAACTTTGTAACAGAGTGCACAGGGACACACATGGATGGGGGGATTCTTTTCTATGCCTCTCCAGGCTTTATCTTCACAGTGTTGGTGGTGAAGCACCGTTAGCTCCAGTGGCAGGAAGTTAACGCTACCCAGTGATCTTACCGAAAATAGAAAACACATTTCAGAATTTCAGAACACACACAAGAAATTTCAGCAAAAAAAACAAAAAATACATTTTGCCAAGAGAAAACTGCCAAAAGTGCATCAAAAAAGGTGGAAAATTGCCTAGCAGCTAGAACACAATTGTTGGCAAATTTCACGAATTCCGTTTAGCCTGCAGGATTTTCGGCCACCCTTAACAATCACTTAGATATTATCATCGTTGACATCACTTGAAATCAGATCATAGCGATGTCATCACTTATGATATCAAACTAAAAGTGAGAAAGATGCAATCTTTAATTAAAGAATACTACTACACACTTAAAAAACGTATGCTGTTTGCTTATTTAATCTTAATGACACAGCAACACACTCATGCTTAAATGACTGTCATTTTGTAGCCACCATATTCTAACAGTTCTAAGTCAGATAGAGCTAGATGAATATCTGCTAATCAAAGAAATACCAGTGCAGTTATTTCACTTGAATGTTCTACTAAGTTGTGAACTCAAACAATTTGAAAAGTAGTAACTTCGCCTTTAGGAAATGTTAAAAGCTGGTCTTTATGAAAAGAGTCACGTGTTGAAAGGTCCACACCACACTCTTTAAAGCATGGTGATGAGATGTAAATATGTGGGTGGTGTAACTGATTTTGCAGCATTGAATGGAAGAATAGTGCTGTAAAAAGCGAGGGAACAGTTCACCAAATCACTTTGTTTTTCATATGCCAACTAACTGTGTGATCTTCCAAGGAAAATGTATCCCACTAGCATTGCAAATGTAAGATAACAGGTTAGTATTGAGAAATTATTGTTACATGTTTTGATGGACAATAGGTTGTTACTACAGACGAAGATGACGCACTTATGTACTAACAATGTTCTTTCATAGGAAACTGTCATTTTTACCGGACCATATATATATATATATATTGAATGAAAAAACTATGTTAAAGGGACGTTATGGTTAAGTTGCGCTACTATAAACCTATGAAATTCAATGAAAAAACTTTGTTAAAGGGACGTTATGGTTCCAAGTAAAACCGAAAAACCCTTGAAATTTGCCAGTTATGGTAAGCTAAGCAACCATAACTCGCGCCACCACCGTGCACTGCTAAGACTAACACCCAGGACATCAAAGATGACATCACAAATATCATTGATGACATCACTGATGACATCACATGTGCATTTATTTTTCATACAAGGGGATGTGAATGTAATGTTGGC
The DNA here is from genome assembly GCF_040938575.1 of Ambystoma mexicanum. Classification (NCBI taxonomy): domain Eukaryota; kingdom Metazoa; phylum Chordata; class Amphibia; order Caudata; family Ambystomatidae; genus Ambystoma; species Ambystoma mexicanum. The sequence goes on from NC_090935.1 coordinate 350,049,002, forward strand.
AAAAATGTATCAGGAATTATCGGGTGATGTGTAATAAATTACATACTTCATCACACAATGTAGCGTTCTAAAGAACATTCCATTGCAGTGTTCTTTCTAGTACAGTAACCTACTCATACAGAAATGTAGGCATTGGCTGCAGCATACACCACAGAGGTGCTATATTTGTAATTTTCCAAAGTTATATAATAAAACGGTGAATGCTTCTGTATCTGACTTTTCCGTAGTGTGAAACATGTACTAAATAGCTAATAATGCATCACTTACTACATATTTCTACTAATACACACAAAACATAAAGACTACAATGCAGACAAATATGGGGTTTATATATGGTGTAAAGTAAGCAAACAAGAGGCAGTACCATTAGCAAATGTGTATAATCTACACGATTGTATTCACGCACAAAAATGATTGCTGTGTTTCAGGCCTGCTTCTACCCCTATATATGTACATAATAAGATGCGATTAAATTCTAAGGAAAGTAGTGTAAGAACATGTGAGAATAGCAATATCTATAAATGTAATATCTTTAGAAAGTTAAGTTTCTGACTGTCAGTAAATAAACCCACCTGGCCTAGATATGGCAGTGAACAATAAAGAAGGCTAGACATGTGATGTCATCAGTGATGTCATCAATGATATTTGTGATGTCATCTTTGATGTCCTGGGTGTTAGTCTTAGCAGCGAGTTATGGTTGCTTAGCTTACCATAACTGGCGAATTTCAAGGGTTTTTCGGTTTTACTTGGAACCATAACGTCCCTTTAACAAAGTGTTTTCACTGAATTTCATAGGTTTTTAGTAGCGCAACTTAACCATAACATCCCTTTAACAAAGTTTTTTCACTGAATTTCATAGGTTTTTAGTAGCGCAACATAACCATAACGTCCCTTTAACAAAGTTTTTTCATTGAATTTCATAGGTTTTTATTAGTGCAACTTAACCATAACGTCCCTTTAACAAAGTGTTTTCATTGAATTTCATAGGTTTTTATTAGTGCAACTTAACCATAACGTCCCTTTAACACATTTTTTTTTTACTGAATTTCATAGGTTTTTGTTAGTGCAACGTAACCATAACGTCCTTTTCAACAGCACCCTAGGTCCTCAAAGTGGGAACCCTGGGCAGTAAAAAAAGGACCAAACCGGGACGCCTGCGTCATCCCGGTGTAGGAACGAAAATCTTTTACCAAGATGGCCACCATGGAAAGGGAAGGCGGAGTGTATAAAGAGAACACAACAGGGTATCAGCAGGGGGTGTAGGGAACAAGAGGTCAACAAGGGGCATCAAAGGAGGGGGGGACAAGAGGAAGACATGGGGCTTGAGCGGGGGGGGAACATGAGGAAGACGGGCATGAGCGGGGGGTGAGGGGAAGAGGAAAGAGACACGGGGCATGAGCGTGGGTGGGGGGACAGGAGGGAGACATGGGGCATGAGCGGGGGTGGGGGGGTACACGAGGGGGACATGGGGCATGAGCGGGGACTGGGGGGGTACACGAGGGAGACACGGGGCATGAGCATGGGTGGGGGTGAACAGGGCAGGCATGGGGCATGAGCGGGGGGTGTGGGGGACAGGAGGGAGACAAGGGGAGAATGGCTGGGGGTCGGGAGGAAAGGAGGGAGACATGGGGCATGAGCAGGGGGGTGGGGGAACAGGAGGGAGACACGGGGCATGAGCGGGGGTGGGGGGAGCAGGGGAGAAACGGGGCATGAGCGGGGGTGGGAGGAATGGGAGGGAGACACGGGGCATGAGCGGGGGTGGGGGGAACAGGGGAGAAACGGGGCATGAGCAGGTGGTGGGGGAACAGGGGAGAAACAGGGCATGAGTGGGGGGTGGGGAGGAAAAGGAGGGAGACACGGGGCATGAGCGGGGGGTGGGGTGATCTGGGGAGAGATACAGGGCATGAGCGGGGGTGGGGTGAACAGGGGAGAGACACAGGGCATGAGCGGGGGGTGGGGGGAATGGGAAGACACTGGGCATGAGCGGGGGGTAAGGGGGAACAGGAGAGAGACACGGGGCATGAGCGGGAGGAGGTGGGAACAGGTGAGAGACACGGGGCATGAGCGGGGGTGCAGACACGGGGCATGAGCGGGGGGGTAACACGAGGGAGACACAGGGCATGAGCGGGGGGTGGGGGGAACACGAGGGAGACACGGGGCAAGAGCGAGGGGTGGGGGGTACAGGAGGGAGACACGGGGCATGAGCAGGGGGTGGGGGGAACAGGGCAGACACGGGGCATGAGCCGGGGGTTGGGGGGGAAAGAAGGGAGACACGGGGCATGAGCGGGGGGGTGGGGGAAAAGGAGGGAGACAGACACGGGGCATGAGCAGGGGGCGGGGGGACAGGAGGGAGACACAGGGCATGAGCGGGGGGTGGGGGTACAGGAGGGAGACAGACATGGGGCATGAGCAGGGGTGGGGGACAAGGAGGGAGACAGACACGGCGCATGAGCGGGGGGTGGGGGGGCAGGAGGGAGACACGGGGCATGAGTGGGGGGGCGGGGTACAGGAGGGAGACACAGGGCATGAGCGGGGGGTGGGGGGTACAGGAGTGAGACACAAGGCATGAGTGTGGGGTGGGGAGAACAGGGCAGACACGGGGCATGGGGGTGAGGGAGAAAGAAGGGAGACACGGGGCATGAGCGCGGGGTGGGGGGGGAAGAAGAGAGACACGGGGTATGAGCGGGGCGAAGAAGGGAGACACGGGGCATGAGCGGGGGTGGGGGGAAAGAAGGGAGACACAGGGCATGAGCGGGGGGGAGAAGGGAGACACGGGGCATGAACGGGGGTGGGGGGAAAGAAGGGAGACACAGGGCATGAGCAGGGGGTGGTGGGGAAAGAAAGGAGACACGGGGCATGAGCAGGGGGTGGGGGGTAAAGAAGGGAGACACGGGGCATGAGCGGGGGGTGGGAAGGGAAAGAAGGGAGACACGGTGCATGAGCAGGGGGTGGGGGGGAAAGAAGGGAGACACGGGACATGAGCGGGGGGTGGTGGGGGCAAGAAGGGAGACACGGGGTATGAGCAGGAGGTGGGGGAAAGAAGGGAGACACAGAGCATGAGCGGGGGTGGGGGGAAAGAAGGGAGACACAGGTATGAGCAGGGGGTGGGGGGAAGAAGGGAGACACAGGGCATGAGCGGGGGGTGGGGGGAAGAAGGGAGACACGGGGCATGAGCGGGGGGTGAGGGGGAAAGAAGGGATACATGGGGCATGAGCGGGGGGTGGGGGGAAGAAGGGAGACATGGGGGATGAGCGGGGGGCGGGGTACAGGAGGGAGACAAGGGGCATGAGCGGGGGGTGGGGGGTACAGGAGAGAGACACAGGGCATGAGCGGAGGATGGGGGGTACAGGAGGGAGACACGGGGCATGAGCGGGGGGTTGGGGGGAAAGAAGGGAGACACGGGGCATGAGCGGGGGGTGGGGCGGTAAAGAAGGGAGACACGGGGCATGAGCGGGGGGTGGGGGTGAACAGGGGAGACACGGGGCATGAGCGGGGGGTGGGGGCATACAAAAGGGAGACAAGGGGCATGAGCGGAGGGTGGGGGGTAACACGAGAGAGACACAGGTCATGAGCGGCGGTGGGGGGAACAGGTCAGGCACGGGGCATGAGCATGGGGTGGGGGGAAAGAAGGGAGACACAGTGCATGAGCGGGGGTTGGGGGGAAGAAGGGAGACACGGGGCATGAGAGGGGGGTGGGGGAAAGAAGGGAGACATGGGGCATGAGCGGGGTGTGGGGGTGGACAGGAGGTAGACACGGGGCATGAGCGGGGGAGGGGGGTACAGGAGGGAGACACGGGGCATGATCGGGGGGCAACATGAGGGAGACACGGGGCATGAGCAGGGGGTGGTGGGGAAAGAAGGGAGACACGGGGAATGAGCGGGGGGTGAGGGGGAAAGAAGGGATACATGGGGCATGAGCGGGGGGTGGGGGGAAGAAGGGAGACATGGGGCATGAGCGGGGGGCGGGGTACAGGAGGGAGACAAGGGGCATGAGCGGGGGGTGGGGGGTACAGGAGAGAGACACAGGGCATGAGCGGAGGATGGGGGGTACAGGAGGGAGACACGGGGCATGAGCGGGGGGTTGGGGGGAAAGAAGGGAGACACGGGGCATGAGCGGGGGGTGGGGCGGTAAAGAAGGGAGACACGGGGCATGAGCGGGGGGTGGGGGTGAACAGGGGAGACACGGGGCATGAGCGGGGGGTGGGGGCATACAAAAGGGAGACAAGGGGCATGAGCGGAGGGTGGGGGGTAACACGAGAGAGACACAGGTCATGAGCGGCGGTGGGGGGAACAGGTCAGGCACGGGGCATGAGCATGGGGTGGGGGGAAAGAAGGGAGACACAGTGCATGAGCGGGGGTTGGGGGGAAGAAGGGAGACACGGGGCATGAGAGGGGGGTGGGGGAAAGAAGGGAGACATGGGGCATGAGCGGGGTGTGGGGGTGGACAGGAGGTAGACACGGGGCATGAGCGGGGGAGGGGGGTACAGGAGGGAGACACGGGGCATGATCGGGGGGCAACATGAGGGAGACACGGGGCATGAGCAGGGGGTGGTGGGGAAAGAAGGGAGACACGGGGAATGAGCGGGGGGTGGGGGGAAAGAAGGGAGACATAGGGCATGAGCGGGGGTGGGGGAGAAGAAGGGAGACACGGGGCATGAGCGGGAGAAAGAATGGAGAAACGGGGCATGAGTGGAGGGTGCGGGGGAAAGAAGGGAGACACAGGGCATGAGCAGGGGGTGGGGGGAAGAAGGGCGACACGGGGCATGAGCAGGGGGTGGGGGGAGAAGAAGGGAGACGCGGGGCATGAGCGGGGGGTGGGGGAGAAAGAAGGGAGACACAGGGCATGAGCGTGGGGTGGGGGAAAGAAGGGAGACACGGGGCATGAGCAGGGGGTGGGGGGAGAAGGGAGACACGGGGCATGAGCAGGGGGTGGGGCGGGAAAGAAGGGAGACACAGGGCATGAGCGGGGGCTGGGGGTGAAAGAAGGGAGACACAGGGCATGAGCGTGGGGTGGGGGAAAGAAGGGAGACACGGGGCATGAGCAGGGGGTGGGGTGGAGAAGGGAGACACGGGGCATGAGCGAGGGGTGGGTGGGAAAGAAGGGAGCCACGGGGCATGAGCGGGGGGTGGGGGGAAAGAAGGGAGACACAGGGCATGAGCAGGGGGTGGGGGGGAAGAAGGGAGACAAGGAGCATAAGCGGGGGTGGGGGGAAAGAAGGGAGACACAGGGCATGAGCGGGGGTGGGGGGGAAAGAAGGGAGACAGGGGGCTTGAGGGGGGTGGGGGGGAAGAAGGGAGACACAGGGCATGAGCGGGGGGTGCGGGGGAAAGAAGGGAGACACGGGGCATGAGCGGGGGCTGGAGGGGAAAGAAGGGAGACACGGGACATGAGTGGGCTGGTGGGCCACTAAGAAGGGAGACACGGGGCATGAGCGGGGGTGGGGGTGAACAGGGGAGACATGGGGCATGAGCGGGGGGTGGGGGAACAGGAAGGAGACATGGGGCATGAATGGGGGGTGGGGGGTACACAAGGGAGACACGGGGCATGAGCGCGGGTGGGGGGTAACAAGAGGGAGACACGGGGCATGAGCGGGGGGTGGGGGTAACAGGGCAGACACGGGGCATGAGTGGGGGTGGGGGGGAAGAAGGGAGACACGGGGTATGAGTGGGGGTGGGGGAAAAGAAGGGAGACATGGGGCATGAGCGGGGGATGGGGAGAGTAAAGAAGGGAGACATGGGGCATGAGCGGGGGGTGGGGTGGAAAGAAGGGAGACACAGGGCATGAGCGTGGGGTGGGGGGAAAGAAGGGAGACACGGGGCATGAGAGGGGGGTGGGGGGAAAGAATGGAGACACAGGCCAGGAGCGTGGGTGGAGGGGAAAGGATGAGCGGGTGGTGGGGGAAAGAAGGGAGACACGGGGCATGAGCGGGGGGGAAAGAAGCGAGACATGGGGCATGAGCGGGGGGAAAGAAGGGAGACACAGGGCATGAGCGGGGGGTCGGGGGAAAGAAAGGAGACACGGGGCATGAGCGGGGGGTCGGGGGAAAGAAGGGAGACACGGGGCATGAGCGTGGGGTGGGGCGGTAAAGAAGGGAGACACGGGGCATGAGCAGGGGGTGGGGGTGAACAGGGGAGACACGGGGCATGAGCGGGGGATGGGGGCATACAAAAGGGAGACACGGGGCATGAGCGGAGGGTGGGGGGAACAGGAGGGAGACATGGGGCATGAACGGGGGGTGGGGGAACAGGAGGGAGACAGAGGGCATGAACGGGGGGTTGGGGGTAACACGAGGGAGACACGGGTCATGAGCGGCGGTGGGGGGAACAGGTCAGGCACGGGGCATGAGCATGGGGTGTGGGGAAGAAGGGAGACACGGTGAATGAGCGGGGGTGGGGGGGGAGAAGGGAGACACGGGGCATGAGAGGGGGTGGGGGGAAAGAAGGGAGACATGGGGCATGAGCGGGGGGTGGGGTTGGACAGGAGGGAGACACGGGGCATGAGCGGGGGGAGGGGGGTACAGGAGGGAGACATGGGGCATGATCGGGGGGGTACATGAGGGAGACACGGGGCATGAGCGGGGGTGGGGGGTACAGGAGGGAGACACGGGGCATGAGCAGGGGTTGGGGGTACAGGAGGGAGAAACGGGGCATGAGCAGGGGTGGGGGGTACAGGAGGGAGACACAAGCATGAGCACGGGGGCTGGGGGGGGAGAAGGGACACACGGGGCATGAGCTGGGAGTGGAGGGGGGAAAGAAGGGAGACACGGGGCATGAGCGGGGGGTGGGGAGGGTAAAGAAGGGAGACACAGGGCATGAGCAGGGGGTGGGGGGAAAGAAGGGAGACACGGTGCATGGGGTGAGGGGGAAGAAGGGAGACACGGGGCATGAGTGTGGGGTGGGGGGAACAAGAGAGACACAGGGCATGAGCAGGGGGTGGGTGGAAAGAAGGGAGACACGGGGCATAAGCGAGGGGTGGGTGGGAAAGAAGGGAGACACGGGGCATGAGCGGGGGGTGGGGGGAAAGAAGGGAGACACAGGGCATGAGCGGGGGTGGGGGGGAAAGAAGGGAGACAGAGGGCTTGAGGGGGGTGGGGGGGAAGAAGGGAGACACGGGGCATGAGCGGAGGGTGCGGGGGAAAGAAGGGAGACACGGGGCATGAGCGGGGGCTGTGGGGAAAGAAGGGAGACACGGGGCATGAGTGGGCGGGTGGGCAGGAAGAAGGGAGAAACGGGGCATGAGCGGGGGTGGGGGTGAACAGGGAAGACACGGGGCATGAGCGGGGGGTGGGGGGAACAGGAAGGAGACACGGGGCATGAATGGGATGTGGGGGGTACACGAGGGAGACACGGGGCATGAGCGCGGGGTGGAGGGTAACAAGAGGGAGACACGGGGCATGAGTGGGGGTGGGGGGAAAGAAGGGAGACACTGGGTATGAGTGGGGGTGGGGGTAAAGAACGGAGACATGGGGCATGAGCGGGGGTGGGGGGAAAGAAGGGAGACACGGGGCATGAGCGGGGAGTGGGGGAGAAAGAATGGAGACACGTGGCATGAGCGTGGGGTGGGGGGACAGGAGGGAGACACGGGGCATGAGCGAGGGGTGGGGGGGAGAAGAAGGGAGACACGGGGCATGAGCGGGGGCTGGGGAGGGTAAAGAAGGGAGACATGGGGCATGAGCGGGGGGTGGAGGGGAAAGAAGGGAGACACAGGGCATGAGCGTGGGGTGGGAGCAAAGAAGGTAGACACGGGGCATGAGCGGGGAGTGGGGGAGAAAGAATGGAGACACAGGCCAGGAGCGTGGGTGGGGGGGAAAGAAGGGAGATACGGGGCATGAGCGGGGGTGGGGGGGAAAGAAGGGAGACACGGGGCATGAGCGGGGGGTGGGGCGGGAGGAGGGAGACATAGGGCATGAGTGGGGGGTGGAGGGAAAGAAGGGAGACACGGGCCATGAGCGGGGGTGGGGGAGAAGAAGGAAGACACGGGGCATGAGCGGGGGAAAGAAGGGAGACACGGGGCATGAGCGGGGGGTGCGGGGGAAAGAAGGGAGACACAGGGCATGAGCAGGGTGTAGGCGGGGAAGAAGTGCGACACGAGGCATGAGCAGGGGGTGGGGGGAGAAGAAGGGAGACACGGGGCATGAGCGGGGGGTGGGGGAGAAAGAAGGGAGACACAGGGCATTAGCGTAGGGGGGGAAAGAAGGGAGGCATGGGGCATGAGCAGGGGATGGGGGGAGAAGGGAGACACGGGGCATGAGCAGGGGGTGGGGCGGGAAAGAAGGGAGACACAGGGCCTGAGCGGGGGGTGGGAGTGAACAGGGGAGACACGGGGCATGAGCGAGGGGTGGGTGGGAAAGAAGGGAGACACGGGGCATAAGCGGGGGGTGGGGGGAAAGAAGGGAGACACAGGGCATGAGCAGGGGGTGGGGGGGAAAGAAGGGAGACAAGGGGCATGAGCGGGGGTGGGGGGAAAGAAGGGAGACACAGGGCATGAGCGGGGGTGGGGGGGAAAGAAGGGAGACAGGGGTTTTGAGGGGGAGTGGGGGGGAAGAATGGAGACACGGGGCATGAGCAGGGGGTGCGGGGGAAAGAAGGGAAACACGGGGCATGAGCGGGGGCTGGGGGGAAAGAAGGGAGACACGGGGCATGAGTGGGCGGGAAGAAGGGAGACACGGGGCATGAGCGGGGGGTGGGGGGAACAGGAAGGAGACACGGGGCATGAATGGGGGGTGGGGGTACACGAGGGAGACACGGGGCATGAGCGAGGGGTGGGGGGTAACAAGAGGGAGAAACGGGGCATGAGCGGGGTGTGGGGGTAACAGGACAGACACGGGGCATGAGTGGGGGTGGGGGGGAAGAAGGGAGACACGGGGTATGAGTGGGGGTGGGGGGAAAGAAGGGAGACATGGGGCATGAGCGGGGGTGGGGGGGAAAGAAGGGAGACACGGGTCATGAGCAGGGGGTGGGGGAGAAAGAATGGAGACACGTGGCATGAGCGTGGGGTGGGGGGACAGGAGGGAGACACGGGGCATGAGCGTAGGGTGGGGGGAAAGAAGGGAGACACGGGGTATGAGCGGGGGGTGGGGGGAAAGAATGGAGACACAGGCCAGGAGCGTGGGTGGGGGGAAAGAATGGAGATACTGGGCATGAGCGGGGGTGGGGGTGGAAAGAAGGGAGACACGGGGCATGAGCGGTTGGTGGGGGGGAGAAGGGAGACATAGGGCATGAGTGGAGGGTGGGGGAAAGAAGGGAGACACGGGGCATGAGCGGAGGGTGGGGGAGAAAGAAGGGAGACACGGGGCATGAGAGGAGGGTGGGGGGAAAGAAGGGAGACACAGGGCATGAGCGGGGATGGGGGAGTAGAAGGGAGATATGGGGCATGAGCGGGGGAAAGAAGGGAGACACGGGGCATGAGCGGGGGATGCGGGGGAAAGAAGGGAGACACAGGGCATGAGCAGGGGGTAGGGGTGGAAGAAGGGCGACACGTGGCATGAGCAGGGGGTGGGGGGAGAAGAAGGGAGACGCGGGGCATGAGCGGGGGGTGGGGGAGAAAGAAGGGAGACACAGGACATGAGCGTGGGGTGGGGGAAAGAAGGGAGACACGGGGCATGAGCAGGGTGTGGGGGGAGAAGGGAGACATGGGGCATGAGCAGGGGGTGGGGCAGGAAAGAAGGGAGACACAGGGCATGAGCAGGGGGTGGGGGTGAACAGGGGAGACACGGGGCATGAGCGGGGGGTGGGGGGTACACGAGGGAGACATGGTGCATGAGCGGAGGGTGGGGGGTCAGGAGGGAGACACGGGGCATGAGCGGGGGTGCGGGGGAAAGAAGGGAGACACGGGGCATGAGCGGGGGCTGGGGGAAAGAAGGGAGACACGGGGCATGAGTGGGCGGGTGGGCGGGAAGAAGGTAGACACGGGGCATGAGCGGGGGTGGGGGTGAACAGGGGAGACAAGGGGCATGAGCGGGGGGTGGGGGGAACAGGAAGGAGACACGGGGCATGAATGGGGGGTGGGGGGTAGACGAGGGAGACACAGGGCATGAGCGCGGGGTGGGGGTAACAAGAGGGAGACACGGGGCATGAGCAGGGGGTGGGGGTAACTGGGCAGACACGGGGCATGAGTGGGGTGGGGAGGAAGAAGGGAGACACGGGGTATGAGTGGGGGGTGGGGGGAAAGAAGGGAGACATGGGGCATGAGCGGGGGTGGGGGGAAAGAAGAGAGACACGGGGCATGAGCGGGGGGGTGTGGGAGAAAGAATGGAGACACGTGGCATGAGCGTGGGGTGGGGGGGACAGGACGGAGACACAGTGCATGAGTGGGGGTTGGGGGGGTACAGGAGGGAGACACGGGGCATGAGCGAGGGGTTGGGGGAAGAAGAAGGGAAGAAGGGAGACACGGGGCATGAGCGGGGGGTGGGGGGAAAGAAGGGAGACATGGGGCATGAGCGGGGGTGGGGGGAAAGAAGAGAGACACGGGGCATGAGCGGGGGGGTGGGGGAGAAAGAATGGAGACACGTGGCATGAGCGTGGGGTGGGGGGAACAGGAGGGAGACATGGGGCATTTACGGGGGAGGGTGGGGGGAACAGGAGGGAGACATGGGGCATTTACGGGGGAGGGGGAACAGGAGGGAGACACGGGGCATGAACGAGGGTTGGGGGTAACACGAGGGAGACAAGGGTCATGAGCAGGGGGTGGGGGGAACAGGGCAGACACGGGGCATGAGCGGGGGGTGGGGGGAAAGAAGGGAGACACGGGGAATAAGCGGGGGGTGGGGGAAAAAAGGGAGACACGGGGCATGAGCAGGGGGTGGGGGTGAAAGAAGGGAGACACAGGGCATGAGCGGGGGGTGGGGGTGGACAGGAGTGAGACACGGGGCATGAGCGGGGGGTGGGGGGTACAGGAGGGAGACACGGGCCATGACCGGGGGGGTATACAGGAGGGAGACACGGGGCATGAGCGGGGGGTGGGGGGTACAGTTGGGAGAAATGGGGCATGAGCGGGGGTTGGGGGGTACGGGAGGGAGACACGGGGCATGAGCGGGGGGTGGGGGTACAGGAGGGAGACACGGGGCATGAGCGGGGGTGGGGGGGAAAAACGGAGACACAGGGCATGAGCAGGGGTTGTAGGGGGAAAGAAGGGAGACACGGGGCATGAGCGGGGGGTGGGGAGGGTAAAGAAGGTAGACACGGGGCATGAGTAGGGGAAGAAGGGAGACACGGGGCATGCGCGGGGGGTGGGGGGGAAGAAGGGAGACACGGGGCATGAGCGGGGGTGGGGGGGAAAGAAGGGAGACACGGGGCATGAGCAGGGGTGGGGGAAAGAAGGGAGACACGGGGCATAAGCGGGGGTGGGGGGGAAGAAGGGAGACACGGGGCATGAGCGGGTGAAAGTACAGAGACACGGGGAATGAGCGCGGTGTGCGGGGGAAAGAAGGGAGACGCGGTGCATGAGCGGGGGTGGGGGGAAAGAAGGGAGACACGGGGCATGAGCGGGGGGTGGGGGGTAAAGAAGGGAGGCACTGGGCATGAGCGGGGTGTGGGGGGAAAGAAGGGAGACATGGGGCATGAGCGGGGGGTGGGGGGAAAGAACGGAGACACGGGGCATGAGCGGGGGGAAAGAAGGGAGACACGGGGCATGAGCGGGGGATGGGGGGGAAGAAGGGAGACACGGGGCATGAGCGGGGAGTGGGGGGGAAGAAGGGAGACACGGGGCATGAGCGGGGGGTGGGGCAGAAAGAAGGGAGACACGGGGCATGAGCGGGGGGTGGGGGTGAACAGGGGAGATACGAGGGAATGAGCGGGGGGTGGGGGTTACACGAGGGAGACACGGGGCATGAGTGGTGGGTGGAGGGAACATGAGGGATACACAGGGCATGAATGGGGGGTGGGGGGAACAGGAGGGAGACACGGGGCATGCACGGGGGGTGGGGGGTACACGAGGGAGAAACGGGCCATGAGCGGGGGTGGGGGGTAACACGAAGGAGACACGGGGCATGAGCGGGGGATGGGGTAACAGGGCAGACACGGGGCATGAGCAGGGGGTTGGGGGAAAGAAGGGAGACATGGGGCATGAGCGAGGGGTGGGGGGAAAGAAGGGAGACACGGGGCTTGAGCGTGGGGTGGGGGTGAACAGGGGAGACACGGGCATGAGCAGGGGGTGGGGGGTACATGAGGGAGACACGGTGCATGAGCGGAGGGTGGGGGGACAGGAGGGAGACACGGGGCATGAGCGGGGGGTGCGGGGGAAAGAAGGGAGACACGGGGCATGAGCGGGGGCTGGGGGAAAGAAGGGAGACACGGGGCATGAGTGGGCGGGTGGGCGGGAAGAAGAGAGACACGGGGCATGAACGGGGGTGGGGTGAACAGGGGAGACAAGGGGCATGAGCGGGGGTGGGGGGAACAGGAAGGAGACACGGGGCATGAATGGGGGGTGGGGGGTAGATGAGGGAGACATGGGGCATGAGCGCGGGGTGGGGGGTAACAAGAGGGAGACATGGGGCATGAGCAGGGGGTGGGGGTAACAGGGCAGACACGGGGCATGAGTGGGGCTGGGGAGGAAGAAGGGAGACACGGGGTATGAGTGGGGGGTGGGGGGAAAGAAGGGAGACATGGGGCATGAGCGGGGGTGGGGGGGAAAGAAGAGAGACACGGGGCATGAGCGGGGGGTGGGGGGGACAGGACGGAGACACCGGGCATGAGCGTGGGGTGGGGGGGACAGGACGGAGACACGGGGCATGAGTGGGGGGTGGGGAGGTACAGGAGGGAGACACGGGGCATGAGCGAGAGGTTGGGGGAAGAAGAAGGGAGACACGGGGCATGAGCGGAGGGCGGGGGGGTGCACGAGGGAGAAACAGGGCATGAGCGGGGGGTGGGGGAACAGGAGGGAGACATGGGGCATTTACGGGGGAGGGGGAACAGGAGGGAGACACGGGGCATGAACGGGAGTTGGGGGTAACAAGAGGGAGACAAGGGTCATGAGCAGGGGGTGGGGGGAGCAGGGCAGACACGGGGCATGAGCGGGGGGTGGGGGGAAAGAAGGGAGACATGGGGCATGAGCGGGGGGTGGGGGAAAAAAGGGAGACACGGGGCATGAACAGGGGGTGCGGGTGAAAGAAGGGAGACACGGGGCATGAGCGGGGGGTGGGGGTGGACAGGAGTGAGACACGGGGCATGAGCGGGGGGTGGGGGGTACAGGAGGGAGACACGGGCCATGACCGGGGGGGTATACAGGAGGGAGACACGGGGCATGAGCGGGAGTTGGGGGGTACAGTTGGGAGACATGGGGCATGAGCGGGGGTTGGGGGGTACAGGAGGGAGACACGGGACATGAGTGGGGGGTGGGGGTACAGGAGGGAGACACGGGGCATGAGCAGGGGTGGGGGGGAAGAATGGAGACACAGGGCATGAGCGGGAGTTGGAGGGGGAAAGAAGGGAGACACGGGGCATGAGCGGGGGGTGGGAAGGGTAAAGAAGGTAGACACGGGGCATGAGTGGGGAAGAAGGGAGACACAGGGCATGGGCAGGGGGTGGGGGGAAGAAGGGAGACACGGGGCATGAGCAGGGGTGGGGGGGAAAGAAGGGAGACACGGGGCATGAGCAGGGGTGGGGGAAAGAAGGGAGACACGGGGCATAAGCGGGGGGTGGGGGGAAGAAGGGAGACACAGGGCATGAGCGGGGGATGGGGGGAAAGAAGGGAAACAAGGGGCATGAGCGGGGAGTATGGGGGGAAAGAAGGGAGACACGGGGCATGAGCGGGGGGGTGGGGCGGAAAGAGGGGAGACACGGGGCATGAGCGGGGGTGGGGGTGAACAGGGGAGATACGGGGCATGAGCAGGGGGTGGGGGGGTGCACGAGGGAGACACGGGGCATGAGCGGGGGGTGGAGGGAACATGAGGGATACACGGGGCATGCACAGGGAGTGGGGGTACACGAGGGAGAAACGGGGCATGAGTGGGGGGTGGGGGGTAACATGAGGGAGACACGGGGCATGAGCGGGGGATGGGGTAACAGGGCAGACACGGGGCATGAGCAGGGGGTGGGGGGGGAAGAAGGGAGACACGGGGCATGAGCGGGGGTGAGGGCGGAAAGAAGGGAGACACGGGGCATGAGCAGGGGGTGGGGGGGAAGAAGGGAGACACGGGCATGAACAGGGGGTGGGGGAAAGAAGGGAGACACAGGGCACGAGCGGGGGGGTGGGGGGAAAGAAGGGAGACACAGGGCATGAGCGTGGGGTGGGGGAAAGAAGGGAGATACGGGGCATGAGCGGGGGGTGGGGGGAAAGAAGGGAGACACAGGGCATGAGCGGGGAGTGGGGGGGAAAGAAGGGAGACACAGGGCATGAGCGTGGGGTGGGGGGAAAGAAGGGAGACACGGGGCACGAGCGGGGGGTTGGGGGGAAAGAAGGGAGACACAGGGCATGAGCGTGGGGTGGGGGAAAGAAGGGAGATACGGGGCATGAGCGGGCGGTGGGGGGGAAAGAAGGGAGACACGGGGCATGAGCGGGGCGTGGGGGGGAAAGAAGGGAGACACGGTGCATGAGCGGGGGTGGGGGGAAAGAAGGGAGACACGGGGCATGAGCGGGGGGTGGGGGAGAAAGAAGGGAGACACAGGACATGAGCGGGGGTGAGGGGTAAGATGGGAGACACAGGGCATGAGCGGGGGAGGAGGGAGACACGGGGCATGAGCGGGGGGTGGGGTTGAAAGAAGGGAGACACAGGGCATGAGCGGGGGTGGGGGGAAAGAAAGGAGACACGGGGCATGAGCGGGGGTGGGGGGTAAAGAAGGGAGACACGGGGCATGAGCGGGGGGTGGGAAGGGAAAGAAGGGAGACACAGGGCATGAGCGGGAGGTGGGGGGGAAAGAAGGGAGATACGGGACATGAGCGGGGGGTGGTGGGGGCAAGAAGGGAGACACGGGGCATGTGCGGGGGCTGGGGGGAAAGAAGGGAGACACGGGGCATGAGCGGGGGGAAAGAAGGGAGATACGGGGCATGAGCGGGGGGAAAGAAGGGAGACACGGGGCATGAGCGGGGGGTGGGGGAAAAAGGGAGACACGGGGCATGAGCAGGGGGTGGGGGTGAAAGAAGGGAGACACGGGGCATGAGCGGGGGGTGGGGGTGGACAGGAGTGAGACATGGGGCATGAGCAGGGGGTGGGGGGTACAGGAGGGAGACACGGGCCATGACCGGGGGGTATACAGGAGCGAGACACGGGGCATGAGCGGGGGTTGGGGGGTACAGTTGGGAGACATGGGGCATGAGCGGGGGTTGGGGGTACAGGAGGGAGACACGTGGCATGAGCGGGGGGTGGGGGTACAGGAGGGAGACACGGGGCATGAGCGGGGGTGGGGGGGAAAAAGGGAGACACAGGGCATGAGCAGGGGTTGGAGGGGGAAAGAAGGGAGACACGGGGCATGAGTGGGGGTTGGGGAGGGTAAAGAAGGTAGACACGGGGCATGAGTGGGGGAAGAAGGGAGACACGGGGCATGCGCGGGGGGCGGGGGGGAAGAAGGGAGACACGGGGCATGAGCGGGGGTGGGGGGGAAAGAAGGAGACACGGGGCATGAGCAGGAGTGGGGGAAAGAAGGGAGACACGGGGCATAAGCGGGGGGTGAGGGGGAAGAAGGGAGACACGGGGCATGAACGGGGGAAAGAACAGAGACACGGGGAATGAGCGCGGTGTGCGGGGGAAAGAAGGGAGATGCGGGGCATGAGCGGGGGATGGGGGGTAAAGAAGGGAGACACTGGGCATGAGCGGGGTGTGGGGGGAAAGAAGGGAGACACGGGGCATGAGCTGGGGGTGGGGGGAAAAGGGGAGACACGGGGCATGAGCGGGGGGTGGGGGGTAAAGAAGGGAGACACTGGGCATGAGCGGGGGGTGGTGGGGGCAAGAAGGGAGACACGGGGCATGAGAGGGGGGTTGGGGGAAAGAAGGGAGACAAGGGGCATGAGCGGGGGGAAAGAAGGGAGACACGGGGCATGAGCGGGGGTGGGGGGTAAAGAAGGGAGACACGGGGCATGAGCGGGGGGTGGGAAGGGAAAGAAGGGAGACACGGGGCATGAGCGGGGGGTGGGGGGGAAGAAGGGAGATACGGGACATGAGCAGGGGGTGGTGGGGGCAAGAAGGGAGACACGGGGCATGAGAGGGGGGTGGGGGGAAAGAAGGGAGACACGGGGCATGAGCGGGGGGAAAGAAGGGAGACACGGGGCATGAGCGGGGGGAAAGAAGGGAGACACGGGGCATGAGCGGGGGGTTGGGGAAAAAAGGGAGAGACGGGGCATGAGCAGGGGGTGGGGGTGAAAGAAGGGAGACACGGGGCATGAGCGAGGGTGGTGGTGGACAGGAGTGAGACATGGGGCATGAGCCGGGGGTGGGGGGTACAGGAGGGAGACACGGGCCATGACCAGGGGGGTATACAGGAGGGAGACACGGGGCATGAGCGGGGGGTGGGGGGTACAGTTGGGAGACATGGGGCATGAGCGGGCGTTGGGGGGTACAGGAGGGAGACACGGGGCATGAGCGGGGGGTGGGGGTACAGGAGGGAGACACGGGGCATGAGCGGGGGTGGGGGGGAAAAAGGGAGACACAGGGCATGAGCAGGGGTTGGAGGGGGAAAGAAGGGAGACACGGGGCATGAGCGGGGGGTGGGGAGGGTAAAGAAGGTAGACACGGGGCATGAGTGGGGGAAGATGGGAGACACGGGGCATGCGCGAGGGCTGGGGGGGAAGAAGGGAGACACGGGGCATGAGCGGGGGTGGGGGGGAAAGAAGGGAGACACGGGGCATGAGCAGGGGTGGGGGAAAGAAGGGAGACACGGGGCATAAGCAGGGGGTGGGGGGGAAGAAGGGAGACACGGGGCATGAGCAGGGGAAAGAACAGAGACATGGGGAATGAGCGCGGTGTGGGGGGAAAGAAGGGAGACACGGGGCATGAGCGGGGGATGGGGGGTAAAGAAGGGAGACACTGGGCATGAGCGGGGTGTGGGGGGAAAGAAGGGAGACACGGGGCATGAGCTGGGGGTGGGGGGAAAGAAGGGAGACACGGGGCATGAGCGGGGGAAAGAAGGGAGACACGGGGCATGAGCGGGGGATGGGGGGAGGAAAGAAGGGAGACACGGGGCATGAGCGGGGAGTGGGGGGGGAAGAAGGGAGACACGGGGCATGAGCGGGGGGGTGGGGCGGAAAGAAGGGAGACACGGGGCATGAGCGGGGGGTGGGGGTGAACAGGGGAGATACGAGGGAATGAGCGGGGGGTGGGGGTTGCACGAGGGAGACACGGGGCATGAGTGGGGGGTGGAGGGAACATGAGGGATACACAGGGCATGAATGGGGGGTGGGGGGAACAGGAAGGAGACATGGAGCATGCACGGGGGGTGGGGGGTACAAGAGGGAGAAACGGGGCATGAGCGGGGGTGGGGGGTAACACGAGGGAGACACGGGGCATGAGCGGGGGCTGGGGTAACAGGGCAGACACGGGGCATGAGCAGGGGGTGGGGGGAAAGAAGGGAGACACAGGGCATGAGCGGCGGGTGGGGGGAAAGAAGGGAGGCACGGGGCATGAGCGTGGGGTGGGGGTGAACAGGGGAGACACGGGGCATGAGCGGGGGGTGGGGGTACACGAGGGAGACACGGTGCATGAGCGGAGGGTG
Organism: Ambystoma mexicanum; assembly: GCF_040938575.1. Classification (NCBI taxonomy): domain Eukaryota; kingdom Metazoa; phylum Chordata; class Amphibia; order Caudata; family Ambystomatidae; genus Ambystoma; species Ambystoma mexicanum. The sequence continues at coordinate 350,066,642 of NC_090935.1, forward strand.
GGGGGGACAGGAGGGAGACACGGGGCATGAGCGGGGGGTGCAGGGGAAAGAAGGGAGACACGGGGCATGAGCGGGGGCTGGGGAAAGAAGGTAGACACGTGGCATGAGTGGGCGGGTGGGCGGGAAGAAGGGAGACACGGGGCATGAGCGGGGGTGGGGGTGAACAGGGGTGACAAGGGGCATGAGCGGGGGTGGGGGGAACAGGAAGGAGACACGGGGCATGAATGGGGGGTGGGGGGTAGATGAGGGAGACACGGGGCATGAGCGCGGGGTGGGGGGTAACAAGAGGGAGACATGGGGCATGAGCAGGGGGTGGGGGTAACAGGGCAGACACGGGGCATGAGTGGGGGTGGGGAGGAAGAAGGGAGACATGGGGTATGAGTGGGGGGTGGGGGGAAAGAAGGGAGACATGGGGCATGAGCGGGGGTGGGGGGGAAAGAAGAGAGACACGGGGCATGAGCGGGGGATGGGGGGGACAGGACGGAGACACGGGGCATGAGCGTGGGGTGGGGGGGACAGGACGGAGACACGGGGCATGAGTGGGGGGTGGGGGGTACAGGAGGGAGACACGGGGCATGAGCGAGGGGTTGGGGGAAGAAGAAGGGAGACACGGGGCATGAGCGGGGGGTGGGGGGGTACACGAGGGAGACACAGGGCATGAGCGGAGGGTGGGGGGAACAGGAGGGAGACATGGGGCATTTACGGGGGAGGGGGAACAGGAGGGAGACACGGGACATGAACGGGGGTTGAGGGTAACACGAGGGAGACAAGGGTCATGAGCAGGGGGTGGGGGGAACAGGGCAGACACGGGGCATGAGCGGGGGGTGGGGGGAAAGAAGGGAGACACGGGGCATGAGCGGGGGGTGGGGGAAAGAAGGGAGACACGGGGCATGAGCGGGGAGTGGGGGGGGAAGAAGGGAGACACGGGGCATGAGCGGGGGGGTGGGGCGGAAAGAAGGGAGACACGGGGCATGAGCGGGGGGTGGGGGTGAACAGGGGAGATACGAGGGAATGAGCGGGGGGTGGGGGTTGCACGAGGGAGACACGGGGCATGAGTGGGGGGTGGAGGGAACATGAGGGATACACAGGGCATGAATGGGGGGTGGGGGGAACAGGAAGGAGACATGGAGCATGCACGGGGGGTGGGGGGTACAAGAGGGAGAAACGGGGCATGAGCGGGGGTGGGGGGTAACACGAGGGAGACACGGGGCATGAGCGGGGGCTGGGGTAACAGGGCAGACACGGGGCATGAGCAGGGGGTGGGGGGAAAGAAGGGAGACACAGGGCATGAGCGGCGGGTGGGGGGAAAGAAGGGAGGCACGGGGCATGAGCGTGGGGTGGGGGTGAACAGGGGAGACACGGGGCATGAGCGGGGGGTGGGGGTACACGAGGGAGACACGGTGCATGAGCGGAGGGTGGGGGGGACAGGAGGGAGACACGGGGCATGAGCGGGGGGTGCAGGGGAAAGAAGGGAGACACGGGGCATGAGCGGGGGCTGGGGGAAAGAAGGTAGACACGTGGCATGAGTGGGCGGGTGGGCGGGAAGAAGGGAGACACGGGGCATGAGCGGGGGTGGGGGTGAACAGGGGTGACAAGGGGCATGAGCGGGGGTGGGGGGAACAGGAAGGAGACACGGGGCATGAATGGGGGGTGGGGGGTAGATGAGGGAGACACGGGGCATGAGCGCGGGGTGGGGGGTAACAAGAGGGAGACATGGGGCATGAGCAGGGGGTGGGGGTAACAGGGCAGACACGGGGCATGAGTGGGGGTGGGGAGGAAGAAGGGAGACATGGGGTATGAGTGGGGGGTGGGGGGAAAGAAGGGAGACATGGGGCATGAGCGGGGGTGGGGGGGAAAGAAGAGAGACACGGGGCATGAGCGGGGGATGGGGGGGACAGGACGGAGACACGGGGCATGAGCGTGGGGTGGGGGGGACAGGACGGAGACACGGGGCATGAGTGGGGGGTGGGGGGTACAGGAGGGAGACACGGGGCATGAGCGAGGGGTTGGGGGAAGAAGAAGGGAGACACGGGGCATGAGCGGGGGGTGGGGGGGTACACGAGGGAGACACAGGGCATGAGCGGAGGGTGGGGGGAACAGGAGGGAGACATGGGGCATTTACGGGGGAGGGGGAACAGGAGGGAGACACGGGACATGAACGGGGGTTGAGGGTAACACGAGGGAGACAAGGGTCATGAGCAGGGGGTGGGGGGAACAGGGCAGACACGGGGCATGAGCGGGGGGTGGGGGGAAAGAAGGGAGACACGGGGCATGAGCGGGGGGTGGGGGAAAGAAGGGAGACACGGGGCATGAGCGGGGAGTGGGGGGGGAAGAAGGGAGACACGGGGCATGAGCGGGGGGGTGGGGCGGAAAGAAGGGAGACACGGGGCATGAGCGGGGGGTGGGGGTGAACAGGGGAGATACGAGGGAATGAGCGGGGGGTGGGGGTTGCACGAGGGAGACACGGGGCATGAGTGGGGGGTGGAGGGAACATGAGGGATACACAGGGCATGAATGGGGGGTGGGGGGAACAGGAAGGAGACATGGAGCATGCACGGGGGGTGGGGGGTACAAGAGGGAGAAACGGGGCATGAGCGGGGGTGGGGGGTAACACGAGGGAGACACGGGGCATGAGCGGGGGCTGGGGTAACAGGGCAGACACGGGGCATGAGCAGGGGGTGGGGGGGAAAGAAGGGAGACACAGGGCATGAGCGGCGGGTGGGGGGAAAGAAGGGAGGCACGGGGCATGAGCGTGGGGTGGGGGTGAACAGGGGAGACACGGGGCATGAGCGGGGGGTGGGGGTACACGAGGGAGACACGGTGCATGAGCGGAGGGTGGGGGGGACAGGAGGGAGACACGGGGCATGAGCGGGGGGTGCAGGGGAAAGAAGGGAGACACGGGGCATGAGCGGGGGCTGGGGGAAAGAAGGTAGACACGTGGCATGAGTGGGCGGGTGGGCGGGAAGAAGGGAGACACGGGGCATGAGCGGGGGTGGGGGTGAACAGGGGTGACAAGGGGCATGAGCGGGGGTGGGGGGAACAGGAAGGAGACACGGGGCATGAATGGGGGGTGGGGGGTAGATGAGGGAGACACGGGGCATGAGCGCGGGGTGGGGGGTAACAAGAGGGAGACATGGGGCATGAGCAGGGGGTGGGGGTAACAGGGCAGACACGGGGCATGAGTGGGGGTGGGGAGGAAGAAGGGAGACATGGGGTATGAGTGGGGGGTGGGGGGAAAGAAGGGAGACATGGGGCATGAGCGGGGGTGGGGGGGAAAGAAGAGAGACACGGGGCATGAGCGGGGGATGGGGGGGACAGGACGGAGACACGGGGCATGAGCGTGGGGTGGGGGGGACAGGACGGAGACACGGGGCATGAGTGGGGGGTGGGGGGTACAGGAGGGAGACACGGGGCATGAGCGAGGGGTTGGGGGAAGAAGAAGGGAGACACGGGGCATGAGCGGGGGGTGGGGGGGTACACGAGGGAGACACAGGGCATGAGCGGAGGGTGGGGGGAACAGGAGGGAGACATGGGGCATTTACGGGGGAGGGGGAACAGGAGGGAGACACGGGACATGAACGGGGGTTGAGGGTAACACGAGGGAGACAAGGGTCATGAGCAGGGGGTGGGGGGAACAGGGCAGACACGGGGCATGAGCGGGGGGTGGGGGGAAAGAAGGGAGACACGGGGCATGAGCGGGGGGTGGGGGAAAAAAGGGAGACACGGGGCATGAGCAGGGGGTGGGGGTGAAAGAAGGGAGACACGGGGCATGAGCGGGGGGTGGGGGTGGACAGGAGTGAGACACGGGGCATGAGCGGGGGGTGGGGGGTACAGGAGGGAGACACGTGCCATGACCGGGGGGGTATACAGGAGGGAGACACGGGGCATGAGCGGGGGGTGGGGGGTACAGTTGGGAGACATGGGGCATGAGCGGCGGTTGGGGGGTACAGGAGGGAGACACGGGGCATGAGCGGGGGGTGGGAGTACAGGAGGAAGACACGGGGCATGAGCGGGGGTGGGGGGGAAGAAGGGAGACACAGGGCATGAGCGGGAGTTGGAGGGGGAAAGAAGGGAGAAACGGGGCATGAGCGGGGGGTGGGGAGGGTAAAGAAGGTAGACACGGGGCATGAGTGGGGGAAGAAGGGAGACACGGGGCATGCGCAGGGGGTGGGGGGAAGAAGGGAGACACGGGGCATGAGCTGGGGTGGGGGGGAAAGAAGGGAGACACGGGGCATGAGCGTGGGGTGGGGGGGACAGGACGGAGACACGGGGCATGAGTGGGGGGTGGGGGGTACAGGAGGGAGACACGGGGCATGAGCGAGGGGTTGGGGGAAGAAGAAGGGAGACACGGGGCATGAGCGGGGGGTGGGGGGGTACACGAGGGAGACACAGGGCATGAGCGGAGGGTGGGGGGAACAGGAGGGAGACATGGGGCATTTACGGGGGAGGGGGAACAGGAGGGAGACACGGGACATGAACGGGGGTTGAGGGTAACACGAGGGAGACAAGGGTCATGAGCAGGGGGTGGGGGGAACAGGGCAGACACGGGGCATGAGCGGGGGGTGGGGGGAAAGAAGGGAGACACGGGGCATGAGCGGGGGGTGGGGGAAAGAAGGGAGACACGGGGCATGAGCGGGGAGTGGGGGGGGAAGAAGGGAGACACGGGGCATGAGCGGGGGGGTGGGGCGGAAAGAAGGGAGACACGGGGCATGAGCGGGGGGTGGGGGTGAACAGGGGAGATACGAGGGAATGAGCGGGGGGTGGGGGTTGCACGAGGGAGACACGGGGCATGAGTGGGGGGTGGAGGGAACATGAGGGATACACAGGGCATGAATGGGGGGTGGGGGGAACAGGAAGGAGACATGGAGCATGCACGGGGGGTGGGGGGTACAAGAGGGAGAAACGGGGCATGAGCGGGGGTGGGGGGTAACACGAGGGAGACACGGGGCATGAGCGGGGGCTGGGGTAACAGGGCAGACACGGGGCATGAGCAGGGGGTGGGGGGGAAAGAAGGGAGACACAGGGCATGAGCGGCGGGTGGGGGGAAAGAAGGGAGGCACGGGGCATGAGCGTGGGGTGGGGGTGAACAGGGGAGACACGGGGCATGAGCGGGGGGTGGGGGTACACGAGGGAGACACGGTGCATGAGCGGAGGGTGGGGGGGACAGGAGGGAGACACGGGGCATGAGCGGGGGGTGCAGGGGAAAGAAGGGAGACACGGGGCATGAGCGGGGGCTGGGGGAAAGAAGGTAGACACGTGGCATGAGTGGGCGGGTGGGCGGGAAGAAGGGAGACACGGGGCATGAGCGGGGGTGGGGGTGAACAGGGGTGACAAGGGGCATGAGCGGGGGTGGGGGGAACAGGAAGGAGACACGGGGCATGAATGGGGGGTGGGGGGTAGATGAGGGAGACACGGGGCATGAGCGCGGGGTGGGGGGTAACAAGAGGGAGACATGGGGCATGAGCAGGGGGTGGGGGTAACAGGGCAGACACGGGGCATGAGTGGGGGTGGGGAGGAAGAAGGGAGACATGGGGTATGAGTGGGGGGTGGGGGGAAAGAAGGGAGACATGGGGCATGAGCGGGGGTGGGGGGGAAAGAAGAGAGACACGGGGCATGAGCGGGGGATGGGGGGGACAGGACGGAGACACGGGGCATGAGCGTGGGGTGGGGGGGACAGGACGGAGACACGGGGCATGAGTGGGGGGTGGGGGGTACAGGAGGGAGACACGGGGCATGAGCGAGGGGTTGGGGGAAGAAGAAGGGAGACACGGGGCATGAGCGGGGGGTGGGGGGGTACACGAGGGAGACACAGGGCATGAGCGGAGGGTGGGGGGAACAGGAGGGAGACATGGGGCATTTACGGGGGAGGGGGAACAGGAGGGAGACACGGGACATGAACGGGGGTTGAGGGTAACACGAGGGAGACAAGGGTCATGAGCAGGGGGTGGGGGGAACAGGGCAGACACGGGGCATGAGCGGGGGGTGGGGGGAAAGAAGGGAGACACGGGGCATGAGCGGGGGGTGGGGGAAAAAAGGGAGACACGGGGCATGAGCAGGGGGTGGGGGTGAAAGAAGGGAGACACGGGGCATGAGCGGGGGGTGGGGGTGGACAGGAGTGAGACACGGGGCATGAGCGGGGGGTGGGGGGTACAGGAGGGAGACACGTGCCATGACCGGGGGGGTATACAGGAGGGAGACACGGGGCATGAGCGGGGGGTGGGGGGTACAGTTGGGAGACATGGGGCATGAGCGGCGGTTGGGGGGTACAGGAGGGAGACACGGGGCATGAGCGGGGGGTGGGAGTACAGGAGGAAGACACGGGGCATGAGCGGGGGTGGGGGGGAAGAAGGGAGACACAGGGCATGAGCGGGAGTTGGAGGGGGAAAGAAGGGAGAAACGGGGCATGAGCGGGGGGTGGGGAGGGTAAAGAAGGTAGACACGGGGCATGAGTGGGGGAAGAAGGGAGACACGGGGCATGCGCAGGGGGTGGGGGGAAGAAGGGAGACACGGGGCATGAGCTGGGGTGGGGGGGAAAGAAGGGAGACACGGGGCATGAGCAGGGGTGGGGGAAAGAAGGGAGAGACGGGGCATAAGCGGGGGGTGGGGGGGAAGGAGGGAGACACGGGGCATGAGCGGGGGAAAGAACAGAGACACGGGGAATGAGCGGGGTGTGCGGGGGAAAGAAGGGAGACGCGGTGCATGAGCGGGGGTGGGGGGAAAGAAGGGAGACACGGGGCATGAGCAGGGGGTGGGGGGTAAAGAAGGGAGACACTGGGCATGAGCGGGGTGTGGGGGGAAAGAAGGGAGACACGGGGCATGAGCGGGGGGTGGGGGGAAAGAAGGGAGACACAGGGCATGAGCGGGGAGTATGGGGGAAAGAAGGGAGACACGGGGCATGAGCGGGGGGGTGGGGCGGAAAGAAGGGAGACACGGGGCATGAGCGGGGGGTGGGGGTGAACAGGGGAGATACGGGGCATGAGCGGGGGGTGGGGAGGTGCACGAGGGAGACACGGGGCATGAGCGGGGGGTGGAGGGAACATGAGGGATACACGGGGCATGAATGAGGGGTGGAGGGAACATGAGGGATACACGGGGCATGAATGGGGGGTGGGGGGAACAGGAGGGAGACACGGGGCATGCACGGGGGCTGGGGTACACGAGAGAGAAACGGGGCATGAGCGGGGGGTGGGGGGTAACACGAGGGAGACACGGGGAATGAGCGGGGGATGAGGTAACAGGGCAGACACGGGGCATGAGCAGGGGGTGGGGGGGAAAGAAGGGAGACACGGGGCATGAGCGGGATTGGGGGGGAAAGAAGGGAGACACGGGGCATGAGCGGGGGTGAGGGCGGAAAGAAGGGAGACACGGGTCATGAGCAGGGGGTGGGGGGAAGAAGGGAGACACGGGGCATGAGCGGGGAGTATGGGGGAAAGAAGGGAGACACGGGGCATGAGCGGGGGTGTGGGGCGGAAAGAAGGGAGACACGGGGCATGAGCGGGGGGTGGGGGTGAACAGGGGAGATACGGGGCATGAGCGGGGGGTGGGGGGGTGCACGAGGGAAACACGGGGCATGAGCGGGGGTGGAGGGAACATGAGGGATACACGGGGCATGAATGGGGGGTGGGGGGAACAGGAGGGAGACACGGGGCATGCACGGGGGGTGGGGGTACATGAGGGAGAAACGGGGCATGAGCGGGGGGTGGGGGGTAATACGAGGGAGACACGGGGCATGAGCGGGGGATGGGGTAACAGGGCAGACACGGGGCATGAGCAGGGGGTGGGGGGGAAAGAAGGGAGACACGGGGCATGAGCGGGGGTGGGGGGGAAAGAAGGGAGACACGGGGCATGAGCGGGGGTGAGGGCGGAAAGAAGGGAGACACGGGGCATGAGCAGGGGGTGGGGGGAAAGAAGGGAGACAGGGCATGAGCGTGGGGTGGGGGGAAAGAAAGGAGACACGGGGCACGAGCGGAGGGGTGGGGGGAAAGAAGGGAGACACAGGGCATGAGCGTGGGGTGGGGGAAAGAAGGGCGATACGGGGCATGAGCGGGGGGTGGGGGGGAAAGAAGGGAGACACGGGGCATGAGCGGGGGGGAAGAAGGGAGACACAGGGCATGAGCGTGGGGTGGGGGGAAAGAAGGGAGACACGGGGCACGAGCGGGGGGGTGGGGGGAAAGAAGGGAGACACAGGGCATGAGCGTGGGGTGGGGGAAAGAAGCGAGATAAGGGGAATGAGGGAGGGGTGGGAGGGAATGAAGGGAGACACTGGGCATGAGCGGGGGGCGGGGGGAAAGAAGGGATACACGGGGCATGAGCGGGGGTGCGGGGAAAGAAGGGAGACACGGGGCATGAGCGGGGGGTGGGGGAGAAAGAAGGGAGACACGGGACATGAGCGGGGGTGAGGGGGAAGATGGGAGAGACAGGGCATGAGCGGGGGGAGGAGGGAGACACGGGGCATGAGCGGGGGGTGGGGTTGAAAGAAGGGAGACACAGGGCATGAGCGGGGGTGGGGGGAAAGAAAGGAGACACGGGGCATGAGCGGGGGTGGGGGGTAAAGAAGGGAGGCACGGGGCATGAGCGGGGGGTGGGAAGGGAACACGAGGGAGACACGGGGCACGAGCGGGGGTTGGGGGTTAACACGACAGAGACACGGGCATGAGCGGGGGGTGGGGGGGAAAGAAGGGAGACACGGCGCATGAGCGGGGGGTGGGGGGGAAAGAAGGGAGACACAGGGCATGAGCGGGGGGTGGGGGGTAAAGAAGGGAGACACGGGGCTGAGCGGGGGGTGGGAAGGGAAAGAAGGGAGACACGGGGCATGAGCGGGGGGTGGGGGGTAAAGAAGGGAGATACGGGACATGAGCGGGGGGTTGTGGGGGCAAGAAGGGAGACACGGGGCATGAGCGGGGGAAAGAAGGGAGACACAGGGCATGAGCGGGGGGTGGGGGTGAAAGAAGGGAGACACTGGGCATGAGCGGGATGTGGGGGGAAAGAAGGGAGACACGGGGCATGAGCGGGGGGTGGGGGGAAAGAAGGGAGACACGGGGCATGAGCGGGGAGTGGGGGTGAAAGAAGGGAGACACGGGGCATGAGCGGGGGGTGGGGCTGAACAGGGGAGATACGGGGCATGAGCGGGGGGTGAGGGGGTACACGAGGGAGACACGGGGCATGAGCGGGGGGTGGAGGGAACATGAGGGATACACGGGGCATGAATGGGGGGTGGGGGAACGGGAGGGAGTCACAGGGCATGCACGGGTGTGGGGGGTACACAAGGGAGAAACGGGGCATGAGTGGGGGTGGGGGGTAACATGAGGGAGACACGGGGCATGAGCAGGGGGTGGGGGGGAAAGAAGGGAGACACGGGGCACGAGCGGAGGGGTGGGGGGAAAGAAGGGAGACACAGGGCATGAGCGTGGGGTGGGGGAAAGAAGGGCGATACGGGGCATGAGCGGGGGGTGGGGGGGAAAGAAGGGAGACACGGGGCATGAGCGGGGGGGGAAGAAGGGAGACACAGGGCATGAGCGTGGGGTGGGGGGAAAGAAGGGAGACACGGGGCACGAGCGGGGGGGTGGGGGGAAAGAAGGGAGACACAGGGCATGAGCGTGGGGTGGGGGAAAGAAGCGAGATAAGGGGAATGAGGGAGGGGTGGGAGGGAATGAAGGGAGACACTGGGCATGAGCGGGGGGCGGGGGGAAAGAAGGGATACACGGGGCATGAGCGGGGGTGCGGGGAAAGAAGGGAGACACGGGGCATGAGCGGGGGGTGGGGGAGAAAGAAGGGAGACACGGGACATGAGCGGGGGTGAGGGGGAAGATGGGAGAGACAGGGCATGAGCGGGGGGAGGAGGGAGACACGGGGCATGAGCGGGGGGTGGGGTTGAAAGAAGGGAGACACAGGGCATGAGCGGGGGTGGGGGGAAAGAAAGGAGACACGGGGCATGAGCGGGGGTGGGGGGTAAAGAAGGGAGGCACGGGGCATGAGCGGGGGGTGGGAAGGGAACACGAGGGAGACACGGGGCACGAGCGGGGGTTGGGGGTTAACACGACAGAGACACGGGCATGAGCGGGGGGTGGGGGGGAAAGAAGGGAGACACGGCGCATGAGCGGGGGGTGGGGGGGAAAGAAGGGAGACACAGGGCATGAGCGGGGGGTGGGGGGTAAAGAAGGGAGACACGGGGCTGAGCGGGGGGTGGGAAGGGAAAGAAGGGAGACACGGGGCATGAGCGGGGTGTGGGGGGTAAAGAAGGGAGATACGGGACATGAGCGGGGGGTTGTGGGGGCAAGAAGGGAGACACGGGGCATGAGCGGGGGAAAGAAGGGAGACACAGGGCATGAGCGGGGGGTGGGGGTGAAAGAAGGGAGACACTGGGCATGAGCGGGATGTGGGGGGAAAGAAGGGAGACACGGGGCATGAGCGGGGGGTGGGGGGAAAGAAGGGAGACACGGGGCATGAGCGGGGAGTGGGGGTGAAAGAAGGGAGACACGGGGCATGAGCGGGGGGTGGGGCTGAACAGGGGAGATGCGGGGCATGAGCGGGGGGTGAGGGGGTACACGAGGGAGACACGGGGCATGAGCGGGGGGTGGAGGGAACATGAGGGATACACGGGGCATGAATGGGGGGTGGGGGAACGGGAGGGAGTCACAGGGCATGCACGGGTGTGGGGGGTACACAAGGGAGAAACGGGGCATGAGTGGGGGTGGGGGGTAACATGAGGGAGACACGGGGCATGAGCAGGGGGTGGGGGGGAAAGAAGGGAGACACGGGGCATAAGCCGGGGGGAAGAAGGGAGACACGGGGCATGAGCGGGGTGTGGGGGGGAAAGAAGGGAAACCCAGGGCATGAGCGGGGATGGGGGGAAGAAGGGAGACACGGGGCAGGAGCGGGGGGTGGTGGGGGAGAAGGGAGATATGGGGCATGAGCGGTGGGTGGGGGAAAGAATGGAGACACGGGGCATGAGCAGGGGGTGGGGGGAAAGAAGGGAGACACGGGGCATGACCAGGGGGTGGGGGGGAAAGAAGGGAGACAAAGGGCATGAGCGGGGGGTGGGAGGGGAAAGAAGGGAGACACAGGGCATGAGCGGGGGGTGGTGGGCTGGAGAGAAGAGAGACATGGGGCATGAGCGGGGGGTGGGGGAAAAGGAGGGAGACAGTCACGGAGCATAAGGAGGGGGTGGGGGTGCACAGGGGAGACATGTGTCATGAGCGAGGGGTGGGGGGAACACGAGGGAGACACGGGGCACGAGCGGGGGTTGGGGGTTAACACACCAGAGACACAGGCATGTGCGGGGGTGGGGGGGACAGGGCAGACACGGGGCATGACCCGGGGGTGGGGGGACACGGGGCATGAGCGGGGTGGGGGGTTTCACGAGGGAGAGAGACACGGGGCATGAGCGGGGGTGGGGGGAACAGGAGGGAGACACGGGGCATGAACAGGGGGTGGGGGGTAATACGAGGGAGACACGGGGCATGAGTGGGGGGTGGGGGAACAGGGCAGACACGGGGTATGAGCGGGGGCTGGGGGGTACAGGAGGGAGACACAGGGCATGAGCGGGGGGTGGGGGAACAGGGCAGACACGGGGCATGAGCGGGGGGTGTGGGGTAACATGAGGGAGACACGGGGCATGAGCAGGGAGTGGGTGGAACACGAGGGAGACACGGGGCATGAGCGGGGGGTGGGGGGAACAGGGCAGACATGGGGCATGAGCGGGGGGGTGGGACAGAAGGGAGACACGTGGGCATGAGCGGGGGTAGGGCGGAACAGGGGAGACACAGGGCATGAGCGGGGGGTGGGGTGAACAGGGGAGACATGGGGCATGTGCGGGTGGTGGGGTGTACAGGAGGGTGACACGGGGCATGAGCGGGGAGTGGGGGTACAGGAGGGAGACACGGGGCATGAGCGTGGGGTGGGGGGTAGAGGAGGGAGACACGGGGCATGAGTGGGGGGTGGGGGGAAAGAATGGAGACACGGGGCATGAGCGGGGGGTGGGGGGTCAGTTGGGAGACACGGGGCATGAGCTGGGGGTGGGGGGAAAGAAGGGAGACACGGGGCATGAGCGGGGGTGGGGGGGAAAGAAGGGAGACACTGGGCATGAGCGGGGTGTGGGGGGAAAGAAGGGAGACACGGGGCATGAGCGGGGGGTGGGGGGAAAGAAGGGAGACACGGGGCATGAGCGGGGGGAAAGAAGGGAGACACGGGGCATGAGCGGGGGATGGGGGGAAAGAAGGGAGACAAGGGGCATGAGCGGGGAGTGGGGGGGGAAAGAAGGGAGACACGGGGCATGAGCGGGAGGGTGGGGCAGAAAGAAGGGAGACACGGGGCATGAGCAGGGGGTGGGGGTGTACAGGGGAGATACGGGGCATGAGCGGGGGGTGGGGGGGTACACGAGGGAGACACGGGGCATGAGCGGGGGGTGAAGGGAACATGAGGGATACACGGGGCATGAATGAGGGGTGGGGGGAACAGGAGGGAGACACGGGGCATGCACAGGGGGAGGGGGGTACATGAGGGAGAAACGGGGCATGAGTGGGGGGTGGGGGGTAACACGAGGGAGACACGGGGCATGAGCGGGGGATGGGGTAACAGGGCAGACACGGGGCATGAGCAGGGGGTGGGAGGAAAGAAGGGAGACACGGGGCATGAGCAGGGGGTGGGGGAAAGAAGGGAGACACGGGGCATGAGAGGGGGTGAGGGCGGAAAGAAGGGAGACACGGGGCATGAGCGGGGGATGGGGGGAAAGAAGGGAGACACAGGGCATAAGCGGGGGGTGGGGGGACAGGAGGGAGACACGGGGCATGAGCGGGGGGTGGGGGGTACAGGAGGGAGACACGGGGCATGAGTGGGGGGTGGGGGGGAAGAAGGGTGACACGGAGCATGAGCGGGAGGTGGGGAGGCTAAAGAAGGGAGACACGGGGCATGAGCAGGGGGTGGGGGGAAAGAAGGGAGACACAGGGCATGAGCGTGGGGTGGGGGGAAAGAAGGGAGACACGGGGCACGAGCGGGGGGTGGGGGGAATAAAGGGAGACACAGGGCATGAGCGTGGGGTGGGGGGAAAGAAGGGAGATACGGGGCATGAGCAGGGGGTGGGGGGTAAAGAAGGGAAACACGGGGCATGAGCGGTGGGTGGGAAGTGAAAGAAGGGAGACACGGGGCATGAGCGGGGGGTGGGTTGAAAGAAGGGAGATACGGGACATGAACGGGGGGTGGTGGGGGCAAGAAGGGAGACACGGGGCATGAGCGGGGGGTGGGGGGGAAAGAAGGGAGACACGGGACATGAGCGGGGGTGGGGGGAAGAACGGAGACACGGAGCATGAGCAGGGGGGAGGAGGGAGACACGGGGCATGAGCGGGGGGTGGGGGGGAAAGAAGGGAGACACAGGGCATGAGCGGGGTGGGGGGGAAAGAAAGGAGACACGGGGCATGAGCAGGGGTGGGGGGTAAAGAAGGGAGACACGGGGCATGAGCGGGGGGTCGGAAGGGAAAGAAGGGAGACAAGGGGCATGAGCGGGGGGTGGGGGGAAAGAAGGGAGACACAGGGCATGAGCGGGGGTGGTGGGGGCAAGAAGGGAGACACGGGGCATGAGCGGGGGAAAGAAGGGAGACACGGGGCATGAGTGGGGGTAGGGGGGAAAGAAGGGAGACTCTGGGCATGAGCGGGATGTGGATGGAATGAAGGGAGACACGGGGCATGAGCGGGGGGAAAAAAGGGAGACACGGGGCATGAGCGGGGGGTGGGGGGAAAGAAGGGAGACACGGGGCATGAGCAGGGAGTGGGGGGAGAGAAGTGAGCCACGTGGCATGAGCGGGGGGTGGGGCGGAAAGAAGGGAGACACAGGGCATGAGCGTGGGGTGGGGGGAAAGAAGGGAGACACGGGGCATGAGCGGGGGGTGGGAAGTGAAAGAAGGGAGACACGGGGCATGAGCGGGGGGTGGGGGGAAAGAAGGGAGATACGGGACATGAACGGGGGGTGGTGGGGGCAAGAAGGGAGACACGGGGCATGAGCGGGGGGTGGGGGGGAAAGAAGGGAGACACGGGACATGAGCGGGGTGGGGGGGAAGAAGGGAGACACGGGGCATGAGCAGGGGGGGAGGAGGGAGACACGGGGCATGAGCGGGGGGTGGGGGGAAAGAAGGGAGACACAGGGCATGAGCGGGGTGGGGGGGAAAGAAAGGAGACACGGGGCATGAGCAGGGGTGGGGGGTAAAGAAGGGAGACACGGGGCATGAGCGGGGGGTGGGATGGGAAAGAAGGGAGACACAGGGCATGAGCGGGGTGTGGGGGGAAAGAAGGGAGGTACGGGACATGAGCGGGGGTGGTGGGGGCAAGAAGGGAGACACGGGGCATGAGCGGGGGAAAGAAGGGAGACACAGGGCATGAGTGGGGGTAGGGGGGAAAGAAGGGAGACACGGGGCATGAGCGGGGGAAAGAAGGGAGACACGGGGCATGAGCGGGGTGTGGATGGAAAGAAGGGAGACACGGGGCATGAGCGGGGGGTGGGGTAAAGAAGGGAGACACGGGGCATGAGCGGGGGAAAGAAGGGAGACACGGGGCATGAGCGGGGGGTGGGGGGAAAGAAGGGAGACACGGGGCATGAGCAGGGAGTGGGGGGAGAGAAGTGAGACACGGGGCATGAGCGGGGGGTGGGGGTGAACAGGGGAGATTCGGGGCATGAGCGGGGGTAGGGGGGGTACACGAGGGAGACACGGGGCATGAGCAGGGGGTGGAGGGAACATGAGGGATACACAGGGCATGAATGAGGGGTGGGGGAACAGGAGGGAGACACAGGGCATGCACGGGGGGTGGGGGGTACACGAGGGAGAAACGGGGCATGAGCGGGGGGTGGAGGGTAACACGAGGGAGACACGGGGCATGAGCGGGGGATGGGGGTAACAGGGCAGACACGGGGCATGAGCAGGGGGTGGGGGGAAAGAAGGGAGACACAGGGCATGAGCGTGGGGTGGGGGGAAAGAAGGGCGACACGGGGCACGAGCGGGGGGTGGGGGGAAAGAAGGGAGACACAGGGCATGAGCGTGGGGTGGGGGGAAAGAAGGGAGATACGGGGCATGAGCGGTGGGTGGGGGGAAAGAAGGGAGACACGGGGCATGAGCGGGGGGTGGGAAGTGAAAGAAGGGAGACACGGGGCATGAGCGGGGGTGGGGGGAAAGAAGGGAGATACGGGACATGAGCGGGGGGTGGTGGGGGCAAGAAGGGAGACACGGGGCATGAGCAGGGGTGGGGGGAAGAAGGGAGACACGGGGCATGAGCAGGGGGGGAGGAGGGAGACTCGGGGCATGAGCGGGGGGTGGGGGGAAAGAAGGGAGACACAGGGCATGAGCGGGGTGGGGGGGAAAGAAAGGAGACACGGGGCATGAGCAGGGGTGGGGGGTAAAGAAGGGAGACACGGGGCATGAGCGGGGGGTGGGAAGGGAAAGAAGGGAGACACGGGGCATGAGCGGGGAGTGGGGGGAAAGAAGGGAGATACGGGACATGAGCGGGGGTGGTGGGGGCAAGAAGGGAGACACGGGGCATGAGCGGGGGAAAGAAGGGAGACACGGGGCATGAGTGGGGGTAGGGGGGGAGAAGGGAGACTCTGGGCATCAGCGGGGGGTGGGGGAAAGAAAGGAGACACGGGGCATGAGCAGGGGTGGGGGGTAAAGAAGGGAGACACGGGGCATGAGCGGGGGGTGGGAAGGGAAAGAAGGGAGACACGGGGCATGAGCGGGGTGTGGGGGGAAAGAAGGGAGATACGGGACATGAGCGGGGGTGGTGGGGGCAAGAAGGGAGACATGGGGCATGAGCGGGGGAAAGAAGGGAGACACGGGGCATGAGTGGGGATAGGGGGGAAAGAAGGGAGACACGGGGCATGACCAGGGGGTGGGGGGGAAAGAAGGGAGACAAAGGGCATGAGCGGGGGGTGGGAGGGGAAAGAAGGGAGACACAGGGCATGAGCGGGGGGTGGTGGGCTGGAGAGAAGAGAGACATGGGGCATGAGCGGGGGGTGGGGGAAAAGGAGGGAGACAGTCACGGAGCATAAGGAGGGGGTGGGGGTGAACAGGGGAGACATGTGTCATGAGCGAGGGGTGGGGGGAACACGAGGGAGACACGGGGCACGAGCGGGGGTTGGGGGTTAACACACCAGAGACACAGGCATGTGCGGGGGTGGGGGGGACAGGGCAGACACGGGGCATGACCCGGGGGTGGGGGGACACGGGGCATGAGCGGGGTGGGGGGTTTCACGAGGGAGAGAGACACGGGGCATGAGCGGGGGTGGGGGGAACAGGAGGGAGACACGGGGCATGAACAGGGGGTGGGGGGTAATACGAGGGAGACACGGGGCATGAGTGGGGGGTGGGGGAACAGGGCAGACACGGGGTATGAGCGGGGGCTGGGGGGTACAGGAGGGAGACACAGGGCATGAGCGGGGGGTGGGGGAACAGGGCAGACACGGGGCATGAGCGGGGGGTGTGGGGTAACATGAGGGAGACACGGGGCATGAGCAGGGAGTGGGTGGAACACGAGGGAGACACGGGGCATGAGCGGGGGGTGGGGGGAACAGGGCAGACATGGGGCATGAGCGGGGGGGTGGGACAGAAGGGAGACACGTGGGCATGAGCAGGGGTAGGGGGGAACAGGGGAGACACAGGGCATGAGCGGGGGGTGGGGTGAACAGGGGAGACATGGGGCATGTGCGGGTGGTGGGGTGTACAGGAGGGTGACACGGGGCATGAGCGGGGAGTGGGGGTACAGGAGGGAGACACGGGGCATGAGCGTGGGGTGGGGGGTAGAGGAGGGAGACACGGGGCATGAGTGGGGGGTGGGGGGAAAGAATGGAGACACGGGGCATGAGCGGGGGGTGGGGGGTACAGTTGGGAGACACGGGGCATGAGCTGGGGGTGGGGGGAAAGAAGGGAGACACGGGGCATGAGCGGGGGTGGGGGGGAAAGAAGGGAGACACTGGGCATGAGCGGGGTGTGGGGGGAAAGAAGGGAGACACGGGGCATGAGCGGGGGGTGGGGGGAAAGAAGGGAGACACGGGGCATGAGCGGGGGGAAAGAAGGGAGACACGGGGCATGAGCGGGGGATGGGGGGAAAGAAGGGAGACAAGGGGCATGAGCGGGGAGTGGGGGGGAAAGAAGGGAGACACGGGGCATGAGCGGGAGGGTGGGGCAGAAAGAAGGGAGACACGGGGCATGAGCAGGGGGTGGGGGTGTACAGGGGAGATACGGGGCATGAGCGGGGGGTGGGGGGGTACACGAGGGAGACACGGGGCATGAGCGGGGGGTGAAGGGAACATGAGGGATACACGGGGCATGAATGAGGGGTGGGGGGAACAGGAGGGAGACACGGGGCATGCACAGGGGGAGGGGGGTACATGAGGGAGAAACGGGGCATGAGTGGGGGGTGGGGGGTAACACGAGGGAGACACGGGGCATGAGCGGGGGATGGGGTAACAGGGCAGACACGGGGCATGAGCAGGGGGTGTTAGGAAAGAAGGGAGACACGGGGCATGAGCAGGGGGTGGGGGAAAGAAGGGAGACACGGGGCATGAGAGGGGGTGAGGGCGGAAAGAAGGGAGACACGGGGCATGAGCGGGGGATGGGGGGAAAGGAGGGAGACACAGGGCATAAGCGGGGGGTGGGGGGACAGGAGGGAGACACGGGGCATGAGCGGGGGGTGGGGGGTACAGGAGGGAGACACGGGGCATGAGTGGGGGGTGGGGGGGAAGAAGGGTGACACGGAGCATGAGCGGGAGATGGGGAGGCTAAAGAAGGGAGACACGGGGCATGAGCAGGGGGTGGGGGGAAAGAAGGGAGACACAGGGCATGAGCGTGGGGTGGGGGGAAAGAAGGGAGACACGGGGCACGAGCGGGGGGTGGGGGGAATAAAGGGAGACACAGGGCATGAGCGTGGGGTGGGGGGAAAGAAGGGAGATACGGGGCATGAGCGGGGGGTGGGGGGTAAAGAAGGGAAACACGGGGCATGAGCGGTGGGTGGGAAGTGAAAGAAGGGAGACACGGGGCATGAGCGGGGGGTGGGTTGAAAGAAGGGAGATACGGGACATGAACGGGGGGTGGTGGGGGCAAGAAGGGAGACACGGGGCATGAGCGGGGGGTGGGGGGGAAAGAAGGGAGACACGGGACATGAGCGGGGGTGGGGGGAAGAACGGAGACACGGAGCATGAGCAGGGGGGAGGAGGGAGACACGGGGCATGAGCGGGGGGTGGGGGGGAAAGAAGGGAGACACAGGGCATGAGCGGGGTGGGGGGGAAAGAAAGGAGACACGGGGCATGAGCAGGGGTGGGGGGTAAAGAAGGGAGACACGGGGCATGAGCGGGGGGTCGGAAGGGAAAGAAGGGAGACAAGGGGCATGAGCGGGGGGTGGGGGGAAAGAAGGGAGATACGGGACATGAGCGGGGGTGGTGGGGGCAAGAAGGGAGACACGGGGCATGAGCGGGGGAAAGAAGGGAGACACGGGGCATGAGTGGGGGTAGGGGGGAAAGAAGGGAGACTCTGGGCATGAGCGGGATGTGGATGGAAAGAAGGGAGACACGGTGCATGAGCGGGGGGAAAAAAGGGAGACACGGGGCATGAGCGGGGGGTGGGGGGAAAGAAGGGAGACACGGGGCATGAGCAGGGAGTGGGGGGAGAGAAGTGAGACACGGGGCATGAGCGGGGGGTGGGGCGGAAAGAAGGGAGACACAGGGCATGAGCGTGGGGTGGGGGGAAAGAAGGGAGACACGGGGCATGAGCGGGGGGTGGGAAGTGAAAGAAGGGAGACACGGGGCATGAGCGGGGGGTGGGGGGAAAGAAGGGAGATACGGGACATGAACGGGGGGTGGTGGGGGCAAGAAGGGAGACACGGGGCATGAGCGGGGGGTGGGGGGGAAAGAAGGGAGACACGGGACATGAGCGGGGGTGGGGGGGAAGAAGGGAGACACGGGGCATGAGCAGGGGGGGAGGAGGGAGACACGGGGCATGAGCGGGGGGTGGGGGAAAGAAGGGAGACACAGGGCATGAGCGGGGTGGGGGGGAAAGAAAGGAGACACGGGGCATGAGCAGGGGTGGGGGGTAAAGAAGGGAGACACGGGGCATGAGCGGGGGGTGGGATGGGAAAGAAGGGAGACACAGGGCATGAGCGGGGTGTGGGGGGAAAGAAGGGAGGTACGGGACATGAGCGGGGGTGGTGGGGGCAAGAAGGGAGACACGGGGCATGAGCGGGGGAAAGAAGGGAGACACGGGGCATGAGTGGGGGTAGGGGGGAAAGAAGGGAGACTCTGGGCATGAGCGGGATGTGGATGGAAAGAAGGGAGACACGGGGCATGAGCGGGGGGTGGGGTAAAGAAGGGAGACACGGGGCATGAGCGGGGGAAAGAAGGGAGACACGGGGCATGAGCGGGGGGTGGGGGGAAAGAAGGGAGACACGGGGCATGAGCAGGGAGTGGGGGGAGAGAAGTGAGACACGGGGCATGAGCGGGGGGTGGGGGTGAACAGGGGAGATTCGGGGCATGAGCGGGGGTAGGGGGGTACACGAGGGAGACACGGGGCATGAGCAGGGGGTGGAGGGAACATGAGGGATACACAGGGCATGAATGAGGGGTGGGGGAACAGGAGGGAGACACAGGGCATGCACGGGGGGTGGGGGGTACACGAGGGAGAAACGGGGCATGAGCGGGGGGTGGAGGGTAACACGAGGGAGACACGGGGCATGAGCGGGGGATGGGGGTAACAGGGCAGACACGGGGCATGAGCAGGGGGTGGGGGGAAAGAAGGGAGACACAGGGCATGAGCGTGGGGTGGGGGGAAAGAAGGGCGACACGGGGCACGAGCGGGGGGTGGGGGGAAAGAAGGGAGACACAGGGCATGAGCGTGGGGTGGGGGGAAAGAAGGGAGATACGGGGCATGAGCGGTGGGTGGGGGGAAAGAAGGGAGACACGGGGCATGAGCGGGGGGTGGGTAGTGAAAGAAGGGAGACACGGGGCATGAGCGGGGGTGGGGGGAAAGAAGGGAGATACGGGACATGAGCGGGGGGTGGTGGGGGCAAGAAGGGAGACACGGGGCATGAGCAGGGGTGGGGGGAAGAAGGGAGACACGGGGCATGAGCAGGGGGGGAGGAGGGAGACACGGGGCATGAGCGGGGGGTGGGGGGGAAAGAAGGGAGACACAGGGCATGAGCGGGGTGGGGGGGAAAGAAAGGAGACACGGGGCATGAGCAGGGGTGGGGGGTAAAGAAGGGAGACACGGGGCATGAGCGGGGGGTGGGAAGGGAAAGAAGGGAGACACGGGGCATGAGCGGGGAGTGGGGGGAAAGAAGGGAGATACGGGACATGAGCGGGGGTGGTGGGGGCAAGAAGGGAGACACGGGGCATGAGCGGGGGAAAGAAGGGAGACACGGGGCATGAGTGGGGGTAGGGGGGGAGAAGGGAGACTCTGGGCATCAGCGGGGGGTGGGGGAAAGAAAGGAGACACGGGGCATGAGCAGGGGTGGGGGGTAAAGAAGGGAGACACGGGGCATGAGCGGGGGGTGGGAAGGGAAAGAAGGGAGACACGGGGCATGAGCGGGGTGTGGGGGGAAAGAAGGGAGATACGGGACATGAGCGGGGGTGGTGGGGGCAAGAAGGGAGACATGGGGCATGAGCGGGGGAAAGAAGGGAGACACGGGGCATGAGTGGGGATAGGGGGGAAAGAAGGGAGACTCTGGGCATGAGCGGGATGTGGATGGAAAGAAGGGAGACACGGGGCATGAGCGGGGGGTGGGGGAAAGAAGGGAGACACGGGGCATGAGCGGGGGAAAGAAGGGAGACACGGGGCATGAGCGGGGGGTGGGGGGAAAGAAGGGAGACACGGGGCATGAGCAGGGAGTGGGGGGAGAGAAGTGAGACACGGGGCATGAGCGGGGGGTGGGGGTGAACAGGGGAGATTCGGGGCATGAGCGGGGGTAGGGGGGTACACGAGGGAGACACGGGGCATGAGCAGGGGGTGGAGGGAACATGAGGGATACACGGGGCATGAATGAGGGGTGGGGGGAACAGGAGGGAGACACAGGGCATGCACGGGGGGTGGGGGGTACACGAGGGAGAAACGGGGCATGAGCGGGGGGTGGAGGGTAACACGAGGGAGACACGGGGCATGAGCGGGGGATGGGGTAACAGGGCAGACACGGGGCATGAGCAGGGGGTGGGGGGGAAAGAAGGGAGACACGGGGCATGAGCAGGGGTTGGGGGAAAGAAGGGAGACACGGGGCATGAGCGGGGGGTGGGGGGAAGAAGGGAGACATGGGGCATGAGCGGGGGGTGGGGAGGCTAAAGAAGGGAGACACGGGGCATGAGCAGGGGGTGGGGGAAAGAAGGGACACATCGGGCATGAGCGTGGGGTGGGGGAAAGAAGGGAGACACGGGGCACGAGCGGGGGTGTGGGGGGAAAGAAGGGAGACACAGGGCATGAGCGTGGGGTGGGGGGAAAGAAGGGAGATACGGGGCATGAGCGGGGGGTGGGGGGGAAAGAAGGGAGACACGGGGCATGAGCGGGGAGTGGGGGGAAAGAAGGGAGATACGGGACATGAGCGGGTGTGGTGGGGGCAAGAAGGGAGACACGGGGCATGAGCGGGGGAAAGAAGGGAGACACGGGGCATGAGTGGGGGTAGGGGGGAAAGAAGGGAGACTCTGGGCATGAGCGGGATGTGGATGGAAAGAAGGGAGACACGGGCATGAGCGGGGGGTGGGGGAAAGAAGGGAGACACGGGGCATGAGCGGGGGGAAAGAAGGGAGACACGGGGCATGAGCGGGGGGTGGGGGGAAAGAAGGGAGACATGGGGCATGAGCAGGGAGTGGGGGGAGAGAAGTGAGACACGGGGCATGAGCGGGGGGTGGGGCGGAAAGAAGGGAGACACGGGGCATGAGCGGGGGGTGGGGGTGAACAGGGGAGATACGGGGCATGAGCGGGGGGTAGGGGGGTACACGAGGGAGACACGGGGCATGAGCAGGGGGTGGAGGAAACATGAGGGATACACGGGGCATTAATGAGGGGTGGGGGGAACAGGAGGGAGACACAGGGCATGCACGGGGGGTGGGGGGTACACGAGGGAGATACTGGGCATGAGCGGGGGTGGAGGGTAACACGAGGGAGACACGGGGCATGAGCGGGGGATGGGGGTAACAGGGCAGACACGGGGCATGAGCAGGGGGTGGGGGGGAAGAAGGGAGACACGGGGCATGAGCAGGGGGTGGGGGGATAGAAGGGAGAAACGGGGCATGAGCGGGGGTGAGGGCGGAAAGAAGGGAGACACGGGGCATGAGCGGGGGGTGGGGGGAAGAAGGGAGACATGGGGCATGAGCGGGGGGTGGGGGGGCTAAAGAAGGGAGACACGGGGCATGAGCAGGGGGTGGGGGGAAAGAAGGGACACATCGGGCATGAGCGTGGGGTGGGGGAAAGAAGGGAGACACGGGGCACGAGCGGGGGGGTGGGGGGAAAGAAGGGAGACACAGGGCATGAGCGTGGGGTGGGGGGAAAGAAGGGAGATACGGGGCATGAGCGGGAGGTGGGGGGGAAGAAGGGAGACACGGGGCATGAGCGGGGGTTGGGGGGGTAAAGAAGGGAGACACGGGGCATGAGCGGGGGGTGGGGGAGAAAGAAGGGAGACACGGGACATGAGCGGGGGTGAGGGGGAAGAAGGGAGACACAGGGCATGAGCGGGGGGGAGGAGGGAGACACGGGGCATGAGCGGGGGGTGGGGTTGAAAGAAGCCAGACACAGGGCATGAGCGGGGGTGGGGGGAAAGAAAGGAGACACGGGGCATGAGCGGGGGTGGGGGGTAAAGAAGGGAGACACGGGGCATGAGCGGGGCATGAGCGGGGGAAAGAAGGGAGACACAGGGCATGAGCAGGGGTGGGGGGAAAGAAGGGAGACACTGGGCATGAGCGGGATGTGGGGGGAAAGAAGGGAGACACGGGGCATGAGCGGGGGGTGGGGGGAAAGAAGGGAGACACGGGGCATGAGCGGGGGGAAAGAAGGGAGACACGGGGCATGAGCGGGGGGTGGGGGGAAAGAAGGGAGACACGGGGCATGAGCGGGGAGTGGGGGGGAAAGAAGTGAGACACGGGGCATGAGCTGGGGGTGGGGCAGAAAGAAGGGAGACACGGGGCATGAGCTGGGGGTGGGGGTGAACAGGGGAGTTATGGGGCATGAGCGGGGGGTGGGGGGTACACGAGGGAGACACGGGGCATGAGCAGGGGGTGGAGGGAACAAGAGGGAAACACGGGGCATGAATGGGGGGTGGGGGGTACATGAGGGAGAAACGGGGCATGAGCAGAGGGTGGGGGGTAACACGAGGGAGACACGGGGCATGAGCGGGGGATGGGGGTAACAGGGCAGACACGGGGCATGAGCAGGGGGTGGGGGGAAAGAAGGGAGACACGGGGCATGAGCGGGGGGTGGGGGGAAAGAAGGGAGACACGGGGCATGAGCGGGGGCGAGGGGGGAAAGAAGGGAGACACGGGGCATGAGCGGGGGTGGGGGAAAGAAGGATGACACGGGGCATGAGCGGGGGGTGGGGGGACAGGAGGGAGACACGGGGCATTAGCAGGGGGTGGGGGGTACAGGAGGGAGACACGGGGCTTGAGCGGGGGGTGGGGGGAAGAAGGGAGACAAGGAGCATGAACAGGGGGTGGGGAGGCTAAAGAAGGGAGACACAGGGCATGAGCAGGGGGTGGGGGGAAAGAAGGGAGACAGGGGGCATGAGCGTGTGGTGGGGGGAAAGAAGGGAGACATGGGTCACGAGCGGGGGGTGGGGGGGAAAGAAGGGAGACACGGGGGATGAGCGGGGGATGGGGGTAACAGGGCAGACACAGGGCATGAGCAGGGGGTGGGGGGAAAGAAGGGAGACACGGGGCATGAGCGGGGGGTGGGGGGAAAGAAGGGAGACACAGGCATGAGCGGGGGTGAGGGGGGAAAGAAGGGAGACACGGGGCATGAGCGGGGGTGGGGGGAAAGAAGGGAGACACGGGGCATGAGCGGGGGGTGGGGGGACAGGAGGGAGACACGGGGCATGAGCGGGGGGTGGGGGGTACAGGAGGGAGACACGGGGCTTGAGCGGGGGGTGGGGGGAAGAAGGGAGACAAGGAGCATGAACGGGCGGTGGGGAGGCTAAAGAAGGGAGACACGGGGCATGAGCAGGGGGTGGGGGGAAAGAAGGGAGACAGGGGGCATGAGCGTGTGGTGGGGGGAAGGAAGGGAGACACAGGGCATGAGCGGGGGTGGGGGGTAAGAAGGGAGACATGGGGCTTGAGCGGGGGGTGGGGGGAAAGAAGGGAGACACGGGGCATGAGCGGGGGGTGGGGGGGAAAGAAGGGAGAAACGGGATATGAGCGGGGGGTGGGGGGAAAGAAGGGAGACACGGGGCATGAGCGGGGGCGAGGGGGGAAAGAAGGGAGACACGGGGCATGAGCGGGGGTGGGGGAAAGAAGGAAGACACGGGGCATGAGCGGGGGGTGGGGGGACAGGAGGGAGACACGGGGCATGAGCGGGGGGTGGGGGTACAGGAGGGAGACACGGGGCTTGAGCGGGGGTGGGGGGAAGAAGGGAGACAAGGAGCATGAACAGGGGGTGGGGAGGCTAAAGAAGGGAGACACAGGGCATGAGCAGGGGGTGGGGGGAAAGAAGGGAGACAGGGGGCATGAGCGTGTGGTGGGGGGAAAGAAGGGAGACATGGGTCACGAGCGGGGGGTGGGGGGGAAAGAAGGGAGACACGGGGGATGAGCTGGGGATGGGGTAACAGGGCAGACACAGGGCATGAGCAGGGGGTGGGGGGAAAGAAGGGAGACACGGGGCATGAGCGGGGGGTGGGGGGAAAGAAGGGGGACACGGGCATGAGCGGGGGTGAGGGGGGAAAGAAGGGAGACACGGGGCATGAGCGGGGGTGGGGGGAAAGAAGGGAGACACGGGGCATGAGCGGGGGGTGGGGGGACAGGAGGGAGACACGGGGCATGAGCGGGGGGTGGGGGGTACAGGAGGGAGACACGGGGCTTGAGCGGGGGGTGGGGGGAAGAAGGGAGACAAGGAGCATGAACGGGCGGTGGGGAGGCTAAAGAAGGGAGACACGGGGCATGAGCAGGGGGTGGGGGGAAAGAAGGGAGACAGGGGGCATGAGCGTGTGGTGGGGGGAAGGAAGGGAGACACAGGGCATGAGCGGGGGTGGGGGGGTAAGAAGGGAGACATGGGGCTTGAGCGGGGGGTGGGGAAAGAAGGGAGACACGGGGCATGAGCGGGGGGTGGGGGGGGAAGAAGGGAGAAACGGGATATGAGCTGGGGGTGGGGGGGAAGAAGGGAGACACAGGACATGAGCAGGGGGTGTGGGGGAAAGAACGGAGACACAGGGCATGAGCAGGGGGTGGGGGGGAAAGAAAGGAGACATGGTGCATGAGCAGGGGGTGAGGGGAAGAAGGGAGACACGGGGCATGAGCGGGGGTGGGGGGGAAAGAAGGGAGACACGGGGCATGAGCGGGGGGGAAGATGGGAGACACGGGGCATGAGCGGGGTGTGGGGGGGAAAGAAGGGAGACACAGGGCATGAGCGGGGATAGGGGGAAGAAGGGAGACACGGGGCAGGAGTAGGGAGTGGTGGGGGAGAAGGGAGATATGGGGCATGAGCGGTGGGCTGGGGAAAGAATGGAGACACGGGGCATGAGCGGGGTATGGGGGGGAAAGAAGGTAGACAGGGGGCATGACCAGGGGGTGGGGGGAAAAGAAGGGAGACACGGGGCATGAGCGGGTGGTGGGAGGGGAAAGAAGGGAGACACGGATCATGAGCGGGGGGTGGTGGGGTGGAGAGAAGGGAGACATGGGGCATGAGCGGGGGGTGGGGGGAACATGAGGGAGACACGGGGCACGAGCGGGGGTTGGGGGTTAACACGACAGAGACACGGGCATGAGCGGGGGGTGGGGGGAAAGAAGGGAGACACGGCGCATAAGAGGGGGGTGGGGGGGAAAGAAGGGAGACACAGGGCATGAGCGGGGGTGGGGGGGAAAGAAAGGAGACACGGAGCATGAGCGGGGGGTGGGGGGTAAAGAAGGGAGACACAGGGCTGAGCGGGGGGTGGGAAGGGAAAGAAGGGAGACACGGGGCATGAGCGGGGGTTGGGGGGGAAAGAAGGGAGATACGGGACATGAGCGGGGGGTTGTGGGGGCAAGAAGGGAGACACAGGGCATGAGCGGGGGAAAGAAGGGAGACACAGGGCATGAGCGGGGGGTGGGGGTGAAAGAAGGGAGACACGAGGCATGAGCGGGGAGTGGGGGTGAAAGAAGGGAGACACGGGGCATGAGCGGGGGGGTGGGGCGGAAAGAAGGGAGACAATGGGCATGAGCGGGGGGTGGGGCTGAACAGGGGAGATACGGGGCATGAGCGGGGGGTGAGGGGGTACACGAGGGAGACACGGGGCATGAGCGGGGGGTGGAGGGAACATGAGGGATACACAGGGCATGAATCGGGGTTGGGGGAATGGGAGGGAGACACAGGGCATGCACGGGTGTGGGGGGTACACAAGGGAGAAACGGGGCATGAGTGGGGGTGGGGGGTAACATGAGGGAGACACGGGGCATGAGCAGGGGGTGGGGGGGAAAGAAGGGAGACACGGGGCATGAGCGGGGGGAAGAAGGGAGACACGGGGCATGAGCGGGGTGTGGGGGGGAAAGAAGGGAGACCCAGGGCATGAGCGGGGATGGGGGGAAGAAGGGAGACACGGGGCAGGAGTGGGTGGTGGTGGGGGAGAAGGGAGATATGGGGCATGAGCGGTGGGTGGGGGAAAGAATGGAGACACGGGGCATGAGCAGGGGGTGGGGGAAAAGGAGGGAGACAGACACGGAGCATAAGGAGGGGGTGGGGGTGAACAGGGGAGACATGTGGCATGAGCGGGGTGTGGGGGGAACACGAGGGAGACACGGGGCACGAGCGGGGGTTTGGGGTTAACACACCAGAGACACAGGCATGAGCGGGGGTGGGGGGGACAGGGCAGACACGGGGCATGTCCCGGGGGTGGGGGGAAACGGGGCATGAGAGGGGTGGGGGGTTACACGAGGGAGAGAGACACTGGGCATGAGCGGGGGTGGGGGGAACAGGAGGGAGACACAGGGCATGAACAGGGGGTGGGGGGTAATACGAGGGAGACACGGGGCATGAGTGGGGGGTGGGGGAACAGGGCAGACACGGGGTATGAGCGGGGGCTGGGGGGTACAGGAGGGAGACACAGGGCATGAGCGGGGGTGGGGGAACAGGGCAGACACGGGGCATGAGCGGGGGGTGTGGGGTAACACGAGGGAGACACGGGGCATGAGCAGGGGGTGGGTGGAACACGAGGGAGACACTGGGCATGAGCGAGGTTGGGGGTGCAGGAGGGAGACACGGTGCATGAGCGGGGGGTGGGGGGAACAGGGCAGACATGGGGCATGAGTGGGGGGTGGGGGGAAAGAATGGAGACACGGGGCATGAGCGGGGGGTGGGGGGTACAGTTGGGAGACACGGGGCATGAGCAGGGGTTGGGGGGTACAGGAGGGAGACACGGGGCATGAGCGGGGGGTGGGGGGGGAAGAAGGGAGACACAGGGCATGAGCGGGCGTTGGAGGGGGGAAAGAAGGGAGACACGGGGCATGAGCGGGGGGTGGGGAGGGTAAAGAAGGTAGACACGGGGCATGAGCGGGGGGGAAGAAGGGAGACACGGGGCAGGAGCGGGGGGTGGGGGGGAAGAAGGGAGACACGGGGATGAGCAGGGGGTGGGGGGGAAGAATGGAGACACGGGGCATGAGCAGGGGTGGGGAGGAAGAAGGGAGACACGGGGCATGAGCGGGGGAAAGAACAGAGACACAGGGAATGAGCGGGGTGTGCGGGGGAAAGAAGGGAGACACAGTGCATGAGCGGGGGTGGGGGGAAAGAAGGGAGACACGGGGCATGAGCGGGGGGTGGGGGGGAAAGAAGGGAGACATTGGGCATGAGCGGGGTGGGGGGAAAGAAGGGAGACATGGGGCATGAGCGGGGGGTGGGGTAAAGAAGGGAGACACGGGGCATGAGCGGGGGATGGGGGGGAAAGAAGGGAGACACGGGGCAGGGCATGAGCGGGGAGGGTGGGGCAGAAAGAAGGGAGACACCGGGCATGAGCGGGGGGTGGGGGGGTACACGAGGGAGACACGGGGCATGAGCAGGGGGTGGAGGGAACAAGAGGGAAACACGGGGCATGAATGGGGGGTGGGGGGTACATGAGGGAAAAACGGGGCATGAGCAGAGGGTGGGGGGTAACACGAGGGAGACACGGGGCATGAGCGGGGGATGGGGGTAACAGGGCAGACACGGGGCATGAGCAGGGGGTGGGGGAAAGAAGGGAGACACGGGGCATGAGCGGGGGGTGGGGGGAAAGAAGGGAGACACGGGGCATGAGCGGGGGCGAGGGAGGAAAGAAGGGAGACACGGGGCATGAGCGGGGGTGGGGGAAAGAAGGAAGACACGGGGCATGAGCGGGGGGTGGGGGGACAGGAGGGAGACACGGGGCATGAGCGGGGGGTGGGGGGTACAGGAGGGAGACACGGGGCTTGAGCGGGGGGTGGGGGGAAGAAGGGAGACAAGGAGCATGAACAGGGGGTGGGGAGGCTAAAGAAGGGAGACACAGGGCATGAGCAGGGGGTGGGGGGAAAGAAGGGAGACAGGGGGCATGAGCGTGTGGTGGGGGGAAAGAAGGGAGACATGGGTCACGAGCGGGGGGTGGGGGGGAAAGAAGGGAGACACGGGGGATGAGCGGGGGATGGGGGTAACAGGGCAGACACAGGGCATGAGCAGGGGGTGGGGGGAAAGAAGGGAGACAGGGGGCATGAGCGTGTGGTGGGGGGAAAGAAGGGAGACATGGGTCACGAGCGGGGGGTGGGGGGGAAAGAAGGGAGACACGGGGGATGAGCGGGGGATGGGGGTAACAGGGCAGACACAGGGCATGAGCAGGGGGTGGGGGGAAAGAAGGGAGATACGGGGCATGAGCGGGGGGTGGGGGGAAAGAAGGGAGACACGGGCATGAGCGGGGTGAGGGGGGAAAGAAGGGAGACACGGGGCATGAGCGGGGGTGGGGGGAAAGAAGGGAGACACGGGGCATGAGCAGGGGGTGGGGGGACAGGAGGGAGACACGGGGCATGAGCGGGGGGTGGGGGGTACAGGAGGGAGACACGGGGCTTGAGCGGGGGGTGGGGGGAAGAAGGGAGACAAGGAGCATGAACGGGCGGTGGGGGGAAGGAAGGGAGACACAGGGCATGAGTGGGGGGTGGGGGGGTAAGAAGGGAGACATGGGGCTTGAGCGGGGGGTGGGGGGAAAGAAGGGAGACACGGGGCATGAGCGGGGGTGGGGGGGAAAGAAGGGAGAAACGGGATATGAGCGGGGGGTGGGGGGGAAGAAGGGAGACACAGGACATGAGCAGGGAGTGTGGGGGAAAGAACGGAGACACAGGGCATGAGCAGGGGGTGGGGGGGAAAGAAAGGAGACATGGTGCATGAGCAGGGGGTGAGGGGAAGAAGGGAGACACGGGGCATGAGCGGGGGTGGGGGGGAAAGAAGGGAGACACGGGGCATGAGCGGGGGGGAAGATGGGAGACACGGGGCATGAGCGGGGTGTGGGGGGGAAAGAAGGGAGACACAGGGCATGATCGGGGATAGGGGGAAGAAGGGAGACACGGGGCAGGAGCAGGGAGTGGTGGGGGAGAAGGGAGATATGGGGCATGAGCGGTGGGCGGGGGAAAGAATGGAGACACGGGGCATGAGCGGGGTATGGGGGGGAAAGAAGGGAGACAGGGGGCATGACCAGGGGGTGGGGGAAAAGAAGGGAGACACGGGGCATGAGCGGGTGGTGGGAGGGGAAAGAAGGGAGACACGGATCATGAGCGGGGGGTGGTGGGGTGGAGAGAAGGGAGACATGGGGCATGAGCGGGGGGTGGGGGGAACACGAGGGAGACACGGGGCACGAGCGGGTTTGGGGGTTAACACGACAGAGACACGGGCATGAGCGGGGGTGGGGGGGAAAGAAGGGAGACACGGCGCATAAGAGGGGGGTGGGGGGGAAAGTAGGGAGACACAGGGCATGAGCGGGGGTGGGGGGGAAAGAAAGGAGACCCGGGGCATGAGCGGGGGATGGGGGGTAAAGAAGGGAGACACAGGGCTGAGCGGGGGGTGGGAAGGGAAAGAAGGGAGACACGGGGCATGAGCGGGAGTTGGGGGGGAAAGAAGGGAGATACGGGACATGAGCGGGGGGTTGTGGGGGCAAGAAGGGAGACACAGGGCATGAGCGGGGGAAAGAAGGGAGACACAGGGCATGAGCGGGGGGTGGGGGTGAAAGAAGGGAGACACGGGGCATGAGCGGGGAGTGGGGGTGAAAGAAGGGAGACACGGGGCATGAGCGGGGGGGTGGGGCGGAAAGAAGGGAGACAATGGGCATGAGCGGGGGGTGGGGCTGAACAGGGGAGATACGGGGCATGAGCGGGGGGTGAGGGGGTACACGAGGGAGACACGGGGCATGAGCGGGGGGTGAGGGGGTACACGAGGGAGACACGGGGCATGAGCGGGGGGTGGAGGGAACATGAGGGATACACAGGGCATGAATGGGGGTTGGGGGAATGGGAGGGAGACACAGGGCATGCACGGGTGTGGGGGGTACACAAGGGAGAAACGGGGCATGAGTGGGGGTGGGGGGTAACATGAGGGAGACACGGGGCATGAGCAGGGGGTGGGGGGGAAAGAAGGGAGACACGGGGCATGAGCGGGGGGGAAGAAGGGAGACACGGGGCATGAGCGGGCGGTGGGGTTGAAAGAAGGGAGACACAGGGCATGAGCGGGGGTGGTGGGAAAGAAAGGAGACACGGGGCATGAGCGGGGGTGGGGGGTAAAGAAGGGAGACACGGGGCATGAGCGGGGGGTGGGAAGGGAAAGAAGGGAGACACAGGGCATGAGCGGGAGGTGGGGGGGAAAGAAGGGAGATACGGGACATGAGCGGGGGGTGGTGGGGGCAAGAAGGGAGACACGGGGCATGTGCGGGGGCTGGGGGGAAAGAAGGGAGACACGGGGCATGAGCGGGGGGAAAGAAGGGAGATACGGGGCATGAGCGGGGGGAAAGAAGGGAGACACGGGGCATGAGCGGGGGGTGGGGGAAAAAGGGAGACACGGGGCATGAGCAGGGGGTGGGGGTGAAAGAAGGGAGACACGGGGCATGAGCGGGGGGTGGGGGTGGACAGGAGTGAGACATGGGGCATGAGCAGGGGGTGGGGGGTACAGGAGGGAGACACGGGCCATGACCGGGGGGTATACAGGAGCGAGACACGGGGCATGAGCGGGGGTTGGGGGGTACAGTTGGGAGACATGGGGCATGAGCGGGGGTTGGGGGTACAGGAGGGAGACACGTGGCATGAGCGGGGGGTGGGGGTACAGGAGGGAGACACGGGGCATGAGCGGGGGTGGGGGGGAAAAAGGGAGACACAGGGCATGAGCAGGGGTTGGAGGGGGAAAGAAGGGAGACACGGGCATGAGTGGGGGTTGGGGAGGGTAAAGAAGGTAGACACGGGGCATGAGTGGGGGAAGAAGGGAGACACGGGGCATGCGCGGGGGGTGGGGGGGAAGAAGGGAGACACGGGGCATGAGCGGGGGTGGGGGGGAAAGAAGGAGACACGGGGCATGAGCAGGGGTGGGGGAAAGAAGGGAGACACGGGGCATAAGCGGGGGGTGGGGGGGAAGAAGGGAGACACGGGGCATGAACGGGGGAAAGAACAGAGACACGGGGAATGAGCGCGGTGTGCGGGGGAAAGAAGGGAGATGCGGGGCATGAGCGGGGGATGGGGGGTAAAGAAGGGAGACACTGGGCATGAGCGGGGTGTGGGGGGAAAGAAGGGAGACACGGGGCATGAGCTGGGGGTGGGGGGAAAGAGGGGAGACACAGGGCATGAGCGGGGGGTGGGGGGTAAAGAAGGGAGACACTGGGCATGAGCGGGGGGTGGTGGGGGCAAGAAGGGAGACACGGGGCATGAGAGGGGGGTTGGGGGAAAGAAGGGAGACAAGGGGCATGAGCGGGGGGAAAGAAGGGAGACACGGGGCATGAGCGGGGGTGGGGGGTAAAGAAGGGAGACACGGGGCATGAGCGGGGGGTGGGGGGGAAGAAGGGAGATACGGGACATGAGCAGGGATGGTGGGGGCAAGAAGGGAGACACGGGGCATGAGCGGGGGGTGGGGGGAAAGAAGGGAGACACGGGGCATGAGCGGGGGGAAAGAAGGGAGACACGGGGCATGAGCGGGGGTGGGGGGAAAGAAGGGAGACACGGGGCATGAGCGGGGGGAAAGAAGGGAGACACGGGGCATGAGCGGGGGGTGGGGGGAAAGAAGGGAGACACGGGGCATGAGCGGGGGGAAAGAAGGGAGACACGGGGCATGAGCGGGGGGAAAGAAGGGAGACACGGGGCATGAGCGGGGGGTGGGGGAAAAAAGGGAGAGACGGGGCATGAGCAGGGGGTGGGGGTGAAAGAAGGGAGACACGGGGCATGAGCGGGGGGTGGGGGTGGACAGGAGTGAGACATGGGGCATGAGCCGGGGGTGGGGGGTACAGGAGGGAGACACGGGCCATGACCAGGGGGGTATACAGGAGGGAGACACGGGGCATGAGCGGGGGGTGGGGGGTACAGTTGGGAGACATGGGGCATGAGCGGGCGTTGGGGGGTACAGGAGGGAGACACGGGGCATGAGCGGGGGGTGGGGGTACAGGAGGGAGACACGGGGCATGAGCGGGGGTGGGGGGGAAAAAGGGAGACACAGGGCATGAGCAGGGGTTGGAGGGGGAAAGAAGGGAGACACGGGGCATGAGCGGGGGGTGGGGAGGGTAAAGAAGGTAGACACGGGGCATGAGTGGGGGAAGATGGGAGACACGGGGCATGCGCGAGGGCTGGGGGGGAAGAAGGGAGACACGGGGCATGAGCGGGGGTGGGGGGGAAAGAAGGGAGACACGGGGCATGAGCAGGGGTGGGAGAAAGAAGGGAGACACGGGGCATAAGCAGGGGGTGGGGGGGAAGAAGGGAGACACGGGGCATGAGCAGGGGAAAGAACAGAGACATGGGGAATGAGCGCGGTGTGGGGGGAAAGAAGGGAGACACGGGGCATGAGCGGGGGATGGGGGGTAAAGAAGGGAGACACTGGGCATGAGCGGGGTGTGGGGGGAAAGAAGGGAGACACGGGGCATGAGCTGGGGGTGGGGGGAAAGAAGGGAGACACGGGGCATGAGCGGGGGAAAGAAGGGAGACACGGGGCATGAGCGGGGGATGGGGGGAGGAAAGAAGGGAGACATGGGGCATGAGCGGGGAGTGGGGGGGGAAGAAGGGAGACACGGGGCATGAGCGGGGGGGTGGGGCGGAAAGAAGGGAGACACAGGGCATGAGCGGGGGGTGGGGGTGAACAGGGGAGATACGAGGGAATGAGCGGGGGGTGGGGGTTGCACGAGGGAGACACGGGGCATGAGTGGGGGGTGGAGGGAACATGAGGGATACACAGGGCATGAATGGGGGGTGGGGGGAACAGGAGGGAGACATGGAGCATGCACGGGGGGTGGGGGGTACAAGAGGGAGAAACGGGGCATGAGCGGGGGTGGGGGGTAACACGAGGGAGACACGGGGCATGAGCGGGGGCTGGGGTAACAGGGCAGACACGGGGCATGAGCAGGGGGTGGGGGGGAAAGAAGGGAGACACAGGGCATGAGCGGCGGGTGGGGGGAAAGAAGGGAGGCACGGGGCATGAGCGTGGGGTGGGGGTGAACAGGGGAGACACGGGGCATGAGCGGGGGGTGGGGGTACACGAGGGAGACACGGTGCATGAGCGGAGGGTGGGGGGGACAGGAGGGAGACACGGGGCATGAGCAGGGGGTGCAGGGGAAAGAAGGGAGACACGGGGCATGAGCGGGGGCTGGGGGAAAGAAGGTAGACACGCGGCATGAGTGGGCGGGTGGGCGGGAAGAAGGGAGACACGGGGCATGAGCGGGGGTGGGGGTGAACAGGGGTGACAAGGGGCATGAGCGGGGGTGGGGGGAACAGGAAGGAGACACGGGGCATGAATGGGGGGTGGGGGGTAGATGAGGGAGACACGGAGCATGAGCGCGGGGTGGGGGGTAACAAGAGGGAGACATGGGGCATGAGCAGGGGGTGGGGGTAACAGGGCAGACACGGGGCATGAGTGGGGGTGGGGAGGAAGAAGGGAGACACGGGGTATGAGTGGGGGGTGGGGGAAAGAAGGGAGACATGGGGCATGAGCGGGGGTGGGGGGGAAAGAAGAGAGACACGGGGCATGAGCGGGGGATGGGGGGACAGGACGGAGACACGGGGCATGAGCGTGGGGTGGGGGGGACAGGACTGAGACACGGGGCATGAGTGGGGGGTGGGGGGTACAGGAGGGAGACACGGGGCATGAGCGAGGGGTTGGGGGAAGAAGAAGGGAGACACGGGGCATGAGCGGGGGGTAGAGGGGTACACGAGGGAGACACAGGGCATGAGCGGAGGGTGGGGGGAACAGGAGGGAGACATGGGGCATTTACGGGGGAGGGGGAACAGGAGGGAGACACGGGACATGAACGGGGGTTGAGGGTAACACGAGGGAGACAAGGGTCATGAGCAGGGGGTGGGGGGAACAGGGCAGACACGGGGCATGAGCAGGGGGTGGGGGAAAGAAGGGAGACAGGGGGCATGAGCGTGTGGTGGGGTGAAGGAAGGGAGACACAGGGCATGAGCGGGGGTGGGGGGGTAAGAAGGGAGACATGGGGCTTGAGCGGGGGGTGGGGAAAGAAGGGAGACACGGGGCATGAGCGGGGGGTGGGGGGGAAGAAGGGAGAAACGGGATATGAGCTGGGGGTGGGGGGGAAGAAGGGAGACACAGGACATGAGCAGGGGGTGTGGGGGAAAGAACGGAGACACAGGGCATGAGCAGGGGGTGGGGGGGAAAGAAAGGAGACATGGTGCATGAGCAGGGGGTGAGGGGAAGAAGGGAGACACGGGGCATGAGCGGGGGTGGGGGGGAAAGAAGGGATACACGGGGCATGAGCGGGGGGGAAGATGGGAGACACGGGGCATGAGCGGGGTGTGGGGGGGAAAGAAGGGAGACACAGGGCATGAGCGGGGATAGGGGGAAGAAGGGAGACACGGGGCAGGAGCAGGGAGTGGTGGGGGAGAAGGGAGATATGGGGCATGAGCGGTGGGCGGGGGAAAGAATGGAGACACGGGGCATGAGCGGGGTATGGGGGGGAAAGAAGGGAGACAGGGGGCATGACCAGGGGGTGGGGGGAAAAGAAGGGAGACACGGGGCATGAGCGGGTGGTGGGAGGGGAAAGAAGGGAGACACGGATCATGAGCGGGGGGTGGTGGGGTGGAGAGAAGGGAGATATGGGGCATGAGCGGGGGGTGGGGGGAACATGAGGGAGACACGGGGCACGAGCGGGGGTTGGGGGTTAACACGACAGAGACACGGGCATGAGCGGGGGGTGGGGGGAAAGAAGGGAGACACGGCGCATAAGAGGGGGGTGGGGGGGAAAGAAGGGAGACACAGGGCATGAGCGGGGGTGGGGGGGAAAGAAAGGAGACACGGAGCATGAGCGGGGGGTGGGGGGTAAAGAAGGGAGACACAGGGCTGAGCGGGGGGTGGGAAGGGAAAGAAGGGAGACACGGGGCATGAGCGGGGGTTGGGGGGGAAAGAAGGGAGATACGGGACATGAGCGGGGGGTTGTTGGGGCAAGAAGGGAGACACAGGGCATGAGCGGGGGAAAGAAGGGAGACACAGGGCATGAGCGGGGGGTGGGGGTGAAAGAAGGGAGACACGGGGCATGAGCGGGGAGTGGGGGTGAAAGAAGGGAGACACGGGGCATGAGCGGGGGGGTGGGGCGGAAAGAAGGGAGACAATGGGCATGAGCGGGGGGTGGGGCTGAACAGGGGAGATACGGGGCATGAGCGGGGGGTGAGGGGGTACACGAGGGAGACACGGGGCATGAGCGGGGGGTAGAGGGAACATGAGGGATACACAGGGCATGAATGGGGGTTGGGGGAATGGGAGGGAGACACAGGGCATGCACGGGTGTGGGGGGTACACAAGGGAGAAACGGGGCATGAGTGGGGGTGGGGGGTAACATGAGGGAGACACGGGGCATGAGCAGGGGGTGGGGGGGAAAGAAGGGAGACACGGGGCATGAGCGGGGGGAAGAAGGGAGACACGGGGCATGAGCGGGGTGTGGGGGGGAAAGAAGGGAGACCCAGGGCATGAGCGGGGATGGGGGGAAGAAGGGAGACATGGGGCAGGAGTGGGTGGTGGTGGGGGAGAAGGGAGATATGGGGCATGAGCGGTGGGTGGGGGAAAGAATGGAGACACGGGGCATGAGCAGGGGGTGGGGGAAAAGGAGGGAGACAGACACGGAGCATAAGGAGGGGGTGGGGGTGAACAGGGGAGACATGTGGCATGAGCGGGGTGTGGGGGGAACACGAGGGAGACACGGGGCACGAGCGGGGGTTGGGGGTTAACACACCAGAGACACAGGCATGAGCGGGGGTGGGGGGGACAGGGCAGACACGGGGCATGTCCCGGGGGTGGGGGGAAACGGGGCATGAGAGGGGTGGGGGGTTACACGAGGGAGAGAGACACTGGGCATGAGCGGGGGTGGGGGGAACAGGAGGGAGACACAGGGCATGAACAGGGGGTGGGGGGTAATACGAGGGAGACACGGGGCATGAGTGGGTGGTGGGGGAACAGGGCAGACACGGGGTATGAGCGGGGGCTGGGGGGTACAGGAGGGAGACACAGGGCATGAGCGGGGGGTGGGGGAACAGGGCAGACACGGGGCATGAGCGGGGGGTGTGGGGTAACACGAGGGAGACACGGGGCATGAGCAGGGGGTGGGTGGAACACGAGGGAGACACTGGGCATGAGCGAGGTTGGGGGGTGCAGGAGGGAGACACGGTGCATGAGCGGGGGGTGGGGGGAACAGGGCAGACATGGGGCATGAGTGGGGGGTGGGGGGAAAGAATGGAGACACGGGGCATGAGCGGGGGGTGGGGGTACAGTTGGGAGACACGGGGCATGAGCAGGGGTTGGGGGGTACAGGAGGGAGACACGGGGCATGAGCGGGGGGTGGGGGGGAAGAAGGGAGACACAGGGCATGAGCGGGGGTTGGAGGGGGGAAAGAAGGGAGACACGGGGCATGAGCGGGGGGTCGGGAGGGTAAAGAAGGTAGACACGGGGCATGAGCGGGGGGGAAGAAGGGAGACACGGGGCAGGAGCGGGGGGTGGGGGGGAAGAAGGGAGACACGGGGATGAGCAGGGGGTGGGGGGGAAGAATGGAGACACGGGGCATGAGCAGGGGTGGGGAGGAAGAAGGGAGACACGGGGCATGAGCGGGGGAAAGAACAGAGACACAGGGAATGAGCGGGGTGTGCGGGGGAAAGAAGGGAGACACAGTGCATGAGCGGGGGTGGGGGGAAAGAAGGGAGACACGGGGCATGAGCGGGGGGTGGGGGGGAAAGAAGGGAGACATTGGGCATGAGCGGGGTGGGGGGAAAGAAGGGAGACATGGGGCATGAGCGG
Source organism: Ambystoma mexicanum (assembly GCF_040938575.1). Taxonomy (NCBI): domain Eukaryota; kingdom Metazoa; phylum Chordata; class Amphibia; order Caudata; family Ambystomatidae; genus Ambystoma; species Ambystoma mexicanum. The sequence goes on from NC_090935.1 coordinate 350,104,219, forward strand.
GGGGTGGGGTAAAGAAGGGAGACACGGGGCATGAGCGGGGGATGGGGGGGAAAGAAGGGAGACACGGGGCAGGGCATGAGCGGGGAGGGTGGGGCAGAAAGAAGGGAGACACGGGGCATGAGCGGGGGGTGGGGGGGTACACGAGGGAGACACGGGGCATGAGCAGGGGGTGGAGGGAACAAGAGGGAAACACGGGGCATGAATGGGGGGTGGGGGGTACATGAGGGAAAAACGGGGCATGAGCAGAGGGTGGGGGTAACACGAGGGAGACACGGGGCATGAGCGGGGGATGGGGGTAACAGGGCAGACACGGGGCATGAGCAGGGGGTGGGGGAAAGAAGGGAGACACAGGGCATGAGCGGGGGGTGGGGGGAAAGAAGGGAGACACGGGGCATGAGCGGGGGCGAGGGGGGAAAGAAGGGAGACACGGGGCATGAGCGGGGGTGGGGGAAAGAAGGAAGACACGGGGCATGAGCGGGGGGTGGGGGGACAGGAGGGAGACACGGGGCATGAGCGGGGGGTGGGGGGTACAGGAGGGAGACACGGGGCTTGAGCGGGGGGTGGGGGGAAGAAGGGAGACAAGGAGCATGAACAGGGGGTGGGGAGGCTAAAGAAGGGAGACACAGGGCATGAGCAGGGGGTGGGGGGAAAGAAGGGAGACAGGGGGCATGAGCGTGTGGTGGGGGGAAAGAAGGGAGACATGGGTCACGAGCGGGGGGTGGGGGGGAAAGAAGGGAGACACGGGGGATGAGCGGGGGATGGGGGTAACAGGGCAGACACAGGGCATGAGCAGGGGGTGGGGGGAAAGAAGGGAGACAGGGGGCATGAGCGTGTGGTGGGGGGAAAGAAGGGAGACATGGGTCACGAGCGGGGGGTGGGGGGGAAAGAAGGGAGACACGGGGGATGAGCGGGGGATGGGGGTAACAGGGCAGACACAGGGCATGAGCAGGGGGTGGGGGGAAAGAAGGGAGATACGGGGCATGAGCGGGGGGTGGGGGGAAAGAAGGGAGACACGGGCATGAGCGGGGTGAGGGGGGAAGGAAGGGAGACACGGGGCATGAGCGGGGGTGGGGGGAAAGAAGGGAGACACGGGGCATGAGCAGGGGGTGGGGGGACAGGAGGGAGACACGGGGCATGAGCGGGGGGTGGGGGGTACAGGAGGGAGACACGGGGCTTGAGCGGGGGGTGGGGGGAAGAAGGGAGACAAGGAGCATGAACGGGCAGTGGGGGGAAGGAAGGGAGACACAGGGCATGAGTGGGGGGTGGGGGGGTAAGAAGGGAGACATGGGGCTTGAGCGGGGGGTGGGGGGAAAGAAGGGAGACACGGGGCATGAGCGGGGGTGGGGGGAAAGAAGGGAGAAACGGGATATGAGCGGGGGGTGGGGGGGAAGAAGGGAGACACAGGACATGAGCAGGGGGTGTGGGGGAAAGAACGGAGACACAGGGCATGAGCAGGGGGTGGGGGAAAGAAAGGAGACATGGTGCATGAGCAGGGGGTGAGGGGAAGAAGGGAGACACGGGGCATGAGCGGGGGTGGGGGGGGAAGAAGGGAGACACGGGGCATGAGCGGGGGGGAAGATGGGAGACACGGGGCATGAGCGGGGTGTGGGGGGGAAAGAAGGGAGACACAGGGCATGATCGGGGATAGGGGGAAGAAGGGAGACACGGGGCAGGAGCAGGGAGTGGTGGGGGAGAAGGGAGATATGGGGCATGAGCGGTGGGCGGGGGAAAGAATGGAGACACGGGGCATGAGCGGGGTATGGGGGGGAAAGAAGGGAGACAGGGGGCATGACCAGGGGGTGGGGGAAAAGAAGGGAGACACGGGGCATGAGCGGGTGGTGGGAGGGGAAAGAAGGGAGACACGGATCATGAGCGGGGGGTGGTGGGGTGGAGAGAAGGGAGACATGGGGCATGAGCGGGGGGTGGGGGAACACGAGGGAGACACGGGGCACGAGCGGGGGTTGGGGGTTAACACGACAGAGACACGGGCATGAGCGGGGGGTGGGGGGGAAAGAAGGGAGACACGGCGCATAAGAGGGGGGTGGGGGGGAAAGTAGGGAGACACAGGGCATGAGCGGGGGTGGGGGGGAAAGAAAGGAGACCCGTGGCATGAGCGGGGGGTGGGGGGTAAAGAAGGGAGACACAGGGCTGAGCGGGGGGTGGGAAGGGAAAGAAGGGAGACACGGGGCATGAGCGGGGGTTGGGGGGGAAAGAAGGGAGATACGGGACATGAGCGGGGGGTTGTGGGGGCAAGAAGGGAGACACAGGGCATGAGCGGGGGAAAGAAGGGAGACACAGGGCATGAGCGGGGGGTGGGGGTGAAAGAAGGGAGACACGGGGCATGAGCGGGGAGTGGGGGTGAAAGAAGGGAGACACGGGGCATGAGCGGGGGGGGTGGGGCGGAAAGAAGGGAGACAATGGGCATGAGCGGGGGGTGGGGCTGAACAGGGGAGATACGGGGCATGAGCGGGGGGTGAGGGGGTACACGAGGGAGACACGGGGCATGAGCGGGGGGTGGAGGGAACATGAGGGATACACAGGGCATGAATGGGGGTTGGGGGAATGGGAGGGAGACACAGGGCATGCACGGGTGTGGGGGGTACACAAGGGAGAAACGGGGCATGAGTGGGGGTGGGGGGTAACATGAGGGAGACACGGGGCATGAGCAGGGGGTGGGGGGGAAAGAAGGGAGACACGGGGCATGAGCGGGGGGAAGAAGGGAGACACGGGGCATGAGCGGGGGGTGGGGTTGAAAGAAGGGAGACACAGGGCATGAGCGGGGGTGGGGGGAAAGAAAGGAGACACGGGGCATGAGCGGGGGTGGGGGGTAAAGAAGGGAGACACGGGGCATGAGCGGGGGGTGGGAAGGGAAAGAAGGGAGACACAGGGCATGAGCGGGAGGTGGGGGGGAAAGAAGGGAGATACGGGACATGAGCGGGGGGTGGTGGGGGCAAGAAGGGAGACACGGGGCATGTGCGGGGGCTGGGGGGAAAGAAGGGAGACACGGGGCATGAGCGGGGGGAAAGAAGGGAGATACGGGGCATGAGCGGGGGGAAAGAAGGGAGACACGGGGCATGAGCGGGGGGTGGGGGAAAAAGGGAGACACGGGGCATGAAAGAAGGGAGACACGGGCATGAGTGGGGGTTGGGGAGGGTAAAGAAGGTAGACACGGGGCATGAGTGGGGGAAGAAGGGAGACACGGGGCATGCGCGGGGGGTGGGGGGGAAGAAGGGAGACACGGGGCATGAGCGGGGGTGGGGGGGAAAGAAGGAGACACGGGGCATGAGCAGGGGTGGGGGAAAGAAGGGAGACACGGGGCATAAGCGGGGGGTGGGGGGGAAGAAGGGAGACACGGGGCATGAACGGGGGAAAGAACAGAGACACGGGGAATGAGCGCGGTGTGCGGGGGAAAGAAGGGAGATGCGGGGCATGAGCGGGGGATGGGGGGTAAAGAAGGGAGACACTGGGCATGAGCGGGGTGTGGGGGGAAAGAAGGGAGACACGGGGCATGAGCTGGGGGTGGGGGGAAAGAGGGGAGACACGGGGCATGAGCGGGGGGTGGGGGGTAAAGAAGGGAGACACTGGGCATGAGCGGGGGGTGGTGGGGGCAAGAAGGGAGACACGGGGCATGAGAGGGGGGTTGGGGGAAAGAAGGGAGACAAGGGGCATGAGCGGGGGGAAAGAAGGGAGACACGGGGCATGAGCGGGGGTGGGGGGTAAAGAAGGGAGACACGGGGCATGAGCGGGGGGTGGGAAGGGAAAGAAGGGAGACACGGGGCATGAGCGGGGGGTGGGGGGGAAGAAGGGAGATACGGGACATGAGCAGGGATGGTGGGGGCAAGAAGGGAGACACGGGGCATGAGCGGGGGGTGGGGGGAAAGAAGGGAGACACGGGGCATGAGCGGGGGGAAAGAAGGGAGACACGGGGCATGAGCGGGGGGAAAGAAGGGAGACACGGGGCATGAGCGGGGGGTGGGGGAAAAAAGGGAGAGACGGGGCATGAGCAGGGGGTGGGGGTGAAAGAAGGGAGACACGGGGCATGAGCGGGGGGTGGGGGTGGACAGGAGTGAGACATGGGGCATCAGCCGGGGGTGGGGGGTACAGGAGGGAGACACGGGCCATGACCAGGGGGGTATACAGGAGGGAGACACGGGGCATGAGCGGGGGGTGGGGGGTACAGTTGGGAGACATGGGGCATGAGCGGGCGTTGGGGGGTACAGGAGGGAGACACGGGGCATGAGCGGGGGGTGGGGGTACAGGAGGGAGACACGGGGCATGAGCGGGGGTGGGGGGGAAAAAGGGAGACACAGGGCATGAGCAGGGGTTGGAGGGGGAAAGAAGGGAGACACGGGGCATGAGCGGGGGGTGGGGAGGGTAAAGAAGGTAGACACGGGGCATGAGTGGGGGAAGATGGGAGACACGGGGCATGCGCGAGGGCTGGGGGGGAAGAAGGGAGACACGGGGCATGAGCGGGGGTGGGGGGGAAAGAAGGGAGACACGGGGCATGAGCAGGGGTGGGGGAAAGAAGGGAGACACGGGGCATAAGCAGGGGGTGGGGGGGAAGAAGGGAGACACGGGGCATGAGCAGGGGAAAGAACAGAGACATGGGGAATGAGCGCGGTGTGGGGGGAAAGAAGGGAGACACGGGGCATGAGCGGGGGATGGGGGGTAAAGAAGGGAGACACTGGGCATGAGCGGGGTGTGGGGGGAAAGAAGGGAGACATGGGGCATGAGCTGGGGGTGGGGGGAAAGAAGGGAGACACGGGGCATGAGCGGGGGAAAGAAGGGAGACACGGGGCATGAGCGGGGGATGGGGGGAGGAAAGAAGGGAGACACGGGGCATGAGCGGGGAGTGGGGGGGGAAGAAGGGAGACACGGGGCATGAGCGGGGGGGTGGGGCGGAAAGAAGGGAGACACGGGGCATGAGCGGGGGGTGGGGGTGAACAGGGGAGATACGAGGGAATGAGCGGGGGGTGGGGGTTGCACGAGGGAGACACGGGGCATGAGTGGGGGGTGGAGGGAACATGAGGGATACACAGGGCATGAATGGGGGGTGGGGGGAACAGGAGGGAGACATGGAGCATGCACGGGGGGTGGGGGGTACAAGAGGGAGAAACGGGGCATGAGCGGGGGTGGGGGGTAACACGAGGGAGACACGGGGCATGAGCGGGGGCTGGGGTAACAGGGCAGACACGGGGCATGAGCAGGGGGTGGGGGGGAAAGAAGGGAGACACAGGGCATGAGCGGCGGGTGAGGGGAAAGAAGGGAGGCACGGGGCATGAGCGTGGGATGGGGATTGAACAGGGGAGACACGGGGCATGAGCGGGGGGTGGGGGTACACGAGGGAGACACGGTGCATGAGCGGAGGGTGGGGGGGACAGGAGGGAGACACGGGGCATGAGCGGGGGGTGCAGGGGAAAGAAGGGAGACACGGGGCATGAGCGGGGGCTGGGGGAAAGAAGGTAGACACGCGGCATGAGTGGGCGGGTGGGCGGGAAGAAGGGAGACACGGGGCATGAGCGGGGGTGGGGGTGAACAGGGGTGACAAGGGGCATGAGCGGGGGTGGGGGGAACAGGAAGGAGACACGGGGCATGAATGGGGGGTGGGGGGTAGATGAGGGAGACACGGGGCATGAGCGCGGGGTGGGGGTAACAAGAGGGAGACATGGGGCATGAGCAGGGGGTGGGGGTAACAGGGCAGACACGGGGCATGAGTGGGGGTGGGGAGGAAGAAGGGAGACATGGGGTATGAGTGGGGGGAAAGAAGGGAGACATGGGGCATGAGCGGGGGTGGGGGGGAAAGAAGAGAGACACGGGGCATGAGCGGGGGATGGGGGGACAGGACGGAGACACGGGGCATGAGCGTGGGGTGGGGGGGACAGGACGGAGACACGGGGCATGAGTGGGGGGTGGGGGGTACAGGAGGGAGACACGGGGCATGAGCGAGGGGTTGGGGGAAGAAGAAGGGAGACACGGGGCATGAGCGGGGGGTAGGGGGGTACACGAGGGAGACACAGGGCATGAGCGGAGGGTGGGGGGAACAGGAGGGAGACATGGGGCATTTACGGGGGAGGGGGAACAGGAGGGAGACACGGGACATGAACGGGGGTTGAGGGTAACACGAGGGAGACAAGGGTCATGAGCAGGGGGTGGGGGGAACAGGGCAGACACGGGGCATGAGCGGGGGGTGGGGGGAAAGAAGGGAGACACGGGGCATGAGCGGGGGGTGGGGGAAAAAAGGGAGACACGGGGCATGAGCAGGGGGTGGGGGTGAAAGAAGGGAGACACGGGGCATGAGCGGGGGGTGGGGGTGGACAGGAGTGAGACATGGGGCATGAGCGGGGGGTGGGGGTACAGGAGGGAGACACGTGGCATGAGCAGGGGTGGGGGAAAGAAGGGAGACACGGGGCATAAGCAGGGGGTGGGGGGGAAGAAGGGAGACACGGGGCATGAGCAGGGGAAAGAACAGAGACATGGGGAATGAGCGCGGTGTGGGGGGAAAGAAGGGAGACACGGGGCATGAGCGGGGGATGGGGGGTAAAGAAGGGAGACACTGGGCATGAGCGGGGTGTGGGGGGAAAGAAGGGAGACATGGGGCATGAGCTGGGGGTGGGGGGAAAGAAGGGAGACACGGGGCATGAGCGGGGGAAAGAAGGGAGACACGGGGCATGAGCGGGGGATGGGGGGAGGAAAGAAGGGAGACACGGGGCATGAGCGGGGAGTGGGGGGGGAAGAAGGGAGACACGGGGCATGAGCGGGGGGGTGGGGCGGAAAGAAGGGAGACACGGGGCATGAGCGGGGGGTGGTGGTGAACAGGGGAGATACGAGGGAATGAGCGGGGGGTGGGGGTTGCACGAGGGAGACACGGGGCATGAGTGGGGGGTGGAGGGAACATGAGGGATACACAGGGCATGAATGGGGGGTGGGGGGAACAGGAGGGAGACATGGAGCATGCACGGGGGGTGGGGGGTACAAGAGGGAGAAACGGGGCATGAGCGGGGGTGGGGGGTAACACGAGGGAGACACGGGGCATGAGCGGGGGCTGGGGTAACAGGGCAGACACGGGGCATGAGCAGGGGGTGGGGGGGAAAGAAGGGAGACACAGGGCATGAGCGGCGGGTGAGGGGAAAGAAGGGAGGCACGGGGCATGAGCGTGGGATGGGGATTGAACAGGGGAGACACGGGGCATGAGCGGGGGGTGGGGGTACACGAGGGAGACACGGTGCATGAGCGGAGGGTGGGGGGGACAGGAGGGAGACACGGGGCATGAGCGGGGGGTGCAGGGGAAAGAAGGGAGACACGGGGCATGAGCGGGGGCTGGGGGAAAGAAGGTAGACACGCGGCATGAGTGGGCGGGTGGGCGGGAAGAAGGGAGACACGGGGCATGAGCGGGGGTGGGGGTGAACAGGGGTGACAAGGGGCATGAGCGGGGGTGGGGGGAACAGGAAGGAGACACGGGGCATGAATGGGGGGTGGGGGGTAGATGAGGGAGACACGGGGCATGAGCGCGGGGTGGGGGGTAACAAGAGGGAGACATGGGGCATGAGCAGGGGGTGGGGGTAACAGGGCAGACACGGGGCATGAGTGGGGGTGGGGAGGAAGAAGGGAGACATGGGGTATGAGTGGGGGGAAAGAAGGGAGACATGGGGCATGAGCGGGGGTGGGGGGGAAAGAAGAGAGACACGGGGCATGAGCGGGGGATGGGGGGACAGGACGGAGACACGGGGCATGAGCGTGGGGTGGGGGGGACAGGACGGAGACACGGGGCATGAGTGGGGGGTGGGGGGTACAGGAGGGAGACACGGGGCATGAGCGAGGGGTTGGGGGAAGAAGAAGGGAGACACGGGGCATGAGCGGGGGGTAGGGGGGTACACGAGGGAGACACAGGGCATGAGCGGAGGGTGGGGGGAACAGGAGGGAGACATGGGGCATTTACGGGGGAGGGGGAACAGGAGGGAGACACGGGACATGAACGGGGGTTGAGGGTAACACGAGGGAGACAAGGGTCATGAGCAGGGGGTGGGGGGAACAGGGCAGACACGGGGCATGAGCGGGGGGTGGGGGGAAAGAAGGGAGACACGGGGCATGAGCGGGGGGTGGGGGAAAAAAGGGAGACACGGGGCATGAGCAGGGGGTGGGGGTGAAAGAAGGGAGACACGGGGCATGAGCGGGGGGTGGGGGTGGACAGGAGTGAGACATGGGGCATGAGCGGGGGGTGGGGGTACAGGAGGGAGACACGTGCCATGACCGGGGGGGTATACAGGAGGGAGACACGGGGCATGAGCGGGGGGTGGGGGGTACAGTTGGGAGACATGGGGCATGAGCGGCGGTTGGGGGGTACAGGAGGGAGACACGGGGCATGAGCGGGGGGTGGGAGTACAGGAGGAAGACACGGGGCATGAGCGGGGGTGGGGGGGAAGAAGGGAGACACAGGGCATGAGCGGGAGTTGGAGGGGGAAAGAAGGGAGAAACGGGGCATGAGCGGGGGGTGGGGAGGGTAAAGAAGGTAGACACGGGGCATGAGTGGGGGAAGAAGGGAGACACGGGGCATGCGCAGGGGGTGGGGGGAAGAAGGGAGACACGGGGCATGAGCTGGGGTGGGGGGGAAAGAAGGGAGACACGGGGCATGAGCAGGGGTGGGGGAAAGAAGGGAGAGACGGGGCATAAGCGGGGGGTGGGGGGGAAGGAGGGAGACACGGGGCATGAGCGGGGGAAAGAACAGAGACACGGGGAATGAGCGGGGTGTGCGGGGGAAAGAAGGGAGACGCGGTGCATGAGCGGGGGTGGGGGGAAAGAAGGGAGACACGGGGCATGAGCAGGGGGTGGGGGGTAAAGAAGGGAGACACTGGGCATGAGCGGGGTGTGGGGGGAAAGAAGGGAGACACGGGGCATGAGCGGGGGGTGGGGGGAAAGAAGGGAGACACAGGGCATGAGCGGGGAGTATGGGGGAAAGAAGGCAGACACGGGGCATGAGCGGGGGGGTGGGTCGGAAAGAAGGGAGACACGGGGCATGAGCGGGGGGTGGGGGTGAACAGGGGAGATACGGGGCATGAGCGGGGGGTGGGGAGGTGCACGAGGGAGACACGGGGCATGAGCGGGGGGTGGAGGGAACATGAGGGATACACGGGGCATGAATGGGGGGTGGAGGGAACATGAGGGATACACGGGGCATGAATGGGGGTGGGGGGAACAGGAGGGAGACACGGGGCATGCACGGGGGATGGGGTACACGAGAGAGAAACGGGGCATGAGCGGGGGGTGGGGGGTAACACGAGGGAGACACGGGGAATGAGCGGGGGATGAGGTAACAGGGCAGACACGGGGCATGAGCAGGGGGTGGGGGGGAAAGAAGGGAGACACGGGGCATGAGCGGGATTGGGGGGGAAAGAAGGGAGACACGGGGCATGAGCGGGGGTGAGGGCGGAAAGAAGGGAGACACGGGTCATGAGCAGGGGGTGGGGGGGAAGAAGGGAGACACGGGGCATGAGCGGGGAGTATGGGGGAAAGAAGGGAGACACGGGGCATGAGCGGGGGTGTGGGGCGGAAAGAAGGGAGACACGGGGCATGAGCGGGGGGTGGGGGTGAACAGGGGAGATACGGGGCATGAGCGGGGGGTGGGGGGGTGCACGAGGGAAACACGGGGCATGAGCGGGGGTGGAGGGAACATGAGGGATACACGGGGCATGAATGGGGGGTGGGGGGAACAGGAGGGAGACACGGGGCATGCACGGGGGGTGGGGGTACATGAGGGAGAAACGGGGCATGAGCGGGGGGTGGGGGGTAATACGAGGGAGACACGGGGCATGAGCGGGGGATGGGGTAACAGGGCAGACACGGGGCATGAGCAGGGGGTGGGGGGGAAAGAAGGGAGACACGGGGCATGAGCGGGGGTGGGGGGAAAGAAGGGAGACACGGGGCATGAGCGGGGGTGAGGGCGGAAAGAAGGGAGACACGGGGCATGAGCAGGGGGTGGGGGGAAAGAAGGGAGACAGGGCATGAGCGTGGGGTGGGGGGAAAGAAAGGAGACACGGGGCACGAGCGGAGGGGTGGGGGGAAAGAAGGGAGACACAGGGCATGAGCGTGGGGTGGGGGAAAGAAGGGCGATACGGGGCATGAGCGGGGGGTGGAGGGGAAAGAAGGGAGACACGGGGCATGAGCGGGGGGGAAGAAGGGAGACACAGGGCATGAGCGTGGGGTGGGGGGAACGAAGGGAGACACGGGGCACGAGCGGGGGGGTGGGGGGAAAGAAGGGAGACACAGGGCATGAGCGTGGGGTGGGGGAAAGAAGCGAGATAAGGGGAATGAGGGAGGGGTGGGAGGGAATGAAGGGAGACACTGGGCATGAGCGGGGGGCGGGGGGGAAAGAAGGGATACACGGGGCATGAGCGGGGGTGCGGGGAAAGAAGGGAGACACGGGGCATGAGCGGGGGGTGGGGGAGAAAGAAGGGAGACACGGGACATGAGCGGGGGTGAGGGGGAAGATGGGAGAGACAGGGCATGAGCGGGGGGAGGAGGGAGACACGGGGCATGAGCGGGGGGTGGGGTTGAAAGAAGGGAGACACAGGGCATGAGCGGGGGTGGGGGGAAAGAAAGGAGACACGGGGCATGAGCGGGGGTGGGGGGTAAAGAAGGGAGGCACGGGGCATGAGCGGGGGGTGGGAAGGGAACACGAGGGAGACACGGGGCACGAGCGGGGGTTGGGGGTTAACACGACAGAGACACGGGCATGAGCGGGGGGTGGGGGGGAAAGAAGGGAGACACGGCGCATGAGCGGGGGGTGGGGGGGAAAGAAGGGAGACACAGGGCATGAGCGGGGGGTGGGGGGTAAAGAAGGGAGACACGGGGCTGAGCGGGGGGTGGGAAGGGAAAGAAGGGAGACACGGGGCATGAGCGGGGGGTGGGGGGTAAAGAAGGGAGATACGGGACATGAGCGGGGGGTTGTGGGGGCAAGAAGGGAGACACGGGGCATGAGCGGGGGAAAGAAGGGAGACACAGGGCATGAGCGGGGGGTGGGGGTGAAAGAAGGGAGACACTGGGCATGAGCGGGATGTAGGGGGAAAGAAGGGAGACACGGGGCATGAGCGGGGGGTGGGGGGAAAGAAGGGAGACACGGGGCATGAGCGGGGAGTGGGGGTGAAAGAAGGGAGACACGGGGCATGAGCGGGGGGTGGGGCTGAACAGGGGAGATACGGGGCATGAGCGGGGGGTGAGGGGGTACACGAGGGAGACACGGGGCATGAGCGGGGGGTGGAGGGAACATGAGGGATACACGGGGCATGAATGGGGGGTGGGGGAACGGGAGGGAGTCACAGGGCATGCACGGGTGTGGGGGGTACACAAGGGAGAAACGGGGCATGAGTGGGGGTGGGGGGTAACATGAGGGAGACACGGGGCATGAGCAGGGGGTGGGGGGGAAAGAAGGGAGACACGGGGCATAAGCCGGGGGGAAGAAGGGAGACACGGGGCATGAGCGGGGTGTGGGGGGGAAAGAAGGGAAACCCAGGGCATGAGCGGGGATGGGGGGAAGAAGGGAGACACGGGGCAGGAGCGGGGGGTGGTGGGGGAGAAGGGAGATATGGGGCATGAGCGGTGGGTGGGGGAAAGAATGGAGACACGGGGCATGAGCAGGGGGTGGGGGGAAAGAAGGGAGACACGGGGCATGACCAGGGGGTGGGGGGGAAAGAAGGGAGACAAAGGACATGAGCGGGGACGGGAGGGGAAAGAAGGGAGACACAGGGCATGAGCGGGGGGTGGTGGGCTGGAGAGAAGAGAGACATGGGGCATGAGCGGGGGGTGGGGGAAAAGGAGGGAGACAGTCACGGAGCATAAGGAGGGGGTGGGGGTGAACAGGGGAGACATGTGTCATGAGCGAGGGGTGGGGGGAACACGAGGGAGACACGGGGCACGAGCGGGGGTTGGGGGTTAACACACCAGAGACACAGGCATGTGCGGGGGTGGGGGGGACAGGGCAGACACGGGGCATGACCCGGGGGTGGGGGGACACGGGGCATGAGCGGGGTGGGGGGTTTCACGAGGGAGAGAGACACGGGGCATGAGCGGGGGTGGGGGGAACAGGAGGGAGACACGGGGCATGAACAGGGGGTGGGGGGTAATACGAGGGAGACACGGGGCATGAGTGGGGGGTGGGGGAACAGGGCAGACACGGGGTATGAGCGGGGGCTGGGGGGTACAGGAGGGAGACACAGGGCATGAGCGGGGGGTGGGGGAACAGGGCAGACACGGGGCATGAGCGGGGGGTGTGGGGTAACATGAGGGAGACACGGGGCATGAGCAGGGAGTGGGTGGAACACGAGGGAGACACGGGGCATGAGCGGGGGGTGGGGGGAACAGGGCAGACATGGGGCATGAGCGGGGGGGTGGGACAGAAGGGAGACACGTGGGCATGAGCGGGGGTAGGGGGGAACAGGGGAGACACAGGGCATGAGCAGGGGGTGGGGTGAACAGGGGAGACATGGGGCATGTGCGGGTGGTGGGGTGTACAGGAGGGTGACACGGGGCATGAGCGGGGAGTGGGGGTACAGGAGGGAGACACGGGGCATGAGCGTGGGGTGGGGGGTAGAGGAGGGAGACACGGGGCATGAGTGGGGGGTGGGGGGAAAGAATGGAGACACGGGGCATGAGCGGGGGGTGGGGGGTACAGTTGGGAGACACGGGGCATGAGCTGGGGGTGGGGGGAAAGAAGGGAGACACGGGGCATGAGCGGGGGTGGGGGGGAAAGAAGGGAGACACTGGGCATGAGCGGGGTGTGGGGGGAAAGAAGGGAGACACGGGGCATGAGCGGGGGGTGGGGGGAAAGAAGGGAGACACGGGGCATGAGCGGGGGGAAAGAAGGGAGACACGGGGCATGAGCGGGGGATGGGGGGAAAGAAGGGAGACAAGGGGCATGAGCGGGGAGTGGGGGGGAAAGAAGGGAGACACGGGGCATGAGCGGGAGGGTGGGGCAGAAAGAAGGGAGACACGGGGCATGAGCAGGGGGTGGGGGTGTACAGGGGAGATACGGGGCATGAGCGGGGGGTGGGGGGGTACACGAGGGAGACACGGGGCATGAGCGGGGGGTGAAGGGAACATGAGGGATACACGGGGCATGAATGAGGGGTGGGGCGAACAGGAGGGAGACACGGGGCATGCACAGGGGGAGGGGGGTACATGAGGGAGAAACGGGGCATGAGTGGGGGGGTGGGGGGTAACACGAGGGAGACACGGGGCATGAGCGGGGGATGGGGTAACAGGGCAGACACGGGGCATGAGCAGGGGGTGGGAGGAAAGAAGGGAGACACGGGGCATGAGCAGGGGGTGGGGGAAAGAAGGGAGACACGGGGCATGAGAGGGGGTGAGGGCGGAAAGAAGGGAGACACGGGGCATGAGCGGGGGATGGGGGGGAAAGAAGGGAGACACAGGGCATAAGCGGGGGGTGGGGGGACAGGAGGGAGACACGGGGCATGAGCGGGGGGTGGGGGGTACAGGAGGGAGACACGGGGCATGAGTGGGGGGTGGGGGGGAAGAAGGGTGACACGGAGCATGAGCGGGAGGTGGGGAGGCTAAAGAATTGAGACACGGGGCATGAGCAGGGGATGGGGGGAAAGAAGGGAGACACAGGGCATGAGCGTGGGGTGGGGGGAAAGAAGGGAGACACGGGGCACGAGCGGTGGGTGGGGGGAATAAAGGGAGACACAGGGCATGAGCGTGGGGTGGGGGGAAAGAAGGGAGATACGGGGCATGAGCGGGGGGTGGGGGGTAAAGAAGGGAAACACGGGGCATGAGCGGTGGGTGGGAAGTGAAAGAAGGGAGACACGGGGCATGAGCGGGGGGTGGGTTGAAAGAAGGGAGATACGGGACATGAACGGGGGGTGGTGGGGGCAAGAAGGGAGACACGGGGCATGAGCGGGGGGTGGGGGGGAAAGAAGGGAGACACGGGACATGAGCGGGGGTGGGGGGAAGAACGGAGACACGGAGCATGAGCAGGGGGGAGGAGGGAGACACGGGGCATGAGCGGGGGGTGGGGGGGAAAGAAGGGAGACACAGGGCATGAGCGGGGTGGGGGGGAAAGAAAGGAGACACGGGGCATGAGCAGGGGTGGGGGGTAAAGAACGGAGACACGGGGCATGAGCGGGGGGTCGGAAGGGAAAGAAGGGAGACAAGGGGCATGAGCGGGGGGTGGGGGGAAAGAAGGGAGATACGGGACATGAGCGGGGGTGGTGGGGGCAAGAAGGGAGACACGGGGCATGAGCGGGGGAAAGAAGGGAGACACGGGGCATGAGTGGGGGTAGGGGGGAAAGAAGGGAGACTCTGGGCATGAGCGGGATGTGGATGGAAAGAAGGGAGACACGGGGCATGAGCGGGGGGAAAAAAGGGAGACACGGGGCATGAGCGGGGGGTGGGGGGAAAGAAGGGAGACACGGGGCATGAGCAGGGAGTGGGGGGAGAGAAGTGAGACACGGGGCATGAGCGGGGGGTGGGGCGGAAAGAAGGGAGACACAGGGCATGAGCGTGGGGTGGGGGGAAAGAAGGGAGACACGGGGCATGAGCGGGGGGTGGGAAGTGAAAGAAGGGAGACACGGGGCATGAGCGGGGGGTGGGGGAAAGAAGGGAGATACGGGACATGAACGGGGGGTGGTGGGGGCAAGAAGGGAGACACGGGGCATGAGCGGGGGGTGGGGGGGAAAGAAGGGAGACACGGGACATGAGCGGGGGTGGGGGGGAAGAAGGGAGACACGGGGCATGAGCAGGGGGGGAGGAGGGAGACACGGGGCATGAGCGGGGGGTGGGGGGAAAGAAGGGAGACACAGGGCATGAGCGGGGTGGGGGGGAAAGAAAGGAGACACGGGGCATGAGCAGGGGTGGGGGGTAAAGAAGGGAGACACGGGGCATGAGCGGGGGGTGGGATGGGAAAGAAGGGAGACACAGGGCATGAGCGGGGTGTGGGGGGAAAGAAGGGAGGTACGGGACATGAGCGGGGGTGGTGGGGGCAAGAAGGGAGACACGGGGCATGAGCGGGGGAAAGAAGGGAGACACGGGGCATGAGTGGGGGTAGGGGGGAAAGAAGGGAGACTCTGGGCATGAGCGGGATGTGGATGGAAAGAAGGGAGACACGGGGCATGAGCGGGGGGTGGGGTAAAGAAGGGAGACACGGGGCATGAGCGGGGGAAAGAAGGGAGACACGGGGCATGAGCGGGGGGTGGGGGGAAAGAAGGGAGACACGGGGCATGAGCAGGGAGTGGGGGGAGAGAAGTGAGACACGGGGCATGAGCGGGGGGTGGGGGTGAACAGGGGAGATTCGGGGCATGAGCGGGGGTAGGGGGGTACACGAGGGAGACACGGGGCATGAGCAGGGGGTGGAGGGAACATGAGGGATACACAGGGCATGAATGAGGGGTGGGGGAACAGGAGGGAGACACAGGGCATGCACGGGGGGTGGGGGGTACACGAGGGAGAAACGGGGCATGAGCGGGGGGTGGAGGGTAACACGAGGGAGACACGGGGCATGAGCGGGGGATGGGGGTAACAGGGCAGACACGGGGCATGAGCAGGGGGTGGGGGGAAAGAAGGGAGACACAGGGCATGAGCGTGGGGTGGGGGGAAAGAAGGGCGACACGGGGCACGAGCGGGGGGTGGGGGGAAAGAAGGGAGACACAGGGCATGAGCGTGGGGTGGGGGGAAAGAAGGGAGATACGGGGCATGAGCGGTGGGTGGGGGGAAAGAAGGGAGACACGGGGCATGAGCGGGGGGTGGGAAGTGAAAGAAGGGAGACACGGGGCATGAGCGGGGGTGGGGGGAAAGAAGGGAGATACGGGACATGAGCGGGGGGTGGTGGGGGCAAGAAGGGAGACACGGGGCATGAGCAGGGGTGGGGGGAAGAAGGGAGACACGGGGCATGAGCAGGGGGGGAGGAGGGAGACACGGGGCATGAGCGGGGGGTGGGGGGGAAAGAAGGGAGACACAGGGCATGAGCGGGGTGGGGGGGAAAGAAAGGAGACACGGGGCATGAGCAGGGGTGGGGGGTAAAGAAGGGAGACACGGGGCATGAGCGGGGGGTGGGAAGGGAAAGAAGGGAGACACGGGGCATGAGCGGGGAGTGGGGGGAAAGAAGGGAGATATGGGACATGAGCGGGGGTGGTGGGGGCAAGAAGGGAGACACGGGGCATGAGCGGGGGAAAGAAGGGAGACACGGGGCATGAGTGGGGGTAGGGGGGGAGAAGGGAGACTCTGGGCATCAGCGGGGGGTGGGGGAAAGAAAGGAGACACGGGGCATGAGCAGGGGTGGGGGGTAAAGAAGGGAGACACGGGGCATGAGCGGGGGGTGGGAAGGGAAAGAAGGGAGACACGGGGCATGAGCGGGGTGTGGGGGGAAAGAAGGGAGATACGGGACATGAGCGGGGGTGGTGGGGGCAAGAAGGGAGACATGGGGCATGAGCGGGGGAAAGAAGGGAGACACGGGGCATGAGTGGGGATAGGGGGGAAAGAAGGGAGACTCTGGGCATGAGCGGGATGTGGATGGAAAGAAGGGAGACACGGGGCATGAGCGGGGGGTGGGGGAAAGAAGGGAGACACGGGGCATGAGCGGGGGAAAGAAGGGAGACACGGGGCATGAGCGGGGGGTGGGGGGAAAGAAGGGAGACACGGGGCATGAGCAGGGAGTGGGGGGAGAGAAGTGAGACACAGGGCATGAGCGGGGGGTGGGGGTGAACAGGGGAAATTCGGGGCATGAGCGGGGGTAGGGGGGTACACGAGGGAGACACGGGGCATGAGCAGGGGGTGGAGGGAACATGAGGGATACACAGGGCATGAATGAGGGGTGGGGGAACAGGAGGGAGACACAGGGCATGCACGGGGGGTGGGGGGTACACGAGGGAGAAACGGGGCATGAGCGGGGGGTGGAGGGTAACACGAGGGAGACACGGGGCATGAGCGGGGGATGGGGTAACAGGGCAGACACGGGGCATGAGCAGGGGGTGGGGGGAAAGAAGGGAGACACAGGGCATGAGCGTGGGGTGGGGGGAAAGAAGGGCGACACGGGGCACGAGCGGGTGGTGGGGGGAAAGAAGGGAGACACAGGGCATGAGCGTGGGGTGGGGGGAAAGAAGGGAGATACGGGGCATGAGCGGTGGGTGGGGGGAAAGAAGGGAGACACGGGGCATGAGCGGGGGGTGGGAAGTGAAAGAAGGGAGACACGGGGCATGAGCGGGGGTGGGGGGAAAGAAGGGAGATACGGGACATGAGCGGGGGGTGGTGGGGGCAAGAAGGGAGACACGGGGCATGAGCGGGGGTGGGGGGGAAGAAGGGAGACACGGGGCATGAGCAGGGGGGGAGGAGGGAGACACGGGGCATGAGCGGGGGGTGGGGGGGAAAGAAGGGAGACACAGGGCATGAGCGGGGTGGGGGGGAAAGAAAGGAGACACGGGGCATGAGCAGGGGTGGGGGGTAAAGAAGGGAGACACGGGGCATGAGCGGGGGGTGGGAAGGGAAAGAAGGGAGACACGGGGCATGAGCGGGGAGTGGGGGGAAAGAAGGGAGATACGGGACATGAGCGGGGGTGGTGGGGGCAAGAAGGGAGACACAGGGCATGAGCGGGGGAAAGAAGGGAGACACGGGGCATGAGTGGGGGTAGGGGGGGAGAAGGGAGACTCTGGGCATCAGCGGGGGGTGGGGGAAAGAAGGGAGACATGGGGCATGAGCGGGGGGAAAGAAGGGAGACATGGGGCATGAGCGGGGGTGGGGGATAGAAGGGAGACACGGGGCATGAGCAGGGAGTGGGGGGGAGAGAAGTGAGACACGGGGCATGAGCGGGGGGTGGGGCGGAAAGAAGGGAGACACGGGGCATGAGCGGAGGGTGGGGGTGAACAGGGGAGATACGGGGCATGAGCAGGGGGTAGCGGGGCACACGAGGGAGACACGGGGCATGAGCAGGGGGTGGAGGGAACATGAGGGATACACGGGGCATGAATGAGGGGTGGGGGGAACAGGAGGGAGACACAGGGCATGCACGGGGGGTGGGGGGTACACGAGGGAGAAACGGGGCATGAGCGGGGGGTGGAGGGTAACACGAGGGAGACACGGGGCATGAGCGGGGGATGGGGGTAACAGGGCAGACACGGGGCATGAGCAGGGGGTGGGGGAAAGAAGGGAGACACAGGGCACGAGCGGGGTGTGGGGGGAAAGAAGGGAGACACAGGGCATGAGCGTGGGGTGGGGGGAAAGAAGGGAGATACAGGGCATGAGCGGGGGATGGGGGGAAAGAAGGGAGACACGGGGCATGAGCGGGGGTTGGGAAGTGAAAGAAGGGAGACACGGGGCATGAGCGGGGGGTGGGGGGAAAGAAGGGAGATACGGGACATGAGCGGGGGGTGGTGGGGGCAAGAAGGGAGACACGGGGCATGAGCGGGGGGTGGGGGGGAAAGAAGGGAGACACGGGACATGAGCGGGGGTGGGGGGAAGAAGGGAGACACGGGGCATGAGCAGGGGGGGAGGAGGGAGACACGGGGCATGAGCGGGGGGTAGGGGGGAAAGGAGGGAGACACAGGGCATGAGCGGGGTGGGGGGAAAGAAAGGAGACACGGGGCATGAGCGGGGGGTGGGAAGGGAAAGAAGGGAGACACAGGGCTGGCGGGGAGTGGGGGGAAAGAAGAGAGATACGGGACATGAGCGGGTGTGGTGGGGGCAAGAAGGGAGACACGGGGCATGAGCGGGGGAAAGAAGGGAGACACGGGGCATGAGTGGGGGGTGGGAAGGGAAAGAAGGGAGACACGGGGCATGAGCGGGGAGTGGGGGGAAAGAAGGGAGATACGGGACATGAGCGGGTGTGGTGGGGCAAGAAGGGAGACACGGGGCATGAGCGGGGGAAAGAAGGGAGACACGGGCATGAGTGGGGGTAGGGGGGAAAGAAGGGAGACTCTGGGCATGAGCGGGATGTGGATGGAAAGAAGGGAGACACGGGCATGAGCGGGGGGTGGGGGAAAGAAGGGAGACACGGGGCATGAGCGGGGGGAAAGAAGGGAGACACGGGGCATGAGCGGGGGGTGGGGGGAAAGAAGGGAGACACGGGGCATGAGCAGGGAGTGGGGGGGAGAGAAGTGAGACACGGGGCATGAGCGGGGGGTGGGGCGGAAAGAAGGGAGACACGGGGCATGAGCGGGGGGTGGGGGTGAACAGGGGAGATACGGGGCATGAGCGGGGGGTAGGGGGGTACACGAGGGAGACACGGGGCATGAGCAGGGGGTGGAGGGAACATGAGGGATACACGGGGCATGAATGAGGGGTGGGGGGAACAGGAGGGAGACACAGGGCATGCACGGGGGGTGGGGGGTACACGAGGGAGAAACGGGGCATGAGCGGGGGGTGGAGGGTAACACGAGGGAGACACGGGGCATGAGCGGGGGATGGGGTAACAGGGCAGACACGGGGCATGAGCAGGGGGTGGGGGGGAAAGAAGGGAGACACGGGGCATGAGCAGGGGTTGGGGGAAAGAAGGGAGACACGGGGCATGAGCGGGGGGTGGGGGGAAGAAGGGAGACATGGGGCATGAGCGGGGGGTGGGGAGGCTAAAAAGGGAGACACGGGGCATGAGCAGGGGGTGGGGGAAAGAAGGGACACATCGGGCATGAGCGTGGGGTGGGGGAAAGAAGGGAGACACGGGGCACGAGCGGGGGTGTGGGGGGAAAGAAGGGAGACACAGGGCATGAGCGTGGGGTGGGGGGAAAGAAGGGAGATACGGGGCATGAGCGGGGGGTGGGGGGGAAAGAAGGGAGACACGGGGCATGAGCGGGGAGTGGGGGGAAAGAAGGGAGATACGGGACATGAGCGGGTGTGGTGGGGGCAAGAAGGGAGACACGGGGCATGAGCGGGGGAAAGAAGGGAGACACGGGGCATGAGTGGGGGTAGGGGGGAAAGAAGGGAGACTCTGGGCATGAGCGGGATGTGGATGGAAAGAAGGGAGACACGGGCATGAGCGGGGGGTGGGGGAAAGAAGGGAGACACGGGGCATGAGCGGGGGGAAAGAAGGGAGACACGGGGCATGAGCGGGGGGCGGGGGGAAAGAAGGGAGACATGGGGCATGAGCAGGGAGTGGGGGGGAGAGAAGTGAGACACGGGGCATGAGCGGGGGGTGGGGCGGAAAGAAGGGAGACACGGGGCATGAGCGGGGGGTGGGGGTGAACAGGGGAGATACGGGGCATGAGCGGGGGGTAGGGGGGTACACGAGGGAGACACGGGGCATGAGCAGGGGGTGGAGGAAACATGAGGGATACACGGGGCATTAATGAGGGGTGGGGGGAACAGGAGGGAGACACAGGGCATGCACGGGGGGTGGGGGGTACACGAGGGAGATACGGGGCATGAGCGGGGGTGGAGGGTAACACGAGGGAGACACGGGGCATGAGCGGGGGATGGGGGTAACAGGGCAGACACGGGGCATGAGCAGGGGGTGGGGGGGAAGAAGGGAGACACGGGGCATGAGCAGGGGGTGGGGGGATAGAAGGGAGACACGGGGCATGAGCGGGGGTGAGGGCGGAAAGAAGGGAGACACGGGGCATGAGCGGGGGGTGGGGGGAAGAAGGGAGACATGGGGCATGAGCGGGGGGTGGGGAGGCTAAAGAAGGGAGACACGGGGCATGAGCAGGGGGTGGGGGGAAAGAAGGGACACATCGGGCATGAGCGTGGGGTGGGGGAAAGAAGGGAGACACGGGGCACGAGCGGGGGGGTGGGGGGAAAGAAGGGAGACACAGGGCATGAGCGTGGGGTGGGGGGAAAGAAGGGAGATACGGGGCATGAGCGGGAGGTGGGGGGGAAAGAAGGGAGACACGGGGCATGAGCGGGGGTTGGGGGGGTAAAGAAGGGAGACACTGGGCATGAGCGGGGGGTGGGGGAGAAAGAAGGGAGACACGGGACATGAGCGGGGGTGAGGGGGAAGAAGGGAGACACAGGGCATGAGCGGGGGGAGGAGGGAGACACGGGGCATGAGCGGGGGGTGGGGTTGAAAGAAGCCAGACACAGGGCATGAGCGGGGGTGGGGGGAAAGAAAGGAGACACGGGGCATGAGCGGGGGTGGGGGGTAAAGAAGGGAGACACGGGGCATGAGCGGGGGGTGGGAAGGGAAAGAAGGGAGACACGGGGCATGAGCGGGGGGTGGGGGGGAAAGAAGGGAGATACGGGACATGAGTGGGGGGTGGTGGGGGCAAGAAGGGAGACACGGGGCATGAGCGGGGGAAAGAAGGGAGACACAGGGCATGAGCAGGGGTGGGGGGAAAGAAGGGAGACACTGGGCATGAGCGGGATGTGGGGGGAAAGAAGGGAGACACGGGGCATGAGCGGGGGGTGGGGGGAAAGAAGGGAGACACGGGGCATGAGCGGGGAGTGGGGGGGAAAGAAGTGAGACACGGGGCATGAGCTGGGGGTGGGGCAGAAAGAAGGGAGACACGGGGCATGAGCTGGGGGTGGGGGTGAACAGGGGAGTTATGGGGCATGAGCGGGGGGTGGGGGGTACACGAGGGAGACACGGGGCATGAGCAGGGGGTGGAGGGAACAAGAGGGAAACACGGGGCATGAATGGGGGGTGGGGGGTACATGAGGGAGAAACGGGGCATGAGCAGAGGGTGGGGGGTAACACGAGGGAGACACGGGGCATGAGCGGGGGATGGGGGTAACAGGGCAGACACGGGGCATGAGCAGGGGGTGGGGGGAAAGAAGGGAGACACGGGGCATGAGCGGGGGGTGGGGGGAAAGAAGGGAGACACGGGGCATGAGCGGGGGCGAGGGGGGAAAGAAGGGAGACACGGGGCATGAGCGGGGGTGGGGGAAAGAAGGAAGACACGGGGCATGAGCGGGGGGTGGGGGGACAGGAGGGAGACACGGGGCATGAGCAGGGGGTGGGGGGTACAGGAGGGAGACACGGGGCTTGAGCGGGGGGTGGGGGGAAGAAGGGAGACAAGGAGCATGAACAGGGGGTGGGGAGGCTAAAGAAGGGAGACACAGGGCATGAGCAGGGGGTGGGGGGAAAGAAGGGAGACAGGGGGCATGAGCGTGTGGTGGGGGGAAAGAAGGGAGACATGGGTCACGAGCGGGGGGTGGGGGGGAAAGAAGGGCGACACGGGGGATGAGCGGGGGATGGGGGTAACAGGGCAGACACAGGGCATGAGCAGGGGGTGGGGGGAAAGAAGGGAGACACGGGGCATGAGCGGGGGGTGGGGGGAAAGAAGGGAGACACAGGCATGAGCGGGGGTGAGGGGGGAAAGAAGGGAGACACGGGGCATGAGCGGGGGTGGGGGGAAAGAAGGGAGACACGGGGCATGAGCGGGGGGTGGGGGGACAGGAGGGAGACACGGGGCATGAGCGGGGGGGTGGGGGGTACAGGAGGGAGACACGGGGCTTGAGCGGGGGGTGGGGGGAAGAAGGGAGACAAGGAGCATGAACGGGCGGTGGGGAGGCTAAAGAAGGGAGACACGGGGCATGAGCAGGGGGTGGGGGGAAAGAAGGGAGACAGGGGGCATGAGCGTGTGGTGGGGGGAAGGAAGGGAGACACAGGGCATGAGCGGGGGTGGGGGGTAAGAAGGGAGACATGGGGCTTGAGCGGGGGGTGGGGGGAAAGAAGGGAGACACGGGGCATGAGCGGGGGGTGGGGGGGAAAGAAGGGAGAAACGGGATATGAGCGGGGGGTGGGGGGAAAGAAGGGAGACACGGGGCATGAGCGGGGGCGAGGGGGGAAAGAAGGGAGACACGGGGCATGAGCGGGGGTGGGGGAAAGAAGGAAGACACGGGGCATGAGCGGGGGGTGGGGGGACAGGAGGGAGACACGGGGCATGAGCGGGGGGTGGGGGTACAGGAGGGAGACACGGGGATTGAGCGGGGGTGGGGGGAAGAAGGGAGACAAGGAGCATGAACAGGGGGTGGGGAGGCTAAAGAAGGGAGACACAGGGCATGAGCAGGGGGTGGGGGGAAAGAAGGGAGACAGGGGGCATGAGCGTGTGGTGGGGGGAAAGAAGGGAGACATGGGTCACGAGCGGGGGGTGGGGGGGAAAGAAGGGAGACACGGGGGATGAGCGGGGGATGGGGTAACAGGGCAGACACAGGGCATGAGCAGGGGGTGGGGGGAAAGAAGGGAGACACGGGGCATGAGCAGGGGGTGTGGGGAAAGAAGGGGGACACGGGCATGAGCGGGGGTGAGGGGGGAAAGAAGGGAGACACGGGGCATGAGCGGGGGTGGGGGGAAAGAAGGGAGACACGGGGCATGAGCGGGGGGTGGGGGGACAGGAGGGAGACACGGGGCATGAGCGGGGGGTGGGGGGTACAGGAGGGAGACACGGGGCTTGAGCGGGGGGTGGGGGGAAGAAGGGAGACAAGGAGCATGAACGGGCGGTGGGGAGGCTAAAGAAGGGAGACACGGGGCATGAGCAGGGGGTGGGGGGAAAGAAGGGAGACAGGGGGCATGAGCGTGTGGTGGGGGGAAGGAAGGGAGACACAGGGCATGAGCGGGGGTGGGGGGGTAAGAAGGGAGACATGGGGCTTGAGCGGGGGGTGGGGAAAGAAGGGAGACACGGGGCATGAGCGGGGGTGGGGGGGAAGAAGGGAGAAACGGGATATGAGCTGGGGGTGGGGGGGAAGAAGGGAGACACAGGACATGAGCAGGGGGTGTGGGGGAAAGAACGGAGACACAGGGCATGAGCAGGGGGTGGGGGGGAAAGAAAGGAGACATGGTGCATGAGCAGGGGGTGAGGGGAAGAAGGGAGACACGGGGCATGAGCGGGGGTGGGGGGGAAAGAAGGGAGACACGGGGCATGAGCGGGGGGGAAGATGGGAGACACGGGGCATGAGCGGGGTGTGGGGGGGAAAGAAGGGAGACACAGGGCATGAGCGGGGATAGGGGGAAGAAGGGAGACACGGGGCAGGAGCAGGGAGTGGTGGGGGAGAAGGGAGATATGGGGCATGAGCGGTGGGCGGGGGAAAGAATGGAGACACGGGGCATGAGCGGGGTATGGGGGGGAAAGAAGGGAGACAGGGGGCATGACCAGGGGGTGGGGGGAAAAGAAGGGAGACACGGGGCATGAGCGGGTGGTGGGAGGGGAAAGAAGGGAGACACGGATCATGAGCGGGGGGTGGTGGGGTGGAGAGAAGGGAGACATGGGGCATGAGCGGGGGGTGGGGGGAACATGAGGGAGACACGGGGCACGAGCGGGGGTTGGGGGTTAACACGACAGAGACACGGGCATGAGCGGGGGGTGGGGGGAAAGAAGGGAGACACGGCGCATAAGAGGGGGGTGGGGGGGAAAGAAGGGAGACACAGGGCATGAGCGGGGGTGGGGGGGAAAGAAAGGAGACACGGAGCATGAGCGGGGGGTGGGGGGTAAAGAAGGGAGACACAGGGCTGAGCGGGGGGTGGGAAGGGAAAGAAGGGAGACACGGGGCATGAGCGGGGGTTGGGGGGGAAAGAAGGGAGATACGGGACATGAGCGGGGGGTTGTGGGGGCAAGAAGGGAGACACAGGGCATGAGCGGGGGAAAGAAGGGAGACACAGGGCATGAGCGGGGGGTGGGGGTGAAAGAAGGGAGACACGGGGCATGAGCGGGGAGTGGGGGTGAAAGAAGGGAGACACGGGGCATGAGCGGGGGGGTGGGGCGGAAAGAAGGGAGACAATGGGTATGAGCGGGGGGTGGGGCTGAACAGGGGAGATACGGGGCATGAGCGGGGGGTGAGGGGGTACACGAGGGAGACACGGGGCATGAGCGGGGGGTGGAGGGAACATGAGGAATACCAAGGGCATGAATGGGGGTTGGGGGAATGGGAGGGAGACACAGGGCATGCACGGGTGTGGGGGGTACACAAGGGAGAAACGGGGCATGAGTGGGGGTGGGGGGTAACATGAGGGAGACACGGGGCATGAGCAGGGGGTGGGGGGGAAAGAAGGGAGACACGGGGCATGAGCGGGGGGAAGAAGGGAGACACGGGGCATGAGCGGGGTGTGGGGGGGAAAGAAGGGAGACCCAGGGCATGAGCGGGGATGGGGGGAAGAAGGGAGACACGGGGCAGGAGTGGGTGGTGGTGGGGGAGAAGGGAGATATGGGGCATGAGCGGTGGGTGGGGGAAAGAATGGAGACACGGGGCATGAGCAGGGGGTGGGGGGGAAAGAAGGGAGACACGGGGCATGACCAGGGGGTGGGGGAAAGAAGGGAGACACGGGGCATGAGCGGGGGGTGGGAGAGGAAAGAAGGGAGAAACAGGGCATGAGCGGGGGGTGGTGGGGTTTAGAGAAGGGAGACATGGGGCATGAGCGCGGGGTGGGGGAAAAGGAGGGAGACAGACACGGAGCATAAGGAGGGGGTGGGGGTGAACAGGGGAGACATGTGGCATGAGCGGGGTGTGGGGGGAACACGAGGGAGACACGGGGCACGAGCGGGGGTTGGGGGTTAACACACCAGAGACACAGGCATGAGCGGGGGTGGGGGGGACAGGGCAGACACGGGGCATGTCCCGGGGGTGGGGGGAAACGGGGCATGAGAGGGGTGGGGGGTTACACGAGGGAGAGAGACACTGGGCATGAGCGGGGGTGGGGGGAACAGGAGAGAGACACAGGGCATGAACAGGGGGTGGGGGGTAATACGAGGGAGACACGGGGCATGAGTGGGGGATGGGGGAACAGGGCAGACACGGGGTATGAGCGGGGGCTGGGGGGTACAGGAGGGAGACACAGGGCATGAGCGGGGGGTGGGGGAACAGGGCAGACACGGGGCATGAGCGGGGGGTGTGGGGTAACACGAGGGAGACACGGGGCATGAGCAGGGGGTGGGTGGAACACGAGGGAGACACTGGGCATGAGCGAGGTTGGGGGGTGCAGGAGGGAGACACGGTGCATGAGCGGGGGGTGGGGGGAACAGGGCAGACATGGGGCATGAGTGGGGGGTGGGGGGAAAGAATGGAGACACAGGGCATGAGCGGGGGGTGGGGGGTACAGTTGGGAGACACGGGGCATGAGCAGGGGTTGGGGGGTACAGGAGGGAGACACGGGGCATGAGCGGGGGGTGGGGGGGAAGAAGGGAGACACAGGGCATGAGCGGGGGTTGGAGGGGGGAAAGAAGGGAGACACGGGGCATGAGCGGGGGGTGGGGAGGGTAAAGAAGGTAGACACGGGGCATGAGCGGGGGGGAAGAAGGGAGACACGGGGCAGGAGCGGGGGGTGGGGGGGAAGAAGGGAGACACGGGGATGAGCAGGGGGTGGGGGGGAAGAATGGAGACACGGGGCATGAGCAGGGGTGGGGAGGAAGAAGGGAGACACGGGGCATGAGCGGGGGAAAGAACAGAGACACAGGGAATGAGCGGGGTGTGCGGGGGAAAGAAGGGAGACACAGTGCATGAGCGGGGGTGGGGGGAAAGAAGGGAGACACGGGGCATGAGCGGGGGGTGGGGGGGAAAGAAGGGAGACATTGGGCATGAGCGGGGTGGGGGGAAAGAAGGGAGACATGGGGCATGAGCGGGGGGTGGGGTAAAGAAGGGAGACACGGGGCATGAGCGGGGGATGGGGGGGAAAGAAGGGAGACACGGGGCAGGGCATGAGCGGGGAGGGTGGGGCAGAAAGAAGGGAGACACGGGGCATGAGCGGGGGGTGGGGGGGTACACGAGGGAGACACGGGGCATGAGCAGGGGGTGGAGGGAACAAGAGGGAAACACGGGGCATGAATGGGGGGTGGGGGGTACATGAGGGAAAAACGGGGCATGAGCAGAGGGTGGGGGTAACAGGGCAGACACGGGGCATGAGCAGGGGGTGGGGGAAAGAAGGGAGACACGGGGCATGAGCGGGGGGTGGGGGGAAAGAAGGGAGACACGGGGCATGAGCGGGGGCGAGGGGGGAAAGAAGGGAGACACGGGGCATGAGCGGGGGTGGGGGAAAGAAGGAAGACACGGGGCATGAGCGGGGGGTGGGGGGACAGGAGGGAGACACGGGGCATGAGCGGGGGGTGGGGGGTACAGGAGGGAGACACGGGGCTTGAGCGGGAGGTGGGGGGAAGAAGGGAGACAAGGAGCATGAACAGGGGGTGGGGAGGCTAAAGAAGGGAGACACAGGGCATGAGCAGGGGGTGGGGGGAAAGAAGGGAGACAGGGGGCATGAGCGTGTGGTGGGGGGAAAGAAGGGAGACATGGGTCACGAGCGGGGGGTGGGGGGGAAAGAAGGGAGACACGGGGGATGAGCGGGGGATGGGGGTAACAGGGCAGACACAGGGCATGAGCAGGGGGTGGGGGGAAAGAAGGGAGACAGGGGGCATGAGCGTATGGTGGGGGGAAAGAAGGGAGACATGGGTCACGAGCGGGGGGTGGGGGGGAAAGAAGGGAGACACGGGGGATGAGCGGGGGATGGGGGTAACAGGGCAGACACAGGGCATGAGCAGGGGGTGGGGGGAAAGAAGGGAGACACGGGGCATGAGCGGGGGGTGGGGGGAAAGAAGGGAGACACGGGCATGAGCGGGGTGAG
This sequence comes from Ambystoma mexicanum, assembly GCF_040938575.1. Classification (NCBI taxonomy): domain Eukaryota; kingdom Metazoa; phylum Chordata; class Amphibia; order Caudata; family Ambystomatidae; genus Ambystoma; species Ambystoma mexicanum. The sequence goes on from NC_090935.1 coordinate 350,131,685, forward strand.
GGGGGAAAGAAGGGAGACACGGGGCATGAGCGGGGGTGGGGGGAAAGAAGGGAGACACGGGGCATGAGCAGGGGGTGGGGGGACAGGAGGGAGACACGGGGCATGAGCGGGGGGTGGCGGGTACAGGAGGGAGACACGGGGCTTGAGCGGGGGGTGGGGGGAAGAAGGGAGACAAGGAGCATGAACGGGCGGTGGGGGGAAGGAAGGGAGACACAGGGCATGATCGGGGATAGCGGGAAGAAGGGAGACACGGGGCAGGAGCAGGGAGTGGTGGGGGAGAAGGGAGATATGGGGCATGAGCAGTGGGCGGGGGAAAGAATGGAGACACGGGGCATGAGCGGGGTATGGGGGGGAAAGAAGGGAGACAGGGGGCATGACCAGGGGGTGGGGGAAAAGAAGGGAGACACGGGGCATGAGCGGGTGGTGGGAGGGGAAAGAAGGGAGACACGGATCATGAGCGGGGGGTGGTGGGGTGGAGAGAAGGGAGACATGGGGCTTGAGCGGGGGGTGGGGGGAAAGAAGGGAGACACGGGGCATGAGCGGGGGTGGGGGGGAAAGAAGGGAGAAACGGGATATGAGCGGGGGGTGGGGGGGAAGAAGGGAGACACAGGACATGAGCAGGGGGTGTGGGGGAAAGAACGGAGACACAGGGCATGAGCAGGGGGTGGGGGGGAAAGAAAGGAGACATGGTGCATGAGCAGGGGGTGAGGGGAAGAAGGGAGACACGGGGCATGAGCGGGGGGGAAGATGGGAGACACGGGGCATGAGCGGGGTGTGGGGGGGAAAGAAGGGAGACACATGGCATGATCGGGGATAGCGGGAAGAAGGGAGACACGGGGCAGGAGCAGGGAGTGGTGGGGGAGAAGGGAGATATGGGGCATGAGCAGTGGGCGGGGGAAAGAATGGAGACACGGGGCATGAGCGGGGTATGGGGGGGAAAGAAGGGAGACAGGGGGCATGACCAGGGGGTGGGGGAAAAGAAGGGAGACACGGGGCATGAGCGGGTGGTGGGAGGGGAAAGAAGGGAGACACGGATCATGAGCGGGGGGTGGTGGGGTGGAGAGAAGGGAGACATGGGGCATGAGCGGGGGGTGGGGGGAACACGAGGGAGACACGGGGCACGAGCGGGGGTTGGGGGTTAACACGACAGAGACACGGGCATGAGCGGGGGGTGGGGGGGATTAACACGTCAGGAGACACGGGCATGAGGGAGCGGGGGGTGGGGGGGGAAAGAAGGGAGACACGGCGCATAAGAGGGGGGTGGGGGGGAAAGTAGGGAGACACAGGGCATGAGCGCGGGTGGGGGGAAAGAAAGGAGACCCGGGGCATGAGCGGGGGTGGGGGGTAAAGAAGGGAGACACAGGGCTGAGCGGGGGGTGGGAAGGGAAAGAAGGGAGACACGGGCATGAGCGGGGGTTGGGGGGGAAAGAAGGGAGATACGGACATGAGCGGGGGGTTGTGGGGGCAAGAAGGGAGACACAGGGCATGAGCGGGGGAAAGAATGGAGAACACAGGGCATGAGCGGGGGGTGGGGGGTGAAAGAAGGGAGACACGGGGCATGAGCGGGAGTGGGTGAAAGAAGGGAGACACGGGGCATGAGCGGGGGGTGGGGCGGAAAGAAGGGAGACAATGGGCATGAGCGGGGGGTGGGGCTGAACAAGGGGAGATACGGGGCATGAGCGGGGGGTGAGGGGGTACACGAGGGAGACATGGGGCATGAGCGGGGGTGGAGGGAACATGAGGGATACACAGGCATGAATGGGGGTTGGGGGAATGGGAGGGAGACACAGGGCATGCACGGGTGTGGGGGGTACACAAGGGAGAAACGGGGCATGAGTGGGGGTGGGGGGTAACATGAGGGAGACACGGGGCATGAGCAGGGGGTGGGGGAAAGAAGGGAGACATGGGGCATGAGCGGGGGGGAAGAAGGGAGACACGGGGCATGAGCGGGGTGTGGGGGGGAAAGAAGGGAGACCCAGGGCATGAGCGGGGATGGGGGGAAGAAGGGAGACACGGGGCAGGAGTGGGGGGTGGTGGGGAGAAGGGAGATATGGGGCATGAGCGGTGGGTGGGGGAAAGAATGGAGACACGGGCATGAGCAGGGGGTGGGGGGAAAGAAGGGAGACACGGGGCATGACCAGGGGGTGGGGGAAAGAAGGGATACACGGGGCATGAGCGGGGGGTGGGAGAGGAAAGAAGGAGAACAGGGCATGAGCGGGGGGTGGGGGGTTTAGAGAAGGGAGACATGGGCATGAGCGCGGGGTGGGGGAAAAGGAGGAGACAGACATGGAGCATAAGGAGGGGGTGGGGGTGAACAGGGGAGACATGTGGCATGAGCGGGGTGTGGGGGGAACACGAGGGAGACACGGGGCACGAGCGGGGTTGGGGGTTAACACACCAGAGACACCAGGCATGAGCGGGGGTGGGGGGGGGACAGGGCAGACACGGGGCATGACCCGGGGGTGGGGGGAAACGGGGCAATGAGAGGGGTGGGGGGTTACACGAGGGAGAGAGACACTGGGCATGAGCGGGGGTGGGGGGAACAGGAGGGAGACACGGGGCATGAACAGGGGGTGGGGGGTAATACGAGGGAGACACGGGGCATGAGTGGGGGGTGGGGGAATAGGGCAGACACGGGGTATGAGCGGGGGCTGGGGGGTACAGGAGGGAGACACAGGGCATGAGCGGGGGGTGGGGGAACAGGGCAGACACGGGGCATGAGCGGGGGGTGTGGGGTAACACGAGGAAGACACGGGCATGAGCAGGGTGGTGGAACACGAGGAGACACTGGGCATGAGCGAGGGTGGGGGGTGCAGGAGGGAGACACGGTGCATGAGCGGGGGGTGGGGGGAACAGGGCAGACATGGGGCATGAGTGGGGGTGGGGGGAAAGAATGGAGACACGGGGCATGAGCGGGGGGTGGGGGGTACAGTTGGGAGACACGGGGCATGAGCAGGGGTTGGGGGGTACAGGAGGGAGACACGGGGCATGAGCGGGGGGTGGGGGGGAAGAAGGGAGACACAGGGCATGAGCGGGGGTTGGAGGGGGAAAGAAGGGAGACACGGGGCATGAGCGGGGGGTGGGGAGGGTAAAGAAGGTAGACACGGGCATGAGTGGGGGGGAAGAAGGGAGACACGGGTCAGGAGCGGGGGGTGGGGGGGAAGAAGGGAGACACGGGGATGAGCAGGGGGTGGGGGGGAAAGAATGGAGACACGGGGCATGAGCAGGGGTGGGGGGAATGAAGGGAGACATGGGGCATGAGCGGGGGGTGGGGAGGAAGAAGGAGACACGGGGCATGAGCGGGGAAAGAACAGAGACACAGGAATGAGCGGGGTGTGCGGGGGAAAGAAGGGAGACACAGTGCATGAGCGGGGGTGGGGGGAAAGAAGGGAGACACGGGGCATGAGCGGGGGGTGGGGGGAAAGAAGGGAGACATTTGGCATGAGCGGGGTGGGGGGAAAGAAGGGAGACACGGGGCATGAGCGGGGGTGGGGGGAAAGAAGGGGAGACACGGGGCATGAGCGGGGGGTGGGGGGACAGGAGGGAGACACGGGGCATGAGCGGGGGGGTGGGGGGTACAGGAGGGAGACACGGGGCTTGAGCGGGGGTGGGGGGAAGAAGGGAGACAAGGAGCATGAACGGGCGGTGGGGAGGCTAAAGAAGGGAGACACGGGGCATGAGCAGGGGGTGGGGGGAAAGAAGGGAGACAGGGGGCATGAGCGTGTGGTGGGGGAAGGAAGGGAGACACAGGGCATGAGCGGGGGTGGGGGGTAAGAAGGGAGACATGGGGCTTGAGCGGGGGGTGGGGGGAAAGAAGGGAGACACGGGGCATGAGCGGGGGGTGGGGGGGGAAAGAAGGGAGAAACGGGATATGAGCGGGGGGTGGGGGGAAAGAAGGGAGACACGGGGCATGAGCGGGGGCGAGGGGGGAAAGAAGGGAGACACGGGGCATGAGCGGGGGTGGGGAAAGAAGGAAGACACGGGGCATGAGCGGGGGGTGGGGGGACAGGAGGGAGACACGGGGCATGAGCGGGGGGTGGGGGTACAGGAGGGAGACACGGGGATTGAGCGGGGGTGGGGGGAAGAAGGGAGACAAGGAGCATGAACAGGGGGTGGGGAGGCTAAAGAAGGGAGACACAGGGCATGAGCAGGGGGTGGGGGGAAAGAAGGGAGACAGGGGGCATGAGCGTGTGGTGGGGGGAAAGAAGGGAGACATGGGTCACGAGCGGGGGGTGGGGGGGAAAGAAGGGAGACACGGGGGGATGAGCGGGGGATGGGGTAACAGGGCAGACACAGGGCATGAGCAGGGGGTGGGGGGAAAGAAGGGAGACACGGGGCATGAGCAGGGGGTGTGGGGAAAGAAGGGGGACACGGGCATGAGCGGGGGTGAGGGGGGAAAGAAGGGAGACACGGGGCATGAGCGGGGGTGGGGGGAAAGAAGGGAGACACGGGGCATGAGCGGGGGTGGGGGGACAGGAGGGAGACACGGGGCATGAGCGGGGGGTGGGGGTACAGGAGGGAGACACGGGGCTTGAGCGGGGGTGGGGGGAAGAAGGGAGACAAGGAGCATGAACGGCGGTGGGGAGGCTAAAGAAGGGAGACACGGGGCATGAGCAGGGGGTGGGGGGAAAGAAGGGAGACAGGGGGCATGAGCGTGTGGTGGGGGGAAGGAAGGGAGACACAGGGCATGAGCGGGGGTGGGGGGTAAGAAGGGAGACATGGGGCTTGAGCGGGGGGTGGGGAAAGAAGGGAGACACGGGGCATGAGCGGGGGGTGGGGGGGGAAGAAGGGAGAAACGGGATATGAGCTGGGGGTGGGGGGGAAGAAGGGAGACACAGGACATGAGCAGGGGGTGTGGGGGAAAGAACGGAGACACAGGGCATGAGCAGGGGGTGGGGGGGAAAGAAAGGAGACATGGTGCATGAGCAGGGGGTGAGGGAAGAAGGGAGACACGGGGCATGAGCGGGGGTGGGGGGGAAAGAAGGGAGACACGGGGCATGAGCGGGGGGAAGATGGAGACACGGGGCATGAGCGGGGTGTGGGGGGAAAGAAGGGAGACACAGGGCATGAGCGGGGATAGGGGGAAGAAGGGAGACACGGGGCAGGAGCAGGGAGTGGTGGGGGAGAAGGGAGATATGGGGCATGAGCGGTGGGCGGGGGAAAGAATGGAGACACGGGGCATGAGCGGGGTATGGGGGGGAAAGAAGGGAGACAGGGGGCATGACCAGGGGGTGGGGGAAAAGAAGGGAGACACGGGGCATGAGCGGGTGTGGGAGGGAAAGAAGGGAGACACGGATCATGAGCGGGGGGTGGTGGGGTGGAGAGAAGGGAGACATGGGGCATGAGCGGGGGGTGGGGGGAACATGAGGGAGACACGGGGCACGAGCGGGGGTTGGGGGTTAACACGACAGAGACACGGGCATGAGCGGGGGGTGGGGGGAAAGAAGGGAGACACGGCGCATAAGAGGGGGGTGGGGGGGAAAGAAGGGAGACACAGGGCATGAGCGGGGGTGGGGGGGAAAGAAAGGAGACACGGAGCATGAGCGGGGGGTGGGGGGTAAAGAAGGGAGACACAGGGCTGAGCGGGGGGTGGGAAGGGAAAGAAGGGAGACACGGGGCATGAGCGGGGGTTGGGGGGGAAAGAAGGGAGATACGGGACATGAGCGGGGGTTGTGGGGGCAAGAAGGGAGACACAGGGCATGAGCGGGGGAAAGAAGGGAGACACAGGGCATGAGCGGGGGGTGGGGGTGAAAGAAGGGAGACACGGGGCATGAGCGGGGAGTGGGGGTGAAAGAAGGGAGACACGGGGCATGAGCGGGGGGGTGGGGCGGAAAGAAAGGGAGACAATGGGTATGAGCGGGGGGTGGGGCTGAACAGGGGAGATACGGGGCATGAGCGGGGGGTGAGGGGGTACACGAGGGAGACACGGGGCATGAGCGGGGGGTGGAGGGAACATGAGGAATACCAAGGGCATGAATGGGGGTTGGGGAATGGGAGGGAGACACAGGGCATGCACGGGTGTGGGGGGTACACAAGGGAGAAACGGGGCATGAGTGGGGTGGGGTGTAACATGAGGGAGACACGGGGCATGAGCAGGGGTGGGGGGGAAAGAAGGGAGACACGGGGCATGAGCGGGGGGAAGAAGGGAGACACGGGGCATGAGCGGGGTGTGGGGGGGAAAGAAGGGAGACCCAGGGCATGAGCGGGGATGGGGGGAAGAAGGGAGACACGGGGCAGGAGTGGGTGGTGGTGGGGGAGAAGGGAGATATGGGGCATGAGCGGTGGGTGGGGGAAAGAATGGAGACACGGGGCATGAGCAGGGGTGGGGGGGAAAGAAGGGAGACACGGGGCATGACCAGGGGGTGGGGGAAAGAAGGGAGACACGGGGCATGAGCGGGGGGTGGGAGAGGAAAGAAGGGAGAAACAGGGCATGAGCGGGGGGTGGTGGGGTTTAGAGAAGGGAGACATGGGGCATGAGCGCGGGGTGGGGGAAAAGGAGGGAGACAGACACGGAGCATAAGGAGGGGGTGGGGGTGAACAGGGGAGACATGTGGCATGAGCGGGGTGTGGGGGGAACACGAGGGAGACACGGGGCACGAGCGGGGGTTGGGGGTTAACACACCAGAGACACAGGCATGAGCGGGGGTGGGGGGGACAGGGCAGACACGGGGCATGTCCCGGGGGTGGGGGAACGGGGCATGAGAGGGGTGGGGGGTTACACGAGGGAGAGAGACACTGGGCATGAGCGGGGGTGGGGGGAACAGGAGAGAGACACAGGGCATGAACAGGGGGGGGGGTAATACGAGGGAGACACGGGGCATGAGTGGGGGGTGGGGGAACAGGGCAGACACGGGGTATGAGCGGGGGCTGGGGGTACAGGAGGGAGACACAGGGCATGAGCGGGGGGTGGGGGAACAGGGCAGACACGGGGCATGAGCGGGGGGTGTGGGGTAACACGAGGGAGACACGGGGCATGAGCAGGGGTGGGTGGAACACGAGGGAGACACTGGGCATGAGCGAGGTTGGGGGGTGCAGGAGGGAGACACGGTGCATGAGCGGGGGGTGGGGGGAACAGGGCAGACATGGGGCATGAGTGGGGGGTGGGGGGAAAGAATGGAGACACAGGGCATGAGCGGGGGGTGGGGGGTACAGTTGGGGAGACACGGGGCATGAGCAGGGGTTGGGGGGTACAGGAGGGAGACACGGGGCATGAGCGGGGGGTGGGGGGGAAGAAGGGAGACACAGGGCATGAGCGGGGGTTGGAGGGGGGAAAGAAGGGAGACACGGGGCATGAGCGGGGGGTGGGGAGGGTAAAGAAGGTAGACACGGGGCATGAGCGGGGGGGAAGAAGGGAGACACGGGGCAGGAGCGGGGGGTGGGGGGGAAGAAGGGAGACACGGGGATGAGCAGGGGGTGGGGGGAAGAATGGAGACACGGGGCATGAGCAGGGGTGGGGAGGAAGAAGGGAGACACGGGGCATGAGCGGGGGAAAGAACAGAGACACAGGGAATGAGCGGGGTGTGCGGGGGAAAGAAGGGAGACACAGTGCATGAGCGGGGGTGGGGGGAAAGAAGGGAGACACGGGGCATGAGCGGGGGGTGGGGGGAAAGAAGGGAGACATTGGGCATGAGCGGGGTGGGGGGAAAGAAGGGAGACATGGGGCATGAGCGGGGGGTGGGGTAGAAGGAAGGAGACACGGGGCATGAGCGGGGGATGGGGGGGAAAGAAGGGAGACACGGGGCAGGGCATGAGCGGGGAGGGTGGGGCAGAAAGAAGGGAGACACGGGGCATGAGCGGGGGGTGGGGGGGTACACGAGGGAGACACGGGGCATGAGCAGGGGGTGGAGGGAACAAGAGGGAAACACGGGGCATGAATGGGGGGTGGGGGGTACATGAGGGAAAAACGGGGCATGAGCAGAGGGTGGGGGGTAACACGAGGGAGACATGGGGCATGAGCGGGGGATGGGGGTAACAGGGCAGACACGGGGCATGAGCAGGGGGTGGGGGAAAGGGAAGGGAGACACGGGGCATGAGCGGGGGGTGGGGGAAAGAAGGGAGACACGGGGCATGAGCGGGGGCGAGGGGAGAAAGAAGGGAGACACGGGGCATGAGCGGGGGTGGGGGAAAGAAGGAGACACGGGGCATGAGCGGGGGTGGGGGACAGGAGGGAGACACGGGCATGAGCGGGGGTGGGGGGTACAGGAGGGAGACACGGGGCTTGAGCGGGAGGTGGGGGGAAGAAGGGAGACAAGGAGCATGAACAGGGGGTGGGGAGCTAAAGAAGGGAGACACAGGGCATGAGCAGGGTGGGGGGAAAGAAGGGAGACAGGGGGCATGAGCGTGTGGTGGGGGGAAAGAAGGGAGACATGGGTCACGAGCGGGGGGTGGGGGGGAAAGAAGGGAGACACGGGGGATGAGCGGGGGATGGGGGTAACAGGGCAGACACAGGGCATGGGCAGGGGGTGGGGGGAAAGAAGGGAGACAGGGGGCATGAGCGTATGGTGGGGGAAAGAAGGAGACATGGGTCACGAGCGGGGGGTGGGGGGGAAAGAAGGGAGACACGGGGGATGAGCGGGGGATGGGGGTAACAGGGCAGACACAGGGCATGAGCAGGGGGTGGGGGAAAGAAGGGAGACACGGGGCATGAGCGGGGGGTGGGGGAAAGAAGGGAGACACGGGCATGAGCGGGGTGAGGGGGGAAAGAAGGGAGACACGGGGCATGAGCGGGGGTGGGGGGAAAGAAGGGAGACACGGGGCATGAGCAGGGGGTGGGGGGACAGGAGGGAGACACGGGGCATGAGCGGGGGGTGGCGGGTACAGGAGGGAGACACGGGGCTTGAGCGGGGGGTGGGGGAAGAAGGGAGACAAGGAGCATGAACGGGCGGTGGGGGGAAGGAAGGGAGACACAGGGCATGATCGGGGATAGCGGGAAGAAGGGAGACACGGGGCAGGAGCAGGGAGTGGTGGGGGAGAAGGGAGATATGGGGCATGAGCAGTGGGCGGGGGAAAGAATGGAGACACGGGGCATGAGCGGGGTATGGGGGGGAAAGAAGGGAGACAGGGGGCATGACCAGGGGGTGGGGGAAAAGAAGGGAGACACGGGGCATGAGCGGGTGGTGGGAGGGGAAAGAAGGGAGACACGGATCATGAGCGGGGGGTGGTGGGGTGGAGAGAAGGGAGACATGGGGCTTGAGCGGGGGGTGGGGGGAAAGAAGGGAGACACGGGGCATGAGCGGGGGTGGGGGGGAAAGAAGGGAGAAACGGGATATGAGCGGGGGGTGGGGGGGAAGAAGGGAGACACAGGACATGAGCAGGGGGTGTGGGGGAAAGAACGGAGACACAGGGCATGAGCAGGGGGTGGGGGGGAAAGAAAGGAGACATGGTGCATGAGCAGGGGGTGAGGGGAAGAAGGGAGACACGGGGCATGAGCGGGGGGGAAGATGGGAGACACGGGGCATGAGCGGGGTGTGGGGGGGAAAGAAGGGAGACACATGGCATGATCGGGGATAGCGGGAAGAAGGGAGACACGGGGCAGGAGCAGGGAGTGGTGGGGGAGAAGGGAGATATGGGGCATGAGCAGTGGGCGGGGGAAAGAATGGAGACACGGGGCATGAGCGGGGTATGGGGGGGAAAGAAGGGAGACAGGGGGCATGACCAGGGGGTGGGGGAAAAGAAGGGAGACACGGGGCATGAGCGGGTGGTGGGAGGGGAAAGAAGGGAGACACGGATCATGAGCGGGGGGTGGTGGGGTGGAGAGAAGGGAGACATGGGGCATGAGCGGGGGGTGGGGGGAACACGAGGGAGACACGGGGCACGAGCGGGGGTTGGGGGTTAACACGACAGAGACACGGGCATGAGCGGGGGGTGGGGGGGAAAGAAGGGAGACACGGCGCATAAGAGGGGGGTGGGGGGGAAAGTAGGGAGACACAGGGCATGAGCGCGGGTGGGGGGGAAAGAAAGGAGACCCGGGGCATGAGCGGGGGGTGGGGGGTAAAGAAGGGAGACACAGGGCTGAGCGGGGGGTGGGAAGGGAAAGAAGGGAGACACGGGGCATGAGCGGGGGTTGGGGGGGAAAGAAGGGAGATACGGGACATGAGCGGGGGGTTGTGGGGGCAAGAAGGGAGACACAGGGCATGAGCGGGGGAAAGAAGGGAGACACAGGGCATGAGCGGGGGGTGGGGGTGAAAGAAGGGAGACACGGGGCATGAGCGGGGAGTGGGGGTGAAAGAAGGGAGACACGGGGCATGAGCGGGGGGTGGGGCGGAAAGAAGGGAGACAATGGGCATGAGCGGGGGGTGGGGCTGAACAGGGGAGATACGGGGCATGAGCGGGGGGTGAGGGGGTACACGAGGGAGACATGGGGCATGAGCGGGGGGTGGAGGGAACATGAGGGATACACAGGGCATGAATGGGGGTTGGGGGAATGGGAGGGAGACACAGGGCATGCACGGGTGTGGGGGGTACACAAGGGAGAAACGGGGCATGAGTGGGGGTGGGGGGTAACATGAGGGAGACACGGGGCATGAGCAGGGGGTGGGGGGGAAAGAAGGGAGACATGGGGCATGAGCGGGGGGGAAGAAGGGAGACACGGGGCATGAGCGGGGTGTGGGGGGAAAGAAGGGAGACCCAGGGCATGAGCGGGGATGGGGGGAAGAAGGGAGACACGGGGCAGGAGTGGGGGGTGGTGGGGGAGAAGGGAGATATGGGGCATGAGCGGTGGGTGGGGGAAAGAATGGAGACACGGGGCATGAGCAGGGGGTGGGGGGAAAGAAGGGAGACACGGGGCATGACCAGGGGGTGGGGGAAAGAAGGGATACACGGGGCATGAGCGGGGGGTGGGAGAGGAAAGAAGGGAGAAACAGGGCATGAGCGGGGGGTGGTGGGGTTTAGAGAAGGGAGACATGGGGCATGAGCGCGGGGTGGGGGAAAAGGAGGGAGACAGACATGGAGCATAAGGAGGGGGTGGGGGTGAACAGGGGAGACATGTGGCATGAGCGGGGTGTGGGGGGAACACGAGGGAGACACGGGGCACGAGCGGGGGTTGGGGGTTAACACACCAGAGACACAGGCATGAGCGGGGGTGGGGGGGACAGGGCAGACACGGGGCATGACCCGGGGGTGGGGGGAAACGGGGCATGAGAGGGGTGGGGGGTTACACGAGGGAGAGAGACACTGGGCATGAGCGGGGGTGGGGGGAACAGGAGGGAGACACGGGGCATGAACAGGGGGTGGGGGGTAATACGAGGGAGACACGGGGCATGAGTGGGGGGTGGGGGAATAGGGCAGACACGGGGTATGAGCGGGGGCTGGGGGGTACAGGAGGGAGACACAGGGCATGAGCGGGGGGTGGGGGAACAGGGCAGACACGGGGCATGAGCGGGGGGTGTGGGGTAACACGAGGAAGACACGGGGCATGAGCAGGGGGTGGGTGGAACACGAGGGAGACACTGGGCATGAGCGAGGGTGGGGGGTGCAGGAGGGAGACACGGTGCATGAGCGGGGGGTGGGGGGAACAGGGCAGACATGGGGCATGAGTGGGGGGTGGGGGGAAAGAATGGAGACACGGGGCATGAGCGGGGGGTGGGGGGTACAGTTGGGAGACACGGGGCATGAGCAGGGGTTGGGGGGTACAGGAGGGAGACACGGGGCATGAGCGGGGGGTGGGGGGGAAGAAGGGAGACACAGGGCATGAGCGGGGGTTGGAGGGGGAAAGAAGGGAGACACGGGGCATGAGCGGGGGGTGGGGAGGGTAAAGAAGGTAGACACGGGGCATGAGTGGGGGGGAAGAAGGGAGACACGGGTCAGGAGCGGGGGGTGGGGGGGAAGAAGGGAGACACGGGGATGAGCAGGGGGTGGGGGGGAAAGAATGGAGACACGGGGCATGAGCAGGGGTGGGGGGAATGAAGGGAGACATGGGGCATGAGCGGGGGGTGGGGAGGAAGAAGGGAGACACGGGGCATGAGCGGGGGAAAGAACAGAGACACAGGGAATGAGCGGGGTGTGCGGGGGAAAGAAGGGAGACACAGTGCATGAGCGGGGGTGGGGGGAAAGAAGGGAGACACGGGGCATGAGCGGGGGGTGGGGGGAAAGAAGGGAGACATTTGGCATGAGCGGGGTGGGGGGAAAGAAGGGAGACATGGGGCATGAGCGGGGGGTGGGGGAAAGAAGGGAGACACGGGGCACGAGCAGGGGGTGGGGGAAAGAAGGGAGACACGGGGCACGAGCGGGGGGTGGGGGGAAAGAAGGGAGACAGAGGGCATGAGCGTGGGGTGGGGGAAAGAAGGGAGATACGGGGCATGACCCGGGGGTGGCGTAGAAAGAAGGGAGACATGGGGCATGAGTGGGGGGTGTGGGGGTAAGAACGGAGACACAGGGCATGAGCGGGGGGTGGGGGGGAAAGAACGGAGAAACAGGGCATGAGCAGGGGGTGGGGGGGAAAGAAAGGAGACATTGGGCATGAGCAGGGGGTGGGGGAAGAAGGGAGACACGGGGCATGAGCGGGGGGTGGGGGGGAAAGAAGGGAGAAACGGGACATGAGCGGGGGTGGGGGGGAAGAAGGGAGACACAGGACATGAGCGGGGGGTGGGGGGAAAGAACGGAGACACGGGGCATGAGCGGGGAGTGGGGGGGAAAGAAGGGAGACACAGGGCATGAGCGGGGTGGGGGGGAAAGAAAGGAGACACGGGGCATGAGCGGGGTGGGGGGTAAAGAAGGGAGACACGGGGCATGAGCGGGGTGTGGGAAGGGAAAGAAGGGAGACACGGGACATGAGCGGGGGGTGGGGGGAAAGAAGGGAGATACGGGACATGAGCGGGGGTGGTGGGGGCAAGAAGGGAGACACGGGGAATGGGCGGGGGGTGTGGGAAAAAGGGAGACACGGGGCATGAGCGGGGGGAAAGAAGGCAGACACGGCCCATGAGCAGGGGGTAGGGGGAAAGAAGAGAGACATGGGGCATGAGCAGGGAGTGGGGGGGAGAGAAGTGAGACACGGGGCATGAGCGGGGGGTGGGGCGGAAAGAAGGGAGACAGGGGGCATGAGCGGGGGTGGGGGTGAACAGGGGAGATACGGGGCATGAGCGGGGGGTAGTGGGGTACACGAGGGAGACACGGGGCATGAGCAGAGGGTGGAGGGAACATGAGGGATACACGGGGCATGAATGAGGGGTAGGGGGAACAGGAGGGAGACACAGGGCATGCACGGGGGGTGGGGGGTACACGAGGGAGAAAAGGGGCATGAGCGGGGGGTGGAGGGTAACACGAGGGAGACACGGGGCATGAGCGGGGGATGGGGGTAACAGGGCAGACAAGGGGCATGAGCAGGGGGTGGGGGGGAAAGAAGGGAGCCACAGGGCATGAGCGGGGGTGGGGGGAAAGAAGGGAGACACAGGGCATGAGCAGGGGTGAGGGGGGAAAGAAGGGAGACACGGGGCATGAGCGGGGGGTGGTCGACAGGATGGAGACGCAGGGCATGAGCGGGGGGTGGGGGGGAAGAAGGGAGACACGGAGCATGAACGGGGGGTGGGGAGGCTAAAGAAGGGAGAAACAGGGCAGGGAGTGGGGGGAAAGAAGGGAGACAGGGGGCATGAGTGTGGGGTGGGGGAAAGAAGGGAGACACGGGGCACGAGCGGGGGGTGGGGGGGAAAGAAGGGAGACAGAGGGCATGAGCGTGGGGTGGGGGAAAGAAGGGAGACACGGGGCACGAGCGGGGGGTGGGGGGGAAAGAAGGGAGACAGAGGGCATAAGCGTGGTGTGGGGGTAAGAAGGGAGACACAGGGCATGAGCGGGGGTGGGGGGGAAAGAACGGAGACACAGAGCATGAGCAGGGGGTGGGGGGAAAGAAAGGAGACATGGGGCATGAGCAGGGGGTGGGGGGAAGAAGGGAGACACGGGGCATGAGCAGGGGGTGGGGGGGAAAGAAGGGAGAAACGGGACATGAGTGGGGGGTGGGGGGGGAAGAAGGGAGACACAGGACATGAGCGGGGGGTGGGGGGAAAGAACGGAGACACAGGGCATGAGCGGGGGTTGGGGGGAAAGAAAGGAGACATGGGGCATGAGCAGGGGGTGGGGGGAAGAAGGGAGACACGTGGCATGAGCGGGGGGTGGGGGGAAAGAAGGGAGATACGGGGCATGAGCGGGGGGAAGAAGGGAGACACGGGGCATGAGCGGGGTGTGGGGGGGAAAGAAGGGAGACACAGGGCATGAGCGGGGATGGGGGAAGAAGGGAGACACGGGGCAGGAGCGGGGGGTGGTGGGGGAGAAGGGAGATATGGGGCATGAGCGGTGGGTGGGGGAAACAATGGAAACACAGGGCATGAGCGGGGGATGGGGGGAAAGAAGGGAGACACGGGGCATGACCAGGGGCTGGGGGGGAAAGAAGGGAGACACGGGGCATGAGCGGGCGGTGGGAGGGGAAAGAAGGGAGACATGGGTCATGAGCGGGGGGTGGTGGGGTGGAGAGAAGGGAGACACGGGGCATGAGCGGGGGTGGGGGAAAAGGAGGGAGACAGACAAGGAGCATAAGGAGGGGGTGGGAGTGAACAGGGGAGACATGGAGCATGAGCGGGGGGTGGGGGGAATACGAGGGAGACACGGGGCACGAGCGGGGGTTGGGGGTTAACACGACAGAGACACGGGCATGAGCAGGGGGTGGGGGGGAAAGAAGGGAGACACGGGGCATGAGCGGGGGGTGGGGGGGGAAGAAGGCAGACACAGGGCATGAGCGGGGGTGGGGGGGAAAGAAAGGAGACACGGGGCATGAGCGGGGGGTGGGGGTAAATAAGGGAGACATGGGGCTGAGCGGGGGGTTGGAAGGGAAAGAAGGGAGACACGGGGCATGAGCGGGGGGTGGGGGGAAAGAATGGAGACACGGGGCATGAGCGGGGGGTGGGGGGTACAGTTGGGAGACACGGGGCATGAGCGGGGGGTGGGGGGGAAGAAAGGAGACACAGGGCATGAGCAGGGGTTGGAGGGGGGAAAGAAGGGAGACACGGGGCATGAGCGGGGGGTGGGGAGGGTAAAGAAGGTAGACACGGGGCATGAGCGGTGGGGAAGAAGGGAGACACGGGGCATGAGCGGGGGGTGGGGGGGAAGAAGGGAGACACAGGGCATGAGCGGGGGTTGGGGGGGAAAGAAGGGAGACACGGGGCATGAGCAGGGGTGGGGGGAATGAAGGGAGACACGGGGCATAAGCGGGGGGTGGGGAGGAAGAAGGGAGACACGGGGCATGAGCGGGGGAAAGAACAGAGACACAGGGAATGAGCGGGGTGTGCGGGGGAAAGAAGGGAGACGGTGCATGAGCGGGGGTGGGGGGAAAGAAGGGAGACACGGGGCATGAGCGGGGGGTGGGGGGAAAGAAGGGAGACACTGGGCATGAGCGGGGTGTGGGGGTAAAGAAGGGAGACACGGGGCATGAGCGGGGGATGGGGGGAAAGAAGGGAGACACGGGGCATGAGCGGGGGGGTGGGGCAGAAAGAAGGGAGACACGGGGCATGAGCGGGGGGTGGGGGTGAACAGGGGAGATGCGGGGGGTGGGGGGTACACGAGGGAGACACGGGGCATGAGCGGGGGTGGAGGGAACATGAGGGATACACGGGGCATAAATGAGGGGTGGGGGAACAGGAGGGAGACACGAAGCATGCACGGGGGGTGGGGGGTACACGAGGGAGAAACGGGGCATGAGTGGGGGGTGGGGGGTAACACGAGGGAGACACGGGACATGAGCGGGGGATGGGGTAACAGGGCAGACACGGGGCATGAGCAGGGGGTGGGGGGAAAGAAGGGAGACACGGGGCATGAGCGGGGGGTGGGGGAAAGAAGGGAGACACGGGGCATGAGAGGGGGTGAGGGCGGAAAGAAGGGAGACACGGGGCATGAGCGGGGGGTGGGGGTTAACAGGGGAGATACGGGGCATGAGCGGGGGGTGGAGGGAACATGAGGGATACACGGGGCATGAATGAGGGGTGGGGGAACAGGAGGGAGACACAAAGCATGCACGGGGGGTGGGGGGTACACGAGGGAGAAACGGGGCATGAGTGGGGGGTAACACGAGGGAGACACGGGACATGAGCGGGGGATGGGGTAACAGGGCAGACACGGGGCATGAGCAGGGGGTGGGGGAAAGAAGGGAGACACGGGGCATAGGCGGGGGGTGGGGGGGAAGAAGGGAGACACGGAGCATGAGCGGGGGGTGGGGAGGCTAAAGAAGGGAGACACGGGGCATGAGAAGGGGGTGGGGGGAAAGAAGGGAGACACAGGGCATGAGTGTGGGGTGGGGGAAAGAAGGGAGACACGGGGCACGAGCGGGGGGTGGGGGGAAAGAAGGGAGACACAGGGCATGAGCATGGGGTGGGGGAAAGAAGGGAGATACGGGGCATGAGCGGGGGTGGGGGGGAAAGAAGGGAGACACGGGGAATGAGCGGGGGGTGGGAAGTGAAAGAAGGGAGACACGGGGCATGAGCGGGGGGTGGGGGAAAGAAGGGAGATACCGGACATGAGCGGGGGGTGGTGGGGGCAAGAAGGGAGACACGGGGCATGAGCGGGGGGTGGGGGGGAAAGAAGGGAGACACGGGACATGAGCGGGGGTGGGGGGGAAGAAGGGAGACACGGGGCATGAGCGGGGAGGAGGAGGGAGACACGGGGCATGAGCGGGGAGTGGGGGGAAAGAAGGGAGACACAGGGCATGAGCGGGGTGGAGGGGAAAGAAAGGAGACACGGGGCATGAGTGGGGTGGGGGGTAAAGAAGGGAGACACGGGGCATGAGCGGGGGGTGGGAAGGGAAAGAAGGGAGACACGGGGCATGAGCGGGGGGTGGGGGGAAAGAAGGGAGATACGGGACATGAGCGGGGGTGGTCGGGGCAAGAAGGGCGACACGGGGCATGGGCGGGGGGTCGGGGAAAGAAGGGAGACACGGGGCATGAGCGGGGGGAAAGAAGGGAGACACGGGGCATGAGCGGGGGTGGGGGGAAAGAAGGGTGACACGGGGCATTAGCAGGGAGTGGGGGGGAGAGAAGTGAGACACGGGGCATGAGCGGGGGGTGGGGCAGAAAGAAGGGAGACACGGGGCATGAGCGGGGGGTGGGGGTGAACAGGGGAGATACGGGGCATGAGCGGGGGGTAGGGGGGTACACGAGGGAGATACGGGGCATGAGCAGGGGGTGGAGGGAACATGAGAGATACACGGGGCATGAATGAGGAGTGGGGGGAACAGGAGCGAGACACAGGGCGTGCACGGGGTGTGGGGGGTACACGAGGGAGAAACGGGGCATGAGCGGGGGGTGGAGGGTAACACGAGGGAGACACGGGGCATGAGCGGGGGATGGGGTAACAGGGCAGACACGGGGCATGAGCAGGGGGTGGGGGGAAAGAAGGGAGACATGGGGCATGAGCAGGGGTGGGGGGAAAGAAGGGAGACATGGGGCATGAGCAGGGGTGAGGGGGGAAAGAAGGGAGACACGGGGCATGAGCGGGGGATGGGGGGAAAGAAGGGAGACATGGGGCATGAGCGGGGGGTGGGGGGAAAGAAGGGAGACACTGGGCATGAGCGGGGTGTGGGGGGAAAGAAGGGAGACACGGGGCATGAGCGGGGGATGGGGGAAAGAAGGGAGACACGGGGCATGAGCGGGGGGGTGGGGCAGAAAGAAGGGAGACACGGGGCATGAGCGGGGGGTGGGGGTGAACAGGGGAGATGCGGGGGGTGGGGGGGTACACGAGGGAGACACGGGGCATGAGCGGGGGTGGAGGGAACATGAGGGATACACGGGGCATAAATGAGGGGTGGGGGAACAGGAGGGAGACACGAAGCATGCACGGGGGGTGGGGGGTACACGAGGGAGAAACGGGGCATGAGTGGGGGGTGGGGGGTAACACGAGGGAGACACGGGACATGAGCGGGGGATGGGGTAACAGGGCAGACACGGGGCATGAGCAGGGGGTGGGGGGAAAGAAGGGAGACACGGGGCATGAGCGGGGGGTGGGGGAAAGAAGGGAGACACGGGGCATGAGAGGGGGTGAGGGCGGAAAGAAGGGAGACACGGGGCATGAGCGGGGGGTGGGGGTTAACAGGGGAGATACAGGGCATGAGCGGGGGTGGGGGGGTACACGAGGGAGACACGGGGCATGAGCGGGGGGTGGAGGGAACATGAGGGATACACGGGGCATGAATGAGGGGTGGGGGAACAGGAGGGAGACACGGAGCATGAGCGGGGGGTGGGGAGGCTAAAGAAGGGAGACACGGGGCATGAGCAGGGGGTGGGGGGAAAGAAGGGAGACACAGGGCATGAGTGTGGGGTGGGGGAAAGAAGGGAGACACGGGGCACGAGCGGGGGGTGGGGGGAAAGAAGGGAGACACAGGGCATGAGCATGGGGTGGGGGAAAGAAGGGAGATACGGGGCATGAGCGGGGGTGGGGGGGAAAGAAGGGAGACACGGGGAATGAGCGGGGGGTGGGAAGTGAAAGAAGGGAGACACGGGGCATGAGCGGGGGGTGGGGGAAAGAAGGGAGATACCGGACATGAGCGGGGGGTGGTGGGGGCAAGAAGGGAGACACGGGGCATGAGCGGGGGGTGGGGGGGAAAGAAGGGAGACACGGGACATGAGCGGGGGTGGGGGGGAAGAAGGGAGACACGGGGCATGAGCGGGGAGGAGGAGGGAGACACGGGGCATGAGCGGGGAGTGGGGGGGAAAGAAGGGAGACACAGGGCATGAGCGGGGTGGAGGGGAAAGAAAGGAGACACGGGGCATGAGCGGGGTGGGGGGTAAAGAAGGGAGACACGGGGCATGAGCGGGGGGTGGGAAGGGAAAGAAGGGAGACACGGGGCATGAGCGGGGGGTGGGGGGAAAGAAGGGAGATACGGGACATGAGCGGGGGTGGTCGGGCAAGAAGGGCGACACGGGGCATGGGCGGGGGGTCGGGGAAAGAAGGGAGACACGGGGCATGAGCGGGGGGAAAGAAGGGAGACACGGGGCATGAGCGGGGGTGGGGGGAAAGAAGGGTGACACGGGGCATGAGCAGGGAGTGGGGGGAGAGAAGTGAGACACGGGGCATGAGCGGGGGGTGGGGCAGAAAGAAGGGAGACACGGGGCATGAGCGGGGGGTGGGGGTGAACAGGGGAGATACGGGGCATGAGCGGGGGGTAGGGGGGCACACGAGGGAGATACGGGGCATGAGCAGGGGGTGGAGGGAACATGAGGGATACACGGGGCATGAATGAGGGGTGGGGGGAACAGGAGGGAGACACAGGGCATGCACGGGGTGTGGGGGGTACACGAGGGAGAAACGGGGCATGAGCGGGGGGTGGAGGGTAACACGAGGGAGACACGGGGCATGAGCGGGGGATGGGGTAACAGGGCAGACACGGGGAATGAGCAGGGGGTGGGGGGGAAAGAAGGGAGACATGGGGCATGAGCAGGGGTGGGGGGAAAGAAGGGAGACACGGGGCATGAGCAGGGGTGAGGGGGGAAAGAAGGGAGACACGGGGCATGAGCGGGGGATGGGGGGAAAGAAGGGAGACACGGGCATGAGCGGGAAGTGGGGGACAGGAGGGAGACACGGGGCATGAGCAGGGGGGTGGGGGGTACAGGAGGGAGACGCGGGGCATGAGCGGGGGGTGGGGGGGAAGAAGGGAGACACGGAGCATGAACGGTGGGTGGGGAGGCTAAAGAAGGGAGACACGGGGCAGGGAGTGGGGGGAAAGATGGGAGACAGGGGGCATGAGTGTGGGGTGGGGGGAAAGAAGGGAGATACGGGGCACAAGCGGGGGGTGGGGGGAAAGAAGGGAGACACGGGGCATGAGCGGGGGGTGGGGGACAGGAGGGAGACACGGGGCATGAGCGGGGGGTGGGGGGTACAGGAGGGAGACGCGGGGCATGAGCAGGGGGTGGGGGGGTAGAAGGGAGACACGGGGCATGAGCGGGGGAAGAAGGGAGACACGGGGCATGAGCGGGGTGTGGGGGGAAAGAAGGGAGACACAGGGCATGAGTGGGGATGGGGGAAAGAAGGGAGACACGGGGCATGAGCGGGGGGTTGGGAGAAAGAAGGGAGACACGGGGCATGAGCGGGGATGGGGACAGGAGGGAGACACGGGGCATGAGCGGGGGGTGGGGGGTACAGGAGGGAGACGCGGGGCATGAGCGGGGGTGGGGGGGAAGAAGGGAGACACGGAGCATGAACGGGGTGGGGAGGCTAAAGAAGGGAGACACGGGGCAGGGAGTGGGGGGAAAGAAGGGAGACAGGGGGCATGAGTGTGGGGTGGGGGGAAAGAAGGGAGACACGGGGCACGAGCGTGGGGTGGGGGAAAGAAGGGAGATACGGGGCATGAGCGGGGGGTGGGGGGGAAGAAGGGAGACACGGGGCATGAGTGGGGGGTGTGGGGGTAAGAAGGGAGACACAGGGCATGAGCAGGGGTTGGGGGGGAAAGAACGGAGACACAGGGCATGAGCAGGGGGTGGGGGGGAAAGAAAGGAGACATGGGGCATGAGCAGGGGGTGGGGGGAAGAAGGGAGACACGGGGCATGAGCAGGGGGTGGGGGGGAAAGAAGGGAGAAACGGGACATGAGCGGGGGGTGGGGGGGAAGAAGGGAGACACAGGACATGAGCGGGGGGTGGGGGGAAAGAACGGAGACACAGGGCATGAGCGGGGGGAAGAAGGGAGACACGGGGCATGAGCGGGGTGTGGGGGGGAAAGAAGGGAGACACAGGGCATGAGCGGGGATGGGGGAAGATGGGAGACACGGGGCAGGAGCGGGGGGTGGTGGGGGAGAAGGGAGATATGGGGCATGAGCGGTGGGTGGGGGAAAGAATTCAGACACGGGGCATGAGCGGGGGATGGGGGAAAGAAGGGAGACACGGGGCATGAGCGGGCGGTGGGAGGGGAAAGAAGGGAGACACGGGGCATGAGCGGGGGTGGGGGAAAAGGAGGGAGACAGACACGGAGCATAAGGAGGGGGTCAGGGTGAACAGGGGAGACACTGGGCATGAGCGGGGGGTGGGGGGGAAAGAAGGGAGACACTGGGCATGAGTGGGGGGGAAGAAGGGAGACATACACGGAGCATGAGCGGGGGGTGGGGGTGAACAGGGGAGACACGGGGCATGAGCGGGGGGTGGGGGGGAACAGGGGAGACAAGGGGCATGAGCAGGGGTGTGGGGAAAGAAGGGAGACACAGGGCATGAGCAGGGGGTGGGGGAAAGAAGGGAGACACCGGTCATGAGCGGGGGTGGGGGGAAAGAAGGGAGACACAGGGCATGAACGGGGGTGGGGAAGAAAGAAGGGAGACACGGGACATGAGCAGGGGGTGGGGGGGAAAGGAGGGAGACACGGGGCATGAGCAGGGGGGGTGGAAAGAAGGGAGACACGGGGCATGAGCGTGGTTGGGGGAAAAGGAGGGAGACAGACACGGAGCATGAGCAGGGAGTCAGGGTGAACAGTGGAGACACGGGGCATGAGCGGGGGGTGGGGGGGAACACTAGGGAGACACGGGGCATGAGCGGGGGGTGGGGGGTAACACGACGGAGACACGGGCATGAGCGGGGGATGGGGGTAACAGGGCAGACACGGGGCATGAGCGGGGGTGGGGGGGCAGGGCATGAGCGGGGGTGGGGGGGTACATGAGGGAGAGAGACACGGGGCATGAGCGGGGGGTGGCAGGGTACATGAGGGAGACACGGGGCATGAGCGGAGGTGGGGGGAACAGGAGGGAGACACGGGGCATGAACGGGGAGTAACACGAGGGAGACACATGGCATGAGCGGGGGGTGGGGCGAACAGGGCAGACACGGGGCATGAGCGGGGGCGTGGGGGGTACAGGAGGGAGACAACGGGCATGAGCGGTGGGTGGGGGGAACAGGGCAGACACGGGGCATGAGCGGGGGTAGGGGGTAACACGTGGGAGACACGGGGCATGAGCGGGGGGTGGGGGGAACACGAGGGAGACACGGGGAATGAGCAGGGGGTGAAGGGGTGGAAGGAAGGGAGACACGGGGCATGAGCGGGGTTGGTGGGAAAAGGAGGGAGATCGACACAGAGCATGAGCAGGGGGTCAGGGTGAACAGGGGAGACACGGGGCATGAGCGGGGGGTGGAGGGGAACACGAGGGAGACACGGGGCATGAGCGGGGGGTGGGGGTAACACGACGGAGACACGGGCATGAGCGGGGGGTGGCGGGGGAAAGAAGGGAGACACGGGGTATGAGTGGGGGGTGGGGGGGAAAGAAGGGAGACATGGGGCATGAACGTGGGTGGGGGGGAAAGAAGGGAGACATGGGGCATGAGCGGGGGGTGGGGGAGAAAGAATGGAGACACATGGCATGAGCGTGGGGTGGGGGGGACAGGACAGAGACACGGGGCATGAGCGGGGGTGGGGGGTACAGGAGGGGGACACGGGGCATGAGCGGGGGGTGGGGGGAAGAAGAAGGGAGACACGGGGCATGAGCGTGGGGTGGGGGGAAAGAAGGGAGACACGGGGCATGAGCGAGGCTGGGGGAAAGAATGGAGACACAGGCCAGGAGCGTGGGGATGGGGGGAAAGAAGGGAGATACGGGGCATGAGCGGGGGTGGGGGGGAAAGAAGGGAGACACGGGGCATGAGCGGGGGCTGGGGGGGAAGAAGGGAGACATAGGGCATGAGTGGGGGGGTGGGGGGAAAGAATGGAGACACGGGGCATGAGCGGGGGGTGGGGGGGAAAGAAGGGAGACACGGGGCATGAGTGGGGGTGGGGGGGAAAGAAGGGAAACACAGGGCATGAGAGGGGTGGGGGGAGTAGGGAGACACGGGGCATGAGCGGGCGAAAGAAGGGAGACACGGGGCATGAGCGGGGGATGCGGGGGAAAGAAGGGAGACACGGGGCATGAGCAGGGGGTAGGGGGAGAAGAAAGGAAACATGGGGCATGAGCAGGGGGTGGGGGGAGAAGAAGGGAGACACAGGGCATGAGCAGGGGGTGGGGGAGAAAGAAGGGAGACACAGGGCATGGGCGTGGGGTGGGGGAAAGAAGGGAGACACGGGGCATGAGCAGGGGGTGGGGGGAGAAGGGAGACATGGATAATGAGCAGGGAGTGGGGCGGGAAAGAAGGGAGACATAGGGCATGAGTGGGGGGTGGGGGTGAAAGAAAGGAGACACGGGGCAAGAGCGGGGGTGGGGGGAACAGCGGAGACATGGGGCATGAGCGGGGGGTGGAGGGGGGAAGGAAGGGAGACACGGGGCATGAGCAGGGGTGGGGGGGAAGAAGGGAGACACGGGGCATGAGCGGAGGGTGGGGGGAAAGAAGGGAGACATGGGGCATGAGCGGGGGGTGGGGGGGAAAGAAGGGAGACACTGGGCATGAGCGGAGGGTGGGGGGGAAAGAAGGGAGACACTGGGCATGAGTGGGGGGGAAGAAGGGAGACATACACGGAGCATGAGCGGGGGGTGGGGGTGAACAGGGGAGACACGGGGCATGAGCGGGGGGTGGGGGTGAACAGGGGAGACACGGGCCATGAGCGGGGGTGGGGGGAAAACGAGGGTGACAGACATGGAGCATGAGCGGGGAGTGGGGGGAACAGGGGAGACAAGGGGCATGAGCAGGGGTGTGGGGAAAGAAGGGAGACACAGGGCATGAGCAGGGTGTGGGGGAAAGAAGGGAGACACGGGTCATGAGCGGGGGGTGGGGGGAAAGAAGGGAGACACAGGGCATGAACGGGGGTGGGGAAGAAAGAAGGGAGACAAGGGGCATGAGCAGGGGGTGGGGGGGAAAGGAGGGAGACACGGGGCATGAGCAGGGGGGGTGGAAAGAAGGGAGACACGGGGCATGAGCGTGGTTGGGGGAAAAGGAGGGAGACAGACACGGAGCATGAGCAGGGAGTCAGGGTGAACAGGGGAGACACGGGGCATGAGCGGGGGGTGGGGGGGAACACTAGGGAGACACGGGGCATGAGCGGGGGTGGGGGGTAACACGACGGAGACACGGGCATGAGCGGGGATGGGGGAACAGGGCAGACACGGGGCATGAGCGGGGGTGGGGGGGACAGGGCATGAGCGGGGGTGGGGGGGTACATGAGGAAGAGAGACACGGGGCATGAGCGGGGGGTGGCAGGGTACATGAGGGAGACACGGGGCATGAGCGGGGGTGGGGGGAACAGGAGGGAGACACGGGGCATGAACGGGGAGTAACACGAGGGAGACACATGGCATGAGCAGGGGGTGGGGCGAACAGGGCAGACACGGGGCATGAGCGGGGGGTGGGGGGTACAGGAGGGAGACAACGGGCATGAGCGGTGGGTGGGGGGAACAGGGCTGACACGGGGCATGAGCGGGGGTAGGGGGTAACACGTGGGAGACACGGGGCATGAGCGGGGGGTGGGGGGAACACGAGGGAGACACGGGGAATGAGCAGGGGGTGAGGGGGTGGAAGGAAGGGAGACACGGGGCATGAGCGGGGTTGGGGGGAAAAGGAGGGAGATCGACACGGAGCATGAGCAGGGGGTCAGGGTGAACAGGGGAGACACGGGGCATGAGCGGGGGGTGGAGGGGAACACGAGGGAGACACAGGGCATGAGCGGGGGGTGGGGGTAACACGACGGAGACACGGGCATGAGCGGGGGATGGGGGAACAGGGCAGACACGGGGCATGAGCGGGCGGTGGCGGGAGAAAGAAGGGAGACACGGGGTATGAGTGGGGGGTGGGGGGGAAAGAAGGGAGACATGGGGCATGAGCGTGGGTGGGGGGAAAGAAGGGAGACATGGGGCATGAGCGGGGGGTGGGGGAGAAAGAATGGAGGCACGTGGCATGAGCGTGGGGTGGGGGGGACAGGAGGGAGACACGGGGCATGACCGGGGGTGGGGGGTACAGGAGGGGGACACGGGCATGAGCGGGGGGTGGGGGGAAGAAGAAGGGAGACACGGGGCATGAGCGTGGGGTGGGGGGAAAGAAGGGAGACACGGGGCATGAGCGGGGGTGGGGGAAAGAATGGAGACACAGGCCAGGAGCGTGGGGTGGGGGGAAAGAAGGGAGATACGGGGCATGAGCGGGGGTGGGGGGGAAGAAGGGAGACCCGGGGCATGAGCGGGGGCTGGGGGGGAAGAAGGGAGACATAGGGCATGAGTGGGGGGTGGGGGGAAAGAAGGGAGACACGGGGCATGAGCGGGGGGTTGGGGGGAAAGAAGGGAGACACGGGGCATGAGTGGGGGTGGGGGGGAAAGAAGGGAAACACAGGGCATGAGAGGGGTGGGGGGAGAAGGGAGCCATGGGGCATGAGCGGGGGAAAGAAGGGAGACACGGGGCATGAGCGGGGGCTGCGGGGGAAAGAAGGGAGACACGGGGCATGAGCAGGGGGTAGGGGGAGAAGAAGGGAGACACGGGGCATGAGCAGGGGGTGGGGGAGAAGAAGGGAGACACGGGGCATGAGCAGGCGGTGGGGGAGAAAGAAGGGAGACACAGGGCATGGGCGTGGGGTGGGGGAAAGAAGGGAGACACGGGGCATGAGCAGGGGGTGGGGGGAGAAGGGAGACATGGATAATGAGCAGGGAGTGGGGCGGGAAAGAAGGGAGACACAGGGCATGAGTGGGGGGTGGGGGGAAAGAAAGGAGACACGGGGCATGAGCGGGGGTGGGGGGAACAGCGGAGACATGGGGCATGAGCGGGGGGTGGAGGGGGGAAGGAAGGGAGACACGGGGCATGAGCGGAGGGTGGGGGGGAAGAAGGAAGACATGGGGCATGAGCGGGGGGTGGGGGGGAAAGAAGGGAGACACGGGGCATGAGCGGAGGTGGGGGGGAAAGAAGGGAGACACGAGTCATGAGCGGGGGGTGGGGAAAGAAGGGAGACACAGGGCATGATCGTGGGGAGGGGGAAAGAAGGGAGACACGGGGCATGAGCAGGGGGTGGGGGGAGAAGGGAGACACGGATTATGAGCAGGGAGTGGGGCGGGAAAGAAGGGAGACACAGGGCATGAGTGGGGGGGAAAGAATGGAGACACGGGGCATGAGCGGGGGTGGGGGGAACAGGGGAGACACGGGGCATGAGCGGGGGGTGGATGGGGGAAGGAAGGGAGACACGGGGCATGAGCGGAGGGTGGGGGGGGGAGAAGGAAGACATGGGGCATGAGCGGGGGGTGGGGGGGAAAGAAGGGAGACACGGGGCATGAGCAGAGGTGGGGGGAAAGAAGGGAGACACGAGTCATGAGCGGGGGCTGGGGGAAAGAAGGGAGACACGGGGCATGAGCGGGGGGTGGGGGGAAAGAAGGGAGACACAGGGCATGAGCGGAGGGCGGGGGGAAAGAAGGGAGACATGGGGCACGAGCAGGGGGTGGGGGTGAAAGAAGGGAGACACGGGGCATGAGCGGGGGTGGGGGTGAAAGAAGGGAGACACGGGGCATGAGCAGGGGGTGTGGGGAAAGAAGGGAGACATGGGGCATGAGCGGGGGTTGGGAGGAAAGAAGGGAGACACAGGGCATGAGCGGGGGTGGGAGGGAAAGAAGGGAGACACGGGTCATGAGCACGGGGTGGGGGAAAGAAGGGAGACACGTGGCATGAGCGGGGGGTGGGGGAGAGAAGGGAGACACAGGGCATGAGCGGGGGTGGGGGGAAAGGAGGCAGACACGGTGCATGAGCGGGGGGTGGGGGGTAGAAAGAAGGGAGACACGGGGTATGAGTGGGGTTGGGGGAAAAGGAGGGAGACAGACAGGGAGCATGAGCAGGGGGTGGGGGTGAACAGGGGAGACACGGGGCATGAGCGGGGGTGGGGGGAACATGAGGGAGACACGGGGCATGAGCGGGGGGTGGGGGGTAACACGACGGAGACACGGGCAT
The DNA here is from genome assembly GCF_040938575.1 of Ambystoma mexicanum. NCBI lineage: Eukaryota > Metazoa > Chordata > Amphibia > Caudata > Ambystomatidae > Ambystoma > Ambystoma mexicanum. Next base: position 350,158,457 of record NC_090935.1, read on the forward strand.
CAGCGGGGGTGGGGGAACAAGGCAGACGCAGGGCATGAGAGGGGAGTGGGGGGGCGGGACATAAGCAGGGGGTGGAGGGGTACACGAGGGAGACCCGGGGCATGAGCGGGGTGGGGGGAACAGGAGGGAGACACGGGGCATGAGTGGGGGGAACAGGGCAGACACGGGACATGAGCGGGGGTGGGGGGTAACACGAGGGAGACACGGGGCATGAGCGGGGGGTGGGGGGAACAAGAGGGAGACACGGGGCATGAGCGGGGGTTGGGGGGTACAGGAGGGAGACACGGGGCATGAGCGGGAGTGGGGGGAACAGGGCAGACATGGGGCATGTGCGGCGGTGGGGTGGGGGGAAGAAGGGAGACATGTGGGCATGAGCGGGGGGTGGGGGGGAGGAGGGGTACAGGGGAGACATGGGTCATGAGCAGGGGGTGGGGGGGAAAGAAGGGAGACACGGGGCATGAGCGGGGGGTGAGGGGGACAGGAGGGAGACACAGGGCTTGAGCGGGTGGTGGGAGGTAGAGGAGGGAGACACGGGGCATGAGCGGGGGTGGGCGGTACAGGAGGGAGATACGGGGCATGAGCGGGGGGTGGGGGGTACAGGAGGGAGACACGGGGCATGAGTAGGGGGTGGGGGGGAAGAAGGGAGACACGGGGCATGAGTGGGGGGTGGAGGGGGAAAGAAGGGAGACACGGGGCATGAGGGGGGGTGGGGGGAAAGAAGGGAGACACGGGGCATGAGTGGGGGGGAAGAAGAGAGACATACACGGAGCATGAGCGGGGGGTGGGGGTGAACAGGGGAGACACGGGGCATGAGCAGGGGGTGGGGGTGAACAGGGGAGACACGGGCCATGAGCGGGGGTGGGGGGAAAAGGAGGTGGACAGACATGGAGCATGAGCGGGGAGTGGGGGGATCAGGGGAGACACGGGCCATGAGCGGGAGGAACTTGAGGAAGACACGGGGCATGAGCGGGGTGTGGGGATAGAAGGGAAACACAGGGCATGAGCAGGGGGTGGGGGGAAAGAAGGGAGACACGGGTCATGAGCGGGGGGTGGGGGGAAACAAGGGAGACACAGGGAATGAACGGGGGGTGGGGGAGAAAGAAGGGAGACACGGGGCATGAGCAGGGGGTGGGGGGAAAGGAGGGAGACACGGGGCATGAGCAGGGGGTGGGGGGGTGGAAAGAAGGGAGACACGGGGCATGAGCGGGGTTAGGGGGAAAAGGAGGGAGACAGACACGGAGCATGAGCAGGGGATCGGGGCGCACAGGGGAGACATGGGGCATGAGCGGGGGGTTGGGGGAACACGAGGGAGACACGGGGCATGAGCGGGGGGTGGGGGGTAACACGACAGAGACACGGGCATGAGCGGGGGATGGGGGGAACAGGGCAGACACGGGGCATGAGCTGGGGTGGGGGGGACATGGCATGAGCGGGGTGGGGGGGTACATGAGGGAGAGAGACACGGGGCATGAGCGGGGGGTGGCGGGGTACACGAGGGAGACACGGGGCATGAGCAAGGGTGGGGGGAACATGAGGGAGACACGGGGCATGAACAGGGAGTAATTCTAGGGAGACACATGGCATGAGCGGGGGGTGGGGTGAACAGAGCAGACACGGGGCATGAGCGGGAGTGGGGGGTACAGGAGGGAGACACCGGGCATGAGCGGTGGGTGGAGGGAACAGGGCAGAGACGGGGCATGAGCGGGGGTAGGGGGTAACACGTGGGAGACACGGGGCATGAGCGGGGGGTGGGGGGAACACGAGGGAGACACAGGGAATGAGCAGGGGGTGGGGAGGTTAAGGAAGGGAGACACGGGGCATGAGCGGGGTTGGGGGGAAAAGGAGGGAGACCGACACGGAGCATGAGCAGGGGGTCAGGGTGAACAGGGGAGACACGGGGCATGAGCGGGGGGTGGGGGGAACACAAGGGAGACACAGGGCCTGAGCGGGGGGTGGGGGGTAACACGACAGAGACACGGGCATGAGCGGGGGGTGGGGGTGAACAGGGGAGACACGGGGCATGAGCAGGGGGTGGGGGTGAACAGGGGAGACACGGCCCATGAGCGGGGGTGGGGGGAAAAGGAGGGGGACAGACATGGAGCATGAGCGGGGAGTGGGGGGATCAGGGGAGACACGGGCCATGAGCGGGAGGAACTTGAGGAAGACACGGGGCATGAGCGGGGTGTGGGGATAGAAGGGAAACACAGGGCATGAGCAGGGGGTGGGGGGAAAGAAGGGAGACACGGGTCATGAGCGGGGGGTGGGGGGAAACAAGGGAGACACAGGGAATGAACGGGGGGTGGGGGAGAAAGAAGGGAGACACGGGGCATGAGCAGGGGGTGGGGGGAAAGGAGCGAGACACGGGGCATGAGCAGGGGGTGGGGGGTGGAAAGAAGGGAGACACGGGGCATGAGCGGGGTTAGGGGGAAAAGGAGGGAGACAGACACGGAGCATGAGCAGGGGGTCGGGGCGCACAGGGGAGACATGGGGCATGAGCGGGGGGTTGGGGGAACACGAGGGAGACACGGGGCATGAGCGGGGGGTGGGGGGTAACACGACAGAGACACGGGCATGAGCGGGGGATGGGGGGAACAGGGCAGACACGGGGCATGAGCTGGGGTGGGGGGGACATGGCATGAGCGGGGTGGGGGGGTACATGAGGGAGAGAGACACGGGGCATGAGCGGGGGGTGGCGGGGTACACGAGGGAGACACGGGGCATGAGCAAGGGTGGGGGGAACATGAGGGAGACACGGGGCATGAACAGGGAGTAATTCGAGGGAGACACATGGCATGAGCGGGGGGTGGGGTGAACAGAGCAGACACGGGGCATGAGCGGGGGTGGGGGGTACAGGAGGGAGACACCGGGCATGAGCGGTGGGTGGAGGGAACAGGGCAGACACGGGGCATGAGCGGGGGTAGGGGGTTACACGTGGGAGACACGGGGCATGAGCGGGGGGTGGGGGGAACACGAGGGAGACACAGGGAATGAGCAGGGGGTGGGGAGGTTAAGGAAGGGAGACACGGGGCATGAGCGGGGTTGGGGGGAAAAGGAGGGAGACCGACACGGAGCATGAGCAGGGGGTCAGGGTGAACAGGGGAGACACGGGGCATGAGCGGGGGGTGGGGGGAACACAAGGGAGACACAGGGCCTGAGCGGGGGGTGGGGGGTAACACGACAGAGACACGGGCATGAGCAGGGGATGGGGGGAACAGGGCAGACACTGGGCATGAGCGGGGGTGGGGGGGACAGGGCATGAACGGGGGGTGGGGGTACATGAGGGAGAGAGACACGGGGCATGAGCGGGGGGTGGCGGGGTACACGAGGGAGACACGGGGCATGAGCGGGGGTGGGGGGAACAGGAGGGAGACACGGGGCATGAACGGGGGGTAACACGAGGGAGACACATGGCATGAGCGGGGGACGGGGCGAACAGGGCAGACACGGGGCATGAGCGGGGGTGGGGGGTACAGGAGGGAGACACGGGGCATGAGCGGTGGGTGGGGGGAACAGGGCAGACACGGGGCATGAGCGAGGGTAGGGGGTAACACGTGGGAGACACGGGGCATGAGTGGGGGGAGGGGGGAACACGAGGGAGACACGGGGAATGAGCGGGGGTGGGGGGAACAGGGCAGACACGGGGCATGAGCAGGGGGTTGGGGGGGAAAGAAGGGAGACATGTGAACATGAGCGGGGGTGTGTGGGAACATGGGAGACACGGGGCATGAGTCGGGGGTGGGGGTGAACAGGGGAGACACGGGGCATAAGCGGGGGGTGGGGGGGAAAGAAGGGAGACACGGGGCATGAGCGGGGGGTGGGGGGACAGGAGGGAGACACGGGGCATGAGCGGGGGGTAGGGGGTACAGGAGGGAGACACGGGGCATGAGCGGGGGGCGGGGGGGGAGAAGGGAGACACGGAGCATGAGCGGGGGGTGGGGAGGCTAAAGAAGGGAGACACGGGGTATGAGCAGGGCCTGGGGGGAAAGAAGGGAGACAGGGGGCATGAGCGTGGGGTGGGGGTAAAGAAGGGAGACACGGGGCACGAGCGGGGGGTGGGGGTAAAGAAGGGAGACACAGGGCATGAGCGTGGGGTGGGGGAAAGAAGGGAAATACGGCTCATGAGCGGGGGGTGGGGGGCAAAGAAGGGAGACACGGGGCATGAGCGGGGGGTTGGGGGGAAAGAAGGGAGACACGGGGCATGAGTGGGGGGTGGGGGGAAAGAAGGGAGACACGGGGCATTAGCGGGAGGTGGGGGGGAAGAAGGGAGACACGGGACATGAGCGGGGGGTGGGGGGGAGAAGGGAGACACAGGACATGAGCGGGGGGTGGGGGGAAAGAAGGGAGACACAGGTCATGAGCGGGGGTGGGTGGGAAACAAAGGAGACATGGGGCATGAGCAGGGGGTTGGGGGAAGAAGGGAGACACGGGGCATGAGCGGGGGGTGGGGGGGAAAGAAGGGAGACACGGGGCATGAGCGGGGGGGAAGAAGGGAGACACGGGGCATGAGCGGGGTGTGGGTGGGAAAGAAGGGAGACCCAATGCATGAGCGGGGATGGGGGGAAGAAGGGAGACACGGGGCAGGAGCGGGGGGTGGTGGGGGAGAAGGGAGATATGGGGCATGAGCGGTGGGTGGGGGAAAGAATGGAGACACGGGGCATGAGCCGGGGGTGGGGGGGGAAAGAAGGGAGACACGGGGCAAGACCAGGGGGTCGGGGGGAAAGAAGGGAGACACGGGGCATGAGCGGGTGGTGGGAGGGGAAAGAAGGGAGACACGGGGCATGAGCGGGGGGTGGTGGGGTGGAGGGAAGGGAGACACGGGGCATGAGCGGGGGGTGGGGGAAAAGGAGGGAGACAGACACAGAGCATAAGGAGGGGGTGGGGGTGAACAGGGGAGACATGGGGCATGAGCGGGGGGTGGGGAGAACATGAGGGAGACACGGGGCACGAGCGGGGGTTGGGGGTTAACACGACATAGACACAGGCATGAGCGGGGGTGGGGGGGACAGGGCAGACACGGGGCATGAGCCGGGGGTGCGGGGACACGGGGCATGAGCAGGGGTGGGGGGGTACACGAGGGAGACACGGGGCATGAACAGGGGGTGGGGGGTAACACGAGGGAGACACGGGGCATGAGCGGGGGGTGGGGGAACAGGGCAGACACGGGGCATGAGCGGGGGGTGTGGGGTAACACGGGGCAGGAGCGGGGGTTGGGTGGAACACGAGGAAGACACTGGGCATGAGCGGGGGTGGGGGGTAACACGAGGGAGACACGGGGCATGAGCGGGGGGTGGGGGAACAGGGCAGACACGGGGCATGAGCGGGGGGTGTGGGGTAACACGGGGCAGGAGCGGGGGTTGGGTGGAACACGAGGAAGACACTGGGCATGCGCGGGGGTGGGGGGAGCAGGAGGGAGACACGGGGCATGAGCAGGGGGTGGGGGGAACAGGGCAGAGATGGGGCATGAGCGGGGGGTAGGACAGAAGGGAGACACGTGGGCATGAGCGGGGGGTGGGGGGGAACAGGCGAGACACAGGGCATGAGCGGGGGTTGGGGTGAACAGGGGAGACATGGGGCATGTGCGGGTGGTGGGCTGTACAGGAGGGAGATACAACAGGGCATGAGCAGGGGGTGGGGGATACAGGAGGGAGACACGGGGCATGAGCAGAGGGTGGGGGTAGAGGAGGGAGACATGGGGCATGAGCGCGGGGTGGGGGGAAAGAAGGGAGACATGGGGCATGAGCGGGGGTTGGAGGGGAAAGAAGGGAGACACGGGGCAGGGGGTGGGGGGAGAAGGGAGACACAGGGCATGAGTGGGGGTTGGGGGGGAAAGAATGGAGACACGGGGCATGAGCGGGGGGTGGGGGAACAGGGGAGGCACGGGGCATGAGCGGGGGTGGATGGGGAAGGAAGGGAGACACGGGGCATGAGCAGGGGGTGGGGGGAAGAAGGGAGACACGGGGCATGATCGGGGGGTGGGGGGAAAGAAGGGAGACATGGGGCATGAGCATGGGGTGGGGGGGAAGAAGGGAGACACGAGTCATGAGCGGGGGGTGGGGGGAAAGAAGGGAGACACGGGACATGAGCGGGGGGTGGGTGGGAAAGAAGGTAGACACAGGGCATGAGCGGGGGCGGGGGGAAAGAAGGTAGACACAGGGCATGAGCGGGGGCGGGGGGAAAGAAGGGAGACATGGGGCACAAGCAGGGGGTGGGGGGAAAGAAGGGAGACACGGGGCATGATCGGGGGGTGGGGGGAAAGAAGGGAGACACAGGGCATGAGCGGGGGGTATGGGGAAAGAAGGGAGACATGGGGCATGAGCGGGGGGTGGGGGGGAAAACGGGAGACACAGGGCATGAGCGGGGGTGGGAGGGAAAGAAGGGAGACACGGGTCATGAGCGGGGGGTGGGGGGAAAGAAGGGAGACACGGGGCATGAGCGGGGGGTGGGGGGAGAGAAGGGAGACACAGGGCATGAGCGGGGGTGGGGGGAAAGGAGGGAGACACGGGGCATGAGCGGGGGGTAGGGGGGTAGAAAGAAGGGAGACACGGGGCATGAGCGGGGTTGGGGGGAAAAGGAGGGAGACAGACAGGGAGTATGAGCAGGGGGTGGGGGTGAACAGGGGAGACACGGGGCATGAGCGGGGGCTGGGGGGGCACATGAGGGAGACACGGGGCATGAGCGGGGGTGGGGGGTAACACGAAGGAGACACTGGCATGAGCGGGGGTGGGGTAGCAAGGCAGAAGCAGGGCATGAGCGGGGAGTGGGGGGGCAGGGCATGAGCGGGGGGTGGGGGGTACACGAGGGAGTCACGGGGCATGAACGGGGGAATGGGCAAACAGGGAAGATACGGGGCATGAACGGGGAGTGGGGGGTATAGGAGGGAGACACAGGGCATGAGCGGGGGTGGGGGGAACAGGGCAGACACGGGGCATGAGCGGGGGGTGGGGGGTAACACGAGGGAGACACGGGGCATGAGCGGGGGGTGGGGGGAACGCGAGGGAGACACGGGGCATGAGCGGGGGTGGGGGGAACAGGGCAGACATGGGGCATGTGTGGCGGGGTGGTGGGGGGGAAGAAGGGAGACATGTGGGCATGAGCGGGGGGTGGGGGGGAACAGGGGAGACATGGGGCAAGAGCAGGGGGTGGGGGAAAGAAGGGAGACACGGGGCATGAGCGGGGGGTGAGGGGGACAGGAGGGAGACACAGGGCTTGAGTGGGTGGTTGGAGGTACAGGAGGGAGACACGGGGCATGAGCGGGGGTGGGGGGTACAGGAGGGATACACGGGGCATGAGCGGGGGGTGGGGGGTAGAGGAGGGAGACACAGGGCATGAGCAGGGGTTGGGGGGAAGAAGGGAGAAACGGGGCATGAGCGGGGGGTGGGGGGAAAGAAGGGAGACACGGGGCATGAGCGGGGGGTGGGGAGGAGAAGGAAGACACGGGGCATGAGTGGGGGGGAAGAAGGGAGACATACACGGAGCATGAGCGGGGGGTGGGGGTGAACAGGGGAGACACGGGGCATGAGCGGGGGGTGGGGGAGAACAGGGGAGACACGGGCCATGAGCGGGGGTGGGGGGAAAAGGAGGGGGACAGACATGGAGCATGAGCGGGGAGTGGGGGGAACAGGGGAGACACGGGGCATGAGCAGGGGTGTGGGGAAAGAAGGGAGACACAGGGCATGAGCAGGGGGTGGGGGAAAGTAGGGAGACACGGGTCATGAGCGGGGGGTGGGGGGAAAGAAGGGAGACACAGGGCATGAACGGGGGTGGGGAAGAAAGAAGGGAGACACGGGGCATGAGCAGGGGGTGGGAGGGAAAGGAGGGGGACACGGGGCATGAGCAGGGGGTGGGGGAGAAAGGAGGGGGACACGGGGCATGAGCAGGGGGGGGGTGGAAAGAAGGGAGACACGGGACATGAGCGTGGTTGGGGGGAAAAGGAGGGAGACAGACACGGAGCATGAGCTGGGGGTCAGGGTGAACAGGGGAGACACGGGGCATGAGCGGGGGGTGGGGGGAAGAAGGGAGACACGGGGCATGAGCGGGGGGTGGGGGGAAAGAAGGGAGACACAGGGCATGAGCGGGGGGGAAGAAGGGCGACACGGGGCATGAGCGGGGTGTGGGGGGGAAAGAAGGGAGACCCAGGGCATGAGCGGGGATGGGGGGAAGAAGGGAGACACGGGGCATGAGCGGGGGGTGGTGGGGGAGAAGGGAGATATGGGGCATGAGCGGTGGGTGGGGGAAAGAATGGAGACACGGGGCATGAGCCGGGGGGTGGGGGGAAGAAGGGAGACACGGGGCATGAGCGGGGTGTGGGGGGGAAAGAAGGGAGACCCAGGGCATGAGCGGGGATGGGGGGAAGAAGGGAGACACGGGGCATGAGCGGGGGGTGGTGGGGGAGAAGGGAGATATGGGGCATGAGCGGTGGGTGGGGGAAAGAATGGAGACACGGGGCATGAGCCGGGGGTGGGGGGGAAATAAGGGAGACACCGGGCATGACCAGGGGGTGTGGGGGAAAGAAGGGAGACACGGGGCATGAGCGGGGGTGGGAGGGGAAAGAAGGGAGACACGGGGCATGAGCGGGGGTGGTGGGGTGGAGAGAAGGGAGACACGGGGCATGAGCAGGGGGTGGGGGGAGAAGGGAGACATGGATAATGAGCAGGGAGTGGGGCGGGAAAGAAGGGAGACACAGGGCATGAGTGGGGGGTGGGGGGAAAGAAAGGAGACACGGGGCATGAGCGGGGGTGGGGGGAACAGCGGAGACATGGGGCATGAGCGGGGGGTGGAGGGGGGAAGGAAGGGAGACACGGGGCATGAGCAGGGGTGGGGGGGAAGAAGGGAGACACGGGGCATGAGCGGAGGGTGGGGGGAAAGAAGGGAGACATGGGGCGGGGGTGGGGGGGAAAGAAGGGAGACACTTGGCATGAGCGGAGGTGGGGGGGAAAGAAGGGAGACACGAGTCATGAGCGGGGGGTGGGGAAAGAAGGGAGACACAGGGCATGATCGTGGGGAGGGGGAAAGAAGGGAGACACGGGGCATGAGCAGGGGGTGGGGGGAGAAGGGAGACACGGATTATGAGCAGGGAGTGGGGCGGGAAAGAAGGGAGACACAGGGCATGAGTGGGGGGGAAAGAATGGAGACACGGGGCATGAGCGGGGGTGGGGGGAACAGGGGAGACACGGGGCATGAGCGGGGGTGGATGGGGGAAGGAAGGGAGACACGGGGCATGAGCGGAGGGTGGGGGGGGACGAAGGAAGACATGGGGCATGAGCGGGGGGTGGGGGGGAAAGAAGGGAGACACGGGGCATGAGCAGAGGTGGGGGGAAAGAAGGGAGACACGAGTCATGAGCGGGGGCTGGGGGAAAGAAGGGAGACACGGGGCATGAGCGGGGGGTGGGGCGAAAGAAGGGAGACACAGGGCATGAGCGGAGGGCGGGGGGAAAGAAGGGAGACATGGGGCACGAGCAGGGGGTGGGGGTGAAAGAAGGGAGACACGGGGCATGAGCAGGGGGTGTGGGGAAAGAAGGGAGACATGGGGCATGAGCGGGGGTTGGGAGGAAAGAAGGGAGACACAGGGCATGAGCGGGGGTGGGAGGGAAAGAAGGGAGACACGGGTCATGAGCACGGGGTGGGGGAAAGAAGGGAGACACGTGGCATGAGCGGGGGGTGGGGGAGAGAAGGGAGACACAGGGCATGAGCGGGGGTGGGGGGAAAGGAGGCAGACACGGTGCATGAGCGGGGGGTGGGGGGTAGAAAGAAGGGAGACACGGGGTATGAGTGGGGTTGGGGGAAAAGGAGGGAGACAGACAGGGAGCATGAGCAGGGGGTGGGGGTGAACAGGGGAGACACGGGGCATGAGCGGGGGTGGGGGGAACATGAGGGAGACACGGGGCATGAGCGGGGGGTGGGGGGTAACACGACAGAGACACGGGCATCAGCGGGGGTGGGGGAACAAGGCAGACGCAGGGCATGAGAGGGGAGTGGGGGGGCGGGACATTAGCAGGGGGTGGAGGGGTACACGAGGGAGACCCGGGGCATGAGCGGGGTGGGGGGAACAGGAGGGAGACACGGGGCATGAGTGGGGGGAACAGGGCAGACACGGGACATGAGCGGGGTGGGGGGTAACACGAGGGAGACACGGGGCATGAGCGGGGGGTGGGGGGAACAAGAGGGAGACACGGGGCATGAGCGGGGGTTGGGGGGTACAGGAGGGAGACACGGGGCATGAGCGGGAGTGGGGGGAACAGGGCAGACATGGGGCATGTGCGGCGGTGGGGTGGGGGGAAGAAGGGAGACATGTGGGCATGAGCGGGGGGTGGGGGGGAGGAGGGGTACAGGGGAGACATGGGTCATGAGCAGGGGGTGGGGGGGAAAGAAGGGAGACACGGGGCATGAGCGGGGGGTGAGGGGGACAGGAGGGAGACACAGGGCTTGAGCGGGTGGTGGGAGGTAGAGGAGGGAGACACGGGGCATGAGCGGGGGTGGGCGGTACAGGAGGGAGATACGGGGCATGAGCGGGGGGTGGGGGGTACAGGAGGGAGACACGGGGCATGAGTAGGGGGTGGGGGGGAAGAAGGGAGACACGGGGCATGAGCGGGGGTGGGGGGGAAAGAAGGGAGACATGGGGCATGAGCGGGGGGTGGGGGGGAGAAGGGAGACACGGGGCATGAGTGGGGGGTGGAGGGGGAAAGAAGTGAGACACGGGGCATGAGGGGGGGTGGGGGGGAAAGAAGGGAGACACGGGGCATGAGTGGGGGGGGAAGAAGAGAGACATACACGGAGCATGAGCGGGGGGTGGGGGTGAACAGGGGAGACACGGGGCATGAGCAGGGGGTGGGGGTGAACAGGGGAGACACGGGCCATGAGCGGGGGTGGGGGGAAAAGGAGGGGGACAGACATGGAGCATGAGCGGGGAGTGGGGGGATCAGGGGAGACACGGGCCATGAGCGGGAGGAACTTGAGGAAGACACGGGGCATGAGCGGGGTGTGGGGATAGAAGGGAAACACAGGGCATGAGCAGGGGGTGGGGGGAAAGAAGGGAGACACGGGTCATGAGCGGGGGGTGGGGGGAAACAAGGGAGACACAGGGAATGAACGGGGGGTGGGGGAGAAAGAAGGGAGACACGGGGCATGAGCAGGGGGTGGGGGGAAAGGAGGGAGACACGGGGCATGAGCAGGGGGTGGGGGGGTGGAAAGAAGGGAGACACGGGGCATGAGCGGGGTTAGGGGGAAAAGGAGGGAGACAGACACGGAGCATGAGCAGGGGGTCGGGGCGCACAGGGGAGACATGGGGCATGAGCGGGGGGTTGGGGGAACACGAGGGAGACACGGGGCATGAGCGGGGGGTGGGGGGTAACACGACAGAGACACGGGCATGAGCGGGGGATGGGGGGAACAGGGCAGACACGGGGCATGAGCTGGGGTGGGGGGGACATGGCATGAGCGGGGTGGGGGGGTACATGAGGGAGAGAGACACGGGGCATGAGCGGGGGGTGGCGGGGTACACGAGGGAGACACGGGGCATGAGCAAGGGTGGGGGGAACATGAGGGAGACACGGGGCATGAACAGGGAGTAATTCGAGGGAGACACATGGCATGAGCGGGGGGTGGGGTGAACAGAGCAGACACGGGGCATGAGCGGGGGTGGGGGGTACAGGAGGGAGACACCGGGCATGAGCGGTGGGTGGAGGGAACAGGGCAGACACGGGGCATGAGCGGGGGTAGGGGGTAACACGTGGGAGACACGGGGCATGAGCGGGGGGTGGGGGGAACACGAGGGAGACACAGGGAATGAGCAGGGGGTGGGGAGGTTAAGGAAGGGAGACACGGGGCATGAGCGGGGTTGGGGGGAAAAGGAGGAAGACCGACACGGAGCATGAGCAGGGGGTCAGGGTGAACAGGGGAGACACGGGGCATGAGCGGGGGGTGGGGGGAACACAAGGGAGACACAGGGCCTGAGCGGGGGGTGGGGGGTAACACGACAGAGACACGGGCATGAGCGGGGGATGGGGGGAACAGGGCAGACACTGGGCATGAGCGGGGGTGGGGGGGACAGGGCATGAACGGGGGGTGGGGGGTACATGAGGGAGAGAGACACGGGGCATGAGCGGGGGGTGGCGGGGTACACGAGGGAGACACGGGGCATGAGCGGGGGTGGGGGGAACAGGAGGGAGACACGGGGCATGAACGGGGGGTAACACGAGGGAGACACATGGCATGAGCGGGGGACGGGGCGAACAGGGCAGACACAGGGCATGAGCGGGGGTGGGGGGTACAGGAGGGAGACACGGGGCATGAGCGGTGGGTGGGGGGAACAGGGCAGACACGGGGCATGAGCGAGGGTAGGGGGTAACACGTGGGAGACACGGGGCATGAGTGGGGGGAGGGGGGAACACGAGGGAGACACGGGGAATGAGCGGGGGTGGGGGGAACAGGGCAGACACGGGGCATGAGCAGGGGGTTGGGGGGGAAAGAAGGGAGACATGTGAACATGAGCGGGGGTGTGTGGGAACATGGGAGACACGGGGCATGAGTCGGGGGTGGGGGTGAACAGGGGAGACACGGGGCATAAGCGGGGGGTGGGGGGGAAAGAAGGGAGACACGGGGCATGAGCGGGGGGTGGGGGGACAGGAGGGAGACACGGGGCATGAGCGGGGGGTAGGGGGTACAGGAGGGAGACACGGGGCATGAGCGGGGGGCGGGGGGAGAAGGGAGACAAGGAGCATGAGCGGGGGGTGGGGAGGCTAAAGAAGGGAGACACGGGGCATGAGCAGGGCCTGGGGGGAAAGAAGGGAGACAGGGGGCATGAGCGTGGGGTGGGGGGAAAGAAGGGAGACACGGGGCACGAGCGGGGGGTGGGGGGGAAAGAAGGGAGACACAGGGCATGAGTGTGGGGTGGGGGAAAGAAGGGAAATACGGCTCATGAGCGGGGGTGGGGGGCAAAGAAGGGAGACACGGGGCATGAGCGGGGGTTGGGGGGAAAGAAGGGAGACACGGGGCATGAGTGGGGGGTGGGGGGAAAGAAGGGAGACACGGGGCATTAGCGGGAGGTGGGGGGAAGAAGGGAGACACGGGACATGAGCGGGGGGTGGGGGGGAGAAGGGAGACACAGGACATGAGCGGGGGGTGGGGGGAAAGAAGGGAGACACAGGTCATGAGCGGGGGTGGGTGGGAAACAAAGGAGACATGGGGCATGAGCAGGGGGTTGGGGGAAGAAGGGAGACACGGGGCATGAGCGGGGGGTGGGGGAAAGAAGGGAGACACGGGGCATGAGCGGGGGGAAGAAGGGAGACACGGGGCATGAGCGGGGTGTGGGTGGGAAAGAAGGGAGACCCAATGCATGAGCGGGGATGGGGGGAAGAAGGGAGACACGGGGCAGGAGCGGGGGGTGGTGGGGGAGAAGGGAGATATGGGGCATGAGCGGTGGGTGGGGGAAAGAATGGAGACACGGGGCATGAGCCGGGGGTGGGGGGGGAAAGAAGGGAGACACGGGGCAAGACCAGGGGGTCGGGGGGAAAGAAGGGAGACACGGGGCATGAGCGGGTGGTGGGGGTTAACACGACATAGACACAGGCATGAGCGGGGGTGGGGGGGACAGGGCAGACACGGGGCATGAGCCGGGGGTGCGGGGACACGGGGCATGAGCAGGGGTGGGGGGGTACACGAGGGAGACACGGGGCATGAACAGGGGGTGGGGGGTAACACGAGGGAGACACAGGGCATGAGCGGGGGGTTTGGGAACAGGGCAGACACGGGGCATGAGCCGGGGGTGTGGGGTAACACGGGGCAGGAGCGGGGGTTGGGTGGAACACGAGGAAGACACTGGGCATGAGCGGGGGTGGGGGGTAACACGAGGGAGACACGGGGCATGAGCGGGGGGTGGGGGAACAGGGCAGACACGGGGCATGAGCGGGGGGTGTGGGGTAACATGGGGCAGGAGCGGGGGTTGGGTGGAACACGAGGAAGACACTGGGCATGAGCAGGGGTGGGGGGAGCAGGAGGGAGACACGGGGCATGAGCAGGGGGTGGGGGGAACAGGGCAGAGATGGGGCATGAGCGGGGGGTAGGACAGAAGGGAGACACGTGGGCATGAGCGGGGGGTGGGGGGGAACAGGCGAGACACAGGGCATGAGCGGGGGTTGGGGTGAACAGGGGAGACATGGGGCATGTGCGGGTGGTGGGGTGTACAGGAGGGAGATACAACAGGGCATGAGCAGGGGGTGGGGGATACAGGAGGGAGACACGGGGCATGAGCAGAGGGTGGGGGTAGAGGAGGGAGACATGGGGCATGAGCGCGGGGTGGGGGGAAAGAAGGGAGACATGGGGCATGAGCGGGGGTTGGAGGGGAAAGAAGGGAGACACGGGGCAGGGGGTGGGGGGAGAAGGGAGACACAGGGCATGAGTGGGGGTTGGGGGGAAAGAATGGAGACACGGGGCATGAGCGGGGGGTGGGGGAACAGGGGAGGCACGGGGCATGAGCGGGGGTGGATGGGGAAGGAAGGGAGACACGGGGCATGAGCAGGGGGTGGGGGGAAGAAGGGAGACACGGTGCATGAGCGGGGGGTGGGGGGAAAGAAGGGAGACATGGGGCATGAGCATGGGGTGGGGGGGAAGAAGGGAGACACGAGTCATGAGCGGGGGGTGGGGGGAAAGAAGGGAGACACGGGACATGAGCGGGGGGTGGGGGGAAAGAAGGTAGACACAGGGCATGAGCGGGGGCGGGGGGAAAGAAGGTAGACACAGGGCATGAGCGGGGGCGGGGGGAAAGAAGGGAGACATGGGGCACAAGCAGGGGGTGGGGGGGAAAGAAGGGAGACACGGGGCATGAGCGGGGGGTGGGGGGAAAGAAGGGAGACACAGGGCATGAGCGGGGGGTATGTGGAAAGAAGGGAGACATGGGGCATGAGCGGGGGGTGGGGGGGAAAGACGGGAGACACAGGGCATGAGCGGGGGTGGGAGGGAAAGAAGGGAGACACGGGTCATGAGCGGGGGGTGGGGGGAAAGAAGGGAGACACGGGGCATGAGCGGGGGGTGGGGGGAGAGAAGGGAGACACGGGGCATGAGGGGGGGTGGGGGGAAAGGAGGGAGACACGGGGCATGAGCGGGGGGTAGGGGGGTAGAAAGAAGGGAGACACGGGGCATGAGCGGGGTTGGGGGGAAAAGGAGGGAGACAGACAGGGAGTATGAGCAGGGGGTGGGGGTGAACAGGGGAGACACGGGGCATGAGCGGGGGCTGGGGGGGCACATGAGGGAGACAAGGGGCATGAGCGGGGGTGGGTGGTAACACGAAGGAGACACTGGCATGAGCGGGGGGTGGGGTAGCAAGGCAGAAGCAGGGCATGAGCGGGGAGTGGAGGGGCAGGGCATGAGCGGGGGGTGGGGGGTACACGAGGGAGACACGGGGCATGAGCGTGGTGGTGGGAACAGGAGGGAGTCACGGGGCATGAACGGGGGAATGGGCAAACAGGGAAGATACGGGGCATGAACGGGGAGTGGGGGGTATAGGAGGGAGACACAGGGCATGAGCGGGGGTGGGGGGAACAGGGCAGACACGGGGCATGAGCGGGGGGTGGGGGGTAACACGAGGGAGACACGATGCATGAGCGGGGGGTGGGGGGAACGCGAGGGAGACACGGGGCATGAGCGGGGGGTACAGGAGGGAGACTTGGGGCATGAGCGGGGGTGGGGGGATCAGGGCAGACATGGGGCATGTGTGGCAGGGTGGTGGGGGGGAAGAAGGGAGACATGTGGGCATGAGCGGGGGGTGTGGGGGAACAGGGGAGACATGGGGCAAGAGCAGGGGGTGGGGGAAAGAAGGGAGACACGGGGCATGAGCGGGGGGTGAGGGGGACAGGAGGGAGACACAGGGCTTGAGTGGGTGGTTGGAGGTACAGGAGGGAGACACGGGGCATGAGCGGGGGTGGGGGGTACAGGAGGGATACACGGGGCATGAGCGGGGGGTGGGGGGTAGAGGAGGGAGACACAGGGCATGAGCAGGGGTTGGGGGGAAGAAGGGAGACACGGGGCATGAGCGGGGGGTGGGGGGAAAGAAGGGAGACACGGGGCATGAGCGGGGGGTGGGGAGGAGAAGGAAGACACGGGACATGAGTGGGGGGGAAGAAGGGAGACATACACGGAGCATGAGCGGGGGGTGGGGGTGAACAGGGGAGACACGGGGCATGAGCGGGGGGTGGGGGAGAACAGGGGAGACACGGGCCATGAGCGGGGGTGGGGGGAAAAGGAGGGGGACAGACATGGAGCATGAGCGGGGAGTGGGGGGAACAGGGGAGACACGGGGCATGAGCAGGGGTGTGGGGAAAGAAGGGAGACACAGGGCATGAGCAGGGGGTGGGGGAAAGTAGGGAGACACGGGTCATGAGCGGGGGGTGGGGGGAAAGAAGGGAGACACAGGGCATGAACGGGGGTGGGGAAGAAAGAAGGGAGACACGGGGCATGAGCAGGGGGTGGGAGGGAAAGGAGGGGGACACGGGGCATGAGCAGGGGGTGGGGGAGAAAGGAGGGGGACACGGGGCATGAGCAGGGGGGGGTGGAAAGAAGGGAGACACGGGACATGAGCGTGGTTGGGGGAAAAGGAGGGAGACAGACACGGAGCATGAGCTGGGGGTCAGGGTGAACAGGGGAGACACAGGGCATGAGCGGGGGGTGGGGGGAAGAAGGGAGACACGGGGCATGAGCGGGGGGTGGGGGGAAAGAAGGGAGACACAGGGCATGAGCGGGGGGGAAGAAGGGCGACACGGGGCATGAGCGGGGTGTGGGGGGGAAAGAAGGGAGACCCAGGGCATGAGCGGGGATGGGGGGAAGAAGGGAGACACGGGGCATGAGCGGGGGGTGGTGGGGGAGAAGGGAGATATGGGGCATGAGCGGTGGGTGGGGGAAAGAATGGAGACACGGGGCATGAGCCGGGGGTGGGGGGGGAAAGAAGGGAGACACCGGGCATGACCAGGGGGTGTGGGGGAAAGAAGGGAGACACGGGGCATGAGCGGGGGTGGGAGGGGAAAGAAGGGAGACACGGGGCATGAGCGGGGGTGGTGGGGTGGAGAGAAGGGAGACACGGGGCATGAGCGGGGGGTGGGGGAAAAGGAGTGAGACAGACACAGAGCATAAGGAGGGGGTGGGGGTGAACAGGGGAGACATGGGGCATGAGCGGGGGGTGGGGGGAACACAAGGGAGACACGGGGCACGAGCGGGGGTTGGGGGTTAACATGACATAGACACAGGCATGAGCGGGGGTGGGGGGGTACACGAGGGTGACACGGGGCATGAGCGGGGGGTGGGGGAACAGGGCAGACACGGGGCATGAGCGGGGGTGGGGGGTACAGGAGGGAGACACAGGGCATGAGCGGGGGGTGGGGGAGCAGGGCAGACATGGGGCATGAGCGGGGGGTGTGGGGTAACACGGGGCAGGAGCGGGGGTTGGGTGGAACACGAGGGTGACACTGGGCATGAGCGGGGGTGGGGGGTGCAGGAGGGAGACACGGGGCATGAGCAGGGGGTGGGGGGAACAGGGCAGACATGGGGCATGAGCGGGGGGTAGGACAGAAGGGAGACACGTGGGCATGAGCGGGGGATGGGGGGGAACAGGGGAGACACAGGGCATGAGCGGGGGTGGGGTGAACAGGGTAGACATGGGGCATGTGTGGGTGGTGGGGTGTACAGGAGGGGGACACAACAGGGCATGAGCAGGGGGTGGGGGTACAGGAGGGAGACACGGGGCATGAGCAGGGGGTGGGGGGTAGAGGAGGGAGACATGGGGCATGAGCGGGGGGTGGGGGAAAGAATGGAGACATGGGGCATGAGCGGGGGTTGGAGGGGAAAGAAGGGAGAGACGGGGCAGGGGGTGGGGGGAGAAGGGAGACACAGGGCATGAGTGGGGGTTGGGGGGAAAGAATGGAGACACGGGGCATGAGCGGGGGGTGGGGGAACAGGGGAGACACGGGGCATGAGCGGGGGGTGGGGGAACAGGGGAGACACGGGGCATGAGCAGGGGGTGGGGGGTAACACGGGGCAGGAGCGGGGGTTGGGTGGAACACGAGGGTGACACTGGGCATGAGCGGGGGTGGGGGGTGCAGGAGGGAGACACGGGGCATGAGCAGGGGGTGGGGGGAACAGGGCAGACATGGGGCATGAGCGGGGGGTAGGACAGAAGGGAGACACGTGGGCATGAGCGGGGGATGGGGGGGAACAGGGGAGACACAGGGCATGAGCGGGGGTGGGGTGAACAGGGTAGACATGGGGCATGTGTGGGTGGTGGGGTGTACAGGAGGGGGACACAACAGGGCATGAGCAGGGGGTGGGGGTACAGGAGGGAGACACGGGGCATGAGCAGGGGGTGGGGGGTAGAGGAGGGAGACATGGGGCATGAGCGGGGGGTGGGGGAAAGAATGGAGACATGGGGCATGAGCGGGGGTTGGAGGGGAAAGAAGGGAGAGACGGGGCAGGGGGTGGGGGGAGAAGGGAGACACAGGGCATGAGTGGGGGTTGGGGGGAAAGAATGGAGACACGGGGCATGAGCGGGGGGTGGGGGAACAGGGGAGACACGGGGCATGAGCGGGGGGTGGGGGAACAGGGGAGACACGGGGCATGAGCAGGGGGTGGGGGGAAGAAAGGAGACACGGGGCATGAGCGGGGGGTGGGGGGAAAGAAGGGAGACATGGGGCATGAGCGGGGGGTGGGGGGGAAAGAAGGGAGACAAGGGGCATGAGCGGAGGTGGGGGGAAGAAGGGAGACACGAGTCATGAGCGGGGGGTGGGGGGAAAAAAGGGAGACACGGGGTATGAGCGGGGGGTGGGGGGGAAAGAAGGTAGACACAGGACATGAGCGGGGGGCGGGGGGAAAGAAGGGAGACATGGGGCATGAGCAGGGGGTGGGGGGAAAGAAGGGAGACACGGGGCATGAGCGGGGTGTGGGGGGAAAGAAGGGAGACACAGGGCATGAGCGGGGGGTATGGGGAAAGAAGGGAGACATGGGGCATGAGCGGGGGGTGGGGGGGAAAGACGGGAGACACAGGGCATGAGCGGGGGTGGGAGGGAAAGAAGGGAGACACAGGTTATGAGCGGGGGTGGGGGGAAAGAAGGGAAACACGGGGATTGAGCGGGGGGTGGGGGGAGAGAAGGGAGACACGGGGCATGAGCGGGGGTGGGGGGAAAGGAGGGAGACACGGGGCATGAGCGGGGGGTAGTGGGGTAGAAAGAAGGGAGACACGGGGCATGAGCGGGGTTGGGGGGAAAAGGAGGGAGACAGACAGGGAGCATGAGCAGGGGGTGGGGGTGAACAGGGGAGACACGGGGCATGAGCGGGCGGTGGGGGGAACATGAGGTGGACACAGGGCATGAGCGGGGGGTGGGGGGTAACATGAAGGAGACACGGGCATGAGCGGGGGGTGGGGGAACAAGGCAGAAGCAGGGCATGAGCGGGGAGTGGGGGGGCAGGGCATGAGCGGGGGGTGGGGGGGTACACGAGGGAGACACGGGGCATGAGCGGGGTGGGGGAACAGGAGGGAGACACGGGGCATGAATGGGGGGTTGGGCAAACAGGGAAGACACGGGGCATGAACGGGGAGGGGGGTATAGGAGGGAGACACGGGGCATTAGCGGGGGTGGGGGGAACAGGGCAGACACGGGGCATGAGCGGGGGGTGGGGGGTAACACGAGGGAGACACCGGGCATGAGCGGGGGGTGGGGGAATGCGAGGGAGACACGGGGCATGAGTGGGGGGAACAGGGCAGACACAGGGCATGAGCGGGGGGTGGGGGGTAACACGAGGCAGACACGGGGCATGGGCGGGGGGTGCGGGGAACACGAGGGAGACACGGGGCATGAGCGGGGGTTGGGGGTACAGGAGGGAGACACGGGGCATGAGCGGGAGTGGGGGGAACAGGGCAGACATGGGGCATGTGCGGCGGTGGGGTGGGGGGGAAGAAGGGAGACATGTGGGCATGAGCGGGGGGTGGGGGGGAGGAGGGGTACAAGGGAGACATGGGGCATGAGCAGGGGGTGGGGGGAAAGAAGGGAGACACGGGGCATGAGCGGGGGGTGAGGGGGACAGGAGGGAGACACAGGGCTTGAGCGGGTGGTGGGAGTTAGAGGAGGGAGACACGGGGCATGAGCGGGGTGGGGAGTACAGGAGGGAGATACGGGGCATGAGCGGGGGGTGGGGGTACAGGAGGGAGACACGGGGCATGAGTAGGGGGTGGGGGGGAAGAAGGGAGACACAGGGCATGAGCGGGGGTGGGGGGGAAAGAAGGGAGACACGGGGCATGAGCGGGGGGTGGGGGGAGAAGGGAGACACGGGGCATGAGTGGGGGGTGGAGGGGGAAAGAAGGGAGACACGGGGCATGAGGGGGGTGGGGCGGAAAAAAGGGAGACACAGGGCATGAGTGGGGTGGAAGAAGAGAGACATACACGGAGCATGAGCGGGGGTGGGGGTGAACAGGGGAGACACGTGGCATGAGCAGGGGGTGGGGGTGAACAGGGGAGACACGGGCCATGAGCGGAGGTGGGGGGAAAAGGAGGGGGACAGACATGGAGCATGAGCGGGGAGTGGGGGGAACAGGGGAGACACGGGCCATGAGCGGGAGGAACTTGAGGAAGACACGGGGCATGAGCGGGGTGTGGGGAAAGAAGGGAGACACAGGGCATGAGCAGGGGGTGGGGGGAAAGAAGGGAGACACAGGGAATGAACGGGGGGGGAAAGAAGGGAGACACGGGCCATGAGCAGGGGGTGGGGGGAAAGGAGGGAGACACTGGGCATGAGCAGGGGGCGGGGGGGTGGAAATAAGGGAGACACGGGGCATGAGCGGGGTTAGGGGGAAAAGGAGGGAGACAGACACGGAGCATGAGCAGGGGGTCGGGGCGAACAGGGGAGACACGGGGCATGAGTGGGGGGTTGGGGGAACACGAGGGAGACACGGGGCATGAGCGGGGGGTGGGGGGTAACACGACAGAGACACGGGCATGAGCGGGGGATGGGGGAACAGGGCAGACACGGGGCATGAGCGGGGGTGGGGGGGACAGGGCATGAACAGGGGGTGGGGGGGTACATGAGGGAGAGAGACACGGGGCATGAGCGGGGGGTGGCAGGGTACACGAGGGAGACACGGGGCATGAGCGAGGGTGGGGGGAACATGAGGGTGACACGGGGCATGAACAGGGAGTAATTCGAGGGAGACACATGGCATGAGCGGGGGGTGGGGCGAACAGAGCAGACACGGGGCATGAGCGGGGGTGGGGGGTACAGGAGGGAGACACCGGGCATGAGCGGTGGGTGGGGGGAACAGGGCAGACACGGGGCATGAGCGGGGGTAGAGGGTAACGCATGGGAGACACGGGGCATGAGCGGGGGTGGGGGGAACACGAGGGAGACACAGGGAATGAGCAGGGGGTGGGGGGGTGGAAGGAAGGGAGACAAGGGGCATGAGCGGGGTTGGGGAGAAAAGGAGGGAGACCGACACAGAGCATGAGCAGGGGGTCAGGGTGAACAGGGGAGACACGGGGCATGAGCGGGGGGTGGGGGGAACACGAGGGAGACACGGGGCCTGAGCGGGGGGTGGGGGGTAACATGACAGAGAGACACGGGCATGAGCGGGGGATGGGGGGAACAGGGCAGACACGGGGCATGAGCGGGGGTGGGGGGGACAGGGCATGAACAGGGGGTGGGGGGTACATGAGGGAGAGAGACACGGGGCATGAGCGGGGGGTGGCAGGGTACACGAGGGAGACACGGGGCATGAGCGGGGGTGGGGGGAACAGGAGGGAGACACGGGGCATGAACGGGGGTAACACGAGGGAGACACATGGCATGAGCGGGGGACGGGGCGAACAGGGCAGACACGGGGCATGAGCGGGGGTGGGGGGTACAGGAGGGAGACACGGGGTATGAGCGGTGGGTGGGGGGAACAGGGCAGACACGGGGCATGAGCGAGGGTAGGGGGTAACACGTGGGAGACACGGGGCATGAGTGGGGGGAGGGGGGAACACGAGGGAGACACGGGGAATGAGCGGGGGTGGGGGGAACAGGGCAGACACGATGCATGAGCAGGGGGTTGCGGGGGAAAGAAGGGAGACATGTGAACATGAGCAGGGGTGTGTGGGAACATGGGAGACATGGGGCATGAGTCGGGGGTGGGGGTAAACAGGGGAGACACGGGGCATAAGCGGGGGGTGGGGGGGAAAGAAGGGAGACACGGGGCATGAGCGGGGGGTGGGGGGACAGGAGGGAGACACGGGGCATGAGCGGGGGGTAGGGGGTACAGGAGGGAGACACGGGCATGAGCGGGGGGTGGGGGGAAGAAGGGAGACACGGAGCATGAGCGGGGGGTGGGGAGGCTAAAGAGGGGAGACACGGGGCATGAGCAGGGGGTGGGGGGAAAGAAGGGAGACAGGGGGCATGAGCGTGGGGTGGTGGGAAAGAAGGGAGACACGGGGCACGAGCGGGGGGTGGGGAGGAAAGAAGGGAGACACAGGGCATGAGCGTGGGGTGGGGGAAAGAAGGGAGATACGGCTCATGAGCGGGGGGTGGGGGGCAAAGAAGGGAGACACGGGGCATGAGCAGGGGGTTGGGGGGAAAGAAGGGAGACACGGGGCATGAGCGGGGGGTGGGGGGAAAGAAGGGAGACATGGGGCATGAGCGGGAGGTGGGGGGGAAGAAGGGAGACACGGGACATGAGCGGGGGGTGGGGGGGAGAAGGGAGACACAGGACATGAGCGGGGGGTGGGGGGAAAGAAGGGAGACACAGGTCATGAGCGGGGGTGGGGGGAAACAAAGGAGACATGGGGCATGAGCAGGGGGTGGGGGGAAGAAGGGAGACACGGGGCATGAGCGGGGATGGGGGGAAAGAAGGGAGACACGGGGCATGAGCGGGGGGGAAGAAGGGAGACACGGGGCATGAGCGGGGTGTGGGGGGAAAGAAGGGAGACCCAGGGCATGAGCGGGGATGGGGGAAGAAGGGAGACACGGGGCAGGAGCGGGGGATGGTGGGGGAGAAGGGAGATATGGGGCATGAGCGGTGGGTGGGGGAAAGAATGGAGACACGGGGCATGAGCCGGGGGTGGGGGGGGAAAGAAGGGAGACACGGGGCATGAGCGGAGGGTGGGGGGGAAAGAAGGGAGACATGGGGCATGAGCGGGGGGTGGGGGGAAAGAAGGGAGACACGGGGCATGAGCGGAGGTGGGGGGGAAAGAAGGGAGACACGAGTCATGAGCGGGGGTGGGGGAAAGAAGGGAGACACAGGGCATGAGCGTGGGGAGGGGGAAAGAAGGGAGACACAGGGCATGAGCAGGGGGAGGGGGGAAAGAAGGGATACATGGGGCATGAGCGGGGGTGAGGGGGAAGAATGGAGACACGGGGCATGAGCGGGGGGGCGGGGTACAGGAGGGAGACACAGGGCATAAGCGGGGGTGGGGGGTACAGGAGGGAGACACAGGGCATGAGCGGAGGATGGGGGTACAGGAGGGAGACACGGGGCATGAGCAGGGGTTGGGGGGTACAGGAGTGAGACACAGTGCATGAGTGTGGGGTGAACAGGACAGACACGGAGCATGAGCGGTGGGGGTGGTGGGGCAAAGAAGTGAGACACGGGGCATGAGCGCAGGGTGGGGGGAAGAAGGGAGACACGGGGCATGAGCGCAGGGTGGGGGGGAAAAAGGGGGACACGGGGCATGAGCGGGGGTGGGAGGGAAAGAAGAGAGACACAGGGCATGAACGGGGGGGAAGAAGGGAGACACGGGGCATGAGCGGGGGGTGAGGGGGAAAGAAGGGAGACACAGTGCATGAGCGTGGGTGGGTGGAAAGAAAGGAGACACGGGGCATGAGCGGGGGTGAGGGGTAAAGAAGGGAGACACGGGGCATGAGCGGGAGGGTGGGAAGGGAAAGAAGGGAGACACGGGGCATGAGTGGGGGATGGGGGGGAAAGAAGGGAGATACGAAACATGAGCGGGGGGTGGTGGGGGCAAGATGGGAGACACGGTGCATGAGCGGGGGAAAGAAGGGAGACACGTGGCATGAGCGGGGGGTGGGGGGGAAAGAAGGGAGACAAGGGGCCTGAGCGGGGGGTGGGGGAGGAAGAAGGGAGACACGGGGTATGAGCAGGAGGTGGGGGAAAAAAGAGAGACACAGGGCATGAGCGGGGATGGGGGGAAAGAAGGGAGACACAGGCATGAGCAGGGGGTGTGGGGGGGAAAGAAGGGAGACACGGGGCATGAGTGGAGGGTGGGGGGAAGAAGGGAGACACGGGGCATGAGCGGGGGTGGGGGGGAAGAAGGGAGACACGGGGCATGAGCGCGGGGTGGGGGGGAAGAAGGGAGACACGGGGCATGAGCGGGGCGAAAAAGGGAGACACGGGGCATGAGCGGGGGTGGGGGGGAAAGAAGGGAGACACAGGGCATGAACGGGGGGAAGAAGGGAGACACGGGGCATGAGCGGGGGGTGGGGGGGAAAGAAGGGAGACATAGGGCATGAGCGGGGGTGGGGGGGAAAGAAATGAGACACAGGGCATGAGCAGGGGGTGGGGGGTAAAGAAGGGAGACACGGGGCATGAGCGGGGGATGGGGGAAAGAAGGGAGATACGAGACATGAGCGTGGGGTGGTGGGGGCAAGAAGGGAGACATGGGGCATGAGCGGGGGGTGGGGGGGGAAGAAGGGAGACAAGGGGCATGAGTGGCGGGTGGGAGAGGAAGAAGGGAGACACAGGACATGAGCAGGAGGTGGGGGGAAAGAAGGGAGACACAGGGCATGAGCGGTGGGTGGGGGGAAAGAAGGGAGACACAGGCATGAGTAGGGGGTGTAGGGGGAAAGAACGGAGACACGGGGTATGAGCAGGGGGTGGGGGGAAGAAGGGAGACACAGGGCATGAGTAGGGGGTGGGGGGAAGAAGGGAGACACGGGGCATGAGCGGGGGGTGGGGGGAAGAAGGGATACAAGGGGCATGAGCGTTGGTTGGGGGGTAGAAGGGAGACACGGGGAATGAGCGGGGGGAAAAAGGGAGACATGGGCATGAGCGGGGGTGCAGGGAAAAGAAGGGAGACATGGGGTATGAGCGGGGGTTGGGGGGAAAGAAGGGAGACACGGGGCATGAGCGCGGGGTGGGGGGGAAAGAAGGGGGACACGGGGGATGAGCGGGTGGCGGGGGAAAGAAGGGAGACATGGGGCATGAGCAGGGTTGGGGGGGAAAGAAGGGACACACGGAGCATGAGCGGGGGTCGGGGGGAAAGAAGGGAGACACGGGGCATGAGCGGGGGGTGGGGCGGGAAAGAAGGGAGACACGGGGCATGAGCGGGGGTGAACAGGGGAGACACGGGGCATGAGATGGGGGTGGGGATAACAGGAGGGAGACATGGGGCATGAACGGGGGGTGGGGGGAACAGGAGGGAGACACGGGGCATGAACGGGGGTTGGGGGTAACACGAGGGAGACACGGGTCATGAGCGGGGGTGGGGGGAACAGGGCAGGCACGGGGCATGAGCGGGGGGTGGGGGGAAAGAAGGGAGACACGGTGCATGAGCGGGGGTGAGGGGGAAGAAGGGAGACACGGGGCATGAGCGGGGGTGGGGGGAAAGAAGGGAGACATGGGGCATGAGCGGGGGGTGGGGGTGGACAGGAGGGAGACACGGGGCATGAGCGGGGGGTGGGGGGTACAGGAGGGAGACACGGGGCATGAGCGGGGGGTACAGGAGGGAGACACGGGGCATGAGCAGGGGTTGGGGGTACAGGAGGGAGACACGGGGCATGAGCGGGGGTGGGGGGTAAAGGAGGGAGACACGGGCATGAGCAGGGGGTGGGGGGGAGAAGGGAGACACGGGGCATGAGCTGGGGGTGGAGGGGGGAAAGAAGGGAGACACAGGGCATGAGCGGGGGGTGGGGAGGGTAAAGCAGGGAGACACGGGGCATGAGCGGGGGGTGGGGGGGAAAGAAGGGAGACACGGGGCATGAGCGTGGGGTGAGGGGGATGAAGGGAGACACGGGGCATGAGTGGGGGGGAAGAAGTGAGACACAGGGCATGAGCAGGGGGTGGGGGGGCAAAGAAGGGAGACATGGGGCATGAGCGAGGGGTGGGTGGGAAAGAAGGGAGACACGGGGCATGAGCGGGGGGTGGGGGGGAAAGAAGGGAGACACAGGGCATGAGTGGGGGTGGGGGGGAAAGAAGGGAGACAGGGGGCATGAGGGGGGGTGAGGGGGAAGAAGGGAGACACGGTGCATGAGCGGGGGAAAGAAGGGAGACACGGGGCATGAGCGGGGGGGTGCGGGGGAAAGAAGGGAGACAAGGGGCATGAGCGGGGGGGTGGGGGGAGAAGGGAGACACGGGGCATGAGCAGGGGTTGGGTGGAAAGAAGGGAGACACAGGGCATGAGCGGGGGTGGGGGGAAAGAAGGGAGACACTGGGCATGAGCGGGGGGTGGGGGGAAAGAAGGGAGAAACGGGGTATGAGCGGGGGGTCAGGGGGAATGAAGGGAGACACGGGGCATGAGTGGGCGGGTGGGCGGTAAGAAGGGAGACACGGGGCATGAGCGGGGGTGGGGGTGAACAGGGGAGACACGGGGCATGAGCGGGGGGTGGGGGGGTACCCGAGGGAGACACGAGGCATGAGCGGGGGGGTGGGGGGAACAGGAAGGATACACGGGGCATGAATGGGGGGTGGGGGGTACACGAGGGAGACACGGGGCATGAGCGCGGGGTGCGGGTAACAGGGCAGACACGGGGCATGAGTGGGGGTGGGGGGGGAAGAAGGGATACACGGGGCATGAATGGGGGGTGGGGGGTACACGAGGGAGACACGGGGCATGAGCGCGGGGTGCGCATAACAGGGCAGACACGGGGCATGAGTGGGGGTGGGGGGGAAGAAGGGAGACACGGGGTATGAGTGGGGGGTGAGGGGGAAAGAAGGGAGACATGGGGCATGAGCGTGGGTGGGGGGAAAGAAGGGAGACACTGGGCATGAGCGGGGGGTTGGGGGAAAGAAGGGAGAAACGGGGTATGAGCGGGGGGTCAGGGGGAATGAAGGGAGACACGGGGCATGAGTGGGTGGGTGGGCGGTAAGAAGGGAGACACTGGGCATGAGCGGGGGGTGGGGGTAAGAAGGGAGAAACGGGGTATGAGCGGGGGGTCAGGGGGAATGAAGGGAGACACGGGGCATGAGTGGGCGGGTGGGCGGTAAGAAGGGAGACACGGGGCATGAGCGGGGGTGGGGGTGAACAGGGGAGACACGGGGCATGAGCGGGGGGTGGGGGGGTACCCGAGGGAGACACGGGGCATGAGCGGGGGGTGGGGGGAACAGGAAGGATACACGGGGCATGAATGGGGGGTGGGGGGTACACGAGGGAGACACGGGGCATGAGCGCGGGGTGCGTGTAACAGGGCAGACACGGGGCATGAGTGGGGGTGGAGGGGGGAAGAAGGGAGACACGGGGTATGAGTGGGGGGTGAGGGGGAAAGAAGGGAGACATGGGGCATGAGCGTGGGTGGGGGGAAAGAAGGGAGACATGGGGCATGAGCGGGGGTGGGGGGAAGAAGAAGGGAGACACGGGGCATGAGCGTGGGGTGGGGGGAAAGAAGGGAGACACGGGCATGAGCGGGGGGTGGGGGGAAAGAATGGAGACACAGGCCAGGAGCGTGGGGTGGGGGGGGAAGAAGGGAGATAAGGGGCATGAGCGGGGGTGGGGGAGAAAGAAGGGAGACACGGGGCATGAGCAGGGGCTGGGGGGGAAGAAGGGAGACTTAGGGCATGAGTGGAGGG